>NC_142201.1:9635000-12597500 GCF_049639895.1 Pseudopodoces humilis
CATTGGAATGAAAAGTGGAAAGCTCCTTTTCTCCACCTCAGAACATGTAACTGGAGATTTTGCAGGCTTGTCTGCTTATGTTTAGCAATACATGAGTTCAGTGAAACTACCCATTAGGAAAATTTTAGCTTTATGTTGCAAACTCAGCTGGCAAGTAATGTCTGGTGAGCCTGCATGAGGACTTAGGCACATGGGAACCACTGTCTTACAAAAGAAGGTACTGAAATAAACCCCTATGAAAACTTCTTTGATTTTGTTACTCTGCATCACTGAATTTCTATAAATTATATTTGCAGATGTTCTCAAACAAGTAAATAGTCACATTCTAACAAGTACTCTTTAATTGGTTATTTGTTTAGTGTTGTAGTTTCAGGAACTTTATGTATTCTGAAAGTTACTCTGTTGTGTTTGAGCTCCTTCTCTTACTGATTTTGATGTCAAAGTATGTTTCTATAAGGCATTAATGATTTTGAAATAATAATTCTATTGACTGACTGCAAAGTTTGTGTTCAGTGAAAACAAACTTAATGAAGTGATCCACTTCAAGACAGAATATTGAATGCCAAAATTTAAATTTCCATGATGGAGAACTGGTATCTAAAAAAAATTAAAAAGTAAAAAAAATTGTGTACAGATACTGTAACAATAAATAAAGAAACCCCAGCAAAACAAAACAAAAAAACAACCCAATGACATGGGTTGCTTTACTCTCATTTTTGTGGGTTTTGTTTGAGCTTTTATCAGGTTTGCATGAAATATTTAATCTTACGATGGTAAAATCTGCTTTGTAGAAGATTAGTATCTTAAACTGTCAATATAATCCTGTCCAAGAAATTGTTACTCCAAAACAATTCAGAGCTAACACTTTCAGTCATATTTAAAATACTTTTGAAGGAGGGAGGGATCAAGACTCTGCATTCACAGTACATGAGCCCTCAGTTGCATCATTTATTCAGAATAAAATATAGGAGTTGAAATTTTAGAAAGCATAGACAGAAAGGTAATGTTGGCATTTTTTTAGAGATTTAACCACTTTAATTGTATAAAAGGCTTTGCATCTTATGATGCTGCATATTACAGCTTTCGTGTGCAATTTATGTCATTGTCTGTGCTTTACATACCTCTGATGTAGGAAGATGATTCTTCTCTATTCTTGTGAGACCCTACCTGAGTACTGTGTCCAACTCTGGGGCCCTCAACACAAGATATTGACCTGTTGGAATCAAGTACTGAGGAGATGTTAGAAAGAAGATGATTACACAGCTGGAACACCTCCTTCAAAGTAGACAGGCTGAGAGAGCTGGCTGGTTCAGCCTGGAAAAGAGTAGGTTCCAGGGAGACCTTAGAGCCCCTTCTAGTGCCTTCAAGAGAGCTGGAGAGGGAATTTTCACAAGGGCATGTATTGATAGGACAAGGAAGACGAAGTAGGATATGTGTAGATTATGTATTAGATAAAAATCCTCTACTGTAAGGGTGGTACTGGAACTTATTGACAGAGATGTTGTGGTTGCCACCATCCATGGAAGTATACAAAACCAGGCTGGATGGGGCTTTGAAGGACCTGGCCATGTTCCTGCCCGTAAATGGGTTTTAAAACAAGGTGATATTTAAGGTCTCTCCCAACCCAAAGCATGATAATGCTTCCATTATACCACTGGCTGGGAATATGTTGCTATTTGCAATCCCAAATAATGTGAAGCTGTTCACATAATAAAGGTACTGTATACAGTGGCTCCTCAGCATTTTCCATGCTGTTTTTTTTGCAGAAAGAAGAAAAATTGACAGAAATTGGTGTGCCACTGGATCCTGTTACAATCCTCTATTGCCAAATGCGTGACTTTTAGTCTTTCAGTTGCCTTTATTCCATTTTCTCAACTACTAGATTTGTCCTTTTCCTAGAAAAATAAACTAGTTGATGTAAGGGGGAAAAAGGCATTAACAGTTTCTCCTACCTGAAGTTCTTATAAATTATTTACTTTCTGCTCCCTTTCCTTCCTCACATGAATAAATTGTAGGAAATGCAATGTGACAGCCCACAAATTGATACATGGCATGATCTAATAGGTAAGGTGGCTGTTTATTGGATGGATGTCTGCACTGGACACATATGCCATTTTTGCATGAGATCTCATTTTCTTACTGATTCTTACTTCTTTTTGTGTTCTACAGGGCTCACTGAAGTAGAATTGTTTTTAAGAGATCCAAAATATGAAAGATATGGACATGGAGAATTTTTGAGTTTTATTTGCCTCTGATTCATATATTTATCTCCTAACCGAAATTATAAATGCTGATACAACTCCTCCAGAATAGGTATCTACGTTCTGATCCCAAGAGCAGTGCTGATTCAATATGTACAGCAGGTAAAGAAAGCTGGTGAGAGAATGAAACTAAGAGTAAGAATTTTTAAATTCACAATATAGAATATGACAGAAAAGGCGGAAGAACCTCAAACCACAAATGTCCACAGTCGTTATAACCTGTAGAGTTACTAAATCATCTGCTGTCTGTAACCAAGCATACATATATTTTGTCCTTTAGCTGCTGTTCTGAATGCAAACAAAAGAAAATTAAAGGGTATTTATCATAAATATTTCATTTTCAGAGCAGTAGAGATACTTCATGTATTGAAATACAGCTGTGTAACTACAGCTGAACATGTTTATTCTCTCTCAGAAAGCTTTAAAAAAAATCATAAGTGCTTTTTACACTAAGGGACAGTTCTCTTGCTTTTTGACATTATCGGCTTTGAATAAAGAAAATAATGCAAACAGCAGAATCCAGATATATCTGGGTTGTACTGAATAAACTAATAAATAGATTTATTATCTCCATCTTTCATTGTCAGATGATTTTTCAAGGTGTATTGCTGTCATAAGATTTCTTCAAGTCTTTTCCAATTTGACAGTGTAATTTTTTCCAAAAATGAAACTGAGTTTGGAGGCTTAAAGATGGATGCAGCTGCAGTCCAGATGTGATGTTTAAAAAGACTCTTTTCATCTATACATCCAGGAGTGTGTAGCTGAAATAGAGAAAAGACAATAGTGCTACTGACACTTCTAACAGATCTTTTTTGGTCCCATAGTAGTCTTCATAATAACGAAGATGTAATATATTTTATTTGTTTATTAAACGAGGCTGCTGAGAGACCTGGAACACAAGCTCTATGAGGAATGGATGAGGGAGCTGGGGTTGTTCAGCCTGGAGAAAAGGAGACTCAGAGGTGACCTTATCACTCTACAACTCCTGAAAGGTGGCTGTAGTCAGGTGAGGGTTGGTCTCTTTCTCCAGGCAGCAGCTGACAGAATGAGAGGACACAGTCTCAAGTTGTGCCAAGGGAAATAGAGGTTGGATAAAAGTTTTTTTACAGAAAGGGTTATAAAGTATTGGAATGATTTGCCCAGGGACATGGTTGAGTCACCATCCCTGGATGTGTTTAAAAAAAGACTGGATGCAGCACTCAGTGCCACGATCTAGTTGGGGTGTTAGGGCTGGATTGGACTAGATGATCTTGAAGGTCTCTTCCAACCCAGTGACTCTTTGATTCCATGATTATTTATTCTTTGGCATTATCTCATGTACAAAGTCAGAGATCATATTTGATGTCTTAGCTGTAGCACAGCTGTATTACATATGTACTGTGAGTGATAGGAACTTTTTTAATGTTCATGGATTTCTCAGTTTTCTCTTCCATTTTCTATGTTTGGGACCTTGCTATGTTAAAATACTCCTTTGTTAAATGAGTCCATGATACTGGCAAAGTAGACCTGGAGCCTAAAATTAATACTAAACTTTAATGGATACTTTCAACTTTATTTTATGTTGGATTTTAACATTAGATTTGAATTACCTTATTACTGGTTTTCACTAGGTAAGTCATTTGATTGTTAGTGAATTTCATTTACAGTGATTTTATACTCTGCTTAAAGGCAAAATCAGTTTATGTTGCTAAACCATAAATAATGCTCCGGAGGATCTTGGCTTTACAGGCATGATACAATCAAATAGTCCTGTTTTCCTTATATTCTGAATTTATTAGAAGAAAATTCCTGGCAAAAAATCAAGCAGATTTCTATTTCAGCTGTGCTTTATTTAAGGGTCTTGCATATTGAGTAGAAATTGCTGTACATAGTTCGACAAAGATTCTTTTGTGCTGTTGTGGAATCTGGCCCCCTAAAAAACCCTTGCTGGCTTTTGTGTGAGTAAAACAGAGATTCAGCCACTGTACATGGAGCTGTAGACATATTTAGAAGTTAGCGATTCACAGAGAGGCTATTGTCTCTTAGATTGCCAAGAACAAAAAAAAAAAAAAATCTTCATTGCCAGGAATCTGATCAGAGCAAGAAAATTATTATTAAGGTTATTATAATTAGATTTCTCTCTTTGGAGAATTACTCACAAACATATCTTTTAATGTGTGAATACATAAAAATATCTTCTTATGTGAAGGTTGTTTGATGCCGTGCTTTTTTGTCTTTATGTTTTGTTTCTTTTAAATCTACCTACTTCTACCCCTATACAAAATAAAGGAAGATAATCTCAGAGTCAAAACTGCAATATATGCTGATGGTGAACCTGAGGATATCACTGATGATGATATTTTTAGTGCTCTTCTAAATAGATGATGAATAAAGCATTTGAGCTTACTTACAGTATCTTTTGTACTGAGAAGTCATCTAAGAAGGCAGTTTGTGATTGTGCTTATTGGAAAATACACAAATAATGTATCATATCTCTATTTTGTTCATTAGGCTCTCACAGAGGCACAAAGTTTTTTGTGAAATGGTTTCACAATTAATTGCCTTTTCAGAGAATCTAAAATAGAAGCTTATTATTTTATAATTTGACAAGACTAAATGCTGGCATTTTCTGTAATACGTTGTCACCTCTGCAACATTTTAGATCTCTTGTTTGAAGTATTAAATATGAATAGCTTTGATTGTATTTCAGAGTATTTTGCGTTTTCCCTACAGTGTTGTGCATTTTAAATGAAGGATATTAGGTAAGCATATTATCCTGCATACATTACTGCTTGTCATACTCCAGTTAAAATCACTGTCTCTGTTTCCTAACACAGTCTGCTCTGTAGTGCTGCAATCAGGAAAAAAATGAAAGGCACAGTATCTCCTAGCCTGAAATAATGAACTTCCCAAAAGTTAGGCCTCTTTCAGCTTCACTGAATTCCCAGAATGTTTGTCTCAAATGTCAAAAAAAAGAAGCTAAATATTACATCCTCTCAAAGTTTTGTGGGGTTTTTTGACCTCAAAATGCAGCTCAAATATTCAGATCCATTCCATCTATGTGGTCGTATGTTCCCACAAAGTTTGACCAGATTAAATTCAAAGACTTGTTTCTACTTCCATATAATGGGTAAAATAAATTGCTGAGGTCACATGTAGAGTTTTAATATTCTTCAGATATTACTTCCTCCCACTGTTGGTATAGAAAACTGTTCTTCCTGAGTTATCCTAGCATTATCTGGGAAAGTACAGTTTTGTTGAAATAACTGCTTTTGCTCTTGGTGCTTCTCTGGGCATATCAATGAAATAGGGTTTGTGGTCTGTGGTCTGTGCTGTGAACAGTTTATGCAACATTGAATAATTTTTTCTTGCACCAATAACATATTCATGCTGAAGGCATACTGGCACTCCTGACTAGTCTCTCAGTGATGAATATGCATTCTGTGGTTTGCAGAATTTTCTGTTATCAGCAGCACAAAGTATTTGGGTGCCTACAGTAAAATTCATATTCGAGATACAGTGATACAAGTAAAGAAAATTTATAATAAATCTATATAACAGTAATACAATTATATAAAACAATAAATGTAGTGGTAATATAAAAGTATTTTACAGACACACAGTTATCTGCTCTGTATTATTTATTGCCAAGGCAGGACTCATCCCTAAGGAGCTTTTGGTATCTTAGCATTTGAGAAAACTGGCATAATGACAGCCCTCCTACTATATGGTATTCTGTCACTTGTTATTCTTTTTCTAGAGAAATTTAATTATAATCCAGAAATTTGAATTTCTGTGGGTGGAAACTTGGCAGGTGTAATATTATTGCAGGACTCTTCCAATTTTTGAAAACATTAGTTTAGATATATTTGTTGAATTGTGGAAACATTATCTTAGTAGGGGTTATTTTAGTACAATTTTATTCAAGACTCTTTAAAATTAAGGGAAAGTATTTAGAATGTGACCTATGTCACTGAGACAGGTGCAAAATAGTGAGGGAGCAAAGTTTTTTGGTTGTACATGGAGTGAGATTGTTCATTAAGAGTAGACTTTACTGTAGGACTTCAGAAAAATAATGCAAGGATTTGTTTCCATGTGTTGACCAAATCAATGATTAAGCCTAACTTGTAATTCTTATAATCTGGTGTCTGTCCTCAGTGCTTTAAAGTAAGCAAGAATTTTTAACCAGATTTTTGTTGTTGTTGTTGTTGTTTTTGTTGTTGTTTATTTATTTATTTATTTTCTGGTTGTCTGGGCCAGAGGGTTCATTGTTGTAGTGAAGTAACCAACAATGAAGAAATGAAAGATCTGTCCTTTTGCTGACAGATCTTCCGTGGGCTTCCCAGAAGTCTTCACTTAAATAGTTTTCTCTGAACCCGTATTCTGTATTACAGAGCCTTCAGTAATGATTTTAGATTGAGACTCCAACAAGCTTCCAGTATATTTTTTTGAATTGTGCTATTGCTTCAGTCTCTGGAATTGGTGTCAGTGGTATGCTTGCTTGGTGATTATCTATGACCTCTACCAATACCAATGATGGGTCTTATTAAAAATAATCCTTTTGATTCCATTCTTTTAGAAGTGTTTCCATTGAGAGTTGCCTATTAAAATATGAAAGAACTTCAACATTTGAATTAATGAAGCTAAGTCCTCGTATCCATAGTTTCATAAAAGCAGTTTCCAGAATCTTTGGTTCATTAAGGACGTTTAAAATGTTACTTACTGCCACAGTTCAATCTGAATGTCTCAGAAGCACGTGAATTTCTACTAAGACTCAGCTTAAATACTTCAAACAGCTTTTCCTATTTGCCTATGAAAAGAAATACAACATAGATTTGAACCTAGGAAACAAAAAAATTGACAACAAAAGTTTTCACCTTTACTTCAGCAAAATTCTTTGCACTCCAGATTGAGTAATGATTAAGGGTTGATTAATCTACTGCTATTTTATAGTGACTTAGTCTTTGGAGGATATGTTTCCCTGGTAGTGTCACAGTGCATTTCAAGTGAGTGGATTTAATGTTGTATATGGCATGAAAACCCACTCGTAAACTACCTCATGTGTATGTGTGCAAACCTCACTGTTTTATTTTTAACAAAATATTAAAAGAGCCTTAAGTAAGAAAAAAAAAGAAAAAAAGAAACAAACCTGAAGATTGTTTTTTCTAAAATCTTCCCACATCTCTTGGGTTTGTTCACTAGGCCGTGACATGCTGAGTAAAAGAGAACTGCTTCTCATTCCATTCTCAAAAGATTTGTGGCTGCTGAAACTTGTCTAAGACGGAGGATGACAACTGCGCAAGTTAAGGGAAAAAAGAAAAGATCCTTCAGGCTGACAGAAGTACTCCATTCCTGCTGCAGACTTTGTACTAATGATCAACACCACTGCCACCTTGCACCTAAAAAGAACAGACTATTGTGTTCTGTATCATTTCTGGATCAATTGACTTTTATCATTTTATAGTCTCTTTTAAAAACCTAAGGCAAGGCCAAAAAAAATAATCTTTATAGATATTTAGTGTTCAGCTAACTTTTTAGGTTAAGATGTTACAAACAGGCCAATCTGACAGTAGCTGCAGTGTATAGGAGAAGGCTCAAGGATATTCTTTATTTTTTTCTGAAAAACTTTATTACCATCACTAGCATTTGATTCAGACAGACAAAAGGGAAACTGCCTTTCTCCTCATCTAGTCAAAAATATTCATAATTTCAGCTTGCTGAGTACTTGAAGGTCTGAATTTAAAGGCCCAGTTGCCTCCAGGTTTTGCGCAGAAGGAATTTTAAAGCCTTTTGAATTTATCAGAAGCAGGGTATTCATATAATGGATATTTGCTTCATAAACTGTCATGGATGGCAACAGAAGAAGAAATGCTATTCAGACCATTAAAATATTTATATTTTCTCAGAAATTTAAAGAACTATTGGAAGAAAACAATCCAGAAACACTTTTAATTTTAAAAGCCCTTGCAATACTCAGTTGTCAGTGATTTTAAAATGCAATTATTCAGCTTATTTATACACAATTCATTCCCTTCCCACTTTTCACGGTAAACCCTAAAATGTTTTTCTTTTATGTGCAGATCCACTGGTATTTTTTTATCTCTTTATAAATTATATATGATTGATATATATATATATATGTGTGTGTGTGTGTGATTGATATAGATATATAAATTGTTTAATTCTCTATTCTGCTGTCTTAAAAGAGGGTTTCCAGCTTTCCAGCTTAGGAGTCTGAGCTGACCAACTGCTGAGGAAGCTCAATTCAAGATCCAGGGACCAGGCTATGTCAGGTGTCTGATGGGAGAAGACATTAGTGTGGGGCTTTTGAATCATTTGTTTCCCCTGAAGGTGGGGATTCTAAAACTCAAATGTATTCCTGTTTTATCCACATAGTCCTCTGCTGGGGAATCAAACACACAGCTTTTAAATTCTTTTAAGTGCTTAAAAATTATATTAAGACACCCAACCTTATTAAGCCTTTGCTATATAATGAAAAGCTTCAGGTTATATGGCCATCATAATCTTAAAGTAAAAAATGTGAGGGTGAATTTGGTGTTACCTTCAGAAGAGCACTCCATAGAGAGTAGGGTAGGTTTCACTTTCCATTTATAAAATGAAACTTGACCTGAAAAAATATTACGCTATTTTTAAGTCATATGGGAATTTGCCTTAGTAACAGAAGTGTAGATTTGTGTGTGTTTAACCTACTTTTCCTCTATATAGATATATTTTTGTGCTGTGAGGACTGTCTGGGATGTGTTTTAGTAGTCCTTTAATGCACACTGCAGATGTTAATGGCCCAAGAAGGCTTTCTGTGCATTTGAGGTGTAGACATACATTCTTCCAAAATATACCCTGGTGGATCCTAATGCTGTAGTATAAGACATAAACAGGTATTATGTGCATTTTAAAGTCTTACCATAAAAATTTGAATTTAAGGTAAAGAAACATCTGTGAAATTGGTCATTTTGAATTTTTATTTAATCCATCACTGATTTCTGAATCTACTCTCAGTAAACTTAAGTATGGGACAAAGCTGTCTTCTTTCAGTACCAATACTAAGATGCTGCCAAACATTTGTGGACCAATGTGGAACAAATGCCAAACATTTGTGAAAAAAAGACCAAAAATTCAGGTTTTATTTTGTATCTTTATTAATAATTTATATCTCATAAATATAGTATGGACTTTTCTTTCAGTCCAAAAAGCAAAATAACAGACTCAAAAAAAAAAAAAATATAAGCATAAAAAAACCTCACCCAAAAAAAAACCCCTGAATCCAAAAAGGAGGATGGTGAATAATATTTAATATGTCTGTGCAGTGAATTCAATTTCTGTTACATCATTAAGGCACAATGAAGTAGATGTGGGATGTGGGATATATCAGAGAGAACTTCAGACAGAAGAAACGTACAGACAGAAAGTTATTTTAAGCCCTTACTATTAAAAATATCACAAAACCTTGGCATTATTTTGCCTACCAAGCAGAATAATAATGTTTGTTGGGATGTCTAGTTCTAAAGGCAGATACAGCCTTTCCTCTACAGGAAATTATATATTGAAACAAATGTATCATCCTTTACAGGGCCAAAACTTTTATATGTTGTTAAGATCTGGTTATTGAAATTATTACGGAGTTGCTTCTGCCCAAATTCAAGTACAAAGGAGACCACATGGCAAAGCCAATATTATGGATTGTATTTAGCAGTAAATCTGAGGTAGGGAGAGAGAGATAGCAATAGAAAAATAGGTAGTGAGGGGGAGAGAAAGAGAGTGACAGAGACAGATTAAGTAGAAAATATCGCTGCTCCATGGATTCTGATGGCATCCTGTTGATCCTCTTCTTCTGGTCTTCTCTGTGGTGAGATTCCCACAAAACATACAGTTCAATGAATTAATATATGTTCAGGCCAGGTGGGAATGCCCAGGTGCCTTCCCTGGGGGCAAGTTTGACAGTGATTCTTGCAACAGACTCTGGGTCTGTTGCATCACTTTGCTTCACATGCAGTCCTCTGGTGCAAGGCTTCAGGAATGAATCTGGGGGATGCTTTGGTGGTCTTTGATGGTTTATGACACCTCCTCAACTGCCTCTCATGTGAATGTCCCCATGTATGTGGCCCTCCTGGAGTGGTGACTTTTACAACTGGGCCAGTTTGTGTAAGGGAGGATGGGTGTTCAGTGCCTCTGACCAGAGGTAATGCCACACCCCCAAAACTTTCCACTTTTCCCCTTGGCTGTGGAGAGTCTGTGCAAACCTGGCCTCAGCAGATGAGCCTGTGGATTATGGCCTCCTCTACCATGAACCCAGCCACGGCTGATTTTCAGGGCAGCTTCTGGGTTTGGCTTTTGTGAATGCATTCTTCTCCCTCAGCCTTGCTTAATTCTCCCTAGACCTGGTCTAGGGATATCTGGGATATCTAGGGATATCTATAGATAACTGGGCATCACCTGTTTCTTTATTTCAGGTTCCCACATGGTGGCTTAACTCTCAGTCCCAAGTTCCAGTCAGGAGGCTTATTCAGAGAGGGTGGGCTTTGGTCATTGCAGCTTCTTTATATAGTTTTGCCATAATGGGCCAAAAGTCCTTCATAAAAATGTTCAAGTCATGAGTCATAACATTTCAGACTCTCAGATTATGTGAGTTTCTATAGAAAATAAGAGAATAAGATCAGTGACACTCTGTTAGTGTCTTCAGGTATGATTGAAATACTGTAAAGATATTGCTATACATTAACTGAAAAAGTGATTTCTTGCAGTTACTGAGACAGGATCCTTCATGTATATGGCTTGGAATGATCATCATCACAGTAGGTCTCTTACTTGCAAAGAGAGTTCTCAGTGCTGACAGGAACATAAAGCCAAAAGCTGGCCTTCAGGAACATATGTTTCCATCAAATAAAAGTAAGCCATTGGGGAACTCATGCTATTTGAAATTAGATTTTAGACTTTTCAAGACAATGATCATTGCTTCTCGTGCACATGTTCTGAGCACAGGAAAATATGGTTGTACTCTTTGAAGTCTTCAGATGCCAGAGGCTTACTAGAAAATGCTAATACTAATAAAGGCTGATCAAACATTTGTATTATAATGTAGCACCATGCATGTAAGTATTGTATGTACAATATCCTTACACAGGTAGTGGATTATCTGTCAGAAAGGTATCACACTGTGCCCAGGAGAGCCTCATCTGTTGAAGTAATTTCCAAACAATTAAAACTCTCTTTGGTTCCTTGTTTTCTTCCACCTTGATGAGTGTGATTTCTTCTGAAGCACTTTGATATTGCCAGTTAGTTGCTGTGAGGGAAGTTTGTCTTCAAAAGGCATTGGCACAAACAGTTGAAATTTATAATTATATTCTTCAAAGCCTCAAAATAGGTAATAGTAATTTGTTAGAACTCATACAGTGAATGAAACAAACCCCTTTCATAGTCTCCTCTCTTTGACTGATTATTGAATAGAACAGATACCATATTTGAGACAACTTCAGGATGGGAGGGATGACATAAAAACTTAGGGTTTTTACCCTTGATTATTTTCAGCTACTTAGTACCTTGAATTTTAAGATCCTGCTTTCAAGAAGGAGGTTGGCACAGTAGTTTGCTTTAAAAGATTTTTCAAATGATTATGTAAATGTGAATATTTATAATTCCTGAGAGTTTAGTATTACATATTTGAGAAAACTTATTATTATTAAATAATAAATACTTAATAAATATTAAATAATAAAACTTGGTTTTCATTTTTTAAATTTGGTTGCTTATTTGAAAACTACTGATTTTGTAAAATCTCAAAATAAGAAATTTTCTCAATTTTTTTTTCGCTTGGAGAAGCTGTTGAGAAATTAGAAAAAAATGTGAACATGTTAGAAGTTCTGATGGATTAGATGTTTGTCAAAGTGAATGCAATATTCAATATGGATTTTGCTGGGGCACTGGAATATATGTACTGAAAAAGCTACATATGGTCCCTAAACGTGGCACTCTCAAAGGCAGTCTGAAGGACACAAGTAAAGGTGTGCTGTGCCAGAAACAGGTCAGGACCCATAGCTAAAAACTACGGTCAGCTGCAGATTTCAATTACAAATATAGGAAAGGTCTTTACAAATATAGGAAAAAAAATATATGGAAAAACAAAGTTTGTTGTTCTAGGTATCCTGTCTTCAGCAGTGTCCAAAACGAGAAGATTAAGGAAACATATATCAGCAGAGAAAGCACATCATGATTTGTTTTTTTTTTGTCCCATACTCTGACAGTCTCTGACAGTTGCAGCTCACAGACTTTATGCTTGTTTATGGTGCTTAATAAGCTTCAGTAAATTTCTCTTCTGTGAACCTCTCAGTAACTCTTTGAATTCAAGTCGGTTTTAGCATCTACAGCCTTCTGTTGGCAGCAAGTTCCACAGCTTTGCTAAGTCCTGGGTAAAGGAATACATCCTTCTGCATATGCAGCTGCCATGTGCTGGCTTTATCCCAAGCCTCTCCAGCATCTTTTAGTGGACCAGTGCTATTTAGTATCTTCATTAATGACACAGACAAAGGGATCAAGTGCATCCTCAGCAGGTTTGCAGATGACCTCAAGCTGAGCGGTTGACACACCTGAGGATCAGGATGCCATCCAAGAAAATCTGGATGAGCCTGAGAAGTGGGACAACGGGAATCTCATTAAATTTAACAAGTCCAAGTGCAAGGTGGTGCAGCTGTGTTGAGGAAACCCCTCATGTTGATCCAGGCTGGGGGATGAACAAATCAAGAGCAGCCCTGCAGAGAAGGACTTGGGGGTGCTGGTGGGTGAGAGGCTGGACATGAGCCACCCATGTGCATTTGAAGCCCAGAGAGCCAAATTCGTCCTGGGCGGCAACCAAAGCGCTGTGGCCAGCAGGACAGGGAGGTGATGGTGCACCTCTGCTCTGCTGAGTCCCCACTTGCAGTGCTGCATCCAGCTCTTGGGTTCTCAGCACAGGAAAGACATCAGTCTGTTGGAGGGAGTCCAAAGGAGGCCACCAAGATGATCAGAAGGCTGGAGAACTTCTCTTACAGTGAAAGGCTAAGAGCATTGTTCAGCCTCGAAAAGAGAAGGCTTTGGGATGATCTTATTGTGGCCTTCCAGTACCTGAAGGGAGCCTACGGGACAGCTGGAGAGGGACTTTTCACAAGGGCATGTGATAGAACAAGGGGGGAATGGTCTTAAGCTGAAATAGGGTAGATTGATATTAGATATTAGGAAAAAGCTCTGTGAGGGTGGTGAGGCACTGAAACAGGTTTCCCAGAGAAGCTGTAGATGGTCCATCCCTGCAAATGTTCAAGGCCAAGTTGAATGGGGTTCTAAGCACCTGGTCTAGTGGAAGGTATCCTTGTTCCCAGCAGGAGACTTGGAACTAGATGATTCTTAAGGTCCTTTTTTCTTGTTGGAGGAAGACTGACCAGTCCCTTGTTCCACTGGTTTCTGGATTCTACTCTTTTACAGTGTTGTTACCCACTCTTCTCTTACCATGAAGTGATCTATGCTTTCTGCATGCATGTGAAACCATAGGGACATTAAAGGAAAAAGATTTTACTTAGCTGTGTAGAGAAAGATCCTTTAAGAGTCTGAAGCACTATATAATCTCATAGCTGTCTAAATAGAAATATACTCAGCATAATTTTTTAGCCAAGGCAGCACATATGGACCATTCAGTTTTGAAAATTGTGAGCTTTGATTATGAACATTTAAAGGAGGACTTAATTAACATAAGGTAGAGTACTGCAAAAGAACTGGTTCCCATGCATTTAAATGTCTGAGTTTTAAATGATTTACAGTCTACTCAAAATCAAGTTACTTTTCATTGGAACTCTTGTGATACAGTTTTCCTGAAATGTCAGTGAACCAAGAAATGTAGGAAGGAGAACACATATTTGAATGAATAGCAAGCTATCAAAAAAAATAAAATAAAATGCATAGTTAATTACTGATACATTTTCAATTTATTATAGACTCATTTGAGATAATTAAAAGCAAATGAACATGATTTTAAAATAGGAAACAGTTGTGGTTCTGCTGTAGTTCTTTATACAATCTATTTGTGGTCTTTTAATTATTGCACTTATGATAATTTTTATGCATTCTACATTTTTTTTTCTGATTTGTTGTTACAAAAATTTGTATTCTTTTGAGAGGAACTGAAAAGTATGAAGTCTGTTTTAAATATTTATATTCATGTTTCCACAAACCTTATTTAGAACTGCAGCACAGGAAAGTCCAGTAAAGACCCCACCTTCCTGAAACCAGATCAAGCATCCTTCTGGGAAACCCCCTAGTTTATATACTGGGCATGACAGTCTGAGGTGCTTTGGCACCTCCCTTCACCTGCTGCCCACACTGCTGGGGATGCAACCCAGGACACAATTGGCTTTCTGGGTCACCTGTCCCAGCTGTGCTCCCTCCCAGTTTCTTTTGCTGACCTTCTCACTTGTAGAGCATAGGCAAAAAGAAGAGTCTTTTTTTCAGCATAAACACAACTTGGAAAAAACCAACCAACCAAACAAAAAAATCAGTGTGCTATCCAACACCATTCTCATTCCTAATCCAAAACACAGCACTGTAACAGCTACTGAGGAGAAATGAATTAACTTTACCCAGCTGAAACCAGGACACTGTCGTAGCAGAACTACCGCTAGGATGAGACTTATGTTCAGGTTGTTCCATTGCTGTAGACTCATAGAAGAATTTGGGTTGGAAGGGATCTTCAAAGATCATCTAGCTCCCACCAGGGATATCTCCCAGTAAACCATGTGTCTCAGAGCCCTGTCCAATCTGACCTTGAATGTTTCCAGAGATGGGGCATCCATCACATAACCCGTTCCAGTGTTTTACCACACCATAAATGTAAAAGAAAATCTTCCTTAAATCTAGTCTAAATGTTCCCTCTTCTAGTTTAAAATTATTACCCCTTTTCCTACTGCTATAAATCCTATTAAAATATCTGTCCTCATACAAAAGAGCTTTAAACTGGAAATACCACAATACAGAAATTAATAAAACTTCTGAATTTGCACAAAATTTGTTTCTATTTCAAGAAAAATGGAAATCTCAAGGTGACATTTGTCCCCAGATCATTATGTGAATCTTTCTATGGAGCTTAAATAATTTAGTAGGAGTAAACCAGCAACATTTCCTAGAACTTTCCTGAAAAATTTCCTGACTTTGACAGTAATAGAAAATTTTGAAAGCAGTAATGAATTCCAGAAAACCAGTTGCTTATTTTGTAAGTATCTTTGAATAAAGGCTCATTTAGTCCTCATTGATTTAATAGTGTGTGACACTAAACAAAACTGGCATTACTCATAAATTTTTTGCATATTTTTAGTTTAAATTCAAGGGCTGATTAATGTCAGGCACTTGCCTGAGCAAGCCTACTGTCTACAGTAAATAACACTTTTTAATTAGTCCTGATGTGTGTTGGAGACTGAATATCTGATTAACATTCATAGCAGCAGTTAAGTGAACTTCTTGAATTGTGTGAACCCATGCATTGTGTAACCCACAGTAACCTCTCAGTGTTACATACATCATGTCCACACACCATCCATATATTGTGCTGGTATTTGCATAGCTACTTCCCGTAGGCCCAGTAACTCTGAGATGCCTGTGCTGAGTCAGACACAGTGTTCCCTTCTGCATTAGTCCTGGCAGGAATGATGTGTGGGCCCGCAGGCTGTTCAGGACCAGCCACTGAAAACTCGCCTAGGCAAATCAAAGAGGGTGTCCATGCCAGGGGTTCCTCTTTGTGTACCCAGGGCACTCAAGGTGTGAGGATTTGCATGACTCAAAATACTGTCCTTGATGCTGGGGATATTGTTCTACAGGCAGATGGCAGTGACAGGGTGGTGCCATCTGCAGTTGGGGGTGTTTCCCAGAATTCTTCTAAAAAAGATGCAGCTCTAAGTATTTTCAAAGACTTCTTTGTGTCAAAGTTTTCTTTTAAAAATCGTTGAATGAAATTTTGGAAGGAAAAGTAGAATTGTCCCATGTCTGTCCTCTTTTGCTGCCTTGATTTATGCATTCAGGGATATGTTTGGGGATGCTCTTTTCTCAGTTTCAGAAAACAGTTCTAATTTTGGAAGATGGAAGATCTGCAGTGCATATGCGGAACACCACTAGTCAGCATTTCGGTGTATGATACTGTGAGTTCCATGTCACACTCTGAGCCCTGTTGGCTGCAGATTTGAGTCTCTGAGACTGAGCTGTGCATGCCTCAGTTCAGGGAGTCAAAACCATCTTCCCCAAGCTCTGGTGTTCCATGTTCAGATGGGTGCTATCTCCTGGGTGCTGGTTCATTCCACTGTCTTCAGGCTGCTGTTGTGTATTTCTAGAATGGTGATGGTCATCTGTTTCCTTTGTATAGTTTCAGGGTAAGGGCTACTTTTTCCCACTGCACTATTTTTAAAAGAATGACATGCAAACAAGATTAAAATTAAACCCTACATTATCAGTTATATGTGTACATATATATATATATATACACATGTATAGTTAACTGATGGGCACAATATGTGGTATAATCAAAAAAAAAAAGATAAACAGCATTTTAAAGTGACTCATAAGTTATTAATACAGAAAATGCAACTAAAATGCAAGCTAAAATCTCTTTATTTCTTCCTTATTCACTCTGCTGCAGACAACTTTTGATGATTGCTTTTAAAGAGCAATTCATCTTATGTTGTTATTTTTATTAATTATGAAAAGGGATCCAGATTCACAAATGCAAGTTGTTACATAAATTCCCTTGAGATTCTGTGTCATTTATTGCCAGATATTACAGAAGAGACATATACCAATCATTTTTGGTAGGCTACTATAATTAGTTGTGGTAATTTAAGGTGCATGTGCATGTTACCTGCTGGTAGCTTAAACACAGCAACCTACTATGTTAAACATAATATGTTGAACCTGTTTACAGGCAATAATGTGCAGGACTCATAGAAATGTCAGCTCAAAATCTAGTCAAGATGTCTTCTAATATTGTGGCCAGTTATCATGTAGTTTATTTTCCACATTTCCAAACAATTATTTGTGGTTTGATGAGCTGTGGAGAAAGAAAAATGGAAAATTTATATGCTTTTCAATGTAAGAAAATTATGTAATATAAATGGTATCTGCATACATAATTTACATTAGGAGCACTCCAAGAGAAAAATGGGAAAAAATTATTTGGAGAAGAATAAAATATCTTTTTTCCTTTTTTTTCCCCTTCTTTCCAGCATCCTGAGTGTACCAGATCACAGTATTGGTACCTGTGTGGGGGAATAAAACCTGAGATTTTAAAGACTGCTAGAGTAATGGGCATGTGTCATCAGATATCGTAAAACACAACTATAACATGCTTTTGGCCATTCATGAAATCTGAAAATGGACCTCATTACGTCTGTGAGGTGTGAAATAGGATGGTTGTGAAGTGAGGAGCAGACTGGTCTGTCCAGCAGTAAGAGAATGGCTGGCACAGAGATCAGGGTTACTGCAGCCCTGAGCAATGGTAGTGCCACATTCCCAGCTCCTCCTGGGTGCCCTGCTGTCAGGCTAGCCCACTGCCACACATGGAAATTTGAATTACAAGTTTCCTACTTCTGTTCTTTTCCTGCTGTTTCGCTGTCTTAAAATGTTCTACTGTTCCCATGCAAATACCTTCCTCTTGCTGCTTTTACTTTCTAGGATTTACTTCTGAACATCTTGAACTTTTATATATAGAAGACTGCTCTATGGCAGACTACTGATTTTTTGTAGTAGTTAAAAAAAATGTTGGATTCATTTGGGTTTCTTGTTGGTTTTTAATAGAAACCAATTTTTCATATTTAGATAATGAATAATATCTCTTGATATATATTTTAAAAAAAACTAAGCCAAAGAATGAACTGTATTGGAAAACTGTATCCTTTTAGCTATGTAGTTTTATAGGCAGATTTTCAGTCTCTAAAGTTATTCTTGACTTCTCCAGCTGGGGAAAAAAGTGGAATAATCTATTTTAAACTGCCTGAGCTCAAGCAGAGGGTGTAATACTTGCTCTTTTAAGCATGTCATTTGAATTAATATCCCATTTACTGCAAACAAGCTCGTTGGGAATAAGAACAGTGGTTGTAGGGGAAGTGCCAGAACAGCTTTTGGTTGTAGTGCATGCAGTGAGTCCTCCTGCTCAGCTGGGCTTTGACACAGAACAGAAGTTAATAGGGTAACCTTCACTCTGAATAAAGAAATACTAGCATTTCTTTTTCACCAAGTGAAAATGATCACCAGCCACTCAGATTTTACCACTGCTACAGATTTAAATGGCAATATTTAAAAGAATTATTTACTTAATTTAACTATTCCATGTTACAAGGTAACAGGGAGTAACTACGTGTGTGTGACAGAAAATGCAGTAAGTTTGATTAAATGTTTGTGACTCTTTAGGACGGAGGGTGAGTCATCCACTTACAGCCAATGCTAAAGGTTCAGTTGAGACAATGTAAATATGTTTGGAAGAAGAAAAAAATATTTGAAATCAATGCTATCTCAGATATATTAAGAGTTTAAATATTATTTGGCTATCAAATTTTGTTCTTCAGGATGACTGCTCACTGAAAAAAGACTAAATATGTAATTTCATTACTTATTTGTTTTACATTTGTGATTTTTGTTAAAATAATAGTTAGGTGTTTTCTTACCCAGACAAGTTACTGAAAGAAACAAAAAAAAAGAAAAAGAAAACAGAGAAAGCCCCACCAATAATTAGTGGGAACAGAAGAATGACAGGGAAATGTCAGAACTCTTGCCTTTTGCATTTTTGCAATGGGTGGCATCAAATAAAACAAGCTGGAGGATGTGCTACAATGACTTCTGAGTTTACCCAGTTGCCCAGATTAAGGTACTTTCTCTGTTTTGGTAGGCAGTGCCACCACTTTCCAAACACTCAAATGGAGCTACCACGTATTTGAGCCATTTTGTAGAGTCAAACTGAGTTTCATTCTAAAGCTTTTGTGCAAATGACCCATCACATTTGCTTGTTTCATATCCTAGTCAGAGGAGAACAGATCAAGATTGTCTCTTGTTTATGCAGGATTTGTAATAGCAATGCTTTACAAATAGGGAATTTGTTATTTTTGTTTTCTTATTCATGAAAATTGCTGTTGCTTTGTCTTGTTTGATTACAGTTGCACCTATATAGAAGCTCGACTATTACATGTATAGACAGTAGAAGAGGTTTGTTTGATCTATTTATTCTCAAAGATGAGATTATGTACCTGAAGGGATCCCAAAATAAATTTTTAAAATTCCCCTTATCCTTTATACACCTTCTATATTCTGTCTAGAGAAGATTTAAGCTCTGAGCTGATGAAAAAAGTACTGCTAAAGCCTCTCTGTCAATAAAATAATCCTTACTCATAAAGGGCATCTTCATATGTGAGGAAACACATATGTGCACATACATGCTATGTATCCTGGATCTCTTTGCATAAAAATTTAGCTGTTCTGTAAGATTCAGAACACCAGTAAGACAAAAGGCAAAAATTTCAGAATCTTTCTCTCCTCTCTGAGGTTTTGTACTAAAGCTTGCTATTTTCATCAAGATTGAATATGCTCCCTCTTATTCTGTTTTCTAATAACAGAAAATAATTATGTGTAGGGGAAAAAAAATACTTGAATAACAAATATTCATAAAAAAGTCTGCTGTGAAGCTGTTCCTCTCTTAAATGAGATTTTAGCCAAAATTGTTGCATTTGGCCTGTGCTAGATGCAGTCTGTGTTTCTCCACCTGTAAGTGGGCTGTCTCTTCCTTTTGAAAACCCTGAATTTTAATCTTTTCAGCTCCTAGTGTTTAAAAATGCCCACTACCCACTAGAGCCTCAAAAAGATGTAAACACTGTAAATTAAACTAATACAAGTATTCTCAAACATGTAAATATAATTAACATTCCATATTCTACTCAAAATCACATCTGAGATAAGACTATATATAAAATTAGCTTTTAGTTTATGGTAGTCTTCTTCTTTATAGCTCTCTTTGCAAAATGGGGAACATAATTATATTTATACTTGAAAAGAAAAACAGCTTCATTGCTGTCAGTTATTAGACTGTGTGAAGCTGGCTGTCCTGTCAGAAGAAGAGCTCCTGTCCTTGACTCTGAATTAATAACTCACTCTTCGAACCTTATAGGAACTTGCTGAGTATATGTTCATTCCCACTTCCAGCAGGTTTCTTTTGATTCCATTGCCAGTCATCCAGTCCTTAATGGCCTTGAACATCATATGCTGAAAAGTAAGAAAAGCTTCAACAACATTTTCTGGCTAGATTAAACTGGTGAAAGAGACAGCTGCCAGATTTGTTTTGTGTATCCCTGTAAGCTTTGTATTGTTTAAAAGAAATGCAGTGGATGCCAACCTTGAACACCCACTGCTTGCCAAACAGAGATTTTGTTTCCTTTGAAGTATTTAAAATTACACATTTATTACTTTTAATTTTTAGGTAGGTCTCTGGGACCTAAGGAAACAGGGTAGATATACTAACATAATTGTGTGTGTCAGTGCATCTCTGTTTCTGCTCTGGGCATGTATGGCATTTAAAATGAGATTTTCTGATTTATTTTAGAACAGAAATAACACTATTCCTCACAAACTTGGGCATGTGTAAATGTCCTTGTCTGTAATGACACTAGAAAAATAGAATGACTGTGATGATGGGAAAATACACTTTTTCAAGAATTGAAGTCCCAAGAGGGTCTGGTATCATTCCCTAATTTCAGGGTCTGTATGTGAAACCAGTTTCTACTCTGGGAGTGTGTGTGCTGTCCATGAACATGGGCTGCCTTCAGACAATTGGTAGGATGTGCCCCCAGATCCCTCTTTAAGGGTAGTGTTGGGTGTTCTGGGCCTGCTGCAGGCATTGTGATTGTTCCTCTGTTGAAAGGCACAGGAACATTTGGTTCTCTGGGAGACTAATGTGGCTTCTTTAGAGGAGGGTGGTACAGCTTCCTCTCAGTTGGTCAGTGGTAGTAATTTCTAAAACACTGCTGTCCATCAGTTACTCCTCTATCTAATTCCTTGAAAAATTAGGTTAGAGCGAAAAAAACCAAACAAACTATAAAGCCTGGGAAACAGATTGGATCCCTGACAGTAAGGAAGCAAAGTGCTTGTGCAGTATTTGACCTCCAGCTGACCAACACAGAGTTTCAGCAGTTCTATGTTAGGTGTTCTAACAGGGACAAGAATGCTGAAGGGAGAAAGGATAGCATGGCTGGCAAGGTATTGTTTCATGCTTCCCATATGAGTCCATGAACCTAAGGCCTAATTAAACAATGCCTGGTGCATCTTTCTTCCCTATGGAGTGGGACAATATCCTTTTCTACCGTAATAGTAATCCAGCATCAATGAAAGAAAATGTCAGTCACTGATGAACTTCCCAGCAGAATTGAACAAACCAGAAGCAAGGATGCTGGGGAGAGAATTGAACTTTTAATATATTTAGCAGAGCAAGAACAAGTATTTATAGTCCTTCTTTTATTAAAACTGACTTAAAAGATCTGTTGAGAGTAGTTCAATATAATTTCTTTATTGTTTCACAGAATGAGACATAAAATATTTTGACTGTAAGAAAAAGCTGATTCTTTAAAGTCTTACTAAGGGTAACATCTGTGAGCCAACTAAGTTTTTATTTCTTTCATATTGACATATATTCAGCAAAATTTAGAGATCTACAAACTAAACTTGAGACAATTACTTGAAAGAGTTATATAAAGACAATGGCTTATGTCCTTCTGCCTTTCTGGATTGTACCATATCTTTTAAGTTTTTTAATTATCAATCAGCACTGCAAACTGCAGGGCACCTGTGCCTCTCTGTTCCATAGCCCTGCATGCTGGGGGCACAGATGGAATGCATTGCAGCTCCCTTCCAGGCTCTGCAGCCCAGCTTTCCTGTCTCTTGTGGAGTCACAGGTCTTGTCCCAAGATCAAATCTCAGTTGTTTACCTGTCCTAGAAGTCAGAAAGACTTTTGTGTCTGTTAGTTTTATTGTAAGCTAATCTTTCCTATGTACACCTAATATAACCTTAAACATTTTGTATAGTGCCGTGATGAACCTTCAATTCCCTGTCTTTAGAGTGCCTTTTCTCTTTTAATTTAGTCTCTGTCTCTCTCCATCTGCTGATGGTTTGAGTTGCTAGATTTCCCATATGAACTGATAATAACAAGCCAATAATGCTGTAAAATGCATAAGAAATAGCATCCAACTTGTATTACTGTAATAATCTTCTTACAGTCTAGTCTGCCTCAAATGAAAAGTGTAATCTAAGTGTATATTTGTTTGCAAAAGAAAATGAAAAGTCAGAGATGTCTTCTTCAGCCAAGTTTTTACACTTTGTAATGAAAATGTATCTATTACATGACATTTTTAGGAAACAGTAAAAATATAAGCTTATTAAAGAACTTCAGATAATAGTTGTGTTTCAGTCTTCTGATATCATGTATTTTGCTGAAGCTGTTATTATGGACTCGTTGAAATTTTGCGTGTTTATGAATCTTAGGAAATAGAAGTACATTTCTACCCTTCATGTTTGTGGGAGAAAATTTATGACTTGTTGTGGTTAAGCCTAGATGGTAAGTAATCATATGCAGCTGCTTTCTCACTCCACACTCTCTCCTCTTCCCAGTGGAATGGGGAAGAGAATCAAAAGCAGAACTTGCAAACCAAAAACCAAACAGATAAACCCCAAGAAAAACAAGTGATGCACAATACCTACAATAACCACTAACAGATGCCAAACCCCATTCTCCTGGGCTGTGAGTGGCTGCAAACTGGGTTTAAAACAGAACAGATCTTTCTGGTGCCCAGTGTGGGGCTGATGTGCCAGGCCCTTGAATCCATACAATGCAGTAATCCTGATTAGCCCTCTCCTCCACCTGACTGGGGGCAGGACCCTCTAATCTTGAGCAAAAGATACCCTGCTTCTTGCTCATATAAGTGGAATAGGACTTCTTCCCATCGAGTCCATAATATAATCAGCTCTTCCATTCTGCCTGGGAAACTGTCCACTGGAAATTGGAGCAACAACTTTCCTTAAAGATCCCCCACTTGTGATTGCTTTTCCCTGCCATTCCCATAGCCGTGCCTCTAGGGTTGAGGTATGCTTTCAATTCTACTTTCTCATGTCCTCTCCGTGGTCCCACTTAAACCTCAACATTTGTTCTTAATCACCATCTCTTCCTTTCTTTTCCCCTCTTTTCCCAACTTTCCCCTTCCTATTTCTTTCCCTTTGCTCCACTTCCCTTTAATACAGAATTTGCCTCTTCTAATTTATTCTAAAATATAACAGCTAACAATTTTATGCTAATTTTTTTTTTTTGAGCTTTAACTCATTAGAGAGCCAATGTTCATGAACAGATGTCTTTGTGCCTTCTCTGGGCAAGTTATTTTTTAATTATTTCATGATGTTCTCTGTATTTCTTTAATAATTACTGACTTGCATGTAGCTCTGAATAGAGAGCTTTCCACAGAACACCAGCTTTTCATGTAATACTTCCCACAATATTAGCCTCCTCCATAATGTATCTGATGAATAAGATGATTAAATAATTTAGTTGTTTGATAAAATTTATTTGTAAAATCTACATACAGACAATGAGTTCTATTATAGAGTCTTTGGAAAGAACACAGGAATGACAATGAAAGTAGACAGCAGTGAGATAGAAGAAGCTTGATGTTTTGAGATAACTAAATGTATTCAAACCAAAAAATTTGCAATTTCAGTTATCTATTAACAGTTGATTTCAGTCTATTTCTTGATTTTCCTTTTTTTCTCTTTTTTTCTTTTTCACCAGCTTTTGTGGTTCTTATGTAATGTTCTTTGGCATAAAATTGTTTCAGTTGCTCTCTGAGTTTGGAAAGCATTGGACATATCATTTTAGTCTTCTTCATACTGAAAGAATTCTAGAATATGCACATGCAGTTGAGTTACTACATGGAATACTCTAAGTGTGCTTCACTCCCTTACAACACCTGGAGGAAGACTTTACTGCAAATTCCACATTTTCTTCACGTGTTACTTTGGCAGTAGCACGTAGTTCTAACACCATGGCTTATGTAGTTGACCATGGTGTAGTGTAGTGTAGTGTAATTTGTGAATTCATTTCCCTAGTTATTATTTAAGTTGGAGGGTTCATTTAATCCATGATAAAACCGTATGTATAATGTTTTTTGTTAATTTTCTCTTAAAATAGATGCCTTGGATTTCGCTCAGGTCTCCCTTGTGTTGTATAATCAATTGCAGCCAACAGCTCTATCAGTTAACCAAAAAAGTTTGTGTTTTAATATTTATTTTGCTCAAAGAACGTAAATTAAAACTATATATACGATTGCCATATACTTAAATTCCTAGTCTTTCTCTTCATTCAGATTTTAATTAAGTCTTATCTTAGATTTTAAGTTTGTTCTACTTCTAGAAGGGAATTTCTGCTTCTGGTGAAAAGTCACCTTGTGCTACACATCAAGTATCTTTAGGCCTTCCTGTGTCCTGTACTCTCTCTGATTTCCTCCATCTCTCCCATCACTGTGGATTTGAAGAAAGGCAATTGAGTGAGAACCAACAATTCAGACTGAAGCTATTCTGGGCATTTTTAAATTTAGGTTTTGGATAAGTTTGTAATATAGGGTGACCAATAAATCAACATGCATAACAAATGGTAGGGGAGAGTCTTCTGAACATTTTCATTTCCTTTAGGTAAAGGGCAGTGGTTTTAGGTCACAACCTAAAGAACTTCTCTGAAAACCTTACTTTCAGCAAGAATGTATAACAAATGAATAGGCATTTGTTTGGCAAGCCATTGACTAGCCATGCTTGATTTTTCACTGTTTTCCAAAGTTCGAGTTAATGCTTTCCAATGACACAATAAATTTACCTAATGCAACTTTGAGCCCTTTGTATCTCAGGACTTACTGCAATGCCGATCCAGTGAAGGCATTCAGTCTATTTGAGGAAGAAGACATAATTACCCCATTGCCAGAAAAACAGCAGCCTTCCTCAGGTTTAGAATGATATGTGTGGCAGTAATGTAGGGTCCCTTAGTGTATTTTTAGTTGTGATTAATGGAAGGTATAATTCCAAGATTTAAAAAAATCAATGGAACTTTTGGTTTAAGGTTTACTTGTAATACATTTGTAATTAATATGTCTTGCTAGGGATACTACTGTGCAGTGTCTTTATTTTCTTTCTAAAAGCTTTACCAAAAAAACCCCAAAACAACATACTATTTGTTAAGCAGAATTTTTGACTGCCTAGATTGATTTCTACATAAATGTTATGAATAGTTTAAATGCTGCAAAAAGGAGGAAAGATGGAGACACAGGCAGTTATGAAGGCTAGTTCTATTTTTTCTCTATGATACAAATCAATATAATTACATTCTATAGTCAAATTGTCATTGTGCTCCTATTCCCAGAGAGATCCAGTAGCATTATGGGCAAAACTCTTTCACAGTGTTACACAAGGACCTATTGATTAATTTTCTAAAGAATGTGAAAGACCTCCCTTAAAGTGCATAGATCTTCTGCTACCCCTCTGCAAGATAAGGGAAGAAAGTAAGGTCTCTGATTTAGTTGCATTTAAGCATGTCCTATAGCTTCAGGATTCTGTACATGACTTGACTCACATAATGGCACATGATTTATCATCCCATAATGTGAAATATTTTTATAAGACCATTTCTCATAGTAAATGTGAGGCAGGAAATAGAGTTGCTGGCTATTATTACTTAAACAGATAATTCAAGTAGTGTAAGTAAATCATATGTGCATCTGTTCAGTACTGGTTTTCAGATATTTAATAAAGTGGCAGCATATGTGTTAAATAGAAATTAGCTTAGTTGGAATGGGTTGTGCATGGTGTGAAAAGTGTCTAGAAAACAAGCATTCCCACTGCTGTGGAAAATTTGTGATGTTGTGGATTTGTTTGTTCCATGAAACAAGGCCTTACCAAAAAATGAAGGGACTGAAAGGAGCATTTGATTCAGAAGAGCAGGCAGAAAGGTCATGACAGAACAGCTAATAGCAATGAAGTCAATGCTGTACCCATAGATATGTATTGATGAGAAAAAATTAATTTAGCACTGGATACTGTCCTTAATTCTGTTCTCTGTTTAAGTGTAACCTTCCAAAGGTATTGGTACTTCCTAACAAAATATGTTTTTCATAGAATTCCCAGCTAGCTCTAATGAGGGCTGCAGTGAGTACCAGAATGACAATGCTGGCAGGAAAATATTTTTTCTCTATAATGTGGATTCCAAATTTTACATTGATCTGTAGTAAAAATGGAAGATATGCAATGTAGGTCAGCACAGCGTCAATTCTAGAAAATTAAAATACAGATACTTCCTCTCAGATCAATCAAAGCATCCATCAAACTTCACAAATTGGAAAAAATGTGGACATGTGAAACTATTTTTCATGGCACAAAATAATCACTACTTTTTATTTTGGTTCTCAACAGCTCATTCATACATACAAAAATATCTAAAAATTCATAGGTGCACATAAAACTTGCTCAGCAACTAGACTGTAAAAAATATGTCTATATTTTTAATATTTCATGCTTTAGTCAAAACATCAGATCAGAAACTTGGTTTGAATTTTAGAAAGAGTGGGTTATTTTAACATTGTCATATGGGGAAAAATCACAAGTATTTCCTTTCATCTTTCACTGATGCTAAGTACAAAATGTGAGCTGTCTGTCAGCCACTTAGAGAAGTGAGGCTGCAATCCAGTACAGTTTCGTGCCCTATTAACATAGATCTATTTCTAAGATCCTGACTAGAATAAGTCTGGCTCATCTCCCTCTGTGTACTTCCAATTTTTTTTCTGACACATGGAGCACCCACTAGGCACTTAAATTTTATGTCACTTTCTGTGTGTTTGGACATTTTTTTTCTTGTTTCTTTCCTTTTTTTTTTTTTTTTTCTCTTCAAATTATTTTTCCTTTTTTTTGTTGTAATTTTTTTTTTTCCTTCCTGATTTGCACATTAATTGCCAACTCTTTGTTTTCCAGATATATCAATATTTAGTTCTGGCTTATTTGTTTGAAATAATGGCATGTACTTGAAATAAAATAAGCATCATTGTCTCTTAAACAATGGAACCGTGTTTAAGACAGATATATGTGAAAGAATCCTGTGAGCTTAAATGTATTTTCCTCCTTTACTTGGTGTTCTACAATATATATATATATGTTCTACAATACATATCCTTTACTACAATACATATATATTCTGATACTGGCTTTTTACAGCTTTCTGGTCTTTTTTTAACTATTATTTTTGTCATTTGAACTAACCAGAGCAATTGTTTCATTTCAGTTTGGAAGACGTTACATTGAAGACCTTTTTAATGATTTTCGAGATGGACGAAGACTTCTGGAGCTCCTGGAATGTCTTACCGGCCAAAAACTTGTATGTGCTTCATAACACATTTACTGCATATTGAAGTCTTAATGTTGTTATAATTGTATTAGGTAATATTAACTAATTTCTGCCATTGATGAGGATCTGCGGAAACTATTTTCAGGGGTCTGAATAGGTTTTGGTTTCATTTGAAATTGTGGAAACATTGTGACTGTGAGCTGTATTAGTAATACTTTGTGAGGCATGTACTTGAAAATATTCTACTGTATTGTGTGCTCTTACGAAGTATGGCCCAGAGAAACAAGACTGAGGCAGGGTTCATTTAGGTATCTGGATTTTAGCTGGAATAAAATTCAATGTGTAGAATTCAAATGGTTTTCTAATGTCATACATATGGTCTACCTTGTTTGATTGTACTTGTCTGAAAAGAGAGAACTGCTTGCTCCTATTAACCTCGAAATTCTAAAGTGACACAGTCAGACATGTTTTTTTAATGTCTTCTCTTGTGTTCCTGGTTGGACTTTGTAAGTACAGCATCTTCTTGTAAGAATGCTGTGAGATTGAGAATCAAAATCCAGAGATAATATACTTGTACCGAAATTTTGAACAAGCTGATGCTTATTTGTTTAGCATCAACATGCCATAGCAATGTTCTTAAATTGTGCCATGCAGAAGACGACTAATTATGGTAAAAAGAATCTGGACTTAAGTAATTTTATATGCATTTCAATCATTCCATCACTGAAAATTACCTTCTAACTACAGATCAAATTTGTTTCACAATTGACTTTATTTCATGTTGGGAAGCTGCATAAGCCCAGTGTATGTTAATATTCTATTCTCATAAAGTTATGAAATAGAAAACTATAGGTGTGGTATAAGATTTGAGTTACATACAGTGTACTCTACATTCTGATTTTGAACAGTCAAGTTTGGTTTTCTTTCTTTGTAGGCAAAAGAAAAGGGCTCCACAAGAGTTCATGCTCTGAACAATGTCAACAAAGCAATCCACGTTTTGCAGAGAAATAATGTAAGTATTCAGCCAGACAGGATCAGAACAGCCTGTACACAGCAACAAAATACTTCTTAGGTGTTGAATCAAACACCTTGATCTATAGTATAAAAGTACTGGAGTCAAAGCAGCTTTGTGAAAACCATGTGAATTGGATATTTGTCATTCAGCATCAGGGTCGAATGTGTTTTAAGTTTAAAATCCTCTTCTAGCAAATTTTGGCTAATATATCTATAATGGGTGCTGTTTGAAGACAGATCAACCTGCATGATTTTAATTCTAGTCAATGGTGTTTAAAATAAGTTTTCAAAAGTTAAATACAAGAAGTTATCCATAGCTGGTTACAAGATGCTGCCTATCAAAATATTTACTCACAATCTTTGACAGTTTTGAAGTCTGAAAACCCAAGGCTCATCCTACAATAATTTTTTTTTGTTAGATTTCAAAGGCATCTGTCTTCCATGATTCAAAACACTAATCATATCAATATCACTTTCAATTCTACTTTGTAAAGATTGATTTTTCAAGCCAGTATCCTGTGAATCATTCTTGAGTAAATATTCTCACATTATCTTTCTTATGCAGGCATTATAATGGACGCATAATTTTAGCAAATGTTTTCTCTGGCCAACTAATTTTATCAAAACACTCCTCAAGAATAAATTAAAAAAAAACAAAAACAACAAACTGTAACACTTGCTTAGACTTCACAGTAAGAGGTGACAAAAAAAAGATAATGCATTCTGTGCTGTATATTATATTGGATTTCTTGATAGCTGCAGGAGGTCACTAATGCTTGGTTTCAAGTGCTGAATAAAGTTATTGATTTTATAAATCTAAAGTAATCCACCTGAAGATTTGTACATAAATAAAAGTGACCTTATAAGATTGACATAAAGACTTCCAGCTTGATTTTTCTTTTTATTTAATGGAATTTGTTGTAAATAAATAGAAGAAAAAGCTTCTAAATTGTTCAAAATCTGCAACATTTGACATTATTGAGAAAAAAATCATCAATACATTATTTCACACTATACAAGAAGGTTTTATTTGCATAACTGGGTACAAATAATCATAGAAAATGCTTTTTGAAGTATTCAGTGCCTATCAACTGAATCCACCGGTGTGCTTTTCACTCAATTTCCAGAATACAATAATAGTCCCTTTGAAATCTGTGAAGAAAACAGAGAGTACTTCAATTTTAGAAGACAGAAGAAAAAACGTTGTTTTAGGAAGTGAAGTGGTCATCCAATGGCCATCATATTCATGTAATAAAACCTTGTAAACTATATAAAATTTGGTATAGTATGTATTAAGGTATACTGTACCTTGTCAATATGAAGTCTAAAGACCTGTCTCTGAAATTGTTTCCTTAAGTTTCAATAATTTGATGAATTATTTCCCTGGGACTTCAGGCATGCAATGGTTCTAAACTGAATTAAAGCCTGTGAGTAGTCTAGATTTTTCTGCTGATATGTTACATCTTTGCTCTGAGGTTCTGTAGTCATCTGGGTGGTAACACTGAAAAATGTTGCTTCTCCCAGTCATTCCATTCCACAGTTCTTTTTTTGTTCCCATAGAAAAGGGAAAGTGTTGAGGGGGGAGCATGGAGGATGTGAGGGTTGGGAGGTTACCCCAATGTAGGCTTAGACCTCCCTGTGAAAAAACTCGACAACGTTCCTCTGCTTCAGTCAAACAGATGTGGGCTCTGTGTGTTCAGGCTTCCACTTCCAAAAATGGATTTCATCTGTAGAATATGCAGGGAATGCCCTAATAAACACTGTAGGGTGTCACTTGCTGCAAGGTACTCCGTTTTAAATTTAGCTTGTAAAGTCTAAATTTCATTTAGGAAATGTTGCAAGACATTGATGGTTAGAATAAATAGCCAATCTCATGTCTTTTAGTACAAAATAAAGAGCTTTTCTTAAAGAAACGAGCTCTTTGAGAGTTGTAGAACTGTTGATAAAATATCTAATTTGTGGTTTGTAGAAATGACCTATACATAGATGCATTAAAAGAAAAAAAGAAAATAGCTTGTTTTGAGGGTGCAAAACTTCAGTCAATTTGTAGATGGAACTTCAAGTAACTTCAGAAGTGCACTAGAGACTGCAGAATGTTGCTGGTGAAGGAATGGGGTACTTTGCCCTAAAAAAAATCAGTTCTGACCATGAGAAATTGCATCTATGAAACAGCAAGGATGCCAATTTTAGCATCATAATTCTATCCAAATGTTCAGGACAGCTTATAGTCTTACAGAATTTGGCTTCCTTATTCAGATAGTATAAAAAGTGAGGGAGGGTGAAGGATCATTTCCCATGTGGAGGAAGGACAATTCCATGGTGGTAAATAATGATGCATTATGAAATTACAAATGCATGATAAAATTATGGAAAACAACATTACTGGATGAACTATTGTGGAAAAGACTTGCTTAGATCATAATCACTGCTTTATCTGTATGTCAGAACATATCCTGTGTATATCTGTACACATTATAGAATTCAATTAAGGAAAATCAGGTTATAATTTAATCTAAATATTTAATGTCTTGGGTTTGTAGGTTCTTACAGTGTCTAGATGTGCGTTTTAACATTAAGAAAATTATATTATGTAAGATAGTACAAAGCAGAGTACAGTAGTTTTTCTGTCTGTGTGATTTGTAATTGTAAAAGCTTAATATAAAAGATATTTAAGTTATTATAACTATTACTTTTCATTTTATGTTTCACATCATCTTATAACTGGAATAGTAGGAGCTCCAGATCACTGATGTTTTCTTCCAGAACATTAATTATGCCATTTATAAAATATGAGTTGTATGTTTATGGAACAACAGAAACCAAATGGGAGATTTACCTTAGCCTATCCTTTCATCTCTTTCCAACCTCTTATGCTTGTTATTACTTTTTTACAATTATTTTTTGTTTCTATAATAGGTTGATTTGGTAAATATTGGGAGCTCAGATATTGTGGATGGAAATCATAAGCTGACCCTTGGTTTGATCTGGAATATAATCCTCCACTGGCAGGTGAGTGGCACTGCTCATTACTTCCTTTGAAATAAATACCTTTATTCCACTGATCTTTTCCCCATTATTATCCAGCAATAACTTACAAAGTAATCATAGACATTGCAATATCCTAAATCAGCAAATATTATGGCAGTCTGCTTACATATTATCAGGGATATTGACAATAAGAGGAAGACAAAATATTTTTTACAGTAATAGCAGAAACTTTTTTGACTGTAATATCACAGATATTGCAAGATGATATATATGAGTTATCCTAACAAAATGGATATACAAAGCCAATGTGGATTTATTTTTAGTATCTTAGAAAGAGTGACTTCTCTATTTTAATGAAATAATCACATCAGTTGCTTTTAAATGCTGACCCTTCCTGCCAAGAATTATTTTTAGAACACTAAAAAGCTGCTAGACTGCCTATTTATTGAAGTAGATGTGGCTCATTTAGCTTCCTTTCTTTTTAGAAAGAAAGGGGGGTTTGCGATATGGATCTCATAAAAAAAAGTGTGGTAGATGAGGACATTTAACTAAAAAGAATTCTGAGATGGCAATAAAATCAAAATTCAAAAAGATCTGGCATCTAGATGCTCTGAATCCATGTGTTTGTGTGAATCTGGGCTGAGTCTGTCCAGTAGTGTTCATTTTGTTCCCCAAGCAATAATCCACAAGGTTTTAATAGAATAACAGGAAAAGGTGGTGCAAAACAAAGCATAGATGACTTCAAAACTGAAACACTTTTACCAAAATCAGACGTGTATCATTCATCCAAGTCGGGAACATTTTTATTCTAATTTTGCTGGATGACAGCAACAGAGAAAATCTGCGGATAGTTAACTCACTTCTTCCTTTGTCTCCTGCATCAATATTCCTAGTTTAATTCCATAAAATTTTTCTAAATTACTTAGTGAGAACAGATGAAATATGATACCTAGCCACTTTTACCAATAATCCTTGAATCACTCAGTTTTAATTTGTATAAAATATGGACTGAGATGACTAATCATGTTCAAATTAATATTTTGTTTCCTTCATATTTTATCCTAAAGCAAAGTGTTAAAGGTGTGCTTTAGTATTAGCTGTGTACTCAATAATTTCTTTCCAGTTGTTTCCACCCTTTCTCTTAAGGGGTACTTGCACAAACACACAGAAGACACAGGTTCTGGTGTAGCCTGATGAGCTTTTTGACAGCAGCCATGTCAAAACCAAGTTTGTCTGCAGTGCAAAAGTGATTAATTTCAAGCTTCATCTTGAGCCATGTGATAACTGTGATGGCAGCTGTGATGGTACCCATGGCTTCAGCCTGAACTGCCTGGGGATGAAAGGTCCAAGGATCATATTTACAAAACAGTGATTAGAAGTGTAAATCTTTGTCAGCGTAATCATAATGATTCAGTCCAAATGATTCAGTCCAAGTTTAGTTTTTACTTGGAATTCTGTGATGCCTTAAAGATCTAGAAATAAAACAACACACTTTTCAGGCAATATTAGTGTAGAAAGTAATTCAAAAGCTGGTCTTTAATGGGAGGCCTCAGCAGCAAGTATGGAAAAATGCCCACCCCACATAGGGTGAATACAGTTTTATAAATTTAACAAATTAGCATACTTGACAAGCATTCCCAAATAGAAGTACAGGTAATGAGGTAATTCCACCCTTAGTTCCACCTTTTTCCAGAACAATCCCCTTCCCCTGTAGATGCTAACTAGCTATGAGAAAGTGTCTCAAGATGCTGTTTTAACCTTGGTTCCCAGATTAGGACTGGGTCCTTTAGGAATGTATTCTGTCTTGCTGTCTAACAGAGTAGGTGAAAAGCTAGCTACAAATCTATGTAGTTACACAGTACCAGGCTACAGAGCTACAAATAGATGAGACTATATAAAAGCAAAAAGGCAGATATCAGTTTGGCTTCACTGTATTTCAGTTTGTTCTAGTCATGAAGTACTGAAAGCGACCTGCACCTTCTAGACGTCTCATTTTATTCAAATTTCTGTAAATAAGATTCTAATTTGGCTAGAATTCAATTTTAGTTGTTTGGTTTTTGTTTTTTTTTTTTTTCTAAAGAGTAGCTAAAACCTGATTGACAATGAGAAGTCATTTGTAAATAATAACCCTGTTACTGTTGCTTAATGGTGAGTAATTTAAAAAAAAATAAAATGGAAGATGTATATTTTGGCTTTTCTCCTTAAAAAATAACAAAACACTCAGGAGGTATTTCTTTGCTGCCTATTTCCTTCAAAGTATTGGAAGAGTTCAAAGTAAATTTGCTTTTTTACAGCTCTGTGGAGAAAGTTTGTTCTTTTCCAGATTTTCTTTCAAACTTTGAAGTTAATTGCATGATCTAGAATACGTTTGTAAGGGCTCTGCCCTGTTTATAAGTAGGTATGATCTTACATACTGATGGAACTTATGGTGAAACACAGCTGTAGATTTCTTAAGAAATTCTTCTTCCTGTTGGTTTGCATATCACAGATTGTCCCTGGCAAGAAGCAGCTGGAAACACAATAAATTGTTCATACAGAGTCAGGGCCACTGAACTTATCTGCCACTTGTCTCAGCTTGGTGAAATTCCAAGACCACTATATTTGTTTGTAGTCTTTAGAAGGCCTAGAGAGAAATAAATAGGAATACACAGGCTGTTTGATTTAGTGCATGCTTGTGTAGTTTGTGTTTGTTGGTGAAATCCTGCTTTTGCAGATCTTGAGAAGAGTCACTTAGAGGAAATTCATCAGTCTACATCTAGAACAAAAAACACCAAGAAAAGATACGAGATTATTGTTTGTGTGAACACTTGTGTTGTTGTAGATGAACAGGCAAAACCTTTTCCAGTTTCACATCTTGCAGCCAGTAGTGCATAAGGACACAGCTGTACTTATACATATGAAAACATGATGGTCTCTTACAAAAATGTTAATTTCTTTGTGTAAAAATAGCTTTAAAAAGAAATGGTAGAAGAAAGGTGCATGACAGGAATAATGCCAGTACCAATCCAAATGGGTATCAGCAGTCCCACTGAGGAGAGGCAGTGGTAGAGGTGGTAAAGGCACTGCAATGGACAGGATTTGATCCACTGTTGGCACTCTCATCTCTGTGCACTGGAAATACCATGGCTTTCTGCATCCCCTGTGGTGATTGTGTTCTTTCTTACCTAGCCTGGTTTTTTTCAGATTATTATTAAAATTTTCCCTGAAATTGAAGCACTGTTCTGAGTTGAGCACCTGCTGCCAAAGCTCTTTATGGTACTGAATGCATTGGGATCTATTTCCTTGAAGCTGCTGCCCTCTTTCTCACAGCTCTGTGATCCCAACCTCACTGCAGCATTAAGATTTAAATAAAAACAGAGGAAAACTATTAATTTCTGAACTTTTATATTTCATAAACTCTCTTAAGAGTGGAAGAACATTCTATATGGCAGTGTGTAAATTGTTAAAAAGAGTGAACTTATTTTCATTAAAAGCATGGAAGAAAACCTCTAGCAAAAATATTTGACCCAAATCTTGACTTTCTCTGGGAAAAATCATAAAATAATAGATCTATACATAAGGAAAATATTTTAGAGGGGAGCATTTCAACAGCCTGTCAGCCTCATTTGGAGACTTACTAAAAGCATCAGGGTTATTGTTCACACAAGGATTTTAATATGAATTACCATTTTCCTTAATTTAGATTTTTGATCATGGAAATAAAATGCTTCTGTCAATCCATCTTGAATCAATGACAAAAAATATCCTTTACTTTGATAGGTGTCTTGAATATCTATGAAAATGTCCTTAAAAGTGTTCTATCAAATGTATTTGGAAAGAGTTTAATGGTTCTAGCTATAAAAATGTAATCTATACAGTCAGAATAGCTGAAATCTAGCAAGTAAAAAAGCTAAGTAATTCTGTCAGGGAGATGTAAATTTCCTATTTTATTAGGAAAAATGAAAAAAAATCTAACTTTAAGAGCAGTTTTATTCTTTAGATATCCCTTTCTTCCCCCTTTTCCAGGGTCTTGAGTACTGAAGCCAAGTGCCAGTCTGACAAAATATTATGTGCCTGAGTGTTGGTTTTAGGTGAAAGAGGTGTAGTGTGAGCCTGAGATTATGCTGTGCTCCTTGTCATCTTACACACACAGCAACACATGCCCAGATTCCAGGACATGGCCCTAGAGTGGGGAGATCAAAGGTCCATTGGTGCTGTCAGCCAGGGCTGGCTGTGCTGATTTTGGCCACTGTCTTCATGTGGTGACAGGAACAGCAGTGCCCTCATTCTGTCCACAGCTTTCCTTTTGGCAGCCTGGCATTTCAAAAGCCATCTCTGTGATGTCTGTATTGTCCTTTCCCCACCTTCTATCAAAATGTAATCTTTCCTTATTGCCATACCATCCTTTCCCCAGGAAGAGCAAGTGTATCTGTTCTCTGGAAGTCAGAGTTTCCTACACCTGAAAGCTTTGTGTCCTGCCAGGATACACTGCATTAGAAAGGAGAGGTAACAAAGAAATGAGTAGCAGAGGTCAACTCATCATCTGACAGCATGAGGCAGAGGCACTCTGAAATAGCTGTAGTATTTGAGCCTGGATGCTGAGGGAATTTGTCTGAAAGCTCTTCAGGCTGACATGAACACATCTCTATGTGCCACTTTTCCAGCAGTACATCTTAACTGAGAAGCCTTCAAAAAGCTTCCTTTTCACCAAAATGCCAGCCAGCACTGTCGTTCTCAGGCACTGATCTTGCTCCAGGACCCGGCCATCCTGCAGACAGTGTGGTGTTGTGCCTGCAGAGCTGTGGCAGGGGCTGCCAAGGTGCCAGCTGGGCTGGGCTGGCAGTGCCCCCCAGGGCACTCAGGTGGACAAGGTGGCTCCAGGTGTAGAAGTGGAGTTATCCAGCAGTTCTCACTGAAGAGGAAGTGGCCTCGGCATTCAGGATGAGATTAGACCCTTTTACTCTGTTATTTCAAATGTCTGACCTTCCCTAGGAGGCAATAAAAAAATCATAAATTTAACAGTCTTCACTGTTGCAAAGAAATGCAGGAAAAGGAAAGCAAAACTTTATCTTGTAAGCATATTTAACTCAGCAGGGTGAGATTGAAACTGTTTTGTATTCATTTACTGAAGAGTAAAAATAAATGCTGTGTTTAGATTCATCACCTGGAGTCTTCTGAATAATTGCCTTTCTCCTGCCCCATTTTTTTACTAATTTTGTCTAATCATCTCTGTTCATAAACATAGCTCCTTTCTCTTTGATATCAGCTCAAACACATAATCAGTTCTGTGTTGTGAACCCTTCTATTTCTAATTATCAACTATCCTTTAATGCAAATGCGTGTTGTATTGTTCAAAAGTTAGTTTGCTTATAATATTCAGAAAGATCTGCATTTTTAAATATAAGCATATGATAAAAAACAAAATTAAAAATGAACAAAGAAATCTCAGCTTGGACAAGTCTTCTTAACTGTAACTTCAGTTTTTCTAGTCTTTCATATTATTTAAGTTTAGTGCAATGGATGCTAATTTCAAAAGGTTTTGGTTTTTTGTTTTTTTTTTCTTTTATAGCATCCAGATTAATGAAAAAAACCAGGATTCTATATTTTTATGGTAGTGAAGGTGCCTGGGAATACAGATGCCAAATCTCAGCTTCTTGCTACATTATGTAAATCTACTTTGGCATCTCTCAAAAATAAAGACACTAAAAATATTGTCAAGAAATTCAAAACACCCACTCTGCTATATGGAGCAAAAATAAAGAGTACATTTCCTAATTTTCTTACACTTTATTTTCTGTCTCCTGATCTAAAAATGGAGACAACTATAAAAAAAATATATTCTTATCTGACTGAATTTATATTATTTTCATTGGTGGAAATTACAAGCTAAGACTAAAGTTAGGAACATATCCCATGCAATTTAGAGATGATAAGTTACTCCTTCCATCTTAGAAACTAATAACATATAAAGTTTGCGAATAAGTCTCAAAAGGAAAATTAAGAGCGCTGATGCTGTTTGGGCAATATGACTTGAGATGCAAACCCAAGGTGTTATTTCAGTAATTCATATCTTCACAAAATCAAATGATTGAATTAATTACTTGAATCTAGTGAGCAACTTACCGTACTCAACACGAAAAGGTTATCTCTGTTCTTTCTAAAATATTACAGTAATTAATTGTTGTTATTGTTAACTGTTCTTTCTGATTACAGCTTCTGAAATAAAAAGAAAAAAAATACCATTTTTACAGTTTCGAAGTGGTCCATCTTTTTTCATAAAGTAGATTCTGCCCTGTTCTTTGACTGACTGATACTGATGGCAGAGCAATTCAAGGGAAAAGTGATAATGAAATGCAATATTCCCTGAGTGAATAAGCAGCAATAATCAACTTTATGGTTAAATTATATCTTAGGGAATATTTTAAAAGAGCTGCAATTCTAAAAGATAAATGGAGAAAGCAATTATTTAAAAGGTGTTACTTTACAGGAAAATAATTCTTAATAGAAGTGTTATGTGCTCTTTTACTAGTAAAGAAAATGATAGGAAATAAAAAATCTACTGCATTATGTCAAACTCCAGGATAATATTTATAAAAGCCTTTAGGCTTTTTGTAAAATAATAACTGTAGATTGGTAAGATCTACAAAAAAAAAAGTGAAAAAGAAATACTAAGTTCATTAAAATAATAAAATTGAAACATATGCAATACTCTTTTAATGCACGCAATGATATTGACTTTTTATCCAAGTACATGTATGCAAATACAGTTTGCACCTTTAAGTCAAAAACATTATCTACCATGCACTGAGGAAATTTATTTTGCCTTGGTACTATTTCAACTCTGTCAATGAGAGAAGAATGCTGTTCATCATTTTATCAACTTTTGCTGTAATGTATCATATTAATTAAGGATGTATTTCCAGATCAAAGAAAACCACAAGGAGAAATACTTAGTTTGAAAGAACTCTGTTACCACAAGTGATGCTAAAAAAATGTGCCTTCTCTGTCTCTGCTTCACCTGTGGCAGAGGGATGAATGCATTCAGTGCATGTCAGTAGCTGTTGTCTTTAAGCATTCAGAATTGATTGCTGTCATTACATTGTGAAAACAGGTATGTTCGTTAATTACTTAGGAGTTTTTCTTTAAGGTTGAAATTTATTTAAGTGAAGGATTTTCATTTCAAGAAAAGAAATAGTCAGCTTTTTATAAGTTCAATCATTGATCAAATTCTGTCTTTTATTGCAGGTCAAAGATGTAATGAAAAACATCATGGCTGGACTGCAGCAGACAAACAGTGAGATGATTCTGCTGAGCTGGGTCCGTCAATTGACTCGCAATTACCCACAGGTCAACGTTACCAATTTCACCACTAGCTGGTCTGATGGATTGGCTTTCAATGCACTCCTCCACAGCCACAGGTAGGAAAAGTAGCTTTTCACTGTTTCAGTAAGCTTGTGACAGATGGCTGTAACAGGGCTTGAGGACAGTCTATCTATTATATGGGGGGTTTGCTGCTTCCTCTGTGGGTGTTTCAGCGTTCTTTTAAATGACCGACTGTTTGCTTCAACGTGGGTGCTGCATTTTGTGTCATACTAAATCCTCTCATGGAGGGAGAGCTTTTCACAGCACAACCAAATATACACAGCTCAGGTCCTTTTCTGGAATTTCAGTGTGTATACCAAGAGGATAGTCTCAAGGAGTACAGGCTTGGAAACTTTTGACAAGAGCAAGGAGTAGATCCAAAACTAAGCCTTTGAGGTTGTCCCAGAGGGAGAAAGAGTTTCCTCTGGGTACTTAGAGGGGGAAAATATGGTGTTTGTTGAAAGCCTCTCATAGCTGCTGAATTGAAAGTATGGATTTGCCTTGCAAGGACACAGCTGGAGAAGGTAGCCTTTGTTTTCAAAACCTTTCATGTTATTCCACCAGCTGATCTGAGTTTTTAGCCTCTCTCAGAAGTTACCTTTTTCTAGTCTGTGCTGTATAAAACTCTACCTCTAGAGATTCAGGATTCTCTGGGGGTTCTGTCTACATGGCTTAAAGAAGATGTGCAAGTCAATTGATCTAAAAGACCATTTCTTGCCACTGCTGCTTCTAAAGCAGGATTGTTTTTTCCAATATGATAAACCTCCCAACCTCTCTTCCCCTACTATTATACTTCTCTCTTAAAGGGGACTGTCCTGCACAGTCACTGATTGCTCAAATTACTAGGAAGTTGAACTTTTTTAACTGTGTAGTGGTTTAAACACCATCCAGAAATTAAACTCCAGATAAGCCACTCCCTTCTCTCTGTCCCCTCTGGCAAGGGAGGAGCAAAATCAGACTTTGTTGGGACCACAATTTATTGAAAGCAAAGAGCAATGGAATAAGAAACGCACAGCAACAATGGCAATAATAATAACAAAAGCATACAGAAAGAGAGGGTGTTCTTCTCACAAGGAGATGGTCACCCCCTTGACTTGGTTCCATGTGGCAGCCAGGAAAAGAAGATGACAGATGCCCCCTGCACATGTCACTTCCCCAAAGACAAGATGGTGACTATTTCCATGTGCTGCTCCACATGGCAGCTGGGAAAAAAGGCAAGATGGTGAGGAGGGCTCTCAAATCCCAAGACAATGTGGAAAACTGACAAACAATCCCACCATGTGGGTAATCATCCTAGAACAGGTTTCAAGCGCACCAGCCACATTCCATCCAGGGAGCTGCAACTGAATTTTTTCCCTAAAATTTTCATAGCATTGTAACCTCTCTTAGGATGTGAATATAACTCCTCTGTTTCCTCTGATTTTACCCCCAGTCATCTTTCCACAACATCTTTCCACCTAGAGACAATATCAGACCGCCTGTTTCCTGATTGGGGTGTCTGATACTGAGATATTCAGATTGTATGCTCTGCAGGACCATGTAATATCTGGTATCTGAAATCAGTAATCAGAAATTCCTTTTTGTCCTTCTCTGTAGGAATTAGCTTCAGAAGTCTGAACAGAGGAACTTAATCAGGATGAGTCCCTGGCTGGGGAGTGCAATTGCCAGTAAACCACACTGGGATTGTCTAGACAAATCTCTGTGTCCTGTGTCAGACTTTATGCACTGCTGTGTTCAGATCAGTGCAAAGTTCACCAGATGAACATTCATTTCCTGCTTACTGGAATTTATGTGCATTATTCAGGTTTTGTAATTCAGGGCTGAAAAACTTAAGCTTTCTTTTACTCTTCTTCTGTCTGCTGCCATAAATCTTGCATAGCTTTCTGCACCGTGAACCTATTTTCAATAGAAGTGAAGAATTACTCCACCAAAGTCTTGTCTCTTGCCCAGCAGTTACTGCAGTTGTCTGGGAAATGGCAAGTGTTCAGTCAGATTCCCAGAGGCAAGTCCCCAAGACACACCAGTCATATTCTGGACTTAATCACTAAGTTCTCTGCAAGAGTTTCATTTCCTCATTCCCTCCAAAACCCTGATGCAGTAACTTTTAAGATGAATCAATTATGTTTGATTTTTGTTGACTTTTCATTTCATGTTCAGTGTGTGGGAACACTGGATTGTCCTTGAAAATTCCAGATGGAATCGATTAAATAGGTACGCTAGGACATTCAGTGCTCAGGAGCTCCTACCTGTATCCCATATTAATAAAAAACCTTCTCTAAGGAGCCTAAATCAATCACTCTAAGATGCAGGTACATTAGAGACTTGTTGGGTGTGAGAGTGGCTGGGATTTAGTGCCTAAAGAAGGCAGTTTGGATATACACTGAAGAAAAGTTGTCCCAAGAGTGATTTACATGAATTCTTAGAGAAACCTGGTGTCTCACAAATCCTACGCTTTATAAATATTTTGTGATTTACTTACATAGAATGATAGACATTCTGATGACAAACACTTCTGAATTTAACTCCTCTCTTTTCCCTGATCAATTTTTCCAGACTGTTCTTTTGGGTTTTTTTTCAGAATACCCTATTTCTCCACTTCTCCTGTTCTGCTTCTTTGTTTGGTCTATTTCTTTGTTCTCCGTAAAGTTTTGTCCAGATGCTGTCTTCTTTTTTCCTTTTATCCTCTGACTTTATTCCTCTGCATTGACAGGAATGGAAGCAGAAAGGATATAAGAAAGGATAGCTATAGTTTGAAAATCTGGTATGATATTTAACTCATACAGTGGACCTGGTGCCTAGTGCGTGCACTTTTTTCGTAATTTTAGCTCTATTCCTAGACTTCTACAAAAACAAAAACAAGAAAAAACTAAAAAAAAAAACTTCCAAAACCCAACAGAAAACATCAAATACCAAAAATCTGTCCAACACTGAAAGCAATGCTACTCAAAGTTGTTTTTTTTCCATAATATTTAGATGCTCTCTGAAAATGAGGGTAGATTTTGTGGTATCATTAAAGCTATTTATTTTTCATACCAATCCCTTTCATTTATGGATGGTGATATTTTTATTTCTCTTATATAATATTTTCAGTGATGAACAGGTGGCTTTTTGTTTTGGTTTGTAGTTTTGGGGTTTTTTTTGGTTTTTTTTAAAGAGGTTCAGACATTAATGTAAAATTTGCATCTGGATGAATTTTCTAAGCACAACCTCAAAGGGATTGATATAAAGTAAGAGACTATCATGAAGCACTGAACACATAGTATGCTGTGAGAGCAGTGGGAAGCTTTATTTTCATAGTCTTTTAACCCACCAATCACTAGCTTTCAGCTTACTATTCTGATTGGATCAGATTTTTCTAATGCTCTTTCTCTGTCATTTTATAAAGGGGTTACTTTAGGTAGATTTTCCCATCTCTGTAATCACCATGTCTCCATGGACATTTGGGTTCCTTAGCGATTGCTTCCAGTGCTGAGTGCAGGAAGCAGTGGAACACAAGTCCCCTGGCAAATCTCCAAGGGCACATTAGTGACTCAGAGTATGAATTTTCAGGATATAAGCTTGGCACATGATCTCTTGAATGGTATGTTCTGCACTGAACTGAAAAAACAAGGCAACAGCTGTGGAGTTCCATGATCACCCTAGGAATATACAGAAACTAAAATATTTTGCTGACAAAGAGAGGTCAGTCCTTCCACAGTTGAAACTCTCCCTTCTTCAGGCTCCAGATTACAAAGGCCCCATTTACTTCTTTTAATCTTTTTCCTCCAGGTGGCTATCAGGGAGAGCTTTACCTCTTTCCCCTGACTTTGTGGGGGCTGTTTTTTTTCTTTTCTCCCCTGGTCCTGTAATCAGGATTTTGAAGTGGGAAAAGTTGGTATTCATTATCTTCCTCCTTGCTTCTTTAAAATGCTTGAATTTAGGTCAGGTGACTGCCTTACAAATGAACACTTCACTGCAGCTGTTTCTGCTTTAGGGTGCTAGAGTGAGGAGGGAAGAAAAATGACATCAAAAAGAGGTCCTGGACAGAAGCAAAAAAAAAGTTTTTCTTCAGTAGTTTATAGGAAAAGTAAAAGCAAAAACAAAGGGATCAGAGGTATGAAAATAATATTTTTTTAACAAATCACTAGGTTATGTATCAGTTGCTCTCTCCTGACCTTTTTCAATTGTGAGAGTTCTGAAGGCATGTACAAGATATTCTCGTATAAAAAGCTGAAGCAGCAAACACACAACTTTTCTTTTGATATGGGGATGGTAAATTTTATGGTCTAAATATGACTATTTTCTGTCTACAATAATGGAAAACTCTGGCTTTTCTTTTCCATGACTTTAATACCTACATAGAAGTCTGTCAGGATTTGTTTGTTGATAGTATATTCCAGATTAAATATTCTCAATATTCTGACTCTGGCTTAACTAACTTAACTTAACTTAAGTTCTGTTGTAAATTATGTAATTGGGGGTCAGAGGGGTTGTAGGGAGTCTCTTTTTTGCTTTACTTTTCCTGGAAATATGTTTTGAAAAAATTCAAGTTTGTTTTCCCTTTTATTTATTTTTTTTTATTGTTTGCATTTCTGCTAGTGATAGGAAAGAGCTGTTGGTACAAAAATTACCTTATGTTCAATAGAAATTTTGATTTTTACAATGCTAACTTCTCCAATGAAGCCTTCAATCCTTTCAAATTTGGCTCTGCATGGTCTTGTCATAAACTAATACAAGAACAGTTCTGTTTGAGCTGATTGAATGGCTAGATAAAGTTTAGCATGTTCTACTTAATTCTAACTTTGAAATTATAGTGGTTGTATTGTTCAGGAGGAGGAGTGAGAAATGTCCCTTTCAGACAGGACCCAAGCTGCAGATGTTAGTTTCATCTCCCTTAGTATTATTTGAACAATATGGAGAGCAAAAACTAAGGCAAAGAATCAGTATTCCATTTAATTTATTTCCTTTACTGTTTCATACCTTCTCACTCCTGCATTTAAAACTCCTTTTAAAGCTAATAGGAGTTGTAATTTGAAAATCAGTTTCAGTGTTGTTTTGGGGATTTTCAAAAGCTATTTTCCGCTTGCCACAATTATTAATCTTCTGGGCTATAATAATTCCCACAATCACACTTGGCAATATTTCAACATAAATACACCCAGTGAAACATCCTGACACATAGCACTGAGAAGCTGATGCTTTAAGCTGACATTATGACACTGTTATTCTAGTGACAGAGCTATGAAATGTGTATAGGAACATAATCTTTCAACAAAGGGAAAATCTGGAAAGTTAAATTGCTGTTAACTTCTGGAGTAGAGAGAGCTGTTTGAATTTACTTTTATTTTAATTAAATCAGTGCTTATCAGAGCTGAGTTGCAGTAGGTGGCCATATACTTCTAAGTTGTCTTGGAATCTGTGCTGTCTGCTTTATGCACAACACTAACAAAATTGATAAGAAATCTGACAGTGACGTACTAAAGCTTACTAATTCTCCTCTGGCTGTGTCTCAGAGGGTTCAAATTTTTGCCATCTGTAATGAGTGGAAAGAGATGCTGCATGTCCTCTACACAGGCAGCATGCAAATTCAACCCAGGCATTAAGATGTGATGTTTGAAACTCTTTTGAGTGCTAGAGTGTTTGGTTTTTAAAAGAAAAAAAAACAGAAACAAACAAAAATCACAAAAACAAATTAACAAAAAATCTGTGTGTCTTATAATGAGATTCCTACCTCTACAGATGATGTAATGAAAATAATTTAAGACTATCTTGGAAGGTTAACTTTGAAAATTCCCTCCTGGATTATACAACTGAAAAGCTGGATGAAATTGACTATCCTAGATATTATTAATGATGACAGAGGTTTTCTCAGGAGGGGTAAGACAATATTGTGACATTCCTCAAGGAGCAATTGTAAATATTCATGTTCTTTCCCAGTGGAGTCCTGACTAATTGAAAGTATGTTCCTGTATATAAAATATTGTGTCACCAAACAAGAAATGATTATGTGAAGATAATGTGCAGCTCTGAGCATTGCAGGTGTGCTTAGAACTTTAAGCCATATTAAAAAAGAAAAACAAAAAAAGAAAAAAAAAATTAGGGGGAAGCAGTCCCTTGGATACAATTCTTTCCTCTCCTTGTCCTATAGGCTTTTCTTGCTAAATAATCTTTACTCTCTAGCCTATGTAGTATATATGCAACACATCCTTGCCAAGCTTTTTAAGACAGTCATAACAGACAGATTTTTGGTTACTACAGTGTTAGTTAAATTTGCTTTATGAACTTGTGCATCCTATGCCTAGTGTTAAATTTGGAGAGGATAAGAATTTGAGTAATATCTGTGTGCTTGCAGAATAAGGTGTAGGGGCGTGGTGGCTTGACCCCAGGCAGCAGCTGAGCACCCAGCAGCCACTTGCTTGCTTCACCCACTGCTCTCCCAGGAAAAATGAAATCAGGAAAACTCTTGAGTCAAAATAGAGTCTTTTAATACATGGGGGAAAGAAGAATAGAAAAACAAATGATGCAAAGGCAGAAACAGATGCTTCAAGTAAGAGACACCTTCCCAGACAAACCCCCCCCCAACCTCATTCCCTTTCTTTACCCAGGTGTTTATGGCTGAACAAGATATATGGCATGGGCTGTCCCTTTTACTGGTTTGGGTCCCCTGTCCTGGCTTCGTCCTTTCCCAGTTTCTTGCCCATCTGTCCCCCATTGGTTTGGGGAATATAGAGTGAAGGGAGAAACTGATGGTCTTGAATTCATGTAAGCACACTTAGGTAATGCTTGGTTTGCTCTGAACACTATTTATATGTAAATTGAAAACACAGCATCATGTAGACTGCTATAAACAATGCTACCTCCATCCCCAGGTAAAGTATGGCCGAAAATATTTTTTTACTAATTATGAACACATAGGGTGTATTTTGCATGCCTATGTTTTAGTACACAAACCAGTCTGTGGGATCATTGACTTAATCCTTCCATGAGTAAACCCAGACATTACTGCTACCTAAGTTTCCTCTCCCTTCTCCACTCTGTTCCCAGCCAGGTTTAATATTAAATTCACATTAATTATTATTTTGAAGTTATTCTGCTTGTAGGAAGGAGAAAACTCTAAGCAGAGAGGAGCAAAATAACTTAGAGTAACTCAGAGTTACTATGTAAATCACTCCCCTCTGAGAAAAGATTGGACAGCAGAGGTGCATAACTGGAGAATAACTGCTAGATAAAGGGCATTTTTTTCTTTACTCTCTTGACATTATTATGATATGATGTAGTGAACATTTTTTCAATTTATTATAACTCAGGAGACTATTTAAAATTAATTTCTAAAACTAATAAAAATGTGAGTAAATGCCATTAATTGCAAAATTTAAATTGTGTAAATAATGTGATTGATTTGTCTTTAGCTGAAATTATACATTTAAATGTCCTCTGATTTAGAACACTGTATTGAAATCACAAATAGCATAGTTGTTTTTCTTCATATTACATGCACAGTAATTACAGGGTATTTGATGAAACTTTATTTCTCCAGAGTGCCTGATAACAAATTCTGATTTCCTAATGGATAACTCTCAGATGAAAAGCCAAAGATTGTGCAGTGCTAACATTATTTATACTGCAAATAGTGCAGCTGCTAATGCAAGGTCCCAGGCTGTGCATCTGAGCTATAATTCAGTTTTGGTCATTCTGTCTTTTCCTGTAAGAGCATGTAAATTGTGACTTGGCCATGTTAGGGTAAAAGTTGAACTCTTATGTTCTAACAGGTGTTTCCCAACCCAAATGTTTCTGTGATTCTATGAATTTTTTAGCCTGTTGACCTATTTCAGTCTGTTGTAACAGTGAGCTGGTAATCTCAGAAGCAATTACACTCTTAGAAATACTAATTGAAGTGAAAGACTGGTAGCTGGGGGGAGGAGAAAGGCCCCCTAATGGCTTCAGCAGTTGTGTCCTGCTCATCCTGCCACATGCCAGTCCTGATTGCATGGCCACAGCTCCTGATCTTTCCCACTCAAGCAGTGCTTGGGCAGAGTAAAGGAGACAATGTGCTGTGGGCACTGTGGGCAGTGACAGGATCCCAGTGCTGTGGGGGAGAGCAGCAGGTTCAGGGATGTGAGCTTATAGGTTGTTGGGACTTGGTGGAAATAAGAAATAGGGACAATGTGCTTGTGGTGGACATGGATGAGAGTACAATGCAATGAGAATAGATTGCAAACCCATTAGAAACTGAGCTTCAGTAGTCCCGGGGCCAATTAACATGATCTTTCATTACAAAAATAAAATTGATGCTGATGCTTAGCTTTAGAAATACATAAGTAAATGTAAGACTGAAAAATAAGAAACTTATTCTTCCTCTTCTTTTTGCTTTAGACCAGACCTATTTGAATGGAACGCTGTTGTTTCCAAGCAGTCACCTGTACAACGATTAGACCATGCATTCAACATAGCCAGGAAACACCTGGGAATAGAGAAACTCCTTGATCCTGAAGGTTAGTAGAAATTATGTTGTTTGGTGTTTGTTTTTTTTAAGTTAAAAAAAAAAAATTGCTATGCATTTGATGATAAATGTATTTGAATTTTTTTGGCACAAGAATTTAACATTTTGTGAGATAAATTATAAGTTGAAGCAAAATCCTTTACTTTTAGTTCTAACTTGTGCTCTATTGAAATAACATAAAGCTGCCTATATGTACATGCTCTAAAGCAATTTTTTTTTGCTTTGGGACCAGAGTTTTAGTGAGCATGAGCTGAATTGGAGGCATCTAAGAAAGCTGTTGATTTCTGTTTTGAAGGTTTAGAGCATCTGCTGCTTTTATATCTTCTGGAAAGATCTTGAGTTCAAATTTCCTTTTAATGTATATCCAAAACATGTATACAAATTCTAGCTACTCATATTTTTAAATATTACATATATTTCTCTGTATATTGAAATTTTATCAGGATGACATGTCTCATACAATTTTCATTTAATCTTAGCTGTAATAGGATTACCTGTTTTACCTTGACTACCTTTTATACATCCTTAAACAGTCATGTTTTAAAGGTTCCTTGTTTTTCACATGTTCACTTGAATTTCACACATTTCTATATATTCTCTGACATAGTTTCTGCATTGTTGACAGACTAGTAATTCTCCCTCAGAGGATATTCCTAAAATGTTCTTTACTCCATGGCAATTGGAATAGCCATTGTATTATATGGGTATGTATGTATACACACACACACGCTTTTTTTCATACAATGATACCTTTACTGTATTTTCATGAAGTTTCCTATTAAGCCACTTATAAATAAAGTTTCCTATTTCTTTGTGCTGTTTTCAGTGACTCACTCATGGTGAGTTTTTCATGGGAAGAACTAGTATTTAACAAAATGCGAAAATGAATTTAAAGATAGCGTTGAGTCTCTTAATGTTTAAATTTATTTAGACATGTCTCAATTGTTAACTAATAACCTTGAAACTCAAGTATTTCCATAGAAGAAATATTGAAAATATATGTAGTTGAATGGCACAGCATTTCTTGCCTAGTAAACTCTTTAATTTCTAAAAGTTTGCTGAACCACTGAAGGAAGAAGAACTTTTCTACTTGCTAAAGCATGGGATTGAGCTTGTAAACTCTGAATGAGATTGGAATTGAAAACTGAGTTGTGCAACTGAATCGATGTAGTCACAGTGTTTTCTATAATTGGTTAAACTTTCTTCTTAAAACAGATTAGTGAATTAGTTATTTTCTCTACACAAGAGTCACTTCTGATTAGACATTTTATTCTGGTTTTGGCAAAGATACTTGCAGTTGTTTAGCCAACAACTGAAAAACTCTTAAACGTTGGTGGTTTTCCAAATGTCTGCTGTAATTATTTGCTATTCAGTGTTGTAAGTCACAGTGCTAGCCACCTATTTCTTTTTTCCCCTCTGGAAACATTTCCAAAGTACAAGTACATTTTGTACCTATTTAAAAGCATGAATATGAGGAGCTACAACTGTTATGTTTGTAATAGTAAATTTATCTCTTGATTAAAAACCAGAATTTCTGGTATGCATGCAAGGGAGAAATCTTATTTGAAGGTTCTAGACTATTCTTTCTGTAATTTTACATTGTGTATTTATCAAGTTTCCCAATTAGGTACTCAAATATCTCCTAACACCATATTGTTTAACAAGACTCTCTTCTCTGGCTGCAAAATGGTAATGTATTACAATAAAAGGGAGTATGCAGTGGTGAAATTAGTTTCATGTAATTTAATACCTGTCAAAACAGCAAATGAGTAACTTGTGAACACTTTAAAATTAAGTTTTTTTTCATTAAATGTCTGCTGTCTCAATTCTGAAACTATGAAGTAGAAAGGAAGCCACTATTCAGTAAAGGCCTACTTTTCTACAACCAATGTAGTAGTCAAAAAATAAAGGCTTTGGGGTTATTTGTGTTCTGAAATTACTGATGATTGATATGTGTTGAAGGAGATGTCTTGGGAATCTGTCTTAAAAATCAGGTTTTTAGAAGTAAATATTTAGACTCAGCCAAACTGGTTTGCTAGGTCATATATGAAGTTGGTTTGTTTCTGAGGTTGCTGATATTTAAAATCTGTCCCAGGAGAAATAGTCAGTTTAATACTAAGGTTGTTGATACTTCAAATCTATCCTGTCATCAGCTTTTAAAACATTTTTCAGAATTCGATCTCCATTTCAGTCATCAAAGTGGTGAAGATCATTTATGTCTAGATATGTCTTGTAAAAGCTATGTTGTTTCAATTTTTGGAACCTGGATTGTTTTTGGATTCATGCAGAGATGACAATTTTTTTGCTATTGTCCTTACTTATACTGGCTATTAGGAACACTTTTATTCTATCAGGGTTTAGGAAGTCCTGCAAGGAGCAGGCAATTGGGTTCAGTGATCTCTTTGAGTCCCTTCCAACTCTACATATTTGTGGTCTTTTTGATTGAATGAAGTCAGAATTTTTTCTTAGTTGTATCAAAACAAGCGGTTTTATTTTTAATATTTAGAAAACAAACAAAAAAAAACCAAAAAAATACACACAACTGGGGAAAAAAATTTCCATATACTAGCTTTCCCATATAAATCTGACAAGAAATCAATATATAAACAATCTGGTTTGGGTAACTAATATTTGGCAACAAATACTAGTTTTGAGCAAGCAAAGCAAAATAGCAAAATTTATTATTTGAAAGGATCACAGATAGCATTACCAAGACTTAAAATATCTTACCTGTATGATTATAAATACAACAGGAGGTCATTAGGAATCACATTAGGATACTTTGGCCAGAAAAAACCTATTTGCAAAAACATTTTTTTCTTTTGAATCTTGCCCACTAATATATAGGTCTTTAACAACTTTCTTCTAAATAAAACCTTCTAACATCTACCAATTTCCTCCAACTGATCTTGTATTTTCCTCTTGTTATCTTTCATACTCTACATTGCAAAAGTACTAAGTAATGAACACCAGACAGACATTTAAACTTTTCCCTGCTGTCACTTTCCTGGGCCTTGTGCTTGTTTGTGCTAGCCCGATAATAAATAGGCTAAGAAGTTATATAATTTCTGCTGTCCTTTTTAGGTAAAGTAATTATCCAGTTTCTTATACTTTGTGTAGCCTGATTAAAAAAAACTCATTTAATCCATCCCAATCGTATTTTCCATATTTTTCCTTAATTTTCACTGATGACATGAGTTTTTGTCACCATTAGTAAGTGATAATGAGACTCGGACAGTTTTTCATTTGAAAACTTTTTTGTTTGATCTTAACTTCCTATATTTCTGTATCTCAACAGTAATGGATCCTACCATATTGGAGCACAAAAAAAAAGGGGGGGAAAATCTCTCAGCTCTGTAGTTCATGATGTTGTTAACCATGTCTTCACTCAGTAGTTGTATACATTTCTAGTACTGGTTTTCAGTTCATTTTAATACCCTTGCTGATATGTCTTATTCCAAGGGATTATGAGAAATTTCCTAACCATCTTATAATGATTAAAAAATAAAATTAAAATGTCTTGTTTTCTTAAGGCTCCTTTTGGTTTTTAAAGCCGGGAATAGTTTTGGTTAAATAAGAGGAAAGTCTACAGGAATCACAATTAAAAGTGCAGCATTAACATCAAAACAGTTTTACTTTTGCTTTACTGTTTATCAGCACAAATTTCAGCTCTTTTTCTGGACACTCCATCAAGTTACATCAGGAGCTTTGTCTTTAGTTTGTAGCACAGATGTGTGTGCTCATCCTGTGCTGCAGGATGAGAGCAGGTCTAGCAAAATACCTTCAAAACTAATAGTAAGGGTGAACTTTCATATGAATGAACTTGCAATACATACATTTTCCAAATGCTTGCTAGTTTCATCTATATTATTGCAATATTTTACTCTGTGCTTTCTTTTGTCAAATATTTGCCCTCAAGATTAAACTGCATTTCTTTACCCAGTGTTAAGGTGAAAGTTCTGCTTTTTCTTTGCAGTCTTAAGCAAATGAAAATAGTCAACAAAAGTAGTAAATTCACTAGACACCATCTAACCCCACTTTATCTTCCATATTTGTGAGTAGATTTAGTACTGTTTCTTTGATCTGTGAGCAATTGAGTTAACAATAGATGACTCAACAATCAGTAACTTTTACAGATTTCCATGGAAATAAATGGCTTGAAGGGTACTGCATTAAGAGACTCAAGGACAAAATAGGCCTTTTCTCTTATCAGTGGGAAAACCAAAAATAGGTGTAATTTACTTTGGAGCAGGGCACATATGCTACGAAAGAAATTGTAAAACTTTCAGTTAAGAAGGGTGTGCAGCTTATAATATCAGGTACTGAACTTAGAATTATAGAGCTGTGTAGTAACCTTGCATTGCAGCTGCTATTGTAAGTAGTTCAGTGATGGTTAGCTAAGTATAAATGCATAGAAATGAGAGCAGTGTAAAAATATGTGGAGAATCTAACAATGGTGAAACCTATAAAATGTTTTATGAATAAAAGTAGGGGTAGTAATAGTATAATGAGCAGAGAATGGTTATTCTCATATTTCCAGCTGATTGTCATATTCATCTTGGATTTTTAGTGGTGATGTGATTGAGACATACCACTATGTGTTTCTGTAAAACTATGTCTGAGCTTGTAACAATGTTATTTAATTGATAAGCATCACTGATCACAGCTGTTGTTCTTCACATGATGCTGAGAGAATTTTGGATGAGGTACTGGAATGTCTTGTCATTTTTTAGCTAGATCTCCTGTCCAGCTTCTTCCAAGGTGAGAAGAAGCAGAATGGGTGGATACCTAAATATCTTTACAGTAGATACTGTAAAGAGCACAGAGGTGTTTGTGCTGTGAGCCTGTTTTTTGACAATTTTTTGATTTTCAAAAGCTTTGGATTTTAGCACACAACCACCTTGCACCCCCAAGCGTAGAGAGACTTCAGAAAAAGCAATAGTCTGAATGCTTCTTTTCTTTACATCTAAATACTGCTTCTATAAGTAGCCTCCTGGTCTTGCTTAAGCAGACCATTTCTTCCTTGTTGCATGGTCTTTCAACTGATAATTTACAGTTCTCTCCCTTGCTTTTTCTTTCTTTTTTTCTTTTTTTTTCTTTTTTATGGGGTGGTTCTTTTTTTCTTCTGTTGTTTTGTTGTGGAGGTTTGTTTGGTTTGTTGTTATAAAAAGCTTGGTAAAATAAAATAATTTTTCCATGTTAGTATTTTATAATTACAGTGCCTCAGGACACTGGCAAATTGTTGTAGTTGGTCTACTCTAACAATCAAGTAGGTTTCCACAGTGTGTGTAGTTTTCTCTGTCACTAATAATACTGTAGTTTAGCATTATTTTTTTTTTTCTAGATAAATCTCTTCTCTAAGAATGTTAAAAAATAAGGTTCAAATACTAGTATCAGTGTTCAGTCTAGTGTTTTTTTTCTTTGCCAAATTTCTCATGTGTATTTTATGCTGGGACTTACTTGATATGTCCATAATTCCTGCTTTAGGCTAGAATTAAGCATGCTTTTTTTAACTGTAATTTAATGAATGAAGCCCTTTGGGACTGGGTACATAATCGTTGGTTGCTCAAAACAATCACTGATGGAAGACCACTGAGAAGAGATCATTTATAACAGCATTATTTTATCTGATGCATCAACACAGAGAATGAAATTAGTTTTGCCCCTCTTAAAATCACAAAGGAAGAAGAAGGATTATTACGTAAATGCTCAGAATATATTCTGTTGAGTTTGTGCTGGTGCACAGCAATGCATGTTTCTTTATTGGATATTTTGTCTCATGATAATTTAAAAAAGATGCAAAAACATTGTATTTGCCTAGGCAAGAAAGTTTCTGTATTATATTTTAAATAAACTTTAGTTGAAGCGAGGAGATTTATCTGTTAGAAGAAGTTTTATTCTACTTATTGTAAGTAAGGGGGTCTTCTGACTAAGAATAGGCCCAGAACAAACTACAATGCTTCAGTCTTAAAATACCAGTTATTACAAAAATGTTCCATAATCAATATCTTCAGCACTGTGATACTTGTACAAATATATCTATAATTAAAAATAAAAATAAAAAGGCTTTTTGAAAGTAGAGATATTTTGTGTAGAGACCTTTGGGGTATGGGAGGTTGACACTTGGAGATTAATACTCTAAAAATTCTAGAGGAGAATTTTGATTTAAATTAATAAGCCCTGTCCCAAATTTCATATCTTAATATCCTTTTTTTCTTGGTTTTTTGTTTGTTTTTGTTTTTTTGTTTTTCGTTTTTGTTATGGTAAAGAATTTGCTCTATTTAAAAGTCCCATAGCCCATATTCCAATGTGAAGATACTCTGGTTTGTCTGTTATTGATTTGGACAGCTGCTAAAGGAATTACTAATTTGAGGGACAAACTCCTAGAGGTATCTTAAAACTTCTGTATTTTTGTTTAGGTCACAAATGGCAGGATGATTAAGATATTTACCTGTTAGAATTGAACCATGTTAATTGGGGAAATTTGATTACAATCTTGGATTTGGAATAGAATGGGCAATAATAAGTATTAGTGATTTATACTTGCTTTCAGGCAGGCTTCTCCCATTAACCCCCTGTTATGTGAAAGGTCAGTCATTGTGCCCCAAGTGGAAATGCTGGACTTCATCCTTCTGGTTCTGGTTATCTGAAAGTCATTTGAAACATGTTTTATCTACCAGGTGGTGGAAGAAACAGTTTTGAGTTGAAGCCTGTAGAAAACAAATAAAAGGAAGAAATTCCTCTGAAACTTTGTGGTTTTTTAATTAATATAATAATTTTTAGATCATAATTTGATCTCTGAGCTGACTTCTTAGGATATATAGTCATAGAAGACCCAAATCTTTGAGTTTCTAAAGTTATTTTTTTGGCTCTGACTCTGAGCAAGTCTGAACTAATTTGTGTGCATAAATCCAACTTTGTGAGATGTATCGTAACCTTTATCATGACTTTTCTTGAGATAAAATTTTTTATAAGGACCCTAAGAGAGATAATTCCCTCTATAATGATTTTCATCTTCAGTTGACATTCTTCTATAAGAAGACAACGTATCTAAAGCCTAAATTAATTTCCTTATCTCGGTGTGTCTCTGTTTATCCTGAAGACAAGACATTTTGGGCACTGTAGTGATTTTCTGTACAGAAATCTGATCAGAAAAAAAACCCCACAAAAAACCAAAAAAACAACTTAAGAGAAGAATTTTCTCTTTTATTTACAGTGATTTTTATTTTCTACTGGTTCCAAAGAGAACACATAGTAATGCTTGAAATGATTGAATCTGGAAGTAGAAAAAAGAATCACCTACCCTCAGGCAGTTTTTGCATTCTTAATATATTAAAATGAAAGTGTATGGAGAACAGGACCTCAGAAACTTGAAAGAGTTACTTGCTTATTTTTTCTGTTATTTTAAAAATATTTTCAGCCTTGACATTCACTGTTAAAAGAGAAAGAAGCTGTATTATCATAATCTTCATAGAGGATGGTGGGCTTATTCAGTTTTTGGTCTTTCTGGGAATTATTTACTTTGCAAAAAAAGAAAAAACTTTTTCTACATTCCTGTAAAACTGTTTTCCTCTATTTTTTTTTTTTTCCCATTTCCATCTGTTAGTTTTTTAACTGGTGCCTTAATGAGCAGTGGGTTTTATCCCAATTACTTTCTGGAAGCTTGGTGTAAAGAAACAGGGGAAACATGATTGCCACAAGAGAATCTTGACTTAAAAATTAGAACACGTATTTCATTTTTGGTAGATAGGAAGTAACTGTTTTATAAAATGATTACAGGATAATTTCTTCCACAATTTCCATCTGGAATCCAACCAAGACAGTGACATGTTTTGTTAGAGTTGTTATGAAATTATTCAAAGAGGGTGCATTCCATTTTCCTTATAGTTTACTTCAATTTGTTGGGAGATTTTTCTTTTGCATAGCATCTTGCAGGAAGCTTGTAGATAATATTCTGCTAGTTCTGATAATATTGTAGATAATATTCTGCTAGTTCTGATTCTTCCACTTACCATAAAATGTATTGATACATTATTTAGTGCAAGAATATCAATATAGGAAAAAATGCTTTGAATTAATGAGGTTTGTATCAGTAAAGTGTGTTATATCTTGTGTGAACAATATTTTTGAGATGTGTGATCTGTAGGGATTGCTCTGCTAAGCAGCTTAAGTTGCTCCATAAAAAAATCAGCCTGAAATAAGTGGAAAATGTGTGAGCCATAACTAAAGCAGTGTTCTGAATGTGAGTGGAGGGAGTGCTTAAAGAGCAAACTGAAGTGCTTTTTTAGCACAGTATGTTTTAAAGGTATACAGTGATAAGCAGAGAGAAAATAGTGTGAATCACTTGTACTGCTTGAAATAAACTGACTGTGGAGCAAGTGGACTGATGCTCTTGAAATTACTTGTTAATGACCAAGCAGCAAGGGAACAAAGCTGGTGTGCACGGATAGTGGACAAGGATAGTTGCTCTCCAGTATGTTTTCTGGCCATTTCTTCCTCCTTCATGAAAATAGTACTTGTTTGCACTGTGGAAATGTGCTTGACTGTGCTATGCTATGACTACATGGCTTTCCTTAAATAAATAGAAAACTTTCAAGAATTTTCAAAGATGTTATGAATATTTAATATTTCTATATGATATTCATGTAGAAAATACTTAATTTTTTTTTTAAATGATTAAGACTTCAGCATTGGAATCAAAGATGTCTCTTGTCACAAAGTCACTTAAATATAACAGTGGAATTAATAGAAATAGTTGTATCAATGCCCAAAATGGAATATCATCAATTATGTTGAATTTGAGTATGTTAAGGCCATATGAAGTGGTTCCTAGTATTTTTTTATGCAAAGCCTGCAATGCAGCTCTGAACATGATGAAAATTCACTTTTGCTCTTGTGTATTTGTTGAATGCCTTCTCCAAGAATCACTGTCAAATGATGTCTAAAAAATAATCAAATCTCTCCATTACTTGCTGTTTAATACTTACACAGTTTAAATGAGAGTAATTGAAATCCCTCATTATTATAATGTTTTGCTGTGACAGCCTCCCTGACTTTGACACACCTATGACTCCAGAGCTGCAATGGACAAACAGCAATCATCGATCTGCCTTCCTACATGGCTGCATAGCATTGCTTGTGCTCAAGGCAAGATAATTAAAGTCACAGCAAACTGTAATTTGTTGCCCTTTTTCTTAACTTTTCCAGTCAGAAATCTCCATGGGTCCTTTGTGGTTTTTATGGTCAGATTTCACGTCTAAGTGCACACTTGTTAGAATGTGCCCAGAGTATATTCTTGGACCCAGATGCTCAAAAGCAGTCAGGGGATTAAAAATTTTGTAAGCAGAAATGACCCTGTCTGGAAAATACAGGACTGAAAATTGCATTGAATTCTGGAGAAGAAAAACCAAACAAAACACAACAGGAAAATTGACCCCCTTTCACTAATCAGTGTGTGCAGGGAGCAAACACAGATGAGACATTCTGAATGTTTCTTTAAATAATGCTGTTTAAAGTTATTGTTGTACAGCAAGGTGTCCTAATTTGAAGAAATATCTCCATGAAGGATAGTGTAGAAAATGACCGAAATAATTGGATTGTTTGCATGCAAATTAAATTTTGATTAAGTGATGAAACATCCTAATTTTTTGGGAAAGTTTTAAGAGTGACAAATGCTAGGCTTCCAACTTTAACTACACAAATGAGTGTAGAAGGAATATTTTTAGGGCTAATATGCCCTTTATAATAGAGGCTCTATATAATAGAGAAACCTAAAAAAAATCTGCTGCCAGCTTAATGCTCATAAAAATTACTGTATTTGTTTGGCAGTTTCAGAATTCAGACACAATAAATCTAAATTTTAAATTTACTTTTTTTTTTTTTTTTTAAAAAAAAAAGAGTAGCTTCTATTCCAAGTTTCTGCTTGCATTTTAATTTACCTGAAGTGAGAAATCACTAAGCACTGACACCATATGTCTTTGCCTGGCTGAAGGGACTGGGTGGAACTTGAGGCAGCAAAGAGTGAGGAGAGGTGACTGGAATGAAAAAGGGAAAAAGAAGAACAGGTAAAGCAAGGTATATAAAGTGAAATAAGCCTGGAAGTGAAGTTGGACCTGGTATTTTGAGAAGAAAGTTGTTTTTCCCTAAATATTTACGTGTAATTTTTTGTTTCTCAATATTTAAGTCAGTATTTAAATTCACCTTTTGTTATTTGGCAATAAATGAACTTAAATGCCCTGAACTGAGTCTGTTTTGCCTGCAGGAATAACTGGTGAGTGATTTCACTGTCTATTTTAACACATAAGTTTTGTCACTCTTGTACTTTTCTCCCCTGTCCCATGGGGAGTGAACTGGTTTATGGATGGGGCTTGTTGCCAGCCCTGCCAACCCACAACCCTCAAACACAGTAAATGTAACTAAATACAAGTATAATCCAAATCAAAATGGATGCTGGTTACTGCTCTGTCCTTGACTCCTTTTTTTAACTTTGAACTTTTGTGGTTCCAGGTGATAATTCAGGATTTATTTGGCCCCTAAAAGATAAAACAATCTTGTCTTCCCCATCCCTGAAGGAATTTGTCTTATAGGTGTGATGGCTGCCAGCACCTGGACTATTTGTAATTGACAATGGCCTCCTAAGGTCAAGAAGTATAAAACCAGCATAGTTGCACCTGGGACCAAAGTCAGAAACACATTTATACTTCAGTTTTGTATAACTGTGAAGGTGTTTGCTTTTTCATGTCTGCATGACCTACAAGACCATAATAGTATAAAGTCTATTTAAGTGAATTAAACTGAATATGATGAGGGAATGGTGTGTATGTGGCCTTTGTTTACCTCTTGATGTAACTTCTGTAATTTCTGCATTCCTCTGGTTCTCCTGGGTAACTACAAGCACCACTAGATTGCCTCCAGGAAGACTGTCCTTTAGAAAAACAACCATCAAGATTAATACTTATAAACTGGTGTATTAGATATTCCTGCTTGTAAAGAGTGAATGGTGATTGCTGACAGGAGCAAACTTTCAGAAAGTTCCTGTATAAAGCTAGTGGAATTCCATGAATTGTAGCCTGAGGACACCTGAAAGACTTTATAAAGCTCAGAAGCATTGCTGCTCTGTGGATTCTACAGTAATTGCATAGTCACTCTCCCAATGTCACTGATTGATAGTGTTTTATTAATCAAGAGGGGTTTGCATGTTTATTAAAAGAAAGGATTCTGTTGTGAAATGAAAACTAGAATTTAAGAGATGTTTTCAAGGAGAAAAATCACATGCAAAGGAAACACACAGTATTAGAATATTAGTAATATGCATTGAATTCTACTCAGTCATAAATAGTTTCTATGTAGAAAATATCCAGGATGGCACAGCAGAACTCCATCATGCCTTTTCCAGCTTACATGTGATACTTCCAGCACTATTTTTTGACTGTAGATTATTCTATAAATATTTTTCATTATATACATAAATCCATGTTATACCTTTTCTGTGCTTGATATTCTGTGGTTTTGATTATTTTTTCTTTAAGTTATAGAACTTAACTTGTCTTAAAACAGTTTCTGGGAATTAAATGTTAGGAATGGAAAAAATATAAGGAACATTTCCAGAGTATGTATTGTGTATTCTTATGTGTTTTGGCATTAGTATTCAGAATTACTACATAAAAATAAGTATTTGGTGAATTTGACCTCTGAAATTCAGATTGATCTCATCTCTTTTGACCTTCAGTGTTATGTGAACTGTGTATTTGTATAGGTGAAGCCTTATTGAACAATGGCTTTAGTTCAATGAGCTGAGACAAGTATTTCTTCTGCATTAGGAATGCACAATTTACCTTTAACTTTAGAAAACAGTCTTTCAAATAGTGCAAAGAATGCTGGGAGTGCTTGCCTGAGTAACCTTTTATTTCTCTCTCTCTCTTGCATATGATGTGTTCAAATGCAAAGAGGTACTGTTCTATTTTTTAAATTGATAGGTAGAAAATTCCTCTTTCTAAACTGGAGCAGTCTTGGGTACTAAGTGGGTTACAAGTATGAAAAATATTTTGATGAAAAGTTAATTAGCAGGTGTGAATGGTTTGGGTGGTTTTTTTGTTTAGTTGTTTGGTTTTGTTTGTTTGTTTTATTATTATTCTTTTGCAGTGATCTTTTCCATTTAAAATTGGTAGATAAAATTAATTTTCTTTAAAAAGTAATGCTAGGAGGCTGCAGCTGTCATAAAATTGTAGATGGCTAATAAAAAGTACTACTACTTACCATAAAATAATATAATGAAATGAAAACCTCATGGAACTGCCCTTAGAAACATTTTTCTAGAAGAAAATCTTTTCTGAGCTGAATCTCTCCATGAAATTCATGCAGCAGAAGGGTGTTATTTTCCACGGAGAATTCCTTTTGTTTTACAAATACTTAGTATCAATGACATTTCCTATCCTCTTGCAGCACTTTAATTTAACAGCATTTAACTTAACTGATCACTTAAGTCAAGCAATTTGGTGAAGAATCCATATAGGTTAAGTATTTACTATAGCACAACAGTAACTTGCAAGCCTAACTTACAAATCTGAAGTAGTACATAAGAATCCAGGAGAGCAGCATTCCTAGCACGTTTGATGCAGCATATGCACACCTACATCTCCTGGGATGCCTTTGCATCCTTTCAGTGGGTGTTGGGGGGCATCAGTCCTGGATCTTTCATCATTTGGTGATCCTTCCTGAGCAGCCCTCTAGCTGTGAGAGGCGAAACAAGCAGAGAGATGCTAGTCACAATGATCTTCACAAATTCATGACATTTGGGAAAAGCTCCCTATGACTGGAGAAATGTAAAATGTCAGAGCTATCTTCAGAAAGGGAGAAGGAAGACGATCCAGGAATCTTCAGTGTCCTCTGCCTCTTTCTGCCATCAAGATTATGGAACCAGCTCTCCCAGAAACTGTCCAGATGCACGGATAATCAAAAAGTGATTTGGGACATGGAGAATCAAAAAGTGATTTGGGACACTTTGCCTGGACATTCTCCTCTAATCAGATGGATAATGCTGGGGATAAGAGGAAATCAATTGCTATTTCTTACCTTGATTCTAGCAAGACCTTTCATAGTACCCTTAAAGCCAAAGCAGTGAGATGTGAGTAGAAAACTGGCTAGATTCCTGGTTTAAGAAGGTCATGATCAGTGGTACAAAGTCCAACAGGTGGCTGTTGTGGCTGTGATCCTCAGGGGTGGAGAGAGGAGCTGATAATGTTTTAGTGTCTTAAGGCCATTACCTGGGTGATGGGAGGAATTTTACTGCAGGAAGTCTGCAGATAGTTCTTGTCTGAATATGAGTCAGCAAGTCTCACTTGCAACAACGATGTTCAACATACTCAGCTGTAGAATTGAGAATGTCACCTGCAGTTTGAGGGAAGTGATTATTCACTTCTGCTCAGAGTCTAAGTTCCATTCTAGCATACTGTGCCATTTCCCATAGCTGGTCATGGTCACTGACTATTTCAGTGTGGGAAACTGTACTGAACATCAATTCAAATAAGTCATTTAGATCCTCAGTAATTGCCTTGTTTTCTTTACATGTTCCTGCTGTGCTGATCCCTTCATACTGCAAAACATCTAGGAGGAATCCATCCCTGGAAATATTTGAGGGGAGATTTATTAGTAGTTTCCATATGTTTTGCTGGTTGTTCCTCCTGGGCCAGTCTTTCTGGTTTTTTTACACTAAGCCTGCCACAATTTATTATCCTTTCTGTTTTTTCCATTTGGACATGATATGAGTTTCTTGAATTATACTTTGGGTAACTGCTCTTCAGCCCTCTTGACTTGCTTTTATTTAAGTCTTCATTGCTCCCTTTCATCGTCACTTTCCAAGGTGATGCTGCTGGCTCCCTTGTGATTAAACCCTGTGCTGCTTTTGGATTGTTTCAATCTGAAAAGTGATAAATGGACATTGTGCTGCCTGCATGACAGGAGTTAGGAGCTGGAAGAAAACTTTAAATTTTCTTTGTTTCTTTGGCAGTTCTTTGTAGTCCAGGCTATTGAGTATTCTACAGTAATATCTCTTTCTCTCTCTCTCTGAAATTGTTCTCTTGCCTCTTTTTTGCTTGCTAGCCTAATGAGGTTCAATAATTAATGTTTTACTCCCTCAAATATTTTTAACATGTCCCTTTTTGGGGGTGGGGGGGCAGGGTTTAAACATTTTTTAAGAAGTCTAATAGTAATTAGTCCCCTTAAATGCAAAAAAAATGTTTCTAAAAATTTATGAATTAAATTTATAAGATACATAAAGGCAGACTGATTTTTGCTGCCTGTCTTTTTACCTGTCTTACCTCCAACAGTCTCTGTGGAGTTAGGTTTTTCCTTTTACTCTGAGACACTGAAAATATAAGGTAATCATTCTAAAATTATGTAGTAGAACTAAATAGAATATGACCAGGATTAGAAAGAGCCCAGGTTCCAATTAATATGTTGGAAGATCTTCACCTTTATGCTGAGAGTTAAGGAATTGCCATGGGTTTATGCTTCATTAGTACAAGATTTCATGCTGCCATGTGCTGATTAAGAATTAGGCAGAGGGGGAAATCCTCTGTTCGTCATCCATTACAATGCTGGAAGACTCAATGTCTCTCCCAGTGGTAATTCTAACATCAGTGAATCCAGCTCATAGCAGGACACAGCATTTCAAATGGCATTAAATGCATTCTTTCCTAGTGTACACCCTGCAGAGAACAGAGCCCTCAGTCACTGTTTATCATGGTGAAATAGATCAGATGCAGTATTAGGTGGTCAAGCAGACTGGAAGATCTTGTTCATGGCATGACAATCTTACGTCAAGTGTCTCATACCAGCTTGGCAGGTAGAATTTCTGTTTCCAAGACTCATTCTTTGAAATCCAGCCTTCTCTTGAGGTTTATCAGGAAAAAAACCCTGATTTTTACCAGTCTCACTGAAGGTAATAGGTACTTTTCTCATATAGAAGGAATTGAGAGAGTCTTCTTGCTCTGAGGTCAAGAACATGTTTTGTCAAGAATATAATTTCTTCTCTTGAGAAGAAAGTTGATGATTCCAGGCTTTGGAAAAGATCCAGGACTAGGCCTGACTTCTAAATTATTCCTGAAAACTTAGGGAAAGATGCTTTCAAAGTACCGAAAATGTGGAAATCAGTGGGATTTTCATTAAAAACTGCAAATTAACTATTACACAGGGTTTATGTATATAATTTTATAATTTTATTGCTTCTGTGTAGTGATATTGCAATTATTGTTTCTTCGTTTTGTTTTAGGAGCTACTTTTCCTAAACTGAATAGTTAGCTGTGCTCTTATTGGATGTTTAATCTACAAAACACATTAAAAGATTAATTAAACCTTGCAAAAATCCCTCTGAGGACTGTACACAACAAGCATTATCATTCATTCACAGATGGTAAATGCAGCTAATATTTCTCCAGTAGCACTAGAGAACTTTTGTATCCAGGAGTTTGTCCAGCTCTGTTAATTTGTTTTTTCAGCTAAAACCTATTATTACTGAGATAGCTGTGAAGTGGAAAAAAACATTCTGGATTGTAATAGGCAGTTATAGCTACATACCTCCAAATTTGTATCACATTTGCCTAATATGTTGCTCTGAATTCAAGATGATTTATTTCAAAGTTCAGAGTTTAGTTTTGGTCATGGATGAGCTACTTGCAATCCAATTGCTAGTTTTCTGAACATGAGCTGTTGTTTAGCTGTGCAGAATCAAACTGCTTGATACATGATTTAATAAAACAGTAGAGTGGTGGTGATCCAGTCAGCCATCCTTTGAATTAATTGTAGCTTAAAATTGCTTAGAAATAAGTATCAGAGGATGGACAACTTTTAGCATTTTAAATGGAAAACATTATTTGATATGCATTCTTGAATATCTAAATTATTTGATAATTAACTTTAAATTTTGAGATATTTTCATGAAAGTTGCCAAGAAATCTATGATCAAGCTCTTTACTCTTTTATGTTTTATATTACTTTAAGTCAGGCTCTTCAGAATATTTCATAAATGCAGACGGATTTAATTTGAAGATTGATTTACCTTGATTCTGAATTCCATTTGCATATTATAGTAATGTGCAACTAATAGAGGCACATCTTAGTTTTTATAAGACTAGTCCTTTAATCTACTGTATGGCTTTCTGTGAGTGTTAAATACAGATAATAGTCACTAGTACCTGAGTTAAGTTGCTCTGTACCTATTGGGAAGAAGGTAGGTATCTTATAACTAGAGCTTTGCACATTGTCTAAAGGTGTTCAGCATCACTGGAAACCAAGGTGTTTTATTTTAATTCCTGCAGTTTGGGTCCCTTAGGTGTATTTGAGTGGTGTGCAATCAGAGCTGCTCCAGATGAACTGCTGTTCATGGGTCGTGTCACATCTGCTCACCTCATGCTGTCCCTCTCCAGGCAGCCAGCACGAGGACAAGGGTGGGCTCTGGCTCTGTTGCCTCTGCTGAGACAGACGCCTGTAGTGCCTCATCTGATCTTGTATTTCATTATCGGTGCTGCTGCAATGTGGAGCATAGGAAAGCAAAGCACTTTGTCAAATGCACCCTGCTCTCAGTGGGCAGATGCTCAGTCAGGATTATGAAAAGGTGTCCCTTTTTGAAGAGACTCTAGGTTGCTCTGAAGTGTCAGGGGTAAGTGGAAAATCGATGGGTACAGGCTGCTCCCTGAAGGCTCTCATCTCTCTCAGTTGTATGGGCTGTGAGCATGGCATGGAAGAGCATCCATCCTGTTAAATACAGACTGACAGTAGTAGCAAGGTTACTACAGGTAATTTACTACTAGATATATCAAAGTTCACGTACATTTGCTTGTGCCGTGCTTTTGTACTGCACGCATTCCACTGGGAAATGTTGGATAAAATTGGTATTGGATAATTTGCTGTGATAAATTAAAACAAAGAACTGCAGAATTACTCTGGCATGAGGTATAGTGACTCATGTGATTTTTAAATCTTTCCTCCACAGTGTGTTCATCACCTTTATCTAGTACAATTTTACTGTATAATCAGCTATCACTCCCCTGACAAGTATTAGTCTGTTAGAAACTTATCATAGGCTGACAAGTGCCAGAATTCACCCTCACATTTCTGTTACTGAAACAACCAGACACTTGGCTTCAGTGGCTAAAATATTGTTTAACACATTATTCTGACCTACAGCTTGGCATGTAAATTGTTTTTAATTGTTCAGTTTCAAATCAACATGTAAATATGACTATTGATGATGTTTCCTTTCATTGGCTTTTTTGTTTAATAGTAATAACACAATAATCAGATTCTGTGCTGCTCAATCCTAATGCTAATGCTAAGGGAATGTATTCTATCTGTTTTGTTTCATGCCAGACAAACACTGTGGACAAAGTAAGCTAAGTTAATTTAAAAAAAAAAAAAAAGCTTAACCAGCTGTGTAAGTATAATTCATTAGACTAGTCTATGTTAATGTTTTGGGAAAATGCCAACCATTAACTGTGGGAAGCTTACTTTACATAACCTATTGTGTAAGACTCACATATAAGACATTCTTAAAGATGGCTTTCCCAGAAGACATTGTCAAAACCCATAGGAGTGTTTTCCAAATTAATTACCTGTTATTTGTACCATTTGAGAGATTCTTCTAGTTTCCTTTCTAAGCCCTTTAGAAATAGTATAGATGATAGTCTGGTTTAGTTATGACTTAAGTAAAGAAAAAAAAATCTAAAACTTTTCTTCTATTTGTTAAAACTTAAGAGTTTTTTAGGGTGGCTGTCAAAACTTGTTTTATGTGGTTTTAGATCTCTCTACTAATGTCCTAAACTGTGTTATTTAAAATAAACCAAAGCATTTTAGGATTTAATTGCATTTTGATTTGTACCCTTGTAATGTATGCAATGGCATGGTACTTCATAGTTATGTTCTTGCTTTTTTTGGTGATTATTGCAACTAATGAAAGTCTACATTCAAAATGGAAGAAATAATTAAATTATTAATTTTTTATTAGCATTTTACACAGCTCCATGATGTGAGACTCGGTTCCTTGGACTAAAATTAGAATATAAAACTAAAAGAGAGATTAATTTCTTTAGGGCCATGGAGCACTGTGTGCCTAGAGAGCCATAGCACAGACCTTGATAATGGCTTTTTTAGCAGAGCCTAATAAAGGAAGAAATAGCAGCAAGGCTCTTATGCCAAGAGCCTCCAGTCTGCTGAATATAAATAGGCATTTTACATGTTGAACTACAGCAGCAGAAATGCTCAAGTTAGAGTTTACTTTTTTGCAAACAAAGGCTTTTAGTCTGTGTGAACTTGTTCCTTGTGTTGCATAGCGGCTTCGAAAGTCAGTGGGTTTCCATGTCTGAGGGCTGTTTATAAATGCAAGATGTAACTTCTCTCTGAAAAAGCTGTCACCAACCTCTTTAGGACTTTGTTGGCTTTATTTATTTATCAAGAGACTTGCTTGTTGATTACAAGGAAATGAAAAATTAAGCTACTTGTTCCAACAGGGCAGTCATAGTCACTCTCACAGAATTGCAATCGAAATAGTACACAATGAAATTGGGAAAAAAATTATGACACACTGAAGGAAGAAATAAAAACTTTGTCTGATACCCAAAAAATGAGATTATGCTCCTATGTGGCAATCTCAGTCTGTTACAACATTTCTATGCTATGTTTGGAGACAAGATGAACAAATGAAACTTTATTTGCATACCAGTAACTTTTATGAAATTATGAATACATTTTATGAAATACATATTTTATGAACTTTTAGAGAAAATACACTTTTTTGAAAATAAATGTTTTCTTTGATCAGTAGCTTAATAATAGCTGGTTTTAATTTGATAAATCGGCATTATACAAGTGGAATCACAAGAACAATTTTCTAGTTGTGATCTGATTTGATGTTATCCTTATTTCAGGAGTTGGGCAGTGGTGGTGCAGTCATAGGGAAGGTTTCACAGCATTTAAGCCAGTCAGCTCTGAAACAATATCTCTCCTTCCTCCTGCACTTCTCCTCTGTATTATTCCTTGGGTGAAATTGTTCAGTGTGCTTCACTGGTTAATAAATATTTATTCTGGTTTTGGTTTGGGTTTTATTTTGCATTGGTTTTATTATGGCTTAACTTTAGAATCTCCTCTTTATGAACTGACATAAACGTGCTAGTACATTCTCAAAGCAAAGAGTTAGGATAGTGCAACATTTGAAAGGTAGGAATTGCAAAAAACTGTCCCGGCTTCCTTCCTTAAGCTAAGATTTAAAGATAAAAATGTTGTGAAACTGCATGCTAATGTTAAAAATTCTCAGGCTGTCAGTTTACTTCCCACAAAAAGATGTACAGAATATTTCTTACTCAGAATTAAACCTGTAGATTAAGAGAACATTTTTTTTTTTTTACTTTTCCTGTTGAAAGAGGTGCTTACAAATATCTACTTTGAAGTCAATGCATGACTTGTTTACTCTTAATTCCTTGGATCATAGGGACAAACCATCCACATGTTTGCTTTATCAATCTTTATTTTTCCTCTTAAATATATTTTAGCAAATACTTGTTAGAATATAATCAGTACTGTTAGCCACTATATCACTATATAGTGCACTGAATAATAATATAAATGTTTTGGTATTTTTGGTAATTTAAAGCATTGATTTTAATGCTCTATGCATGTTGGCAATAAGCTGAAATTTTCCTGTTTTATATCACTGTAATTATTTTTTAGATTCACAAATTGTGTTGCCAAACTGAAATGTTATGTTAACATGGTCTGACTCTGTATACTGTAAATAAAATAACTTTATTTAGTAACTTACTGATGAGCCCATCTTTGACTGGATCTATTGCTTGGGTTTAAGGAAGCATATACCTGTCATGTGTATAGGTATGGGTATCTCTGAAACCTTACTAGAAAACTGTATGGCTAATTTTTTCTGTTACAGACCTATGGATTAAACTGTATCTTGGAGGCTACTTTGATTTTATGTAATGCTTCATTTTCTCAAAACATTATTCAGAATTAAACCAGATGCCATCCAAGGTATGAATGAATTTTAATGTTTGTAAGGAGCATTATCAGTGTACTCTCAGGTACACATTATCTGTTCAGAAAATGTTTCATAGTGTTCATCAGTATAAACTCTGATTGCTCATGTAAGAGGGAAATTACCATTCCCTAATTATTTTTTTATTACTCTTAAAATCTTCTGAAGTCATTTGGGTACTGCTCTGATTCTTTTGACTGCCTCTGTTTATTGTGCTCTTGTCCCCCTGGTTATATCAATCCTTTCTACGCAGTTGAGCTGGTGCTTGATGCTCCCTGATCAGCAGTTCTAGGTAACATATTTAGGTGAAGCTCATAGCAATCATCCTCTGGCTGCTCTTTTGGAACTGACAGAAGCACAAGCCTGAAGCAGAGGTTGACACAAGGTAACCCACACCAGCTCCCAGGTTCTCTGGAAAAGTTATGCCCTGAAGAAGAGCCTGTGGAACAGGTGAGGAAGATAAATCTCTGTCACAGGTGGCATCGGAGGCAGGTACACCTCAGCCAGGGTGAAAAAAAGGACAGTGATATTTCCTGGAGTATCTCTCGCAGGAGACGGAGGCGTTCCTCTGCAAACCTGAGCATGTCTTGAGAGGTTTTGTCCTTGACAGCCATTTGGACCCAAGAGGCTTCAGCAAGTCTTTTAACGTGTGTCTGTGTCTGACCCTTTGGCTACTCCCCCTTGTTCATTCATTTGGGCACTAATCCATGGCTAGTGCCTGGCTATCTAAGGAGTGACTGCAGAGTTCTGGTGAGGATGAAGGGCATGGTGCCTACAGGGTGCTCTCCTCTCTCCTGCTGGTAAACAGGAAAAGCTCAAGGAGGAATGGGAAAATTTTCAGATCAACATTTGACTGTATACATGGTGTCACAGCAGGGAATTTTGGCTTTTTTCACTGCGGGGACCTGTTTGAGGAACAATGCCTGCTCAACAGGACTGCCAAAGTGGATAAAGAACATCTTTGGCAGCAAGCATCTAACCTTGTGATGAGGGCTATAACCTAATTGTGGCAGGGAAGGGGTGCAATAAGCTGAAGAAAAGGGCAGGAACATGTGGCAATGAAGCTTTTAAAAAACACCTCTGTGATGAGGTATCTGTCATCTTCCTTATGTGAACATCAGTACCCAAATGCACATAAAATGGGAAAGGTGGACGTGGAGGTCCATGCACAGTTGCAAAGCTATTATCTCACTGAGATTCCAGCAACTGGGACTGCTTGCATGCCTGGGGTGCTGAAGGAAACACAGACCCAGAAGGTGGGGAAGAGAGGTTGTGCCCTATGCAAGATAGGGGCTGGAGAAAACCCTGGGAGGGGAATTAGGTCAGTCAATGTAGCACCACTGTATTTTCAACAGTTGAAATAGATTAGAATTGAGTGTGCTAATAAACTTAACTTTGGGAACTGTTCTTAAAGCCAAGATTGCCAACTCATCTTTGGATAGTGTAGGCAACATAATTTCTATATGTAACTTGGGGAGGTTTTGACATTGTTGTGAATCACAGTTTATTTATATGCATGTTCCCCTGCTGAGATTCCCTCTATGAGTGGTGGACTGGAAATTAAGAATGTATTTTTTTTATTTACTTCACTAGGAATTGAATTTATTCTATTGACATATTGCATATTGGCTATCTGACAGACATGAGATGTTCAGATGATAGTGATTTTCCATTCTTAATGCTTGTTTTTTTAAAAAGAAGTGACCTAGAGGTGAGACACCTCACTGTATATCCCAAAGTTATCTGCTGTTTTCCCAAAGTCTTAGGAATGCTTTATTGTTTGCCTAGTCTAGCCACATACAAGAAACAGAAAATTTACAATTTTTATGTATTTCTAATTCTCATCAAACTAATAACTTTCTAATGGTCCATTCCTGACTTCTTCTCTAATATCTATTGCAATGACCAGTGCAACACTAAGAACAGAAACAATTAATACTTCAAAAATCAAACTCTGTCTTAAATCAATAACTCTCTGTTGGGTAAGTTGCTAAGGCTGGGATATTTTTATGAGGAAATATCACTGTCTGTGGCATATTAACATTTTATAAAAGCAAGGCAATAAAAATACATGTGTGAAGACTTTGTTTTACGAGATTACCCAGAGATACTTACCTGCCTCTTCTATGTTTTCTCTAATAGGATCTTCTGAAAGTTGTAACGTTTGGGTGTATCTTAAAATTAAATCATAGAACACAAACATGACAAAAGGAGCCTGACCTGTAATGTCTTTGAACACATTTCAGTAATAATGCACTATTAATTTTTGCTATTTATTCCATGCCAGGAGCACAGAGACACTATAGAAAATATGCTTTTGTGAGATTTTACTTTGGTTTATCCTCCTCTATCCTGGTGTAGGGTATTTAATTTCAGTGTTACTTGTATACTTAGTACCTTTTTTCCAAGTTGCATTGTTAAATAGCATCCTTGTAGACCCAAAGTTTAGATGAAAGTCATAACAAATTACACAAGGACTAAGTATCTATGCTTGCTAAGAGTTACATCTCTTTGAATTGAAAATAATTATGTATGCGAGGCTTAAGTTCTGGACACTTGGAACTGCTCACTACATTTTGGTTGCAATGCCATGGCTGCAGTGCTTTAAATTTGATTTCCTTTACATGAGCAGTGTCACTTGACTCAGATTTTTAGAAGAGTGTGGTTTTGCTGTTGTAAGTACATCTGCTGTATAGCTTTGCTAGCCAGGTGGCATAAAGATTTTATACCATTATTCAAAGGTTTAAAATATAGTTCACTCCTTATCTTTGTGCTCCAGAACTGAGAAGATCCTAGGATGCCTTCTGCTCATGCTGAGGTCTCTGCTCAGCTGGAGCTCAGCAGGAAAATAGTGTGGGGAAAGCACTTGGCTCCCACTGCTGCAGTATCTGTCCCTGGCAAACTGAGTGCTTCAGTCTGCATCAAATCTATTGCTCTGGATTTGGAAATGTGCTATTTCTAAGCTATTAGAACTTGCCATATTTTATTAAAAGTTTTTTGTGTGGGCCCAGAATATATATTTATTACTAATCTGATAATGCTGAAAGTTAGTGAAACATGCCACTTCTCTGTGACTGGTGTCGCTCACTTGTCCTATCTGAACCCTGCAAGCTCATTTTTGATGAAATCATTATCTTTATGGTAAGATGGGCTAAATTATTAACATGCTGGGCTGGCTTGCACAACCTGCTCGGTGAAAATGGTTGCACAGCTAGGCCCAAAGATTTTTCAGGAGTTACCCTGTCAAATAAGGACCAAAAGCAAAAAGTTGCTAAACAGAATAAGGTCCATTTTATGCCAATTTTGGGTTATTTACTAGAATTTTTGTGATTTAAAGAGTATTGTATATTGTTAGTTTAAAGTTTGGAGGGGTGCTTAGTTTTTCCTTTAGTTTTGGAAGATTTTTTTAGTTCTATGGTTTTGGTTTTTGCTGGCTTTTCATGTTAATCTAGGGAAACCAGTCAGTGAGAGGAGACACTGGGAACCTTTCTGTTATACTCTGTGGTTTAACTACAAGACTGTACTCTGTTTAAATGTGAAATGAAAATTTTCCAATGGGTTTGGACATGTATTTCATGCATTTAGGTGTTTATTAGATATTCTAGATCCTGTTTCAAAGCCTAGTCTCACGTCTTCAGAACAGTCTGAGTTATTTGCGAAGATGACCTCCTCTGCATGATTTTTAGATTATGTACATTTTCTTAGCTAATAACACTTAAATCCACTATGTTTGGGCTAAAGTCAGTCTCTCTAGCACTGGGTATTTTAAGACAGACTTTAAGAAAGTCTTGTCCTCCACTGCTCTCATTTACAATCCTAGACTCTGCTCCCATAACTGTAGTCATGAATGTTTCTTATTCTCATCATGTCTCTGTCTGAGCTCTGTACCTGTAGCATCTCTGGTTTGTTTAACTACTCAGCCTGGAAAAGGCAATTCTAAAACCAAACATGTGGAACTTTTCAAGTACATCTTCTAATGATCCTTTTTGTTTTTCTTTTTCCCTCCCCCCCTGCAAATGCTAATAAAAGTTGGTATTCAGATTTTTTGACCTTAAAAATATATTTTGTTTCGAAAAACACAGACATAACATAACCTCTTTAGCATTCAATTATGCTAATTAATGGATAAATGTATATCAAGTTGGTGATTTTGAAGATTACATAGTTTATTGCATTTTAAAAAGAGATAATTAAAAAAAAAATTAGTACTTATAAGTTAAATATCAAGGAATAATATACTAATGGTGGAATTAGCAGTTCTACCATCTTTTTCCAGGATTATATATTTTCTTAAACTTTTACATGTTCTTTTTTTTTTATTTATGCTTAGCCCCTGCTCAGTATTTACAAATCCTTCTGCATGATAAAATATTCACCAACTCATATTTAGATTTAACCTGGTTATTTTTTGTGTTGCTTCATCATCCTATCTAAACACATTTCTAGGGCTGTTTGCATTTTCTTCATTAGCATAATGCATGATAAATATGTAATAAAACTGCTTGTTGTTCTAATGCATTCCTAACTCCTATTTACATTATATTGACTGCATTGATTAATCTCCAGCTTTCTTTCCCATGCTCTGTTGATGTACTATTAGTTGTTAAGTATGTATATGTATGCTATATATGCAAAAGGTATTTTGCATTTTTAGTCTAATGCTTTATCAGAGTTTCTAATAATAGTCAGCCATGACACATTATTTTTATCATTATTTTGGCCAGATTATTGCATGGATATCTTTCCTCATAACTGAATTATTAAAAAAAAAAAAGGCAAGGGAGTGGAGTTCATAGAAAAACATGGAACTATAGCCTATATTAAAATAGTATAACTAAAAAATAGTTAGCACTAACTATAATGTAGAAAGGAGGGGAGGAACAGGACATTTAGGAGCTGATTTTTCATTGATGTCCTGTTACCTGCAATTTCAGGTAAACATCTCATTATAAAGGATTTACTGAATTCCTCAAATTCTATTGTAGTCAGTTGGATGCTTTGCTTCTATTCCTTTGCTTTACTCAGAAGCTCACTTTCTGAAGGTGATAAATTTTTTCTGCATTTTTAGGCTGTATTTCTTGTTGTGTTGTCTTTTGTTCTTGCACTAACGTTGTCCTTGAGCTTGATGGTTTTGCTCTGATTGCTTTCACCCTGTGATACATTTATAAGGAGCACTCATGTAGCTGCTCTAAGCCTTTCTTTGAGTAGGCTCTCAATAAGGTTTTGTTCTTCTCGACACTGTCTGCTTAAGACTAACAACTCTTTTCTGTTTCACTTGTGGATTTTTATTCTTGGACGTGTCAGATCAGAAAACAGAATTCTGAGTCAAATCTTGTTAATGCTTTCTGGAATAAAATCAATATTATGTTTCTTGGAGGTGAATTTAGTTTATCTTTCAAAATTGATATTTGGATGAAAAAAGATAACAAGTCTTGCATTTCAAGGCTGTGATCTCTCTGTTCCTGGAGTGGTCAGATGTATGAAGTATTTTCAGGAGGTGCTGTTGTACATATCATTATACATATTTTACATAATAGCAGATATTCTGTAAAGTTTGGCAAGCATAATTTTGCAATTTTTGGTGAACGTGACAGGCTTTGGTTCTGATCTTGAATGTTTTGACTGCATTTGCTGAACAACAGCTGGATATGCACTACTAGAGCATTAAAATGAGCTGTGCTTTGTTTAGACTCGGAATCCCATGTATTCTAAAGGGTGGTTACATTCAGAATACCCCAAAATTTGTATCAGTTCTAGAAACTCTTGAAAATATCAAATTACCATTTCTTAATTTTTCATCCTTGAGTCCATGTGGACTAAACAAGTCTCTGCCATAGCATTCATTCACAAACTACTACAATGCTTATTTAGTTTCTATGTGCATTACAGTGGACTAGAGATTAATGTATTTAAAGTATTAAAAAATAATTTTTATTTTGAGTTATTTAATAAAGCTATCTCTGAAAATGTTGTGGTTCTGAATTGCACCTATACTGCATCATAAAGCATTCCTGGAATTAACTGTCTGAGTACTGAAGTTTTGCTATCCATTTGTTTCTGTGAGTGAAGACCATGAAGACAATTAATAATTCTGAACTGAGAAGAATGTGAGAGAACCTTTTTATAGTGAAGTCAGAAACATGTCTAATAAACAAGGTGTTAGTGTAATACTGATTTCAGGTATCCCATGCAGGCCCTTCTTTCACAATTTGCCCTTCTGATACAGTGCTAAGAAGGATTTCCTTTTTCAGAGCACACAGTAGAGCATTATAGTGCTGCTATTCTGCTTACCACTAGACTGTAATTGTTAGTGTTTTAATACTTATGGTTTGCCTTTTATATATTAAATAAGTTTAATGTATTTTAACGAAAATGTATATTTCATGTTTGAAATTTCCTATATTTATTTTAATATTGTTTGATATGCATAAAATATATCATTTTGCATTCTTTCTGCTACATGTTTAAATAGGAGTCATTAAAATGTTGATTTCCAAATCTTTACATTATGAATTCCCAGGCATCCTGCTTTGCCCTTATCCTGTTCCTCTGCTTCTCCAACACTAGCCATGTATACAAGTGTTGAAATGTAAATGGAAGCTTACATAGATGCAAAACATGAGCAGATATTTCCAGCCTCAGAGTATGGGCTTAAGAAGTTCTGACTGTTGAGCCTGAACAGTTCTCTTCCTCAGATAATCAGATCTAGAGTTGTTTGTTTTATTTTCTTAAATTGCATTACAGGTAGATTTTAAATAACTTCCTGGAAAATGGAAAGTGCATAGTAACCCTTCAGTCAGAGCTTGCATTTTTAAAAAGTATTGGCATGATGCATTTTAAACTGCTTTTCCTCATGATCAGCCTAAGGAAAAAAGTTAAGAACATTAATCTATTAATGCTATATTTTTGGTGAAATAATCCTTCAAATGTTTAAAGTCTGTCCCCTACAACATTTATAAGGCTTTTTCCTAACCTGTTTCTTTAGCATTTCAATGCAAGAATGATCATGATATATATATATATATATAAATTATTAGAGTTTCAATTTCCTCAAGATGTATCTGTATATTTTTTTAAGATATGTTTTTAAAAAGTGTAAATAGCCTTTTTGCATCTGCTACGGTTAACATTCTTAAATACTTAATTTGTCATTTTTTATACTGTTTATGTTCCATACATATAGAAGCCTATATTATCCAGGTAACTGGTCTTCATGTAGATGTAGCCATGCCACACATGCAGTGAGAAAATTCAAGATGTGTTGCCATAAGACTCATCAAGAAATCTCTTATTTGAATTTTAAACTGACATATCAAATCAATTTGTATACATGAATTTCTGTCAGTGAGGGCTTTTTTTTGTTAAATATCCTGTATGTAACTATACCTTAATAGCTATGAATTCTCCTAGCCTCTCATAATGATACTGAAATTTTTTCTGATATTTTTTAGCTGAATGTAACCAAACTTGCATGCCCTATGGAAGTATGGTCTGTTGAATATAAAAAATATTGCATTGTAGCTGCAAACAGTACTCTGGCCTAAATTAGGGGAAAACAGGATTTATTGTTGAAGATGTAATTATATGCACTAAATATTGTAATTTTTTTAAGATATCTAGAATTAATTTTACACCTGATCTTGACCTCAAATTTAGGAATTTTACAGCACAGAACTTTGTTTCTTAAAACTTCTGCTACAATTTTTAATAAATCAAAACAAAGCCAAGTACAGCTTAGTTTAAATTTACAGCCAAATGAGTCTATCTTGGACACTTTCTTTTTTAGGTTTCACTCTTTTTTCCATTTCACTTTTCCTAAGTTTCACACAAAACCAGTTGTCCATAAGGTCCTAGATGGGAAAAGTACAAGCTACAGTATCATTCGGTGTTCTGTTTTGTTGGTTTGGGACAGAATTAACCTCAGGTGATTTTAGCTTTCCTCCATGTCAGAAATAGCACATTTCAGATGGGAATAAAAGGAAGATACACTCTAGCAGCAGAATCCCTGTTCTTCTCAGTAATATTTCAAAAGAATGCTGTGTTTTGATTGCACCTGAAGAAGTATTACCCTCTAAGTCTGGAATCACCCATCCAGTATGCATGTGACTCTTTCTATTATCTGGTCAAACTGTCTGTTTAGATTTCAACTGCCATTTCCCATTTACCATATATTGTTTTACCTTTATGAAAGGTTTTACAATGAAATAAAAGTAATGAGTTTATCTCCATATGAAGTTAGAAAATCTTTAGTTACTGGATTTCACTAATTTTCTTTTTTTCTTTTTATTTTTTTTAATATCTACCTGTGCTGTTTCTCCAGACTAAATATTTATAAAAGCTAAGTGAAAAATGTACAGTATTTTGAAATACTGTCCCATTTGCTCTCTTAAATATTAGCCTGTTTGAAAATATCTCAAATGCTCTTAGCAAAATTACAGTTTCAGTGACTGCTAATATTACCTTTTTTGAACACTATTCCTGATTCAGACACTGTAACTCCTTTGGTCTGTCTTCATTTTCAGGACTCTTCAGTAGGAACTAGGTGACAGGTTATATTTTAGTTTTCGTTCCTCTGGCTCTTCCTGCCCCACCCCACCGCTCACTGCATTTCCAGGTTTTGAAAAACCAAACTGCAGCTTTCAGTAGTGTATATCAGTTTTGTGAGTAAAACTGCTGACTATTATTTCAACAAATTGATGGCAGCCATGCTCACTCCTACCCAATGACAAAAATATTAGTATAAAACATGATATGATAAAAATGTATCATATCCCACATTTTTAAAACTAGTATTTTATTTCTTTGCTATTTTGACTTCACTTCTTTCTATCTTTTCTGCTAAGATAATGCTTACTTGAGATATAGCTTAAGCTGCAAAGGTTGTGGTGTTACTAAAGCAATGTTAAATATTTTAAGGAACCTGAAAAAGAATAAGCAGCAGCTTTACTGTTCAGCAGAGGTATTAAGTCTGATTCTGCAGGTTTAAAATCCAGAGATAGCATCAAGTTCACTTAACCAGGATAGTGCTGGCATATTAGTCCAAGGCTCCTTCAGACTTCCCTGCAAATCAGAACAGACATTCACACAGATTAAAGGTATGTTCTGCCACCAAATATATTAATACCAGATACACTTGAATTCTGCAGCAGTTTAATTCCACAAATCCTGACCTGTCTCTGTAATTCTAAAAGGTAAACACAAATGTGTTAATCTTCTGAGGATATTTTCTTCATGTTGCTATTGTGACCTTATTTAATGCAGCCTACATAGGTCAGCATTTTGACATCTGTAAGTGTTAACCATCAGGTTTAAAACATTCATTTTCTTAAAGAAATCTCTGTTTAAAAACTAACAACATTTTCATAGTGGTTTAGGTTTATGGCTATTCACATCTACAGAAAAGAAGAAAAAGCCAGTGCTGTGTAAGTGGACTGTCTTCCAGGCTTCTGCTCTCACTTAATTGTCTGTATGTAATTTTTGCCTTTTTCTAGGAGTTAATTTTGTAAAATGTGAATTTTATTCAGCAAAATAATAGACTGTGATCACTGTGCTTATTCATATAGGCCATTGAATAGCCTTTGAAAAATTTCGACCTTCGCTTTAACTTTGTTTTTAAAATAAAGTTTTAAAATCATCGGTTTTAATTTCCACATTTCAATATTCACAGTTATGCAGTATTTCATATATTTATTTTTGTCTATCTTCAAGTCCAGGTCTATTCCTTGAGATTGCCTTCAAAAATTGTTTTCATTATGAATTTAACACACAATCTACTGATGGAGTAAAAAAACAGGGCAGAAAATAATTACAAATTTAAAAAAGAAGTAAAAAAGGTCAATAATTGTGAGTAGACAGTGCAGTTACTGGCTGACCTTTTAGAGACTGTAGAGTTTTTTGCTTCAAGGCCTTAGTGGCAGCAATGAGTGTCAGTCGATTAAATCATTACTGCTATTGTTCCAGCTATAATCGTACCGTTAGTATAAACATGGATTGTAGGAAAACGTCATTTTGAGACCAAGTGGAGACTGAGGGAGAAGTATGTTTACATTTCAGCAAAACACCTTATAATCTTTGCCTGATAATCTTGCTTATTTCTTGGTGTTTGAATAAGAATGAATTATATATAGATTCATGTTTTTGCAGTCAGTGAATTAAGTCACCAGTAAGAGCAAAGTTCGAATGGGACTCATGATTCTCTCATAGCTTAATGTCTGTAAGTGGTCTTGTTAAATTTGGAGTAAAAATTACCAAGTTCAAAATTTCCACCCTTTTTTCTATTTTTTTTTTCCCTTAGTTTTGGGGCAACATTTAAAAGATACATTTTATTCTGACATTTCCGATGCATGCATTTGTGAATGAAATCTTACTTTTTCTTCCTTTTTTTGAGTAAGCTGTTTCATTTTTACTACTGCAGTCTAATGTACTTTCAGTTACAAATTTAGGTTTAAATCTCATAAAATTGAGATCAAAATATATACCTTGGGTTTTATGAAAGCTGTTTCAAAATGTTTTGGTAGCCTTGTCAGGAAGATTACCACAGAGTTTTGAATATACTTTGAAAAGTTCACCCTTATCCTTCAGGCTGAAGGGTAAAATAAATAAAAGTTACATCTGAATTGTGGCTGCACTTTCATAAATGCTCTTCTGTGCCCTCATCTTAGATCCTGTGGCTGAGGCTGGTGCCACACTAGGAGTGGCCATATGAATGTGGAAGTATCTCCTGTAATGAGTTTCCATTGCAGAAATTAATCATTTATGTATCTGTTAGATTTATGTCTTATCTCAGGATTCTCAGAGCTTCTGCTTTCTAAACAGATGCATTTGGAAATAACAGTAGAACCTGTAATAAGTATTAATTTTGTATTTGTATCATGAAAAAGACTTTCACAAACCCCAGACCTCACTCTGATAAAAGAAATAACAACAGCCTTTATTTATCGGGGAAAAAAGCCCCATGTAATCTCTGAACATTCAAATCAGCTTTGAGAATCTCAAATTTTTGTGGAAGGGAGGACAGTGTTTTTTATTTAGCACAGTTTTTAAAATCTCATTTGGGTTAGCAGCCAGTAATATTAAAATACTGGGATTTTCTATTACTAATGTAATAGCAGCAAATAGCATTAGGTGATGTATAAGATTTAGAAATTAGTTTTCTACTTTATGCTTCTGTGAAAATCCTAGCTACTTCTCTTGAGGAAAGGATTTCTTGTATTTTTAGGGCTCGAGTTTCTCAGCATGTTTCTCAGCACTATGTAAAGTAAAGTAAAGTATTTTTCAGAATTTGTCTCACAATCTAAAGAAACCAGATCAGCAATTTATGTACAGAAATATAATCTTTCTGGCAGTGCAGCAGGCACTTAAGCTCTCCTCTTTCAAAGTTATTTTGCTACTAGTTTGATACAAAGAGTGAACACAAACAGTAAAACTATTTGACACAAACGGGGTCAGAACAGTTAGTTGGTCAGAGCTTGGAGAAAGCAAAATATTATTACAAAGCAACAGTTGTATTGGTAGCTGTGTATTTGAAAATTTTAGGAAACATTTCCGTAAACACTTATAACTTGTGCTCTGTATGTGGCTTTCTATACTTATTGTAACACTGTGTAGGAAAACACTGGATTTGTTTGTTGCTAGACCTGTATTTTTTGGTATGGAACTTATTTGTGTTTTATATCATAATCATTTTCACTTATCCCTTAATGTTATCAGGAATTTGATCACTGACCAAACATATGGATGCAAGAACCAAACTACTTGTGAACCACAAGGCTTATAAAAATTGATTGCTGGATCACTTTTTTGGAGAGTTTGACATCTTTAGAAAGTAATTAGTTTGAGAACATTTCAGTTTTATTGTGGTCATCCTTAAGAAACAGTCAATCTTGTAGTTTTGTTCATCATAAAACAAGTAATATTTGCTAATAAGAATCAAGCTGCAGTGAACTTTTATCAGGCAAATTGCTTCCCAAAATAAACCTGTAAAAACCCTTTAAAGACAACTACACTTCAACAGCAGTGGATTTGGCTTATATTTCATGATTTTAATGTTCTGGGGTGAAATCAGATCCTTTCTGCTCTTTTGGTACTTGTTGCCAAGTAACTGCTTTTCTAGAGGAGCAAAATCTTACTTTACATTAAAATTCATGGTCAAAATTGAGCTCTTCTAGTGTCTCAGACTCAGACAGGCATTTTGGCCCATATATCAAAATAAGTGTTTTTTTTTTATTATTTCTCTGTATTTTGTGAATTTGACTGGGGACTTCCTTGAACAGACTAATCTTTCAAAATGGCTAGGGGTGAATATGTTTTCAGGGGGAGCACATAAAGTTAGGCTCTTGCAAGGTAATTTTGTTTCTTTCATGAAAAATGATGCTTAAAGAAACCACGTCTTAATAAGTGATCCCATGGATCTCAAAAGGTATCAAGAAGAGTTGTCTGAACAATATGGTTCGTCTGACAAGTTTAAGTCACTGTTTTCTTTTGAAAAATATTAATCTGTCAGCATAAAGTTTTTACTGAAAAAGTTTCCTCTCAATAACTGGAACAGTCATCTTGGAAACTTTTCCAATACTTTCGTGTAACTGTATTTGTTAAAGAACTGGGATGGTTTCCAGAGCTTTCCAAAGTTATTCAGATTCTTTATTGATAAACATCTTAATATAATTTCTGCTAACCTTATAATGTTTCCCATTTTAAACTCTCTTTTGATTTGTAGTCTATTTTTTTCATTTTTTTATATTCTTTTCAATCCTACTCTGGACAGTTTTTGCCAAGAAAACTGCTGAAATTTTCTGAAATAATTGTCTCTGAGTTGAATTTGAAAAGATAAATTGGTCTGGGGAAAAAAAAAAAAATCCTGGAAAATTTTCTCAAAACTAGTATTGGAAAAATGGTATAGTATACATATCTTGTCTTAATTTTATTAAAAATCTTCTGTATTTTCCAAGAATTTGAGATTAATTTTTAAGAGGTGTATATTGGTTTGACAGGTATTTTCATGAAAATAAATGTATTTACAAGGAAATAGTGAACTTCCTTGCAAGAAAATGCTTGAATTTCTGTTTATTTACTGTCTAGCTACTAGGATTTCAAATAGCCATCAGACTCAGCAGGGGGTAAAGATAGTGCATTAGACCAGGGTGAAGAAGAAGAAAATATGAAGGTAAAATATAGCAGAAGTCATTCCTGCTCTGATAATTCAGGAGCCCATAAAAAAGACTGTTGAGAGATTGATATTCCAGGCTTTCCAACTGTGGTTGTTGAGCTGTTTGTTGTGATTAAATAATGAAATCCTTTCCGATTTGCCAGTGGATTTTGACAGCTGCATATATGCTTTTTATTTGTCAGGTAAGATTGGTAAACAGTTTTTAGCATATATATTATTTTCTAGGTACTCATTTTATCTATTGTGTGAGGTATTTTTGTAGATAAATGATAAGGTATTTTCTCACTTGGTTAACAGGACATTTTGAAAAGGAAAATAATGAAGAAACAGTAGAAAAATCTGATTGTTCAGTGTGTATTCTTTCCTGTAGGAAGGCATGGATATTCACGTAAACATCAATTGCTAGTGGACACTAAGTATAACAAAATGGTGGTAGAATATTCAAGAGAAGACAAGAAGATGCTTATAGTAAAATTCCTATATTATGGAAGTGGGAATGTTAAAGGGAATGTGCTATTTTTTCCAGCCAATGCTAAGTAGAACTAAACCTTCAGCTGTCTCTCATAAAGTACCAAGCAAAGTACTGGATGGGATGGGTCAGAAAGCCAAACCAAAATTATTGATAGAATGTCTTTTCTTAATTTCCAAATATATGTAAAACTTTTAATGCAAGGTGCCTTCTTTCATGTCCATTCCACATTCTAGGCAGAGAGAATGAGATGCCATGTTGTAGAATTATTGATTTATTTTATTTTTTCTGTGAACTCAAGTTTTAGCAAAGACAGGATTGATCTAAGACAGTAAAAACTCATAGTTCTTGGCTTTCTGCCAGCACTCATGTTAAAACATTTATGGAATTAATGATAAATTTCTTGTACAACTGTCCTTTTACATCTTGATTCACTAGACTGAGTGTAGGAAGTAAGTGTCAATGGCAAATAACAAAGTAACTATTTCAAAGAGCTGCCACATGCCTTACATTTTTCAGATCGTTATTGACTTGAATTATTGAGTCAGGGAAATGCTTTTCCAGCTGGTGTATAACATGGCTATGTGCAAAAGTTGAAATCATTCTTTGTGTTCTTGTACAGACTGCTAAAGACCATAGAGGTTTTACAGGGCTTTTTATTTTTTTTTTTTCTATTATGCGTTTCAATGCATGTGAATCCCATGTTCCTTAGATGCTCCACAGATTTCATGAAGAATGCAAGCTTAAGTAGAATATAGAAGCTTATTATTATTATTATGGTTTGACTTCAATGGTTGGGTTTTATGAACCCACTCACAAGAAAAACTGGTAATTTTTCCCCCCCCTACATCATTGTTGCTTTCAGTGGCTAAATGATGTGGGGAGAACGTAAAAGGCATGACTTGGAAAATGAGGTTGTCCTCACTTTTTTATAATGGCAGTATTTATGCAGCACAAGTAATACACTTTTTCCTATGTCTAGCTGTGCTTAATGGGGATCACAGTGTCAAATTGCATTTTGACACAAGAAATAGAGATAGAAATCTCATGACGCTGAATGAAATAACATTACCTGTATAAACTCTGGCTCCTTCTCATTGATATGCAAGTTTGTTCTGCAATTTTGGAACTGATGCTAAGGTTCTAATTAGTCTCTAGAGTACTCATGTGGACAATAGATTGCTCATTAGTCTGTCAACTTTCCATGAAACTAATTGGTTATTTCTCATGTCAAATATGGAAACTGAAATTACACATGTTAATTTTCCTTCCAGATGTTGCAACTGCCTGTCCAGATAAAAAGTCCATCTTAATGTATGTGACTTCGCTGTTTCAAGTCCTGCCCCAGCAAGTCACCATGGAAGCCATCAGGGAGGTGGAGATGCTGCCGCGGCACTCAAGGGTCACCAGAGAAGAGCACATAGAAGTACATGAACAGCATTTTTCACAAGAAGTGAGTTTCACTTTTCTGCTTTCATCTTTCTGCTCTAAAGTGGTTGTTTCCCTGACTACCCCATGAGTTTGATGACAAATGGCCAGTGGAAGGCAAAAGCCCCATGGGTGTAATGGGCAAAGTCTCTTCACCCCAGTCAAGTCAAATGTACTTCTCTGCATGTACTTTCACACTGGCTCTCATCTAACACCAGACTGTTTTAAAAATTACTATTCAGCAAGTAAGTGCTTTGCACTTCAGTTCTACAGCATTGTGCATTTTGATGGTGGCAGGATGCCTTGAGGAAAAACAAATTTGGGGGGCTTACATTTAAAAGCAGATAGAAACATTACCATTTTAGAGAGTAGCTGATTACATTTCTCCATAGTCATGATACATTTTTAATTTTTGTAGCATTTTATTTACAGTGACTTGCATTTTAAAATAATCTTTTCTCAGTTTATAGTTGTCCTCTCAAAAAAGTCATGTAATATTTGGAATTAATTTATGATTGTAATGTCAGTTTTGCTTTTCACTGAAACTATCAGACAGCATGTGCTGAAGTTTTTAATGCATTTTAGGCTTACTTCACTTGTCTGAATTGAATCTGTATGTTGGGTATGGGATGCTCACTCTCTTTTAGAGTTACTGAGCAGATAGGTATTGGCTCTGTTTATTCAAGATGTGACAAAAGATCACTTGCTTTTTTGAGCCTCTGCTTGTAAATTATAAAGGAGCTTCCCTTTTCATTGTTATTCTGCTGGTGTTGAGTCCTGACAGTTTGTTGCTTTTGGTAAGGGTGTCAGATTAAATGAGAGGTTTCCTCAATGCCATCCCATTTTGCCTGCTGAATACCAACACTGTCCCTGAAAAATGACCTTCCTGCTTCTTTTTCTTCAGTTGATCTTAAAATCAATATTTACTGCTGCAATCCATGCTCCTACCCATATGTACATTGTAATTTATTTGTAGATCACAGTCAGTGTACCCCAGGGACCTTCGCCTTCTCCTAAACCGCGGTTCAAAAGTTGCACCTATGCGCAAGCTGTGTATGTCACATCCCCCGACCAAAAAAGGAGGCAGGTTCCTCCACAGGTCTGTCAATATTGTAGTTTTTTGAGAGAGTTGTTTTGTTAAGCTCGTGCTTGGAGTGAAAGAGCTTGTGCATTTTGCTTCTACTTGATCTTAATGACCTGCTTTTTCCAGGACTTTTTCCTGTCGAGTATTTACTTTTTCCTGCCTATCTCTGCATGGCTGGCAATAGCTGTTGTGCTGATTGTAGGGGATGATTAACATTCAAGTACTGCTGGTTTAGACTCATAAACTTCTTTCTTTGTTCAGCCATTTTTGAAAGTAGTACATACATTGCCTTAAAAAGGTGTTATAAGAACAAATGTAACATGAGCTGTACTTGGCATCTATTATAGTACAGCCTCAGGTTTAGTTATAGGAAAAAAAAAAGAGCCATTGGCTTTCTTTTTCTAACCCTTCCTATTAAAGAAAATAGTAAGTGATGGCATTTCTCAGAAGGTTACTGTAGTTAGAAAGAAAGGTGAAACAAACATTATATTTAACCCTGTAATACTGTATTACAACAGCTGGTCATTTTTATCACAAATGGCGTCTTGCTGGTACTTGCTGAGGGTAAGGGGTTATATTTGGTTTTTACTTATTTATTCTCTTTTATTTTTACTTTTAAATAGCTGGAGTGGTTTAATAAAACTTGTTTCAAGTAATCCTTATAATGAGAATTTCAGTAGTTGAATTTTTATAACTTTTGACAAGTATAAGACCCAAAGGTCATATTGTTTGCTTCTGTGTGCTTTCCTTTCATTACTTCAGGGAGAAAAGATCTGTGTGCATGTGGTGCTGCAGTTTGAGTTTGCCTCTGGGTACATAATTCTGTCTAACATCTAAAAATCTATTGCAAAATTATACTTCTATTCAACACTGTGTATTCAAATCTATCGTTCAAGTGACAGGCATTTTATTGAATAATGACTTCCTTTAAATGCTCCAGGACAGAAACCCTTTGCACACAAGCATGACCCCTGCTACATTATTCTAACATCAAATGTGTTGAAATGATGAGTCACAGAGCTTTGAAATAAGATGTTTAAAACTATCATAATTGTTTTGTTCTACTTAGACACTATACAGATATTTTAGAGTGATGAAAAGTGTAATTTAGAGTGATGAAAATATAGGACAGATTTTTTTCTTGAGGTACTTTTATTGTGACCAGTTGCAAGTTTTGTCAGCATCTCCACCATCAAAAGTCATATATAAACTGAAATAAATGAAGTAATTATTACAAAGCATGGTGGCTGAAATTTACTAAGACGTAATTTGGTTATTTAGTCCTCATCTTGCATTTCAGTTTTCAGATCTCTTCTTCCTGAATTTGGAAGCTTCATCTACTACACTTTTATGCAATAATTAATATGACAATATTATAATTCTGCCAGTTTGCAGAAGCTGAAGACCTAACCAGAATCTGAGCCAACTTGTGCTGCAGCCACAACAGATATAAACAAATTTAAAGCATTCACTTATGAATACTTTGGGAAAACCACCAGGCAAATTCTCATTATAATCAATATAAACTTGAATTAAAATAATAGCAATTAATATCCCAAATCAATATATGGAATTATTAGTCAGTGATTATTTTTTGCCTTCAGCTATGTATTTCTTAAAGAAGAGCTGTTGTCTACCAATTAAAGCAAGTTAATAATTATAGTTAAATAGTGGTTGATAATTTTTTTCTCCAGACACATGAGGCTTGTATAGCTTAATAATTCCATCTATTTTAACTAAATTAAATAAATATTACTTCCTTTTCATTTCTTAGTAGCCTTTCAATTTTCTGTCAGCTTTATTATGATTGTTGGATACCATTATAAATAATGCAACTGCCTTAAGATTTTGAGTGAAATCTACTTCTGTAGGGGACTTCAATAAAGAAATCAAGAGGAATTTAACTTTTTTCTCTTGGATTTTGTAAAGTTTAAGAAACTTATTCTTATTTCCATCTAGTTATCAGGAAAAGTTTATTAGATTTAGTTGACTGTGGCCTGCCAATTTCCATGATATTTTTGGTACTGTCATGGAGAAAAAATTTTCACAAAGTATTTTGGTCTTCTGTTGAAATCATGGAATCATTCCTTCTTTCTCAATCTCTGCTAACTTTCAGTTTATAGGACTTGAATATTATAATTTCCCCAAAATAAGCATAATTAAATAAGACCTCTTTCCAAAGATTTTGCTTATGGTCCTGGAAATTTGACCAATATGGCTTTTGATGCATGTCATACATTTTTTTCACATGTCAGTTGTCAGGAATTTTAAGATATATGAACTGTGATTCTCTGAGCTGGCATATTGGCAGGAAGGAATAACATTTCCTTTCACACCATCATTTGTCAAAGTTCTTTCTCTTCTATCTTCTACCCTTGTCTATTCTTTTATGTCACATTCCACTTCATTTCACTTTTCTTATCTTCACTCTTCCTAGTAGCTTCACAACCTGTGTGCCTTCAAATTCACCCTTACTTTCTGAATTCTTATTCTGTCACTCAGGAGGGTACTTGCAAGACCTAGTATTTCTGTTGTGCAAATAGTGGCCAGACAAGTTTTGCTTTTTTTTAACTGTGACATTTCTCAAATTCAAAGATAATCATTGCTCTGCAAACCTGTTCGGTCAGTGCTTCGCTACCTCTGGCAGAACCAGTGAAGCATTTTCAAGTGTCAGAAGTAACATGAATAGCAGTTTTTTCTGCTAAAATTCAAGAACAGTTTTCTTCCTTTATCTTGTTTACATAGTGTTCATAAACTCATGAAGATCTTGGGACAAACCTGAATCCTTGAATTTCCTGGATGAACACTAAAAAAGGCCCAACAGAAAATATTCATGTTGACAGTTTTTAGATGCAATTACCACTTGGCAATTACAGAAGGTTTGCCTGAATTGGCATGTCTGTATTTTGTCTTGTATGTGTTCTCTGTAAAAAGGCTTCACTTGCAAATATCCAGCTTAATGTACAAATAAATGATCCTCAAGTTAATTTTCTGAGACATTTCAAAATCCTCATTTAAAACTATTCATTGTCTTCTGTTTATAATTTTGAAAGCACTGGGGTTTGTGTTATTGATTCATCTCATTGAACACCTGACCAAGAAGAATGCTGTGTTTACTTTCCAGTTTGGTTCATGAAAGCAGTTCCTAGTATTGATCCCAGGCAAAACTCCTATCTCACTACTTTCATTTTTACTTCCACAGAAGTATCTCCACAGAACATAAAATATACAGCCTTAAATGAGTTCAGGATAAAAAAAGCAGTTTTGAAACACCGAGGTACCTGAAAAAGAAACTTTTTATGATACAGAATCATAGAATCATTTATTTTGGGAAAGACTTAAATATGAGTCCAACTTAACCTAACACTGACAAGTCCACCACAAATTCATGTCTCTAAGCCCCACATCTACAGGTCTTTTAAATTCCTTTTTGGTGGAGACTCTACCACTTCCTTAGGCCGACTGTTCAGGTGCTTGATAACCCTTACAGGGACAAAAATTTTCCCAGTGTCCAATCTGAACCTCCCCTGACACAATGTGAAAGCCATTTCCTCCTCTTTTATCACTTGCTATGTGGGAGAAGAAGCCAACCTCCACCTCACTACAGACTCTCTTCAAATAGTTGTAGAAAGCAGTAAGGTCCCCAGGGCTTCTGCCAAGCCTCCTTTTCTCCAGGCTGAACACCCCCAGCTCCCTCAGCTGCTCCTCACCACACCTGTGCTCCAGACCCTTCCCCAGCTCCGCTGCCCTTCTCTGGACTCGCTCCAGACCCTCAGTGCCTTTCTTGTAGTGAGAGGCCCAAAACTGGACACAGCATTTGAGGTGTGGCCTCACCAGTGCCGAGTCCAGGGGGACAATCCCTGCCCTGCTGCTGCTGCCACACCATTGCTGATCCAGCCCAGCTGCCTTTGGCCTTCCTGGCCCCTGGGCACACCTGGCTCATGTTCAGCTGCTGTTGACCAGCAAACCCAGCTCCTTTTCCTCTGGGCACATTTCCAGCCACTCTTCCCCAAGCCTCAAAACTTTCCTGGGGTTGTTTTGACACAGGACCAGAATGTGGCACTTTGCTTTGCCAAACCTCATGCAATTAGTCCATCAATCAGCCTGTCCAGATCCTTCTGCATGGCCTTCCACCCTCCAGCAGCCAGCCCAACCCAGCGTCATCTGCAAAAACTGAGGGTGACCCCTATTCCTTTTGAAAAAACAGTGCTGAAAATATAAGTATTGAAAAAATCAGGATGAACAAAATCTGAGTATTTTGAGACTGGAACTTTTGTAAATGAGCTTCTGGCAGGTCCTGTCAGAAAGGTGAGTCTGTGAGTTTGGCTGCCTTAGATTATCTATTCAAAATCAAGCCCATTGATCTCTGTGATTGTCGATTTTTGTTCTTTTGGTAGAGAGTTATGTTTTCTTCATTCCACATTGTATGAAATACAGTTTGTGTGCAGAATTATTCTTTAACATTTAAACTAACAAGCTTCAGTATATTTGAATTGAAATAATTTGAGATGAAGCAGTGGTAAATGAGGACAGTATTCCTTGGCACACAATGATTTGATTTGGGTGGTAGGAATTAGGGGCTTCACCTCAGCCTTCATCCTTGTCATTATTAGTTTGTGAGAAATTCCTAACATTCCACTTTGTGTTTTACAGAATATTGTAATGCAGTTTGCTTGTGTTTCCTGGGTTTTATAATGTGGATTTAACCAAGTTTCTGTATGGGACATTGTCAGTCAGTTCATAGCGATAATTAACTTGAAAAGTCACTAAAAGCTCCTTATAAAATTAAGTTGAGTTTATTCCTAGAGCACAGAACTCTTCTGTCAGTCTTGCCCTTGAGAATGGTGGTTTTCTCAATCTTTAATTTGCCACACTTTTGGTCTGCCAGGAATTTAACTTCTTTAAAACTGCTGTAAGATCTCCTTTCTGGGACTCTTCATGGTTGGTCTGTGCCACAGAATTGAGTGGTACAGCATCACAGGATTCTTTTATTGCTCTCCTTTTTTACTAAACCAGATTTTTCTTTTATTTAGAAGCTGTGATCTAAATTCTGTCCTGTTTACCTTACAGTAAAGTCCTCTTTTGGAGAGGCATCAGAAGACAGTGAAGTAAAGCCGAATAGAAATTTAGTTCCAACTTTTTGGTAATATTTCCAGTGTAAGATACTTATCACAGAATATATTCCATTGTGTCAGCATTGGGGGGATTTATGGCATAATTTAAAGTAGAATTCAGGAAACTTCAGAAATACTGAATTTTCTGCATATTTAGTCATTAGATCATGACGGATATAATTTGGGCAATGAGTATAATGACAGTCCTGGGTGTTAGCCTAGCTATTCTCATTTAAATAGAAACTTTCAGAAAGCTAGGAGCTGTTTCTGTAGAGCTAAATAAAAACCCTAGGACTTAGGCTAAGCATAATAAAATAGTAAAATTTGCCACCAGAGGTCAGAACAAGGAAATGCAGAGATGGAAAAATCAAGCTATGTGGAAGTCTTCTGGTTTTCTTAGATTTCCATCTCCTGGATGCCATGTCTTCAAGGAACAGTTTGAAAAATGATGAAGCAAACATTTTCAAGTGAGTTTATATATTTTTGTATTTTCAATAATAGTCTGAAAATTAGATGGCTTCTTGTCTGAGCCTTGAGGTCTGTCAAGATGACAGTAGTTTCCCATCACTGCTTTGTGTGTAGACACCAGCAACAGTTCAAACTAATTTTTTTTGTGTGGGGGGGTTTTGTTTTTTTTTTGGTTTCAATGTTTACTGTGTATTCTTTTCCGAGAGTTTTTGTTGTCAAAAATGTTAGTACTCTCATGAGTAAGTGATAACTTGTAGTGGACCTAGTTTCCAATATGTCAGAACTTTTTTTAGTCTATTTCATTTCACACACTCATTCCTTTGGTTTCCTGCTGAGCTGAGATCATGAGGTCTCAACTTCCCCGCCAGGGCAGAGAGGTTCTGCCATTCTAGCCTTCAGGCTGAGCTCTGCCACTGCTTTGCATTTACAGATGTTGGATATCACTGCCCAAAATTCTTAGGCATCACCTTCTACTTGTCTTCTCACATCTCTGTTGACCAGCAACAGCACAGGAGGAAATGCTATGAAGCTGCATCAATGGAAATTCAAAGTGGACATGAGGAAAGGGCTCTTCACTGAGAGGATGATCAATGAGTAGAACCAGCTCCCCAGTGAAGTGGTCATAGCCCTAAGGCTGTAAGAGTTCAAGCAGAGTCTGGATGTTTGAATGTCATACGATTTAATTTTGTGTAGTCCTGTGAGGACCAGGGAGATGGAATCAATCCATCCTGATCTGAGATATTCTATAATTCTCTGATCTGCAGGGTCTTTTTTTACTTTTTTACTTTTAGGATCTTTCTTCTAGTCAGCATCTTTTTTACCTTATTTCTAGATCCCATTCTCTCCCCTGACACAAATTCTTTTCAGGATGCTTCTTTTCATCAGCAGGTGATCTTTGCATAACCATGAGACTGTGGTTCCCAGTCTAAACAGTCTCGAGGCAGAAGCACAACTCATGATGAGCCTTACCAGGAGTGCTTCTGTCTTCTGCCTCTTCAATAATGGCAGGATTTAGAGCATGCTAAACCATGCCTAGACTATTTGTTAGCAAAACTTAGAACCAGTCCCAGCTGCTTGTAGCTGGCAAGTAGCAGGAATCAGCCCAGGAGCTCAGAACTGCAATTTCAGGCTTTCAGCCTCTGCTCCAAACATCTTTTCACAGTTATCTAATCCCTGTACAAGTTCCTTTTAACAATCACTAGTGAAAGTGAAGGTTTTTCCACCTCTAATGGGTAATGACAATTCTTTATTTTGTAATAAAAAACGATTCCTTCCTTAATTTTTCATCCATTTTTAACTTTTGCTTTTTATTGACCTTAAAACACCCAAGAGAAACCTTTATTTTTTTTTCACGACTTTATCAACTGTAATTTTTTCCTTAAAATAGCTGTAAAGCTTGCTTAACAAGGGGCACTGGAAATGAAATGTGGAATTTCCCATTTGATCTGCTAGTGTATTCCTTACTGACTGATAAGAAAAGGTAACGTGTTTTTCATGAACTTAAAATTCCTAGATAAAATATATCTGCTGTATATTCAGATTGAATTCAGTAACTGAATAAATTCATAATGCCATAATCATGAGTGTATCTATAACTGGTTGGAAATATTTAAGAACAAAACGGTTTTCTAATAAGTAAAGATAATTTACATTACTTTTAGAGTGACAGATTTCAATTTTTCCTATTAGCAACATGGAAATGTTAAACTAGTAATTTCCTGACTACATTATTGGTGAATGTATTTTTGAACAGACAACTGTACATACTTTCAGTACCACACTTTTATTCTGACTGGGTTTTTTTTCTTACAGGTTATTTTTTGGTGCTCTTAAGTAGTTTCAGTGCTATTTTAAGTTCCATCTGTATTTATTTTTTTTTTTTTTGAGAAGCACACTTAACAAGAGTTTCTTAATTTCAAATTTGAACTACTTATTTTTTTGAAAAGTCTGTTTTAAAATTTCTTACCTGTACTGAAAATCTGGTCTTGCCAAACTTAAAACCTTTTTAATATGAATGAGAGTTTTCACTTAATTTCAATGAATTTTGCAGTTTCAAGTACTTTTTTTGCCTGTTATTTTGGAAAGAAACCTCTTTTCTCTGGTTGCTAAATAGCTTAATGTTCAAGGCCTACAATAAGATATATAGGATGTATAACATTTAAAAATATTCTCTTAAGTAATTTTCTGCCCCTGAGTCTCTTGAACATAAAGTATGTGTATGGCATGTTAAAGATGGATACAGATGTTAAAGCTGGATGTAGATACACAAAATAAGTTCACATATTCCTTTACTGTTAACATTTTATATTTTTAATATCCATAATATATAAAATAGTAAATTAGTAAATTTGAATCCCCCTTCTGGCCTGTAGAGTTTAGGCAACAGTGCAAAATTGTATCAGTAGTGGATTTGATGGAAAGGAAGGGCTAGATAAAACTTACGACACAATGTTAATAAAATCTTTGCTGGTGAAGACTGGTGGAGGACTGAAATTAAAGTAATTTGAGGATTTTTACAATTTGAAGTCATTATGCTTTCCCATTTCAAACCCCTAAGAAAGGCCTTTCACTTTATGCACACACAAAAAAGTGAATTTAGTCTGAGATTGAGAAAGCCAGCAATTCACGCTTTGCACTCGTTCATTACACCTATTAAAACTTATGAAATGTAAAAAAAAAAAATTGATATAGAACTCATGTCTTTTGAAAAACTTGTCAAGACAGTTTAGCACATAAAAGCAATTCAAAGTATTTTTCTAGAGATAAAATTATAGCATCATTATAAACAGCATTGTTAAAATTTTGCTCATCTCTATATAGCATGTGAACTTCTCAATAGTGTCATGAAGTCTTGCTTCATAATTTTAGATAGTATTACTTTATTTTAAAACATAGTTTATTGAGGATTTTTTACTCATTAATTTATGTAGATTTGACATCAGTAAAATTAAAAAGACATCAAAGATGAGATTGTCTGGTTATATGCTAATCTAATCATATTTTTGTGCATCCCGTTGAGAGTTATTACCAACATGAGCAAAAAACCCAAACCCCTGATCCAAAGAAATCTTGAAATATTTATGTAGCAGCAGCAGCAGCACATTTTATTCGTGTGCTCAGGAATAGGAGAGAAAGTTTATTTTAGAGCCTCCTTGTTCTCAATGGCTTTGCTGGCTCTCATCAGTGAGAGAAGCTTCCTTGGCCCCAGCAGTTCCATCCTGTCTTTCTCTGACTTTCTGTGCAGTGTAACAGGATAGATTCACTTTAACATACACTGGCTTTCACAGGATTACCTGCAGTGATGGTTAAACATATATAAAAATGATGAAAACATTAAGAATTGCATTTTCCAATTAAAACTCCTTGAGTCTTAATTACAACACTTTTATATAATTTTACTGTTTCCTGCCCTGTGTTACACCATCACATGGTTGAATTTTATTCAGCTGAAATAAAACCGATGAGGGATTTTTAATTAAGATAGCTTCAAAAAAATGCGTGCAGGGTATGCATTGTGCCCTTAAAATGCCTGTGCCCAAGTGTAGGTGTAACTTTGAGGAAATAGCTTCAGTAGAAAGTGTTAAGATTTCTGTGGAGAAAACCTTTGTGCCCCTACTTGCATATAATGCTCTTGATAAAATCTAAAATATTTTTAGTGTGTTACAAATGGTTCTATTGGTTTGGAGAAGTGAAGGAACAATTAATTCCCCACTCACATGGAGAGACAATGCGAATTTCTGCTTCAGGATGTCCTTTTGCCCAAATCATTGCTCTGTGAGATAGTGGATAACCTTTTTTTTTTTTTTTTTCCCTGTTGTATTTAAGAACACCATTAGAGTTGTCTGTTTTCAGGGTCTGTAGGAAGTGCTGTGGATTTTTTGTTAGTTCACATTTGTATGGCAGGGAGGTCTGTGTGTTTATCTGAAGCACTGACCTTTGGAAAGGCCGGATTGCTGATCTCCCCTGATCGTGAAAGTTCTGATTTCTTTCTTTCCCTTAATGATTTTGATGCAATAGAAGCTGTGTCTTGTAATGCTTGTGTAGAAGACTCTTCCTCTAGGATACTGCAGTGTGTATTTTTTAATTTTGCTCTGCATGTACAGAGTTTAGATCCAAGTATAGAGAGGAAAATAGTAATAGATTTTCCATGTTTATTTGCTACAGCAAAGGCATCTGTCTCTATGTACAGAAGTATAAAGGAATTTTACTTTATAGTTTGCTAAGATTTATAATTATTATAAGCAGTATTATAATACAGGTATGTTAGCCTGTGGTGATCAGTAAGCTAAGAGGAAAGGAGGAATAAATAATACCTTTTAGAACAAAAATACATTTGGTGTGGAGGTAACAAACAATTTTTTAGATGTTCAAAATTTATTTAGAAATTCCACTCCTGAAAGAATAACACATAGCAAAAATAAGAACTTCAAAAATATAAAAATTGTGTGGAACAACATGGTGTTTGGTCAGAAGGAATTTGTTTTGTTAGAACTTTAATTAAAGTGTATCAAAGAAGGAATAGATATATTTTGATATGATAAATAATTCTTAAAAATTTAAAAGGAAATTTTAGTTCTTTGATAGGTCATTAGAGCAGAAACAGCCGTTCAAATAAACTGTGCGTGATGTAGTGAGGCATCAAACTTTAGAAAACAGATGTATGTTTTAAAAGCGTACAAAATGGAATTCTTCCTAAAAATCAAAGCTATTACTTGAAAACAGTAGCAATCTCTTATGGAATTAGTTCTGAGAACTTTTTGCAAGTCATTTGTAAAGTATTTTGAAAAAAACCACGTTTAACTCCTAAGCATGAATGAGAAAAGAATAAAGATCTGATTTAAGTTAAAGCATAGCTCCCATTAATATATAAATATATTCATGTTTAGAGGAAGTTGAAACTACAAAAAGTATAGACAGGTGAAAGTATGATAAGCAAGTTTTCTGTTTGATGTTTAGGTTTATGTTTTCCTACCTTCTTTATTTCTGCTGTAATCTTTTCAGATTTCTCTTTTTGGTATTTGCATCCTATTTAACATGACAATATTTGCAGATTCTACCAAAACTGTTTTTTATCTTCATTTGGACAAAATGACAATTGTCTTATGAATTTTTTGTTCAGTATACTGTTTATATCAGCTTCTGAATTGCCAGTTCTTGCATACTAAGATTGATATTTCTTCAGTCTAGAAGTATATAAAACATTTTCTTAACTTTCATTTTGAGCAGTCTTCTGTCTTGTAGTTTGAAGTGGTTTATGCTTTGTTTGGTGGAAAACATATCAATTTCAGTTCTGTATTTTATTTTTTTTTTGCAAGAATAAAAATAATATTAATTTTACACTATTTTCTGCCAAAAACAAATAAAAAAGCATAAACCAGAAAAGAGAGAAGGAGGTGAGGAAGAAGGGGGAAAAAGTTCTAAAGATTTCTTTATACAATTAAAAAAACCCCAAAAACCATGCAAACACTGTGTCAGCAGCATCACATCAACACCAACACCAACTGTGTCAGCATCATCACATCAACATCAACACAGTGAGCAGCAACTTGGGATGTAAGTCAGACTATCAGTGAGATGAGGAGACTTTCTGACTTTGAACTTAACAATAGGATCCAAAAATAAAGATTCTACAGCATTTTGTCCATTCTGAAAGGTATTGAGGTATGATAACAATAAATGACTCTGTTTGCAGAAGTTTTCCAACTTGAATTTCATTTGCCAAATGAATTAGAAAGTACAATTTCCCAGCACAGTATGTGTTGTATGTTACTCCAGCCACTCAATGTCATTTTGTTCAGTATGATTACCTTTTAAAACTGTCCTCTAGTCAATTTGTAATTGACTACTCCCTTCCAGAATACATTCAGTTTCTGTCCAATATCTCTGGCCCTAAAAATTGTCTTCACTGTTTCTCTGGTCCCTTTACTTCTATTCACACTCTTAATCACAGTGTTCTTGTGTCTTCTCTGTATCACCAAGGAAATGCTTTCTCTGTTATGCCATGCCATCTTTTGATACTTTCTGTTGTTTCATGGTTCTCCTGTCCCTTTTAAATTCAGTCTCAAAATCACTCTCTTCTGCAATGATGGCTTTAACCAAGTTTTAACTTGTTCATGTTCAGCCTCCTAATTTTCTCAGCTTTAACTTCTTCTTTCACTCTTTACCTTTGTTCCTGGATTTTTTCCCTATCTGTGAATGTACATGATGCCTACTGCAATGAATATGCTATTTAATACCTACAGCTTCGAGTCATGCATTATATCTTAGTGAATATGAGTAAATTTATGTATGATATAAGGAAGGATAATTTTACTTGGCAAAATTTAACCTGTAAGGCACCTATAATTCTTTTCTGACGCATCAGCAATATCAGGAAAAAGTAAATGACAAAATATTTGGAGATTATGTTTCAACATTCTGGTAATTATTTGAAGAGCAAAAATTTATTTCCAGAAGAAAGTACTGTGAATAAATAAGTAAATCTCAACAGGTGTGCAATTCCAGAAGTAAGAAATTGCTTTTTGCTAGAGCTCAATTATCAAGGTAAAGGGGAAAAGGGAAGATGAGAGAGTATTGAGAAAGAAAGAGTATAGCTAGATAAGAATATGGTTTTGAAACAGCACATTTATAATGTATTTTTTAAATTGACAGTTTCAGAATTACTAGTGTCTGTTAGGAATTTTGCAGCTACAAAGCTACACATTAGTTTTACATTGTCTCTATAATGAGCACTTAGAATCTTGTAACTCACTGGTTAATGCCCACCTCTTTAATAAGCATATCTGACTACATCTGAGCATTCTCACTTACTCATTCTCCACTGATGTGTGCTTCAGAAATTTCTTGAACTGAAGAAGGCATCTTTTTATTTAAAGTCCTCAGTGGATTTTTTTCCTGTTCCTCTATCCATTTGCTGCTCTCTGTAAGCATTTAAGAAAGTTTCCTATATAGCTTTCAGTTTTCCAGGAGGACTTCTTGGTAGTTCCCATTCTTATCTTTTGGAAATATTTCCATATTTCTGTATTAATACCCAATTTATAAACCTCAAGTTCTTCATTCAGTAGAGGAGGAAAACCCCATTGTGAGATGATTGGTTATCATTTTGACTGATTCACAGCTTTTCATTTATTATTCACAGCATGTAGCTACAAGCAAGGTAGTTACACTACCAAATTATTAAAAAAAAAAAAAATAACAACCCAAATATTAAACCATTTGATCCTTTTCTGTAACAGCCTTTTGGTTGGATTTTAATGTTAAATTGAAAATATATTCACTGCAGTGCTTTTCATTGAAGAAGGAGAGCCTCTTTAATAGAAAATAAAATACATTTTGGGAGACTTTAAATACAAAATGGATAAACTGCATAAGAGCCATGAATGGGATATTCAGCTTATTCAAGCAAATTTCATTACTAAGATTTTAGATGACTTTGCAAAACCACCTATTTTAGTAATTCCTTCCAACTGTAACAGCACAATTCAACACATGTTGTTGAATGTTCTGAAATCTCCAGGACCTCAACCTCAGCTTCACAGAAACTGTGTGGCATATCTACTAATTGGCTCTTGCCTCAGAACCTTCATTTCTGAAAAGAAAAAATTATCCTAGAGATGGATCTTGTTGAAGTTAATTGCTGAGGCTGTTGATGCTTTTGAAGATATTTTGACATTGTGCTATGTGAAAATATAAAAGGAGTTTTGAAATTAAATATTCTTATTGAGAAGACTGGAGTGTCTTTTATGCTATGGGATAACACAGATTTTGCTGACAGCCATAGCAGAAGAGAGAGAGAGAATAGGGGAGGAAAAAAAAGGAAGAAATAACAACTGAATAGGATGATGAAAAGAGAAGGCTACATTTTCTTCCAGAGTGATGGAGCTGCATTTATACATTTTCATAGTTTTTTGAACTACGAGGCAGTGGAATCCACTATGAAGCATATGTGAATATGAAAAAAAAAAAAAAAAAATCCCTCTTTTTGCTTTTGGCCTGCATTTCTGTAATCTCAATATCTCCATATGTATTTTAGCAGCCTTTTGGTGTTTGTTTCTTGATTTGTCTGTTGCCAGAGAGAACTGGGGTGCAGTCTATATTTCTATCTCAATCTCCTGTAATACATGCTAAAGAAATAATTCAATATATTTTTGGGCAATTCACTTGCATTTCTCTTGACTAAAAAATAATTTACATTTTACTGTTCACCTTCTATTTACCATTTACTATTTTCTGTTTATACATTTAGTAATTTTTCTCCACATGGAGATTTTGAGAATACAATTTAGAACATAGAACATTTCATAGAATGGTTTAGGTTAGAAGACATGTTAAAGATCTTTAAAGACTTTTAAAATGTCTTTCTCAGGTCAGTCTCCTTCAAAGTGGATGTTACTTTAGTCATTACTACATTTAGAATTTGCATTTTAAAAATTCAAATTAAATAATCATGACCTTTGTCTATTCAATCTTGTGTATTTTTCATGCTCCTGAATTATACTGTGACCACAGTTCAAATTTTAAGGTGATCTGATCACCATTAGTAGATAAAGTTGCCTTTTTTTTTTTTGTCTGTGTGTATGTGACAGTACAAAACATTCTGGAAATCTCTCAAATAAGCTGAATCTGCTGATCTGGAGTTACATTGTTGGTAGCAGTACTGGGAAAAGACCTCAGGCTCCTTGACCCGTGATACTTTCATCAGGACCCAGTTACCATTTACTGTTGGAGAGTTCTGAGAAGAGTCATTAGTTAATACTGAAAACTTATCCTGGGGTGAAAACTTCACCTTCCTTTATGTAGAGCAGAGTCTTATTTATGTATTATGCAGCTGCCAAATGATCTCACAGTCTACTGCGTGACATGACAGTGCCTGAAATATACTTCCCCTTAAAATGTGCCTGGCTCTTTCATCAGGAAAGGGAAGATTTGAAGAATGGTGGGTAGACTAGCCCTTCCAACAGGAAGAAATCATAATTTTGTTGTAGGTTTATGGTGAAAGCAATTCTGTTCAGTCACAGTCATTTGATTTACACCAAATCATATTCTGTCTGGAGCCATGGTTCTTAACTGCTCGAATAGGAAGTGCCTTCCTTAGAGAGGCAAATACTGGTGTCTTGTCATCAGCAATGCTACAAACAGAAATACAGCTTATGAGCAGAAATACTCAACAAAATTAAAACCCTTAAATAAACAGAGGCTGAAAATGTTCCCTGGAGACTTTTGATACACTTTGAGACAAGTAGCTACCAAGCAAAACCTGATTTGATATTTTTCCAAGTACAGGTGTTTGAAGAGAGCAAGCTAAGGAGAAAATCGTTTTGTGAAGCACTGACTCACTTGACCATGTATGCAAATTGAAACAGTTTTTCACTTTTTAGAAAGTTTGATCATTATGGGCAGCTGGCAGCCTTGATTCATGTCTAAATCTTGGTAGCATCTTACCTGTCCTCACAGTTCCCAGTCTTAGTCTATTCCCCAAGCCAGTTGATTGAAGTTTTTTTCACTGTCTTTCAGTTGTTCTGAGCCAACCTCTACACTTGAAAACCAAAGGTGCAAAGTTTTTCTTTAATGCCAAGAAGTTATTTGTCTCTTTCAGTCTTGTACCTGCTGTACTTAGTAGAGTAGTTGAAGAAATTAATTTTCTTTTACCACTTTGCCATCAATAATTCCAACACTTTCCTTCCTTTATAAAGAATGTACTTGCATCAATACTGCCTGGCTCTGGTTTTTGTCTTCAGCATATATATTGCCTAAACTCCACTGATTTTTAATGGCCTAATAATCTGCTGCATCTCAAAACTACAGTTGCAAGGACGGGTCAATTCATCCACGTGGAAACATATGCAGTGGAAATGGAACCACAGAGAAAATCAAGTTCTAAAAATCTAGCTTGTCTCAACTGAGCAAGCAAAACCTGCAATTTTTCAGATTTATAAGGCCAAATCTGTGTGGATTTTCAGACAAATAGCAAAAAACCCCAAAACAAAAAAGCAAAACAAAAATCAACAACAACAAGAAAAACACAAAAAAAACCACCAAACCTTTCTTACTCGAGATTCATTTACAAAGACATTTTTAAAATACTTAATAAAACGGAAGTTCTAGCCTCATTTAGAACAAGGAAATTGTTAACATTATAACAAGTGGTCTGAATCAATTTATCTTAAAATTTTTATTACCAGAAATTACTGAACTATTCAGTCTGTAGTCATCTGTTGAGAAAATATAATCTTGATTATTGGAAAGACCATTTTAACATTTAACATTTTAATAGTCATGATTTTGGAATACAAAAACACATAAAATAGATTTTGTAATAAGGAAGCTGGAGGAGTCAAAAGAATAAGCAGTGGTTTCATTCTATGATAGGAGGCATACTTAGAGAGTGAGTAATATGAACTATTTTCTGAGGCTGTAATCCTACAAAGAGGGTGTTCAAAATGAGAAAGATACTCTGAACTTAAATTTGCCTTTAATAAAAAATGTTACTTTAAAATTGTATGTCTTGAAATTTAAAAGCTCTTAAAATGTCCAGAGCCACATTCTTTATCTTTTACAGTGCGACAGACATTTTCTGAAGGAAGGAAATACATAATATAAGAGTGCTGGAATGAACCCTAAGTTTTTCCTTTAAAACTACTTTCTAAACCTGCCCAACTACTTTCTAAAACTCAGAATCAGTCTTTATGTATTAATGGAAACATTCTTGGGGAATTTGCTTACCCACAACTAATTGTTCTCCTCTCTTTCGGAACATACTGCAATAGCAGGTGAGGAACATTTTGTCCCCTCACTCTTTCACCTTGGAGGGGCTGCAAGCTCATGGTTTAAATTTTGTGAATTAATTCATATATTTGCCAGGAATAGCTTATTTTTTCCAGGCTTCTGAAGGTCAGAGGATTTTTACTTTCACTTACTATAGTTTAAATAAATCTTCAGAATCCTTGGGGTCTTTCAGCTCCCACATCCAAGCAGAAGATGGTAAACTCAGTTCACAGAGATTAAAATTCCCATTTTTTATCTCGGCATAATTCCTGTGCAACAGGAAACAAAGGGGGAAAAAAAAAAAAGAGAGAGTCTGGAGTATTTTTTTTTCCTTTTTACATCGGTCCATAAGAAGAATCAGGATTGTTACATGCAAAAGTGTCTGACTAGTTCTCAAAACAGTCTGGGAGATGGCTGCCTGACTGATTCCAAGCTATATATGATACAATGTTCATGAAGCATTTAAACTTCTCATGCTATTTTCACTGGTGTTGGTCAGCCTCTCCCAAGAATAGCAAACTTGAGAGTTCACTGGCTGTGAGAGGGCTCACCCGCAGCGGGAGGCTGCCGGCCACATCCTGCAGCAGCCCTGGGGAGCTCAGCCCGTCTCAGTTTAGGACTACTGCTCCCAGGGTCTCAAGAGAACTGGCTTTAGTCAAGTAATTTTTGTCTTGGCCACAATTTGGGTTAGTAACTTTCTTTAAAGGTTGGATAGAAAAACTGTTGTTCCTCTCAGGTAGTTATTTCATTAGTTTAGGCAAGAGAAATGACTTTCCAAGTCCGTTCCTTAAGAAACAGTGGGCTCGTTAGCCGACGTAAGTTCATGGGAGCAGACGATGTTTGTGATGAGCTCAAGGCCCATGCCCAGCAGTATTTCTAAGACTGTGCAGCCCAAGGAGAAGGGAGGAATGTTGTAATGCAGTATTGCACCACCACAATGAGATTTTATTGAAGTTTTTATTCAGTAAATTAGTCTGTGTTTTGCTCTAACTGCAGCCAATCAAGTTTGTGCTGCATATTCATTAAATGCTGTATTAAGAATAGGTTTTGATTTAAGAATGAAACTGTATCCATATTTAGGCAGCTTTTTATTTCCTAAGAATAGCCTTCCTAATATTATATAGCTATAAAAATTTGACTTCAGCCTGTCCTCATTGTTTTTAATTCTCTTAAAACATATGGTTAGAAACAGCCATCACGATATCAGATTATATCAGATATATCTATTAATAGCTCTTCTATCCATGTAGTATATACAAATATATACCTTAAAATTCCATGTTTTCTCACTTTTTTAAGAATTTCAAAGAGATTTCATATAAATTCATAAACAAGAACACTTACAGGTTGTGCTGTTTGATTGTCTATAATATGATTTATGAAAATCAGAGGTTTCTATTCTTGTTTGTCTTATATAGATTATTTGATTTTGGGAATATTCTTAGTGCTGTAGGTCCTGCACACATAAATTTGGGGTTTATTATGGGATGAGTAATTGATGTAATAATCTTTGAAACGCTACTTTGGTTTTGGTTTTTAATAAAAAGAGTGAGCCATAAGCATTAGGTCAGTGGTTTCCCACTTCTAAGTGTTTCATGTTCTGTTTACAGCTAATTCCACTGATTTGATAGCTGTTTTTTCATGTGATATGCAGGATAAACAAGGGTGGCCAGTTATCTCCTGGAGAGAAAACAGCACTGACAGAAGTAGTAGACATGAAATATAACAGTGCTTATATGTCTTTTTAGTCAAGTCAAAATCCACGGTTGCCTACAAGGAGTGTTTTTATCCTTATAGACATTTTACCATCTTACAATTTTAGAATTCCATGCTTACATATTTTTCTTCTAGTCTTTTTCTGTTTTCCTTATGTTAGAAAACAATCTGGGGGTTTTTTTTGTTTGTTTGTTTTTCCTTTTTTTTTTTTTTTTTTTGATTGAGAACACAATTTGAAATACCTGTCAAGAAACTCTTTAACTCTTTTGGTTTCTACTTTCATTATGCTTTTGTACTTCTTTGAGAGATATTACAACAGATCTGAAATTAGTTTAGGCACAATTTTTTTCATGTGAGGTCATGAGTCCAAGAATTTTCAGTGCTCTTCTGTATAATATTTATATTAGCATGAGAGAAGGCAGAGAAAATGCTAATCATTAGCAAAAATTATACTTAGTAGTTGTTCCTCAAAGTGTTGTTGGGGGTCCTTAGTTAAAAATTTGTCATACATGAGACAATTCAGTGTCTGATCTAGAGAAGATTTTTAGATGAAGAATTTTCAAACAAATACAGACAACATAGATCATCACTACAAACATGACATCCCTAACCTCACTCAACTGTTAAACTTTTTTTTTCTACACTGTAACAGATATGGATATATAACATGAAATATTTCTATGGAAAGAAAAAAAAATATTACCTGTGAAAAGCACTGATCAAGTTATCCCTTTCCACAGTGGAGAAAATTATATCTTCCTGCAGGAATGTGATCTGGTTGGGTACAATTTCTTATTGCATTGTATATTATTTGAAATCTAGAATTACACACAGTTCAAAAGTTAATTTGTGCAGAAGGGATATTTGCAGACCATTTTCTGTGCTACATTATTTATATTTCTTTAAGATAGTATTTCCTTTTAACAAAAAACAACCAACCAAACAAAAACAAAACAAAAAACCACAAACCCAAACTATAAAGTTCATCAGATTTCCAAGCCTGCTTTTTCTGGTGGGTTTCAGTTACTGACCACTGTGTTTCTCACAATGACAGAGTGACATTACGTGGTCTAACACGGATTTATGGATCTGCATAAATTCCATGTGATTAGTAGAGCTATGCAATTCCAAATGAAGCTGTTGTTGTGAAGATTGAAAATTTCGTTTTTAATGATTACATTGCATGCATTGCACTTCCTGAGGTCAGCCCACTTGGTTGAGCTCTAATCCCACAGGGGCCATTCACATAAGAGTCGGGCTCGATGGTTCTCTGGGTCCCTTCCAATTTAGAGCCTGCTGTGTTCCTGCTTGTGATTCTAGTGATAAACTTTAACTTTTAGTTCTAAACTGCAATGAAAGGCTTTATTAGCTGCTTTGAGCATTTTATTGGCACAAGTTTGTCAGTGGAAACAATTTTTGCCAACTATAAAAACATTAAGTGCCTTGGTATTTTTTTTTTTAATAGAAGCATAAGCATATTTATATGTATAGTTTGTTTTCTAAATTAAATTCCTAACAAAGTAGCTGAACTTGTTCAGAACTTTTTGAAAAACATATGGGATGGTATCTTCTGTAGCAAATTTTTTTGTTGTTTCTCTTCTGTCCTTGTTTTCTACTGTTACACTAATCAATAAATACTTGTTGATTTCTCTTGACTTTAAGCAGTAGACCAGAAATAGGATTTCTGTTCTCATAAGTGACACTTAGCTTCTAAAAAATAATTATAAGATTGGCCTTTGCAGAAAAGAGAAATCAACAGTAATATGATTTTGCTTGGTTTTAAAAAGTTACGATTTTGCATGAGTTTTTGAGCTTTTTCAGCTTCCTAGAATGGTTTTCACAAAATATGTGTCTGGTTTTCAAAAAATATGTCTGTGGATTGCTCAAGCCTAGCATTGCATGTAGTGTAAAGGTTTGTTGGTTTGGATTTTTTAAATATCATGTTTTCCATAGATTCTCTGCTAAGTCAGCAAGTAACTTCCTACATAATTACTTACATTATTTATGAGCTGCTATGGTAAATACCTCTTTAAATACATGGTAAATATTATTTCCATTACTCATTTTTCTGAACAGTTGATAGAAGTTTTGAGTAACAGTGTGAAGTATCTAATTGAATGTGAGATTTTTGTATTTCCTTCCATCTTAACTGATCTTAGTCAGTTAACTGATTTTGTATTACAAAGTACTTCTATGCACTAGCCATCTGATTTTTTTTTTTTTTCTAGAATACAATGGTATTCTATTTATTCCTTTGTAGGGCTGTCTGAGTAGATGGCATTTTCACTGCTCTCACAATTTTGGTTTTGATCAGTTTTTAGAAAGTGTTGAAGAAAAGAAATTTAGCACCATGCGGATGGGGGCTGGAGATCTTGAAAACTACCAAACTGCTTTAGAAGAAGTACTCACATGGCTTCTCTCTGCTGAAGATGCATTACAAGCACAAGGAGATATATCCAATGATGTAGAAGTTGTTAAAGAACAATTTCACACCCATGAGGTACGTGTTAATACTAATCTTTCAAAGTAGTTATATTTTATCCTATTTGCTTTTTTTTGGGGGGGGATTTTTTAATTTTTTTTTCTTTTTTTATTAATTTTGATTGCAAGAATGTAAACTGGAGACTCTGCCTTAGAGTCATAGAATTGTTTAAGCTAGAAAAGATCCTCATGTCCAACCATTAACCTAACACTGCCAAATCCACCACTAAACCATCTTCCTAAATGCTGCATCTACATGTGGTGACTCAACCAGTTCCCTGGGAAGCCCATTCCAATATTTGACAACATTCATTGGAGATTTTTTTTTTCCTAATATCCAATCTAAATGTCCTCTGGTACAATTTGAGGCCATTTCCTCTCATCCTGTCATTTGTTACCATACCCACCTCTTTGCAACCTTCTTTCAGGTAGTTGCACATATCAGTAAGGTCACCCTGCAGCCTCTTCTTCTCCAGACTACACAACTTCTTGCCCTTTGAAGAAAACAGAAGTGTTTATTTTTGGTTTACGTTATAAAGTTTGGTGAGGGATTGAAAAAATTAAAAACAGGGTTGAAAATCCTGTTGGCAAAATGCTGAGATTCTGTTCTTTCATTTCAGACAATGCAATTGAAAACTGGAGGTTTTATTAATATATTTTTTTTAATTGTCAGGGTTTTATGATGGAGTTAACAGCTCACCAAGGACGCGTTGGTAATGTTTTGCAAGTTGGAAGTCAACTTCTAAACACTGGAAAACTTTCAGATGAGGAAGAGAATGAAATCCAAGAACAAATGAATCTACTTAACTCTCGTTGGGAAAGTCTCAGGGTAGCAAGTATGGAAAAACAAAGCAAGTAAGTAGTATGTCAGGTGAAAGATTATATATTGATTTTGACTGAAACAGTCCTGAACTTGACTAACAGCTGGGATTTTCCTTCACTGTGAAAAAAAAACTCCATCTTGTATCTGTTTTAACCTGAAATTTGATGTGTAGTGATTTTGAACCTTGCATGTTGTTTGGACCCTGGAAGTCACACAAAGCAGTAGCTATCAACAACTTGGACACAAACTTTAATCAAAATTTACATAACCTACCTCACCTTTTTCCAGCTGTTTCAAAAAATATTGTATTACACTATATTGAGATACAAAGGAAAGAATCTTTGTAAAGATAAAATAAGAAAAAGGCAAACAAATCTCTAAAACTCAATCCCATTAAAAGAATAAATGAGAGCTTAGCTTTCATGGAAATACTGCTAACGTTTTATCAGAGTGCAAATTACACAGTTTTGAAAAGGGCAAGTGCTGTAGTTTGAAGTTGAATTACAAGTAGAAGTAGAGAAATGATCTATTAAACACTTACAATAATCTTTGGCAATTTTTAATATTACTTTATCTGATTTTGAAATTTTGATTGACATAGTACTTTGAAGTACATAGTTCTTATCTGGGATAAGAAATTCCATAAATGTTGGAGTTTGTGACTGTGCTACAGAGGAGTAATTTGGTTTACAGGATACAGAGATAAAGTTTTTATTTTCTTACTTTCTTCATAAGTATATATTGAACATATTTCATCTTCCTCCTCTTTGAGCTTTTTCCAGTCCTGCCTTACCTTTTTGGAGTTGAGGGGTTTGCCCATTGCATTAAAAAGCAAACTGTGATTTCAACAGTAGCATGACATAACTATTTCTCCTAATATGTTCTTAGCAATTCCAAACATTTGTTTTCTTTTAAGCTTGCTACTGAGTACTGAGAATGTTTCCTTTATTCTGTCTTCCTTTGACTATAAAATTGTTGATGCGTTTCAGACGTTTCAACCTAACTTATTCCAGTTCTAGTATTATTTGGAGAGAAAAAAATCTATGATGCTTTACTGTAGGGAGTTTTTATTTGCCATACTTAATTTCATTTAAATGAACACGTGCAAGTAGCTATGTCCCCGAATGGTGCTTTGTCTCCTTAAAATGTCCTTTAACCAGTTGTTAAACCCATCTCCCAACTGCAGCCGTAGGTCATTGCTTGGGGAATTGAATGGCCTAGTATCTTCTAAAGCAGGTCATATTTGGGTAATATGAATTCAGTAGAAGACATAAAATGATAGGAGCTTCACAGAGAGTGTTGTGCTACTATTTAATTTCCTATTAAAAAAAAAAATCTGTGATAAATTTAATGAGATTGGGGATAGGGCAAAAGAAAATTTCTCAGGAGTGATATACTTAGATATAGTTAATTCTGGCCTTTTGGTCAAAACCCTGTGTTTCAAGAGACTGGCTGGAGGATTATAAAAATCTTTCATATCATAATATAATATGTTTCTGGGTTATTATACATAATTTGAACTCTCAGGATCCATCTTCTACCTCAGCTTAAAGCACAATCTTCTGAACACATTGCAGTAATCTTGTCTGTCCCTAAAGCACACTGACACGTTTGGCCAAACTGGGATGATTTTTGTGGAGAACAGCAAGGCTGTCTGACCTCTGTAATGGTAATAAGAAGTGTGAAAAAAGGTACCACATTTTACAGCTCAGGGAAAACAAAAGCAAGCAATAAACAAGGACAGGAGGAAGTTATTCTGATAAAGATGCTATAAAAGTGAAAGGGTCTTAGAAAAAGTGATTTATGAGGTCAAAATGTCAGAAGAAGTTTGGAACACAGTAATGTTTTTATGTAAAAGCAGCTCAGATTGGATTTCTCATGTATTCACTATGTATTGAAAGTATTTTACTTCTAATAAGTGATAAATGTGCCACTGTAGAGAAAAACAATGCAATTTACCACTTTATAGGGAATTCTACAACTTTTAAAGCATATTCAGTTCAATGAAAAAGGGTTTGTTTTTAAATTTGAAACTTATGAGAGCCATACTGTAAACAAAAGTTTTGATAATCTCCTGAGGCATATAAATAAATACTAAACCCTCATATCATATGTTTATAAAAGTATTTTGAAAACAAGGAAGTACATGGTGAGTGGTAAGAAATAAGCATCATTCTTTTGCTTAGGAATAAACTGTGATTATGTAGTTTTTAAGTTTATGCTCCTTACTTCAGAATAATATCAATATTATGTATAATATGTGTTTCATCATATTTTCATTTTCTTAGTTAACTTTAACAGGTTTTCTGTACATTTATTTAATTTATTGCTAAGAGGGATACCTTCAGGATGAAGCATTGTACATTATAATATGTTAGTTTAGAACATCAAGACAATAAAATACAGAGTTGAAAATGAAGGACTGAGATGTGAGAACCCTAGTCTCTTGTGAACCATGGGCTTTATTGAAACAGAGTATCATCTTTCTGTGAGCTATCTGTAATTAATAGAGAGATTAGATTGGAAACATACTGTATGAGTCCTCTGGTAATTTTTTTAATATATGATTTCCAGTTTAAAAAAAAGATAAAATAGAAGAGAAAAAAACAAATCTGAAATCATAGAATGCTATTGATGAGAATTTTGTTCAGGAAAGTTTAGAGAATTTCTGAAGAGGCAAGCGTGAAAATCTGTAGTGAATTTTTGACCAGATCATTTTGGATCTATGTAATTTGATTAGGAAAAACTGAAGTATTTCCTGCTTAATTTTTCAGAATATTCACCATTGAATAAATAAAAATATAATAATTTTTCTATTTAATATCCTAAATTAGAGGAAGCCTGGTAAGGCCGCCTATTTGAGCAGTTTTCAAAATACTTGTAGTGGATAAAGCAGGATTTAAAAAAAAAGTACAGAAATTTTGAATTCCAGCTGTGCTGCAATTTGGTGTCCGCAACCTCAGAACCAGACCAGCCGGGAGTGGCAAAATGAAATAGGGATGGGTATGATGGAATAGCCCAGAAAAGAACTTAATAATGAGTAAAACAACAAAAGAACCTAAGCTGTGCACAGTATAAATCAAACTCCAAAGACCCAGTAGCAAGATAACCATAACAATACGCAGGGTGTAATATGAGGACAGGGGTCTAATCATTAACGAGAATAAGAAACATTACCTTTTATGTAACATGCTATGAACTAGTCAAGAACAGGAGCTAAAAGCATAACAATATATGCAGAGTAACCTTATCTACATAACAATTCCCATGATTCTATTCTTCTCTCCCTAACCTGAGTGTCTCCCATCTCAGTATTCCATTTCCCAAGGCCTTAGGTTGATGTTTCCCATCCAAGCCATTGAGGCTAGCTCTCTCTCTGTTCCTGCCGGTTCCATTCCTACGCAGCTCTAATTGAAACACAGCTGGAAGACAAAGCTTTAACAGACCCAGTGTTATATGATGTAGTCAGTTCCTAAAGAAAAGGTTTCAAAGTTTGTTTAAATCAGAACTATTTCAAAGAAAATTCATTACCTTCTCCATAGAACCATAAAGTTTGGAAGGGACCCATTGGGGTCATCGAGTCCAACTCCTGGCCCTGCACAGAAACTCCAAGAGTCACGCCCAGTGCCTGAGAGAATTACCCAAACACTCCTTGAGCTTCGTCAGGCTGGTGCTGTAACCACTTGCCTGGGAAGCCTGTTCCCTTTTCAAAGCATATATTTCTATTCTGCCTTCAAATGTAACCGTGTGAAAATCTGTTAGTATATGGGGCAGATGCTTCTGCCTGTTTCCTTCACTTAGAATTGCTAACTATTATTTCTTTGCTTTACAGTTTACATAAAATCCTAATGGATCTGCAGAATCAGCAGCTAGCCCAGCTAGCTGATTGGCTGACAAAAACAGAGGAAAAAACAAAGAAAACTGACTTGGAGCCCTTAGGTCCAGATCTAGAGGACCTAAAGCGTCAAATAGAAGAGCACAAGGTATACTGTGGTGTGCTTCCAAAGGCATAAAAACCAAATTGAGTGTTTGACATTTTAAAAGCTCCCCTCCTGCCGTTAGAGCATAGCAAAGTAATATGAAATCTTGGTTTAATATTTATTATTCTGTACAGTTAACAAGCTTTTGTAGACTTACTCTATCACAACTGTGAGTTTTATTCTGATATTAAAAAAAAATTGCTTTCTTTTTATATATAAGCAATATACTAGAATATGCAAGGCAATTGTAACATCTTCTCATTACATTACAATGAAAATATATCAGTTTTTTTAATACCTCTGTATTCTTCTTTTTCTGTCTTGCTTTTTTCTCTTACATGTTGTAGCACAAATGATGCAGTTGTCAGACTACATAGTATTGTTAGGACTCCATAGATTCTGAATATATATTTACACTGAATATGAATTAAGCACTGTAAAATGTCCTACTTCCTAACAGTAAAAAATACTTTTTGGTAATGTATTTAAATAACAGAAAAAAAAAACCAAAACCCACAAAAAAACCCCACAAAAAAACCCCAAAATAACTGCCACAAAAACAAACAAACAAACAAAAAAAAACCAAAAAGAAAACCAACAACAAAAAACAAATCCAAACAAACCAACCAAACTCAGGAATAGAATATGAGATGGAATTTGGCCATTCCACATTACATACAATTTTTTTATTGGAAGAATTAAGAACTAAAAAGAGAGAGGATAGCTTATGTCATAGATTGATTTCATTTACTGGATTAGATTGCCTTGCTTCATATTAATTTAGTTTTCAAAATAAATTTAAATATGTGTCTATAGCACGTGATGATGATAAGGAAACAGAGAAAAAATATAGAAAACAGGTGATTTGTGAGGTGGTGGAGATTTAATATGATGACCTGTTAATGTCTCTGCATCAATGGCTCAAAGCAGTTCTATGTCATGTTATCTTCTGAGGTTTTAACACCTGATGCTTCATGGCCTGTGTCAGTGCTAATCCGGGTTTTAGAGGGCAGATCGTCCTGAGAAACAACTCAAACTGAAATCAGCTTTTACAGTTCTTTTAAAAATAGGTCAAAAGCTGCAAAAGACTTCATGATGCACTTGTGTGTTAAAGATGATTTCTTTGCATTCTGATTAAGGAGTGCTACTGAAGAAGAATACAAATTCTGCAGCTCCTGCTGCTTTTAGTGCTGTCTGTGCTTACCCTGTGAGGAGACAATGCGTTTCAGTGTGTGGGTTTGCTAGCTAAGGACATTTTCTGACATTAAATTTTCTTTTTAGAAAAGACAGCAGGTAATTATGAAATGGTAATTAGAAAAAGAAACATGAAAGATTTTGAATATATCAGTACTAAGAATTGAATAACTTTCCTCCTATTTCTATGCATTTTATGCTTGAGTACTAACATAAAATGTAATCCTTTTATTTATGCAATCTCTTTATGCTTCTTTCTAATACTGAGAAAAATGGGTATTTAGCTTGTATCTGAAGATTCTGAGTGAAGACATACAGAAATCTCTTTTCCACATGCTTGTTCATCTTGGTGTGTTGAGTCAGTGAACATTATTTATTTATGTGTATTAATTTTCAAAACTGTTTTGTGTGCAAGAGGCAATTTAGCTAGAAATGATTGAAATAAAATGGTTTGGATTTATTTTTAATGATATCAATATTCATTTATCACTTTCCTTATTCTGAAATCAACAGGGTTTTCCATTCTTTCAGTTACTGAAAGTGCCATATAATTTTATTGTATTTTACATACAGCAAAGCTACCTCCTTATAGCAAGGGTTAAAACAATGGAATTTTAATTGGATAATTATTGCTTTGTTATTGCACAAACAAAAAAGCAAAACCCAACACTATTCATATTTTATTAGTCTCACATGAATCTGGTTGTATCAGAAAACAATGTTTTATAAATTCATAAAAAGAGCCAAAAGTTGGAAGATATAAAAGGCAATCATCATTTCAAATGGAACTGACTTCAGTAAACTTATCAGTTTGGGTTGTTGTCATCTTGCCTCTGTCTCCTCTTTACCCTTATAATTTTGCCCTCCTCTTTCTACCTGTCAATAGTGGGTACTTTTCACTCTATTTCACGTTATGTATCCCCCTTTGACTTATGATTTCCATACATCTGATTTCTTTATTCTATGTATTTTAAAATGATGTTGCAAAAATATTGGTCTTGAGTTCTTATGACTGACACTTCAGTTTCTCTGCTGAGTCATGTTAAAAAAAAACCAAAAACCAACCAACCAAAAAAACTCACTAATGTATATTGGGAATGGCAACCAACAATCAGACCAGAGAAAGAAGAAAAGAAATATATGAGGTTGTTATCTTGACAGTACTGAATATTTTCTGAGTGGACTGAAGTTGTGAACTAGCAAAATTTGTGTCATTAGGAAGATACAGAGTTTCGTTAGAAATCTGGCATAAACAGTATATTTTTGAAGACCAGTTAAATATTTCAGTAAAATATTTTTTCTTGCAGTAGTGTTATAAGTACTTTTCCTTCTGTTACAATTATCCCTTCCTTAAAATTTTGTAAAGAAAGAAAGCTACTTTTGAGTAAAAATCTAAGGACTATTGTGCTTTTCAAGCAGTATATTGTATTGAAAATGTTATAATTAATTTTAAAAATTGTGCTTTTAATTGCATTGGTTTTATTATTCCAAATTATTATTATACCATATATAGTTAGTAGATTCTTATAGTTTCATTAACTTTCTAAAATCATCTAAGATTTTTTAGTGCTAGGAGTTTTAATATTTCAAATTAATTTATGAGGTAGAGTGAGACACTTCTTCAGTGTCCAAATATCAGGATAGATTTGTCTTTGGATGACTTTGGTAGGCATTTTTATTCATTTTGAACTAGATTACGTTGGAGTTGTGTAAGGTAATAGACAGGAATTAAAGGAATTGTGGAGTTTTATGAGTTTCTGTTGTTGCTATCTTTATTCATCAACCCCTACATCCATCTCACATTTTAAGTCTCTGAAAGTTTGCTATTTCTCTAATAAGCTCAGGACAACTTGTTAGAAATTTCCATTTAAATGATTTGAACAGTGTGCTCTTTCCTTGAAACTGTCCATCATAAATTCCAGTTCCAACAAGATCGTGTAAACAAACAATTCTCACCAATGAATTTCATGGTAAAAATAGACTCTTAGATTATAAAGAACAGTCTTTTACTTCAGACTAAATTGAATCTGCTTGAGCATTAGATAATGATTCAACTTTCTGGTTCATCTGTTCCATGACTTCTCAAGTCTTTCACAATGTGTGTGAGACTCCCACCTCCAAAGTGCCATCCACTCCTGCTAACTCCGGTTTTGTTCTGGGATGCCATCTGTCAGATTCCAGCTAATAAGGAAATAAAAGTCACCTTGTCCACGGCTGTAGACTTACAGAGCAATGAATTTGTTTTGTATGGCTTAAAGAGGGGGTTAAACATGGGGGAAATGAGCTGTATTATACACTCTAATCCATGACCGCTCTGCTTCCTCTTCCCTTTCAAATGCTGCCTCATAAAATGTTGAGAAGTCTAAATTCCAGGGATGACTCTAGCAATTTAGTACACTTTGCAGTCCTTGAGAATTGTTTTATAGTCTAGCTCTCTGAAGCAAATGGTACTCACAGGCATGAAAGTTAGAAAAAGAAAGATTCTTGTATTGTCTCAATATGCCCATGAAGGAAATTAACTCTGAAATGAGTGGTAAGATATTTATGCCCTAAAAACAAAGTAGTCTGCAAATTCCTTTCCTATTGCTTATAACCACATTATGTTTTGGTATTAATGTATTCATTTTTTTTAAATTTTCACATAAAAGTAAGATGTCTTCTGAAAAAGAGTTTTAGAATGCATGACCTTATTTTCAGCAAGGACTTAATAACTGAGCGAATTACCCTACTTAAAAAAGCAGCAGAAAACCACAGCATTGTGAAATTCAACATAGTTGGTAACACAGTCAAGGTTTCTCTTGTGACCATGTTATTTTTTGGACTGTAACTATTCCAGTATATATGCATTAATCCCTAGAACACTCAGCTGAAGTACTGAGGACATAAAGGACATTGGTTTCTCCCATTCTTTTGCTGGTTTGCAGCAAGTTAGAGACACCTAAAAAGTGTGACAGGCAAGATGGAGTCCTGGATACCTTGGGATTTTTTATTTTTTTTTTTCAGGGAAGCGTTATGAGGTCTTCTCTGTGGTTTTAATTTTCATTACCAAACACCACTTTAGCTCCTTACATTTTTGTTGTGTGTTTTTGCTGCACCTGAGCAAAGGAAAGAGAAAATAGGTCTGGCTGCTCAGTTCCCTGATGCCAGAGCTGGACTGGTTTTGATTTTAACTATAGCAAAGGAGTGTTTCCATCTTTCATGGAAAATGAGGAACAAAAAGGGCAAGCAAGTTTTTCATCAGACATGCAGAAATAATGAAATTACTTTGTTTCTTGTTTAGTTTCCTGGTTTCTGCACTGAGTGAAACTAGGGTGCTGCATGACTTCCCTAATGGTGGGTCACCTCCTGAGTAGCTTTCTCCTATATGAGTAATGGTATAGGGGTGCCAAGCTGAAGTTAGTAAGTTCTTGTTTAATCAAACCTATGTGATATTTTTTTTTAGTATTCTTACAATCTTGAAAAACAAATAAATATTTTCATACATTTGTATGAAGTATAAAATTGAATTCAGTGGCTATTTAAAATCTGCAGGCTATTGATATGTATACATATTATATGGATATCTGTAAATCAGATACATAAACTCAAAAAAATTATTTCTCAAGCAAAATTTTCAGTCTGGAATATTGTTTTAAGAGTTAGGACTTGTGAGTAACTTTAAGCTCTGGAGTTCTCATAATTAGTCAGTTATGCAAGTTAATCAGTCAATGGTACAATTAATTTTGCTTTTTTTTTTTTTTTTTTTACTTTGGAACACATTCTCTAACAGATATGCTTTCATTATAGGCATTTCAAGAAGATCTGGAGCAGGAACAAGTCAAGGTGAATTCCCTAACCCATATGGTAGTGGTGGTGGATGAAAACAGTGGTGACAGAGCTACTGCTGCACTTGAAGAGCAGCTTCAGGTAATAACTAAATGGCAGTACCAGTCCCAAAAAATTGAAATAGGAAATTTTAAAAGTAAGCAAAACAAGATAGTGAATGTGTACAGGATCATAATTTGTAGATAAATAATAGTTATCAGGAAGTATTAAGATTATTCTGTATTTTTCTAAAGCACTTTTGAGGGGAAAGTCATAATTTATTTCCCATTATTTTCTCATGGTCATGTTTCTTAGGAAATGATGGGAACTATCACTTAATTGTATTTTCTAAATGCAATCACTTGAGTATCTTTAAAAAAATGACACATTGGAGATACATTTGTGATAGAGCTAGCAGCCAAGATATTCTAAAAACTTTTCAAACAGTAACTTGCTCATAGTAAAAGTTCACTATTTCACTTGCATCTTTAAAAAGTTGCTAATGCTATATTATTTACATTCCAATGATCTTACTGTATCTTCTGAATGAAATTGAATAAACAAAAGTCCATAATTAATGTTAAGATACATTGAAAGAGGGTTCTTTTGTGTTGGTGGTCAGCTCTCTGTGGACACAGCTCAAGAGGAATGGTAATATTAAAACCAAGATTCCTTCTGTTTTTTCTCTTTCAGAAAGGAGAAAGTGCTTTTCTTTCATTTTGATTTAGTACCTAAGAAAATAAGAGTTTGTGGGTTCTAAATCATTAATACCCAGGGCTTCTCTAGAGAAGCTATCAATAAATTCAGGCAGAAGATATAGCTGTAGCACAAACAGATACTTGTGTGCTGCCTTGAATGTAGATAATTTGGATACTAATACCAGTAAATTAGTAATTGGTTTGGAATTTGGAGTAGGTTTGGCTAAGATGCTGAGCACTGCCACTTCAAATGTAATTCTCAGTTTTCTGCACTGCAGCTACTTAGTCACTCAAGGAGCTCAACCCAGCCAAGATAACAATATAGCCTCTACTGATCCATAATTATTAATTTCTTTTGACTTCATCTTAAGTGTCAGAACTGTGGTGCACCTGCCCAAAATAGTCTTAACCTTCCAGAATTTCTTGCCAGCTCCTTGCAACTGTTCAGTGGAATAAAGCAGATTCCTAGCAAGAACACAGCTCCAGAAGCTAAACTCGTAAAATATCTTAAATGGAAGAAGGGAGAAAATAATTAATAGTATTTGATATTTATGGCACTTCATGAATTAGAAGATGTAGAAATGAGTTTTTAATAATGGGAAAAACAAATTAAAGGTTGGTGGATTGTTAGACAATCTAATTTCACATCTTCAGAAAGAAGAATTAAGGGAACATCAGGTGACACAACTTCATCCCAGATTATTACAGTGGTTGAAAAAGTAACATTAGTATCTTGTACAAAAACTCTGGCTGAGTCATATTGGAATAAAGCATGAAATGGAACTCAGATATTACTGCAATACCTTAAAGAAACATAATGAATAATTAATGTAAATTAAACATAGTGGTAATATACAATGTGTAACTCTACCAGTGCAGAAAGCACCAATTATTACTATCTTGGAAAAAGTACATTCCTTGAAAGATGCTAGAAAGATAATTCTTGAGTCCCCTCACCCTGCAGCACAGGCCACATCTGAGCAGAGCATGGGGTGGTGTGGAACAGTCCATTTTCTCTTCTGTTACATCCTTTATTCACAGTTTGTTACAGAAGAATCTGAGAGAAAATATAATAATGTAATAATACCATTGCTCTGGAAGTTAAAAAACATGTAGCAACATTACAGATGTTAATAAAACCTAAGTACAGATATAAAGCTATAGCATTTAGAGTGTTACAGAGGTGTGGAAACTTGCATACTTTAATGCCAGGAAAACAGAATTACCACAGTCCCCTTGCTCTCCTAGTGAAATATTACGCCTCTTTTGTGTACAGGAACTGTTTGGATTTTTTTTTTTTTTTCATATCACTTGCAGTCTGAATATAAGTACAGGAGATAAAATGTATTGACAGGCACAACTATCAGAGCATTTTACAAAAAACACAATGGAGGAAAGTTCCAAGCTTGATTATGTATCTGTCAGTCTGACTTCTAAGAGTAGAACAAAATAAGAGCATGAAGTGTCAGACAAAAGAGCTTAATAAGACTGGCTCACTGAGGTGCTGGTCAGGATCAGATTAGGAAGAAAATGAGCAGTTATTTCCATGTAATAGTCAAAGATGCATTTCCCAAGCAGTTGCAATTCAGTTATGCCTTTCTTTTTGGGGCAGTGATTCCCAAAATATTTTCATACATATAAATATCTATGTATGCATTGTGTATTTTTTTTTTCCAAATGTCAGTATAAGACAATTTTTTAAAGCCTAAAAAGAACCTTTTGAGATTTTAGGTCTCAGGAAGGTTGACAAGAATTTATGCTGATTTTAAACTAACTGTATAGTTATTGCCTATGCAAAAACATATGTATTTAAGAGGCAATAAATGGCACAGAAGCCAAAAGTGTCGCCTGAAACAAATTATTAGTTGAAAATTTACTTTTGCTTGGAAAATTAAAACTCTGCACAATATCAGGTTTTTTCTTAGAAACAGCTGTTCCCCTAAAGTACTTTGTGAGACTACAGCTAGACCGGGTGAATGTGAATATTGAACCTTCTTTTACATTACTTTGCTGATTTAACATATCAGTGTGTGACATACTGAGAGGCTCTGTTTATGCTGCTACTGAGAACCCACTATTTAGCCTTAAAACTCTGAGTGCCCCAATCAAACTCAATCCACGGATTTACCAAGGCAGCTGCAGAATAAGGCTCAAATCTATATTTAATGCTGCAAAATCAAACCACTTTAGTAGCAAAACTGTTGCTGTGCTCTGACTTGTTTCTACAAGAAATATGTGGGGAATTATTTTCAGCTGAGAGAAATAGCTGGATAACATACAGAAGCCATGAATGCAGGGGGATTTTTTTCCCTAATTATACCCAGCAGAAAACAGGTCTCTTAAGGATTCTCATGGGCTAGCTCAAATTAGAGGCTTCCCCAAGCTTCAAAGGGTCAGGGTCTGTGCTAGAAAGAAATCTGGAATAAATGTTAACAAATGCTACTTGATGGCTTATTCCCCTGCTGGGGGAAAGGAGCTGAGAGTGTATTTTCCAGGCTTATATATTCATATTATTTAGGGTACTGTCATTTCATTGAAGATGATATATGGGTAGTTCTTGTAAAAATACATCAAAATAAGTGAGGAATGTTAAAGAATGAATAGACTATTTCAGTTGACTCACTGAGCACTTATGACAGGAAGCTGCATCCTACAGACATCAGGGGTTTCCAAGACCTGCTTATCACAACAGTTTGATATTCCTGGTTGATGCCTGGGAAGTTGAAATCTCCCACAAGGGCAAGGGTTACTGATTTAGAAATTTTGCCTAATTCCCTGTAGAATATTTTTCATCCTGAGCAGCCTGGAGTTCTCCATCCCAGATTTCCAACCATGGGACTCATTACCCCGAGTCTCATTAATAGCACAGCTGCGGGACCTGACCACTGCTTTCAGTTCATCCTATTTGTTTCTCCCACATTGTATGTTGGTGTATGAAATGTTGAGCATTTCAGAACTGCACACAAAACATATTGGTGTTTGGTAGAAATTCTGTGAATGAGCTAAATATTCAGTTGTAAAGAATTAATTATTAATTTTGGATATAGGCAAAAGCATTTTTCCACTTTTTTTCATTATTTTAAAAAGTGGGTAGCTATACCTAAAAAGAGAAAAGCATTTATAAAATAAGCTCTTAGTTGCAGGCTTACAGTACATTATTCAAGTTAAGGCTGTAAGAAAAGACATTTTTTAACAGGAGGGCATTTTATTTGTTAGTATGGATTCAGACAATTTCTATGAAAATTGGTTTTCCCAAGTGTTAGGAACACTTGGAGCAGTCTGAGTTTCTGGGAATCACACAGGCTACTGTTTGATGTGAGTAGAGAATTCAAGTTGAGCACCATGAGATTTAGTATCATAACTACTTTATAAATAACAGCCCTGATATGATATTTCAAACTTGAAACTTCATGTCTAAAATCCATTCAACCAAAAAGTGTATCTTGTTCTCATGGTTGTTATGGCTTCTCATGAGAAATAACAAGATTTAAGGTATTTCACAGAATCAGCACTTTTATCAGTGCTGTTACTTGGTCATTTTGCTTACTTTGTTAAAATAAAAGATCTTGTCAAATTATTGAGGAGAAAAAAAAAAGGTTTTGTGGCTCTGAAATCATATGCTAAAAATGGTACTTCATATTAACTTTTTTGCTGTGCAAATCAATATATTTCTCAGAGTTAATGCAGAGCCAGGTATTAGATCTTGTTCTCTTGAGGTTTTGGTGTTTTCAAGAGGACCAAACAAAAAATACTTTTGATGGTGTACCATAACCATCAATAATGATTACTAATCATCAATATCAATATCATTAATTGATGGAAATGTTATTGTGGTTGTTGAAAGAAAATTGTTTTTTTCATGTCAATCATTAAGAAAAGTCAGGGTGTGAGCTATTTAAAAGTTACTCTGGTATAAGGATTTTTATAAAATAGCTATGAGGAAAGATATTCTTATGATTTTTGAACTAGTAATCAACAAGGTGAAAAATATTCAATTAAATATTTTTATGATTTTAGTGTCCACTAAATGGAAAATTGTATCTGCTGATTTTTTACTGTGACATAAAACTGCTAATGCAACAAATTCAGATGGCATTCTGAAATTTTATCTTCCATATCCTAGGAAGTGAAACTTAATTTTTTTCATTCTGGTAGAAAATACAGCTCTAATTTTAATTGTGCTTTTAAGAATTCACTATTTGGATGCTACAGCTTTGATAAAATTAAATCATTATCTCTATGCAAAATACATAAATACAAAATATATAGCATCATATAATATCTCAAATTATAGGTGACCCATATGAGTCATTAAGTAAATAATTAAATAAGGAAAAAGGAAGAAACTATTACCTTTTTGTCAGGATTTTCTTTTGAAGTAGATGAAAAATTAGGAACATAGCAGTAGTATAGAGTAGCTTTCAGATGTTTATATGTAATTTATGTAATTTTTTATTTTAATTTTGGAGCAGCTCAATAAATTGCATTTAATGTCCAGGGGTAATTAAGTCACTATTGCAGTGAAGTTTTTTATCATCAACTGAAATAAGGGAGAAGAGAATAAGATGGTTGGTGTTTTGTGTAATTTAAATGCATACACATGCTACAAATACCTGGGAAACCTCAGTGGGATTTGTGCTAGTGTGTGCTAGGAATTTTATAAGGGTGGGTTTTTTTCCCACTGCAATATTTTAAAAAAGGTAAGAGCTTTGACCAACTGTACTGATGATGCAATTTAAAAGCCAATTTTTTTTGAGCTTTGACCACATCCTTGGCCATTGTGTTTATGTTTCAAGTAGTTCTGTGTTGGTCTTAAAATTTTGAAATAGTGTAGGTTTTTGAAAGTGTAGTACTAGAGATTAGAAACTATTAGAAAACTGCAGATTAGTATTAAAATATTCTATGTTTAGATCTATTGGTTTCCCTATTCTCTCCATTTTGATTCTATTTCAAATGGTCGTAAAATCTATTTCTGTGTGATATGCAACATATTTTAAGGCCATATGCCTGAGAGAAAAGTGAATAAGGAAAATGTTTCCATAAAAAACTTGTAATGCCATAGGGAAAACAGGTTTTCTCATTTAGGAAGAAAAAAGTTAACAAATGCAAAACTCCTTTGTGTTTCTTTCTCTCCAGCACTTTGGAAAACGGTGGGCAGCCATCTGTAGATGGACAGAAGAACGGTGGGTCCTTCTGCAGGACATTCTTCGCAAATGGCAGCATTTTGCAGAAGAGCAGGTGGGTGACTTTTTAAGTTCTAAATTGGAATGCTCTTCGAAACATTATAGGAAATATAATAATATATTACATATATAAATATATACAGGAAAGGCCTGACTTTTTCTCTCCAATTTTATTTCAGTGCCTTTTTGATGCATGGCTTACTGAGAAAGAGGATGCTGTGAGCAAAATTCATACAACTGGCTTTGGAGATCAGAATGAAATGCTGACCAATCTAAGCAAATTAGCTGTATGTATTTTTCATTGTTCTGTTTTATGTTCAGCTTCCTTAATCTGAGTCTGCATGCACAGGCTTTACCCTGCTCTCAGACTGTACAGTTTGATAGAATATCTATTTCATACTTTAGGGGGTGGGCTTTGCCTCCTGTGGATGGAATAGGTTGGTCTTGCTGATAAAGGAACCACTAGATAGAGATGCTTTTCTTGGTTGCATCTTCAGTCAAAAGTTCATGAAATAAAACAGCATTTGGGTATCTTAAAAATATGTATGCTTTTATAGTGAAAGTTTCTTTGTTGCTAGTGTTGATGTGCTTATTGCGTGTGAGACTATATATACACACGTGCAAAGGAATATGGATGTGAGTACTTATCCTACAGCAAACCCTGTCATACATTCCTTGAAATTGAAAAAGCTGAAGGCTCAGAAGTTATGAAATGTTGAAATCAGTGATGCTTTACAACTGTACCTCAACATCAGAAATGTAGCTTCATGCACAAAACTCATCCTTTTCACCGTTCTCCACCTCACTCTTCAGCAAATTCTCCACCATTGTCTTTGTGGGAGGGATGCAGGTCTGGCTGTGCCTGTAGAGGTGAAAAACTTGTGGCAGCCTAGACTTGCCAATGGCTTTACAGCAGTAGGACCTTTGTAAAGAAAATGATATAGTATGTGCCATTTCTGTATGTAATGATGACTGCCTAGCATTTAGGGGAAAAGAAACAGTCATGTCTATGCTTTGGTTAAAATAGGTAAAATATTATTTTATATTTATTTTATATTTATTTTATGTATTATTAGGAACAAAACTGGGAATCTTTTCAGGCATGAATATTTCTTTATTATTAATTAGCTATTATTAATTATTAAGTAATAAATATGGCATCTCAATTAATTATATATTGTTCATTACTTTTTTTTACTGGGATACATATCTAGGTTATATGTAGCTAAGGCTCAACCTTACATCTTTAAAAATTAATTTAGTATTTGCATCCTTCTCATCATTCTGTATTAAAAGTAGAAACATTCAGGCTTTGAGTTGATAAAAATACCATGATGTTTCGGAAGTTTAGTAACTATGATATTTCTAAAATGTACTCTATTTTATCCTCACATACACAAATTTATACAGTTTAAAAAAAAACAACTTACAGACTGATTGTTCAATTGTAGGTGGTCCAGAATTTTTGGTAGATGTTTCTTCGATTCATAGAATGACTCAGTAGTTAATTTAAGAACCAAAAGATTGATTTTCAGCATAATCTTGAGATGCTAATTATTATACTAACACATATAGGTTTCTTTGTCCTTTCCCTTCTTACTCCTTCTGCAGCTCCTTAGGGGTTAATAAAAACATGCACTTTGAAACACAGACTTGGATTTTGATTAAAGATTGCTTAGGATTAAGTAATCTTCTTTATAAAGGAAAGAAAACATGTCTCTGCCTCAGTGTATATACATGGAAATTCTACCAACCTGACACGTAAGCAATCTTGAAGCTGACTTCAAGGCAGGCTTTTAACGTGTCATGGATTAGAGACAGCTCAGGATGCTTTAGAGTACCTTCATGAAGAAAAATGTATTACAAGAAATTCAAATTTATTCAAAAAATGTGTACTTTTGTATTTCAGAAGGTTGCTAGAGGAGATAGGTACAGAGGGTTGAAATGTTTGCCACAAACTGTGAAGTAGCAGACTATTAAGGAAGTGTTAAAGATAGGGCCAGTTTACCTTTCATATTGATATTGGTATTGAAAATATGATGTTAAGAAACACTTTTGTAGTATTTTCACCAGTTACATTAATGAACTCTTATGAAGTTAAAATTATGTTAAAATTATGCTGTCAGTTTAAATTGTTAAGCATTATTGTCGTGAAATAATAGTGGTCTTGCAGGAACCTGAGGGAACAACATAAAATAGTAAATAAAATGAGTTTTCCATAGCCCTGAACCTCAACAAGAGTCATGTCATCCTTAACAGAACAGGTGGAGTTTATTAATTGCAACTTACTCTTTTTTACACGTGAATAACTTTTGATCTTTTTAAAAAGAAGTTTCATAATGCAATAGTTTAGGTATTTAAATAGTGGTGGTATGCTAGAAGTGTCTCTTTAGTATCTTCGATTTGAAGCAGAAAAGTAGCTTTTACTTTCGAAATCCCCTCTATCAAGTTTCAGACCTAGTAGCAATCATTTCCAAATTCCAGTGATATGGTTTTACATTTACACAATTCCCAATTGCTAGAAGTTTTTTGTATGACAATTTACTATTTTAGTCTTGTCTGAACCTTTGGGAATTTGTATTAATGTATCAGCCACATGTTTTTTTGCAGGGAATGGATTCTCCTCCTGGACTGACTTTTAGAAATAGGGTAAAATAGGATCAGTCCTGACCCTGACTTGCATGTCTTTTGGCATATTTTGTTTTGACATGTGTTTGAATGTAGTAGAGGAGAAGCTGTCACCAAGGATCACTCTTATAATTAGGTCTGAACTGTAAAAACAAGTCTGTGAGGGAATAAAAATGTATCTTTTCACTTAGAAAAAATATTTTCTTAACAATATAGTATCTTGATCCCTCAGTTGTCCAGTCATTTCCAGCAAGAAATTACAGCTTTTTTTTTTTTCCTGTTAGACTTTAAGAATTTTAGGTTTGATACTGTAATATGGCATAAGAGCTTCCAGCCTTTGTTTTCTGCCTCATATGCAGAACTTTGCCAAATTATGGTTGTGTTCTTTAGACAGTCTCTTTTACTGGAAGGAATTTTCTGAAGCCAATTTATTAAAACATTTGGCATTGTGACTGTTGATTTGAAATTATACAACCCTCCTACAAGGCCCTAACCATTCTGAAGTTACTGTTGTGAAATGGGTCTGTTGAGATATTGTTCACAGTAGGAAATAAACTTGACTTTTATCTCACATTAATGCCCACGGACTGGAGACTGCTCCAGTGTGGGCTCTCCACAGGGTGATAATTTCCTTCAGAGCACATCTGCCTGTTCTGCTGTGGGGTCCTCCACAGACTACAGTTTATTTCAATGGATTTATTCAGTATTGTATGTGAAAATTTATCTTCTTTGTCATCAGCTCTCTTCTGGGATCTTCCTAGTTTAAAGGTCAGAAAAACAGTTTAGTGGGTAGTTGCTCTACTTCTTAAAATAGTTCCTTAAAACAACTGAGCTTTTTGTTTTGATTTCTTTTGTTTGTTTTTTTTTAATTTTCCACCTACCATTTGTTCACTGACTCTATAATTTACTCTTTAATTCTTACATAAGGTGTAGGGTGAAATAGAACATGGACTGAGCTGGAAGATGTGATGCACTGAGAATGTAGAACTGAGGTGGAATTTTGGTGCCGTGTATGGCAAAAGCTTGATAGATTCTTTTCATGTCTAGGCCTACGTTTTGTAGTCTGTAAAATGAAGTTTTCATATTTCAGTTTTTTGGGTTTTTTGGTAAAAAATACTGAAAGCTATTGCAAAGGTGTACAAGATCTACCTCTACATATTTATAGTATATATTGCATTAATATAGAGTTAAATATTTTCTTTCTTCACTTAATGTTTTTTGGGTCTTTTTTAAATATAGTAAATAAGTTAGATATTACACTATTTTTGACTGGAATAAATTTCTTTGCAGCTGAAAACTAACTTTACAGTGGGTGGTGCTGGTTAGACTATTACAATGAACAAAGTAAGTTTTTTAATCTTTAAGGAAAAGAAAAAAAGCAAGAACTAAAAACTTAAAACCCCCAAAATAGAACCACATTACCAAAAATATGGAAATCACTTTATACTGTTCAAATATCAGGGTTTACATCATGTAGTTGAAGTTATGAGAGATATATTTGATAATTAATTTCATAAAGCAAACTACCATGTCTTGCCTTTCAAACTGGGAAATTACATATTTTACAGTTATTATTATTTTAGGTCTATTCTTGTACTGGAAAAAAACCTCAGAGTATATTTTTGGTTATTGTGGCCCATTGACAGGTTTTTAATGAAGAAATGTGAAAACAGAATCTCCCAGTATAGTTTTCCAGATTGACTGTAGCTGTCACAAAAGCATATTAAGTTGCAGTGAGCAGTATCTTAAAAAAAAAAAAAAATTAACATTATTCTTTTTGTAGTGTTTCACTTTCTGCTTGTGCTGCAGGTATCTGGGATTGATGCTGAGCTCACAAGTGTGTTATACAGCTCTTGTGGGCTGGGATGATTGGAAATCAAACATTGCTCTTCAGAACTAACTAATGTTTCACAGGATACCATTTGTTATTATTCCAGTCAGTGTATGGTGGCCTCCACATGAGCTTTTTCTGATGCTGTAGGCGTAAAAAAAGGTCAAATATAGCAGTGCTTGAAATTTAACATGCTAAACTGGTTTGCATCTACTTTCCTCCATCTGTTAGGTCTCCTACCTCTCTGAGAAGAGATTCTTCAAAATAAAGTTAGCTTCTACTTTTCAGGGATAGATCAATTTGAATTTTGATATTAACTGTACCTAGCATTACTAACTATGATGTTTCAGATCAAATCTGATGAGAAAGAGTACTGATTACAAAGACAATGAATCTTTCTTTTGCTGAATTGTATTTTTAATTACAATTTTGGATTATTATCATATACTGCAGAAAAGTATATGTAGACTAAATTCTGTTGTCTAACCACTTGTTTGATTATTCCTTTCATGCCTTGGGTATTAGAATGCAATCCACTACTGCATAGAAAGTTCAAAATTTGGCCATGGTTAGTAGGATTAGGGTGTAGAGAATGAATGTTTAAGGAATGGAAGTCAGTGAAGTAAACCAGTTAAAGTTTTAAAAGGTAAACACAGGTAAGGGCTGGAGCTCTGGATGCCCCTTGGATCTGTGAATAGCCATTTCACAGGCAGGTTCACATGTATAGATCTCAGGAGTATCAAGGTCCCTTGGCACAGTGTGCTTTGTTTTTTTGTGTGTTTGGGTTCTTTGCTTTGGGGGTGTTGTGCTTTTTTTTTGGTTTGGTTTTTTTTTTTTGAGGGGGTTTTTTTCTTTGTTTGTTTGTATGTTTTAATCCTTGTTTGGGATCAAATATTACTTTTCTAGGAAACTGTTTTTTCAATATGCAATATATAACAAAATACTTTGTAACTTTAAAGAAAGATGGTTTGACATGTTGATATAGTTGTCAACATTGGTGCAGTTTTAAGGTTATTCCTGTAACACAAGTGTTAGCTTTTTGATTCATGTCATCACCTGAAGCCTGCTGTGAAGTTTGGAGTTTCTCCACCTGCTGTGTTATGTTGCTATGTAAGCTCTACCAGCAGTTTTTATGGAAACAACATCATGAAATTACAGGAACTCTTACCCATTTTCAGCTCTTTCTGATATTCTCCTTATTATTTTTCTTCTAAGTTTGTTGGTTTTCTTTTTTGTGGGTGTTTTCATTTGGGTTTTTTTTGTTTTTTGGTTTTTTTTTGTATGAATGTGTGTTCTTCCTTCTGTTACTTTGTTTAACAGATCCTAAAAGGAGATCTAGAAATGAAAAGGCAAATGATGAGTAAGCTGAAGTTGCTCAGCCAAGATCTGCTTGTAGCTGTGAAAAACAAAGCAGTGGCTCAAAAGCTGGAAAGTCGTCTTGAAAATTTTGCCCAGCGCTGGGAAAGCCTTGTGCAGAAGGTGGAGAGCAATTCTAAACAGGTTTGTAAAAAACAGTTTTATCAGTTTGTGACAATCAGATCCTTTTACAGTCAAATGCTTAAAGTAGTTCTGGTGCTGTTTGTCATCTTGTTTTAATTTTTTCCCCTGCATTATTGCTTAAGACATTTTTTATTTTTAGGACATCATAATACAACTGTAATATAGCTTTCCAGAATTTTATTTATCTCCTTCGTTTTTAATCTCTCTTTATAGTTTTGATTACTTGCTTGGGTTGTTTACTGTGTTTTCAGGGATGATACAAACCATAATGAAAATACTTTTCCAGTTAATTTATTTTTAACCTGTAATAACATTAGCATTTTTTTATATCTGTCTCTCTGAAACAACACATAGTCTGAAATTAGTTCAAGAACTGTCTACTGTTTCAAGTGGAATCTTTTTTCAACATTAAAAGTTTATAAATAATTGTTATTTTACTTCTGCATATGATAGGCTTTTTTTCAGGTTAAAAAGTGAGACTATAAAAAGAGAAATTTCTTGGAAAAATAAAGAAATCAATCTATACCTGTAACTAAAATTGCCAATGAAAAAATATAACTTGCTACTATTTTGATCACTTAATTAACTGTAATATATTAAATAAAAGAAATTGAGGATTTAAACCAGATAATAAAATTCAGTGCTCTGGTGTAGTAACCAAACCCATATCCAACTATTTTACCTAGACATCTTATTAGCATCTCATTCTTACTGGATTTAAACCCAAACCAGCTCCCTTTTTTCCCTTTCATTATCTTCATAACTGGGTTATGTTTGAGCTGTTATTGTATGACTGGTAAAAGGGAAATGGATATTAAGGCTTTTTAATTAGACAGCACAGAGCTGAATGTTACAGCAGGTATCTCTGTCCTGTCCATACGGGTCTCTCACAGTTCTGGTCAGTTTGATTAAATTCCCTTTAATGCTGCCCTTTTCTGTTGCTCTCTATTAATACACCTACCAAATTATGATTGGGTAATTAAAGAAAAGCTGCTATACTTCATGTAGTAATCTGAATCCCTCTTAATAACCTTGCTTTCAACTCATACTTTAATATTTTAGTTTGCTCTGTGATAGTTAGAAAAAGCAGCTGAAGTTGAAAAAATCAGTTTGCGAGAATATAAGGGAGGAAAATGGGGGACGGGCACAATTTCACTTGGAAAAGCCATGTTGTGTACACAGCATTTAGAAGCTGAAAATAAGATTTAATTGAAGTATATTTGCTGTAGAAAACCTCCTGTTTCAAAGCAGAGGAAAATTCCAGGGATTCATTTTTGAAATTGGGGTGGCTAGGATCACATGACTTGAGGAAGTTGGTAAGTCACTCCAAATCGTTCAAGTCCTGGTCAGATTGGTGATGGCTCCTAAATGCAATTACTGGTTTTGAAAATGGAACTTAGATTACAGAAAATGAAGTGAGCAGCCCTGAGGCTGTCAACATAGATCAGCACAGCTGGGAGATGCTTTGGATTCCCAAAACACTGTAGCTGTCCTATCACAGCAGAGCACACAGTGGATAAGCTTTTCCTCCAAGGAGAAGCTGCTCTGCTTGGGGCAGAAGTGATGCGCTGTCATGGGAATGCTGCTTCACCTTCTGGAAACATTGCACAGTCAGACCTGACTGAAGGACCCGTTCCTAAGGCACCGTTGCTCTGTTCAGATGTATCTTCTGTGAAATACTGATGATGTACTTGTCACCCTGGGTTTCTGTCTAGGCAGGACAGATAATTTCAGTGAAGTTTTTACATGTATTCATTACAGAGCTCATTTATGTGTTTACACTGCAAGAAAAAATGCAAGATCTCACTATGTTCTCTAATAATGAACTGAAGAGGGTGAAAACCAGAATATTTTCCACTAAAATCTATCAGAAAATGTATGTTTTATTCATCAAGCTTAGATATTGCTTTCAAAATTAACTTTACATGGTTTAGTGGTGGACTTGGCAGAGCGAGGTCAATAGTTAAACTCAATGTTTTTAAATGTCTTTTCCAACCTACAGGATTCTATGATTAATAATTTTGGACCCTCATAATTGCATTTTTGTCCTTAGTTATTTCCCCTCTTAATAAAGTGTCATCAAATGATTAACTTGTTAACAAAATAAGAAATTAAATGGAAGATGCAACCTCAGGCTCAGTTCAAAGATGATTCTCCAACTAGACATATAAAGTAGTTATAAATCTCAAAGGAAAAGAATTAATTGCTCTTGAATTCAAGCATCTAATCAGAACACATGGCTGAAGCTCCTGCTACAAATGACTGGATGGCAAGGGTGTGAGAGAGAGAGAGAAATCTAAAAAGCAGTTTGTCCTCATCATGAAAATGTCAGCTTTCCTTCACTGACCACACAGTGGAATCAAGGACAAGGACAGCTTGCTTAGGCTAGGTGAGGAGCTTCCAGAAGCTCTAAAACCAGTTTTGCTGAGTACATTATGCTCCATTATATTGTACTGAAAAATCTTTCCAAACTAAGGAAAACACTATTCCTCATCTGAACTTCCCCACTCACAGAGATAAATTTCATCAAAGAACAGCTCCAAAAGTGAGTGTAAAGGAAAATTATGAGTTTATCAGGACAGAGGGCATTTCCAAAGACAGTAATAAATGTTGGCATTAAAGGAAGGCTGCTGTATAAATGAGAAATAAAATGTCATAAAACTACTGAAGTGCTATACACACATTGTACATATGTTTGCCTATAGATGATGAAAAAGATTTGAATCTCTCTGCTTGGAAAAGAGATGACTTTTAACATGTTTTGAAGATGGGCTTGATGTGAAATTGCAGGCAAGCATTGTATTTTGAAAGGCTTTTAAAGTGCAGTCTTGTGAGTCACCTTAGCCCTTTACATATGATTTTCTAGTGGGTTAAAGCTCTAGTCTATATTGCCCCTTCTCAGAATCCCATTTGCTATTCAGGGACTGAGAGGGATGAAGAAAATACAGAGTTATTATTTTCACCATCCTTGAATAATACATGAAACACACCACTTTGGTGATTAAAATGTGTTTGGATTTTTGGGTTTGTTTTGGTTCTTTTTTTTTTTTTTGGGGGGGGATATTTTTCTTTTGTTTGGGTTTTTTGTGGGGTTGTTTTGTTTTGTTTTTGTTTGGTTGGGGCTTTTTTTGGTTTTGGGGTATTTTTGTGTTTGTTTGCTTGTTTTCTTTTTCCTTTTTTTTTTTTTTTTAAACCAGGTAAGCCAATAAAAATTACCTCTTTTTTGTTATTACTAATATTTCTAACAATTGTGCTTTTCACACTAAAGTGTATGCAGTTAAAATGTGAACCAGCTTCATCTTGCACAGTAAGGCTGCAGTCTACCTTTTATCCTTACCCTGTCTCTAATTAGAATAATTATAAACTTCAATTTTGCATCTCCATTCTCCTTTTGAAGAACACAGTATTTAACCTCCACTCCTGTTGATTAAGAATGAAAAATACTTTTTTATTGTTTTCACATTCAAATCATTACCCCCCACAGCATCGTGCTTTGACTGCTCTGAGCAGTGATTGCGCTGCCAGCTCTGGAAGAGCAGTTCCCCATCCCAGCTGAAGCTGCTGCTCCTGTAATTGGTATTATGCTGCAGATAATTCCTACAGTGCCCTAGCTGTGGTTTATTCTGTGTTACACCTTCTTCACTGGAAACTCTGCCCTGGTATTGATTAGCAAATGAAAACATGGCAGGATCTGACCCTGGGTGTCCTAAACATCATCCTATCATTGATTTTTGGATAAAACAGAGTATAATAAGAATTTTTTGAGAAGAGGAAAGAGAGGCAGAGAGACTGTATAGTTATATAATAGGCAAGAAATTCTTTCTGTTCTTATGTATGATCAGCTCAGGGAAAGATGACATCAGGTTCTATCCTCAAATGTCATGGAACCCTACATATCAGAAGCTTTAACTTGCTTTTCCTTCTGCCCTCTAATTAATTAAAATAAAATGGAAAATAATGCTGTATAGAGTTTCAATAAAAATATATATGGAAATGCTTACTTAATACTGTCATGATTTCTGTGGGGAAAAAAAAAATCAAAATCAATACAGCTTGTTGAAAGAACTAAAACAAGAATGTTACTACATAAAATTTTAGTGATTAAAAAGTCAACTGGGTGTTTTTCTCTTCCAAAGAATTTTGTAGTTCACACATTACCTAAATCCCTGCAGGTCACAAGCAGCTTATTCAATTGACATAATTAATCCATATATTTTTTAAAAGTCTGCTCTGAATCTAAATTTTTTAGTCTTCTTAGTAGTCAAGAATCTGCTCTAAAACCTAGATAACTGCCTGTTTCTAGAGGTGGAAGCACAGCATTGGGTTAACTGCTCTATATAAGAAATACTGACAATTTACAGTGGTAAATCAATTCCCTACTAATCACTTCCACTGTCAGCCTGGACTAAGAACAGGAAGACTTTTGCATAGAAGACATCGTGAAGAATTCAGCAGAGTTGGCAGGAATTTGTTGGGGCATTTTTTCAGGTTTCTTGGCTTTACTGTTATTGCTTGCTGGGAAGAGGCTGCTTGCTAACAGTGTTTCCCTTTCCTTGTCATTCTATTTTTCTTTTTAGATGCAAGAAAGCATTGTGGGAAAGGTGTTAGACCTGGTTGTCTTGTCATTGTTTATAGAAGCACTGTGTCTCAATAACAAAACTGACTCAATTCTCTTACTGAGTTTCTGATGCAAGAAGTAATAGTTAATTTATGAATGTGCTTATACTTCCATGGACTTTGAGATATTGGCATTTCTGTTATTGAATTGGAAACTCTAATTCTTGCATATTAGCAAAAGCAAAGAAGTAGGGCTTTTCTGATGCACAACTTTTTTTACTCCTGGTATAATTTTTTTTCTTTTATTTTCCATTTCACTGCCCTTAAACTGTGAGGTCGTCATTGGAGCTGTAACTAGAGCATTTTGACAAATGAGCCATCATCTGACAGAATCAAAAAAAGAAGTGGCCTATTTCTCATGAGTTAAGGGGTTTAAGAACAGCTGCCCACATCTGAGTTGGAAAATGTTATATGGAAAAAAGTACACGGGCAGTACATGCACAAGCAGTGTGCAAACCAATAGGAACAAAAACTATTTCTCATCATTATTTTTTAATGAAGCTGAGCTATACAAAGGGGTTTTTCTTCATATTGCTGGAGCAAAGCTAAATGCATTAGACAGGTAGTGTTTACAGTGTGTTACATACCATGGGTGTTAGTATCTGCTGTGACCCCTAAATATTGTTTTTTTAATTACGGAATAAAACTGATGCAAATTAATTTGCCTTCTAGTGCATGTGTTCTAATTTAAGATTTCCAACCAGCATGTTAACTGCACTTTCATGCAAGTATATTATGGTGGATTACATTCTATCTGAATTTCTTTTATAAGCGGTAGGACTAATAATTGGTAATTTAGTGCCATTTTAATTTCTTTATCACCTCTCAAGGAGCAAATTTTTGGACTGGGGGCAAATTTCAGACTGGACTGGTCTGAAATTAATATTTAGTAATAGTAATATTTTATTTATTTGATATCATTCAATTCCATTGTAAAATTCCATTCATTTCTTCATTCAGCATGGATTACAGGGAGCTATAAGTTCATTAGAATCCTTTCTGATTTTGATATTGGCTTTTGCAGGTATCTTATTCACACAGCGTGAGTCAGATAAAACAAATCTTGGGTTGCGTGTAATGTTTTTTTCTGAAGGTCAGCCTGTGATCAGATGAGAGCAGTTTCTCATTATTTTCTATTGCTCCTCCAAACAATCTTTACCGAAGTCTTTCAAATAATGTATGACCTCTGTTTTTGTACTTCTCACAGATTTCGCAGGCTGTCACTACCACTCAGACATCACTAACACAGACAACTGTAATGGAAACTGTAACTATGGTGACCACAAGAGAGCAAATCCTGGTTAAGCATGCTAAAGAGGAACTCCCACCACCTCCACCCCACAAAAAAAGGCAACTCCTTGTGGATTCAGAAATTAGGAAGAGGTGAGGATCATCAAGAGACAGAGAGAGAATACTATAGAGTCGGGACAAAAATGCAAAAATAGTCATTTGACTGCAGTATTTTTCTGTATGCTATTTTGAGCTTAAAATTATATTTCTGTTCTCTTCTAGGGTACCAGCTGATTTTTATCTTTCTTTACTCAGCATGAATTACGGATTATATTGTGCTTCTATTACACCTATTTAGCAGTATAGAATATTAATGATTAAATCAATTCTATCACACAGTAATTATAGTCAGTCCTTATGTATTGCATTGAGGGGATCCCACTTGACTAGGGTTTTGAAATGTGATGGGCAAGAACCATTCTGTTAATTCTAAGATTTTTATTCTTTAAGAAGAATTTTATAATAGTTAAAATACTAGTAATGGAGATACTGCCTTCTTTCTAAAGTTCATTGTATTCATCTGGGCTTATGGGTCAGGATTAAAAATAGCAGAGATATAGCAGTTCTGCAGAGGCAGTTAATATTTGGTGAAACATGCATTATTATTTTCAGATTTTTTTCATGTGCAACTCAAGTACAAGTGGCAAGGGATTTTAAACTGATGCTGAACACTAGTTAAAGTCAGGAGAATACATTCTTATGTGTTTAAGCAGAATTGGCTCAAGCACTAAGTTTCTAAATGAGGTGCTAAGAAGGTAGATTCAAACATTCATTATAATGTTTGTTTTGGAAACATATTTTGATATTCAGATAAACATGAGTTACAAGGTAACAGATTTGAGGACTGAAAAGGATGTGAAACTGCATTCAGTGTCTCATTTCTATAGACAATATCTTTGCTTAGTTCAAAATGTTTACCAGAACAAGTATTTTCTTGTAAAATAATGTTTCATTTATTAAGAAGAATGAAATATAGCAAGAATAGGAGAATCTGAAGAAATAAAAGTTTTAGGAATAATCTTACTTCATAAGGAAGCAACATGCAAGACTACTGTTATAAAAGAAAGCATTAACTTTGTTAAAACTAAATCAAGTAGGATGATTTTTTTTCAAACCTATTTTTTTAATTCTTCAAGAAAATTGTTGCTATATGCAGATTATAAAACTGGAGACCAATTGGCATAGAAGTTCCTTTTTCAACTAGTGTATATTTATTGTTAGCATTTATTTTCCTTCTTGCTCATATTCTTTTAATTTGCCTTAATACTGACAGTAAACTTGGCAGGGTACAACAGAATACCGATTTCATTCTCATCATGCAAGGATACTGCCTGAGAGGAGGAATTAGCTGGATTATGGGAATTGTTTTTGTTCCAAACTACCTTGGTGTATAGAAACTGATAATTGTGTTACTACAGTGCTTTTGCTGATGTCTGTCTAAAACACTGCAACTAAGGAGTTTATATATAAACCTGATTGATCCTTGGACAGAAAATAGGATGTATTATCAACTTTGAGGGTAGGATTGCTGTTAGATATATTACTGGTAGATCTGCTACCAAATTTACAGAGTGTTAATGATTTTTTACCATGCATACTAGGTTTCAGGGGGTTTTGATTTGTTTTAATGCTATCTAAAGTATGTGCATTCACCATGTAATTTCTGTTGAAATTTTAGATAAGAGTCAATATGGAACAATCTGTAGTTCTCAGTCTTTGCCTGGGATGAGTTTAGATAATCGAATAAGTTGTGGCTTCTTTTAGATATTTAAAATCAGAGTAATTTTCCTTTCTGCACAAGTTAGACTTTTATTTTGATCTGCTAGAAGAGAAATCTGACCTTCACAAGGAAAAAGGGAGTTAATTATTTAATTCTCTAACGATTGTCACTGTTATATCTGTGAGTGGACCTACATTTTGGGAACGTGCAAAGTAAATGTTGGAAATGTTCACAGCTCTGCAGAAGGATGAATGATGGTTGTATTATCTGAAGGCAGTGTTTCTCCATTCAGATAATCTTGTTGGAATTTCTAACTGAACAGAGAAAGCACCAAACCCCACAGTTTATTTACCTTTCGTCTCTGGAAAGTCCAAGCGAGTGTTCTACAGTGGGCAGACCAGTCAGTAAATAGCTCCAGAAAAACACTTTGAGAATAAACTTCGGGGAAGAAGTTTCAGCTTAGAATAGCAGATTTTGTGACGGTTTTTAATGAATATGTAAAAATGCAGTTTTGGAAATGAACACATTTTAAAGTATGCTGTTGTCTTACTCAAAACTAAGAAAATATAAATTTATACTAGACATAAGCATAATAATGGAAGAAGAAAGCTCATCTGAAAATTTGGGTGATCTGATAAGATATCTTTGTTCACTGGTAACTAGACACCTTTTTGATCAATATTTTTTTTTGATAGGAGAAAAAACATTGCATTCCCAAACAGCCAGGCGTTTATTTTCCAGGTGCACTGTTAGCCACAAGATCTCTCAGGGGTTTATTTTTGTATTCAGTTGTAGCTGCACCCAAGGATAAACAAAGCCCATAGTGCTGCAGGCCTTTTGTTTTTTTTGAAATAATTTAAAAGAATGGAGGTTCTCAACCTACCTCTCCTACATCACTCTATATTTTGTGTGTTTACAACCAAAATTTTCCCTGAGCACTTAATGACTACTAGTTAGATGGTTATGTACTCTTTAGTTTTGGTTTGATAAAAATACCCTAGCAATTACTGAAGGCTTGTCAGGACCTTGCGAAGGTGAGTAACCAGATTGTGTTGGCTGCTTTCTGCAGTCTCAGTAAAACACACTGCATGCTGCTGCTTGGTGTTTTTAGGCCTAGGAGGGAAAGACACATTGGGGGTTGAAGCTTTTTTGAGGTGGTGAATAACGCTCCCAGGTTTTGCCAGCATCTTTCATCTGTTCTCAGACTTTAGTCTGAGCTGTTTCTGTAAAGGAGTATGCTTGAAGTAAATTCATCAGGCTCCATTGCCACAGGTTTGGAAGTATTTATTTTCACAGCTTCTCGGTGAACTAAATATTTTAGAGATACTAGATACTAAAGGAAGGAAGAGTAGTTTGAGTTTAGCTACTCAGTGAATATTGTATTAGGGCACTGGTAAGAGCACGGCCTCCAGTTACCAAACCAAGGAGGAAAAAAAAAAGGATTATTAAGTTTGAAGCATCAAACTTTCTAGAATGCCAAGTGTTTTATCAGGATTGAAATTATAAAAATCTCTGTTTAAACTGAAGAAATTAAGAAGAAGCAATTTGACTTGTAGACCAGTAACATGGGACTGAATATCCCATTTCCATTGCTTTATTTACTGTGGCATGAATGCATGGGAAGGAAGCTGTTGATTTTTTCTTACCTCTTAAAGCAAGGTTTTGCCATGTAGTGGAGGAAAGCAGAGATAAGAACCAGATTACTTTTTTTATTATTATTTCTTCCCCCTCCATTCTCCAGCCCAAAATCTAAAACTGCTTCAGGACTAATGCTTCAAAATGTCAGAATAACTCAGGTGAGTTAAGTGCTATTGCTAGTCAAAGAAAAGCTCCTTTTCCCACAGGAATCAATTTAAAACTGAGACAGATAAAATACTTGGAGCTGATAATAGGATCTTGAAAAGTATGTAGTAAGCATTAGAGCTAGAGATAAATGTAACACAGCTGAGGTTATAGTATTTAAAAAACCTGTAAATTGGAGAAAGGGATGCAAGTTAACATATTTATTTTCATGGTGTTTTCATATTCTGGGAAAAATATATCACAGAAAAATCTGAAAACTACTCTGTTCATGCTAAGTTTTTAAATAGCAAACAAGTAAGAGCTGGTTAATATTTAGTTTAAACATGTTTGTAATATTAGTATGCTTAAATAATGACCAAAGATACCTTTCTTTGCAATTTGGTAAATATCTTTTTACATGCTTCCTAAGGTTTTCAAGGAAATTCTACTTGTCATAACATTATTATTGGTATAATGTTAATCTGAAGATTTGAAAGAGACTCAATGCTCTTTGAAGAGCAAGGTGTATTAAAACAGGATAGTTGCTCCATCTAGTGTTTTTTTCTTTCATTCAACAGCTGTTAGATGAACTTTTCAAAAGGAGATAAACCCTTACTTGTTTGAAAATTATTATATTTGGGATTCTAATACTTCATTATTTAGAAAAGTTTGGATTTTTCTAGAAAAAAAAATCAAAGGAAATATTACAGTGACTTTTTATGGTCTTTTTGATAGCTGTTGTTTCATATATCCCATTTCTCTGCAATGAATTATGTTAGGACTAAATGGTGACTGTTTAGCACTTTTACAGCCCCTCCATTGGGTTTTTTGACCTTTATTCTGTTACAGAATTGCAGCTTGTGCTCTGGTATTGTTATCTAATGATAGGTAACAAATTCAAAAAGAGGAAGGTCGTGTCTTCAATTTTCGTGGTGGTTTTTGATTTCATTATGTCTGTAGCCAATGCCAGAGAAAAGGAAAAGGTGACCAAGACACAGCAGAATAGTTTTCTGTTCCTTAGAGAGGGAATAATTAATGAGCATTTTCATTTGGAGTGTAAAAGTATGGCTATGTTGAGGTTTGTTTCCTAATGCTTACTAAGCATTTTTCCTTTATCCTTTTTGTGAGGTGAGAATTGGATTAGTGATAAATAAACAGAATTTATATTCTCATTTAGCACCTGAAATTACCTGCAATATTATCAGAGTGGTACCAGTCAGCACTTGCTGCAGGCCATGATGATTTGGTTTAAAAGTACTCTGATGGTTCTAGTGAAGTTTCTGTTGGAGATACATGCTTGGGATTGATTTATTTTTATTCTTTTTCATGCCCTGTATGCATTACAGAAATGCTGATGAGGCTAAATTTAACAGTACCACAAATGTAGAGGGAGAGTCAAAATGTCATTCCAAAAGGATATAAAATTATTTTAAATCTAAACCTAAAACAATAGGAAGGTAAAAATATTTGTTTGGCTAAATTTGCAGTTGAATTAGAAGAAAAACTCTATTTATCAATTAATGGCTCATCACCTACAAATACAGAGGAGGAAGAAAGACAGCAGGGAATTAGATCAGAATAATTCTTCCAATGGTCACCATGTGCTGTAAAGTTGTTCTTTGATATGTTCTAGGCAGCAAAGAGCTACAAGTTGAGAAAGACCTCTGCTGAGCTGGGGATTTCAGTCCAGACATAGAAATGAAATAATTCAGTGAAGTGGTTCTTGCATCAAAGTTGTATCATTCCCTGCCAACTCCATATGTAGGCAAATGGTTTTATGTCTGCCCAAGATTTGCAGTGGTGACTGGCCCGGTGTGAATTCTGTTTGAGGAGGGAAGGAAACAAATGAGCAAAGGAAATTGTCAAGCAATTTCTGCCTGTTAAAGAAAAAGTACTGAAACCACTGTTTGTCCATGGTAGCAGTAGCATGGTAATGTGGTTTAAAGATTACATTTATTCAGTTTATGGCCACATGACAGGAAGATACTTCATGCCTCATTTCCTATGTGAACTTCTTCAACACTGAATTTGTTTGTATATCTAATTTCTCAAAGTATATTTAAAACTCATCTTCATATTTTTAATCTATGCCAGTCACATTTTCATGGAAAATTCTCCACAAATTGATTTTCTGGATCATCTTAAGCCATATTCCCACTTCAGATTCCCATTCCAAACTTTCTTACCTGATCACCATGTATTTGTTCTAAATTTACTCCTTGTTCTGGCTTTCCTTGTCTCTGTTAAATACATGATAAACCTCGCCTTTGAGACATTTCACAGCTTAATCGCACCACAATTTTCTCTTTCTCTGCATAGAATTGCCAACCCAGATACTCAAAAGAGTAGGGTATTCTTGTCCTAGAAGAAGTCCCCTATCTGATAAAAAAAAAAAACTGATAGAAATCACTAGATAAAAAGAGTTAATTTGTTTATATTTTACAATAAAAACAAATCTCCATTTGAACGGAGCTGATACGTGATGGCATGTAAAGTGAGGGCTGTGGGACCAGTAAAAACAGTATTTCCCTTGTGGAACACCAGAAGAAAAAACTAAGTGGAAAACAAAAACATGACTTCTGCATGAAGAATAAATCTCTTTCTCAAATGGAATTTTTAGGTGGGGAGCTTGCCAATGTACATGCTAAATTAAGGGAGTTATTTAGAGTAATTTCTTGAGTGATTTTTAGTTTTGTATTTTCCATTTATCTATTTTTACAAGTTCTACTTGAGCTGAAGTTTGTTGGGACAGAGAGATGCAGTCTTGCACTATTTTATGTCTAAAGTATTCTTACTCCTAGGAGATTTAAAGACTCTATTTATACTTGAATATCAATCTAGAGTTAATATAATTTCTAGCTGAAGCTGTGCTCAGTAAGGAAGCATCCAATCACTATAGCAGAATGATTAAATGCCATTTCTACCAGTGTTTCCTCCTTTTACACAAGATGAACATGACAGAGTGTTTTGGTTTTTTTGTCTAAGATGTCTTTATCTTAAAGATATTTATGTACTGCAAAAAAACATTTAGATTTAAGTTTTATTTATTTTAATTATTTTCTGCCCCTCTCTGTATTGCCCTTTTTTAAACAGAAAGCTTTGTTTCTGAAATTATATTTATCTCCAGAAGAAACTGGAAGTGACAGAGGAATCTGTTACATGAGATCAGCTTTTTCATATCAGAGAATCATATCATATTATAGAATGCTTTCAGTTGGAAGGACCTTAGAAGATCTATGTCTAGTACTTGCCACCATCTCATGGCTCTCTGGGCCATGAGATGTGTTCCTAATTATTTTGTTTTACTGTCAAAACCATCCCAAATGCTCCCATTCCTCTTTCCAGGTGTTGTAGAGGCAAGGGCTAAATCCTTTTTTTTAAAAATTGATCAGTGATAAACATTTTTCTGTCAATTTCCATCCTGTACCAGGGTAAGACCTGGCTATTTTTCAGAGAATTGGTCTCATTAATTCTACTTGCCTGCAGCTTCAGAATGGAACGAGAACCAGAACTCATACAGTTTTACCTGCAGTCAAGGAACTTTAGTACTCAGGGACTGGTAAACTTCATTGCTGTCAGATGTCTGGTGTTTTGTGATCATCAAATATGCAGTCATTATTTGTAGAACAGAGGATAGCATTTTATTTCAAGAATTGCAGTTGATTTAATGATCAAAAATAAAGCTGAAGAAGGAAGCTCTCAACTGACTGTGGAGTTCATGTTCAGAGATTAGAATCTGTTGCCAGCACACACATTCCTTGAACCATCTGGGAATTTTATTTTGTCTTTTGCCTAGGAATTTGTAGTTTTTTATGAAACTGAAGGTTACTGCACCATCACTCACTTCAAAGTCATATTTTTCTGCTTGAATGAGTATTCTATTAGTATTATCAGGAAATTTTTAATCAAAATTTTTCCTAAGAGTTTTTTAATTTGAATACAGAATATTGGACTGAGATTAAGGCAGTGTGTGACTCTTTTTCTTTTGCTTTCATTATTTATGAATACAAAAAATCACAGTGGAGATGGGAAAAAAAGGGAAGTATAAATATTCACTCAAGCATGGAACTCTTTCTTGTATTCAGTTTTCATTTCTGTATATTTAGATTTATCAAGCACCTGGTTTTGCCTTAAATCCTTGTATTTTAGAAGTATAAATCCTTGTATAAATTAAATGTATTTTTAGAAAATAATTAATTCCTCCGGGAGTGTAATTGTTGTTCAAGTTACTGATTTTAGTGGATTTTCAGCTGCATGCAAATTATACAACCCATAGTCACAAAGCAAACCGAAAGATACAGCTTGTTATTTTTTTCCCTCAGGTCTTTCTGCTCTATTGTGTTCACCATATTTCTGCAGAAGGAAAGTCAGCTGCAAAAGGGATATAAATATTAGAACATACAGTGCAATAAAGAAATGCAATCAAGCAGAGTGTGGCACAACTGAGAAAAAATATTGGCTGAGGCTTCTTTTTTTAAAACCTACAGTAGATACTGAATCTCAATTTGAAGTTTGTAGATATTAGTAACTATCTGCATTTTGAGACATTACCTGAAGAGCAGTTAACACAAATTAAGACCAGTTTTAAAGGAGCTGTTGAAAGAATCCAGAATGCAGTAAAGAGGGCTGTAGAGGAAAAACTAGTTCTAAATAAAGTACACAGATTTGGGGATCGTAATTTTGGTTTCTAAAGCTTTAACTGTGGAAAATTATACTTTACTTGTTGATTAGTGTTAACATTCTAGATCAAATTTGAGTTAATCAGAAAAAAATTTTTTAATTTTTCTGCTTTAATTTCCTTCCTAATATTATTATCACAAGCTGGGACAGTGATCTCACAGGTTTGAAGGCTCCATTTGGTCAGTCAGATAGGTCTTACATCCTGAGCTCAGCCAACAGAACTTGTGACATTCTTTCTCCACTGACAGACATTTGTTTCATATCTTCCAAACACATTAGCTCAAAAAATCAGAATACTTACTGTGAAAACTATAACATCTGTTCAGCTGACAAATTGGGTCTTAAACATGAAAAAGTATTTCTTTGTTTCTAATTTTTAGAGTGAATAGTTTTATGAACTCTCTGATGAGATATGGGAGTTTAAAACTGTCTTTTGCTGACAGAAATTGCTGTTTATTCACTTGTTTAAACAACCATGTTTTCTGCTTATCCTGCTTTCAGAAGGTGTGGAAGTTTGAAGTCTTGTTGCACTTTTCTGTCCCTCAGGTTTGACTCGGACACCACAGAGCTGCACAGCTGGATGACACGCTCCGAGGCAGTGCTGCAAAGCCCCGAGTTTGCCGTCTTTCGGAAAGAAGGGAACCTCTCAGACCTCAGAGAAAGAGTCAATGTAGGAGAAACTACTTGTATACTGTCAGTCTGTTTTAGCTTGTCAGAGTGCTTTCAGAGTCCAACTTTAAGTGATTTACAATGTAGACTGACAAGCACTGATTGTCCAAGATAAATTTAGAAATATTCGCTGTTTCTGTGAATTTCAGAATTTTTTTGGCACCAAAATTACTGCACAGGTTGTGTGAGCTCATAGATTTTTGCTGTTGTTTTTGTTCGTACATATTCATATTTAATTAAGGTATTCTAGATCCATGAAAGTCTTAGGTAAAGTTATAACAAAGGCTATACATCATTTCTTAAATATGCAACATCATTCTATACTGACAGCTTAATTTGACATTATACATGCATAAACTGAAGAATATGAAAAGTGTTACTGGAGTGGATGCTAAAAAAAAATCCATATCTTTTTCCTTTTACAGAGCTGTAAAATATATATGACAATCACCAGTTTCCACAGGACATTTATTGTTGGTTTTTTTTTTAAGCTCTACTGTAGTACCATATCAGAACCAAAAAATGTTCTTTCCTGCAAAAATGAATGGTTCTGCACTGCAAAAGCAGTAGCTATGTTTGTGTGGGTCTGTGTGTCACAGAATGAATTACTGAATTTAGCTCTTGAAAACTAAACTCTTAGAAATTTTCTTCCTTATTTAATTTTTGTAGATCAATGAAAAAGTGCCCAACTTTTCCAAGTAGGAGAAAGGTTTTTCTTTTTTCTTTTTTCTTTTTTAAATTATCTTGGACAGTATGTTATGGAACATCCTTAAAACCAGTGTTGATAGGTTCTCCTAGAACACAAAGAGATGGGACAAAGTTATTGTATTGAATTTAGATTTTTGCTGGTTTTTCTCATTTTCTGCTTTTCCATCATAAATCGGCTAGGTAAGACTGAGTAACATGGTGACTGTAAGTGTACATTTTTTAATTCCATGTTCAAGTCCAAGTTTCTTGCAATAATTTTAGTTATTTATATTGTCATGAGTGCTAGAAATTATGCATTCTAATGAAATATATTGAATTAATCCATGCCATAACTTGATGTTATGTGGAATATACATATATATATACATATATGGATCAAATACACAGAGAATATTTGATGGGTTCACATGCTTCCATAGTGAGTTAATAGTATTCATCTAATACATTAATAGATATGCAATTAATTTTCCAAGTGCTCCAATCTAAAGTTTAAAAGAAACAGAAAAAAAGAAACAAAATACTCATCTCCCCTTCATATATTCACATTTTGTGGAACATATTTATTTCAAGGATGAAAATTAGCACATCTTGACCTACAAATTACTCAGGCTACCCACACCATCAGGTTTCCCATTGGTTCTACCTCATATTGTCTAAGACTTTATAAAAACATTAAAGGACCCAGGAACCCTGGTTCACCTTCCTCCTTCTTTCCTTTCTTTGCTTTTGAGGAGGTGGTGATTGCTGCAAGGGAAGGGTGGAGGTGGGTGAACCACAGACCTCCTTTGGTCCCAGCTGGAATTCCACTAGCTCTTGCCTTGTCTTTGCTGGAACAGAAGAAGAACATTGGGGCTGGGAGGCCACTACCTATCACCTTTATCCAGGTCTTGTTTCATTTGGTGAAAACACACAAAATACTGGAGAAAGCTGCATGGAATTTGGCCAGTGCACGAGAATTTAAAGTTTGAATTCAAGAAATTAAAGATAGAAGGAGATATTCCATATGTTCCTTTGATCTCCTTGGAAATTTAACAAACAAACTGTTAACAAACAAAATTCCAGCCTTTTTTTTCAGTAAAGTAGTGCAGAAAATTACTTCTTTCGTATCAAGAGAGATCTGAGACAAACTAGTACTTCTAAGTAGATATAAGGAAAGTTGATATGTATCCTTCATTAACAGTGAAAATATTTTTAAGGACCAAGACCCATTTTAATTTCTCAGAGTGCCACTACTTTTAAGATGAATTTTTTATAGAGAAAATCAAGTTACATTTAGAAGTTTCTAGTTGCTCTAAGGGAGAAAACTTTCTATTACATGTATTAATTTGATAGTGAGAACTCTGAAAGATGACACTTGACAAATGCTACATGGATTGTGTTCAACTAGGCTGTCTTTGAACACACTTTTTTAAAATGTAAAGAAAAATATCAAATTTTTCTGAATGCCAGGTTTTAAAGCTATTCCTGATCTGACTTTTCTTGTCTTGTCTTGTCTTTTCTTGTCTTGTCTCTGTGTCTATCCCTAAAATGAGAGACAAAGCAGAAATTACTGTTCAGTTGATTTGAAGTTTCATTGCTGCCTGCTAACACTTTTATTTATTAGTTCTCTCAAAATGAACCTCAAATCAATGGAAAATAAGATAATATGTGTTTTAACTTATTATATAATCTCTAGTAAAGTTGTAGAAGGCATATAAAAAGAGAAGAAATGCAGGAAGGAAAACATATGTGAGAGATAATTGAAATAGATTTTATTGTACTGTTGTGCTTTAAGCCCAGCTGGCAACAAGCACCACACCTGCTCACTTCCACCCACCCCAGTGGAATGGGAGACCCAGAAGTAAAACTTGTAGGTTGAGATAAGAATAGTTGAATGAAATAAAGTAAAATATAATAATGATGACAAATAATAATTCAGATAATAGAAAGAAAACAACAAACAACAAGCAAATGATGTATAATGCAATTGCTTAGCACCTGCTGACCAAGGCCAGACCCCCTCCCTGAACCCAAATAAGTGCTCTTCTAGATAACTCCCCTGGTTTATACACTGAGTTGTTCTATGGTGTGGAATATCCCCCTGGCCACTTTGGGTCACCTGTCCTGGCTGCATTCCCTCACAGGTTTTGGGGGTTTTTTTGGTTTTTTTTTGGTTTGGTGTTTTTTGGGGGGGTTTTTTTGTTGTTTTTTTTGTGTGTGTGTATCACTGTCAGAGCATGAGACACACCAAAAAATTCTTTACTTAGGATATTCACAACTTAGAAAACCCAAAACATGAATGTTATCAATATTGTTCTCATAATGAATCCAAAACACAGCACTGTCCCAGCTACTGGAAAGAAATTCACTGTATCCCAGCCAAACCCAGGACATGCACTGACATCCACTGTCACACCCTGGTGTTGTACCCCTACATGCATGTGACCATCTACACACGTGTGCAGGAGCCCCATCTTGCCCTTACATTATCATTTAGGGGTTTTGCCCATATGATAACTCAAATTGATTTATCACAGAACACCTGTGCTTGCCTGACATCAAAACTGTCCTTTATTGATTATTTGAAATATTGATTTGTTGATTATTTATCCTGACCACAGTCAGTGGTGAGTCCTAGAGCCTTTTTGTGATGACTTTCTTTTCTTTTCTGCTGTTCTTTTGGGGACAGGTTGCTAGTTTAAGTTGGTTTTGGTTTTGTTTTCTTTTTTTATTGTGGCAGCTTGCTCCTGCCCATAATTTTTCATGGATGAGGGGTCACTTCCATAAGATTTAGTGGAAGTATATCTGCTGCATGATAGAGGGACAGAGACACTAGAAATGAAATCCACGAGGAAATCTTGTTTGCCATCATTGGTGATTCATAAAGTGCAAAAGCTTGCTCCCATCCCAGCTCAGAGGAGTCCTGGGGGAGACAGAGCCAAGAACAGGCTGTATGAAATGCAGCCAGCTGCTCTTCAGATCCGGGCAGGAAATTAGCCTTTGGCAGGTGTATTATGTAGCTTGAATATATTAGATATGTGCAAAAAGTCCATTCCTATGTTGGGGGAGAAGAAAAGTATTTATATCCCTTCCCTGATACAGAAGAAAGATATTTACCTTACCTGAGTGGGAGGAGTGCAAAGCCATAGGAATAGAAGTTTCATTGTTGAAAAGCCATACTCCTAAATAACAGAGACATCCACATATTAACGTAGTAAATATTGTTATACTGCATCCCACCATAAATATTCTACAGTTAGTGCATGTGTACTAAAATCAGACCTAAGAATGGCTCAGGGCTTCTATGTTTTTCTTAATCTATAGTGAGCTTTCAGTATTGTAAGTTCAAATATATGGAGGTTCAGGTGCAAAAAGCCTCCACAATTTCAGGTAGTAAATCCTACTTAGTAAGTTGGATTTGAGGCTATCCAACAAGAAACTGGAAATAACAATCTTTGGAAGGAGTTTTGGTTAGCCAAGAAGAAGCACCTAGAAATTCAGAATCAAAGATAAACACAAGGAACAGATGTAAGGGAAAATGTCAGATATCCTAAACAATTAAATTTGTTCTCTTGGCATTCTCAGAAGCCCCATTCTCATATGTTTGTTTTGTTTTAGTGACCTTTTCCAGGCATGTTTTTTTGGGCACGGATATTTGAGAGCTGAATCACTGTCAGAGGTGGTGATGATAATGTTGCATGTTCTGCCCTCGGGGGTGCTGGGTCACCATCACAAGAGGTCAGGGAGTCCTGCTACCCTGCATCCTTGCACAGAGCTCTCAAAGAAGGATGTTGATTTGATATATTAATATCCAAATTTCTCCAGCCATCAATATTTTCTAGGTTATGAAGTCATTAACTTCCAACTGAAACCTCAAGGTCAAAAAAAAAAGTTTAGATTTGTAAAAGTAGTCCCTTTGCCTTTGGCTATCTTTTAGCTAAAAATGAATTTATAATGTTTTTCAATCAATTAAAACTGGGCTATAATACATTTGCATTGTCTGTTGCAAAGTAGTGCAGAAGAGAATTAATCTCTGTTTGGACAAAAGCCTGTAAAGTTAAAAAAGAGGGGGGAGTTATATATTTTTGAAATATTTTGAAGTGCCTTAGCCACTATTGTCAAAAAGTGTCTATTACAATGTACAGAATTTAAGTTTCTATACTTCACAAATCCCTTCAAAATGACTCCATTCTACTTGTGCCATAAATGAACCTGGATCAAGAGCATGGCCCCCTTCAGTAAAGGGAAAAATGAAGAAAACAGAATCAAAGAGATAAATGACAGATGTTTCCAGGACTACTCCATTTATTTCTAGGCACTTGACATGGGGTTATGGAAATACTTCTGAGGATCTTTAAAACCCAAGACAGTTTGCAGGTTTGGCAAACGATGGCAGAGTGTAGGGACTAGTGTCAGGAGCATGTGGTCAGTGTTTTGAGAAACTGGAGTGAGTTTCCTCCCTTTCTCCCCACGTCACATCATTTGTCTTGAGGAACACAGGGTTCAGTCTCTCCTCCTTCGGTTATCACTGTGCTTCCTGTGTGTGTTTGTCCTCCTGTAATCAGAGTTAGATCTTCACTTGCATAATATGTGCCAACTACATAAAAATGAATGGAGAAAAATAATTGACAGAAAGTTTGATACGTGCAAAATCTTTTGTGCTTATTTAAGGACTCCACACATAGTGCTTATATTTTCTACCATGACCTGGGAATTTGAATCTTTCAGGAGAGGGGTGGGCATTTCTCCATGTTCTCCTGCACACATAGCATATGCTGGGCAGGAAAGGGTTGACTTCCACAAGCTTTTATGTCATATCATTTGTATATTTTTAAAATATAAGTTTTATCATATTTTATGAAGTAGGTTTTCATTTTAATGATTTGTTTCTGCTCACTACAGTTATACATATGATAATTACACACCTGGTATTACAGACAGAATAGAATTATTTTCAGTATATTTTAGTGTTTTAACGATACCTTTGAGTTCTCAGTAGTTATTCTCATGTTAATTATACCTGGCATTATAGACAGAGTAGTATTATTTAAGATTCTATAAGAGATTTTGGAACTCTGCAGAGAGTTAATTTATTTTTTTTAATTTGGAAAATATTTAAATTTTTCTGTGGAATGGTACAAGATTTTATTGACCTACAAAAATGAGAGATAATTCATACAGTCATCTGTAACTCACTGGGATTAAAATTCATAATATTTCAGTGGTTATATATTAAAGATATTTTTTAATACAAAATATTTTATTATTCTATAAATATATTTTCTTTATATATTTTATTTATCCAAAATTGTTTTCATGACAGTCTTAAAAAGAATCTTTGAGATATTTTTAGAAAGCCTGCTGTTTAACCATTTTTGTATGCACAAATAGCAATTATAGGTAGGCTGAAAATTTTTCTTTCAAGTTTCTGTGTCTCATCTATGAAGTCTTCCAGGGAGCTGCTTCTTGTTAAACTGATGGTGTTTTAAGCATCACATTTTAAAAGTTATATTAAGAGAGTTTATTCAAAGGTGTTTATATTAATTTCATATGCGTGCAGCAATCTATTTGAAAAATAGTATTTCCAAGTTTAAAGGTATAAGGTTTTTTTACTTAATGCATTTTTAGACACCTACTTGAACTTTCTTTTCAGTTTAAGGAACCTTTTTGAAGTTATGCAGGATCTAACTTTGCTGTGGAAACAAACAGGGTGATGGGGAAGCCCAGTGGGGTCAGCCAGCCTGGGAAACTGCAGCCAGGGCCAAGTGTTTGGTTCCCATATACATCATGTAGGATCTGGGGGGACACATCCTCTTGTGCGTGTGCATCTACTGCAGGAAAGTGAGGGACTCGATTTATGGGACACTGTGTGGGTCAGGATCTCTGGGACATCTGTAGATTTTTGGCATCAAACTTGACTGTGGGCCCTTATTGCATATTTAAGCTTCTAAATTACAACTAAATTATGCGACTAATTTAGTTTAAAATTAATAAAGTGACTTCATGGTGTTAATTACAAGACAGCATTGATGAGCTGTCGGATCTAAAATGAGTTTACATTCCACCAGTATTTCTACTGACCCAAAATGATATGTAAATTTAGATTCCTACTATATCTTGTAATTTTAGCAGCTGGCCTTTACTAGGCCTTACTAGATGCCCTGAACATTGGTGAGCAAATTTTGTGTGAATTTTGTGTGAAGAAAGGTGAATCAAGAGTATTAAGAACAATGCATGATGAGAAGCCTGTATTAAATCTGCAGTTAACTCTTCTTATGGGTGTCTGCTGCATGTGGTTTTATATATGCATTTTAAAGTTGTTTTTTTGTTTTCAAACAATAGCAATAATAGTAATATAAGTAATATAGTACTAATAGTAATATAAGCAAACAAATTTTATATGGGTTTGATACTGAAGAATTCTGTGAATCCCTGTGATTTGGTGATAATGGTCAATTGCTTTTACCATGAAAATGAGCTAATCTATTCTTCCACAAGGAATTTCTGTTGAATTAATATTTTCTTTCTGAAATAATGTGCTTCAAATAGCTCCTAATTTGTATGTCTTTTATGTGTCTGTCAAATACTGATATGTGTCACTTTTCAGCTCTGTTGTGTTCTGACTCTCAGTTTTTGTATTTGACTTTGACTGACTCCCTTCCTGGTGGTTTATGGTACCTGCCATTTCATTGCAAATCGGGGGGTGTTCAGGGCAATATGATGGGTTAAAAAGTCTCAAGAAATCAGAAGACATCCCTGAGATTAATTACTTTCTTGTTCAAAATCCCTCTGTTAAAATACTCGTCTTTCCTGTCATGCTGCAGGCCATCCAGCGAGAAAAGCCTGAGAAGTACAGAAAACTGCAAGATGCCAGCAGATCAGCTGAGGCCCTGGTGGAACAGATGGTGAATGGTAATTACATGGGAGTTGCTTTAGATAATCTTCTTAGGGATTTGATAAATGAACAGGTTCATATTTATCACAAGAATTATATTAGCACATACTGTCTAAATGAAAAGGTAAAGTCATATTGCCTTATATTTCTTTTATTATTTCTGAATGTTAAATCTGTTAATTAGGAAAGAGAAAAAATGTATTACCACTTTAGTATCATGCAAAGAAGTGTACTAGAAACTCACAGTAATGAATTGTATATTAACAATCTATTCTGTGGAGAGACTTAAGTTGTAATCTTATTTTCTGAGTTCTCTAAGCTTTGAAGTACATTAACACATCTGAGTTAGACAGTTCCAAAGACATTACTTCAACTAGTTGGGGAAAAAATGCTTCCTGACTTTTAATATGTATGTTTTTTAATGTATTTCTGTAATGTTCTGTATCATAGAAAATACAACATTTTATTGGGATTTTACTTGTATTTAATTTTTCAAAGATAATAATTGTCAAAATTTATACAACTCTTAAAGAAAAATAGGTGCAAGGGTTTTGTCTTTTTTTTTTCCCAAAGTAATTATTACATTGTGCCATTCTTTTGAACTTTTAAATAAGGGAAAAGCAAAACCCAAAGAAGGGTAAATGAAAGTAAAACTGTAGCTCATGCCATTGTTCTTAATATTGAGGAATGTCTTCCCTTGCAATCAAATAATTAATATGGGCCAGCGTCTATCACACTGATATGATAACCAGAAATACAGATGCTGAATAAACTGATATTTGGAACATATATTTTCTTTTAAATTGTTACAGTGAATAACCAATATGTAAATTGCTAAAAGTGAACTGCTTTAACTCTGTGTACTAGCTGGCCAAGCTAAAGAAATTTGATGGAATCCTATGATTATTTTGCTGAAGTATGAAGGTGAAATATTTTAAAAGAGACCATATTAAATGTAGGACATATTTAATATCATTACTCTAACAATTGCTACAATGAGTCCCTTCCCAGATTCTGTGAATAGACTGATGGCAGTCTGGTACATCTGCACCCTGTTTGAAATAATTCTGTCACTTTTCCATGCTTGATGATATAAAAAGTTTGGACTTTTTCTTTTTTTTTTTTAATGTTTTCTGCCTGGGAGGATTTGTTGTACATGACTTTTAGGGAATCATCTGAAATTTGCATGCTGGCACATTGAAGTTCCTATTTTGGGCAGAATCTGTCTAGGGCGTATTTAGCCATGCCCCACTCTTCCATTGGACAAATGCAGACCTGCACCTCAAGAATTCCAGTTTAGTTTCTTTGGATTATGTAGTACTTTATGATGATTAATTTTGGTGTTAGTTGCAGAGCTCACTCCCATCTTAAACAAGGCTTACCCTGCACTGTGGTGCCTACCATGTCACGTATCAAGTGGATTAAATTCTGTCTTAATTTTTCTCATGGGATTTTAACTCAAGACTTGTGTTTTTCTCTCCCTCAGTCCACGGGTCCATTCTTATTCGTGGTTTACATGTGGCTTGATGTGCATATAATATTTCCAGTATTTCTCAGATCACACCTCTTTTTTTAGGAAGCACATCTTCCAACTGGATGGCAAGCACAGGGTAGGCTAACTAAGCCAGCATGACTTTAACAACTTCTTCAACTTTGTCAGCTGCTCTGAGGTCTCTGTCATGCACTATATTGTGGCAGCCTTGGTAGCAAAAATGTTCTAGCATGGCTGACAGATTAATTGGCTGTGCAAATGAAGATCTCTTATTGTCTTGGTTTTAGGGAGGAAACAATCCCTTTGAACAGAGAAACAATTCCTCTGGACTTGAAACCCTTTGTATTTATGGGACTTTCAACTGCTTCAGTAATGCAAAGACAAATTGAAGAATAGTCTTTGAAATGGTCAATTAATGCAGTAATTACTAGCAGTAGAGAGTAGAATAAATAATTAACATTGGTTGTTGAGGACTGTGTGATGATTTCAACAAAGAATTGGCAAATGGAATATCTTGTGAGATGCTCAAAATTACTCCTTGAGGGTAGAGGAAGTTAACTCTCGTTGTAAAGCCATTGTACTTTTGTATACAACATATTCTCTATTTGTCTTTTCTTCCAATCATTATGATCTAATTACAGTTAAGGGTTGCAATTTAGTTCAACTGAAACTGAACTAAAAGTTAAGTACAAATACTAACTTTAAAATTTCATTTCTAACTGTAGTAGCAGAGTTATGCAGCTTTATATTTTCCACTGTAATTCAACTAATTTTCTGTAGTGTTTGTGTCTTGTATAAATTAATTTGTTGTTGTTGTTGTATTCATTAAGAACAAGAAGAAAGATTTGCTGAATCTCAAAAGCAACATTTTTGGAGCAGCCTAACTATTCCTTCATACCTTCCTGTTCCAGTGCTGGAACTCTTTTCCATAAAATGGGAAGGAACTGGAATTAATTCATGTGCCTGTATGGATTTGTAGGAGATCTACAGTTTAACATCTAGGGAGGGTGTACTATGATATTTTAATGTAAAACCTTTCTAACTACTACAATTTACAAGTCAAAAATGATGATTCTCCCATTGTTATTCTTTAGGGAGTCACATTCATACATTTGCAGTATAATCTGTAATTAAAAGACTACACAAGGCAAACAGATTTAAGGCAGAGATCAATTCAGAAGTCAAGTGATGACAATTTTAATTCTATTGTTATTTTTTACTTATTCCGTATCAGTTAGATCTGGTCTAATAATGAATAGATTCCTTAAGATTCCAATTATCCTGCCACTGAGTTCTTGGCTTAAATTAATATGTAAAATATTTATTTTTTTGCTCATAAACAAGATTCTGAATGTAGCAGATGAAGACTATAAAAAGATGAGGCCAGTGGTGGAGTATAAGAGCAATTTCAGACCATTGGTGAACTCCATTATTGTATCATTTATATTTATTTTCTTGCTTTTGTTTTTTTCTCTGATAGGAGAGAGAATCAGTTAGGGAAAAAAAAACAACGCTCTCCTGGAGAGAATTGGATTGGCTAATTTACAGTTTAATTTATTTGTTCATTAGCAGAGGGAAATATTCTGAGGAAACATATTTATACAGGACACTTCTAGCTCTTTGTGAACATTGCCAGCCACTGTCAGCAAAAGTATTTTTGCACTGGAAGGATCTGCCCTCTGACACAGCCTAGCTGTTCCTGTGTTTGTAGGGAGGATGTCTGGACACTGCCACGGGAAGGGCTTTTCCCATCAGGGAAATCATTGGTGCTTTTGGTGGACACTTCTTTACCCAGCCCCCCACATGCTGTGTGCTCTGCCTCTCCTTGCTCATGCTTTCAAAGAAGTCTGATTATTGCAATCAGTGAAAGCTTAAATATTCTGTTTACCAGTGTTTCTAGGAAAAAAAAAATCTGTTTTGTTCTTCTTTACTAAATCATATTATAAAATAGAATGAAAAATGTGTTGATGCTTAAGTGAAGAAGTTTAACAATTTGAGTGGACACTTGGTTATTATAGTAGTTTAGAATAAAATAAACATGACATCAAAATGAATAATCAGAGAATTTTGACAGGAAGCATTAGAGTGAGTACAAATCAATTTGTTGCAATAAAAACATGTAATTTCGAATTGCCACCATTCTGTGGAAGAAATACATTATCTTGTAAGTTACACAACAGCAGCTACAAAAAAACAAATAATATTACATTATTCTATCACAGAACTGTGCAAATGACAGATGCACTTAACAAGATATATTTCTTATTAAGTGCCAATTCCAAAGCACTTGCATGTAAGGTACTGCACAATTAAAAATATTCAGACACAATTTGTTATGTGCAGTATACAAGGTAATAAAATTAATAGATGCACTTCAGATAATGATCTGTTTCCTCTGGGTACAGTATATTTATACAATGATTATACCAGAAGCTTTTAGAATGTGAAACATTCAGAGATTATGAACCAACCACTATTCATAAAATAATATTTTACCAGAAAATGGGTTTATATTGTTTCTTTTCCTGCTTGTACACTTTCGGTACAGTTGCAGAAGTTAATGAAGGAATCAGTAGTTATCACAGAAGACAGTTTCAAACAGAACAAGGAATAATGGAGTTTATTAAGGAGTAATAAAGTGAAAAACAGGAAGTTCCACCACAACTAGAGGAAGAATTTCTTTACTTTGGGGGTGGCAGAGCACTGGAACAGCTGCCCAGGGAAGTCATGGAGCTCCCTCTCTGGAGCTCCAAACCCCACTGGGACACGTTCCTGTGTCACCTGCTCTGGGTGACCCTGCCTTGGCACAGGGGTTGGACTGGGTGATCTCCAGAAGTCCCTTCCAACCCTAACGATTCCACAATTCTGTGAAATTCTTCATTTTCGCCAATGGGTAAAACTCGCCCAAATGATCTCAAGTGCAAGTAACAGTCATTTTATTATGTCCTTCTGGAAATGACATGCTGGCATCTGATGGACAATTTTGATTTTTCTGAATGGACTGAAAAATAGGAGTTTTAAAAACACACGTTATGGAGATTTTATCTTACTTTCAGTAGAGTATTCTGCCTAATGAAGGTGCATCTGTGCAATATTTTACCAAACATGACCCTGCATCAACCAGTTTTGTACTGCCCACTTCAGGAACATGAAGAGAAAAGGCATTTCTTTCTCTATGTATTTATGGAATCACATTTAGACTCAAAGGTTAGATTTTAAATAAAAGAATTAAAGAAAAATTGAATAATAGTGGCTATTTTCACATACTTAAATGTGTCATGTGAAGAAGGACCTATGAGCAAAATAAGAAAGGAGGATCTGGTGAATCTAGATTTCATCTGAAATACAGTCCTCTCTGAATCCTAGAAGAGAATATTCAGTGAAAAGTATTATTATATGTGGAGAATCCACGACCGTACTTCTGGTAATCATAATCTTGCCTAAGGGTACTTGGGAGACTGTGGCAGCTGAAAAGAAGGGAAAGGAGGAATAAATAAAGTGATCTTTTTATATCTAGTCTGCCAAACTCACAAGCAATGTCTTCCAGGTTCATAGCTAATAGTGAACACAGGGGCAGAGATAATTTCCTCTCTGTTATGAATTTGCAGCATTTTTATTCCCAGCTCACAACAGAAACAATTGTTGAAATACAGCATAGTTAAAGTCTTATTGTCTATACATATGTTTGTTCTTGCTGTTGTTAAGATTTAGTATCTGTGTGCCTGGTTGTCTGTGATTGTTGTTATTCAGATGTGCTGTGCCATTCAGGTTTATTCTGCCTCTTCACATGCTCATTAGACATTACACTTCTAGAAAATGCAGTTATGCTACCACATCTCCAGATGCACACACTCACTCACAGAAGACAAGATCAATTTTGGATTTTATTAAGATGTGTGAAAATCTTTTTTTACCTCTTCATACGTCAAGGTTCGTTTTATATCCTTGCTCAGTCCTTAAATTGTGTCTTCAGTTTTTTGACTGTAATGGGGATGTGGAGCTGCTCCAAGCACCACAATTGCCATTATCTCCCAGTAGTAGTGGGCTTTCTATTTTTCCAATAGTTTTGCTTTCTGAAATGCTGTACAATTTGTTTGGCTAGGGCACCATCCCAGATTAAAAAGCATACCCAGAGAACTGCTATCAGGTACTGCACAGTCTGTTTCCAAGTGGGCTGTTTCCAAGCAACTCTGAATGAAATAGCCCTGAGCTGAATCCAGAACAGGATTTGCCAGAACACTGTGGTGCTCCACAACAGGCATGATCCCCGATTATCATTTACTGTGGTTTACCATATAGCATGTGTTATAGCAATTTCTTAGAATATTTTATTATTAAAATATTCTAGTACTTTTTATTACATCATTTAGCTGTAATTAGGGCTCTATTTCGTATGTCCTACCTTTCAAAATTGCCATGAGCTTTACTATTTTTTATTCCTGATAAACAAATTTTCCTGTAGATTTGGAGTGTAGATTGCAAACCAGAAAATCCATATTCAGCAGTGTATCAAAGACTGAAGAAGTGGATCCCAGAAGGTTTTTGTCTCATTTGCTTTTAAGCTTGCTTTAAAGAAAAATACTCTAATTTTTATTATTTCGATGAAAACATAGCTTCAGTTTAACTGGTTGGTTATTGTATGACTATGTGATGATGTTATTAAAAGTGTTCTTAAGGACATGGCATTGCTCAATGATTTGAGAATTTTACTCATTTTGAAATCGATGTTGGCTCTATTGCCATGTGTATCATTACATGTCGTAATTTAAAAAATGTTAGTGACTATATTTAAGCTTCCATTGAAAAATAAATGAGATGATTAAGGTAATATTGTTTTGAAGTCAACCTGAGTTCAAGTTACAGGGTGATTATGAATTATGTTATCTTAAGACATATTTTCTTATCTTTCTTATGTATTGCTTTTCTTTCTTCACAGAAAGTGAAGAAAGTTACTTTTACCTTTTAATTGTTCTAAATAATTATGTTGTCCATAATAACTAAAGTCAGTTTTATTTTATGAACTTTAATATAAGCATGATTATTGAACAACAGACAGAAATAGTTGAACTACATCAGAGAAATTAAACACTTTGAAAATAGCAATAGAGAAGCATCACCTATGGTTTCTTGGCTCTCTTCTTATTTTCTCCTCATGGTCATTGTTGGACACTCGGGACTGGCCTAGATGGAGGTTTGATCTGGTACTTTGTTTATTTCTTAGTGTGTATATTTCTAAAATAACACATGATGCAAAATATATGGGTTGGATTATCAGAAACCTCTAAATAATTGTGGAATATAGTTCCTATTAATTGGCTTCAGTCTTTTTATAGAAGAAAAGCCAGCAACGTTCTTGTATATTAAAATCCAATTACAGTCCAGGCATATTTTTCAAAATCCAGCTGTCAGGCATTTTGTTATTTCTTACAGCACTTTTAATTAGCTCTATGCATTATATCTCTACTTTCTGCTTTATTCCCATTCTTGTATTTTAATGTAGTTTATAATTCATTCCCATAGCAACAAAAGTACCCAGGCAGCAACTTTAAATATCTTTGATATGCTTTCCCCACTAATGTGTAACATCTGTAGATTCAGAACTGTTATTTGGTGATAAATCATTAACTGGACTTATGAGCAATTTCTCAATTGTTAATCTGTCCTATTTTATTTTCCTTTTCTTTGTAACTTTTTTATCTTTAAGCATCTTCTCTTGTTTTTCTAGAGGGTTTGAATCCTGACAACATTAGACAAGCCTCAGAGCAGCTGAAGAGCCGCTGGATTGAGTTCTGTCAGTTGCTGAGTGAAAGACTGGCATGGCTGGAGTACCAAAATAACATCATTGACTTCTACTCCCAGCTGCAGCAACTGGAGCAGACAGCAATTACTGCAGAAAACTGGCTGAAAGCACAACCCACACCAGCAGCAGATCCTGCTACAGTAAAAACTCAGTTAGAAAGATGCAAGGTTAGAAATTCTTCTTCAAGTTTTTTATGGTATTGTACTTCATAGGTGTTCAAGAGACAGATTATGACCTACAAAATTTCAGTATAAAAATGGTAAATGGACTCCTTGGATTTACAAAGGAGTTATTGAAAATATTTGTTCAAGGAAAGGAAGGACTGGTAAAAAAATAAAGAAACAATAGAACCCAGTATATGGGTCTTTAAAACTCTGCCCCAAATATTTAGTTATTAGGATACATAGACTCTTAGAGGGAACTGTGGGCCTAAAGTCTTCTTCATATTTCATTTTCATGTAAAAATCTCTGGCTTTGGTTCCTCATTAAGAAAACGTTGCTCATCACCTCTGTTAAGGATCTGTTCCAGAACATTATCTTCAAGTCCAAAATTCTGCCCTTGCAGACCACTTTACTTCTTACATACCCTGTGTTCTGATTCAGTGTGGGTTGTGTAGTCAGATGGGGGAATATTCTTCTGTCACAGTATGAGAGAATCACAAAGTTGTACAAAAATTGTCACACCAATTCACTTATAATTTTCCATAATTGTTTTTTGTTTGTGTGCTGCTGCACCACAGCTTCTCTCTCTTACTGTAGACAGTTCTGTGGGTGGGGGGCTTACAGGCCAATATTGATTGACAGGAATATATTGAGGTGTGATATTGGATTACATACTTGTAGAAGATTGACTTTAGGAAATCTGTCTCCAGAAGTTCTCAAACAGAATATATTGAAATCCAAACTGAGATCTATGCTATTACTTCAATTTTCAGGTAATTCCAAGCTGTATTTCCAAGCTGGCATTGTGCCTACAGAGATTTCTCTTACTGTGCAGAAAACTTTTCCTTAAATATTTCTGCTATGAACTGTACATTTGGCTTACTTTGCTCATTTCTTTTGTATTCTGTAGTTGCACATGTCACAGTGTATGCAAGGTATAACAGCACAGCCTCCTTGCTCTCTGCAGCTTCCTGAGAGAGGAAGGTGCTGATCTCTTCTCCCTGGTGTGCAGGGACAGGATGCATGGGAATGGTTCAAAGCTGTGCCAGGGGAGGTTTAGGCTGGACTGGGAGGGTGTTCCAAGAGTGTAACAAAAAGGCTTCCTGGGGAGGTGGTTGGTGCCCCCAGCCTGTCAGTCATTGGGAAAATGTCCTTATCAATGTGCTTTATCTTGTCAGCCCTGAAGTAATCAGGGTGTTGGAATAGATGTTCCCTGAAAGTCCCTTCCAACTGCTCTGTGCTATCTTGATCTTGACCTCAGCCTCTATTATGTTACTGTGAGGATGCTAGAAATCACTGGGCATCTTCATCTCCCCTTTTCTTCTTCATTTTATTTAGTCTGTACATAATCTATCAGATGTGTGTCCAGGATGTGTACATGTGGAGTTTTTCTCTTTCCAGCTTCATATGAAAAGGAAGTTTCTGAGGCTTGAAAGTTTAATGTACAATCTTCCTTATTTTCTTTGAGCATAATATCCTGTGAAAGTGACTTTAAGGTGACTTTAAGCAGTGGTATCAATCAACAATTTTATTGGGAGTGGAGGTATTGATTTGTGAGGAAAGGTTTAAAATTATGAATTTATTTGTATTGTAACTAACATAATTGAAAGACAAACAGTTGTGTAATACGCAAAGTGGTGATTTCATGGCATGGCATAGTGGTTTCATTTCTTAGGTAGCCATATCTTGACTTTTTTATTTTCTTTTTGTTGAACGTGCAGGATGAAATCATTCGAATGTCAACCCTGCAGCCTCAGATTGAACGGCTGAAGGCTCAAAGTCAAGTACTCAAAGAGAAAGAACAAGGACCAGTGTTTCTGGATGCTGACCTTGCTGCTTTTACCAGCCATTTCAAACAAATATTTGCTGACATGCATGCCAGAGAAAAGCAGCTACAGACCAGTAAGTGTTGACAAGAAGTCAATTTGCCTGACTAACACACATAGAATAAGTGTTTATATTTTGCTTTCCCAGTTTTATATTTGCTTTTGTGATACTAAACCAGTAGTGTAATTCAGGTGCTCTTTTTTGCAAATTAATTAGTCTTTCAAAAATTGTCAGTTTATTCCATATTTTATATTAAGAAATCAAGGGAAGGTACACTATTCAGAAGCAAAGCTTCCACTCAACATAGTTCTGCCATCAAACTTCCTCTTGTTAGCATGTTTATGGACAGATACAGTGATATTTTTTAGCACCATAAAACTGTCTTTGTTTATTTGGATTACAAGACAAGGCAGTCCATCTCTGTCAGTAAGTAGAGAGGAAAGACAGCTTAATTACAGGACTGAATTCACTCTAAATTTTTACAGATTTAACTCTATAAGTCTCATCAAAGAGAGTAACCACCTCAGAATATCTAGTTTTTCATCATGCTGCCAAGTCTTTCTTATTTGCAACACAAAACATGACTGCCAATTATAACATTTTGATATTTTTAGTAAAATGAACTTTTCAAAAGGGGCAAACATTATACCAAAATAGAAAGTTAACTATTGCTAATTAGTGATATATAGCATATCAGTAATTACTGTACACATTCTGTGTTAGCTTATGAAATTAATAAAGTATCAGAAAAAAAATAAATTCAACTTTTCAACAAAGATATTATTTGCCACTTAAATCACCGATATCTCTAAATTATTGTACTGATTTGAAATTTGACATAGTGCTAGCTCCTTCTAGTGGATTTTTCTAATATTCCTCCTAAATTCTTTCACAGAGAGTCTTGGATATTGTTTTTTTAATACTACATTACTGCACTGCTGTAGTTATTTTACATGTGTCCACATATGCAAACTGAAGAGATGATGATGTGTGGGAGAAGAGAAGGAATAAAATACAAGTGTCCCAAAGCAAGTGATGAAAAAATGAATTGTAGAAATTTTACATTAAGGAGTGTTTTTTATTTATTTTTAAAGTTTTTTAATTACTCTAAATTCAAGATGAGCAGTGGGCAAGATGTATAAACCATTAATGTGACTATGTTTTGCATGCTGAAAACAAGTTGCCGTTCTCCCAACAGAAACATAGTATCAATACTGGCTTCTTTATGATATTTTCGCTCTCCAAACATCCATAATTGTTTGGTTTGCCACGTTATATTTTGCTGTAGTGAGAGGTCATGAATTAACCAGTTGATTAGTCCAGTAAGGCAAATAGTGTTCACTGCCTGAAGTGTAATGCCATGGGCTTAGTAAAGTCCTTCCTGGGTATTCCTTCCCCGTCCTGGTCTGGAGTCAGCTCCTCCTGAGCCATGGCCAGCTGCAGGAACAGCTGTCCTGAGGTGGAAGCACTGAACAGGCTGGGGAGAATCTCCTTTAGTTCAAGAGAACAGAAGTCTCTAAATCAATATTGCATGGAGCCCTGGACAGTTTTTACTGCTTTTCTTGTGTTATATAGATGGGCCATACCCTGTGTCCTTATTCTGGCCTTACTTTAATAGAAAACATTGAAATTTTGTTAGAGTATTTTAGATCTTGCTGTCTTTTATTTACATGAATTATTTGTAATTAATTATTTCCTGCAGATGAAAAAGTCTCCTGAAGACTGAATGATGTATTGCAGATCAGTTATAAGATTTGATGCTTTTTTTTTTCTTTCATATACATAAAACTTACATGTGTTTAAAAATATTTTTCTTTTTGGATCCATGGTGAAGATTTATGTTAAAAAGATATTTCTTTTTGTCTGTCATAAGAGGTTTGTTTATTTTGTAAAGGTTTTTTTTTTGGGTGTTTTTTGTTAATATTCCATTGCTTCATTATCTTTTCTGATGGATAAGGGTATTTAGCTCTTCTGTTTTTCAAGGGAATTTTTCCCTCATAAACAGTTTTCTCTAATTTGGAGATTGTCTCCCTCAAAATTTTTTTTTTGGTTAGGGTTTGTTTGTGATTTTTTTGAAAGTGATATCAGCTTAGTTTTGGGGGTTTTTTTATAAATATTCAAGAGTGCTTAGTAGTTTCTCTGTGCTGCACAGAAGATTTGTCAGTAAAATAATACTACAGACTAACTCAGATTTTCTTTCATGTTTTTCTCCATAATTTGATTAGCATTTCCAGTTACAAAAGCTATTTTAAATTCTGAAACCTATTTGGTTGGGGTTTTTTCATTATTTTGTGGTGCTGTTTTTGCAAGAGATACAACCTCATAAAATATTAATAAATAGAACCTAATTTTTCTCTCTTTATAAAATGTCTGTATATCCATATGTCATTTTGAATGTGATGTATCCAGCATTCCAGCTCTCTCTTCTCCCCAAACACATTTAATGTCTAGAATATTGGTGTATAGAAAAATAAAGGTCCGATCGAGCTTAAAACTGTTCAGTAATCTACACAAGGGATTGAAATTGACAATAGCGACAATGATTCAAATATGAATAACCTGATTTCTCAAGGAGCTTCTCAGATTTTGTAATGCCCTGGTGAAAAAGGAGGTTTTTTACACTACATTTGTTTGTCTTGAAATTAACTGCTGCTATGTCAGAGAGATTTCTTGGGAGCAGCATGGTCAGCCTCCCATTCCCCTGAGCCCAGGGAGAGCTGACAGTCAGCGTCAGGCACGTGAACTCTCCCTGGTTCAAACTTCCTCCTGGGTAGCAGCTGATTCATTCCAGCACTCCTTTAGCTCTGTGACTTAACCAAATTCCATTAAGGTGCTCTGCTTTTCAGTCTCGCTGCATTGAGCTGCTAGCCTGTCATGGCCTTGATTCAGATACATGTTCTCATTGAGATTCATCTTCTTCTGAGGGAAATTGGAAAATCGTTAGATTTTTAGCAAGTAACTAAAAAAAAAAAAAAAGTCTATTGTCATAGATAAAACTGAAAGTATCAAGATGGAGGTGGCAAAGAAAAAGTCATATTTATTTCCATTTTTCTCTACTTCATAAATTTATGCACTGTGGTTTCTTTTCAAGTTCTGATTCTACCTTTGCAGGATCAGTAATTCCCAAAGGTGAAGTCATCATTGTCATCATTGCTGTTGTTATTAGTAATGATGAATTATTCATCTACATTCAAATTATGTTTCTCCTGTTTATTTCAGGAAGTACTTTAGAAAGTTTTTGCCTTCTCTATCATGTAATGATTCTTTAGACTTTTTATTTACCCGTGCCATGCTTAAAATTATTTTGCATGCGCATCATTATTCTCTCTAATCAACTAGTACAGTATCTTAGATTGTTGGATTGCATAGAGCTTATGCAATTCAAACTTGGCATAATTATATAAGATAATAAACTACAGTAACTGGAACAGTATGATGACCATTTGGAGTTTTAGTCTGTAATTATTCTGCTTTGATTAAAACTTTGAACTGCTAACTTATTTTGATGCTTTAAGTGCATTGGAAATGGGTTGCAAGTGTCAGTGGAATTTTAATGGTACATAAAATAACCTTTCACAAATCATTGTGGAGTTGAGAAAGGAAAATTTTAAGCAAGTATCCTGAAAATTTCATTACTATAAGTCTTTTTTTAAGACCTGAACTATTATTTAGTAGTAAAAATATTCACTGCTGTTTGATTTTGAGGGATAAAGTTTGCTTAACCTTTTTTTAAGTGTGTCTTTCAAACTGAAGATACAGTTTAGATGTATGTGAGAATTTATTGTTTTAATAAGTTGCATGCAAGCAATTTCTTTTCCTTTTTTCCCCCTAGCCATTTCCTTCGGTAATTATTTTTATTTAAATCAAGATCAAAAGGACAAAGCAGCCTGTGAAATGAATGTGTATGAGATAATGTCCTCTACTCTGTAGGTGATTTTATCCTTTTCCTCAGTGGTAAAAATGAATATTTTTATGGACGAAAAAAATAAACCCACCTAAAAAATAATTGTATTTTTAAAAGATATTTACTGTTACATTAGGTCCTGTAGAACTGGAGAAGGGCTTCCCTGGAAGTGCTCAAAGCAATGTTGGATGGGACTTGAGCAACCTGATCTAGTGGAAGGTGTCCCTGCCTTCCACTAGATGGGGAATGGAACTGGCTGTTCTTCAGGGATGCTTCCAGCCACTCTGTGATTCTATTATTCCCTTCTGTTTCTTTCAAGAGCTTTGTAACAAAGAGTACTGCAAGTCCTAAATTACTTGCATAACATTGATCAAGTATTACACAAGATTTCTTCTGATTCCACTTTGAGACTTTCTGGTTAAAAATGTAGAAGGAAATGACAGCTTTTATGAAGACATCACTATAAAGACCTTAATAATTGGTTCAAGTATTTGTAGTGGAAAATAAGTAAAACAAAGTTGTGAAAGCATCACCCTGGTTTTAAATTGAATTTACTACTGAGGAGATTTTTATTGGAAATACATGAAGTTCAATCTTGTTAATTTATTTCAGGGAATAAGTCTTTACTAAAATAGTACATTTTAGGTCCCATAGATTATATTTATTGTCTTTGTGATGGTGCAATGAACAGCGGGACTTGTAATGACTTCAGGAGAAACACACAGCAACCTATCCAGTGTGATTTGAAAGTTGTTGAGATAATTGTATTCTCATTTGGGAAAATATTTTTGACTGAAAAATCTGGTCACAAAAAACAAGGAAGCTGTGAGGAAAAACAAAAAAAAAGTATTTTACTTGGAAAGCTATTTTCACATGTTTAGATAGTTAGGATTTATTTCTAATAAATAGAATTAACTGTCTATTTGAACATTCTGTTTCGAAATTTACAGACTTTCTCTAAAAGAAATATGTAAGTGCAAACGTATTAGTCAATTCTGAGTATGTCAGTTCTCAGGGGTTACAGTGTCAGTCACACCAAAATGAATTCCCTACAAGTGGAATATATATCATACAGAAATGAATTTTTCCCTTCTCTGATGGGAACTGTATTCTGATATTTTACAGTAACATTTTTTTTAATATATCCTCCTGTGATATTTTGTTACAGTTCTGTCCTGGAGCTAGTGTTGCTATATCTAAACTAGGCCCTACTATTGAGGATCTTACATACTGCATCTTTCTCATTGCCAATTCATTGTTTTACATAATGCAGCAGAATCCATATTAATACACTTTGCTTATTGTGTGGACTTCAGTCCATAAGTATTAGTATCACAAAGAAAATTTTAAGATAAAATGAAACAGGTCTTGAATGTGGGTTTATGTTATTAGCATGGTGAATTTAGAGATTCATATTGCCCACAGAGAGGCCATAAATGGTTTAGAATATTTAGGCTGTTATAACTGGGTAATGTGAATCCCACTGTAGGAGCTTGACTGAATTCTCACCATTGCCATCATGTGCTGCTAAAATAATTAAGGCTTTTAAGTGCCATCCTGAAAGTTAATCTGCTTCTTTGTGGATGAAATTGCTGCCACATTGTCTGTCTTAAAAAAAGAATCAGAAACTATTTCATTATTACTAATCTGCTTTAATCTGGAAAAGTGAAATTGGAAAACTATGGTTACACAACTTAAAGATACTTTCTAAAGTTAATATCTAATAACCAAATTGTAAAGGCAGTAGTTTTATTAAATCAACATATTTCATCCCATTTGAACTCTTTCTTAGTCCATCCAATATTAGAAAACATAATTCATTACAACTGAATGAAATGTTTGGATGGTTTAAAACTTTTTATTATTATTAGAAAAGTTACCTGGTAAGGGTTTGATGCAATTTGGTGGAATTTGCTATTGCAGTTTTCAGCTGTTCTGAGATACTCTTCAGTACTACCAAAACCAGCTTTCTTTTACTTAAATGCTTGAAGTTATACATTAGTCATAAGATTGGTTTTCCATTTAAAGGACGAAATAACTTGGAGAAGTCAAACATGACATCACAATACTGAACATTTCAGAGTTTAAATGTATGTTCTATTCTAAAATAGAAATTGTTTGGATTAAATGAGTCAAAGACAATACAAATTTCACTAAGGAAAGAAAAGATTTTAAATGTTACTGGATGAAATGGAAAATGTTTGGGTATTTTATTTATTTCTGTGTACAAATATACCTCACAAGGGAAGGAATTCTTGTCTTTCTTGGTCCCAAGTCCTGTCTCTTGTAAATCCCCAGATATATGTGCTAAATCACATCAGCCAAGTCTTTTATGATGAAGATTTGCCATACAATGTGCATACTTCACAAGAGATATTGTCCTGATTGTGGGAAGTTGGTATGATACCTGACTGGAAATGCAAATTTTTTTTCACATCACATTCTGTTGATCAACTAAAAAATTAAAAGCTGAAGTACATTTTTCCAAACACTGCTGTATGACTCAAGCAAATTTGCACTTAAAAATTTTAACTGTGTTGTTTGTCAAAACTACTTTTTGGACAGCTTTATTATTTTTCCGTACATTTCTTTGTGAAGCCCCAGAGAATATTGAGGAGGATACAGGAGATACAAATGACTGCAACTTTCTTTGAGCTTTTATATTCTTCATTATTATGAACAAGTTGGAAATGTTTCAGTTCCAACCAGCCATGCTATTTGTCTGTACATTTTTCAGTGAATATAGAGGCAACTGTTAATGGCAGAGGGAATGTATCTGCTAATGAGTTGCTCATGTGTGTGCCAGATGTTGTCTATTTGCAGCAGCTGTAATGTTGGCACAATAAGCATAGTTCAATAAAATTCAACTTTATTGTAGAAGGAAGATTAATTTTCTAAGCTTTTAACAGATGTCCTTAATGGAACATTTTCCTTGAACAGAAACATTGAACACATAAACATGGGCCATAAAAGGGAAACCTAGTTCCTAACACATTTCTGAAATTGGATTTTAGGTTAAGTACAATGGTTTGTCTGTTGATCTCTGAACACACGTATTGAAAATAGTTATCTTGGCTTCCTTCTGACCTGTAATAACAGGGTCAGTCAAATGGCATGCAACTCATAAAATGCTAGAGGTATCTCAAACATTAGAAGGAGTAGGTGCATTTTTCAAAATATTTTTACTTCCAAAATATTTTTTTATAGTTCTGATACACACTGGGCCTGTTGCAATCTCTTGCCAAACAGCCATAGACTTCAATAAAGACTTCAATATAGACTTCAAATAAACATCTTTTATCACGTGTCGTCTGTCAGCAAACTGAATAGTGAAGCAAAATATTGTTTTATTTCCTTTCTTCCTTCCTCCCTTCCTTCCTTTATTTCCTTCCCTTTTTTTCCCATTGAATGCAGTTTTTGACAGTTTGCCTCCTGCTCACTACAAGGAGACAATGAACACTATACTTGTGTGGATGCAGCAGTCAGAATCTAAACTCTCCATGCCTCAGGTCGCAGTTGCTGAATATGAAATCATGGAGCAGAGACTCAGGGAGTTAAAGGTGAGTGATCAAGCTGTGGGCACAAATGTCTCAACTGAGTAGTTTAGAGGAACAGAACTATAAGTTGGTACATAAATCTGCTGAAGTCTGTGGATCTTGAGTAAATAATGCTCATTTGAGTTTTAGGCCAGGGCTTCAGGAGATGGTGATTGCTGCTTATATTCATTCCTGAAGATAAAGAATTTAAAATGGTGCTTGCCATGGAAAGCAATTTCATAAGATACTGAAAATGTTAAGGAAAAGCCCTTGTTTGTCCCCATGGTATATAAAATATTCCTTTGATAATAACTCTGGTAGTAAAATATAGATTTAGGCAATTGCATTTTCCAGTGCTGACATGAAAACGATTCTGATTTGCAAAATGCAGCACAGTCTTTTGACAGATTTCCTGCCAAATTTACAAGTAGACACAAATGGGGAACAAATTTTAACAGTGGGTACAAACCTTCCCTGTATTTCCATGTCTGATAGAGTTTCTACTCTCAGATGTCTAATGAACATATTGTTTGATGCATATTCTGAAATAAAGCTTAGAATATAGGAAATAACACTGGATGAAGTAAATTTGGGCTGAGAATTGCAAAAGTTCTGAGAAGCTATAAAAAATGTCAATCACAGACATTCTCTAAGTTTATATTTTTTTCTTCTCCATGTTCTGGTTCTTTTCTCTGCGTCTTTTGAAAGTGTCATCATCAGGGTCATAGTAAATTCCTATCTCAAATTAATCAAATGTATGTAGATCGTGCCTATTAAAATGTGTCAATACCTCTGGTTGTATTCTCAGTTCAACAAAAAAACCATTCTACGTTATATGAGAAAAACAATTCCAAATTGCTCAGTAAATGATGCCATTGCATGTTTTAGCAGAGGTAACCTCTGTATCTTGCCTGTGTTTGTGAAACGAAGATAATTGCCTAGCACATTAATCGAAATTCCACTTGCTTCTTGTTCACAGGCTCTACAAAGTTCTCTGCAAGAGCAGCAGAAAGGCCTGACCTATCTCAGCACAACTGTGGAAGACCTGTCGAGGAAAGCCCCTGCGGAAGTCAGTCAGAGTTACCGCTCAGAGGTTGAGGTGGTCCTTGGCCGCTGGAAGAAGCTCTCGGCACAGCTGGCAGAACATTGCCAGAAACTGGAGGAGCGTGTGACCAAACTCCAACGATTCCAGGTTCATCAAACTTTCTCATCCTCAGCTTATACGTGGTGGCTTGTTGCTGGGGGACTAAGGCAGAACACATTTAAGTGTTTCTTTCAGAAATTGACACCAAAGTGAGATATCAAAACATGACAAAAAATGTAGTTAAATGTTTGCTTGATTTTGATGAATACACGATTTTACTTTGAATTCTGATTTTGTGGCTGTTTCTACCTATGTTGTTTCATTAGCAAAAGGCTTAAATTTCATTAAAAATTGAAAATAATGTTCCTCTACTTATTTTCCAATAGAAAAGAAGCACTTATTCATGCATCTGAAGTAGCTGTACCATACTGACTTTAATGAATTCACTTATATAATTAAAGTCATCTGTTATATAGTAGTATCTTGTTGGCAGTCTCCAGAAAGCAGAAGTGTATTTCAGGTACTTAGAATGTTTTTTTAGAACCTCACCTGGGTATTTGTAGGGCTGCTTCTCATTTTTTGTAAGGCTGTTTCACACATTTTTCCTTTCCTCCTCTGTCTGTCTGACATTTTTGTCCTTTCTTAACGACAGTGCCACTGAGCATCACTGGCCCACCACAACATCAGCCATGTCCTGTGGTGGTTCCGCAGGGAGAAGCTGGAATTGTCTGTGTTGAGCACAGGACAGCACCTGTCTTCTCCTCACAGATACCACCCTACTCCCAAAACAGTGCCACATAAAAAAAGCAAGGCACTCTTGGCTTAAGAAATTCAAACTTCTGTCTTTTCCCTCTCTTCTGCATCTTGTCTTCACTCCCACTCCTTCGCCAAACTTAGAGGTTTTCCCACTGGTTTTGAAAAGGTCCTGAGCATTGTGACCATGCTCATGTAAAACATTCAAAGCAGTGTGAGCTGTTGATGCACACAAATTTTAGCCCTTATATTTATTGCTGAAATCCCTCTGGTGCACATCTAATGTAAAAGCCATTGTCTTTTGAGCTTGTTGAATGACTTCTCATCCAGATTATTGTTCTAGCTGTTGTAATTTATGGAATGTGTCAGTATGGGATATGATGAAATCAGTGTTCATAAACAAAATGCATTTACAAGCTGATTAAAAATGCGAGTCATAAGTTTGATCTTCATTGGTGGCGGGAGACTAATTTCTTTTTAAGTAAATCCCACCAGATATATATTTTACTGCATTAATGAACTAAAAGTATTCTTGTAAAGGTATTAAAGTTTCATTATGAAATATGATTCTGAAATATTTTTATTGTTGATAATGGAATGCACAGTAGATATTTCAACAGTGTTTTGATAATTGCCATTCTGGAGTATACTGATAATTTTTGTGTGAATAATTTTATTCAGTTCATTTTCATGATAACCTGTTTTTTTTAAGTATATCAGTCACATTAGGGAAATGTTCCCTTTGGTTACTCGTCTCATAATGGTTGCTAAGGCATATTTGTATGCATTTTAGGACACAGTCACTATTCTAACAACTTTTTTGTGCTTTAACTCAGCTTTGCATATAGCATGTAATATCAATATGTATTTCATTAGTGATGGAAATAGTTTGATGAAAAAATGCTTTATAATTTAAAGTTTTTGCCATTCATGCATTTTATTTTTATACGTGCATCTGATTGTCAAAGATGGAATTTTAAGGTAATTTTAAGTGGCATTTTTTTGATCTAATTCTACTTTTCAAGTTATTAGATTACCTATGTAATGCTGCCTGGACTGGCAGCATTCCCTCTTTTCAAGTATTTGATGTTCAGATTTTTTTTGTTAACTGCAAGAGTTAAATAAAGACTATGGAAATAATATTCCTATTCTAGTGCTAGAAACAGTAATTGAGAGACTCTGTAATGAAGTTACTCATTGAGTCATTATATGATTTTAGTTTCTGAAGCGAATCTCTTTCAGTTACATTGGCTTTTTTCATTCTGAAGAGTGAAGGTGTTTTTCTGTGTTTTTCTGGTAGAAAAATAGGCACTACAGCATATAACTTCCGAAAGAATTCTGAAGTTTAAATGAAAACACAGAACATTTGATGGGTGAGACTGAATTAAATGCCAAGTATGAGTAATCTGAAGCCATAGAAGGAACCAATGAAAAAGCATGCAGTATCCAAACATAAATGATATCTAGAAGACATAAATTTGAGAGCCATAAGGTTGTCTGCTCACAGACACATTAAACTTGGTCAGAAATGGTCAGAGTGCAGGTTAAAGTGTTGATGACAGTCCCAGCTAAAATTGGTTTTGCTTGTTTGCTGTGTTTGTATTTTCAGACAGTTCAATAATGGTAAAATTACATTGCAATGAATTTTAGTTGTAGTGTCAGAATGAATTACACTCTTGCCAGTCAGGTTTTGTGTGATGCAATTAAATGTCTCTTTAATACACAGAATGACACTAAAACACTGAGAAAGTGGATGGCTGAGGTGGATGTTTTCCTGAAGGAAGAGTGGCCTGCCCTTGGAGACTCAGAAGCACTGGAAAAGCAACTTGAGCAATGTACAGTGAGTATTACCTGCCTGCTTGGCAGTTATTCAATTCTTCTCTATGAGCTGAGCTTATACAGAAGTTACACAAATGATTACTAAAAATAAATCTAGTTCCTAAAAATAAATGCATTTAGAAAGGGGACTGACTCCTGCAGTGTGTTTGAATCTTTTGCATGTCCTGGTTTTGAAGGAAAATTCATTTAAAAAGAAGGAGACTTTAATACCTGAAGGAGGTACACAGTGACATTTTTTTTTCATGTATTTATAGCAGGATCACACTATCAAATCCAGGAAATAATATATAACTTTCCTCTAAAGTCAACTGTTTATTTACTTGGTTGAGCTCATGAATGTTGCATTTTTTTTTTTTTTTAATCTTTATAATCTGTGCCAAAATATCTTTTTTCTGTATCTGTTACTCATGTGATTTACAAACTTTTCTGATTGTTCCAAAAGAACTTGCAGGTATTGCGAGTTCTATCTATTCTTTTTTTCACTAAACTTACAAGTTCCAGGATGTTATCCCAGCAGAGTTTTAAAGCATCATGAAGTATTGGTACTTCCATCACAGGGTTTACAAATTCTTCTTCCTGTCCCAACAGAGTGTGTAAGTGCAGTGAATCTTGTAATCCATGATGGTCCCTGTCGATATGCTCAGTGGAATTTACAAGTTCTGTAAATGTTCTGGCAGGATGTGTAAATATTATGAAACATACACAGTGATTTTACAGAACTGCAAGTTCTCTCATATTTTCTCTTAGCCATTATTTAAATAAGAATTATTATTTTTCACCATTATAATGGAATGTTCTTTCAGAAATGTGAATAAAAGGTATTTCTCATGTTTTCAACCAACAGAAGAGAAGCATTTTAAGTGATATAATATATGTATTTTAACATTATATATGTATATATTTTTAGTGTATAATAACATTTAAAAGTTACATAATTTTATTTGGTATACAATAGCTTGCCACATTACAGCTGGTCATTCCTTTTAATTTATTTTCATAGATGAGTCTGCTGATTCTGCTCATTTAACTGGGGATTTGAACCCCAGATGAGTCAGAATCTCGTGTAGACGAGATAGACATTTGCATAGGGATCCCATATCTGAAACTTTGTGTGAATGCTGCTTGACTAATCTTCTGCTCTTCCTTCAGGCTTTAGTAAATGATATCCAGACAATCCAGCCCAGTTTGAACAGTGTTAATGAGACTGGGAAGAAAATGAAGAGTGAAGCAGAGCCAGAGTTTGCTTCTAGAATAGAGTCAGAGCTAAAGGATCTCAATGCTCAGTGGGACCACATTTGCCAACAGGTACCAAGTCTCCTGCTGTGACTGGTTCTTTTTAAATTAATCATCAGGGTCCTCATTGGCAGAAATTGTCCTTCTATACATATGCAGTAGATATGAAACTGAATTTAGAAATATTAATTCAACTAATATTTTCCAGAGTGTAATTTAGCCTGTAGCAGTATATGTAAAGTATATTTATTAATATCATAACACAAGATCTTACTATTTTTATAACAAAGATATGTACTAATATATTAGATCTACAGCAGTGTAATTTATGGCTCTTCCAAAACCAGATTTGTGAAGGTGTTGTTTAGGCATTTGACAAAACAATCAAGTTCTGTACTTAGTTTTATGTTTTCTTCTACATTGTTGAAATTGCATGTCATTACTCTGGGTGAAAATAGGCATTAAAGCAGTGAAGGGTTCATAATTCAATAACTCAGAATTAAGAGTACATGCACATATGTGTGTGTATAGTCTCCAGCAGTCACATGGATTTGAGAGAATGGGACATAACAGAAAAGGACAGTTCTTTTATTTTAGTTAAAGGCATTATTAATAAACAATTTTACAGAGTAAGGAAGCTAAAAATTACTATTATTTCACTGATTGCATTTGGACACATTCTTTTTGACCACTCAAATATTTTTTTTTCATGTTATTACCTTTAAATTTTTCCTACTTGCTCTTTCTCTTGTCTACCTTTTTAATGTATATTTTAATAAAGTAAAAGTGATAACTGTTAATGAGGTACAACATTTTCTAAAATTTTTATTATTCACTTTATATGTGAAAAATAATCTCTTTTTTTTCTATTTTTTTTATAAACATGCTATAAAAAAAAGTTGATCTTTGAAATCTGTAAGATATTTTTTTGATCCAGTTTTGTAGTTTTCCCCTTTTCTACCATGGAGTATTCCTTTTTTTTTGTGATATTAATAAGCTGGATACCTTTGCAGTTCTCTCACAGAAATTTCAAGTATTGCCTTACAAGAATAGAAGTCTGTCACAGTTTTCTTCTGACTTCCTGGAAAATCTGTCTGTAATAATTTCATTCAATACAAGGCACAAATTATTCCCTCTCAGTGGGAATTTCTAATACAACTTTTTCAGTAATAGCTATTAAAATACATGAATAGTAAATACAAAAATTGATTTGTGGAGGTTTCTTGAAAAGATTTGGAAAAGTCGGCTTGGCTTGATATACATGCAGTTAATATGAGTGTGAGAGCTGACAATTGGCAGATGTCATTGAGAATTCAGATACTCTTTTCAGGTGATAGGAGATTACCTTCTCTTCTGGTGCTGGGACTGAGGAAGAGACAATTTTGCAGAGCCACATACAATTCTGCTTTTATACTCACTGGTTGTTGCTCTATTTTGTTCTGTAAAACAACATTTATGTAGAACGGCATTTACATTTAACAGCTCAAGGCTCAAGGATGAGTAACAAACCAATAAATGTCAGAAATTAAAACTAAATACTAGGAAAATTGCTCCTGATACTACTGAAAATAATGTTTACTGAAGCAACACCACAGAGCAGAATATTGGAGCAATAAGCTCTGCGAGCCCAGCTCTGGGAAATGGCACCATTACAACTTACTATATTTGATGCAAACTTCTTAATGCCATTGAAAGATGGTAAATGGATCAATCAGAGACAGTTTTGATAGGTTAATGCATAATTCATAGAATCAGGGAATGGTTTGGGATGAGGTGATCTAAAATATTTTCTAGTTCTAGTTCCATACATGAGCTATATAACAGCATTATATGACCCCCAGTTAGAGATTGGTAAATCTTTTAACAGTAGTATTTTTCCCTTTACAATAAATAGTTTATTCCAGTAGGAGATTGGGTTTTTTTTCTTTATATATTTTTAGGACATTTGTCTTTCTAAGGCATTCATTAATGAATTAATCAACAGAAGAAAGATATGCATATTGCTTTATTCTCTAGTAAATTGCATTCAAACTAGTGAGAAGGTCATCTGACTTTATAGCTCAAAAGCATTTGGTTTCACCCTTGAATGCACTTTCAAAGTCTCCTGTGGTTATTCTTTTTACATCTTACAGAAGATGATCCCTGGGAGATGTTCTTTCCCAGATTTGTTTTCTGACACATCAGCATATGGTGCAGATTTTCATTCTAGAATCATTACAAACTCATTCTGCACAGCCATGATTTGCTAAAAAAAGGATGTAGTACTTTTTTGATTGTCTGTTATTAATATCTATCTAATTACTTGTTAACATCTGCCTAATTACAGCAATCTTATTAATACAGGATTTAATTTTATTCTTTTCAGGCTAAAACATTGTCAAGTTTGTACAGGAGCTTTGCTTCAAGTACTATGTTATCTTTTCTTTCTTAAAGGCCTATGCTAAGAAGGCTGCACTAAAAGGTGGTCTGGATAAGACTGTGAGTCTCAGAAAGGATTTGTCAGAGATGCACGAGTGGATAACACAAGCTGAGGAGGAATATTTGGAAAGAGATTTTGAGTATAAAACACCTGATGAGTTACAGAAAGCTGTTGAGGAGCTGAAGGTAAAAGATGAACAAATTCCTTGAGCTGTGTTCAAACTTCTTGAAGCTCTCATTGTAAAGAGAGTCTACTCTTTCTTTTAGGAAAGTGCCTTTTCAGATCTACTTGCCTAAAGTTAAACACAGTAGGTGGTTTGAAGTAATTTCTATTTGGAATATGCTAGAAGATATTTGATATTCCTCAACACTGCATTGCTTTTTTTCTGATGTGCTTTATTGGAAATTGATTTGGATGTAATTTCGACATTCTTTTACTTATGGTATAATCCCTAAAAATTGGGTGCTAGCAGCAACAGAGTGAAACCAGTTTTATATCTTCTCTTCATATTAGAATGTGCAGAAAAAAAAATAGGATGTTTGGATGCATCTTGGTGTGTTCTATGTATGAATATGATGTCTTTAATATGGGAATATAGAAACAGCATATTTTGATCTCAATTAAAAATGTTTCTTTCATGTGGGATGAACATGGCCTTTGGAAAAAACAACTAATTTGTGATACGTGCTTAAATACACTCTGGCTAAGCCACTGGATGTGGGCTTAATTCTTATTTCGAAGGTGAATTGTTTAGCTTGTGCTGTTCAGGAAGCCAGATTATAACCTGATTGTCATTATGTATATAGCTTTGGCAATCTACCAAACACTTTGTTTTCAAACTGTTAATATTCCATATTTTTTTCCAATGTTTGAGAGTTTCAGACCATGCAACTGATGATCTCTTTATTTACTGACACAAATTATTTGCTGCCGGTCAGAATACACATAATATAAGGAAATTTATGTTACAATTCAATTGTAAATGAGACAAATATCAAAAGCAGGTATCTGCTCTAAAGACAAAATTCTTTTTTAGTAACTAAATAGCAAAACTCGATTTTATACATTGCACTGCATATTAAAACAGGTAAAATGTATAGTTTTATATGCAATCACCATTATGGATTCCTAGCAGATATTTTGTACCCAGATGAAGTACAGCAATTTCAGACACCTTGACCTAGGAAATAACCATATTATTTGTCATGGTATCACAACAGAGAAAATCTGGAGCAGAATTCCATTTCTTCCCACAGCTAGAGAAGAGGAGAGTCAAGAGCAACCTTATAAACTTCCTCTAGCAGTGTCAGTCTGATCACAGTTATTCTGGTTCATGAACTTCCTCAGAAACAGAGAGGGGAAAAAAAAAATTGTCAGGAATATGGTTTTGATTTAATGTTTTTTGGGCAGGGAGTTCTCGCTGTAAATTCCTGTGAAGGTCTGTAGGCACTGATGACACTTTTTATAACATCCCTATGTTTCCAGTTGTGATGTGATTCCAGTCATAGACACCAGAAAGCACTCAGAGGAAACAGTGCTAGGTATGAAAATCTCTTTCATGGACCACATAACAAGGGAGGGAGGAGCAATAGTGACCACACTACTCTATCTACAATAGAGAAAAATTTTCTGACTTTCTTTTTAAATGCAGGATAATGACAGCAACGAGAAGTATTTTTTTTTTTCTTTTTCTGCCTTTCTTGTGATTTTACCGTTAAATCTGAACACATGAATTTGTAAAACAACAGGGTTTTTGGGGTTTTTTTTTGTTTTTTTGGGGGTTTGTTTGTTTCTTTGTTGTCACTTGTGGTTCATAAGTTGTGATGGTAATGCCATTTGGAGCATTTTTTGGAGGAAAAAAGTACTGAAATGTTCCATTAGTGTGAGAGCTCCAGAACACTAGATGCTTGTTAAATTTCATTGAGTATTGTGTATTGGCAACAAAATGAAATAAAAGTTTTTTGGATGCATTCAAGATTATTTCAGGAAGTCTGGGAATTAATACATCCTGTTGTATTTTGTTTTGTTGTTGTGTTGTTTGGGATTTTTCTCCCTCATGAATTCTGTCAGAGAATTCTGGTAGTTACTAGAAATAGCTTTCCTTCTTAAACCATGACTACAGCTTCTCCTTTTTTTCCCTTTCCAGAGAGCAAAGGAGGAAGCCCTGCAGAAAGAAGTGAAAGTGAAGCTTATTACAGATTCTGTGAATAACTTTATAGCAAAGGCTCCACCAGCAGCTCATGAGGCTTTGAAAAAAGAGCTGGATGTTCTAATTACCAGCTACCAGCAACTCTGCAGCAGGCTGAATGGAAAGTGGAAGACTTTGGAGGTTTGATGTCTTGTCAGTCTTCTATTTATAGCCCTTTTAACTGCAAGAAGTAAGGTGGAAAGCACAGCTGTATTATGTGGTATCATGAGTAGCCCAAGGCTATCCTGGCTTTATGAGCCATATACCAAGTACCCCATGTTATGAGCCACACACAAAGTTGTTTTGAGACTCATATCTGCCAGAGAGTCGTGTTGCAAGAGAGGCCTGAGACACAGCTCTTAGGTCAGAGACAGCAATGGATGCTCAAAATTCTAATCCTTCCTGAGATGAAGCCAAGAATCTGGCTTTGTAGCAGCCCTGTGATGTTCTCTTCATCAGCTCCTCTAGGCTTCTGTCTTTCATGGCTAAGGTTTTTGACTGGACAGCCCTGGAGCTGGTCAAGTGGTGTTATCTCAGCATGGGAGCAGCATTTGATCTGCTGGCAACCTGAATATTTCTCATGCATTTTGAGATGACCCTGCCATTTTGCCCAATTTCATTGCAAATTCTTGCCATGGGGCTGCTTTTTTGTTATACAGCAGTCACAGTGAATTGGGTGTGTTTTTTTGTTAGGAATGTTGCAAGAGTTAAATTTTGTTTGTGAATAATTTGCAAGACCTAACCTCATTCAGGACAGTAATATATCAGAGTAAAGTTTAGCTTGTCTAAACTTAACTCTGGAAAATTAGGTGTGTAGTTTAAACTGGTAATCTGTATTTACCCTAATCATTGATGGTGTGTTGTTGCATGTTAATATCCCTCTATAACCCAAATTTAGTGTGAGCAAAGTTAGGTGAGATGAATTGTATTCTGGGAAGCTTGATCTGCCAAGAGTGTAATGTATTTCAATAACATTATTGTAACTTCTACTAACAACAACAAAAAAAAAGGAACAAAAAAAAGATTATTTATGGAGTATTTAAATGTTTTGTTTGTGTATTAAGTGCTATTTTAATCTGCTTATTTAATATCTTCAGGCACTGTATAAATAAAATATTAGACAATCATTTAATTTCAGGAGGATAAGAACATTTTACAACATTGCATTTTGTACTCTAACATTTAAAAGGCCTATAAATTTCACTAAATGTGGTTTAGAATTAATTTCCATAGAGATTTTAGTCTGAATTCTTAAAAGCTGATATTTTATGAACCTGTGATTTAAGCAATTAATATGTAAGGAATCTAAGTGCATTTTTATAATAAAGTCATAAATTTCTAACACGGGTCTTTAAAAATTCTGCTCACTTTTATATTGATGTAAGAAAACTTTACAGAAAGCATGTAAAGTGGATAATACATGAAAATGAAGACTCAACTTGCGTTTTGCAGAGTTCACTTTTTCATGTTATTTTCTGTGATTTTGCTCTGTTTAATCTAAATTATGGTTTTCTGGTTTTTTATATTACTTTGGATCATAAGAGTACTGGCAAATAAAATCAATATTGTCCCATAAGCCTCAGATATCAACCATGTTGCTTTGGGGAAGAGTCATGAATGTTTTCAGTATTTTAATGAGTGAGAAGTTTCTGTGACATTTTCAATCTAAATAAACCTTTTCTTCATCAGGAGGTATGGGCATGTTGGCGCGAATTATTGTCATATTTGGATGCAGAAAATAAATGGTTGAATGAGATTGAACTAAAACTCAAAGCAACTGAAAATGTCCAGGGAGGTGCAGAAGAGATTTCTGAGTCTCTAGATGTAAGTGCTAACTTAAATAATAACCAAATCATATGTGCTGATAAACTGTAAATTTCATGCCATTTTAAAGAAACTATGAACTGACATTACACTTGAACAAGGTGCAGAATAGTTTATAAGTCCTAAGTTCTTACTAGATTCAACAAGTGGGGTTTTGAATTCAAATCCACCTAAATCAAACAATATTAAATGTGTTGTGCTGGGTGTCATAGGCAGTTTTGGTAATAATGAACTTTCTTAAAAAAACAAAACTCACTTCAGCCAGTCAAAAAAATGTTGAAGGCTTCAGAGAGGTCAAGTTTTCATCATAGCAGTGCAACTTTGTTTATCATTCTTAAGTTTTTATTTATGGAGCCTTTAAAATTAGTAGAAATTAAATACATGCTCGTAGTGCATCAAAATTCAAAATACTGCATTGATAATCCATTTTTGCTGTTGAATTTCATGCATTCAGATACTCAAGCAAGTGTTTTATATTAAGATACTAGTACTCTCACTGAACTCATTGGGCATAGTCCACATCTTTAAAATTATCAGTAAATTTATTTATTGCTTTATGAAAAATATTCATGCTTCGTAATACTTAGAACAGAACATTAGTTGTCAAGGAACATATTATGTCATGGAACATAAGTATTTCATCTTTTTTTTCTCTGCTTTTATTGTATATGAAATATGAAATTTCTTTCTTCTATTTTTAAGGCAAATTGGAATAGCTCTGTAGAATTTTATTTTAAACAATGAAAATAAACTCCTTTTTTTGACTTTTTTCAGTCTTTGGAACGTTTAATGAGGCATCCAGAAGATAATCGTAACCAGATTCGGGAGCTGGCTCAGACTTTGACAGATGGTGGAATCTTGGATGAATTGATAAATGAGAAACTTGAGAAGTTTAATACTCGGTGGGAAGAACTTCAACAGGAGGTATATTTAATGATCCTCCCATTAAGTAGAGGACAGTCTAACACCATTTAAAAAAAAAAAAAAGAGTTATTTTGTTGGTACAGTTCCTAAGCAGGTCACAAACAAAATTTTACATTAGAAGTGGTTTCATGGGTGTGGTGGGTTAACTCCAGTAGGCAGCAAAGCATCACAAGACTCCACATCTCCTCATACTTTGGTGGAGATTATAGAAAAGGCAAAAGAGAGAAAACTCATGGATTGAGGTTTGGATGATATTATAAATCAAGGAAAAAAGGAGTAAAAGCAAGTGATGCAGGAGAAATTATCTCCAGGAGACTAATATTCAACCAGTCCCCATGCAATGACAATTTTGGAAACCCTTTTCCCCACCTCTTTCTACTGCTGAGCATGACCCTGTGTGGTGCTCAGGTCAGCTGTCCTGGCTGTGTCCTTTCAAAGCCCAGCCTGCTCACTGGAAGGGCAGAGTGAGAGAGACAAGGCTGTGGAAGCCGTGCTCAGCAATGGCTGAAACATCCCTGGGTTACCAACACTTTTTTGGCCACCAGTACAAACCACTGAACCATACATGGTGCTGTGAAGAAAATTAACTCAGTCCCAGGCAGAACCAGCAAAATAGGTGACTCTAAAACTTCAAAATTGAAGTGACCATCTAGTGGATTATATCTTTAATTGCATATATAAGATCTTTGACAAAACTCTAATCAAGAAGCAAATTATTTTCAAAATTAAACATGAGTAATATTTCTTACAGAAACATTTTATATTAAACAATAAATAAGTGTATCAATAAAAGGTTTAAAAAGACACTTCAATATAGTAATGCGTAACACAAGGAGAGCCAAATCTAGCAATATGCTATAAATATGATGAAAATATCAGCTCAGTACTGAAGTTTCTGAAGATCAGAAAGAATTATTAGGGAAAGACCTAGCAAAGGATGTAGACAGCCCCTTTATGACTGTAACCAGAACATGCTCGAAGACAAGCTACAAATACTGTCAAAAATTACTTGCTTACCATGATAGAAATGATGCACAATTGCAGATTTTTGGAAAGCAGCTCTATGAGAAGGATGACAATCTACCATTACAATGAAAAAAATTTTACTCCTTTCAGGGTGCTAGAAATATTCTTGTTTTTGAAAACAGGGGAAGTACTAACACTACAATAAAAATTATAGGAGGGTCCTCAGCTGTTCTGAGAATAAACTTGAAGGATGGGGAGGGAAAGAACATGGTGGTAGTTCTGGTGCAGTGCAGGCATTCACATAATTCTGTGTCGCTGGACAGTGTTATAACAGAAAAGTCTGTATAAGTTTCTATATATCTTCTCTTTTTGTAGCCCCTTTATTTTTATTTTTTTATTTTTTATTTTTTTTTATCTCACTTCTGTTTGAAAGCAGATGCACTCTGGAATTCTGCTTCTTGGTATTTGTTATTTTTTTACTGACTAGAAAACTAGGGATGTGCAGAAAGCTTCTGGGGTGTGAGAACAGCATTTTCAAATAGTCTTTTTGAGTGATTGTTGAATACTATTCAGTCACCACTAATAGATATTAAATCAAAATTCATAAAAGCTGCAGAGATTTAATTGCAAAGGCACATAATGAAGATGTTGTATGAAATTCTGGAAATAATTTAGATGAATATATAGGCAAAATATATCAGAAATTTATTCACTGCTCTCCAATTTCTTTCAAAGATAGAAAAAAATAATTGAGGTGGAAGGCTTCTTTAAAAGCTTCTTTGAAAGCTTGATCAGATAATAAGTACTTAAATACTAATGGTGAGATTTAACTCTGAAGTGGAAAAACAAACTCTTTTTTTTTTCTAGATTCCTGATAATGAATTGTCTGTGCTGTTTCTGTAGTCTCTTGAAATGCAAGCTGCATTCCCCTTGTATAAAAATATATTGCAGACACATAGCACAAATCAGCTCATGTTCAAGGTCACTTCTTCAGACAGGCTAATTGGCAATCCTAAAGTGGTGAGGTTATTTGTTTTTATTTGAATAATTGTGCGGGTAATTACCAAGACAATAAGCTCATGTGGGCAGAAACTGATACCTGAAATATTTATTCACTACTAATAGAGCAACCAAACCAACCCTCTTCTATATGAATGATGCTGCAAGACAATGCAGCTTTGCTACTGAGATAGAGATTCACTTTTAAAGGCAGATAATGGCTTTATGTTTGTGTGCCTTATCTTCTTTAGTTAACAAAGACTGAGTGTGTTTAGTTTGCTTTTGAACATTTGGGGTTGACTGATAAGCAAGGTATACCCTATCCTTACTTTTCAAGGACTGATTCACTTACAACTCTATATTTGGGATTTAAGAAACACTAAAGAGTTTGAAGCTAATATTGCAAGCAGCTGTCAATGCTAAAAGTGATTTACATCCTGTCCAGCAAACTTAAGAAATGTCAATCAGATATTCTTGAGACTGTGCTTGCAAAAAACTGTACAAAACATTATTGTTCACATGGGCTTTGCAATAGACTCAATTATTCTTATTGGGCCCTTTCTCGTAATTCATTTTGGGACTCCCCTGAAGATTACTTTTGGTTTCTTTCAAAGAGCACACATTCATCATTTGACACAATTTTTCTGTTTTTCTCTCCTCTCCAGAGGAGAAAGAGTATTTCAGGCCCCAACTCCACATGATTGCTTTGAAGGCTGCTAAGAGGGCTGTTTCTACAAGATCTGAGGCATTATCTACTTGCAGTGATAACCTAAAGAGACAGAAAAGCCTTCATTGGTATAGTTTGCAGTTTTGGAATTCAGTTGATCAAAGTTAAATATCACTAAATGGCTAGGAGGTCAAATATTTGTAGCTGCTTACTCTGTAAGCACACTGGGTAGAACTAGCAGAAGAATTAGTTCTAGGTTGGAAGGTATCAAAAATTCATGGGTCCAAAGATAATGTTTTGAATTTTACAAAAAATGTTTCTAATTAAAGTCTAAACACAAACATTAATCCACTCTGAGATTAAGTGGAGGTTAACATGTTTGGAATTCGATGCAAGGGATAGCGAGAAGTTGTGGTATATCTCAGTCAGAAACATTATAACACCAAGACTCAGGCTAAATTTTAAATTTAAACAAGTTAGGAAGGAATTTTAAAGTTTGCTAGCTTTATGTTTATGTTGCCTGTGGCAACATTTCTCAATGAGACAAGAGTTTAACTGGGACAAAAAAAACTCCAACAAGCTACGATTTCTGCCTTTCTTAGCAGACCTTTTTCCATGAGCTGTAGCTTTTAAGTGTAATGAATTTAATTCTTCATTTTAAATAAGTGTACCTTGTAGTAAATATGCTATAATTTTCAAAAGGTTTTGTTCTATTATTGTCCCACAGCCCAGCTACTGAGTACTGCCACAACAACATTATTTGGTTTTAACCTTAAAACTCTAACCAACATCTTAATAACTGCGTGTGTGACTGATGTCATTAAACAGATTAAAGGTATTACTTAAGCAAAAAGTGGCAATATCCATAAATATAACATTATAACATTCAACATCACAGAATTAACTATGGTCCTTTCCCTTAATACTGCATTTTATATGGATGATATGCAATGTTACTGTTTCCTGCATTTACCGTTGCCCTTTGGTAAATCGGAAACAGTGTTATGCAAGACATCATATCATAAAAAGTGCAATGTTTATCATAAAGCCACTAAAAATCTTTAAAACCCCATAAAGTCTTAAAAAATATTTTTTTTTTTGTGCTTCTCTTACATTATGATAGTACCGAACAGCAGATTTTTTTTCTTTGAGTTAGTTTTCCTTGACAGCTGTCAACATTTTGTTGGCTCAGAAATAATAAAACAGTTTATTTTCCAGAGATTTCCTATTTAGCAATTAACTGTCAACCACTTCTCTTAAGAGACCAAAGCTTCCAGCTTTATTGATTATGATCTGATAGCAAAGCTGGAGCTTCTTGTTATGTTCTCAGACCCATTTGCACACTACAGTGTTAAGCTATCTATTTATTTTTTCACAATGGAATAGAAAACCCATAATATTTCAGGAAACAAACAAATGAACCACCCAGAACATCATAAATTAAAATAAATTTATATTGTAAATATTTAAAATTTCAGCTCTCAGCTCTCATATGCCTTTAAAGAAAAAGGCCCATATAGATTTTCACAAAGACAGAAATGAGTTCTGAGGACAAATTTGAAATTCAGGTCCATGGATGTAAATGTGTAGTAGGACTATTCCTCTTTGTAAAGCATTCTAATGCTTGTGCCTACCAACAATTCTTTTCTACTGAAAGACAAGGAGGTGGCATCTCAATATTGTGGCATTACCCTTGATTGAATTTATTCAGTATTCTGCAATGCCAGTGGTACCACCAGGGACCTACTTAGTGAAAAAGATTAGCTTTTTGAATCAACTGTTGGGTACTGGAGAAATATGTTATGTTACTTGGGTGTATCATACCTTTTATAAGGTTACTGTAAAGATTTTCATTCCATTTGTTGTGGGAATTCAACAGGGTCAGCTGTGGGATTGACTTTAGATGAACATGCAGGGCAGGGTCTGTTTCCAAATAAGCAATGCAGACAAAAAAATTAAAGTAGCACAGATTCATTTCTGAGAAAAACATCACAACTCTGAAGGTAGTATTTCCCAAAATTCAACTGTGTGTCTCTTCTCCCATTGCCAATATAATTCCTCTCTTTTACTGATGCATTCATGTCTTGGTCTGACGTCATTCATTCACTCACCTAAACTGTTGGCTTTAGGAAAAGTACTTTCAGCTCACTTGGAAGAGGCAAAATGTCTCACAGCTTCTCAGGCTGTAATCAGATTCTCTCTGAGGACAGTTTTTGTTTGTTTTGGTGTGTGTGTTGTGTGCACATAAAGACATCACAGGCATGAATATATATTTATCTGACTTCATGTTTGCTTGAGATACAAATGTAAAAATTCAGTCACACTCATGCAAGGATTTATTGTTTTTTTTTCTTAAATTTATCTGCTATAATATTTGACCAATGAGTCTTCAATTTTTTTCTATTTGTATTCTAACATTGAATTTTGGTATATACAGTTTCTGATCATATAAGCATAGAGATGAATTTTTTTCCGTAATTTCTTATTTTTTGTGAAATTTTGGGACTGTGAATTTGCTTCATTCTGCTGCTTCATTGTGTGGTGGTGTTTTTCCCCCACGCTTTTTTCCATGCATACAGTGTGCTTCTCAGGCTGGCAGCAAATGTATCTGTATTTAAACAAGTCCCTAATTCCAAATAGTAGCTAGCATGGGACAACATTTTACATATGTTCAAAGCTTCAGGTGTTGCTATAAAACTAGTTTATCAGATAGATGTAACACCAGATTTGTGTCCAGTATTTTAAATTCTCCAGAAAGTGCAGACACTTATTTGGATGACTCATAAGAATGGAGCTTTATCAGTGTCTATTTGAAGTGCTGAGCTTTTCTGCACAAAAGGGCACTGCAGCCCTCAGGAGGAATGGATGTGTGTTAGTACTAACAGTTAAACCACAGAGATCAGTAAAAGCAGGGAAGTTCTTCAATGGTTCTTCCATGCTTCCAGGAGGATGACCTTACCCATCAGGGTACTTAAAAAGCTACTTATCCTGTTTCTGATCGAATTTGTCTTTCAGTCTAGCCCACAGTGACAAATGGATTGATAGAGAGTGTATCTTAGGCAGGCTTACAAATCAGTAGTAAGTAGTGAGAAGGTAAATGGAAGAGATGGTCTGTGGGTTTTAAACTCACTGCTTTGAACAGGCCAAGAAGATTTTTATGTTAAAATCTCAAACCAGATGAAGCTAAAATTCATTTAAGTAGCAAGCCTTAGCACTGTAGTAGGGTAATAATACCTTGGTGGTTTAGGTGCTCCCATTAACACTGACAGCATGAGTCTGATATGTAAAGCTGCTCAGTTCCAGAGAAGGTTCCTGGAACTTGCAGTGATACAAGATTATCTGATCAGTTGTTTTGAAATAGCACAGAGCAGCTTACAAAAACAAATATAGAAAATACTGGTTGGATCCCCCTATCCTTTAACTAAGTCAAACAGCTATCAAGAATGCTTACAAGAAATAATCTTCTTCATTTGTTGTATGTGAAGCTCTGCAAGAATCTGAGATCCATGAAGAAGGTGCAGATATATCAAATATTCTCACTGAATTGCTGACAGATATTTTTGTTCAAGGAAAGAGTGTTGTAATGGGTATGAAATCAAATTAAAGTATAACTGGCTTTCCAGAGAGAAAAAGTGTGATTTGACTTGAAAAATGGCAGGATAGCTAGCAATGTGTTTAAAGGGTACTTGCTTTCACCTTTGATTCATGTCAAATTAAGTTAGTCACCTTATTCTGTGGGCAGCAATATGGCTTGACTTGTACACAGAAAAACTGTGTTGTATTTGAAGTTACTGGTAATTATTGTGTGTTTTGTATAAAGCAGAAACTCCTCTAGGCAGTGGCTGGGGTCCCAATAAAATATGAGTCTGGGTAGACACAATGACAGATGGAAGAATGTACCGGGTTATTTATTACCTGATAAAGTGTTGGAAATAATATTTAAAGTTGACTCATTTATGTGAAGTGTTTAATATATGTGTGTTTTAAGGACAACTTGGAGAATTTATTGTCCTGATTTGTTAAACAATAAACTCAGCTCCTTTGAAAGGGAAACAGCCTTCTCCAAAATAGGATTGTATAAAAAGCCATGGTGGCACTACTGGTGGAATAGAAGCAAGATTCAACTTAATTTTTTTTTCCTACAGGAGGAAGAAAGTAGGCATTGCCTCTTCCAAGCAGCTATTTATGCTTCATATAAGAGAAATCCAGCTCAACAGAGTCTTTATCCCTCTCACTTACTGAGGTGGATTAGCTTTGGATAGGCTTGTGATGACAGTAACCCTATTCTCAGTAAACAAAGTCTCTTGAATTACATAATAAGATCAGGAGGACCTCTCTGCCTCAGAGAGAAAGACAGCACTGTCAGGATGGTTTGCTTATGAAGCTTTGCCATCTTGCACTCTGAATAGCAATCCTCAGTTTACACAGTTGTTTGGGTTTTTTTTGGATCCTTCGCTTTTTAGAACTTGTCTGTGGAATCTGGGTGTTGTTTCTTAACGAAAAATCTGAATGGGTGGCAGTAAAATGCGCAATTTATCCTACAAAAAGGTGGATGAGCACAAGTCAGGAGCCTTCTGTCTGATTCTTTGCCTGAATTTCTTGGGGGAAAAAAAACAAGTGTGGAAGAAAATGTATTATATGCATTATTACTGTGAATGCTGATAACATTGTCATTGTTTCTAGGCTGTCAGAAGGCAGAAAAGTCTTGAACAGAGTATCCAATCTGCACAGGAGACTGACAAAACCCTGCGCTTGATCCAAGAGTCTCTGGCTGTTATTGACAAACAGTTAACAGCCTACACTGCAGACAGAGTGGATGCAGCCCAGGTCCCTCAGGAAGCACAGGTAAGTTAAACACAGGTTGAGCTTATGTGTTTGCTGGTTTTCCTAATCAACCAAAGAGTGTTTGGTTGTCCCTCAGCCTCTCATTAAAGAGGATTTGCAACATAATCAGCATGAAAGTGCAAGCAAATTTTGTGTAGGATTACTTTGAGATGTTTAAGCTACTCTCCTAGTAAAGTCATATTTTCCTTCTTATTTATATTATATATCAGTCCAGAAGATGTACAGAACTTTAAATGTCATGGAAGACTATGCAGTAATTTTAAAAAGGCAAGGATAAACAATGTCATTCTTTAAAATCCAGCTCCCATCCTAGAAAGAGAAAATTCATCATCCTCACAGTAGTAGACGACTCTTTTGCAAAGTCAATTATGTGGTTTGTTACTAAATTATTGAAACATAGACAACATTGTTAATTATTTCATAATGCACACATCAATGTACTTATATTTAAATTTTTACAGCTCATGTAAGTTCAATAGAAAAAGCTTTTCCCAATCTTCACACATGGTTTATTTAGCCTTTGAAATAAAAATGTACATCTAATTGTCGTTTTTACTCCTTCCTTCTTCCTTTCTTTCTTCTGTAAAGTCTGCTTTACTGCAGCATTAAGAGGGTAAGAATATTAATGAAATAAAACCAAACATCTCTGCAATAAAAATATCAATACTCTATAATGTTGTATACCTAAACTTCTATGTTAATTCAGTCTAAATTTAGGCAGTCAGATTATGAAAGTAAACAGGGAAAAAACCTAGAGGGAAGTTGAAAATGAGAGCTTTTATAATGATTTAATAGAGATACTCAATTATGGGCTTCTTTGGCATGCCTGTAGAGTTATAAGTAATTGTAAATAATAATAATAATCTTGTATGGAGTACCTTAGATGATCTTAAATATATTCAGATCTGAAAATATGCAGCCCTGAAAATATTTTTTTCTCTCCTTTAAGAAATAAACATTATTATGTCTTTTGAATTAACATGTAGATGGATGCACCTTTCAGTTACTTTTTGTGTGTGGGCACTTGTAAGTACACACAGATATTTTTATGTGTATGTTGGGACTATAAATGCTATATTTGGAAAGTAGGATCACATCTGGAGTCAGTCGTATTTTTTAAATAATTTTTATCCTACTTTATTTTCTTCTAATTTTTATCAGTATAATATCAGATTTGGAAAACTTTTTTCAGTTTGAATCATTACCAATGTTAGCTAACTGTTGACTCCCTTGAATTATTTTTCTTCTTCCTAGAAATAGGATTGATGTAAAAAATTTTTTAATGAGATAAAAATTAGCATTTTTTTAAAGATGCATCAGTTTAAGTTCTCATCTTGTAATTATATGAAGTGAATACATAAGAAAAAAATTATATGAAAATGTACTTTTTTTTGTTGTTGTGTTGTACCCTTACATGTTTCACACGTCCCATGGATGCATCTGACTTATGTGCATCATCAGGTACCATACTGGGAATTAGTGCAGACTGTGTGAAAGGAAGTAATTCAGAACTTCAAAAACTGAAGCAGGACAAAACGCAACCAACCTTAATTAGCACACTTTCATAAGAAAATTTCAGCTCAGTGCTTTTACAGAACTTGTTATTTTTCTAGAGATTTTATTGTTTAATGTCAGGTCCACCCGATTGTATTATATCCACTATGGGAAAACCAGCATAGAGGCTGCTGATTTTTTCCCTTTCATGTTTTTATTTTATGGTGCCAGTGAGACCTAATGAAAAAATACTTAATTAACAACTGAACAGGTCTAATGCAAATATTGAAGTTCTCTGAAGTTCAGTTGTGAATCTCTTTGAAATCCTTAGAGGGAAAGGGAATAAACAATCATTTTTATGTGGATAGATAGACTGAGTCATTCCTCCAGCAAGCAGCCACCCCAGCCAGTGGCAGAGCAGGCACATCCTGAATGGCCACGTCTCCTGTGGAGCTTCTGCTGGCACCATTTGGTGGAGCTGAAAGCAGTTCATTCATATAAGATACCTACAATAGTGTCTGCACAGCTGGAATGGGAATCTTTCAGTCAGTGATGTTGTTTTCTGGGCAGGGATCAGTTTATCCATGCTGAGGGATTTAGCAGCCCATTCAGCAATATGTGTTGCACTTCTGAAAGAACATATGGGGGAATTTATAATCAGAAAGCTGCTGAGCTTGGGAGCTCTGTGTGTTTGCTTTAAAAAATTCAAATCCATTTAGAGCATTGCTAGGAGGAATAATCTTTGTTTCATCTGATCAGAAATTAACTTGAGAAAACAAAATTACATTTATCTCTTCTTTTTAAGTGAAATGATCAGTTTAGTTTATTCAGAAACTGGGTAGAAAGAAAGGGGAGTCAAAAGTGTGCTGTTCAACTTATTCTTAGGATCACTTTTTGAATGTAAATTCTATGTGCTTCTTACTCCACCATGTGGCACTGAGACTTTAATGCTAGAGAGCCAAAGTTACTTGAATTATTTGGGGTACAACTGAAGATGATGTATTAAGACCAAAATACCTAACAGCAAACCACACAGATAAATCGATTCAGATTCCTCAAGGCCCAATTATGACAAAACCATGAGTGAGGAAAATTCTAGGGCAATATTCCAAAAGGAAACATTATTTGTTTTATGCTTGGTATCTCAAGATCCCAGTGAAAAATTTTTTTGTACTTCTAAACTTACCAAAAAAATACAGAGAATTACATCATCATCATCACAATAGTTTGCAGTTGGTGACTTTTTTAAAATTATTCCTTAACTGATGACAAAAATAAACTTGTACCAAAAATATTACATTTATATGTTGAAATATTTTTCAAATAATAATTTGTAGCTTTGTTATTCAACAACTTTTGATGGAAGAATTTCTACAGTGTATTTCTGCATAGTCTGAGTGACTACATGAATATTTTTACACTGAGGGAAAGAAAATCTACTTATTTAATTTCTCACCTGTGTATGACAAATCACTTGTCTCTTGTTCTCCCCAGTCAAACTATCTAAATTGTGGTGTGGAGAATAATTTAACACTGTGTTTTTTGAAAAGTGAAGAAATAATCTACCTTTTCAATAAAATCCTTGGATAATTTCAGTTCTGTAGTGATAAGCACTACATGCCTGGCTGTTTCCTAATTGAAGGTGCCTTTTATTTTTTTTTAATAATAACTTTGTGCTTTGTTCAAAACCAAAGTTAATGTGATGATACAATGGCAGAATGGTTCAGTTGTACAAGATGTTACTGGACAAGATGATGCCATGCCTTGTTGCCTTCAGACTAATGTTTTGGGACAAAGAACTCACAGTTGCCTACTGAGGAAAATGTTAAGTTTCCTACACTTACCTTTCCTCTGCTGGAAATTGTGAGGATTGTTTTGTTCAGGCATGTGTGGGTCAGAGGGAAGAGCTGATAAGAGTTATTCAGAAGTGTCAGCTTACTGTTATATATTATGTTTGAGTATCTATGCGGATTTCTGTACTACACGTTGTCCCCCTCTACACATCTCCATAGCATCTGAACACTGTGTTTTTACTGCATTTGTCATGTCCAAATTGCTCAGTATTGCCTTGTCAGTCATAGTTCTAGCCTATTCTACCTTTCTTTTCTCATTTGGACTGTCCAGTTAATATTTCTTTCCTGAAAGTTAGCGTCCATAACAAAGCATGCAGTTTGAGTTAAGACCTACCTGTTTGTTATTTGTGCTGTATCATCCTCTATTTATATGTTTTTATATGTATATATATGAACAAAAGTTTTGCAAATTTTCTGAAAGATTGCCAGTGATGTCAAATTAGAATCCTTAACCTTTGTTGGGTTCATCTATTGTTGGACACAATAGTTTATGCACAGTACATTGTATTCTGATGTTCTAGAAATTAAGTGAAGGCAGGTTTTGCTCTTTATTAAAAAAGAATAAAAAAGAAATAGACAAGAACCAATGAGAAAAGAAGAGATGGGGATAATACAAGAAAAAAATAGTGTTTTCTTATGGATGTTAAGAAGTTCATGCAATAAATTTGTGAGTCAGAACAGACACAAGAGTCAAAGTGGTCATTTAAAAATTGAACGATAATGGACATCACAGGCAGGTGCTATAAATTTTTTTATAGCTGTTCATGACTGATTTATTTTTTCTGCCTGTGAGCAGCAGTAGCAAATAAAAAAAAAAAAAAAAAAGAAAAAATTAAAAATGGCTTAACTGGCTATAAGCCTTACTAACTTTTCTTTTAATCTTTTGTCTAATGTGTTTGTTCTCTTCCAATTCCACATTTTGATGTCAGAGAAGATGATGCTTCATCTCTCTCCTGCAGAGCAATTTAAACCAGTAAGATAGAACAATCTCTATGCAATGTCCCATAATACCTAATTGCTTAAACACTTCTCTTATCTGTGCTGTGTTGTTCTGACCTGTTCAGATAAGAATGGTTATGTGCTTTCCAGAGTGACTCTGAGGTTGAACAAAGTAAATTGGAAAATGAAACCAAAAACCAATTTGTTGATGAGGTGGGGAAACAAACTGTTGAAATACCAGGTGTGATATAGTATATTTTTTAACATTCAGACTCGCTTCTTCCTTTCATATGCAATTCCAGCATTCAAGATGAAGAAATTATTTGGCTTCAGGTACTAAATAAATGCAGTAACTATTACAACTCAAACACACTTCCAAAGGAAATTTTAAACTTACACAAGGACAAAAGAAATGCTCAACAATTAAATAAACCTTCCTTTTCTTGATGGAATCATTCTTTTAATTGACCATTTTTGTTTGCTTAAAATTTAATATCATATTTAGAAAAAGTCTATTATTTGCTCCAGATGTTTCTGGCCATTCATTAAATAGCCCTGTCAAGGAGAACTCAAAATATGAAAAAAACAAAAATGTATAATTATGATAATTTTAGAAGAAAAAAAAAATAATCTAAATTTGGAGCTTTCTGCTAGTCATTTTGCTTTTACAAATACTTTGCTTTAGAAAAATATTTTAATTCTCCAAATAGTACTGACTCAGAGTCATAAATATAATCTTGCAGTTAAACTTAGTAAAGACTTTATGGTTTCATGTATTTTTCCCCTAAAATTTAATTTAATACATATTCAGTACAACTTGTGAAAATCTGCTTTCAGTTAAGTGTTGAAATACATAAGACATTATAATGGTATACAAGTCATTATAAACATGTACTAGCCATATAAAGTTGGCAGCATATGTTGTACACAGCTTTGTATTTCATAACCTATAAAAATGTGATTAAAAATACATGGATATTATTTTTACTATTAAAGTTGCTGTAGTGTAAGATAAATTTATGTACGTATATTTCAAATTATAGCTGGTCTTCAGGGCATCTGAAAAATGCTATATTCCATTAAAAAAAAGATTAAATGAAAAATCACTTTCTAATGCAGGAGTAATGGTCTCAAATGCATCTCACGATGGGAACATAGCTTTGTGTCTTTATTTCATAGGGTAATTTTTTTCAGTAGTGCTGTCTAGAAATTCTGCTAGTAACAGTTTCTTATTTTCTAACAATTTAAACATAATTATATGCAAATCTTTCTGAAGTATAATATAGCAATATATTTTCTGGGAATTCTTTTCCATTACATTGCACTGCTTAAGTTAATTTTGTCTTGTAAGGTTGATTAATGGTGAACCAAAAAAAGCTGATGGTTTTCTTTGGATCACCCTCTGATTTTGCAGACAGACATAGCAAGCAATATTTGTTAGAAGATGCATTAAGTTAGTATATTAATGAATTGTGTGTCATTGTGCATTTAGCTACAGAAAACTGACACTGAGCATAGGTTCTGGTCAGTAGAATGCCAAAAATTGTGTACTGTTTTAGATATAACACAGTTCTCTAAGATGAAGATGATGTTATACTTGCAGGATACCTCAATTAGTTTTCTCTCAACTTGCCTTGTGATGCTGTGAAAACTAGTGGTAAGAGGAGTGAAGCAAATAACTTTTCTATTCTTTTTCCTATGATTATATTTTAATGTTCTTACCAATGAAAACTGCTGTTTTCCTTCAGAAAAAAAATAAATCCGCATTCAGTCCCTTAGTCACCTTTGTCTCCCTCTGCTGGAGCTGCTGCAGGATTTGCGTGTTTCTCTTGCACTGGGAAGCCGAGAGCTGGACACAGCGCTCCAGGTTCAGGACTGAGCCGAGGGGCAGGGTCACGTCCCTGTGCTGCAGGCAGGGCTGTACAGGCTGGTACTGCTCTTCTATGTGCTTCAGATCAACTGCTCCAAGTAATTTAAACATCATACGATTGTCCCTCAAACCTTGCTGATTGCTGGCTTTGTTTCCCAACAGAAAATACAATCTGAATTAACAAGCCACGAGATTAGTTTGGAAGAAATGAAGAAACGAAATCGGGGTAAAGATGCTGCCAAAAGAGTGCTTTCACAAATTGATGTGGCACAGGTAGGCAAATTTTATTGCCACCATTTTTCCTTCACTCATTGAAATGAGTAGTATGAGTGGTACTATTACTCTGTCATGGAGTGTTATTGAGTTATCTCTTCTGCTTTAGCAAGAAAATCAGGGTGGATAAAGAATACTATCCATATCTTTTTCCTGCTCATTTTTTCATTCCAACCTTCTTGATCACTGACAGCAGTTCTAAGGTGTGCAGGACTGATGTAACCAACTGGTAGAGACTCTGTATAATAGGGGGTGCATTGAATGTGCTGAAGTTTCAAGAGATAGAACTACAGTGGGTCTTTTTTGATGTAAGTTTTGAGGTATTGGAAAATATTTACTGTCAAAAATAGGTTAAAATATTTGGAAGTCTTTAGTAGAACTGCATTTGAAATACAAATTATGCTGAGGTGTGCAATTCAGACATCAGTTTGAAATATTAGATAATGCATTAATTCATCTAGCTTAACAGATACAGAGGGACCTTCTTGAAAATTAAGAAGACTGAATAAACAACAGAGAAAAGCTATTTTGCTGGTTTGGGGTTTTTTTTGTTGTTGTTCTGTTGTTTATTTTTTTTGTTTGTATTTTTTGGTAGGTGGCAAAAAAAAAAAATCATAATTTATTAGAAGGACAAATAATTTAATTATTGCCTTTTTTGATTCATCCCTCTCAGGTATTTCTAGGCACCTCAGTTTGGGTTTTAATACTTATTATGGATATCATTAATTGTTTTTTAGAAGTTAATTAATTTGAAATTAACAAATTGACTTTTTAAACTGTTTCGTCTTTTATACAGGACTAGATTTCTTTGTTGAGAATATTTATGTTTCCTCATTTTTCTGCCTTTCTTCATACTAACTCACCTCTGATGGTCTCCATGGCAGCTGTGAAGTTTCCCATATTTCATCAGTGAAATGCAGGCATCAGATGGTTGTGTAAATAAATGTTTGTGAATTCAACAACATGCAAGGGAGCACAACCCTTTCTGTGCGCCTTTTTTATTAATCCACCTCTGTGCAGACATTTTTCTCTTTGTAAGGTTTCTCTAGTTGTTGATGTGCACCAGTTTGAGTTTTGAAAAATGGATGGAGGTCATCTTGAGACACTGCTTTGCTGACATTAGATAAAAGATAAACAAAAAAGTAGTAATTTACATGCATAATGTAAATATCAACTACCAAACCAGGTGGAAGCTGAGCCATTTGTTACACATATTTATGACTATATTTGATTTTAGGCCACTGAACTGTCATGAATTCCTTTCCATCATTGTGTTACCTTGAGTGGTAAAACACATTTCATGAGATCAGTCTTCACTTACTTTTTGATGAAGCTCATTCTCACTTTTATATAAATTATTTCTTCTTTTATTTTTGGACTAAGTAATATGTCTAATATGACATATTTGTTCTGTTATTAGTTCTAGTTCCTGGGCAGAAAGTCAAAAACTATACAAATGAATAAATGCATTGAGATTGTGAAACAACTGTTAACTGTGGCCAAATTTATCCTGCCTTTTTGGATTATTGTAGGCTGTGACCTAAATTCTGATTTTTAAATTTAAGGGGAAATGTATGATTAACAAGATAAAATTCTATGTCTGCCATTGTGATATAATACCTAGTTACTCCTAACAGTCTGAGAATTGTTATATGAATGTAAAACCTTTTCTAAAGAATGGTTATTTTTCAAAGTTCAGTACTGAATGCTTTTCTGGTCAACTTTTTTGAATACATTCTCTATTGTCTCTTTTCTAGACTGAATAATATCTAAAGCATACTGAGACTTTTAGATAAACAACTTTCATTTTGCTGTCATTCTTTATAAATTTTCTATTTTAAAAATAACTTTTTGAAACAAGGTGATCAAAAATGAACACATTCAGGTACAAAATGGCTTCCTACTATGACTTTTATACTTTGACAGGTACCTCATTTTTGTTTTCTTCGTGTTCCAAATTGCTCCAAATACCCACTTTGCTTGTTTTGCTGCTTTTAAGCACTGAGATGATATTATTTTAAAACTGTTGGAGATGTAAGCATATAGTATAGCTGTTATTGTTATCTGGGAGAACCTGAGTGAGACTGCTAAGATAATTCAGATCCCACTGGTATGTCAAGCTTAGTGTTTCTCTGCATTGCTTAGTTTTTGGGTGAATTAAAAAGAATTTGCCTTTTTTTCCCCCTACAGATCCTCAGTACTTTTTAATCCTTCAGCAACTCTTTGCAGATGGTTTTAGTTCTCTCTGCTATTAATACTGTCATTCTCTCTAAATATCTTTTAATGTGTTGACCAACACAAATGGTAACTGATAGAGATGTGGCAGTGGAAGATTCCCACAGGATTTGAGCTTGATCAAATTGAAGTGTCAGAGAACGAAAAACTAATTCCAAACAAATTTAGTGCATGCAAGCAGTGAAGAAAAATAAGACCTCTTATTCCTACCCTTGTTTCCTACTTTTATTTAATTGTCCACTTATTTATTGTCAGAAAGACTTCATTTCTTATCTCATTGGATGTCAATTTCATAAAAAATATTTAATGAGGAAAGTTATTGAAAGGAGCTGCTGGATATTTGCATACTTTTCTGTGGTACCCCAGGTTGTCTGCTGCTCATGATTCCTGCCTCCTTTTCAGAAATCTGATAGATGTAGGAAGGATTTTTGCCCATGCCTATTTATAGACCAATTCTATGCTTTATTACAGTTTTTCCTCAAATCTTTATGGCACAGACCACATTGTAGTGTAATAAAATGTCTAAGATTTGAAGAAAAAAAAATCAGAAGTCTGTTTGCAGATGCTGAGTTCCTATTTAATTACTTAGCTATTTCTTAGTGACATTTATTTTTTTTTTTGTTCCCCAGAGAGTTGAAAATAATACTTTGCTCTGTACTTCTATTGAGAAATTAGTTCTTTTTCAAGCATATAATTAAAATTCCTTTTCTTTATTTTTAATTATTTCCCCTCCCCCTGAGGTGTGGATCATGTGAGCAAGCAGTCTAATTAATGCACAAATATAGAAAATTCTGAAAATGGTGAAATTAGAAGCCAAGCTTGTTATAGATTTTTTTTCTGCCTTCAAATTGCTTTCTTTTTACTCTAGGTTATACTTTTTTGTAAATTTAAATATAAATCAATTTTACAGTCTAAATCATGGGGTTTGTACTAGACCTGCTTACTGCCATTTAAGTTTCTTTGAAGGACTAAAAGATTCGTTCCTCGTACCAAGAAGCAGCAACTGAGTTGAGGAGCATTCACTCTACAATGTGGATGGCTTATCCTCAAGCCATTAAATCTGTCTTTCCCCATACCCACAAGCATTTTGCATATCGAAAAATACAAAATATCTCCCTTTCTTTATGTGTATATCCAGGCTCTTTTGCCACAGGCTCTGCTGCATCCAGTACCCTGGATGATGGAAGAATTTTTATCCTCCAGTGCAGACCCAAGATTCTCTGCCACTGGCATTTTCCCCAAAAGTTTTATATTCTTTTAATGAGAAATTGCTGATTGACAATGTAATCTAAGTATTCTGTAACAGGACTAAGACTTGTCTTCAGCATTGATTTGATTTCACACTTTGTACTCACCCATGATTACTTTTCAGAAAAAGCTTCAGGATGTGTCGATGAAGTTTCGCTTGTTTCAGAAGCCAGCCAACTTTGAACAGCGCCTCCAAGAATGTAAAAGAATTCTAGATGAAGTGAAATTGCAGGTGCCCAAGCTGGAGATGAAGAGTGTTGAGCAGGAAGTAGTACAATCACAGCTGGATCATTGCATGGTGAATATTTAAGATGCTGTCTTTCTATCCGCTTTATGCAGAGAAAGAGTAAAATTAGAGATTATTGTCCTTAATTCAGATGGGAAACAAAATATCAGTTACACAAAAAAATCCAAAACCCAAACCAACAAAAACCACAGAAAAACAACAAAACCCCCTTCAAAACTCTAGATATGCACTTTCACTGTGTGAGAATACCAGCTAGGATCCCTTTTTAATTCCCAGTTCCTGTCCTGCAATTGAATTTACCTCCCCATATTGGCTCTATTTTCTGCAATATTCTACATGTTCAGTGTAGATGTCGTGTAATATACAGTCATGGAACTCTTATGACATAACCAAAAGAGGTGTTGCAGAACACAAGTCTATTCTAGCCAGGAAACACAAAGCATAATGGAAAAGCATTGATTAAAACTTCCATGAGATGGCATGCTATGGCTTTCTCTCAGTTCAAGAGCAAAAGATGATCTGAATAGATCCTAAAGAGTATAAGGAAAATCTGTACATTTCTCTTTAATATCACTATAATCCTACTCCCCTTTACACTTGAAGGGAAATAAAGCTAAACACTGTGTTCTTGATGATCATAAAAAGATTGTAACAGCAAAACTAGATGGATTATCTTTTTTGTTGTTGTTGTTCAGATTTATTTTGTTTGTTGGGGTTGGTTTTTTGGTGTTTTTTGGCATGCCTGAAGATTTCCCCCTCCGAACCTTTTTCAGCATTAAATGCAGCAAGAATTTAAATTAAAATAAAAAACATGGGGCAAGTCAGTGTTTTTGCTTTACATCTTTTGTTTTTCTTAAACAAAATTGCTCTAAAATTCATATTCTTGTGAGAATGACATTCTTATTAGAATTATGTGGTCATTAGAAGCTCTGTACCGAATTAAAGTGTCTTCACTCAGCAGCCAGCTTATGGCAGTGCTGATGTATTTTGTGGAAGACTTAGAGTGATTTTAGAGTGTCTTTAACTGGAAGGATTCTCATGTTCCTGTTTTTCAGAATCTAGTTGTAATATATCATCAGAATTTAGACAATGTGCATCATACAACAGCTTCCTAATTTGTTGGCAGGTTTTAAGGAATGAAGAATTTATCATCATATTAAGCACCTAGAAAGGACTTGGACTATATACATACTGCTTTAAGTAAATACAGTAGTAATAATTTAAGTAAATACAGTAGGTCCACCTCATTTTTTTACTTTTTTATGTAGGTTTTTTAATTAAGTCAATTCTTCAGTGTATGGCACTTATTAAATATAGGGGTAATCCTCTGTCCTTCCATTCTCTAGATTTGGCAGTATGAAAAAATGACAGAGTTTAAAAGTGGCTATCTGTAGTTCAAATCCATCCAACATTCTGTATGAGTTGACAGAAGACATCTGTTGTTTTAAATACTACATTATCCAAGTTTGAAAACAACCTCAGTCACAGCCTAAAACAATTAATAGTGATGTGTACTTTCTAATGTGTAACATTTCTAACATTGGTTTTAGTGACATAGCTTTGAGGTCACTGTGAAGATGGGCTGTTCTGAATTTGTTTGGATTCTGAATGCTTCCAATGGTTTTTCCTAGTTTTCATGTTTTAATGGTGGTGTTTAGCTTTTATATTTCTATTTTATTAGAAATTATATAAAAACCTGAGTGAGGTGAAGTCTGAAGTGGAAACAGTGATAAAAACTGGGAGGCAGATTGTTCAGAAGCAGCAGACAGAGAACCCGAAGGAACTGGATGAAAGGCTTACGGCTTTGAAGCTGCAATATAATGAATTGGGTGCAAAGGTAAGTTCTGTGTTTTTACTATAAAACCAAAAACCATGTACTGGCAAGATGAAAACTAACCTCGGTGTGGTAAGTAAATGGGTTTTTTTACTGGTTCCTTTTAAGGTTTTTCCAGTGGGACTGAAGGAATGGAGGCAAAGGCAATCACCATCATGGTTATTCAGTTTCTCTGAAGAGTAAAAGTAACCACCTAGGAAAATAAAAAAATCATGTCAATTCAAAATTTTACTTTCTTAATATATTTTTTTTTCCTGCTGGTTCCTTGTGAGTTCCTTTAGAGTTCAGATGGGGGACTTTTATTTTTTATTCTGATGCCTCAAAGTGTCACTTCAGATTAGGAAATTACTTAGATTAAGTTTTACTTATATACTTATGCTTCATAAAAGAGATAATTCTACCTTTTAAATTACTTCTGCCTCTGACTGTACAGATCTTAAAGTATATAATGTCCATTTCTTGCTGTTCAAAAATCTGTTGAACAAAAAGCTCTTCACACTGAAGCTTTCCTGAAGAAGAAAGTGTACCACAGTGTACCACTTGCTTTGTGACTTCTGCACTTGCATATGGTCAGTTTTTGTCATAACCATTCCCTGATTTAAATTTTAAGAACCCTCACTTGCATTTTCATTGTTTCTTAATATGTAAGCCACTTCCCAATAGGACACTGTTTAGTTTACTCAATTTTCCCTAAAAGTCAACTAGGAAGAGTAGGATGGACAGGCTCCTAACCAACATTAACATGACTGAGAAGAGGCATTGTGGCACTGTCCTAAGGAAGACTTCATTTAAATAATTCAGTTAACACATATCCTTCATTACTCTGTTTTTTTTCTCTTGCCCTCATTAGAACTATTCAAAGAACTTCTGAAAACTGTAGGATTAGAGTGAATTTGGTGCTGTGACTGGATGGCTGAAAACTGTGAATGACAGATAATACCTGTCTGTTTATTTCTAAAATTTATACACTTGGAAAACACAAAACATGACAGAAAGATAATTCTAGATTATAAGTTATTCAAATAATAAACTATTAATAGCTAGGAAAATGAGCCCATGGTAATACTGAGTGCCCGTATGTGGTTTTAAACAGATAATGAGAATCAAGCCCTGCTAACTACAGTATGATAAAACAATAAGAGTTATGTTACTTTTGACAGAGATAATACTAATTAAGGAATCTTAATTAAAACAGTTCTCTCTTGCTAGAAAGCAAGGGCGTTAAGAGACATCAGTCTTTTGAGTATCAGGAAAACGAGTTTGCTTCAGTAGGTGTGGATAGCTGCCATCTGGGATTGAATAATACATTTGACCTCTCCATTATTTTATATACATATACCTCTCCATTATCACAGAAAGAACTGTGGCATTTATTCCTGCATTATGTTTAACTTAACAGCAAACAGGTGCCATTATTGTAGGAAGCCTCTCTTATCTAGTGAAGGGATAAAAGTGTGCCATTAGGGAGCCATTAGTGAGTTGAAGTGAGCACTATTGCAGATTGATGTGTCTCAAAAATTTGCGATGCTGGTCTTAGCTCTTCTGCCCTAGATGGAATTTCTCGCATTTACTTTTACACAGCGTGGTAATTAACAGTTTAAGAGAAATTCACAGAAGCCCAGATATATAGAAATAAAAGAATCGAATAGCCATTCTCAGCACTAATTGATTGCATTGAGAAGAAGACTTATTAAGAGAAAACTATCTGTAGTTATAACTAATAGTAAGTCTCAGGACTGACATGTATGGTCTGAGGGAAAAATACATATTCAAGCATAGATTCACTTGTGTGATTTTGTAGGTGCTGTTTCAAGAGGTGCCCTCATATATAAAGTAATTCACAATCACATTTTCTGACCTAAAAGGCCTTTAGAGGGCACTGTTTCCTATTTTTCTGTTAAAAATGCATCTTTACCTTTGAAGTACTAACAAACTGATTAATCAGTAACCTCTGGATATATGCAATGTATTTGGAGATATTGTTGTATTATTTATATAATAAACACATGTTAGAGATGTATATAGGAACACAAATATTTTCTCTCTGTTTTGACAAGTATCAGTAACTTCATTTTATAATATACCAGGTATTTAAAATTCTTAAACAGGCAATCAAGCTCAGGGTAGTGCACATTGCATTGTATTGCTGCTAAGTAATGTTATTTACAATTGCTATTACACTCTTCAGAAGAAGAGGTGGAAAACCTGGCTCCACATGTGAATGGAGCTCTAAAAAGCTGAGTTTTATGGTCCTTCCCAGGGATTTACCTCTTGGCCTGACTGTAAGTTCTGTGGTCTCATTTAATAAATTTGGCATGCAAGAAAGCACATAAAGCACACTCAGTGAAAAATGTTATGAGATTTCAGTAGTAAGCCTCTACAGAGTGATAATAAATTATGAGGAATGCTTTATAGCTTATTCCCTAGGCAAATCTCATCTCCTTACTCAGGGATAGCAAAAACCATGTACCTAACCTGTAACATCCTATTACATTTTAAAACATCAAATTCTCCTTGGCAGTTGATCTACGAATCAATATGATCATTTTGCCACTACTTGTTCTTAGTGGCAAAGTACAAAATAGTTTTAGTAGATGCTGATACCAGTTTTCTGCTGCTGCTGTAGAAGGGTTTTTTCTATTTAAAAATACTTAAATACAAATCAGAGGCTACAGTCTTAACGTGATTACTATTTGACATTTAAGCTAATTAGGAATTTCTTTTAAATATTAGTGATCTCTGGGACACTTCTACTCCTCCGTCTCTGATTGGGTTTTTTAAACTTCATCACAGCATGTATTAATAATACGTATAATATAATTTATTAATTTGTATTTTGTGCTACTAGTTGCCTAATGTCTATTGTAGTGTAGTCTCCCATCTAAGATTTCTTAATTTACTTTTCTGCTTTCTCTACTAATTATGTAAAACCTTTTATTCCTCTCCCTGAAGAGTCTCAGGGGCTTGCAAGAAAGGTTGTGTTTGCCCTGTTCTTTCAAAATGCAATGTGACAGTCAAGGCAACAGAAATACTCAGCCTTCCTTCCAGGTGCCATATACCAAGCTCCAAAGAACTTTACAACTAAAGCAGAGGTCACCCCTGGTACTTCACATCCAAACCATTCAGAAAATTAAAAACTCAAAGTTAAATGTGCTGCTTTAGTTTGACATTATTCAGTGATCTTTGTGTTTCAAGATTTGAGGCTTTCTTTGACTGGTATTTTTTTTTCTTCCATGTAACTTAGCTACATATTAAAAAACCTTGCAGAATCCCAGTTCCTATATTACCTCCTTTATTAAAATATGCCCTGTGAAGGGTTTTGACATCTATTTTGTTTCTCTAGGAAAGCCTGTTAGTTCAGTTGTTCCAAATTAATTTGGTGTGCATGACTTCAAAACAGAGAAGGAGGTTTTTGGAGCTCTAGTTGCTAGTTCAAACTCAATGCATCTTTATGCACATAATTTTCTTGTAGGTGTTAGCATTCCAGCAGCAAAATTCCTGATACTGAGAGAACAAATCAAGACATACCTGTTCTAAAAGCGCAGCTTCACCTGTGGAATCCCAAGTCTAGTTTTTATAGAAAAGTGGCCTACAGAGAATGTGATATAAAAACCATCAGAACTGTTTCAGTTAAGGGCTAATAACCACAAGTTTTCTTTCTGCAGGTGACAGAAAAAAAGCAAGAGTTAGAGAAATGCTTGAAATTGTCCCGGAAACTACGGAAAGAGATCAATGCTCTGACAGAGTGGCTGGCAGTGACAGACGCAGAACTGACAAAGAGATCGGCTGCGCAGGGGATGCCGAGCAATTTGGATGCTGAAATTGCCTGGGGCAAGGTAACAATGTAACACACACATGTGAATATTACAGAAAGATGGATTTCTTTCACAAAAGAAAAAGTATTAACAATTCTGGCGTTTTAGTTAGCGGTGCTCTGTGAATGTTTTGGCTTTATCCCACCTTAGCATTAACACTTAGAAAAGTTTAAACTGTCTTGTCTCTGCAGAGATCAATGGCACAATTCACCTTCACATTTCAATAAGCTTCACTGAGATGAACTTAAAGTTAGAATTTAATTTTTTAGATTACTATAAATCAACCACCCAGTATCCATGTACATAGAGATTTCTTACACTGTTCTACTCATGGTTAGAAAGGTATTAAATAGTAGATGAAAGATTAAAGGTGCCAGAACTCTATATATTCCACATGTTCAGATAGCAGCCAGGATATTTGTTTTCTTACTCTGAGATTTGTAGCTCATTCCTTTGCATTCTGGGGGCTTCCTACTTCCATGGAACTTCACCTTGAACTCATCTTTCAGGTTAAAACTCAAAGCCTAAATCTAAACTTTCCTCAAAATCACAGTTTCGATAAACATCTTACAGAAACTGAAGAATGTAAGAGGTCTGTATAAAACAGAGTATTTCTGTGTGATGTAAAATCTTGGCACGTTATCACTCAACACTAGCTAATCTATTTCATTTTCTGCACATGTAATAGAAGTTCAGTCTAGCTGAGGACATAAACCACATATCAAAATCTGTATTTTAGAGCACACTGTGCTCATCATTATCCAAAATCTCAAAATTTCAAATAACTGTGTGCAGCCAGCAGCATTTTCAACAAGTGTTTCTATAAAATTTCAAAATCAACAAAAATCCCCTTAAAGAGTATTTGAGGTCAAAAAATCCAGTTCTGTTTTGTTTAATGGGAGAAATCCTCTTAACATTTTACTAGTTTCACTATGCATTATAGAATTAATCATGAATTATGCACAGGCAATCTTCCTAATATTTTTAATGGCAGTGAAGATTCAAGGCACTTGAGTAAAATTTATTTCATGCTTTTTTTGTTTGTTTGTTTTTAATTAACCCTTTCAAGTTTCTGGGATTGATAGTGTCTTTAGCCTTAGAATACATTGGTGATTTACAAACCAATAATAGTACTTGAATAACAATAACAACAATTAAGAAAAAAAGCAGTCCACACATCTTTTGTTAGGTTTGGAGTTCTTTCAGTCTCTAAGAATAACAGTATTTTAAAAGTGATATGCAAAATAGCAACTTTCTCCTTTATTAACTTACTGCTTTGACTATTACAGTTTTCACTTTCAAATCAAATCCTAAATACCTGCAAACCCTCATTGTTGTTGCTGGATGTTTCCTCATTTTCACTTGCTGCTTTTCCTGCACTAAATTTTGTGCAGTTCCTCTCATTTCTTTGGACTAATATTGTGATCTTAGAATCATAGAATCATGAAAGCTGGAAAGACCAAGATCCTGGAGTTCTGCTTTTGGCCGAACACCACCATGGCAGTAAACCACAGCACTATGTGCCGTGTCCAGCTGTTTCTTCAACACTTCCAGGAATGGTGACTCCGACACTTCCCTGGACATCCCTTTCCAGTGCTGAAATAGCCACTTTGAACACCCCCAGCTCCCTCAGCTGCTCCTCACCACACCTGTGCTCCAGACCCTTCCCCAGCTCCGCTGCCCTTCTCTGGACTCGCTCCAGACCCTCAGTGCCTTTCTTGTAGTGAGAGGCCCAAAACTGGACACAGCATTTGAGGTGTGGCCTCACCAGTGCCGAGTCCAGGGGGACAATCCCTGCCCTGCTGCTGCTGCCACACCATTGCTGATCCAGCCCAGCTGCCTTTGGCCTTCCTGGCCCCTGGGCACACCTGGCTCATGTTCACACCTGTCAGCCCCAGCTTCTTTTCTGCTGTGAAGCTTTCCAGTGACTCTTTAACTCCCATAACAAAGGACAAATGTCAGATTTTTAAGAGACAAATTAGGAAATCTTCATGTTTTAACATCCCCAAACTAACCTGCTAGGAAGTTAGGCCATTCACCCAGTAAAATAAAAATAATCTTCACTGGTGACTACATAGTTCAGTTGCACTGAAGTAGAAATGTGCACTTCATGTTCCTATTGATCCAGATGCATGTAGCTTCTCAGGGCTTTAAAGAGAAAGATTTGTCTTTAATATCACTTTATTGTTAGATATGAAACTTAATGCTTCAGAAATTGCATAATTAGGACCTAAAACCTGATGATTAGTGCAGCTGCACAGTGGGAAGCCTTTGTTATGTCTTAAGCTTGCTACAAAAAGTACAACATATTTTTATCTGAAGACAATCAAAAAAGGTAACAAGAGCTAATTAAAATAGAAACTATTTACATGAAAAAAATATGTCAGACAGGAACCACTCCACCTTCTAGTTTTGAAGAGTACCACTGAGTATTGTGAATTCTCACAGGGAATTCATACATAAAGTTTTGAAGGAAAAACTGGTAAAAAGGATGTTTTGGCTTCAAATACTCCCCAAAGCCTTCACTACAATCTAAATTCATTTAGCACCTCAGCTCTTCCCCTTCAGTCAGTTCATGACTAAAATAAGAACAAACAACTTTGGGTGAGAGCAGCTGCCTCTTGGCAAAATATGTATGTACTGAGTGGCTTTCAAAATTCCATTTCCTTTTAGAAAATATAAACAAATATTCACATGTATATAAGACTTTTAATGTGGAACAATCCAACAGGTAGTATATGTGTAAGTCGAAATCCTACACTTTCAAGTGTAAATATTTGCAGAAATTATGTGGATTATATTTTTTCCTAAAGAATCTGATCCCACTAGGAGGCAGTGCTGCATTTTTTCCTGGACACTTTAAAATTCTTTTGGGGCCTTCATAAATAAGTACGATGTTGATACTCTTATATGGATTTCATTGAGGCATCACACAAAATTGTACATCAATAATTCAGTCCCCAGAACCAGAGCCTCACAGTATCTGATTAATGCCACAGCTCTGGGCTTTGGACTTCCTGGGTAAGTAGGCTGCCAAAGACACTAACCAATCTAATGAAATGCACTGGGAGATGAATTAAGCCCAGAAGATTCCCATTGTGACAAAAGTCTGCAGAAAAACTAAGATGGAAAATGGAGATGGGGCGAAGAGAATTCAATAGTGCAAATGAACTGAAAATTGGATGTGTGCTGCTGTCGATATATCTAAGCTGAGAGCTAATAATCTTTTTTTCTTTACAGGACAAGGAAGCAGTTATATTTATTAGTGCACTTATTTCTAATTCTTTTTCAGCACCCAAGTCTTCTTAAAAGTGAAAATAACCCAGAGGGTTACAAAGATAATTATAGAGTTGACACTAAAAGAAATCATACATTTAAACATTGTCTTCAAGGTATAAACACCTAGAAATAAAAAGAAATGTCCATCTTGAATAGGAAATGAAGCTAATGAAAAATAGCATTAATCTGGACATCAAGGGAACTGTGTTATTTGTTCCTGTGTAGAATTTTTCAAGGAGTGGAACAAAAACTTGGCTGAGTTATGTGAAATGAGATGGGCAATATACTGAAGACTGTAAATCCTGCCTTTCTGCTCAGTAGAGACAAGTTAAATATTTCCATTTGAATTCAGGTCTGTTATAATAGATAAGAAAAATGACATGCGGGTGGAAAGATAGTCATTAAACATTGTATATTAGAAATCTGTTTATAATTAGAAGTATGATTTAGGGAACATATTTATCACTGAAGACATTAACAACTGCAGGGTTTATTTGTCTTTTAATCAGGACCTGGACTGATAAGAATTTGATTGCCAGGAAACCATGTTCTTAAAAAGGAAATGGCAGATGGTATTACCAGGAAAATTCTGTATCACTCCCTACTATCAGCAGTATGACTCTGCCAATGCTTTAATCTGATTTTTTAACACAGTGTATAATACCAGTGAGTATAAAGTTGACTTGAAGTACTTAGAATTACATTTAGCAACATATTTCCTGTCAGTAATATCCGTAAAAGAAGACAAACTGTAAGTTGTGTCAACTGATTCATAATCACTGGCCAAAATGCAATAAAAATAAAAGATGTGCTGTGAATAAACAAATAAATATGTATAATCAACCACTGAGAAGACCATAATGTCAGCTTCTGATTAATCCTGCAATCCCACCTGTGAGAACTGAGCCACCTAATTTATTTTAGAAAGACTCACAGACTCAAATTGCAAAGAGTATTTTCAGGTAATCCACAGCACACAGGCAGTGTGAAGGCACACAGAACTTTTCTTCACTCACTCATTGCTGCTGTGTTTTTTAACCTAGAGATGTTAATGACCATCATGACTAAATATTCTATCCCTTGCATTCACTCATAATTCTAGTTTGTTTGGAAAAAAAACATCATTAGTTCATCTTGGTACATGGTAGTTTTACCATTATAAAATATAGCTGAGAAGTCCTTTTTACCACATCTTTAGAAAAACAAAATAACAAAATAATAATTAAAAAAAAAACAACAAAAAAACCCAAACAAGAAAACCCAAACTGGTTCTGTGTAACTTCTGTTTTCTAATATAATTAATTCCTGGTTGGTATTTGATGATGGTAGGGGTTTATGAAAAACATCACAGTAAACAAAAACCATCAAGTAAAACAAAAACCAAAACAAAACAATTGTAACAAAAACTCCTGAAAGTATTTTTTAGTAAACTGAAAGATGAAGAGTATGTCACAGCACAGTGGGATCAGAGACAGAAATGTGAACACCACTCAAAGTGTAAATTTCTGCACAGGGAACTGCAATTATTTCTTCTAACATGATTCATCCTGTCATCCTATGGATCCATATGTAAAGTAGGTAAAATATTATTGTATGCAGCTACAAGCCACTTATAAATTCTCAGCAAAGCTCATCCCTATAACTTTGCATGCTGCAGCCTGATTTGCCTTCTGCACAGATTTCAACCCACCCAAATTTGTTTTTTAAACAGAAATTTTATTTTGTACTGCAGCCCTTTTCCTGAGGTTTGATGAATGAAACTGGTGCAAGGGAAGCTCAGATTCTCCCTCTCCTCATTCTGATGTTTCTGGGAAGAGGATTAGAAACTAATCCCCTGAGACATGCTCTGCATGCAGAGTTGCACCAGGGTCTGTCCAATTGTTTTAATTGCCTGGATGCCAGGAACCTAGATGCCATTTCTCTTGGAAATGTTCAGGTCCTGGGAGTTCCTGGTGGTGTAATCCCCCACTTTTGACTAAAGCAGGCTACCAACATTTTTCTTATGACCGTGAGTGAGTAAAAAAAATAACAGTTCATTAAAAAGCAAAGGAAACATTTCAGTCAGTGAAACACAAATTCATTTTTTGGGTCAGAGAATTTCCATTGTGGTCTTTAGTACCAAATAGCCATAACTGGTACTTCAGAAAAGGAAGTAAAGAAGCTTTCTCCAAAGAGGCGCTTCAGAATTCAGTCGAACCGAATAACTGAAATTTGAATGGGGAGAGATTCACATCATCTTAACTCTTGTATCGGCTAGTAGATGTGATCCTAAATAATGGCATGGGTAGGGAAATGTTGACTATATATGTGTATATGTATATATCCTTAATATAATCTGCTTAATTTGTATACATATTTTATATGGAGATACTTTTCCTGGAAGTATTTGTGGAGGCTTTCTCTTCCAGCAGGTAGTACACTCTTGAATAAGATTTTGTTTTATAAATAAATATATTAGTCTTAAGAGGGAAAAAAAGTAAATTTTACTATAGTGATAAACAGCAGAATTAATATAATCTGTTTTTGGAATTGTTCAGCATTGCTGGTAAATTTTCACAGCTTTAAGTGAATGCTCAGTGATAGGTTGTTTAGTTCAATCTTGTTTACATGTTTTTGTTTCCCCCAGATGCCATGATTATATCAGGAAAATAGCTTCTTCACAACTCCTACATTTCTGTGTTTTATTTATGTTACATAGTTTCACTCTGATAAGCACACAAAATCAAAATGTATAAATTTCCTAGTCCTTCTGGGAACAGTTTTACCACTCTGTTTGTTAATATTTCGCATTGTACACGTTGTGGTGGTGTTTGGAACTTGGGGATTTGGGGCTTTTTTTAGGTGCTAGGTGTTTTAAATGTCATTCTTAACTTGCAGAGCTAATTCTATTAATTCTGTTGTTTAAGTTCTACAACTTTGTTATATATTTTCAAATAAAGTACACAGCTGGAATACAATTTCATGTTATGGCAACCAGAAGGGAGTTAAACCCAGCAAGTCTTTGTGGAACTTTTTCTTTAAAAATTAGAAGAATTTAAAAGCCACTATCTGAGTTTTACTGAAATAATTGTAGTTAAATCCTGGCATCATGACATATTCTTTCTTTGTTTTATATAATGGTGTTGAATTAATAGCAGTACTTTTGAGTTTTATCTTCTTACAGAAAATTTACCTGTCTGTTATATTGCAGTGAGCAAAGTATGTGTATCACTTTCTAGTAATACTGGGAAGAAAAATAGGAAAATCTCAGGAATATAATGCAGAGATGACAAATTAAGAGCAAAATAAACCAAAAATATCTTATTGAAGTTGTGAAAGAAAGTTTACATCATAACCTACAGAGGAAGTCGTAGCTGATAATGCAACGTGGAATTCCACTGGCTTTACAGACCCTGATAGTTTTTCAATTGTATTTAGTGGGTCCAGTATTTTATACATAAGGATTTGTAATAATGGAGATTTAAAGGATTGAGGAAGATGCTTTTGTCACTTCAATGTTATGTTGAAGGCCACAATGGTTTTTTTTGGACAATGAGGGGAAGTGTGATTTACTTGGTTCATGTCCCTTACTTGAAATTATGCAGGGGAATTAAAATCCGTATTGACCAGAGCTGCATCTAGTCTTTTATTTACATTGTGTCTTTACTTTGAAAGGAAGAACTCATTTCTTACACGTACAGAATTACACATCTGATTTTTGGGAAGAAGTTTTGTTTAATAGACATTTAATTGTTAGATCCATCTGTTTACTAGTTGGGATTAATATTTATTTATATAGCCCAAGATTGGTTGGCATTTTCATATATATAAAATACAAAAGAAACCACAGCCCGTGGTAAATACACTTCAAAGAGTCTTTTCCAAATGAAAGTAAATAATTTAGAAAAAGAAATAATGCTGATCAAAATTTTCCATCCTCAGTTGAAAGTAAATTATATCCTTTGTTTTATTCTTTTTCCATTATGACACTTTGCACCTACTGTGAAACAGATAAAACAGTGCTAGAAGAGGGCATGTTTTTCCTTTAATCTGACAAGGACCTGCTGAAATTTTAAACTTTCCTATTCAAATTCTATAATTATACAGTATATTGTTAATAATTTGCATTAATCATGCCTTGGTTCTATTGTATGTCCTCTGTATTTAAGAAAATTAATAAAATGGGGAAAATTTCTCATACTTACATGAAAAACAAATGTAAGACTGTAAGAGACTGTAATGTAAGAGAAATATTATTCTCTGAAATAACATTGCAAATGAGATCCTGAATTCTGTTAAGCACAGGAATTGAGCTGCTGCTTTAAGCATGACACACCAAATAAATTGAAGGTACTATTAAGGTTACTTTTTTACCCAAAAGAATAATTTTATACTGTCTTTATTGAAAAAAAATAACATTCTACTTTCAATTCACTATCAATACATTATCAACAAAATTATAGTGATCTGTGACCATGAGAGATGTGATAGTGTGGAGGTCATAAAGGTGGGATTTTACTGCATCACAGCATTCATCCTGAGATGGAAGTATTGTGTTTGCCTTTTGTTTGAAGTGGTTTTTTTTTATTTTACTGTATTCAAGTTTCTGTGAGAAATCCATGTCTCTGAAGACTAGTGCTTCTACCTAAGTTCTGTTTGTGTTCATCTTGGAACACTTTGCTTCTGTTTGCAGTTTTATTTTATAAGCAGAGATTTATATGCTTGCATCACTGCTATCAGGTGCCAAGGATCTCAGATAAATTTCTCTCATAAAACTGGTTATATGTGAAATTAGATGTAAGGAGTTTGTGCATCTCCTTGAGATGAGACTACAAGACTGCTGTACTTTGCACTGTGTCATCTCACTGTTTACTATTTAAACACCTGCTTTTTTACATGTTGTCTAAATATGTTGGGATTTGTTCTTTTTGTTAGACTTCTTGCAGGTTGCAATGAATATTAAGACATGAATAATGAGTAAATTATGTAACCTTACATATCAGATATATAAGGTAAGAGATCAGTGGGAGGAGATGCTGGAAATCTGACTTTATAGCACTGCATATGTGTTGTAGTCATTCAAGCTTAGAAATGCTATGGACAATAGCTTATTTTAGTATTTTGGTTTGCAGAATGAAATCCCAAGTGAATGTAATGAAAATATTCATTTCTACAATTAGGAAACAAGTTTAACAGAAGAAAATAAAATGATTTCTTCTGAGAAAAGATTTCATTGACAAATGTTAAAGTAATAAAATATTCACTAGACTATTTTTGATGGAGTTTTCTATGTTAAGATGTCATCAGGATGGTGTATTATTGTCCCATTTATTATGTAAGATTTATGTGCTATTTGATAACTTTCTAATTTTATTATATGAAAAACAACTTTAAACATTTCTATGTAAGTATTATAAAATGTGGATTCATTTTTAATAATTAAGTATTGAAAGTATATTTTGAACACTGAAATGAAAGATAATTCAAATAAAACACCTTTATAAAATTAAGCTATTGCAAGAAGATGAAGAATATATAGAATTTTATCAGAGCACAAGAGAAACAATTTGCTTTGTATTTGCTGCTCTTCACAGAATGCCTTCCCTTCATATAGAAAGCAAGACTGTGTGTTCTAGTATAAACTTGCTGTCTGATTTAATATTTCATGTTCTTAGTGTGGATAATTTTTAAGTCCCAGAAATTTTATTTCTTGTCATGCTCGTGTAGGCAACACGGAAGGAAATTGAGAAACGCCAGGTCCAGCTTAAGAGCATCAGTGATTTAGGAGAGAACTTGAAGACAGTGATGAAAGGAAAGGAAAGTCTCGTGGACGATAAACTCAGCCTCCTGAGCAGTAATTGGAAAGCGGTAACTTCACGTGCTGAGGAATGGTTCAATCTCTTACTGGTAAGGAAAATGCATTTCTTCACACAGAGGAAATGAAGGGTTGGTTTCCAGTTGTACATGCCAGCCTTACAAAAGTGCTTTTTCTGGTGCCTTGGACCTGTACGTATACACAGTGCACAGACAAGCAGACTGATTGTTGTTTAGTGCATTGTGTATGTTTGGAGAATCTGATTGATTACTGAGTAGAATCTTGACTGTTAGCAGTTTGCAATCCTGTCTGTCTCAATAGTTCTTGCATTATTTTTGGTTTGGGATTTTTTCCTAATAAATGAAATGCAGTTTCAAGGACAGAGACTGCTCTAATAGTCAAGCAAAAAAAAAAAAAAAGTCAAATAAATTGAGAAAGTCTTACTATTGATACCAACAGTATCAGCTACTTTTGGCTGCATTAGCATTTCTGTTTAGAAAAGTACAATTGGGAAATAAGTTTCCACTTGCAAGTTGGTGTGGCTCGCAGGGTAGTAGTTTTGGTGTGTGTGAATTTGATTAATTTCAGAGGCAACTACATCATGAGCTCTTTTCAGTGGGCACACCTGATGTGCTGAAGTACTATGATTTGGTCTTTCAGAACTTCATGATCCTATTTTGGAGAGTTCTATAAAGCATCTTTAGATGGGGATGATTCCTTAAGGGGACCAGATTAAGCCTAGTAGACAGTAAAATCCCTAATACACATTTCATACAGATTCAGGAGCCTCATCCCCAGCTGCCTCAAACCACAGATAGTCACATAACTTTATTCTGCCTTCAAATTCATTCTGTCATGAAGAGGTGACAGCTTGAAGCCTTAACTACAGAAGTTCTTAACCACTGGGCTGTCAGAATGCTTTGGGAAATCTTGCATGCTGTTTCTGTTCCTGAAAGCATGGGAATGCAGTTTCACCCCAGAGAAATGGAAGTGATTTTTAAGGGTACATTGGCCTTTGCCATGACTTTTCAGGGCTCGATGTGTTGGAGCTCCACTAGAGGCTGTATGGCTGCATTACAAATACTTTGGCAGTAGGTATACAGCACCACTCCAGGGCTTCCCCAGCTGAGTACAGTATCCAGGTGAAAGTATCTGGAAAACTTGAGCATTTCATTCAGAATCATGTAGGTGTGCAGATTTAATGTGGAACTGATTATAAGAAGCATATAATGGAGTTTACAAGTTTATGTGGTTATGTATTCTTGTACATTCCTCTCTCTGCTTTGGATTCTGTGGTTACTATTTGTTAAAAAAAATGACAAAAATATCTAAGAGAGGTAGTTGACATTTTTCTTACAAATTTTAGAAGTGTAAAATAAAGGTAGGTACATTTGGGGGACCAAAAGAACCTTTGATTCTGGATGTGTGGTCTACATATGTATTGTGCAGGATATGCATAGGCCACATTCTAGTGAACTCACCCGAAAACACAAAGTTTTAAATGAAGTAGAGAAATGAAGATTTATCAGAATATCAACTATAATAGCTTTTAAAAAGCAGAGTCTCAAAGCAGAGAAGTTAGATGAAATGTCCATATGAGGTTTAGATACAAAGCTCCCAGTCTTGATTGTGATTTTTCTAGTGCAGCCATGTGCGTTTCAGCCAATTTACTGTCTTTCCAAAATGAATTCTGTACCTTGTTCTACTCCTTTGCACCTCCAGTAGGTTTGGCTACCAGCTTCCTGTTCCTCTCGGCAGCCTCGCTGAGCTGCCGACACCTGTGTCTTGCTGTGATTTATTATCCTGCTGCTTGTCACTTTGTAAGCTGCTCTCTCTCTCCTAGAATGTCTTTTTAAAGAAACTTAACATGCAAAGTGAAGCAAACAAACAGCAGATTCCATCCTTCAGAAAACAAGAAGTTGCCATGTAAAATAAACAAATTTTCATAATGTCATAATGTGTGCATGTTTGCCACAGTTGGCATAAATGTAGCTGTTACTTCAGTTCTGATTACATTTTTTGTATGCAGTATTTACCTTTTCCACATACAGGAATATCAAAAGCACATGGAGGCTTTTGATCAGAATATAGCTAATGTCACTACTTGGATGTACCGTGCTGAAATACTGTTGGATGAATCTGACAAACAAAAACCCCAGCAAAAAGAGGAAATTCTTAAGGTAAAAAAAATGTGATTTTCTGGAAAGCATTACTTTTATTCTAAAAAGGACTGTGTCAAAACTAGCATATTTCAAAAGGTATCACAAATGGATTAAAATCCTTTCTTCTGTGATAAAGGTACCCTCTGGCAGCTTGTAGATTACTTAATAAATTTTATCTGTATCACCAAAATTAAATCCCTGCAGAAATAAAACCAGATTGTTATTATAATTCTTGGGAACTTCCTGGTGAGTAGAACAGCAGCTTATTAAACATAAGTCTGCTGGAAAATACTCCTTTAACATGAGGATTTGTTTTGTTTGAACAAATTATTTTTTTCCCCTGTCCCCTTCATTTTTAATTGTATTTCTGTTTTTCTGTGGCACTTTTCTAATATGTATGATATTTCTGTCATATGATTGTCTTAATTCTACAAATATTGCTTACATTGAGACCAGATCAACAACACAGACAAGAATATTATATGGTGAACTAGCTGTAGAATCAGGGAATAGTGTATTGAGCAGAAGGTTTTACTTGGCCAATTGCATCATTTGACCAGCTGATGAAAAATTAGCTTGTAATATGGATGTGTATGTTAAAATATCTCATTTAAAACACCTTCTTTAGGAACATTAAATTATTATCTATAGGGACTTTTTCTTCTGAAGTCAAAGTGAAATTTTACTTTGTATTGAACTTCATGGTCAGTACATAATATCTGAGTAAGAGTTTGAAAATCAAAATCAGGATTGTATTGCTGACACTAACATAATGATGCCATTTACTATGGTAAAAATTTAAAAATTTCAAGGCAGAGAATAAATCAATGCCTCACTGATCTCAGCAGGATTATATATCTGGCTTTTGGAGATGAATGAACAATTTTGCTACAATCAGATACAAAGTAAAATTATCAATGCCTGTATATATGTGTGCATTGCACAAAGACATTTCATGCAGACAGTAAAACGTAATTTTTAATGCCCAACTCTATTTCTGATTCCCAAATGCCTTGTTATCTATTTTTGGCCTCTGCCTCAACTGGGATCTACTGTTAAGATTAGTATTGTGGAGGATAAAGGCTTTTGCCTTTTTTTTTTTTTTTTTTTTTTTAATTTGTGACAGATTTATAGAAAGAATTAGAACTTTTTTTTCTTTTTTAATCTTGTAATTTTTACTTAACTATTCCCCAGAGCAGTAATGAAAGCAACAATTATACATCCAGATCTATAATGCATGAATTAGCAGCTCTTCCTAGCTTTAGGAACATAGAATTATTTAGTGCATCCTGAAATAAGCTTCAATAGTATTGCAGATAAGAATCTGCCTAGAAATAATGATCACCATTAATTTCCTCTAGGAGATATTAAAACAGACATGTAGATACATTCCTGCTGTAAATTTGAGGGATATGAGTGGGAACTATATCTAAGGTATTTCTACTGGATTTACACACTCATGCATAATTATCTGAATTTGCTTTGTGGTTTTGCTCCCTATTCCTTTGCACACTTTCTCTCTCTCTCTCTTTCTCTCTCTTTGCATTTATTACTAACTTCAAGCCCTGTCTCTTGCTCACGGACTGTAGCGCTTAAAGGCTGAGCTGAATGACATTCACCCCAAGGTGGAGTCTGTGCGTGACCAGGCCAGAGACCTGATGACAAACCGTGGGGATCACTGCAGGAAAGTAGTAGAGCCTAAACTCTCTGAGCTCAACCAGCGATTTGCAGCTATATCACAGAGAATTAAGAGTGTAAAGGTAGGAGGACTTGTTTCCATAAGGAGATGCATAAAAAACGGTGTTTGTGTAAGGTGCACAATTGCAGCTACATAGTGGGCTACAATTCCTCAAAAAGCTAAGCTTTTAAAGGAAAACAATGTAGAACCTAAGGAATTTTTTTTTATTAGGTGTGAAGATTCGGGGGTTTTGGCGTTAAGGTCTTTTTTCACTGTTTCACAATTAAAAGTACTCACTGATTTTATTTGAATGCAACAATGAGTATGTCATTAATTCACAAAAAATGAACATTTGAGAACTAGTAAGTTCCTAACTTTGCAAAGTATGACTAACCTTTTTTCATATAGATTGGTTTTTGAGAGCTAATTTTTCTTCTAAGTGCATTTAGTTTTTTCCTGTGAGTCTGGGATTCACCAATGCTTGAGATAGAAATACACAGGTAGAGTTTATATAAATTTTACTTCAGCTACTCATCTGTACGACAACCTTGACTGTTAAATCTTAATTCAGTGTGGATTAAGTAATTTTTAGCCAAATTGTGCCTTCTGAATTGGAATAAGCCACCCACTTTCTCCACTGTATTTTCTGCCTTTATTCCAAAGACCTATTTAGCAGATTAAATGAGGCAACCATGCAGGTTGGTATATAGGATAACGGGAATGCATGGATCCTGATCTAAGCTATTAGTGCTGGTCACTGTGCTAACCCTGGAAATGAATGCACAGAGGATCCGTGACAAAGCAGGAAATAAGCTTTGCAAAAAGCATAAGAAAGGAGACATGGTTTCCATGAGTTGTTGGGGTCTGTGCAGAGCTCAATATCCTGCCTAACCAGCACATCATTGTGGATATTGCTTTTTTTATACCTAATGGCCATCAGTAGTATTTCAGCCATTCCAGCCTCTTGCCTACTTACACATGTATAAACTGTAGACAGAGGACATCTTTGCAAGAACTGTGTTGTCTGATGTTTTCACTCTGGACACCTGCTGTCTGCAGTCTGGATTTCCATCTCAATTTTATTTGGCACTTCCATGTTGTTGTAAACTTGCAGAGCTGAGGCAGCCTTTGGTTGGATCCTGTGAAATTATTGCTTATCCTAGGGAAAAATGGAACTGCCTGTAGATGGCTTGTTGGGGGTTTGCACTGTGTGTTGTGGGCTCACTCATAGAGACAAAAGATTCTTACCAAGATGAAGTGTCTTCAGCACACAGCCTGCAGGTATCTTCCACCTGCAGCCTCCTCTCTCAGGTTTTCTTCCATTTCTGAACTGGCAGAACCACACTAAGATTTAGAGAACAAGTGCCCAGCAAGATGAGAGGAATTACTACAGCACACAAATTATAATGGTAAAGTAGAATTTAGGGGACCTTTTCCAGGACCTTGGAAAATGTACAAGTAGAATACGATTCACAAAGGATACTTACTATTACAAGTATTGCATCAGATAGAGAGGTAAAAAATGGTCTGAATTATTGACTATTCTACTGACTCTCTATATGGACTTGGATAAAGGACCAAATTGCTGGGTACTTTATTTTGTCTACCTGTATAATGCAGGTAATTATACTTTCCTGATGATTTCAGCTTCATGAGCTGGAAAATCATTATTATTATTATGAGGTCATATGCTTCCTAAGTGTTTTTAATATTTTTCCCCACATTTAGGTAAATTATTCACTCTGTGGAAGATTAAAACATAAATTCAAAAGGACTGATAGCTCTCATAACCTATTTTCAATACTTACATCTGTCTTCAAATTAGTTATATTTTTTCAAATACTAACAATCAGTACAACAGTGAATTAAATAAGGAATGATAGATTGTCAGTGAATGGTAGTATATAATTGTCATATCCAGAACTAACAAAATGTTCATAGCATACTGAAATGAGAGTTAGCATTTTCAAATAGTCTTTGAACATCATTCAATTACTGAATTCATTTAGTGTTTTTCTTTCCACTTTCCTCTTTGTTATTGTTTTTTAGCCTTTTTCAGAGACTATGAATTTTATATTCTAATTTTATTAGTTGGTTTGTCTTTTAATGAGATTTAAGTACTTTAGAAAATATTCTTTAGAGCATTGGAGAAGAAATTACTGTGTAGTTTTCTATTATTTCTAACAGCTGAAGTGCATGATGAGTATAATTCTGAGCCTCTTAATGAAAATTTGTGAGCACAGTATTATTCTCTATAAATATTGTACATTATTATATGTCCATTAATGTTTGTAAATGTGCAAAATCTTTGTTGTTAAAATAATCAAGCAGATACAATTAGGGCTTTTTTTGCCTTGACTCTTCCAGGTCATCTGAGAACAGATTTCATTTGACATCCAGTCTCTTGTGTTTTAACGGTTTAATTTTTATTGTTGCTGTCTTCATTACAAATTTTGCATATAATAATAACTAATTGTACCAGAGGAGAGAGTAAAAGGGAACTAGTTAGGATATAATGTGCTTATGTCTTTTGCAAGAAAGTCAGGTGCACATCCAGGAGTTCCTAGAATGTCAAATAGCATTAATTACCTTTAAGTCTAAATTCTATGCAGAACCACTGAGATTTTCATTCTTTTTGTGTTTAAAGCTTTGAAAGAATAAAAATTTTCTGTTAATCACTTTCAATGCACTTAATAAATACACTGTATATTGTACATATAACTATTCACAGGCACTTGTGAGATGGACAAAAGGTGGTACGTTGTTGTTAATACCAACACTTGTTGGAGAGTTCAGAACTGAATACTAAACTAAAGCACAGTAATTATACTGTGATTTATTTTGGAGGAATACAGTCTGTTTTGTTTGGTTGACTTTTTTCTTCATCCAGATTTTTTGTTGAGTCTTTTTGAAACAAAAACTCAGCTTTTATTGATTTTTTCCCAATATGTTACAAAATACCATTAGGGGAATAACTTACACAAAGATTTTTGTGTCCTTTTTTTATGTAGCATTCACCTGACACTTCTACTATTCTGTGTGAGAGAATAATGATTTCAAAACTGAAACAGATTAACATTAAAATTTTCTCAATTATTAATAGTAGGGGTTCTTTTTCATATTAATGGACTTTTTGTTGCTGTATGAATAATTTCTGAAAAAACAGATTTAAGCAAATCAAGTGTAAACATTTATTTTTTTTGAAAAATACTATTTATTTGGCCTTATTCTTACACAAAAAAAATATGAGAATGTATTTTTTTTTCCTTTTCAATTTTCACTGATTTTAAAATTATTTTGTTTATTTACATTGTATTTCTACATAAATTTGTATATTTATTTGTATCATTGTGTACTTAGAGTCTAGTGTAGATATTTTTCAACATGATGGAAAGTCTACCATTGTTTTAGCAATAGAGAGTAGCACAGATATCTCTTTTCATTTCTGTTTCTAATGAAACTATGAAATATGTCCTTTAAATAAGTAATCTTTGTTTTTGTCCTTTAAATAAGTAATCTTTGTTTTTCTCCCATTTTAGCCCTTCATTCCTTTGAAAGAATTGGAGCAATTTGACTTCGATATACAAAAAATGCTTGAACCACTGGAGGTTGAAATTCAGCAGGGAGTGAATCTGAAAGAGGAGGACTTCAATAAAGATATGGTAATTTGGTTGAAATGGAAGTCTGAGAAAAATAAGCAGGGAGATGAAAAAACCTGAGTGAAAATCAGAAACCCATATTTGCTTTAGGATCTTTAGATATAACTTGGGCAAAATTTTGCTGTGTTAATATATTATAAAATCAAAAGTCCCAAATTAGCACTAATTTTTTTTGTGCCAACTTAATTTTTAGTTTATCAGAAGAGCATTTCTTGGTCCTTATGAAAACACTAAGCAGACCAGGAATGTGATCCATGGGTTCTGTGCTACTACCAGCAGTATTACAGGACATGAAATGAATATTAAAATATCTGTAGTCGTATGAAGACCAGGAAAAGTCAGAATGATGTATCAAAATGGGCACTATAGTGAAAGAATACATTCACTAAAAATAAATGCTCATGAGAAGAAATGCCAATTGCCAATTTGTTCTTAACCAATCTGCTTATAGCATTTAATGTAAATAGGTTTTTGGCTGTGGTAAGATTTATTACTTATGTTTTATTGTTGCAAGTCGTAAAACCGTTTATTCGTATTTGCTGAGGGGTGGAAAGGAAAAAGAGGAGTAAAATATTGCAGTGCTTTGCTACTATTGAGATTGTGGTGTGTGTTCTTCTGAGTGATTTTTTCAGAGGGACATTTTTTGGCTGGGCAAAAAGGGAGATTCATGTTTAGAACCCTCTCTTCCTGAGTCCTCAGCAAGATCAAATATATATTTGTTCACAACCTAAAAAGACTCAATGTTATTTTACTTTTAAGGAATTCTTCAAAGGTGTCTGTTTCATATCAGTGCTGGAAGGAATCTTTACAGGACCTTTTTTTCTTTTATGCAGGAAAAATAAAAATTTAAGGCTCAATGTGCTGCATACAATTGTGTGTATGTCATGACAAATTCAAAGTTAATCGAGTTTGACAGGGAAGTTTCCACTACCTGAGCACATTTGGTTCCCTTTCTTTGCATCAAATGCTTAGAGTGGCACTCTAAGACACACAAGACACTGCCAGAAGCTGCAACATAGATTCAGCTTCAAAGATTCAAAGATTCATAGGTGGCTTCTACATAAAAAAAATGCTTAGTGATAGCATTTTCCCTATCAGAATAGTTGGTTATCAATGTGATGATTCAGTAATTGCATGTTCTGCCAACATACTGACAATTTCAATCTCTACTGACAGTGATTTAGACTATTTTACATATATCTATTCTTTTTGTTTGAAAGTAAAATATATTTCAAGTTTTTTCCTCTAATGTTTTTATGCTGTTATCCTACATACGATCTAAAATCAAAAATCTGTAGATTTGCAGGTGCTGTCCTACTTTTATCCCTCTACATATATTGTAGAAAACAAATAAAAGTTACTTGATCATCAGGATACAACTGTAAGCAGCTGTTACATGATTACTTTAGCATAGTCTGTATCTACTAGTACTTGAGTAATAATTAGCTAAAAATGCACATTATATTGGTTTGTTTTTTTTTTTTTAAATCAGAGTGAAGAGGATGAAAGCACAGTGAAAGAATTGCTGCAAAGGGGCGACAGGCTTCAAAAGGGAGTCACAGATGAGAAAAAACGTGAGGAAATAAAGACAAAACAACAGCTGTTGCGGACTAAACATAATGCTCTCAAGGTATAGGAGCTACAGTTATAAGCACATGCTATTAAACCCATTCTTTTCTTCATTTCAGGGCATTTCTTTATTAAATGAATTGTCATTACGATTTAGAGATGGGTAATTTAAAACTATTTGGCTATAGATGTATTTTCTTATACAGTTCCCTTGGTGCCTTGCAAAAGGCACTTTACAATCTCCAGCTTGAGAAGTACTGTCTTATCCTCAGCATTACAACTGCATGATTGCCAGTTGGACAGCACAGATTTCTTTGATAATTCATTTTTAACATATTGTGTATGTTTTATATTTCTTCAACAGCAGTCAAGGCCTTAGAATCAGGTCCCGCAAACTTCTATTCTCAGTTGAATAACTTACTTCTAACCTTGAATAAATTGTTTCTCATTCATTAAAATACTTACACACTACAATCCTGTTAGAAGAGTGGCTCCAGCCTCTCTAGAATAGGACAGGTGGTAGTACCAATAGGCACAGCAGCTAAGAGGCTGAAACCCAAAGTTTCATATGAAAATTTGGAATTTCATATGAAATACATATGAAATATGAAAATATTCTGAGTTGACAAAATTCGGGAGATAAAACTGCGTGATATTGTTCCTAGAAATGCACATGGTGTGCTTCCATGCCATGCCAGCTAACAGATATAATTGAAAGTGTCATCTTTCTAGGCAAGTAAAAGCAATGAAAGATAGAATCTTACAGTTACAGTCACCTTGGTCACCTACCTGGAGCTACTACAGGAGAATTTTTATCTCGTTGGCAAGCAGAATTTTTCTTTCTTTGGATAATTTTGATTAAGTTATCTCTGGTTTGGGGAACATGGAATGTTTACATTTTACTGTTACTTATTTTTATGCCTGCTCTTTCCTTTCATGTGGATTTAATTCTAATTTATACAATTTTGCAGATCTGTGTGAATTCAGGAGAAAGATAGCTAGAATATACTGTTGTTTTGTCCACATTTTAAAGAAGCTTGAAATCTATTAGGTGTATCTTTGACTGTTCCAAGCTAAATGGAAGCAATTCATAATTTTTATGTTGGAGAAACAAGAACAGTGTTTATTGCACTGTGCTATTGACCAGATCCTCCCTGGCTGTTTTTTATGGTATAATGATACATTTTCCTTTGGGTGACTCAGTTGAGGCATTCACCCTGGTGAAAAAAAGTTCAGAAATGGTTGAGGCAAATTAATCTGAGTATTTTTATATAAAATATACCAGTAGTTTTTTAATTTTCTTCCTAATAAGAAATTATAGTAATTAAAATATTTTCTGAATTCTGCATGAGTGAAGTTAAGCAGTTAAGCAAATGTATATTTAATAACATTTCTAAGGGAAAAAGACAAGCATTTTATACCTTCCTGCTAAAGAGAAGTTTCAATCCTTTATAAAACAGAGTTATAAACACAAGACATTTGTTATGTATGTGGATGTGGTATTTAATTTAGATAAAGGAAACCTGTCTTTGCAAACATTTCTGCATTGCAGTGTTTTTCATTTGAATAGCTACAGAGTTTTCATGCAGGCTAGAAATTCACAGGAGTCCACAGAATACAGAAGTCCCACTTTTGGCTAGATACTAAGTGGGCTGTGTTTCCATCTGTCTAGTAAGTATTCTGAGCAGAAGTGTTTTATATAAAATATTGACATTTATGTAAGAGTCTTAACTTCTATGAATATTGGTGACTGTCTCAGTGGTTTATTCAACATGTGAACAACACTGAAATAGGTAACCTCCTTTTAAACAAACAAACAAAAAAATGGTTAAACTGATGTAAATATGTTCACTTACTCAAATACTTGCTTTAAATATCAACATTTAATTAAAAATCTAGCAGCCTTGTGCACTTTTTTCCCCTTCAGTGTGCACACATGCCAGTTCATATTTTATAAGCCTTTAATTCATATTTTAATAATGTCTGCACTGTGAACAGGACTTGAGAGCTCAAAGAAGAAAAAAGGCTTTAGAGATTTCTCATCAATGGTATCAGTACAAGAGGCAGGCTGATGACCTAATGACATGGCTGGATGACATTGAGAAAAAGTTAGCCGGTCTGCCAGACCACAAAGATGAGCAGAAGCTAAAGGTAATGTTGTTTTGGGTTGGCAATGATAGATCTTTTTGAGTGATAGTTTATCAGTTGAACAGACAGCAAATGCAACAAACAATTCTATCTTATAGCTACAGAAAATTAGTTCAGTTCTTTCTTGCTATTAATAGTAAAACAAACCCTACTTATCTGTGTTCAAAGTGGCATTTCTTTGTTGTACTATATTTTGTATTTGTTTCTTATACAGAATGATATATAAATAATTTGAAACACACTAAATATAATGTTTTGTCCATAGTACAGAAAGTGTGCAATGTATTAAGAAGTATCAAATGTTTTCTAGTAAAAATTGTAATTGATTTTATGTATCTTTGTTCCAGATGAACAAATGACTTACCAATATATGGATGACCTCTATCTCATGTTAGCACATTCATTTTCATCAGAACATATTCATATGTCACTGTCAAACTCTATAGATTTATTTACATACTGTCAAAGGTTTTCCTGGTTTATTTTACATCGTCTTTCTTTGCTTCATTCTCTGTTGAGTTTCCCACGGAGTAAAATAGGACTTAACTAGTACATTAAAGAGTCCAATAGCATATTTGTAAGCTGTTCAAACACCTTTTGTCCTGAATATGCTGACCCTTTCTGAGAAATAATTTCTCCAGTTGCCCATCCCAGTGTACTAGCAAGAATCTGAGCATGGAAACTGTTGGCCTCTGTGAACAGTTTCAGAGTGTAGTAACTCTTAGGATCTCTACAGCCCATCTCCAAGAAGGTTCTTCAATTTCAGTTATTTTTGTTTTGTTTAAATGTAGAATAAGCTATGAATAATATGAAAATAAGCTGTAAATTTTACTTGTGACAATAAAATGGAAATGGATTTTCTGACGGAAGTATTTTGCTAATTTTAAGTTGATTGATCTAGTTAGCTAACTGTCCTGGGCCCTGTATTGGTTTTGCTCACTAGGAGATTGGTGGAGAATTGGAGAAGAAGAAGGAAGATCTGAATGCGGTGCACAGGCAGGCTGAACGCTTGTCTAAGGATGGGGCTGCAAAAGCAGTGGAGCCAACCCTGATACAGCTCAGCAAGCGCTGGCAAGATTTTGAGAGCAAATTTGCTCAGTTTCGAAGACTCAACTATGCACAAATTGTGAGTTGTTACTGGCAAACCCATATGTTTGCAACTGCTACTACTAACAGCATCCTACTAACAATGAAAGCGTCAGGGTCAGTGTCAACTCTTCAGATATTAATAAGAAAAGCCCTATTGTCTGCAACTGGGGGAAGCTATCTACTCTGATACAATAGTGATCTGCTTTGCTCTTAAAATTGCCCTTAAGTTAAAACAGTCAATTACAAAAAAACTCAGCAATGAAAAATTTGTGTTTATTTCTGTTGCCTCATTATTTTTCCATAGCATTTATTAGTTTAAAAACGTTAGTTTGCCATGCATCTATTTTTTTCACTGAACGTGTAAAACACAAAAATTGTCTTTTCCAAACTACCCATCTCATGCCAATTTTAATTGGTTTTTTTATTTGTCCATAACATGTTATATTCACTTTAGGAAGCGATTGGAAAAATTTTTATGACTCTATATATACATATCCTCTTCTTCAAATGCTTGAACTCTCAAACAACTTTTTGTAAGAAAATGTAACTTTAAATTTGACAGGATGAAAACCTAATTTTATAAACCATCTTCATGTCTTCTGATTTTGAGTTGTTTAGTTGTATATGAAATATAATTATTCTTACTGGTTTATACATGCTGCAATAACTGGGTAAATAAAAGGGAAATAAACTGTCAGTATTCCAGATTTATGAACAAAATATGTATTGAGTGTTACCCATTTAGAAGACTATCAGAGTTTGCTTCTGCACTTACATGAGTTTTTTTCTTGCCATTCCTACTACTCCGCTCATTGTCTTCTGGGTTTTTGATTTTATATGAAGAAAAGATTTGTTTTTAAGGGAGTTGTTGCTTTATGTACTCTCTGTAATCTTAAAGTACTCATGGTAAAAGGGTGTTTCATCCAAATATAATTTTATTTATTTATTTTTAAATGCACCTGGATTGCAGAGGGAACATACTGATAGGATAATGAAAATTTAAATATGTGAAGTGTTATTTTTTTATTGGTACATGGTAAACTATGTTTTAAAAAAGGAAAATATATTTCCAAAAATCAGAAATATGTATAAACTTTTGATAAATATAGTCTTCTATATAATGTACCATATTGTGTATTTTTAGCTTTTCTAATACTAAGTTACATAATGTATATGTAAAACTAATACTTTGGATAGTTATGCAGTTAATGGAAGCAATCAGAGAAACATTAACGTTGGTTTGTATGTTATTAAATCTTGTTCCATCTGATTACACAATTCAGATTACTATGGTTTATATTAAACTTGATGGATGTAATCAGTTGCAAATTGTTTATATTGACATGGAGCTAGAGCGAGAATCACTTTGTCTTGTAAATGAGTTGGCTTTTTTTAACAAATTTATTTGTTCCTTTGATAATCAAGTAAGAAATCAGATTGTGCATGCAATTTATATAAAAACATTCTGCTGTCACTGTGCTTTTTATGTCACCCACCACCTACCATGACAGGGTGTGAATACATCCATTATAAAATTTTACTAGCAAATCAATAAACTTTATTTTAGCATATTTTTCTTTCACATATGCAAGGTAGATGCATCATCATATTTTTGAATTGTTCAGATGAATACACTCAACAACTTTTTAAATTCATGTAACTACTACATATGTTTTTATTCTTAAAATATATAATTATATACTACATTTATGACCTTGAAAGGTTATTTTTTTTAATATTCTCTAATATTTTATGCAAGAAGGCTACTTCTTATTCTTTACCTAGGGAATAAAGTCATTCAGTGAAATTTAAAAATACCTTGCTCTGTTGACAATGACTAAGGTGATATTAATATGAAATATTTCAGAATTTATACAGAATCTAATGAGAGATGAGAGAGGCAGTATATTTTCATGTCCCAAATCATGAGTCAGAGAAGTGCAATGGCTTTGTTATTGTTACTGTTTTGACTTTGCTGAATTAGTGAAACAGAGTAAATAATTTCTGAAGGTTTTTTTTTTTCCTTTTTCTTAAACAGTTTAAGTACCTACCTCACAGGGATGTTGTGAGGATGCATTAATTGTTTGTGCAAGACTTTACAAAAGAAAAATGAAAATTCAAACTATTCACTTGAACACATGCATATACCATCAAAAATAACTTCCACAGAGATTTTCTGTTAACCAACAGCTGAATAAAGCCATACAATAAAAATACAAAATTGATTTTTTTCTTTAAAGCAAAAGAAATAGAAAACTGCTGTATTTTTTATTTATAATTTATGATGTATTCCATAATGGTTATTTAACAACTGAAAGTTGTTATTATAAATCAGTGAGGGTTTAGTTTTACTGTGTATCTTGCAATTCATTACACTTCATTGAATAAACATAGCAAGACTGCACTGAAAGAAACCTTTAATTATGTTGCTTAGTGGCAGATTTGCATTTCTTACCTTTGTTGGAGCTAATATATTTCTGATATCAAGTGTGAAATTAGAATTATCATGCTCCCCTAGATTTTACTTTTCCCCAGTATTTGTTGGGCAGAGCTGTCACAAGGATATAGGAGCCGTGATCATAGAAGGATTTATTCTTTCTAGAATGGTAGATCCTTGTTAAATCCTCATTGTCTCACACATACATAGCAGTAAATGTCCAACAACTAATTGACAAATATATATTGGTGTACATTTAGAAAAAGGATTTTATTGACACCACTTTTGAGAATTGAGTATATTATATTTATATCACCTCAAACATGCGTGTTCTGCTTAGTAACATTTTTGAGATATTAATCAGTTTGGTATAGTGGTCCTCTATGTGAAAATTGTCAGCAAGTAACATATGATTATTCTATAAGGAAAAGGGTGGGTTTATTCCATTTACAGATTAAACATGGTACACAAATACATAAATGCAACTGCACACAAGCTAAAGTTACATTCAGCGGAAAAAAATTGTGGTGTTCTTGTTGTCTTACAAGTTTCTTCTCTCACAGATTGTTGACTTTATTCATATGTGGCAGAATAAACAGTGGGCAGAAAATTAGTTGGTAGTAACACCAGTGGTGAAATCTGAATGACTTATAAAAAAGAGTGAATAGTTCACTATAATGTTTTAAAATGATGATTAACCACTAAATCTCATTGAAATCCATGATATTTTTAAGATACTCTTCAAAAAAACAAATCTTTCAAGTTTAATCCTAAAACAGTGTGCAATTTTTGAATATTAAAATTGCATGTATTTAAAAAAAAAGGTTAAAAATAACATTAGAGAGGTTAAAGGACAATTATTTCTAAAGCACCTCTGAAGAATCTGTTATCGTTAAGCCTTGGCAGTCACACAGTCTTTTCAGAAAAGTTGTCAATTCCTCCTGCTACAGACTATGAATACAGACATGAATCTTCAGTTATACTGTTTTTCTGAAACAGTTTAACCACTCTTCCAGGGTGTTGAAAATAGTTATCCATTGCAGAGAAAAGGGTAGATTTGGATTAATTAATTCAAGTAAGGATCAAAATCAGTTACCAATATATTGAGTTTAATTAAATTACCCTAATTTCTGTCTTCTAGAATTTTTTTTCCCCAGTGTTTTCTTTTCAGCAGTCTGTGAGCATGTTTGTGTCATGGCTCAGCTTAGATTTTCCTGAGCTGACTGAAATTACTCTGGGTGTAGAGGGCTGAAGGCCTTTACCATTAGAAAACATTTTCTAGATGAACACAGGTGCAGAGCCTACACTATAAATTCTCATCTCGTATTTGTCCTATTACAATAATTTATCAAGACGCTCAACACTCTTTCTGCAATTGTATATGGTGGTCTTTCAACTTCCTCTGTTGGCTGAGCTGTACATGCTGGAAATAGTAAGACAGAGTATTTTTAGGACAAGAGAACCTCTTGCAGTCTCAAAATTATGTGTCTACAATTGTATATACAAGCAAAAAAAATAAGCTTATCAATTTCAGTAATTTTATTGGTGACACTCACAACAAACATTCTATTGAAATTTATGATCATTTTACTACTGAAATATTTAGGCCTGGATTTTGGCCATACAGAATTGATCAAGTGATAAACAACAGGAGAAACTGTCTTTTTCATACCAATTAGACTGTGTTTTGATCAAGAATGACTAAGGAATGTAATTATACAAACCTTGTATTTTTTTTATAAGGTAAGTGATTTAGTCTGAAAAGTTTGATAGTTACCTGCAACATGAAAAAATAACCACCACCCCTAGTATTTACTTCATTTTTCCAAATGAAAGACATTATTCTCTTTAAGATCCTTTAAAGCATTCAGAAATTCAAAATGCCTGTCCCCCAACTGGATAATCACTTCAGGTGAGCGAATATGTGATCAACTTCTTGGACCAGATTAAGGACTGATAAAATTTACATTTGAAATTCAAGACTTCGTTTATTTTCAGTCTTTAAGAGCATCTTGCAGTTTTCATTTAATATTTCCCTGTGGAACTCTATTTAGTTAGTTTAATAAAACTTTTAATTTAAAATTTTAATAAAATATAAATCTTTTTATTACCATTAAAATGTTTATATATCAAGTTTTTTTTAAAATATAAGTCAAACATTAATTTAAATAAATATATCACCATTAGATAAACACAGGACTTGGTGTCCTGATTATCTGTCTGCATCAAAATAGCATGGACACTTCAATGGCAATGTGTTACCATTTTTTTCAGTTGTTTTCCACTGTTTTCACAAACACTGGTATTGGAATGAAGTGGTTTTCTTCTCTTACCCTTGCTTAAACATTTCTTGGGTTAAATAAACAAGTAATGATTGCCAAGAAGAAGGGGCAAACTAATTCTTCATTTGTTCTAGAATGAGTGGAGAGAGAGAGAGAAATGAGAGAGAGGAAGGACATTAGAAAAAGCAGGAAAACACCTGCTGGACAGAGGAACTGTACAGTGATGGATGAGTATCCAATTCACCTGTGCACTTTGGGTCTCTTAAGAACAGGACAGAGGTGATTCTGTGACACCATTTAACTTTTCTGACATTGGCAGAGGCTCCTTTTTTGAACAAATAGCTTTACACAGCATAGCTAAAGACTGGACTTTTTTTGTCTGTGGTCTGCAAAAAGCAGAGGAGGAACCTCGGGAAGAGAATCACAGGCGAATGTTTACACCTATTTTCCAGCATCCATCAACCTGGAAATTCCTGTTAGGAAATGTATTCCAAATAGTTTAAGTGTATTTAAATTCCTTTAATTTTCTGTCTGATTTAAGATAAGGTTATGGGAAAGATGGGACGATATTCACTGAAGATGGATATTGTCTTTGATATAGCTCAAGAAGAGCTAATTTTATAGATGCATTTTAAAATGCAATTTACCTTCTCTGTCTAAAATGTATGCATGCAGTGTTGCAGTAATTTAAGTGAAGAAAATCCATAGCCTTTTTTTATATGTGGTCAAGTTTACTGTGCTATTTTGAGTTTTTCTGAAGCATATTTTTCTTCCCTAATATTTCCTTGTTAATTCTGTACAGTATTCACTCTCATCACTGCAAAGCTATAATATTTTAGCTATAGAATTAAGTATAAAAATCCCATATTGTGACAGAATTTTACAGAAAAGATTTTTCTCTGCCACTTTTCATTATCTGTTATAAACCTTAGTGATCTAAATTGCTTTCTCAAGTTTAAAAGTGAAACTTGATATCTTTACCTTGTCACATAGGAGTGACAACTCTTGCAACATGGAGTAAAGCAGGGTTAGAAATTTGTCTTTAAATTAAATAGTTATACAAATGTAGTCTTAGCCATGCCACAGGCTTTTTTCTTTGTCTCGGAATGGTTGAGATAGAAACAAGACCAAGGCTTTGTTTAAAAAATCATGTACAACATAGCGCCCAGTGGTCTCTGCTTTCAGATTAAACTGAGCATTATACTATATTATTTTCTTCTTTATAATTACCCAGTTATTTGGAAAACAGGGCAGCTAATTACCATCTTATTTTCTCTGCTATAGTATATTATGATTTATTAGTGTAATAAATTACATGGTGTGTATTTTGGTGTCAAAAATTACTTGGCAATATTATTGCATTAAATAATATGGGAAAATACCTCCTGCAGAGTGTTCTGGCCCTAAGTGACAGTATTTTTTGAAGAGATGATGTTCATCTCTTGTCTACAATTCAGAATGTCAACATCATTCATGGGTGGAGGGTTTTTCTTGTTTGGGTTTTTTGGTTGTTTTTTTTTTTTTTTAATGGATGCATCTGAGTATACACACAAAGGTAGAGAAGGAAGCAAATTCGTAGATGTACAGTGTGAGTACTCAGTTTTATATTTGGGCATATTTAATTAGCTTTCAGAACTGTATAGACAGCAATTATGTTCATATCATTTAATGAAACAAGTTTTTGTCCTGAAGTAACAAAATCAGCCTAAGTGACAAAACTTACTATGTATGGTTGTATCTCTATAAATGTAGATTAAAGATGGAAAATAATTAGGTAACACTTTTTAACATTTCTGGAAGGTGTAAGAGTTTAAGGTTTAGGACTTTGCTCTTTGAAGCTGTTAGCATTAATTATGAATGTGGTACTTTATTGTTATTTTTAGCTTATTTTCTAAATTACGTCAGCATTATCAACTGATATAGCTAGCATAAATAATCTGGAAAGTTAGCATCACAAATCAGCAGTCAATTCCAAAATGATTTAGTCAATTCAGATATCAGTAGTCTGTATTCTAATTTATCTGAACTTTATGGTTCTTGGTGATCACTCAGTAGTTGCACATACATACTCCAGACAGCCCTAAAGCTTCACGCCCTCAGGCAGCAGAAATGCTATTTAAGATTGTGGCACTTCTGTAGATTTAATAAATCATCCATTAAATAAGTTGGCATTGACCAAAATCTGTTCTTAAGCAGGCTGACTTCCAGCAAATTGTGTCATACTAGTTCTGCCACTATCATCACTGTTTCCTCTATAGCTTATCATTGTCCAAGAAACATGATTTTGAAATTCTATTTCAAGGAAAAAAAAATAAATTAATTCCTTCCATTCTTTTGGGTATTTCCTGCTGTGTGGCTGAGTTTATGATACTGGTTTAACAAAACCAATAGAGTGTGTCACAAATGGACATTATAGCTACAGGGATATAGGACTGTGTACAAGAGTTTAATTTTCTGAAGTGTCAAGTAGATATTTACTGAAGTACGACATGTATAATATCTGTATGTGTTTTAGGTATGAAAAATTACAAAATCAATCCAAGAAATGACTAACTCCTCTGGATTTATGTATTCTATAGTTAGCATATAAAAACTTTCAAATATGTTTTGTCTACTGGAAGGTAACACATATAAATCAATTACAAAGCTATTTTCCTCTTAAACCCTTATAAAATACTAAGCAATAATTTAAAATACTTGTTGAGAATAAGTCTAGGACATAGATTTTGCAGTGTTCTGATTTTTCTCATTCCAAAATGTGTTGTAAGCATTTGCTTATTTTGTGATTTCTAATACTGATAATGGCTATCTCTCTTGGCTCATTGGTACTGTCTCCTTCCAAAATCCTACTGACTGTACATGATCTGATCACTGTTTGGTAAATACTTACGATATAGACTATTTAATGGCTTTAATAATTCCTTTTTTAATGTTGCAAATAAAAAATATGTGGCAGACAGATTTCTTTGTCAGTTTTGCTCTACTGCAATTATTAAGATTGAGATATGCCATCATTATCAGAAGTAATTAGGATATATGCATAATTTATTTAGAAAAAGAGATATTTTCTATATCTCATTAGTTCCAATTAGTCAATAATGCCATAATGTTAATCTATTTTGTTTTTCTTCAGGACATGGTAACATTGCAGATGTGTTATAAGATACACATTACTCTATTTTTAATTCCTTTCTTTCGTGAAAAAAATTACTTACATCACATATACTGAATTGTGCCAGAGTCTTCTGCCCCAGTTTCATCATAGTTGAAATAAATTTCTTTTTTTCTTTGCTCGGAAAGTAGATACCAGTGGAAGTTATCAGGTTAAAAATTAACAGCAGAACTGCTGGAATCTGAATCATCTTAGTCCCTTATTTCTGTGCAAGTTAGCAGGTATTAGGTAAGGAGGGCTAGGTAAGTTTTCAGATGAGCTGCTTTTAGGTTCAATGTGTAGCTTTACTTCAGTTTGAGGAGAGTTCCTGTTTAGAAACATTAGTTATCTTAGCCAGAATAAAACAAAAGCATTGTTCAGCTTGTGAACAAGTGAGAAAGGGGTTGCCAAAGCTGTTCATTTTACTACTTGACCAAGTGTATTTGACATCTTGGAGGGCTCCAAAGGCATGAGGGTGTGAGGAGCACAAAGGAAGTATCAAAATGCTTTGTCATAGTTTTTAAACTATACATTAAAGCAAAAACCCCAGATGAAAACCAAAAAAAAAAAAAAAAACCACAATAAAAATGCACCAAAAACCCCCATAACAAAAAAAAAAAAAAACACAATAAAGTTGCAACTATGAATACTCTGGATTTACTGTTTTAAATTAATTGCTATAGCTTTTGTCTGTATCTTTCTTCTCCTCTTCCCATGCCCCCACCACATCTAAATAGGAAAACAATTCACTCATCAGGTGTGGCAGAACTGAGGTAATGGGAGATATCCCATAATTGAAGCCTATACATACAGGAAACAGACATTTTCTTCTGGAGAAAACTTTTGCATTTCAATCAAGTTAAGAAAGGAACAAATAAGACAATATAAATGGAATTAAGTTCAGACTGGTTGATGCGTGTTGATGGATAGTTCTCAAAATCAAAGCCTGCAATTTTCTATTGCTACTCCTAGAATCTAAAATTTACTGAAATGATTTCTAATTAATGTCATTGTTAGGAATAGTTTCATTTTTGGCTGGTTTTATTTAATTTTATGTATAGATCAAGTAGTCGTTTTATCACAGAAGAAAAACTTAAAGCAGCATTTCTTGGGTAAGGTATGCCTTAGGAGAGAAGTGTTGTGAAGGCATAAAGCACTCTCTGTCCAAGAACAGTGCTGAAAATAGTCATGTATATTTTTAAAGTCTCTTTTTTTATATAAGTAAGTGATGAAAACAGATACAAGCATTAAACTATATGGTTTAAGTGTTGCAATGTGCAGGATTTTGTGGACTGCAACCACTCTGCTACATGAGTAGGAAAAAAAAACAAAACTCATACATGAGGCAATATTTATTTTACTTAAAAATATTATTTTTTCTCAATATTTTAAAGATATTTTACTGTTTCCAAGTGACTTTTAAGGTCGTGTCTTCATAGAATTACATGAGGAGTTTATAAATTTTTAATCCTGCATCTAGGATTTACATCTCTCCATAATTGAAAGAGATGCTTCTTTCTGTACTGTATCACTGGTTTGTGATTGACTAAGGCCATCCAGTCTTATGGGGAAAATTCCATATAATCAGTATCATTTTGATTTTTCTACTTATATGCACACCAGCAGGTAAGATATGTTAGCAACACTGAAGGCAGAATAAATTTCTCTCAATGTTATCTGATCTCACCACTCACTCACAGTTGGCATAGGATTGAGTGAATAAAAGCTTTTTTATAAATATGTACTTTTAAGTGGTTATTGACCTCTGATAGCATTTTATCATACTTTTGTGTGTCTAATTGTTTATTTGATATATTGTTGGTGAACATGGGCTAGCAGATACCATGTGATTCACAAGGTTTTTTTGGACTCTGTCAGGTATCAATACCTTTGTCCAGAAGGTGTGTGTTAACTGATCCATTTTTTTTCATATGTGTAGCACACCACATTTGTTCTGCAGAGGTCACAGACTTTTTACACTCCTATACAGCTGCTGGCAAGGAATACTTTCTCAGGTGTTATTTCACTTCAGGAATAGGCACATTTGTTTGTTTTCCTTGAACCTCCCATCAGGATGCTGCCAGGAGCAGTGCTGAGGTATAGCAAAGTGGATGGGAGTGTTTTGCAGCTTTACTCCTCCCATGTTTGTGTGAAGTCATTAAATCAAAAGCACAGACACAAAGGTTTGGAGCTCTATCCAAACAGTTTTTAAAATCTGACACAAGAAAGTTGGAGGCTTTCTGGGTGTAAACTCTTGAACAGCAAAAGCAGTGTTGGGATTATTCCCTCTGCAAAAAGAGGAAAGGAAATGGATACATTGAGATTGATGAAAGGTGCTTTAACAACAAATTTTCCACTGTTAAATGGAAATTAGCAACATCCTCCAAGGCTAGTTAGCTCAGATGCCACCACCGTGTTGATGTTGGTAGTAATGATCACAAGTATTTCTGTGGAGAAGGTATGTGAATTTCTCAGCAAAACCTGCATTATTCCAGTACTTTTTTGTTGAGTTTTGGTTGTCATTTTGTTTGGTTGGTTTGTTTTGGTTTTGCTTATTGGCTTTCTCTGTAAGGGACAGGTTATGAATTTTTTCTTACAGTTTTATTGCACCTGGTAGGGCATGGTAACTTTCAATAAAATCAGTTTAGGTGGAGTCATGTGTATGGAAGAATTGTGTATCTTAATTAAAATTATGTAATGATGGGAAAAAAATTTCATTTTACTATTCAAGACATGATAATGCTTGATAACAAGAAATGCATAGGATGTTAAATCTTACACAAAATAAGTTGTTTTTTCAAAGAGAAAAAATAATTTGCACATCATTATATCACTGACAATCAAGGAAAAAAAAATATTATCACTAAAATTGTATTTTACAGAAATAGTAATATAGAAAATGACCTCTTACCCCAGCATTTCCCAATCACTTAACAGTTTATTTGTATTTTATATATATGTTGTACTATATATTTTCTTAAATACTAATTTAAGTATTTTTAAGTTACTCTAATGCATTCTGCCATTTTATCAGATTCAACTTATCCAAAGCTATTCTTAAATGGTTATCTAAATCTTTAATTGCCACTTTCCTATTGATTTTTAATCCTTATAAAATCTTAACCTACCATGATTCTGATGAGCCATTTTGGCATTAGCAATTACATATATCTCTACTGAATTAATATTATTTTAACAGTAGTTGTTCCCAGCCCCTGTGTTCTCCTTTCGTAAGTTGTTTTCTCACTGGTGTTAGGATGTGATTCAGTTTCAGCTTTGCATTCCTAGTAAATTGCTTGTCCAGGATATACGGAAGGACTCTGCTTGTTTTATTGTCTGTCATAAGGAAGTTCAGGGAACATTGGGACCAGCTAAAGATGCTTCTCTTTGCTGATTAAAATTTTCAGCTCTGGACATGCCTACCCTCCGTTCCTTGGTGCAAGATGACAGCTTCTGCTGTGGGTTCTGTCATGGTGCTTTCCATGCAGGAAAGATAGGAGGAAATAAACACTTGTGGCCTGTTGGAAACCCCAATATAGACAAAGATGCCTAATCCTTGAGTTCTAAAGTAGTGTAAAATTTTCAACTCTTTTTAAAAAATAGTATTCAGAAACTAATTTATTTTGACTGTGACATTTTAAAAACAATGTACCTAACTAGGAGGACAGGTTCTGGTAGGTGTCTATTTCTATATATCTATCTTTTTGTTTATTTATTTATTTTTTATTTTAGTGTTTTGCAGTTTAGCTAACAATATAAACAGTAGAAATATACAAGTAATCATCCATCTATGAGAAATATTTAAAGTTTTCTGTAAGGGAAGTGTGAATATATTGTTGCATTCATCCCGTTTTTCTTCATAACAGTGATTGAAAGGTACATGATTTTGCCACTATAAATTATTAAGTGTGATTCCCATGGAGTGTTTACACATCCGATTTCTGCTGACTTTTTTGTAGTTTCAAGAATAGTTTAGAATGATAAGGCACAGTTTTTATTTTATCTAAATACATGCATGTGAATATATGTGTGTATATATATTTATTGGCCTAAATTTGGGTTAAAAAGAACAGCCTATTCTCATACAACTCTAGAAACTAATTGTATTTTGTATGCTGCTTTACATATTCATGTGGCTTCTTTTTGAGTGGAAACCCTTGCTCACCTAGTGTGCTCTTTCATTACTGTGAGTAGAAATATTCTGTCCTCTGAGTCAAAAAAAAAAAATATATACAAATCTAGTTTAAATGTTCCTTAGGTGGGTCTGAAGTTCATTGCTACATGCAGAAGTGTCACTGTGTAGTCTTGAGGAATTAAAATATATGTTGCTGCATGTAGCAGTGGCCTGTTGAGACTCTCCCATTTCTAATGAAATGGGACAGATTTTTCTTTAGGTTCGCAGGAGTAAACTGATATTTTTGCAGAGCCTGTGATTCATGAAACATATGGGGGGCAAGCACCATTTTTTAAAGCAATTTATTTTAAATAATAAAAATTATAGCAGTGATATGGTAATTAGAGAGGTTTCAGTATTAGCAGATGTACTGAGAAAGTCATTTAGAAAGAAAAGTGTAAGCAAAGCAATTAAATTTGCATAAGAAATGCAACAGAATAACACAAGTCTACAGATAACTTTATGGGCTTTATATGTGATATGCATACATCTTTTAGAGTGTGTATATGCATATTTTAAGACTAAAGAAAATTGAAGAACCAGATGACTCAGCTCGGTAACTGAAGAGAGAAATATGTCCTGAATTAAAATGAGACACCTTGCTGAGGTAGTGTGTGCTTATATTTGTTTTCTTTTGCATAATCAGTAGTTAAATAATGATATTGTTTTCTTCAGGACCATTGATCAATTGTCTTTCATATAAATGGCTCCAAATCTAAATACTAGAATTTTTGAATATTTACCAACAATTATTTGTACAACTTTTTAAGGTCAACAATAATTAAAGTTTATATTTTGAGAAGACAGGCAACAAGCACAAAGGATCTTGGTCCCACACTAGAAATCCACAAACAAATATATTTATAGATTATGGAATTATACTTGTGAAACCACAAATAATTGACATCTTAAACTTTCCCTTTTTGAATGGACATGCAGGTGATTTAGAATTTGGATTTTAGTGAAAAGAAGCAATCAGAGATCTCCCTTCTCCAAAGCACACTTTTGGTATTACATTTTTATCTATGATTCATTAACAAGTCAAATGGGAAATACAGAGAATTTATATAAACAGACACATTTTTGTTACCTTATATGTCAGTATGCTTTTAAATGCCATCAATAAACTAAGTTTTCTATTGGAAACAAAACATTCTGTGATGTCTTTACACTTGGTGTATGCATGTGCTTCCAGAATAGGGTGTCTATTTCATAGTTTTCTATAATTAAAAAAAAATTTAAAATCCTGACTTGATGAAGAGGCATGTTGCTGAGTTTTCTTTTAGAAATAAGAGTGCATTAAATACCCTTCAAATCAAAAAATTCCAAATTTTTCTTGCTAAAGAAGAAGTTTTTAGTATAATTGGAAGTATAGTGTTGCCATATTTGTTATATATCACATTTTATTTAAAGAATTGTGTCTATTATACAATTATTTTTTGTAATTAGTAATTTAGTAATTTAATAATTATTTTACTTGATACCTTGAAGATATTTGTTATTTTAGACTTGGCGTGCATGGAATTTCTTAATGAAGGACAGATTTTTCAAGAGGTATGATGATTTAAAATGAAAGGGCCAGCACTAAAATCTCAGTAACACCATAATCTCAGCATACTCTTGCACTTACTCTCTGCATTTCTTTGGGGAGTAGAAGAAAGTAGAGAGTCGCACACTCTTGCATGGATTAATTTCAGCACCCACCGTTTCAAACACACAAGCAATATGAGTGATCTGTGTCAGAAACCTCAGACATTTCCTGCATTTTGATTTTCTTTCTTTCTGGGTTGTGAACTGGAAATTGCATTGTTGTAATTCTGTCTGGTGTTAAGAAACTAAAGGAAGCATTCTGTTGTATATCTATACTAGCAAACAGTTCGTGAAGATACAACTTTTGTGATGACTGAAACTAGGACTATGGAAACCACTCATGTGCCTTCTACGTACCTGGCAGAGATCCTTCACCTTCTGCAAGCCTTGTCTGAAGTGAAAGAGCGCCTTAATTCTCCTGTTCTGCAGGCTAAGGACTGTGAGGATCTCTTCAAACAAGAAGAGTGTCTCAAGGTAAGATGGAAAGATCTTCATAGCAATGATTAGATTGCATAATTTTGGGGCTTCTGTATGTTGGCAGCCTGGGCTCATTCTGAGACATCTGTTTTACAAGTTCTAAGTCCATCTCTGTGATGTGTGCATACAATGGATGTTTTTATTTCAGGGAACATTGGGGCAAAATATGAAAAACACTGAAGCATTAATTTATTTTACCTGTTTAACGTGTGTTTGGAGGACAAGAGCATTAGGGTATCTGCATATTAAGTCCTTGAATGGGAGAGAAAGGATGGAGAGGCACAGTATATTTAAAGATAGAATTTGTGGTTAAATGTTTGTTTCTGTGTGGGTAATGGGAAAAAAAAATATTCTCTGAAATGGTTTTTAAGCACTGGAACAGGCTGCCCAGGGAAGTGGCTGAGTTACCATCCCTAGAGGTGTTTAGGAGATATGTAGAAGTAGCACTTGGGACATGGTTCAGTGGTGAACTTGGAAGTGCTGGGTTAATGGCTGGACTCAATTTAGATCTTTTCCAATCTAAATCACAGAATATTCTGAGTTGAAAGGGACCCACAAGGGTCATGAAGTCCAATTCTTAAGGAAACGGCCCATGCAGGGACTGAACCCACAATCTTGGTGTTACAAGACCATGCTCTGACCAACTGAGCTCATCTCCTAGTGGTCAAGTGATTTTGTGATTCTGTGATTGGTAACTATAAGTAATTACTAAGTAACCCTGTCCACACCCAATCTTGGCTCTTTTATTTTAGTGTATGATTTCTAAAATTATTCCTACTGAAACTGGAACAAAAACAAGTAGAATTTAGCTGTTGCATACCGTGTTAGACCAAAAAACCTTGAGATCTTATTGGGTCTGTATTCCATGTAGTTATTTCTGTTTAATTAGCTAAACAGAGAATATTATCCAATAATTAGATAATGTAGTTAAGAAATAGCAAGTTCAGTGTTGTTAGTATGACTTTAAATATTACTGTGTAGTTTCTTCAGTGCTGGAAATGTTATTGCCTTGTTTGTTCAATGCTTGCAACACTGAAATCCTTTGAAATTGGTGGAATTTTTCCAACACAGAATTGACATAAGAAGAGAATAAGATTAAGGTTGTAAGCCTAAGTAGATGAGTGAGTTATCAGCTTTTGCAGAATAATGTTTATGTGAGGAAAGCCTTGTAAAAAATTGCACTCAAGTGCTGTGTATAATTACAGCAATTCCAAATCGTCATCCAGCATGAAGAGAAGACTATATTTCCATTTTTCTGTGATTATTTAGGAAAAGGAATAGTTTTAAATAAAAGTAAATATTAGCCTAAAGAACCTGGAAGTTGCCTACAGTCAGCTATAAGAAAGAAGCTTAGAGGGAGAATCATGGCAGTGGCTCTGGCTATATGCTCTGAATTTTCCTCTGTGGGAGCCAATTTATCTCCTTCCACATCAGAGGATATGTAACAATATCCATATGATTCTATTAGCATCTGTAAAATCACATCTGTTTATAATTCTTATACGTTCATAGATATTATATATCTTTGGCATTTGTATACCCACACAGGTGCACACACAGAAATAATCTTATCAGCTTGTGAAAATTAGGATGTTTTCAGTTTCCTAGCGAGGCACTAGAGCTGGGTAGTGAAGCATAACAGTGGAGTGCTGGATCAAAGGAAGCGCAGAACTGGCAATAGGATGTCAATCAACAGTTGTCAAATACCAACAGGCTGTTTCTTTTATCACAGGCTGTTTCTGATTTAGTACCGGTAAATTAAAGTCAGTCTGAGTATTGGAGCACAAAACATGCCAACCTAATTGTCATTCTTCATTTTAAACAATCTCTTTTGCACAAAAAAAAAACAAAACAATGAAAAAATAGTCATGTACTATGTAAATCATGGCTAATGAGCACCTACATGATCCTCATTGATGAACCTCTGTTCACAATAGATTGGACGGAGAAACAGTGGTCTACCTTGGGAAGTTTGCTGGGAAATTACTTCCTTTTAGTTCTTAATACTATACATTTGGGCTAACTTTATCTGATTTATATCCATAAGTGATCTGTTGTTCACTCACATATATCTGGTATTATTGGAGTTGACACCAACTTTACTAATATTGATTACTGAGGTTACAAGTAAGTACTACCATAGGTTTAATTTAACTGAACTTTTAAATTGTTATGAGATGCATTTGTGGGCACAGTTCCATCTTCCTACAAAATAAATCTCTTAGAAGAGGCAAATGGGTCTTGCACATTCATGGGCTTTTGGAAGGGTATAGGTTTGATCTGAGCCTGCTTAATGAATATTTATTTCCAAGGAAAAGCATCCATCATTGTCATTATCCTGCAGTAAAAATAGGAAAGTAGTGCATAAATTGTTCAGCAGTTGGTTGGGAAAGGTTTGAAATTAAATTGTCGTTGATTTTTTTCTCTGACAGATTTGCGTGAATCAAATTATAGAACTGTCATGAATAGTTCTGTGTTTTAAAACCGAGCTTTTGATTTCTTTTTCACTCCCATTCAGAAAGAATCCATTTTAATTAATCTGTAAAAGGAAAAACAAGTTTATTTACAAGAATCAGTGGTAACAGCTTTGAACATTTTCTCTGGAGTAAATATGTTTAGTAAGACTTAAACATGATTACTCATTATCAAATAGGATAAATATTGAATGCAAATTAAAAATTACTAATATCAATTGTCATAGAACTGACTTTTTGTATCAAAGTCATGTGAAATAGTAAAATATGAGGTTTTGAAGCAAAAATCTGGTGGCTTTTAACATTTACTAAACTGTAATACTTTAATGAACACATTTAGTCTATCTGCTGAAACCAGGTCATAGGAATGTTTTTCTCTTCATTTTAAGCTGTAGTAAGTGGAAAAGTCATACAGAGTGACAAAACCAAGTCTTGTCACTTTGTGTCATAAAGTGAGCATTGCAATGTTTTTGTCATCCCATTACAAGCTCTTTCAAGTATTATAGAGTACCTCAGCTTTTCTTTATCACTGTTCTGACAGTATTTTAAAAACAATTTAAATATTACAGTTCTTTCAAAGATGAAACTCCAGTTGATTGTGCAGAAAATTGTGGTTCAAAGGTTGATGGATTAGTAAAGTTGGTCTGATACACTTTCAAAACAGAACAAGTGTTGTTATAAGCACCACCATTATTTCTGTCTGCTACTGATAAAGTTTATTTTGATGGAGTTCACAATCTTTGAGCTATCTGTGTAGAACTGATTGTGATTACAATGGATTCCATTGCATGAACAAATCTAGGGATAAAATACCTTCATGTTTTAGCTCATTACCCTTCCTTGCGACTGATGTTTTAAATGTTTCCTTGAAGTTAAATCAGTGTAAAAATTTGCATATATTCTACTTAATATTTTTATATTGTTCATACTAAGGCAAAGTTTTCCTGTGTAATGATTATCTCCTGCAAACTACTTGACTTGCTCGAGCTCCAGATTATTTAGTGGGAGATGTATACACTGAAATGAATGCACGGATTAACTAGAGAATAAAACTAACACATATTTCTCTTTGCTAACACATAGGAAAAGCGTGTTAAAATGAAATGCCTGGAATTTAAATCTAATTTATAACCATATGTGAAGGAATTGATAGTAGAATTTTTAAGGATCACTGTCATAGACATGACATAGTTGTGTCTATTAATTACTTAATTCTATTAACTTTGAATTCAAAACTTGTTTCCTGAGGTTACTTCCATTATATAATGACACAGCAGACCTGCAATAGGGCCCACACATATTAGTGTCTCTTTTTATTTTTCTTTTTTTTTTTTAATATTCTTAATTTTGGCAGGAACATCTTATTGTAGAATATGATTATACACTTAGCTATCATATTTTTAATGATGTCAGTTTTAATATGGAAAGCCATCTGGCTCTGAGGAAGAGATTTCTTATATATGTAAGATAAATATTTGTCTTGCATAATCACTCTAACAATTCTGCTTCTAATTCATCTTCTTTTGTATTTCCCGTAGGACATTTATTTAGTTCATTAAAAATTGGGTTGGTTTCTGTGCTGTTTTTTAAATATAGATATTTTAATGCTCTGATTCATCTTTACTCTGCTTTTTTCCTTTGGTAATCCTTCATCTACTGACAGATAGAACAGGTTTCTTTGCACTGTTTTCTACTGTGTTATATTTCAGAATATAGGAATTCGTTGTACACATCACACATCCAGTATTCTGGCATTAAGAATCCCTTTCCAAAATGGTTTATGAAGCCAATCATACTCATACTAGATATTGTAACTCATAATTCTATACAGATTTTATAATTGCAATTAATTTGTGGAATTTTTCCAGCCATCCATGATTACTAAACACTGTTCTGTTACTGGGTTTCATGTTAGTACAACTAGCATGAAATATTGTAACAAATCTGCTACATAAATATAAATCATAATTCCACAAATTTTTGGAATGAAAGAAAAACAACTTTTATTTTTACACATTGGAATATGTATTTGGTGTGTACTACGTGGTTCTTATCAAGAAGCACCACATAATGTGAAATTCAGAGTGATTTTCTGCTGCAGTTCAATAAAACCCAATTAACCATACCTTAGAACTGAGTGCGCTCACATGCACTCTCCAAATAGATCTGTCAGTAACATTGTGCTTGGTGGCAGATTTGTACACAAATAGCCAAGGAACTGAATTTTTACAGGAAGTGTGTTTCTCTGGCAGTTAAAGACAAATTCCAGGTACTGAAAATGAGCTGGGGCTTGAGTCTCTAGCACTTGGATTTCTCTTTTAAGAGCAGCGAGATGGATCAGTCCCTAAAGGCTACTGTCACTTCAGATGCTAATGATTTTCTGTTATCCTTTTCACCTAAAAAATTAAGGCTTTGTTTGCTTCTGTTAACTATGTTACAAAATCTCCCAAGGCATTGTTGATAACTGCTTGCAGATCATTCTCCTCAGCCTGAAAGGCAGAAGGGGAATATGTTGGAGGTACATGAGTATATGTGTATACATGTATATATACATGGTTTTTTGTTGTTTTTTTTTTCTTGTGGACATTCTTATGCTCATTTACAGCACATCAGCTGTATCATCTTGCTCTGTCTATAGCAGCTGTGCTTTAATCAAAAGCAAAAATCTGACACAAATTCTGTACCTTTTTCGTAGACCACTAATTTTAAACATCAAGGGATATATCACTTAGCAATTCTGAAATGCTTAGATGTATTTCAGCTGTTTTTAATATTTAGAAAATTGATCCACTTGGTTGAAAAAGCCAATTTCAATATACATAGCCACATATATTATTCTTCATTTGGCTACTTAAGCACGTTGAACAAGAAGTGCCTTCTTGGGACGTTGATATTTTGACCCACTGAAAAGAAGGCCACTTCACTGGGGTGCTTAAGTGTGTCCTGGCAGCTTATAACATTTCAATTACATTTTCTCCTGTTCTTTAAATATGCAAATTTTTAGTCTGGGATGAGGCTTTGTGAAGATGCTGCCTCCTTTATATTCATGGGATATAATCTTGGAATATTTAGAGGCATTTTGTTTTTTTATCATCTGATATTTCCTATATTCAGAATAATAACATTGAATATCTGAATTATCCATGACAAGAGTGTGTAAAACAAAGTTTTAAGTAGACCTGAGACCAGATCATTGAGTGTGAGGCATTTTTTTAGGAAAGTCAGATGAGGTTTATTGAATAATGATGCAGACCCAGCCAGCTTTCCCTCCAAATGATAGATTGCTGGCAAAGAGGAAACATGTACATTATTGTGACTCATTCCAGAGACATGACATCTACCATTCTCTTTTGATTCATAAATATTCATTTAGTGTGCTAAATGTAAGTCACGTTTCTCAAGTCCTAAAAATTCAAATTATTATTCATATGGGTGACATTATGGAATGTATAATTTTATTTTTTTTCCCCCAACAAATAGCATATTATAGTTCTAGAGCTCTGGGAACCCAGGGAACCCAGAGTATTTTTTCTTTTGTTTGCCAGGGTGGTTTTGTACACAATTATTTCAATACATTGCCTTCACATTTATATAAAGACTTCAAGTCTTATATTTTACAAAATAGTAAATGCAGTGTAATAACTTCAATTAGTTAAAAAATTACAACCAATTTTGTCACTTCAAGTGTTATTCAGATTTTTTATAAGTTCTTAGGGTTTTTAAAATATTTATCCAGCAATTTGGAGGAGAAAATGATTTTGATAATTATCCCTACTTCCCTGCTGCTTCATATTAGCACTACTAGTAATACAGCAGTACACTCTGTCATAGGCATGGTTCTAAAAAACTGTTTTTAAATCAAATTCATTACAATAAAATTGTGAACTTGTCTAGCCATGAGATGGACTGTGTGATTGTTAAAAGAAATAAACCCCATTTGTTGAATCAGAACTCATAAATGTTGAATGAAGAAGAAATTATAAGTACAATCTACATGGATATCATAAAAGTTTATTAAGAAAAATCAGGAATTGCAGAGATAAAAGCCAAATCAACATTCACAGCTCTCAAGTATTAGATTCCAAAAGTTAAAAAAGGCAGGAGAGAGAGAAGACCTCCCTACTCATGGACTGGGAAGTGCTTCAGTTTGGTTCAAGCTGCCCATGAAGTTTATCCTGTTTATAAATGGCTTTCTAGGACTAACTAATCTCTTTCTAGTAGCTACACACATCTCTGCAGCTTTGAGTAAACTAAATTTTATACATGGAAGGTTACTAGTAGAACACCACTTGAAAACCAGCATCAAAATTAGTGTTGTTTAATGCAGTTTAAAAATGGTTTGATAGTGTTCAGTAAATTGGAACAAATCGAAAATTACTCTTAATTTGATTAAAACCAGGAAGAAGGAACTACCAAAACAAAAAAAAATCAGCAGTGGCATGGTAAAAAATTTCAATTGCACCTGTTACTTAAGAATTTTGGATAACACAGTTATTATGCACTGAATTGTACCTTCGAAATATTTTCCCAGTGTCTATCCAGAAAGCAGCTGTTGTTCTGTAATAATTTTTTTATAATTTTAGAAATAAACCATTTTCTCAGAAAGAAGTACAACTTGGCTGTATATATCATATTTAATCTGAAAAAATATTAAATTGTTTGAAAGTAAATAATCTGAAAATACTTAGAGAAGGGTGTGTAAAAAAGACCTACATGAGAGGAAACAAAAGTGATGAGATTTTTGGAGATGCAAGATTAATTTGTTTAAATTAAGAGTAACTCATATTAAAGAAGATAAATTTTTGATTTTTTTTTTCTAAATTATTACTGTATTTATGTGAAATTTCCTTTGCTGACTGTCTACTGTACATTTCTTTTGATTCATTTGTGTAGACTGATTGTGAGACATTTGTTTATCTCATCCTAGGAAGATTGGATAGCAAAAAAGAAAGCCATTATTTTTCAAGTTGAACCAAAAACCATCAAGGAACATGCTTTTTTTCTTTACTGCCATGCCCCAGGGACATGAGGTTTTGCAGTGTCATTTTTGTACCAAGTTTATTCTTTTTGCCAACTGAGTGAAGTTAATGACCAATATTTTTGGTTTTCCAGATTATTTTTTCTGTTCTATTAAAGATTTTCTCCCCGCATCTTGTTCAGTTCTGCAACTCCTCACAGTGATCACATTGCACACCACAGAATCATCTCAGTACCTCAGCAGGCTTTTATCCTGGTGACTGCTCCAAGGAATGGTTTCTGAATTGGGAAGTAAAGGGAAAAGAAAGGTCAGGAAATGTAAATATTGACATGCAGAACTTTTCAGTCAATAACACTTTGTTTCCTCTCCAACCTTTGCGTTCCTCAGATCTATTTCATTCAGTCTTTAAAGAAAGGATGGATATTAAGTTATTATACCAGATTACTGTAAAATTAATCTTATTATCAATGTTACATTTTAATTAGCATTATGTACCAATTTCTTTTGCTTCTGAATGTTTTTTTGTTATTTATAAAAAACATTGTTTTGTTTCTATTTTTTAAAATCTTGATATTACAGAGCATTAAGGATAGCCTTGGGAGACTGCAGGGTCATGTAGAAATTATCAACAACAAGAAGACACCGGCTTTGCAAAATGTTACACCAAAGGAAGCAGCAAATATACAAGAAAAGCTGACTCAACTTAATTCTGAATGGGAGAAAGTTAACAAGATGTACAGGGACCGACAGGCGTAAGTAACTTTTAAAACTTGCTCTTTCTGGTGGCTTTCCTTAATATTTGGCCTGTTGTTGATGATTGGGGGTTTTTTTGGCTTCTTTTTGCCACAAACAATACTTTCTTCTAAATAAGCATAGAACATTTATATAGAATTGTAATTTAATTTGTGGGAAATTTTGTAAAACTGAAAATATGAAAATATTTTGACCAGCTATCACTTGCATTGAACCATTGAACTGCTAATGATACATAAATTGCTATGATTTATGAGATATAACTTTTTTTCCAGCATGAGTATTTAAGAGTTAAGAAATAACTTTGCCTTAGATTAAAAAGTCATACTTTCAAGCATTTATTGAATTACCACAGAAAAGTCCTTGACAATTCTTCTGAGAATGAATGACATTAATCTGATAATGAAAATCATTATATCTATATATCACTAGTTCCATTCATTGAAACTTTCCATTGGTAGGAACTTTACAAAATTGGCTCTTCAGGCAATGCTGAAAACTTGACATTAAAAGTTTTATTTGATATGCCACTTCAAAAGACAGTAGATTGAAATTTTATAGAATATCACTTTTTGCACTACACGTTTTGAAATATCACATATAAGAAAATGTTGTCAAAAACTTTGTCATTATTATACAAAAAAGATAGCTTAATGTGCAAATAATTATTGCATTATTGATAGAATGAGATACAATTCTAAACACATAAGCAGCTACTGAAAGAAAATAAATACTTCCTGTGGGTTTAGCCTTCACTGACCTTGTTCTGCAATCCAATCCTTGGTAACTTTTATGTTTTCTTTGTTTCTTTGAAATGTTGGTAAACAGCTGTCACTTTGCAGATTTCTAGAGACGTTATTTCCACTGTCAGGCAGGCACTGCCTTTGATTTTAAATTTCTGGAAAGAAAAGAAAGTAAAGCTTAAAAGAAATAATAATCAGGAAGATTAATATTAAAAAAACTTAGTCAGTAATCTTCATTACATCTCTGCTTTGTCTCAACACTTAAAGTGTAAGAAACCGAGACATTTATATTCTGGTAAGTTTACAAATTCTTCTTTTATGTCTTTTGTTTTGTTGGTTTTGTTTTTTTAAATACTAAAGCCTGTTCTTACTATTGGTGTGGTAAGAAAAATCCTTGTAAGTTGTGATGCCATGTACAAATATGAAGGATAAGTTAGAAAAGAGGTTGAAGAAAATCTGCTTACACAGATTATAAAACCAGGAGATTTTTGGTGCTGAGCTTTTCCCAGAGACTAGCTTTGCCTAAATCTCACTGCTGTAGTACACCAAGCTCTGAGAAAGCCTTGGAATCTCCTTTCCCCAGAGGCTGGCTTTGCCCAGCCAGTTGCTGTTTTAGCAGACCTGTCACTGAGAAACCTTTGGCATCTCCTCATATGCATTTTCTGCCACTGGTGCACAGCAAGGACAGCAATTTGCTGTTAGTTGAAAGCTCGGACTATCGTCACTGACACTCAATTATTCGTTATTTAGGCTATAGTGGTATTTAGCCAGCAGCAGAAGTCTTGTGAGGTGAAATGAATTAGTGTTTGTCAAGTGTTTTGAGGTCATCAGATAAAGGCATAGAGAACTGTAAAGTATGATTACTGTCCAGCTGGCATTTGCCTGGGGGACTTACCCTCTCAGTATGATGGACAGCAACTCAAGCTTGACTGCTGTCCGATTTGCACACCTTTCTTTTTCCTTTAAATCTTTTAGGTTTGGTGTCAGCTTTATTGATAACTGTTTAAGAGGCTTTGTTTCAACTCTAGATGGTCCCCATAGCTTCTGCTGTTTTGTGAGGTGCATTTGGACTGCACACAAATCCAAGGGATGAGGTGAAGGAAGGCAATATGGCCTTTAGCGTTTTACTTCTAGCAGTTTGTGTCTGTGAGGGATGAAAGTATCAGTGTAACTCTGCCCTTGAGACATGGATAAAGCTGTGTTTAGAAGATCTGCTATTGATGATGATGCTAAAGGACGGTTTTGAAACTATTATTGGAGTTGTCTTGCTTTCAAGGGAGCATATCTAAGTGAATGTGAGTTTGAAAAGTACCAGGGACAAATATACTGGAACTGTGTTCATTTCTGACTATTGGTTTTATGAAATCAAAGACTTGGAATAACATGGAAATTATTATGTTAATAAATGAAAAATCAACTATCACCACGACAGATGGAAGAACAAAGCAACTTTCCTTACCTCTGTAGTTATTAGCAGAGAGCTTTTTCTAAATCTCATAGAAGCCATTAGAAGCCTTCATGTTGCATTCTTTTCTGTGAAATTGATTTCCAAGAAGTCCTGATTCATATCTAGATACTTTGTAATTAACTCTAGAGTGAGTTCTTTTTAATTAGAAATCAAAATAGATTTTCTGTTTGTTTTATAGCAGAGCCTGCGCCAGTTTGACAGAAATACACTATGAATGGGAAGCACTCAAATAGCTTTACAAGTGCAGTTCTTCTACAGTATTTGAAAACCTTGTTTCACACTGTCACTTTAGCATGTTTCCTGTATTTAAAGAAGAGTTCATACTGTACTTACTGTGATATAACAGACAATATTTCACTGGGGAAAAAATAAAAAAAAGCAAAAATCCTGTGGTCACTCTAGAGTATCCTTCCAGTGGCTTTGGAAACCTCGGACAAGTGCAAATTTTTATACTTCCACAAACACAGTGAACCACTAATTTTCACTTACTAATCTTTTAAGTCAAGGCTGTATCTAAGCACGGTTCTTTGATAGGAGTGACTTTCTATTCTGTTCCAATTAATTTCAGGACATAGTAACTCATTGTGTTTCCAACAGATAAATGGCAGTGAATTCATCTTACACCACGTGGAATCTGTTTCCTTGGTTTCAGTTTTATGAGTGCAAAGCAAACTCCAGGAAACAGAAGTGACATGATTTGTCTTTTGTGAGCTAAAGAGCAATTTATGATTTAATTTATAACTTCAACCTTTGCTTGATACTAAATTTTTATGTTATCTTCCAAACAGTTGTATTAAGGTAATAGAATCTGAATTTTGAAAGGTAAAGTTTAAGTGCCAGTAAGAATAGCCACTCAGATGTCATAGTTTTTCCTGTCCTTTTACCAGAATTTCACAATAGTCTTCTTTCTTTCTTGAAGTCTTATATACTGGGGTTTGTTTTGTATTAATCATGATTTTTTTACGAAGTGACACTAACACCAGGTCCCTATATACCTCAAATGAGAATATATAATTTTTGGAAAAAAAAAAAAACCACAATAGAAGAGAGACTTTAAAATTACTGTCTTATATAACTTATTATTTTATCAGCATGACACTTGTAAAAGATCTTGTTTGTCTTTTCAGGATATTATCTTCCCAGGATATTTATGCCTAAGTTTTGCTTGTGTAAACAATTGCTCCCTAAAATTAAGGGAGCACTGAAACTGCCAGAAATCATTGAATCAATGAAGTGCAACATTTTCCAAAACAGATGTTAATTTAAAATATTTCTTTAGGAATTGCAGATGAAAATTATAAAAAAAAAAAAAAAGAAAAAAAAAGGACAGAAATACTTAAATGAATATAATTCAAAAGCAAAATACTAAAATTTTACAGATATTGTAGATCCTGAATATTTTTTAATCTGTTTCTTGTGATGAATTAAAATTCTAATAGACCTCTCATATTAATGCCAGGCAACTAATTTTTGCCTTTTCATGTCTTGTTAAATAATCATCTTCCAAGGCTTACATTACAAACTATATTCATGCACATCTAACAAATCTCAAATTCACTAAAAATTAAATGTGGTGAGAGAATATGGGGAAGTTGATATCAGATGTCATTAGAAAGTCCTTCTTGACAATTCTGAAAAAAAGTAAAAAGTGATATGCCAATGTTATATCAGAAAAGACTGCAAATCCATAATAATGATAATAAACATATGTTGATGGCTGTGTAAAATTCACAGACAACTAGCAATTTTTATAGTAGCAAGAGTAAATAATAAAGAAATAGTTAATAAGTTTATACTAAGAATTAGTTTAATGTTTTGGATTACAGTACAATTGTCAACTTTTTCTGAATAACTTTAATTTAGCTGTTGATTTTCTTGATAAGGCCAAAGGAAAAACGTTTGTTATCCATAAAGAATTTATTCATTGTGAGAGAAATAATATTTTGTGATAATATTTCTAAGACCACATAGTAGCAGATGACATAGTCCCTTAATGATATAGCCTTTTGAGTTGACAACTAATCCAATCCATGGATCAAGATACTAGAAAAAAAGAAATGAAATGCATTAATTTTTCAAATGTAAGTAACCTGCCCATGTTCTGAATTACTGCAGCAGCAGCAAGCCTTGAGGACATGGCTGTCTAAGGTATCTGAATCAGATCCAGCTTCTGTGCCCTTGCATAGTAGAAATGATAGAGATACAATATCAAGAGATCTGCATTCAGCCCAAGTGATGTACAAGAGTATATTTATCTTTCCATGGTATGAGATATTTTCTTGGAGTAGTATCTATAAGCAACTGACAAATGCAAACCCAGATGTTAGAATACTGAGGAAATTATTTTATTGAATATAGATTTCCAGAAACATTTAGATACCTCAGCCCTTCTTTCATGGCCTCAGCCTCTTGCTTCAGAGTGGCCCAGCTCTCTCCTTCATCCCATGCCAATCTGAATCCCCTTGTTACTGTTCATTATGCAACTATTTAGCCTTGCAAAAAATCCAAACTGAAACCAAAAGATAAAAGGGGCACATTTAGAACTTTTAAGAAAAGGTTTTGTAGCCTTGAGTACCATATCTATCTTAAGAAACATCAAAATAGAATTATTGTAGGTGATTCTTTAATTTTAATTAGGTATACTAGGGAGCCATTTAAGCTATTTATATTTTCCTTCCCAGAGCTTCTCAGTTGGATTTCCAGTTTCCCTCTGTAGCACTAACAATGCTCTGTAAATGTGAAGTCATTGAAGATTTGAGTCATGTGATTTTACTTTAGCTATCCAAGTTTTAGTTACCTGTTTTATGGTACTTGCCTAAGTTCTTTCTCCATTAAATACTACCCAGGCAATCCTTTCACAGGTAACTATAACTATGTATATAACTATATATAGTGGGTCTGCTGACTCTTCAGGGACACCAGACAAGATAAGATTAGAAACATTACTTTTGGAAAGATAAAATTAGGGGAGATTAATCTTAAGCTAGAAAATAAAACAAAACAATGGAGTTTAATTTATATCTAAATGCGTTGTTATATATCTCTTCCACTAAGCCCAGTCAGCATTTCTTTTTACTTGCTTTAACTCTGACAAAGTGAATGACAAAAATGAATGTTACCTGGCTTCGTTTCAGTACAGGGAGAAAAGCAACTAGTGGAAAGCATAGGTATTTTATGAAAAAGTGAGAAATAGTGGCTGTTCCCTTCCAAAAAACTATCTGCTTGTATATTTCTGTTGAGGTTGTAAATCTTGTTATTATAATTACCCTTGGCTCAGGATTCAAGATGAAAGTGAAAACCAGAACAGATTAGTTCATCCCCAATGAGAGAAGAAAATTATTTCTTTTTTAATGTTAATCTCAGAATAGCTACCATGCCTTAGTTACATGCAGAGTAGGTTTTTTTTCCCTTGCTTTCTTTCACAGAGACTCAGATTGTTCATTTCTGTTTTGAAAAGGGCAGCTTTTCAAAGTCAAGCAGCTCAACAAATGCTTGACTCTTACAGCCAGCATTTGTTGTTAATTTATTTCCGTACCCTGCTTACTGTACAAAAATGTTCTTCATAGCAGTTGCTTTATAATCAAATTCTTGCAACAAATTTGCCATTTAATTTGCCCCCATAATATTGCACCATCGAGTTAATGTATTGGTAAGTTTCATGGGTTGCTTCATTGTTTGCAAATAAGTATAAAATAATGCATAACAAGCAGGTGTAGTGTAAAATATAAATGTTTTATTATGGACAATCTAGATAGGGCTTTCTGTCAATGTTTATAATGTAAAGAAACCCAAAACATACATATACATATATATATGTATGTATATATATATATATGTATATATGTATGTATTTGTGGCCTAGTTTATAATTAAAAAGATTAAATTTATAGCAAAGCTGGAAAATATTTTTACCTTATATATGGCCATTAAAATGTCTCTTTTCATGGGGCACTATATATAAGATCATCTTCTAAATGGAACAGCTATAAGTGAAAATTATAAAATTATTTGATAAACTTAAGTAGCAAAATTGAGGCAGAATAAAAATCACTGTAGCTTTTGGGAGAAGAGCTATGTTTATTAAATCACTGTCATAGCATAGTTAAAGAGTTTAAAACAGAAAATGCTTGGTATGGGAATTGAAGGTGCCTGTATTGTAAAATGAGGTGAAACTAATTCAGAATTCCTTTTAATAAGTAGGGGAGATAATCTTGCATGTGTTTGTGCTGTGAAAGTGTTTCAACTGAAAAAGAATCTTGTATGTTTTAAAATCACCAACCCTCAAGCCTGACAATTAGCATAACTTAGCATAACTTTACTGTAAAATGCTCAGTGACAAAACTTCACCACATTCATACAGGAATTATTGTGGAGCCTTTTTCTGCTGTACAAACAAAGAATTTCACTGAAATGTCTGGGAAATGTTATGGCTTAGTCATGAATATGTGGGCTGTAGAACTATGGGAATGCAAATATGTATGAAGAGAAATGCAGGCAGAAGCAAATAGACTCTGAGCCATCTGGATATGAACTGTCTCGGGCTTTCACGTCAGATCCACAAAAAATTATGACATTGTGGTCAGTGTCATAAGCTATGAGACACAGCTGGAGTGAAGGGTATACTTGCTTTAGGGACAATGCTATGTTAGTGCATCCCTGTATCTTCACAGATAGTCCTGATTTATGGCCAACCATCTCAAAGCACAGGCAGAGCTCATTCGTGCATCCATCCATGTAGACATAGCCTGAGAGAACTGCAGGATATCCTCAGGTCTGAAGCTTTATTTGCAGTGACTTCTATTACCTTCTGTAAGTGTTGACAAATAAGGTGCACTTTCACTGTTGGTATTGAATCATTGCACTGTGCTGTGCCAGAATTTTCTAGCTGGATGAATATTTAGCTGGGTCAGCTGTGCACTGAATGAAGGATGAGGTTGCGGGAACTGCCATTAGGTCCAATGCATATTGGATGTACTGAGGTGAGCTCCTTTGCAGAGTTCCCTTCAAGCTTTTTAAGGAATTGCCGCTTTCTATTTGCCATGGTGCAGTGTACACTTCCCTGTAAGTACCTCCCGGGAAAACATTGTTGACAGTAGAGGGAGCCTAGTCTTTTAACATCTGTAGCTAAAGTCAGAAGTTACAGTTTTCTGTTTGATACAGTTTTCATCACTGCTGTTTCTCAGCTCAGTACACACTGTTGCTATCATCTAATAAATATAATTTTCTCTTTCTTCCACCAAGGCAGTTTGAAAGGAACTGTTTTCTTTTATTAAATGTATTACATATACCCCTATGTGCCAAAGAAACAAAGAAGACACACATTATGTTTGGAGTAGAAAGCAGCAAGTTTTGTGTTAGTCATAGACCTTGGTACTAATAGTTTTGAGATTACAAGGTTCAGCCTTCTGTCCTGGTGATCTTCAGTAATTCATTGGGGGTGGTCAGCTTTCAAATCTTTTTTTTCTTTATGAGCAAGTCAGTGGTTGAGGTGATTTTGGTAAAAGCTAGTCAATATTTCTGGTGTGATCCAAAATTTTATGGCACTGGAACTGAAAAAAACTGTTTATCTTATTCTTATAGCACTAGGTACACTGCACATTAATAGTTTCTTCTCCCAAAAGTTTTAACCATTGAGATTAATTAATTTAGCCTTTTGTTTATTTATTTTTATTTGTCTGTGGAACTATGAATATTGTTTAACATAGAAAAAAACTTTCATTCTTAAATTGAAGCAGAGTATTGCGGGGATGTTTTCTAAAATAAGCAGAATACCTGTTTTCTATTTGATGTTATTTTTAGGGGACTTTGGAATCCCATCCTTTACAGGAAAGGAATACCCTAGATTTATAGATGCTATTTTCAAAAAAGGAACAACAAAAGTTAGGTGGGCCATAAACACTTTTTATTACTAAATTACACTCTTGATGGAAATTGGTATAAGTCTGTTATACTATAAGTACACAGTGGTGGATTTTGACTAAGGGATTGGGTAGAAGAGAGAGAGAGAAATTTAAGAGAGAGAAAAAGAGAGAGAATGATTGAAAGAGAGAATGAGAGAAAAAAAGAGAGAGAGAAAGAGCTGCAGGTATCTAGCTGATGGGGTGAACACAACCCAGGCTTTGTGGAGGCACCCTTTTGAAACTAAGTTTTCCCCACCCTGGAGCTGTTTCTTGCTTTCTATGCAAATTAGTTATCATCTTTGAGTTTTTCTAGATGTCTCTGAAAATAGGTCAGAGAGTTTCTACCGGACTTTAGGAGTTTTGATTGGAGAATAAAGACTACTGGGCTGGCCTTTTGCCAGCAGTCCCTGCCCTCTCCTTGACCTCCTTCCTGTACTTGCTCTGTACTGTGCTGCTCTCAGCTCCAGGGGCCAGAACAAGGACAATTGTCCCAGGGAAGTACTGCCCTACCTCTGCCTGGTCCCTTCTTCAGCCACATGCTGTTCTTTCTCACAGTGTGTCCCACCAACAACCCTTGGATGGCTCCACGGCCATCCGGCTATTGGTGTTTGAGACATGCTTAACCCCTTATCTTCTGGGATTCTGCAGGGGACTGTGCCATAGATTCATTGCAAGTAGTTATTTTCAATGTGATATTCTTTATTTCTTCCTGAAATATAGTTTCCTTCCAGATTAAACTTCCCTAATTTTATCTGATTGGTTATTATTTTAAGTGTCTAGTTACTTTTTTAGTAAAAGAGAGATTGATTCTTAGTGTAAGGTTGAAAATTTTCTTTAAATATTTACACTAAAATAAAATGAGTGACAATTATTTTGCTGCTCTCCTATATCATAAGGCTGATATCATTCAGGAAAATTTGGTTTAGTAATAACTCCATTAAGACCTTGAGGCAATTCTCTATCAATTAGGACAACATAAAGATAACACTGTAAGACTATATGGCCTCAGTTTTAGACAAATTATCTGATTTTTTCTTTCTGTCCACAAGTCTTGTATGACAGCAAGAAAATTAAAAAGATGTGGGTGCCAAGATTAAAAAACAATAAAGCAAAAAATTCACATTTAATTCCCGTAGAATACAGGGCATACCTATATTTTTCATCTGTACATGCATTAGCTGGATGGCTGGAATAAAGCTGGAGTGTTAAAATAAGTAAAATGTTCTTTCTTCTCTTCATCAACCAATTTTTCAAAATCCTATAACAGTACAATTACCTCTGAGACTTCCCTCTCAGATTTGGCTGAAATTGGCTAAAAGGCTAGAAAATTTATTCTTGGAAATGAATGATAGACAACATAATCACTGAAGTTTCATTTCCTTAGTTTTTATTTGCTTAGCCTGTTAGTCATAAAATATTCACTAGAATCCCTTTTAGCAACTTTGTGTGATTACACCTTGCTCCTGTATTTTCCCTTTGTCCTGAGCTACTGATCAAAGTCCTGTGTAAGGTCTAGCTATGGTGACTTAGAGAGTTTTCATGTCTTTAATTAGTGTCATAGAATCACAGAATATTTCTAGTTGGAAGGACTGTCAGGGACTCTCCCAGTCAGATTCTGCACAAAACACAGTCAGCGCTAGTAGACCTGGTTACTTTAGCCAGACAGGTCTTCAGTCTTCGACAAGAGAGAATGACCAAGCTCTTGGGAACCTGTTCCACAGCTGGACTGTATTCATGGTGCATTTTTTTTTACCCTTATATCTAGTCTAAACCTCTCATTTTATTTATGTCTGTTGTCTTTCATCTTCTCACTATGCACCCCTCTAAAGAGCTTGACTGAAGCTCTTCAATGACCTCCTCACAGAACAAGTGCCCAGCCCCATGACTTTGTGCTGCTGTCCTGCTGAATTCATTCCAGTTCATTAAGGTCCTGTTTTGACCAGTGCAAAATTGGGTGCAGTGTTCTAGATGTGACCCTATGGGACCTGAGTGAGGAAGGATGGTCTTTTCTCTCAGTCTGCTGGCTGTCCTGCCAATGCAGCCCAGGATATACTTGGTTGCTTTGCCTAACAAGGCTAGCTCATGTCCCAGTTGCTGCCCACAGGACCCCAAATCCTTTTTTACAAAGCTACTTCCCAGCCAATCTATTTCCAAACTATATTCTTGCAAGGAGATCGTCCTTGACAGGTTCTGGACTTTGCATTTCTTGATTAATTTAACGGGGCTTCTGTTGGCTCAGCCCTATCTATCTCCTTCTGAATGGCAGCTCTGTGACTAACCATGGTGACTTTTCCACCTCTGATTTAACCCTGATAGGTGGTGGAGGACTTTAGTACAACCCTCTTGGTAGATGGTAGCTACCCTGATGGTAGATGAAAAATTAGATATGAGCAGGCAACATGCACGTGCAGCCCAGGAAGCCAATGATATCTTGGGCTGTAAATTCTTTGCTGTGTCACTGTCCTGGGGTGCAGCCTGGCTGGGGGAAAAGACTTCTAGGGTTTGAGTTCTGTGACATAATTCTCGACTTGCCCTTATCTACTTTTAGGACTTTGCCTTCTTCAATCATGCCTATAAACATGAAGGGCAGGGGGATCCTGCTGGTCCTTCTTTTTTATAGGTTCATTATATTTTTATGGAACTCTGATATGATACTCATGAAGAAAATGCATAATGCTTAATTGAATGGTAGGGGGTGCATCTGGTGGAAAATCCTGCAAAGAAATCAGGGCCTTCTGATATAAGTATTCTCCTTTTAAGACATCTAAAGTCTCATGCATTCATCGATAAGATTTCCTTCAGTCTTTCTCTAGAATCTGCATGATGTAGACCTCTGGAATATGTTAATAATCAGAGGTTGTACTGTGGTCCATGAGATTCTCTCCTGGCTGGAGAGAACACCACCTCTCTCTGGCAAAACCTTCACAAGTGTTTTCTGGCTGTGCCCAAGACACTTCTACTCATACGTCATATGGTTAATGATGACATTCAAAGAAATCATAAGCAGTAAGAGAAGCTGTTTTACATATTAAATAGTCCCTAATTCCATATCTAGTCCTATTAGCCTTTTATTTAGTTTCCCTAACAAATCTGGCTAAATCAACTCAAAATATCTTAAAAAGTTTTATTATTGTCAGTTCATAAATAAGATAGGAAGAGCTGTGATATTCAGATGCCTTTTAGAGGTTAGATACAAATATTATAATTTCCCAATAAGTGAACCTTGAGCTCCATCCTAATGCTCTACCCACAGGAGAACTTCCCTCAAGTGCCACCTTTATGAGCATAAGGAGGGACTGAAGTGAAAAGCTGTGAGAGATGTTAGAAATAACAAAGTGTTTGGAAAATATTTGCCCTTTTTGTGTTTGGATTTTTCCCCGTTTCTTCTCCTTTTCTTCCCTCCCTGCACTCCCCTGAGCACTGAACCTGTGGGGCTGGGGCTGCCTGGTGGCTTTGCCATGTTCCCAGCACTGTGCAGGACTGGCTAACCAGAAAAGGGGTTTTTCCATCTCTCCAGGATATTTTTTCCTTCCTGAAAATGCCCTCTGACTAACTGGAAACCTAGATGAAATGTGAATCTGGGGAATCACAGAGTTGTTCTTTTCCACTCAGGTTCACTGGCCCTCACGTAACACAAAAATGTGGTACAGACACCTGCTGTTCCATGAATCTTTCTCTCTGGAATTTTAAGGCTCTTCCATAATTAGTGACTTATTTCTATTATCCCCTCTGATTTTAGTGTATAAATGGTGGAATTAAGAATTTACCATCAAGGTTTTGTATCATGGAAAAAGTATTTCTGGTTTTACTGAACAGATGAAAGACTGGATAGCATCTTACAATGAATATTAATTTTAAAAGCCACTATGCTAATAAAATCAAATCAATAATATAATAAAGCAAGAAAATGAAGTTAGCAACCATGAAGGTCCGATACACCTCAGGTCCAAATATTTTAATTATTATAGCTTAAGCATTTTTCTTTTTTTTTTTTTCTTTTACACTGCACACAAGTGTGTGCCTTGTCTGTGTGTATAGCATTTGACAGCATGGTAGATCAGTGAAAAATCAGAAAGCATAGAAATACTTAACAGAATAATGCTGCATTTTCATATTGTCAGGGTGATTAATGGCAACCACTGTAGATTTCCAGTAAAGGAAAAGGAGAAAATGTTTCTGTCTTTCTGAACTGATACTCTTTAGTAGACACTGTGGGAGACTGCAAGCCCAGAAATAAATTCCTCTAATAACTATGAGTGCCTTTGTCCCTGCAGGGCACTTGAGTGCCTTTGTCCCTGCAGGGCACTAAACAGACCTTCACTATCTTTGAATTCTCTGGCACAACAGCAATGCCAGTTCAAGTGCATTTCTTTTCTCCCATTTGGATGCACAATCCTTTGGTCAGTTCCCCAAGTGTTTCTGCATCCTATAAAGTGCCATCATCTTCCACATACTGTAGCAGGATAGAGTTTATTTCCAAGGTGTCTGCTTGGGAAGCACCCATGAAACGTGGGGATCCTAGAAACCACTGAGCTGCTCACAATTGTGGTTTTGGCATCATTTCTCCAATCAGTTCTGGCAATTACATTTATAAATAATACCTGTGTACTCTGTTCCATTGTAAAAATGAGAGGACAATTATTCACATCAGACAAAGAGAAGGGGATCTGTAGTTTGATGGCACATAACTATAAGGGTTCTGTAACCACCTGTCTTCTGCCTCCTAATACTGACTCTCTTATGGCACTGTAAGTCAGAAGCAGCTCCACTGCTTTCAGTGGATTTGCACTACTATAGGAAAGGAAAAAGTAGAAAAAGAGCCCTAGAACTGATGGCTCTTGAAAGAGATAAAAAAGAGATAAAAAAAAAAAAATATAAGAGATAAAAAAGAGATAAAAATTATTTTGCAGCAAGGTTTTATTTCAGCTTATGATCCAAGGAGCAATAGTGCACAAATATACAATCATACATGAAAATATTTATAGTAAGGGACTTAGAAGTCAGCTTTGAGTCTCCAAGTCCCTTCCCGTCTGGTTTGATTAAACCTCTTTTTCAGACCTGTCATCTAAGGCTATAGTTGATAGTAGCAGAAGTTACAGATGCTTAGTTTTGAAATCAAGTCCATGACATTCAGTGCATATAAGATGTAGCATCTTGCCTGGTGAAAGAAAATAGGACCTAATCACATCCTTTTTCTTCACCAGCTCTGGTTATTTCAGTAATTCTTGCTGTTAACTCAATAGTCTAGTCCTGATCCTGCAAAGGATCCTCTAAAGTATCAGTGGTCCTCTAAAGCAGGGAAGAAAGAAAGCAACATCATAAAATAGTATGGAAAATCAGACAGCTACAGAAGCTGAGCTGGGTAGCACCACAGAGCTCCTGATCCTGGTACAGTGGAAGTCATGGGAGAGATAAACTCAAGGCAGGAGCAAGAAATGAAGACACCACACTGACCGCTCTGATGAGAGAGGATGTAACAAGGACTTGATAACTGAAAAGATTGTGTTGCTAAGGGAACAGGGACAAAGGAGTCTGAGTGGAAAACTTTGTATGGAACTTAGATAATTATAAATACTGGTGATTAGTGTAACAAAGTAACTTTTAGTTGCATCGCATGGTCCGTGCCTTCAATCACTGAAATTAGAAAGGTGAAATACATAGCATTGAGAGTAGCTGCTCAAAATGCTAAAACAATAATGTAGAACATGCTTGCCATTGTGAACATTGCAGAACATGTTAAGACAGAGCAGAAATGATAAATCAGCATTTATAGTTTTCCAGGGATACCTCAATGAACTGCCTTTGAGCTCCCTGTGTACTTAGAAGGATAATAGCCTGAAGCTGAGACTGGAATTCTTGATTCAGCTTGCCCTTTGTGCTGGCATGACTGGGATCTCTGGGAGTGTGCTGTATAGCTTCTTCACTCTCCAAGATTCTGATCAGAACAGGGGAAGAGGACACTTTTTGTGAAGACTACCACACAGTTGAATTCTAAGCTGTGTAGGCTTCTACAGTCTTGAATATGATACGTTCATGAATAGGAGAAGGTCATATTGGAAAGAAAATAAAAAGGTCTGTGAACAACATATAGTTTTCTAGGACTTATCATTATCTAAGAGTTTTATATTGTATAAATTTCTAACTTTGATTAAAGTGCATAGAGTGGTTGTTCTCTACCTTGACTCTGAATTGTCTGGTCACTAAACAGTGAATTAAGTTTAAAAAAAACCCACAGTTTTAACTCTCTAAAATTTTCCCTCTCTCTTTCATTTGTAATTTCAAAACAATACTGTCTTTCACAGGACAGCCAGACAGCTGAGGTAGTTCCATTTTTATTTATTTATTTTTTTTTTTTTTTAATACTTTTATTTTTATCACCTATGTAAACCCTGGGATGCAATCAGGGTTCCTCGCCAGTTGGGCTAAATGACAGCAGGCTGCTTGCTTAGCACTTTCAAAGGGTGCCAAGCTAAGATGCTCCAGGTTCCTCACCTGTTTACAGAGAAGGAATAGCAATAGCAATAGGTAATCTTTGTTATGCCTTGGTCCTAAGTAGAGAGAAGAATTAGTATATAATGCGCCACCATCATGAATGAATAGTTATTTTACATATTTGGTATTTCTAAAACTGGTTGGCTGTATTCTTTCTGCTGATGTCAGCACTTTTTGTAAAGGAGACTTTCTGCACAAGCTCAGCAAATCATCTAGTGAGCTAAACCTCACTTCCAGGTGAATGACTGCTCAACCTAGCCCTATGTTTGCTAAAGGATAGAGGCACAAAGTGCAACTTCACATTCTCCAAACAAGTAGGTGAGAATGAGGATTTAGTGACAGTTTTCAGACTCCTGAAATCAGCAGTCATGATATGAAGCAGAGTGGACTATTTCAGCTAACACTTGGCACTCAGGAGCTCTTCATCCCCTACAACAGAAATCTGTTGATCCCTTGTTTCTAATTTGTGAAATTGTTAGCGCCATGATTTGATAGTGACATTCTTTTGGGTTTATGGACTTACAGCAGTGGGGTTGACTAACACTGTGGGCTACATGCTCAATGGAGTTTATGATGACAGTAGCAGAATCAGAGAATATTGAATCCAACTCCTGACCCTGTGCTAGACACACCAACAATCACAAGAGCATTGTCTAAATGCTTCTTGAACTCTGTCAGTCTTGATGCTGTGACCACTTCTCCTGGGGAGCCTGCTCCAGTGGGCAGCCACGCTTTGGGTGAAAAACCTTGTCCTGATATCCAGCCTAAACAACTTTCCCAAATCTTCATCTGCTACGCAGTTACACAACCTCTGGTCCAGCTGACTTCCCGGGGAGGAGTGGAAGCTGTGGCTACCAGCTGCTGCAGATGGGTTATTTTTTGTGTAAGAAGAGGTGCAAGGCTGTGCAGGTATGCACCCCCTGGAAGGGACCCAGCACCCAGCCAGGTCAGCCATGACAGTGCTAAACAGTTTATTCTTGCACTCCATCTTCCACAATCTTTTGCAGTTAAGCTTGGTATTACTGTTTGAGTAGAGAAAGGTAAATTACTACCCCAGAGTGGCCACAGATTCTGAGGAGGAGCTCTGAATTTTAGTCCTGCGCTTTGACTGCATCACCATTTTTTCCACTTGGTAGTAGAAAGCACAAGAAATCTTGGCTACAGTGATGTGATAATCCTTGAATTTGAACATTTTCCCTAGTCAGCTTTTTTCATATCTGAAGTATCCTTTGAAATGTAAATTATGCACTGAAGTCATCAGTGTGTACCAGGCAAAGAGTGAAAAATTGAAATAAAGTCTTTATATACATATATATATACAGACAAGTATATATTTATGTACATTGCACATACACAGTTATTTTTTTCTATGGAGGTGGCTGTTGAATTAAATTACTATTAGAAAAAAAAGAATTTGAAATTACATAGAAGATGTTAAGAAGGTTTTACTTCTGACAATGAAGAATCTAACAATTAGGATTAAATACAATTTTAAGGGATTCTCATTTTAATGCTCTTGATATTATAAGTGAAACAAATGGTTTGTTGTGTGTGATTTCCACTAATGTGCAGCTCCTTCTGTCATTCAGTTTTCTACTGAAACATATTTATAGTAAGTAGAATAAATTAATTACAGAACCTTGTAATACCACAATGTAATTCCATCTAGTAAAAGCCCCTGAAGTGGAACCTTGAGATGTTTGCTATGTAAGGGAGGAAAAGCATAGGTAAATAGACTTTGCTGGTGTGTCAAAGCTTTTCCCTAGGAGTAATGTCCAAAAATAAGAAAGATTGGTTTATTCTTCAACAGATTGTTTTACTGGGCGGTTTTTTGGCTAGCACAGAAAGGAGTAGGGTTCCTTCCACTTTTCATCTCCTTACCTTTCTTTTGTGTGCATATGTCTCCAAATGAGCAGCATTTTTCTTCCATGCTAATTTCAAGCAAGCTGAACACCTGCTTGGCTGTTTTTTTTAAGTAAGAAGAGTCCTAAGTTTTAAATTTTAAACACATCTTTTTGAAAATCTCCATCTACTTATTTGTCGTTGTTCTGTTAATGGAACCACGAAAGTAAGTTTTTTCTAAAAAATGGAAGATCTTGGTGTGAGTGCAGTATTTTTATCTGTGTTTACAGGGCACAATGTGCTTGGTCAGCTATTTCACCACATCCATAATAATGTCAGTCCATTCTGTACTGGAGAAGTCCTGTTGGGATCAGTATGGTTCTTTTCTGGTGCTGGAATGTTCCTGTGACAGCCACCAGATTCACCTGGGACTGAGCAAGACATAATCAGGGCCCAGAGAACTCAAAAAATACCTTACCACAGCTTGATTGCAAACAACTGTTCTTCCCTAGTTAAACAATTTAGCATAGCTTTTCCCACAGCAATATGGGAGAAATTAGTTGAATGAGAATGCTGTATTGATCCCCAGGAGCTGGCAGAGAACTGGGAGCCTTTTTTAAACTACTCTGGGGGTTTTCTTTTTGGAGAAATCAAGCTGGCTGTCATCTTGTAAATGGGACTGTAAAGCCATCCCGCTTTCAGAAAGGGGAAGTTGCTTAAGCTTAAAAAGCTTCTTTGCTGTCATTACTTTATCCTCCAGGGACTATCACTTCGTGTTTCCCAGTTACAGGAGGAAGGGGATAAAGTATCTGTGGAGAACCAACTTCAGAAGCATCCATTGCAATTTGCTTGTTACTCTGGCAAGCAAGGAGGGATCTTCAAGACTTTCTTTAGTGCCAGAGACAAAGCACTGGGAATTTCAAAATCTTTTTGTGAAAATTTGAGTCAGTGCTTTTTTTCTACTGATAAAAAAAGTTTGTACCCTGGAGCTGCAGTTCTGCAAATTCTGAGCAAAATATAATGATAATTTGAATTTACTGGTTATTTCTCCAAGCAGTGTAAGAAACAGAAATGCAGCTGTGGTAAGTCATGGGCCAGGACTGGGACTGAAGTGTCAGGTTTGTCTTCCAGGGAGACACTGCCATTTCTTTTTTGTTTGCTGCCTAAATAGCCATTTCTCTCTAACTCATGTATCTGGCAAGCAGATCTGAAGAGTTGGAGAGAAAATGTGTTGCTAGGCTGGAAATCCCTGAGATGCCAGCCACAAGGTAAGGTGGGAAATATGATTAATAAGGACAGGGAATTGAAGCCTCTTCAGTCCCTGCTGTAAATCTGCACTTCTTAGTTGTACCTTATTGCTCTTAGAGCATCTTATTTTTTTTCCTGTGAAAACTGAGTTGTTCGTTGTGCTAAATATTAATTGTCATAGAGGATGTACTTCCTTCTAACAAAGAGGATCAGTATTGAAAGAAAAGAAAAATTATATTGTTCCAGCACAAACCTTGCCCTACCCCTTCTTCTCTTATGTGTTGTTCACAGTCTTCCACCAGATGCTTTCGTGCTTCAATTTTCTTTTTTGTAAATTTAATGAAACAGTAAATGTTGTCACAGTCCAAATTATAGTGATTTATTCTGCTTTGAGGAAAAGTGTAAACCTGCTTGAAAGATTTATTTCCAAGTTCCAAACTCCTTGATTTTATGGGAAAATTAAAATATCTATGTTAAATTCAACATAAGCATGTGTTATGTAACAATTAAAATTCTCATTGTGAATCCTGGACAATTTTCCTAGAAAGAGTTCTGAAGCGTTTTTTACAACACAAAAAATTCTGTAGCTCCCAGAGGCTGCAGTTGCAAAAAGAAATAGGCCAAATGTACAAAATTAAATTTTTTTTTCTGGATTTCATGTCTCATAGGGCCTGATTAATGTTTTTGTATGACACAATGAGGTGATAAAGACCCTAATACTCTTATTGCTGTAAACATGCCTATGAAGCCATTTATGTGCCAATTAACATGACCATGTGTGCATGTTTAAAAGATGGGCAACTCTTTATGCTAATAAAGCACCCAAGTCTCTCTTCTGTGATATAATACTGAAAAGAGTTAAAGCTATGAATTTTCATACCAAAGTGGGTCTCTCTAAAACTTCAAAATATGAGTTACAAAAAAATTCACTTTGTGTAATACACAACATGAATATTCTGCAGAGATTTGTGCATCACTTTAATTTGGTTAGTTTATCGACAGAGAGGTAAAATATGCCTTATTAAATAGTTAGGTCACAGTAGCAGTGGCAAAGTATGGACATTTTAATCAAGTCTGTTTTAATATACCTGACAGTTCAATTAACAGGTATTAACTAAAAATAGCTCTAGCAGGACCCTCAACAACTAAAAGTTAATTGTATCTGCTGTGAAATCTCATCTTTTTTCTCTTCATAATTTGTTATGCCTGAAATCTAACTGTAGTTCTTTAGGATCATAATTCCACATTGTTCTGCAAGAAAGTAATAGTTATTGTACTCAAATGAGAGGAGAATAGAACATGTTAATTATATTATATAACAGAGCTCTAATATCTCAATATAAACTTTAAATGAATGAGTAAACAAACTTATAATATTGTTATGACTACTTTAAAGACTGCTAATCTAAATACACATATATTCTACTAATTACTTTCCTTAGTGAGAGTGAATAAAGATTGTTAAACTGAACATATCGGTTTTAAGTTAAGCTTACTATTAAGTTCCATTTTGGAGCTTTTATTCTGTGAATAATTCTTACTGTCCAGTGGGCCGACATATGGACTGTGTGAAAGATCAGAGCCTCGTAATACATGAGCTTCTTTTCTCTGATAAACAGGCTATATCTGTTCAGCTTCTATTGATTCTTGCTGTAGTGCTGCATCCCCAAAGACTAGTTTTCTGTGTTCTGAAACAAAACAAAAAAAATGTTGTTTGAGGTACAAGAAAACTGAAGACAGAAACTGCATTGAACTTATCTTTTACAGTCTTAATCTGCATAACCTTTTAGTCTGTTTCAATTATACTCTGGTTTTTCTTTTTCCTCCTCATTACTGAAGAATAGGATGTGCAATGCAGACCCTCCACTGCCCAGAAAGATTCATGAAGGCCTTTGCAGTGGTAGCTGACCATGTAACATTGTACAAAGCTGGCCTCTAGCATCATCTCAGCAGCAATTTCTTTGAATTTATAGCTTGCTTGCGTAATTTGAACTACTTTCACATAAATTTTATTCTTTGAGATCAGTGATGGACAGGATGATATATGTTTGGGATTCTTTACTAGACCCAGAATATCCTGAGTTGAAAGGGACCCACAAGGATCATTGAGTCCAGCTCCTGGCCCTGCACAGGGCAGTTCTAGAGCCACACCTTGTGTCTGAGAGTTGTGCGAGCACTCCTTGAGCTCTGTCAGGCTGGTGCTGTGGCCTGGGGAGCCTGCTCCACTGCCAACCACCCTCAGCATGAAGAAGCTTTTCCTGATATCCACCCTAAACCTCTCCTGTACTGGATAGACACGGTTTATACTTCTGAGAGTTACCTCCAGGACTCACAGCTGTTTTCTGGAAGTTATTCCATCCACTCATTATTAATTTTCCTGAGTTGGATCAAGTGGTAGAATATGACTTCTTCTCTGCTGCATGTTAGGCTATAGATAACAACAACCTTCTGATACCAGCCCTTGTAAGCATCTGCACGTTGTTTAAATTCTCCAAATTACAATCATATGCATTAGCCAAAATGTCTTTTGCTATTTATTCATGAAGAACTTCTAGCTTGATAATTTTTTTACTTGACAGTGTTGAAGTTCTTTTGTTATTCACAAGACTAATATACATATAATATTGTGAACATTTATTTTTTGTAAATTAGTGTGTATAATGAGGATATCTATATATATGGAGAATATATTTTTGTAGATATACATGTTTTATACATATAAAATCCCTCATAAATATGCCACTTACTTTTTTTTAGGTATTAGGTGGTAGTAGTTGCCATTGCTATGGTAACCTTTGGCATTCAGCTCCTTTTACACAAAAAGCACTGTCTTTTTCTTGTTTATCCTGGACATTGCAGATGCTTTTTGTCAATACAGTAAATCATTATTCACAGAAGTCAAAGGTAAAAAGCAACCTTTCAAATGCCACTACATGAAAATGCTTCTTAATTCTAATGATGCTGAAAAATATACTTTCTGAGTATTGTATAAATTTTTGTTTGCTTTTCTATTGTACTAACAGGTGTCAGAATTATTTAAGATATTTTTGTTAAACACAGAAAATATACTGTAAGATATTTAATCTAAACAGGCTCTTTATGACTTAAAAATATTTTCTCCTTGATAGCAGTATGATGAACACTCTCCTCTACCAATACAGGTTCCTCTGCTTTTCCATATCTTTAAGTCCTGGAAGCCATCAACATTTTAGTTTCAGAAAAAACTGAGCTGTTTACTTCTTGCTACTCTTACAATAAGACCTAGTAACTGTTACTTGGACCTGGGTTTCTTGTCTCAAATGACTTTTCCAAATTAAAGGGAAAGGGGTTTTAAATGAAATTTTATTGTAAACGTAAAAAACAAACAAACAAACAACAATCATTTATTAGAAAGGGTTTTTAACCAACTGAACAGCTGTAAAAGATAAAAAATACCTAGTGCCAATGCAGTCATCAGTACTTTAAGAAGATAATGCTATGTGCTTTGTTATTACTATGATTTTCAGTGAAACAAGGACATCTAATTTTCCAGTATATATATTTCTGTAGACATCTACCACACCTTAAACAAGATAAATAACATCTTTCAGGCTCAGGGAGTCAACAGGCAGAATTAACTGGTATCATCAGTTTTCTGTTATTCTTCCTGCTCTAAAGCCACCATTGTGGGGGGATTTCAAGATAGGCAGTTCGGAAACATAAAATTGAACAGGGCAATTTTGGAGGATAAAAAATGTTATTACAGGTTGAACTAAGAACTCTGTCATTGGAAATCATGGGATTTAAGCACTTCATAGTAATTACAGGGGACTACAGAGGGGACATCCTGTAATATATATTTTGCATTACACATACTTATGTTCTATGCTACCAAATCTCTGAAAATATTTTTTTACTTATGAATTATGATGGTAATTTGAGGAATTTCTGAGAGTTGGTTTCCCCCAATTGGATATTTTCCATCTCTCTATAAATCTGGGTCTTGCACCTGTCTCTGTGTCCAGGCTGTGGAAACTGTCACTGAGCCTTGTCCCAGACAGGACCCGAATGCAGCAGAACCTGGGAACCAGAATGGGCTGCTGGATTTCACTGGCACTGACTTAGAATCTGTCCATGAGTATTTCATTTGGGTTGGGATCAGCTGCTCGCTGTGCTCTGTCTCACACCAAAGAGAGCTCTGGATTTAGTTGAGATGAAGCCCAGGGGGAAAAGGCTCTCTCCAGGAGCCTGTCTGGTGCGCTCCAGCAGTTAATGGACCCTTGGTGGGTGGGATGTGGGTGTAGCTGGGCAGTCCAGGCAGTCTAACACCCCTCAGCAGGATACATGTCCTCTGTGCTGGCTGCTCCACCTTCCAGCCACCACCCTGAAGTCCCAGGGACACTGAAGAGCAGTGGAAACACTTGCTCAGTGTGTTGTGTAGACAGCAGCATACAGACCATGCCAGCTCTGGAGACCTCCAGAGGGGATGTTTGAGAGTGTCAAGACACAGCAAGGTTGGGGTAAGGGGCTGCAAGCGGGGTTCTCTCCCAAAGTTCCCACAATACCTGAAAGAGGAGAGCAAAGCTGGCTCTGGCAGCAGTGAGAAAGGTGTGCTGTGGACACACAGAGTAGCCCAGGTCAAAGTCTGAGTTTAAAAACGGCCCTGAAGCCCTGAGCAGAAACCTCAGATGAGGTTTCTCACAGCCATTTCTCGCTAAAGGCATATGACAACTCATGCTGCTGTGCCACATCAGAACTGGCCTTAAGCAGGTCAGAGCCCCTGGGTGGGGAGAGGAGGAGAACATCGCCCTGACAGTCAGAAATCAATGTGGTTTTTCACTCAGATTTAATTTTATCAGATGGATGCAGCCATAGGGTGGGTAATAGTAACACACTGCAGTATCCTGGCTGGAAGTGCAGTGTGCACTGTCACTTTTGTGAGGATGAAATATGTAAAATACCCTGCACACACAGGCAGAAATTCTGGTTTGTATTTCCATAAAACTGAGCCACTGTTTGTTCCGTGTAAAATTTTTGATTTGGGGTTTCCTTACCGTGCTTTTGATGGTTACACTTCAGAAAGTTATGACATTTGTGGTTTTATTACCAATTACATGGATGTTTTTAACAAATAAGAGAGTTGGAAAACATGCTACTCTTTCACCTAGGTTACATTTAATCAAGCATTTCTTTATTTCCTCTAGGGAAAAGCTGTTACCTACACTTAATCCAGGTGTTGAGGCAAAATTCTCTTAAATCCATGATTGCACCTCTGTCCTGATGAAGGAAACTTTGTAGGAAATAAAGAAATGGAATTTTGAAGTTCATATGCCTAATAAATAGCTTCAATTAGTGCAGAAAAAGAATGTATGTTTTATCAATTATATGGAGTGTTTCTATTTAAATTATTGATGCACAGCATCCATTAGAATCCACTGCATTTGCTGTATAATTATTAATTGTAAATGGTTATTAAGTTTATTGCTCTCTCATGTATAATAAAAATGGATTTGTATATGCCTAAAACCAACAGTGACTGACATGACCTTGCTTTTTCTTAGCCAATTTAGTTGTCATTTTCTTTGATAGGGATGGACACTGAATGGTATGATATCAGTAGCTAGGGCAAGAAGAATAATACAATCAATACAATTCAATATATAAAAATATTTATAATGTAATTGTAATGTAGAATGTTTTTAATTTATATCATGCTGCAGAATCTACCTTCTGGGAAGAGGAAAGAAATTAAATTTTTAATTGATGGATGGCATTGCTATGGTTGTTTTGGTTGTAGTTCGTTATTTATTTGGTAGTTGATGGGTGAAAGACAGACTGCAAAGGTGAGAAGAGAATATGCAGAGCTGAGTGTTGTCCCAGAATGGGCCCACAGCAAAACCTGAGATCAAGATCAAGATATAGCAGTGTCTAAAATGAGATAATTACTTAGAGTCCAAATGCAGAGAGGATATAGAAAAAAAATATAAATTAAGAATCCACATGAATTCTGTGAAGTCAAATGAAAACATCAAAAGTTCTGAAAATGGGTTAGCTCTTTCTTTAAGCAATTTAATTGTGGAAGTTGCTTGATGAAAACAAGTTTTCTTATTTTGTTATCTGTAAGAATAGCCTTGAATAGTACAGTTAATACTCTCACATTCTAATACATAATTATTTATACTACTTTGATGTTTTGTGTATTTTTTACAAGGTGCTAATTGTGCTGAATCAAGCTAACAGAACTGTGAAATTTGTGGGTTAATATTAGCATAATCCTACAGCACATTGTTTAGTAACAGTATAGAAATGAAGTTTACATAATGTTTTTCCCATTATGAAGAATAAAACGTATGTTTCTTACAATAACAATTTCTATGACATAAATCATGTATTTTAGGAAATCCTATAAATAATAGCGATCCTTTTCTTGTGATGTTTTGCTAAACCAGAATCTATCACAAAAGTGGTTTTCATAGTTTATCAAGGAATGTTTTCAAAATATCTAGGCATTAATCAAAACACAGATGCAAAATTAAGATTTAGTTTACAACAACAAACGAATAACCTTATGTACCCCATCTTATGACCTGTTTTCAGAGGTCTTTCCTTTCATCTTTGCACAGCTTCTTAAAAACACCAGTCTGGTGACACAGAACATCAAGTGCAATCCCATTTTAAAGAGTTTCACTGACAGTACATCCAAATTGGCGTTTGTAAATCTCTGCGCAATATCATGTACAATGATACCAAAGAATATTAAATTTCACCTATAGAAGGTCGGGTCCAAGGGTTCAGAAGAGAGGCAGTGAGGAAACAACCAATACTTGCATGATTAAATGTAAATTTTGCTGTGTATTACTCCAGCAGTTGTCTTTGGTTCATTTTTTTTCCCTTCTTGCTCTCTGGAGGCAAAATAAATCCACTATTTACTAATATGATAAAATGAAATTGCTTCCACAAGCCACTGCTTAACATGGTCCCTGCTGGAGTGTCAGTACATATATGAAAAAATTGGGCCAGTGTGACAGTTGTTTTTTGCTTATCAACCCAAACATAGAGGAATAAAGCTGCCTTATCGTGTCAGAGCTCATGAGCAATGCTCATGTGCTTTGTAACGTGTGCAAGCCATACATTCTCATCCAGAACCTCCTGCTTGGCTTCAGGGTGTCTGTCTGCACCTTGTTATTGAGCATGTGCTAAGAGAACCAGAGAGAAGGACACTTCAGAAAGGAAATAGTGCCCAGATTTCAGACAGTCACCTACTGTCCACCGTTAGTGGCCACCCAAAAGCCACTGTTTTGGCTTGTGCCTGTCAGAGGGAAAGGGTTTGGGCAGATGAAGATGCAGATGAATGGCGACACTGGGGTATTTTAAATCAATGACTTGTCTCTGGTGGCAAATGAGGGTGGATCCCTAGGTAAAGGTGTACAAGGCCTTTAATTTTCCTCCACTCCAAATTGTGTGCTTGGGGATCCCTGAGGCAGACACACGATTTCTGAGTTTCCACAGTCCTCAGAGTACTGCTCTCTTATGAATTCCTTCTCCTTTCTGCTGTGCCAGGGCTTCAGAAATTTAGCTGTTCAGCACTGGTAGTTAATTAGGCTTCTCCTTTTGTGGGTTTTGAACTTACCACCTGGTAACAGGATTGTGCGTGGTAAAACAAACAGACAAAGAAAATCCTCTTTGCTTTTAAAGTCTAAAAAGCTATTGGAAGTAGAATCTTGTGTAAGCAGATGTAATACAGAGATTCAGCAAGGGAAACTCTCACTTAGGTGCACTCAGGAGAGGTGTCCCATAATTTCCAGAGCAGGAAGCTGCCTGATGATGTTCAAATGCACCCACACCTACCGCTGCAGCAAAAATTACATTTTCTCATTATCATTGTAGCAGTATTTAGGTATTTAATCACTGCAAGAGACTTGCATTTTAGTCACTTGGCCAGTTGATAGATTCTCTCTGATTTTACTAATGTTTTTATTGGTTTATACTTTTACTGGGAGTAACAAGGTTTTTTTAGACATGAGCAATAAGCACTGAAAACTTTTAAGCTTTAAATGTGCATATTTTTTTGTTGCAACTTTTTTGTTTTCCTTCTCCTTACAACTGTTATTTCCAAGAGCAAAAGATAGAGGAAAAACACAGAGTGAAGGGAGATTCATTTTGCAAGTTTTGGAATGCAAATTCAATGATACTAATATCAACCCCTACTGATTCTTTTACATTTAAGCTTCTGATAAGCCTCCCATGCTGAGAAGAGTAATTTTTTTTTTTGTGAGGAACAAGAGAAAATATGTTTTAATGTAGTGTCCAAAATGAGAGATGATTCTGGACCAAAAGAAATGGAATTTTATTTGCTGCATGATTTTTAAAGTAAAATTATTTTTTTTTCTTGTAACTCTGAGTAGTTATAAAAAAAAATCCAAAAAACCAACCTCTGTTATAATGTGCCTTTTAATTATGGTTTGACTAATTATGAACAATAAAATATGATAACTCTGATAAATTATCACAGTAATTTTAGTAAATAAGTTAGATAAGTGACTACAATATTTAATAAGGTCAATATTCTGCCTATATTTTCTCCTAAAAAATGAAAATCGTCAGTAAAATGGAAAAGATTATCTGTGTTCCCTTGTAGTAATGTCATTTTGTTTGGTGAATTAAACTTCTTAACATTCAAATAATCATATAGTTTGCCCATACAGAACCAGATGATCTCCTAGAGAAATAATTGAGCATCTTTGTTTTTATCCTTTAAGTACACCTTAAAATCTATTATAATCCTGTAAAGGAGGATTATTAAACTAAACAAGAGTAGCACATTTAATGATGATCTTCCAACAAAACATTCTGGCTAATCTCTGATTAGTGATTACATTTCCACACCAATCTAAAACACAGGATAACTGAATTTCTTAAGATGTAGGCTATCTGCAAGCCCCCCTTATAATCTGTTCTATAATCTGTCTTCGTTTCATTTCTTTAGCATTTGGCAGTAGCCAAGTCAAACAGTTCTTGAAGCAGAAGATCAGTCATTCACTCCAGACAAAAACTGGTCAGATCTTCCCAAAGTGCTGGAAGTACTTATCTAATCTTTTTGTAGTGAACTGTAAACTTGCAGACATGGTAGCAATATTTTTATTCTTGTTTATTATTCAAAACCCTAGTTTTTAAATTTTGTTTTTCAATAATCCTTTTATTTCAGGACTTTTTTTTTTTTTTCATAATTATGGTTAAAAAATACTCAAAATGAAACATAGGAAAGAAGTTTTAATAAAGAGTCCATTTGAACAATGCAAGTGTAAATTCACTTAAAGACCTGTATTTTCTTGAAGAGGATTTTAAAATTGATAAAACACTGATTTGTAATGCATTTGTAATGCTTAGTGATAATTTCACTTCAGAGGTACTGCCATATTGCCATTTGATATAACTGTTATAAATGCTAATATATTATACCATGAATATTATACTTATTATAATTAACCTGAGACATCCAGCATTATTTTTTTTTAGTTTTTTTCTGTGGTCAATAAATAAAGTATCAATAGGTTGTTATTTCATTTCCTTTTATACTTGCAGACGGTTTGACAAATCTTTGGAAAAGTGGCAGATTTTTCATTCTGACATGAAGAGATTTAATCATTGGCTAAGTGAAACTGAAGAGAAGCTGTCAAGAGCACAGATAGAGGCTGGAGACGTGGGGCTTGTGAAAACCAAGCAATTTATCCAGGTATGATTTGATTAGCCTATATCCTGTTTTTCTCTAGGGTTTAAGAAATTTTCAGGTCTGGGTAATCTGTATTGTTTTGCAGTTCATTTAAGGAGGATTTCTTGTGTTAAGTGGACAGTGACAATTTTGTTCAGATGTCTCTGTTGTTCTGGTTAACTAAGAATTTTCATTAAGTGCTCATAAATTTTCATCTGGTATTTATGACCAGCAGGAGTATCAGACTTACTTTTAAATTCTTGTGGAAGAAATGTGATTAGCCATTGAGCTGTACAAGAGATGTTCCGTAAACGATGTCTTGCAAGTATTGCTTATTTTGCCTGTTTCATGTTTTAATCAAAGGACCTGGAGGATGCTTTTATTTGTGAAATGCAGTGTGACAGAATAACCACTTAGTTGCTGTGTGTCCAGCTCCAATTTGTATGCTTTTCATCCTGCAAGCTCTTTGAGCATCATAAGGAAAATAATAGCTCTCGTTTATTTCATTTTCCTCTTATGTGATTCAAATGGTAATGGGTATGGGTATGAAGAACTAATGGGTATGAAGAATTAATTCCAAACTGGTGTTTTGGAAGTAGATAGTGTCAGCTGAATAACTTGACCAAACTCTGGATTCACGTTATAAATTACTACTCGTGCATAAGAAAAAAATGCTGTTGAAATAATTATACTGGTACATTTGAATTGCTGGATTGAATTACTGGATTTTAGGTTGAAAGAAGTTAGGTCTGTCTAACAGTAAAGCCAGATGTTTCTTTTTAATGCAACACTAACCTACTTCATGGCCTAGAGTTAAAAATAATAAATCGTGTCATTTGAATTTTAATATTTCAAGTCAACTTTTTTAAGATTTCAACTGTTATTTCTTGACTTTAAGACTGCTGAGCTGAAAAGGAAACAAAATTGTGTGGTGCAAATATGAAACAAAAGATACAACTGTATCTTAGTGTAATGATACTACACTAAGCTATAGTAGCTTCAATAGCAATTTATTTTTTTTTCTGCACATTACTTTCAATGCTTTGAATACTGAAGAAAGGTGTCTAAGATCTGACTTACAAAACAGAATGTCATCAAGGAATTAAAGGTGCTTTTTGTTGCATATGTAAAAAGTAGTAGAGCTTATGTGTATGTTCTCTGAAACTTCAACTCCCTTTCTCTGTTTGAAAAATATATATATTAGTGTATCTAGGTAGATACAAAGGTGTTACAAAGCCTTATCCATTCTTCTTTGCTTTGCCTGTGCACCTTTCTTGGCACTATTCTTGGATCCTTGAGCAGCTTCAAATGAGGTTTATGAAAAGAAAATGGATCTGTGAAAGAAAAAAAAAGTGTTTGTCTCATTTTTTTCTAACCCCTTGCTAACTCAGCATTTTCCCTTGAAGGAAGTTGATTTTTGAGAATGCCCAGAGGAGGGTATGATGTATTGTAGATGTTACAAATGCACTGGGTGTGTAGCACCTTTTGGTCTCAGCAGATTAGAAGCATTATTTTCTTATCATCATTAAGAAAGAGGTTCATCCCAAACTGAACATCACACTCTAAGACCCTGAGATAATGTCTTGTTATGCAGAACCTTTATTTTGGTGCAGAAAGACTGCTTCTGGTTAAGTTTTCCCTTTGACCTAGCCTCCTTCTCACTTGTTATCCATTTATTATTTTCTTATGCAACATATGAGAACATTTTGAATATATGTCTGCAGAGTATTCTTTTCTTTTTGCCATGCATCAAGCTTTTTCTTTCTTTCCTTCTCTCTTGTGCTAGAAATCCCATGAACTCACAAATTTGTCACTCAAAAATTTTGTTTAGTTCAGTACAACAGACAAAAGTACCTCCCTAATGAAAATTCAAGGGGTGCAAAAATATTCCAATTAACCTCAAGAATGCAGATCCAATGTTAGTTAACATTTATTTGTGACAGAAGTTGCACTGTTTCCATTATTTTCATTGCTTCTTTATTTTGCTGGGTCTTGTTTCAAAAGTGTTAGGCTTCTGTGAGGCTGACTGAAGAGATCATTAGAATTTCCATTAGGGAAACAGTTAAAACAGCTGAGCGTTCTGATTTACTAGAGTAGCAACTTGTTTTATTAATGAGATCATGCTGCTTAGTGAACCATATTCAGAATTAACAGGGTTTGTTTGAAAATGCTTTACAAGCAAGTGAATAGTCTGGTACTCGAGAAGGAACTGTTACAGAAAAAAAATATACAAAACCTTCAGTTGTGTAATACTATTTCTGAGTAGGACTACTTTGGAAAAGTAAAGATTAATGTGTTCATTAATATTCGATAAATACATAGAGTCAAATGCTTATATAAAATGAAATAGTCAACAGTATGATTAGATGATTATGATAATAGAGGTTAAAATGTAATTACATTTTCCAGGTGTATTTGGGGAGGGGAGGTGTGTTCCTTTTTGCAGCATAATGGCAACATTATGCATTATAAATATTGTGAATGAAATCCAAGAATAGTTTCACTTGAGGTCATGAACTCCTAAATATTTTTATTGTGAATTTTTCACTAGACTTTCAGAGATCAGAACTTAAGGTGCTGAGAAGAAATACCACATTTCAGTTTTTAAGAAATTGTGACTGACATATTTTGTGATTAGGAGATACAATATTATAAAGGATGTTTCAGGTATAGCACATCATGTAATCCCTTTGAAATGTATTGAACTCTGTCTTTAAAATAATTAAGGTTGTTTTCTTTTTCTCTCATTGTGACAGAGAGGTCGTTCTGACTCTACTCCTTAATGCATGGTGACTGTAACTTCTTCAGCTACCTGCATTTGTACTTAGTTTATTTATTTTGGTGCCAGGACTGAGGTGTAGTTCAGTTTTATCTGCTCCTTGATGTTTATCACCTTCTGTTCTCCTAGGCTGCAGTCATTTTCCCTATCAGACCATGTTCAGTTCACTAAAGCCACAGTTTTCTAATCTGCTTTCACATGGTAGCCAGACAACTTGTCTCTTACTTCCTGTGCTTATTTCTTTTCCTGGAACACAAGTTCTCAAAATAGCACACTGTACCCAAACTGAAGTACCATCTATAGCACTGACAAGGTAGCTCAGGTGCTGTATTTTGTGGCTACATCTTACCATGGATAAATGTTGGAACAGAATTTTCAGTCATCTATCTAAACTTTGTTATTTCATTTTCTTGTGATCTGCCTTGCAGCCCCGATCTACATTCCATTCCACATGAGGAAAAAAGCCAAAAACAAACCAGAAAAAAGACCATATTATACTGAAAACTAATGCTAGGTTAACATACAGCAAATTAGCAAGCAAGGATTAGAATTGGGGTTTGAGGGGGATTGTTCATGTGTCACAGGTACATGCTAAAAAGCTCCAAAAAGAGGAATTCTATAACAGTTTCAGAACTGGGCTGTGAAGTTACATCCCTGAATCATTACTTGAGAATATAAAATAGTATTTTTATTTTAAAAATATAGAACATTCTGAATATCTGTTCTTTGCATTGGTTTTAAGATTTGCTCAGTGGTCTATATTTAGTATCTAATTGTGGGTTGCAAGTTTAACTTCATTTTATTATTTTAAGTGGTGCAGTTTCAATAGCAAAATTATTAATTTCTGGGTCTGAATTTTGAAGAAATTTCATTGTATTCATGATGTTCATTTATTGTGACTGGTCAGTGACGAGTGCTTTATTTTTCATGATTTCATAGATTCAAAAATATTCTTATTATATCATTAATGATTTCTCAAGTATTTGTTTTCATTTAATGCCATAAATATCGAGGTTATGTGTATTTTTTAAGGTCTCAGAAGACCTTAAATAGTGGAGGATGTGCCTTATTATTTATACTCAGACTTCTGAGGATACCCTAGTTGTGGAAATCGCTCTGCAAATTACAGATCTCAAACTGTTCATACATTGAACTGTCCAGTATTTACATTTTAGACTGCTCATCCTTGCCTGCAAAAGGCTTGTGAGTGACTCATGCCTTCTCCAGACCTCGTTTCTGCTGCACCATACTGTCAGGAACTTCACATTTTTGCCTTGTAAATGTTTAAAGTAAGAAGATATCAAGAATCCAGGCTTCAGTGCTGAAAGTCATGGTCATGCTAATAATTTCTCTCTTTTATATCTAAATTGGATTATATGGATGTTGATGATTTAATAATCACCAAATTTAAACAGTTCTTTCTGGAATAGAGCACAAATGCAATCGGAGTAGAGAAGAGAAAAGTGTTTCAGTGCTCAAGGCCATATATTTTCTATCATGAAAGCACAGTGGCAAGTGGGTGGATAATTTGCTGTTTAACCCCCAAATAAAAATATTTAAAAAATACTTTTATATATATAATTATGTCTGCTTTCATATTTTATATTTTGTATTTTTGCATTTATTTCCCGCTTTACTGAGTGATAAAGGTTATTCCACTAATTTCTGATTCTCCTTATTTCAGTTTGGATTCAAACAGTTGAATTTTGTTCCATCTTATTCAATTTTGACTTGTGTTTTTTGGTGTTTATACTGTCAGAAAACTTGTAGACTTTATCAAAATACTCTGGTTGAAGAGATTTCCATCATTGCTTAGTGATTGTATAAGAGAGAGAAAATACAGAATTTGGAATAAGTGAGAAACCAATTTAGCACTGTTTCGGAAGAATATTTAATTAGAACAATCAAGGTATATACAAAAATGTCTTTCATATTGCAAGGATGTGTCTGGAAGGATATTGTATTAATCTGACAGGATTGTATTATTGCCTAATATTTTATAAATACAAAAAAGCACACAATCCCTTACTATTATGTTAAAAAAAGATTATCTAGTCTTTATTTTGTTTCATTGTTTTAATGTTTCCCTTACAATTTTACACAGTAAAATTTAGTACTCTGACTAAATATCCTGAACTAGGCTCAAAAATGGTGTAAAACATGATTGCCAGCATCCATGACTGCTGTCAGTTCTTACTTACATATTGACTGGATCATTTATTCAGAGAAGATCTGTTTTCTTTCTCCCCTTATCAAACACCACTGAGTGCAGAATGCTGCTGCCCCTAAGAAAGAAAAGACTCAGAGACATCCCAGGGATTTCAGTCTTTTGTATAGATTGTAAGGTCTCAGTAATACGTTTAAAGTAATATACATGAGCCCTGCATGTGACACCTGGGCCCAAACTAAGCAAAACACTTCTTTCTGTGGTCTGAGCTCATCTTAAAAATAACTTGATGAGCCTTTCTTGACTGAGGTTCTATCAGCAATGGAAAGACTTCATTTTCACTTAATTCCTAGTAAAACAGTTACTGCTTCTTCCTTATGCTAAGCAAAATATTAAATAATACTGTCATGTCTACAAGTTAATTTCTGTATATAAATATAAACCCTTACCCTTTCTTTTACTGAAGAAAGACTCCTCATTATTGTTACTTCTACTAACAGAAGAGATGAAATACCAAAATAGTTTATTCCAAATTTGTAGTAAAAATATGTTCTTATTATTTCAAGCTGTAAGATGTATTTCTTCACAAATAAATCTGTTATTTAATTCTTCTTTAGTGCACACAATGCCTAATTTACAGTATCCTATTAAAAGCTTCTAATTAATTTATTGTCACTGGTAGTAGGACATTAACATGTCTGAAGGTTATGGGAAATAATAAATTTAAAGTTGCTTGTGTAATTTTGCCTACTCTTGCACCATTAGGTGACAATTTGTGGCTTATATTTAAATTTCATTGTAAATCATGGCATTGTTTACTCTAAAAATTGAATTAAATCTTGTAAGTAATTAATTAGAATGCATTTTTCAAACATTTCATTATGAAAATTTTTGAAATAGTTACTAGCACACAGATGTAGAGTGGCGTAATTTTTATTCATGAGTAGAATGAATAAATGCGTGTTTCTTTCTCTGGCTTGGAGAAAACAATGCTCTTGGTCTGGATCAGTCAAACTTTGTGGTACCTGACTGTAACTGCCTCACTTTGGGGATTTATCCTCACCAGTTGAAATGATTGCTAGCACATGGGGATGTGGGAAAGAGCTTGAGGTCTATACCTATTTCACAAGCACTTTTTGTCTGTATATAAAAAATAAAGAAAACAGAGGATACAATTTTTTTTTCATATTAATGAATTTATCTTGGTGTCAGGGCTAATCTGGACATTTCTGATCAGTGACGTGTACAGATAATACACTTCAGAGTTAAATTAATTAATGCTTTTGTCACGGTATAAATAGAGTAGTTAATCTATGTGTTGGAAGTTCTGGGAAATGAGTGACTCAATGAATGCATACTTGGAAGGCAGCAGATATTGGCTCTTTTGCCTCCCAAAAAAAATTATCTGGTTTTCTTCCATAAGTCTCCCAAAAGTATATCTTGAATTGCATCAGAGATCACTAGGAGATATGATTAAATCTGTGGGTATTGGTGCATAGATGTGAAGATAACTTCTGAGACTTGAGCCCTGTCTCAGAATGACTGCTCAGCCTGGGAGTCCCTAGGTCTGGCCATTAAAAATGTTCATTTTAAAAACATCAGGGAAAGGTAACACTCTTGGGGAATAACTTTCTATATATATTAATTCCATAAATTAGTACAACTAGGTCTTGATGGGGCACTTTTCATGAATAGTTTTAATAATCTTATTTAGAACCTTTAATCCCAACAGGTTTTGCAAACTCTGTCCATCACACACAGGTTTTCATTGCCATCTAAACCATAAAGTAAAACCCTGTAGTAATCAGGCTGGACAAGACTGTAGGTTAAAGTTAAGTTGCTTCAAAAAGTGAGATGTTTTAAAAGAACCACTCGGCATTATAAATATCTGCATTATGAAAACCCTAGAATTTATGCTGAGCAGACAACAAAGGATCAGCATCTCCCTTACACTGTCAAAAAGATTACAAAAATTCAGAGATCTCAATCATATGAAATTAAAAAATCTAGAAAACTGGAGCAATTGTTGTCCAAAAATTACTTTCTTTAAAACTATTTGACACATTGTGTTAAAGAGTTATCAAATGTTTAATTACCAACACTTACTTGTAAGAAAATATTTTAGAGAAAGGCTATTTCTTTCTTCTGTGTAAAGCTCCTGGAAGAAATTTGTTCTCACATTGTTGCTCACATCAAGTTGTGTATGCAATTAATTTTCTTTCTAAAATTAAAAACTGGAGAAAAAAAAAAGGTGAAATTTTTTTAGTGAAGATTATGGCAGACATTCAAGACAACATTAGATATTTATGAGAGACATATTTTGATCTCAATCTTTTTTTTTTTTCTATTATACTTCAGCAGACAGCAAATACTGTATTTCTGTCTTCTAAAAATAAACACAGTACAGATATGCTGTAGCTTCTCATTCAAAATGAAGGTTTTTGATGGGTGAAAAAAAAACCCAAACCTTTATCAACAACACAGCTTTTAAAATCTTTAAAATCTGTTTGACTTTTCACAATGGAATTAAGACCATTATAGAAATAAACCCAAACTTTTATTTTATGGGTCTAAGTATTTTGCATCTGCTGAATGTCTTCTAAATTCAAGCAATAATTCTTTCCTGATTCTAGTTAAAAGGAGATATAAATATGTTCTTTTTCCCCACATACTGAGACTGTTTACAAGCTTCAATTTTCATTGAATGTTTTTAGGATATGTATTGTATTGTGGAGTGCAGCAAATTCCAGTTAATTCATTGATTGGAACAAGAGTATAATAGACTGTTGTATTCATCTTCTGACTATATTAAATTTTAAATGTACATATCGCAGAATTTTGCTGATTTCAAAATGGCTTCTTGAGTTTTGTTTTGGTTTTTTATTTTAATAAAGACAACAAACCCTTGGCATACATAAGGGATAGTCCTGTCAAAAGTGCTAGAAGGGAAAGAAATGAAAGATAACATATTCTGAACAGCTTTTTCAATATACATTTACTATATTATAATGGCAAATATTTCTCAGTTTCATAGTATTATGTGTCTCTATATCCCCTCATCTTCTGAGCGTTATAGGATTTAGAGAGTCAGAGGAACTCATGCTCCTGGGAACATCCTTGTGATACTCAAATAAGGCCTGTTCCAGTATTTTCTAAATTTACTATCATTATCCTACTTCACTGCCTCTTTTTTGAGTTGTAATACCTTCAGCAGTGGTTCTGCTACACAAGGCTGATGATTCTGCAATCTTGCCATTAGCAAGGCAAAATACACGTCAGTGAAATTAGGCTGATAAAGTTATTATCTTTGTTTTTTTTTTTTAGAATGAAAAGAAATTTAATGACCCCAAGAGTGCATGTTTTGTTTTCAAGGTGCTAATAGAAAAGCCATCTAACAATTAATTCTGGCGACTTGATTTTTTTGCTGCAGTACATTGTGCTTTTGGAACATTGGAAAATTTAACCATATGAAAATCCTAAATTATTAATCAGCAAGTATCAAATAGAAGGAATGACCTAATTACAATTAAATTAGGCAATGACCTAATTACAGATTCACAATGACAACATTCATACCAAAATCAATTCACACGCCTGCACATCAAGAGAGGTGTACAGCTATGTCTCTATGTTTAACAGTAATTCCCCTCAATTTCAGTGAAATACTCAGGTCAAATCCCTTAAGAGGCATGGGTTGCATGTTGAGAAGCAGAGGTGGATGAGGGGGTGTCAGCCATCATCAGGGATGGTTTTCTGAGTGTTGCAAACGGGAGGGTTCGGGGGCTCCAAGAGGCATCCCACCCAAAGGTGCTGCAGCCCACAGTGGTCAAGGAGACCTCAAAGGGACTCAGGACTATTCTTCATAGGGACATGAGATGTTTGGCTTTAGTCATCTGCAAAATTTCCATCCTCAAATCAGTTATTACTGGGATTTCCAAAACATTTGGAAATGTCTTCTAGAACTCCAGAAAAAATGGTACCATTCCATGGGGCTGATTGAGATAGGAAATACCTCAAGGCTGTCAGGGGATGACTGGTGGTTCCCCACCTCGGTCGGGCAGCTGATGTTCCTGTTGCGGTCAGTGTTGTTCCTCCCTGTATCATGCAAGAGCCCCTGGTATGGTCAGGGATGCTTCACCCTGCCAGCTGGTCTGGTCAAGTGTTTCATTGCTCAGCAATTTTGGTATAAAAGCCTTTCAGGTGCACCTGACATGGCAGAGTAGGCCTGGGGATGGAGGAGAAAGGCACCATCACAGTGTATTTTCTGTTTCTCTAGAATACCCAAAGTCTAGTAGACGGTTCTATGACATATGTTGAATATTTAATTTTAATAGATAAATTTTTCTTATTAAACTGAAAGGTAATGGGTTTTCATGGATATTTGTACTTCATTTATATTTGAAATGCTGCTGGTGCTACATCTTGGTTACTGTGTTTTTCTGTTATAGAATTTCAATTTATTTTAAATGATAAAGAAGCTAAAACTGTAATTAAAGTTTACCATGTTGGGGTTTTTTGGTTGGTTGGTTTGGTTTTGAGGTTTTTTTCATGTGTTCATAGTCACTGATTAATTACATTTATAAAGAAATGAACACATTTTTCAATACCATTCAGTGTATGGCTGAACCTAATGATTTTTGTAGATGATTTGACACTCCTGACTTTATCCATCATTTACAAAATCTTGTACTCTAGTTACAGAATTTAGGTAACAGCTATATTTGAGAAAAGCTCAGAGGAATCATAAATTTCCTATTTCTTTATATGCCTTCAAAGAATTTTACTATCTCCTTGTCTGTATCACAATGAAAACTACAGGCACAGCTGATTCTTTACCACTTTCTTCTGTCCACAATTCTCTTGCTTTCACTTATTTTTTCAGAATTGTTTCAGGGTGTTTTTTTGATGGCTTGTTGGTGTTATTTCTTTTTTCCATTATAGGAATGCTCAAGGCTTTGGCAGGGTTTGCATTCTTTTATTCCTAGAGGTAGACTGTACTTCCAGTTGTACTGGGGTGTGTGCTGCTTCATTTTCTCTTTGCTTACTAACAGACCTATAGTTCTCTGTCACTAGAGACTTAGTCTTCAAATTCTTTAGGAATGCAGGGCTGATTTACTTTCTTCCCTAAGTACAACTTAAAATTAGATTTCCTAGGGATTTTGACTTCTCTTGGGCTCCAGATTTCCTGAAACCTTCAGAGACCAGTCAACATGAAAGCAATGTTTAGTTTAAAAAGCCAAACAAAACAAATTCCTGTCAATGTCAGTTTTGAGAAACAAAGAACAACATTAAGAATTTTAATTTAAAAAAGCTATTTTGATACTGAACCATCAGTCTGGACTGAGATGGAATTTGCAGCAATAAGTAACAAATAGGAACATTGCTGTACCCTCATTTCCCCAGATAAGTTATTTTAAAGAACAAATATTTTCCTTTTATTTCATTAATATAACTAATCTAGTTGTAATACTTAATGCTTTGACTAGATTTATGTTTTATTCTTTTTCTAGTTGATTTATTTCTGGTGAGGTCTCAACAGACTTTATGCATTTTAAGGACATGATGTTTTCAAGCACAACACTTGGGGTAACCTAAGTGCTTTTTCAGAACACAATCTTTGAATACAACTTTTGTTCTTAATCCGATCTTCCTAATTAGGAAAAATTACATACATATTGTAATTTGACAGAAAGACATTAAGAATTGCAATATATTTTGTCCTGCCTCTGTGGCTGGATTATTTGCAGTAATACTGAGAGTGAGGGGAAGAATAACACATTTAGGAATAAAAATCACTTTAATGAAATACAATTATCCTGACTGTATGGATAATTTTCAAATTTTTAACAGCATCCTAGTCTACTTGACTCTTATATTGTTATCTTAAAAAAGCATGCATTTTCTGGCAGTAGAAATTATTATACTGAGCACATGGCAGCAGGAGAAAAGAAAAAGGTAAACTTAGTAAAGTTAGTCTGAATGCATAAGCTGAGTTTAAATTCTGTAATTAATGGAAAGACAGCAAGTGAAGTTATGCCATAAAAAATATATATATCCCATAAAATATATATATTTTGAACCATGTTATAATACAAATGGGATTTTCTGAAGTTCATTTTTGACCAGAATATTTGTAAAAAGCATGTATGCAAATAATATTATTCCATATTTCTTACTTATGTTTTAAAATTGTTCACATTCCTCCAAAAACAGAGTAACAGCATGCAAACATGAAATAATGTAGACAGAAGCTTAGAATATAGCTTTAAATTCTGTTTATAAAAGCTCAAAATATGGTAAAAAATTTTGCTGTCTTTTGAAGGCTCCTAACGAGTAATAACTTATGCAGAAAAGAAAGCACCACTTAAAATGTAACATATTAGGAAATTTCTATTTTCATATGAAAATTTTTTGAAGTTACATTTCAAATCAAAATGTGCTTTATATAAGAACTTACAACACCCTATCTTATTATGCATTGTAGAGCTGACAGAATTGTTCACAATAACAAAAATGTAGACCATTTTACCATTTGGTCTTGACACTATTTTCTGTGGTAGTGAAAAAGAGTTATTCAAAATTGTTTGGAATTTTAGAATTCTGATTAAGCTGGTTTAGTACATTATCAGGTACATTGTCTCTTGCTTCATTATTCTGTCAGTAGTACTTCAAGTGGGATGCAATTACTTTTAAAGTTAATATCAGCAGCTATTATATAATATTGACTTAAAATCTGTTGAACACCCTTGACCTCAGAGAAAGTTTATCATGAAGGCAGAAATTAATCATGTTATCTATGCTTGATCTCATGAAGACAGTACAAATTTAGAAACTGTATAAACAGGGCTAGGTAATTATTTTGAGTATTACTAGACTGTCATACCATAATAGCTTCATCATAATTAGGCACATTAAGCAAGTGATGAAGTAGTAAAACAGTAGATTAAGTAATTATTTTCCCCATTCTGCCATTGAATTGCTAAAAGTTTCTAAAAATAATACCCCCCAATTTTAAAACAGTAAAATATAAGTTTCAAGTGTAAGAAAGAAATCTGAAATTTTGCCTGTTATCACTTTTGACTATTTTTACTTTTTTGTAGTTATTTCCTCTTGAATCCATTATTGTTCCATTATTAAATGGATTTCTGGGTTTTATTTGCACAGTTCCTGTATAGTTCTTAAGATTTAAGTATCTATTTTTGTAAGAACTTTTTAAGATCTCTAAAACTTTTCTATCCTTTGGTTTTCTGGCTTCTGGTAGGTTTTCTTACATATTTAAGGTACTTTTTATTGGAAAGAACCTAAAGAAATTATAAGAAGTAGCAAACCAAAAAAATAAAAAAATATTAGAACTTGAATTTCAAGTCCTTTGGTTGCCATTGATCTGTGTAGTACAGGTTTTATGTTCTTTGCAACAAAGAAAAGCCAAGGGAAGTGACCCTTGCATTCTAATAAATTCAGTCTTTCACAGCCTTCATTATAGCGGTGAGAAATTCAGATCTCAGCTGTCTGACATGAGGACATGTACCAGTGATTTCCACACATATATCTGAATATATACATCTAATATGTCTATTTTTGAAGAATGACAGGTCAGGACAAGTACCAATTATGGTTTAGCAAGTAGTAACTAACATGCATATTTCAGCATAAAATACTGTATTTGGATGAATATGAGGTTGTAACACAGCTCAAGAATGTTCCTTTTCTGTAAGGAATTATTTCCAAAACACCTCTTCAGCTATAACCATGATTTAAATTAACATTATTCCTATTATAGTGTCATTATCATTAAAGTCACTCAGAACAATGACCAGTATTGTTCAGAATGCCCTTCTGCCAGAAGAGGGAAACTGTTCCTCTCCATTCCATATTTCCAGCCCTCCAATGCTTGCAGTCCTAGTGTGAGTCAGAAATCAGCTGCTATATTCTATTAAGTATATAAAAATTGTCCAGATTTCATAATCAAAACATCTGGGTAAATCTGGAAATCTGTAGTATTTTCTCCTATCTTATTAACCTGTTGTCTATAGTCAACAGAAGGCCTAATTAAATTATAATCTAGCCCCAGAACTTTTTATTCAAGTCTTGCCCAAAGGTCAAAAAAACCACATAGAGAGCTTAGAGATTCTTTCCTGTGTTTTATATTATCTCAATTTTTTTTCTTTTTTCCATTGGTAAAATCTCAATGGCCTCTCCAATAAATTGAGTGACATTGTGAGTGGTATTTTGTCAGATTTTTTGACTCTAATTCTGTTTAAATAAAGTCAGTGAGAAAGAATTAAGTTTCTAGTGGCTTCACTGCTTTTCTCTTGCAGTTAAGTGATTTTACCAGTGCAGATCTGAAGCTGAAGCCACTGATGAAAAAGTATGAACAGATGAGAATTTATTTTACACTTTTCCCTTTGTCCACAGATGACTGAATAAAATTATTCCTAGTATTTTAAGGGTATTTCCTAACATTCTTAGGACACAGAAAAAATATTTAATAGTATCTATGGTTTTTTGAAAAACTGATTTGAAAACACTGCACTACAGTGCACTTTATTTTTTCTGGAATAAGGTCAAGCTTGATTGAAAGCTGGGCAACACCTCCAGTAGCCTTTTCTCTGCTAAAAGTTTAAACTTAACTTCCATAAACAAACAGGTTTTTGTTAGTCCAATGGGACATGATAGAAAATGGATCTCCAATTCAGAGCCAGCATATTGTGAATAAAAGTCCCAGTGGGGTTCATAGTTCTTTTTCCATAGCACAAACTGGACTCTGATCTGTTTATGGCTCCTGGGAGAACAATACTGTAGTATAATTTTCACATGTGAATGTAGCACCTTGCATAAATCATTCTTTGAAGAAATTTTACAAGACTCTCTTGGAAGCAAAAGCTCTGCAATATATACATAATATGGGTAGGGAACATACTCAGATGTGACTCAAAATCGCACAGCACCAAACCAAGCAGAAAAGATTGTGGAAGAGGCAAGAAGTGAAGGCTAAGGTAGTTTAGAAACATGATGATGATATGGAAATAATGTCTTAAAGTATAAAAATGTGTTCATATGTTTAACTTTCCTATAATTTTCAGTTAATAAGTGTTTCAGCGTGCACATGATTGGATGATTTCTGAAAGTTAGGAAAATGCACCTTTCAGTAAGCATTCAAGAATGCATTTTTTTTCCCCTTATAGCAATAAAATAGAGTCTCTGAAACTTTTAGTCCAGATCAAGAAATAAACAAGTATAATCTCCCATAACTGGGAAAATCTAAAAAAGACAATTTTTATTTTTAATTAAATGCATTCCCTAACAAAACTCAAAGGAGCTGAGGTGGAAGTAAATGTTAGTTTAACTGAGATATTACAAGGAGAAAAATCTCTGGGCAATTGCAAAAACCATCACAAGTATTGGGCTATCCTTTGCAGCTGCTGTAATGTGTCAGCATGTCTACTTTTTGTTTCCATGTTTGGTTGCTGGTTGACGTCTCCTTTACCATTCTACTTCCTAGAGTTCTACTTCATAGTATATTTCTGAGTGGATATGATTGTATGTACAGGAAATATATATGTATGTGTATGTGTGTATACATATGTGGCCTCTTAGCACTCTTACTTTATTTTGTATGTACCTTCTACCCAGGCCTTCTTTTATAAGGTTTTTGCATGTGCACTCATAAATGAGATGGCAAGACAAGCTATTTCTATCTAGCAGAAAATTATCTAGTGACCTGATCTCCACAATCTATCCTACACTGGATGACTGGAGTTTTGAGAGATTTGGTCCTGTGTCCTACCACTGGACATCAAAGTATTTAAATGGTGTGAAGTGAGGCACCAAAAGTCAAATATGAACTGTCATCTGTCACTGCAACTCATCCATGTATGTCCATAAATTATTATTATTCTCAGTTTATCAAATATAGTCTCTTTCCACGTAAGAAACACGTGGTCTGTCAAGAAAAGCTTGTAGGATCAAATGAAGAGCTCTGATTTTTTTTTCTAAATAAAAATGAGGCATTTATCTATGAACATTGCATTTATTGTTTATCTTTTTGAAAAACATTTTCTAGTTATACAGTAATGCTGCAACGTAATAAAACTAGTTTTGAACCATAGGCTTTCGTAAGTAAGTAAGACCAAATGGAAAGGCAAACAGGTGATTTTGAAATGTGGTAGTGATGTGGTAAGAAAACACTTCTCAAGTGAACTTCCAGTAACTTCCATTGCCAGATTTGCTTTTCGTCTTGTCCTTCTTCATTCTAGAAAAGTCCTATTTCTACCATGACTGACACTTTGCAGTCTTGGATCAAGGAGCTTATTTGTTGTGAAGAAAATAAGTCATGCACTTTTGGAAGGGTTTTTTTTGCAAAAGTTTCAGGAACTCCTTTGCAATTTTCATAGCAGCCATCTATTAAGGAAATATTATTTTTGGTTAATGTGTCTCCATGTCTTGCACTGGAGTTTCAAATAATCAGGGCTAAGCAAAGCAGGACTTTGACAAAAATACTGATGGTAGAAACTAGTCTTCATGTATTTCTATTCTATGATCTTCAATCAATTCTAAAATTTGGCAGATATATGGATATGTTTTTTTCTTTCTCTTTTTTCTTTTTACACAGCCTTGGTTGTTATAATTTTGTCTTACAGATCCATAGGTCTGGTCTGCAGTGACAGAAGTAGTAAACTATTGACCATAATGGAAATAAAAAAGAAGAAAATCCCCTTATTCACTTCAGACAGTGTTTAACATTAGGTATCTAGAGAGCCAAAAAAAAGAAAAGTGTAGTACAGTTCCTGAAGCATCTTGGATTTAATGGAAGCACAGATACTCAGTTGCCAGGAAACTTGATAGTAAGAATGATTACTACCACTTCAAGGGTCTCATTTTGAAAAGCATTTACAGAACCTGATTGTGACCAAAAGTGAATAAAAGTGTGAAATTCTCGCTTTGCTAAATTTTATGGCTGTGAAAAGAAACATAGTCTAACACATTTTCAACAATTATGTATATAAAACCCCAAGGATAAATTTGGACTTTATTTTTACTTCTCAGCCAAACAACTCAGAATGACAAAGGTCTATTTGTACACTTTCCTGCTCTTCCAATTAAAATTGAAAATTGTTTTAAGAGTTTGTTCAGGGAATTGGCACTACTGAGAAAACCTACTTTTTGTCTTTTTTTTTTTCTTTCAGTATCATTGCACTATAAGAGTAATATTATCATATAAAATGTCTAGGTTCATTTTTTCCTATAAATATTTTTTCTTAATTTTTTTAATATTTTTAAATTTTCTATTTTATTTTATTTTATTTTATTTTATTTTATTTTATTTTATTTTATTTTATTTTAATGGTTGCATAGGCCACAGTCAGCCTTCTCCCAGTGAGCAAAAGATTTTCCAGTTCTGCACAAAACTGCATCCTTCAATTGGTACTACCTGCAGAAGGGGTGTGGAATGTAAGGGCTTGAATGACGTGGTAAAAATAGGGTTACAAGTGGGTTTGTGTCCAGGATTTCTTCTCAAATTAATCCTGTCTGTTGGAAATTGCTGTTTTCCTATCTGAAGATCAGAAAGATCCTTCCATAGGATCAGAGTTTTCCTACATACCATGTTTATGATATTGAATGATAAATATTTTGTCTAATTCAGTCTAATTATTAGGTGCAATTAATTGAACTTTATCTCTTCAGGTATTCCTAGTTTATAAAGGTCTATGCTTGTTGAAGGCAGCTTCAACTTGAATGGTTAAACCTGGATTTTCTATTTTTCCTCATAGACTCTAGGCAGGAGGTCCACAAACAAATTTTGTTATTTCTGGTTGTTGGGAGCTATTCTTTTAAATGAATGATTCATAAATTTTCTGCAGGAGGTATTTACTCTAGGTTGAATAGATTCAAGAATAAGCTGTAAAGACTGGCAAGTATGAAGAAGCAAGGCAGAATGCAAGTATTTTAAATTTTCCTTCTTTCTAATTTTTATAATTCTAATGCTAACTGTGTTTTTATAGTATTTATTTTTATAGTCTGTGACAGCAACTTACACTGAAACCTGTTTTATTCCATGTATACTATCCTTTTTTATAACACTTAGTTCTGAGAAGAAAAGGTCCCCAACAATCATGTCTGGCTTCTGTGTGTTTCATCCAGACCAAACTTGAGAATAGAAACAGTCTTTATCTTTCTTTGTTGTTATTTTGGAAGAAACACTCTATTTTATAAACCTGGTTATATTTATCTATTGTGAGGTGCCCTGATGAGGAAGAAAATAATTAATTCAACAACTAAATAAATAAGATAAATAAATCAGATAAATAAGATAATCAGTTTAAGGAATGCACGTTTTTACACATACTCAAATCTAAACAGCTATTTCCTTCCTGATTGGAGATGTGTTAAAATTGCTGTTTGACACCTTATGTAAGTTTTGAATGTCTAAAAGATTTGCTCACTGCATGGATTAAGGTCAGAGAGCTTTATGCTTCTGCCTTATGCTCAAGCCCATGGCACTTTTATACTTACACCAAGGAAAACTTGGTTATATGTGATACATACTTGACACGGACTTTGGGTTGCTAATAGTTTTCTTTCTAAAAGGGTATTAAATGATAGATCTAATAACTGTGTAGTGCAATCATAAAAAGTAAATAACAAATTTTGACAATATTAATTTAATAAGGTTTAAAGTACGTTGCAATTATAAAAAGCACATTGTGAATGTAAGCAATGTGATCCAAATGACTGCCTGGCAGTTTTTGGCTTGATAGTTTTGATAACGTGGTGCTAGTTCTGACCTAATTAGGGCAGAGTTAATAAATGGTGGTAACAGTGCATAAAAGGGAAGTTTGTATCAGCTTTTCCATGCTCTTATGGAGGGTGTAAAAGTTTTTGAATTCTTGAAAATGGATCCAGTTTTCTCTTTTCCAACATTTTTTTACTTTGTTAAAAATTCCTCTATTGTATAGTTTAAAACAGTTAGTAGATCACTGCTGACTTCTGATTTATAGGGGTGTAGGACTGACTTATAGAGTGTAGGACTGTGGGAAAATTTGGAGTAAAGCTGATCTGGATACCATATAACTAGCCTTACCCTACTGCTGAAACCGAGGCAGAATTGAGAAAATAGATGTGCCTTTAAAACTGGAGGAGCTGGGGTGGAAAGATGATAATACATCCTTCTAGTACATCTTCTGGGGTGTCTCTTGACCCTCATTGGATGAAATTCCTAACTAGCTGTCATTACAGAATATCTGCCCAAGACATAAAGGTAGGAAATAGCAGTGTTTTAATTGAAAAGAACAGACATCTTCAACTGAATTGTAAGTCAAATTTAAGTTTAATTTTATGATCTTCATTGGTGTCTTTAATTCTACATGTAAAAGACTGTGAAGTTATTTTCAGTAATAGCAGATCCCAAGGTATTTGGAATTTATATAGCCATCCAGGTTCTTCTTTTGCTGTTTTGATCTAATCAAATTTTTCATTATATCCTTATGAACTGCATATACACAAGAAACATGGAAAATATTTAATCTAACTCAGTTTTTATATAGTTGTTTGTTTGGTTTTTTTTACTATAAATTTGAATTTACTTTCCTCCTTTTTATTGTAAGTCCATGATCTATTCTACCTAACAAGCTTTCTAGGGTGTTTTAAGGATTTAGGAGTTAATGTTTCAATATTGCTTTCAAAATGCAAATAGCACATAAGGTTTTATTCACACTAATAAATTTATAACTGTGATGTATCACTTTCTGACATAGCAGCATAAGCTATACGACGTCAGGTTTATGTTTGACCTTGAAGACACTCAGTGATACTTCTGCAGCCTTCCTAAGATGGATAAAACTGTATATTATCTGCAACAGTATTATCTAGCCTAACTGTGGCAGTGTTCTCTCCTTATTATGACTTCTGTTCAAATCTCCAACAATTAATTTATTCAGTTGAGATGCTATCTATTTTTTCTTCAATTTCATGATATTAACACTATGAACAATGATTTTATTTAGTTTTCTAGACATATACCTTCTCAAGCCCAATTCTAAGCATTGACAAGTAATAAAGACAAACAACAAAAAAATTAGATGACTTTGCTAATAAATTTCTAGAATATCTCGAGTACTTATTTTCCAATTTTGGGGAAAATGAAAAATGTAGCAGATATTTATTTCATTAGAAGGAGGCAGAAAAGATTCCAAATATAGAAACTGGTGGTCATGGTACTATAAGAAATCTATATTGAATAAGTGTAAACACATCATCAGAAGTCTCAGGGGTGTTTTTAATTGGTAGCTTTAACTATTGCCAAGCATAGATATTTTAAATTGCTTAAAAAGTAGTTTGCATAAGCTGTGCATGAAATTCTCTGTCATCAATATATGTTATTTAGACTGAGAACAGAAATAGGACTTACTAAGTACGGGCTGTCTTTTTTATAATATTTTTTTTCTTTCTTTGTGAAATAAAATGCCACTTTTCAGGGATGACCTATCCTTGTAATATTCCAGCCTGTCACACTGGCCACAGCTATGACACAAATAGAACATGATAGTACTTTGTGCTCCTGAAAATGTGGAGATGCTGTAGCTGCTTTTACTGTCTTGTTGCTGATGTTGGTGACTGAGTCAGAAAAGAAACAGAAGAAAGAAAAAAAGGGTGAAAAAAGAAAAATAAAAAAGACAGGAATTTCTCATTGACTTAAATGTCTGTAATTTGAATGACATTGTATTTACAGTAAGCCTTGTACTCTCCTCCTTTTTGGCTAATAAAAAAGCAGGGGTTTCTTTAATCACTCTTACCTCTGCTGAAGGCAGTTAAATTGTCACTGCCTTATTCCTGAATCTAACCCCATCTTCGCCTTTGATCATATTCACATCATTGTCATCTTTCAGCAATGTGTGCACATTTTTCATATTGGATACCCCAGATAAATAAATTTAATGTTTTGTTCAATGGACAGATAATCAGGGAAAGGACATAGGATTTTCAGAGTCATCCAAGAAGCAAGGGGCTAAAGGATCATCAATTCCACTGAGATAAGAGAACTTGACTCCTTGAGAGTCTTTGAAAGTCTGGAATAGAATAAATAATTCTGCACTCTCAGAAAAAAAATCTTGTTGAGGAGAAAAAAATTTGGAGATCCCAAGTCCTTTTGTATTACACTGCCTTTATAAGTGAGACACCAAAAATGAATATGTACAAAGAGACTTCACAAAACATTAGATAGAAAAACAGATATATCTTATTTTGTCTTCTTATCAACACTCATTTGGGTATTGCATGTCAGTCAGATGATATGACCTGTGAGATCCCTAGACACACTCTTGCTTCACTTTTCATGTATTAAATCAAACATGAATACTATGTCGACTTTTCATTTGCTATGCTCATTTCTAATATTACTCACATGTCTTCACATAATTCATGGATTCATTTTCATAATTAAGTTGTATTTTTTTTTCAAAGAAAAAATTATGCATTAGTGTGAGATGAAGAAAAATTTGATTTTCTTTCTTAATTAACTATTTTGATGGAGGAATTTGGTGTAGCACAAAAGATAAGATGTATGAAACTTTTTAAATATATCCATTGAAGTTGATCACATTACTATAGGATTGAATTAATGAGGGAATAAATCAGTGAAATAATACATAACCAAAATTAATATTTAAGATCCAAACCCACTGTGATAAAATACAAGTCTAAATAGAACATGCATTTCTTTGAAGCAGAAAAAATTCATCTTTCTAACTCATGTGCACACTTTGAGTGATGTTCTTTTCCATCACAGGACAATTTCTCATGCTAAATTTCATCTTGAATGGAGCCACAAGATGTGCAGAAGGAGCAAAATCAAATATTAGTTTTAAAATGTGCTTTTCAGTGGTAGAATGACATATGTAAATTTATATATTAGAGTTACTGAAACTAGTCACAGTGTTTAATGTAGCTGACAACTTTCTTGAAATGCACCTCATCATTTTTTTCAAGATATGTGGCAATTGGTCTGAAAATACTAAGCAGCAAAACAATTGTTGACATTTTTTCTCTCAACTCTAACAATGAGAACTATAATTTGAAGATAAAAAGGAATATATTTTATGTTTGTTGGGTGATGAGAATAGAGCAATTATTGTAATGGAAAATTGTCATCTTTTAATAAATCTTTTGCTAAAAATTCATTCATCTATAAAATCTCATATCCAATGTCCTGTGTGGACAGGCCCAATCCAGTTGATTGAGAGGCGATGGTGTGAATTTCAGTGTGAGAATTCTGTGTGAACTGTCAGGTGAGCAGTCACTTTTTCAGCCAACAGGCAGGTGATCAATACTGGTGATACCAACAGAGAGAACGTCTCGAGCCTCCTTGTGCCCTTTGCTTCTGTAATACTCCATACACAGAGTTCTGGCAAATTAATTAATTTGCCTGAAAACAATAAGCATTGCTTGATATTGAAATATCATTTTTCAGATGTGTTAGTCAAAGCAAATTTTAGAGATAAACTCACTACTGCATTCAGAAGTAATCTGTGCACATGCCAAGAGCTGAGGACAGGGGATGGCAGCCACATCAGAAGAAATAGGCAATATATTGGCAGAAAGATCTACAGTGCTGATAGCACAGCAGGTGCCCTAGCATTTACAGGCAGTATTTTTTGTTATAGGTGAAAGAGCAGTTTCTACTCCTGTGTTCAACTTTGATGTTGTCAGTGTTAAGGAATTTCTCACATCTCCATCCCTTTAGAACTTTGATAATAATTTTATGGATAGGTTACACTAATATAGCTTACTGTACTCTTTTTTAATATACTTTTTTTAAAAAATAGGTTTCTGTAATCTAAGCTGTTTTCCCTGACAATAACGAAACTCAGCTTACTTCAAACCTTTGTTATTTAAAAAGAGAAATGAAAGGTGAAATCAACAAAGCAAATTGTACTTTTGAGTGGGTGACTCAACAAAAGAGTTCACCCATGAGAGTTTTTTAGTCTTGACTTATTTCAACTTCATGAACACCTGCAAAATATCTCACTTACTATGCAAGGACTTCCAACATAGGGACACACAGCATAGTGAAACCGTGGAACAGTTCTTCAGAAATGGTACAAAACAAAAGCCCATGTCGTTAAAGCACTTTTTTTTTTTATGGTATCTAGAAATTCTCTAAGGTCATCTGGATGATCTGATATAGCTGGTAGGTGTGGGTGTAGTTCTAATGGGGGGTGTACAAAGCCTAAGGTTTAGTTTGTTGACTTTCCTCTTCACAAAAGTCACTTAAAATGATCAAGATGAAGACAGGTGTGGAGGTGAGTAAATCAGGAGTTCATAGTAAATCCTGCTCCTCTGCAGCACATCTTGCTCAAGGTTCAGAAAAACCTGCATTGTCAGGAAAGCTTATAATGGATTATAACTAGACCTTTTCTTGCCTAATAGCTGGAAACTGGAAATATCTACTTCACAGTGGGTAACCAGTCTGTAAAAAAGGCAATAAAAAGGAGCTTGCCTCCTGAGTTTGTTTGGCACACGTGGGAGGGAGGCATGGGGAATCACTACCTCCTGCAGATGTGTTATACAATGCTGAACAGAGACCAATGCTGTGAGGGGCTGTTCACCATTTCAGGGCTAGCTGAGGGTTATCTTTTTCATTCTTTTGCTCTTAATATTTTATTTTTAGTTATGTCCTTGTAATACTCGCAGTACTTGATTGTGTACTGCAGCAGCAGAGCCTTTTTCCCTAACAATGTTAGCTCCTGAATTCTCTCACAGTCATGGGAAGTAGAAAACACTTAAGTTCTAAAACCAGAAAGGATGAAGAACACCATGAGACCTGAGGGTTGTACATTTCTTAATGGTAATATTACCATTATCCTACATGCTACAATAGCCTATAAACTATGCCAACTTCAGGTGTGACTGCATCTTTTATGCAGTTTCTGTTTTCAAGAATCTTTGAGCTAGGAATGACAGGAGTGCTTAAGGCCAAAATGGCAGCATTTTTTGCTGTAGAAATAGAGAATTGGTAATAGAAAGGAGCTCTTTTTAGAACCTCCATGTCTCCTTTACCTGTGGATTCTTAATACCTCCTTGAAATAACCTACATGAATACAATACCTATCTATAAAATGCCCCTTCTGTTTGCCCCTTTCTGTGCTATTTTTGAAAAAAAATGAAGACTGTCTTTGAGATACAGTCCTTTTAATGCTGCTGAAATTATTTTTTCTTCTGCATTCCTTTTACAATAACTGTATGACCAAAAGATGCCAGGCTCAGCAGGACAGTGAATCAAAAATTTGAAAGCTGATAGATCTGGCAATCTCATTTTGTAACTTTTGCTGCTTTTAACTTAAGCCTCTACTTTTCCTGAGAATTTTTCTGACTTTTTCTGGGTTTGGCTACCCAAATCACACTACACACTTGTGTTTAATGTGCAGAGTATAATCTCCAGTATGGTCACAAACATAAGTGTCAGTAATCAGAGCAAGGTCACTTGTACATTCTTTACAGAAATGTTCTAGATGATGATCCAAGAGCAATGAGGAATCTCTTCTGGGATTTGTCTGGCCACAAAATGCTCTGAATATGAGCCCTCTCTACTGATATGCTTCTTTTCACATTCAGAATAAATGTTTTCCACATTATCTGGGATCTGCTGTGGATTATCTACATCTGTTTAAATATTCAGCCTTCTGACAGTTGTAGGAGAGCTCATGGCAAACACTGACACATCTCTCTGTTGAATTCCTATTCATTTGCTAAGTCAAAGTTTGTTCTCCACACACTCAAGTTTGGATAACTTAGAAACCATTTTATCTCTGTGAAACTCCTTGATAGCTGCAATCAGTGGGGTCATTTTAGTGACTTTTGTTTTCCAGGGTCTAGTCCTCTGGTTTTCTGAAAGAACTGTGATTGGGAGGATGGGATGTGTTAGCTCTGCTGAAAGGCTGGAAAATGTCAGGGGGGAAAGTAAAACCACTTTAGGGTGTAGTGTAAATCAAAATTGGGATTAGCACTTGAGTCTTTTTGCAAGGAAGTTTCTTTATATTCGGTCCTTGTACAGTCATTAAAAAGGAATGACAAATGTATATTTAATATGTGCGTGAAATATTTCTGCATAGGACACAAAAGAGATTGCTAAGTGCAGATGAAATGTGTGTGCAGTATGATTCCTGAAATAGTGTAGTACTGCAACAGCTACATAATGAATTGTTTGCAGAGAGGTTATCTGGTTTCCTGCTTACTTAAACAGTCATCAAACATAAACAAACAAACCATTTAAAGTGTCTTTTGTAAAGGCTCTTTTGCTTTCAATTACTTTTCTGCACAGGAAAGATGATGGTCTGCCCCTAAACACTAAATACTTTAATCACTGAACTTGCAGCTAAGAATTACCTTCTGTTCATAACCCTTCCAATGAGCCTGTATTCAACCCTTTAATTAATGTATTTAAGTATTTAATATAGTAACTTATTTATGTTTTTATCTAAACTAGCCTTAAAAAGTACTGACAAAAATCTTCTTTAAGGTAGAATATTCTAGCAATAATGTAAGCTTTACTTGTGATGGTGTGTATAGCAATTTTCCCCTTGCAATTAATAGCTACATTGTGCATTTCCCTTTCTCTGAGATGGTGCTTTCATTAGGTGCACAGATTTTACCTGGTTTTAAAATTTGCAATATAATTGTCAGTGCATTACAGATGTTTGTATTATAGGACAATAAAATCAAGACAAGATTGAAAGAGAGCTAAGGTATTCCAGCATTCTAGGTAGTTTTCCAGAGCTGTTCACAGGAGTGTGTTTGAGTGCTGATAAGGCACTAACTATATTCAAAAGACACGGACAGAGCATAAGTATTGTTTTTCCTTTTCAGTCACTAAAGGATGATTCCTCCACGCATTAGCCCAAAGTGCAAAATCAAGGAACATTTTGTACATATTAAAGTTTTCAAGATGTACATCTTAAGAGAGTTTTTTTTTTTTTTTTTAAGAGATAAATGAAATACATCTGGTATTTTAACTTCTCTTTATTGTTTCTAAACTCATTAGAGACTGATTGCTTAGAAATCACAGCTGTTTGATGAGGTCAATAGGAGCTAAAAAACCTATACCAGGCCAATTTAACGCCTCATAATTGGTAATGCAATTTGGAGTGTGAACTCCTTAACATTTAGACAGATACAATGTTTGTAGGGAAAAGAAAATACACTGAAAGGATACCGTTGTGGGCCACATCCTTTTCCTTGGTGGTCGTTTTTCCTGCTTGACCTTTATTACGTGTCTTATTTAAGGTCCTATGACCTTGGAGGGGATTGAGGAGTTTCTCCTCATCCAACCTCACTAAAAAAAAAGGTTCTACTTGAAATAAACTGTGCTATTTAAACTGCAAGCCAAATATATATATATATATATTTTTTTTTCTTACAAATGAGGTCATCACCTCTATGGTACATCTGGCCTCTTATCTTCCTGGCACTTTTACTTCTAACCACAAATGGCTGTGCCAGTGCCAAAAAGAGTAGAACCACTAGAAAATGGCATTTTCATTGTAATCAAGAGGAAATAAATCTGTACACTACTATGGTCTGAGAAAGACTGTATAATAAAGCATTTATCTTATGTTATGCAATGTTATTCCTGAAATGGCAAAAACTAAATTTGCAGGGGGAAAAACTCCAATCTTCCTAGACACAAAAAGTTCAATTTTTATTGTATATATACATTTAGACAGATACATGTACATAATGTGTACATCATTACCTATAAAAAAAATAAAAATGGTTCATTTTAGATAGATTAATCAGAACAGTGTAAGCATTGTTCTGGTAAAGAATATTTAAAGCAGGTATAATGTGCCAGTAGCATCTCTGCAAACTCTGATTCACTCCAGACTGACGAGCGCATAGTGTAAAGGTGGAACTTAGTGTAATAGATAGATTTTCTACAAGGACTGGATAACTAATGGAGGTGAGACAGTCCACACTGATGGGCCATTATATGGGAACTTAAATAACTGTATATAACAGGGAAGAAAGAAAGCTTTTTTTTTAATTATTTTTTTTATTTTTTATTTTACAGTTAGTTGAATCTAAATAAGTACACAGATAATCTGCAGAAAATTAGGAAAATTGTACTCTATATCTAAAATTAGTTTTATTCACATATTGCACTTTCTTTATATGATTTTACCATGAAGGCTGAAATGCTCGTATTATCCCCTAATATGTTAGGCAAATAGTTAACACATTCTATATTGAAATATCAGCTATCAGCTGTTAGACTGATAGCATCCTGTGGCACACAGCGCAGTGAAAATATTACAGAAGAGTAGTTTTGCAGGTATATGTGGGATGCTGATGAGCAGCTTGTATTTCACAGCCAAGACTTATCCAGTATCCAGGACAGGATTTTCCTTTTGTGCCCCCCACTTCCCCCTCCCTCTTCTCCCTTTTTCCCGTTTAAATCCTTGGTCTCTCTCGCAGTTAGTGTGTGCTGTTGAATCCGATCCGCAGGCGAGGGGAATTTCAGTCCAGCTTTTTCAGGGAGCCGCGGATCCACACAAAGTTGGCTGATGTGCCATTCAGCATCCCAGCAGCTCTTTCTCTTCACACTCGCAATGGCAAAGCTTTGTGCGGATGCGCTGCTGGATGCTCTGAACTAAAACCGTCTGGGGGAACTCAGCAGGTTCTGGACAGCCTTTTAAAGGTAAGGATGCGAAAATAGGCGTGCTGGAGAAGGAATCTGCCGGTGGAGACAGCGTGGCGTGTTAGTGCTGTGCAGGCTGCATCTTAAGTCTCCTGTTCTGATGCAGGAGTCTGCGAGCAGTAGGTGGGAGGAGATGCTTTTGTACTTGCAATAAGAAGCCCCAGATTAAGTGTTATCGCAGTGACTACTTTGGAGCTTGTGACAAACGGTGCGGTGATCAAAGCTTTCTGAAAATACCTCTGTCAATTATTTATCCGCTCCCAAGTTTAAACCTAACTGTGTTAAAAACAGCATTAGAGGCCACCAGCCCAAAGCTGCAAGGTGCTTTGAACATCTCTTCTCTTGCTGCTTTTTGAAGTCCCCTTATTGCAGTCAATTTGATTGAATACTCTTGAGAGAGCATTTCATGCACACTTATCTCTATTGGAACCTTTTCTTTTTCTATAATCCACCAAGGAACAGTATGTTTTAACAATAAAAGGCCATTTTTAATGCTCAAATCTCATACTGTGCTTAAATATCTTTTAAAAGACTACTTTTAGAGTCATATAGATGTCTGTGCATTTAGGTTATAATTGAATTTCATTCAAATATTGTAATAGCTAAGGACCTCACTAAAATGTATTTTAAAATTTAATTTCACTTGTAAAGCAGTTGAGGCTTTCTGCTTAAAATAACCTGTATTAGTAATGTTGTTTTTACTTCTGAGTGGTCTGCTTCATCCCTTCATGTGTCTGGCTGTTTCAGGTTAATGTTATATCAAATGTCAGAATAGCATGAGAAAATTTGAATATTGATGCTCATAGACTACTTTGATGATAAAGTGCCTTTTGTTTTGTGATATTTTCCAAGTTTTTTCAGTATTTTTTAATCTAAAAATAGAACATGGAGTGGATAGTCTTTTTCAAGTTATTCAGGTAGTGTTTTAAGAACAAATAGTACCCCTGCTACTGTAGATTTCTAGTGGTATGCATATTAGACCAATATTTGTGGCAGCATGCATTACTTCTCTAAAAAGTTTCCACCTGACAATAACTCTGAAAACCTTCTTTAGGAAAAAAAGTACAGAATGCTTGTTTTTCTAGTAAACTTCTTTTGAAATGTAGTGTGTAATTTTTGTCTTCTTAGAATTGCATGTGTTACCCCAGGCTGTTGTTTTTATTTTTTTCCCTGATGTTTCTTGCAGAAGTATTTGACAGTCATTACCATGCATTTTCCAATCTGAGTCTAGAGTAAGTTAAACCCCAAGATGACATCAGATGAATTTTTCATTTTAAAGGAGGTATTCCAGGTAATAACATGAAGCAGAAGGTATGATTTTTTTTGCATACCACTGTTAGCATAGTTCATAGAAAATATGAAAAGAGATTATATATTTTAATAATTAAATGACTTATGGAATTGCAGATTGATATTTTCAATGGTTTTTCATTACAGTTTCTGCCATTGAGGCAATGTGAGGGCTTTGAGAAAGATGGAGTGCTGTAATTACCAGGTGCACATGTTCATTAATCCTTCCTAGCTAGAAAAAGCTTCAAGTTCTTTTCCAGTGGAATATTCGTAAAGCTATAAATATCTAAATTGTGTCAGCCAAGAAGTCACACAGAATGGAGGCTCTTTTTGAGTTCAATTTCATGCACTGTTGCTTTGGTCTTGTGAGGGAGTGCTTTGCATTCTTCATGATGGATATTTGTCCTCTTCCTTATAAAAGTTCAGAAAACAAACAGTTAGGTCATAGATTATTTAGTCTCAAGTATGTGTAAGTAAATTAAGGTAAGTGTTCCTGAGCATAAAAATATGTAAAAATAGCTTTCTTAGGTGAAGATAAAACAGAAGAGTTGCTAAGATAATTTCAAATCTTAAACATAACATTTTAGTAAACAAATTAGGAAAGCTGGAGTTTAGAGTTAAGTAAAAGGATATTAGGGGAACATTTACAATACTCTCCATTGCTTTTTTCCTTTATCTATATACTGGCAGGTTAAATAGCATGGTGATAGAATATTGCAGTTTTATTCTCTGACTTCCTTTTAAATAATCTGATATAATTGTCAGTCTTTAACTTTATATTAACAGAAAGATTAGCAAATCCATTTTACTATCTCTGTCTATTTCCTTGTGGATGTCTATACATAAGCATTTAGGTATTGTATTTAATTACAGAGCATTAAAGGTAATTTTCATCAGATGTTATTTTTAATAGATATTTGAAGCATGCAGTGACATCTTGAAAATGTCTATATATAATTTCTCTATGAACATGCATATATATATGTGTGTGCCTTTTGAAAATATTATTGTTAGCATTTACTGGAACTGCACTGAGATGTTGATTTTACAGTCAACTCCCTGCCATTTGACACATAGGACTCTTTCAGGACTACATATCAGTTTGTTTGGAAAGCACTAAACTGTCTATTTCCTTCAGTCACAACCATCAGTAATTTTAGACTCTCTTAGAAGTTCATAATTAAGATTGTTTTGTTTGCGAAATTATTTTTTTTCTTTTCTTTTCTTACAATGAGCTCAGAAAATTTCAAATAACAGGGATTTATAAGAGATCATACCTTGCTTGCACGTGAAAATGGTAGTTGTTATCAAAAATGAGCTTGAAACAAGAACATACAGATGTTGCCTGTAGATAGTGCACTTCATTCACATTACCAGCCTTCACGAATTGCTGAGATCCAGTGCTTCCCTCCTGTCCTACAAAAGAGGGTAAAGTGTTTTTATATTTTCTTTTCCTCAAATGATTAAACGAACCAGTACTGTATCTCTGCATTATCTGGAGCAGGATGCAGACAAGGGGTGGGATGCTGAGAGGGCTGGGTGTCCTGGCTGGGCTGTGGGCAGTGAGCCTCCCCTCCCCGAGGGAGCTGTCCAGCAGCGAGCCCGCTGCCCTCACCCCTCGTCTCACAGCTTTGGGCAAACATGAAATAATTATGTCTCAGGATGTTCCCTTCCAGGCAGCTGTGATGGGAAATGTATTACCTGGTGTGGATCACAGGCAACTTCTTTAACTGTTTGTGGGATCTGGGGAATGGGTCAGATCAGCCTGTCAGTGTCTCAGTGCAGCTTCTTGGCAGGTAGCATTTGGACACAGTAACAGTGACATGGATTCAGCCTAACATTCTTATGTTAAATAGCATCATTTTTAATAAAAGAATTGTACTGGCTTTGCAAGGCAAGGTTTTGGTAGCACAGGAGTACAGGAGTGACTCCTGTGAGAAGCTGCCAGAAGCTTGCCCCATGTTCAGTTGAGCCAATGCCAACTGTCTCCAAGATGGAGCCACCACTGGCCAAGGCGTGCCCTTCAGGGACAGTGGTTGCACCTCTAGGATAATACACTTAACAAGTAGGGGGAAAAAAATCTGTGCGACAGCAGCTGGCAGAGAGAGGTGAGAATGTGAGAAAAAAACAACTCTACAGACACCAAGATCAGTGGAGAAAGAGGGGGAGGAAGTGCTCCAGGCATCAGAGCAGAGATTCCCCTGCAACCCATGGTGGAGACCATTGTGAGCCAGCTGTGCCCCTGCTGCCCATGGTAATAAATTAAGTTAATTTCCCCAACTCAAGTTTGTTTTGCCCATGACAGTTAACTGGTGAGTAATCCTATCCTTATCTCAACCCATGAGACTTTTGTTAAATTTATCTCACCTTCCCAGATGAGGAGGGAAGAGATAGAGGGACTTTGATGGGTGCCCGGCATCTAGTCAGGGGCAATGGTATGTATTTATCAATAAACTTTTATTTCTTATATTCTAACATTTTTTAAATTGTTGTATTGATTATTCAAAAAATACGTCCTTTTCATACCAACAGTCCCTTTGTCTACCTCATTTTGCTAGGGTTTTAAAATTATTTTTAACTTGTATATATAATATGTATATATATTTTATATATATATATATAAACATATATATATATATACATATATATATATATATAAAATGTGTATAAATATTTCATTATTTGTCCCTGGTAACAACCTGTGGCAAGACTAAAACCACATTTAGGAACAATTATTTTCAAGTTCATCAGTTCTAATGGTTTTCAGGGAAATTCCCTTCCCTTCCCTTCCCTTCCCTTCCCTTCCCTTCCCTTCCCTTCCCTTCCCTTCCGTTCCCTCCCCTTCCCTTCCCTTCCCTTCCCGTCCCTTCCCATTCCCTTCCTTCCCTTCCCTTCCCTTCCCTTCCCTCCCTTCCCTTCCCTTCCCTTCCCTTCCCTTCCCTTCCCTTCCCTTCCCTTACCTTCCCTTCCCTTCCCTTCCCTTCCCTTCCCTTCCCTTCCCTTCCCTTCCCGCACCTTCCCGCACCTTCCCGCACCTTCCCGCACCTTCCCGCACCTTCCCGCACCTTCCCGCACCTTCCCGCACCTTCCCGCACCTTCCCGCACCTTCCCGCACCTTCCCTTCCCGCACCTTCCCTTCCCTTCCCGCACCTTCCCTTCCCTTCCCTTCCCTTCCCTTCCCTTCCCTTCCCTTCCCTTTCCCTTCCCTTCCCTTCCCTTCCCTTCCCTTCCCTTCCCTTCCCTTCCCTTCCCTTCCCTTCCCTTCCCTTCCCTTCCCTTCCCTTCCCTTCCCTTCCCTTCCCTTCCCTTCCCTTCCCTTCCCTTCCCTTCCCTTCCCTTCCCTTCCCTTCCCTTCCCTTCCCTTCCCTTCCCTTCCCGCACCTTCCCTTCCCGCACCTTCCCTTCCCGCACCTTCCCTTCCCGCACCTTCCCTTCCCGCACCTTCCCTTCCCGCACCTTCCCTTCCCGCACCTTCCCTTCCCTTCCCGCACCTTCCCTTCCCTTCCCTTCCCTTCCCTTCCCTTCCCTTCCCTTCCCGCACCTTCCCTTCCCTTCCCTTCCCTTCCCTTCCCTTCCCTTCCCTTCCCTTCCCTTCCCTTCCCTTCCCTTCCCTTCCCTTCCCTTCCCTTCCCTTCCCTTCCCTTCCCTTCCCTTCCCTTCCCTTCCCTTCCCTTCCCTTCCCTTCCCTTCCCTTCCCTTCCCTTCCCTTCCCTTCCCTTCCCTTCCCTTCCCTTCCCTTCCCTTCCCTTCCCTTCCCTTCCCTTCCCTTCCCTTCCCGCACCTTCCCTTCCCTTCCCTTCCCTTCCCTTCCCTTCCCGCACCTTCCCTTCCCTTCCCGCACCTTCCCTTCCCTTCCCTTCCCTTCCCTTCCCTTCCCTTCCCGCACCTTCCCTTCCCGCACCTTCCCTTCCCGCACCTTCCCTTCCCGCACCTTCCCTTCCCGCACCTTCCCTTCCCGCACCTTCCCTTCCCGCACCTTCCCTTCCCGCACCTTCCCGCACCTTCCCGCACCTTCCCGCACCTTCCCGCACCTTCCCTTCCCGCACCTTCCCGCACCTTCCCGCACCTTCCCTTCCCTTCCCGCACCTTCCCTTCCCTTCCCTTCCCGCACCTTCCCTTCCCGCACCTTCCCTTCCCTTCCCGCACCTTCCCGCACCTTCCCGCACCTTCCCTTCCCGCACCTTCCCTTCCCTTCCCTTCCCTTCCCGCACCTTCCCGCACCTTCCCTTCCCGCACCTTCCCTTCCCTTCCCTTCCCTTCCCGCACCTTCCCTTCCCTTCCCTTCCCTTCCCTTCCCTTCCCTTCCCTTCCCTTCCCTTCCCTTCCCTTCCCTTCCCTTCCCTTCCCTTCCCTTCCCTTCCCTTCCCTTCCCTTCCCTTCCCTTCCCTTCCCTTCCCTTCCCTTCCCTTCCCTTCCCTTCCCTTCCCTTCCCTTCCCTTCCCTTCCCTTCCCTTCCCTTCCCTTCCCGCACCTTCCCGCACCTTCCCGCACCTTCCCGCACCTTCCTTCCTTCCCTTCCCGCACCTTCCCATCCCTTCCCTTCCCTTCCCTTCCCTTCCCTTCCCGCACCTTCCCGCACCTTCCCGCACCTTCCCGCACCTTCCCGCACCTTCCAGCACCTTCCCTTCCCTTCCCGCACCTTCCCTTCCCTTCCCGCACCTTCCCTTCCTGCACCTTCCCTTCCCTTCCTGCACCTTCCCTTCCTGCACCTTCCCTTCCCTTCCCTTCCCTTCCCTTCCCTTCCCTTCCCTACCCTTCCCTTCCCTTCCCTTCCCTTCCCTTCCCTTCCCTTCCCTTCCCTTCCCTTCCCTTCCCTTCCCTTCCCTTCCCTTCCCTTCCCTTCCCTTCCCTTCCCTTCCCTTCCCTTCCCTTCCCTTCCCTTCCCTTCCCTTCCCTTCCCTTCCCTTCCCTTCCCTTCCCTTCCCTTCCCTTCCCTTCCCTTCCCGCACCTTCCCTTCCCTTCCCTTCCCTTCCCTTCCCTCCCCACCTCCCCTTCCCTTCCCTTCCCTTCCCTTCCCGCACCTTCCTTTCCCTTCCCTTCCCTTCCCTTCCCTTCCCTTCCCTTCCCTTCCCTTCCCTTCCCTTCCCTTCCCTTCCCTTCCCTTCCCTTCCCTTCCCTTCCCTTCCCTTCCCTTCCCTTCCCGCACCTTCCCTTCCCGCACCTTCCCTTCCCTTCCCGCACCTTCCCTTCCCTTCCCGCACCTTCCCTTCCCTTCCCGCACCTTCCCGCACCTTCCCTTCCCTTCCCTTCCCTTCCCTTCCCTTCCCGCACCTTCCCTTCCCTTCCCTTCCCTTCCCTTCCCGCACCTTCCCTTCCCGCACCTTCCCGCACCTTCCCTTCCCTTCCCGCACCTTCCCTTCCCTTCCCTTCCCTTCCCTTCCCGCACCTTCCCGCACCTTCCCTTCCCTTCCCTTCCCGCACCTTCCCTTCCCGCACCTTCCCGCACCTTCCCTTCCTTTCCCTTCCCTTCCCGCACCTTCCCTTCCCCCAGGGTACAGTTTAGTTCTGGGCTGCAGGTGCCCATGGCTGGCTCATGTCCAGCATCTCACCCACCAGCACCCTCAAGCCCTTGGCCAGGGCTGCTCTCGATCTGTTCATCCCCCAGCCTGTGCTGTTACCCGGGGTTGCTGGTATCTTCATCTCATCCTTTTCCTGCTTGATGTTCGTGTTGTATTTTCTTCTCTGCCTTTGGTTTTGGCCACTAGCGCTGACTGGCCAAATGTCTTTGTAGTCTTGGTTCAGCAGAAAACAGCTAAGACATTGCTGATACCTCCAGCATGCATTTAAGGAAGATTAATGATGTTTTACTGAAAATATTTTCTGTTGTGGGTACATTTTATTGATTTATTTCTTTTCCTTTTCTTCTTTTCACCCATTAAAAAAAAAAGTTTGATAGAACAGGTGAATACATGCTTTTGCATTTTTGTACTTATGGACATCAATGTCAACTGTAAAATTAGCTGAAATTATTTATGGATGAATAGAGTCTTCCTGACTTTTTTCATAGATTCTAATTTTCCAGCCTCATCTTCCAAAATGCTGACTATTTACTCAAAGCTCCATGTCAGGACAGAATGAGAAATTATAATGTGCAGAAAGCAGTAAAACACCTTCACATTTTGTTAAGTACCCTGGTTAGCATCCCATTGCAATTTCATTGATGGACATTGAGTATGCGGTGAATTTGATCAAGTTAGAGTGGTTTAAAAAATGACCATGCCTTTTGCAAAGTAATGTTTTTTAGTCTAACTTCTGTGTAGCCAGTAATGTAGATTTGCATTGCCTCTAGCAAAAGAAGGAGCTCGAGCTCAGTCTCTTACTTTTCGGATGAATGTAACTTAATCTCTAGGCTATAACATAATAAGGGAGGGCCCTGGTTTTTTAGAGAAAATGGGAGCCATGATTGCTTTTTGCAAGAAACCCAATTCTATCATTTTGTCGTAGGCATATTCTGAGAAAACTTATGGGTTAAGCCCTCATTTTTGGCACTTAGTGCAGCTTGCATTTTATATGGCAGTAGAAGGATGCATGTGGGGGATTAGCTTGTCTGTACATCTAAATGGCAGACTTGAATATCTCAGGGTAAAATCTGAGATCTGGACTCTAGTTTGCAGAGGCACGTGGTAGTCATCAGACTTTTCAGCTGTGTTAAAATGGTAGTATACATTATTGTCAATACATTATTATTTTCAAATGCATTTTTTCCACATAAGGGTAAAAAGGAATACAGATAGTATGATTTTGGATGCCAGAAGAAGATTGTAATTGGTAATATCACATACATCTGCTTCTTTTTCTTGTAGATTTTGCTTCTGTTTTGAATAACTTACTGAAATTCTGCTATATATGTATGACTTTTGTTTTTTAAGCTTCCAGTTTGATTTCATTACTCATTTGCTTAGTGTTTCTTCTATGTCATCATACCAAGATTCAAAGCTTTTTGTACAGCATTAACCACAAGAATTTATCTTCCTTCTTGACAAAATCATTAAACTAAGAGGCCAAGGCCTTTTGCTACCTGTGTTGTGATAAAAGTTGTGGTTATAACGCAGTAAATGTGGTGACCTTTGTCTGGCTAAGGGTAGCAAAGTAACCACCATATTGCACATCCCAGTATGGACTGTAAAGCAGTCAATAAAGGTTTTACCAGTGGTTTGTCCCAACTGCTTTGTAGACAGCCCTGATGTTAGTGGGCAATATCTGGGCTCTGACTGTCTTTGTGGATGACCAGCCTGATGCATCTTTAGGTCATCCAACATTGGCACCTACCTCGATTTCACAGATTCTGTCACCAGCTCTCTGCCAGTCGGTGCTGTCAGGAAACCTCTGCTAAGTTTCTATGCCCAAGTCAAAATAGAACCACAAGGGGAAAAAACAACTTCTGCTCTCCTTTTTTCACTTTAGAAAGTGAAAATATTGTGATCCTTTCCTGATCATGCCCTGTCACTTCTCATCCCCTACCTTAGTAATAACATGGAAACAGGTTGGAGGAACTGCCATCTCAAAGCCTCATGCCTTTCTGTCCATCACATATTAGCTTTTTTGTTGCTTCTGGAAAGGAAAATCAACACAAACATCAAAAAAATTCTGTAGAGGCTGAACCACTTATAAGTCTTACTAGAAATCTTTAAACAACTAAATCTGTGCTTTCAGTGTCCTTGACACTGCTTTCAGATGTAGAGATATTCTGTTTGGAGACCATATACTCTGGACTTTCTCTCCAGTGGAATGGAAGAAAATAAAATCAGTACCAGAAATTCCATATGCAAAGTAACTTTACCTTATTTAATCCTTTTTAGACTTTGTATCAAATGATAGTGGTTTTTTTTGGGTTTTTTTTTAAACAGAAAGAAGATACTCTTCAAACCTTAGCAGTAAGAGGAACAGATTGCATTTTAAAAAATTTTCTCTGCAATATTAGTGAAGCAGCCAAGATGTTTTAATATCTATAATAACTTATTATATTTGTTCATATAAAATGATGATTATTTAAATTAGGCACAAATTTTCATTCATAAACACAATATTTTCAATACGATGAAAGCAGCAAGGTGAGAAAAGACAGGAATCAGATCTGAGATCCACTGAGGGGTTTCTCTTGACCTGGAGCATTATTCTTGACAGAGTTACAGGACAGATGCAAAGCTGAAGTAGCAGGTACAAGCTTTTCCTTGTGTTGTCTCCTTCTACAATATGTTATCTGGTAAATTGTATTCTGCCCTTTTATGTTTATTTTATGGAGATTAAAAGGTGTTGGAGATTTTGTGAGGGAGTTAAGAAATGTACAGGACTATAAATTTCACAGGAGTTAAGGAAATGTAAAGTGAAAGAGGTTTATCAGACATCCTTATGCCAAATTATATTTATAGATAGAACTTTTATGTTTAATTTACTTACAGCTTTGTCATTAGTGAAACCTTAAAAATTTCTCCCTTTTCCACTTAAGTTATATGTTTATAATGAATATAGTCCTCATGGATAACTAATCACTGTATTTCTAAAATCTGTGGGTATGGTTTTTTAAATTTAATTAATTATAAATTAGAACACTTTATTCCACATTTTTTATTATGTATACTAAATGTTTTAAAATGTGCAAATCATGGAAAAATTGGTCATATGGACTCAACCATCTTTTGAGATGATTTGTTCCCCCTAGAACCTCACAGGGAAGCAGTAGAGCCACTGAACATCAGCAGTAGCATGCTCTGCTGAACTTAAAACACCTCTGCTTTCTAGTTCCATGAGAAGCAGCGGGTTTGATGCCAAGGAAGTTTAACTGATACTAAATATAGCATCAGTTAGAGGGCATATCTAGTAACATTACAGTGAGCTTCAAATGTTACCGTCATTCATAAGATTTTCTATGTGCCCAGTCTATTATGACTTGCACATTCTGGCAGAGTTGCTCTTATTATTCATGACAAGAAATCCTAACATCAGCAATTTCTTGACAACGACCCAGTTTTAGTAAAAAGAGCCTACTAGAATCTGTCTTAATGTCTATACTGCATAACCCCTTTATTATTGCAACATTTCATGCAGTACTGCCTTAGGTTTTCCCTTGCCTCCTGCTCCCTGTGTGTATTGTATTTCTTATAGGACATAAAGGCTTCAATAGTGACTGAATGGAAGAAGTGAAAGCTGATTCATCCCAACACACATTTTGTCTTAATGGTTTTACCAGTTTAGGAATGGAGTATTTAATTTAAGTTAAATACTGCATTCCACAGTATGCAATGGAAGAACTACTGGTCATTTCAGTTTTTCCTTTTGGAGAGATGATGTTCAGTTTAATCTCCTGATTCCTTGCTGTAATGTGGAAATAAGTTGCCACAGATGGTGCACATGACACTGTAAGTAATCTTTTTAGAAACACAAAATGATATATTTCTTTAATAGGAATTAATTTCTAGATGATAGTTTCTGATCTCTAAGCAGAAGAGTCTTTAAGATTTTAATGAGGTTTTTCATTCCAGACTTCAAATGAAACATATCTACCAATCTTGTTCATATGCTTTATGAATGTGTAGTTTGTAAAAAAAAAATATATATATATATATATATATATATTTCAAAGTTTTCTAAGCATCTACTGATTTTATTTTGTCAGGAAAAAAACTCCAAAAATTTTAATCTCATGACTTGATTGATTAACCAGTTACTTTGATTTTTGTTTCTTAAGTATCTTTAAAGTTAGGAAATTGTACTTAAGTGTTATGTGCTTTCTTTTGTTCAATTTGTTGTTGTAAAAGGGGAAAAAGTATGCCCCACTCAGCAAAATGAAGTCTAGAATTTCTTTGCATATTTAGACCATAAGAGGAATGAAATCCCTTGTTTCTTGATCTCGTGTTCAGTGTAATGTTTTTTCACTGAATATCACAATTACTTAAAGCTATTGATCTTGTCAGTGTACTCAACCACTGTTTGCAGAGATGTTTCTCTTCAACAGCATTAAAATTTTTAGCTTCCTGATTTATTTTCTTACACATAGCATGAAAATTAATAATTAAGGGACCTTAGACACAATAATTTTTATTTGATTGCAGTTTATAATGCTGCCTTCGCAAATCATGATTCTGTGATTTAAGTGAAATGTGATTTTTTCCATGTAAACATGCTAACTGTTCTTGTGACTTCAGTTGAACTTAAATATGTATATGAACAGGAGGGAGTGAGCGATGTGACTAAAGGAGAAGCAAAGGGTACTACGTCTTAAAAATATACATAATTAAAGAATCAGAGCACAGCAAAGTCAGCTTTAAGGAAGCCTGAGGATGGCAGAGTGGGACTAGGAGAAAATGTAAGATTAACTATCGTGTGTAAGGAAAATCTGTTACAAGAAAGAACCTTAAAAGAGCTGAAACTCTAGGAGGCTGAGGCCAGAGTGGCATTGCAGTGGAGGGGAAGATGTGGAGGGCTGCACAATGTTTTGCCTTCTAGGTAGCTGGCTGGTGATAAATGAAGGATTGATCTCTGAGAGTGCTGGCCCTGAGGGTGACTTAGATGGAAGGGACCCCATATTTCATCTTGGAAAGACAGAATCTTAACATTGTGGAACTAAACAGATATTCAGTAGATCACCACACCAAAATGTCCCTTTTCTGAGCTGTCTTGTACCATCTTGGTCATTCCAAGAGAGGTAGCACTCAGAGGAGCTCCATGGCTGCTGATCATGTAGTGTGGGAAATGCCAGGCAGACAGGAACAGCTTCCTTAGCCCCTTGCTTTCAGGAGATCATTTTATTGTTCTTGGAGCTGTGTGTGTAAATAACTGCTAAATTAAGCATGCTTAGTTTCATATTGACTTGGAGCACACTGATCTGCAAAATGGAACATTTGTATTTCATTTAAAATTGTTTACTATTTCTACACAAGAGAGCTATGTAGGCTGTGAAGGGATTGTTGATGAGGACATAGTGAGGCCTGTGTTACATTTTGAGAATATTGCTGAACTTTTTGACTGTAAACTCTACCCGTCAAGAATATAAACAGGACTGTGCTGCAGCTGCAGATTGCATCTGGCCTGCATAAGCATATTTAGACAAATTGTGCATGATTTGCATGTTTTTATTTGAAACCTCTATCTCCCATTATACAGCATTTTCCTGTAATACTGGGCTGTAGCCAGGCAAAGAGAATGAGGAAGCTGTGGAGAGGCAATCGGATATTTAAAGGGCTGGGTCACAGGGATACCCATCTAGATGATTTCAATAAGCTGGATAAAATTTTGTAACTCTAGAAAATTTAGAAAGGGATTCATAAGGGTTACATGTCTATGTGCAAAGTGTGGAATGAAGACTATAATTGAATGCAAGTGTGCATTATTCATGCCTCAGAGATGCTTGCACTCCTGCTTTTTGCTTCCTTTCTCCAGGAAGATGTATCTGAAAAAGGGACTTGAGGAGGGAAAATAGGAGGAAGGAAGAACAGTTTGATGCAGTGAGAAGTGCAGTTAGAGTCCTGAATCGTTGGTGTGGTATAAGACAAGAAAGGATAGTAACTAGATGACTATGAAATAAAGATCTCAGTTTGTATTTAGTGGTGTAGAATGGAAACAGAAGGGAAAGAAATACATGCTCCAAAACAAGAAGATGAAAACACTGTTTCTTGATGTCTGTGGTCTCAGAGAGGATAAAGTAAGGAGACAACACAGAAAACTAAGGAAGGTAGATATCTACCTTTGAAGGCCAGGCAAAGCCATCTTTGTGTATGAGAAAGGTGTTCCTGGAAAGAGGTAGTATGAAAGTGTATCTTGAGTCAAAGATAGAAAGGAGAGATAGATAAATGTTTTGGTAAAATACTAAAGCCAAGCAGTTGTTATGTCACAACTGTTAACCCACAAGACTGTTAGGGAATCAAGTCCTGCTCTAGCCATCAACTTAAATAAAGTCAGCTGCTGTGCAGGTAACATCTGTCTTGCATAAATACATCAACACAAATCTGCAATGTTTTGCTTATGCATTTCTCATCTAGAAGTTATGTTTCTCTACTGTTTGGATGACTCTGCCTAAGTTGCTTATGACACCCATCTAAAAGTTGCAAGTAAATGACTGAACAGAAAAAATGCCACTCTTTAATAGCTTGGATAAAACTGTTATACTATTACTGTTACTTGTCTCCCAAGTCATTTTTATTCAGGCTACTGCAGTATTTATGCTCTAATTTACAAGGGATGGAATTAGCTTTTATTTTTACTGATTTCTTTCTTTTATTTTTTTTTTTTTGCCTTTTCCCAGCTGGAGTACTGAACCTCTTAGCTGTGGTGCATCAAAAATGCATCCAGTATTAACATCTGCCTAGTCTCATCTTTTCACCCCTGTGATAGCTCCTTGAGTTGCCCAGAGCCTTGCAGTGGAACTACCCCCACCTTTCCCTTTGTAGTGAGTGTAACAAAAGACATCAAGAAACTCACAGTCTTTAAAGCTAAATGTATTAGAGCACAAACTAATAAGCTAGAATAAGGTGGCTTTTAAGAAAAAGAAAAGTCAGATCTACTGAGACAGATGAAACAAAAGTATCTAAGAGAAAATCTTCGCTTTGGTTACTGCGTGATTGTGTATTGGTCCTTTCCTGCATCTTTCCCTATGGGTCCCATGACTTTCAGTGTCTTCTTAGTTGAATGAACTCTAAAATATCCCTCAGGGTTCTTAGGAAGCTTTCCTTTTCTCTGTAGTGTGTGGCTGTAAGGAAACCTGCTCAGTGCTGATGGCACAACCCAACTCCACTCAAAGGCTTGCAGTTTGCTCTCTTCTGGTTGCCCTCAGTGTTGGTTGTCTCAGTGTGCCCTGCTCTGTACCCTGGAGTTTCAGTTCAGGTCCTCTGGGGAATCAAGCAGCCTGTTTTTTCCTGCAGAGTGAAAGCACAGTTCTGTAGCCAGCATCCTGCAGGAGGATTTCTTCCATGCTGCCCATCTTGCCTTGCATTTAAAGCAGTGAAGTACATAGTACATGCACAGTAAGTTTTACAGCAGCAAAGAAACACTGCTACCATCTGTTACATACACCCTCATACAAGATAAGGCTGTTTATATACATATATTTTATATCATATAGACACCAATGAAGTTAGGGGTTTTCATAGTGTTTAAGGTTGAGTTGGGCATTTTAGAGAAGTTTGGAACAGATCAGCAGGGTGCTTAAGGCATAGAGAAAGATAAAGTATCTAAAATCCTGGGGTTGATCAGATTATGTGTCCATAACATACACAGGAGTACAACACATGGGAGATACTGATCTATGGGAAAAGAGGGAAAGGCAAGAAATAAAACAGAGTTGATAAATGTGCAAATGGAAATCTGGAAAGAAGAGAATAGGAAGAGGAATAAGTGGAATAAAGGCCTCAGAGTACAAGGAAATATTTCACAAGAAGATTTGAGAAAAGGATTATTCTAGCTATATAGTTTTCCTAAGGTTATGTATAAAATTACCTAGAGGAGCAGAGGAAGATTCCTTTCTGACTGGTGAGATTAAGAGAAGTAATTTAGGTAAGTATTTGGTATTTTCTAGTTTGAGGAAAAGATGGTATCCTGATAAAGTTAATAAACTAAATTTAAGAAACCCCAACATGCAGTTGTGTCTCTTCAAAGCAGAACTAAGGTTTGAAGAAAGACATAGTTTGAGAAGAGAACAATAGGGAAGCGTAAAGGGATTTAGGACGCGACCTATAATTCTTTTAACAGATCATATGGATCTTGAAATTTATTGGCATCTCAGTAGAGCCATTTGTAAGATTATCTGAGATTTTAACTGCAATTTAAACAACCAGCAGATAGATTACACTACACTTATTTATAGCACGTAGACCTTTTGAGACTCAAACGACACTGGAAACTTTCCAGCTGAGCTCACCCTCAAGAGGAGATTTTAACTGTGCTGATATTCTTCCAAACGTGAAACAAACAAAAAACCTTGTGTCTTTCCTGAAGGCAGCCGTATTCTGCCTGCAGGAGCAAAAGCCTGAGAGATTACCCTTTCCTTGCTATGCCCCAGGAGGGACTCTATACCACTTATCTTACTAATAACTTATGGCATGTACAAATGTATCACTTTAGGTCTGCGTGGATGCTGCACCCTCTCAGGCAGTTAACTCCAATATGAAAATACCTGCCTGAATCCCGTTGTGGATACTGCTGGTTCTTCATTTACCTGTTGGAAAAACTTCACACCACACTCCATACACTAGAAATGCACTCCCTAGGAAGCAGCAACCATAGAATATAACTTTATGCTAGCATTTGAAGTGGGGTAAGTCTGTACCCCTTAGGCTCTTCCATATAATAGCTAAATCTCAACTAGTAATGCAAATTTACACTTATAACTGTATTGATTTAATTAATATTATGAATTTCTCAAATTCATCAAGCAGTGGGAGGGAAAACCACCTTTTGCAGTGTGAATTTAACCTTCACAGAATCCATATGTGGAATAGCAGCAGTCCATCTCCTTTTGAGAAATGTTTTCCTTATGCTATTGTTGAGAGAAAAGAGAGACCCCCTCCCACAACAACAGAATTATTCATGTGCTTGTTTTTCATAGGCCCCAAATGGAGGCTGTGCCTTGCTGAGATTCCTCCTTGCCCAGGGCAGGTATCTTGCATAGGAAGGTGACAAGCACTGAACCCTTTGATTTGTGCAGCCTCTCAGCTGAGATCAGCTCCAGCTGTAGCACTCCCCTCCTTTTCCAGCATGAAATCAAATAGATTAGTTTAAACCTTCAAAATTACCTATTTGCTTTGCAACAGGCAGCAGAGAAGAGGAATGCTCGTTTAGTCAGGCACTGATCTCAGTGGGGGAACTGCAGTTTGTTGTTCCCCCTGAATGAAAAAGTGCATTTAATCTACCTTGAGAGATGTGGAGTGCTGCAGCTCCACAGTTCCTTTAGACAGCCAGAAATGTGGACTGCTTCTGAAAGCGACAGTCCCACCCCTTTCTTTGTGCTGGAAGTACTCTGCTTGCTGCTGCAGGATGAGTAGTATTAGCAAACTGGAATTAATTTCCTTGATAAAAATTAACCTTATATTAAATCTGTCAGAAAACTAACCAGGAGAAGAATGTGTTTTATCCACATGGTTGTAGGAGTACTAGTGATGGCACAAGGGAGTGGGGTGAAGGGTGCCTTGCAATAGCCAGTGCTTCCCTTCCTGGGACAGGGCATTTCCCAAGAGCTCTGGACATTTTCAGAAGTCTGCAGGAGCAGCCTCCAATACCCCGTGCACTGCTCTTATCAGGTCAGTCTAATAGTTGCTGTCTCAATCAAGTTATTCTCTGAAAGGGCAATGTGAGACTTACTGTGCATGACCATTGTGTGGGAAAAGAACAATTTACTCCGTTAAGGTAGCATCATTGTGAAGTGGTTCTCCCCTTCTTCTGTTGTTTTATTAGCAACATTCATCACCGTATTCTCTGCATAGATAAAGTAATTTAACGTGTCCTTTGAAAAGGGGAAAAGAATAGAATATTACTTTAATAAACAATAAAACCCCTCTCATGATTTTTAAAATAAGTATGCTCTGTTTTCTTGAGCTAATATTCAATAATAGGATAAGTAATAATAAAACACATGTTTAATAATATAATCCTTCATGCAGCAGGTAAAAGTAAACACAAGTCCTGTTGTTATTTCTTTGAGTTGTCTAATTTCCCTTCTGGACTGTGTATCAACAAAAAGATCCCCAGAGATTATGAAGGTAGGAAAAATAATATACATAATCAGTGTTTCAGGGAACAAGAGTATATTTTCATTGCACTGCTAAGACCTTGTATACACTTCTTTTACTTTTAAAAACAAAACACCAAGATGTGGATACAGAAGAGAAACAACTTAGTATATTAATTAGCAGTCATAAGAAAAGAGCATTAATAATAAAAAGATAATTCACATATTTTAACTTAAGGCATTTGATGCGAAAAAATGGTCCTTGGTGTTTTCTATGGGTGGTTTGGGGTTTTTTGTTTTGTTTTTTTGGTGGCTTTTTTTTTCTGGTATGTCCAGTCTCAGGAATGAACTTTTGGTAATTATAAAGTAGATCAGTGGAAACCAAAGTGAACATGAACATATGAAAGAGTTTGTTCTGAATTTTGAATTGCGCACAGATTCACACAAAAACCCAAAGCACCTTGCCTAATCCCTAGGTCCAGCTAATAAAGTTTATTTTCTTGTAAAACAGTGAAGCAGAAATTAGCCTCAGTTTTCAGAGCTGTGTTATCCTACCTTAATTTCCAATTGATGTCTAGTATCCTAGGAAACAGAATGGCTTGTATAGTCCATAAAAATAAAGATCAAGTGTTTGAGGTCAATCATTCCACTGTATATCTCTTACATTGGGATTGGTTGCTGGAAGAATCTTCTATGTCTTTGTTTTACCAATCAGCTGTCTCATTTCACCTTTATAACCTTCCTTGTTATTTTCATTTATTTGTGTCTTCATGATGTTTGTCAGGTGCTATTCTGTAAGGAATAAATGAAAACTGTGCAGAAAAGGCAAAGTAAAGCAAGAACTTGTCTATCAAGATCTGCAGATTGGTGGACATTTAAATAACAATGTATACAATCACATCCCATGTTGAAAAATACCTTCTGTTAATCCCATTTTTGTGCATGTCAGTAAATCTTGAATCAAACTAGGAGCAGAAACATTGAATAGAATTTATTTGAAAGCTCACATGAAGATGTAACAGGAGGGCTGAGCTCACACTCGTAACTGGTGCATTGAAGTAGCAGTCATGTAAATCAGTATGAATCATTGTGTAACATTTGAAGTAAAAAGATTTGCTGTTACCAAACTTAAAAAAAAATCCTGAAACCTGGATTTAAACCTGTAAAATGGTTGAAACATATGCTTTATGTTGCAAAAAAGATTTGTTTTGTAGTAGCCAGTTAATATGGTATTGTTTAAAGTTTTTACAAAGATCAAAGCTTTAGCCTGTGGCATTCCAAGAATATGTCAGAGGCTTTCAAGAAAAATTAGAAAAGACTGGCAAACATTTTTATGTCACTGGCAACAATGGTGGTACTGTGGGGTACTGTGAAATGCATTTCAAGTTTTGTAATTTTTTTAGTATGATATGCATCTTTTTTTTTTCTTTTTTTTTGCTTCGAGTTTGGTTCGTGTCTTTTAACTTTAAACAAAATTGTTTAGACATATTAAAACTTAAAACAGTGAGAAGGCTGCTTATATCACATTAAGTTATTAGGTTCTGATTATCTTCTCAAAATTTATCCTTTCAAGTTAGTATACCCTTTTTTTCTCAGTTAGCATGTCTACTCTGAATAGAGTGAGAAACACTCAACTATTTTGGATAAAATATTGGTAATTTTTTTCCCACTCACCTACACAGTAGAGTAGAAACTAGTGTTACATGGAACACATGGAGTTCATATTTTTAAGTACTATTGTTTACTGTATCTAGAAGCTCATGTTTCATTTAACTTGTGAATCTGAGAAACTTCAATCATCTGAATACATCCCTTACTTGGACATACTGGCAAAATTCAGTGTACCTTTCATGTACTTTAGAATCATGGAATGGCTTGGGTTGGAGGGGACCTCTAAGATTGCAGAATCATAGCATTGGTAAGTTTGGAAGAGAACTCTAAGAGCACCAGGTTCAGCTGCCAACCCAGCACCACCATGATGCTTTACAACACATTCCAGTGCCTTTCCACTCTTTCAGTAAAAGTTTTGCTCCTTATATTTAATCTAAATATGCAATCTTTCACACTGAAGCCATTACACCCTGTCCTATCACTACATGCCCTTGTAAAATGTTCCACTCCATCTTTCTTGCTGGTTCCCTTTAGGTACTGGCAGATGCCCTAAGGTGTCCCCAGAGCTTTCTCTTCTCCAGGCTGAACAGCCCCATGTCTCTCAGCCTGTCTCCATATAAGAGGTGCTCCAGCACTCTGACCATCTTTGTGGCCTCCTCTGGAATTTTGCCTGCTGGTCCTTGTCCTTCTAATGCTGGGGACCCCAGAGCTGACACAGTCCTATGGGTGGGGCCTCACCTCTGCAGAGAGTAAAGGAGCTGAATAGAATCACCTCTGTCAGCCTCCTCGCCACACTGCCTTTGATGCAGCCCAGGACACGTTTGGCTTCTGAGCTGTGAGCACAAATTGTTGGGTCGAGTTCAGCTTCTTGTTCAGCAGCACCCTCAAGTTCTTCTCCTCAGGGTTGCTCTCAATCTACCTTATTTTACCTAAGTCTTCCCTTTGACAACTTTTTTCCCTTCTCTCATGGTGTATTGTGCCAGGAAAAGGATAATTTGTTACTGATGCTTTTTTAAAGAGATTTGTGTTTAAGAGAGAATGATTTATAATGTTTAGAATTTGCTTGTTTATTTTGAAAGGCCAATATCTATTCTTCCTTAAGACTTATGCCTTTGCAGGTTTGTGAGGCTTCCAATGCTCTTTGGGTCCTTTTACATATTCCACATGGAGAGGGTCTAAGGTTTTAATACCAAATTTACTCACTGGAAAGTATTGGATGTTACACAGGATTTTGACCCAGCAATGTACCAAAACCACAACACAAGCATGGTACAGCACTTGCAGTACAGGTACAGCTGAATCCCAGTGCTCATGTGATTCCCATTGCCAGATCTGGGTGCTGCCATGCTGGTGCTGCATGTCCTCAGTTGCCTGGGAGGCATGCATGGCTTGAAGCCAGCTCAAGTCTGTCGCTGTTTTTAGAGAATGTGTTGCTGGTTGTTCAGTTTTGATGCTCTGTGTTGAGCTGTCTGTGTGCTAGTCTGGCTGTCTCAGGAAGGTAATGCTTCCTATAGATTGTTTTAGGAAGAGCATTTGCCCAACCCATCTACCCACTCAGCCAATACAACTCTTTACAGCAAAGGCTACCCTCTGGTCTCTTGGCATCGAGTTCAGCTTTCTTCACATCTGCTCTGGACACTCCCTAGATTCTGTTCAGAGTTTTGTGAGGAGCTGTGCCCATCTCCTCAGAGCTTTTTTCTGTTGTAGGGCTTTTTTAATCAGTTTGTTGTTTCAGGTAGAAAAGCATTATATGAGATTCTGAGGGTTTTGTTTTCCAATCCGTTGTGTTTTCAGCTTAAAAAATAGCTAAGCAGTGAATACTAAAATACTATTCAGATATAAAGGCATTATACTAATTTATCTCCTGTGTGTAGTAAAGAAATATAGAACCATATATGCGATGTGTTACCTTTGATAATGTCCATATTAAGGAGGAACACGTTAGGAATGAGAATAAAACTCTTCAAAACAGGTAAAGTACCTCAATCTTCCTGATGTATCTGTTCAGATGATTCACTCTTGAAAGTATATTGCTAAACATGGTTGGTTTTATTTAATTATATGTTTGAATGGTACTTAGTAAATTATAGTTTGTTATTTTCCATGAACAGGCTGAAATTAGTGTAACTAGTCAGCTGAAAAATCATCACAGAGGGTTTTTCTTCTTCTCCCTTTTTCCTTCCTTCTATCTTTGTAATGGAAGTCTCTTACCTTTTTAACATATTTCCAGGGTATAGCATGCTGACTGCATAAAAAACAGTTTTAACAATATCTTTATTTTTCACAGTAAATTTTTATAATTGATACTGTTAAAATATATGTTAGAAAAACCCAGCCCACTAAACAATTCCAACCAACAAGCTGATTCTTATCAGCCAGTGGGCCAAAGGAAGTGCTGAACAGGTTTTTAGGCACCTTTCTGCAAATACTCAGAGTTCTACAAAAAATGCAGATTCAGGCCTTTCTCTGTACCTGTGTTTCATACCCTTTAGTGATGGGTGATGTTTATCCATGAGAAAATAAAAGGAAAATGTATTAATTTCCAAATTATGGAATAATGCATTAAAACTGATGATTCTGCCTTACCCAACATCATATCAGCTGAATCCTTTAATGTGACCATTGCTGATTATATAATAATTCAGTAATTCACTTTACCCCTTCCTTGTACACCTTGAGAAATTAGATTGCGGTTTCTGAGGGAATGTGAAAGCAAGATTCTGAAGGAAAAAAAAAAGAAAGAGTGAGAGAACAGGATGTTTTGAAATTAAAATAAGTATGTGAAAATGGATTGTTGTTTTTAATTAGTCTTCTAACCTTAATTATATAGGGGCCTTGAATTTTCAGAAGTTCAAAGTAGTTTTGTTCACTTCAGTTGCATTTACAAACAGCGGAAATAAAAAGAAAACAAAACAAACAAACAGAAAAAACAAAAACAAAAGCAAAAACCAAACAGGAAATCTGGGTTTTGCTGGGGTTTTTTGTTGCTATTAACTGGCAAACACTTGGCAGCAATGTGACCAGGTGCCAACAAAAGTTAGGAGCACCCTGGGCTTTACCAACATGGTCAGAGGCAGTAGGAAATTTGGTTATTCCCCTTTACTCATCACTGGTTGGACCATATCTCACATAAGGTATCCAGTTTGGGGATGCACAGTGTGAGAATGATGTTGACAGCATTCAGGGGTCACAAGGTGGTCAGTAAGGTGTGCAGACCTTTCTCTGTGAGGAGGGGCAGGATTGGGGTTTGCACACTCTGGAGGAGACAGCTGTGGGAAACCCTAGCAGCCACCTGTCCTTACTCACAGGAAGAGAGAGACAGGCAGGAGAACAGAGGACCCTGATCATGAATTGTGAAAGCTTGGTATGACTGGATATAAGGAATAAATATCCCCACAAGAGTAATTAAGCACTTATCAGAGTGCCCGGAAAAACTGGGATATTTGGTGTTGTAAGTGGAGTTTGAGGTGCAGTCAAACTAGATAAGCAGCTCACATGTCTATGCATTTGAGGTGCCATGTGAATGTGAAGGAATATAACTTATGAGGTCTATTTGCCTGGAGTCAGAAATGGAAAACCAAACCTTTGCAGACCAGGTTGCTCTTTCTGTAGGCTCTCATTTTCTTTAATAGGTGGAGGGAGAGAGGATGTGCTGAAAGGATAGTCTTGAGTTCTGACAACTGACTAAGAAAATTGCAGTGAAGGTGATACCATGGTGTGTTTGTATTAAAACAGGGAATTAATAATCGTCTTTGCTTATGACTCCATATTTTGCAGGGAGATACTATGATTATTATTATTTTTAATCTCAAGGTCTGAAGTAATTTTGAGTTACTGAGTTATGTTTTATATTTCTAAATTCCAAGTGATATTTCAAAGTGAGTACATAGGCTATAAATCTGTATTTTTTTTCCTCCCAATAACATTTTGGATGAAAAATGACTGACTGGCATGATACACAGCATATGAAATTGCCTTTTTCCTGCTAAAGTGGAAAAAGTAGTAAAGCCCACCTATGATCTCATGCTAACATTGTACAATCAGTTCAGGCTTCAGTAAATTCCTGGGAATTTTACCTTCAGGTCCAGTGCCCACAGCAAGAGCTTTCCACTGGTAAAGAGTGACATGGTGTCATTCTTTGAGGAGAAAAAGGAAAGTGTAGGCTGTTTTACTTCATTTCTCATATTCTTAGCATGCATACCAGAGCCAGAGTTTAAATGAAGTAAACTAGTTTTCACAGAAGAAAAGCAAATCAAATTTGAAATTTTAATCCTATTGTCTTATGCAGTCTTTATTGCAAAACCTTATATTTCATGGAGGAGCCACAGTAACCTTCAATTCAAACAAAAAAAAGAAAGAGCTTTGTCACCAAAGTGTCACACCTTATAGAACCCTAGATTAGAACCCTAAGTCTTTCTTCAGCAGTTTTCTTGTTTCCTGTTTTCTTTATTTCCTTTTTCTTTTAGTGTTGGGTCAATTCTCATGCAAGTTTGCCATTTGGGTCAACCATAAGCGATAAAATTTTTTGTAAGATCAGAATTCTGAAGCACTCTAGATTTATGAAAGAAAAACAAGTCAACAAATCCCCAAAACCTGGATTCTTAGCTTTGCAACTGCTGTAGTTCTACATTTGGTTTTGCCTTTCTGATACATTATTTTCTTTGTTTTGAAACATCATAGTGTAGCAGGTAACTTTTTATTTCATTTATGAATTAGCATTCTCACAATAAATTTTACAGCTAGCAATGGATTAATTACAATGTAGAGGCTTTTTTTATTTTTATTTTTATTGTGGGGTGGTTTTTTTTTGTTTTTTGTTTGTTTTGTTTTTTTTTGTTTAGCCTACATTTAATCAAAGCACAACTGCAGGTCAGAGGTCAAAGCTGTGGTAAAAGATATTTGAGATGCATACCCAGAATTCAAAAATACACACATTGGCAGATCATAGTAAAAAATTTGAAACATTCATTTGAATTAAGATACATCTGATGTGTATTTAAAAAACATAATTGAAGTAAGTGAATTTTTATGACTGAATGTTTCAGTCAACATGACAAAGATAACTTTGCATAATTTATGTTTAATGGTTTATTGAGGGGAAGTTTTATATCTTCCCCATTTTTTTTCCTAGTATTTTTATTTGTCATGAAGGATACTTGTGTTTCAGTAAATTCAGACAAGTCTCCTCATGTTTACTTTTGTGAAACTGCTTGCTTACTTTGCTCAGCATTAGTAGCTGGTCATAAGCTGGTCCAACATGTGTAATGACTGATTTAATAGTAAAAGACAATCAGCAGCATATCTGTTTTGTTGTATGTCAGTATTGGTATTGGCAAGAGCAGCATTACAAATATCCTAATGCCTTCTTGCCAATGATTTGATCAGAGATATTCTACTGAGAATCAGATTCAATTATTTTAATGTAAATCTAGGACTTTGGAGTATACACAGTCTCCACTTTCAGAATGTCTTTTTTGAGTGAAGACATTCTTTGAAATCATTTACTCAGAACTGTTCAGGCAAAAATTTGGAAAAATCCATACTTTTGTTTGTTCTTTAGCTATAATTGCAAAGAATTATACCAAACTACATTAGCCAATATTGATTAGAATTTAAATGTGCCAGAGCAATATATATATTTTAATTTCCAAATTATCAGAACACTGATATGCATCTAAAATTATTCATCCTGTAGCACTTCAAAATATCTAGAGTGTTTGTTCAGGAATAATGCATTTTTTCTTGAAAGATATATATCTGTGTATCCCATATGTTCAGCATTTGCCTTGAGTTTCAACTGACCTTGTAGGTTAGTTTTGTTCTTGTACAAAAGTTCGACTTTAAAAAGCAGATCAGAACCATAATGTTTTACATTCACTATAGGGACCTTGGAAAAAGACTTGAATGACAGTATAATTAAATTCTCTGGATAGGGTGGTCTATTAAATGTTCCCATTCTCTCCTAATTACTTCAAAAAAATGGCAGTACCTACTCAGATGGCTTTAAAGGTTTGTTTTTCAAGTAGAACATAAGCACAACAGGATCTGGGAAGACATCTTCACAAGTGCAAAATATTCAGATCATCCATGTGATAAAAACATGAGTCTCTTGAACCTCAAGAGCAGATCTGTTCTCTTGGATAAATTCTTGTTTCTGAATACTAGGGCATTTCCATATTCTAAGAAATAATTTACTCTTATAAGAAAAACCTTTAAAATCCTAGACCTATCGTGTAGGATGTTAGGTGTTTATTTAGAATGCATTTAGGCAAATAAATATGTTCTATTAAGGAAATATTGGTCACATTCTAGAATCAGTAAATATTCGCAGACTTAATGAAATGGAATGTTCATGCCACTAACTACAGAGGTATGTTAGAAACCTATGTGTTTCAGGCAAGTTTTGAAAAGCTAAAAATGACAGAGGAAATGCATGGTTGCAATTTGCTCTTGTGCTGTGCTGTCAATGCACTCGGTTACAGTATTAGTCTCATTTTATATGCATGGAAATGTGTTCTGTGCATGAACATCTCACTCACATAGTCATGTCTTCAAACATCTACATCTCTCTTATGCGTTTTTATTTGTATGTTTGGTTTGGTTGGGATTTTTTTCAAAATAGCTGACTTTCTTCTGATAGAGAGTAGATTATTAAAAATAGTCTTTGTGATTTGTTTTAATGGCACTTTGTGTTGTAATGACTCTTTTAAAATGCTTCTGGATTTTTATATCCAATCGAGCATCTTAATGCAAGGAGACATTCTGAGAATTTTTCTCTTGTTTTTGATATGTGAACCATAGCTCTTTTCTGAGGAATCAACTTTTCAAGTTCTGATACAGAAAACACAACTTTAGGCAACACTCTTTAGCAGTATTGTTTATATCCTGTTTACCTTTGCAGAGTTTGTTCTGAGTTGATCCAGGAGTCTTGTGGCACTTCTCTTTTAGGATTTAACCATTCTGTCTGTGAGCAGCTTCACTTACCTGATGTGACTTAAAATTGTAAATCCTTAGAAGGACAAATGTCAGTGACTACTAGTTTTGACTTAAGAAATGTTGCTACCAAATGAATAGTTATACTGCAACCATTATCCCATAAAAATGTTTCCAAAATTCCTTCTTAGCTAGGAACAACAATATAGCAGTTTAAATGCAGCTATACTTGTAATTATCTTAGGACAGCTAAAGTTCAATTTTGATATACATTTGAAGCACTGGGACATGTCAAATACAGATAAGGAAAGGCTGAGAGAATTGGGATTGTTCAGCCTAGGACAGAGAAGGCTTTGGGGTAACCTTTCAGTAGCTGAATGGAACCTATAAGGAAGATGGAGAGTGACTATTTGCAGCAGTATGTAGTGACAGGACAAGGGAGAATGGCTTCAGATGAGAGTGGGTTTAGATGAGATGTAAGGAATAAATTTGCTGTTCAAGTGGTGAGGCACTGAAGCAGGTTTCCCAGAGAAGCTGTGGATTCTCCAACCTTGGGAGCGTTCAGTGCCAGGCTGGATGTGGCTCTGAGAAACCTGATGTAGTGAAAGCTGTAGGAGCTAGATGATCTTTAAGGTGCCTTCCAACTCAAGCCTTTCTATGATTCTTTAATATGGGAAAACAAGTCATTTGGCATTACTAAAACATCTGCTTTTAACTCAACTTCCCACTTGTAAAGGATGGGTTTATGTGACAGAAAACTAATACAGAAACTGTATTGCAAAGCCTTATGTATTTCTGTGTTCCAAAAAGTATATTAAGCTTTTCCAAACTCCTTAGTATTATAACTTATTGCTTCTCACCAAAGAGAGAGCATCATGGCAGCAAGCCCATGGAACGTGACAAACATACATGTAACCAAATAACACAGCCACTTCAAAAAGCAACCTCAGCTGAAAGTCTGGTTCTTTTTTGTAACCAAAAAATGGGGATTCATGGCTAAGTGTTTTAAATTATGGAGCTCTAAATTCACATCACATTGGACAAATAATTTTACTCTTTTGTGAGAATTTGAGACTTTAAATTTTTTCTTTTGCTGAATAAGGATGAAAAAAACTCCTTTGTTTAGAAGGGTTGAGTAATTATATTTCACTTCAAATGTTTGTACATTTTCATTAATTGAAATAACATGCATTTTAACTAATTTGAAAAAGCATGCTTGGAATGAGCAAAGACGTATTCATTAATTAAAAAGGATGAAATAGGACATCATTTCAACATAAGGAAGAAACTTTATTGCAGAAAAATCAATCATTCACTGCAACAAACTCTCAAAGACATGGTGGAGTCCCCATTGGTGGAGATTTTCAGGCTGGGATAGGACAGTGAGCTTGATAATCTCATCAAGGCTCCTTTTCCACAGAAGATTGGGTTTTTTGAAGTCCCTTCTAATCTGTGTTGTTCTATGATTCCGTGACACAAGATAGTTTTAAAAGAAAATGTTGGGCTATTCCAGCAAGAAATTAATTGAAATTACTCCTTAACCGTAGGCAATGTCCAGTTTCATTAAATTTACTGTTCTGATGATTTCTTTTTCCCAATAACTCTAGCCAGCTGCTTTGAGTTTTAAATCTAGCTCTACAGTTTTCTGTGTAGTCTAAAACCAAATCAGTTTACTTCCTTATTTTTACTTTTTTTCATGATAAAAACAGAAATAGTATTTAATGCCTTTTGTGGAATTCTGCAAAATCTTGAGAGTATTCAACAAATGCAAGCACTTGACAGAAAAATGGATGATAACACAGGGAGATGGTAGTATTTTCACCTTAAAAAGAGAACTTTTTCTTTTCTTTAATATATTCGTGTCTTTTATTGTAAATGTGCCTTGTACTTCAAAGGCAAGGTTAATCATGATTCAGACTTTGAACAGTAAAAGGAAAAATTTTGGAGACCGTGTTTTGTAATGCTTCTTTGAAAGGCAGATGCAGCAACAAAACAGGCCTAGAAGATGCCAGAGAGTGTTTAGCTTCTTTTACATAAATACCTAACAAGAAGAAGAAGATTTTAATGTGATTTAGGTCAGTGATTTTTGTAATGGAAAGAGACTTATCCTGTCAAGGAACACATGACTATATAAGGAATTTCTGTTCAGATCTCTATGGGGAAATGGACTAGAATGAGGATTTAGTGCTTTACAACATGAAGGTGATCTTTATACATGAAAATAAATAAAAATCCAAACATTTTTAATTAAGAAAAGGACATTATAATTTATAGCTGGAATTAATTTGTGAATATTTATTCTTTTCTTATATTGTTACCCATGATTTTTTATCAGTCAGTGGTTACAATATTTCTGTTTGGGAGTTGGTGCAGCTCTTAGTGAGTCACTCAAATCCTAAACCACAATTGCCCAGATTAGGGGATTGACTGAAAAATGGAAGCCATTCTGGTGAATATGACATGATTTATTTTGGGTAGAAACCAGGATATCAGAAGGAAGATATGGGCTGAGGTTTTATTCCAATGTTATGTCTCTTCACAGCAGAAACAAAGGAGGACAAGGAAATATTTCATGTCCCAGACTAATGATGTAGATTGAGAGCAGTGCCTGTTGCTTTTTGTTGTGGGATAAATAATTTTTACCTTTTTGTTGAACAGTAAAATAATTTTCTTTGAAAATGCGCATCTAAAATAATCATCTTTCATAAGTGTGAAGTCATTTTTTGCATCTTTCTAGAAGATGCAAAGTTGGATTTATGGTCTCTCAAGCTTTTGATAAAATTTGGTCCTCAACCATGTGGTTGAAGATACAATTTAAAAATTTTGGCAAATGTCTATTGAAGCCATTCTACAAGTACCTGACAAGTGAGAATCAAATATATGATAGCGAGTCTAGGTTTAGTAGTAAAATATATTATTTAGAAGAATTAATAAATTGATATTTTCTCTCTGACTCTGAAGTTGGAATTTTTAGTAAATGGATATGGTAAAGAAGGAATTGCTCAGATGTTGTGATAAAGTTCACAACTTTTTCTAAGAATTTATAGTTAATGTCAATTGTCCCTACAAAATTTAATGGCACAAAAAGCCCTTGTCTGTCTTGTCAACGATGAAAATTATTAAAAAATCCAAGTACATTGTAACAAATGATGACTGTAGTGAGGCTATTACAGCTTGGTTTTGTTTAAAAAATGCCTACAAATTTAGACTAATGCTGAGTTAGTGTACTGCAAACATATATAATAAAATAAAATTGGAATTGATTCCCTATTTCTTTTTCTTTAATGTAAAGGCATTGGGTTTGTGTTACTAGACATATAAAAGTGGCTTAAAATGGCTAATTATATTTTGAAAATTCTGCATGCATCCAAGATTTCAATTTTAGTGAAGGTTTCTTAATTGTTAAGTTTGATTAATTGTTTTTAATGTCTCTTAACTTGCCTAAAACATAAAAAAAAAACCCTTATAGCTGGCTGGAATCCTAAAAATTAATCAAATTCCTTTACTCCTTGCTACAGTATCACTGAACCTGAGTCTTTCCTCACAGATTTTTATTTTTGTCTTTGAGTAGATCAGAGCCTTTCCAATCACTTCTAAAGCTTTGCTATTTTAGAGGTTGAACATTTTTTTCTAATATCTAACATGAAACTTTCTTGCCAAATTTAAAAGCCTGATAATGTTTTATGCAGATTATTCCCATCCTTTTTCCAAAGATTCTTTATGTACTTAAACCTATTTCTTCCCCTTTTCTTTTGTAGGACATGGGTTATGTTTTCTAGGTCTCTGATCTTTTCTTCTTTTCTGCTGCCTCTTCACTAGGGTTACAGCACTTCATCTTTCTTGAGGCACAGTGTTTGAAACTGGGTTCAGTATTTCAGTGAATAAAGTGGAAAGATTCATCTATCATTCAAACCTCTATAAACTCTAGCAGAGCATTTGATCTCCAGTCTACAGGTTAATCAAAATGAAAAGCTAAGCTGAATCTTCATTTCATCTTTCTCCTGCTTATAATTTTCTCCTCTCTGCTTTTTCTTGTCTTTCTGTATTTCTGTCAGAATGGAGAAGAGTATGAACTAAGAGTTTTACTGTTACTTGGTGCAGAATTAATTTCAAGATTTTTTAAAATAATGAAGTAGTATTCAGCTTGAACAGCATTTTTACTGTGTATTCCCAAGAAACAATGAAGACAAAAAGTTTTAGTTAAGGCATTGGGGGTTTTTCCTTCTTTAGCTATTTTTAAGCAATAACATGGACTAAAAATCCTCTAAAATCATTGCTGGTCAAGTCTAACTTTTTTTTCATCCATTTCCTGCTGCAATTTGACTGAAAATATTATGCAAAATTCCTGTAGTGAGACAACTTCCATCCCCTCATCCAAACAGTCAGTTTTGTCATCCTCCTGTTCTGATAATTTTCATTCTAACATTTTCAAGATTTTTATCTTCCTTTCAGTGTATTCTTTGCCTAATTAATTCTGTTGGCAGCCTACTGAAATGTTGGCATTGGTCAGAAATTAATATTGTGGACATTATAAAATATTAACAGCATGGCTATATATTTATTTTGCTGCCATGTGTTACTGAAAGATTTGTTGAATAACCTCACAAATTCATTGTACCTGTGTGTGTGTTGTGCTGCTCTAAAAAGGATTACCCCATCAATATCACACATTTATATAAGTTAAATACTAAGAAGACAGCATGCTGGTTTGTGTGATGATTTCAGGAGATTGCATGCACAAACTGAAGGCAGGGGAGGTTTGAACACCGGGGATCTCTTGTCTTGGTTGGGTTGTGACACCTTTATAGATGATGAGGTGCTGGAGTCTGCAAGAGAAATGTACATGCAGCCACTGTCCTTAATGTGTCCTTCCTCCTATTTCTGTCCACACGCATTTTCTACATCACTGTTTCCACTGGGCTCTAAGCACCTACTTGTATTAGTGCCTTTTAAAATATTTCCACCAGGATAACTTTCTTGGGTACAAATATTGTAGGTTGTGTTTTGGGGGTTTTAAGCCTCTTTATAATGCTTTTCTTAAAAAAAAAATCATAATAATTTTAAAAAATGAAAAAATCTGTCATTCCTAAGGGAAACAGGTAGCTTTAAGGTGACCAGTCCTGAGTATTTTTATATGGATGGATGTTCATCTGCATTAAAATAAAAAAGAAACCTAGAATATTTAATATTCTGCTTGCACTTTTTGCTAAGACCACCAGATACAGGAGTGTCTTGCTTCTCACAGGAAAAAAAATCAAAACAACAAACATATGTTTGCATACACAAACACAAAATCCAGTTGGTGATAAATCATATATTATTAAAAATGTGAGCACAACACACTTTTCCATGACTTATGTTAAAGCTATGTTTAAATCTTTGAGCAGGAGAGGAAACCAGTGGCTTTTCAAAAAACTGATTGCATCTGTTTATTCCTTTAGAATAAACTATTGCTTTAGTTCAAAATATACAAGCAGTAGCAATAAAAGTTGCATTCAACTTTATCTCAATGAATATGTTATCAGCACTATTATTAACTTTTCTCCCTTCAGAGCAAGGAAGTGTTTTGTTGAATTCTTTTTCGGTATACTCAGGGCTGAGAGTGGTTTGTTTCTATACGCAGCTATGCTTTGTTCTGCTTATTTTTTCTTCAGTTTTGTCATTATGGCAGAAATTGCAGTATACTGTGAGTTCTATTTTCATGACTCTAGTGATGTAGATTGGGCAGTTCCTTCAAGATTGGCATTCTAACTCCTTCTTTCTGTTTCTAGCAACTTAGTGTCAAATATATTTCATCAGTGTGCTCTTATTACTTGGATAGTCACTAGGGATAGTACCCAATCAGTACAATTTCAGTTTTGATCTTGAAATAAATCAGGAATAGTCCTGCTACATTTTTCAATTTTTGTCAGTCCTAGTGCACTAATCAAAGTTTTCTCAATGCACATACTGTTGGTTTTTGGTGGCATAGGATAATAATGTCTCTTGAACTCCAGGTAAGTGAAATCTACGGCCTTTCTTTTCCCCAGAAGAGCATTATCTGATTACACAAAGAGATACTATGTCAGTATAATTGCTATAAACTGCCTTTAATAGGCCCATGCTGATTCTTGCATCATTTTCTACTTACTCCTATCCTTAGTATTCAGATTTTTTCTGAAATCATGTGTATTATTAGCATCAGAAGATAATTTATTTTAGGAGAGTGTGTAGTATGTGAAATGTAAATAGATGAAATACACACAGTGGTATATCCTGTATAACACTGGCATTTTGTATGGTTGTTATTAAAGAAAGCTCAACAATATATTCTTCCAGGGAATAGTCAGATGTTACCCTTTTTACACTTGTAGCACAAGATTAAAAAAAGGTAGAGAAGGTGACAGCACTGGTCAGAACTTGATCTTTATCCATTGTTTGCAAACTGAAAATTATATTTTTTGCCTACAGTACAAAAAATAAAGAATTCTAATGAGAATCATGAATTATTTACTAACAGGGGCTTTGTAAATCCCCAAGCTACAAAATCTGAATAAATAAGTGGTATTGAAAATAAGTTCACTGTTACATCATTATTTCTTTCTGTTACTCCTACATGCCATGTTGGATGGTATTTCACAGAAATGTTTTTTATTTTATTTTATGAGATTGCAGTTTTATCACAAAGGTAAATTCTGTGTAGATGTGAATGTAAAATGTACGCACATGCAAATATACACAGAACTAAGAAAAGCTAGAAAATAGAAACTTGTCAGTACAATGAAAGATGGCATTTAAAACACATTTGGTTTTGTGGTTTGGTGTTGTTTTTTGTATATTTTTTTTCCAACTGAATATATGGAATTTAACTATCAGGCTTTTCCTTTCAATAAGGCTGTTACATATTAATGCATTCATGTTTAAGAAGTTTTCACTCACTTCTTCAAGGGAGGGGGAAAATAAAGCCTTCTTACATTCTGGGTGACTCAGAGTAAGTGCTATTTCTCTATTCAATCAACTCTGCAGAGAAAGAAAATCTGTAGTCTGAGAAGAGCCTAAAGGAGGAACAGGCAATACTTAAGAAAATGCAGAGTGTTACAAGGAGTCGACCTTTGACATCAACATTTTGCCTGAAATGGTGTCAAGTAGAATCACTATTGACTTTCTGACTGACTTGTCAAATTTTGTCCTTCTAGATTTATCAATAAACCTCCCAAGATCTAGGCATAAGTCAACAGTCAGAAGTTATATCATTAGCTATTCTGTTAAAATAATTTTTTCCTTGCAGTAACTTCTGACCTTGTAGTCAACTCTAACTAGAAATTCAGAATGACACCTCAAACTGACAGGTTTTTGAGTACTTGTGGAGCTTCCATCATGATGTTTGTCTCAAGGGCACACAAATTGAAGATTGCTCAGAACATAACTCTTTAATTTTTTCAGTTTCAAACAAAAATGAGTAGGACACAGACTTCAAATTTAGCATTTCAGTATATCAGTCTATCATTAAAAATGTGACATCTGACAACACATAGTTCATTGGTGCCACAGAAATTTCCAAGCAAAATATGTAAAAAAATATGTCACACAACTGCAAGTTATATGATAACTGCAAATGCTTTTAATTAACAAACTGGTGAGATCTCCATCTTAAAAGGAACAGAGCTATAGGCCATAAAATATATTGAAAAATTAATTAACTTCAGCTTTTTTCACTAGCAATAAAGTAAGATGTAATTGCATGTTATTGAATGATGTAGTACATGTGTATTGAAGGTGATGTTAGCACACATAATGAGGTGGTTTATCTTTTTATCCACAGTCAATATAATACATCTGGAGGCATAGATTTGATAAAAGAAAATGTCCTCCTTGGATTTTCTAATATACATTAAATGCACAGTATGGCACACTATGGTATAAATATATTTTTCTCTGTACACTTCTAAATTACTGTAAAGAATGCCTATTTTTCTTTTAAAAATATATTAATCTTTATTTACGATCTTATTTTAATTCTTATATACATGATAATGGGCATAGTTCTGGTATAATACCTCCTTAACTATGGATTTCATTTGTACAGGACAGTACTATACATGAGTGTGTAGTGTGAGGAATGGAACCTGAGCATTCTTCATTGATGCTTAGTTTGTACTTTTATCCTTTTATCCTTTCAGTGATTTTACATTAGGAAAAGTATTTGATTCTCAGATTTTTTGCAGCAGACTTTTATTCATCCTAAAATGAAAAAAAAGTCCAAGATACTTTTTTTTTTGGAACATGACTCAACCATAAGAAAATAAGATTTCTTGAACTTTTGCTGTTAAGTGCTTCCTTTGTAACCAAGTCAGTGGTTGAAACAGTCCTGTGTTCCTCATTAGAGATTACAATCATTAATTTACAGGATTTTAAAGAGCAACCCTTAGTGTAGGTGCCAGGGCATTTAACAAAAATAACTGTCCAAATTCATTAAGAAAATGAGGGGTTTTTGCTGTGAGGACTAATTTTCTCTGTCATGTTGTGGAGAAGATACAGTGCCCAGTGAGCATGAGGTATCATTCCAGTCCAACTAACAGAGAAATACAAATGTGATACTGATAACAATATTTATGTGAATCTGCAAGATTTTTTTTTTTTTACTTGCCCTCAACAGATTTGCTTCTGTGTCATTTGTGCTAATTCAAGATCCCTTTATCTCTTGTTTGCTCTGTCTAAGAATGTCACTGGGTTTTGTAGCACGAAGAAATGCCAAGGGGCAGAGGATTCAGCCTCAGCAGAAAAGGTCTGACCCAGCAATTGGAATGGACTCTCAGTTATTCCTTTCTGTCCTGGAAGTGGCTGAGCCATTATCCCTGGAGGTATTTAAGACATGTGAGCACAGTGCCCAGGGACATGATTTATTTGGGGGCTTGGAAGTGCTGGGTTAATGATTGGACTCAATGATCTAAGAGGTCTTTTCAAATTTAAATGATTCTGTGATTTTATGATTAATGAGGAAACATGTTTTCAAATTAAAGATTCCAACATTTTTTCTCTCCTTGTAGTCTTGGAGATTTTTATTATATATATTTAACAGTAGCAGGAGGAGGATGTTGTTTTTCCAGTCAAAACCTTCACTATTTGGAACATTTGGGTTACATCAAAATAATGGTTATTTAACTGGCATGTTATTAATTTCTCAGATTTTAGTGGCTATAAGAGTTAATTATAGTGGGTGAGATTTAATTTCATATGCTCTAATTCAGTTATATTTAGGGGAAAAATCATACTTATTGAATCTCAGGGGATTACAGGGAAAGGTGAAATGTTCAGACTTTCTTCTTAGAATTCTAAGTTGCAAGTTGTCATTTTCATTTATGTCATATCTTGTTGTCACTAGGTCCCTTGGGTTTTTCTCAGATATATTTAGGTCAGTGTGCCAATCTAGAGAAAATAAGGCTTCTCATACTATTTCAGGTTCAGAACATAATGGAAAAAAGGTGCTTTATGATGGGTGTATTGAAATTTGCATTTAGTTTGGTGAGATTAAGCCATTTACTTAAACATTTTGGAAATCCTCTTTTCTCAGATTTTTTTTTCCCCCCCTCCAGATAATTGTATTCCACAGCAGCATTGACTGTTAATAATTTACCTCTGGAGTTACTAATTTGGAAAGGTAGCTTTAGAAAGGAAGATTCCTCTCTAAATATTGAAATTATCATGTTTAAGGATTTTTTTACCTGCTTTTCATTTGTGGCTAGAAAATACATACTAAGCAGTAAAACAGTGAAAATGAGTAATTACATTCTACTGAAGCCTTTGCATTTTATTCCACTGACACAGACTCTTGACTCCTTTCAAGTTCAAGAATATTTTTATAACACAGAAATTCTGAAAATAACAGTTCTGAAGTCCACCTTCCCAAAGGACCTGCAATTCAATTGAAACCTCATTTAAAATATCAAATTACATGAACAGTCATAAACTGGAATTAATTACATTCAAATTAACTGACTTAAACCCCCCCAAAATATGCAGTGCTTGTTTTTTATGACAGAAATGCAGAACTTAGGTCAAATAGATGAAATCCTAAAGCAATAACTGAAAGAACAGCATAAGGCTAAGTAACGGTAATTCAAAGACAGTGGTTCACTTGAAAAAGGATACAATATTTTGTGATGGAACTAATTAATATAATCACACTAATAAATTCTAAATTTTTTGTATATTTTTTCTGCTGAGTGGTTATTATGGTAACTTTCTGTAACAAAAACATTTTCGGGGAGAAAAAAATTTTAAAAAGTGTAATTGTAGAAATTGAAACTTCTTTTATTTCAGTTATTTTCCTAAAACAGTAAGGTAATATCTTGTTTGAGATTTTGAAACCTAACACATGATAAAGAATAGTAGCATATTTTGGTAGTGATGAGTGTGTTTTAAAGTACAGTTTCAGAAACCTGCCCCAGACAGCTGGGAAATGTTCAGCTATCTCCTCAGCTTGTATATAAAACCTCATCTGCCTATGCAGTGCTACTTTACTCTATTACTAAAGGACCTAGTCATTTATACTTCGTTTAAGGGAATTAGATTTTCATAACTCTGAGGTTTTTCTAATAAAAATTCAGACTGGTTTGTCAGTGAATGTCTAATGGTTAATTGGAGTAGGGAATCTTACTGCCTTTGAAGCTTCAGTGTTGACATTGTTGCCCAAATCCTTCAAGGGACAAATAACTAATTATTCACTGCTCTGGACAAAACACCCCATTCATATAAATCAGTTTTTAAATTATAAATTAGTGTTTTAACTGGGGTTGAGATGCCAAGCATCTCCCCTAAAGCCTGTGGCACAGAGAAGTAAGGGATAACATCTTATTACTGAAAATGCTCCAAGTAAGAATATATTGTCTGAATACACTGCAATGTGTATTAACCTTGTGTGTTATGTAGAATAACTTTAATAATCCCTTTCTCTGCTCACTGGTAACCTAGAGGAGATTAACTTGTAACCCTGTTAAGGAAAGAAGAAAACTGAAAATTCTAGCTATTTCTTAGCTAGAATTACTTCCAAGGGGACGACACTGAACTTACAAGGTTCTTAACTGCATAACTTTAAAGAAAGATTTTCCATTATGATGCTTTTTGTTTGTTTCTCTCTTCTTTTCAATGTGTTAATTTTTCCTGGTTCTTTGACAGAGGACCATAACAATGGCCCTCCAAGGATTTGCCATTCAGAGAAATATCTTGGCAGAATTTCCCACTCTTTCATTTTCACAATTTGGATTTTTCACCAAAGGTGAGCAGGACTTGACGTCTGTGGTACTTTTATAAAACCTGCACAAATGGTCTGGAAAAGTAAGGCACCCATGTCATGAACTGAAGGAAAGCCAAGAAATCTGGGATCCGTGCTGTGTGTCCTTGCAGTGTATCTGTAACCAACATACACACTGTGGTGCAATGCTTCCTGTTCCTTGAAAGAAAGTTTGTGTGTCTGCTTGTCCACCTGAGCACATGGAAGCACATTCACAGTATTGCACACCAGGATGAAATGGAGGGCAAATCTTGTGATGTACACTAGTACATCAGTAGTGAAGGCACCCTAAAATTCCCAGATCTAGGGCTGTTTAGAATGCTTCAGTGTTACAAAATGACATGAATGCTTCATGAGTTATAAAAAAATTACTTTCCATGAATCTTTTTCAGTTGACTCTCAAAAGACTCTTTGGCTCTCAAGGCTTCACTTATTCAACTTTTTAGAAGGCTCTCATCAAAGGGTAACTTAAATTCTCCAAAAGCTGGCACTCATTGCCAATTCATGTACCTTTGAGTCTCTGAGGCAGCCACACAGGGCTGGTAGATGTATAGAGATTACAAGTGAGAGACTTTTTCGAGCAGCAGCCTGAGGTTAGCTGGGATTCCTTGGAGACAGTGTCTGAGAACTGGAACTGTATCTGTATCTGGGTTCAGGCACATGATTCTCATGCTTTGTGACTGAAATTAAAAACAGGGGAAAAAGCTGCTCACCAAAAAAAAAATAAATAAAAAAACCCACATAACAAAACTAAAACAAAACCCAAAAAAGCAAAACAACAACCTGAACAATTTATATTGCAGTCCAAAATGTTAGACTACTGTTAATTAAAGCATATATTTTAACTCCCTTTAAGACCTTTAAGTAACATAATGAGGCTTGATTTCCTTATTATATTTCTGAGAAATGAAGAATTAGACAAACATTGTTAGATGTCTCTGTAGTATTTAGCAAAAAAAAAATGCTTAGACAGCCTGGGAAAACATGGGTACAGCACATATTTAAAATTTGTATTGTGAGATTCTTCATATACATTTCATGCTTTGTATACTTTGTCCTTTGCAGGCTTTGTAGTTGCTGAAAGTGTCAAACTGATTTGAGTGATATGTAGAGAAGGGGAAACAAATGGAGCTGAAGAACTGCAGGTTTGGGAAAAGAATTTAGAGAGTAACAGATAAGGTTTCAGATGGCATTAGGTGACATAAATGACCTCTCAAGTCATCTTTGTTACATGGGACTAAAGAATGCTCTTTATGGGCCACCAGTACTCAGCTACCAAAGCCATGGAAATGTCACAGTAAGGGCTGTGTCTTTTTCAAGCCTGTGGTGATCTTCACTTGACTCCAGAAGCCAGAGTTGCAGGCATTTTGCAGATTTATTGCCTGATTAAAGTTCTAAAACACTTCTATTAAAAGAATATCATCAGCAAAGTCTCCACTCAACATGCCCTGACTAGTTGGGTAATGCAGGTTTCATTAAAGAACTGTGTATTTGCACCCTGTAGCATGCATATGATGTGAAACTTGCTTCAGATTGTAAATACTGTGTAAGAGATTCCACTAGAAAAAAAAATCATAGGTTACTTCAAAGATCACAGGAAGAGACACATTCCTGTAGCATACAAGATATTTTCCATTTGGGAAAATGGAGAAATTCTGTGCTGTCATATCTTTAGCTGCAGGTGGAATCCGCAATCTGCAAAATGTTATCCAAGTGTACAGGAACACAAAATGATTCCTGCCTGCTGGCAATCTATGGGAAATGTCAAACAAAAATACTGTTTTAAGAAAATATGGACAGGGAAGGCTTCTGGAAACCTTTAAATGACAACAGAAAGAGACCTTTGTGGATAAATTTGTGAGTTATAGAATTGTTTAGGTTGGAAGAGACCTTTGCAAACATTGAGTACAATTGTTAACACACCACTGCCAAATCCACCACTAGACCATGTCCCTAAGGGCCACACCTATGTCTCTTTCAAATAGCTCCTGGGGTGGTGACTCAGTCCCTGGGCAGCCCATTCCAGAGCTTGACAACCTCCCTGGTGAAGAATTTTTTCCTAATAGCAAGTCTGAAACTCCCCTGGCACAGCTTGAGGCAGCTTCTCCTCTCCTATCACTTGTTACTTGAGGGAAGACACCAACTCCCATGTCACTACAACCTCCCTTCAAGTAGCTGAAGAGAGCAAAACAAATGAAACTGGTATGAAACAGAGGAGTTTTTTCAAACAATAACTTTTCAAGAAGCAGGCAATGTCCAGCCAGAAATATTGACTGAGGGAATATAGAAAAGGACTTAACAATGTACTTAAGTGGTGATGCATAGAGATTGTCTCAAACTTTGGGTGTGACAGCAACAATCTGAGTTGATGGTTTTAGGCTGCTAAGAAAAATGACAGTGGGGTCTGCCATACTGAGTGAGATGTAGACTTATGTACTGGAGAACAAAAGAAATTAATGGGGAGGAGAAGAAAAACATTGATTCATTTTAGATAATAGCACAATGAAAAGTATTCATAGCATCCAAATAGAAATTGCCAATGTTTACAGAAGGCAAATAAAAACTAGAAAGAAAAAACACCATGTTTGTTTTGCTAACAGTAAAGGTGAGATTTTGTTGTAACACAGGATACAACCAAAAGGAACAGTCCTTCTCTGTCGTCCTCCTCTCCAGCAGCATGTTCCCAAGTGCTTCCTCCCATCTCTTCTAGTTCTTATTATTGAAGTAATTATAATGCTTTTTTACTTGTGTAATTTCAGTTGGTTCAGCGAGCAAGTGCAGCATCTCTGCATTCAAGTTGAGACAGAGGGACAGTAATGCCAGGATGGCAGGAAAGAGTGGGACCACTTTTGTTACTGGAAGTCTGCAGTGTGGTTCACTTAATCTGTACTCCCAAGTAATCAAAAATCTCTTCCTCTCCTCTCCTCTCCTCTCCTCTCCTCTCCTCTCCTCTCCTCTCCTTCCTCTCCTCTCCTCTCCTCTCCTCTCCTCTCCTCTCCTCTCCTCTCCTCTCCTCTCCTCTCCTCTCCTCTCCTCTCCTCTCCTCTCCTCTCCTCTCCTCTCCTCTCCTCTCCTCTCCTCTCCTCTCCTCTCCTCTCCTCTCCTCTCCTCTCCTCTCCTCTCCTCTCCTCTCCTCTCCTCTCCTCGAGTCTCCTCGAGTCTCCTCGAGTCTCCTCTCCTCGAGTCTCCTCGAGTCTCCTCTCCTGTAGATCCTAGATGGGGATCATATATTTTTGCATACCTTACATTCAAGTTGTATCCACTGCTGATATCCTAGGTTCTCCAACATTTTAAGTGATTGTATAGGCAGCTGTTTGAATTTTAATTTTAGGTCATCCACATTTACATCCCCCTCCAGCCATGTTAAATATTTCTTCCAAACTTTTCTCGTGCAGGAGGAGCTGCAAGACATAAAAACCTACACCTGTAAACAGTAAAATTTGCATCTGTTCATGACTCTTGATTGGGACACTATATCAGAGTAAGCAAAAACTCTGGGCTGGCAATGGACTGGGAACAGTTGATTCAAAAATGTGTTTGGTTTCGGTATTTCATGTCAAAATCACCTTGATTTTTAAAAATGCAAATTCATCTTATCCTGAAATACCCTCTGCTGGGGATAATGTGATGATTGCAAGCATTCTGACTGTAGAACAAAACATTTCATTTGGAAGTACTGCTGACTACATAATAGAATAGTTCTGTGGAGGAGAATTAAAACAATGTTTATTAATTAAAAAATAAATATATTAAAGGTTTGTTAATTCTCATAGTTTTTTATATTCAAATGGCCAACCTCACCTTCTGAAGCTTCTTAAGTACAGTCTGATCTCATTGGAATATTTTCATTCTCCATATCCATGAATTTAATGTAACAGCACTGCATAAATTGCTACAGGGAGATTACTGCAGTGACTATTTAAATTAGTGAACTCCAAATCTAATTACTGAGTAAAATGGCTGAATAATATCCATTAACTGTTATCATCAAAAAGGACCAAAGTTAGACTGCTTCTATAGTAGGTAATTTAATGTTAATGTGTGTGAAGTGAAAAAAAAAAATCCAAATCAATCAACAAACCCCCAAAATCCTTAAGAAATAAAGTTTTCTACTTCCAAAGAGAGGAAACCATTCTGTCTCTTCATTGGAGCTAGACAAGGCTGTTATCTACAGAAAATTTGATATATAAGGAAGCTGAAAAACCACCATTACAAGAAAAAAACCCAACAACTTTTCTTTCCTTCTCTCAAAAATATTGGGAAGAAACAATTTTTATGTGACTTTAAAAAAAATATAGTGACAATGGAATTATTTGTACACCACTCTTTTCACTACTTGCAGGATCAGATGGAAATGTTTTCAGTGAAACTGTTGAAAGTACATGATATATGCCCATAAAAAGTGGTGAAAAAGGAAAAAATATCAGGGCAAATAACTTAATGTCTGCTTCTACATCCCAAGTAAGTAAAAAAGGTGGCAATATAAAAAGAACTTATTGTAAAAGAGTTAATCACCATCATATGCATAATCAAACATCATTATGTTCTCTTATACAATTAAAAATTAGATTAATAAGCCAATTTTATTATAGATGAAACTCAAATCTACTTCATTTTTCATTAGAGGAAATTATAACTTCCCAATAATGAAGGTATACACCGGTAAAAATCATAAACAAACAGACATTCTCATATTAAAAAAAAAAAAAAAAAAAGATGTGTTTAGAAAGATAAACATCTGAGGAGCTTAATTTGGACCAGCTTCCAGGCCTCCTTGAATTTAGTTGCCATGTATTTTTATGCCATGTTTTGTTTTAGGTGAGAGCTAAGTGGTGAGGTTGGACAGGCTCAGGCCTGAGTTTAAAACACAGGCTCAAATGCAGTGGTAACATCTGTTTCGTAATTCCTGTGAAATACTTGCACCTTTGCAAAGTTGTGTCACCCTTCTTTCCCTGCCTTGGATGTTGTCTGACATTGACTAGCAGAAAGTTGAGTTTGTTACCTTCATGCCTGATCACTGCTTTCCCCATTTCTTTGTCTTTCTTCCTTCGCTGGTTGTATTGAATTGCCCATGACCAGTGTTCCACCCACGTTTCTTCTGCCTCCTCCTCCTTTTTGTATTTCATATAAATATTTTCTATTTAGTTTCCAGTGGAAACTAATGCTTATAATGTGATGTACCAAAAGTTCAGCTGTATGAGCTTGAAGGAAACCAAGCAGGCTTTTATCAGAAGAATTTGCAGTTGTCAAGGTTATGTCAAAACCAAGCAGCCTCTCTGAAACATTCCTATTATCAAGCATTACAAATTCCAGTGAAAAAAATACTTCATTGCATTTTGCCTGCAGATGTCTATATATAGATAGACATGTGGGATCTATGATGACATTTTTCAATAGAAGATAAAATAGAAGATGATAGAAAATATATTTGGTAAGCGGGACAAAGAAAATAAAAACAGAAAATCATTCCACATAGATATATGAAATTAGCTAAGTGAGGGTAGAAAAGTAGAGTAGTGCTTCCATCACTGAAGTAGTCTGAAACAGATAAAAATGAAGTTGTAATCCTTGCAGTAAATAGAAAAGAATCTACTGAGATATTTGTTTGTTGTTTTTTGTTTTAATTTCTGCTGTGTGTAGATCTAAGCACATAATTTATCTGGCATATCTAACAACTGAAATATATATATATATATATAACTGTTTTCTTGAATGGAATATTAAAGTTAGCTTCTGAATTAGCCTGTGATAAATTATGACTATTTGTAATTAAGACTTTAATGTATTATCTTGACGATCTCTGGACTTGTGCATTCTTTTCATGTGCATGCCTATGGAGGGCTCTATTATGAGAAGGCCAGAAAAAAAGATGGAATTAGTAATTTCTCTTTGTCAGGCACTGATTTATAGATCTCTGTCTCTCTTTCTAATGTAGTAAGAATATAAAATATTAATCAAATGTGTTTCAAAACTATGTGCACAAATAAGTGAAATGCTTTAAAAATTCAGTTATAAATAATTTTAGGGATTTAGAATTTGTGTTCTATTTCGTGTTTTATTTACCCCATGTGTATAAATTGATCCTCAGAATATGGCTGTATTTAACAGAGCAAACAGCACCAGTCTTGAGCCACTGGTATTCAAACAATAACATCATTGTTATTTCTTACTGTAGGGATTTGTTTTTACACTTTAATCCTTCTCATTTACATAATCAGTGTTTACATTTCCAAAGGTATTTATTTTATTCTTGTCACATCAAAGCCTTATAATGTCTCAATTGCTATAATAATAATAATAATAATAATAATAACAATAATAATGTAATGTTATGATAATAATTATAAATAATAATGTTTCAGTGGAAAATTTCCATGATTTTCCTATACTTTCAAGTTACTTTTCACATCAGCTGGCTCCTTGAGAATATACAGTCTTACTTCTCACTGCGTGTGACTATGCAAGATATTATGCAGAAAATTTAGTAAAATTGAAATAGTAAAGAAGTATGTTCTCCTGTCTGAGAGCACCTGCACCAGCTGCTTATATTTATCATTATATAAATTGTGCCAAAGTCACCAAATTCATTTGTTAGAACAGCAGTAGTTATTCTCACTCATGTAATGTAATTCATCTGCAGTCAGGAGATGTTGCTTTCATTAGTGCATTTACATTACAAAGCAGCTTCAGCAAAATGAGAACTCTCAATTCATATCATGGTATAAAGCATCCTTGGACAACAAACTGATATTTCCCTGTTCTCTCTGAATAACTTGTCTTATCGGTGTGGGAAAACGTAAAGGATATTTAGCAAAATTCATTGTCTGTCGCCTATATTGAGTTCTTTTTCTTTAAGAGGGATGGAGGCAAATACATGGCGATAATTGTCAAAAATTGAATGGTTTGGGTTTACTGGATTTTTAGTATTCACCCCCATTAATGAAGTGAGAGTGAACAATTTAAAATATGCAAAGCTTAACCTAAATATAGGATGCTGAAAGGGTTGGCCTGATTTTTTATAGTGCTGAATACAGACTTCCTGCTAAAACTGTGCATTTCAGATTGTTTATTTAAATATAAGACAGTATTTTTAGAGGGGGAAAATATGGTATATTTATTAATTTTCCTTTCTAAATATATATTACTAGTAAAATCTCTAGCACAGAAGGAAAAAGTTAGTCATACCAGTAGATTAGACATCTGCTCATAGGATGCAGATGTAAGGAGAGTGGGAGAGGAAAGCTTTTCAGCAACTCTGTTTAAACAACCTTAACAATTCAAACTCATTATGTCACCTTTATTCTGATAATATTGTAGAGTAGCTATTTTGATTGCTCTTAATTAATGCAAAAAATATTATTGCTAAGGTGTGTATCACTTTTAAAATCACAAATTGGGGAATATGAACAAAGACTGGTGGAATAGAGGGGAATTTCATCAAAAGTACAGGTCACCTTCCATTGCTTAACAGGAGAATTTACTTTTGCAGTGGACAAGGTAACATTTCTACCTCTGTTTTGCTCTTACTCAGCCTAGTAGACATTTACAGTGTTGTAAATAGGATCTAAATTTGACCTTTAGTTTTTATTTTTATCCCACATTATTGTATGCTAATGAATAATCTCATCTCTGGGGTGACCGGAGCGAGACCATTGTGACAGAATTGCTGCAGCACCAGGTGCTTCTGCTTCTGGATCTTTATTGCTGGGCTTTGGATTGGGTTTTTTTGGAGGTCAGCTGCAGTAATCATGTACAGGCAGGTTGAGTGTTTAATCAAATACCTAATTTAAAAATCGTGTGTCATGAGCTTGCCTCTTGGTTCAGGAATATAAAGAGCCATGTAAGAACAGGATTTTCTGCTTTAGACTGCTTTAGGACTATTTTTCTTGAATGTGAAGATTCTGAGAAGTCATTGTTAAACCTTAAAAAATAGTTTTGAGCTATTCCTTAAAGTCAGGTAAAAAGTTTGTGTTACTTTACACTTCCTACTGGCCAATTACATTTTGGGTTTTTATTACATCTGCTTTTTGTTTTCCTCGTAATCACAATTGCATTATTGTTATGGCTAGAGAAAGCAGAATAATGCTATAGTATGAAGAAGTAGGCTATAAAACATAGATTTAGCATAAATTAGTAGTCTGTCTTCATAAAGATAAAGAAGCATTGTATAGGTGTTTGTAGGAGCTTTGGAGTTAAACTTCCATTACTGCAGTAACGTCAGCAGAGAGTATGAAATGTCAAACTTTTTCACCCTTTGTGGTTTAGGTCTTGCCCCTAAACTTTAGGGTATGGTTTTCAAAGTTGGTTGAGTCCTTAGAATAGCCCACTAGAAGGAATAAACTCTTGTAGCCTTATTCAGTGCTGTGCTGCTCTTGAAATACTGGAAAAGTGGACTTGATGTGGGGAATTCCTTGGGTTATTTTGTCATTACTACAGTAAAAATATCTTAACTACTGACTAGAATTAAAACAGGCCAATGAACTTGTGTTTCATGGTTTGGAATGTTTGCCTCTGGGATTGTTTGTCATGGTCTTGGCTTTCACTGTGATGGTGGTAATCAAACTGGGATTTATTCAAGGCCATTTGCCTTTGTTTTCTATTCAGGTTGTGCTGTAGAGTTGCCTAAGATATGTTGTAGACTAATAGCAGCTTTTACTTGAAAACACTTGTAAAAAAAATCGGTTTTGCAGGCTTTGCATTTGATGTAAGACTTTCTCTAATAGTTGATTATACTGTTGTAACTCACAGCTTGTACTTAGCTGTGGGAATATTCACTTTGAAAGAATTCTTATCTTTGTTTTATTACTTCTCTGCTGGCCAGCAAAGAATGCATAACTCCTGATTGCCTCAATATGCTTACAAATGAGATTATTCGCACATTTAGATATCTTTCCCATAAAACTTGTAAAGACATTTACAGATATTGATGATGCTTTTATAGGTAGGCTTTATCTTATTGCTTTGAGAAATATATTAAATGAGCCACTATTTCTTCTAGTGAAGACTTTAGTCCTCTAAGTCTTCAGATATCTGATCTCTTTAGCACATGGTAGCCCATGTGGCCGTCACTTGGCTTCCTTGTACTCAAAGGTAATGAAGGGAGTAATTGTAAATTCCTGCCGGTTATATTTAATATATTTTATAATATCTATACCTGTGAAAACTTTGATTAATGCACAGATTTACAGAGAGATTAGGGGTACAGGCTACAAGACTAGGACCAGTCCTGCAGGGAGAAGGCAGATGAGTGTCAAAATAGACTGGAAATGCAGGAAAAACAATGAAGGTTGCTTTGATGAAAAAAAGGTAGGACAGAGGAAAGAGAATCACACTGGGCAATGGCAAGACAGGAATTCAGGAGTGCATTAGTGACAAGGTGTGAATGGAACAGGCTGGAGAAGGGACATCAGAAACTTAGAGCAGCAGCAGCTCACAAGGGAAAACAGTGGTATCTGGGCAGAGAAGTCTTGGCAATTTTGACTAATGAGAAGAGGATGAGGTAAGAGGAAGAGCTAATCCTCATGGCTTTTAGCTCAGTCCTTGAGCCCTTTATCTAAATTTGTTAATGAGAACTCTGATTTGGGAGTGGGAAATGGGATACAATAGCAAATAATCACATCCTATCCATCTCAAATAGGTATCTAAAATTAGCAAATGCTTTGACCTTATGCACTGTTTGTCTTAACTCTCTTTCTGTGTAATGGGGATAATAATAGATCCTTGTCTCAATGCAGTCCTGTGGAAAATGATTAGAATTGGTAAGCACTCTGACACTACTGTGATGCAGGCTCCAAACAGCTCATTGTGGGACCTGATAATTCTTTCCCAATTCACAGTTCAATAGTGCACAGCAAATAAGGCATGAGGTCACCCATTAAATGGTTTGGGTAAAAATTAAATACTGAATAGTTTCATGTCAAAAGATGTGACTATGTATTTAAAATTTGTATCAAAATTGTATCTATTCAAGAGGTATTATTACATTTGCGGAAGCAATGTTAATTCTTTTAATTCTTATCTTTTGCGTCTGCTAGTTGACAATTGTAACACTATTTTCATCGACATCTGGGGGTGATGTGATGTGTATCAGAGACTGTGGTTTGTGTCAGGTAACTTCAAAGGTAACTAAATATGACAGGTGTCTTTCCTATTTTTGGTATAATTTTGTGATTATGTAACCTCTTACATAAAACATTCCTTTCTCCGCGTGCATTAGTTGTGTGTAGATGCCGTTTTACAGGTTTTCCTATGTACCCACAATGTCTTCTAAGTTCTTCAGAATATACATATAAACATACAGGTAGATTTAAAAAGTAAAACAAGTTATCTTATGTCTCCTATTTAGTGCCTCATCTTCTCTTTAAAGCTGAGGTAGTGCCAATCGTAGAGCCACAGTGCAGTGTTTCTGGGGTACACAAGGATAGAAGTTGGTCTGGTTGCAAGTATGAAAATTCTGACTGCTTCAAACAAAACAGACTATCTGGTACATAAGATGTAGCAAAGAAAAGAGATTTCTGCAAGGTTATTTTCATTGCCTGTATGGCTTCCAGAGTCAGTAGGAATTCAAAACATGTATGCCTTGAAAAAACTCATACATTCTTTGGTTGTGTGGATTTATGTTTTTTTTTTTTCCTCTGATTTTGGGAAATGCGAGATTTTTGAGTTGGAGGATCATGTATATTCTGAATAGTATCAAAACAGAAGGAAGGGAAATGAGTAGCATTAGCTGCAAAGGAGAATAATATGTGCATTATCTGTGTGTCTCTACTGAAACAATTAAGATTACAAGTCTCTTGAGAACTACACTTCTGACGGCAGGTTTTTAGTGAGAGATTATCAAATCTGTCATGTTCTGTTGGGACTTTTTTCATCTGAAAAATGTCTCCTTGGAAATCAATAACTTCCTATAGAAACTTGAGTTGTCCTGAAATTTTAGTTTAGGTTGTCATCTACATTATTTTTTTTTCCCCTCCAATTTGGATGTGCAGATGGGTCCCTTATTCTATGCTGGGAATTTCTTTGATTTCTTTCCATGGTTTGGGGGATGAGGAGCCTTTAGCTTTTACATTATTCATGTTGTATTAGCTTTTTTGCTGCAATCTAGAAAGTACATGATATGAAATATAATTTGTTCACAGGAGAACAAAGGTGAGAATGTGATAAAAAGTTGTCATGAGGAGTCATGGCACTCTAAGGAAATATGATTTAATCCACACGTGTCTTAGATTTCTGGATTTAATTTTTCTTTTTCTTTTCTAAAGCAAACAAATGAAACAACCCAGAACCCTGGAGTAGTTTGAATTATCAAGCACGCAGAATCTTCCTAATTGCTAACATTAAAAAAAAGCCAGAAAAACCTCACATAGCTTAGATAAACTGTGATAGTTAATTGATTGTTTATGAATGTCAACATTTTTTCTTGGTCTATGATGAAAGGAAAAATTTGAAATACCAGTGTTTTTTTTACGAAGACCCATTTCTACTTCTGCATGGTTTTACAGAATCAAGAAGTGGGTTGGAGGGGCCTTGAAGATGATCTGGATCCAACCAACCACCTGCCATGGGTGGGGCAGGGACATGTTCCACCAATAGACCAGGTTGCTCAGATCTCCATCCAACCTGGCCTTGAACAATTCTAGGAATGGAGCATCCACAGATTCTCTGGGCAACCTGTGGCAGTGTCTCACCAATCTCTCAGCAAAGAATTTATTCCCAATCTAACTCCTTCAGTTTAAAGCCATTACCCCTTGTTCTTATCACTACATGGCCATATAAAAAGTTCCTCTCCATCTTTCCTGTAGGTCCCTTTATGTACTGGAAGATTGCTACAAGGTCCCTAGGGCCTTGTCTTCTCCAGGTGTTTCCCTTAATTTAATTTGTTAAGTGGACAATATCAGAAAACACAAAATTAGGAATCCTCCCTCCCCCAACAATTATGTGTCCTTGTTCTGCCTCTTTCTGGTAGAGGTCTCTGCTCCTTTCAGGACTCTGCTGCCCTCAGAAGGCAGGACTTTGAGGGTGTGACTCTGAGGTTGGGTCTCTGCTGCTCTGCTGGGACAGGTGTTGTCCTCTGCAGACATGCAGCTCCTGGCTCATCCCAGGTAGAGGCTCAGTGAAGATGAGGATGCAGGAAGAGATCTTCTGCTGGCAGCCTGAAGGTCTGCTTCCCATGAGCCTGGACTTGTTGCTTAGGGGAGATCTGCTAGAAGGGATGGTTATTAACAGATACAATCTTGCTTGCACCTGTGAAAAACAATAGCCAATATTGTTGAGCTCTTATTGTTATGACTGGATAATTAAATATTTTCTGTAATAGGCCTCAGGACCCATTTTATACTTTCTGCTGACTGCTCTGTTTACTATTAACCTAGCATGCATGTACATTGACTGGCTGTGTTCAGAAAGAAACTGTACTAATATTGACATTTTTTTTAGTAAATTTTTGTAGCTACAGAGTTGCTTTGCTTTCTTCACACTATTTGTTTCATTGATCAACGAAGGAGAACCTCTGTGTACATTAATGATGTACAGCAGCAATACTCTAAATTTCCTTTAAGGCATAATGTAATAAGAGATATGTATAGATTGTGCTGAGAAAGGTTAAGGTTATTTGCAGTATATTTGGTTCACAGAAATCTGTGCAAACAAAGCACTGAGTAAGCAGTGAAATGTGGAGGGGGAATAGCACACAATGGACAGCTAAGAGTTCATTTATATTCCAGCTGGGTGTTCAATGCTTATCTGTTTCATAACCTTCTATTTTGCTTACAGGCTTACAAATAGTTTCTTTCTTTGCTTTTAATCTGTTCTTCCTTTCACAATCTACCTGGTTAATTTTAAAAGAATTTCTTGATCAAACCTATACATTCAAAAATTTTTCAAAATAATACTGAATACTTTGGAAAACTTGAAAGATATGCTAAAATTATTCAAGTAACTAGACATGTCTCTGCAACTTCTGATGCCTTAATGCACATTTCCACCCATAGGATTTTGCAATTATGATGTGTCTCTGTACAGCATTAATACAAGATTGGGAGCCAGGTCACTACTGGACTGAGTGCTGACCAATATTAAAATACTCAAAAGGGAGTTTTCAGTCTAAATATAGAACAGGAAGAAACAGGTCTATATCACAAAAATGAACCCAAAAAGCACCATGGCAAAGTAAATGATAATTGAGATTTTACTGAGCTACACAGTAGAGCTTGGTCTCATCCTGTTTCCCATAGACTGTTCCTAATACCAAGCAAAAGCATGACTTTTAGAGCTGGATCAATACTTTTAAGTGGTGAGAGACTACTTTTTGAGGCTCTCAGTACTATGCCATTGAGGTATAAAGTCAGGCTGCACCTTTGGTGTATAGTATGTTTCGTTTCTCATATGAATTAAGCTCCGTTAATAGATGAGTTCAAAGAACAGACATTAGATCTCAGGTGGAAGAGCCCTCATGTAAGATCAAAAAATAGGAGAAAGGGGATTTAAATGCTAGTATTTTCTCCTGTAATAGTCATTAGAATAAATGATCGTCTCCCACAGGGATGTGAGTGGGAGGATATATAATATGCATATTTTATATTTATGATATATATTAAAATATGCACATGTATGTGCATCTGTCTTCACCCCCCACAGGATTAATCTGGCAGGATTTCTGTGCACATTTGTGTATGCTGTAAAGCTTATTTTTCTATTTATTTTGGCCGTACACTGGTGCCTCAAACTCAATTGCAAATACAATAAATACAATGTCTACCTCCCAGACGAGCACCCCATGCCCAGTTCTTCACATTATGTGTTGTGGAATATTCCTGTGCTCACTTGGGGTCAGCTGTCCCCTCCTTGGCAGCCCAGGGTGAGGAGAGCTGACCCAGCAGGAGCTGAAGCACTGGTGTGTTACCAGCACTGCTTTAGTCACAAATCCAGAGCACGGCAGGGCTGCTGCCCCTCCCAGGCAGGGGTGCTCAGGAGCGGTTTTCTGCTGGGTGCATGGCACAGGAGGGATGTGTTATATCCCCTATAGATAAAACAAGGCTGTTGAAAACATCTTTAAAATTAAGAGGTAATCTCTGTACAATTCGATGTAGTTGAAGACTGGTGTAACTTTTACCAGGCAGACCTTCAATGTCAGGAAAGAATCTTGTTTAAAAGATGCAATTTTAATTTTTTTTCCCCCAGTAACTTTGTAACCCCAAATTGTTTATCTTCTTTTTCTTACTGTGTTTAAAAAGTCCACTTTCTATTTTCAGAATACTCAGTATGATTACTACATAGTCTTTGGCTGTGAAGGGTATTTGTAATTGGGTATTTAACCTATCAATTCCATGGGATTATGATATGTTAATCATCCTCTTACACTATAAGGTCAGGAAATTAAAAAGCAATTTGCATTCTTGATGAATAAGAATTTATTGAATTTAATGACTTGTGTTTGCATTATTGCTATAATATCTGGTTTAATTACTGTATAGACAGGAGAAAACAGAAACAATGTTGTTTCTTTACTGGTGGTGATTCCCTTTTTTAATCTTTAGAAAATTTTGTGTTCAGATGGATCTGAAAAGATGTCGACCATCTGTACTACAACTGTGTTCTGTTCTGAGCTCATGTGAAAATTGGGTTACTCTTAATCTATACATTACACCTTCACACTTTAAATGTGGCAATAACACTTCCAAGGAGATGACAAGACTATATTTGTAGAATTTGTTGCATTTATTGTGCAATCCTAAGCTTTACAAATGTTTAATTATATTGCTATTATAAATAAGTGATTTTAATTCCCATATAAATACTGATGAGGATAATGATAACAAATGGGAAAAAGTAATAAAATCGTAAATTAGTTAGGTAGATTTTTATTGTGAATTTGTTGTTCTATTCTCTGGCTTGTTATATTTCTTGCTTGAATGGCTGAATAGGATGGTTAGGGTATTTGCTTTCTGATTGCCTTTTAAAAACTAAAGTATGGGCTGTTCAAACTGAAGCTACTGTTTTCTGAAGATCAAGTTGCATCAGAAGCACCAAAATCCTAGGATTCCTTCAGGCGTGAGAAATGAAAAATTCTGCAAAGTGACAATAATTGATTTAAAAATAGATAATAATTCAAGTGACACTTACTACAGAAGGAAGATTAAATAATTCTGACAATTTTTATATTGTATTTCAATACATCTCCAATATGATTTTCAGGAAGTAATTATTTTTTCTGATAATTGGCTGGGTGATGAACTGCAAAACAGAGCAGTTTTAATCAAAGTTAAAAGCTAGATTCTAAGCTATTGTTTGCTTGCCTGTTTGCATTTTTATTCATCCCTGTGAAATTTTATTAATTTTCACCAGATGAGAGAGAGATTCTTAATTATTTGATTTTTAGTTCTACCAAGAATAGATCAAAACCCAGTGATAAAAACTGCCTTTAAATCTGCAGATACAAAATTGTTTTGGAAGTGTCATTTAGTGTCAGAATTTACCTGATGAACATCTCAGTTTTGTTTTGAGAAATGTAGAATAATGTGTTTTGTTTCAATGTTTTCTGAAGAAAAAAAAAAATATTTTTTTAGAAATGTCTCCTAATTTTTGCTTGGTTGTATCCATGAGCACAAACACCTGATGGGAGAGGGGCATCATGTAAACAACAGAGCCAGACACTGAGGCCCAGTAAGAGAATGAAGGCACAATTCTACATGAAAGTAAGAGGGAGCTTTTTCAGTGTTAAAGTGCTCCAAGTCTGGCACAGGTTGCTCTGAGGCTTTGTCAAGTTTCCATCTTTTGAGATATTCACACCCATGGCCCTGAGCATTGTGCTGGGAGTAGGAGACTGGACTGGACAGTCTCCAGAGGTGCCTCCCCTTCTGTGGTGCTGTGTCACTGGAGAGATGTGCAGAGATGGCAATGTGCACACTGCTTTCTGCCCACTTACTCAGGCTGGACTGGTTCTTCAAAGACTGGAAGAAGGAATAACTCCAGTACAAAACCAATAGGAATGACACTTTGGAACAGATCTGCATTTCACAATTATTTACAACTAAAAACCACAAGACTGGTTCTAATAAGAAGCTCAGTGTCCCTGTCTAGTAGTGTAGCAAAAAAAACCCCACTCCAAAACACATAACTAAAGAAAAACTCAACTTTCAGGGCTACTCTAGGCATCATAATGGTTTGAGAAATGAAGAGCGCAGGAATAGAAAACAGAAGCTTGCTTCACAGTCAAGGAAACACAGGATTAGGAAAATTATTCTAATGGAAATAAGAACATGAAACCAAAGCAGAAAATAAATACTGAGCAATGAAGCTGAGTGGAGCTTGGCAATCTTGACACTGAGATGTTACATTATGATGTAAAGAGGTGAACGTCAGACAATCTGTGAGCAGCTAAAATACTGCATAGCTCTGTGTTGTAACAAAACCTAACACAAAATCTGTACTTTAGGCAATGTTGTATGATTAAAGAAATGTTCTTGTAATGCTATCTGAAGCAGTATGCCAGAATATAGCAAATGATACTTTAAGAAAATTGACATTTAAAGTTAAGTCTTTATAGGAGTAGAGCAGCAAAAAAAGCAAGCAGATAACCCATCAAGACCTATTATTGTAAATTAGTTGTAGTCATACAGCATCTTTCTGGAAAGAAAAGGCTGTTTTTCTACCTAATAAAAATTGAAAGTGCACCTATAAAATCATGAATGATATTTCTTTAGAAATTGCTCCTCCAGTTAAGATACTTAAGATGAAGAAAAAATGGATCAAACACCATATTAAGGCATGTACTTCCAAGCACTCATAGTTACTGAGCTCTGAACCACCAGTAAGTGACACACATCATGGAGCAATGCTCATTCTCATCAGGGAGATCCCCAATGCTTCAGTTTGGTTTTGTCGCATTTTCACCTCTCTGCTGTACATTTCTTTGGGTTTTACAGAGTCCTGGCCTCCATCAGTTGTTCACTAGATAATAATTTCATACAAGAGTACAAGGGTTTTCCTAATACTAATATTTCCCATTCCTTAGACAAATGTTATCTGAATTAAAGGAGGATATAAGGTAGCTGATGACTCAGCACTCCCTTAGTTTCCTGTAGCAAGACAATCCTTAAAATAAAGCCTAGCTGAGGAATCCAAAGGATTCCTAATGTTTTAGATCTGCTAATTCTATCTTGCAATATCAAGTAGTAAGTTTATATTTTGTTTTGTCTCCAGTGATGTGTTTAGAAGGAGGTTACGGTATTTTGTATCAGCTGTAAAGGGTTTTGTTTATAAGTTTAATAAGAAAACAGAACTAAGTCCAAAAAATAATTTAAAGCAAAATAGCTAATTATGGAATTACTGAATGGTCCATATTATAGCTTGGCTTGTAAAAATGTAAAGCCTAGTTGCTGTGAACACTGCTTATGAATGTAATAAATTGTAACCATTTAATTTGTTTATTTTTGTTTATTCTACATAGCATATTTTTTCCTCAATAGAGCTCCTGCTTCTCTGCTCCTGTCTTTTATACTCTGAATATCCCTGACCAAAGCTCAGTCTTTGATGAGAAATGACATAGCTGATAACTCAGCAAGTTTAAGGCAGATGAAGCCTCTGAAGTTCAGACTGAGAAAGCAGAAGAGAACAAGAGCCTTTGCAAGGGAAGTTTGTGTTAATAGTTAAAGCATAAATATTAGTCCACCCATATAGGGTTTTTTTTCTGAAAATGAAGTAGGTTCTTCCCTGCCATTTGCTGATAAATTATAAAGCTGCTTATTTTCTCATTCAAGAAGTAAAAATATACTGCATTCTATAAAGGAACTGTGAAGGTTTATAGATTAACATTATTTATTACAATGTGCTGTTCATCCTACAATCGGGCAGGTTTGCAATTGCCAAAAAATACTTTGAAGAGGGAAGAAGGATAATAAAAATAACTCGGAGACAATATGTTATCACAAAATAAAAACAGTTGTTTGATCTGGTACACAACTAGCAAAGATATCTGAGTAATTTTGCTGAAGTTTTAATTTGTTAGTGCAAGTAATAAGAGGTAATTATGTCTCTAAAATTGTCTGTGGAGATTCAGAATTTGGAAAGAATGGAGCATGTGAGTCTTAAATACCAATTCACTTGGTTTATGATTGTATAAGAGCAGCAGTCAGAAGTGCCCCTACCCTCTATCTTTTGAAAACTAATTGAAAGAATTAAATTAGGATAATATCATATTGCACTCAATCTTATTACCACATAATCACAGCAAAAATGTTTAATCAAGACTTTCAATTTTCAATTGTAGTTTGTATTAAGTCTTTAAGGGGATATTAATGTCACTTAAGTTTAAGCAAAATCTTATGATCACAAATGCATATTTCAGAAAAATAATTAATGCTTTTGAAGATCATTTAAAGTGATATTACTGGATACCAAATTAATTTACATTTAACAAATCTAGTTGACATAACTGGCTTCTGTGTGGGGTATGTTTGTTCCATAATTCCTTTAGTATTTTTTGTTGTATTGTTATTCATAGAGAAATGAAAAAGTTCCTTGTAACCTGGTTTGGGGGTACAGCTATTCATTATGCATGTGTGGTGGGTTTAAGATCCAACACTTTGATGTTAATTCAACACTGGATTATACAAACAGTGTTTAATTTGTTAACGTTAGTGTGGATTATAACTTTCTATGAAGGGAAGCAGATTGTGCAGTTCAGATAGGTGTGTTGGCCTTTTTCACTTGCAAGAGAGAAGTAAAAAGTGACATGAGCTGAGGCATTCAATTATTCTTGACCACATTTCCATCTGAGACCTAAGGAGTGGGCAATGTAAATATAGGTTGAGGAGCAGATAAAGTTATTTGTGGCTAATTTTTATAGTTGTGTGCCTTCTGCACGGCAAGGACTAAGTCAGAATTGTTACAAGAGACTGGAAATTGACTTTTCTAGGACTACCTTTTCACAAAGATGACAGCCTTCCCCTCCAAAAAACCTATAATTTTCACTGTTTTCCTAAGGACCTGTGTTTTCCAAGGAAAAGTGTATGTGTGCCTTCCTGTTCATGTTTCAGAAGTTGCCTAGTGAATGTTGTATTGCTACTTGCCCAACATATTTAAACTGTACACCACAGTTATCATAGAAGTTGCATTTTGAAACCTGGGGGAGATCAGAAAAGTCAGGAAAGTGAAGTGTTGAGGGAGGTCCTGGGCAGGTGGTGGTTTGTCCCTGGAGTTGTGTCGTGGTGGTGCGTCAGCCTGGGAGCCCACGTGGCTGGGATATGACAGATAGGTCAGAGACTCTCTTTAGCAATGATGAAGATATTCATCACAAGTAATATGCAGGTGTGATTTGCAGTTTGAGGTTCTGTGCTTTTTGTGCTTCACTCAGAAGGGAAGTCAAAATCATGCAGACTGCTGAAATCAGTAAGAGCAGATGAAACCAGGTGTGCAACACATTATCCATACCAAGTGCTTTCCATTCCTGGCAATTGACCCTTAACTTGCCCTTTATGAGGAGGTTAATATCACAATTTCAGCAGTAATTAGATGAATGGTCATGCTGCAGATACAGTGGCACAAACTGTTAAGGAGTGACCTGATGACCACAAGGGAAATAAATGCTTGTATAAGAGGTCCATTTCCTTTGGAAGGGTGGTTTGGTAATGTTATCTGTCCTGAGTAGCTGGTACACTTGTAGTGCTATCATTAGGAAAGAACTGTTAAAGCAGACATTTAACATAATTTTTTCTCTGAATAAAGAACTCCATATGTAGATACTGTTATTTAAATATACGTAATAATTTATGTTGATATTAAAAATTTAATATTTATATTTATTTAGGTAGATAATTGTAGTAATATTTGTATTTATGCATTAGAAATTTCTAGGAAGTGCTAGGATAGAAATTGCTACATTTTTTGAATAAATAAACAAATGCCTTTTAGTTTATCTTAAGAACCAGTGAACTCTCACAAAAGTTGCAGTTGCATTGAAAAGAAAGGTTGAAATATAACATATGGTGTTCATGGAGAAGAAGAAATGCTCCCACTCAGTATTGCAGAGTCCCTACTAAGTTTTGGACACTGTTTGCAGAAGAAGATAGAGTATCAGATTTACAGCTTAGGTTGCATCTCATATTGTTATTGGAAAGCGATACTTGTTAGTGAAGTGTTAACTTCTGATTGGATTTTTTGATAGCAACCATGTGACAGAAAATAGATCAAGAAAATATTTCTCTTAATCCTTCCAAGAATGGTCACAGCAGTACTTCCTATCAACACAAGGACTGGGGGTTGCTCTCAGGTTCTCCAGCTGCCTGTGCCATCCTGACATTTTCTCTTGAATATATGAGAAACTCCCCTAGAAGAAGCACATTTTATGAAGGGTGGTTAGTTAGCTGCTAGGCTCCTGCAGCTTTTCTTCTCTTCCTGCTTAGGAATGTGTATAGAAAGTAAAAAAGAATATTTTCATTGACTTGTAGAGCTTGGACTCTGTCCTATTATCAGGCTTTGTGGCTCTGGGATCCCATGCTTCCTGGAATGCTGTCATAGCAACTGAGGATATTATCTACATTTTACTATTTCTCAAATTAGGTGACTCAGACTATTGGTCCTTGTATCCCACAGAAGCAGAAAAGAATTACAGGTCATGTCACTATAACTGGATGACTGAAAATAAGCCTAATGATCACTGACATTCATACTCATCAGTTTGACAACTGGTGCAGATGCCAGCAGTGATGTGTCTGACTGCTGACAGGCTTAAGCAGCCCTCGGTCTTCTGAGCATATGGTTTCATACAACTGCACCACTGAGTCACACTAACAGTGTTCTCGAATAAAGCTGAGGGAGCAATGATGGAAAAAACAGCAAACACTTTTTTGTTTTCATAGCTGTTTGAGGATTTTACACTAGATAATTGTCTATTGCTCTGAATTCCTCAATTTTTATGAAAATAAATTCATCTGAAGACAGAGTCAAACAAGGAAAGTTACAATTTGGTTCATATTTAGTGCCAAGACTGATGGAAGGCTGGGATAAAATAACATCAACACCATATGAGATTTCAGCTTGGGGTATGGTACACATCTTCCCTCTTCCACTTTTGTGGTTTGTTTGGGTTTCTTTTCTTCCCACACCTTATTAACATTGCTACAAAGATTAACACATCTTTTACATCTGGTACATTGTTCAGAAAAATTAAAATTCCCAGATGTTATCTGTCCATTACATTTCTACTTCTTTACCAATTGCCTTTTGCATTCATTACAAGCACCAAGTCCTTTATCAGCTTTCTGTGTTGATGACTCTGCATATGTCATACCATTCTATTATTTAATTTATTAATCTGGCATCAGTTATATGATTGTTCCTGTGACTTGCTGTTATAATCTCAAAATGTATTGTAGTGTATCAAAGTGGTAGAATCCAGAAGTTTGCTTACGTTCCCTCTCCTCTTCTAAGGTAATAGATTTACACTTAAGCTACTATTGTAAAATTCACATAAAATTTAAACATAGGGCAGCTGTCCTAAGTGAGCAAGGGCTGGTTTCAATGAGCTCTAATGAAATTACTTTGTGACAGTTTTTTTCCCAGTCACACTAAAGTATCCTGATAACAGTGGATCTTTAATTATTGGTGTTGTTAGGGGAAAGTATCATTTTATCACAGTGGCGTATGACCTAGGATGTATATATCTCATTCAACTCCTTATGTTTTCTGTCTTCAGTAAATTTTTTTACACTTTTTTTTTCAGGTTTTATATTGCTATCAATATTTAATGGGCTTTCATTGGAATTTGAATTTCAAATCTAAAGCAAAAGTAAACCTAATGGCTTCTGTGAACTGGGATAGAGAAGAATTAATCTGTTGCCTTTTTGTACATTTTCTCGTTTACCACTCATTGTCTTGTAGATACTTAATTTAGGGTCCTCTGATTATCTGCATGGACTGATATCATTGCACTCCAGGAACTGTGAACAGCAGGACAGATGTTTTAGGAGTCAGCAGAGGCATCAATAGCATACTGGCATGAATAACAAAATACTCAACATATCTACAAGGATGAAATGGAAAAAAAATCACACAGACTTCCTTTTCTTGTTCTAAATGAAAAACTCGTGCTGGGGCACATTAAATGTTTAAGGTGCTGATCAACAGCAATAAACTTTTAACCTACTTCACTTTTATTTGGCTCATCAGGTGGGAGGTTGTATAAACTATAATGCTCTCCAGAATAAAGGAACTAAGGGTCCATTGGAAATATTTGAATTCAATATACAGGTTACTATTCTTCCAAGACTTGCCTTTCCCAGAAGAGATAGTTCCATTTATAACCCTGCCTGTTGTATATTCTGGTCAGGTGTGTGCAAGTGAAGACTGGGAATGTGTAATAGAAGAAAAAAAAGGAACAGATCATAAAAAACCCTCAGAATGCCAGGTCTATGTAAATCAGGATATGATAATGGACTAAATATTATGTTGTGTAACGTGACGCAGAGTTTAAAATTAGGAAAGGAAGTGAAGCAGAGTCACTTTTTTTTTCATAATCAGATCTATCTTTATGCTAAAGTAACCCACACATTCAAATATAGAGTACTACCAGTAGTAAGAGGTAAAATAAACCCATTTTTGGGTAGGCTTTCTCATAAATTTTGTTTAACAATATCGTCTTTGAAAACCTGACTTTAGTTGTAGAATAACTTTTGGACTGGCCTTACATTGAAGTTTTTACTGAGCCTGAACAACATTAAAATTGCCAATTTATTTGCTTCCACATAGTCTCAAGGTGAGATGTTTGTTTGTTTTCCAATGTGGGAATGAAGCGAGGAAACAAAATAATGAAGCTCTTGGAAATTGCTATCACCAATATGGGGCGCACAAGACGCAGGTCTGCTAGAAAGCAGGATCTCTATTGGTGTATTTTTGCACAAGTTTATGAAACACCCCAGTTTGACCAAGCTGTGAGCTTTTGAAAATCACATTTTACATGCTCTTAGTAAAGGCTTAGTTGAATTTTGCATGTACATGCCCTGAAGTTTCAAACCAAATGAGCTTATTCCAGTTCAAGGCCGCACAGGATTTTCCTTAATAATTACACTGAGCTTGCTTCAGACTATGCTGGGTCCACTTCTGTGCTTCTACCGGGTCTCATGTGCAGTATGGTGCATGTGAGCTGAAGATGACAATAACAAACAAACAATCAGCTTCATTAGTTTCAGGGAGTGAATTGGACCTAATATGAGTGGAATAATTGTCTTAGAACTTGGTGGCAAGACAGAGTGAAAGTCTGACCAGCAAAGGGATTAAATTATTATGCTGGATTGTGTTTTGTACAGTGATAGGCAGGGTGTTGGGATTAGAAATTAGGTGAGGATTGGAAGTGATTTCTCAAAGTCAGTTGGAAATACTAGATCTGGTTGATGCTGAGACCTGAGAGAGTAGAAATTTGAGACTGCGATTTGCAGGGGCAGATTATGTAACAGAAAAAAACTAAGGTTTACTTGTAAGAATAAAAAGTCTGTCCCTCTTCAAGTGCTCAAGTCCCTGTCTTTCTGTCATGTGAATTAGAAAGAAAAACTCCTTGACCTCACTGCTACTTTGCCATAAGAAGTGCTGGATAATGTATGACTCGTTATACTACTGATAGTAGTAACCCAGAGGGATTATCTGCCAGGCAAACTGACACATCAAACATTGCTTCTGCAATATCTGGGATGAAATGCACTGAGGAGGTACTTCATGGAGACATTAGTTATAAAGGCCACTGGTCATGCAGTACAGTGTTTGTTCGTGGTTGGACAGGATGATGTTACAGGTCTTTCTCAGTATAAATGATTCTGTGTTTCCTGTCTGTCATAGTAATCACACCAAATTTGTTTCCAAGAGACTTGCATGAAAATATGTTAAAATGGGTGAAACTTTTCATGTTTAAGTGAGGGGTTTCAGAAGGGGAAAGGACAAGACAAAAATAGAGTGCTTTTCTGAAGAAGCATCTATTCCAGAGAACATATGAGATCCTGTTTCCTCAGTGACTGACTTGATTTCATCAGGATCTGACTGGCAGCAGTCCCAAACTCCACAGCTGTATTTTCATGCCATGGATTTTGACCTTAGCAACTGATCTTCCATTACTGGGTGCTCTGGCAGGCATTTCAAACTGATACAAAAAGGAGAGACTCCCGACCTGAATTTCACTGTCTCTCGGTTCTTTGTTTTGAACCAGTATGTTACTGTCTCCTTTGTACATAAAGGGCAGCTTGGGCTGTACAAGATATGAAAGGAATGTGTTCCTGAAAAAAAGGCCATCTTCTGCTGTGAAGGTGACATGAAATAATTTGTAGGCTCTCCCAATGGGAAGAACTTCCATCCTTTTTTTTATCCATTGAAACAAAGGTTTTTAAGTCTCAAAACCCCACCCCTATATATGGAAAAATATTTTTATTGTAATGCATATGCAGAAGATGACTGAAATAAATCCTGGCAGAGTGTATTCTATCTAAATCAACATACTCAGCTTTGCTATCTTAGCCATGTTTTTTTCAACTTGCGCGCTCTTCTAATAATGCCAATTTAATTTGCAACCAGGTTACTCTTGCAATGAACTATTATAAATTTGTTAGCATGTTAATTCTCATCATATGAATGTGTGAAGTAGTACAGTGCTAAATCAGGTTTTTATTAGAAATGTTTTAATCCTAGGGTCTCTCAAGACTGTATATGGAAGACAAAATATATTTTTCCTTTATCACACAAATATTTTCCTTGTGATAAATTGTTGTCGTCTTTAACCCCATGCTTGAAATATACACAAAGATTTCTTGCTATGAATTTCCCACATTCTTTAAAGATTTACAAGTTAGCAGAATGCTTTTTAACTTGTCATTTTCCCGTAGACCTTGATTGTGTTTAAAGAAATCATTAATGTGCTTATAACTTAATCATATTATATAAACTGTTGGACTCAATAATCTCAAGGGTCTTTAGAACCTAAATTATTCTGTGGTTCTGCTCAGGATAAAGGAAAACAAATTTCCTTTTCCCAGACAAAGGAAAGTATCTCAGATAGGTCTCTTAAGAATTTTCTTAAACCACAGTCATAAATGCTGTTTGGGAAGAGGAATTGTCAAAGTTATGCAACTAGCATGAGTATTTTGTTATTTTGACAGTGGCAAAGGCTTGGGGGGATGGTGTAGGGAGGAGGGGAAATTCAGGCGAAACCTAGTACTCCTGCCAGCTTTTGAGAATGAGTTTATACCAAAGCCTCTTAAAACTTGATAGAACATGATTAATACACTTCCTGCATCGTATTTACTCTGTAGGAGCTCTTAATATTACCTGCCTCCTCTCAAAGAGGATAATTAGGTAATCAACAGGCTGGATGTGCGTTTTGGTTTGGGTTTTTTGTTTAAATGTGTTAGTGTGATATTTTCTACAATTATTTCACATCTATGTGTTTTAGTCTTAGAGACGAGGTAATACAGAGATTAGAGTCAAGAATGATTTTAAGAATAATATTTTTTTAATACCCAGTGGATAAATAGATAAAAGCATGGGATGCGTGACAGCTGGGGAAAAGAATGAGGAGATAAAGAGAAACTCTATCAAGTTGAATTTAAGAGGAAAAAATGTCATCTTTCCTATTGACAAATTCTCAGGCTGTTAGAGAGGGTAGGGCAGCTCCTATACTTTCATGTGGCTGATAATGCACAGCCTCAGTCCAGAATGTGCAGCTTCCCTGATGTATTTATCTTACAAAGCACTTTCTTCTGCTGCTCTTGGCTTGATAGCTGTCTCTAGTTCAAGAACTTATCTACGTAGGCCCACATGGTACTACAGTATGTAGAGATGAACAAGTTAGCCTATCAAACTTCTCTGTGTTTTGCATTGGGATAAAAGTTGAGTCGTATTCTCAGGTCCTTTGCTAACAGTCCCAGCTTCCTTGCCACAAGTGATCTCAGGAACTGATTTCTATACTTTCTCTCTTTAAAACCTAATTTACTATGGTAAATTTGGTATTTATTTTATAAATATACCATTTACTATGTTAAAAAGACCTACCTATGCAAGGCTATTTTTTAGTACATTCTATACATATACATATTCTATATAACTTATACATAAATGTATAAGTTAATTGTAATCAAGAACTTTCTATCAGTTTACTGAAAGCTTTACATGAGCAGGAATTTGTATTAAGGTGAAGTTACTGAACAATATCCTTAAAAAGCTGCACACAACAAACATGTGTCTCCAATAAGGTTTCTATGGCATTGATGAAAGAGAGAACGCAGGAGATGGTAGGACCAAAGAAGAGCATTCTTCCCTCATCCAAAGCTTATCAGTAGTGTTTTCTTGCAGTGCTCCTGTCTGTAAGAATTGTGTGACAGTAAACTTCAGAAAAACAGCAACAGAATCCCCATAGAAAAAACCTAAACCCAAAACTTAAAGCAGATTTAATTTCATAACATAGGCAACACAATGCAATTTGAAATTCAAGGCATTAGTCATTTGAGTTAGATAAACTGACTGTACTTAATGTAGGTGGACATCTAGTGACGATTTCTCAGTTTAGTCCTCAAGTGTAGCCTGAACAAAAATATGTCTGACTCCTGCTGGTAGTCAGTACTGTACATAAACTGGCACCGTGTTTGCTATGTTTTGAATGGATAAAGGAGTGTTGTTGAAATTGTCAACTAAAGAAGCCAGAAGACTTAATTTTATGTAAACTGAGAGATTTGATAACTTCATCAATTACTCCATTTCCAGAACCTGAGAGTGGGGAGGGGGAGTGGTTTCTACAAGGTTTTCATGCATTAGTCTTAAATGATGAAATGTGTGAGACCAACCAAAGAGGTGGAGAATGTTGAGTAGAGAGGAAGGGTGTGGGTCAAGAACAGGTAGAGAAAAATAATGAAGATAAGGGGGTGGAGACTGAATTATTTCTAATGTCTGAAGTCTGCAGTATTGTTATCTTTCATGAAGTTTTACAGATCATTAGTCTCTTAACTGATGCTTATGCCTTTTGGTAGGTAGGGAAATATTTTTTTTCATTTAACAATGAAGATATTATTCATGTAAGATACCTTTTTTTTTAAGTAAGGATTAGTGACATATAAGCTTGGGGGTATATTAGCCTCTCACTGTGTATGCACAGCTTTCATTAGTGCTAATTAACTAATAATGATGAAGGTGCTGGGGATTGTCTGGAGATTAAAGAGCAGCTGGAAGATGCTGATAACCTCTGATACTGCTATGGGCCATTGGCCCTAGCAAGTCATTAATCTTGGAAGTACCTTGTACTGTTATAAAATGACAAAAGTCTTTGGAGATGGGGAGGAGGTAGAAACAGGCAGGCAGGCTGGGAGGTTGTAAATGAATACAGGAGGATCCAGTCTCATAATGTACAGCCCACAGGAACCGATCTTCTAGTTCCTATAGCAAAGGGAAGGCTCCTGGGTTCTTTGGGCATCCTAAATATGACATTTCCAAGTTAAATCCACAGAAAGAAGAAAGGAGTAGGAACATTGTGTGCTGTATATCTGCACTTTTAGTTTGTATATTTCAAGGAACTAATTCCTTTTAATATAAATAAATTTGATTAATCTGTATTCAATATGGGCTAAGTAATTAATTTCAATATATGAGTTAAACGTTTTACCATTACCTTTCATATATGATTCAAAACCTTATAAGACTGCATCATGCTTGCTGTCACTGTGTGCTTTTATAATGAGTTGCCAAGAGATTGGTTTTGGATGCATTGTTAGCTAGGCTTTGATTCTCTCTTCTTCTGTCAGTTATATTGCTTTGTTGGGAGATACTAGCTACAATAAATTAAAGTCTTTAGCTACATTAAATTTAACAAAAGCACAATTACTGTACTAGAACAATACAGTGAGAGCAGTGGGGCCAGGTGATGGAGTTTAAAAGTGTTGTCAAACTAAAAGTGTGGTTTAGTCAATTGAATACCCAATTTATTAAGTACAGAAGTTATTTAAATAATATGTTAGACAGTAATTTAGGGTATCATAAGTCAAACAAAAAAGTAATCACTACATCTCATCTCCAAAGGCATTCATATTTTCTTCAAATTCTTAAAAGATTAAAGTGTCTAAAAGTGGTAAATCATTGACTGCACTTGCAGAACTGTTCTGAAAAGTCTTAAAGAAGATGGTTTTATAGAAATACTGCTCTGAAAAAATACCAAAGTTTAATTTTCATTACCTGTTTGCAGAATTGTAATTACGTTGTAACAAATAATCAGGAAGTCTCAAAGCTTTTTAGAGTAAAGCTTTACTTATATTTTCAGAGTTTCTTTTCGATTTCTTAGTGGACTCCCTTATGAAAAACCTAATTTATAGTTTTGAGTCTAGGCACTTTTACATGTCCATACTTGAAAGTCCAGGATTTTGGTTTTACTTTCAGTGGACTGAAATGCCAAAAGGAACTATATCAAAGTATGTCTGACAGACCAAGTACCTTTTTTCCCCATCATCTTGTCTTTTCCAGCTAAACTTAAGAGTTCCACATCTGTTGTTAATGCAGTGACATTTGTTTAACTTGCAGTATTATCTGTGATACTGCCATCAGACTGGCACAAGACTACCACCCTGGGACTATTTATTTACTTGGAGAAGCTGTATGTCCCATTCATGTTATTTATGTGAGTTTCATTTGAGCAGAAATCTTGAGATTCCTTTCACTTCTTTTCCTTTCTATTTGTAAAAGCTTGCTGTTTGGGGTTAGGGTTTTTGCTGGGTTTTTACTTTTTTGGATGGGAAGGTGGGTGTGTTTGGGTTTTTTTAAATTATTTTTATTTACTGAATCAGAGTGTAGGAGCTGTTATATAAGTTCTGTAAGCATTGAGGTCAAAGGGTTTTTACATATGGGAAAAGCTAAAATGTGGTTCTTTATGCTTGTTTACATAACACAATGGGAGTATATTTTTTAAAAAGTATTTATGCAGATAATTCATAAGCAGAGAAAGAACACTGAAAAAAAAATATGCATTGCTTGCATTTTTTTCAGCTTTAGATTCAGTTCTTGTTCCAGTAATTCTGCCCTAAAATTTTGGGTTACAGGACTGAGGGTCAAAACTTTAAAGATCCAGAACCACTTAAAGGATTCTTTGAACCAACAGGATGGAGTATTTTCCTTAAAAATATGGCATATTTATGTTGACATGGCTATCTGTTGGGGGCTTGGGGTAACTTTATCTGAGAAGAAAAGGTGTTGAGCACTTAAAAATGAAAGACGTGATGGAGAAAAGCAGTTCATTTTGGACTTGTGCACTGTGCAGTCCTGTGCTTATTGTTTAGCAGTTTATCTTCCTGGGAATGGAGAAACTCTTAACTGTGTGTCCAAGACTTCAAAAATTTTTAAGACAGATCTGATACTGAGTTGTTATGAGAACATGGGTTAATTTGGACATTAGTTAAGAGAGTATTTTTTACTTTGTTATACTTTTTAGTTCCAATGTAGCTATATAAATTTAGATGATATTCAACAAATACTAAATACTATTTCCTACTTGGAATGAGTGCTCCTTTGCATTCCTTATGCAAATCGGAATGCTTGTAAATCAATAGCCACTGTACAAGTTTATTCAGCTGAAAGACTCTATATTACAGGACTCTAGTTCTGTTCCACATCATGTTTTTTGTGCCAAAGTATGATTCTGTTTGAATTATTTTCTCTCCTGTTTTCATCTGTTTCTTGAAAATCTTCTGTCTATGAGACTCACCAAATAGCCTGACTGGCTCAAATGATCATTTTTCCTGTTTGAAAGTGAATTTTGTTTATTTGACTCTAATGACTTCCTTGAATAAAAATCAAAAACATTCTTTTGAAAAAAAAAAAAAAGAAAAACTCTGAAATGCACTATCTGTAAGACTGGAATTCTAGTTTACAATAAAAAATATTTAATTTCCATTTGAAGAAAATTTCCATAGCCATATCACAGAAAATGTTTTGTTTGGTCAACTGCTGTATCCACTAATGTATTTTTCTCATGGCAGGAAAAGGCTGTTGGCTACTTAAAAACATAAACATAGAGAAATGTGTTTATGGAACTACCATTAGTGCTGCCTCAGAATGAGGTGTAGCGACCCGGTTCGTGAGCGACATGACGGCTAAACTTACAGGCCTGTTGGGCTAATCACACGCAAACACCAATGTGGTGGACGGTGAAGAGCGTTTATTTCCGGTGTGCAAGGTTTTATATGACCGAGTTATGATGATGTCATCACCGTGACATTATGGGTTATAGAACTTTGGAGAAAGAGGGGCCCTATCTTCCCGTACAACGCGAGATCTTCCGATCGGCGTTCCCTATCTGACCACATCACATTAGTCTTGTTTGAAGTATGGCTCTAGATAAAAATAGCATAATCTAGAAGGTTCTGAGTATTGGGAATTCTTAATTTATGTAATGCTTTCATGCAGGAAATGACTTGCATTGTAGACTTTCTCAAAGCAGTCAACAAGGTATCTTAGAAAATTAGTATGAAATTTACAGCATTCTTTGAATCTGTCAGTAATGCTGATTTAATTTCTTAGTATTTGTCCACTACATGGATGTGGAATATTGAATTTCTTAATAGAGAGCTTTAATTAGGACCAGTGTGTATTGACCCTGAGATTAGCTCAGTTGGCATAGATCATATTAGCATGATGCTAATAATGCCAGTGTTGTGAGCTTAACCAGGGTATCTGCCATTCTCATAAAAGTTGGACATGATGGTCCTTGTAGGTCCCTTCCAACCTAGAATATCCTGTGATTCTGTGGTGTTATGCCAGCAGCTCTTTTTCTTGTTTTTCCTAAACTTTGAAAAATACAGATTGAACACAAATCTGACTTGAACAGGAATTTTTTTACCTATGTTTTCTGTCTCTTTGCCCAAACATAGAAGTGGGGAGGCTTAAGGAGGCTTTTGTTGCCTATCCTTTTGAATTAAAAAAACCCCACTTAAGTATATTTGTTTCACATTTTAAGTGATCATTTCTACTTAATTTAAGTCTGTATCTCACAAATGAAAACAATCAATAAATTGAGTTTGTGTTGCAGTGGCAGATTTGAAGACTGTTCAAGCAAGCAGTATATTAAAATAAAATTAGTTGTTGTATTTAAATAGTTAAAGAGCTCAGAAATTCATTTGCTAAAGAAACATCTGTATCCAAATGTGATGTTGAATTAGAACTGGAGAGCATGCCTCAGTGTCTGTTGGTGTAAAGCTCACAATTCAATCTGCCCTGAGTGGTGATTTGAGCAAAGCAGCCGGACCTTGCCCTGAGGTAGCTGAGTAGCGTTCACAAAGTCCTCCTGCCAACAGGCCCACTGGAACAGGGCATCTGAGAGGGACACAGTACCAAATGATGGGGCTGTGGTGATGGCTGAAACTGATGCTCGATGAGGGAAAATGTGTGAAGCTTTCAATTTACTTCAAGTGGATTTTGCTGTATGTTCTGGTGGAACTGACAGACTTTGCTCCTGATGTTTGATGTGACTCATTTTTCTCCTTAAACTTCAGGAAATGTTAATAATCTGTAGGCAGATTTTTTTGTTGAGACTAGAGGGAAAAATTCCACACTCTTTACTCAGCAGTGCCTTTAAAAAAATATATATGCTTATAATATATGTACTGTAGAATCAGTTGTGTAGACTCTTTGGGGTTTGCATCTCTCAAAGGTGGATTTTACAGTAAGGTAAAATTCTGGCATCTTATTTAGATACAGGAACATAAGCGTAGGACCCCTTTTAGAAAGATAGGAGCCTGTCATCTTTCACTACTATAATATATAATTGGTCACAAAAAAGTTAAAATGCAGAAATCGATTCAGGGAGAAAAAGCATACTGATATGTTATAGACATATTTTAAAAGGGCTATTTGATTTGAAGATGAAATAGTAGAAATCCCTGTAAATTCTTAGAACAATTCATTTCTGCTGAGTACATTTTGTATGGTCTGCTGAAGAAGGTTGTAAGATGCTTTTTCAATTCCCTATATTACTCTCTTGCCCTGGAGATTCACAAACCATAGTTACAGACTTGTAAAAAACTGAGGAAGAGACAAGGTTGCCATGTCTAGAAGGGAGAAGAAAGAGAAAGGGGAAACCCCCCCACCACGCACACGCCCCACCTGAAAGAATCCAAAAAACTGCACAGAATAAATGAAAGTTACATAACTCTTTCCCTCTAAAATATATAGGTCTAGCTTTCACTTATTGCTATACAATTGAAGATTTAGGACATTTCAAATGAGTAAATTATTCCACATAAAAAGTAATTTTAGTCCCTTATTGATGGCAGAGGTACAATTGGCACCAAATAAGGCTTCAAGCACTTTATTGTTTTCCAGTACAACCTTTTATACTCTCCATCTTAGATGCATTCCACCTGTGTGCCCTCTCTACCCTCCTGTGTTCGGTCAGTGCACCTCAGCATTCTGTGTTTCTTTACATTCAAAACTGTTCACCTCTCCTACACAGTTGTAGCCCATTAGGGATGAGCCACAGCCCCATTCCCAGTCACCACAAACTCTGTGCCCACACCTTGTTCTGTAAGCCAGGAACTACAGTATTCTCTATTTGATATTATTCTGAATGCTCCTGTACTCTGTAAACAATAGTCTTCTAAAGAACAACCAAAATCATTAGTTGCTCAGTTTCTACCCGTTTCAGCCCCTATAAATGTCTAAAAGATTAGATATTTAGGATTAGTATTAGCAAGATGAGATAAAAACCAATCTCTTGCAAGTTTTTTTAGCTTGGTTGCATAAGGCTTGGGAGCAGAGTAATGCCTACCTTATTAAAGCAATAAAAAAATAGGAGAAGAATTGATAGAATTGGGAAATAGCTCAAAGTGAAAGTGTGTGTGTGTGGGACAACATAATTTGAGTTCTAGAATATGTAGGCAGTATTAATGATGGAGCAGAGAAACAATGGATTAGACCATCTTGGAAGAACTTAGTTAGAGGTTGCGTCAGGCTGGCAAAGTTTTTTATTAAAGAATAATTCTGAGATAAATCAAAAGTTTTGAGAATATTAAATTACTTTCTACATGAAAAATTCAAGGCTTTAATTAACACTTTTCCCTCACTAGAAAAGATAATACCTTTTCTACCCTTCCAAATGTAGCTCAACATTTTAAAAGTTGGGTTTGTTTTTTTTTACAGGGTGTTTTTTGGATTCATTTGCCACAGTTGCAGTCAGTGAAACAAAAGAGAACAATTATAATTAAGGATCCTTGTATTGCTTAGTCACAGAAACCCCTGCATATCTATGCTCCAAAGTAAATGCTTTCTACTCTTCGATAGACAAATTAAGCTTAAAACTCTCAAATCAAGTGTAGACTTTTGTACTGTTACCTGCCAACTGTTACCTGCAAATGCAAATCTAAAGAGCTCATATGCTGCCTCCTTCTTCAGGGAAATCCTCCATGAGAAGAATATTTTTCTTCATCAGGTACAAAGCTGACCTTTTCCCTAAATATTAAGTGTTTGTGTGTGCCTACAACTGAACAGTCTTCTAGTACTGATTTACTGCAAATCATCCCATTTTGGAGGTTTAGAATACAAGCTAGCTGCTGCTTTTTGTGCTGACAGTAGCTTGAGTTGCTGACCTGATATGGCTGGCTGAGTTGCCCAGAAAGACCAAGACTCCACACCATTTAATTATCCATTTATCATCATTTCTTATTGCATGATGACAAGACGTTATCTTTTTTTAAGAAACTGAAACTATTTCATATGGGCAGTTTTAACTTCATGTTGTCTCGATTTCCAAACCTGACTCTGTTGGTTTGGTGTTATTGTACATGTGGAAATTTTAAAAATGGTGTTCTAATGTGTTTTGAGGTGGATTATTTGTAGGGGAGTAGACTTCTGTGTGATCCACTTTGTCTGTTATGGATTAGCTTACTCCTTAAGATTTAGACTGGTTAATCTCTCAAATAACAAAGGCTCACACCAGTTCAGCTGAAAGTAGGGAGGACAAGGACAGAGTGATAGTATTCAGTAGATATTAGGCAATATTAGATGCAATAATAGATCAAAAGAAACCCAAGATCAGTAGGGAACGCTTAGATCCGTCTGACTTTTTAAAAAACATGTTTTGCATTCACATCTTTAATTTGGAGACAGTAGTTCTGCTTCAATTCTTCATTTATTTACTTATTAAAGACAATTTTATATTAACTTTCTTCACTTAGTGGTTCTATTCTTCATCTTTGGATAATAATCATCATATATGTGATACCCTTGTGTTCTTGTTCATTCTTCAGTGTTTATGTGCACTAATATATGCAAATGCTCAACTCTAAGACTGAGTAAATGTGCCATGAATTTAATGTACTGCCATAGTCTTCATAGAATCCTATTTATCTGTTAAGTAATTGTATATATCTGTTATCTAACATGCAAATATCAACCTATAGAACTCTGCTTTTCAGTATGAACTCTTCTGTTGTTTTTCTGTTCTTCAAATCCAAATTTATATTAGGACTACTGAAAATTTAGGTGGAAGAAGGCCCTAAGAGATAAGCAGTCCAAGCCCCTCGTCGAAGCAGGGACAGCTGTGGGGTCAGATCATGTTGTCCAGGTGTAGATCCAGTCTTCTATTGAAGATGGTACTGTAGTAATTCACAATATGCAGCAGGTGTCAATTTTCCATTCTGAAGCAACATAGGTAACAGAAGCACTGAATTTGAGATCAGTAAAAATGTGCTGTGCCATCTAGGGCAAGGCATCCATTTGTGTATCCTTTGCGGTGTTTATAAATCAGTGCAGTCAGTCAGGTGCACGGGGCATCAAGGAAGATTTTCCTCCCCTTTCTCTCCCTTATTGCTCTTTTCAGATTCCTAATAATACCCCATAAACTGGTATTCACACACTCTTTCATATAAAAGAAACAGAAATCTCTTTGCTGTTGTGGTATTGTCCAATACCAAACAAAACTATGGATGTTCAAAGGTGCAGGTCAGTAGATAAAAATCATTCACGTCCCAAATGAATTCCATCCCCAAACGAGAGTGCAAGGAATTACTGGATGGTGGTGTGCAGTGTGTGCTAATGCTTTCAGGCTGTTTGAAATGGTGTGTGTAAGCAGTTAGGAATTTAGCAGTCCAGGTGTTTTTCAGGAAGTGGTTTTTCAGTGGTTTTCAAGGTAGTGTCCTGCAAGTGAGGAATTGATGCTTCATAGTCTAGCTCTTGTTATTTCTGTGATGTGCTGTGCAGCTTCAGCAAAATATCTGCTCTTTCTCCTATCCTTATGCCTAACTGCTGGAGGCATTTCCTAAGAGAAATACTGGGGTTTATAACATATTACTGGTCATTGTAAATTTTGTTAGTATTATCAACACAGAAGTAAAAAACTGACCTGGTATCAATACTGATTGCTCATCTCATCTATTTTATGTTTTGTTTTTCTTTTGTTTGGTAGGTTAAATTAGGGGGTGTTGAATTTTTTTGATTTTTTAATAGAATTTTCTTGTGTATTTCAGTGAAGACACAAACCAAGCAACAAAGCAGAACAGCAACTATAGTGTAGGTATAAGAAAGTTAAAGCTATCAGTACAACCTGTGTTTACGAAACAACAAAATGTGTTTCAAGGCGTATCTGATGTGTGCTGGGGCTCTAAATACAAATGCCACAAATAGTAGTAAAATAATAGTAAAATAGAATTTTAAAGAGTTTTTTATCAGTAGTAGTCATTGACCTATAAGTTTTTAAAACTAGCAGGTGATCATTGTAGGTCCTGTCTAACTGAACTATTTTATTCTAAAAGTTTTAAGTATTTGCTGAACAACTAAACCTTTATACTCCTAAGAATGGGGAATTAGAAATTTAAATACAGCATTTTAAAGGATTCCCTATGAGTAACCATGATTATAGTTCAATAATGTAGCTATTAACTTCCACAGTGTATTCTGTGTTATGATATTGGAATTAATCTTACTATAATTTTCATTTTAACTGTTAAGATCTTGCACTTGGGCTACTGTTTTTTTTTTTTCTGAAACAAAAATAAATTGACAAGAACAAAGGATAATCTGTGCTACTTTGCTTCTTTTTCTTCCCACCCCCTTGCCTTCTTTCTAGTTCTTCAGTCAGTCCTGATGGAAAAAATTATACGAGATGATGTGCAACTGTGTCTTTTCCCCAGGCAGCCTATCTCTGCTGCTAGTTATTCTTTGGCAGTCTGGATCTTTCATCTTGGCATTATGATACAGCCTGAATGAGAAAATTAGCATTAATAGCAGCAGCAAGTGTGAGGGGAGCTAGTTTAGGCTGCTGAATTTTATTCCTGTCTAGTACTCTTGAGGGGAGTAGGACCACTGAGAGTTGATGTGCGTGGAAAAAGAACTGAGGCAGTGTGCTTGGACTTTATTTCCCCTTGTTCTTAGAAAAACATTCTTCTTCACTGCTGCATATTTCCATGCTTTTTTATGTTCTTTTTTTCCTAAAACATCCCCATGTGAATAAAATTATGCAGAGAATAAATTTACCTGCAAGCAAACATATTTGGGTGGATTAGTAAGAATTTCAGCTTTTTCTTTTATTTTTTAGGTTCTTCTTCCCCACATCTATAAACAGTAGGAAATGTTTGGTTCTGATAGCTCAAAATTGAGGCAGAAGAAAACAAAATCAATGTTAAAACTCACCATTTCTAAGGCAACTATTCTTTTTCTGATGTTTGGGGGGGTAATTTTAGTGTCTTGCTTGGAATTCTGAAGGTCATTATTAGAAATTATATTCAGCCAAATTTTTGGCATAAAGCCAGATGGTATTGCCAACATCAGCAGTAGAAGAAAAATGTTAATTCTTATCAGTATCTGTTTCAGGCACACAGGAGTGAAATTTCATGGGACAATGTAAAGGCACTTGTAGCTCTTGGGCACTTTCTCTGATTTTTTCAGAGACTTTCTGTAAATGATGAGACCCAAGAATATAGAATTAAGGTATGCATACAGTTGATTAGTTTCAGGCCAGAATGTTGAATGCATTGAGCAAACAGTGAGAAATTTCAAGACATGACATGAGAAATCACTGGACCTATGGAGCAACAGGATGAGAAAGTGACAGGATTTATGGTACCTTGAGGAGTGGCTGGGCTTCACAGATTGTTAGGGGTCATGAGAAACGTGTCCAGACCTCCCCAAGTACACCAGTACTGGGGGAAGTACTAAAAACCTTTTGGGAAGTGAGACCTTGCAGGCCAAGTGGTGCCTTGTTAGTTGTATCACTGGTATCATGTTAGGCTGAGATGACCTGGACAGCAATATCAGAAATTCTGAATTAAGTAATATTTCAGCAAATCTGAGATTAGCAAGAAAAATTTAATTAGGCACAAGTTTTGGGAGCAAGCAAGAGTAGAGAGAAGAATATCAAATTGGAGAAAAGGGAGTATAACAATGGCAGGTCATGTTTAAGCAAGCCAATAGTCAATACTCTTGGCAGGTTGGACCTTGCACCTTTTCACTGCAGTGTGTTCTTTCTTGCATTTGAGCTTTGATGCTGATTATTTTCTGTGTGAGTGTGCTCTCGTGTGTGTGACCACCAGTGACCTTGAAGCAGGACTGTCCAGTGAGTGGGATGAGCGATCAGGGTCCAGCTACTGGAGACAGGGCCGTGGGTAACAGGAGATCTGGGGGAGTAAAAGTAGAGATTTCTGATGGGAGGACAGCTGCTCCAGACACCAGGAGTCCAGGGCCAGCTATCAGGGATCCATGTCTTACTGCTGGTGACCTCCTGTGGTGATTGCTGAGGCTCCTCAACACCTGTTGGTGTTCATTGAGTGCTGCTTATCTTTGTGTGAGTTTCAGGAAAGGTACATTTCTCCAGTTACACTGACCTGTGTGGCCAGGCAGGTTAGCACCATGTGCATCCCTGAACCTTTGGCATATGTGTAGAACCATTCTGGGAGGGTAAACCCCACAGCAAACAGCCTCCCTCACTCTGTGCAGGCGTGGAGGAGCCATAGGTTGCAGAGCCCATCAAAATCCTCTTCTGGTAACTTGTCACAGATTGTGAGCCATGCAGCCCCTGGGGGCACGGCACTCTGCAACGAGTGGGAAGCCCTGGCTGTGTGGGGGCTCAGGGTAGACTGGAATGGGATAGATTGGGGCAGGGACCTTCCTCAAACCCTTACCCCACTATGCCCAGCAGCAGGCAAATAGAGCCAAGATAATGACTGGGACAGTGGCCCCAGGACTGCCAGGCAAGGCCACGGGGACAGGGAGTGCTCCAAATGCACAGTAGGGATGGATGTGCCCAAATGCACTTCCAGCTGTAGTGTGGAGACACACCTTATACTGTGTCTGCCCCCACTGGGCCACCACATCACCTGTCACCTGAGAATTTATGGGGTGTTTACTATTAGCCCTTGAAGCCACATGCAGTAAGCAGACTTGTCATGCTGTGGTCATTACACATGAGATTTGTCATCTTGTCCCACCCTGAGCAGCTGCCAAGCCATGTTCTTGTGGGGAGTGTTCCTTCCTTCCCTGTCATCTCATGTGCTGGATGGGGCACAGCTGAGCTTCCCCTGCGAATAGCTTCCAGCTAGTCAAATCCAAATTTGTGCCTTTGAAGTGTACATACAGACCTCTGCTCGGACTCTGTCTGTACTGACATACCTGTTTCCAAGAAACTTCCAGGGGAGTCTGTCTGTGAAGCAAGTCATGTAGCCTACTTTGTCTAGAATTTGAGTCAAGTGCTTTGATCCCTTTCTCATTAACAGTTTCTCACTGTGTTGAATAAGTATTTACAGATTATTTTCCAGTACACCCGAGGTGGCTTCTCTTCACACAACTGATTTTAAAAACCTTCCCTGTGATTAGTTAACGTTTTAGCACCTCAGTCGCATTATTTACAGAGATCTGTTCTCGGCTTACTATTGGAAGTGTTGCTTGTACAGCAGTGCTGTGATTTCCTCAGAATTGTCTGGGATTACTGTAATCTTCCTAAGGTGAGCAGTCACTGGCATTTTCTGGGAAAGGCCTAGGATAAATGGGCCCATAAATTCCCACATCCTGTGCCATAGGGCCTCTTTACAAGGCTTAATTTTCTCACCTAGTAGGTCTCACAGAGATTCAAATGTACTGTGAGAGGTGGATCAGTGGCCACTGTGTCAAAGTGATTTCAGCTGTCTGTCTCATCCCTTTGCTTATTGCAGTATGACAAGACAAGAGATGCTAATGACTTAAAAATGGTTAATCTAGGTGACTGGTGCAAAATAAGTGAGACTGTGTGTCAGCATTGTGGGTATCATTTTGCTCCTACCAAATCTATTGCACAGGGTTCAAAAGGTAAAGTGTGTAACTTGAGGGGAAAAAAAAAAAAAAAAAAGAGATCTAGAGATCTGACACTGCAGCTCCTGCTGTCAGTGAATGTCCAGTGCAGTCACATATGAGAGGATCCACCACTGCCAATATTCTGTAGCTAATAGCATAACAGCCTAAGTATTAAAATAATTATTTTCAACATCTCTTAGCAAAACATATTGAAAGATCCAAAATATTTCAGAAGAAATTTAGTGCAGGTTGACTGTCATGGAAACAGTCATTTAGAAAAATATAGGTGCATATATTGCTCATATTTCCAAATTTTGGCATTAACCCAAAGCTAGAGTTTGCCTTAATGTTCTATTAATAAACAGTTAAGAAACTGTCACATTTTATAAAATATGGATTATTAATATTTCACTGTTTATCTTAAATTTCGACTTCCATACTACCCTATTTGTGTCCTGACTTCTGCTATTCTGAATAGGCATTCTGTTTAAACCATCATTGGGTTAGTTTTAAAATCTTTATAGCAAGAAAGAGTAGTGTAATAAACAGGATCAGCAAACTATTACAAGGATGCATTATTAAAAAAATAAATCAGAATGTGATTATTTGAAGTCAGAGCATTATAGGCTTGATGACATCACCCACTTTTGCAAAGTCTTCTATATTTTTTGGTAGTTTAACTGGAAACATTGTATGAACGTACTTGTGGACGCACAAGCTTTTCTTAATGTTCAAAAGGGAAGAATTAACAGATTAACAGGTTAGGTTTCAGGAATTTGTCTGTTATTTCTTTTTTATGTTTTCATTATATGTTCTTATTAAAGATAGCAGTGTCATATTTATTTAATTCCATTTATGATGAATGTCTGAACTAAAATAGAAGTTTTATTTTTTGCATCTAAAAATATTCTTTTGATAAAGTAATGATGAGTGGATTATTATTAAGGTAATCTGATTTCATCAAAATTGCTAAAATTATTTTGAAAAGAAAATATGAATTAGCTGAAAAATGAATTGAGATGTTCACGCATTTTTTTTTTTTTGCCTGTCTTCTGGCACCTAGATACTAAAAATGTCACACTTAATTTGAAACTTATATTGACAGCTCCCTGTTGTTGATTCACATTTGAAAGAATAGAGTTAGTAAAAGTGTGTGCTGTGTTCTCTCTCTATTTTCTGGACTTGTAAGAAAAGTAAAAACTGACCTCTGGGAGTTCCTTCAGTTCCATGGTTTGAGAATATCTTTCAGTACCTTTTAATACTTGTAAAAAAAACCCAGCTAAAGTTGGGGGAAAATTACAGTAGGCAGACTAAAGGGAATAATTCCAAAGAATGTGTACATTTAATACAAAAGCAGAACATCTGATAGAAGATGTTTCTTAGGGCTAATGCATCCTAACGTGTTGGATACTGAGTGGATGTGGGTGGGAATGGGAGTGGGGGTTGTCTGTACCTCAGAAAAAAATGCTACCTCTTTTCATCAACTAAATACTTTAAAAAGCTAGAGAAAGGACAGTTTTACTTTATAAAAATTTTACTTTTTGCTTTTAAAACTCTTCCTTTTGAAATATATGGGCAGAAACCTCTCGAATCTTGACACGGTGGTGGTGTGTGGGTGTGGGGACAGAAAAAAGAGAAGGCAAATGTTTGTGAAGTAAGGGAGAGGGCTGCATGCAGTTTGGGAGCATACACTGCACGGTATGGAATTACAGTGACAAAAAATGCTTAGAACAGGCAAAAGGAAGCTAGTTTTCATAGTATCCTCTGATACTGCAGGAAGCACTTGATATCACAGTGCTTAAAGAAAGTTCAAAATCATGAAGGTCATTTCCACTTCTAGATCACAAGAATTGAACTTATTTCTGATATTAAAAACTTACACAGTGCTAAACTTTTGTATTTGTGTAGTGCAGAGCTAGAAAATGTTCTTTCAGGTATAAAGTCAGTGACAGGCACTTTTAAGTAGGCATGGGGTAAGATTGAAAGTAGCACAGAATCATCAAGGTTGAAAGAGACCTTCAAGGTCATCGGGTCCAACCATCAATCTAGAACCACCATAATCACCTCTAAATCAGATCCCCAAATATGTGACACATATGACACATATGGTCATCTCTTGAACTCTTTCAGACAGTCTACCACCTCCCTGGGCAACTTATTCCAATGAATAACCACTCTTATAGTTATTTTATTGTTTCTTTCTTGGTAATTTTTAAACTGAACCTCCCCTGGTACAACGTAAGGCAGTTTCCTCTTGTCCTTTCATTTGAGACATGTCAGAAGAGATCCACTTTCTCTCCACTACAAACTCCTTTCAATAAGTCTGCTTAATGGCTATTCTAGGCTGTGAAATAGTTCATAGGCAAGCATGGTATCCCCTGGCATTTCCTCTAGTTTTGATAGGGCTGGTATCCTGCGGGCCGCTGCAATGGCACAGCTATCTCATTGCTCTTCTCTCCTGGGCCTCCTCTCCTTCATGCTATTTCCTGAAAAGCAGAGCATTTAGCCCATGAGAATCTCTTTTAGTCATTTTGCTTATATAACTCTTGGTAGAACGGAGCTTGCAAGAGCATACAGCTTGCATAAATCGTAAACAAATGACACTTTAGTTGTTGTATTTCTCACTTTCACGCCTTTTGCTGTCTTAATCTCCACTGTCTGGAAAGGAAACTAATTTCTGGTTAACTACAATCTAGTCTAAAGTGCTTGAGGATCACACTGAGATTCACCAAATGCTACACTTACTCTATGAAGTGTCTCTGTAGACAGATTTTCTTGTCTATATTCGTTGTGGCTGTTGGTGATTCCTTATTTTAGCAAAGAATATAAAATTAAGGTGCTAGGATCTTTACCTTTTATTATGATCAGAGAAAATGACTTGTGCCTTAAAAATAAGGATGATGGAGACATATTTGACTAAAGGGTCATACAAAGGGGAAGATCACACATGAGTTTTCTAAACATAGTCTAAACTCTTTGGACTTAAATACTGTAGAATGGTCTTTGAAGTATCATGTTAATGGTTAATGTGTGAACCATTTAAAACAGAGGGAGAGGGGAAAGTGTTGTATTGCAAATCTTGCAATGCAGAGCCACTCCTATAGTCTGAGAGAACATTTTTTCATTTAAAACAGCATTCATGAGCTTTCAGAATTCCTTTATAAGTGTAGAATGAAAATACATGCATATTTTGGCTCAAAATTTGTAGCTAAAACTAATCTCATGACTTTTTTGATAGCTTAAACTCAATTAATGCCTCTAAATGGCTGATGCTTATGCACAGCTAGGTATTTTACAGTTCTTTTTGTAATACCAGCACAAATCTCAACTGCTGAAGACCTCGCATTGGCTTTTCACATAATTTTAATATACTTAATATTCAGGTGAAATAATTACCTTAGCCACATCAAATATATTTAATCAAGTGGGAGGAAATGAAATTCTTTCAATTTACCTCAAGACTGACTTTCAATTTTAAATAAATTATAAATACTTTTACTTAGTCATTCCACTCTTTTAAAAAGTGATATTTGCAAGAAAAAATATCCTGTAGAGAAAAAGACAAAATATTTCATAGAAACAAGTGCTTAATATTATTTTACTCCTTCAGCACAGTGAAAGGTAAAAAACCATAGATTTTAACATGAGTATTATAATATAAAAGTTAAGACTATTGAATAAGCATATTGTGCATTCATTATAAGTCCTATCCAATATAGACAATCAGTTTGCTGTGTAAAGGGTCCAGATTTTTTGCCTTCATTCAAGTTACAGGACTTTTTCCCTCACATTTGGATACATCCAGAACATTGTGATCTTTGCTGGCATAGAGTTTGAATGTTTCTTTCAATGAAGAATTTAGGGATTTAATTATTTTCCTCACAAGTTGTTCAGTGGTCATGCATAACCAAAATGATTTGATGTTGCATGCAGTGAAAAAATATGAGCTCTGGAGAGATGCAGAATTTATGGTCTTAAATGTGGCCCTTTAATGGGGTTGTATTTCTTTGGTAACTGAGCAAGTACGAAGACAATGTCCTGCCCTGTCCCTACAGGTGTCTAGGCAAATGCCATTCATAGCTCAAATGATCTTACAGGACTTAGTCTCACTTTTACACTCTAACTTTTATATTAATAATAAACCAAGTTTTGTTCATCCTACTGACCCTTCAAGGAACACATGACAATTAGTGAAATGTCCTGAAATAATAATACTGTATTATTGATTATGTGTCATTCCTAAGTTGAAACCTAAAATTACTTCAGGTATTACACTACCAAGTTTGCATGAATAGAATGAAACACATATAAAATACTGAAATAAGGCATTGGCTATCTGATAGAAATCAAAATTTCTCCAGAAGACTTTTAAGCAGCTTGCTTTATTCTGCACATGTGTAAGGATAATAAGTTTCTTCAAATGATGACAAATTTATTACCTCTTCAGAGTGTTTTGTTTTCTGGATGATATCATAATAATTAATTTATAAAACTAAATGGTTTTTCATGAACCTGTATCTCCATTTCATGGAGGCCTTTTTCTCTGTAAGTCAGCAGAAAAATAAGTGTTGTTTATTTCTTTCTGATCTGGTTAAAGCTTCCTGCCACTCACTCATCAATGATTTATGTGTCAGTTCTATGGCAAATAAATATTAGAAATCCACAGAAAACATCTGAGACTGAGAAAGTGATTTCGCTATTATGCCCCTTCTAAATTAGGGAATTCAAGTATGAATTAGTTATTTGTCTACAGTCCTCACTCCAGAATTAGAGAACTATTTGTGTTTATACGTGTCTTAAAACAATGATCTATATCATATTCTGCAGAAGATCAATTTTGGAATAGCATTTCAAAAGATAAGATACAAATTTTGGGGTTTGGTTTTGGTATTTTTTTTACTATTGATTCTTTATTATACACTCTCTACAGAAGGGATGTCTGTAAAATACTGAAGTTAGTTATAGTTGTCACTACATTTTCCTGTAGTATCATTTCATATAAAACATTTTTATTTCAGTATAATTGCTAAACTCAGTCCAAACACTTCAATGTCTTTCAACAATAAAGCACATTTACTTAGGCTGGGTATGTATTAATATATTAGCACTCATAAATATACATGTCTTACATTCATATACAGGTATGAAAACAAATATATAAGGAAATACATTTTAGGATTAATTTGGAACATACCTAATATATAAATAATGTATAAAAAAGTGTTTTGCTACCTTAGTAGATCTCACTTCCAAAGAATTTAAAACCCTACTCCTTTTCTAAATGACTTAAACTATTACCTGGATACTCTGTCTTTAAAAGTAATATTTCTCTTCTTAGTCTAGTTATTGTACAGTAAAGTATATGTATTTGAATAGTCAGTGAGAATCTGGTTTGGATTTTCTTTTCCTTGAGTATCTGGAATCCAGTATCTGTTAGCAAAAGCCGCTGTGCACTGAATTGTATCAGAAAAAGGACAGTTGATTCTATGGCTTATAAGCACAAGAGTAAATGTACTAGGAAATATACTAACCTGGCATTTTTATCATCAATATCTTTCCTACAAAAATGAGAAAAAAATGTTAAACTTACCTGATTGTTTTCCTATATGTGAAATTGCTTTTTTTCCCCACTTTTTTTCCCCCCACTTAGTCTGCCACAAAAGAAAAGCAATAACATAATTGGTTGTACTGACTCCAATCTTTTAAAGGATATTGCTGCATTCTTTTATTTATGGCCAGAGCCAAAGGCTGCTTTTAAAATATTTAAGTTGCTTAAATGAAAATGTGATTTAAAAATAAAAGGCATTAATGAATCTTTGGAAGTTTGCATTCAATTCTGAAAGCTTATTTAAAACAAATCAAAAAAGTTTTAGTGAGTGCATAGGTGCAGATACTTATCTCTTTCATTCAGTTATTTAAATTTTTTAGTATTTGGTGTGGATGCAATTATTGAGAAAACCTATTACCTCATAACTGCATCAATAATTTGTGTACAAAGGGGAGGAAAGTGAGGTTTTGGTTGCTTCTTTTTTTTTATTACTTTTCTAAAATCTAATAGTTAATTCTGCTAAATATATTTCAGTCTGAGTTAATGAAAACACTTAAGTAGCTATGCATTGCTGCACAGATGGCAAAACATCTTCTGCTGTTATTCTGTACATCAGGGTTAGGTAAAATGTCTCATGATTCAGTTGCCTACCACTGAGAAGACACTAAAATATTTGGGGGTGGGGGATGGGGGAGGATAAACAAATCAAAATGTTCTTCTTCAAATGGTTGAATTTTGTCTGTTAGGAATGAGGTGAGCTTCCACAAGTTTTACATTTCAGTGAACCTGTAACCTGTTTTAGTAGCCAGAAAGAAGTAGCTAAATGTTCTGCTCTTGTAAAAGCCGCTCAGTTAGATTCCTTTTGCCAAGGGAAATGGTGTTGGCACACTGTGCTTCACCGTGGCTAAGGTGGGGTGTACCATGTTCCCTGTGCCCCTTGGTGCTGCTCAGCATTACCACACAGCTCCTCCCAGCTCTTGCCTGAGCTCTTGCAGCCCTCTCCATCTCCCGTGTCCGGGAGAGCAGCACAGCAGAGCACTGAGGGTGTTTCTGCTGTCCCCTCTGGCACGAGCCCAGCTCGGTGCTTCTTGGTGCCATGGGTGGGATAGGGGTTCTCTCAGACAAACCATCAGCCCCAGACCCACCTCTGGATGGGGCTTCCCAGCTTCTCTGATGGACAGTCAGGCACAATTGCACGCTACTGGGCAGAGCTGCAGGAGGATGAAGAGGGAAGCATCTAATCCTCATAAAATGTGTGGTAGGAATTGAGTGTATTGAAGGACAGATCAGGCTTTTAGAATTAAATGAAGCAATATATGTGCCGTATAATTTCTGCTTTGAAGTTCCACAGATTTAGCTGATCTGTGATAAAATCTTCTTGATTTTGAGAAGCAAAACTGGGTTGTGTTTTAGACAAAAGTAAAATGAAAATCAGTGGTGAAAAACTTCAGTACCACACTTAATCTCATTGATTGAAATGTTTAATTGAAGTGTTTACAATCAAAGCCGTGTTTAGACTAAAGCTCTTTTCCAATTAGATTCTCTGGAGTTCATTTTCAAATGAAGTGTACAGGAACTTAGCCAATAGATCATTTGCTTCATAAAATTTCAGCCTCCAGAAAAACTGCAGAGATGTTCTGCCATCTTCAAGCTTTTCTTTATCCTGTATTACCCTATTAGTGACAGTTTATAAACTTGTTTTTACAAAGAGCTATATTTTAATGGGAAGCATCTAAAAAGCTTTTGCAAAAAGAGTAGGACTAAAAATATTATGGGTAATTGTCATCAGACTCAATGGTACATAGGGATGCATTATAAAACTTGCAGGGAATATATTGTACAAGTTTTTGATAACGAAGGCTTTGAAAAGTCCTAACCTTAACATTATCATACTATCCTTTGCATGTCCTAGGTTCCCTAGACTTTATTAATTTTTCACATAAGCATAGGAATTTTATTTTTTAAAACATTATTAAGCATTCACACTAGAACTGCGAATTGTGCAATTTCAAAGTGTAATTTCAAAGTTAGTTCTTGTGTTCAAAGGACTGCAAAGGTCTTATCCATGGTCACTGGAAAGAGATCTACTGAATTTTCTAAACCACTTTTCTAAGATGCAAAAAGTTACTATTTTTCGTAGGTGGTACTGTGATTTACTTCTATTTTAGCAATTTCCTAGAGGAAGGATTTAAGAAAATGTAAATCTAATATTACCGTAACCACCATCTTAAGCTTAAACCACCATTTTATCTGTTCCCTTTAGCTTTTTTTAATATTTTTTTTTTTTTTAGTCAGCTAATATATTTGGGGATAGGAAGAAGTCTCACAGAATATGTTGTTAGGCTGCTACTTTGCAATAATAGGATAACTATTTCAAGTGCGTTTCAAATAATTTTCTTTAGACAAAATAATACGTTTAGGATAATGGCAGCTGAATTTCTACTCTTTCTTTAGAACCTTTTGGCAATTTGATTGGCTTGTCCAGTTCAATGTAGGTATATTTTAAAATGTCTTAACTGTGCATTAGATAAAGATAGCTTTAAACTGACCATTATGCCTGGATTACAGAAGTTGTGCATAACAATGTATTATCTCGCTCTAGTGTTAGCCACTATAACAATGTCATTCTAATTAGCTGTTGATAACAACCCCGTAACAACTGAAGAATGAAGCTCCATTGCTTGCTTGTTTTCTTGGATCAATATTTTTCTTCTCTGCATTTAACTGCAATTGTTGGCAAATATTCTATTTCATTCTGAAAAAAAGCTTGTATTTGTATTTTGATGTGTTGAAAGTAAACAAAACACAAAAAAACATTAACTGTAGAAATATAAGAGTAGTCCACTAGGTCTGAATTTGGATGAGATAATTTTCATTTTTGGAAATCTGCATGCAATTACCATAAACAGGAATATCCATACCATATTCCTGGTATGCTTGCTGTGTGGCTGAACTGAGTCCATCATGTTTAGCCATCTATTTTTCTTTCCATTGTTTGGGTTTGGGGAGGCAAGGTCACCTGCTCTGGGTACCTGCACATTTAATGTAGACACCATCATTGTGTGGTGGTTGCTTCAATTAAATGAAGTGGTTTCTCTGATCACTTTCTTGTAATTTAATTACTGATTTTATTAGGAAGCTGTTTATACAAAAAAAAAAAAAAAGACTCATGCATGTATACTACCTGGCAGGCATATTTTTAAGTTGATGGTATTATAGGAAAATTAGAGCTAAAAGATCTTTGGTCATTTTATATTCAGATTTTATTTTATTTGAAATCCTATATTACTCTTTGATTGAAAACATAAGTAGAATGGCTTGGGTTAAATTTCCATTAGGATAGATGCCTTAAATCTTAGAAACTAAATGGTGTTTATAATTAAGCCTATTATTGCATGTAGACTGCTGGGATTTGATCCTCTGTGGTGCTCAGAACTGGAATTTTTGGCTAAGATGTTCAAGCATCTGAGCAGCATCTTACATTTACCAGGAAGTTTGTTTGTAAAATTTCAGCAAAATAAGAAGAGTCCAGAATCTATTCCATCACACCTGTGTTGTCCAGCTCCTGTGGAGCAACCAATGGAGGTTCCCATTTTTAGGACAGAGATTTCTTTCAGAGCAACATTGATAACAGTAACCTGTTGCTGACACGTCTCTAATGTCTTACTGTTGTTTCACTCTCTTATGTTGCTAAGGCTGATCCTGATCCCTCATAAATATAAAATAAGCCTCTAGCTAGCTAAGCTTTTGCAGTTGGTGTGAAATAAATGTAAATAAGATTAAAATTTGTCCTAGTAGAGTTTTAATGAAAAAACTTCCTAATAAGGGTTTATTTTATTGTAGGTGGTGTAAATAATACCTCTGAAAATATAAATATTTTTTCTGTTCAACCTGTTTTTCTGGAAAAGGTTTCCCAAGAATTTAAAAACGGAGAAAACAAACTCAGACCTCTTTGCCAAGAATAGGAGCTGATCTATAAGTTTGATTAGCATATATCTGTTGACATGCTGAGCTGAACGAATTTGAGGTACAGCTAAAGAAAAAGTTCCTTCTGTCTAGTTCAAAACATGTTGATACCTTTGGTAATTGTTCTCTTTGGGAAGTGACTTTTGAGGTGTGTGCCTACCCCCTGTTTAAATTTCGGTCTCATTAGCCCTGTGACAGGTTGCCTGTGGTAGCTCTAAGAACACCACGTGTTTGAGACAGTGGAAGCAGCTGAATGAAGCTGAAATACTTTCTCATTGTGTAGTAAAGTGTAATTTAGGAAGAATATTGTCTAAGTTTATCTTGCATTTGCATAGACTGAAAAAAAAATGGAGTGGGAATTATCCATTCCCCATTCTTCAAATGCAATACCTTCTCAAGCTGTAAAGTTTTGTGATGCACAAAATGAGAAGTTTTTTTCTTGGAAATTTGTGGACACTGAGACCAGCTCAGTAATTATGATCCATTTTCCATTTAAAAGAAGGTTGAAGTTTCACGTCATTGTATTGATCTATTGAAAAGCAGGGCTTGAATTCAATTGAATCTTTTACCATTGTATTTGATACAGCATGAATGTGCAATCTGAGTACGGTAGTCACTGCATTAAGAGTAATACTGATGGTGTTAGACACGTTGAAGTAGGTCCTGCATATTAAACCCAGAATAATATTTATTAGTTAATAAAAATGCAGAACTATGAAAGTTAGATTAATAACTAGATGTAGAGTATTACTTTAGTAATTGATGAGAGAAATAACTCTGCAGAGTTCTGCAGGGGCAGGAGGAATAAAATGGAAGAATATATGAGTGTTAATTCTTCCTTGATCCTACACATTCTCATGAAATTTGCAAGTTAGATGTCTCAGTCTTCAGAAGGAGATTGTAGCCTACTGAAGTTTGCATTAGAGTAATATTGATTGCATAGAGTAAGAATACGTTCTTTGATCTTTCTATTCTCCATCAGTAGTTTGAAACCATTCAGGATCACAAATCAAAAATTACCAAATCCACACATAGCACTGTGTCTTGGTTTTGTCTGGGTTTTTTTTTGTTAGGTTTGGACTGATTGGTGGGGAGTTTTTGGTTTTGTTGTTTCTTTATTTAATCTTCAATAGGAATTAAAATAATTTCCCTTCCAGTGATACTTATCTTCTTCCATGTCTGCCCAAGTTCGATAATGCCGTATCAGCTGGAGGTCTGTTCTGGTATAATCAACAAAAAAAAAAAAAGGGATTTTAATAGCCTAAGGCAACTGCTTCAACCATCTTGGTTTCCTCTAAAGCTTTAGTCCCATTTTCCATTTGCAGTTACTTGTAGAGTTAAAATAAGGTTGTGAATGGCTACATCTTTTGACAATGAGAAAGAGTTGGTGGTTGTAGTGATTGTTCCCGCACTGAAAGGAAGTGGAGCAATGCAGTTTACTGGTGATAACTTCAACAGGCACCTACTTGTCAGTACTAACACGTGGTGTTCCTTAGAACATGAAGTAGTTGCAAGTCCTGTTGGGCAAATGGATCCAGAGATACAATATAGGATATAATACAACAGGCAGATCAAGTTCTCTTGTAAGATGCTGATATCATCTTGTTTGTGATGAAGAGCATGTTCATGTTGGATGCAGCTCAATTTAATGTCTCACATTTCTAAAATTTCCAATCTGAACATTAGAATGATCACATAGACCAGACCATAGGTCAGGCAAGTCTTAACATCCAACAGTGGACAATGACGGATGCTAAAATAGAAGTGTAACAGTAAAGGAAGCATGAAATTATAATTACTTAGAATTATCTTTCTCACCTCTAACAATTTGCACTACAAGGATTTCTGGGCCACAGGTAGTTTTGTTTTTGACCATTGTTCCAAATGGTCAGTCTGGTATCATTAATGTGTATGAACAATGCATGTATATTATCACTGAAAAGTAAGTACTGTTGGTGAATATATTTAGAGTTACATTGGATTGATGAATTGTTCAAGGCTGCCAGAGTGCTTATAGATGTTCCTTGGAAAAATAGTTGCAAATGTCCAATTCACTAGGAAGGAAAGTACATATGAAAATCAGCATTCACTTATGCCTCAGGTGTTTTAAAGCCTTTAGATTTTAAAACACCTTTAGGTGTTTTTAAGTGTTATGAAAAACCATAGCTTTTTAAAAATAAAACTTCACTTGTTGATTAAAGACAAATCTGTAACGGCATGTAAAGAAAGCCATTTGAAACACACCTTTATTGTATTATCACACATGCATGATTGTGGGGAAACTATAGTCAAATTTCATTAAAACAATCCCCCTTCATATATCCTGTCTCCTACTCATCCTTTTCACAGCAGTCAGACAGAAATGGTACTTGTGCCACTCATTTGACTGTTTGTACAGGCATAACCTCTTATTTCTCATGCTGGTTGCCAAGCAACTATTTTTTGCATTTCATGCCTTGCACTGCAGGCATTAATTTCTGTCCTGTTCCTCTGTTTGTTTATTATATACTATAGAAACATGCATACAGGAAAATGAGGACACTTTTTTCTAAGGGAAACAAAAAATGTATTTGGTAATAGTCCATTGTGTTCACTGGATACTGCAGGGAAAACTTTCGCAGTCATTTCACAGAGGACCTGAAAAGTATCCTCCAGCCTGTGCAAAATCAAACTGGAATTCACTGAGAGGGAATCTTTATGAAATATTTAAAATATCTACTCCCCAGAAGGTAAGCAAAGGAATAGGTGGTATTAGACAAAGTTTAGAGTTGTGTTCCCTAGTCTCTTCTTCCCTTCTCTTCTCTAGCTATGTATTAGATATTTTGTACTTTTATGGAGCTACTAAGCTCTTCATACTCTCAAGTGCAGATATGCCCTCATTGACCCTGAACCTGGCCTGTGTAATTCCTGGCCAGTTTAAGTTTAAAAACCATTTTCACTCCTGCAAGATTTTTCTTTCTGATACCGAATTGATTCCTTCCTCTGTAGAATAATGAAAGAGAACAACACATTAGAAAGACTATTTCTTTTTGAAGCTATTGTTTATTAATACTACTTTTGCAATCTGACCATTAAGACAGAATCATAATATTAAGTGTTGGAGTGAAAATCATCTCATTCCAACCCCACTGCTATAGGCTGGGATACTTTCCACTAGACCATATTGTTCAAGGCTTCATCCAACCTGGCTTCAAACACTTCCAGGGCTGAGGCACCCACAACATCTCTGGGAAACCTGTTCCAGTGCCTCACCACCCTCACAGTAAAGAATTTCTTAATTTCTACCCTACATTTCCCCTTTTTCTCTTGTACCCACTACTGCTTGTTCTATCACTGTAGTTCATGATAAAACATCCCTCTCCGGCTTCCCTGTAGGTCCCCTTCAGTTACTAGAAGGTTGCTGTGAGGTCTCCATGCAGCCTTCTCTTCTCCAGCCTGAACCGCCCCAACTTGCTCAGCCTGTCTTCAAAGGGGAGGTACTCCAGTCCTCTTATCAACTTTGTGACTCTCCTCTGGACTTGCTCCAACAGCGATTGTTGGGGACACCAGAACTGGACACTGTATTCGAAGTGGGATCTCACAAGAGGAGAGGGGAAGAGCCACTTCAGCCTGTTGGCCACACTCCTGTGGATGCAGCCCAGACACATGTAGCTTTCTGGGCTGTGAGCACACGTTCCTTTCTCATGTTGAGTTATTTGTCAAACATCACCCCCAAGTCTTTCTCCTCAGGGCTTCCTGAAATCACTTCTCTGCCCCATCTGTAGAGTTGTTCTGGGGTTTCTGACCCAGATATAGGACCTTGCACTTTTTATTGAACTTCACAAGGTTTGCATTGGCTCACCTCCCAAGCCTGTCCAGGTCTCTCTGGATGATATTCCTTCCCTCCAGCATGTTGACTGTCCCACACAGCTCAATGTTGTCAGTGAAGATGCTTAGGGTGCACTCGATCCCTCTGTTTGTGTTGCTGACACAGATGTTGAACAGTGTCAGCTACAGTACCAACCCCTGAGGGACACCATTCATCACTGCTCTCCATGTGGGCAATGAGCCATTGACCACAAGTCTGAGTCTGGCCTTCCAGAACTGAGTGGTGCATTCATCAAATCCATCCATTTCCAATTTGGAGACAAAGATGTTCATGGAGGACAGTGTCAAATGCTTTACAAATGTCTGGGTGGATGATGCCAGCTGCCCTGTCCCTATCTGCCAGAGCTGTAGCCTCATCATAGAAGGTCACCAGGTTTGTTAGGTATGATTTGCCCTCAGTAGAGCCATGTTGGCCATTGCCAACCATGTCTTTGTTTTTCATATTCAGCCATAATCAATTTGATTGATGATCAAATCTACAAGTCTTTCAGGTATTTTACAAGAGTGTAACAGAAAAGCAAACTGGATCAGCTGTAGTTAGCAAAAATTATTTTGGTTGTGTTCAGCAACAGACTTTATCCTTTGTGTACAAGCAGCGTTGACTAGAGAATATATTTGCTGGGCTGTTTTCTCTTTTCAGTTTGTAGGAAGGAGGACTGGTAAATTGAGAAATATGTATTGGTAGAGGTTGCACTTGACAATAGTGAAATTATTTTTAATATACTCTAGTGGATTGGGAAGTAGAACATCAATAAGAATGCTTACATCTTTTACTTTTCAGAGACCTTTATGACAATACATTTATCCTCACAATACCACTGGGGAAAGTAGACAAGTATTAGCATTGCTGCTTCACAAAGAAACTGAAACTGTATTTGTTTGATACAACAGAACTGTTAAATGTCAGAGGCAGGATTACTAACCTAGTCCTTTGAGCTTATCTTTCATGGGGATAATATTTACTGCTGAAATAGTGAACTTTATTTTTGCTGTTTCACAGTTGTATACTACAGTTGAGGAAGAGTAATTTCTAAGGTTGTTTTTTTTTTCTCATTCTTAGTGTTTGTAGCTAAACATCAGCTTTTAAGGGATGGCTTCCTTATCTAGAATCATTCTTCATCTAGTCTAACATAGTTCTTAGTGATAAAATCTAATAATAAAGACATTCTTGCATGCCACTACAGTTAAATATACCATATAACATAGACCAAATTCAGGCTTTGACCAAATTCAGAACTGCCAGACTCTGTTTCTGTATAATTTTCTTTAAATAAAAAGCCTTTACACTTCTACAGGTGATATACTACTTGATGATTACAAAGGATTCATTCATGTAAAAATGAGGTATAAGTATCCAATCTGCTTCTAAGCAGATTGGATTCAATCACTTCTAAGTGACTATGAAGAATTGAACCTTCACTGTACTGAAGTTTACGGTACCTGAATTTCTCCTCCAAGACAAATTTCAGCGTTCCCTCTAGCAATGTAGCTGTCTGGGAACATGAAGGAGTGGGGGAGGGTGTGGAGATGCTCTGCCAGCCCTCCTCTTCTGCTACAGGAACCTCATTCCAGAGATGGGAGTGGGGAACTGAACTGTGTGTTATCTACAAAATGTATAACATTATAATGCCTTCCCATGGCCTTTATTTTTTACTTATAAGTGCAGAATCCAGAAAATTGATTGAGTATGGAAGGATCCGTGACCAAGGGTAAGTGTGCTAGCAGTGCTTTGTGTAGGAACAAACACAAAACCAGGCAAGGTACTTAGACATCTGAATATCTATTTCTGGAATAGTTTTATGTTCCACTTTGGCAACTCTGAGCTGTGTCTTTCTGAAATAAATATTAGCAACAAACCTTAATAAACTCTATAGTATGAAGGATATGCTTCACTGCAGTTGCTGAAAGATTTTCTTTTAAAAACTTTGAATATGTATGCTGCAACAAAGACGGAAATTTTAGCACTAGATGCCAGAAAGCATGTCATCTCAAAAGAAAGAATAATGTTGCTTCAAAAATTCTGTCTTGGAAATCTGTAAGAAAGTTAGAATGTACCAAGATCCGTCCTGCTGCTGCCCTTGTGCGTAAATAAGTGCATGATGAAGATGTAACTGCCAGGATAAATAGCCAGGATAAACTGCATCTCCACTGGGGGCGTATTCAAGTGGCTTTTGTTCCACTCCTCAGAGGTAACACACAAATATATAATATTATCTAACCTAACTGAGAGATTCTACCTTGTGTCCATTTATCTGCAATACAAAGGCTTCATCTTTTCAGACGCTGAAACTGAACTCTTTGCTTTGATTTCTGAAATAGTTATGAACTGTACCAAAAAATACCAATTTGCTAACAGCTAGCTGGAAAGGAATTGTTACTTTTTGCTGTCCTCGGTAAAAGAACCAAGAGCATTTAGAAGAAAAATCAGGTGCTTTTCCAGCATGCTTTTGTTTTTATATTGTTTGACCTGCCTTCCACTTTCTTTGTCAGCATCTGCCACTTTCTACAGCTCACTAGCAGCATTCAGGGAGGACCATGGTCTAAGACAAAGGACTAATTTCTCCCCTGGAAGGGAGTTCAGGCATTGAAAAGGGTTGCCTGGGAACATGATGGAGTTGCTATCCCTGGAAGTGTTCATGAAATGACTGGATGTGGCACTTTGTGCTGTGGTTTAGTTGAGAAGGTGATGTATGGTCAAAGGTTGGACTCAATGGTCTTGGAGGTCTTTTCCAGCTTTAATGATTCTATGATTCTGTGAAAGCAAACTTGGAGCAGAGTGGCTATTGTGACGTGTCCAGTGCTGTAAGCTGACAATCTTTTATGTGAGCATAATCTGATTCCACTTCTAATTCTGCATAATACTGACAAAAACACCCAAAACTCTATTAAAAGTAGAATAATTTGTTAAATAACTAGTTTGAAAGTAATCACTCTTTTAGAGACTGACATTCTTTTAGTGGATTTCCTCACACATCCAATAATCTCCTAGAGAAAAATGTGGTTTAGGAAACACTACAAAATGAAAACTACTATTTTACTGATATACTTAACAAATATTTCAGAAAATTAAATCCTGGTAAAAGTGGGTAATTGTAAAAAGTCTTAGGATATAATTTGTTTAGACTACTTGAGACAATAGTTGAATAGAAGATAAGCATAAAAGGTATTCAAGAAAAGGTTAGCCCAATTCTCTATAATTAATTGATCATACATGTGTTCAGATATTACAACATCCTTGATTTAATAAAGAAAACTAAAATTACAAGTAAAATTGAACTACAGAAAACTTATTCCCCCGTTATAACTTTTCTGGTTTCCAGCAGGTTATAATGCTGTTGCTTAACAAATGCCATTTGTGGTTGCAGTTTCAATTCTGTGTGCAAATACAATATTAAGTCTTGCCTTGATTTTAATCTTACCCTCCTGGGGACTAATGCACCTGAGAGAACCTCTGTTAAGATTTCTTTCTCTCAGAACCTTTCCAAGAGAAAGTATTTTCCATACTTTATACTCCTAAGTATGCACAGCACAAAAAATATCAAGCCCTGCCAGGACAGCAAGAGTCTTACTGTTTCTATGCAATCCCTCCCTTGACATTTTGCACCACTCATGTTTGCTGCCCATCACTGGGGCGTTTGCTTCCCCAGGATATCCAGGTACCTGGAATAATTATTGTAATTGCAATGTCTTTGCATTTAGGAGCATTTTAACATGACCTTTAATTTTAATGGGTCCACAGTTGTCTAGATATGAAAACATGGTTATTACCATCAAGGAGAATAATATTGATATTCAATTGCTGGTTTGTAGAGCATGTTCTTTTGCTTTAGTGTTGCTCTTCCCTCATTACATTACCAGTGATGATGGAGTCCATTAAACCTGTGTACGCAAGAAAATTGAATGAACTTAGATAAATTTGATCAGCCCTCTTGTGTAGACAGTCTTAGTTTGGAGAAGAGTGTCTTATAACAATTTAGGAAAAGTAAACATAAGCCATCATCATCCACAGAGGAACTTGGATTGATTTAGCTAAATCACTTTCTAAAGCTATTTTTTTTCTTAGTGTTGCAATTCCCTTGTGTTAAGAGGAACTTAAGTAGATTGTCTTTTGCCTGCACAACATTAGGAAACTTTCTGGAAGGTCTCTATCTTACCTATATACAACTGTGGTTGTGAGAATAGACTGAGAGGCTGGAAAGCAGCACCATGGAAAGGGGCCGGGAGTTTCAGATGGAAAGCTGAATCTGAGCCAGCAGAGCCCTGGCAGCCAGGAGGGCCAAGCGTGAGGAGACACAGATGCCTAAGATGCATCAATACTTTTTTATTATGTATTTATAGTAGTAATTTTATATATATTTATCTATCTATATTCAATTTGTAATTTTTTTTTTCATTTTTTTTCAAATGCTTTTTAAATGTAGCTAGACTACAGAAAATGCAGACACCAGAATATATTGAAAATAGGGTCAAACATCTACAGGGAACTTTTGTGAACAGGGAAATCCACTTACCTAAAGACCACTGAACTGAACAGAATCTTAGTTTTTTGACCAAAGAGCTCTTTCTTCAAGAATCATGGAATCAGACTTCTGGAGAGAAGGCCTTAATACCTTGCACACTGGGATACTAAATGAGTACCTCAATGAGTACTACTTCTAAGATGTGTAGGTCTGTTCCCTGGAAGTGTAAGGGTTTTTTATGGACCTAATTATTTAAAATAGTCTCTCTTATCAGAAGTGTTTTGTTGGTTTTATTTGTTTAATTTTAGATGATTTTCCTTGATTTGTTCCACAATCATGGAAATAATTAGGTCTCAAATTACATACCTTGCAACCACATGTAAAAACATGTGCTAGGAGCAGGCAGATTTCTGTAGTATACCTTTGCTAGTTATAAAATTTGTTGGTTATAAAACTAAAAGTACTTAGGAGTTGAGCATAAAAATATATAAAGTAAAAGTTGCAATCTTATAGGAAGGGAAAAGGTCTTATTTAAATATTTATGTCTCTTTCAAGTTACTAATTGGAATTTTGGCATCATATTCTGGCCTATAATGCAATTTTACAGTGCCTTAAATCCTGCATATATCCTATATAAAAATAATATCTGATGTAATATCTGGATGACATTAATTTAAAGATGTTAACAGATGGATGTGCTTGAAAATTCTAAGAAAAGGCTACTGGTTTAAACTGCAGTTATCAAATCCATGGTATCTATCTCACAGGTTAATGGGCTGACATTTGTCTAATGTATTTGTAAAGCCATCATTTTGGTCTCTAAACACATTTAGTCACTGCTAAGTTCAGAATAAAAGAAGCTTGACTGATGCTGATATAATTAATAGAAAATGCATTGTCTCAGGAATTGATTGGTCTTGGAAGATGTACAGTTCTGCTGAAGAAAGCTAGGGGTGAGCTATCTCAGTTTTTGGCTCCCGGTACTTTAATGTGTTTTGAGTAGGAGGATATGTCAATAAACCCGAAAATTTGCTACCATTGTGTTACTGTGTTTTCAAAACAATTTCTGAAATGTTTTGAATTGCTTTGAGATGCTCTAAGTTCATGGTTTCTAAGTGAGATGGATTCCTGATTTGACAGTTATCAATGAGGTTGCTCATGGAACAAAGGAGAACAATTAGGTACAAACTGCAGTGCTGCTGCCTACAGGCAGTGCCTTTTCCTCTTCCAACTAAGCCAGTTTTTCACATGCTTTTGTCACATTGTCACATTTTTTGACACAACTGTTTGCGGGATCTTGACAACATATGTACTATTTTTCCTTGCATCTGTTCTCATACTTTGTGCTCCATAGTTAAAAGCTTCCTCATCTTGTCCCTGTCCTTGGATCTCACTTTCTGTCTGTGAACCACATGTGCTACAGGCTGAGGAGAAGTGGCAAAGCTAAACTCAATTATTTAGCAAGCTGAGTAGCACAGCTGCTTGTGAAAATAGTGTTATCTTTGAATAATAAAATTTCGTAAAAAGCAAAATATAAGACCATGTTAATTTAGCACAAATTTGTTTCAGAGTGATGGAAAAGACTGGAGTACAATGTTAATATTTTACTTAATAACCTTCTGTTTCATTAAAATTCAAAATTTATGCAATAAATTTTCATAAAATTAATAAAATAAAATACTTAAATTCACAATTCTCCTGGGCTTTTCCCCACTACAGATTATGCTTAAGGTATCTTTTTGTTTGGCAAATGTTGTAGACATACAAAGCAGTTTTGCCTTATGGGAGGGTAAATACCCATGCCTTATGGGGGGATAAAGGTAGCTTAGCCTGGTAGTTATCCCTGTTGTTTTTTTACAGTAAATTCAAGCTAAGAGGTCAAACAAGATGTGTTTGCTTCAAAAAAAAAAAAAAAAGTGAATAATAAAGTGGCATTTAAATAACTGAAATACCCTTTTCAAGTCTGATTTAGGTCAGACAGATCAGAGTTCAAAAGGGTAGTTTAGTTCTTGATAACATGGGCAGTCTTTCCATAAATTCAGACTTTTGTCATAACTGCTTGTTTGGCAACTTATGTTCTCCAGATTCTAGTTAAGTAGTCAATTTGTCACAAGATATTTTTTTCCCCCTGGTTATTAAAAACTGTCTCTAGCTACAGCTTTTGAAGTTTACTTTGATTTAGACTAATAGAGTGTGGTGTTTTTTAGCAGGGTAATTAATTAAGAAATGGTCTGCTGAAACAAGTAGGTACTTCTTTGTCATGCTTTTGTGATTCAAGTATGTTGTGTTTATTCTCCATCTTGTCATTCTCTGGTCAGCACTATTTTTATGCAGAGTTTTAGTGTCTGTAACTCTCAACCTGTGATCACTGTAAAGCCTTAAAGCTCAAACAATTTCACATTCTGTTCCAAATGCATTCATCTGATTAAATAATTCAGTACCATCCATTTCCTTTATTGATAAAATCTCATGATCACACCTTTCTTGGGTGTAAAGGCTACAACCACCGTCCTCTTGAACAGCTAATGTGGGAACTCATTAATTTTAATTTCTATATTTATTAGATAATTTTAAAAGTACAATTTAATGAATTAAATAACATTCTGGTTTTGTCTATTTTACCATCAAGTCTGTACTTAGTTTTTCTTGAAAAACATTTTCTACTCTGCTAGTTTGTAATAATTAAGCTATGTGCTGATATAAAATGCTTTTAGAGAGAGCTTAAAGTACTGTATTATCTTTTTAAGTTATTGTTTATTACAACATGAGAATAAACAGCTGAGTTTGGTTCACACTTCTTCGAGGGATTTTTAAATCTGTTTCTAGGAGAATTCTGAAGTAGTTTCTAGTGGCATAAGAAAATAAATCATTTTACAAGAGCAAGAGTGAGGACTCGGAGGTATTGTGGCAGAAGAGTGGATATGCACTAAATTCCTTTTCAGATTCTACTGATTCATCCTCATAAACTGCTTGATGTCACAGTTTTTTGGGGGAGATACATGTGAGATTTCACCACAGAAACTGTTTCAGACTGTTGCAGTCAACTGTTTTTCAAAGAATGCTGAAATAATCATTAGCATTTCCTTCTGAATTACCTCAGTGCACTCCTGGTCCCATAGTTTCCTGCTATGAGAAAAATTAGTTTTTCCGTAGAGTGTGGAATTTATGGCTTGTCAGTGTTAAGATACCATGGCTGAGGTTGGGTTTTGGGTAGGCTTGTTCCTTGTTTGCTTTCCATGATGGGAAGGAATTGAGATTGTTCATTGTCTGGCAGCCCAAGGAGAATCACTGTGTTTGCCTTCCCCTGCAGAAAACCCATACTGTCCATTTGGCCACAGCAAGGTTTAACCCTGGATTCTTTGTTCTTTTCTGCTGAGAAGGGAGGCAGAAAGGAAACTGAATGGTTTATGTGATCTGAGCTGAAGAAAAGTTTCTTATTTCCCGCTGTTGTTGCTGTTGGAAAATTGTGCTGTCAGCAAGGATGTGTTTTTCTGTGCTATTATCCCCTTCTGCCAGGGAAGGAACATAACTAGATGTCCTCCAGCTCTGAATCCAGGAATCCATGCTTCCATTTCAGTAGACTTGTTTTCTGCAACTTCATCTAATGCATGTCCTGGATCAAGGATTCAGGGCAACCACTGAAAAGGAGCTATTTATTTCTAAAGTCAGATCACCAATGTAAACTCTCAGCATCAGCCTTAACATAGTATTCAAAGCAAGTAATAGATCTGTACGTGGTAGGTCTTGTTGTTGCAGTTTGCTTTGTTCCTTTTTCACTTATTTTTTGAATGGTGTTGGGTGGCTGTATTTGATAATAGACCTTGGGTTTAATTCTTTTGTGCAGTAACAATTTAGGGTATCAACTTCCCTGATGTTTTATCATGTTACATTTTATTAAAAGGTAAAATCTGCCTTAATTGGTTGATTTCACTGCTTTACTCAAGATATATTTGGAGAAGAAAAGAAAAACTTTATAAGGTTACAGATTACCTCAAAACACATGATAAAGAAAGGACCACTCTTTTGGGCCATGGAAAATGAAACAGTTCTTTTCACTCAGTAAAAATAAATTTCTTAATAACAAATAGCATAGTGTTATTCCTAAGGGTTTTTAGCCTACACGTGTTAGCAATATTAAGAGGATGCCAAAGAGAGAGAAAAGTGGTACAGAAAGCTTAAGACAAATATCCAGCATCCCATATGTGTCTCACCAGGACTGATCAGGGAGGAGAGCACCTCCCTGCACCTGCAGGCAGTGCTCTGCCTGACCCTGCTCAGGGTTCAGGTATTAAAGTGTTTCAAGTCCTTGCTACAGACACTGTCTGCTGTGGCATCACCTGCATGTGCCAGTGTTCATTCTGTAAGCATTCAGGATTAGGTCGCACTGGCTTTTTGAAAAACAGACCAAATTGTGTACAGTGCCTTAGAATCATAATTGAGATAGGGATTTAAGATATTAAACAACTGAATACCCATAGACAAGATCATATAAAAAACAGAAAGGGAATAAACTATTAAAATTGACACAGACACACAGATATACACCATTGCTTGTCATGGTGATTACTTTGGAAAGATATATTTTACAGTCTGAGCTAACTCCTTTGTGATAACAGTGATAAGAAAAACAGGGATGGGTTCTCATTTTAAGGAGAAAGATTAGCTCAGGTGTTCAGGTGAGAAAACCATTAAGTTCATTGTAATTCCATCCACTAAGATCTAAATTCACAGCATTTTTTTAAAAGGTCTTTTTATTGTCTGTTAACACAGACATTAAAGTAGCTGAATGAAGCTCACTTTTTCCATTCTCCTTCCCTGAGGGCTAGTTTATTCTTTCCCACCTCTCCATCTCTTCCCAAAAGTACCAAAACATTTCCCTCTTAAATGAGTTCTAGCAGGGGACTAAAAAGAAGAAAATTAAAGAAAACAAACTCAATCAATAATGAATAATGGAGAAAGGAATATTTTCTTCAATATTTGCTAGTACTTTAATCATCCAACCATCCCCAGCCTTCCCAATCTTTAATATGGACTTAGCGTTTTCAGATTCTGTTCTTTAATAATAAAGTATATTACTTAAGTTTTGTCATTAGAGTAACATAGGAAAGACTAATTATTTTTCCTTTGTTCAAAACACTAGCAGTTCAAGTTCAGACTTTTCTAAAAGATGATGTGGTGGTTTATTTTAGTTGAATTTAGGGGTGTAAGTATTTCTAAGAAGTAACTTATACTATCTTAAGTATGAGAATTCTGTAAGAAGTTAAATGGAGGGATTGTATTCTTCATGCACTTTAGTGTCTGTAAAAGTCTCAGTTTATGAAGGTAAAGTTTTTTCATCTGTTACTTTTAATGAAGTACAGGTAAAAATTTTGTAGAGTTCACCTACAAAACTATGAATTCTGGAAGTGCCATAAAACTTAGAGGAAAAAGATAAGAAAAAGTATAGTCAAATCACCTAATTTTGTTTTCAAATATGTCATAATTATTTTGGACTTTCACTATAGTCACTCTGGCCCTTGGATTAAATTAAATCAACTTCAGAATTTACTTCCAAATAAGTTTGTGTGGTACAATTTGTGCCCATTTTTGCTAAATTTACATCTTAAAAGTACTGTGATAGTTATTTGAGAATGAAGTTCAAATCTGATGTTTAAAACTACTTTAGACATATCAATTTTATGCCTGAATCAGGGTAATATCTGATATGGACACAAAGAATTGGTAATCATTAAGCAGAATACATACTTGAAACTTTTGAAATCTTTCATAAGGTAAATGAAACCATAAGCATTTCTGTATCTGATTGTTACAGTGGAAGGGAAATATTGTCTTCTGATGGATAGATGTTTATGGTGCTATTGTGAAATTAATTAAGAGGATGGCAGTGCTGCCATGGACTTCACTGCCCCAAGGTTTTGCTTACCTAGTGTCAAACCGTTTTGGCTGAGCTGATTAACACAGGGATTTTTCTTGTCTCACTGAGCTCCCAAGCGCTGCTTCCTCTCACTAAGTATCAGGGAAGAGTCACAGAGGAAGAGAAGTTTTGCAAAGATTTGCTTATGGACTCTGCATCCCTCCTAAGGCTGGATGGATCCCAGATGTGCTATGTAGGACACATCACCCTGGGTGCCTGCTGGGGCAGCTGCTGCCCAGCAGTGACCCTCTGGCCAGTTATGCTTGTCATTGCTGGGCTCCCTCTGCTGCTGTCCCAGGGAAGATAGTTGGCATTTAAAACCAGGGTAGTTTGTAAAACAGATTAAGTTAAGGTGCACAACCTTTTGAGAACAAAAAGAGCTGTTTCTACTGGGCCTAATTAAAAAAACATAGTCGTGTCCTAGCATGTATATTTGTAAACTATTCTTGATTCATCACCAACGGGTCTTGAAAATGTTTTAGTGTTACATAGATGGGGCAAGAATGGAAGATTAATTACTTAAAGTGAATTAAAACATCAGTTTTCACAGTACTTTGTAGAAGCTTGAAAATTTGAGAGGACTACTTAATTTCTTTTTAGTTAATTAACATTTAGATTTCACCAAGGATTAGAGGTGCCATGTAGAATTGTTAAAATTATTCAAATCCAATTAATTCTGGGTAATAACTGGAATAGGTGGTAGCAACATCATGATGGATCTATGGTTGCAAAAGAGTGTTAAGTCTCCAATCTAACAAATATTTAAATCTGTGCAAAAGTACCAAACTTTCCCTACTGAGATTTTAAATCAAATTCAGCCACTTCTTTCCCCAGTTCAAGGGTCCTGCTGTCAAATGATGCTTTAAATCTATTAAATTTGGTATAGGCAATGTAACTTGTGCTATTTCAAAATGTACACCTCTCTAACTAGCTAAATAACAAGAATATTTTGGTATTTGTATAATATTAAAATGCATAACATGAAAATCATGCTTGTTTCTCAGCAGATACTGGAAAATATATTTCAAGTAATTAAAATAAGCTACACACATATTCCAGAGAGGAGACACACAGTGAAACAAGAACAGTTATTGATAGTAGTGTGAATAATTGTATTGATAATTTGTGTGAATTTAGAGGCTCTATTTGATTTTTAAGCATTACAATGCCATTTCATTTAGTCTTGTTAATGCTTCTGGCTGTTTAAATCTATCATAAAGGCTTAATATTTCTTAGCAACAGCAATTGAGTTCATTCTCTTTCTTTCTTCTTACTTTTGTATTCCTCCACTGGTTTAAAATAGTGCAGCCTTCTCCTGCTCTCATAGTATTTCCATGGTCAACTGGATGTTTATCATAGTTGTGAAAAATATTAATGGATATAGCATTTTGTCAATAACTTATATTGTCCTCCTAACAATATATGTTTTGTTTATGTTACTTGATCTTCCAGCTGTAAGATTCAGATATAGAATTATGGCTAAATAAGGCACACTAAAATTTAGTATAAAACATATGAAACTATTTCGGGACAAGACATTTTTATGCAGTAAATCTATTGTTCAAATCTCTTGTTCTTGGGCATAATTATACTGACTAAAACTAGTACTCTATCAGCCTATAATATCAGAATAAATCAAATGACAAAGATCTCTGGATGGCATTTAAATATGATTGGTTTCTTTATGCCACTTCTGGTTACATAACAGTATATGTACTCTAAATTTCTGAAAGCGAGTATTTATTTCTAGGCTTTTTAAACCCCAACTGTTTTCCTTTGAGTACATGTCATCCGCCTCCCATGCAGAAAGGTGAGGGAATGGGGCTGAAATTATACTAATGGGGTTAGTCTTTCAATATAAATATCATCCTTCTCAATGATAACTTTTGAAATCAGCTCCAAGAAAAACCTTGATATTTGCAAGACTGTTCTGTTGATTGCAGTTGAAACCATGTAAACTTGCTGTTGTGCATTTCATGTTGTAAATTTGTTTACTTCACCTGTAACCTGTATGCTAAAATATTAAGCCAATTATTATCTCATAGCCATATGGATAATGGTGACTCATACATGCCTCATGAGGCATCTGTATTGTGGTACCAGGAGGGAATGACATGATGTGGGAAGTCTGAGGAAAATTGGTGAGAGCATCACCACCAATTTTCTCCTGTTGCCCAAAGGAGAGAGCCATGCTGCAGGCACAATCCCAGTAAAACTGGATTCATTTTACCTGGATTCTGTCTATGCTGCATTTCAGCCATTAGAGAACTTAATTCTTTCCTTACCTGCTTCAGAAAGTTAACATGTTGTCCTGGAATCACTGAAGATTCTAAACCAAATGACATTTCTTCTCTTTAAAAGTGCTGTTAGCCTTGTTGTGAAAAGATCTTGCTCTGTGTGATCTATTTTTTATGCAAGTCAATGAAAGCTTGGTTTGCAATTCATCATTTATTCATCACTTATAACACTGCCTTGCTTATGTCCAGCCTATAATCCATTGTGAAATGTCCAAATTAACACAAGCCTGCTGTTAAGATTGTCTGGCCACTTACAAATATGGTATGTCTAGATTCAGGACAGACATCAACTCAATAATCAGTATTAGCTGTGTTTTGAAGTTAGTACATGAAGGACAAACATCAGCTCTTCTATCCATCTGTCTTTTTGAGTACATAGCAGAGCTTATTACTTCCTTTGCTAAATGCTTTTGCAGGTATTTCTGACCAAATGAAATAAACTTCTTCTGCTGAATTATTTAAATAAGGAGTCAGTAATGGATTATTCAGTCATACATTCATCCACTGCAAGAAACAGGCACCTAGCTGGAGTATACTTTGTGCCATACAGCTACAAGAACATTGATGTGCTTGTGCTGACACAAAAGCCTATGACCACAAATGTAACTTTTTAAAAATTCTTTTTTGTTTCTTTTTCTCTTTCTGATTCTGCTGCACTTCTGTACTTTTTTTCCACTCCTGGATTTCTCAGTCTCCTCTGAGCTGAGCTCCTTTGGGATGCTCCTTCATGAGGAGTCCTGCTTATCACAGTCCTCTGGGTCAGGACAAAAAACTCCAAAGCCTGTTAGGATCTTGTTTCTCATGTTTATTAGGATGTTATCACAAAACTTGGCAGGTCTCTCCAGATTTTCTGCACAAGTTCAATTCACTGCAATCTGGTTTATTTTCTTCTGATGGTACAGAATGGCCTTGTGGCTCACTTTGTGGCTCACTTTGGCTTTGAAAGCACAAAATGGCCCCAAACTATGCAGTTATTTTATCTTTATACTTATTCTTATCCAATTAAAAATAAACACATATATTATTTTTCTTAATGACCCAATGACCCATCACCTGTGTGCTGCACTGCAGCATTTTCTGTCCTATCACCTACTGTTACTCAAAAACCTCTAGAAGAAGAACATGAAGAAGAAAGAAGGAAAAGAAACAACATTCTAAATCCTCCATCTTGTCTTCTGTTTTATAAACTGTTTTTAAACTCTAAACCAACTTTTACACCCAATGACTTAAAAAACTTTCTAATCTACACACTCACACTTTTAGCTTTTTTATCTAACTTTAACAGTTGTTTTCATGTATCACCATGAAAACATGCTCATGAATTTCATGTTATATGACATTCAGTGTTTTCCTGGATGTCAGAACTAAGTATCAGAAACAAGGGCACACACTCTGTGTCTCAGACTCTAACAACAGAAAGAGTTCAAAATGCTCGTGTGGTACACCAGAAGAATTCATGTGCCAATGTCTACTGAATGTAGACATACAGAATGTGGAAAATGTTGTGGGAACAAACACTTGAAGAAACCCCCATGACCAGAGTAGATCTGTCCAGCAAGCAATCTTGTCAGGTTTCCTTCTATGCTGAGCTCTTTTGTAGCAGTAGCTGCTAGTGGCAAGTGCTCTCAGGTGCACTTTGCTGTGCAGCTGTCTGATCCTGACCTGACTGTAGGTAGATGATCTCTATTCTTCTTTTTCCCGGACAGTGGCAAAGTTGTCTGCTGAGCCCCAGAGGTGATACCCAGCAGGCCAGTTCAACCAGTGCTACACAGAGCACTGCAGCCCACCTCCCATTCTCTACACAGGTACATATATCCATGGAATGTAAAATCAAATTAGTGGTCTCTGATTTAAAGGCATGTAATGGGCTCAGGATACAAGAAAGCTGATTGTGCTGTAGAATGAGGGGTGAGGATGAGAGTTATGTGAGACCTATGATCTGGCAAAATAGCATGGCAAGATTGTGGTTCATGTGCAGTGTTACAGAATGCTTGCTCATACAGCCATAAAAATTACATATATGATTTTTTCCTGCAAAGTAGAAAAGATAAAGAAAGAGGAATGAGCACGGCTATCAAAACACTTTGAAGAGGTGTTCATGTACTTTGGGTATGAGAACTGTTTAGGAATCTGCTTGAAGAAGAGGGACTTAGAAGCCAGAAGGTTAAACACATAGACAAGTTTAAATACCCCCAGGTACTTGTTATATGCTAATTTAGAATAATAATGCTTTAACCAGCAAATATTCAATAGCTGATGAGACAGATCGTTTCATTGTGACGTGAATGTAATAAAAATGTTCTCTGAGAAGCTAATTGCCTACTGGTAAATTGCTGTTTAAGTGAGACTTGCCATTGCATGAGAATTTATAACAACATTCTACACCACTACCGGTGGTTTTAAGATTCCCAGTGTACAGGATGTGATAAGGTATTATTCAGGTAGAATTCTCTTTCCTTCTGGATGGTGATGTGTATAGCTATATTGTCCTTTGAGACGAGTCCTCCTGCAGTTGCTGCTCTCACAGTGCTCGGCAGCCTGCTGCAGATAAAAGTGAGTGATGATGCCCTAGATTTTAATGGAAATTTTAGCGTGTGCACTGGTAGGGTGCAGTCTTCACCAGAGAAAAATGAGCTGACTTGCAGGCATGAGGGGTCATCAAGAAAGATAAAGAAATCGAACATATACTCCAGCCTAGGCAGGGCATTTTAAAGGATATCATGGAAATGAGGAAGAAGTCATTTAATTTTTATAATGTCACTCAATTTAACTTTAAGATACAAAGTCAAGGTACTATGGTTTTTGCAATGATTAAAGACTTGGGATGTTCTTTTTGTAGGAACTGGTGAATGTTTATGTGGTAAAGCCTGAATATGACAAAGAGTTGAATTTGGAAGCGTCAGAGTTACATAGTATCTCTTCCCAAAACCACATTACAGACAAATTGGAATTTAAAGCAATTATCAAATTTTATCTTGGCAGTCAAATCTCTTTAAGAAGCCTCTCTCTAAAGTTAGCTTGCTCCCCAAACAGAAATATATCTTGTTTTTATGTAAAGTCTATGATACTACATTAATCATGTAGCCTTTCAGCTACAGCTCATTTTACAACAAAACCCAGTGCTTCTGTTCTTGTTGAAACCTCATTTGCCCATTAGATGTGAGACTTTAAAATTCATAACATTTGCAATACTGTCAAGGTTTTTTGAAATTATGATTAATTGGGTGAATTTTTACTCCAAAACCTCATGTAAACATTTTATTTTTAATGAGAAAAGATGGTGCTGAATCTCTCCTGCATATGCACATAAAAATAAAAACTGCGCTGAAAATTTTCCAGGTGGGCTCATCTTAGAGGGCAGGGATAGCACAGATAAGAGAGAACATTTTAACTTTTCTTTTTTTTTCTAAAAATATAACAAATTCTTATTGATTCTTAATGTAAAAAAGTCCACTTGCAGCTAGGTTATCTGTGTCTACCCTGTGCTGCACTGATTTCACAGCTGCTTGGTAGATTCATCTGGAGAGGTTTTAACCAAGGTTTTATTTAATATGGATTGCAGTTGCTTAGTGTAAGGAAGTGCTCCCGACCAAGTAAATATTGGTGTATCACCTTTTAATTTCTTAAAATCAGGTGACTTTTGAAACTGCCATGTTCCAAAGCCTACTAATTGTAATAATAGCAATAGTAGTAGTAGTAATAATACTAATAATTTCTTCCCCCTTCCTCTGCTATTCTCATGTTCTGTCACCAGACTGTCACCCTCTCTAGCTCCTGGGAGTTCTAAACCATATCTACCCCATTACTTAATTTGTTTTTTCGTGTCAAGCAGAATAGATCAGCAGTGGTGCAAAGCAGTGCATCGTACTGCCTACTCAGAGCATTACAGGCTCTCCTTACAATCCCTAGTTTGTCAAGGGACTCTATTTTCACATGGATGTTATTTTGGTAGTAGATAGGAAGTGCAAAGACAAGAAAAACTAGTGGATTTTTGACAGAAGCTGATTTGACAGAAGCTTATTTATTTTGATTCAATTCATCCTCTCTTCCATCTCAATATTAAGGTTGTGATACAGATTTCTTGTATAGTTAAAGGTATGTGGGGGGAGAAATTTTGTGTTGGGATAGGTGAGGAGAAGAAGAAGGTATTAAAACAGACCTGCAGGTTAGTCAGAACTATTGTGGGACAGAATATTGGGGAAATACCCCAGGTTCTTATTAGTTCTTATTTTTGAAACATTTCTGTCATAATGGTAGTCTTTTGGGGTTGCTTCCTGCACTGAAAATGTTAGTGCAATCAGGAGTAGGAGATTGCTTGTCTTAAAGCACCATCTCTCTTTAAACACCTGTGAGCAGATGTATTGGTGCCTACTAAGACACCACGCTTTTAGGAAAACTGGTGATAGCCAATGCTGTTTATTGAAATTATTTTTTATACTTAACATCTAGGCTGCTTTTCAGAAAACAGCTTTTATGCTGGTTATCTAGTGAGGACTAGGAAAATGAATGGGAATGGCTCAGATGCATCCCACAGAAGGATGAAAAGGGTCACCAGGACAAAAAAAAAAAGGCTTAAAAATTATGCACTTTCTTTTTCTTACGAAATGTGGCTAAAAATATGTATCAAAGAAGTTGAGTTGAGGACAAGAGACATTTTCATAGCAAATTTCAGAGGTTAAAATTGAGATAAAGGTAACCAGAAGATGCCAGTAATATAGACTCTTTTACAGTTCTAATTACCTCAGTTCAAGAGGAAAATTCTGAGATGCCTTGGTTTCAGAGGAATGTACATTTTAGAATTTTAGGAAAAATATATGAATATGGTAACACTACCATTCTTCTATATCCAAATACAAACAGTTATGATATAAATGTCTTGTTACATCAGTATAAACTACCTTATGTACTGCATGCATAGAATAGAACTTTTATTAAACTCATATAAATGTACTTTTAAGTTGTTTTTAGCAGTAGGGAAATTTGAAAATGCTAATTGGTGTTGGAAAAGACCTTTTAAAAAATAGGTCAGAGAAAATAAAAACAAACAGAGGAAACAAGTCCTAAATTTTCTATTCTGTTTTCTTAAATATGTATGGACAAACACCTATAAACCTTTTCTGTGGTCTTCAGTGAAGAAATAACATAGCAGTGACTTTAAGACAATTCTGTTGCCTGTTATGTTTAGGATTTTTGTTTTGTTTTAAAGATGGTGCTTCTAAGTGATCACTGGTTATTTTCTGCAAAATGTAGCTTAAACTCCAGACCTATATACTATTCTTTCCAACACATTGTCACATTTGGTACAAACTAGTAATGCAAATGAGAGAGCAGCACAAATACTCTAACCATCTTTCCCAGGAGCCAAACAGGACAGTGTACGTGTTAACACGATGAGTCATGAGTCTGAAAGATGATTGCTTTTCACCACTGTCCCAATTTTTTTGTTCCCTGCTATTTCTAGAATTTTCTCTGAGATCAGTGGAAAGAATGGTTTGTCTTTAAAGCCTGATTTATTTACATGTTATCTTTAGTTTAGCTGAAATCCTGACAAAAAGAGGCTTCTCAAATCTTGGCAAAGATAAGGATCAAGAAAGTAAGTGGAAAGGGTATGACCATAGTGGAATTCTTTTATGTCTTGTCACTATATTGCTCTGTCTTCCCCTGGCAAGATCCTTCTGTGCTGTCTGACAGACAAAATGAAAATATGACAGTGGAAATGAGGTGTAAAAGAGAGGGTAATACTTGAAGACTGAAGAGATAGGGGTACAGTTTTATAATTTAATGTATGTTTTCAGTTTTCAGCTAAAGTAAAGATAACTCATCTTCCACTGGCAAATAAGCTCTTACTGATTCAGAATTATCCAAATGATTCAAAACCTGACACTTATTTGAACAGGAAAAATAGCTCATCCATTTTTGTTAGACTTAACTCTGAATTGCATACAATTTACAGTGATTCAAGGAGTAGGTTGAGCAGAATCTTTTTTTCACTCTCCCTTTCTGTGGCCTGAAGTGGAGAAATTACAACAGAATGTGCATTTCTATGAGCAAAAGCTTCCTTTTTCTCTTAAAAAAATATATAAGTGATTTATCATCATTTCAAGTAAGAGAAGTCAGCAACACTCTTCTTGTTTTGGGATAGCTTCTTGTTTTATATTTATATATCTACTTCTTATCATGTCATCCTCTTAGGGTTCAAAACACTTCACTTTCTTTTTTTCTCACTTAAGTTTCTAATGGAAATCAGGAACACTGAGGAAAAAAAATATTTTAAACACGATCTCTGTCTGAAGGAATTGTGTTGTCTAGCGTCTCTAGGGTGTCTTGAAGAGTGTACATTATTTACAAAAGCTGTGTTCTCATTTAAAATCTCATTGCGTTATGCATGTTATCACTGACAACACTTCTGGGAAGTGTCCTCCTGCCATCAGTCCTGTGTGGTTACTTACCCATACAAGCAGATATCTTCATTCACCACTGAAAGAATGAATTGTGACACTTCAGTCTTTGCAGATTTTCTAAGGACTAATGCATTATTTTTGACTAGTATTGGGAACTAGGATATTTTAAACAAAAAAACCCTCCAAGCAAACAAAAAATCCCAACAAAAGAACAAAACACAAAAGCAAACACCAAAAAAAGTTTGGGTTTTGTCATGCTTTTAGTTCACATAACCCTCTTTAGTTCTATATCCTTCAGAAAAATATTAAACCTAGAATAAGGAATATTCACCTAGAATAAGAATATTAATCTGAAAGGTATGAATAAATTATATTTTTCCTTATATTCTGTCTTGTGAATGTCCAGTTTCACATAAAATAAACTATGTAAAACCTCAGTGAGCTCAGTCTCCTTTCACTTCCGTTTGCAGATAGCTATTCCTTTCTTGTTAGAACTCACTGCAGAACTTCCTGTCTGAGGGCTGATATTTTGTTGATAAGAAATATATAAGGAAAGTGGAATTTGACAATCACAAGTATCCTTAATTGGGAAGTAATCAAGACTTAGAGTATATCTGTCATGCAAAGTGAAACACCTGAGTTGCTTCAAGAGTGGCTTTCACAGAAACAAGTATGTGCTTAGGATATTCCCGAGTGTTTTGGCACGTACAACTGCAAAGAAAATCTTGGTGTAGGTTTTCTACAATTACAAAAGATTTAATTTTTCATTTAATTATATTCTTTGTTTCCTTTTTTTGTCAGGTCATCTGAGATTATGTGTTTTAATAAATTCATTAATTTGTACAAGTCCATTAATACTTATGGACTGTGTTTTATCCTGGCTTCTTATCTATCTTTATGCAAAGAAATAGTATTTCTTACTGATTTATTAAATTATTAGTAATATCTAGCTTTATCTAACTTCTTAAATGGAATTTTAGTGATTGACTGAAAAATTCCATCAATCTTTTCCCTTCAGCAAAAAATCAATACATTTCTTTTGAACCACAATAAATTTTTCTATAGAGTAAACATTTTTCCTGCTGTGAGGGATGCTGCAATACAGAAAATGACTTTATTAATTCTGTTTAAACATTGACTAGATATCTAGTATTGTATTAATTCTGGTGACATTTGCATCTGTTTATTCTTATTGTAATATTTTTAGTATAGATACAAAATAAGCAGACAAATCAATGATATATGTGGACTCATTTTTAAACTTATTTTGGGAGAGACTGATATGCACTAGAATACTTTTTTTTGCAGCAAAACGTACTTTTCACTTGGATTTTTTTTCAATTTTAGTTGAATTGAAGTTTTTTAGCTATGCCTTTTTTTCTTGAGATTTACCATTCTTTTGTCATTTTATCATAAAATATAATAAATTAAGTTACCTATGATGATATTATAGTTTAAAAAATGAATTATTAGAAAAGCAGGTGATTATAGTTTAAAAAAATGAATTATTTGAAAAATCTAATGCTGATTGAAACTATGTCCCAGCATAGAAATTCAATGTTAGATGTAAATGCAGAGATTTGTGAATAAAATCAAGGGAACTCCACAAAATTCCCTAAATAAAACTACTGGTTTTGTGAAAAACATAGTTTTCCTATGTTTAGCACCTTGCAAAAAAAAAATTAGAATACAGTGATCAAGTTGTCTTTCTGTTGTTATAATACTTTTGCAAACTGTATTCATGCCTTGTTAGAATAAGAGTTAATATACCTTAGCATTCATATAGCATTAGTATATAGTTGTCCCTCTCAGCTGATCATATGGATAGTGATTGGATGTCATAATAGTGAGCTGCAAATGGCTCAGTGTAAGAGGATTAATTCTGTTTTGTCTTCTCTAAACATGGGAAACAGTACTTAATTACATATTGTCTACAATTAAATACTAATTTAAATACTAATTTAAAGTTATAAGATCATAGAACATCCTTAGTTGGGAGTGGAAGGGACTCAGAAGGATTATCAAATTCCACTCGTGGCCCTGCACAGGACAGCCCCAAGAATCACATCATGTGCTGGAGAGCATTTTCTGAAGGTTTCTTGAGCTCTGTCAGGCTGGTGCTGTCACCACTGCCCTGGGGAGCCTGTTCCAGTGCCCAGCCACCCTCTGGGGAAAGAAACTTTTCCCATATCCAACCCAAACCTGCCCTGACACAACTTCAGGCCATTCCCTGGGCTCTGTCACTGTCACCACAGAGCAGAGATCAGTGCCTGCCCCTCCTGTTCCCCACATGATGAAGCTGTAACTGCAGTGAGGTCTCCCCTCAGTCTCCTCCAGGCTGAACAGACCCAGTGCCCTCAGCCCCTCCTCACATGGCTTCTCCTCCAGACCCTTCACCACCCTCACTGCCCTCCTTTGGACACTCTAATAGTTTAACGTCTTTTATATATTTTGGCACCCAAAACTGCCCCAGGATGAGGGGAGGCTACACCAATGCAGAGCAGAGCAGGACAATCACCACCCTACTTTTAGAAACTTGAAAGTTTGCAGATGTTATACACTGCTCAAAGAAAGCAAAAAGGATTGTGATTTTTACTTAAGTATGACTCTTCTGTGTGCAATGTTACTTGATAGAAGTAAAAGGGTTTTTTTCTCCAAAGCCACTTTGCTGGAATCTAGTTCAGAGGAGTACCAAGTCCCTTCATTGTCTATCACCCAGGGAAGCTTAAAAAACATGCAACTTCACACTTCTGCTTCCTAAATTTCTCTGGGTTAGATGTCTAGTAAACCACACATAACTCCTATTAAATATTCCAGTAAAGGAAAAAAAAAAAACAAACCAACAAGGTTTGGGTGTTTTGTTTTTGTTTGTAACAAATCTATGAAACAGTGACACATCTTCAGAAAGAGAAGTAACATTTCCTGAATTACTTTTTTCCTGGGTCCCCATCCTTAGCCTGGAATTCCTCTGTTTTCAACACATATTTCTCCCAGATTTGATACAGTTATTTCAATTTCAATATAACCTCTGGCTGAAGATGTGAGAAGAGCTGGACTGAAGTCAATCGTTGTCCAGCAGAGAGTACCTAGTGCCTATAAAAGTTCATTTTTATTTCTGACTCTGGATGTTTTAAAACAGTCTGTTTCTATTCTAAAAGATGAGGCTGTAGAGATGCATGTTTTTCACTGAAAGAAAACTTTCTAATAAACATATTGATTTGTATTTTGAAACTGTGGTGCTGTTCTGAGAAAAATGTTAAATATGCAATGAACATCAGTTCCTGAAAGTCTTACTATGTTTATACTATGAACTACTTTGAAGCAAGCTGATGAATTTAGTAATCAGAAATGAAATTATGGGAATATGTAAATCAGATATCCCTTGAGTAGCAACACTGGCATGCTTAGGAAAGCATTTGAATTAATAAAAGATCAGACCCAAATGCTATAATTATGCTCTGAAGAAGGAACAAGATGGATTCTTAGGCTAAGATACTGAAGAAAATAAAGTGTAGCAGGGATCAAGAAACACCCCAGTGGTTGTTGGAGGGAGTAAAGCCAGTCTACTTAAATTAATATGACTCAGCTGGGACAGAAACCCTCTTCTCAGCACTAAAAGAGCTAAAGCTGCAGCTTTTAGGAATCTCGAGTTGATGGAGATATGGAAGGCAAGGGAAGGTCCAGCAAGATCTAAACAGAGGAAGAATGAAGAGGATGTGGTAGCTGCTTACAAACGGTTGGTTTCTCCCTTGCCACTGACATTCTCCCAGATTAGTCTCACTCAGAGGCAAATGCTGCCTAAATGTAGGCAGGAGGAGGAGAAGCAGCAGGTAGACAATTAATTCTGGCTGTCAGAATCTTCTGGGAAATTATTTGCTAAGAAATTTTGGGTCTGTCCTAAGTTCAGGACAGTTGACCTTATGCTGTATGATCATTCCAGCACAGGGCAGGGAAATAACTTTATTGCTATAATCAGATTTCTTCCTTTTCGTCTTGAAAATTGAGTGTTTCTTCTGGCTTGGTTTATTTTGTTCTGGTTTTAACCTTACTGAAATCTCAGGCAATGTTTTAGTTTTGTCTGCCTTATCTCATTGAACCAATACCCACAGTTTGTTCCTGTCGTTGTATTGCAAGGCCATAATGCAGTGGTGCATAACAAGGAAATTGTTAAGTGGTGCTGTCCCTGGTACCTAATACCATTTTCCTTCCTTTGCACTTGAAGCTCCTGTACAAAAGCAGTTGCAAGCCTAAACTGATTCATCCTCTTGCCTACCACAGTCATTTTGCACAACTGGGAAGCCACTTTTATAGGCATCATATTTCTTAGGATGTATTTATTCCTTTATAACTTTCAACAATTGCAGCCAAATCAGTGTCTATTAGTCTATTAGTCCAAATCTTTCTGTCATTATTTTCTTACAGGCAGAATGATATTAGTAGTAGGTTTTTCAATTTTTGTCTGGTATGTGATAAAAATATATTTATATATTATTCAAATAGTTTAAGGGGAAGATATCTGCAGTAATTTATCTTAAAGGGAGTCTATAAATGAGAAATACCAGAGAGTCAATATGTATAGCTTGTTCAGTATTTCCAATCTGACACTTTCATGTAATGGGTTGGGTTTTTTATTTGACAGTGGAAGCGCACTGTCAAATAAAAATCTATAAATTTCAAAAGAAAGAGTTAATATGTACAGCTTAAATATAATGTTTGGAAAGCAAACAGGATGCTGAGGCATGTGTGTTTATTCCAGTGCTGCTGAGTTAGTGAATAGAGATAACACTTTCCAGGTATAGGAAAAGCAAATTGAAGTTCTCTAGTTTTTGATGCACAGAAGGTATATAGGAAAAAACTTGGGTGATGCAAGGGTCTGAATAGTTCTGTAAGAATCAGGAAAATCTGTGAAATCATTAAGGTGTTGTAACTGTCTGTTTTTAATTAAAAAAGAAGCAAAATAAATTGGTTTAAATATGGTAGGAAAAATTGAGAACTGCATTCACATTGAGTTGGATTAAAATCACTTATTTAGCTAAAAGTGTTGTGGTATTAAGATAAATCCATCAGTTTTACTGATGTCCTTGGAAACTTAAGACTTGGCTATGTTTGAAAAAACTAGGCCATGTTGTTATTTTTAATGTGCTGAGACCTATTACATGAATAGTTTGATTTGTGATGATAGATGGAAAGAATTGAAGAAGGAGAACACAATTTTTCTTATTGGTGACATTGCTTTGTTATAGCTTTGCAGAGCAGGTAAGATATCAAAATCATGCAAATATCAGAATATGCAAATAAACATGGTATAAAATAAAGCCATATTCTATTCTGTGTGGAGGTAAATTAAAAAGTTGTTTGACTGAGTATTGTCTTCATATTTTGATACTACATCAGTATAGGAATTTAGTATATTACAGTGGCATTCAGTGGCATGTGCTGCAAAATCAGCATGTAGGTTTTTGGACTCAGAGTTGAATTTTATGTGTTTAACCTGAAGCATTACAGTTAGCATGCAGTAGCAGTAGAGTTTTTTCATGAAAAAAAGGTCTCTTTTTCCCCCTGCAGTATTTCTAAATCAGGTCTAAAATTAAATTGAATTAATACACTAATAAGAAGCAACTGTGTAATTTGAGCTAGAAATGCAAAATAGACCTCTGGTCATGCACTTCACAGTTCAATTCCAAAATTACTTTCATCACAATTTTGTGTCACATTAGAAAGAGACAAGATATATGAATTTAAAGAGATATGGTCCATTTTAACAATTATATCTCACTGGAAAAAATGGGAAAGTGATATTGATTTTTTTTTTTTTTGATTATTATTAATCTGGTGAATATAAACACACAAAGGTTTAGTATGATTGCAGAGTATCAGCATTTGAAGGCAATACTGTTTATCTAAATAGTTTTAAGATGATTAAATTGCCACAGTCAGCTCTCACCTTAACCAGTAATATATAATTTTTTTCAATGCTTCTAAGCTACAAGGTGTTTTTGTGGTGAGTTGACCATGGCTGGACACTAGTTTCCCACCAAAGCTACTCTGTCACTCCCCTTCTTGGGTGGATGGGGCTAAAAAGGCTCCTGGGTCAAGTACAGGGAGAGATCACTCACCAGTTACCATCATGGGCAAAACAGACTCAGCTTGAGGCAATAGTTGTATTTATCACCAATTAAATCAGAGCAGAGCAATGAGAAGCAAACCCAAATCTCAAAACACCTTCCCTCCACCCCTCTCTCCTTCCTAAGCTTTTCTGCACTCCTGAGTTCCCTAAATCCCCACCTCTAGCAATGCAGGTGGATGTGGAATGGGGGCTCTGATTAGTGCATCACATGTTGTCCCTGCTGCTCCTTCCCCTTCAGAGGGAGGACTTCTCACTCTCCTTCCCTGCCCCAGGATGGGGCCATTCCCAGTGTGCAGTTTGGGAACAGATTGTTCCAGCATGGGTACAGGTGCTGCCAGCCAACCTGCTCCAGCGTGGGCTTCTCTCTCCATGGGGCCGCTGGTCCTGCCAGCAGCCTGCTCCAGCACAGGATTCCCAAGGGGCCACAGCCTCCTTTGGGCATCCACCTGCTCTGGAGTGGGTTCCTCCATGGGCAGCAGGGCCACAGCTGCCTCACCATGGGGTTACGGGGGGATCTCAGCTCCGGCACCTGCAGCAGCTCCTGCTCCTCTTTCTGACCTTGGTGTCTGCAGCACTGCTCCTCTCGCTTGTTCTCACTCCTCTGTCTCACTTCAGTTACACAGAATTTCATTCCCCTTCTTAACCATCTTATCACAGAGGTTCTCCCAGTGATGGGTCAGCCTTGGCCAGCAGCAGGTCCACCTTGGATATGAACTGGAGATGAATTTGGAATTATATTTGATAGCAGCACAGGTAGCTGTGGCAAGAATCTGGAATTACTGAAGCAACCTGAGGTGTGAAGTTACTCAGCCATTGAATCAGAGCAGACTATTGCTTTTTAAAGGCCAGAAGTATAGACTAAAGAATTTGTGTAGGTAAAATGAAATTTCCACTTTTATGACTTGTCTTCTAAAGGACAGATTTCTCCCTTTCTAGAGACAAGAAGCACAGTCAAGAGATAAAGTCTGGAAGACATTAAAACTTTCAAATAAATCTGGAACTCTTGCTGATTTAGAAGATTTTGGCAGAGTATAAGAAGTTGTATATCTCCATTTATTTTGTTAAAATATGCAGTTGTGGAGAAGCATTGTACCACCTTTCTTTGTCTACTATCAGACGTGGATAGTGTAAAATACATGTGGGGAAATACTGGCCCTCATGTCTTCTTAACTAAAGAGCACTGAAATGTAGAAAAAAAAGGAAGTAATACAGAGAGCAGGATGGAATAGTATTTTCCTAATTTGCATACCAAATCAAGCAAAATGTTTATATTTTTTAATAGGCTTTTAATATAAACTGTGGCTTAAGCCATAAATAATTCTATCTGTAATTTTTTTTAAAGTGAGAATGAAATCTCCTTTTTATTTTACAGTATTGTATGTTCAGAAAACAGGTCTGCAGCAATTTTCCTTTGGTTTCTCATGTATAGCTGATACACAAAACCGGTAGTACTGACAACATAAACCTAGGTCTGCTTTATACTGAGAACCTGCCCAGAGCCTTCTGTCACCTCTTTAAATGCTGTTCTTGAATAGAGTTGGTAGTAATATTCAAGTCATTATAATTCCTATAATTTATGCCAAGAAGAAAACACTTTGCTTTAAATTACTGTCAACTTCATAGCAAACATTGACTTTTTTCACTGTTTTTCAGCTTTTCTATCTCCATCAGCTGTCCTGAATTTCCATAATTCATAATAATAATAACACAATAACCAACATAATGCACACCAAGCAACAAAGATTTCATAGCTGTTTCTCTCAAAACAGTTAGGAAACATTGTATACTCTTTGTTGATTGTTTTAATCCTAACAAAGTGCCAGTAATGTGTCTCCAGATTAAATCACTGGGGTTTAACTGCCCAGAAAATTAATTTCTTCCTTATTTCTAATAGAATATTGAGCTAGAGGTACATACTCTTAATGGGTAAAATCATTCTGGTAACCAAATGCTAGCAGATTGTTTTGGGGATAGTTTCCCACCAGATGTTTCCACAGTTCTCTGATTTATATTGTTGCATCTGAGTAGACACACTTATGTCAACCTTATGGTTTTATGTGATTTAAAGCAGAAGATAAATTTATGTAAATGACTGAAGATCAGAACATAAGTGTTGAATTTAGGACTACAATTTTTTTAAAGTGGTGCATAGTACCTTTAAGTATATTTTGGATTTGTACCTTATACTGCATGAAGGAGAGGCAATACATTATTTTTCTCTTAAAACATTTTGTGACCATTAATTTTTCTGACAGAAATTAGCTTGTTTGTGGTGTTTCTTCATGTTGCTGCAGGGCTTTTTCATAACAATAAATTATTGTTAAGTACATTTGTCTACCACAATGAAAAGAGGAAAGTATTCCCAAGATTGCTCATAGAATAGTTTCTGATTAAGTTTATCAGTAAAATGCTATTTCTGTCAATGAGAAGTGGAAATGAGGTTGCAGAAAGAGCCATATTATATATGGTCAAGTTAACTGGGAAATAACAAATAAAAAAAAAGCAAATTTGTGCCATTCAAGTACACTCTTATGTACATGGGCAAGGCTTCTGGTAAATCTTTAGTTTCCATAATATGGTAAAAGAAATCAAACTTTGAAAGGATTTACTTATAATCCTCATCACTCAATTATTTTTCATTATATGTGTGTTTTAACTTATACTAGGAATCTATCTGAACAAAGAATTTGTCTTTTTTTCATATTGCTTAGTCAGTTGTCAGGAGCATTGTGAAAGGCATCAGGATAAAAGGTGACAATTAGGAATGTGGTGATGTAACATATTTGAAATTGCTTGGTGAATTCTTTAATCAATTATACAAGCTACTTTGTGTACAAAAAGTTTAATCCTGTTTTTTGTGGAAAAACAGCATAAACTGTAATTAACTCTTCATAATACTGGTCATGGTTGATTAAGCAAGTGTGTAGGATTGCTATCACAGTAGAGATCTTGAACAGTTAACAAGCATCCATTAAAAAAGACCCAAAAACTACTGATGCTTCAGTTAAAAAGTCCTAAAAATTCAAAGATCCATAACTTTTTATAGTAGTATACTGTTTATGCAGTAGAGGATGAAAACTAAGGAGAGGTAACTTACTTCAGAGTCGCTGCCCCAAAGAATTGTCTTAAACTAAGACACTTTATATTTACATATTTTTTTATGCAGTAGATAAAACTGTATGTTATAGGAGATTTAACAAAATATGAGAGTTTTGTTAGTTTTACTTGTTCATGTCAAGTTAAGGCTACAGGCAAAAGTCTGAACAAAAAAGAAGGCACAGTCAGGACTTTAAGAAGAGAATCAGATATCAGTAAGAAACCACTTTGGTGAGCATATTGTTCATGTTTATTTTATTATATAGGTAAAATACCCTGAATCAACAGGGATACCTTGCTTTTGTTACAAGATAATTCACAAAGCATCAGCGTGGCCCACATGAAGTAAAGGCATCTTTAGGTATCCTAAACTCTTCTTTACTGGACTCTGATACATGAAAATGTCTGCAAAGTCCTTGTGCACAGTGTAGTAGATATCTGTGCAGGGTAACCCTTAATCTGATTAATTAATTAATTAATAATTATGGTGTTGTTAACAACCTGACTTCAAAGCATATACTGGTTGTCCATATCTGGGAGAAATTTCCTCTGGCTCCTTGAATGATGCAATTTCTTAGAAATGTATTGTGAAAAGAAGATTGAATGAAAAAGAGTTGTATAACTTTGAAAGCAAACAAATGTGTAGAATTCCAAAAGTGTAAGGATGGCAACTCCCAAAGCACAAAGTATTTCTCTTTGCAGTGATTTGCAGCAAGTTTGTGAATAGGACTAGCTCTAACATCTTCTGTAAAGCATTTTTTAGTTAATCTAAATCCAAAGTCTTTGGTTGTAGTTAGGCGAAGGCAATCCACAGGACTGATAAACAGAGGGTTAAAAAAAAAAAAAAAAAATGGAGGAAGAAATAAAATGACAATGCATAATAGAATCCCTGAAAAATTCAAATGAAAATAATGAAAGGAAAAGCAGCATGGGCAGGAAATTAGATGAGAAGGAAGACAGATGTATTTTGCTGTTAGGTATTCCCTCAGAAAGGCTGAGGGAATTGGGATTGAAGAGAAGGCTTCAGAGTGACTTTATTGTGGCCTTTCAGTACCTGAAGGGAACTTACAAGAGAGCTGGAGAGGGATATTTTTCCAACAGTATGTAGTGACAGGACATGGGGGGATGGATTCAAACTGAGAGTAGGTTGAGACTGGATTTCAGAAAGAAATTCTATGCTGTGAGGGTGGTGAGGCACTGGAATGGTTGCCCAGAAAAGCTGTGGGTGCTCCATCCCTGGAAGATTTCAAGGCCAGGTTGGATGGTGCTTTGAGCAAGCTGGTCTAGGGCAGGGTGTCACTATCCATGGCAAGGGGCTGGAACTAGTTGATCTTTAAGGTCCCTTCCAGCTGAGATCATGACATGATTCATTATATTCTTGTCCTCTCTCCATTTTGGGGGATTCCTGCTTCATATTTAGGGTATAAACCAAAAGCTCTTACCAAGTTAGCTCTAGGAATACCTGTAGATTTAGGATCTCTGAGACATTTAATTTTCTTAGGAAAGCATCACACAATATAGTTGGAAAGCCTTTCCTAAAGGATAATGGTGTTATGAGCAACTTCATCAACTTAGCCACAAGCAGCTGTGATTTGCTTAATAATTATCTTTAAGGAAAGCTTTACAATCTTTATTACAATATGATAATATTGATGCAGAAACTTGTGAGTGTTTGGAGGTACAAATGAAATACTGTTCTAAGTACATTCGGGGATGTCGGAAGTAATGCTGGCAGTGTCAAGTTAACTACTTTAAGAATTTATCTTTCCACTTTTTCCTTTTTTCCTCATTTTCTTTTCTTCTTATGTTGGATTCAACAACAGCTCTTGTATTGTCATTAGGCAGTTGTGTCTAAAAAGTATAAAGGAAAACTAAAATTAATACCAGTAGTGAACTAGGCCAGGGTTTCAGGCTGACTGTGGGCAAGTCCCTGGTATTGCAGACAGCTCTTTTGACTTTTGAATATTTTTCCCTGTGCTTATCCCATATTTATTTATTTATTTTTTTTTTCACTTTCACTTTGAAATTTTCTGAAGGACTGTGTATAATTCTTAATTTTCTTTAAATCTTGGAAAAGAAAAAGAAAGTAATTTAATCAAAGATGCATCATATGAATATTTTGGCAGTTTTATATTATCCTAAATTAGTTGAAATCACTATCAAAGTGTAAAACCCTCTGTATGAGAGGTAGAAGTCCTTTAATAGACTGTTTCTGCAATTTTTAACCTGAGAGATTATTTAAACCTTAATTTAATTGTTGGCCATTTTCATACTTATACTTGGGAACCACAAAAAAGAAAAATTAATGTGATGGGTATTTCTAATAGCTTCCACTTCTCTCAGCAGCTAAAAATGCAATATGTTTAAAACAAATAATGCATGAAAGTATCTTACTCAAAACTGTGATTAGTTCTGTGTGTGGGAATATAGAATCATAGAACAGTTTGGGTTGGAAGGGACCTTTAAGGGTCATCTAGCCCAATGTGCCTGCAAATGAGCAGAGACATCTTCCACTAGAGTAGGTCTCTCATAGTCCTGTCTAACCCAACCTTGAATATTTCCAGAGATGCATAAAAATATAATTTTTAATTAAATTTTTGGCTCACTCTGTTTATAAAATGATTAGAAACTGTATAACTGCAAGTGTATGTCCAGTGGCCTTCTGAGTAAGCTGGGAATCCAAAGGACAGCGTGCCCTTTTGCTTTGTCATTTCTGCATGAGGAGGTGGAAGTTCAAGTGAAGGTGCCTGAAACATTCACAGTCAATATTCCTTCTGGAGAACCATAAAGCCATGGCAGGCAAGGTTGTGCAGGCTCCCAGCACTTTGCCATCAGGCAGGCAGGTGGCAAGGGTGGAGGGGGATGTTAGTAGGAAACCATAGCTGCTAGCAAACTTCAGATACTAATATAAGTAATGAAAAGCATTTTTGTGGTAATAACTCTGGGATGGGCATGTGAAAGTGTGGCTTTGAGTAAAGCAATTAAAAAACTTTTGTTCTCGTCATAAAAAATGTTTTTTTAAATTCATGGGAGGCTGTGCTTTGTGCACTATACCTTACCAACAAAAATCTTTTTCATGGACTGTGGAATCTAGGCAAACTTCCTCAGCACTTGTTTCTGTTTAATCATGTGAAAAGTGTTAAATGCTTAGAGTACTTTGAGAAAAAACATCTCAGACAGAGCTCTTTATGGTGACCTAAAATGCAGATGGCCAGAAGGCTTCCCCCATGTTCTGGTAGTTCACACTTCTCCTTCCTACATGTGAAGGGTTCCCATTCCAGAATATGGTATCTTAAGTTCTAAGACCACTCCTGCCACTGAGCTATCTATTTTATTTTTCACCTTGTTAAGTAAAGCCTATTATATAATATGTCAGAGGATAAATGAGGAAATTCCTTTGTTTAACTTCGTATCAATTGAAATAAGTGTGGAAATCATGTACTAGATGCTCTTTTGTGTTTGTGTATGCTGGGGGAGGGAAAAAACCTAATTTAAGATGCTGTGAGCACTGAAAAAAGTCTCAGAGTACTTGAATGAGCTTTTACTTAGCATTTCACTTTATAGTACTTTACTGACTGGTTGTTGTTTCTGTCATCTAGAAAAGTGGATGCATAGATAACAAGTAATTTCTACAAATATTGCTTCTAAAACCTCCAGAGCTCCAGAAGCAGAATTTCCCTTTGTTCTCCTTGTTTTGATCTCCTATTCCAAATGAATGGGCCTCTGCATATAAGTAGAAGCTTTTTTCTGAGTTATTTTTTCAGTAAGTGGTATGGATCTTAACTTCACACAGGTTCATGCAGTAGCACAAAAGTCTCCAGTGACTTGCTGGAAATAAACCTTTTACTCTAATATATTTTTTGTCAAACTATACATTGTTATGATTTATCCATGCAATGCTCCCTACTGCACAATGCAAAGGCTCTAGTGCTAAAATCAATGTGAAATACAGTGAATATGTGCAAAAACTAGGTACTCATTTTAAGCTGGGCATTACCTAAAGAGGACTGTATAGTGCAAAGGCCAATTCAGACTTGCAAGAGCAGACAATATTTGCATTTAGGCAAATGACCTAGCCATTGCTGCTATTTATTTCTGATAGTGAAATCATGCACCTGAAAATAATAGTCAAAATTTGGGCTAGGTATTATTGTATTAATGTGCACAGCAGAAAGAAAAGAAAATCTTATACTTCAGAGTAAGAGGCTTTTATGTGTCTATTCTGACTCTTAGAAAATCTTGCAGTTTCTGCTGCAAAGGTATCTTAAAAACCTTGTACATTCCACAGGCAAAGCAAAGTGTGCTGGCACACTGAGGGGCAGCAGGGTGCTTGAGGCAACGTGACTGGACTGCCACAAAGATTGTAAGCATCCTACAGAAAAACATTTCTCATCCTATCAAAACATAATAAAATGGGATGCAGATAACTGCCACGTTATGCTCATCACAGCTACTTCTTATTCTGAAACTGTGGGGCTTCAAAATAGTTTGGAAAAAAATCCCAACACATCAGCAGAACAGTTTTAACTGAGCAGAATCAAAGAAAGGAATCATTTGGGGATGGGGGGTGTGTGTGTCCTGTAACAACCCAAAAGAAACTGTAAGAAAGCCAAACAGAAAGTGTAGTAAAAAGAAGCTAAATCTTAACAGTGCAAACCTCTGCTTCAGCTACAACTCCTTGTCCAGGACTGTGGGTAATCACCACAGAAACCTGCTGACATTGACTCCTGTGCCCCAGGCTCTGCTGGTGTTGGTGTTCAAGGTGTCCCTGTAAAATCTGTGCAAAAGCTGAGACAGAGCATTCAACTGACTCAATGCAATTTAAATAATTAATATCTGGCAGCTGGGTTTGATCATGCTAGAACAAGTAAACTTCCAGAGTGGTTCAGTTTGTGAATTTCAGTCATAACCAAATGTAACCAATAATGTTTATAAATGGTCGTAACCAATCATGACCAAATATATATTTTTTAAAAAGCATAAGGAGTAGTTTTACATTCCTGGAAAGTTGTATCCTGCCAATTTTAACTGTTTCATGGACAAATTTTATTAAGTGTTAATATGCAGGTTTACTGGCTTACTCTGCAGTTTATGCAATGCATTTAGAAAGAGAAAGCAAACATTTTGTTTTGTTCTAGAGAATGATATGCTGAAGTATTTGGTTTCCTCCAGAAAAAATGGATTCAACATTTTACTTGAAAGACTTTGTATGTAGATAAGATTCAGACACATTTCCTGAGGTTGTGAAAATCTGTCATAAGTATGAATATCACAGTGTACATTGTTGATGTTATTTCAGTTCCAGCTTATTTTAGCAGTAAACTGTTGAAAATTGTTTTACCCTTTTTAGCTTGTACATTCTGAGGAATTCAAAGGAAAAATACTCATGCTCTACTGATGACTAAAAATATGAAAATATTGATTATTTATAAATATGAACTTGCTTCAACAGGCATACAGTGTCACAATCTAAGCTACAGATTCAGAATTGTATTGTTTTTAAACATGAGGTAAGGTAGCTACAAGAATACTGTAGGAAAAAATATTTTATCATAAAAGATGTATAAAAATGTATCCCGATGCATTTAGCAAAACTTGAGAAAAAAACAAAAAACACATGAGTTATTAAGCTTCCCACAGTTGATGAAAAAGGTGTTTAATGGAATCAGAGGTTTTACAGTCTGTGCTTTCCTGACCTTATTTGAGTTTATAGCTAATAGGAACTTCACACATTTTGTAGTTTAAATCTTACAATTCTTTGTAGGCTCTTAGATGTGATATATATACCTTTGGGTGTAGAAGTACATTTGTTCACAATTTTTACTCATCAATTGATGTGCAGAATATTACTGTAATGGTTTGTAGTAGACAGCAATACAGGAGGGGACAAAAGGCTGCAGAGAAGTAGTGAAAGGTACTTGTTACAAATTGATGTCTTTATGTCTTCTTGCGTATGAAGATGTGAATGTGTTGGGTATTTTGCAGGAGCTTCAGGATGGCATTGGGCAGCAGCAAGCTGTTGTCAAAATATTGAATGCAACCGGTGAAGAGATTATTGAGCAGTCATCAACGGCAGATGCCAAAGTGCTGAAGGAAGAACTGGAAAGTTTAAATAACCGGTGGAAGGAAATCTGCAGACAGTTGGTAGAGAAAAAAAAGAGGTAGGTTAAAAGAGGGTTAAAATACTGTGAAATTATTTTTAGTTATTTTAAGTTTGATTCTGGCTTGAAAAGGAGCTCTCAACATCTGGAGTTTTCAAGTATAAAAGGAATTATCAGTAATTAAATTTTATGTCCTATAAATTGTTCATACACTATAATTTGTTTTATTCTTTTCTACCTACTCCTATCAGTAACCACCACTCCCTTCCATACTCCACATTTTTATATTTTAACTTCTAATGGTTAAGAAAACCAAACAAGCACACATAACTGCTGAATTTTAAAGTAAAACAGTACAGAATTTACAACTAGTTTATAATCTTAGTGTTTGATTGTGTCATTAAAACACATCTCTGTAATGCTAATAATATATTGGTTGATTTATACAGGTAATCCTAATCCAGTTTATCTATCAAAATCAGTGCCATTAGCATCCACGTTTCATAGGCTGGATTTAAAAAATGGATTTATCAATTTAATATTATTTATGATCACTTTTAGATCAATTTGTTTTTCCCATGCAGTCACAGAAAGGTAGAGTGTTTGAGTTACAGCTAATACAAAACTAGTTTTATACTTTTAGCTAAAGAATTTCCAATGTAAAAAAAAAAATAAAAATATTTTGCTGTCAAGATAGGTTTTATTAAAGAACATATTCTTAACCTAGATGCTGGGCCTAACTGGATATGCCTTTCTGCTTTAAAATTCAGTAGAAAGTACAGGTACAGCTTTCTTTATGAATGTTCTTTAAATCCCAGAATATTCCTTATAGAGATCCACTAATGAGTGCTGGAGATGTACTGGAAGAACTGGTAGTGTGCAGCAAGTTTTTTTTATTTCTTATGTGTCACGTATAATTTTTCCATTCAGAGCCATGGGGGTGAAAAAGCTGTGAAAATGTTTAGTAACTAGCATCATAAGGGAGTGTCCTGAAGGGTTACTACTGACTCTAAAAATGATTAAAGTTTCACTTGGAACATGTTGTCAGTTGTTGGAACAGGCTGCCCAAGGAAGTGGTTGATTCACCACAGAATCATAGAATGGTTACGGTTGGAAGGGAACTGAAAGTTCATTGAGCTCCAACCCCTCTGTCATAGACAGTGAACTTTCTACTAGATCAGGTTTCTCAGAGCCTCATCCAGCCTGGCTTTGAAAACTTCCAGTGATTTGAACTCCACAATCTCTCTGGACAACCTGTGTCAGTGCCTCACAGTTCAGAAGCAAACTATTTCTTCTTAATATCTGAACACTTCAATCTTAAGGCAATTCTCCATTGTCTTATCACTGCATGCCCTTGGGAAAAGTCCCTTCCTGTAATTCCCCTTTAGATACTGAAAAGTGCTGTAAGGTTTCCTGATGGTATTTAAAAGACATGGAGATGTGTCATTTAGGGATGGGACTGCTGGGTTAATGGTTGGACTTAAAGATCCTGAGAGTCCTTTCCAATATGAATGATTCCGTATTAAAAAGAGATGCAACAAGCAATCTACAGCTGTCAGAAGCTTCAGGGATGTTTTAAATAATTCTTTCTGCTGTATTTCCAGGTGTTGATGGTACTGTTATATGTTACACAAGGGCCTTTATTTGTCACATAAAAAACTATTCTTTTGTACATTGGAAACACATCTGTGTTTCCAAGCATTAACTTGTTATGTAAATGCAAACACTTAAAAAACAATAACACAGCATTTCAACAGCCCTGTAATCTGCTTTGATAATGCAGAAGGAAGAGATTGGTGGTGGACCTTTGTCTGAGGATATAAAATATGTTCCTGTTCTGGTTAAGATTGTTGTTGTTCATCCCTTCATTTATCAGTAGAAATGTCTATCTGAATGTTCTTTCAGCTCAATGCAGTGTTAGAATATTACATGTAATTTTTGGTACATTCTACATTTTAAGGAAGCCTAGGATTTGTTAAGTGGGAATAATCCAGTTATGTTCCCTAGATGAAGGTTCTTAAATAAACACTTGCACATGCATTCCTCCTTTTGTTCTGTTTAGTATGTTGACCGATTGGTTTGCTTTCCTCTCGAATGACAACTTGTGCAATTTAGAGGAAAATGATTGCAGAGACCTCTGTTAGTGAACTTTGTGTGAATAATAGCATTGCACCAGGAGGAATACAGATAGTGTTGTGCTAAACTAATATAAATGTTCCTGGTGTACTTTAGTAAGGCTTATGTGCATCAGGATGCTTCTGTTCTCCTCCCAGTCTTGGCTGTGTCAGAGTCAGGGAATGTTTTTGCTCCCAGATCTTGGAAACGCATCCTACCCTAGCTTCTGCCACCACACATGTGGTGTTTTGTTTTGTTTTGTTTTCTTCTTTTTACTCTTCTAGAGCAGATTTTCAAAGGAAAGAAACCTTGACAGGAAAAAGTGGTGTGTTCTAAGTAGGTCTCAATTATCAATGAACCTGGGCATGAAAAGACCTTAGGCTTATCAGCTGCACAATCTTTATATAGCCATGATGTCATGGGATTTGCGTAACTCTTATGCTTTGACATCTTTTAGTTTTTCATTATTTGTCCTAATTTGGTTTTGGATTGAGTCAGATTCTCTCTTTTTAAGTCTTGAAACCCATGTCATCCAAAAGGCTTTAATTTATCCTTAAGATCAAAGCATGAGGCAAACAAAAGTTGAAGGAAGCAACCCCTACTTACAGTCCAAAGAGCTAATATAGTCATGGCATTGCCCAATGGATGTGTTGGTACTATGTAAAATTTATTTGTGTCATTAGAATATAAATTACAATAAATACAGGTCAATTGTCATATTTTGATTTCTCCTTTTCAGAATAGCTTTAATAGACTATTAAAAAAATCCAAAACTTCAAATTCAGAATGTTTATATTGTAACTCAGTTAAGTTTTAATAGTCTTTTTATTTTTGTTTGTGTTTTTTGTCTGTTTCCTTAAAATTAATTTTTCATAGTTAAAAGAATGTTATTTTTATCAAGGGAATGCTAAGATTGTTTTAAAATCAATTTTGAGAATGAGAAAATAGAAGCACATTTTAAAACTATATTGAATGAAGGTGATACTGATGGGAGAGCAAACTGGGTATAATGCATTTTCATATAATAATTTCAAAGAAAAATAAAATTGATATTAACATTTAGAACCTTCTGCAAAACAGAAAACTGACTCTAAACTTTTAATAAGTTTCAAGTTTTATTTTTTGTAGTTAATACATTATTCCCTGCTTTAATGTTAATTCTCAGTAGCTCAGAACAGTGACCAACTGAAATTTTGTTTCCTATTACATTCTTTCGCTCAGTGGATCTCAAGTGTGTCAAGAAATTAGCAATTGAATGGATTCCAGAAATGAAATCTGTTAGTGATTTCAGATTCAAGTGTAATGCTGTTAAGCATTATTTGTGAAGGAAACTTTATATATTATAAATATATAAATATTTTTTGCTATTTGTTTTTGCTGTTTGCTTACCCAGATGAAAGACATTGATTTTGATAATTCTGCATAGTTTTACGTGAAACATCGAACTTTTATATGGGCCATTGACAGTCCATTCTAGACGTATTTTTCAAGCTGAATTCAAAGATCAGTAGGGGCTGAGGGGAGGAAGGAAGCAATTACAGGAGTAACAGAAAGTGACACAGATATTTTTAGAAGGAGCATGAATGCGAGAAATTTTTTGGGGACAAGAGGTGTAGGGTGACATTTCCAAGAATGCTGATGACATTAAGTCCCAGCTAGTCAAAGGCTGAGTCAATAGTGGGAACTCCAAAACTGAGCAGATGGGCTACAAGTGGCAGGTGATCTTTTCAGAGACAAATGTGAGGCAAGGAATATTTCCGACAGACTATCCCATGCTTAAGTGATACTTAACAAGTGAGTTTGTTACAACTGCAGAAAGAGATCCTGACTTTATTGCTGACAGTGTTTACAGGCACAAGATGGTGTGGCAGCAAAAAAAAAGCCATGGTGTTTTAAGGGTATTACAAACAAAAAAACATGCTGTTTTGGTGATATCCAACATTGTGGTGTACTTATGTTGGTTACTGTGTGCAGATCTCTGTGCATGTCAAAGGATATAAAGCGCACACAGAAAGTATTTGTGGGGGGAGGCAGATCAAATGAACCAAGGTTTGGAGTGGCTGCACTGTGAGGAGGGACTAAGAAGGTGGGAATCTTCAATGTGGAGAAAAATCTCAGGAGGGATATGACTGTTTTATAAAGGTTTACACAGTTAAATTGATGGGTAAACTGAAAGTGGAACAAAATGTTATACACCTAATTCCTCAGTACCTAGAAGGGAAGATTACTTGTTGGAAATGTAAGAGATGGTAAAATGGATATAAGATTTACATTATGGTTTCTGAAAGTCTGAGATGTGCTGGCCACAGAAGGTTATGGAGAAAAATATGACTCAGCCCTATAGAATTCTTAACCTAATGTCTGTGGATTCTGGGGCAGTATGAGGTGAACAGAGTAAAGAACTTGGCCGGTCTTCTGTGTTCCCCTTCACCACCATCCCCTGCTCCCAATGCTGATGGCTCTCTCTTGGGCTTTTCTGAAACACTTGAGCATTTTTCATGTTCTGGTGCACTGATTGTATTTTGGGGAGGGGAGGACAAATTCTCCAAAATTTCTTTGTCAGTTTTCCTGAGGTTGTATGGTTAAATGGTCTGCTATGTATTTATAATACTATCACTGCATTGACAAAGAGCCTGTAAATTCAAAATATTTCGTGTAACCACCATGAATCCCATGGTTTCAAGTTGGCTTGAAAAGCGAAGATTTAAACAGGATATAATTCCAAGAGTTTCACCATGTTAATTCATTTTTCATAAATACTTTGGAATCAATATTAAACTACCTGAATAATAAGAATTGTAAACCAGATCAAAACCATGATATTCTATAAATTACTGAAACTGATCGTAGGTCCACTAGATGCTAATATTAACCTCAGTGATAGACTGGCAGTTTTAATGAATAGGAATTATTTGGACTGTAAAAGGTCAACTTAATTAAAAACAGACAAGAAAACAAACTAAATCTCAAAACAATTTGAGGAACCTGTACTGCTCTTCAGTAAAAAGGAGCTGGTTTTCAATTTTAAAAGGTCAAATGCTGGTCCCAGGCAAAGCACAGACTTAAAATTGACTTTGAATCTCCTTTCTTTGGTACTGAAGATCAAGAGGTTATGTTTGAGTTATGTTTGCGTAGGATGTTATCTTCCACTTGCCTTTATCTAAGAGTTTCAAAGCCACAGAAGTTTGAATTCAGTGTTTAAAGTTTCTGTATCTTGCAGTCTAATCCATCCAGCTAAGAATTAGATGAGAATGTAATTTTAGCACATCTAGTCAGTTTATCTTACTGAAAACTTTGAAATAGACCAGGCAGTTGAATAAAGTGGAACTTGATTGAAAGTCTGATACACTGGTAGTTAGCAAATTGGGAATTTAATTGAGTTTTTGTTAGCATTTTGCTACAAAAGACATGTTTTAGAAAAGATGTAGTTGGTACTCTAGGACTTTGGAGACCACGAGAAGTCACAAATACCCTTTGAATAGATGCTACTAAGTCCAGACAAAAGAGGGGAAATAAAAAGTGTCTGCATCACCCTCTTCATACTCCAGTAATAATTTTGAATACTGAATCTTCTAAACTTCACCAACCAAAGTTTGCTCCTCCTTTTCATCCCGAAACACATCAGGCTACGTCGTGCTGTGTCTGCTCTGAAGCATGCTACTAGAACGTCTGAGTTTTGGATGATTTAGGGATGTGGTGGCTTGCCATTAGGGCCACAGTGTGCAGCAAGCATCTTGAGAAGGGAATGGCTCATAAATAAGGCTCTTGAAAGACTTGCAGTAGTAGTGCTGGTTGGTCTTTTTATTTTTCACCTTTGTAAAAACTTTCTTGTGTAATTTTTGAAAACAGATGCCCAAGAAATAGATTCTTTCAATGTTTCAGAAGTAATCAGTTTGGGGTTTTTTATTCATCACGATCTGACATTTGTTAAAATTGAGTTCAGTTGAATGGAAGAGAATTTTTCATTATTTTAGCTGCAAATACATTTACACTTTTAATGAGTTTGAACCTGCAGACTGCCTTTTCAGATCTCTACCCAAGCGAATTTGAAGTAATTATGGAAAGAATGACAGAACAAAGGCTGTTTACCAGAATACTTCCAAGTACTTTCCTGAATACAAAAAATACAAGCTTTCTCTTCTAAATAAAAATTGCTACAAAATAAATATAGTTTTTAATATTTTTCATACAATATCTTTACTAAGATATTCTTTTTCTTCCATAACACACTAGCTGCAAGTGATTATTTTCCTTTACTTGAACACTTAGCATATTGAAGGCTGTGATTAGCTTCTAGATGCAATTTAAAAACTGGTTTAGGATGCAGAGATTTTATGACAGTTATGTCAATAAATATATTTTTTCTTTCCAGCCCCATAATTAGCTACATATTGAATTTTTCTGAATTTTCTTTTTTTGACTCTTCAGATTTCTTATAATGAATCAGTAGAAAAGAATTACTGGCATAAGTTTGTAATTTTGAATGTGTTGTGTTTGTGTTTACAAATAGTTTAGCTAAACTTCTTACTGTTTAGTATTTACATCTAAATACATGTTCTGAAGTTTATTAAGTTTATTTTCATTTCACTTAAGTTCCTTACCCTAATGAAGTCTTTAGAGAAAGAATGAAAATTACTTTTTTTCAGTAAATATTGTCTCTAAATTTTTGTTACCATTTTGGTGGCCTCTTATAGTTTCAGTAGCAGCTACTAAATACATTAATTCCTAATCTTAGAAATACAATAAATACAGAATTGACCGCTGAATGTTAAAAAGTGAAAAGGCACCAAAATATTATTGGACTTACAGAGGGAAATATGAATCACAAGTGCAGATCTGTCCTACTTCTGTGATTGTATATTTTATTCCTATAGCTGACACCTCCCAAATAAATCTGACACCACTCACGTGCAGTCACAAACTCTAAATATCTGATGTGTTTCACTATTTACAGGTTGCTATGCTATTGTTATCACATTGTTGACTAAGGAGAAAATACTTGAGCCGTATTTCAAGTGGTTTCTCAACACTGCACATGAAAATACAGGCTTACTGACATAGGCCGAGAATGTTTATGTAGCAGTTAACAAATATAACTAAGGAATAATGATAGTTTAAAAGAAACAAATGTTTCCATGGTCTTTTGGAAAATGTGTGGACTACATAAGAATTTGTTATTGATTCAGTTTAATAATGGTAGGAAAACTAATCCCTAATCTATCAATTATCATGTATACAAAATGCAATTAGGAAGAATAATTAATTTATTACTTTGTATTAAATATTGAATATTGATACGTTTGCTTCCAAAAGTATAATGTAGGTAAGATTCCTATAAAAATATGTACATTCAGAATAGTTGGTGAAGCGACCCTATGAATTTAGAAATGCAAACAGAAATCTGCTATGCTTTACTATGGAAAGTACAAATTAATGTGCTTAAGAATAACAGTTGTGTAGAAGATGAAAAGTTGCATATGAAATTCTGTGCTTCTCTACTATAATTTGAGAATTTTCTATCATTCAAAAGTGGGTTATGTTTCAGGGTTAATGAAATAAACCTTTTAGCAGCAGAGAAGGAGCTTAAAATCTTTTTTGGGAACTTAGGTAGGTTTTTAAGGATAAAGCAGAAGTATAGAACAGCTTGAAGACCCATGCTGGAGATGGATCTGCTTGGCTCTACATGGCCAGCTGCTGGAATTAGATCTTATTTCTCAATCACCTGCTTCTCCAGCAACTGTTTTCTCTTGCTCTGTCCATGTCTGAGTTGACTGGTGGCTCATGTTCCTTCCTCCAGTGTGTTTAGGCTTGGATTCGAAAGCCCATATTCCCTAAGCAAAACCAGTTAATTTTTCATTGCCACCATAAATTTAAACACCTAGAAATTACGTGTGTCTGTTGTTCCACAGGTAATTGTGGTGATAGAAATCAGTTTGTTCAAAAGGTGTAATCAGTCATTGAGTTAAAACTTTTAATTCGATTAACCGGTTCAGCTAACACAGAGCACTTTGTTTTAGTGTCTTGCATAATATGACACTTGTCTTGCAGGGTGTTATCTATAATAGAAGTAACATTCTAGCAGGTCAAGAAGAGATGGTAAAGTAAATTATAAGGTGCACCTGCATGTCCTGTTAATTGCAATGAACCTTTAAATTCCTTCACTGCATGTTGTTCCTGATTAGAATAAAGAAGTAGATCTATGGATTTATTTTTTTTTTCTGAACTCTGAAACCCATCTGTGCACACACACACACGAGATAGATAGATAGATATGCGTGTGTGTATATATGTATATATATATATGTGTGTATGTATATATATACATATAAAACATCTCTCACTGAAAGAATTCCTGGGAAGTCTTAGGTTAAAAACATCCTTATCCTACTGATCAGCATTTAAATTAGTCATCAAAGTAAAAAATTATTTCTTCCACAACTAGAAAAACTTTTAATGTTTTAAGAATTGCAGCTCAATTCATAAGGGTTATAAAACTGACAGTGTACTTAAGATGAAAAAGGAATCTTGCCAATTGCTATCTCTTTTAGGAGACAAGAAATCTTTTTGATTTCTCATTCAAAATACTGTGCAGCTCAGTAATTTTGCTCTTGGGTGTATTGAGTTGAATGCTACGCCTTTTCTGTGCCAGAATTAACATATTTAAACTTGGATCTTTATCACGTTTATTCTCAGGGGTGCCATCACATAATGCCTCCACTGAACTGTGTACTTCACAAATGAGTAGAAGTGAGAGGAAACCAAAAACCTGATCAGGTTGAAAGACAGAGGTTTTATTATGTGGTTTATGGTGTAACACTGGATGCCTGATTCCCAGATTTCCAGAACTGGAGCAGGGAACCAAACTGCCTCAAAAAGATTTGAAGTTGTGCTTCTGCTTCAGGAAGTTAGTTTTTCTTCATTTTTACAGTTGCAGTGCTATGGATATCAGCACAGATTAACATCTGCCTCATTTTCACAGAAATAAATGTTTTGATTAGCTGGTTTTAGATGACCTAGTTTGTCTTGAGAAGAGCATACGGCCTCTCAAGTCATGAACACGAACACTTCGCAGTGAAGAACCGTGTAATAAATGTGATGCTGAAATGATGGTTCTTTTTGTCACAACCTGTGCAACCAAACACAAAATTGGGAAATCTGTGTGAATCAGGAAGGTCCAGAATTTCTGTCTGCATAGCAGTACTCCATAAGAGATTCAGAGTTGTTATAAATAGATATGTTAGTACAAGAAATATTCCTATATCTAGAAGCATCAGGACTTTTTATTGATATCAGTTGCATTTTCAGAAATCCTGGGCAAATGGCAGTTCCTGGAAACAGTCATACAGGATTTCATCAGAAAATCTAAGGCAAAACCAAGAAAATAGGACTGTTAATACTTTTGCAATTAATGGTCTTCATATATTTGTTTGTATAAATGTGTGTATATATGGGTGTACCCATATATACACTTATATGTAAGTGTAAAGATACTGCAGAGTAACTTGTTTCTGAACTCAAAAAAAAACCCAAAACAAACAGTATGGGGCTCATATGTCTAGTAAATATTAAGATATACTGTTTTAAGAACAAAATCAAATGGATCTGCTGATTTAGATTCCATTCTAGATCTAAACCAGGAACATGATCTAGGACTATATGAGATTCTGTTCAGAGCAGCAAAAATTTGCCAAACCTTTCAATTTATATATAAATTAAACACAGCATTTTCATTCTCTAAGTGTAGTTATGAATATTGACTTTCACATGTTGAAGATATACTTTATCTTTGGTAAAGGAGGCTGAGGGGGAGATCATATCACTCTACAACTCCCTGAAATAAGGTTGTAGTGAGGTGAGGGTTGGTCCCTTCCCAGAGACAAAGGATAGGACAACAGAGAATGACGTCAAATTGGGCTGAGGGAGGTTTAGGTTGGATTTGTTACAAACCACTCCTGAGGGCAGGGTGAAAACTCCTTGTTAGTAGTAAATCTCTTTGGGCAAATTAGAGTGAAACAACACTCAATGACCAATTATCTGTGTCTACATGGCAGGTTTATTTAAGAACAATTTAAGTGCAGTGGGAAGGAGGTTTGTAGCCATTTTGGTTTTTATCTATAGAAATGAAACAGTATAGAAGTGTAAAGATGTCACTTAAGAAAATTTATAAGGAAAAGAAAGAAAAAGAAAGGATAAGAGTAGATAGTGAAGTGGAAAGAAAAAAAAAAGCCCTTCAGGCAACAAGATTTGATTGTAGTGATTTTAATGCCCATTGGCCAAAGTGATGATCTCAGTCTTGGTCCATTGGGGGTGAGGGAAGCCCGTATAACATCAAGTTCAACATGTTCATGAGGTTCATGAGTTCACCTCAACATGTTCATGTTCAGGTGGGAATGCCCAGGTACCTCCCCTGGAGAGGGGGCACCTAAACACTCTCGGCTGCAACGCTGTGGATGATGCAGAAGTGGTGCATCTTCCACTCTGGTGGAAGGCTCCAGAAATTACTCTGAAGGCAATTTGTGTATTTTTGATTGTTTACAACACTTTCTGAAACAGGACAGCTGCCTGTCAGATCAGTGTAGTTGGGCCAGTTATTCCCCATTAGAAAGGATGAATATATTCAGGCCTTTGTGTGTGTGAATGTCCTGATACCACATGAGCCAGTTGTGTATGGGAGGAAACTAGCATGATAAAAATATTATTCCACCTTGTAGGATCTGCTTTTCATTGTTTAATTTTGATAAGTATTTAATCTTTCACCTTTCCATACAGGTAATTCTCAGTGTTTGAATAACTTTGGTGGATAAATTACAAGTATTTTATACAAAACATAATTTTTCTCCTTTAGAAGGGCCCACTCGAAATGTTAAACCCAAGCATTCACATTCTACCAATGCCCGTTCCTGTTGCTCTTGAAATTTTTTGCCTGCATCTCTGGATAACTTCAGAAGCTTTTGCACAAAATTTCACATCTCAGTATATTAATATAGTCATAGTGAAAATGAGCAGATGATTTGTAGATGTAGACAAATGTAGAGCAGACATCTAAAGTTAGGTGTCATGAATCCCATCTTATTCCTACTTACCAACTGCAAACCTTACCTACTTTTTGTGAATCTTAACACCAAACTATATGGCACAGTTACTGAAATATCTTGTTGTTTAATATGTCCAAATGAGTGTGTGTCAGTTTGTACAGGTTATTTGGTAACACTTGATTCTAGAATTCTTAGTTGTCAACACTGGGCTTTCCTGCTTTTACTTCAAACAGAATTTTAGTCTGAATAATTAGCTGCTTTATTTCTGGTGTGCTTGTTCACTACCTGTCATATGTAATTTGGAAGCTGAATTTAGTGGTGTTGTAAATTGCACCTTGATCTTTTATTTTAAAATACATTTAATACCATGTTAAAAGAGCATTGGTGTTTGATATTTTTGATATGAAGAAATCTGTGGCCCAATTATAAAAATAATTAGTATAAATTCTTAGAATTAGTTATCAGCCATCCTTCAGTACAGATAAACATTTCAATATAAAAAAAAATTATAGAAACATTAATTTCACATTTTTATTGCAGGATAGAGGAAGAAAAGAATATTTTATCAGAATTTCAAGAGGATTTGAACAAGTTGATTTTATGGTTAGAGGAAGCAGACAGCATTATTTGTATTCCCCTTGAACAAGGGAATGAAGATCAGTTGAGAGACTGCCTGAGCAAAGTAAAGGTATTGTAAGCTCTATTTGTAATATTTTCTTACTTTATCAATTCTACATTGAAGAAAATTAAGTTATTTTCCAAAATGGTTTCTGACATCAAACACAGAGTTCATATAACAGTTTAAGACAGATCAAACCTGGGAGTTTCAAAACCCAGGTACAAATATATATTGATCATACTAAAATCAGAGGAGTGGAAAAATGGAAAAATCTACTGAAAGAAAAAGATCCTGAAACTAGAAAATTAATTGCTATCTTTTTCATCCTTATTTCTTAGTTCAGAACATGACTGGTTTATATGTATAGCATTTCTCTATAGGTGTCTTGTTAACATTTAATAGCTTCTCACTTAAATGGTATTCAGTATTTCACAAGAGGATCCAGAACTGCATGCATAATTATAAATGTCAACTCGTTAAAATATCGCTGCAACATTTTTCTAGACTAAACATCTAGGTGACTTGTTTTTAAGAATGCTTAAAAAACTCCTATCAGAATATTAAATATTTGTTTTTATGGGCTGGAATATTTTCATGAATATGTTAGAGTTTGTTGCTGCTGATAAATATATTCAACAGAAGTTTCACTGTTTAGTTTTTTGAATTGTTTTCAGTAGAATTACTATTTTTAAAGACTTGTACAATAACAAATTAAACTGTAATTGGAAAAAGAATATTACTTATAGAACATATGCCTAAAGGTTTTCCTTTCCTCCCTTGAGGATAAGGATTTAGTAATCCTTTCTATAAATCCAAGTTGAACAAATTCAGCTAGTGATGAATAGAGCATTAAAGAATATGAAGAAAACTTGTCAGTTTGTTCTGTCCTCCTCACAACAAAAATTTAGAAAAAAACTCAAAGTATTATTTAGTAAAAATCTATCTTCAGGTTTCTTTTTAAATGAAAATAGGATAAATATCGTTTCAGGAAATGGGGACTCAACCATGTGGTGAGTTTGTCCTTCTGTTTAGCAGGAGATGTCGTTGAGTTGGTCAGGGAATTTGTGAGGCTCTGTTGTTGAGGATATCAGATCCAAAGCAAAGAAATATTTTTAAGCAGTGTTGGATGATTCTTACAGTTTGCAGAAATTATTAAGGATTTAAAGACTAAATGGATTATTTAGAAACAGGAAGGCTCCGCTCTTTACTTACACAAATATTTCCTATATAGTGTTCCTGAGAGATACAATCCAAAATTAAAGGTCTCTTATTTGTATCTTGTTTTTACAGTCCACCTTCTTTTGGAGCTACACAAAAGGGAATACATCCTAATGGAGCAAATAATAATGCATTACCTTGCAGCATGGCTCATTTCATTCTTACCTGCTTTTGTTAATAATCAAGAACAAACAAGGAAGAAACCCAGAACAATAGAACCCTTGAAGCAACATTAACCTTATTTAATATATTAAGTTACTTTGACAATATAAGTTTTCAATAACAACATTGAGGTTGAGGTGGTTGAGAAGTGGGGCATTTTGATGCTGCTTTGCATTTCCTTTTTGCTTTTTTAATTTTTTTTGTTTTTGTTTTTTTTGTTCCTTGGTTTTTTTTTTTTGGTGAACATACAAGAAAATTCTTAATTAAGAAGTTAAACTGGAGTGGAAGACTTTTAACCACATTCCACCTGGGTGACTGTTCACAGCCTGGAACATATTAAAACACTTCTTTAAAATGCTTGCTCCATACCATATTACAGGATTATAAAAAATGATATATGTGAAGTATCGAGTGTCCAGGTCTGGAATTTATAATGTAATAGGGATTAATATCAGGAGAAACCCTGTATTTTGTCATGCAGAACTCACTTTAGACTTGATTGACCAATACAGTCTCTTTTAGGATTTTTTTAGCCTTCTACATTCAGAAAGCAAGTTATTTTGTCTTGAATTGAGTTTATTCCTTTGGCTGATACACGAATCAATAAGGGTCAAGATAAGAGAGCTGAAAATCTTACCACAGTTCATCTTAACTGCTGTATTTGTCTGTTCCAGTTAAGAGTTGGAGAGCTGCCGCCCCACAAGGGAATACTGAAACGATTAAATGAAACTGGAGGAATAGCACTTGGAAGTGCATCACTGAAACCAGACAAAAAACATAAGCTTGAGAGTACACTGAAGGAGGCTAACCATCGTTTGTTAAAGGTTAGACATATTACTGATATAACTGTGATATAAAATTTTAATCTGCAGTGAATATTTGCATTATAAATTTTCTGGCATGTATAATTTTTCTCTGTATGAAGAGACATTTGTGTGCATAATGAACCTGAGGAAGAAAAATGGATACAATACAGTGCTGTGAGAAACAGTGATAGCAAACCAAGACCATTAGTGACTGGAGTGATGATGTTGCATTCAAATATACTCCCTAAATTACAGTTCTTCTACTTAGGGGGTGGAATGCACAGCATCATTTTTGTAGCCTGGTGCTTTTGCTGGAACAGTAAATATTCCAGGCTTTGTGACTCAGGTGTGTGAGAGGCAAATGTTTGATTTTTTTATGGAACACTTCCCAAATCTCTCCTGTTCCCAGTCCCAAAGTGGACACTGCAACCAACTGTTTCACCTTCCACCACACTTCTTCCAACTTGAGCATTCACTACTGTTTTTTGCGTAGGAAAGTACCACATATTTTACTTTCTGGGACCTTCATCTTGATAGAAAGAAGTAAGGGAGGACTTTGTTAGCATATTGTTGTGTTGAAAACTGATGGAAATGAGTAGCAAATCAGGTAAAGAGAGGTAGACAATTTGAGTGTTTTCATGGTAGAAATGATAGAAATCATTGTCCAGAGGACTACCACACAAGGTATAGATTTTCCTGCTTGGAAACAATCTAGGCGGTATCAATTAAAGAATTTCTAATTGTGAAGTCAGAGTCAGGGACATTAACCTGTGGTATCTGTTTGTTAAAGTTACCAGGGTGCTGTGGCAAAAAGGAATAATTAATTGTGTTTAGCTCTGGGGAGGAAAAAAGTGAGAAAATAACCTTCTGTGTATGTTACTGAAAAGGCAAGGTAGAGTTTCTGGTCAAGAATAATACATCCTGGGTTTTTGTTACCATTTCCATAAACAGTCGAATTTCAAGGACAGACCTGAGAAATAAAACTAAACTTGATGTGGTACTCTTACTAGTTTCTTCCTAACAGGAGCAGTGTGGCAAAGTTCAGAATATTAGCTAATGACTCAGGCAAAAGTGGATAATAAATATTGATCACATTCACAAACTCCAGGTTGGACACATAAATCATTATTTCAGTGGTTGGACAGAAGTATCTTTTTCTCTACAAATGGGCTTCTGAAATCAATGCATATAGAAGAATTCAGAACACCTCAAGATCAAAATAAGTTATCTACAGACCGAAGGAACGATGTATATAGCTGAATTCAGGGACCATGCTAATAACTAAACTGTGATTTTAAAAAGACAGCATTAGTTTTCAGGAAATATCTTTCCTTTTAGTCAGATTACATAAATATAATTTAAGAAAATCTGCACTTTGTCACTGAATGTAACATTTTACTGATTGTTGTATACCTAAAAACTTGGGATTTTCATTTTCTGCTGGCTGATGCAGAAATGTTTCTGGTCTCCTGTTACAGTCAGAGCAACCATAAATATTTTTAAAAGCACTTAGGTTTGGGTGAAATATGGGAGTCAAAAACTGTTTAGTGAATCATTACAATTTACTGATTTTTTTATAGTTTTATTTCTCCTAGATCTAATGTATCTGGCAAAATAATTATTCTTGGAATTTCTTACTTGAAAAATTTCATTTACTGCTAAAAGAGACTAAAGCAAGAAAAGTAACCTTCCATTTGAGATCATTACTTAACCATATCATTTTTATTTCTGTTATCTACTGATGGAGATATATAAAACTGAGTTCTCATTGTCTCTTGGTCTCTGAATGTAAATAATCTGAAAAATGCAGTGGTTTGGTTTTTCTGTGGGTTTTTTGTCCATTTGTTTTTTGGTTTTTTTTTTTAATGAACAGAATTGAATTTGAAAATTACAATACTCAAATACATACATCACCTATGAAGGTGCTCTCTTTCTCAGGTTTTCTGTTTACTCTGTGATCTTGACAGATGTAGAAAATGAAACAAAAAGTTAGAAACTCATTTTGGGGTCTGGTAGGATTTTCTCAATGATACTGAAGGGAAAAAGAATTATTTTTTAATTTGTATATTTCTTGATATTACTCATGATTTATGTAGGAAACCTCAATTATTTGTTTCATTTTCTGCCCTGAAAATCTAGGATCTGAATTAAAAGTAGAAATCATGAAAAGAAACTCTGCAAGCCTGACAGAGGAACTTAATGGTCTCTTTGTTCAGCTGTAGATATGTAAGCATTGGAAAAACCCCGCAGATATTTACTCTTAGCCAAGGCTCACAGGATGGTCACTTTTATATCAGGCAAATTTCTTAGGTCACCCGAGGATGATTCTGTAGTCAGTGGTTTTGATGAGGATATATTTTTTTTGTGTGTGTTCCTCAAAGTACAATGGACAAACATCATCACACAGAGATTTCTCTCGGGCTTTTCTGTCCTTCCACCCCCTCTTAAGAGTGAATCCTATACTTTAATCCTTTGTTTCAAATGGTATGTTGTTTTCTGGCACCTCTGCTAGAAATGAACATGTAAAAATCTACCATTTATGATTATCTCATTTTGCAGGATGATTCTATTTTTAAGATATGAAACATACATGACAGCTAAATAAATAATGTTTGGTCCTTATCTCGTGTATACTAGAGTAATTCTGCTTACTTCAGAGAAGCTGAGAAAATTTACACCAGCTGAGAATGAAGCCAAATATCTCCTAAAGTTATCACAAATTTTTGTTTTGCCTTGATCTGCCAAGCAGGGGAATAGGGACAACACCTATGAGTCTTAACCTTCAAGGTGACGTATTTGAAATAAGTCATGTTCAAACCTTCTTTACAGTCACAGAAACTGTTGCCCCACAGCAATAGAAATAACCCAGAAAAGAAATATAGTATGGAGGGAATTGCAGACACATAAAAGTATCTTTTTAGTTTTTACTTCAGAATTGTCTTTGCTTTTGGGTGTTTATATCATGTGTTGATGACCTTGAGAGTAGATATGCAAAGAGTTTTTCTTCCTTTGGATAGTAATAATTTTAACACCACATTTCTTTATACAACTTTATCAAATAGTGATTCTAATATGTTGTTACCTAATACAATGTAGTTTAAGCAGAGAATGAAGATTAAAGGCCACATTTAAAAGACATGACTTTTAAATTCTACCCTGATTTTACTTATTGTACCCTTTCCAAAGCTGGTATTTCTTGTAAAAATGAAAATAGCACTATCTTTGTGAAGTCTTAATATTATGAAAAATGAAGTATTTTATGACCATTTTTATGCTTTCACATCAAGAATTTTTCATTTATTTTCAAAGCTTAAAGTATCTTCAGCTGTGATAGCTAAGTAAGGTAACCACCTAGTGCTTCAAAGGATACAAAAGGGTACTCGGCACTGGAGTTTGTGATGAATTCAGTTCTTGTCATATACCACCTGCCATGACATGTAACAGATCTGTAATGGGTTTCTTACCTTTTACTGTGCAGTAAATGGATTGATAGATTAGGTCTGAGACCAGTGAACCATGGAATCAGAGGTTTGCTGGAAGGAGTTTATTACTCTTTAATATTATTCTTGGTCTGGTGTCAGCCAAGAGCGATGAGCTAAATTATCTGAAAGTAAGCTGGATGCCAAAATCAGCATTCTCCTCATTTATCCACCTTAGTCTTCACAACATCTACTGTATGTATTATGAAGGTTATTATAAGTGCCTGATGGAGACATTTTGTTTTGCTGCCTTTTAATTTGTCTACTAGTATTAGTTCTAATTACTAGACACTGAAGAGACTATTTCACTGTTTATTGCCACAGCAAATCAATTTGTTGTGCTATGTGGACAAGATAAAAATTAGAGTGGAGTGACATGGCTATAATTTGTGAACATTTTCTGTACCACCAGAACAGGCATAGGTTGTCTTAGCTTGGTTGATCAAGTGTAGAGAAAAACAGATGGGCCCAAAAGTGCAGAAATACAAAGTCATAACAAGGTTATAGTTCATGTATTATAACTTGCCTTGAGTAGAAATTATTCACAGATTACCTGCAATGACATAAAATTTCTAGCATGTCAGTGCAATTTAATTCGAACTCACAGTTGGAACTACTGAAATTCTTACTGTTGTTATTTGTGGTATGGAGGGAAAATATGTTGGAAAATGAATGCTACAGTTTGACTTCTGTTCTTTCAATTTGAAATATGAATAGCATAACTTGCATTAGAAGGTTGACATTGTCCTGAGTTTACTTTCATTTAATGAGTGACCTGATTCAATTAAATATAATAAAGTCTTTTGTTATGCTAAATTACCTGTGACAGTTTGTCATAGATGGCTAATTAAGTCCACATTCATGTTACCATCAGCCATACTCAAAATGCACATATATGTATATACACACACATATATACATATACATATATATATACATGGCCTCATTGTCATGGTTTTAAACCAGTAACTAAAAAAATTACTTATTTCTTGCTGTGAGATATGGATTAGAGCAAGAGCAAAACAGGCTTAAAACTTAAAAAGGAATAAAGAAAGTTTATTAACAAACTACAAGAATAAGAACACCAGAATAAACTCCCAGAAAACCCTTTTTATCCCCTACTACCCACCATTCCCTTGTTCACATGACAACAGAGACAAAAACGTTGGAACTTTGGTGTTTAAAACAGTCCCAATTCCTGCTACAGTCTTTTCTTCAGTCTTTGTAGAGAAACAGAAGTTTTCTTCTGCTAATCTATGGAGTTTTCTACAAGAAAGCTATTTCTTGCTATAGCTTTCTATTTTTCTGATGCCAGTTGCCCAAAAATCTGGTCATCAGTTCACTCCTCCCATTTCACATCACTCTGAGGTGTGTATGGGTCATGAGTCTAGGGATGTCATTTTAAGGATGAGTTATTCAAAGGCAAAAGTCTTCTTCATCTATCTCTGTGAGCTCCACTGGAAAACAGTTTTCTCATTGCCCCCCAAGGCTTCAAATTTTCGCTTCACTCTGTTCCAGCACTTCACTGTATCACAATTACTCTACTTTTTACTCAAAATCCACACTTTGAACACTCTATTCCTCCCTATATACTCTGTCATGAATTAAAGGAGTTTTTTCAAGACCTTATTGTCCATCTCCATAGCTTTAACAGAAAAATATTTCAGCTTATAAAGCATCTCCTTATTCTCTACCTTTTCTGGAGCTTAATCCTTTTCTTTACTGTCTCTGATAGTTTATAAAGTCTCTTTACATGTTGATTACTCTCTTTTTCTTTCTCTGGATAAAAAAAAGGATTAATCTGCAAGTCTCATCTGGGTAATGAAAAGGCTAAAATCCCAGGCTTTTGTAGATGGTTCTGTGATCTCTGCTGGAACAGCAGCTGGAGCTGTCTGCGATGGAAGATTCTTCATGGCTGCTCTGGAGAGTGTGGTCGCTGTCTCAGCCTGTGGCAGGTCCAGAGCTTTTTTTCCTTTCTTTACTCGGCAGTCCCTGGTGAATTCAGTCACAGCAAAAACTGCAGCCGAGCCAGGGACCGGCCTGGCCTGGCCAGAGCCCGGGGCGAGCCCCGCAGGCCCCATCTCCCGGCCGGGAGCCGCTGGGCCCAGCCCAGCCCCCGCCCGGGCCGCATGGGCTGGGCAGAGGAATGGGAGGCCTGGAGCTCTGTTACCTTTCACAGCCAGGAAACAAACAGAACAAGAGAGCTCTGGCTTTACATCTTATGGTAGGGTTCACAAGTTGATCTCACTTTTTAATGGTCAAAACTGCTGTCAATTCTTAGAAATGACTGATAATTGGTCAGGAGGAAAGACTCTCATCAGCCACCAGCAGTTTCAACTTCTTTAGCTCCCAAAGCTGTCTTAAAGGTAAAGCCACCCCATGACACTCATGTATAAAAAAAGAAATTTGATGTAAATGATCGTTGGACAAACATAGGAATGTCACAAGCTCTAAGGAGCAAGTATATATAGGCTTAATTTTTTTTTTTTTTTTTTTATTTCTGTATTGCTAGCAGCTAGTATGAATTAAATTTTTAAAAGCTAAACAAAGTAAAAAGATTTATGAAATACAGGCAAGTCATGCAGGAGTAAAAAGTCTGTATTAGCCATTGAGGCCATAAAAGCATGATTAAGTATACATATGTGTGTATATATACAATATATATCATACTATCTTACCGACCATCTTAAAATTTCTTATTATTGCTGTTTGCAATCAAATCCATAATATATTAATCATATATTTAAGAGGTTATGCCAAGTACTTTGAATGTAAGGAGTACTAATTTTCAATACACATGTGCTGACAGCTACATTGAGGTAATATTTGTGCAGCTGAAATTACTAGATCAAATACATAACTTCAGGCAAATTCTTACACATTTTTTTACAACAATGTTCTGTGCATCTGAGAGAGATTTCACTTGTAACGAACAATGCTCAGATACTACTGCACACCAATCAATGGCAATGGTTTGGGATTTCTAAAACTTCAGTTCCAAGACAGACGCTGCCATTGTCTGTCAGGTTTTTCATCCATCTCTATTAAGGAAGACCATAGGGGCTTAAAATCAATGTTTCACTCTTTGCTGTTTACAAGATAAAGTTTATACTTCAATTATATAGACCTGTCTGTATAGCAACATGTCTATGTAATTAAAATTCCCACAAATGCAATAGTCTAAAATAAAGTTTAACTTTTCCTCAACCCTGGATGTAGAGAGACTGAGGAATGGGATGCTGGAGAGAAGCACTGTGGGAATGGATCTGGGGGTCCTGGTGGATGGAAAGCTGAATCTGAGCCAGCAGTGCCCTGGCAGCCAGGAGGGCCAAGCGTGTCCTGGGGACATCAGGCCCAGCATGGCCAGCCGGGCAAGGAGGGGATTGTCCCGCTCTGCTCTGGGCTGGGGCGGCCTCACCTCCAGTGCTGGGGGCACTTCTGGGTGCCACAGTACAAAAAAGACATGAAGCTACTAAAGAACATCCAAAGGAGGGCAGTGAGGGTGGTGAAGGGTCTGGAGGTGAAGCCGTGTGAGGAGGGGCTGAGGGCACTGGGTCTGTTCAGCCTGGAGGAGACTGAGGGGAGACCTCACTGCAGTTACAGCTTCCCCATGAAATCTGGTGGTGTCCTGTTGATCATCAAAGACCATTTCTTCTGGTCTTCTCAGTGGTGAGGGTTCCACAAAACATAGAGTTCAATGGACTAATATATGTTCAGGCCAGGTGGGAATACTCAGGTACCTCACCCAGGGGAGTTTGACACAGTCTCTCGCAGCAGACTCTGATCTCTTGCATCTCTTTATCTCATGTGCAGTCCTCTGGTGCAAGGCCTTAGGAATGAATATGGGGGACACTTTGGGGGTCTTTGGTTTATGAGATGTCCTCAGCTGCCTCTCACATGAATGCCCTGTGTATGTGGCCTTCTTGGGGTGTGGAGTTTTACAACTGAGCCAGTTTGCGTAAGGGAAGATGCAGTCTTGTTGCACACCCAAAAATGCTCGTCCTCCCATCCTGAACCCATCCAGAGCTGATTCTCAGCACAACTGCTGAGTTTGGCTTTCTTTGTGGATTCATTCTTCTCCCCCCAGCCTTGTTTACTTCTCCCTAGACCTGAGATAACTGGACAATAGTGTCACCTTTATCTTACCTCGCAATCCCATTAGGTGGATTAGCTCACAGTCCAGTTCCCACGAGGAAGCACATTCACATGGAGAGTGGGCTTTGGTGGTCACAGTTTCTTTATACAATTTTGCATTAATGTGCAAAGTCCTAAGTTTAAGTCCTCAGCCATTGCAGTCCCTCACAGAACTGTGTGTAACCTGAGGGATATATATGGTACTTTCTGCTGTAAACCAGGGAAAGGACATTTAGAGCATTTTACATTTATTTTAAAATAGTTTTCCAGTCAGAATATCCTTCATTAAGAATTACTGAAAGAACTAGACTGCTCTTTGTGGCAGCTTTTGGATTTCAGGAACTGAGTAAGAAAAAAAGATAAAGAAAATAAATTCCTAGACTAGATTTTTTAGCAGAGATTTAAGGTGGAAGGTCTTGTGCTCAAAAATGTCCTTGACAAAGGAGAATTGCTGAGTGGAGAGCAGAACGAATGACAATTAGTTACAAGTAATACATATAAAAATACAGATATTCCAAAGACTGTGATATACATGATCATATTACCATGGAAGAAAAACAAAGCAAATCTTTGGGGTGGGGAATATGTTTGCTTTTTTAAAATCTAGACAGCCAGATGAAGCAGAAAATTGTTTGGGGCATTGTTTGTTTAGACTGCTTTAGTTTTCTGCATTGATGGGGAAAAAAAAAAAAAATTTTCTAATAAAAATTAAACTTGAAAACATTACAAATATTCCATTGAGAAGTTTTTGAAAAAAGAAGACCAAATAAACACCTGCCAAGGTCGGGTCCTAGGAGTCTTGCAAGGAAACATGAAATGCTAGATACAAAGCAAATAAAATTCTTCTATATTTAGCAAATAAAATCTTCTATACACATTTTTAGTAGCCTGCTTTAATCTTCCTCTAATAATACAGTCTTTACTCCAACTTTGTCAGAGACACTGTGGCTTATAAATATTTATGAGTTTAAAGGAATTACACAGATTTTGTTTTAAAGTCAATATTGAGTTTGCTAATGCAAATGGCTCAGTTAATTAACTAAATGGCATCCTAAACTGAACTTCTATGAAACTCTTTTGTACACTGATTGTTTTTCATGAAGAAATGATGCATATAAATCAACTTTTCCCTCTTCCATTTTAGATCATTATTCAGTACATGCTCTAGGGATGGTGATTTTGAGCAGATCAGACTTTCTGAACAGTGGCTGTAAGAATTTCTGTTTCATGTAATCACCTTACAAGTGCTATGGAAGTATCAGTTATGATTTATCAATAAGTCTGGATTGATGTTTCTATTTAATGGTTGTTATTACTTCAGTTATTTCTTTATTATCCAAGTTCTCCTTTGGATAACATCAAATCTGCTTTCAGTGTAGTTATGCTCTTTTTTCAGAAATTGAATGGTAAAAAAGAAGCTACTGCTTGATTTACCTTTAGTAAGTGAAAAATTTCATACAGAAAACTTCCTCAATTCTTCATACAGAATGCTTCATTTTTCTCTTTGCAAACAATCTGATTTTTTTTAAACATGATACTATCAGTAATCTTATATTTGAGGCCCATTTACATGAAGTGCTTTGTATATCCAAGTGACCCTCCCAAGGAGGACATACAAAAATAACATTTTTGAAAGTTTTCACCGATATTCCACAACATACTTTTGCTCATGTTTATTGCAGCTTATCTTGTTATGCATATCGGGATAGCTAAATTTTAATCCATTCTGATTCCTCAAAATAGATCCATTTATGACTGCTGTCCTATTAGAGTTTGGTGAGGCAGATAGCAAGAGAAAGGGGTACTTTAGTAGGAAAGAAGCTGACATATTTTCACTGCTGTTAAAATGTTGGAATTTGGGATTTCTTTGCTCTGCACTTACCACTACGAAAATTCTTCATATTGTTTTTTTTAAATTTACGTGTTGGAAAGATGCACATCCTTATCTATATTCTCAAACAGCTGGGTAATAATGGCATTGTTTTCTCTTTGGTCATTTCAGGAAAACAGGGAAAGAGGTTGATTTTTGAGAGAGAAGTGATGTTTGAAATTAGGCATCAGTCACTTGAAATATAATATATACAAGTCATTTCAGTGGCTTTCCTTACTTTAATTTATAGTGATGCCTTACTAGGCAGACCCTAGAGGAAACATTTCATGTTTTCCCTGTGGGTGTTATGGCCACTGTTCCTATTGGCTGTCACTCTTAGAAAAGAACATCAGCCATCCTCTGATAAAACTTAGCAGTCTTTCTTAAATAGGAGGGAAAGACAGGATACAAAAGGGTAAGAAAGTCAGTAAACACTGCATAATTATCCTAAGAAAACAAATGAATAAAAGGAGGATGGGGCCCAAAGCAAAAATGTAAAAGACAGTATTGAAGTGGGACACTAGCTGATGCTCATTCATCTCTGGAGGCATCCCAGAACGTGTAGGAACTCATTCAGAGAGCCCAGAAACAGCAGCTGTGGGACTGTTGTAGCTCCCACCAGCATTGTAATCCCAGCTCAGGGGTGCTTCTCTTGGAGCTGTGAAGAGCAAGCTGGAAGGACTGTGAGTAACACAGGGAAAATTCCGGAGGGCCCCATCTCCACATGTCCTCCTCTGCCACAGAAAGGGCATAAATCTGAACAGCCAGTCATCGTGTCCATGTCCATTACTCCATGGAGGTTTTCCAATTTATGCTTCTGGTGAGCTTCAGAATTAGCTCAGGGAACAAGCTGTTTCCCAAGAGACAGTCTGCAACAGTACCTTGGCTTGATAGGCAGACTTGTAATTACCTTAAACTCATCAGGCTCTAATTTGATTAGCCAGCTTGACGGCTTTATGCCAGGGCGTACAAAAAAATCACTAACAGACCACAATGAGCTAGCAAATTAAATCCCTGATAACCAGAATCTAAGGCTCTGATTCCCACACAATGGCATGTGACACATTACTTGGATTTCACAAGGAATTGTCTTGTTAAATGCTTACCTGTAGCCCTAACCTGAGTTGGTAAAAGTTCTTTAATTATTTACTGCTGTTCTTTATATCTCTGTGGTAAAATTAGATGACACCACCATAAATAATTAACTGATTCATATTTACATAGATTTCTTTATTTTTATGTTAAAAATGTTATAATGCTATATTTGTGATATAATTTTAGAGCAGGAGAAAATTTGTAAGAAGAGGCTGCATTTACTTAAATTACAGTTTATATCTCATCATAGGTGATATTATATATATATATATATATATATATGTATATATATATATATATACAAATAAATGTTTTGAAAACAGTGGTTGAAGTACAGCCTGCCACCAAAACTTAATCATTCATCTTCTGCTGTTCTGGATGGAATATATCTTAGTATATAATTGGTTACTTCCCCCTTTCTATTCCTCTCCCCAAAACCTCTAAAAATTTTATTTCTCTCTCCTGTGTTACACCCAAAATACTTGATCAATGTTGATTGGAAGCAGATTAATTTAAATTTCAGATCTTAAGAAGTCAGCTTGGATTTTTATCTGCCTAGGACTACCTATTTGCTTTCAGTTGTATTTCTGTGGAACTTATTTACATTAATATTAAAGCTAGTAAACTTTAGAGATTAACATTCAAAAATTGTAAGAAAGATGAAACCAATCTTGTATGAAATGAGGCCAAGGTCTGCATAAATTTGGAGTTAACACATAAGGGAAATGAATGCATTTTTAATTGTTTTCTTTCTTTTCTGGGGCTATTCTGGAAAAGCAGATCTTTTCTTATATTTTAAAAGTTCAGGAAGATAGTAAAAATAATTTGCTTCAAGGATCAGTCTTTATTAAACAGGATGTTATGGGTTGGCTATACCGAACAATGGAGGCAATATAATATATGGCCAATCAAATTCTTGAATTACAAATATCCCTTGCACTCAGTTTGAAAAATCACATGCAGGGATTGTGTAGAGGGATTATTTTAGTACCTATAAACCAATATTCTCACACCAAATTTTTAAAGAAACGTACACATAATGAGACAGTTCTGTTCCTTGCATTCTCCCGGCAGGCGGTGGTTTGGTTTTATTATCACTCACTGCTTACATGACTCTGAGTTTGGATTTACTGTCTTCTGCAAAATTTCATCATTAGGGATTAGAAGTACAGGGCACTAATACTTCTGTAGCCAGGCAATATGATAGTAATGCTACCATTAATGCTGCTTAACTTTACAGGGAATGTATTTTATATTGCATGTCTCAGCAATCTCATGTTTTACCACTTTCAAGAGGATCACTTTGGTAAAAAATATGCTTAAAAAAATGAACATTGGGAAACCTTACTTTCCATGATACAGAAAACTAACCATTTTTCTTGGCTGCTTTTACTGATGAACCACTATTGTTGTGTATCTGCCCAAGATCTATATTTGCTGTTGCTTTTTTTTGCTTTTTTTTTCCAAGTACAGATGGTTTCTCCCCTAGTGTATGTTTGCAATGCTGCCCGTTGTGTAGCGTTGTGACACCTCACTTCTCTAGTGAGAAAGAACACTCTGGGAAGGAGAGCACAGAGCTTTGTGTTGGTTTATTTATTGCCAGCCTGCTCCTCCAAGTGATGTTTCTACCATTTACTCCAAAGTGCTTCACGGCTGGATTTGAATTGTGGCATTCACTGATTCTTAATTTCTAATATTGTTGGCATAGAAGAATGTGCTTAGTTATAAATCTGACTGTTTTGAATGCAAATCAGAGAACCAAGTTGCCTGATCTGAATTGATGATACATTTCTTCATTATTTTTCTTCACTGTGTGCATCTGCCTATGCATATATGGATTCAATTGGCAACAGTAAACACCTTATAAGAAAACACATGCTTATCAATATCTACATTCAAGATATCAAAACAGGTTAGCTATAATTCAAGTGATCAATTTCATGTTTTAATTTTTTTTTCCTGATTAAAAATTGAGCTTTAAAACAAGTTAGTATACTGAGATAACATTTTTTTTTTACTAAAAATTACTGAAAAGCCTGATGGTAAGGTCTGAATTTTTTTTAAGTTTTATTTTAGATTTCTGCATGTGTGTTTTGGTATTTTGCTGGGGTTTTTAGGACAGACATTTTGTTTCAATTAAATTGCAAGATACCTGCCATAATAATTTGATTGTTGGGTCTACTATCTCTTTCCTTTCTTCAGGTATATAAAACTTGTATTTTAACATTTGATATGAATGTATATATGTGTAGCATCAAATTGTTTTGTGATTTGCTTGTGGTTTTTTCGCTAAAACAATGACTTCTGGTATTTTTTCAGGTGTCCAAAGATCTTCCAGAAAAGCAAAAGGAAATAGAGATTCTGCTAAAGGATTTTGTTGAACTTGATCAGCAGCTAAATCAGGTGATATTGTGGGTAACACCTGTCAAGAACCAGCTAGAGCTTTACAACAAAGTGGGTCAGCCAGGAGCCTTTGATATTAAGGTAAATTTTTCTCCATTTAAAAAAAAAAAAATTGGAATATTTAATGATCAAAAATTCAGCTGCAGCATCAGCTGTATAGTATTTATTAATGATGTAAGGTTGAGGCAGAAGTCAGCAATAGTTCCCAGAAGTTCAAAGCTCTATAAATTAAGGAAACCTTTAATTCTTTTATCCTGAATGGCTCCTAGTGAGAGGGCAGATTAGAACTAATGGTTCCAAGATGATACATAGGTATAACCTATTATTTTTACCATATTATATACATGAAACAATAGTCCCAAAAGTCAGTGCATCAAATTTTAATATAAAATGAACTAAAATTCATAATATCAATGTTGAACCATTAAAACTATTTCATTAATCCTATTATAACTACATGAAAATCAGAATATTTAGGACCATAATGTAATTCTGATATTGCAAGGAAGATCTTTGAGTGCACAGGCTACACTCCAGAATTAATAAAGGAGATTATCTGATAACTGTCCCAAAAATATTTGTAATCTGATCTTTGATATATATTTAAGTATAAAAAAGATACCTGTATACAGGCTAACTGAGGTCAGAGAAATTAAGGCTGAAAAATACTGTCTAGAATCAACTGGGTTGCTAGGGATATACTTAGACCTTTTGGTCTTGCCTTTTATCTATGCATATATAGCCTTCAAATAAACTGAGGAAATATTTAAAGTACAATGGGTAATTGAAGTCTCTGAGGTTATAGTTTATAGTAACTCAGCACTTGTTCACATAGGGGAAGATTAAACAGAAGATACTGAGTTTTATTTTGTATCAATTTGATGGTGCAATTTGTTTTAGTGGAAAATGAAAAAAAATTAAATTGTGTGAAATGGAATAATACCTGCTCCTGAAGATGTCTGGTTTTGCAGAGCATGTTTGTTCAGTTTACTTTAACTTAGTTTCATCTAAGGAACTGGTTTAAAGCCCAAACATTTTTTAAGCCATACAATCGCATTATATAAAATACTGAATCTCAAGTCTTGTTGCAGTCCTATAATTGACAGAATGAGTTCAGCAATGGCATTCACTTCCTTTCTAAAAGAAAGAATTAGTGTCATTTTTTGCAAATGTCATTATATGTGAATGATGTAATTTTGGTTTCAAGAAAACTACAGGTCCTTCTCTCCTGTAGTTTAACAATAATTTTCAGGTGATCTATTTTTGAATTTTGTTCCTTTATTTCTAGAATGAATCCACCATTGAATTTTATATAAATAAAATGAAAATAGGGCTAAATTTCTACAAATTATAGGACAATTGTTTTCCATATTTATTGTGAATGAAATGTGCTGTTTGGCTCTTCCATCTTGACTATAATATTTCTTATTCCATATATGACTATAATATTTCTGATAAATGGTTGAAAGAACACAAAAAAAATTTAAAAAAAAAATTAAAATCTGTAGTCCTGAAGTAGAGAGAGGGAATAATGAATGCCCTGAGAGGTGGGGGGAAAAATGAAGAACTCCAAAGAAACTCAAATACCCTCTCTCTCTGTGAAAGACTCCCATATTTTTTTCACAGATAAATTTATATCACATTCCTGTAAAGGTTGATCAGTTTTGGTTGTAGATTATAGATTATTAATTAGATTATAGTTGTGATTATAAGGACTTTGAGTATTATAAAGACTGTAATCATGTGAAGCATATTTGCTTCTTATATGTTATCTATATAGATTGCTTTTAAAAGATATAGATTTAACTTCTTTAATATGTTGAATTAGGTTTATCCAGACTGTAGGGTTTTTTTGATAGAAACTTCTACATTTAAGACACTTTATTAATTATCTCTGAAGGCAGATTATATCCTCAGAACCTTTTTTAAGATTAGGCAGAGTAAGACCATTAATAATTACAAAACACATTAAGAATCAGTGGACATAATTTAGGAAAGCAGCCTATTCTTGACAGTGTTTCATTTTACACTCAACTTCAAACATTCAGACCCATGCTAACATGCTGTCTGTCCTACTCTGGGTCAAGCCTGGACATACACACCCTCTTGAATCACTGTTGAAATATTTATATATTATTTGTATTTTTAAGTTACTATCCTAATTGCAAATTAAATTAATTTAAATTGCTATGGCTGAAGTGTACCTTTAAAAAGGTAAGGATGTATATCCTACCTATGGAAAGGATGTGTCTTTTGGTCTGGTATTCCCAGATGCTGTATAAATATTCAGTATTTATTCTACAACCATTTTAATGCGTTCACCAACACCCAGAGAACATTGAAGTATCTCCTATAGGATTTCGTAACTCCTTTTCTCAGAAACAAGAGTGAGGCTTATGATCACCTAGTAGAGTGAAAAGCACAGTGATAATATTCTTAGAAAAGGGACTGGATGCAAAATTTTGCAAAGAATCATTTTGGCTATTCCAAAAGCTTGGAAGCTATGAAGAAGAAGTTTAAAACTGACCATAGCACTGGTAAATATAGCACTGGAGTGAAAAAGATCAGATTCGTGTAGGTCTTCAGGAAAACCAGACTACTCTGATTGTAGGAATTGATGTAATGGCTTGCAGATTTTAATTTTAAATTCATTTGGGACATTTTCTTTTATGAAATTTCTGTCAATGTTCTTCATATTCCTATTAAGCCTTCAAAGTAAAGTTCCCCTTTCTCCCCAGCCATTAAATGCTCTCCTGACTCTTAATTTCTATGTTGTTATTTCAGGAAAAGAATTCCAAAATTAACAAGAGTAGGTATAAACTTTAAGTATTGTAAGAATATTAATTTTTAAAAGCTGAAAAATATTGCATGTTAAAAATTTTCTGGCCTCAGAAGCAGGTTTAAATAAACGATAAGAACACGTGAGATTGTTTCGGAAGGACAGAAAGACGACGTGGATATGTGTTTAATTTAAATGGATGGCTAGGGTGTCTTTAGCTACTTAGCAGTATTATGTTGAAGTACTATGCCTATCTTAAATTAAGTTTCTTGAATTTTTACTTACATTTAGCGAATTTCAATTACAGAAATTTGCAGTAGCTGAAATTTAAACTTGATAAACTAAACTGTATCTAAAATACAATATTCTGAAAGAATTTTCCAAAATACCATAATTTTTTCCTCCCAAAACCATAATAACCTTTGCTTCTGACATGCAACGATAATCTGATAACTATCATTGCATTTTCTTCCATAAATCAAGGGGTAAAGTAAATGCAGGTTCTTATCAAATAATATTGATCTATATAATACATGCATAATAAGTATATAAAGGAGAATATCTGTGAATTTAACTTTCACAACTCTCACTGATAACATTCCTTTTCTGTGAATTAATACCAGTTTAAAAGCTCATACCTTTTTTCCACCTGCAAAAATCAGCTATTAAAAGGAGATGAGAAGTCACTTAAATTTACTTAGAAGAAAAATTAAATAAAATCTCAAGCAGTGTTAACCTTTAATGGTGGCACAAAAGTAATTCTATGAGAGTAAAAAAGGTGCAACCAAAGGCAAAATTATTACATGTTGTTACAGAGAACTTCACAAAGTAAGACTTTGAAGACACAATGAATAATTGGGCTTGGCAACAGGTAGAGCAATTAAAATCCCTCCTATAGCTCTTAAAACGACATCTCTATTAGTAATTAAGAAGTGCCCAGGAGCATTTTTTGGCCTAGAGGTTAACTGGTGCAGCACAGCTTGCATCCTTTCAGCAACAGTCCCAAGTCCCCCAAGGGGACACTTGCATGCAAAGTGCCTGCTGCTGTATCTGTGGCGGATGCCAATCCCTGACCATGCCTGGGCATTGCCTCTGACCCTGCCGTTTGTCCCATGTCAAAAGCAAAGCTCACAATTGAATGGTGTGGGTAGTTATGCTGAATAACATGAGCATATGCCCTTTCCCTTTTAAGTTCATTACTTCTGTCACCATATAAAAAATCAGGGAAAGATGAAAACTAGTTATACGAAAATAAGAGTTAAGATCCAATTATTAGAGGTGTCTCTACCTAAATTAAGGTGCAAACATGATCATACGATGAAGTCAATAATACAGATTTTATTTAATTGTAAAATGTGAGGTAGAGAGATAGAATGAAATGGAAAAGAGGGGAGAGAAAGAGAGAGAGAGAGAGAGAGACAGGTTAAGCAGAAGATAGGCACTACCCATGGATCCAGTAGTGTTCTGTTATCTTCCTTCACCCTGGGTGTCCTGATGGTGGGGGTCCCAAGGTCATTTAAAACCTTTCACTATTTAAAGACTCTCGCAACCAAAGGAATTGATGTTCATTGGCTAAATAGTTCAAGGTTCCAGATGCTTAATGCCTGTTGTTTCCTACACTTGAATCCAAAGTTTAGTTCAAACATACGTAGAGGGACAGGCTCTTTCCTACTTCACAGTATTGCAATTGGAAAACAGAAGAATGGAAGATGAAGACATAAGGACATGGGACAAGTTAAGCATGTTCTTTGGTCACCCATGTGGAGTAAGACCTTGTGGTGACCAAGGAACATACCAGGTGACTTCACAGTCTTACAATCCCTGGAAGGTTCTGGGTCCTTTGAGGCTTTGGGCAGCATCTCAGCTTCTAAAGTATGTACAAATGCCAGTTTAAAAAGCAGCAGAAAATGTTAAGAAAAATGTGAACATCATTAAACTGTGAAAACAGACTTTTTAGGTATTCAGTCCCAGAAAACATATTGTAGTTCGCAACAGCATTTTCTATAAAATACATTCCCTACTGATTTGTTTTTTTCCTTTCAGCTCATTCTGCTAACATAACTCTATACTTCAAAGAATTACAGTATGCCTCAATAAAACCTAATATATTTTATGCTACTATGATTTGTCTTTGTAATTTTCTTGGCCACAATTTAGAGGCTGAAGTTCCACATTTAGGACCCTCACCCTTAGTTAAGCATGATAATTTTTAGCAGTAGTGTCAAAAATCACACTTTAGCTTTAATAACTCATTTCTCAATACAAAACAAATGTATGTATTGAGTAAGAGTAGAGAAAGGATTCTTTTCTCAGGATCTGGAAAGCCTCTGTACCAGTGTTTGCTTCACTCATTATTTTCATCCTTAATTATAATTTTGTTCTAGAAACTGTCAAATAGATATTTTTTTTTTTTAATTTAAGAAACTATCCAAATAAATCAACATTGAAATACAGATTTGCAGACTACAAACTAAATGTATTAGGATAGATCTTTGTTCTTTGTGTTGAATATCTTTTTTACCACATTGACATGATCATTTCCAATAATAGCATAATATGTAGACTGCACCTGTGAAATACTCATATATATGCATGAGGAAGGCATGAAATCTGCATCTATAAGGAAGTATTGACTCCTCAGCTACTTGTGAACACTGGAACACTTCCAGGTTTGCAGTGTACCAGCTTCTCATGCATGTAGAATATATTTCATATTGTGGCTTTTACAACTCTAGTTTCACAAGCTTGACAGTATGACTCTGGGTTCATTCTTTGACCTGGGTTTACCCTCATTCTGATAGTTATTTTGCATGGTTTAGTATGAAGTATGAATATACTTCAAAAACTTAGATGATATCATCATGAATTTCCAATTTTTCAAAATGGTGCCAAGGAAATAGTGCAACAGTTATTTACATTATAGCATGGGAAAAGACTGAAGTACTTAACAGAACAGCTCTCTTTACGATGCAGCTTCTGCCAGCACTGGTGTTTAAGCTGTGGGTGTTCCAGCCACAGCCATGGCAGAGCCTTTCACCAATGACACACTGAAGTTCAGCTCTTACTATGTGATTGTGTTCTACCAGCTGGTACTTTTATCAATCCCTAACTTCTCTCAATACTATTGACTATGTAATTCCCTGATTTTCCTGGTCCTGCTTTCAATTTATATTGATCAGCTTTATTTTCCTTAACCATTTTTCTTCCTCTGTCAATAAAAATCCACAGCTAAAGATGTGCATTTTCTAACTTGTGCACATTCAAATGTCATGGTTTTGCTGGTTGTATTGCCACAATCTTTATTCACATAAGTAAATCTGAATCCTAGGAAGTGATGGCTGCTTTTCAGCTCATAATGCAACCATATCCTCTCAGTGTAAAGCTGAGGCCCACAGGATAACATGGGTGATATGAAATACTATCTGTTAGTGAAGGAATTTTGACATGAGGAAGTTTATTTAGCATTTTCAGATCTTCCTGGCTCCTGACCCAAACAGCACTATCTCCAATTTTGACTTGCTTCGTGAGCTCTCTAAGGGTAGCCTTGCTTCTTTTAAGTCTGTGGCAATTTCATAGTATTTTGATATATATTTCCCAAGGTACTTTGGCAGTATTTGGGGCTAGAAATGTATGGGATATCTATCTAACACCAGGAGAGACTAGATTTAACAGCAGAGAAAGCTGTGTAACAATTTCTGAGGTGTGGACATCCGTGAACTTCTAAGAGGATGGTTGCAACCTTCCCTTTTAATCTAGGCACCATTGACAAACATTTTGCTAGGTATTCTTTTTTTAGCTAAAAAAAGTAAATATTAAAAAGAGCCCCAAAAACAAGCCCACAAATGCTGGGCTATTAAAATATTGTATGAAACATTTATACAGAAACAGTTACAAATCCTGCATGCAGTATGGCAACCCTGCATCTGCCTTTGAAAAGTCAACAATGTGTTGTCTGTGCGATATGCATAGAATTAGTGTAGTTGGTTCAGTGTAAGGTCAGAAGATGTTACTCTGGTCATCCCGTCAGACCTGCTCTATAAAGTCATCCTTTCAGTTTTCTGGCTTATTTTCTGCTTGAACAGCAACACACTTCTCTCAAAAATAATAATTAAAAAATCCCAGATGAAACCAAACCAACCAAGACTGGTTTCTAATTTCCTCATATGAACAGTCATCCACATCTCCTGGTAAATTACTTCAACGGTTGAGTTAAAAGCCTGCACATTTTTCCTCAGCTGAGCTTATTTAACTCCATCTTTCTGTCACTGCTTTGTTTGTCAAACTAGAGAGAGATCTGCTACTGTATTAAGAGACACTAATTAAGTTATTTCCTAAACCCTGTTAGTTGACCATCAGTACTGTTCTAATTCAGACAAGAAAGCAAATATGAAGTATCTAATTAGTAGTAGTTCAGAAAGCAATTATTGTAGTGGTCAAAGCAATTATTTTTTGGTCCTGATACTAATGTGGTTATCTTTAATCACAAGCTTTTTTTGGCTAAGTCAGATAATCAGAGTCTAAGTTGGTGGCAAATGTTGCTGTAATGGAAGTTATAGTCGCTTCTGCATTGTCTCTTTAATGGAACATTTAAGGACATACATGAGCACTTTGAAATGTGTTTATTCTGATCCAGTCATCCAGATTTAATATACTTAAACCTTTTAGGGATACATTCTTCTGAACATGTGGATGTAGACCTATACTTTACACTTTGAAACAGCTTTGCCTACGGCATCAACAATCTGTGGAGCTCCAAAGTTATGGCTCAAGGAAGTTGTGCAAATACTGACCTTTATATCATCCTACTGACTGTTCTGCTGAGACTTGTTTACTTCAATTGTAAGAAAAAAAGGGAATCTTGGAAGTGATGCTGCTCTATTTGACAGCTTAAGAAAATACCTTCAGAAAATCTAACCACCTTTTTTTTCCTTGATTTTTCCCAGTTTTCTTTTCCTCTAAATATTTATTTCCTCATAGTCCTGTTCAATCCCAATTCTATTTATGACAAGACCCCAAGTCATTGAGGGTTTTGATTATTGATTCCCAGATGTCTGACTTACAGGAAGAACCCTAGAAATCTTCAAAACATGGTTAAATTCATGATGTTTTTGGAAGAACAAAGTGAGAATAATAGTTTTCTTAAGTATATAAAAATCAAAATGACTGGATAAGACAGACCAGAAGTAAAAGCTTTCATATTACAACCTACTGAAACTGTGACTAAGATAAAATTAACATTTTGCAATCTGTTACAGTCAGATTGCACTTTTTAAATGTAGTCTGTGTAACATTTGTGGTGTGCTAAGGCTTTAGAAAAATACTTTAAGTGGGAGTTAAAAGCTTTTTTAGAGGAAAAAACCTCAACTTCTTTCTAATATGTACATAGTAAAGCTGCTTCATTGTGTTGTGATGTAGTCAACAAAATACTATTAGCCAAAAACAATTTTAGAACCCCAAATACGTAAAGAATGAAAAGTGTGTTTTCTAGTAAGATAAGAAAAGCTTACAAATAGGCTAATGCTTATATGGTTTTGGTTGCTTATAAATTTTAGCTGTTACTGTGGATTATTTACTTTGTTATTTAGTGTTTGAAATCTAAGGGTCAGTATTTTTATAAAGTCAAACAGTCTAAGTCTTCTGAAAAATTAAATTTGCATATTTCTTCAGCTCTGCTCAATTAGCATAATAAAACTTGTTTTCTTCTGCTCTCCAGTCATGCAGTCCAGAAACACCTTAGTTAACCTAGAAAAGAAGTATCTAGTACCTCTGATAGTTTTATTACTGATAGAAATCTTCATTTAATAACATTTTCAATTATTTTTTTCCATCTGAAACATTCCAAGTTTCTGAGGCAGTGTGATATTTTTACTGAATTCCTACTTCAAAAACAAAATTTTGAAAGAACAGAAATGTTGAAGAAGGAATTGAACAGTATTTTTTTTTTTTTGTCTTTAAAAAAGTCCTGGAAAATACTATAATCTTGCCAAGAATTTGCGTACTTTAATTTTGAAGTTTGACTAGTGGTAGTCCAGAAAACAAAGGATGAATTCTATATTCTATATAGTCTCTATTTTAAGTGCTGTTTCTCCTTCTTAGTTATCTATTATATTCTTAAAATCAATACTTTTTGATTGTTGAATTAATGCTAAATTAGTGGGAAAAGTCCATTAACTAGTTTAGGTCAAAGTGTGTATTTAACAGAAGCTTTTTTTTATCTCTGACTTATTTTTCCCCTTGGTCAATGGCAGCAAATGTCAAAAGTACATACAAAACTTCTTATAAAGAAATGATAACACAGATATTTACCCAACCTTATTCCATATTCCTCTCTGTCTCTGTCTGGTTGAGCAAACTGCACAGTGTAGTAAAGACAAACTTCAAGTAAACAGTGTTTTGGTTTTCTTCTTTTGCATTTCTGGACTTTATTTTAATAATATGCATATTACCATTGCATACATTTACATAGGGCTCATTTACATTTAATACTTTCACAAATTCCTTGCCACTGCAATGATTTACTATTTTCAGGATGAAATGGCCTGGGATGCTCAGACTGATTCCAGTTCCCCTGCTGTTAGAAGAGGAACTGAAGCTGCTCTATTCCAGACAACCCTATCATTCATGTTCTACAAACACCTGCAGCTGGTGCTCCTGACCTCTGCAGGAGAGCTCAGAATGTGTGGGATGGAAGGAAGGATATGGGGAGAGGGCATGGAGGAGAGGAGGGAGGTGGTAGTGTCTGATCCTCCTCCTCCTCCCCGTTGAAAGCCTTAGGAGTCATCATATCTCCTTCTAACCACAGGAGGAGGTTAAAGCTGCACTTTCTGGGCATTCTTTCTTGTCTTTACTTCAGCACTGCCATTTCCCCTGGAAAACAGTTTTTCAGGGTGATTGTGGCAGATTTAGGTTATTATAGCTGATGAGAACATGGAAAGGATGGGCAAAAATGCAAGTCCCATTTAAGGAATGGATGGAGAAATGACACTTCTGGATAGGAAGTGAGTTGGCAGAAATTCATATTTCTACTGCTAGCTCACTGTAAACCCTGATGACCCCTTCAAATCATCTTCTCCAGATAATATAACAAACCACTTTATATTTTCCAGGAACCTTCAACTCCAAATCCTCTTGCAATGTCATTGGTCCTTTCTCCCTGCTTACTGAGTTTCCCAATCTCTTTTTTCCCTTTACTCCCTCCTTACCTCTGGGTCATCACTCACTCCACCTGTACTCCTCTACACTCGAGTCCTTTTCCAAGGCTTATACAGCCTTGATTTTTGCTTATACTACTTCAAACTCTCTCTGGGTGTAGAATTTATATCTGTTTACTCTCTGTGGTGGTCACTTGTCATATGTTTTAAATAGCATATTAAGTTTATTTTTGGCAGATAAATACTGGCCATCTTTAACAAAAAAAAACCCAAAACTTTATTTTTTAAAAAATAACATGTATTTGGATTTTGTCCTTGATAACTTTGAATGACAATAAGAAGGCTGTCAACTCTTGTCAATGACTTCATTATATACTTGACAACTTTAAATCAGAACATAAAAAAAAAAGCATGGCTGAGGAGTAGCAAACTTAATTCTAGATAAATAAAAGAAAATTACCCCACAGGAGAGAATGAAAATGTCAAATGGACATGGCTGTACTTTTCAACCATCAGTCATCATTTGTCAGTTTTTTTCATGACAATCTAGGCTCAGATAAGTCAGATTTTAACACTTTACTGATTTACCTTTTCATTTTGCTAATATATTTTTAAAGGAATAGATTTATACACAATAAGAGGTAGTGTAATTTGTCTGTAAGAGCATATTAGGAATATGTACCTCAGAGATCTGTGTCATATTCTGCCATCAATGCCTGATTTGGCAAAAGGCTGAACTGGGAAAACTTCTGACGATGAAATTTAAACTATCTATATCTTGGTATTCTGTGCCTAAATCAGCTATGGCTCTTCCCTAAAATTTTCTTAGGGGACTTAGAGGAGCAACCTGATCAATATTTTGTTTGTGAATTTGAACATTTAAATTTTAAACAGTGTGTACAAATCTCTTCTGAAGAAATCTTTTCCAATTGAAAGAATATTAAACAATATTAGCTGCAGGTGTATTGTGAAAATATGGCAAATCTTTCCCAATTAGTAATCCTTATAAATTTAATATATAACAGACTTTGCAGTTATAAGGATGGATCACAAGCACTGTGTCTCAGCATCTCAGGAAAGGAAAGATTTTGGAAAGATGATCAAGTATTTGATGTGTAGTAATGTTTATATTTGAAATAATGGATAATAAATCAAGATGTAATTTCATTGTTGAAAGCATAAGTTTTTTAGAAGTCTGGGTGAGTTGGTTAGAAGTCAGTGATAAAGTATTTCAGCTTTGGTTTTTGGCTTCCTCCTTGGACGACTGATAACAGCTCAGGTACTCTTCAAAGTGTGCTTAATATAAGCAAACAAATAAATACAAAAGCAAACTTAGAGAAATGACAGGGCAGTTTACCAAGGCTCTAAAGTAGTCAATACCAAAGCTAGAGCTCTCTTCAGTGTAGTTAGGTTTTCTAAGATAGGAAATTTCCTCTCCTATTCAACAAAATGGTTTTCTAGTATTCTCACCATCTTTTTCATATGTTCTTAACAGAAAATATTCTATCTGTTCAAAACACAGTTCATGAAAGGTCTAGGATATATTCTTGATATTACTATTAATAAAACAGTAACTCTTCTTTTGTAAGATGATATATTTTTTCTCTACTGATCACAAGTAATTTAAAATACTGGAACCTGAAGAAGAGCTCATTCAAATGAACACTTACAGCTGCACAAGTATTAGCTTTGGCTTCCTTTGCTTTGAATTGATTGCTATGTAATAAATATTAGAAACAGGCAATGTATGTCTTCAGATGTTTTTGGATGTAAGAAATAATGTAAATTTTTGGTACCTGATGGATATTTGAATGTTTGATTTGGCTGATATTATTTTGGCCGATATTTGAGCAAAAATTGTTTTTTTTTACTTTCTGATGTAAGTAAAAATAAAAATATATGTCTAATGTGGTCTTAGTTCCTTCTCACACTAAAGTTAGTGATAATGTGGAAATTGCTCAGTTCTGTTGCAGATTTTGTGCTAAACATCCAAGTAAATGCAACTTTGATATTAGGTAGAGTGCTGTAAATCTTAACTCTTGTGAGATGCTCTTGTCAAGACAGTCAATGCATTTCACTGGAAAAAATTTGCATTTCAGGATGCTTGGCAGGGCAGGTGGGAATACTTTCTAAACACTTGTTGTGGGTTAATGATGGCAGGCAGCTCAGCCCCACACAGCTGCTTGCTCACCACTCTCCCTCCCCTGTCCTTACTTTCCCAGTGGGATGGGTAAAAGAACCTTAAGAACCATAAGAGCAAAGATGAGAAAACTGGTTACATAAATTTATGACATAAAGACAGTTTAGCAGGTAAAAGAAACCTGCCCATGCAAGCAAAGCAAAGAAGGAATTAATTCACCAGCTCCTAAGGGCAGGCAGGTGTGCAACCATTTCCAGGAAAGCTGGCCTCATTTGTCTTGGAAAGACAAACTCTTTTATTCCAGATGTCCCCTTTTCATCCTTCCCCACAGCTTTTATTGCTAAGCATTTTGTCACATGGTCTGGGATATCCCTTTGGTCAGATGGGGTCAGCTGTTGCCACTGTGTCCCCTCTCAGTTTGTTGTGCACCACCAGCTGTTTGCTGCTGGAGCAGCATGAGGAACAGAGAAGGCCTTGAGTTTGTGTCAATGCTGCTCAGCAACAGCTAAAAGATAAGTGTGTTATCAACACTGTTTTTGTTGTAAATGCACAGTGCCATCCAGGCTGCTATGGAGCTGTACTTAATACATCTGTGTAAACCTGGGCCCTGCTGAATAGCATCTGCTTACTAGTTCTTTTCATTCTTTGTAATCATGTTTTTTTTTTTTCCGGATGAAATCAATTGTTGCAATTCTAAAAAGATCAACTTATTTATGGAAATTAAAACAAAAGTGCCACCACCCAGAGTGTGGATATAACTTCCTCATTTTAATTTGCAAACCAGACAGTTGAAAACGAGTCAACAGCATTCTTTCCATACTATAAGAACATAAATCTTATTTACTGGAATTTATTTCTGCTTCAGCAGTTGAAATAACTTACTGGAGCAGTCTTTGCCAGTGAAACTGTTGGAAGATAAATGGTAGAAATACATGTTCATGCACATTCTTTTAAAATTATTTATGAAAGACTAATACCAGAAGATAGGCATATCTAAAAACATGTTACAATCAACAAACCAATGCTAGACCAGTAACAGATTTTGATTTCTTTTCTAACTCCTATTTATAGCCAGAAACTCTTCTGAAAATGATTCTTCTACTAAACTTGAAAAGAGAATGAAAATTTGCAGATAAGCACTAAGAATGAGAATAATAAGCAACCAAGAATTTGATGGTAAAATAAATAAATACATCAGAGTTTCCATCACAAGTTAAATTATTTTTAAATCAGTTTATTGAATAAAACTTCATTATTTGTGCAATAAGAGAGAATAAATTCTGATTTCTCTTTCCTGTTTACAAGAAGAAATAAACAATTTTCATGACTCAATATTTTCATAATTATCACCAAATTTCACTTGCCAGTCAAAGTGCCTGTGGTGTGCCCCATATCTGCTACTGTGTCAATCTAAATAACCTTTCTTCCTCCAAAGCTGCTATTTTTTAGCATCTAAGAACACAGAACACTAAGAGATGGCTAGTAAAATTATTGTGACTTCCCTTACTTTCTTGCACGAATTTCTCATTTTGTTTTTCTGCCAAATTTCCTTTTTCTCTGTCAGTTCTTTGGGTTTATAATTATCTCTTTTTTATTATGCACTGGAAATAAGAGAGGATCTGCAGTCTTGGTGGAACAGAAGCAGCTATATCATCCTGTGTCCTGTACAGTCTCAAAATAGAATATTCTGAATCACATCAAATCTCAAAGAATTCTTCTGACTGCACCTTTTTGCAGTCCAACTGGATGATTAACTGTGCTTTATTGGTATATGACCACCATAGCCAAATTGTTTTCATACACTGTATCTGCAGGTCATGTCTTTACAGCTAATAATTTCATCTATCTTCAGTACCTCCAGGAAATTTCCTTTTCAGGACAGACAGCTGCAATGGATAGATAGTGATTTCTCTGTATGGGGAAAAATTACTATATTTCATCTCCTCTAGAAGTACAGAAAAAACTCACAAATTTCTGATAGCCAGCAGGAAAACATGCTTTGGATAAAACATTTCACTCTGCAGAGTGGTAGGGTTTGCAATTTCAGGCGCTTTGCATGGCTTAAATTTTGGGATCTTCCTAGTTCCATTTCTTCGTGGAGGATTTCCTTGCTCTTTTATTTCCTTTCCTTTTCCAGTACTAGGAGTATGGCATATTGGAGGGAACAGAATGATGAAAACCACACCAAGTTTTTAAAGATATTATATTGGCATATTTTACGAACTGCACAAAGGCTACACTCATAGGTTTACAAAGTAGTTATAAACTCTAAAACTGCACTTTTAGAAAACAGAGGTCCTTCATGTACTGGTCTTTTCTGTGTAAGGATTGTTCCCTCTCTGTAATATTTCAAATACTTTCCACATAGGTCAAGAGTTATAGATGTATCAATTTTCCAGATTCTCATTAAAATCAGATGTCTTTTATTTGCATACTTTATAAAGTATCTGAATTTATCTCACAATATTCTTTTCTGCATTAAGATAACTTCAAACATGTGCGTGGGATCAAATTTTATTCTCACACATTTAAAAGATCAGTCAGTTAATGTAACAGGGGAAAGTATTATTATTTTATTTAATCATTAAATTTGCATTTTTAGAGTAAAAATAAATATCTATAAATTATATATATATTAGATAAAAATGAAATAATATATAATTTCTGTATATCTATAATATAATATCTAAAGTGACTCTCAAGAATGCTGTTGACTATACTATCTGACCTGCCATCAAGATCTGACGTTTACTGTGGTGTAGCTGAACTTTGATGTATTTTAATTAAGTCTCCTCTGACCATTCTTCTTTGTGATGCTTTAGTTTGTTATCCTGCTTCATGAATGGGAATATGCAGAGCTGAGTCAAAGGAAAAAATGAGGTCACTGTTTTAGAATCAGAATTCTTGAAAATGGGAATATATACTTGTTTTCTATCTACTGACCTTTTTTTTTTTTATGCATGTGAGGAAAAAATGAGGCACTCAGACTATAGCTTTTTCTTGAATGTGTGACAATGGTACTTGAAAGATAGGTGTGAATGTTTGCTGGAATTTCACATTTACATCTGTTAATAAAGAAGGATAATGTTGTAGGTTACTCCTTCCAAGGGGAATTGATGTATCCTGTATACAAACTGGATCCATCACACAGGGAAGTCTTTTGCCTCCCTGGGGTCCAGATATGGTTAAGAGACTGCTTAAACTTTGATTATTAAACGCTTCTGGTTGTCCAAGTCAGCAGCTTCAAGAAGTTCTAGAGCAATCAAAAAGGGACTTCAGGTCCCTGGGATGACTGGTGGAAAGGACAAGAACAGAGGTGGTTTCCCTCAATCTCTTTGATAGCAGGGAGGAATGATGAAAGGTTTGGGAGAACCCACTTGATCACTCTATGGCCTAAAGATTGTTGTCATTGAGGAAATGTTGGCCCTTTTGGTCATGGGGTAGTTTATACAGCACCAGGCCTATTGGAGAAAGATGGAATTCACTTGTCTAAAAGGGAGAAATGTTTGCAGTTGGCAGGCAGCACTGAGTTGGGCAGGAGTGTTGATCTTCTGGGGGCAGGAAGGCTCTGCAGAGGTATCTGGACATGCTGGGGCAATGGGCTGAGGCCACAGTCTCAACAAGGCCAAGTGCTGGATCCTGCACTGTGGTCACAACAACTCCAGGCAGAACTGCTGGGGGAAGAGTGGCTGGAAATGTGCCCAGAGGAAAAGGAGCTGGGTTTGCTGGTCAACAGCAGCTGAACATGAGCCAGGTGTGCCCAGGGGCCAGGAAGGCCAAAGGCAGCTGGGCTGGATCAGCAATGGTGTGGCAGCAGCAGCAGGGCAGGGATTGTCCCCCTGGACTCGGCACTGGTGAGGCCACACCTCAAATGCTGTGTCCAGTTTTGGGCCTCTCACTACAAGAAAGGCACTGAGGGTCTGGAGCGAGTCCAGAGAAGGGCAGCGGAGCTGGGGAAGGGTCTGGAGCACAGGTGTGGTGAGGAGCAGCTGAGGGAGCTGCAGTGGTTTAGCTTTGAGAAAAGGAGGTTCAGGGAAGATCTTATCAGTCTCTCAAACTACCTGAAAAGGAGGCTGTAGCCACGTGAGGATCTTTCTCTTCTCCCAGGCAACCACTGACAGGACAAAAGGAAATGGCCTCAAGCCGAGCCAGGGGAGGTTCAGGTTGGACATCAGAAATAACTTTTGCACTGAAAGGATGGTCAGGGATGAATATGCTGCCCAGGGAAGTGGTGGAGTCACCATTCCTGGAAGTGTTCAAGATGCTCAAGTTCCAAGCATTTCGTGCTATGGTTTAGCTGAAATGGTGGTGTTTGGTCAAAGTGTTGCCTGGAATCAGAAGAAAAACTTTTCCAAACAATGTTAAAGTGCTATATATAATATAAATATAATGTATTTTATAATATATAATATAAAGAGCAGCTCTTTAATGAAATTTTTCAGGTGCACAGATACAGATATGAATGCAATATAGGGTTTCTACAATTTTTGAAAGGTTAATTAGTCTGTCTAAGAGGTACACCTAGTAGGAGAACAGTTCCCCTGGTGACCCACCCTTGGGCACTTTAGAGTGTCTCCAGCGGGTTCTTTGTCTCTCAAACCCTGGTGCAAAACAAGATGTCCTTGCTAGAAATTATTTTCTTGAAAATAAAACTGAACTGAACTTCAAGAGTGTGACATAATGTGTTAGAAAGAGTTAGTATTGTTCTAACGTATGAAAAAAGGTAAGAAAGTTCTAGAAACTGTAAAACTATATATTAAAAATCTACAAAACTATAAATAAATGAAAAAGCTAAAACCTTTAGGCTTCAAAAGTTGGACTTGATTGTGGAGGTCTTTTCCAACCTTAATGATTCCATGTGCATTAATTAGGAGAACCATCTCTGAGAATTCTCTTTACAAGTTATGCTCTTCTATATCTAAATTACAAGGAAATCATATTTAAATGTAGTTTTCCATTATCAAGTTAAATATATATATGGAGATTTATATCTGGTTATTTCATAAAAGTTTATTTGAAATTAAAAGTATCCAAACAGTTTTAGAGTTTAGATTTATTTGCTTGTTACACATCACTGCCTTGTCTTGATCAGTAAAAGGAAATTGCTCAGTGTTTCTCTTTTCCTGTGAATATATTATCTTCTTTAATTTTCATTTAGCGTACTGTCTTGCTAAAAAGAGGTCATGAAACAACAAAAAGTTTTGAAACAACTCGCTATATTAATTTCAAAGTTATATTTTTTTTATTTGAATGCTGTGATTAAGATTCCATTGTATTTCACTGTGTAGACACAGGTTTAATTATCCTGAGCTTCTCCTGCTGTCCCTGCAGAATCTGTCCAAAGGATGCAAGCTCATGGGGAAATTGCTCTCAGAAATGTTACCAGTGTTACCAGAGAAGGTGAATCAGTGCTTGTGATTAATATAAACCAATACTCGGTCAAAAATGGTGCTGATATGTTTATAGGTAGTTGACCAGGCCTCCTAATATATGTGCAGCATATGTCAAACAGCCTGTCTGTGTCTGCTAGGATAGTTTCCATCTCTTGAAATAACATAGCCAAGTCCTAAAACTTTATCTTCCATTGGCATGCACACCAGAGGTTTAGCCAATATATTGGTTTCAGATAGGGAATATGAATTTTCTGGGTTCTGAGCTGTATCAAGAGACTTTCATAGTCCAGATGGGATTTGTCCACTTTTTGTGTCCTTGCCACTTTTTCAGCCTGTAACTTTGTTCAGCAGGTTGAATTGTCATGAAATGCAGAAGCCATTGTGGCTTATTCAGCAGCAGGCTTTCATCAGTTTGGATGCACTACTTTAGCACCACTGAAAATTAATAGATAGTGTGTCATGGAAAAAAGGTAGCCTCTGATTCTTGTTTATACATGTTTAAGAAACAGCAGTTTCCAGTGATGATGTATTTTAATTTGCCATATGTGTGAAAAGTTTAATTAGCATATTCATCACCCAGCCAGAAGCAGCATTACGATTGCTTTCCCTGGAAGTTCATAAATTGTGCAATTCCAGCAGTCAGCTCTGTCTCCCAGAGACAGCTCTGCATCCTCCCACAGCAAGCAAAGTGAGTGTGAATGAGGACTTGGTCAGGACTTCAAAACAAATATGACTTTGGTATTCTCTAAAAGCTGGTGGAAATGAGCATCTAAAATTCCTATTAACTTTAGCAATAGCCTGTCCTGTGTGATGAAGATGAGAGGTCAGGCTCTGCTCTGGGAATATGCTCTTCTCCTGCATCCTACTCAGCCTAGATAATAATTGTGGTCTTTTTTGTGTGCAAACCATTGGAGGCTATATTGTGGTCATTACCATTTTCTTCTCTTAGGGAATTAGATAATGGAACAGAATCCTGTAACTACTCTCTTGCCTGTCAACCCTATTAATCAGGTGTCACCTAGCAAATGGATTTGAAATTGCTGGAAACTTGTTCACTGGGCAGGATTCATCAAGGGGCTATCCCATCAAGCAAGGAACTGGGCAAAGAGCTCCCTCAAATTTACTACAGCAATTTCATGTCAGATGTGCACTTATTTAAAATAAATTTAAATAATATGTTGGGATTAGTGGGTTACAAAGTATTTGCTGCTCTGACAGATAAGATACCTGTTAATTTCAGCAATGTCCAAATGAATGCCAAGATATTGAGAACTTCTTTTGCCCCTGTACTCTTACCTCTATTCTTATTGCCACGTATCTCTCAAAGCATCATGCTGTATTGGATAGACTAGCACAATGCATTTTGGTTTAGGTCAAGGCCACTGAATTTGAAAGATCAGAATATATAAGGTTAGTTCATGCAACTGCAGAAAATTGTAGAGCAAAAGGAATCAGTGATTTAACTACTTAATACATTACACCTTCCACACTGGTTACAGCCCGAAAGAAAATGGTATCTGTGTTCCTAGACCAGTCCATGGTGGAAAACAAAGTCCAGTGAGGGGGGAGGATTAAGAAATCCACTTCAAAGGCACACTCATGTTGCAGGTTAAACCCTCAGCAGAGGCACACCCACAGTGTTCTTGGTATTCTTGGACTCCATAGGGAGTTGTAATGTGATTTTCCTGCTGCAGAATTTATTATGATAACTGATGCTATCGTGAAAGAAGATGAGTATTTGAGACATGTAGAATTACACAACAGAAAGTATTGGCCAAATACTGCAGATGGCTTAAAGAGAAAAACCCAAAACAAATAATGAAACAAGAACTAAATAACAATTATTAAAATGCCTAGCTTCCATTAAGATGGGAAGAAAATTACCTCTTCATTAACACTCCTTGATTATTATTTTTTTCTTTATGTGCTGAGTAGGGAAGTAGAAAGTTAACATAATATTGAAACAGAAAGAAAATAAGACTTTAATGAGGGTTTTATCAAAAGGTTAATAAACTCTCACCCGCCTCATATCCCAGTTTTGCTGTGCATTGCTTTTCAGTGCTCATTCTCTATAAATCCTTACAGTTATATTTCATTAACATTTAAATGCATAATAAAAAAATGAAATTGATATGTTTGAAATATCATTGCAAGAAATCAGACAAAAGTTTAATTAAATTCATTTGTTTTTGTCCAACAGTATTATATGAGTATTTGAAAAGAAAAAATTAAAGATGACATTGAATTAACTAAGCCTTTATTTTAGTGGTTGTCCATAGAATTTTGCAAGTAAAGTTTTAGGGAGAAGTGTAGACATACTTCGTATGTTAAGTTTAAACATAGGAGCAAAATGGCCCCTTCTTGGGACTTAAAATTGCATAGATTTCAGCAGGTTTATTGCAGTAAAAAGAACAGCAGATTTTCACCAATAAAATTATGTGTTGGCTCAGATAGTGACACCTGGCATGCAATCTTGTCTGCTTATTTGTCACATTTATGATAACCGAGAATGTGGACAGAAAACTAAGTTGGAGAGTTAGTATGTAGTCAGCAATACTGATTAGGACAAGATAATCAACCTATATAGTATGTGGGTGAAGAGAGAGGGAAACAAAAAGACCCCAACCAATTCATTTTGATAACTCAGGTATTATTTCATTTATATTACTAGAAAAAAAATGAAATAAGCTATGAATCTTGGAACTCCAGATGTAGTTTATCTTTTAATTTACAATTTTCAGTAGGTTTGGATTTTCTTGTCTTAATTGTAGAGTTTTGCCCATTATTTATTTGGTCAGTGCCTGACAGAATGAAGCTGCTGGTTATTTGGAATTTCCTTATTTTAACACATGGATTACATGTTTCCAGAATAAAAAATAAATTGCTAGAGAATATGCTGTTGTTAATTCAGCAGGATGTTATTGCTAATGGTAGGTGTCTCCCTGTACCTTTAGGAACTGTCACTACTACTGTGGTTTTCATTCAAATTAATTTCTCTAAGTGTTTTTACTACCTAAGTGGTATTTTAGTACTCACAATTGCAGTCTTCTGTTAAAATTTTTAATCTTTTTAAACTCAGTATCATTGTTGCATCTCATTAGATGGTTTTAATGCCACGTACTGTATGAACAAAATATTAACCAGTGCACTTTTTATCAGCTGGTAGTGTAAAACAAACAAAACAACATAGCCTCTTTATTGAGATTTCTCATGACTGTCTCTCTTACTATGAATTTGTGCTAGCTTTTTATTTATTTTACTGAAACCTTCAAGATGAAGTGACCTAACACTGTTTATTTTGGTAGCATTACTCTTTTCCATCCCTCTTTGCTTCTGGTTTTTCTGGTGATCCCCTTTGTCCTTAGCAGCCACTATCCTTGTGTTTACCCCCACACCAATTCTGAGCAGAAATTTGTCTACTTGTGTTTTATGGCTTCCCATGGAGTTTTAGGACTATTCAGCCTTACTGCTTATGCTATGGTTAATCTAAACTGCCTGTGTTTTTATTTTTCAGGAAACTGAAGCAGCAGTGCAAGCTAAACAGCCGAATGTGGAAGAGGTTTTGTCTAAAGGGTGTCATTTATATAAGGAAAAACCAGCTACTCATCCAGTAAAGGTAATGAAGCAACCTTTAGCAGTATCCATTACTGTGTAATAGGTTATGCTTCCCCTGTTGTACACTTGTCCTTGATGTGCTCTGTTTAAAATCAATAAAAGAACCTGGCAAATGGCATTTGTTCTGTTCTGTGATGACATAACCAGGAAAAATGTAATGTTCCCAGCTAAAAATCTTTTGCATGTTGTGATGGGAATATTGTTTTTGACATTAAGGTTGTTTTACTCATTTAACAGTAATTCACACTGAAAGCAAATGTAATTTTTGGTGTGTAATTCATGGCAACATGTAACTTTAAATGCCTTTATTTTAAATTTCACTTTCAGAAATTTTGTCAAATAAAAAAAAAAGCAAATTTTCTAGAAAAGGTAAGAGTTAAGTTATAAATGGAATACTTTCATTTGTTTTTTTTCATTTTGAGAAAAAGAACACATGGCAACATAGCACTTTCTCACTCAATTTCTCTGCCAAATTTTATCTAGAATGACTGACTTGATTGTCTTTTGGAGCAGAGGACACATTATTTGGAAGATTATGCCTCCCAGCACTTCTCTTTTAGAAAAATGTACTGTAGAATCCTTTTCCTCAGCTTACAAATCAGTTATAAGGGGATATTTTACACACTTTTCCTAAAGGCTCTGAGTACCTTCATTGAGGCTAGAGTGTCATTTTCTATCCTGTGGAATCTTAAAGTCATCAGCAAGCATATTCCCACGTCTGGTTCAGCTGCTTTTCAAGCAGGAGACCAAACTAGTGATGTCAGTACCATACAACCAGAGCTTGGGCTGTTTTCTAGAACTAGAAACTAACAGTTATAACTGCTAATTAAGTATCTGTAAAAATGATGATTTAGAGTTCCCAGCAACAGTAATAGTGGCTTATTGATTACACTCAGTATCTATTGCAATTGCTTCTGACTGGGCTGAGATAGCAAACTTTGTATTTAGAACTTTTCAAAATGTACAGCACTCCAAAACCACAATTGGCAGAAAAAGGGTTTCTTCACAAAGATAAAATGTCTGTAGGTGATCTCCGCAGTGAATTTCTTGGTTTTCTGTCTATATTTAGTCACTATTGCTGGAGGATTATTTTCCTACTTCTACAAAATTTCCTCTGAATTACTTGTAAATCCCACTAGCACATGAATGAAGTGATGTCCACTTTAGAAATTAATACATGTTTAAGAATGATTTGGTTTCTCGTCTTCTTTCCTGGCAGAAATGCTTAAGAGTTATTATCCTATTTGGTATATGTGCATTTTTAATGATCAATTCTCCTAAACATGATAAAATGCTACAAGAGGTAAACTAAAGGTGACTTGAGTGGGCAGAAGCAAGACTCTGTTGGGTGTTTTCCTTGGCTAATAAACCCCTATTTTTTGTTGGGAACTGAAATGTCATCTACACATATTCCCCAATATCTGCATTTACTCTTTTTGTGTGACCAACTGCAGTCTTTGGGGACCTTTATTCCACAGCAGAGCACTCAAAACAACAGAAAGCTAGAGGTTTTGGCTTTCTGAATTTTTTTAATTGCATAGAAACAATTGCAGAATGAATGCTGGTATTTTCAAGAGAAAGAGCTAGTAATTGTTTTACCTAAGAAAGACAGAAGTATAAATGGTGTTGAAATGATTCTGTTTAGCCCAAAATTCTGACACAGAAGTATACTCTATCTATGTATTTTAAGTGTTCACATCAAAGACTGAAACTCTACAATTGTTACCAGATTGACTGGAAAAAGGTGACTTTTAAAATTACAATGTTCCTTGAGTTTTAATTTTGACAGTGATATTGTAAGACGTACCTGTGAGGAAATTAATAACTTGTGGAGTAATGCATATTTAATTTTTAGTCCCTCTTTCATTGTATTTTACTTGTTTCTTTACATTCTGTAGTTCATTTAACTGTGCAACCTGTGAAGTTAATTTCTGGTTCAATGTCTGTCTAGGCCAATAAGTCATAAAGCAGTGGTTATATATATATACTGTCAGAACTGTTGACTTGCTTTCTTGATGCTCTAGGTAGATTTCCTTAAGTCATCATTCTTCTTGAGTTACTTTCAACACAGTCTGCTATTTATATGTTTCAACACAGACTTTTGGATTAACATCAAAATAATTTGCTACACAAAAGGTATTTTGTGGAAGCCAAAATAATTTTTACTCTGATTAAGATGGCTTTGGAAAGATATTTAGCAAGTTTGCAAAGCTAAGAACTTAAAATTTTAGAAAATTATTTAATTAGAGCTACTCTGTACCATTGTTTTAGTCTGAACCCTGCTTAATTCAGTTCAGGATACGGACATCACTCTCAGTAGAAGCAGCAATTCAATACTTAGGCTCATAGTTCTTATTTAGTGTGTGGTACAGAAAAAAAGATAAAATTACATGCCCTCTTTAAAAGCATTAATTACTTGACAAATTTGTAGATTATTTAGTTCTCTGGGGCAGCTTTGTTTTTGTTCCTCCATTATTTCCTTAATTCACCACAAATCTTCCCATTCTTTTCAATAAATGAAGTAGGGGTCCTATTGACTTATTTTCACCACAAGCCTTTCCTGTGCTCAAAAGCAGTATGTGCCAGAAAATTAGAGATATCCCTGCAATTTATGTGCATTTTATCTGAAATAATGTACATAGTTAAAATTATTCTGGCATTTCCTAATGTTTAGCTGCCTATCTTTGCAGCCTTTAAAATATATTCTCATTATAGTATTTTGAATGTAAATTAAATCTCATGGATTTATATTGACACATAATCTTATCTCATAGTTATGTCACTGAAATAAGTATATTTTCACACCTTCACTAAGCATACTAAAATAGAATTTTGCAATGCAAGTCTGTAAAAACATTTTTGTTGGCAAATGAAATCCTTGTATATGCTGATTCAAGAGTCAAGAATGGGATGACATGTGTGATCCTTTAAGCACTAGCACTTTAATAATCAGACCTATTCACTTTTATAAAATAGATTTCATGCTTTTGAAATGCATTTCTGTAAAGCTTTTGAAGGTGAGGGAGAGAGAGGTTACTGCTGGTGTCAGTGGCAATAGAAAGAATGTAAGCCCCAACCTCATGATTAACAGCACTTAATCAGAGCAGTTTATTCAGGAAAGGATTTCTGTGCCAGTGGAAGAGCTGTGGTTCCCTTGCCACATCACTCAATTTGTCTTTTCCTCTGGTGGGTGAGAAGTAGTGAGGAATTTATTTTCATTGCCCTCAGTCTTGCATTTAAAAGACTACATTTCTCTCTCTAAATATTCATATCTAATTTTAGTGCTGTCAGTAAGATTAGTCCACATAAGGATGTTAACATCACTTAAATTGCACCAGTGTTGACATTTAAAGAAAATCTATAAATTTTTTGCTAAGTGCAACATATTTGGATGTTCATGCTTGTCACGAGAACTCTAGAGTTGCAATTACAGCAAAATTTTTGTGCCCAAAGAATTTAACATTTTAATGCATGCATGTTAATTTATGCCAGATGCAAGATTAAACTGTAATTTTGATAGAACTGGTTGCTCTCTTATTAGTGGTGTAGTTGTTGCCCCAGACAACCCCTCTAACTTGTGTGGTGGGCATGTTTTACATTTGGTCATTGCTGGAAAGAAATCTCTAGCTCATATATGCAAAAATGATTATGTAGTTACTCATGACCAGGACCAGTATTCGAATCATGGAATAGAGCCCAACTCCTGGTCCTGCATGGGACAGCCCCAGAATCACCCCCATGTGCCTGAGAGTGTTGTCAAACACTTCTTGACCTCACACTGGCTCGGAGCTGTGCCCGCTTCCCTGGGGAGCCTGGTCTAGTATCCAACCACCCTCTGGGTGAAAAATCTTTTCCTGATATCTAAACCATCCCCACTACCTCAGAGTCTGTGTGTGTGTGTGTGAGTACATACATACTTCAATTTAATGAGCACTGCTCTCCATCCCTCTCCTATTGACCTCTGTCATCTTAGACTCCAGGTAATTAAAGTACCTTTCTTAATAGGCATCCTGTTCCTATCACGGCTGGATTGTGATTTTGCCTATGTATCTAATTGTGGATTGATACCATAGAATACTAAAAGCCTTCCTGAGCTGCACCAGTACTCTGTGCTGCTTTTTGTAGCAGAGAATCAGAGAGCAGCTTAAAAAGAAATGCAATCTTCATTTTAAGAGTTTAGACATGTCAGCATAGAATTAGCAATGCTTCATCCTTCTTTACAATCCTGAAAGCAAGAAAAAAAGAGAGGTAGAAGCAGCATTTTCAAATCTAAATGCCTCTCAGGGTTATCTGAGGACTGATGTTATTCACACTCCAGACTTTCATGCAGGTTTTGTTTAAAAGTAACAGTTAAGCCATTGCTACACAGGACTGTGTGCTCACACACTGAGGTTTATGGCACCCTGAAGACTGCTAAGACTTTTTTTTTTTATATATAATTTTAATAGATGGAAGAATAAATTCTGCATTTGATGTTAGAAGTTGCAGAGTTTTTATTGAAAAGCTTTTTGAAGTACATAACCCACCTTTTTATTTTAATTAAAAAAATTACCAGTTCATGTTCACAGTGGTTAAAAGGCAAACCTCTGATGCTGGGGGAAACGGGCTGAGCTTGGTCCAGGAAGCCACTCTGTGCTCAGGGTCAGGCACCTGTGCTGGTTCTAAGTTGGCTCTGAGCTTCAGGAGCCAAACTTTGAGAAGAAAAGATGCTTTTAGGACCCTGACATGAGGAAACTTTTTTGTAGCACAGCTGGAAAGGATTTTACTTGTACCTCTCCCCCATTTGTGAAATTTCATTGCTGTATCTTTCTGTTTTGTATTTTTTTTTAAATTCAGGTGATCCACCAGATGAAAAAAAATAGCCCAGTTGTTTTATTTTTTTATTTATTTACATTAATTTCCATTTGTTTACATTACAGATCCATGTTGGATGGGGCCCTGAGCAAACTGATCTATTGGGTGGCATCCCTTCCCATGGTGGGAGGGGAGCTGGAACTAGATGGTCTTTAAGGTCCTTTCCAGCCCAAGCCATTCTGTGATTCTGTGATACATTAATTTATGTATTATGAATTTAAAATTTTGCTATTTTCTATTCTAGAAAAGGTTAGAAGACTTGAATGCTGACTGGAAGGCAATACACCACTTAATTCAACAACTGAAGGAAAAGCCAGCATTAGCAGCATTTGGCCATCTATCTTCAGGTGTCTGTAAGTGCTTCAGTATATGTATTTTTTTTAACTGATTAAAAATCACACAGTTAAAATGAAAATGGCTGGAGACTGTCTAAATTAATTCTGCATCCTTTAAAGTGCTACTATGACATTCAAGTTGTTTTTTTATCATTGCCTTTCTATTTTATTCAACGTATCCCAGAAGACAAATTAGATTATGATTTGATAAAAAGGTTGCAGAATACTTTTCAAATTATTACTGTTTCAAAGTGATTTTTCTTTCATTCCATCAAGAGGTGAGATTTTGACTTTCTGCATTTACTAATGGAGGAAATACTACAAAGGGAGATAAATTATTTAAATTAAAAGATAATAATGTTTTAGGTCAAGGGTCTGTAGATTGGTCACAGAATGAAATTCTGAAATTACTGATGGAGTAATAAAGGGAGACTTTCAAAATGAAGCTTGTCTATTAACAGAGAAAGTCATATGACAGCATGGTAGGAGGAATTCTGCAGTTAAACACTAAGTCTATGATTTATATTGCTTCGTTTCTTACATTCATGCATATGCAACAAGACACCTGATCTCTATTTCATTTAAATTATTTCAACAATATTTATATTAGATTATACTCATATCTCTTTGTGGCTTCTTGTTCCCTACAAGGATTGCAAACTCTTTTTTTTTCTTCCTTGATAAATGGATTTTATTTCCTTGTGCTTTCCTTTGAAATGCAGTGATTAAACATGGCTGAAAAAGAAGTGCTTAATGGAAGCATGGTGCTCAGTCTGAGTTTCCAAAGTCTCTAAGATTCTTTACTGGGTATTGAACCATTTCAGTTGCTTGAATGAAGAATGTTACCTATACAATTTAGAAAGCTGCTCATCATATGTTGGAGCAGAAAGAAATCTGTCCCCCCAACCCCTGTCAGACTGCCTGTAACTCAAGCTATGATACAGCTGCAGTAATCTGGAACTGGATTACATGTGGGTTGTTGGTCTCTCTTGTTTTTAACATTTTCTAGTTACATGTTTCATACAAGGAAAGCTTGAAGTGGAGAATTCTATACCTTCTAATAGTGGTCCTCTGAGCCAGCAAAGTAGAAAACCCTTTTTTTCAGAGAAGTACATAATTGCTCCATAATAGAGACATAATAGAGACAGAATCCAGAAATTTCAGTACCAGAAAACAGTCCAGCTCCTGCCTAAATAGCATGCATTCAAGAAAAGAAGTTGTCTTGCTTGTGACATGTTGAATCTTACTAAAATGGAACTATTCTTTGAGCTAAGTCCCATAGAACTGCTGTGGTTCCAGTGGCAATTATTTCAATTTTCTAAAAAGAGACAAATGCCACTACTATATTTATAAACAAGTAGTACAACAGAATTCTAGCTTTGCATGATTTTGTTCCAAGGCATTCTACAGGAATTCATGTGATGGCATGGGGGGGAATGAAGGAGATGTGTAATCATTTCTTGCTGTGCTAAACTTGCAGTGTCAGTTTTCTGTGTGAACAGGTTGTGTCAGGTTCCAGAGGGAAAGAGTGTTGGCAAGTTGTGTGTTTTCTGTTACAAAAGAAATTATAATAATGGTACAAGAGTGAGAATACAGAGTAGTAATGTAATATATTTTTATATTACCTCATCTCTAGCTGATGAATTTCAAAATTACTCACCTTAATGGAAGGTGTAGTCTCTGACTGCTAATGTTTCTGAGACTCAGCGGATGGAATTATACATGCAGAAAATGAAAGCACTGGTGTTCTAGAAAAGATTAAGCAGGAAGTAAGATTGATTTCCCTTCATTGTCACAAGCACTTAAAATTTAAACCTGTGCTTATAACACTAATTCATAATTTTTCTTTATTTGAATCAGTTTACTGTGATCACCTCATTATAGGTGTATTGACATAGAACTGTAGAGTTCAAAAAGAACCCAGGGAGACATCTATTCTTTTTGCTCAAGGCACAGTCGATTAGTGCAGGTTGCTCAGGGTCATGTCCAGACAGGTTTTTAAAATCTCTACGGATGGAGACTCTACAACCTCTCTGGGCAACTTTTTCCAGTGTTGAGCAACTCTGACAGTAAAAAAAAGTTTCTTCCTCTATTCCAATAGAATTTCTAGTATTTCAGTTTTCGCATGGTGCTTCTCCTCCTGTCTCTGGGATTTACTGAAGACAGTCTGGATCTGTCTTTACTCCTCCAATCAGATATGTAACCACATTGATGTGATCCCCCTGAGCCTTTTCTTCTCCAGGCCAAGAGAGCAGGTTTCTACAAAGATAGGAAAAGATATCTGCTACTAAGGTATTTTTGTATTGCATTTAAAAGAATGGGAGGAGAGGAGGGAAGAAATTGAATGTCATGGGTCTAGTCATCCTGTAGTATAAGTTCTGCAGTTATTTTAACCACTCATGTTATAGATATTTTTTATGGCCTTATTTACTCTGCTGCTGATTCTCATGTACCATAGGGACTCAAACTGGCTGTGGGAGAGCCAGCTTTAACCAAGCCTCCCAAAAGCTAAACAATCTCATTAAAGGTCATTTGTAGAGAAAGATACACAAAATTATCTTGGAAGGGTTTTGTGAAGGAAGGTCACTATCTCCTGTTGACAATTATTCACTTCCTGATCCTATAGGGACTTTTAGGGACATCAGGATTGAATAATATTAACATGTGTATTTGAGACCAGGGAATGAAGACGTAACTGGCTCATCTCTACTGCCTTGTCAGGTATCATTTGGTCTGGTCTGGTTACAGGAACTCAGACAGAGAATCTTAATAAATTCCATCTGGTGGCTCTTACAGAGGTAAAGCACCCTAGCTGTAATTATTTCTAGATCTGCATATTATAGCTTCTTTGGCAGAAGAAGCATTAAAAAGTATTTATTGATATTCCACCAGTCCGGTGTGCCCTCAGGCATAAGGAACAAGAATTACTTCTCCAGCTCAAAAAATGTACTTAGCTGAAGGGTATGCCTAAAACCTTAGCAAAGATTGACTTCCAAAATAAGATGAATCAGGAAGAAAATCACTCTTGCTGTCTGTACTTGACAGGATAACGTGAAACAGTGTGAATGTCTCTATCCAAATACCTTGATGCATTGCTTAGCCAGCAGTTTGAAAACATTTTAAACAGAGAGAAATGCAGTTCTGGAATGTGTTTTTCCAGAAAACACATTCGTTTTTAATAGTGTCATTAGCATTCATATGACTTCTTTTTCTTCTTTTGTACTGAAGTGCTATCACTGTATTTACTTAGTAAGTTAGGCAAAGGTACACACTGCTTTGTAAACCCCTCTGAATGCATTCTGGGGTGGGAGGCACTCCTGGCTTGTTCTGGAGAAAGATATTTTCCATAATCTGTCTTCATTCCAGTAAGATGCCAGGGAAAATTTCGGCCACTTGTATTTAGATCTACCTTGAAAATACAATTTCTTTAAAAGGATATGTATTTATTTTCAGTTGTGCTATACTTGAAGTTGCTGAAATTTTAACACTACAAATGAATCCAGCTGAAAGTACTCAGTCAACTAATTTTACATTTTACATATTCATCTAATAAAACTGTGAGTGATATATTATCTTAATAGTCTTGCAGTTTTACTTATTCAGTGAACAGTTCTTTGTGTACAAGCAATTTCTTTTTTTCTCTTGACTGCTTACATAAGTTTTTGTCCCTTTTTCTGTCTCTTTTTTTTTGTATGAAATGCCTAATCAAGTGAAATAGAAAAACACGTGACTGTGAAATGAAAAAAAGTGAGAATTACAATGAGCTACAATGGTGAAAATTCTTCTGAAATTAGTTATAATTTGTCCCTTTAAACTTAAAAAGTTATAAATCTTATTTTGGAGCATTGTTTGTAGGAGGTCTGAAAACAGATATAGAGAAAAAATGATTGCTTGTGTTTAACAGATTATAGTGGGTTGCATTTGACAGAAAAGCTGTATATGCATGGTTAGGTGCTGTACACTTACTACAAATAATTTGAGGAAAGCTAATACTGCATCACCAGAGCTCACCATCAGCTTTAGGTATCTCTCTTCAAATGTCTACAATCAATGTCCTTCTGTGCTTTCAGTATAACTTGCTTTAGGAGTAGTAGTCAGACACTGCAGACACAGAGCCAAAGACTAGGCTTCCCTGTAGAGGGGAAGAAAGCTTTTCAGGATTTAGAATGGATGAGGAAGAATGGAGCAGGAGTGAGGTGTCATGCTGAGTCCATTAGACTCAAGTTGTAGTGTGAGGCCTGTGAGCTGAAGTTCACCAGCAGTAATGGTGGTGGAGAGAGCTCATCACTTATTAGCCCATATATTCATCTGGGTTCTAAAAAATATTCACAGCAGTCAGTCACCTCCAGAGTCTATAATACCTTGAGTCTTGGGATTTGAATTAAAATAGTGAAATTTGTGAATGTGGAGAAAGTAGTAAAACAGAGTTTCATTGCTTATCCTATGGTATTTTACATGCAAGAGTATAGCATGTCTCCTTCTGTCTGGGAAATACAGTTTGTTTTTTATTTCTCTGTGAGGCAAATCCCCACCTGGACTAGTCATGCTGTTTTGTTCAAGGCTTGTAAGATCATATACAACAGTTCTTGAAAAATATCAGTTACTCTGTGTATGCACCGCTGTGGCTTAATGCAGCTGGGATTCATATTCACTGCTTGCAATATATAACATAAGGAACAACTTCTGGTACTATATATAAAAATAAACTGTTCATGAGTCCAGGTTTTTTGAGGAAACTTAGCCCTAAACAAAAGCATGTATGTGAAAATACATACCTTGATCAAATAGCCTAAGGTTTAAAACTAAAATCCACTTAGCTCAGAAGCTGAAAGTGCTTCTGTAGTGCTAATGCATCTAGATGTATTGTATGCATCTAGAATTTTCTTTTGTCTTCAAAATGCATAGTTGAGTTTTTTATTATTCCATATTGGTTATTTCTAAAACAGGGGGATGTACACATGGACATAACAGTATCCTGCATTTTGAAAACTATCCTGATAAATATCTGACACTAGATTTGGTTTAATATTTTCAGATGAAGGATTCTTTGTCCAGGAAACTGTAAGCATTGAAATATGTTAATTTCCAAGGACTTCAGAGCAGGATTGTTCCACTGCCTCTTTAAAAACAAACAAACCATTTGTATTTAAGAGATAATCAGGAGACAATGACAGAAATGTAAGAAACAAAATGAATGACAACAACTTGCTTTGGGCAAAAAATGAGCACTAGATACACTTTCTTTTTTTCATACTTCAGAGCTAATGTGCTCTGAAGCAGTCATTGCTTATGCATAATGCTCACTGTTTGGGTGAGCACATATGCTGAAGTTCAACACTGTTTCTCAGAATTTCCAAAAGCTAGTTTTAAAACTCCTTGTGCACCTGAGAATATTACAATATGTGTATTCAAAGGGTAAATTAAAAACAAATGTAAAATCAGATATTTGAGTGTCTATATTGTTTATAGCAACTGGCATAGTGTAATTGACACCAAGAATACTCAAAATAATTATTTGGGAAAGACTGAACAATGGGTGTGTGCATCTACAATGTTTTCAATACTAATGAACGCCTGTGTTGAGATTAAATGTTGATATTAAACTTACTTTGCACATAGTCTGCACTACTTAAACGAAGTTTTCTATCAGCTATTAAAAAGTTTTCATGAGGGGTATAGTAGATACCTAATTTTCTAGAACCATTCTCCAGAGGGTTGAACAGTTAAAAATCCACAGCATGTAACTGTTGGGACAAGTAGCTCTACACTGAATTAGAGGGCAGTGCTACTGCCAGTAGTCCATTTTGTCTCACTTTGGTTATAGAACACCAGTAAAGATCACTCTCATGAGTTGTAGTAGAGAGAAATACTATTTCCAGTAATGATCACAGTCTAGAACCATGTAGTTTCTGATACTTGTGCATGTTGACTCTAAAGGAAATGTCAACTTTTAATATTAGCCATAATTTGGTTTAATGCTATGAAGAGTTTTACAAAAATAAAATGCAAGAGGGAAATTGAATAGGTAAAAATGCAGTAGGGAGGTATCACAGAGAATACCCTGAGCTCTTAAATTATCAGAGACCAGTAACAGTAGGTTCCTCCTTTAGTCAGCTGGCCTAACAAAGGCTGCTCATGCTTGTATAAAGTGAATTAGTAAAGGAACAGATTACTGTCTTTAGCTTTTCTTTTGGATGAAGGAATAAATAATGATTTATATAAATAATTTTAGTAGATTTGGGGTTGAGTCATTTTACTTTATAGACTCGTGTAATAAAGAGGTTCAGAGATGCCAGCCTGACATTGTCCTATGATGTGTAAATTGCCATATATCTGTTTTCCCCTTTATATTCAGGTAAGAAGTGTCTAATCATCCCATCTGGTTTCTGTTAAGAAGCTTTTTTACTTCTCACATATGTGACACATCCAGCAAATAACAATATGGCACAAAACTGAATCTGTTAGCACTTGATTGGAGATTTTTCAAGGTCAGGACCCAGTTTCACAAGCAGTTCTATTTTTCAATACAGCTGACATCAGACACAAGCTGAAGACAAACTTGTCTAATAAAGCTTTCAGATTCAATTTTCTCTCTGCATATAGCTTCAGGAATCTCTGGAGGTCATTCACAGCATGTGCTGTAACACCAACAGGGAGAAGTAATGAAAAGCATCTATATAAAAAGCTGACACTCTGCCTTCCGAGCTGCATGAATAAAAACATAATAAGCAAGTTTAGAAACACAAATCTCTGTTATTCTCAGAGTTTCTATTTTGATCTTTATAACAGGTCTTGATTTGAGGATTCGCTTCTGGTTTTTCTGACAGGTGAAAAATATATGCAAAATATACTTAAGCCATAAATGCCTAATTTGAATAAAACCAAGGGTTGCACCTTTATATTTAACATCCTCTTCCAGGGATTTGGCAGTAGGTTCCTCTTTGAAAAATCTGTAATAAACAGGTGTGACAGTGCAGTTTACAAAAGGAATGTGAACTTCTACTTGGTTTTTTTTTCAGGGCTCAGCTGATTAAATGTAACTTGCTCTGAGTTACAAAAAATTTTTATTGTACTCATACCTATGAGGAAACATAAATCAGAAAGTCAAGACAGGAGGTGGCTGCTTTGCTGTTATTAAAGACAATATGGAACCAAGGTCTACTTTTTCTATTCTGTAACAAGTTGTTGAAGAACGGCTGTCAAGATTTATGATGTAAATAACATTAATGCTATCATTAGTCTTTCAAAGAACCACATTCACCTATTCCATTTTTAAAATATGATCTGGTGTTTTCTTCTGAGGAGCAAGCTTTGTAGCTTGTTTTCTTTCATTTAATGTCTTGATCAATAGTTAGTAGCAGCAGGCTATGCCAGATTTAATTTAAATAAATCTCATGAAAATGTAAATGATAGCATACTGTAGAATTCTTCAGACTATTATTGATAACCTATATCAGGTGGGAGCACAGAACTAAGTTACAGTTATGATTGGACTATTTTATATGACTCCAATAATCTTTGTAACAGAATAAAGTGTTGGTAATTATCAAAATATCTGGTAACTATCATTTTTTAAAACACAAATAGAATCAAAAATTTAGATTAATTTATTCTGGAAGATATGGAAAAAGGAGTAGAGTTCCTAGAAAAAGGGTATCCATAATAAAATGATAGCTTATGCCCTTTTTCAGTTTTTCTGCCTCAGTTTCTACATTTCTATTTTTAAATCACTTTTTTTTATAACGTTTTAAGCCTCTCTCTCTCACCCACTTCTTTTTGTTACAACAACCCAAATTACTATGATATTTCACTATCCAGATAGCATCAGCCTGCAAAAAGCAGTAATCGTTCTATTCTGTTTCTTTTTGTATAGTAATTTGGCCTATTGACAATTACATTGTGTGAAAATCTCCTTAATTTGCTAGAGTAGTAGAAAGGGGATTGGTCATTCTGCACACAATCCTCTTGTCCTGTCTGCTCTTTGTTAACTTGTCTCTAAAAGAGTGAAGGAAGCCTTTTCCTGGTGAGGGGAGCAGTGCTCAGGGACATCCCGGTCATGCCCTGCCTGAGTCTTTGACATCCTCATATTTCTGTTGTGACTGCTCTGCAGAGGAACAGCCAGCCATGGAGTGTGAGCAGAGTGGAGGCTACAGGGAATGAGGAACAAAGTTCAGAATTGCTTCTAAGGTTTCTAGTCAGAGAACATGAGACAATGACAGAAGGTCTTGCTTCTTGAAGCATAGAATGTTAAAAGGAGGAAAAGATGGCAAATGAAAACCTCTTCTATCCCAACTGTAAAATTCTTTAGTCTGATATATATGAAGTTTATCACTGAAATACCAGACTGCTCTCTTTGTATCAGTGTGGAGTAGCAGGGGACATGCAGTGGTGAAGATAGGCAAGAAGATGTTTTTTTTAACAGTAGATTGGTGGTCAGACGGCACTAAAGTTCCCAAAGGCAATTCTTCATAGGATGAAACTAAAATAGATATCAGTTTGACCTGAAAAGTAAGCATAATATGAGAGAACTTGACAAGGGTTTCACAAAGCGCCTGGCAAGATATTTTTACAATTGTGGTGAAAGAACAGAAGGTGCTTGTAGTGATCTCAGTAATTCTTTTGTCAAAACAAAGCGACAGTGATGACGTTGCCTTTGAACAGCTGGTTTTAATCCTGCAAAATTTTCCACTTGAAGAATAAGGGTAGACTTGGACATTTTTGCATGAATTCTGTAATTCTGTTAAATTAGCTAATAACTGAGCTCTGATTATTTCACAGCTTCCTTAAACCTGTTACGATACTTATTTTTTTTTAACTACAAGATACTTAGAATTCAACTGGCTTCTTGTTATTTTATATCTGTGTTCAATTTTTTACACCTTTTTTTCCAGAGTTCCCCTTGGATAAGATAGCAATTTATGCCTGTTAAATCAATATATAGATCTTACAAAAATTAGAAGAGGTGATTTTTATGAGACTGTAAATGCTGGAGTTGCCAGTAGTATGTTCATTTCCTTATATCAGAGAATTAGCTGCGAAAATTTAGTTACATGCCAATAGCAGTACACTGGAAATGTAAATTGTCATATAGATTGTCATCCAATTGAAAGCTGCATACTAAATCAAGGAACTTGTTACTTTTAGTGACAAAAGGAATACTGAGAGGTGCTTGCATCATTTGTGACAGATGTTGTCACAATGTTTTTTATAAGGCAATGCATGTGACAGAATTGGATTTTAAAGCACCCCAACTTCTGTAGTACAAAACATTCATTTTCATGAAACCCTTTTGTAACAACTGCTCACTGAAAAAGACACTTTTCCTTTGGAAAAAAAATAAGTGTCTTGTGTAGTGTTATAAATAATAGTGCTTTTTTTAGAAAGTATATGAAAAGTTCTTGGGCTACCTTTTTTTAGTTTCTGTCTGCTTAATTCTCACACTCACTAAAAGTGATCCATTCATACCATAGCCTTTTGCTTTTCAATTTTTAGTGGCCCCATCAATCATGCTGAATTTTGCCTAAGGAAAGGTTCTTGGAGAATGCCATGACAATGCTATATTACTAAAAGGAGACTGAACTTTAGAGCAGTTTATCTTTCAGGAAGGCTTGAATGGAACAATAGGTCCAAGCAGATTAATTCTACCTCTGTTTACAGATATATATTACAATCTTCAGTTGGTTTTATACTGCTTGTCCCTGGTCGAGTCATAATCTAATTAGGATCAAATGCTGCAGATTTAAAGTTTTTTCCACCACATGTAGAGAAGTCAATTGAATTCTTTACATACACTCTGCCAGGATTATTCCCATGTGTTATCTTCTTTCTTAGCTGCTTCCTTCCCAAAGAGTTCTCAGTTGTTACATTATTTCCAATTTGTTTTTTAGAGAGTGTTTGAGAACGTAATTATACAGGACCACAGAAAGACTGAGATTGGAAGGGACCTCTGGAGGTAATCTGGTCCAACCCTCCACTCAGGCAGGATAATCTGGAGGAGGCTACCCAGGATGATGTTTCTATGGCTTTTGAGTGTTTCCAAGAGTGCAGATTCTGATTCAACCTATTGCAGGACTTACTCAAAGAGTGTTTCCTGATATTCAGGGGGAACCTCCTGTGTTTCAGTTGTGGCCATTTTCTTGTCACTGGTGGGCACAGCTGGAAAGAGCCTGCCTCGACCTTCAGATATTTATACAAGCTCATGACGCCGTCCCAAGTCTTCTCTTCTCTAGGCTGAACAGCTCCTGGTCTCTCAAGCTTTCCCGCAGATAAGAGAGGTTTCAGTCCCTTAATCATTGTGGACATTTACTGGTCTCTCTTCAGCCGCCTTGTGCTAGGAATCCAAGAGCTGGATACAGCTTTCCAGTTGCTGAGCAGAGGGGAAGGATCAGCTCTGTCCATCTGTTGGCAATGAGCTTCCTAATTCAGGCTGTGATGCCAACAGCTCTATTGCTATCCCAGGGTTTGAGGTGAAGCTGTCATACATATATCCTCCATATTATCCTTTCTGAAGACAGAAGTGACATTTGGTTTCCTCCAGTCTTCAGGTATTTCTTTTTTGCCATGATCCATCAAAGTTTGTTAAAAGAATCCTTGCAATGATTGCTGCCAGATCCCCCAGCACTCAACAAGTGCATCTCATCAGAGCACATGGACTATTTTATATGTCCAGTTTGCTGAATTATTCTCTAATTTTTTAAAACTCTAACTTCTGTACATGGAAATTACTTTGCAGTACCTCTTATAAGCAAGGGATCTGTTAACATTCCACGTCTAGATATCTCACATACACAGAAAGTATTTGAAGAAGCTCTTTGCAGCAACAGGTCACAATGTGAAATTTTTGCTATGCAGCACTAATTTTACTTCACCCTAACATTTATTTACATTATGATGCACAGAAGCCAACTTATGTGGTTTAAATCACAGAAATTCTTATTGTTAAGTAGACTCTACCTATTCTCTGTGTTCTTTTTCCTGCCACAATTCAGTGTTTGTGATAGATGAGTTTTTCTTTGCATTGAATGAAAGACATATAAAAGCATCTTGCTGTAATGTTTGGAGGAACTTGGAAAAATGCATTGGAAAATAAACAGCTTAGCCACACTCCTAGATATAAAAAGGAGGATGGTAAGAAAATCCTACCACATCTGTCCTATGACAAAGAAAGAAAAGTCTGAGAAAGCTGGCACTTATCTTTCTACTAAATTTAAAGTCCTTACGCTGTTTAAAAATCTAGTAATATTGACAGTAACATTTTAGAAACCATAACTTTTGTGGTTATTCTTCAAATATTGCAATACACATTCACTGTAAATCTTTTTCTCCTAAGCTTTTTAACCTTGACTTTATACTTTCTTTTGAACCTCTAAGGCGTCTTTTGTTTCATCCCCTTCATCTCACTACAAAGACTATTTTAGATCTAAACTTTAATTAATAATCCCATAAACTATGAGCTTCTTCTACCTGTAATAATTAAAATTATATATAATCCATAATGACTTAAGAGTCATAAAGAACTTCTAGAATTAAAAGGTAGCTAAGCACTTAACTTGTATTTTAAACTGATAACAGTAACACATAATGTGAATGTTCTCTAAGTGTTCATGAAATTAGGAATAAAACTTTTACCCATTTATAGTCTATAAAAATTACTGGATATGAAATGGACCTGATACAGTTACCAAGTCTTCTTTTTCTAGGAAGTGTTTTTTACTAAATATTCAAGGCTAAGAAAATCAAACATTGGTGTTGTGTTAAAATAGAAAAGAGTCACTTTGAAACATGATTTTTGTCTTTACAAGTTGATTAAAATTTTAAGAAAATGTAAGCTTTGAGATACAATGCTCTAAGGATTCATATTTTCTACATTTAGAGCTGTAGGTGGAATTTTGTTGGCAATAATTTTTGATCAACATAAAGACTTGATTTTGAGTTCAGATCACTAGAAAAAAACATCCCTTGCTTTCAAACTTCAGAGTTGGTGAGCTTTTTTTTGAGGTAATAAATTTATATTTTTCATAATATTTAATCAGAGCTCTGTCAGGCACTATTATTTTCCTTTCAGAACTCCTTTATGAGCTGGAACACCTGTCGGGTAGCTGTAGCTCCTCAGCAAAAAGTGTTACTGGCAGTGAGCACCTTGCAGGGAGAGGCTGTACTGAATGGGAGAACTTAATGTACTCTTAACTTTATTTCCTTAATGTTGAAGGACAGACAGAGATGAGACCATTTATCACTGGAACAAGTCTAAATAAATCAGTCTCAGAACTGTCTTTCCAGATCTCTCTCCAAGAAGTCTGTTTATAGTTTAAGAATACGGTCATGGATGCTCTAACTCTGTAGAAAACTCGTTGCAGTGCCCCAGCATAAGAACAAAAAAATATAAAAAAAAAATAATAAAAAGGCAAAATGCATTTTAGTAGCTGACAGAATTTCACCTGTGTGGTGTTGAGGAGTTTAGTTGTTCCAAGTCAAGCTCACAAGGACAGGGAGCTGGTAAAATGAAACTGAGATTTCCCAGGAAATAAGCCAAACCAACCTAGTGTACAGTGTCTCAGCCAATGAATGGCTCATTTTCCCACAGAGGGAATTCTTACTTGATCTGCCACTAAAGTCAGTGGTGCTTGTGTTAAAATAGCAAATTCAGTTTCCTTGACTAAAACCAGAATGAAGTTTAGTGGGTGTATATTACTCCTATTCATTGCATGAAGGATTTAAGGCTGGCATCTCCCTTAATTGGTGCAGCTAACAATGGAACTAAAAACCCAGGCTAGACATGCAAATTGAATTAAAATCCACATCCAGTTAATGTGTTGCTTCTTCTTTGTCAAAAAGCTTTGACCTAGTAAATGCAGTTACCTTACACAGTTACAGCTTCATCACCACTAAAAGCATTTGGAAGGATGGAGAGGAGCATTCCTGTGAACTGAGGTGGTCCTGCTTAAAGACTGTGGCTTGAAAGAGTGTGTTTGAAGGGCTTTGAAGCTTTTGAAAGCATTGTCATTCTTCCTGACTGTTCAGTTCCTGTTCAGTTCTCCTAAATAAGTAGTTTTGTTTGTTTTGACTTGTCAGTTTGACCCTCTCTTGAAACATAACACTGAAATAAGCAGAGTAAAAGAAGGAGGGAAAATTCTTTCTTTGCAATTGGCTTAATTATGTTTTAGTTGGGCTTGCATTTAATATTTGAATTTCAATTTCATGTTGCATTCCAATTATTCTAACTCTTCAAGTTTAACATTATCGATTAATTTAAAGATACAAAATTTACCAATATACCTTCAATTTAATCAGTGTATTTCAAAGTTTAAGAACAAGTTGAAAATCACACCTATTATTTTGTGTTTTATTTTTCTCCTATTATTGTTCTGTGTTGTTTTCTTCTTTGTTAAAGAGCAGAAAATGCTAATGATAAATCACCTTAAAAAATTAATATTTGTGTAGTTTAATATCTTAAATTCTAATAGACTTTTTGGTTATCATATCATGGAAGTGAACCATTATAGCTTTCAAATAAGTTGAAAGATTAAGTCCTTTACTGTTTTTATGGAATGTTTCATTGGGGTGGAATTTATTACTCAGACATTTGAAAAAAAAAAATTTTAATTATTCAAGTTCTGCATTTATAAATGCATTGTCCTGAGAAAAAATCAAAAACAAACTAATAATAAAAAGTCCCCACAAAAACCAAAAGCAACAAACTGTCCCCTTTGAGTCACAGAAACTGTCAGTGCAGTTCTGGATAAATTTTTTCAGAATGAGATCTGTGGCTGCATATTGTGCTGTTAATATTGATTTATATTTGTCTATTCTTTTTAGTCACTCATTTGTACAGTTATGTTAAATGAACTGTGTCATATCTATGCAAGCATAACCAAAGCATAATAAGGGATAGACACTGTTCTAAGTGGCATTTTTGTTCTGAGAGGAGATAAATGTCAGACGTGAAACACTATACAAACACTTTTTAAAGGATATTTTTATAAATAATTTGATAACTCAAATATTCTAATCGTCAGTTGAAATGGAACAGATCATTGTCATCCTTAGATGACAGTAGATGGTGGTAGATCTTGAAGTTTTTAGAGAACATATTATACTGGACTGATTGCTTGTACCTTACAATCTTTTTTTTGTAATATTTTGTGATATAAAAGACCTACATCAAGGAAGAAACACCAAAAATAATGAAACAAAACCACACAAAAACCAGCCCAATGGATAAAAAACCCCAAAACCCATAAGCCAAAATCCAGATCAGTTAACCCATAAACATTAGAAGATTAGGAAGACCCTTTTCTGAAATGGCTGCCACTGGGGGAAAAAATAAATAAATAGATATTAATTGGTGAACTCATGATTGTTTACTCAGGTCAAAATACATGAGATGCAAAGAGATGCCAGACAGTTGTCTCAGACACCCTAAATCTACTGATGGATGTCCCAGTTTAAAAACTGTTCTTCAATTTATCTGAATACTGATGAGGAAAAAAATTTCCTCTGAAATGAGGCAACTTCTGTTTAACCTATGTGAATGGCAAATTAGGCTACTGTTTTCCTGTTGTCTAAGAATTTCTGAAGTCACAGAGGAAATATGAGGCCTTGGCTTTATGGAAAAATTGTTGGACTCTGACCCACAACTTGGGTTTTTATATTTCAGATAGACTTTGCTGTAACATCATGAATGTCAATGGAAAACCATTTGACTCTCAAAATAGTAGGAAAGAAAGAAAACAAAAAGCTTACTGTGCATGGGGCAAAAACACTGTTTTGATGTTTTGGTTTTCTTTTGTTGAAGACAAGGTATCTCACAGGAAAAGGGCAGGAAAATGCTTACTCTGTTAGAAGACTGGGAAAAATGCAAAAAACCTGTATTTTTTGCACCTAAAAATCAAAAAACCTTTAGAAATTAGTGCTTCAATGCTAGAAAATGTAGAACACATTCCACAGAGGTTTTATTTCAGCCCTCCTGGTTCAGTTATTGGTGTTTCAACATCTGATTCAGAGAGAGATTCTAAAGTGTAGGTATTTAGTTTCTTTTCTAATACTGTAGAACCTCAGTGAAGCAATGCCAGGTTTTCTTCTGTTTGCTCTGTTTTAGTTTTTCATCTTTGGTTCATCCTTTTAAAAATTGAGAAAAAAAATAACAAAATATAATTTAGTGTAGCCTCATCTGCAATAATTTTGCACATGAGGAATTGCTTTTGCATCATTAACTGAAGGGCAAAAATAGCCCAACAGTTCATAGCCATCTCTTTGTAAACAGCAGAAATCAAGGAGAAAAGATCAGTCTTGATCTTCTGAATGGTTTTATGTTCCATACTTCTCTGTCTAATGGTATCTGTCTGTGTCACCTCTCATCATTTTTGCTGCAGAGACAGAAACTGTGCTTCAGTGTTGGGTATTTCTCCATTCCAAGCAATGAATAATTTACAGATTATATAAAACCCATAGCTAATAGATGAAGAAAAGACACTAAGAAGATGTGTCTGTTTTCTCCAAAAAAGAAAGAAAAAAGAAATCCACAAATATCCAAATAATAGCACATAATATTTTTAAGTTATGAGGTGGAAAAGTAAACAATTAATCAAGGCTGAATTTCTTGTAGTATAAGCTTCCATACTGGCCACAGATCCTATGGGAAGCACTTGGTGATAACAGTGAGAAGGTTTTTGGTCAGACAATTTCTCAGCTACAGAGTGACTCGGGCACAGTGGAGGAAACTGATTCCTAAATACATGGTCTTGCTATGATGTGTTGCATAGTCCAACCAACTTTTTTCAATCTGTCTTCTGGCATAGCAAGATCTGACCACACTACCAGATTTTTGGAAAATTGCTCATTTTTCAGTGACCTTTAGAGAGGGGTTTATATTACACTGTGAACTTTGCTAGTGTTACTAGGTCCAGCTGGCCTTCTAAGGATGGAATTTGAATATGCTGAGAATGATGGATGTAAAGCATATATTATAATAGAAATACTGTGGGGCAAAAAATGAATTCATATTTTCTTTTAGTTTTGATTTTCATATTTTCAGTAGAGATAATATCAAGAAATAGACCTCTTTCTATCTTATCCGTTCTATGGAATAAATTCTGAAATACTGATATAAACATCATAGTTCATTTATTCAGTAATTTTAGCTGCTTTTTTTTTTCTTTTTTGCTTTCTTTTTTTTTTTTTTTCAGTAACTCCTGGTGAAACTGTTGCTGTGGATACACAAACCAGGGTAACCAAGGAAACCACCACCTTCAAAACAGAAATGCCATCTTCTGTGCTTTTGGAGGTTCCAGCCTTGGCTGATTTCAATAAGGCATGGGCAGAACTCACTGACTGGCTTTCTCGACTGGATCGAGAGATAAAATCTCAGAGAGTGAAAGTAGGTGATCTTGATGACATCAACGACATGATCATCAAACAAAAGGTATGAGAAACACTGATTTTTCAAGTTGAAAGCCTCATGATCTTTATTCTGTATTAAGTCCTTTCAACAAGGAACAGAGGACAGATGCTAGGCTGCAATACGTGAAGTTGTCACTTCAGCTACTTTATCCCATAAACACAATTATTGGGTAAAATATTTAGATAACTAATTGAGGAGAAAAGAAAATTATTTGCTATTTTCTCTGGTATTTGAAGCAGATCTCTCTGTCTTTCTGTTGCTTGTGCTGTAAGAGTACACAAGTTGGTTGAAATATAAACTTCATGAGAATAAAGGAATTGCATAGTAAGCTCCAGGTTGCCAGGAAGAAGACGACCCTGTTTCACACCTTTTCTTATGTTACTTCTCTAATAACTTTTTGAGAGCCTCAAATGCTGCTGCTCTCAGTTTATCAAAGGCTCCTCTGTTGTTTTAACAAAAAGAACAGCTCATTAATGCAATTGTTTTGTCAGCAAAACTGCATCACTGCATCACTTTTCTTTGAAAACACAGAAAAATATGGAAATACATGTTTTAGGAGAAAAAAAGCCTAAATTTTAGCTACTCAGTAGCAAAAAAATAATTTTGTATTATACAGCTCTAAAGTAATTACCTGCCTTCTAGATTTAGCATTGTTCAATATAAAAGATTTACCCTGCCTGTGCAAAACTTTTCAGTGCTAAATTTCCATTGAGTTCAGTTTGAAACTGAGTTTAGGATTCCCTATTACAAGATTCTGTTGTTTTTTTCTCATTACCTTCCTCCTCATAAAAAAAAAATCTGATTTATTGTAAGGAAGATATTGACATTCTTTCTCTTTGCCTAAACTAGAAACAGAGGGAGAAAAATTGTGTACATTTTGTTGAGACTTTGCACTAAGACATTTTAAAGAAAATATGTGGATGTCTCATGGGATTAATTTCGCTTGTTTTCTTATACTTCCTTTTTTCCCCCAGTCTTTTAAACCATTTTTGAGAAATTTGGCCTTCTTTACCTTCTAGATGATGAACATGTTAGTTTCACCTCAATTAATGTTGATTATATTTAGTAAGTAGAATTACATACTGCCTTGCTAATTAAAATATCCTTAAAACAGAATGGATAGAAGTGATAATTCCAGTGTCATCTGCACAGGGCATTAGGTTAAGATAGTTGTTATATCATTTTGAAAGGTTGAGGGCCAAAGAAGATTTGTTTATACACTATCTTTTAGTGTTCTTTAGAATAATTTTGGTTTTAAAATTTTATATTGTCAGATGCTTGGTTCAGCATTATTCATTTTTTTACTTATATCTCACTTTGGCATATTATTCTGGCAGGCAAAATCCATAGTTTGCTTTCTTCTGCTGATGTCTTTTCTTAAATGTGAGATCAAATTATTAACTCTTCACAATTTCAGTTAATATTATACTTATTTTAAAATTAACTGCTTTGTATTTGCATTTTATCTTAGTTCAAGGCTAAAATATTTTAGCACTACTGCAGTCTGTTCCTGGCTGGGTAGCACTGTCTCTTTTTTTGATACCATGCTGTGCTGGTAACAAAACCAGCAGGAAAACTCTTTTTTGTCATGCTTACCTCTCTAATTGGCTGTGCAACAGAATGTGACATTTAATATATTCTCTGATGGAATGGAAGAACCACTGTCTATATATAGCCTGCAGTTCTGTTAGCTGTCTCCCTCTTCTCTAATGATCATCTTAATATCACTTAATACATGGAAATGAATGTCATGAAATATTTCATTCTTCTTGTAAATCTGCCACTGGATTGTTAGGTGAGATTAGCACAAAGGATTTTCAAAACTGAGAAAGAATTTTCAGATTTCTCAAAAAAACCCGAAAATTCCTACCTTGGTTTGTAATGTGTGGAGTGTCTGCAGCAGTCTGTGAGCTGATGAAGTTGGACGTGTGGGTACTTGACTAATCTGAAAAGTCACTCCAGATATGATCTAAGTTGGAAATCCAAAAGTAGTGCTTACCTCCCCTGATCTGTACATTCCATAGAAGATTATAGGGATATTTTTCCTGTGGTTGTAATTTAAAAGTCATTGAAAGTCACCACACTGCATCGTGGTTTATTTGGAGAGTTTATTGCATCTATACAGGGATGTCAGTAAGATTTAATGATAGTTCCATCCTCGTAGATTGACCTGTTTTTTTTTAAATCAGTTTCTCGACTTCAGGTGTAAAATACCATCTAAACACAGCCAAATACTTCCCTTATAAAAATTCATCATTAAAGAGATACATGCTTCAAGAAAGCTGCTTTATTATAGAACATCTCTAGCTGCTCACACAGAATTTAGAATGCTTCAAACAGCTCATCCTGTAGTTGTGTTACCAAACCCTTACTGTTTTGGGGTTTTGTTTCCATTTCATATTACATTCACGGCAGAAAGCCACATTTCTAATAGTAAATTGCAATGTCAAAGCAAAGATTGTAACAGCAAAGAAATCCCACATCCTAGCAGTGTATGCAACAGGCCTTTTTCCAAATCACCCAGGTAAAAATAAGTGACCTTAGGTTATCCCTTCCTTCTCAGCAGCATGTAACGTTGTTGAAGCACCATCTCTCAGGGCATTTTGGTTAAGTTCACTTCAATCTGATTGTATCACAGGATCACAGCCACTAACTTTGCCATATTTTTCCTCCATAAAAGTTTAAGACATCGTTAGCCCTCACTTGAACTTTGCTCGGAGCTGATCGCAGTGAATTGGCACTCTTGTGTGAATAGCACATACACTGGTTAATTATGGGACAATAAAACTCAAAAAAGACAACTATTTTTAAAAAAGGCTTCTTTTAGTGGAAGCTTCCCCTTAATGAAAGAAACAGTACAAATTAAATTCTCCTAAGTGGTGCACATAATACATAGCAAAAGTAGTATACTAAAAGAGTGGCATAATTACTACTCATTTCAAATATCTATAGCTAATCTTTCAATGAAATGAGTGGTATACTTCAAGCAAATGCATTAAATATTTTAGTCCTCTATGATTGTGTATATCTGTATAGTTAAACTAAAAGACACTAAAAAGTGTGTAGTAAAGATATTTAATACTAGCATTAGTGTCACCCGTGCTTTCATTAAAGGAAAATTATTATATTTTTCTCATCTGCTTGAAGACTGATGTTTTGTAGGATTTGATCCTTAAAGAAAGAAATATAAGACAGGATGATGAGAGACTCATGTTGTTTCTTTAGACAAGAAATAAAGCAAATAAGTTCATGGGAAAGACTGTGGATACATAATATGCTATGATGTAAGGAGGTGAGGGACATGACAAACTATGATTTACCCAATTGCTTCAGTTCACTATCCTTATTTCAAAACAATCAACATGCTTTATATTTGAAGGCTAGGTGGGGGTTCTTCATAAAAGAGAAAATTAGGGGGAACAGGATGATAAATTCCTTTTTGTTACATTTTAGAAAAATGGAAACCTTACATAATCTGCTAACAAGCCTTTACTCAGAAACTCTGCTTTGGCATCATTGTATTTTGAGAAAGGTTTGCAGCAGGAATAGTTTTCTACTGAAAGCAGTCAATCATGGAGGCTGTGCAAAGCTTGAAGTTAATTAACAATGCTCTTCAGAGAGATCAGGTACTACAATCTCCTTAAATTGTGAATTCTTTCCATGGATTTTGCCAATGTATGATGTCCATCCAAAATTTTTGTAACTTATGTAGTTGAAAGCATGGCTTTTTATTGCACTGGATGAACATAGATTTTATTTAGTAAAGGGTATATAATAAGTAACATTACTAATGAATGGGACTACAGTTTTCAATGCATGCTTTTACTCATTGATTCTATGAGTGGAATAGGTTGAATTTTGCTGTTAGGTGCAGTGGAGGGGACTAATCTAAAAAAAAATGTATTTATGTAGAATAAGACCAGCCTAGTTACTGAGACTTTTAAGCAAAGAGGAAAATATACTTTCAGGTAATGATTTGTGTCATCCAAAAATAGTCAGCCAAAAAGATGTAGAGAACTTATTTCTCTCTAATTAATTTGTCACTATTCATATCCTCTGTCAATTAGAGAAGTAAACAAATTATAATGAGGAAATTTTTTCCCTTTTAATTGTAATTGATTTTTCAATAGATGAGAAACTTTTCCAAATGATGGATAGTAAAATAATAGTGAAAGAAAAATATTTGTGTATAAACTACAGAAAAAAAGAGTGGGCTTAACTTACATTCCTCTTGTCTGAGTATTTTTCATCTATTCTTTCCCATGGTTACATAACATTCATTTTATTATAAAATTTGAATGTGCATTTGCATGTGCAGCCTTACAATTAATATTGAGATAGATCACAAGAATGGGAAGTTTTTTGTCCACATTCTTTTCCAACATCCATTTTTGTGGAAATAAAAATATCATTTTCCAAACCTATATCCTGTTATTACAGAAAGCAACTGTAAGTTCCAAATTAAAATTTGCATTACTGGGTGTGTACTTTAAAAGTGCCCATGTTGAATGAAAGGTTGAAGTTGCAGACAGAAGCTTTTGCATTTGTCCATATGTCTTATGTCAGAAGTGTGAGCTATGGGCAAGGTGGAGTCCCCACCCTTTTGGATAGTGTACTTTAAGGTCTACAGAGTTTTGCAGAAGTTTCATTTTAGTGACAAATGCATTAAAAGATCCACGTAGTGCATCATTCAATAATGTACTGTTAAAGACCGTCATAGAAGATTTTACACTTGGATCTGAACGTTTCCAGTTCATGGGATGTGCTTAAAGGGAGGATCTTGCTAGTCCAGAATCCAAGTGTAGTGCCAGGAAGTTGGGAATTTACATTCATACTTTCTGAATCAAACTTCAAGAGCATGTTTGTCCCATCCCTCACTCTGAGCTGTCATGATGCTCTGAGGGCTCTTTTCAAAGCTTCTGGGATCTTCTTTTTCCATGTGAATACACAACTGCAGACATTCCCTGCGCCACAGCTGGACCAGGATAAACTATCCTGATAAAGCAGGGCTGGAGCCAAAACTGATTCTGCAACATTCTGCAGCATGTTGGATGTTCTCTGGCATTTTTGTGCATCCTCTCTGATACCACAGCCCTACAGATTACTTTATGAGTTAAATGTTATGCAGAACCTCACTTACCTCTATGAAGTTCACCATAGGATGTAACTGATCAGAAGACACTATCATTATTTTATATGTATTTCAGAGTGTTATTGTTGTATTTAATAAGGGATATCTAGTGGAATTCTTCTTTTAGGTTGTCATGCTGTTAGACTTCTAATTTATGAAAGTACTGGAAATCTGGTTTCAGTTTTTGAAGTGAATAAAAAAACTAATAAATGAACATATTTTTAAGTATACTAATTTATTACTATAAATTTAAAATTACAAGATTTTTGGTCCTGGAAGGCTTTTGTTTTTTTTCAGAATATAGGAAAAAAAAAATGTCTGTCAGCCTTCCAGCTTGTTTCTAAAGGTTAGAAAATGCAGTAGGATGCTCTAGAGGGCCTGGAAATCTGAATCTTTAAAGGGAAAGGGAAGAAAAAAAGGTCTATTAGTGGGAAAATTGGACCTCAAGGGATATAGAATATGTGTCAGGACACTCTTTTTTTAATACTTTGTTGAACAAAAAGACAGATCATATTTTAAACTAGCTTGGCCAGCTCATTACAGTGTGTTAGAGAGTATATTTGTTTTCTGCAACAGTTAAAAAAAAATGTCTAAACCCTGTCTTTTACAGTGTGATTAACAGCTATTTCTTTGTTTCTCTCTGATGCCAATTACTAGGACATGCATAAAAGTTGTACCTCTAAGGATCTGATTCTAAAATCACTGAAGTAAAAGAGTTACTTTCAGGATTTTTCAATTAGTTTTCAGTCAGGCTGTAGATCACCATCCAAAAAAAACAATATAACAGTTGTGCCTAACATTCTTCTCTTTGCTTTTATTGACCTATTTTGAAATAATTTGAGGGGTTTTTTTCCCAATTCTCAACAAAGATAAATTATCCTGATTAATACAACTTGCATCCTGTTCAGGAGGGAAAGGATAGGAGTGTAGCTACTCAGTTTTGTTTGCATCAATATGCTGAGTACTAGAAGTATCAACTTTTCATTAGGGCTGCACTTTTTCAGTAGCATTTTTTTTAAAAAAATTTCTGAGTCTGACCTATGTTATAAGCATAAATGACCTATTCCATCAACACCGAATCTTGATGATCAACTTTTTTTAATCCAAGTCATGCTTTCATTTTGCGCTTTCATTCCACCAGTATGTGCAGCTCGGAGACGCAGCTGCACCAGGTCCTCTACAAACACACCATGGGTAAGGAAAGACTTTACAGTTGTGTGCTGTCCACAGGAAAATCCTGCTGTGCTAGAAAGTGTAAAAACTCCCTAAACCCTCATGAGTTCCATGTGTGCCCAGCCAGCATAAAAATTCTTAACTAGATTCTGGGCTGAGTTTAACATGGCCCTCACCAACATGCTGAGGACAGTGATCAGTGCTCTTTAATCAACCGGTGGGACAGCATCTGGAGCTGGGTTTGGGATGCCCAGAGAAAGACATGCAGGGAGTCCAGTGAAGAGCCAGAAATGTGGTCAGGGGCCAGAGAGCCCTTGATAAATGAGGAGGGGCTGACCTGGGCTTGCTCAGCCTGGAGAGAGTTCAGAAGGCACCTTCTGGCTCTCTACAGCCACGAGATGGGAGACTGTAGAAAAGATAGAGCCAGACTCTTCTCAAAGGTTCAAAGAAGGATGAGATCCAACAGACACACGATGCAGCAAAAGGAATTCTGATGAAATATTGCAAGAAAAAGTGTGCATGATGAACATAATGAAACATTGGAACAAGCTGTCCAGAGATGTCAGGGATTCTCCATCCTTGGAGATATTCATCACAAAACTGCACAGGGCCTTCTGTGACCTGAAGTGGCTCTGAATTTGGCCATATTTGAGCAGTAGCTGAGCAAGATGATCTGCAAAGGTCCCTTCCAAAAAAAATTATTCTGTCATTATATATATATGCTATTCTCAAATATTAATTCTGTGTTCTATACCTTGTCAATGAAACATGCTTTAAATAAAGGAAATCATGGCTTTATTTCCCTGCTTTGTAACCCTCCCACCTCAGCTGTGATTTGCTTTAACGACTGGAGAAGTCCTGTTAAAATTTAGGCTTTTTTTGTAGTTCTAAATTGTTGTGAGGATTTGTTAAGACAGTTGCACAAATTTTAGGGGGCTTTATTTTACCAATATTGATATATGTTATTAGAAGTAGTAACAATAAAATATAAGCGTGGCTTTTGTTTTATTCAAAAATTCTGGGAAATATAAAAGCAACTTGTTTCTAAATAATGATCCAATATATAAAATTCTAATCTAGTTGTAATCATAAAATGCAAATTAAAACTAAGGGGAACAATTGCATATTTGCTCATTTAATGAGTGAGGAAATGGTGCTCCTCTTCAAGAAATAAGTTTTCTTCTGTAAGAAAATAAAAATCATCAAATCCCAGCAGACGTCCCTAATTAAGCTGATCTTGAAACACAGTTCTTTTATGTGGAAAAGAAGATGACCCCAGAATTTAAATTTAAAAAATCTTGAAATGTGCCCTATTGGTTTCTCAATGTGCCCAGGGTATTCTGATACTTCTATAAACACATCCAAATGTTATAGATTTAGGGTTTTGCTAGCAGATGGACAATTCCCTCTTGAGGAAGAACAGCCAGCAGTGTCATTATCATCCTTTTTCGTGAAGGGATTGTTTAAAAAAATGTCACTAGCTTTTTAAAACTCTAGTATAAGCTTTATAATAAATAGTTTCTAGTAACTTAGCTTTACTGCAGTAAGCACAATTATTGGAATCCCATTTTCTCTTTTCCCAGTAGAATTCTCCAATAATTTTTTTGCACCTCGAGAAGCTCTCATGGAGAGTTCTCAGTTGATTTACATGTATATATTGTTTTATAACACTCACGGTAAGTAATGAAAACCTCTCAAATAAGTACTTTACTCAAATGTAAGGAGACAAACAACTCACTCCAGTGAAACATTTAAATTTTGTACCGTGTAGAGCTGCTTACAAGTAAAAAGGAAAATTTATAAAAACACTATAAGAGAGACTTAGAGGCATATTTTTATTCAGGAGCACCAGGTTCTTGAAAAACATTCTCTCTTCCCTAACCATTATATACATTTTCTTTTCATGTGACCCAGCGCTAGCCGTGTGTTGTCATTCGATTTAAAGTAAATAAACAGTAAGTTCCTTTGGTTCTGGGAAGGCAGTGAAACAGTGGGAGATGGAACTGTCTTGAAAAGTTAGCACTATGAGGGTGATTCAGGAGAGAGGAACACTGTGCTTGGAATTTGTTTCCCTTTCCACACCTTCTTCACCTCTGTGGAACACGGTCTGTTTTCTGCTGCCTGGAGTCCCATTTGGCTCATCTCTTCTTCAACATATCCTCCTTTTGTATCTACTAAATTGAATTTTGTATGCAGAAGATAAAGAAAAAATGTCTGATTTTGCCTAGCCTGTCTAACATTTCTTAATAATGAGCAATATGTTGAAGAAGCCTTAGATTCTAGTCTTTTAAGACTCTCTTCCAATCACCAGTTGGGGATGGTGGTGGAATAGGGTTTTATGTTTGTTTTTTTCTTTTGTTTGATATAGAACAAATAGAAGTAGAATTTGTTTTGTTTGATATCCTTCATTACTGCGAAAATAAAATATAAAAAAATCCATATTAGCAGACAGTAAATTTACACTGTAAATAGAATATTAAATTTTCAGGTTACTACTGCAGTGAAATCCTAGAAAATGGCTGAATGCACATGCAGCTTAAAATACAAAAGTACTTCTACTAAAAGCAATAGGACTGTTTTCCTCAAGAAAGAGACATTAAAGTATTGTTCCTGAATTGAAATAGAGAATTCAGCTCTTCATGTAATCAAGTGCTGAAGAAGTACTTAAAAAAACCCTGGTTTTCTAGTAAGTGTGGGCCATTTCACATTATTCCAGCCTCTTATCTGTCTCAGTTGCTAGCTGATACAATAAGCAAGGTAACAAATCAATCTCAGAACTGTATTCTGTTGTTCTCATGGACCATTTTTCTTATTGAGCTAAAAGATCAATTTAACTTCTCACCAAGGCATTCCTAATGGTCACGTATTTTCTGCCCATAGGAAGATTTTCTCTAGCCAAATATGAGATTCACACATGAGATTTAATCTCTTCAGCCAGTTGCCAACTTCCTTTTTCATGCTTCTGAATTTGTCAGATTCTGCAGATGAATTGTTAAATATGGAATTCACCCTGGGTTTCATGCAGTGAGGTGAGGGGAATTGTTTCCTGGAATAGCTTCTTTCTCTCAACACACAAGCTCAGGCATAGATACCTTCCTCCATTTGGTGTTACTCATCTCCACCCCTGCGGAGGAGCAGTTTTCTGCTGGAAAACATGACATAGTCATAACATTCCACTGGGAATGAAACAACTCAATGATTGTCCCCAGCTGGATTCCTGGCACAACCCTGCAAAACAAGCAGTTTTCCTGTAATGTGAAACAGCCAGTCCCTGCCATTTGTTAGCAAGAATAAGATTCTGGATATCTAGACCAAAGGCAGTAACTTTATTCTGCTGGGACACTGAAAAACTCTCTGATTTCTCTCTTTCCTCTATCCATTTCTTTTGTCACCCCTGAAGGCCACTGTTCCAAGTTTTAGTTTAATTTGATTTTAGTATTAAAAAGACCCAACCCAACCCCCCAAAACAAAACTACAAAAAAAAAATAATCCTCTAATATTAGCAATGGTAAAGTGAAAAGCCGTATTTTGATACTCAAAGTGGCTTCTTTTTGATGTTTTTAACAGAACAGCATGACATTTTGCTTCTGTGAGAAACAAAAAGTTAGGATCAAGTGTTGTTTCTAATTAGAGTAGAAGTTGGTTTTGATATTTTGGAGAAAAAATGGTTCTGTGGTAACACAAAGACCCTGTTTTATTTTGCCTTCCTGTTCAGAGAAATATCTGTTATGTTTTTTGACCAAAAAGAAAGGAAGTTAAAATGAAGAAATAATAAAAGGAAGGTGAATTTAAGCATTTTCCTCTCTGTGGGAAGAATGATGGTTTTTGGGCTATTGTGATGACTATTACCAGTGATGTCTCACTGCATATGTCATGGAATCTTTTATTCAAACAGTTTTGAAGGTAGCATGATGTGGGATGATATCTCAGGGTAAATTTCCAACCTTTTGACATATGTTTGACCATTTTCTGTTCTGGTATCTAATCAGTGTGTCTTAAATTCCTACTGTGCCTTGGGATCAGCACTGATAATATTTTTAAATGTTATTATAAATCCTTCTACTCCTTCATATGTGGTCCATATGGCATAATATTTCTGATGAAAACTGGTATATGTGGCACAGTCCGATAATGTAATTCAGATATGGGATTCAGCTCTGAGAGAAATCTGTATTTTGAAAAGAAATGATGGTGCATCAGAACACATAAAAACTATTAGCTTGTTTGCTGGTAGTGTGATTTTGGGAGGGGCTTGCCCCCACCCAGACCTGCCATTGAGACATGTGATAAAGAACAAGAGCACTGATGTGCTAGGGAGCCACATTACACCTGTGCTTACGAGATGGCACCGTGAAAGCTTGGCATCAAAGTGCTGTGAGACAGCTGATAAAGTCAATTCCCTCAGCCATTGTATTTTGTATTCCTTGACTAATTTAGAGGCAAAAAAATCCCATAGCAAATTCAGTATTAATTTACTAAAGAGGATTTCCCATGCACTTCTTTTCAAGTCAGGGGAAAGTTCTTTGGAGGCAGCAGAATCTGAATTGGGGCTGAGCTCAGCCAAGTGGCCCTTCTGGTCAGTGACTGTAATTTGTATATCAGGTCTGATGTTATGAACTCAAAATTAGGACTTCTGTGTATCTGTACTAAATGTTCCAGAGCTACACAAACCTGCAATATAATCCACAACAGATATTATTGATATGATTGATTTAGAGACAGAAGGGTTCACAGAAAAGGATTTGTGGTATTTTGTGCATTTAAATTATAATATTGATAAGATGCATGTGGATGAAAAACTTGCATATTTATAAATAATTTCACCCTGGACTTAGATCATTGTTCTGAGCTGAGGAAAAAAAGGTGAAATTGTCTCTCTGGTCTTGTGATTATGGTTAAGAGGAGACAGGAAAGATGGATTAAATGTAGGTGGAGAGGAAAGGGTAGGAAAACCAAAGTAATTGTTGAATTGGAAAAGTTTGCGAAACTGTTAATTTGTCTTCTCTAAGACAGTTCTATGAAGGTCTGTATTGTTGAAAGCAGAAATTCAGGGAAGGAGAAAGAATTGTAACATAGATATGCTCTTGTTTTTTATATAGATTAGGATATGTAAATTTATTATCACCATATTTCCATCCCCCATCTCCTCCTCTTCCTGCTAGACTGCAGAAGTATTTAGATTGCTTTCTGAGAAGTATATCTTGCAAGTATCTTTCTTTGACTCTTTCTAGCCAAATATGCTGAGGTTAAGGAAGATCTTTCATATTGAAACTTTTATTCAGTCATGTTAATTCATTTTGTTTATTAGTTTCTATGTGTTTATTTTTTTCCAATATTTCTTATCAAGGTGTGATTATTTTATTTAATTATGATGTTTTTTGTATGAATTTAATAATTTTGTGTGCCTCTAGTAATTAGAATGGTTTATACATAAGCCAGAATTGTAAGCGGAATCTAAGCACATGACTTTTCATTTCCTTGGGTGCTAATTACCGAATTCCTTTGAAATTCTTTCATTAGCCAATCTTTAAATCACAAATCTTAATTAAAATAACAGGACAGCCTTTGGAGACCTCTTAGAATAGAATACAAAGCATTTAGTTTTTATTATGAGCAAATTGGGATTTTTTCACTGTAGGGTTCACAGGAAATGTGTTCTCTTGGCTTCATGTTTCATTGTATGCCCATTTCTGAATTACAGGAGTTACATGATCATTGTTAGGCTTTGCTGTAGGGTTGATCTTGAGGGATGTTATTTAACAATATATAGGATAAATGATTCTTCATCCTGTTTTGAATGATGGGTAAAACACCATTTATCATTTTCTACCCTCTTCCCTTCTACTGCCATTTCATAGTAAGACTTTTTCACTGTAATTATTGTTTCCAGCACAAAATCATATAAATAGCAGATTATTTTTTAGTACTATCTCAGAAAGAAAAGAATGAGCATCAGGACTCATTTTCAGTTCCCTGTACTTCAAAAGAATTGTAATGGATTATTAAAAATAATGTGAAAACAAGCACTTTTTCACAATACTCAACAGAAAATGATGATCTTTTCCTTTTAGCTTTGCTACTTATGCATCTCCTTGGAGACATTCCGACTTCATTTCAATCTGCCTCTATAGTTTTTTCCCTGACTTTTCCAAATTTCTTTGAATTTTGCCTGTGAGGGATGCATTGTGAGGAAGGTGACACACCAGAGAGGATGCCAGTGCCTGCAAGGGTTGACCATGGCAAACTGTTCCTGGGCAAAGACCTGATGCCAGTATTCTGTCTGCTTGTGTTCTTTCTGTCTGCTAGTTGTCTGGTGTTCTGGGTAGGGAAAGAAAAAGACAAACAAAATCTAATTGGGAAGAGGTTCATTGAAACAGTTCAGAAATAGCTGCTAAGCAGTACAGAGGTTAAACGTTAAAACTAGTTTATAGTTCTAATTTATGCTCTGCACTGAAGTAAAGTTCAGGCAATAAAAGAAAGAAAAACTAAACTAAAACATCATAACTATATTTTCTCAGAGCAATTTCTTTCTATTATGTTTGATAAGAACTTTCATTTTTAGAGGCTTTTAGATAAAGTTAAGTGTTCACATCAGTGTAGAAAGCTACTTTTCATGAGAAATTCACTGAGAAATGTAAGATTTTTTTTAACAGATGCAGCCACAATTCTGTCTGCCCATTACCAATGATCCAGGAAAACACTCTGTTACATTTCTGAAGTACTCTTGTGTTCTTTTTAATATTTTTTTAATATCCACTTCTCTCAACTAAATTATTCCATTGGTTATAATATCTCTAAAAAGGCAGACATCTGTGTATGTCAGTCCATTTATGTTTGATGAGGGCATCTAGGAGAGTGATCTCTTTCTATCCAGTAATTCTTAATGTTTAAAATGTTTAAACTTCTTTTCTTTTTTTTTTTTTTCTTTGTTAATGAAAGAGACAAGACTGTGTGAACAGGATTTTACAGGAAAAGGAAGGGAGGGGGGGCAGCAAGGGGTAAAAAGATGTTCCCAGATATTTTTGGTCCACTCTTACAGATTCTGTGTTGCTGACCATAATATGTGACCATAACATGGAAAGGAATCAAAGTATATTCCTCAGAACATACTTGAAATTTTTCTGGTTTATATACCCACTGCCTCTGAAAAATTAGGTTTATAATGTATAACAAAACATACATCTAATTTCATCACCCAGATGCAGAGATTTTTATTATCCTTGCCATCCTTTCCATAGAATTCTCATTTACCATTGATACCTGTCAATTTTGGTAAGCCACAATCTGTGGACACTTTTTACACGAGTTCTTAAGGAAAAAGCTTGCAGACTGTGCAGGGCAGGGATCCCATCTTCATATCCCTTTAAATATTATTTAGACATTGTAGATTCAATTATAGAAAACCCAACAAACCCAACATACATTAATTGTTTTGATCATATTTTAGCCATGATACAAATTCCTGGCATATCTCACTGAGTAATGAAAAAATCATTTGTAATTCTTATTTGTAGACACAAAATTGGGGCAGATCATAGCAAAAATGATTGTTTGTTTCCTGCTACTGAAATGTTAGACGTGTTATCTCAAACCATTTGGCCATCAGAGAGCAGACTGTTATCTGTTCTGACATTAATCTACTTTCAGTGGCTACTTTGGTGCACAGTTTCAAAATGACAACAAACATGCGCAATGCATCAAAATTATGTCCCTTTCAGGAATAAGATTTGTGGAAAGATTTCTTGAACGTAATAAAGTGTCTCTGCATCTGTGGGAACTAAAAATAGCCTTTTAAAGCTGTGGTTGTAAGGGATGTTTCCCAAACTATTGCATAGGGTTCACAATATGTTTTTAGGGGTGATAAAATGCAAAATCATATGTATGCATAATAGGCAGGCAACATTCAGTGTAAATTCAATCAAGAATGAAATGCTATTACGTGCAAACACCTCCTGGGCTTGTGCAGAGGTAATGGAGCATATGAAATAGATAAAGTGACAGCCAAGAGAGGAGGAAGATATGTGACTTTCCCTACAACTTTGTTTAATAATGCTTTCAACATACATTGTGGATATAATGTGTTGTTTTGTCTTCATCCAAATCACCTTAGTTTTTATTCCATGCATTTTGTAGACTGTAATTTGGTGATAATGGCTTCTTTGCACAGCTCAGGAGTGATGAACAGGAATAACAAGGTCTATTAAAAGGAGGATGTGCATGTCCTTCCCAATACAGAGATCTTAGTTTGAGTGGGTCAGGAAGAAAGTTTCTTACATTTTGCTTGTAAGAAACATCACTAAGTATTCAGTATTGAATATTTAAGGAGAATATATATGAGAAGGCTGATTATAAGCCAGTCTGTGTAAGAGCCAGGTGAGAAGACTTACCTATTTTCACCCTTTCCTTACTTGTTACATGCTTATTTCTTCCGTGAAACATGCTTTATGAAATCTGTAGTTCTTGAAGTTTGTCTTGTGCATTATCAGTGGTTTTGATTCAGTGGGTTTGGTCTGTGTTGCAAACTTCCAAGCCACACTACCTGAGTGAGGAGCAGATTTGTATTGCTCTGCCTGAGAAGGGCTGCAATGATTCAAAGAGTCAGGATGTGGTCTCCTTTCCCCCTTGCTCTAGTTGGGAGCAATCTGTTCAGACACGGAGAATTTATACCCTTTTACATCCTAAAGGGAGCTGAATTCTCAGATGAACTGTCTCAATCTTACCAACATTTTCAGACTTTCTCATTTCAGTGGTAATTTGTGATGACTAAATAATTAGAATATGATGCAGTCATGGAAAGCATTTTAATATGTATTGTGTTTACAATTTTTTTTTTAATTCCTTGATTTATCTAAAAGTCAAGTGTTTGGAGACTCCTCTTAGCAGCAGCTAGAAAATATGTATTAGTAATATAAATAATATATTATGCCAACATAGTAACAAATCAAACTCTTCCTATTTACTACTGAAAGAAGATCTATTTATAACACTACAGATTTCCCTATAATTTAGAAAAAAAAAGAAAAAAAAGAAACATCTTGAATAGTATTTGGCATAAATTTGAAAGAGGACAGCATTGCTCTTAACAAATATTTTGAGTCTCACATAAGCCTCTGTTTGCAATAGATCTTCCAGTATTTTAGGTTAAAGAATTTGGGACAATAAATAATAAATGGGACAAAAAGAGGGGTTTATCACACTTGAGACCATAGGAAATGCTTTACTGACTCAAACCATCATTCTTTTGTCTAACCCAGGAAAATGTCTCTGGTGGTGACATTAGAGCAGGAGGTACAGAGAGGATGTACCAGCCTGACTGCCTTCTGCTTAATGTTACCCTTTTACTGCCCCATCCACAGCATCCACAGCTCTTGGATTTGGGACATCAGGAGTCCTTGTAGCATCTGTTTTTCAGCCTATTGTTCATGAAGTTGTCTAATCCTCTCTAAAAGTGCTGATTCTTTCGGCCTTTGTGACATCCTGTGAGCAAATTCTATATAGTCAGTACCTGCTTTGAAAATAAATACTTTTTTTTTCTGTTCTAAACCAGTTTCTACTACAATAATGCAGCATACTTCTGCCCACTGTCTTCTATCTTTAAATGAAATACACATTGGGGAGTGAAATTTTCACTTTATCATCATCAGGTTTCCTAAAACTCTTTTCTGAAGGATTTTATTAAAAAAGCCTTTATATATATATGTATCGTACCTGAACTGAATCATCATTCTCTGCATGCTTGTGGGCTTCTTTGAAGAAGTCCAGGAGTTTCTTTTACAAAAATCTGTGGCAGCTGTGGGACACCAGTTTCAAATCCTAGTGCTGGAGCTGTAGGATTGAAGCTGTGCACTATGGTCACATCTCCTGCCTCTCGGATTTCCCTCCTCACAGGCACTTTGTGTCTGTCCTGATTACAGACCCATCTTATTCTTCAGACCTGGAATATAATTTCTGGGTTACTTTTTAGATTACATAATTAATCTTGTCTTATTTTAAAGTACTTTTTAGTATATAATGGGATTCCAACATCAGCACAACCTTTCTTTCCTGTATGGCTTCTTTCTGTATGTTACAGTGCACACGTTACTATTACTCTCTCACCAAACTTCTGAGAAATGATATGTCAGCTAAAGTAAAACAAGCTCTTCATGCCTTAGCTAAGAAAATGAGGCCAGCATTTTTAATAGAATTATAAATAGAGAAAATCAAGTGCTAGCCTGCCATTTTGCACTGTCATTGTATAAAAAATATCATACTACAAAGAAACTACAATGAAAAAGAGAGGCCAGTTTCAATATCTGAGCTAACTTTGAGGAAGAAATCATTTAGTAATTGTTTGTATTACTGGCACTTATTTTAAACAGTCTGCAGGTACTGTTTTCCACCCTTCCCATTCAGTCTGTCTCCATTGCTATCAAGTAATCAAAATAAAAGTTGAAAGAGCATTAACTCTAACATGTTTTTATTCAAACCAACATTAAAAGTTCTCTTGAAAATGATGTTATAAACTAACACAGGGTTCTATTTATTCTCTGTGCTGGTTTTATAGTTGCTTTTTTCAAAAAGGCGTGGTAGGTATACTAAAGAGATCTGGAAGGAGATCTGAAAGTCCTTGCAGTCCAGATTTTTGCATCAGGAAGGATCAACTAGACAGATAATTTTTTGACCAGTTTCTGTCTAACCTGCTCCATAAGATTTTTTGTTTTCTGTATCTTTGCAGATTTTTTTTCTCACCACTTAACAATCCTTGGCAGTCCAAAGATGTTTATCTCCAATCTTAATGTCCCCTGCTTCAATTTAAGCTAGTTATGTGACCACAATGAAAACTGAGAGCAGTTTACTCTCTCAGCAATAACCTCATATATTTGAAGGGTAGTACTTCAGTTCAGTTTTCTCTATACTAAACAGATCCTGCTCCTTAAAATCTCTATCCTTGTTTCTAGATTAGTGGCAATCTGTCCAGTCATTTGCCACCCATTCTGATGCTAATCCAATTTTTCAGCTAGTTATTTTAATGCCTTGGACATACTGATTTCTCAGGTTTCTTTAAAGCTGCTTCGAATTGTATTTCTCTTCTCACATTCTTGCTGCTGGTTGGTTTTTGTATCATTGTGAGTATAAAAAACTATGCTCTGTTCCATCAACCAGTAATAGTGATTAATATTAGACATAGGACAAGTCTTTATGTTGCTTCACTTGATACTGTCTTCCCATATCCAAGTTATGGGGCTTTTTTTTCCATCAGTTTCATTTCCATTTCCATCCAAATTTTCTGCTTGTTGTAACATCACATGGGCAGTATTAGAAGCTTTGCTCCAGGCATCAGGCACAACTTCTACCTGTGGTTCACTATTGATAAATCTTACAGCTTTGGGTGAAGGGAAATGCAGTTGCCCACTTATTATTTATTTTTTGATAAATGGTTGGCTCTATTACTTGTTACTATCTTCCCTTCTCAAAGGTTGTTTAATCAGAATCACTAATTCTTAAAGGTTGCTCTAAAACTGAGCTAGGAATAATTCACCTAAAATTTCCTGGTTAGTTTTCTACGTCTTTTTCAAAAGTGAGGTATATTCATCCATTGCAGGTCCTTAAATATAGCTACTAATACCCACGAGGTTTCTTCAGCCAGTTCCTGAGTATTATAGCTGAAATTCATGAGCTGTCACATCAGAATTTGTATTGAGTTAGATAAGAATGATTTCACACCAATAACAAAGTTAGCATTGTTTGTTTATTGTCTTTCACACAGAGACCTTCTGCCCTGAAGCTGTTAACATAAGTATTAGTGCTAGAACAAACCTTTTTTCAGACTATCACTTCAAAAGTTTCAGTGACTGCTTTATTCTGTTTGTGTAAAAATGTTGAAGCAAAATAAGTTTACAGATTTTATGGCACCTGCAGAATAATCTCCATCTTGTGTAACTTTACAGCAGAGAAATGAGCTATAGGTTTCCATAAGGGGATAACAAACACTGTGGATAATGGTACAAAAAGATGTTTAGACTCTCTGTGATGGGTTGTAGTCCTTATCCAAATATTGGCAACTGTTTTATATTACTTGTATGTATATTTGTGTGTGTGAGCATGTCTGCATACATATCTACATTTTAGATACATTTATTTATTTCCTGGTAGATGTAATGAAGAAAGACCATCATCAAAATAAATCAAAATAAATTATCAGGTAGTTAGAAGGATTGGTAACAGCAAATTCTGAACAACCACTTGATTGTTCAGAATCACCAATCAATCAAAAACAAACAATTGCTAAGCAGTGACTTTGAGGTTGAAATACTTTGAAGAACAAATATCTAAAAACAGGAATAGAAGGAAATACATGCACAATTAAATTATGGGCAGTTAGTACAGGTATCCTCAGGCTGCTCTGTGAAGTTGTCTGAACCCACTGTGCCTTTTAAAGAAAACTGCATGGAATATGCAACAATGGAGACTTGCCTCTGACCTCCTTCTCTCCTGGGCACACACATCCATACCCAGGCTGCAGTACTGCAGTGTTGTGGATGTGTCTCGATTACAGACAGGCTGACTGCAGCTGTTTCAAATGAGATAAGGCTGGGGAGCACATGCCGCAACAGGTAAACAGTTCTGTATTCAGTCAGGTGAGACTCATCAGGTCTCATTAACTCAGACTATTCCTGAAAGGCTCTGTTCTGCTGAGCTGGTCCCAGGAATCACACAGCTGTGTTCACACCGTGCTCTGTGTGCATTAGTTAAGTCTATCTGGCCTTAGCTAGTTCTTTACTGGATCAGCTGTACAGCTTCTTTCCTGTGTTGTATGATGTAGTCCAGAACTGGGTTTGACTTATCCATAGGTAACTGAGGATTGACTGCCTTTCTGGAGTGTGAGCCTCAAATATCAGTCAGCTCCTCTCCTTCATATCACTGCTTTTCCTGTACCTCCATCTCCTCTGTGTCAGGTCTGTAGCCTGCTGTTCCCATTCCTGTTCCTCATTCCTGTTCCCCACCCTCCATACACCTGCCTTCACACACTGAGCTTGTGCTCAGTCTGAAACATTCACATTCCTAAGGTGAGAGGTGAATGGTTCAGGAGGCAGGGCTGCTACAGCTGTCCAGAAACCACTGTCCACTCTCCCAGGGAATTTATGTGCATTTTCAGTAGTACACTGGAGTCTGAGCACCCAAAATCTTGGGCTAATGATACTGTGGCAGTTGCTGCTTTTTGGTTTTTTTTACTTTTTTTTTTGTTACTCATGAGTATGCTCATGCTTTACGGCTTTTTAGGGTTTGAGGGATTGTTTATCTGTGGACAGAGATACAATTTAGAGTTAATTCAATAAGCATGCCCTCAGCCAGAAATTCTCTGCAATTGTGTGCAAGCATAGAAAACTCTCCTAATGTAGCTCTTATGTGACTTTAGTTGATTATGTTAGAGAACTTTCCTCCACAATAATAAGTTGCATGATCTGATTTACATATGCAATGTCTTACACTGTGGAAGACGGTTTGAAACATTTTCCTTTGATCTATGGTGACATTAGAAAATAATAAACCACCAGCCCTCCAGAGAACAACCTTGGCGTACATGGTGAATCTGTTATAATTATTTGTTATCTCTTAATGCCTGCACATCTGCAGCAGTGAGTAATTAAAGTTTGAAAGGAAGCTAAAATTTTAAAAGTTATTACAGTCTTCGCAGTTTTCGGAACTACGTTTGAGTTTGGGTTATTTTTGTTTTGTTTTGAGGAAGCATAGGGGTTATATTTGAAGAAGTTAAAACATCATTTTTGTACACATTAATCTACACCTGAGACTACTGACTAAGAAAATGTGATATCACAGCAGCTATTCCACTATCAGGAATCTATTTAGAAAAAAAATGAAAAATTTCTGACCACACATCTTCTCCATTACTGCATTCATAATGTCCTACACCACTGCTACCGGGGTTACATTTCTTTGGCATACTCTCTCAATATCACCTTAATTAAAATGACAATGTGCAACTTCAGGTATCTGTGCACCAACTGCTGTGCTCTGTGCTCCTTTCTTCACCTGCCCATCTTCAGTAAGGCAGCCCAGCCCTTTTGCATTTCTGTTGGCAGCTTCCTTCTGTTCCTTTTTCTTAGAGCTGTGTCCCTGTTACCCCTGTCCTCTGACCTTTCCTGGCACAAGGCAGAGAGCCAAAGGGAGGTCATGGGGGTAAATTGGCACTGTGGCATCAGAGCCACTGCTGCACCAACTAGAAATGGTCAGCCAGTGGCATTTCCATAGCCCTTGAGACCCTTCCTGAGGAAACAGCTGATACAGAGGATAAGGACATGCTAAGGCACATCTCCTAAACTTGTTGGGTTTTCTTTTTAATCAGAATATATTATGCTGTCATGGATAAATAAACTGATGTTGCTTTTAACTGGTTCATCAGCACTACAGGATAATGGCATCTGTTCAGTCTTATGTGTAATATTTCTCTTTTATTTCTTAGTGCAGTTGCCTAATTTTGTTTCAGCCCGTGTTTCCAGAGAGTTCTGCAAATCCCTTGGATGTGGCTACAATTTACATCTTTGCATTTTCTAGTGCTTGGAATGAAGGTATTTAGAAGGATACTCTGGAGGGATACAGTAGAAGCAAGAGAAATGGTTGATTCCTAAAATCAGTTTTCTTTTGTTAATAATTAATAGCTGACAAAAAGAAACTGCTTTCAAATGTAGCTCTCAAGAAAAACAACTCTTTCTTTTTCTGTCTGGTGGAAAAAGCCCCTGGAAAGAAGTGTGTCTGCATATGTATATGTGGTAATTTTAAATAGAAAAGAAGGAATAAGGTCAAAAAGTTGAATTAGAAAAAGTTGCCAAGATAGATACATTTTTCAGTTCCATAGACTGTAAAATAACTCCCAGTTTTGCAGGCTGCTATTTGCAAAAAACCAGTGACCTCAGTCTGGAGTCCTTCCAGGATTCAGCTCTTGAAGAACTGCTTGTCACAATCTAGCATTTCCATAGGGAGATACAAATCATTAATTTTTAAAAATATAGCACATTTGAGAGCTCTTGTTTCCACCTCCCAATATGGCCTTTCAGTAACTGACTTTGTTATGGTAACAGGGAGGGGGAGAGCAGGAAGCAGGGTCCAGATGCATCGTAAAAGCTTCCCAGTTAATTTGGGTTCTCCACCCTGGAGAACTGGCTGTGGCAATCCTCAGACAATCCTCTGTATGGGATGACATTTTCTTGTACCTTCCTAATTTAGTGAGTAAAAAGTGAAAATATCACATATCAGATAAGGCCAAATTGTCAGGTATGTTAAACTTGAAAATTATTATTCCAGGATTTTATATGTCTCTCTGTACTGTACTTCATGTCAAATTATGTGTCAGTGCTAGTGATGTGAATAACACCTTATTGGCTTTGGAATATTACTATTCAGTGAAAAACTGAAAATCAAGTTGGATTAACTAATAAAGATGACCAATTTTTACCACTGAGTTGTTAGCAGACAGGGCCATAAGCTCTTGGGTTTGGGAATTGAGGTCTGTGAATTAAGAAAAAAAAAATTTAAAAGGCCTCTTCTGTTAAAAAACAGCACTACAAAAATGGATGATGTACAGTCATTCCATCTTCAGTTATTTTCCAGCCTGACTGACACCATTATGGAACTGAATATAGTGAATTTATGAATGTGGTCAGAATTTTTTACACAAAGCAGTGTGCAGTATAGTTTGTTGTTAAACTGAGGCTCATTTTTGTAGTACATGGGAGAGCAAGCACATGAGAACTGTGTAACAAAAACCTGGCAACGAGTTTATTTCTTTTTGGAACTGTGGAAATACCTTTTCTATAAAATGTTTATATTTTACAAACATTACAGGAAGTGTAAATAAAAATACACTGCAAGATACAATTTTATACCTATTTTCATTCCAGTGTCCCAGGAAAAAGTTGAGTAGCTAAAAAACAAGTTCTGTTCCTCCAAAGCAAGGGAATTGCAGCCATAAAACAATAGCAATGCACAGAAAATCCAATGCACAGAAAATCTTATTTATGGAAAAAATGTCAATATTTCCAAACAAAGATAAAAGAGAAGAATATTTTCATTTTTACTTTTAATATTGTCAGAAACATTTATTTTATTTATAGGTGCATTGTAACATTATCTCAAGAAATCCTCTTCCTCTGTTCAGACCGGATTGTGATACTCAAGCTTATTGCCCCTCTGGCCTCAGTTACTCCTCAGTTACAGAATAGAAATCAGAGGAAGGTCCTTAATTTTGGAATTTTATTAATTTTGTTCCATCTTTGTTATTGCAAAGGCCCTCTGTAATATCCACATCTATACCTACTCGTATATCGCCATGTGTGTATACATGAATAAATATTAAAGGCAAATTGTCTTTTCCTGCTTTTATTATTGTAGTGCCAAGCTACTTTATCAGGGATTGTTTCTTTTCTATTTATATCAGATTCATTTCTGAAACTGCTATTCAGATAATAAAACTGAAAAAGAAAAATGCTAATTTTTCTTCCACTGGAGTAGCATTATGTGGCTCCTCTGCAAGCTACTAATCAATGTCTGTACCTTATGCCCCAAGCAGTGTTTACAGATGAAATATATTAACTGTTCATAGTAAGAGTTCTTCTTGTCTGAACAAGAAATAACCCCAGTATGTTGCTTAACTTTATGCTTAAACACTGCTCTCAGCCAGAAATTGATTAAATATATTTAAGTTCTATCTGTGTGAGGGAGGGGGACCAAGTAAGACTGATGCTTATTTGAGGAAACCAGTGCTGAAAATCATCTGAGAGAAACTGGCATTATAGGGGAGTTAATTTTTAATTTTTTCTTTTAATTTCCCACAGAATCAGAGGTTTCAAGGTTAGAAAGGACATGTTCATACACTATATATGATACCAGTCCATGGGATTTTGCATATAGATTCACCTTCCTACTCTTCCAAACTATGTCTATTAATTTCATTTAATTAAAAATTTCTGTTAATAGTTTTGTATATTCTTTAGTGATTTGCTCTGTATTTAAACATATTCGCTACTAAGAATCTGCATCTTTTTTGTTTAAGCTTTATTGTCTTCAATTTCCAATATACCTTTCCAATTTTATTGTTTCCATCATTAATAACTATTGTATTATTAGGAAACTATCTTAAGTAGCTTTTAGCATGAGCAAATTTACCCTCTGCAGCAAGATATTTTAACCAAGGGGCAGCACCAAAAAATGCCAGGAAAGTCCAATAAAATGAGACATAATTACATAATGTAAATGCATATGTACTCCTTGAAACTCCTGCCCAGCTGTGCTGCTGCTCAGCTCTACAGTAGTGGTGGTTGCTGTGCTCCTCTGCTTTGGCTTTTGCATGTGAATAGAAGCCCTTCCAACCTACTCTGCAGAAATTTAAAATCCAGTACCCATCTTTGCAGTAAGCCCTCCTTCACCTGCCCCTTGGGAATATGTGCTTTAATCTAACAGGTGTTCTCCACCAGCACTTCAAAGGTATTCACTGGAAACGCAGAAGGGAGAGGTGCTGCCTATTCTCCTTCCCTCATGTCTGTTCTAGAGGAGAAGGCATCCATCCACACCTGCTTCCAGTGTGTGCCCTTGTGGCCAAGAAGGCCAAGCGTACCCTGGAGTGCCTTAGGAAAAGTGAGATGAGTGTATCTGGGCTCCTCAGTACAAGAGAGACCTGGAGCTCCTGGAGTGGGTAAAGTGTGAGGCTTTAAGAAAGAAGAAAGAGGATGATGAAAGGTCTGGAGCATCCCTCTGATGAGGGAAGGCCAAGGGAGCTGTATCTACTTTTCCCTCCTTTTGCTGTTAATGAAATATGAACATCAGAATTTTTCAGGTTTCCACCTTTACCTTCTGTACAATTGTTGACTGTAGTTAACTACATAGCAACAAAAATGTGGAGAAATAAAAACTAGAAGTAAATCAAACAAAGAAACAAGCACTACCAAAAAAAAACCAATAAAAATGGAGACAAAAATAAAGGAAAGCGTATTTCTCTGAGGAAAACCTGTCTAAATATACCAGAAAAGTTTAAGTAACAAAACTAGGCTTGTAACTTCATCTTTTGACATGACAATGAGATGTGAATAAAGATCTGCCTTACTAGAGTTAGGTTGAAGTTATTTCAGAATTATTCCAACATTTCTGATAGAGTAAATAAGAAACACCTTCCCTTTCTCCTGCCCCCTACCTACACACAGACCTAAATGATATTAAGTTCACTCTAAGAAAAAAAATTGTTTAACAATTTTTGTTTTCATTTTCAAAAGCTAAGCCAAACAAACCAGAATAATCTTTCTTCAATTTACATTTTTCTTGAGAAAAACATCTAGTTTCCTAAGTTCCTAAATGTAAACTCACCTGTCAACTTATGTTGTGACAATCCATTTTATTCTTCTTAATTATTATTCACTTGCTATTACTGGAGAAACCTTCCAATAAAAGTAATAAAAAATTTCCAGAGGATCCAGTAGAAACTGATGAAGTCATCCTCTGGGGTTTTTCTTGAAGCATAAAATTGATTCAATCTGATAATTTCCCTATAAAATTGTATAATTTGCAGAGCATCTTTAGTCAAACTATTAGTTTTCCTTCTCCATAAATGTTATTTTCTTAAATTAAAAAAAACAACACAAACACAGCAAAAAATATCTGTTTGTTTTCTTACATTCCTAATATAATGTCTGCTCAATAGTATTTTGCTTCTGTCTAAAAATGTGATGAAGAATTGATAAGCGTATCATTAAAAAAAAACAATAAAGACTAAATCTGAAGCCTTGAAAACAGAGCATCTGCCCTCAGTGTTCTTGGTAACACACATTTGTTACGTGTATTGGAAAAGCCCTTAATTTGAAAAACCATTAGTTATAAAGAAGAAATGAAGTAGTAAATTTTGCAAATTCACATTCCACAAATGGCAGCTGTACACTGAAAGATTTCAGTTCTGCTGACTGATACAGAAACTGGGGATGCTCGGTTCCCATCCATTAAGTTATTTAGTGGGATGAAGGGAAGTCAGCCTGGAATAGTTTTGCCTGGTTGTTTAAATGCTTATACTTTACTGCAAGTAAAAGTAATACTGGATGGCCACATTGTTTGGGGGCAAGATATGTATCCCATATCCCATATGTATCCTATAAACAGTTCATGTAATCAGATTTACTGTTAGAGCTTTAATCCTGTTTCAGTCTTCAGTTCTTACATGTGATTTATCACTGCATTCTAGTGGAATGGATCTCATTACGGCCAAACACCCAAATCTTTGAATGTTGTTCTACTTGTAACAGATACATCTTTAGCTTTATTCCTCTTTTTTCCTGGCAATAGCTATGATAGAGCGAATTCCTTTTGTCATGGAATGATTCATTCACAAGCCATGTTAAACTGTAATATTTTTCTAGTCTCCTCTCAATCTTTTCCATCCTGTATGCTGGGTGGACTCCAGTGCAGTCCATCAGGGCATCTCAGTTGTAATGAACAAGCTGCTTGATGGTTTGATCCTCTTGATCTTGATCTTGATTTTCAAAGTCCTTTCCTACGGACAAATGGGGACCAGGGTGAGAGGGAGGATGAGTTATCCCAGCTCCCACTGCCACCATCACCTTACTTTTTACCATCCTTTTTGGTCAACACATGGAGACTCAAATTAAGTACTCCTTGCTCTTTTTGGTTTTAGTGCTCATTGACAGCCTGTTGCACACCTTGCTGGCATAACCTCCTGTCATGAATTGGGCTTCCTAAGCTGTAAAGGAACATTCCCAATGCCACCAGCATAATTGAATGAGCCATTGTCACAAAAAAAAAATAAAATAAAACAACACAAAAAGTTCTGTGATGCTTTTTCATGCATCTCATGCAATAGCTGATAAGCTGTCACTGGTGGCTTCCCCCAGCATCACTGATGGAACTGATATATTCCCTTAGACAGCAATGAGAGCTGCTGAGGCAGTTCTTGAGGTGGCCCTAAGTGGACATAAAAGTACATGCTTAGGAAATCTTGCACTACATAAAGCACTCGGGAAAAATCAAATTCATAGTGTCTAGTCTGTTAAAGTTCTGATTTCACTGACAGGCACCAATCAGCTATCAGCGCTGCTAAATAGTTACTCTTGATCCTCATATTTTCCTAAAACTGTGCATGCTTTGGAGGGAAAACAGAAAACAGTTAATAGTCAAAAAGAAAAGTTGTTTCAAAAGAGAAAACTCCTTTGCATTATATTGCTTTCATTGTTTCATAATTTTATGTTTAAATATAGAGAGTATGTAAATGACCATTTTCACTCATATTCTCCTCCTGCTTAGTGACAAGAAAACAAATTCAAATTGTGTTTGGGAGGAATATCTTAACAAAGCCAATTTTATTATGCAAATGAATTGTAGGTGTTGCATATCTGCATTTTCTGAAATTGTTAGCAATTTTTTCCAAAGCTTTCTCCCTTTCTAGGTGTGTGTATGTAACACATTATATTTAGAGAACCAATCACCTACAAGAAACTTAGTTGTTTTAAGTAAAAGTTGCCTTGACTATACATTTTGGAAGTTACCAGTTCATTTTTTGCTTAAATTTAAGGTTTTGAGTATGAAGTTTTTTCAAAAGATGAGCAAATAATTTCCTAACAGCTATTTAATGGAATTATGTTTTTCTGAAGACATCATAGTAGTTAGTTCAGAGGAGCAAAAACCTTCATAGGATAAGAAATATGTCTTCCTTCTCCCTTACATTCTTGTATTAATCATCCATTTGTGCTCTGGTGGTTCACTGGTTCATTTCATTAAACAAGGTTGGGAGTGGGCCAAAACAAATCATCCAAAACAACAATTGTGAAGTCAGTCTTCAGCCATGGCTTCTTAAAGGCAAAAAGTGCTTCCAGTTTGCTCTTAACAAGGAAAAGCAAAAATTTTCTAAATTGCTGTTTTGCCTAAACATGATTTTTTTGATCACTCACTATTAGCATTCTTGTACTTAGTAGAAAATAGATGACAAGGTGTATTTGACTGGGAGCATGTAAGCAGCAACCTTAACTCTTGTTGATGTGTTTAGGTTCAGCAAAGGGAGATGAAAAGTCTTGGCTTTGGTGTGGGAAAAGTTTCTTCAGATACTAAAGAGTGAACACCTATAATCAGCACTAGTAAAAGATTAAGATGAATGTGTAAGTCTTGGTACCACCCTGGAGTTCAGCTATTCCACTTTGATAACACTTGCCATAAAGCCAAGGGAAAAAAAAAAGGAAAAAAGAAACATTGGATAGATTTAAAGATCCTTTTATAGAAAATAGCATGGCCAGAGTGACAATTATGTAGGCTGTATATTATAAAGCTAGAAAATATTTTAATTCTCAGTCTCAAACCTTGCAGTAGTCCCACCAAGAATTTGTCACACTTCACCTGTTTCAGTTTGTCAGTTTATTTTTTAGCAATTTTTATGCAAGTTATTTCGGTCGCTGACTTGAACAATTTGTTCCATACCTCAACACCCATTTTGTGTAAGAAAATCATAAAAGTTAGGAACCTGAAAATTGGATTTTTCTTTTGAGCAGCTGCCGTCCGCAAATGTGGAAAGATTGTTAAAGTGAATAGCATCACTTTCTAACAAACTCTAGGTAGGTTGGATGACTGTATCTCATTACTCGTTATCATGCATTGCTGTGCTCTCACCAAGCATCACCATGCTGGCATTCATAGATACATGGAAGAAAAATAAAAGCTCTTTTGGGGTTTAAAGGTGTGTTTGTACAACCATGCATGTCAGTGGTCCTTCACTGTTGACCTTCTCATGTGGAGTTGCATTTATAATTAAACAAAATTTCTTGATTGAAATGTGGTCTATAATGTTCTGGAGAATGCATTTTTGTACCTTTACAGAGCACTAGAAAAGTGTTGGTGGAGACAAATTGTATGCAAAATATTTTTTTTTATTAAAAAACCTACAACTTTTAGTTTAACTGACTCCCTAAGTCATTGTGCTTGTACTTTTGGTGACCTAATGGGGATTGGATAGATTTCTGTTTCATTTATTTTGAAAGTAGTTTAATTATAACTTTCATTTCTGTATTACCCATTTTTATATAGCACATTTGTTTCCATGTGCTGACATTCCAAATCAGAAGCATCTGGTCTGTTGCATCTGCTGTGCCTCCACCAGGGTGCCACTATTAATGAGTTTTTATTCCTATGGCTGTTGTAAAGTTTCCACTTAGTTTTCTGTTGAGGATGGCTATACAACCAAATTCATAAAAGTTTTTAAAGCTATCTCAAGATATTAATTGCTTCTGATTATATTTTTGGTGGTTTTATTTGTTTGTTTTAGATCATTCAGCTAATACTTTAAAGCTATTCAATTTTAATTTTTCCCCAAAATCATATTCAGTGGTCTTTTAGTTTGTATTCTTCAAAGCACTGTTCTTCCTAAGCATAATTAACTGTATTTTTATTAACCCAAAAAATCAGCTTGTATGATCAGTTTATCCAATCACAGAATATTTTTCTGAATATGATAACACTTTAAGTGGAGCTCAAGTGTTGTTGTTTATTTTCACGCTACAGGATCACAGGAAGAGATAGAAATTATGTGTTTTAGTAGCTACTTGTATCCAAGTCTCCATCAGGGTTTGGTACATACACTGCAGCTACCATATGGAGCACGTATTTGTGAAGTCTTTTAAGACAAACTGGTAGAACAAGACCAGTAAACATTGCAACAATTTTGTAGTTGTAATTGGTAAAATTCTGCCAATTAAATAGGATGTTGCTTGGGTAAAGTTCTCAGACACTTTGTATTAAATCAAGGAATAAATATATTTATTTGAGAATTGCTGTTTTTTCTAAGGGCAAGAAAAGAAATCTGTGTTATAATTATGTATTATTGTCTTATGAAAGGTCTAAGAATCTTCAGCTCTGTCTACAGTGTTAAGAGTTTTAGAGTGTCCTTTTTGACCTTTCCAAAATATATTCTTGTGCATCCAGAAGAAAATAATTTTATTCAAATTAAATGGCAGAAGAAAGGCTGTCCACACAATCCATACAGGGATGAGATTTTTATATCCCGAGGGAACAGCAGAACTAGCAATACTCACTTTAAAGAGGCATTTCTAGTTTTTCCTGAATGTCCAGTTCAGGACATGCAGATTGGTCTTGGGGGTAAATCCTTCTGGGAGCCCTTGGGCGCAGATCATTTCCTCATTTTGGTACTGAACAAATCTTTTCTGACCTGTCCTTACCTAGCGCTTCATTTCTTACCATATGAAACACATAACAGCAGCTTTCTTTTGTGGTGATAAAAAAACAGCATTAAATGTCTAGTTGGAGGCTCAGGTTGGATCAGATAAATCACTCTGTTTGAATGTTTCAGTATAAAATGATACTTAGGAAACTTTAGGGAAGAGAGTCACTGTTGGCATAAGACCTTAAAATGACTTAATTTGCTTTTCCCCTTCAAAACATTTGCTAGGTAGGGAAGGAGAGAGAATGCGAAGGGACAGGATTATCTGAGCCTGTTGTGTGTGCTTTAGTGTTCTTCTTCGCTGTCCATTTTGGCAATATGTGTAATACAGATGTTGTTCGACTGCACTGGGACTGCTTTTCCCATTATAAAATTCATGTCACACATTAACTTGTCTTCTTAGAAAATGGAGTTTGGAAGGCACATAGATATCTAGAGATAGTAATGGCATCAGTAGATTTTATTTCTCTTACTAAGGAGAGACTTCTAATGAGAAATTTCTTCTTTGCTTAATTATGCAAGCTGCTGTTTTAACTTCATGTCTCTGCAATTCAATCAGTATACAAGTGAAAAAATACCATCCAAACTTTTGGGTATGACTTTAGAAAGCCAGTTATAATAGATTTTCAAAGACCTGATACAGAAGTTAGAAACAAGAAATTCACAGGGTGAAACTAGATGTACATCTTGAAATTTATCCTTTTTTTTTCTCGAGAGTTTGTAACTGAACAAAATGAAACTCTATGGAGCTTTTAGTTTGCTTTTGATAGTACATGCTGTAGCGACTGAAAGCTATATTCTCATGCTCTTTTGTTAATCTTATTGAACAGAAAATGGTATTAAGTCTTTATTTGTAACCTTCAGCTTGGTGGAAATTATGCAACCATAGTCTGAAGCTGGAGAGTCAAATTTAAGATCAGACTTACACATCTTTTCTATCCAGAAGAGTCAGTGAATAGCTTCTTTTTAAAATCAAGTATCTTTATTTAGAACAAAAACATTTTAAGGAGAGGAGACTTTTAAGACAATAAAATACTCCAGACAGTTTATCCACAGGCAGGTGAGAATGCAAACACATAATAACAGTGACTATGTAACCAGCTTAAAAAATAGAAATCCTTCTCTGGCCTTTTTTGCAAACTGATAACTGTTGAAGTGTACCTACTGTCTGATGGCACACTGTTCTGTTCTGATGACTAAAAAATGTAGGCAGAATAAAAGTAATTTTATTACTTTTTCATGGTTTTGTAATAAGTATTGCTACTTCCATCTCCTAAGACTGGGAAATCTAATGAGCATCTTTTCTGGAAACTCCACAAGAGGTAGCTGAAGTGTCTGAATTTGGTCAATGTCTTTTAAAGACATATGTGGATGCCTCTCATCTGAGAGACAATTGTACTGATTCCTTGTTTGCTCTTCCCTAATCCTTCAAAATAAGTTAAATATATGCATAAATCATATATGCCTTACTTTCCTTGAGTTTTCATTTTCATTTTATCTAAAGCTATTGTAATTTAGTTTTTATTGCCTTCTGAATACCATGAAGCTCATCTTTTTCCCCATGAGAAACTCTAAATCCACTTCTTACTTTCTAGTCAGATCACCTGGGCTTTATATATTGGTTTGAGTAGCATATAAATTATTCTGAGTGTTAATTATTTTTCTGATAGGTAAGGACTAAGGACAGAAAAAAGTGACATTAACAGTCTTACAATGGCTTTTAACCGATAGATAATAATTAAACAGTTCTGAAATATTAAAAAATAAACATAATTTATTAGACTTCATAAGTTAGTAGGAAAAGACTGCCTAATCTGACAAAAATGTAAGCCTTTATATGTTCTTTCTAAAATACAGAGTAAAATATCAGTTAATATAGAAAAATAGTGTCGTCCTATGTAGGTTTATAGATGATAATAGCTTATCCTGCATAATTTGAAGTGTTAAAAATGAAGAATGATTTCTACTTTGTATCTAGTTTTACAGGTTCTTTTAAAATTATCCGTGCAAGTTATACTTGGTGTTTTTAAATTAATATCAACAATATTTAGAAGGTCTAGACCAAATTCTTTGTATTATTTGAAACAGAAAACAATGTTTTTGCTTTAAGTCAAGTTTGCACAAAAAAAAAGTCCCTATATGTGGTCTTCTCAAAAGCTCTTTATGCTTTCTTCTTTATTTTTTTTTAAATTTGTTTTCAACTAGGCAATACTACAGGATCTGGAGCAAAGACGTCCCCAGCTGGATGAATTAATAACTGCAGCACAAAATCTAAAAAACAAGACGAGCAATCAAGAGGCCCGGACAATAATTACTGACCGCAGTAAGTGGTGATTATGGCATTTCAACAAGCGTGGAAAGTGTTGTCCTATCTAATAAGCATAGCACTTTATGCCTTTGCCTATGAGAAGGAGAGTTCCAACAGGTGACAGTTCTCACACAGGTTTTCCAAACTGTCTATAGAAGAAATATCAGTGAAAGTCAGTGACCCCATATTTCAGATTTTTCATCATAACTTCATACTGCTTGTCTGCATAGTGGAAGGACATTGTACAAAATATAGAATGTGAGCACTGAAAATAAAAAAAATGCATTTGTTCTTACGCAAGGAGAAGAAAGAAAGAATTCACAGAGCATAGCCACAGGCTTGTAAGAAGCTTTCAATTCCATCCCTCGTAGTACAGCTGCAGGCTCTTCTTTCATCTCCCCTCGGCTGACGCACAAGTCTGATGATGCTCTGCATTACTCTGTATTATTTCTTCAGTTCTGTTTTCCCTTTCCAGATTTAACCAACTAGCTGTGCCTAAGGTGGAAAAATTAGTAGATTAAGTTTTAGAAGATGTCTATAGATCGCACAGTGTTGTCACCATGAAAGCTTGCGTGTCCTTATACCCCTCACTATAAGATGAAACACACTGTCAAGGTCATTTCATAGAAGCAGTCCTTGTGATGGACTGCTGTATATCTTCAGTTAATATCTCAAGTTCTCAGGACTAGAAACTAAGAAAAAATGGATTTTTCTATGGTCCTTAAGGTCTCCTATGGAGCTCAGAGAAGACCCAGGCCAAGTGCTCTGCATGTGGACAGAGTTAGGTACAATTCATTTGAGGTAGATGCAAACTCTTCTATACATCCTGGCCTGGAGACTGGGACTTGTTCCCTGAAACTGATGACTTTTTGTGAATGTAGGCTGAATCTTTCTATCCCCATAATTAAAAACTTACTATATCTATATACTTATTATCTCTTTCTTTTTATTCCATCGGGTAAGTACATTATATTCCATGTCCAAATCAAAATGCATGTTTGGACCACATTGTTGGTAGTCACATTTATAAATGCTATTTAGAGTATATCCTATGTAAATAACATTGTTAAACTGCTACTGAAAAAAGCCTCTTAGAGAAGGAGAAGCTTTATGTTTTAATTAAAATTTGAGAAGAAAGGGATACTGCTTATATATTACATTAAACCCACTCCCGTTGGACATGCAAATTAATTTTAGAATCACCTATTCATTGGAATTCTCATTAATTGTGTACATACACTTTAACTTTATAGTGCTTATTCGAAGCCAATACATGTAGTACTCCCATCAGTGTTTTGTAGTAGGTTTTAATTTTTAATTGTGATACAAGTCTTCTGAAGTTAAGAATTGTAGACTTTGAAAAAATGCAAACATTATTCTTATATACCCTCATGTGAATTGTATGCATGACTAAATTTTCTTCTGTTGGAAAACCATAGTTCACTTTAAGTGAATTTGCCGATTAAGAGAGATTAAATGCTTCTTTCTCATACACCAAAGGAGAGCAGCTATCAGACTGTAAATCATGAATGAATATGTGGTAGCTCAACTATATTACAGCTTGTATCTGTGGCTAGTAGTGTGGTAAATGCATTTTACATGATCGCTTCTTAGATTTTATCTACAAGAATTCCCAAAATTATCAGTTAGTTTTGAACTTTAAGTACAAAAATTTAGTTTTTGTGATCTAGGAATTAATTTTCTATGCTGAAACTGTCAATATCATTGTCTACGGAAGTGCAACTTATGATGCAGATCATGTCCCTGTATATACTTTTAAGTACACCGTGCAGTATGATTAGAGCCATTTTTGGTCCAGTTTTCGAGGCAGCAGACTAGATCCATGAAGGTTTTTCATGTTTAGTGAGTTTATATCTGGGCAATTCTAGTAACACTAAACACTGAGGAGGTATTTCTTGCTTTTGGATTTTAAGGAGATCATGGTATTTCTGGGGAACGCAAAGATACTAGGACTTTACAATGTGACACATAAGGTATTTCTGAATATTTGCCACATGTGACATGCTCTCATCTAAAGTTCTTCTTCTAAGGAGCAACAGAAGTGTTTATATTTTTAATTCCTTGATACTTTTCTCCTATGTGTATTTTATTCTCCATATGACGAAGATGGAGATTGCTGTTCGTTTTTAATTAGGTCTGCTGAATACCTGTATAGACAGGATCCACTTTTTTTGGCTTCCACTACCTCTGTAGTTCACCTCTCCCACCCCTTCACAGTGCTATCCTGTTCTGAAATAGGGAGCCCTTTACTCCCAGCCCAGCTGTGTGCTCTCACCTACTGTGCCCCTATCCTGTGCAATGCTCTCACCTACAGCATCTTGCATTGTCCTCCAGCACATACCGAGTCCAGCCTACTGCACCCAGTGTGTCGTCCCCAAATCCATCCCTGGGAATCTTGTTCACAGCCAGAACTGAGCCCTGTATTGGAGAACCTACTCCACTTGCTAAGGTTTATGTGCTCCTCAAACTCTTAGAGAGTATCTACTCCCTTACACCTGTACCTTGCACCAAGGTCCTGCAGCAAGTCCTCCCCTCATCCGCAGACTCTCCTTTTTCCTGAGCTTTTCTCCCTCCTCATGAATACAAATAGGTTACCATGGTTATGTTTTAGCCATTATGAGCACACATTTAATCCATTCTGTTTCATGACCTGAGCATTGACACATTGGTGCTCTTATCAGCAGATGTGTACCACCCTCACCAGCAGCCTTCTCTAATGTCACACTGCCAAGGGCCAAAAGTATCAGATCCCATCATGAGGGAAAGGAAGTGATGGGCTGCAGTGCCCTGGTCTTCATGTAGGTGCTGAGAGACTTTATCTAGTGCAGTCCTGGGGCTGAAGCACAGCATCTCACACTGGGAAGCTAAAAGATGAGATGAGTCAATTTGTAAGAACAGGTTGTTCATAGACTTTTGCTATTAAGGTGCTAGTTAAAACCCCAACACAACCACCTGGCCAATATCACTGAAGAGATATATTATAAATGCTAAATGAGACTCAGGTACTCTACAAGAGTAGAGTTAGCTGCATTCTTCATCACAGGGTGGGTCGGTGTCTCATCAACTGAAATTAAACCCTGAAGGTTCTGGCTTCTGTGCCAAATTTTCTAACTCATCTTGAAGAAATATGTATGTTATGTTTATTAAAGTTTAACTTTGAAATATATTTAGAAACCTTATTTTCATTTTCAAGGTATTTATTAAAAAAAACAAAACAACGAAAACAAGGTAAACATATAAAAAAAATCAATGTAAAAGAAAAAAATCAAAATACATTTGTTAGAAAATGTTTATGATGAATTGCAAAATAAGTCTATAATCATGAGATTATTTTCAACAGAGTTGTCATAGTATTGCATAGATTCAGTCTTTCTTATGAAGCAAAAACAGTAAAGATAAGCTTATACAATTGAATTATTTCCTATGAACTTTTTTTCTCCACCCTTACTTCTGCATTAAACTGCTGAATCTATACTACATTAAAAGATCTTGGCTAAAGTAAAGCTTGTCTTATGTTTACATAATATCATATTTAAATTTCTGTGTATTCTATGTAAATCATAATTTGTTTACAACTTACTCGAGAATATGTAAGAATAATAATTACATTTAATCTTGGGGAACAGTCGTGGGAAAAAGCAACACACCTCTCTGCTCTTTTCATGCAGAAGCATTCTGTTCTAACAGAACCATATGCTGTACAATAACATTTTTCTCTCCATAATGCATCACAGCTCTAAAACACTTTGCTTTATTGCTGCTTCTTTAAAATGAATGAGTTTGTAAGTAACTTTGAATTTTAAAAAGTAATTAAACTTTGAAAATTCCTTATTTTCCATCAGTCCTTATGTATGAGGACACAAAAGCGGTAAGAAGTCAATACAGAAATACCGAGAGATAATAAATTTACAGTCTTACAATCAGAAATACCAAAGCAATTACAAAGACTGTGTTAGATCTTGCTGGATTCTGGAAATATAAGAACCTTTAAATAGCAGGCCTTCCTACTGTGTTCACACACGCACAAGAGATAACAGTGCATCAGCTTTCTGTGGTTTTACTTTGCTAGTAATTTACATCCCAATTTCATAATGTGTTTTCTGGCTGTGTAAGTGATCGAGGAGGTATGGAAATTCCGATTTATAAAACAGTATGAAGAAATGGTCTCTTAATAATGAAGATCCCTTTCAAGATTATAAACCAAAGTAAAACATATTTCTTTAGCAATTTTGTGAAATTTATTGTACTCTCAAAATATCACTTGAGAGGTTAATTAATTCTTATTACATTAAATTAATAAATAATAGCAATATTATTAAAAGCATTTCAAGGAAGACTTTTGATAAAGAATTATACTTTGGGACAAAAAGATTCCTTTTGAACTTTTATTTGGCAGTTTTAGAAAACAAGTCAAAAATATATGAATAATTTATAGACGATGTCTTCAGAAAAGGTATTTTGATTTTGTGGTTTGTTGTTTGTTTATTTGTGTTTGTTTTTTTGTTGGTTGGTTTTGGTATTTTTGAAGAAAACCTATATGCTATAATTGGTTGTTAGCAGAGCAGCATTTGAGCTAATCTGGAAAGAGTCTGAATGTCTCTGCCACAACATAAAAAATGCCTTTATTTAATAGTTTGCTGTATTTGACAGTTTTATGGTAAAATCATCAAATTGTCATCACTTTCACAACAAAATATATGGAAATTCCACAGTGAATTACAGCTGTATTTTTGTTCTCGGCATCTTAATAAAATAGCCATTTCTACTCTACTGCCATCGATGTGGTTTTCTCTTAGAGCTATTGAATGGAAATGATGAGTTTACCACTTGAAAAAACCAAATTCATACTATCTGGGATTTGCCATCCAGTAGTAAACTCCCTAGCTGCCAAGACCAAAAGAGTGTAAGAGAAAACTGTATGTGTGTACAGTTTTCCAATATCTTGTTGATATTTTTTGACTGAATTATTGAATAAACCCCAATGGTCTGTTATCTGAATTCCACATATTTGAAGAACATTTCAAGAATTTGAATTTCCTATGTCATATACATGCAGTTTATTAATCATACTGATGTACCAGTTTACAGCTTGTTTTTCCCATGAGAACTTTACACCATAGAAACAAAACCAAGGAGAAACATTTGTTTTTTAACAAAATGTCAATAGCAAGATAAAACTAGAGCTCTGAAAGGGGTAGAATGGTACTGAGAAGAGTATAAAGTTTGAAACCTATTCCTTGGTGCATGTTTGCTGCTGTAGGACCTGTAATAAAGACATGTGACATTTTAAGGAGCAGAAAGTTATTTTGGAATACTGGGGAGAGTTGCTCTTTAAGAATGGGTGATAATATGCCTCAGAAACATCTGAATGTTTGGGGAGTTCTCAGTATATACTAGAATGTGGTTCAGTGAGGCAAGATCTCATCTGCCTGCTTCAGGTGTTGTAGTCCTCCTGAAAAGGGTTTGAGACTACAGGGTGACTATTCTTCACTTCTGGTTGTATTCTTCAGCAGGAATGGCACAGATTTTTTGGTAGCCCCAGGGATCATAATTGTATTAGGTGATATCATTGCTGGTGGCTTGCTTGGATCTCACATCTCAACACTGTAAGAAAGATAATTAAAAAACTTCATGCTGTTGGTAATTTGTGTGGAACTGGCTAATTCTAGGCCAGATATTTCTAAATAGGTAAGAACACAGATAAGAACAGAACAGATATGTTTTATGCTGCTAGAAATCAGTCTGTGTTGGAAGTAAGGCACCCTGGATTTCTGTAATATATGGACTCTTAATTATGTCCAAATTATATCTTAGTAACAGTTTGTCTTCTATCCTACAAAAGCAGAATGGTTGATGAACTCTCTCTTGAGAAAATCATAACCACAAATCGAGTTCTTACCCAACTGAGTCGTGAACAGTAATAACAAAGTCCATGAGGAGTGCAAGGCTGTGCTACAGGAAAAGACCTTTCAGTAAAAGTGGTATTAAATAATTTTCTTAAAAGCCTTTAAATAATTTCAGCTAAGCCCAGAAAAGTGAAAGCAAACAAATAAAAGCCACGAGCAAACTCCCCAGAGTAGAGACAGTGTGATTTGGTAGGGAGGTGTTTCACATTACCAGGCTACACTTCGTTGTATGATGTAGCCATGAGCACTGGTTGAAAGACTTGGGATATACCATTATCTGACAGAAGAACATGCTTTCCTCTTTAGCCTCAGGAATGATCTGGTACAGCATTGGAGGGGAGCTGCTCTTTGAGACTGCTTTGTATCATGTTTTAACCTGTTGGTCACCAGAAATGGAATTAGTAGAGGTGGTTAGTCAGAGTACAGACAGAAAACTTCTTGTAATTTATAGTGCCAAGACAGTTGAAGCCTATTTAATATTCTGCAATTCACTCTGCTGTTCTTCAAATATTTGGAGACTGAGTTGACAGAATTGATTTTAGTAAAAGAGCCAAAACATATAAATCTTCAGCCCTCCACCCCCAACCTTCAACCCACCCAGTCACCAATTAGGTGAAACTGTGGCCCTGAACCATGAGCAGACATGAAATGACAGAAAGTCTTGTCAGCAGGCAATTCGTTTTCCCAGGTTCTGCAGTCTTTTCCCCTACTGTGGTAAGTGTGGTTCACATTTGTCAGGGACATCTTTTCTTTCTTGTATTACTCGAGTCATATTTTAACAGACTGGTTTTATATAACTACCTTCCTATGTTCCTTGTTTTCCTTTCTGAAAAATCTCTATTCATAATTTCATTGAATGGAGCTTTCTCCTTTTTTTAGTTTAGCAAGAGTAGCACCGTAGTAGCTTCAGAAAGAAACAAATTTGCTTGCAAAAGTGTTACAAGCAAAATGCAAAGGGAAGGTAAGAAACTGCAACACGGGATGAGATGGCAGATCCTACTCAACGTAGGTCTCTGAAATTGCTAGTACCATGTACTTCTGAAGAATGTTGAAGGATTCAATAATATGCAAATGTGAAATAAATTGAGATTACTTCTCAGGATACAGTCTTTTCCATCTTAATTTGGGAACTTAAAATATTTTTTGAAACATTTAATTGACCAAAACTACCAAGAATATATAGTTCTTCGGGAAAGCAATTACTGATGTGTTTTAGAGATTTCAATATATTTAATAGTATCTAATGTGAGGTTTCCTATTTACAGTGTTACAGAAAAAAATCTGGCTTTGATTACATTGCATTTCAAAATTTAATTCATTCTCGTTTTTGCAAATGTTAATTAGCATTTATATAAAATACTTTAAAAACTGAAATTAATAAATGCTAAAGATGTTTTATTGCATCTTGTCAGGAGAGGTAAAAGCATGTTCCATTGACTTGTGTAGTAGATATTCTCTTTGATACTGGAAAGAATCAGTCAATTTGCAATGTTAAAAGGAGTAATGTAAATAATTGCCATCAACAGTGAAGATGCTGTGCTCTGGTAGTTCCCTATACATAATGACTTGTCAGTGAAGTCTCAGATGGAAAGCGATGGAAGTGCTTCATCCTTGAAAGCAAAGCCAGGGAACAATATTACTGCTTTCATGAAGCTGGAACAGGACCTGCCACCCAAATGCAAAAATAAACACATGGACTAGGGAATAATTTAGTTGTGTCTGTAATTTTAATCAGTGAAAAACAGGCAAGGTAAGGATAACAAAATATTCCAGGATAACCTGAGAATCTCTTATACACACGGTGAAAAGTCAAGACCTTTTTGGTAAGGTGGGCTGCCACAACAAAGTAGAAATTGTCAGTTCTTTCCTTGCAATATATGATTATATTCAAGCAACACTTGCCATTCTCAATTTTTCTTCACAGAGGAAGTTCCCTGCCAAACACTAAACACTGACTTACAACTGATGCCCTGAAAGCATAGAATGGAAGCTAGACAGAGATAAAAATAAAGTAGGTATTTATTGAAAGGCCTTAAAGGATACACCTTGGGCAGTACAAGATTCTGGCCAGGGCTACACCTGAAAAGATGAACCTAAAAACGGCCACAAAATGGACAACTGGTCACAAGGTCTCACATTTTTATAAGTTTTGGTCCATCTGCATATTTGGGTTAATCATCCAATTGCAGCTTCAGGTTATGAAGTCCCATCTTTATTTTTTCTATTCAGTCTACTGTTTATGCTTTTGGGCCTGAAACTTGTAAAATTGTCTTTGGCATCAAGCTAGAAAAGGAATTGTTTTGTCTACCTACTCAGTGAAGAGAGTTCACTAACACTTAATATGAAACTCAAAACTGCACACCTAGGTGTTGCATAACAATACCACACCTAGGCAGCACAAAATATTAAAAATATGAAAGCTAAAACTTAAAGCATCACTCCTATGCCTCAGGTCAGTTGTTTGATAGTATATGGGGTTTTTTGTTTGTTTGTTTTTATCTTTAGATATCAATGAAAATACAGTTAGAGCAAACTTCTTGCATCACTAGAAGTTAGAATGAATTCAATTTAATTTCCAGATCTGCTACAGACTTTCTTTATAGTCCCAGAAAAGTCTGTCATTTCATGTGTTCAGGTCTCTATCTAGTTAAGGTGAGCTAGCATCTCCTATCCCAGCCTTTCTCTGTCATCTCTTCAGAAGACTAGATATTTTCCGCCTATTTTGTTTGAATCTAACAAACCTTAGTGTTTGCTGTTTTGGTCCCTGTTTCAAGGCAGTACGGTGTTAGAAATAGTAGCATGCACAGCACATTTTCAATTTAACTAGAAGCAGACATGTTAGCAGTAAAAATATCCATTTTATTTTTATCTTATTCATGATGATACAAACAGATGAGCTATGCTCGTGCTACAACACATTAGTCAAAATGAAAATAAATGGAAATAAAAAGGAATTGTTCAGATATGAAATTTTGAGAATGTGATCAAATTATTTATCCACCGACAGATAAATGGACAACATTTAATGTCCACAGTTACTTTACAAACTGTGTCAGAACAGTATATATTCATTTATATCAGACCATAATTTTCTGTAGCAATTAGAGGGCAAACAGGAAACAGAGGACCTGCTCAGCAGAGATTACAAGCTAAATTTAGATGCCACATAATCAGCCATACCAAGAAAATATCAGGGCTTGATGTACACTGCGTCCCATCTCTTTTCCTAAAATGGATGCAATACATAAAGAACATAGATTGGAACATGCAGTTGATCTCAGAAAATCTAGCTGAGCATCCTGGAGTATGTTTGGCCTAAGGATTTTACTTTGGCTATCCTTGATATAAATTTATCACAATTTGAGTTTTCCTTGAGTCAGGAATAAACCGATAACAAACTCAGTGTTTTGCAGAAGTCCCAAAGCTCCTTTGCAAGTCCAACCTGTGTAAATACTGGCTTAGTCAGTGTGAAAAAGGTCCTAAGACTCTGGTGAATTGTTGCACCAGCTGGTGATTGGATTCTGTTATGCGTACAAATCATCACTATGGTGACTTTTGAAATACTGTAGATAATTCAAAGAATTTAAGTTTATTAATGGTTTCAGGACCAAATGGTGACTCTGAGGTTTTTCAGTCTGTGTTTGGTGGGTAACAGCGTTTCAGCCTTTATCATACCAAAAAAGGGAGGGAAGGAGAAAAACCAAAACAGTTCTGGAGACTAGCTGCTTCTATTTCATCATTTTTATCAGCAATTCCATGACAGGTGAGAGAATGACTCAACAGAGGACTATCCCTCGCCAAGTAACAGCAAAGGAGGGTGGATAATGAGTACTCTGATATGTGGTGAGAAAGTGGTGGCATTTGGGCTTGGTGAAACTTAGAGCTTAAAAGGGAATATTTAGGAAAAAGATCTATTTTGTTATGTTTTAATTGGGCGGGAAGTTGTGTATAGTCGAGCAAACGCCTATGCTATGGAAATTTTTGCTGGAAGTGTCAGACTGTGTTTATGTCTGCTTTATCATCTTAAGTTTAGAAATGAGTGCTGTATTTCAGAGGAAGGGATGTAATAATTTTGCAGAATATTCGTTACAGGCTCTCTGAATTCCTGTGCTTTTGACACTTGGCTTTCTTCATTGCAGCATTATATTAGGATGGCAAAAATAATGGTTGCATCTGTTTGTTGGATAATTCTCTTTGCTCCATTTTATGTAGTTTCCTGAAAGCACAGTAAAATACAGAATAGAACAGAATAGACTGTTTCAGTCAGAAAGGACCTACAGTGACCACCTAGTCCTTCTACTTGACCACTTCAGAGCTGATCAAATGTTAAAGCACTTTTTCAGGGTATTTTCCAAATGCCCGTTAAATGCCAACAGGCATTCACCACCTCTTCAGGAAGCCTCTCCCACTCTCTGGCCTCCCTCTCAGTAAAGAAATGCTTTCCAATGTCCAGTCCAAACCTGTGCAGTGTGTTAGGCTCAAAATTTGCTGACTTTAAGCCATATCAGAATAGTGACTTTGGAGTGTTTGCCTAAAGTGGATTAAGTTCAGTTCACTGTGTCCCACCAATGTTTTGATCTGTGTTGGAGTACCATAAAAACGTGAACAATGTGCTGATGTCTAATTAAAAGGAAACAAAACACCTCAGAACAAACACAACACCTCAAACAAAAGAAACCAAATAGTAAAAGGCAAGTTATGGTGTCTTTCCTTTTCTTAGGATTGATGCAATTGATACATTATTTTATATATTTTTTCATTTATTAGATAGAATATTTCACTAAGATGACAGATACATTGCTGATTGGGGATTTTTACTGCTATTTATGTATCTATTTAGGGTTAGGGTTAGGCCAGGCTCCATAGCTTATGTGCTGTGACCATAGCTTATGTGACCTGGAGAACTAGTCCTTTATATTCAGAATAGGAAAATAAAAAGCCTTGTTTGGTTTTTTTCGGGCACACTCCTATGCTTGCTGAGTTGTGCTCCTTTTACATTCAAGTAACAGCATTTTTGTGATAGGACCCACATTTTTTAATCAACAATTAATTAAAAAAAATAGAAGCAATGTAATTGACAGAGAACACTCAAAATGTTTAAATGTTATGGAATTTTCAGAAGAGATATCTCTTTTCTTCTGCTGTATATGTTACTTCCTTAGTTGACTCTGTCAGGTATTTACTTTGAAGTGCATTATCCATTTTAAGTGTGAAATTTAGCTACTTCACTGTTTTATACTTCAACAAAGTTGAAATTAAGAATTTCAAGTGTTAGGAAGCTGATATTGTCTTTCTTTGCATAAAAAAATATGGATTAACCAGTATCAGACTGACAGCAGCTTGTGGAGTACTTAAAAAATTGGTGCAAGTGTGGGAGGGATGACAGAGTGGAACAGTTCCACAAATTGTAGAAATGTCAATCTGAAGAAGCAGGAGCCCCAAGGAATCTTTGGAAATAGTTCAAAATTGGTGCAATTTATCTAAGTCTGTGATTGTAAATGCAAGCAAAAAAAGAAAAAGAAGGTAGATTTTTAGATGTTCACTCTTTTGATATCTGACGTTTTTCTTCTCTCAGGAAGATTATTGTAAGAGAATTATTTTACCCAAATCACCAGGACAATTCATTATCTATTGTGTAAACTTGACTTTTGAGTCTGTAAGCCTCTGTCTGTGCTGGAATCTATAGTCAGCTGTCCCAGAAAATATATCATGGGTGAAGCTGTATATCTGGTATTTCACTGCACTGTTAAGTGCTGCAGCCAGCTGTGGCTGTGTGTTGTCCCCAGTACAAGACAGACAAGGTTTTGTTCAAGCAGGTACAGAGGAGACCATGAGGGCTGGAGCACCTCTCTAGGAAAAGAGTCTGAGAGCTGGGATTGGTCATCCTGGAGAAGAGAAGGCTCCTGGGGTGTCCCCACTGCCACCTTTGGGATCTGCAGATGGACTTTCTGTTCGGGCAGTAGTGATGGAACATTGGGAATGGCTTTAAACTGAAAGAGGGCAGGTTTAGATTGGATATTAGGAGGAAATTCTTTACTGTGAGGGTGGTGGGGCACTGGAGCAGGTTGCCCAGAGAAATTACAGATTCCCCATTCCTGGTAGTGTTCAAGGCCAGACTGGGGGGTTGCTGTGAGCAACCTGGAAGTTTCCCTGCCCATAGCAGGAAGGTTGGAAGTAGGTGATCATTAGAGGTCTCCTCCAACTGAAGCCATTCTATGAGTCTATGATTAAGAAACTGGTAATTTGTAAATAAAATTAATTTATACAGTTTTCAGTTTCTCTTGTGAAATAAAAAAATTGTTAACTCAGTTCAGATGTACTGTTAACAGTACAAAGCACCTGAAATTTATGCTTGAAGCTGAATATAGAAATATTTTCAAAGTACTATTCTTTGAATATTCTTTCCTTTCAAATCAGTTCTTGCTCATTTGGAAGTTTTCTTTGCCTTCAAAAGAAATATAAAAGTCAAAGCTGGCATGGTTTTGATTTGGCCCACTGCTATTTTCCTCCTGATGCGTGCATGGCTTTTTTTGGATACTGAGCTAAGCTCAGTACTGTTACCAGCACCCAATTTTCTACCACTGTTGTGTTGTAGTGAAGCTCTGGAGGTGTCTCCCAGCTGACCTTGGAGAGACTTGTGTGCTGTGGAGGTGGAGAGATTTGGTAGTGCCAGAAGAGGCATAGGAAAAGAACCATGATATTCTGTGCCTCTTTGGAGTTTGTTTGTTTTTATTTTTTTTTTGTGGAAGAAAATAGAAATATAAACAGTCTGCAAAACTTTGCTTCAGTAACTTGGAGCCTGATAGCTGAATTATTAAGTCAATTTTAATTTCCTAGTTATTTTAATTCTCTTAACAACTCCCAAAGTCTTGCTCCTACACTTAGAGCTGGATCTATTAAATCAAAGCCAAAGCAAATCAGTGTACAGAATAACAAATGCAGATATATTTGGAAAGCAAGTCTCAGCCCAAACTCAGTAGGAGGTAGTAGGCTGATGACATTAGGAATATGCAGTGTAAATATGAATGTATGATAGAACACAAAGTTATGTGGTACTAAGAATTCACAATTTCACTGTCTATATGCCTCATTAGGTAGGTAATGAACTTCACACATTTCAGGACTTAAACTACCCAACCTACCATTATGTTTTTGCATCAGTAAGTCTGTGAAAGCATTAGTTTATGAAAGCTGATGTACTTTAATAATGCTAATAGCATTCTTGATTATGTTCAGAGAAAGTAGAATACAATATCACTAATTTGATATCCCATTTTTAAATACCAGCACAGACATTTCTTCTGAAGTAAATATTTTGTAGTCAGGTTGATTATTACAAAAGTGATCATCCATGCACAAAAATTAGATACACAGCCATACATTATTTTCCTTTTAATTTCTTGAGTAACCAAAATCCTAGGGAAAAAGCCAAACAAACAGACATTTGGGCAAAGATAAATTCTAAAATACTTAGTTGTCTCTAATTATAGCTTACAATGAAAAAAATACAGAAATGAATGCTTTTTTCTCTATTCTATTCTTTGAAAACTTTTCTATAAATTTTAAACAGAAACAATTGGATTACCCACATATTCACTCATCTAGTTAATCAGATTAGTGTTAATCCTGTGGCTTTAGTTTGGTTTCTTCCCATCAGTCTAAATATCATTTCTAAATCTAATGTAAGTCTTCATAATTATATTATGAATATTTAAGAAAGTAGCTAAATTCAATAATGCAGTACATATTTTCTACATGCAACAAAGGAAAGAGAATAAATCAAACATTTTGAAAGATTATTAAATTATTCCAGCAAGGAAACCCTCTTTTTTTTTTTTTTTTTCAGTTAGTACATTACAGAGATGTTATATTTTTATATCACCCAAATTTAAGAGTTTCTGTAGAAAAAGATAATTCTAAGAACTTCTAAGGACATGTCCATGTGCATCCTGCTTCTGGGCTCATGGAAGAATCACTGCTGAGTGCATTCTGCCAGAGAAGTGGGACTTTAGTTTTGTCAATCCATTTGTCCTTGAATGTCCTGTTCTTAAGGACCTGGTGACAACAGAGGGGTATCAAAAAATCATCCTCTAATCTGTCCACCTCCTTTGTCCATAGTTTGTGTATTTGTAGGTTTGTGTATTTGTTTCTGTAGGTTTCTAACAAAGCTACACTTAGATTGGTTATCTATTTAATACTAAATCCTAAAAAACCCTACATCTCTTTAGGGTGTTTATTTCTCACATCAGAATTTTACAGATTGTATGACATTTTAAAATGTGAAGAAAATGGTCTTCCACACTGTGCATACCATGATCTGTTCCTTTTCTCAATTAGCAAAAAACTTATCATGAAAACTTCATTTAAGAGGTGATAAATGTTATATACACGAATACTTCTGTAAAATGTTGAGAAACTGATGAATGCTTTCTGAAGGACCTGTTTTCCAAACAATAAACTCTTGCATGCCCTTCTCAGTGCTCGGTCACAAAAGTTACTTTTTGCTTGGTGTAAGAAAATAATTTCTTTATATGTGCTACCAGCTTAGTCTGGTCTCTAACTCCCACTCTCTATTGCAAGGTATAAAGCTTGCTTAACAGTGTTGAAGAATTATTCACTTGGAGCTTAGCAAAAACCACTTGACGGTTTTCAGTTCAATCTGTTTGATCTGACACTTCCAAAGGAACAGAGTGACCTTCATTAGTTTGAACATATGGAAGTGATTTTTAGATAAAAGAAAACAAGCTCTGCCCTAGTGAAACAAAACAAAATTAAATCAGACTTGCAATAGTTGGAAATAATTAGCCCCCAAAAGTATCAAACTACAAAATAAGATTATGACTCTGTGTGTTTAAAAAAAACCAGACACATCTAAATTTGTTGAAATCTTTTATTGCCTGTCCTTCTGATGCTCTGAGAGGGCAGGGAAAGTAACATCCTTCCCCTCTGGACTTTCATGCTTTGGTGTGTCAGGTGCATTTTCATTGCTCTTCATGACCCCACAAAGACACGTAAAGGCTCTGAGTGCTTCTTCTTCCTGGTTTCCTTTGCAATACCTTTTATTTGTTCATAGAAACTATAATATTGCACAATAGTATAGATGACTGCAGTTCTTTCCTTTTTCCCAGTTATTATTTATTCACTTGTTTAAATGCAGCTTAGTTTGAATATATGCTTTCTGTTTTGACTTATTCTCTGTAAGAATAGGCTTTAAAAAAATCTGTAATTATGTGTTATGATACTTTATGATAAGGACTCATATTTGTATAAATACCTTCACATATTAATGGTGCATAAAAGCAACATCTGACATCTTACTGGCATAAATGGCAGACTTCACATTAGGGTAGATATTCTATGTTGCCACCCCACTATTAATTAGGGGTTTATTGCCTAAATCCTCTTATCACTTTATTGACCACTGATGTATAAAATGTCTTAGATAACATTTTTTTTTTTCATATATACAGTAAAGTTTTGCCATAAGTTTCTAAGGTCATTGTTTAAGAAGTATGACTTTGATAAGCCATTGGAAAAGGTCAAGAGAAATGCTTCTCTACAAGGAAAGATGAAGGACAGCTGAAGCATAAATCACCACCAGAGCAGGCTGGCTCCAGCTGTTCTCTGCTGGGTACTGTGTCCTGCCCACATCCATTATGATGCGGGCAGAAACTTAGGGGATAAATGCTCCTGTAACTCCTTAAGAACTTCAGCAGTTAAAAAAGAAATGTTTTAAACTTATCCTCACTTGACTCTGCATCTACCATCCAAATGCTCTCCCTAGGCCAGTCTCTCACAGGTTCAGATTGCTCATAAGAACAGAGACAGCATCCTTTTGTCAAAGGATGTTGTATGATAGGCTTTATCAAAGTGATTCCTCTTTCAAAAATAAGACTCAAGTCAGACACCTACTGTTCTGGAAGGCAGCAGAAGAGAAAGTAGAGCACTCACAGAAAGGAATAATTGACAAATGGAGAATTTTAAATAAATCCTTTCTTAGTTTAAAAAAAAAAATTGTTTCACTTATTTTCCTAGAACAATACAATAATACAAAGTAAGGAAAGCACAAGATAAGACAAAGTTTAAGTGATATTTTAGCTGTGATTCCACTTACGTTGTTTACAGAAAACTGAGCCAAAATTGAAAAAAAATCAGAAAGTCTTGCATTTAGTGCATAGTTGCAGTTCTTTCAGAATAGTCTTGTAACCCTATAAAAACTTTTTCATTTCTTTTCTCGCAGTTTGTTTATCCCTAATATGTGGAATATTATACTGATTAGTGGCAGAAAGAGAAAACTAAAAAGGTGCAGTAACCTAGAACATTTCTGTTTAGTTGCATATTTTCTAGCTTCTCTATCATGCCTTTCATATAAACTGCTTGCTTAAAACTCAGAACTGAAAAAACTGGAGCGTTGTACAGCTGCAAATGTTTAACTAAACTAAACTTAATATAGACAAAGACATAGATTAGTAAAAAGCAAATGAATAAAATGAAATACATAACAATTAACTATCCAGAACATTCAAAAGAAACTGTAATACTGGGATGCAATTAAAACAAAAATAAATCCAACCTGAAAATCAGTGCATCAGCAGCTTTGGTAACATGGAGTAATATTGTCTATAACTCTGCTGCTCTCCGGTTACATTCCGCAGCAGACCAGGTTGGATTGGTCCATTTAGTCTTCAAATCTATGAAAATACAATAACAAAACTGCTTTTATAGGAAAGTGTCAATATATTGACAATAATGTTTTTGAGAAGTCTCCTATGGTGCAAAATTAGTGTAGTTTGTGTAATTTGTTGGACAAAGAGAGTAGAGGGTTTCTACCTCACAAATCCTGTTGCTATTCAAAAACTTATTCCCTTTTTTGGATGGTGTACTAGATTCAATGGACTTAACAAAGTGATATGGAAGAAATACTTCTTTCATCTTTGCATAGGCTAAATATGTAATATCTGTGTTCAAGTAACATGAATATTATTTCTCCTTTAACTGATAGGTTCTTCTCAGACTCCTTTTCTGCTGATTCCATTGTGGTTATATTCTAAACAGCAGAGAGTAAACCTTCTTACTGAAGTTATATTTGTCAATAAGATTAATAGATAAAATGGCATGAACATTTACCAAAGAAAAATAATTTATTTTGTTTCCCTAAAATAAAAAGACTTATAAAAATTTTGTTGATAAACAAAACTGAATCTTAAGGGGGCTCCTTCACTCTCCTTCACTGTGTTTCTTCCTCGATATATGAAATTAATGATAACCAGATTGAAGAATACCTGTCTTGTGCCTGATTACTTTAGATGTTGCATTCTGCTTTGTTGTTGCTTATAGTAACTTCAGTTCAGCAGAATTTCTTTTGTCCATTTTAGTATATAATCACTATTGATCAGCCAGGAAATAGTAGAGATATGAAAAAAGAAATCAAATAGCAACCTTGAAATTACATGCTGGCAGAATCTCACCATGTCCTACCTAAGTGAGTCATTTGAGAGAGTTCAGTGTTGAGCTGGGAGTGGTTGGAGCCATGCTGGGACACTTTCCAGTATGCAAGCACAAAAGCTGTGTAGGTGAAGTACAGTGAGGACTTCTGCTTCAGCACTGTGATTGCCCCTTTGCAGTCAGTAAAAATCTTCTTGAGATGATTGTTAATACTGATTCTTACAGTATTGTGCTGTTGTCAAATTTAGGGCAGGGAAGGAAAGGAAGGAAATGGGATGCAACAGGGACATGCCACACTAAGAAATAAGACACTGGGGTTTGAAATGTGGAAGGCACAGGACTTAGCTGTAATGAACAATGTAAACTGAAGTGCTTCAGAAACTACTCAACTATGGGGAAAAAAGACTTTTGTTATTGTTATTAATTATTTAAAATTCCTGTTCTTCAGCTATATTAACAGTATACAGGGAGCCATGTGTGTTGTATCTATCTAGGTGTTTCCAGTGTGTAGTTTTCACAATTTATACAGCGATGATATGTAAAACAAAAAGATTAGCATTTCATTTCAATACTAAGTTATTATAATGGCAAGTGCATTAAGGACAGGTACATTATTTTTTCTCACAAAGCTTATTTTTTTAGTCATATTAGGTGTTCTTACTTAACTTTTAGGTTCTTTTTTTCATCCTTGCAATAGCTTTTGGTCCACTTTTGTTTTATATATATTTTTTTTAATTTATTGAATATTATTAATTGAGGGCCTTAAATTTAAAGTAGGAAACAGTGGTAACATTTTTTTCTTTAGTAAAACTTGTGCAAATTCATTTTTCTGAAAAAATTACTTCACATGCCATTGGTTCTTCTATTTTTCTTTCTATTGAAAGTTTGGAACTTTACTTCTTATTTCTAGGATTGCTTTCCTCATTCCAGGTAAGAGTGGTAAAACTGAAAGAAATTGGTTTTCCCTATGCTGAACCCATTAACTCCAGCCAGCAGCCAAGCCCCACACAGCCACTCACTCATTCCCCCAGCAGCAGGATCATGGAGAGAATCAGAAGGATCAAAACTGGAAAACTTTGAGATAAGGACAGTTTATTGGGAAAGAAAAAGCCATGCACACAAGCAAAGAAAAACAAGGAATTCATTCAGTGCTTCCCATGGCTGGGCAGGTGTTCAGCCATCCCAGGAGAGCAGGGCCCCATCACAGGTAATGGTGATTTGGGAAGACAAACCACTCCAAACATTCTCCCTCCATTTCATACACTGAGCCATGGTGTCACACGGTCTGGAATATCCCTGTGATCAGTTTGGGTCACCTGTCCCAGCTGTGTCTCCTCCCAGCCTCACAGGCACACCAGCCTTCTCAGCAGTGTGGAAAAGCAGTAAAGGAAAAGCAGAAAAGGCCTTGGGTCTGTGCAAGCCCTGCTCAGCAACAAAACATCTCTGTGTTATCAACTCTGTGTTCAGCACAAACCCAAAATACAAACCCATATTAGCCACTGGAAAGAAATGTAGTTATCCCACTAAACCCAGCCCAGTCCTATATATAGACATTGTGACCTTAAGAATTTTATAAAGTCTTGACAGCAGAAATAGCCCTTCTAAAGGCTGTGGTCAGAGTGTCAGCCTGAAAGAACTCTGGACTGAGATTCCTCACTGCTGCTTTATAAAACACTCTTAAATATATTTATAAACCTATTCCCAGTAGTAGCCAGTCAGAAAAAGCCTTTTGTATGTTCCAGTACCCTTGCACAAACCATCTATGATGTTCACAATTCAAAAATTGTCTACTACTGTCCAGCATGATTTAATAACAACTCATCTGCAATCAGTAACTCAGCTGCAGGTGAAGGGGTTCATGAGTTCCTGGGATCAATTCTAACACAATATGCACGCAAATTACATTTTCTGAACTTTATTTTTTGGCATAAATCTATAAATGGTATACACCTTTCATTCTGTGGGAAACATCCTGCTAAATAGTGAATATAAGAAAAATAAGTCCTTAAGAGACACTGATTTACACTGTAGTTTCCATTATTGAAGTGAACCTCCTATTTTAAGTTTTAGAGCCTTGGGGTTTTTGTTATTCAAAATTGATCAAATGGGAGCATTATTTAGAAATTGCAAATGTATAGTAAGGAAGGGATTTTTATGTTGTATTAAATTAAATTATATTGTCAGCATTATAAAGACCTATCTAATAAAATATTTTTATATATTTTATCTAAAATAGTACTTTACTTTTTGGTATATATATGTATTAGAAAAGCCTGATTAATTATATAGATATCATGGTTTGTTTAACTACAAGTGAAGTACTTTGTTAATTGGGTTTGCTCACTCACTAGTGCAAGAAAACATTTATTTTGGGTTGTTTTATTTTGTTTTGTTTTGTTTAAAGTGGCTACTTCCTGAACTCTTCAATTCTAGTTTGTAATAAAGCAGAAATATATATATATGTATATATATATATGTATGTATGTATGTATGTATGTATATATGTTATTTTATTGAGTGAGTTAAGCCAAATATTTTCACAGTGAAATAGGAAATGTTTCTCATATGTTTGGAGCTTGTGTATTCATAGTCACTTGTGTAAATGGGCTCCCGGGATATCCTGAATACAGTTTTCATTATGCAGCTTCACTGTCCTCTTGGGTGGGAGAATTGGTCATCATGGGATCCCAGGACTGTGTTGTCTGATGAGAAACTCAGTCTTGCTGCAAAAAGCACATTCCCTGGAGGAGGACTGCTAAATATCTTACTTACGGACAAACCTTAGGAGACATTATGGAACCAATTAATCTATAAATATTTTGATTTTTGGTGATAAGAAATGTCAGCATTTCTTACTAAAAGCAGCTCTTATGAAAAATTGATACAACTGTTGATCCAGCTTTCCTTTGAAGCAGAGGGTTTTTGTTCATTTCTTAATCTTCTCACCCCGGCCAAAAATATAAAACAAAACAAAACAAAAAACCCCAAACTACCCACATCAACAAAGAAACATATAATAAAACAAAAATGGGTGGGACTTTTGTAGTTTATGTTTTCTTTTCCACGGTCAGCTGACACAAACAAGCTGTTGTACTTCTGTCTGCAATGTACAATGCAAAATCTCCAGTATGCCAGGACTCAGAAGATATTAAAGTCTCAAAGGGGAAAGGAACTCAAGTAATGATTTGCCAAGAAATAGGTGGCAGCTGTTGCCAGTGACGCAGTGGAAGGTGTTTAGACTTTGTCCTTAAGCCTCCAGCACAGCCCTTGAGCCATGTGCTGTAGCCTGGCAGGGAGATTTTGCTCAAGCGGCTCACTTCTGTTATTCACCCTTTCTGAAGTCTACAGCCTCTTTGTTGTTTCAGGTGTACTCTAAAGCTTACATCAGAAATCCTGGCCCAGAGAGGCCACAGAAATGAGTTGTTCTGTGACATGAGTATACAGCTTCCTAAAAAGAGGGGTTAGATTTGCTTCAGATTAAATTTAAGAATTTGTGCCTTAGGCTACCCTTGTTGTTCTCTTGATGGGGCTTTATGTGTTCCAGTTATGTTTCTTCTGTTCTTTTTGCTTTTTCTTTGACTTAAACAGGCTGCTAAGTGTGCTTACTCAGTTTTTCTCCCTAGGCTTCAGCAGGGATTGCTGAAAGGTTTTCTTCTTTCTCTAAACCTCAGCTGAGTTCATGGAAGGATATTTATCCTTTCTTCTGGAAGAAGGAAAAGTGCTGATAGGTAGAAGTCTCTTTTCCCTGCTGAAGCATTTCTCTTCCAGGTGTTTAGGCTGCACCATTCTGGAATCAGCCTTGCAGTGAGAGGTGAAGTGTTGGAACTACCAGCCAATGAATATTTCAATTGCTATCTGATTACTCTAGGAATTTCAGTTCCCTTCCCTAGAAGGCCTGTGAATTTGCAACCTAGTGAAGAAGTCTTCAAGAAAATACTGAGAACATATTTTTGTTCTGACTAATCTCATGAATTAATGAATGAAATGTTTATTCCTTCATTCACTGTGCAGATTTTATTTTTTGTGGAGTTTGGGGTTTTTGTTTATATTGTGTCAAGCTTCAGCTGCTTGGACAACTCTATCTATTGGTGTTTCTATGCTACTATGGACGAGCCCGGTGCTGGATGCTAGACAATGCTTATCCTCAGTGATTTTAGTGATTCCAGTTTCCAGAAATCACATTTCTTTCAAGTAGTGGATAAAGCTCATTGTTATTTTATATTTCAAATGAGCACATGAGAAAATTGTTTAGCCTTTGCATTTTGCTAATATTTGCCTCGATGAAATAAGAAAGTACAGCCATCAATTATATCTTAAATAATAAATCTTCAACTTGTATTATTCATGTCCCACAGGATTTATTCTTCAGAAAATCCTAAACCTTGTGTTGGTTTGTTAAGAATGAAGGATTATTGCAGACACTTTTTCTCAAATGTGGTCCTATTTCATAAGGGATTTTGAGGCATGAACCTGTCATTTCTTGCTGCATATGCATTGAAACTCATGCTGTGTGTCATAATGCCATACTGTGTGACCCAGAAGAGTTTATCTGTTCTTTTTTGTTGAACTAAACTTCTATGTGATTGCAGTTTAAAAGTACAGAAGTTTTCTTATATGGTCAGTTCTAGAAATATTAAAATATTTTTTCCTTCCTTTAAAAAACAGAATTTAAAAAAAAAAAAAAGAAAAAAGGAAAAAAACCTTTTGAGTAATTCAGCTTTTGTTTTCCCTTTGTGTTCCACCAGTTGAGAAGATACAGAGCCAGTGGGATGAAGTGCATGGATACCTCCAAAGCCGGAGGCAGCAGCTTCAAGAGATGTTGAAGGATTCAACACAGTGGCTGGAAGCAAAACGAGAAGCTGAGCAGGTTCTTGAACAAGCAAAAGCTAAGCTTGAATCATGGAAAGGAATCTCCTACACCGTGGAAGCTTTGAAAAAGCAGAACACAGAACATAAGGTCACTACTGAGTATTAAAAGATTTCCATTAGAGTTAATGAAGTCGTTAAAGAAAATGTCCTCTAACTGTTGTCCTCTAACTGTGGACAGTGTACATTTCCAAAAATCTTCCACAGCAAACTAGAAAAAAATTAACCTGCAAAGTCTAAAATATGTGTCACATATTACAGAATATGAAATTGGTCTTAACAGTCATAACAAATAGCTGTTTGATCTTGCAGGAATACCTACCTTTGTAGAACAAGTATTTCACATCTGTTCAACAACAGCCTCAGAGCACTGGTACTGCAGACTGGGAAATCCTGTAGTATTGGTGTGCCTGTGGCTGCCTGCACTGCTAACGAAGCTGTATAGATTTCCTGGAAGTAACTGAAAAAAAGTCACAATTTTACCAAACTAAATGGATATATTTCAGAAATCAAGCATTTTAGATTTGCCACAAGATTATCTCACCAGCTTCAACCTTGACAGGGTTATTAACTGAAAACAAAAACCCTGAAATGGCTGCTCTTGTGATTTTAGCACACATTGCCACATTATGGTGCTTAAATGGGTTAACTTATATAGCTGAGCTGTACCTCAGGTAGAAAATATTCTCTGTTGCATCACTTTGTAAGTTTTTTTGTAATGGAAACAGTCATACTTTGGTGTCATTCTTCATGTATAAATTTTGAGAACAGCTGTTTAAGATTAATAATATCTCATTTTCTGGTTGGGGAAAACCAGGATTTAAACCAACCAATCAATCAGCCTTCTAAGTTGACTCCTGCTTCTATGGAGAAGTATTTTGTGATAGTCTCCCCTCCTGCCCACCAGATTTTTGTAGGTTTTTTTAACTCCTACCACTCAATTTTTGTTTAACGTTTATGTTCTTAGAGCAGTCCTATTTACACAGGTGAATGGTAATGAACTGCTGTGAAGAGTTCATGTGGTAAGGTCCTCATCAAATGGTTTTGCTGCCAGAGAAAATATATGTAGAACTTCACAATTGGTTCAGTGATCTCCATCATCAGTTAGTTATTGCATTTTGAAGTAAATGCAAAATCTGTTGGGGTTTTACTTGCTTTTTTTTTTTTTTTTTTTTTTCCTTTTGCTTTTCTGTAAGAAGCATAAAATGTTCATCAGCTCATTGTTTTAGAGATGAGCTGAGGTTAAGTTTTCTCATTTAAGATTGTGGCAAAAGGGTCATTGCTTGGGAAGGGTAGATTATGGTAAACAAGGGCAATCACTCACTAATGTATTGGAAAGAGATATAGCTCTTGTGTAGTACTGTCATTCAGCATAGAGGACTCCCGTTTGTCACTGTCTTCCTGTAGAGATACAGTGCTGGCTTCTGTCCAGTGTTTGTTAAAAAAAAAAGGAAAAGCTCAACATAGTCAATGTCTCAGCTCTGCAAAGACTCAATTAACGAAAGAAACAGTTCTGTGCAAGCACTGTCTTATAGTATTGAGTGTCTTATGTTTTGAAAACAAATTACTTAACTAGAAAAACAATTGAAAATATTGCTTTATAAATGGATTTTTGTCCACTTTTTTACAAGAGTATATGAAGTTGGGATGAGGTCCATGTAAGAGTGTATGCTTTATGAAAAAGAATGTGGGGTTGCTTTGGATCAACATTATCCATGGAGAGAAATAAGAACATGCCATTCTCCTCCTCCAGCCCCAGAGTTCCAGAGAAAGAATTATAGTGTACTTATTCACAGAATGCATCTCTACCTATCTCTATCTCATATCTAGTTTGAGAATGGAGACCTGCAGATTCTTTTGCCTCTTACTTTAGAAGCAGTTGAGCTATGTGTAATCACAGCCATTCCCACCAGTCTGGATCCAATGAGATGGATGTGTTGTGTCATGTTACAGACATTAACCTATAATTTTAATTTCAGTGTCTCAGCTAGTCCATCTTAATTTGTGTCCTCCTGATGCTATGAACATCAACAAGCTCTACTCTTCCGGATTGTTGACTTTCATTTTTTAGGTTTTGCCTAGCCTTTCTTCCTCAAGTCTAGAAAAAATTCATCTCTGTCTTAGAGAATAGGGAATAGGAGGGGTGGGGGAATTTATTTTCTTTTTCTTTCTTCTTCTCTTTGTGTTTTTTTTCTGTGCCAGCCTTCCTAGAGGAATTATCTTTGTCTGCCAGTAATTCCTATTGTGTCAAATCCTTCATCAAAGTTTCTCGGATGTGACAGCATCAGCTGTTACGTTCATGCTTGAAATAAGGGGTCATGAAGTCTAAGGAAAATGGAAATTTACTATTTTTTTTTTGAGTTAACAGCTTTATGTTTCTGCTGTACAGTATTAGCTAAACTGAAGGACCTAGAAATATATCAAGTTCTCAAAATAAATGCTTTCCAGGCTTCTGTGCCAAACACATATATTTTGATGTTGTCCCCTGAAGATGTAGAGTAAGTAGGCTGTCTTTTGGCTTGCTGTTGAAGATGAAGCTGAAATTTCTATTCATTTGCTTTGAGGGAAAGAGAGAGGTCAGTGCGAGACTTAATAAATTCTTTAGACATTAATTTTGTCAGCTTTGTATCTCAACACAGCTCGATGTGAGTAGTCACCAACTGTTCTGATTTTCTTGTTAAACACTGTAGGTCTGTCTAAAGACAGCTGAATCAATGTGTAGACCCTTCTGCTCTAGGGGAACTTTTAATCAGTGCTTGTGTTAATGTGCTTCTGTTAGGGCATCCTAATACATGAGTACATGGTAAACTCAGCAATACCAGCCTCTCAATTCTTGTTTTTTTACAGTGCCAGCATAAAACAAAATTCTATAGCTTGCTTGTATTTAGCCATTAATGTTTTTAAAATAATTTTAAAATTTTGTTTCTGACATTTAAAAGATAAAAGTAACCAGGCATAATAGCTAATAATTTAAAATATTATTAATTTTAATCAGAAATTAATTCAGAATTGAGAATTACAGCATTTTTTAATTTTTTTTTTTACTTGGTATTCAAGTACTAAACTGGTGTTAGGTGTGAGGAATCAGAATATGGCAATCTGGCCAATGAGAGTCTTTCCCCATTAAACCCTGTTTTTTATTGTTCGTTGGGTGATGACTGCAGATGGTTAACTCAGCAGGCTGAAGGTTATAGGTGTATAAATAGTACACAAACACACCTCAACTCCTTGCATCAACATGTCATCAGAACATAAGCTAAAACTAGCCTTTTCCTAATAGGATATTGAGCTTCTCTTTGAATGAGAAGAAAAAAAAAAAAAAATTTAAAAACCAAAACCAAACCAAACTGCTAGGATTGACTGTTCCCTCCTTGGCTCCTTGCTTTGGTAGGAGCTAGTGAGGCATCTTTCCTCCCTCTATGCAACTTCATTTGGGATAGCCAAAGTGAAGAGGAGGAAGGATGGACACAATGTTTTATTCCTTTCCTTCATTGACCAGTTATTTCTCCGTCTAAAAAAGAAATTAAATAGCAGCCTGATTACATCCCCTGCCCTGCTGGGACTCAAAAGGCCAGGTAGCCTTCCAGTGGCAGAGCCCAGGGTGTGAAATTTATGTCTTGAATTTGTGAATAAGGCTGAGGCTGCCTTTGCTTGCCTTTCTTGCAGCACAGGAACATACTAGGACCCTTTTGCCATTCTCTGTGTACCAGGATGAAGAACAAAATCAGCATTTTGTGGGTTTTTATTATTCCTGGGCTGACAGTGTACTGCTTTGATTTCACTAAAATAATTATGTTCTTGTTATTGACAATGTTGCAAACACCAAATTAGAATTCCTTGATTAAAAAAATAAATTCTTTAAGCATTTAAATAAAACATGCTGCAGATATACAGAAAAAAGACAGAAAGTCTGATTTTCCAGATTTGTGATATATACACAGAACTGGATGGTGTTGTACATACATATTGCTATATTTGGACTACTGTGTATCGTTGATTTTGTTCCACTGGGCAATCCTTGGATAAAATAAAGTGCAGCTCTGATTTCATTACTTGTTTTTAATCAAGGGCTCTTAATTGCACAGGCTTTATTCCTAATAGCATCAACTAGTCTCTTCTAATCAAAAATTATAAATAAATTTATACCTAAGTAACATGATAAATGCACAGCCTTAATTCTTTAAGCCTTTTAATAAACTCAGAAAATGCCAGTGATAACACAGGCAAAACAAAGAGAATGCTTTAAATAGAATGCCAGAAAGAAATTAAGGTAATGTAGCACTTTCCTTTAAAAAGAAAAGAACAAATGTGGTCTCAAATAGCTAAAAGATAAATGAGGCCTAAATACACAAAAGGGAAAAGAGGAAACAAAAATACCACAAACTGTGAGTATAGTTCTGAAGTATACATTGCAGTAATGTAGGAGGACAGGTTAATGGGTCTCTGGTGGCATAGACAGGTAAAACTTGTACCCCAACACTTTGTTCTCAGTGTCTGCACACAGAGCCAAGTTGAAGCATGCACTCCTCAAAGCTGTTGAAAACTCACATATCAATTTCCAGTAAAATAGAAAGTACAAATAATTTCCATCACCAAAGCTCTCTATATTCATAATTTCTTTCCTGAGTGATGACCTCATGTTGTAGTGTCAGGAAGCTAATGGATTAATGTTGAAGTTAATGGTGAGAACAACACTTTTGGAAATAACCTTGTAATGGATCTTCACGTATTTCTTTATTATAAAACAAGAATTCAAATCTTTTAGAAAGTCAATTTTATACACGTGTGTCTGGGCAAAAATATCTTATTTTCAAAATAAAGTTTACAGACCATTAATTTACAATGCAGGCAAGATGTTATGGTAACTTTTCTATATAAAGCAGTGAACAGTCAGTCTGCTGTGATTCTTTGAGAATAAAAATTACCTGCATGCCTGTGTAATTTTAAACAAAGAGAAAGGTAGGGTAAAACAAAGACAAAAAGACCTAAATGTAAAATAGATACTTGCTATATAAAATCTACAAAACTGAAATGGTAATTACTGTAGAATTTATTTACTATATAGTATTTTGTGTACATATTATTATGTTTATGTAAACATGAAAATTTATGTGTTTGTTGTATATCATTCTGGCAGGAAAGGAGCTCAACTGGAAAACTGTTTCCAAAACAACCACATGTCTGTATCTTTGTCAAAGAAATTAGTAGTGTTTTCTACAAAATTATCACCTCCCCTGTCTAGATCTCCTTACTTAGCAAAGAGAAATTTCTTTTAAAAATTGTCTTGACAGCTTCATCTTAGGTGAGTTTAACCAGAACATGTTCAGATGGTTTCCAGGATTACGGGTTTGTAGGCTCTTCCTAATGTTTGATTGGTAGAAAGAGGATCCCTTGTTCAAAACAGATAAACAAGGTGTTGTCTGGTGCCCAGTAACAGAGGCACCTGCCCTGTCACAAAGAAATAGCACAGGAAAGGGGGGAAGTGCCTGTTTGCAGTTTTAAGGTATGGAGAGAACCCAGAGGGGCTGAAGTAGCCTTTTAACAGAAAAGAGTTTGGGGGAAAAATTGAACCCCCTGCCCCCAAAACTCCATTTGGACTCTATTCAAAGAGCAAGTGCATTTTAGTCCCAGTCTAAATCAAAATGAGTTTAAAGACCTTCTGAGATTAAAACATAAATACATAAAATATTTAACATTTATTTATTTTTACTTAGTATTTAGAGTCCTTCACTAGGGATTACATGTAAGTTCAGCTCTATGTGAAGAATTCCTTATCTGAGTCAAAACAAGATTTCAAAAGGAATACTGCTCTGGGAGAAAGAAGGGAAAAAAGCTATTTTTTTCTCTACAGACCTTTCCTGATTTATGTAATAAAGCAAAACAATAAAGACAGTTGAGTCTTACTGTTTGTTGTCAATAGCTTCAAATGTTTACATGCAACTTACTCTTTCTATTTACAAACTGTTTTTCAACTTGTATGGTCCATTTTTTTTGGCTAGTTGGAGTCTGTTTAGTACAGAAGTACAAGCAGGCAATCAATTAACTTTGCTCTTTCATTTTGTTGTTACACATTATGGATTAAATACACAGCTTCAGTGCATTTATATGGAAATTTGCTCTAATAGAAAGACTAACAGGAAAGATGCATGGGAGTTGGCTGCTGGCTGAGTGACTATTCTGGATTTCCTGGCTTGCTTCTGTAGTGAGGCAGCTGGTCTAGGTGGAGAGTAGAAAAGGAAGAAAGGAGAGGAGAAAGTGGAGAGGAAAGAGGGAAACAAAGGATGACCAAAATTAAAAAAGCTTTTTAGTATTAAGCATAAATTAACATTATAAAGATATGGATAGGCTTACCAGTAGTTATTTTGCTGTATTGCAGATTTAATGCTATTCCAGTAGATGGCACTAATTACATAAACAATTTGCTAAAATGAACTACATTTTTTAAAAAACAACCTGAAAGCACAGGTATTTAATTGTCCAAATCAGTATTATTTCACAGTATAAAAAATAAAATTAGTCAGAATATATGATTTCACTGTATTTTCTCTTTCGGTATTCAATGTCACAAATAATTGTAGTTTCCATAATGCACAGTAATCCATCCATCTATTTGTGTCTCAGAAAAGAATAATCAACATTCTAATCAGTGGTTATCAATTTCAGCTGTCATGTCTCCTCCGCTATTTAGAAGTTGGTTGCTTGGTCCTCTCAGAGTTTAGAAGTAGTTCTGTGGTCTTATGTCTAAAAGAGTTTAAAACATTTAGAAAGACTGATTTTCATTTCCAGTAAATCTGAGGAAGCATTTTTTTTTCTTTTTTTCCTTCTTTTTATACAGATGGTGTAAGTTACTCAGCTCCTTTTCTAATAATCATGCAATGCATGTGAACATTTAGTGTTGTTCTGAGGATTATTCTTTCTTTCTCTTTTTATTTCAGCAATTCTCAAAAGAAATACGACAATGGCAAATAAATGTAGATGTGGCAAATGACATGGCCCTTAAGCTGCTCCGTGATTATTCAGCAGATGACACCAGAAATGTACAACTGATGACAGATACTATTAATGCATCGTGGGCTGCCATTAATAAAAGGTAGGATACAAATTCTGCTGTTGGATTTGTTGTTGCTCTCCATTAACATTCGTTGTCCAGCTGCAGTTGGAGATTATAGAAGATGAAACTTTTGCAAATGATGTGACTGTAGTGATTGTGACTCTTCTGTAGAATATTTTTTTTAAATATGTCTTTAGAATAGCATTTTTTTATCGCAAATAAAATTTAGCTTCCTGCCAATTGTCCTCTGCTATAAACAGCAGCCAACTAACTTAAGCTGATAGGTTGTATTCCAAGTATTTAAAATTGTTTCATATATCTGTACTATTTCCACATCACGATCACAATAGTGATTCTGACTCATTAACCAAATCTGAAAATGACAGACATATCCTATTGAAGCAAAGTATCCTATTGAAGCAGGTTCAAAGTAGAAATGTTATCCTGTATCTTTGAAGCAAATCTCTAGTCAAGAAAGTTTTTATTAAATCCTTGACCACTTTCTTGTTTACAGTTTGCGGTCTTTCAGTGTTTGGTTTAGATAACAATTCCTTATTAAAAACAATTTTTTTTTGCAGCTTGCCAACAAATTGTGAATCATCTAATTTGCAATCTATAAGATTATAACATATTGCAGTAAAAATTACTTTCTTTATAATAATAAAAAAGTTTTAAATCACTGCACATAAGATTAGATAAGTAAAAATTATATGAAAGTTGTTTTAATCAGTATCTTGGATTAAGCTTTATAGTTTATAACTGAAACTATAAATTAATTAGATCTTAACATGTTTTTAATTAAAGTCTATGAACAAGGCCAGAGAAGTCAGTTTAGCTAAATATGTAGTAAATTCAGTAGATCTTCTCACATAATGGTGGTTACTTAAATCACTGATGACTACAGAACTTTAATGTCACTTTTTGTTTATTTTGATGGTCATATGAATGAGTCACTTTAGTAGCATTTTCCTGAAACAAACTTAAAACTGACTTAAAACCCTGTTCAAATGAGAAAAGCAATACTCTTGATGTCCACTAAAAGAAAGACACACAGTAATTTGAAAGTTTTTATTTTTAACTAAACTGAGATTTTAGTATAAATATTCCATTTATACCTGTTTGCATTTCTCCTGTTATAGAAATAGTTGGTTTAGCTTTATTAGAAGTAGCCATATATTTAGGAAATAATGTTTTGCTCACTGTGGCCTGAGAGAGAGTTTGGGGAACTGTCTGTTGCTGGATGAGTCTAATGCTCAAAACCATTCCCCATGAGTAGATACAATCAGCAGCTCAAAAGGATTAGATGTGAGAACCAAAGGAAAGTTCTTCTGTCTGTATTTAGAACTACAACCCTTGCATGGTGAGAAGTCCAGGATATGTGTGTAGCTGCTGTGGCTGCTCTGCATTAATTGTGGCCAAGGGTGCATTTTTAAATCTGTTAATGCCTCAGCACAAGCCCAGGTGTGTCTAATGTTGCCCAAAGGTGAGAATTGCCATTCTTGCACGGACTCTGCCAAGTACTAGGCTGAGAGAGAGTATCAATTCTTCAAAACACATTGCTTACAAGCTTCTATAAAATGCACAGAGGTGTTAGATGAATTAATATAGTAAATATTTTTTATCTAAGAAGAGACCTGCTTAGGTGATTGAGCTGCCATTTCCCTTAAAGAAGTACAAAAGGATAGGAATAAATATGAACTGTAAAATGAGTATCCTAGTTTTTATTATATGATGTTGTTGTATTTCTAATATATTTTTAATTTCTTCTTTTGTAAACAGCTTTTGTAACACTTGTCATGATTTGGGAACTTGAAAAAGCAGCATGCTGCAAACAGTAGTTGATAATCTTCTCTAAGGGCTGGATCACATTTTTTTGGTCTTTTGTGAGACATTGATAAATATGGACATACTAAGGCATCAAGTCAGCGCAAGTCTTTTACTTGGAAAATTTTCTGTGCATGTAGATTTTTTAGGTTTCTTTGAAGCACTAGTCAGGCATTTTGCTCATGCAGCAGCTCCTGAGTGAGGCCTTGAAAAAATGTCCTAGATTTCTGGAGGGATTTAAAGACATGTAGATGTGAGACTTAGGGACATGGTTTAGAGGTGGCTTTGGAAGCTTTGGGTTAAGGGTTTAACTTGATGATCTCAGGGGTCTTTTCCAACCTAAATGATTCTGTGATTCCTTTGTTAAACAACCCTGTGGAAAGACATAATGAAGTCTATGGGCTTTTGGATGATTTAAATGCCAATTTGTTCTGGTTTTTTGAGGAGATTTCACTTTGGATTTTTTTCCCCCTCCTTCTATGCTTTGACTCCAACTTTCAGGTTATTGCGTAGAGAAATAAAAAATGGGGAAGGTGTTATGGTTTTGGGGATGTTTTGAACTGTAAGAGAATATTTACTCAGTAGAAAGGAGACATGCTTTGTCACAGTCTTCAAGAAAAGCTAGTTTCCATTCAGATATGTATGGAATGATTTCAGATATATACATGTGTTATTTTCATCTAAACAATGAATAGTGCTCTGATGACTTGGTCACCTCACAGTGATAGTAGAAATAGATTCAAAATTATGTTCTTGACCAGTATTTTACAAGCAGTTTTATCACTTTTTATGCATATCTTAAGTACCAAGAGGAAGTATGCAGCTGAAGATTTTGCTTTCTCTCTCTATATTGCCAAGTTAAATGGACCAAATATTTTGTGAATATCTTCTTTTAAAAATTAAAACTAAGAGTTGCTTACATTGTTTTGAACTGTTTTTTTCTTAAATCTGTTATTAATATCAGAATTGTGTGTCAGTGTAAAAAAAAATGTGAAACCTGCTTTTCCATGAACAAGTTTACTGAGACAACAGGCAGGCTAGCAGTAGTAAAATTCCACTTTGCCTGTTGGTAACAGTTGCCAAAGGAAGTACTTCAGTCATTAAGGCAACATCTGCTAGCTTGTGTTTTGTTTTGCTTAAGTAGATTTGCAGCTGATTGCTGTGTGTTTACCCTTTGCCTTACTGTTGTGTTTTACAACACTGAGCTATAACCAGTACCTCTCTAGGTCCTTTAAGAGACAAGCTGGTGAATGCTGGATGGCTGCTTCCCTTTTTTACACCAGACACTTTTTAATTTTATTTTTGTTGTTGATACTGCAAAGGCACACTAAAAAGCACATAACATGTCACTTGGGAAAAAGCCAGACTGACTTGTAAACAGGCCTCTTCTCTTGTAGAACCATTGACTTTCCAAGAAATAGTCATATTATTTAAGCTAAAGCAATTAAAGAAAATGTGATCTCTATTGCTTGCATTAAGAAAAATAAATCTAACAGATGAAGTCTTCTCAAGAGGGGAAAAAAGTGCAATGATAGAAGCAACCATTAGAAATCTGCTACATAAAAAAAATATTTGGTATGGTAGGATTATGTTACTTACTCCTTTTGTGGAGGACGCACATTTTTTGTGACTTACCATTAAAAAACATCAACAGTTGCTTGTATTTTCCTTTCCTGTGAATCAAATAAATGTGGATTATCATTAGCTTAAATATTAAACTAAAAATGGACTTAGGTCTTTCTTAAATGGAATGTCTATTATGAAAATAATTGTATAACATACTCCAAGAATTGTTTAGGATTCCAAACCATCACTGTGTAATAGACATCTTCAGATATTCACATCACCCAACAGTTCCTGTGGCCAGGCTCAAGGGAGCTCAGGCCACACAGCAGGTGTTGGGAGCTTTCACTGCTCAAGCATTTTGGCTCCTGAGACAATATAGACGACACACCACAATCTAAACATAAAAAGTAACTTTCTTTTCCCCACTACAAGGTATGAACAGTGAAAAATCAGCGTGAGGAGACGCAAGGAGATGTGTTTCTAAACCTGTTTGAAACACCTGAGGTACCAATTCCCATGTTTAACTAAGAGTGGTGTTAATTCTCAAATGCAGGCAGTTGTATAAACACCTCGATTTTGCACATCAGCTGGACAGTATGAAATGTAAATGGCCAAACAAACTAAGGACATAAACAGTACAAAAGTGTGATGTGTTATCTCCTTCATATGTAAATGCCTAACAAAAGAGTAATTCTAAGTGTTAAAAATGTCATCATCTAGATTTAGTCCTTCAGCAGCAAATATTCCTAATCAACTGTTGCTTGTTGTAAAGATACAAATATTAGAATGTAACCTTTATCTGTACATTAATTTTGTAAGTATAATTTTGTGACCTGCACTGAAAGAGCTCAATCATTCTGCTGGAGACAGATTTTCTTAATATACTGTACCTGTCCTGACACTACTTTATGTTCCTTGTGGAAGTAATCACATTTGCTTTACAGTTGTATTGCATTCTGGGTGAGAAAAACTGCATTTACACAGTAGCAGCAGCTGCCAGAAGTGTGAATTTTGTTGAGTTATACTGAAGATTCATAGTTGGTTCCAGTATCTAGACTGTATCTAAGAGCCATCTCTGGAAAGCCTATTTGCTCTTTTTGGCTTGGATTGCTCAAATCAAGCAGCAAAAAATTCACAATCTCCAAGCAAGCTCATCATTTCCCTCTCCACTCTCCTGCTGTTTTGAAGCTTGGTTTGCATACCTAAAATCTGTATAGAACCTGAGTATGACCAGCTCCAAAAATTCTCTGTGCAGGCACACTTTGTGGCCATGGGAATCTTGTTTACTTGAGAAGTCTGTTTGCATATCTGTGCCTGCAGTTGTTGTCCTGGCTATAGAGCTCCATTCATGGGGGTGTGAGCAAGAAATCCTGCAAATGTGACTTTAGACAAAGATGAAAAATGTCACTCTCTTATGTAAATTTATTTTTCCCAAAAAAAATACTATGATAATTTTCATTTTTATCATCATTCTGTGGTGATTGGTTTTCAATATAATTTTGTCAGGCTCAAAGAAAGTAGATGTGAAGGAGACTACTTCTTTACAATGAATATATCATGCTGAAGCTTGTTATTTGCAGCTGTTTAGCAATGGATTCTAATGTAAAATTGCAAAGTCTGGTGGAAAATATTGTAATTGTAGGACAATTATTTTGTTTTGTGAGAGATGTTGATAATACATCTATCTTTGTTGCCTATACTATTTAAAGAAGAAATTCTCAGTCTAGATGTTTGTGAGATGCTGCTTTTGATAACTTCTCTTGGGATGAAATCTTTAAGAAGTATTTCTTCAGTAAAACTAGCCACACTAAATGAAAGTGAATCTCTGCAACCTGAGGTATAACAGTTGAGATATGTCAGGGACCAAATAATTTTATATGTCAACATGTTTATTCTGAAGAACTAATGTATCTCTGCTGACTATTATTTTGAATAAAACAGTCAAAGTTTTCAAAAAACATATAACCTGGAACTATTCCGAAAAGTCTGAATTTTATGCAGTGTCCTCATGTCTTTTTTATTAGAGAAGTGGACATAAGAAGCCTTTAATTTTCATGAAACTAATTTCTCAGCAAAGCACTCCACACTTCTCAGAAGTTACTCTCCAGCAGAGTTAGAAAACTCTAAAGAAAAGCTCTATATTTACTGCTTGTAATGCAAAAATGTTAAACCTTTTGTCTTTAGAATATGGATGTCTTTAAAGTTAAATCTCCAACAAGAGATTTAAGTGTCTTTTGCTTTCTTTGTTCCATTGTGTTTCCTTTATTTTAAATCCTCAGAAAAGGACTTTAAGAAGGGTGGGAATAGCAAAGTTTAGATGCTTTGATTTTAATTTATGTTTTTTGGTTTATGTTTTACTTACATAATTTCTTAATATATCCATTTTTAAAAGCACACCTAAAACAGAATTTGGTACAGCAGGATTATTTTATGATAATACATAAAAGAGCGGTAACGTGTTTGAAAGACATTCTACTAACTGCCTGCAATCTCAAGCAAATATCTAGGTATAAAATATAATATCAATCTTACCAGCAATGACATCAGTTAACAATGTTTTGCTATTTTTTCTTCTTAATATCCCTCAGAATGATGACATTTCATCACATATAAGAAAAAAATTGTAAAAAGAAGTAAATGAAGCTGCCAGATGAAGCTCATGTAATCAGGAGATCTAGAAAATCATCTTAGTTGCTTATATTCTAGTTTTATCTTAGTTCTCCACTCAGCACTTTTTTATACAGTTCTGACATCGTATCCAAGATGAGAATTCAGTTGGTGTTAGTGAATGTTTTTGGTTTAATTTTTGAGAGGATAGTCTTGGTTATGCTTTCCAAATGCTGGTAGGATGCACTGAAAAGGCAATGCTACCCAGAATACTGTGTGATTCATCATTTCCACCTTTGTGAACATATTCCTATGATTTTTGAGAAACTCTTTGACAATTATAAAAAGGAAAGAGTTATTGAGTTATTTCAGGAGAGACTAGCACCAATATTTGACAAAGGGATCTATGGATCCTTGTGATTTAAGGGATGAGTTTCTTGAAAGTTTTAACATGAGTCTAAAGTAACTAAATTTTCTCACCACTTGAATATATCTACAGACCATAGACATATTCAAATGGACTATACATAATCTAGTATCTTTATCTCTTCCAGAAAGGCAATAGATCATCTGTAGGTCTGCTAAGTCCTCCCACAGACAAGCAAAAATGACCTCACAGCAAAAAGTGTTGCTGTTTTTAAATGAAATGCCTGGTTTTGTCTGTTCCACAAAGGATTTGCTCAGATTTCTGGACACCATGAATTCAGCTCATTGTTTTGGATTTTAAATCACAGAATATTCTGATACCCATAAAGATCATCCAGCCCAGCTCTTAAGTGAACGGCCCATACAGAGATGGAACCCATGACCTTGCTGTCACTAGCACAATGCTCTAACTATAGCCCAGTGTTAATGATTTAATTGTACACAGTTTAAAAAAGGAGAATAGGACTGGTATCTTGCAGCAAGACCACCATCTTCCAACAGTGTGAGCAAGTTACCAACAGAAACTAAAGAGGAAATTTTTTTAGAATACCATTCCTTACTGCTCAGACACTTGCTATTTCTTTTTTTCTTTCCCTCATTCTTGGTTTTCATTTTGGTCTTGATTAAAACAAAATTCTGCTTCTTTGTTCATAATTACTGTGCGTTAATTGCTCTTTACTCCTTTCTGGTGAAAATTAGGACAGTTCTGGTGTTAACTGGACAAAATCATTATATAGTTTATGGAACAGAATTCTAGAGTGAGAGCAGTTTTGTGGCCAAACATGAATCATAATGGAAGCTCAAAGTGGGCATATCAAAGAAATGCTCTATTTCAGAAATATTCCTCTTTACATAGAAGGAAAAGAAGGAGGAGCAAGGTATGAACGAAGAATAAGTTTGATGTGTGAAGGAACAGAAATGTCAATTTTTGTTCCCATTCCATTAGAACATTAAGACAAATGTGTTGTTCTTTCTCTTAATGGTGAGGTTTTTCTGAGGTAATTAGAAAATTTTAGTTTCTGTTTGAACAAGAACAGAAGCTAATGCTCTGTGCCCTGAAAGTCTAACCTTAAATATATTTCCTATTAGTCTGTAGATAAATTAACAAACTGTAGCACACTGATTATTGCTCTCATCCAAAGCTCATAGAACAAATTAATGTCTTTCCAGTCCACTCAATAGACTTCTTATCAGGCTTCATGTCCTTTAACACAAACTGAACAGAAATTAATAAAACTGATGGACTAGCAGAGTGTAAAGAAAAGGAATTTGACCTTAGTTGTCATGTTTTGTTTGCATTGTTTTTCTTGTGATAGCTTTTTTTTTTTTCCCCTGGTGTTTTCCCTGTATTTTGGTATTTCTTCAGCTGCTGTGCAGGCAGTTTAAGATTTCCCCTCGCTGGCTTGTCAGTCATGCTTGAAACTGAGGATAATTCAGTCTGCTATCAAATGCTTTGTCTCTCTTTGGAAGTTACCCCCAAATGTGTTAAGTTGACAACAGCAGTGCTTGCCTTTTTTTTGTGTGGATGTTGTTTAGCTATGACTGAAATTTCAGTTACATGCTTTCATGTAAAGTCACAAAGAAATCAACAATTAATGAGTCTCCATTATTCCTGATAAGGATCATTGGTACAGGAGGCTGATGGCTGTGGCTCTTGCTGACCAAGGCAGAGATCTGGGGAAGTGGCAATACAGAGGGCAGACTGGAAAGCAGTACAATTAGCAATATGCTGAATAATAATCTGAAAACTAATCTGAATAAATTTGCCATTTTGCTTTTCATACCTTTTTCCCAGTGGTTCATTACTGCACTTAATACCACCTTTTACCACTCCCTTGGAAAGGGCTCCTAATGCTCAGGGTTGAACATTATTTGCATTGACTACATTATATACTCTCAATCTCAGTTTCGTTTTATTCAAGAGGTTTCTGTAACAAAACTTTGCATCCTTGATTTGCTTCCAAAATAGCAGCTTGTAAAAAGGTTATGATATACTTTATGGATTTCTTTTCATAAGCTGAACTAAAGCTGAATCACCAGTTAAACTGATGAATGCATCAGTTATGTGTTCATTTCCATGATTAAAATTTGGAAAGTGGTTTGAGAACAGGTAGACATATGTTGCAGAAAAGAAATGCATCTCCTCAGATGTTGGATAAACTATCTGTAATATATAGAGGATGCTTGAGTGAGTACAGGTACTTGAGGTACTTGCAGTGAGTACAAAATGACAGTATCTTTTTAATGTAAATACCTGGTAACTATTTCAAAAATCATTAAAGAAGGAAGGAAACATTGCAAATCATGCACTATTTAAGAGAAAGATTTAAATGACTGCCAGAATTGCCTGTGAGCACATGAAGTTTCAGGTTTTGTCTCTTGTCTCTTCATAGCAGAATAGTCAGACTTTCTCACTCCCAGACTTAGAGTTTTGGTGTATTTATGTCTCTCTCCACTCTGTTAAATGGTCCAGAATTGTTGTTTGAGGGGTTATGATTTCTTCTGCTAAGAATTTTTGTCTTTGAAATTCATCCAAAAAAAGAACTGAGGTAGAACTATCAGAGATCATCCTGTTTCCTTTGAAGTCAGCTGAAGGTTAGCCATTCATCCTCAGTGGAGTCAGGATTTTCTCTGTAAGGCTTCTGTATCAAACACATACTGAAGTTCTGTTGAACTGAGAATGAGTTGAACACTATCTGAATTTGCTGAACTGGGCTCTGGAAATTCACTACTTAACTATTTATATTTGCATGAACCTGAGGAACAGAACTAGAGCTGTAGTTTCTTTCCATGTTATTTAACCTGCATAATAATAAATTATTTGTATTTCTCAGTATTTTTCATGTTACCTCTGGTTGCAGTTCCTGATGTTTTATCATCTTTCTGCAGCAGATTTATTTTAATCAGATTATCTCCTTATAGTGGAGAACTTATTCTGTATTTAGGTTTTCCATCAGAGTCTGAAACCTCCTGAAGAGTAAAAAATAAGTGTATAAGGTATGGAGTGGTTCTTTGCAACTAATTTTTTTTTATTGCATTGTATAAATATAAGAGGCAGTAGGCAGGCTGCTTTCTTTCCTTCTTACTCAGATGCTAACCAGTTTTGGTTACCAGCTGCTTCTGACCTGAATTTTACAGAGCTGCTTTGTTGGTTTTTTCTGGTTAGCATTTTATGCTTGTTAAAATATGTTGACAGAATACATGTTTTAAAATATATTGAATCAGTCTGATCTGTCAGCATCTTTGTGTAATGTGAGTACTACTAGAGGCCCATGTTTTAGAGGGGAAAAAATAATGTGTGTGTTTATCTAAGTGTTTATTTAGTGTTACTTAATATGATGCATGGTACAATAAGAACTGTAAGTGCTGCCAGACAAGTTTTTCAGCCTGGGAATTGAGGCCTCTTTCTCTTGCATGGTAGCAAATCACTTTTTTGCTAGGCCATGGAGTTCAGCCCTCAGAGGCTGATGCTCCAAATGAAAACTACACTAACACTTTAATAGTATCCTTTGTGAGCCCTAATTGATTTCATGTAATGCCATCAGTGCATTTCACAGTCTTATTAAATCTAGTTGTTTGTGCAGTAAGGCTAAGAAAACAAGTGCCTTTAGAATATCATTTCATAATCAGTTTTAATTATACTTCACTGTTTTAGAGAGCAAAGATTTTTATCATACTAAACTGCATCTAAGTAATTAATATGCTGTTTATTAAATGGTATTGTTGACTGCCTTGGAATTTTGAAAGAATGATAAGTTTTGGAATGCAAGAAAAACTTAATTCTACGTATTATAGACCATGAAGTATGAAAAGACTTACAGAACAATAATCTTTTTCTTCTTTTGGTAGAATAAGAGACTAGTTTTGTCTGTTTGGTTTAACTTTTGATTTTAGGATTTCTTCTTTTTCTGACTTCTCTCATCAATGGGAGCAACAGAATTGTTAAATAGTGTCTTCCTGTGTCTTATTTGGGCATTACTTGAATTATACAAGGATTAGACTGGAATCTGTTCTGTGGTTCAGGTTATTGAGGGAAGGGGGGCTGCCAGGTTGTTTGTTGTGTTGGATTTTGTTTTGGACTTTTTCTTACTTTGGATTTTTTTTTTTTTTTTTTTTCTTATTTAGTGGTTGAAGATACCTCCTTGGAATTTTGATTGAGGGCTATTTAGAAAAGCCCCTGGAGTGAATTAATCAGAATATTATTCTGTGTCTATAAATAATTTTTAATGATACCTCATATATCAGTGATTGTTGAGTGTTGTTCAGATTCCCCTCTCTTTAACCTGGTAACAGTTGTGATTTACTCTCTGGAAAATGATTGACTTTAATGAAAATTTATCAGGAGATTAAAAATCACAAGTAAAAATAAGCTGTTTTCAATAGCATCAAAGATAAACTGTAATTGATTGTAATTAGAAAAGAATCCCCTTAGTTTCAATAATGATTGTTCTGTAGCTCACCGTGCACATGTGATAATCTGTGGTTATGATGAACAGAGAGAAGATGTACACTTATTATAAATTCTTATATATTCTTAACCTATGCCAAGGCAAGCTGGGAAAAAGAGACAAAAGTGATGGGGGCAAGAAGAGACTGTTAGAAAACATTCCCTTTAACTCTCTCTTTTTTATCCTATTAAGAGGCATTTTGGGAATCCCAAAAGTGAATAGAGCATACAAAGAGACAGAAATTATTTTTTAAAAGATTGATGAGAAGTTTTCCTGCAGGGTAACACAGATCTTTTTGTGCTGATGTTGCCAGGTGCTTCATTAAAAAGGGGTTGTTTAAAGGTCCTATACAGAAGTCCATATATGTAATTTTGTTCCACAGGGAACAAATATTCCCCAGGAATATTTCCTTTGTTTTTAGCAACTCTTCTCAGTCTCATAAAAAATGAATAGATGAGAATAGATGAGGGAATAATATCCAAGAATGATCTAAAACTTTATGGATAAATGCAGGGTTTGGAGCGAGTTGGTTTTTTCTCTTTTTGCAGTATCTATTGTGCTTTAAAAAGAAATGTATGGGACGAACAATCTAAATCCAAAAATATGTCTTCAAATTGAGTTAGTATTTTTAGTAGCAAAGAAAGCAGTTCAGAGGAAAATGCTGGGAAACAGATTGATGATTTTTGTTATTTTTATACAAGTCCTGGTTATTTCAAGGTCTGTGAGAGGTATAAGACTAGAAACAAGCCAGCCAATGAGTAGTGGCAAAAGAAATAATTTCTTCTCTTATCTGCATCCATTTTCCTAAGTACAGAAACACCAGAAACATATTTTCTTGTTTTGAAGAGTTTATAATATGAAAACTGTTTGGGAAAAATGAATTGCATCTTGCTTAGTAGGGTGAGAAACTGTTCATTGAAGCATTTCCCCCTTTGTCTCAACAGATTTTTAAGAAAAGACAAACTCTGAGCTTATCACTACAATCAAGAGATGTTTTAGAATGTTCTAATTCTTGTATCTGAAGGAAGTGTTGTCGTTTAGGAAACTGTGATTGCCAGGGAAAGAGCATGACTTTGTCCATAAAGAGATTCTAAGTTCCAATCAGAGCATGGGGATATTGAGGGCTTTTGTTCTTTGCTCCTGTGGAAGGAAGGAGAATCAGCAGAGAGCTGCCTTTGTGTGTTTATTTTGGACCAGCTGTTGCTCTCTCTTAATCTCTTTGTATGCCAAATTACATCTGGAATTTAAAATTATATCACTGGTTATTAGTTTGTTATAAATATGGACAGTGCAGCGAAGACAGAGATGCCCTTCAGCTTATTGGAAGACACCAAGTCAGCTCTCAGGCAGTAGATCAAGTTGCTGAGAAATTAATGTGAGGCAGAGAGAAGTACTGCACTGTCGAGGTTTAATCCCAGTACCATCAACCGCTTGCTCACTTCCCTACAGCGGGGAGGAAAATTGGAAAGAAAAGCTAAATCTCCTGGGTTGAGATAAGAACAATTTAATAACTGAGGGAGATGGAGTGGGGGGGTTGGAATTCTACTAAATATGCTATTAATATTATTATTAATATTGATCATAGCTATAAGGAAAGGGAGAGGGAGAAAGAGTAACAGAACCCAAAAGACCCAAGTGATGCACAATGCAATTGCTCACCACCTGCTGATACCCTGCCAATTCCCAAGCCAATTTTGTACCAGTACACCAAAGCTTTCCTGGTTCCTCATTCAGAATAATGAGTCATGTCAGCTACTGGCTTGGATGCTGAGGTTGTAGCTCTAAGTTTGGTTACAATTTGAGGCTTTCTAGCCATTTGCAACAAAATTATTTCACAAGTAAAGTTGCATACAGGTGAGAAATCTCCAGTACTGTAGGATCAACTTGTTTAAGGATAGTTTCCAACAAGCCAGACAAAATAGTGATAGTAGGACATAAGTTTGCATATATAAAGATCACTCAAATATATATATATGTACACATCCACATGCCAGTGATCTACAGCAGAAAAAACCTAGTACCTCTGTTCCGATGGTCAAACTAAAAGGCACATTTATGCCGAAGTGTTACTGGAAAAATCCCAAGTGTCCCTTACTGTGGTGATAAGCTAGTTGGCATCCAGAAAAAGACAGGAAAGCTGTACTTAAAATGAGGTCTCAACGTAGCTCTCCCCACTGAATGTTGTATCAGGCATTCCAGAGTTAATCTGCACATTCATCACTTACTGGCATATATTAAGAACATTAACTGTCACTGTAGAATATACAACCTAGATTCTGAAAGAAAGTTCCTCTAACCAGCAGTCCCAAAATTAATGAATATGATTTATTTTGAATTTGCATTTCAAAATTACATCAATAATAGTTATTTTAAGAATTTAATTTTCATATCTGTGACATATCTTTGTGTTCCAGCTTTATCTAAGGTTAAATTATTCTGCCTCTTGGATAGGTTCTTTACCAGTCCAAGTTAAAGCAACTGAAGAAGAGTCACCAGTGAGAGCTTAAAATTATTTAGTAGTAAAAATTAAATATTCTAATAAAGCTTTCCAATTGTTCTTTTTTCATATTGGTAGAAGGGATATAAACCTCATGAAAAAGGTGCAAACTTTTTTCAGCATTAACAGAAAGATGCATGTAGTTCAAATTCTCTGTGATAGTTGCCTGAATATAGGAAATTCAGGTAACTTTTTAAATTTTATTTTATTTTATTTTTTGTTGCATGGAACTGTACTGTTAGAAAAGAGAAAATAAAATTATAGAGAGAGAACCACATGAAGTATAGAAGTAAAAGCATTTCCTGATGTTTTGTCAGCCAGTAGTCCAGGATATTTTATTTTATATCTCTGTGAGATAACTTTAGATCACCACAGTCTGCAGATGGAAGTGTGATTTAGTGATCTATTGAACACTGAATGATACAGAGTTGCTTTACTTCTACTGCTCTTAGAGAAATACCCGAGGAACAGAAATGTGTTAGTTTGTGCTCTGCACTTGCTACGTGTCCTGTTGTCTGCGCATCTCAAAGCATTTTACACACACTGACCCTCACAATGTATCTTGTACTGTGAATAACCATGGCAATTTGATGTACACAGATACTCATAAAATGTGAATCATTCATCCCAGATTATGTAGCAAACACTGCAGTTGAAGAAAAATCTGGTATTCACACTTGCAGAGCCTCTACAAACACTATATTCCTTGTGTCTTATGGGATTGGGTAGTGCTGAATGAAGCACTCCTGTGATAATTTCAATCACAGAATCACAGGACAGTCTGAGAAGAAAACATAATTTTCCCCTCCTTTTCTTCATGAACATTTGTATATGTATATATATACATATACATATATATGAACATTTGTATCTATGTTTAAAAAATATTAGCTTTAAAAGTTCTCAGCATGACAGCAATGTCCTGCAACAGAGGCTGGTAACTTACCTTTTTCGTGGAATCTTTTTTTCTTAAATCCTTTAAAACATCCTCCTGGCAGTACAAATGTTCACACATTGCTTGACTCGCTCCCTCTGACATGCCATCACTATTACCTCAACTCAAAGCCATCAGCTGACACTTGTTTAAAGGAGCATCATAACTTCTGTCCCGCAACAAAGCTCACACGATTAGAGTTGGTGAGTCCACTGTCACTGGTGCCACTGGTTCCTAAAAATCAAATTTACAGGGATGTTTGGGGACCAGCTTGCCTACTTTTAGACATAGAGAATAAAGCCTGTGTAAAATTAAAATTGTCTAAATTATAGGTGATTTACTGTTGTAGTCAGGAGAAGTAGCTTACTCTGACCTTGATGATAAGTGTGTAGGCAAGGGAGAAGAAACAGAAATCCAGAAATTATGTGTCCATGTTTTATGGAGGGAGTGTAATTTGCCTGTCCTCTGAGTGTCTAGATGAAAATGAGATGAATCCCATCTTGAATGTTTCTTCCTTGAATAAGAAGCTTTTGGTTATACGCTCTTTGATTATTTTATTACCATAGTATAACGGATTAAATAATGATCATTCCATTAAAATATTTTTTTTAAATATTATTATTATCTTTTAGTAGTTTAGGAGTATGCTGTAGTATTTGTACTGTGTAGTTTTCAATTTACATTAAAATATTGTTCTGGTTACTTCATGTGATTTTATTACTATTTGCACTCATTGTGAAATTAAACATACCTAGATAATACAGGCCAAAGAGAAAGCATCTTTGTTTTTATTTTGTGCAATAATGTCTTCTTCAATATATATTTCTTTAATCCCTATGATTCTGTGCAATTTAGCATATGCTGGATTTGATGCTCAGTTTTATTCTTCATGTTTAGTCTTTCTTTTCTCATTCTAACTTCATACTTTTGTAGTGAGAAAGCCAAGTAGAGTGAAGTTTATTGATGTGCTGCAGAACAGTCAATGTAGCTAAACATTTATTGCATGTTAGCTGCACCAAAATTTAAAATGCAAAGTCCTACATATTTTCTGGTGGACATATTAGTATGCTTATAGATAAGAAACACATTTCTGTAGACTGAAAGAATTATGTGCCATAAGATTTCTGTGTATCATAGAAGTGCCAGAAGATTCTTCATGATAAAAACTTCATTCTTTGCCCAGATCAATAAAATGCTATATTTTTTCATGAAGTCTGAGAGTTTCTCTAAAACACAAATTCTGACTTTGAGTAATCCTTCGAATTGCTCTCCCTTTAAATATCTTTTTCAAATCTGTGCTTATAGTCTTTGTTTTTTTTTTAAATCTCACTGTGTATTTGCAGAATGTTATTGTTAGAGTATTGCTATGTATTTATAGGAATCCAGGTGTACAGTAGTTAAAAATGTGCCTTTCATGTAATGAAGGAATTGCATGAGAAAAAAATGGTTTATGTGATTCTGCAAAGGCTATTAACTACCATGCTGCACACTGTAAATTGAATTAGAATAATGCTATGAAGCAGATCTTAGAATTGTGCTCTGAAGAACTGGAAGAAAATACATTTAATTCATGCAATTGTATTCCATTTCCAAGTTGTGTTGAATAAATGTAATACTGGTTTTGAGCTAAAAGTAGTAAATAGGTCAAAACAGCATTTTCCAGGTAAGATATTTTCCGCATCTTATTATATTTTAATGTATATTGCTAGTATATCTAGATGTAATTTCTATGTAATTATTCTTTAATTTAAAAAAAGAACAACGAATTCTTTCATTTCAGTTATTTTAAATTTGAAGAGTAGCCTTACCACAAGGCATGTTTATGCCCACGTAGAATCAAGCTGGGAAAGAGATCGTGTTCACTATTCTGCAGCTGAGTATTTCCTACTGACAGCTCCCAGGGAACACATTCAGGCTAATCAGTGCCATGATGTGGAGAGTTCCTGTAGGTGGCAAGAGGTGCAACTGAGGTGAAAATCCAGTCCATTTTTAAGCTTTGAAAAAAAGTGATGGATGAGTTTGTAATAAGGCATTAAATAGCTTTCTCGGTTTTTTGAGTGAAAAATAAGTTTTTTGGTTTTTTTTTAACAAAATGGTTGGGAAAAGCAAATAAGATGTCAAGGGATTAAAAATATAATAGAAATATGGCAGTTCTTGTGACATTAGTCTTTCAGGGAGGATATTTTTTTTCATGTAATGGTTGTCCTTGCCTGTACTCTGTCTGACTTTTTCTGTTCTTTCTACCCTGTGCTGCAATTTAACTATATGCTTGTCAAAAACCATGTTAAGTCAGTGCCACTTGGTGATATCATTACTTACCAAGAAGTACAACCACTTCATGACAGGAAACAGGATTAGAAAGAGAGACCAACACTTGGAAATTTCATGACCTCTGATTAATTACAGCATGAGAAATTATGTCTGCTAGAATATGGTATCCTAGTCTCTCCCTAAACAGCTAGGCAGGAAATCTATTGAGATATTTGAAGACCACCACAGATGTGTAGACTTAACATTGGTGTGCATCAATATGCATTCATTCCACTTGAATTAATGCACATTAACAAATGACCTTACTAAGTATTTTCAGAGATTAAAAAATTATTTAAGTATCATGTTGATGTTAAATAAATATGTATGTAATGCAATAAGTAAGTAACCTTGACAGTTTTGTGTTAATAAACAAAGTCATACTTAGCTGGTTATGTTTCTAAATCCATATTTTGCTCAAGTTCAAAGCAAAAAAATCAGTGAATACATGACACCTACATTGCACATGAATGCTGTTATTATACAGGTCTGCTTTCGTGTTTTTGTCAGCACCAGAGCTGCTGAAATCTTTAGTGTTCTTTCCTAATCTGAGTTAGACCTTTCCCAAGGATAAGATAGTCTTTCTCTTTAAAAATTGTATTTTATCCTGCAACTATAGAGATGATCCCTGTTATTTATCACATTCAAGTTGAAAATAAAATAATAAATTTTAAATAAATAAATAGATAAATAAAAATTAAACACAAAGCCCCCCACAAACTTTAGTGTTATAAGGGTTTAAGGTGTTGAACATATTCTCTAAATGTTTCAAGTCATGAAAATTAATTATGAAATTTATCATATAATGCAGTGGTCAGGATCTATTTTGTGATTTTTGAAAATAAACAAGTATTTCCAGTGCAGTGTAAGAAAATAATCTTTTATTAAAACAAAAGGTTTATTTTTTAATTTTTTATTTTTTAAGTATCAGAATTACTTCTGATTTTCAATTGTGCATATTTTAGACATAGTACTTTGAAAGAAGTGCTTTTGCTTAATTTTATATCAGATGTATTCCACTTACTACTTCTCAGGTAAAAATATAGAAAAAGAACCCTACCTGCCTAACATACGGTACAAGTGCTGTAGCTAATGTATCAGCAAACTTGCCTTGACTGGTACTTGAAAAATATTTAGTGTGTCTTTGTTATGTTTTGATTTAATGATTAAGGTTTGTTTTCTTCCAAAGAGCGCTGTATTTGATTGTTTGTACTTGTGCAGGGTGTGTGAACGTGAAGCAGCTCTGGAATCAGCCCTAAGAACGTTGCAGCAATTCTACCTGGATCTAGAAAAGTTCCTTGCTTGGCTTACAGAAGCTGAGACAACTGCAAACGTTCTGCAGGATGCTACACACAAAGAAAAAACACTAGAGGATGCAAAAATGGTTCGGGACCTCATGAAACAGTGGCAGGTAAGCCAAGCACTTCAGTATTGAGGCATTTGACAAACATGAGAGTTTATCAACCATATCTGATATTTATAGAAGTTATATAATTTGCATCAAGTTTATTCTTTGTGGCTTAGCTGAATTAGTTTTTCTCCATTACTTTCAAATACATGAGAAATGGTAATTTGGTAGTCTATTGTCAACACGCTCCATTGCAGTAATAAAAAGAGATAATGATGCAAATTTTCATAGTAAATGCCTGGACAGTTCTCATACAGATATTTTCCTCTGGGGGAAAAAAAATCTTAAAAAGAGATAATATTGTATTAAGTGTTCCAGAGAAGCCTGAGGAGAAAGAAAATTAATTAGTTGAGATGGTGCTGTGGAACTATGTTGCTATACTTGCATTGCGTTTTCTTCACTGCAGTTATTGAGAGTAGAACAGATATGTCTGCTTGAGGTCTTAAATTTCTTAAATATGAGATTGATTGGCTGTTTGGAAGGCAGGACCCTTTATTCCAGTATTGATAGAATCATATAAGAGTTTAGGTTGGAGAAGACCTTTAAGATTATCAAGTCAACCATTAACCCAGAACTGCCATCACTGAACCATGTCCTCAAGTGCCACATCTACACATCTTTTAGTAGCTCCAGGGATGCTGACTCAGCCACTCCCCTGGGCAGCCTCTTCCAAAGCTCAGTGACCTTTTTAGTGGAGAAATTTCTTGTGTTCACTCATAGTGCATTATTCTGATGCTGACAGGAAGTTCAAAACTGGAGATTTAAGGAACTGGATATGGATACTCCATGCCTTAGTTTATTTATTGATGAAAAACATGCTGTGAAAAATTTAGTTATAAGTGATTAAAAAAACAAAAATAGTACATTTATATAGCAGTTCACAGATTTTTAGTTGTAAAATAAATTCATTTATTATGATGGTTAATATTTGCAGTAGTCATAACCCAGTACTCTGTATCAAGTCTTTATTGTGAAAGCTTTTTGTTCAAACAAATGGAGTTTCCTGATAGTGGTGCAAGTATTATCTACCTATTTGCTAAAAATGGGTCATGGAGCACAAGTTTATCAATAGAACAATTTTATGGTGCCAGCTAAATGATCAGGAAAGAGAGTATGGCTTTTCATTCTGTTTCTCAGGTATTGCTGCATTGATTCTTTGAGGCTTCACACCCTGCTTGTGGGAGTTCTCTCTCACAATTCACTTTGATGGATAAAGATGAAAAGCAAGAACATGACATAAATGTGTGCATATAAAAGATTCAGACAAAAAGAAGCTTTACTAAGTCTCAGAAGTCTCAGAAGTATGTATTTATGTGCTTTGTGGAAAGGGGTTATTGCTCACTAATCCATACAATCAGTCACATAAAACATAAAAACATAAATAGTGATAAGCCTTTTTTTTTAACTCTCTATTGTGGGTCAGAAATATACTTACCCTATATAACACATCAGGCAATGACTTATTCCATGAAACTCACTGTGTAAATTGTACATGTATCAAAACAGAAATATTCAAATACAGTCCATGTCCTCAATATGGTTTGTTATCATCCCATATGTGTAGTAAAACTGCAAGCCTTACCCCAGCACAGGAAAAATCCTAAATGCTTTCATTCAGGATTAGAATTTTCCAGCTTACTATTTTTTTTTTTTCTTCTCTCACCAGCGGGCTGAATTCATATTTTACCTCCTAGGAGGTAAATTAAAATAGTGCTTTCTGATTAAGGATCAGTGTCTCATGGGTCTTTGGAAAGAAACTCTGACTCCCTGGATTTATTAGAATGCATAGAATTTATGGTCAAGTATAACAAATGGATTTAGATCTGCAGTCTCTGTCTTGCTCTTTATGCAATTCTGTAGGATTGGATAACGTAAAAATAGTCATTAGTACTCTTCACATGTTACAATTCTGTTTAATCTGATATTTTTATCCACTACATGTAAACCAGTATTTTGATAAATAATTTTCTACACAAATAATGAAAAACCTAAGTTTTCTGAGTTCGGTAGTAGCCTTGTATCCTTGTCACTACAGATGTTTATCTTACTTCTAGTGATCCATCAGTTTTCTGCTTTACACTCTCAAACTTTATCTTATTTCTTTAAACAATTAGAAGAATAATGACTTGATGTACAGAAATTTTTTGTATAGCAGCAGTTGTTTGTCTAGGAAAATCTCATGTTTTAGGCATTTGTTTTCCTTTTCATGTTCAGAAACCATTAACTCAATTGTCACTAATAAAGATTAATCTTTCCTTAGTAGTTAGCAGTTCATTCAGTAGCAGAAGGAGAAAGGTGAGACATATAATTTCACATTCTAATTACCTGATGATGTAATTATATTAAAATGGTGCATTATAAACACCCTGTTTGTTTGTACAAGCATGTATTTGCATGCATCATTTGTCTGAACTGACAGCAGTGTAATAGTTGAGGTGATTCACACAGAATACTTTCTGGAAAATTTTCAAGGATACAAAACTCCAAGGAGTTGTGTAATTATGTGCTGCTGTTTTTTTCTTCTAGTTGAAACACATCATGTGTCCTCATGAGGCCTGGTTTGTTAACTAACCATATGAGAGAGATGAGAATTAATTTCACTTTCTGCTCTCATACTTCCTGTGATACGAACTCTCAGCTGTGTTAATCACAATCATGGGTCGGTTTACATGACACCAGGCCTGCTGGTTACAGATAGGTTACACCTGTCCCAAAGGGGGAAAAGGATTTTTGCACAGGAGTTATCAGGGTTTAGTGAAAGGTAAACTGGAATTGAAGGGAGAAAGATATAAAACCAGGCTCACTTGAGATAAGCCTGGGGACAGCATGGTTGGGGGATGGTGTGCTAGTGAGGTCCTTTGGTCTGACAGCTCAGTGGAGGTTGGGGCTGGAGATCCATGTGGCTACAAAGAAACAAGAGTTATTGATGAGTTAGACACTGTGAAGGCACCTGAGAATGGTTGTACAGTAATTAGGGGTTCCCCTGCAGAAAGGTGGGGTGATCAATAGCCCAAAGTCCACCTGCACCAGTGCACACAGCAGGAACAACCAACAGCAGGAGCTGGAACCCATTGGGCAGCTGGAAAACCATGGCACAGTTTCCATCACAGAGACATGGTGGGATGATTTGCATGCCTGGACTGTGCAGTGGATGGCCATAAATTCCTCAGAAGACATAGGCTGGGAAGGAGAGGTGGTCAAAAAGCCCTGTATGGAAGGGAATGTTTTGACTATCTAGAGCTTGATGCTAGTGCCAGCAGGATTGAGTGTTTATGGTTAAAAATCAGGGAAAGGCAGATATTCTTGTGGGAGTCTGTTATTGACCTCCCACCAGGATGAAGAGGAAGATGAAATATTCTATAATCAAGTGGGTGAAGTCTCACAGTCACTAGTCCTTTTTCTCATGGGGAACTTCAGCTTACCAGATGTCCTCTGGAAATGCAGAAACACAGCAGAGAAGAAGCAGTCTAAGAGGTTCCTGGATTGTCTGGGAGAGAACTTCCACAGCATTCTCCTTGAGAAACCAACTGCTCATGGCTTGCATGGATGTGCTCTTTGCTGGGTGAAAAGTGGCCATGGGGCTGTGCCCAGGGAGTGGTGGGGAGTGGAGTCACATCCAGCTAGGGACAGACACCAGGGATGTTCTCAGGGCTCAGCTTTAGGGCAAGTCCTGTTTTCTGAGGAGTGACTGAGGGAGCTGGGGGAGTTTCACTTGTAGAAAAGGAGGCTCAGACTTTTCAGCTGAAAGGAGGTTTTAGCAAGATGGGAGTTGGTCTCTTCTCCTAAGAGGCCTCAAGTTGTGCCTGGGCATCCTTAGATTTGGTATTAGGAGAAATTCTCTCAAGTTGTCAAATGTTGGAACAAGCACTGGCTTCCCATGAACGTAGCCGAGTCACAATCCCTGGATCCCATGTCACTTAGGGACGCAGTTTAGTAGTGAAATTGATGGTGTTAGGTTAATGGTTGGTCTTGATTCTTTTTGAGGTTTTTTCCAACCTTAAGAATTCTATGATTGTATTAAGTACTTTTCTGGTCTGTCTTTTTAGCAATAATTGTATGTGACACTTTATGCAGCTTATGTGATATTAGATCCAATTTTGAAGCTAGTGTGGATTTATCCTGTTCCTTTATGAATGCAATCAGTTAATATTAAGCCTGTAGATGAATATAATCACAGACTTTTTTCACTGAAATCTGACGACGAATACTGCATGTGACACCTAGGTAAACAGTAACTGGAGAATGCTTTTGTACTCTATACACAGTTTAAAAAATGTTTCTGAAATGATCTATGATGACTGACAAATTATTGGTGGCATACACCTGACTAAAACTATGCCAGAATATGATAAATGAAGCAAAGTTAATACTTTGGCATGAAATACATAGCAGATTTATTTTTATTGCCACCTTCATGCTCACTTAGCCTATAACCTAAGTAGTTTTCCATTAGAGGCAGGAGTTTTGCTGCTCATAATATGAAAAATACGCAGTGCCTCAAGTTATAACTCAGAATATACAGTATGGGCAGTACCCTTATTTTCTCACACTGATGTTTTTATCTAAAACAAGGGACATGAGCAGCAGGAAAGGCAGTCTTGTCTCTTCTATTCTTATCAATACTTCAAAGGTGCTCACTTGTTTGTAAGGCATCCACACAAATGTTTTTTACAGTAGTAAAAAGCTGAGGTAGATAACATATTCCTGACACTTCTCAATTATTTATCACGATAGAGTGTTTGAGAGATAAAACATTGTTTTCAAATTATTTCAAATATAATTTATATATAATTGTCCAGCACAGTTCATTTTGTGATATTATCTATGGATTAGATGATGAATATCACTAAAATTGAAGAGAGAACGTTTCTGTAATATTCTTGTTCATTTCAATTGATTTTACTAAAACATATTAATTAATTTTCAAGTATTTCCATTCTCTGTTCTGAAACACCTTGTCATTCTCTATTCTAAAACACTTTTTCAGTCACTTCTGCTTACAATTTTTCCCTGAAAACTTTAAAAATAATATATAATCTTCTTCCCTTACCATTTCTTTAAAAAAAAGTTTAATTCTGCATTTTTGGCTTTTATACTAACTTGTTGCCAATTCTGAAATAAAATCTGTTCTGTAGTACGTGGAATTGAATAGCAGCTGTCAGTGCCATCTTATTCCACTGAGTAATGGAAGAGAAATTCCAAAATCTTGAGTTTTAAAACAAGTGCTCTTACAACCTAATCTAAGAAAGGCTAGATAGCATCTCAGAGTGAATCTTTTCCTCAGAGTGGATTTTTTAAAATATTGGTTAATATTACTTTGAAAACACATGGTCACGAATTTTTCAGTATTGTAATTAGCAGTCACAAGGAAGGGGATTAATGTTCTTTTGTTGTTAACAGCAAGTGTCAAATACTGAATACTTTCACAGGAGATTCAGGTGCTGAATCTCAGTGGGGATGACAATAATACAACTGTTCTTCTGAGATGGATATCAAAGAGAAGTAGTCAGAAATCAGCAATAAACCAGATAGGTAGATGTCACCACTTTTTGTCAAGTATTTTGTTTCAGTTTGTTTAGTCTGGATGGTCTATATCATAAAAACAGAAATGTCTCATAAAAACAGAAATGTACTGCTGCAGCAGCTTGCCTATGAGTTGATGCATCCATGTGCATTCTGCATTCCCTGTTTCTGAATTTAGAAGAAAAAACCCTTATCAGCACTAATTTTCTTTTGTGAGGTAAAAGGCTTGTTTTATCAAGATATCAAGTACTCTGGTACTTGAATGAGATGTAAGTACTCTTAAAACTTATTCTCATGAAAATAAAGAGCTCTCAATTTTCAGGAATCTCACATACAAAGTAGGTGTTTCCAAATAAGAAAATACATTTCTTCTTTTAATTTCTTGTTTACATATGTTCTCACAATCATGGTAGAAGAAAAATCCCATTTTTCAAATGTGCTAAATAACCTAGTATGTTCTCACTTGGTTGATTTATGTATTTAATCTTAAAAGTTTATTGAACACACCAGAGGCATGGTTCTAATTTTTCATTTGTAGATCAGCATTCAAACCCTACCAGCTTTAAACACAGATTTTCAAACACAGATTAGATGGGAAAAGCTTTTGTAGCATGAGGTATGAGATTCTGTTCTGTTGAGTAAGATTATTAGAGGAAAGCATGGAAAAATCACAAGTAGAAATGGAATAGAAGGGATAAGATGGTTTGCTATTATTCTGAGCAAGTTCCAAATCCTGCATTTTCTCCTGACCTTATCATTTCTATAGGATGTCTCATCACTCTTTGTGTAGGCTTTTCTAAAACAGGCTCTCCCACATCCAAAGAAGGGGAGGGATGGACTTTCTCATCACCCTGCTAAATGTACGTCCTATTTCACTGTAGGCCATCAATTAGAAGTGACAGGAATTAAACTGAGTGGTTACCAGAACTTTGAAGACTTCTGCCATTCCATCTTCCCATGGCCATAAGTATTTACTAGCACAGTTTAATCTGCCGATTAGTTCTTCTATTCACTTTGTATTGCTTATAGCACATTTATTTGAAAAGGGAATAATCAGTAAAATCTAGGTAAAAACCCAGTGGTAGCCTTTAATATATTCTGATTATGAGTTTAAAGGGGTATCTGCCTTATGCAATTATGCCTCCTACCAGACTGTTCAGACTTTGGTGAAAGAGCACATAATTTTTCATTTGTGAGAACAAATGTGTATTTTCCCAGGGCAGATAAAAAGTAAAAATGATTATATTGTGATTATTAAACATGTTAATATAAAAGGGATAAATTGTACAGTGCATAACTGAGGAAAAGTATTAATTTTGGCTTAGGGCAGATATCTTCCTGAATATGTAAGAAATCAGTGACCTACAAAGAATACAAATAAGGAATAAAATAAAAGTACAAACCATTTTCAGAGAAAAGTTATACGGGCTTTGTGAAAGGTTTTTAGACAGTACTGAGAAAAAATAGTTGTCTTCTAAGAAATGACTCCAAAGTTTCCTTTTTATGAGTATACAGCTGCCATATCACAGGTTTTCTGCATGTGAATATATACTTTTTCACAATACTAGCTGCTCTGTATATGCACTGTGCAGCAGTTGTTTACTGTAGCAACTCCCACTATCTAAACTGACAATGTTTGGCAAAAGTAACTTTTCCTTTTCTGTACAAAATTTTATTTTCTGTCAGAAGTTTAGACTTTCTTTCTTTCAACTGCTGACAAGAATTTGAATCTCTTCTGTCAGCACAAAGTTCCACATGTTCATTTATCCTTTCATGCCACATTTTTCATTTGAATAATTTTTTTTCATTGGATTTCATTAAATTTTGTAGGTCTTCTCTCTTAAGTGGAGGATTTCATTTTGTTGATGTTCACCCCATAAACTGCCATTTATCACACATATGAATCAAAAGACTATTTTTTTGGCTATTAGTAAAGAATTATTATGTCACTCTGTTTTGCAATTATTCCAGTGAGTTCATCACCTGTTATCACTGACAACATTAGCAAGTTTCTGAAGGTGACATTTGTCCTTTGTTGTGGCAGTGCTGTATTAAATTGTTAGGAGATTGTAAACTGGTATTCAGGATTTTCCATTTGGTTAAAATACATGTTGGTTGAGAATGCAGAAAATCCAGCTGTAAGTTATAGTTACTTATCATAGTTTTACTGTATTTTGTCTCAGTAAATATAACTAGATTTAGGCTTAACTTCTCTGAAATTGTTATTAAATAATTGCATTTTCAGAGGCCAAATAATATAATGAAAAGATATAGCTCCTTAGTACTCTTTCTAGGGTTTATAATTGCTATTTTTGTGTTGTCAGTTCTCTGATTTTATGTATATTTTAATGGAGGGGAGGTCAGCTGATGTTATGATGGCTACCAAGTACGCTAATATAGCACTGTTGAGCTGTTTCTCATGAGATTGAGGGACATTATTTAGAGCTTATCACACTGGAAATCAGATATAAGATATTAGAAATTATATAGGTTCTTCTTTTATACATAATGTATTTATCTATACATTCTATTATCCTTCTTATATATTCTCATGTGGGTTTAGGCTTATACAGATTGTTGCAATCCTCTCAACAGATAACCTGTTCACCTTGTGGGCAACATATCTTTTTTCAGATATGTGAATTTTCTTTAGGTGAAGTTAGCAGGATGTAAACACTGGTGCAAGCAGACACAATCTCTGCTGTTTGTACCCAGGAATCAGTTTAATGTACTGAGTAACCAGATTACAGGAATGCAGTACTGTCCTCCCTCCAGTGTTTTGTCTGTCTAAAAATTATTTAAAGGCCAGGTAACCAGTTTGTTTTGTATCTGCCACCTGTTCTTATTGGAATTCTTGCTGCAGGTGATGTAGAGTCGACTTCTGCACCTACTTCTAAGTGTTAATGGTGTGTGAGCTGTTTAAGTTCCTGGTAAGAGCTGCTGCAATCTAGAAAGGTATGCAGCTGGCCAAATGCAGTTATCCCATTTTCTTCACCTCCCTAGAAATGTAAGAACATCTGTGTTTTTACCTCCTCACATCACAGAGAAATGTCCAAGAGCTGTTTCTGAGTGTGTTTTGCTGCAGGAGATTTTGCCACTGAGCTCAGCTTGGTTGCAGTTCCTTATCTTCCCAGTTCTGCACAGACAAGGATAAGAGAGAAGCACTTCCAGAGGGCAGTTTAGTCCCGCTAAGCTGGGGCTGTTTTCCTCCTGGAGAAACATATTCCTCTTGTCTGGCTTAGAGAGAGCCTAGGAGAAGTAGCTAAATAACTCACTGACTACACTACCTACCTAAACTTGGTGTAAAATGTGTGTGTGTTCTCTCTCTCTCTCTCTTGAGTATGTGAATGTGGGGGTTTTGTGGGTTTTTCTCATTTCATTTGGTGGTCTTTTGCAGCTTAAAGAGTTTATAGTTCCATGTAGGTCCTACCACTCTGTAGACTTGTACATGATGCAATCACCCATGAGGCAATAGAAGAGAAACAAGATGTAAACTCAGAATTCTGCGATCACTTTTCCCCAAACTTATGATGATGAATTTAGTCATAGATAACTATGAAGATAATGTGAAAATATATCTAGAAAATTTCTTGTGCCATACCACTCCAGGTCTTAAGCTGTGTCTTCTGCTGACCCTCCTGCCCACACAAATGTCTCATAAGTGTTGAGGCAGTGATATTAGTTAGGGTTTTTTTCTCTGACTCTGAGAAATGTTTATGCCTGATGTTCTGGCTTGTCTTCCCTCTGTTATCACCAGTTGGGAAAGTGTTAACGCTTTCTGTCCTTTGTGTCTCTTTTCCACATAAAATGGGTTGAGTGCCTGCAATAACAGTAGTTTTTCATATTTACCCTTCTGTGGGGAATAACTCTTCTGAATCAGAACAGAGGTGGAAGAAGATGTAGAAATGGCAGGAGAGATCAGAAATTTATCTGTCCATTTGTGCCCCAGTAAATTAGCAGCTTTCCACTGACCAGATTACACACCTAAAACAGAACACAGTATTTATGAACAATTGTAGGAGAGAATATAATACATTGCTTATCATCTTGTTGTTTAGGTTGGAATTAGTATTGTGCACTAAGAGTCACCAGAAGTGTTGGTACGAGAGCGAAAATGTCTGGACTCAAATTAGAATTAATATCTTCATCTCTGTACTCTCTGTGTAGTTGAAAAGATAATAGAAAATCAAAAGAGGCCATAGGCATCAAGAAGCATGCATATTAATAAGTTCTGAAGATGAACATTTTTATTTTCCTTTTTTGTATATTTTTTCTATGTTAGAAATCTTCACAGTTTATAGCAACTTGATTGAAAAAAAAAAGTGGCAGTCAAAATGAATTTATATCAGGTTACACTGATAATTTGTTGTGAAATAAATGAATTAACCTTAAAAAGAGACTGTGCAATTTCTTTTTATTAATGCCAGAATATTTATTTCTGGTATCTGAAACTGATATTACAGTTTTTAGGCAAACTTTGCCAATGGAGGAAATGTGAGCACCAACTAGTAACTAAGCAGATTAAAGATGTAAATTATATTCTCCCCAGAAATATCATACATTGTCTACTATATTAAACCTATCTAATTTTAATTTCTACCTCAGTCTGCTAGATTGGACACAATTTTAATGACTTTTTTTTTTTTTGTTGTTTTTTTTTTTGCAACTACTTCATAGTTCAACAAAAAAGAATAGCAAGACACTTTCTAGAGGACTAAGTACAAAACCTAGAAGACTGAGTCACTTAATTTCATTGTTGAACTTCAAAGGGCTTTTGCTGGGAACAGCTTACAGTTGTCCTGCTATTTTTTTGTACTGGTTATATCAAAGTGTATTTCCCTGATCTACAAATGAAGTGGCAAATCCTTTCTTTCCAGAACCTGGAGACCTGCTGGAAGCTTTGAGATCAAAGCTATGAAATAAACCTGTTCTCACTTATGTTACACCTATTACAGTCACAACAGTGCATTAGCCTGAACGGATCGTCTCTTTTTCTTTTTAACTGTGATATTGTAATTCTATGCCTCATGAGTAAGAGTTGCAGCAGTGTTTAAATCCCAGCTTGTTGGTCTCCTTAAAAAAAAAAAAAAAAAAGAAAAGTAGTAATTTTATTTTAACCTTTGATTTGTGAGACTATGGAGGGTTAGCACAGCCTGAAAAATGCTGCCAAAAAAATGTGATTTCTGCAAGGGGAGCTCGAAGTGACAGCCTGTTGTTTGGTTATCTTATGCTTGCTGTTAGATATTGAGCACAGTTTTACACCCAAGGGTTGCAGAGCTCACACTGCCTCAGGTGAAACCAGCATAGTTCCCAGATTTAATCCAGCTCTGTGATCAGGGCACACAACCAGAAATGCTGCATGGTGTCCTTGGAGCACACTTGCAGCTGCAGCTCCACAGGCACAAATTCCTTGCCCTAAGCCTAATCCTGGGAGTCTCAAGTCCTGTTGTTAACAAAAGGAATTTTACAGATTGTCAACACCTGTGACTGACTCAAGATAGAGTCACACAGGTTTTTGAGTGAGATGGAGGAAAAGGAGAGGAAATTATGGGTATTTTTAAATTATTTCATTCATTTTATTTCAATTTTGAGGTTACTTTGCTAATTTAAATGTTTTTATGGGTTTATGTCTAAGGTCTTTACAACACAGGGCTGGAGGTTGACATTTCCACATCAGATAAGGGCAGATATTTAGAATATATGCCAATATAAATCAAATTTGCTTTATTTTTTTTTCTCAATTTCAATGTTCTTATGAAGTTTCGTCTTTTTCATTGTCATGTAATTTTCACTGCATGTCTCAATAATTGGGAACAAATAGAGACAAGATGGATCTGACAGAAAAAAATTATTTTGTGAGTTTAGTTAAGAAACTTTGTAGAAATCTGTCTTTATTAGCATGCAGTTTTGCTGATGCTTTCTCTGTTTTCATTATGGCTTATAGCACTGTAAATTAATTTAACATGAAAGGATGAAAATATTGCTTTTAAATTTTTTCTCATTAAATTATGAAAAAATATTACAATAAATAATAGAAAAGAATGCCTCTGGTAGAAACTTCTGTTTACTCAATCACTGCTGTAGCAAGAGTGAATTATTACAGAGCTAACTCAGAGGCAATATTTTTGCAGCTACATTACATAAAACAGATGATCTAAAAACTTCAAAAAACAGCACAGAAAAGAAAGCACAGTCTGGATCCTTTGAAAGTTAAACATCTGTTTATATTTTTGTGAGGGGCTTGGGCAAAACAGCAGGGTGGAATTGAAGCCTCTCACATCTCAGGTGTTGTGGTAATGAAGTGAAAAGTAAAATTCATTGATTCCCTGCATGCACCAGCTCTAGGTGCTGAGTTTGAGGTCAGGATGTTCCACACGTGAGTGATTATAAGGTGTCTGGGAGGGTAGAAAATAATTCTGTAGGTTACCATAGGGATGCTGATATTATCATCTGCCTAACTAAAATATCTGTAATTTTGCATTACCTGACAAGAGCATTTATTTTGTTTTGGTCTTGGCTTTGTATTTTGGTCTCCCTATGGACAGTACTGGATATTTTTTACACAGCTCTTGGTTGCTTGGAGTGCTTAAAACATTCCTTCTGCTTAGGTCTTTCCTTCCAAGGTATCTTACACATCTCTGTTCCATCCCTTTGCAATAATCCGATTTAACTTCAAGCCTGGATTGCTCCAAACTTATTCCTCTGCAGTCTTTCTCTTTCCTCCTCACGTTAATTTAAAGAGGTGGTATGCAATTCAAGGCGTTTAGGAACCGTGTTACACCATACACTACAGGCAGGAACTGGGCCTGAAATTACTGGTGTATTTTCTGTCCTAGCCACTGGAAATAAAATGATGGAAGATATTTTAAACCATTAAAAGACATATATCTTAGAAATTAACACAAATGTTCTTAATCACTGTAATGGTAATGAGTCCTTTGACACTTAATTTTATGGAAGGACCGTTTTTTTCCTTACAGCAGTGATGAGTCTCAGAAATACAATGCAGAATACTTCTAGTGATACCATAATGCATTTGGGTTTTTTCTCTCCTTATCTGAGATTTCTGATCATGATTCTGAAAGATGCCTTGTGAATGCTGAATTACAACTGAGAAATAGAAGAGCCAAGAAAATGTTATTTTCCGGGGAATTTCTTGGTGATTTAGTAATCTTGTGATTTCTTAATTTTCTTCTGCAAGACAGGTAGAAATGTTACCTTGTTGTTGTTGTTGCTAGATGCATTAAACAGGTGTTGTTTATGAAGCATTTGTGAATGTTGGCTAGAAGGCACGTATTAAGCATGTGGTTATGTTAGGCTATAATTCTCCATGCTATGGACCAATGAAATAAAAAACTTCTTTTGAATTTTTTTAGAAATTTAGTCCATTCCAGAGATATATGTGTAATGACCTTGCTATATATGCACATGTTCATATGTATAATTTTCTGTGTATTTAGCTCTAGAATACAGTGTTTGCATTTGGCTGTCAGTCTCCAGAATGTATTCTAGGTTGCACTTGTAGGATAGTATTTATAAGACAGCGCTGACACTGAGCAAGCTGATCTCAAGAACAGAACTGTTAGGAGATAAAACATAATTTCTTCTGGAATGTTGTTGATGATATTTATGGTCATGAAGATAAAAGGTTCGCAAGTTTTTCAAAACGTTGGGCTCAGTTGTCCCTTCCTCCAGGCCTTCAGGAGTTACTGCTCTGCAGCAGGCAATGCTGAGAAAATGAACTGTGCCACAGATGCTGCTAGGAAATCTTGAATGCTTTCCAGAATTTGCAGTCACAGCATTCCCATGCCACTTGCTTCCCACTGTTTTATTGAAGGTGAAAGTGTAGAGTTGGTTTGGGTTATTCCCAGTCCTTTTAGGTCTGGGTGTTTTAGTAAATGAGGGAAGTAGAAGAGAGGAATTTGTATTTTTCCCAAGATTGATCTTCTTGCTGACTTACACCTGGACAATCAAACAAATAATCTGTTTGCATTTGGCTGTGTTCAGGATCATATTTTCTGAAAAGAAATGTGTGAAATTGTGTTATAGTTAGTAAATCTTACTTTGGGAGCTACACATCCACTTGGGCAGAAAAGAAGCAATATCATATGGCTTCTGTAACAAACTAAGTGATGCTGCTCTCGTTAGGGATAATCAATGGTGTTAATAAAAAATTTCAGCACGTTCTACAGAGCAAATTTATTTGCTAAAATTATTTTGTAACTTAAATAAAGTATTTTGAGTCTATCATAATTGTCTCATGGAATATTAATGAATGGAGAGAGAATAAATTTCAACAATTCCCTATTCATCTCTCTTTTCAGGCACAGAGGAATACTATTCTATGTTAATTTATTTTGTGCTACACTTCCAACACCTATTTTGAGTTAAAACAACTATAAAAGTCATATTCTTTCTTCTTATTTTTTTTTGTCTTTGTTCCTTAAATTTTGCCTTAGCACTTGCACCATGAAAGAAAAAATTGTAGAAATAAATGTTCAAATCTTGTTTAGTATTTTGTTGATGTTGGTATAGATATTGTCAGAGTAAATTAGTCCTGTAAATGCAAAATAATGCATACACAGGGATATGTATGGTTGTTGGAGATATGAGTAGCTGATATTACTCTTTATTTTCAGGATAGTTGTTTAGCTGCTGTTAGGGCTTTCCCATTTGGGGGTGAGTAGAGAGAATAGCTGTGATATTTATGTTTGCAGAGCAAACAGATGCAGCAACATTGGAGAAAGAAAGTAAAAATTCTATCTATTTTTACATATGTATATGTATGAGACTCTAAGGACATGAAAGTGTCCTTTCAAATTAATTTTTTTTTTTTTTTTTTAAAGGTTGTTCTATTTGAACCTCCAGCCTCTGAGTTCATAATGCACCCAGGCCAGATTCAGTTTGGGTATGCTGGGCACAAGCACAGATATACTTATTCATTAATGGGGTGGGCTTTACCCTCCCTTAGCTGTACTTTGGAAAATTCTGTTGTTATGAAATGCTTAGCACTTAATGCTCCGTAAAAAAGCCACACTTTTGTTTTGTTTAATAAGTGCTCCAGTATTTTTGAAGTAAACCAGGACTGGGGTTCCCTGGGCTTAAGTTAAAACCATTGCTTGGACTAAATGAATTTGGAGTTCTGAAACTGGATTTTTTTAATTCCTTTGACATTACATTCCCAAACCATCATATTGATTAATTGTATTACCATTTTAAAGAATATACATGGGCTGCCAGGTATGGAGGGGAAACAAATTGATGTTCCATAACCTCAGTCTTCTGACATTATTGAGATGAAGTGGAGACTTCCACAGAACTGGTGCCCAGACTTGAGCCAGATGTCAGCAGTTATTTTAATGTTAATATGCTGGCAAAGTTGACAGAACCAAGGAAATCAAAAGTTACAAACTCCTCTTGCGATCCAGAAAATATTTCAGTGTTTCATATTACAGTGGTGTTGCTTTCCTGAATCTGTGAATTATGGAGGCAGTCACAGTCTTAATTATTTGAATCATTACTGGTTTTGTAGTCAAACAAATCTTTACCATGATTGACTGTTTTCCTATGAATTTAGAGATGCAATTAGATTAAGGGCTGTTCTGTGCTGTTCTAGCTGAAGGTGAAGAGAGATAATTATGATGCATTTGTCATTAATATGGCAGGAAAATTGTTATTATAAGAGGGTAAAGAGTCAGCAAAGATACAATATCATAACTTCTTTTTTAAGCAGTCAGGAAGTGTACTATAATGAAGATCATATTTGCTTGGGGTGGCTGCATGAGGTCTGTGTGAGCTGTTCAACATGATTCCTGAGGCTTTTTTGCTAGACTCCCCTAGTTATCTCAGGATTAATTTTTTGAAAAGTACAATGAATATGTTAGTGTCTTATGGTTTAAGCTAATCACATAAAATATCAGAAGATTAACTGCTAGAACATGTATTAAAATTAGAAAACAGAGAATTAACTTTAGAAAATTGATTCTGAAAGCATGTGTAGCTCATTTGCTTTAATACTAGGGTCAGATGAGCATAAAGATTCAGATTTTGGCTTGTCCAGACTAAATTAGGTTGCATTCAGTCCCCAAATGCATCACTTGGGGCTATTTTTAGACCTGGTTGTCTTCCTTTGATAGGAATAAATATTTTCAAAATTAAAGCTTTTCAGAACAATAAATGAATTTCAAAGTAATTTTAATAGGAATGTGTTGAATGATTTTCATTATGTTGATTTGGTTTTAGGAAATATATTACTTTTCCATGTGCTTGCTATAGTGAAATATCATTTTTAAGGCACATATACAGTATATTAATATTCTGTTTTATGATTTTGTGATTAAATCAAAATAAAAGATGGCATAGTTCTGAGTCATAACTCTTACCTTCAATCAGGGTGATAGTGTTTTTCCAAGATTTCAATAATTCAGTATTCATATACTCCAAAGTCTTACTTACAGAGCAGGAGTCTTCTTGAAAGTCCCTGAATGTGCTTAAATGAAAGGAAGAATTCACAACAGACCAAGAGTGGTGTTTAATATCTTATTATTTATGTGTTCTTCCAAAAGCTACAGAGAATTAGGGAGGAGTGAAGCAGATGAATGAAGATGGAATATATAAAAAATAACTCAGGCCAGATAAAAGCTGGTGAAAGGAGGAGGGTGGTTAGGGATGCAAATAAATCAATAAATAAATTTTCGTAGTCTGTCCGTAGCACTTAATCCTTGTGTAATAACTGGAAAGGAAATGTCTTTTATGCTGAACCTATCTTAAAAAAAAGATGTGAAAGCCAACACATATCAGTTGTGCTTTTCTGACCTTAAAATTTCTTTATATGTGTAATACAGAAATAATACATGAATTTTTATGTAAAGTCATTAACCTGTCTTTAACATAGCAAGGACACGATAGCTACCATGTTAGTCCCATTTCAATAAAATCACTTTTGCATACCAAAATACTGCACATAAGTAGAACTAAGATGAACATGAACCTGTGATTTTATTGTTGTGTGATGTCTGTATAGTTAACCAGTGTCTGAGTTGTCTTCAACACAGTTATTCTTGTGTCATAAAAACATCACTAAAACCAATCCTTGGTCTAGAATATAAATGTCAGTCTTTAAGTGCACTGTAGTACAGTATAGAACTAAACAATTCAGAATGTTTTATTTGAAAGTATAGAGAAACTCTGACTATTTTATTCTTTTTTCTGGATTCCCAATACATTTCCTGCAGTTGGTAGCTGCAAGCAATATCCCTCTATGCTTCTTTTGCTGACTTCTGAATTCCAAAGCCGAGATAGCACTAAACAGGGTTCTTCAAAGTGTATTTTAGCAATCTGTTATATGTTTACAGCCATGTGTGTCTAGACCTATCATGCTCCATTCTGAAACTTCTGCTTTATAAACCTTTGGGTAAATGTGACTGTTAAGAGTAATTTTATCAGATCTAAGAGAAAAAAAAGAAAAAAACATGAAATTTAAGTGAGAAGTAGTACTTTTTTCATTTCAAACTGAATGTACAGAAGTTTCCTGGAGAATATAATCCTGCTCCAAGCTGTTGGAATGTGTGTTTTGGCCTCTATGATCTGTTCACTTTTTTATGGGGATTTTCTTAACTTTAATTGGGCTCTTCACAAGAGGCTGCTTTTACAGTGTCAGATTTGAAATTGGTGCTATGTAATTGGTATTTTCTAAGTCATAGTTTTGTCATACATCTGATTACTTCTTTGAATTGCTTGCTTGCTTGTGATACTTTTGGAGGAAAGAAAATTTTGAGGCATTTTAATTTCCTTTCCAAAAGGGGCACTGCATGTCTTCAGCACTTGACACAACGATGCAAGGTGGTTTGGGTATTAACCCACCACAGTCAGAAGTGTTGAGTTCCCTTTCTGAACACACTATGTTCAGCACCAGGGCTTTTTGGTGTGATATCATTCCTTGCTGGTGTCACTAAAATTAGAAGCATATAGTATTTTGTAATGCTGTTATAATGAGTACCAATGAAATAAGAAAGATTTGACATTTCCTCCAAAGAATCACTGTCTCAGAGGCTATTGGAAACCTGTAACTCTTCAACAGGCAGATATTAATTGATGCTGTGTCACAGTGAGATTCCTATTGAACTATTTATTATACAGATATTAGAGTGAAGCAAAGTGCTTGGGTTAACGTTATTGCAGTCAATTATCACCAAATTAGGAATTATTAACCTACTTTTAAAATACCTTTATGATATTTCCTCTGGTTTATTAAACTGTAAGGTCACCAGAGGAAAGATTTTAGCATGTATATTCTTTGCTATTATGAGTTAATATGCACACTTTTCTGTCAAAATAACTTCAATGTAGTAGTGTTTCCATTTGGATGGGACAAATCTATTAGCTTCATTTATATTTATTCCCATAAGAGTTGACAGAGTGTCTAAAAGCTGTCAAGGTAGTATCAACTGATTTCTAGAAGTAAAAATGGAACTTGATTTTGACACTCAGTCTTACAATATGGAACCAAATATTAAGAAACATCTACTTAGAGAATTGACTAAAAGTTATCGAAGCAGAACTAAACCTTTCATATGCTGTTTCTGAAGTGTAATTGAGCATATAAATATGAAGGTGGATATAAATTCAGGCTCTTTCAATGAAGAGAGCTTTCTCATGAAAATGCTAGATTTCAGAATTGCCATAGCAACAGTGCTGTTTCAGAAAGGGACTAGCACTATATATTTTCACTGTTATATTTCCGTTTCAATACATTTTCTTTAAAATTACTCATTTTCTGGACCTCGTAATGTTAAGGGAGTGTCATACATGTGTGCTGGCTCCAGGGTCTCTGAAGAAAAATATTTAGCTAATAGGAATTGATGTACAAAGCCATAAAACGTACATTGTATGTACAGCATGTCTGAATAAAAAACAGTGATAATTTAGCAGTGAAAAAGCAGCGCAAGATTTTTAGTGTAAGTAGTACTCTATCTGATTTTAAATTATTTAATATAGTTTTCTCATTTATTGGAGACAAAGGGAAATCACTTTTTGCAATTAGTAATAATTTTGAGTTTAAAGAGAAAAAAAGGTTTTTCCATTTAATATACTAATTTATTTAGCCCTTAGTGTTTTAACCTCTCACATATATGAGGATATTCTTTACATAAAGATGAGTTAATTTGTTTTTAGTGCTTTATATGAAGTAAATAAATGAACTTTCTTTAAATATTTGGGAAATGTGCACTTTGTTTGAAATAAATATGTTTCAAATATATTGTCTCCAATTTTGTCCTCAGTAATGTATTTATTTTCCTTTCTTTTCAATTAACAAGGCTTCTATTGACAGGCTGTTCTTATGTCCACTCTGCCAGGAAGCTAATTATCTGAAGACATAACAAAGAATGTATAATTAACTAGAGCATCCTAATTGCTCTATTTACATTTTTAAGTTTAAAAGGGGCAGTAAAGACGATCTCTTGTGATGTCACATAGAGTGGGTTCAAGTGGCTCACAAAATTGCACTTAAAAAAAGAAAGATATGTCTGATTTTTACCCACATTCTATATTTACAGTCCTCTTATCTGGAATTGGTATCTCTCCATTAAGTATGTGTTTAATATTTTATCTTTTTTACAGGCTTTACTTTGGTGGGTTTATTCCATCCCTTCTGTAGTTCTGGATATGGAAAAAGACTTGTCCATTTGCCATTTGCCACTGCTGTGGTGCCTCTGGTGCTAGAAAAAGTTATTTGATGTAACAAAATAATCCAACTTCCATAAGACATAAGTAATGTCTGAACTGAAATTAAAGAGTTTCAGAATTATAAAACAACAACTTTAGTTCTCTTTTAAAGACACCACCAGTAGCAAGGATAGGATAAACTGAAAAAACAGAATTCTCTTTAGCTGAATCTTTGCATTATTTTTCATAAACTACAAAGGGAAATTCCGCAATGGGAAACATTTTTATGATTATCCTAAACAGAAACCAGAATCTTCTTTCATCCACTGAGAATTCTTGTTTCTCAGCCACAAAAACAGTTTTTTTCTTTTGAAATCTGTTTTCTATGCTGAGATCCGACAGACCTCAGCTATCTGCTAGTGCAGGATATTCAGTATTAGATGTTCTTTTTGCTAAAGGCCATGACCTTCAGATTCCTGGATTTCTGACTTTGTATTCAACATAAACCTGACATACTGCATGTGTTGACTTCCTTGTCCTGAGGACAAGTTTGCTTGAGTTAGGTTTGCAGTTAAAAGTCTTTTAGAGGGGTGAAAAGTTATTTCTAATCTATATAAATGTTTTCCACTGGTGATACAATTATATTAAGGTCAGTTGAGAGGTAAAATGGAAAATATTTATGTATTAGGTAGCGCATTTATATTTTCAATGAGTACAGCTCATAAACTCTGTGTAAAAGGGGAACACACACAATGCCTTATCAAACCAGAAACTGCTTAGGTATAACATCAGACTGAGCTAAACTCAATTCTAAATATAAAAAAGTGTCATTTTTTCTTTTAGAAGAACATTCACAGACTACATTAATGCACATGCTTGTGCATGTGTGTACACTAAGAATGTAATAAAAGCAAATGAAATTAAGGAGGTTTGAAAAATCATTTTAAAAAGTCTATCATAAAGCATGTTCATTCCTGCTGCGTCACATAAGACAGTGGAAGAAAGACTATTTTGTTATTTGTTTGCAATACTCCTGGCTTCATTATCCTCCTCTTCTGCATAGCACAGCACCATTGCAGCTGTTGTGGAGTTGCAGATATTCTGATTCGCAGTAAAACAGAGCACCAGCCTAAGAGCAGGCTTTGTGTGCCCCCAGTTAGAGGATCCTGGCCATGTGTATGCTCCAGGCAGTTTTTACAGCTGGTGGGAAATGTCAGGACCCTGCTACGGCCTCGTGGCTCTGATGACATTCAGAAAGGGCTGACCTTTTATGTTTCACTTTATGTCCACGAACCAAGAGCTCTTACACCTGTCTGGTCTGGCCAGTTGCTGCTCCTCTGTGAGGAAAGGCTACTGTTGAGTTGTGTTTGCTCAGTTGACCCAAGGCTACCTGGGTCACTCCTACTTTTTGAGCAGCTTTAAAAGTTTTGTTTGGTTCTATCTGTAAGTGCTACACCATATGCCTTGCCATCTGTTGTTTGCGTGCCTTATTTTAAGGAAATATGTAGACCATTTTGAATAAAGGCACTTCTATTGAAAGTGGCATTATGCACATGTTCTCCAAGCACACCTTGATAGGTAGAGCTGAACCAAGCCTTAGTGCTCTTAAAATTGTTGTGATTGCAGCAGTCTTGATGGACAGAAGAAAAGCAAAGAGTAGCAGATGGATTAGAAGTCAGACTTTCATTTCAGTGACTCTCAGTTTCACCGCTTTGTCTAGAGACAAAGCAGGTATTAGAACTCTAAAAACAATTCTAAAACATCTAAAAAATACCTTAAGGTATCTCTTCTCTTTTTTCACTTTTAATCAGGAAGGACACATAATGAACTATAGAATATAATTTCTTGGCATCAGATTGATGCTGAATTTTGTCATATAAAGATGTTAGCTTTGGAAGAACATTTTAGAGACTTTCCATTTAAGTATGATCTTGGAAGTTTCTGAAGATTGAATAGACAATGATATACTATGATTAAAAAAATTAAATTTGGTTATCTCCTCTGCTTTCTCACATCTCACATCGTCTGAGTACACTGGTGAGCAAATGGAAGCAACGGGAGATGAAATCAACCAGCTCCCATCCTATCCCAACCCTGAAAGGAGATACCTTTTATATGGTTGAGCTTCAAGATTTGGCCAAACCCCAGAATTTCCAATTCACAAAGAAAATTTTCAATTTGATATTAGGCCAAATCAGACCAAAATTAAAAGTTATCTAAATTACCTTGAAATTAGGCATGCTTTAGAATTTATCAATTTCTCTTTTCACTTTCAAAAACCTTTAGTAATCACTTTCAATTCCAGAAGAAACCCACCGACCTTCAGTGATACCATTTGTCCCCCTTACACCGAGGTGACCTGGAAGTAGCAGTTGCTGAGGAAGGGATGACCTGGTGACACTGCAGTCCCCAGGAGAGAATTTGTGTTTGTGCAGTTTGCCAGCAACCAAGGCAGGGCTTCATCAAAACCCTGTCTTGAAACTGGCAAAACTTACTCAGGCCTGAGGCCTCTCTAGAAAAGCATTTCTGGCAGTGTGAGTGGTGAATGTCTGTGAGAACAGCAGGCTACAGGAGATTTTGTGAGCAGAAAACATACTGCTTGATTTGTCAAGCGAGCTGCTTGGTCTTTCTTTCATTTAAATATGACAAGTAAAACAGGCTCCACTAATCAAGTCTCTTAATCAGATAATTGTATATATTTTGGCATCTTGATTCAGTAAGAATGATGGAATGCTGGTAGGCTGATGTCAGATAAAACAGGTTTGAGCAATACATTAGTGCCACACTCATGGATTCAGTGCTGGACAGGATGCACAAGAACTGGGACTTCAGAGACCCTGGAGACACTTTTAAGAAATATCCCTTTTGCCATCCATTTCCAGAGGGCTGGATGCTCAGTTCTGGAGTTAATATCACTACTGGTGTTAGATTGTAAAAGGCTGTGGGTACATACCACCTTTTAACCTGGCCGTTTACAGATTTCATCATGTAAAGCCAGTGACTCCATATTGCAGCATATTCCTTGTGTTCATTGTGGGTTGGGTTGTTTTCTCAGCCTTTGTTACAAGCGGTATCTAAGCTAAATTTCTGCTCTATGTTGGCCTTCAGCTTTTTGTTATTTCCTGTGCAATAGCTGCACTACAACACTCTTCTACACAGAATAAGGATGTCACTGTTAATTATTATTATTTACGTGATTTTATTTTAGTAACAAACACTTTCTTTTAAAGTAGAATAAAAATGCTTTTTTCTCCTCCTCTCTTCCTGGTTTATGTGTTGAAGAAGGACTAACAAATTTGTCCTTAATTATTTTAACTTGAAATAATGGGAAAGAAAACCCCAACATTGTAGAGTTTTTGTAGCTGCTGCCTTAATTCTAATAATTTCTTCTGTAGTTCCATTTGTAAGAAACACTTTTAAATGCAGCAAGTTGAAGTATGAAATATATGGAGCTTAGATTTATTTTTTATATGTACATTAAATATTTGAGTTACGTTTGTTTCAAAGCTTTTTCATTGCATGCTGCATCATCAGAAGAAAGCTCTTAAAATGTATACTCTTGTGATCTGAAGTTGCCTTCTTTCCCTAAATATGCCAGCATGTGCAAGATATGCTTTGAAATTAATAATATTGAAAAACAACTCAGCAGTTGTATTTGCCTTATTTAATTCCTGCTGAGATGATTATGCTTCTATTAGCTGTGCAATTATATTGCAGAGCTCACTTGAAGTATCTCAAGCTGTAGCTTTTTTGATTCTGACTATTTTAGTACTTCACAGAAAACTTCAAAGGTTGAACCACAGTGAATAGATCTTACCAATTTATATTTCTGACTTTGAATTACATTGGCTAACTTCTGTCTTATTTATTTTTAATAAACATGATGTTTAAATGTGATATTTTTGCATATGAAGAAATGTGTTTAGACAAATATAACTCTATAGAGGTTAGGCACATGGAAGTAGCCATATGACAATTTAAGATTTCTATGAATTTCTATATGAAGCTCTACTTTAACAAATATTCAAAGTTAACAAGTTTTGTCTAGGTTTGGTTCTATTAAATATAATTTCAGGTCAAAGAAAAAGCCTAAAGAGTTGGTGTTTGAAGAATGAATGAAGTGGAGGTTAGAAGACCTCTTTAGGGGTCTCATTTAAAGCAGAGATAATTTGTTGAAATTCAGCTTTGAAATGTTGTTGGACCTTGTGATTGTACAACTAGGTTCCATTGATTAAATGTCAAAATACCAAACCACTTGGATATTGGGTTGGGATTTGTGTTTGTTTTAATTTAGGTGAGTATTCCTCATGGAAGAGTTGTGGTTTGCAGCCAATTTAATCTTAGTCTTATATAGTAAATTTTGTTTGTAACATATAAACATTACAATCTCTTAATGAATGATATTGCATTTCTGAGGGGCTTTTGGTGGTGTTTGTTGGATTGGTCTTTTTTCCAGCAATTTCTGTCTTTTTTGTTCATTTTATTCAATACTGGACAAAAATATAAGTGCAATCAAGAGAAATAAACATGTAAATCTCTAAGAGACATAATTTGTAAAAAATTCTTCAGCAAAGATATCAAAAATAGCACTGATATGAAACAAGAACTACAAAAAGTCATTCAGAATGACTTTTAAAAAGACAGTTTATAATGTTTTACTGTTCCATGACACAAACAGCTAAATTTGCACTTTCTGAACTTTCTACAGTGAAAAAAGGATTTGATGAAGGCATTTGTTTACTCCATAGTATGTCTTGATGTGATCTTAGATTTAATAACCAAACAGAATCACCTTATAAATAAATTATCTGAAGGCATATTTTTAATAATAAAATACATTATATAATATATAAGCAATATTTATATCGTGTTTAATTATATAATATAAAGTTATTATATTGCATATAATATTATATGTAACATAATAGTTATTAATTATAATGATTAATATGGTAATATGGGTATATTTTTATTTTTCTATTATAATATATAATATAAAGGTCTGTTCCCATTGAAACTAACCATCCAAAGCCCATTTTATTTTGTGAATTGTATGTATTTTTGAAAACATGTCTTCTATTTCAACTTGCATTTTGAATGCATCCTTAAATTGTGAGTGGTAAATTATCAGAAGTTATGAGAAGTGGCTCTAAGCAAATAGTGCCATAGCAATAAAACTATTATACATAACAGAGTTCACAGTTCACAAGCATTTTCAGAAATTCTGAGACCTTTCACACATGAACAGAGCAGGCACATCTTATGCAGAGTAAATCCAACATTTCTTTGCTGTATCAGATTTAATGTGAATATACTTTGAGATTACACAGCACATGAGCAGAGGTTATTCGGGATTTTTGTCTGTGCTGCCCTTGATGAAAGCACTTAGACAACCAAACTGCACTGCATAGTATATACAGGATGTCACTGCGTATTTAATCCAAACAGAAGTGATTTATCCCTGCAAATTGTGGAGAAGAAAAGTGAAAGTGATGTTGTCACATTTACAGGCACAGATTTCACAGTGGAAGTGGAAAATACATTGAAGAAAAAAGCTAGACTAAGGCAACATATTGACTCCCTTTGAATAATATTTCCTTGAGACCAGCAAGTTTTTGAAAACTTCAGGCTGGAAATCTTCAGTTGAATCTTGTGGGAATAAAAAAGATCAGAGGCTTATTTAAAGGAAGAATACTTCAAATGGGAAGGTAGCTGAAATACAGGCAAGAGCAAAATGTGCAGAAATTTCTGCTGTGAGTGACAGCTTTGGTGAGAACTTGAAGTCAACTGCATAGGTTTTGTTTTTTGCAGACCCTAAAAAATGTACTCATGAGTTCATCCTCCCCTGTTGGCTGGGATTAGGGGACCTTTAGGTTGTTTGGGTTATTTTAAAGAGAGTTGAGTGTGTGAGTGTGGTAGGAAAACTTAGGGTTCTTTGTTTTACATCTCCTTTAAGGGCGTAAAGCAACTGCTGCCATTGGAAGGGCTCTTGGGAGCGCTATGGTGGTGGAGAAGCTCTGCTGAACCAGCCCCAGAGATATGTGGCTGAATAAGTCCTGGTGTGGTCTTAGAAACAGCACAAATATCAGACAGAGTTTCCATTTGAGAATTTCTGAGAGAGGCTAGACTTTAGAATAACATCCATCTTTAAGTGTATAAAGGTTATCCTTTTAAAGATGTGTGAAAATCAAGGGATAAATCTCATCAAACTCAACTCTCTTGCGAGGCTAAAACTGCAGCAGGTTATGACATTGTGTTCATAGGTGTAGGAAGATTTTGCTACTCTATGACACAGATGGCTACAGGAATAAAAATTTGGAATGGGATATTCATATAGATGATTTATATATGATAGGTTTTTGTAGATAAGGAAGTTTGAGAGAAAAAAAAATTCCAAAAATTTGTCTAAGAGTTGTCTAAGACCCTATGGCAGCAGGGCCTAGGGGTCATGGTCGATTATCTTCGAGGTCCCCTTGCAAACCAAACCATTAAAGCATTAAAGTAATGAAAGTAGATATGAAAAATTTTGGAAGGCCAAGCCCAGACTGATGGGAGTAGTTGTCAGTGTTGAGTTTTGCTAAAGTGAGGACAACTAATGTGTGATTAATATATCTTAATAATGATCAGGAGCGTGAACAATCCTAGAGTACTTTACACATCACAGGTAGAAGAATCAAGTAAAATACATCAAATCATGCTTTTGCAATGTGTGTCATCTTTTTAAATGAGTCAAATTATGAATTAGCTAGAGGAGGAAAGCAAATAGAATATTTTATGATGCTCTATGTGGGATATTTTATTAATAAATCTTATAGCAATGTGCCTGCTTCTTTCGAACATGCAATTTTGAAGTTGCCAGAGTATAACTTACTGCTGATGGTGAAAAGGAACTCTAATTTAAGGAAACATTTTGCATATCAGTTAAAACAATAACCTGATCTTAAACATTTGCTAAGGAGGTAAATTTTATGCTCAGAATTAGGCCCAGGATAGTTGTCAGAGCTTTATTTTAAAATAATTGAAATATGTGTAAAAGTTTCATGTTGTGAAAAAAATTAAAACAGGAGCATGGATAATCCAAATTAAGAAGAATGAGCAAGATGAAACTCTCTGATCCAAGGCAGGAACATATCACACTGGACATTTATAAAGTAGAAAGCTTTCTTCTCCCATCTGTACAAGGCTTTCTTAAATTTATTTCCATACACATATATTTTTTTAAACTGTGCTTGCTAAAAGTTAATGTTCTTGTTATTCTTTTTTCTACCTGTCAGCTATGGTGTCAGAAACGCTATGTTTTTTCTGTTTTGTATAAGTAAATAAATATACCAAATGGTCTTCAGGACAGATTGCTAAGATTCAACATCAACACTAAATGTTCTTTTGAACATTTTAATGAAGTTTAAAATGAATCTTGCATTTCCAATAAGAAATCTTGCAGAGAAGAAAAAGTCCAAAAGCAAGTGTAAAATTGTTGCTGAAGCTAGTACATGTTAGTAATTAAAAAAGACAGTTGGTTGCCTTTTTCATTTCTGTTTTTTTAAGCTTAAGAACCCACTCCTGCTGTGCAGAGTTAGAAGTCCATCCTGATACCTCTTTTGTCATCAGTACTTTTGCATGCACATAAAGACAGAGATTTAACTATTTGAGGCTGCTGGAAGGGCACAGGGCCCCAGATGTACATAGATGAAGTGCCTTGTAAGCAATAATTTCTTATATCCTTGTCATATAGAGCTAAGCCTACTTTAGACAATGAAGTAAGCTAAGTGATTTAGGTGCTGACCTCCATTTATTATCTGCAGCCTTACTTGGATTTTTGGGGGGGATTTATATGCATTTAGGGTTTTTTTATCTTGAATATAGTTTCTTTTCTCCATAGGTGACAAACCCCAAGGATTGCTAACAAATGCAGTTTCTCGTAACTCCCTTCTCTCTTCAATTATCCTGAATAAAATACATTGAATTAATTTTCTGTTTTCCTAATTATTTTTTCAATTCCATCCCCAAAGAGATACAAAGAAAAATTAGTTTTTGCTGTGTTACTTAAGTGTGTAACTGCTATTGAACAGTAGCAAACAAAGTGGTCTGAGCAAGTGTGTATAAAAAAGTAGGATTAATAGTGGTAGGCTTTTAAAAGATCAAAACTTGACAAGACAAAATTGGTTATTTGACAGTTACAGAATTGGCAATTAAAAAGAACACAGTAAGTATCTTACTTCTGAAGGCAGGAACATGCACTGCTGTTTGATTAAAGCTGGCTTGTAGACTTTATTCTTCATTCAGCCCTTGCCACTTCGTATAGAAAGGTCCACAAAAGAAATAGCTATCCACTGAAGTTTGAAGGGTGAAGCAAGATGGAAGAAGAATTGTTTACAGTGAAACAAGAGGTCAGCAGAAGCTAAGCGGTTCTGTTGTGAAACAAAAAGAAATTAAATATCAGGAACAAATTACCAGACAAGGTCTTACCAAGCTGTAAATAAATTTTCTTTTTATAAAGGTGGTAATTGTTTGCTTATAGCATAGAATTTTTCTGGTTGTTTTATGCTGTGATGGCACATAACAAGCTTAATCTAATTTGCTTTTTGCCTCTCTCTCTGGTGAGAGAAAAGTGAATTTACTGGTGTGCTGAGCTGTGGATTATATTGTCCAAAGGAGTACTTTTGGATGTTTCAGTGTTTTGCTTTATTTCTTCATTAATTCTAATCTTTCTTCTTCATTCCTGTAGATATAGTAGACATCCACTACAACATCTTTGTTTCCCAGCCACTAGTGCTGGCCCAGAGACACCCCATCCACACTCACAGTGGGGGTGTGCAGTCCAACCCCTCCCTTTGGTGACCTGAGGGGTGACAGCCCCAACCTGGCCTGGCCTGCCTGTCCCTCCTGAACTGCCTGGAGCCCCCACCCCAGAACTCCAACCCTGGCACTTAAACTTAGTGGGAAAAAATCCACAAAACAGTGGTACCAGGAACAAAATAGCTCTGCCTATCTCAGATTATAGGCTTGAGAGCTCATTAAGGTAGAAATTATTTTCTCTCTCAGTTATGTTTCCTTAGGAAATTATTGGAAAATCACTGAGAAAAAAAACTTAAGAACATCTTCACTGCAACTTATCAGAAACAATCATACCAAAAACCCCAACAATATCCATTTCTATTTGTGCTTGCATCTTTCTGAAAGGAATTTTCCTTTTTTCGGTGAGACAGGGATGGCCAAACTTCTCTTCATGAGCAGTTGCAGGAAGGCATGCTGATGAAATGGAGGTGTTCCTGACACAACATCCTCAGTGATCTTCATTTTCTGTTTTTATAAATTCCAGAAAATTTTATTAATGTTTAATGAACGCCATGAGCCCAACACGATGCCTGTCTTAATCATTAAATATTCCAAGTTCAGATCTCTGTTATAGGGACATGTAACTGCAGTCGCAATTTACATATTAGTAGTAATTTTAACATTTTTCTCGATCACAGGTGAAAGAAATCTCACTAATGAAACAAATCAGTGTCTCTTGCTGTTTATTTGGTTTGTAGAAGATGAAAAGTTGTAAAAATTAAACAGTTCTGCAGAATTCTTCAGATTTATTTTTTTTTCAGAGATTATTATTAAAGGAAATTTGAAGTATGTACCCTTTCCAAGTCAGTCATTCATAAAATGTTCCTATTTCATTCTGGATGGGACTTTCAAGTAGAACTTCAAGTGAAACTCAGAGAACAGTAGTTTCCAGTTCTGAGGTACCCCAAAAGAATCAGTTAAAAAGAACTGAGTAGTACACAATAGTCTAGTAATTTCCCTCTCTTCTTTTTAGGTTGTGTTTTGTGTTGGTTTTTTGGTCTCCTTTTTTTTTTTTTTTTTCTTTTTTTTTAAATATATTCTAGCAATCAGTAATAAGTTAAAAAATAAAGTAGTGGTAATTTTAGTTAACTTTTTAAAAGAAAGATCTGCATGAATCTTGGCTTTTTACATAGGGTAAAACTGAGCCATTGACTTGCTAGCTGTCAGGGTGCTCTTTGTAATTTTCAGGAAGGAACTAAAAGTAAAACGCCTTAGGTTAATTCCAAGTCAAAGGGAATTTCAAAAGTCTAGCTTTTTCTTGAAACAAAGTTGCTGAGGTTTTACCACTCATTGCCAGAAATCATTCTAATACTGTAACTGCAGCATTCTGATTGCTATATATATTTCCTCATGACTTTTAGGGAATGCAGTCACATAAAAATGTTGACATTAAATAACTGAGAAACAGTATTAGGCTAATTGTACTCTTTAACTAAAGATGACATGAAAAGTCAGATTATACAGAACAATAAATGTACAGTAGACTAAAGTCTTTATTGTGCCTGTTTTGAGAGAAACCTGCAATGGAATTTATAGAAGTTTATTTTCTATTTTAAAGGAATTAGACCCAAGACTTTTCTGGGTTATCCAGGGATAAAAGAGATCTCCTTGGTTTAAGCTGGCATTGCCCTGCAGGAGACCTGAAGGATGACTTGCACAGGACCTGATGGTGTTCTCCTCTGTAATAGGCAGCCTACAGCTGCCACATCCAGGGACAGCTCAAGTTTTGGAGTTACTACAAAGGTAGAATGGCACATATTGCAATAGCAGGCAAGTGCCTCTTCTAAAGCAAGCCTTTTGTGTTGGGGGGAGTTTGGCAGACAGATTTAACCTGAGGGACTGGTATGAACAGCAGGGGAAAGTTGTTCCATCCAGTTTCACAGTTCTTCAAGGAACTCTCTTTTTTGCCACAGAAGCTTGGCTTGACTGTTTAGTGCCCATCAAACATTTTTCTTCCTGCTCTTGTATCCTTTTGAGCATACCCTTAATCCTTCTGATTTGATAGCTGTCACAACAGAGATTAAAGCAGCACTGATTGATAGAAAGTTAATCATGGGCAATGGTTACTTTTCCATCCCTGAATTTGGGATGCTGTCTTGAGGTTTTAGGGATCACCTGCTGTTGTTAGTAAATCAGTGCAGGCTGTGCTTCAAAGCTCACATGCCATCTGATAGAGCTTGGTGTTGTGCTGAACAGACTGTGTGTGTCTGATTCTCAGAATTAACTGTGACAGCAAGATCATTTTGGCAGATGGTTGCTGTGGCATGAGAATAGGTATATTTGGAAGATGATGGTGTTATTCTATTTCCTGATGATCATACCTTTGCTTATGGAAAAGATTTTCCTTTGGCCTGGTTTTGTTTTTTTGTTTTTTCATATGCAAATATATGAATTGTAAAGTCATTCCTTGGTTGTTTTTTTCTTTTTTTCATTTCCTTTAAGATAACTTCTGCATACCAAGCATGTCCTTTGGCAAGTAAATGAATGTACAAAGAGGAAATGTAAAACGTTTGCCATATTTCCTTTTTCATCAGCTCCTAAAATTTCCTCCTACAGACTATTTTATTTCATTTTGTTTCTTATAAGGCTCCATTCCCTTGAGATATTGTTTAAGCAGCAACTCATGTCTGTCCTCACTTGCGTGTGCCTTGGGCAAACAGACGCAATTGCTGAGTAACAGGCATCAGAACTCTGAGTGTCAGTGTTTGGTTTTCAGGCTTTCAGCAAGATTGCAAAGGGAACACAAAGCTCCACTGGGAAACTGAGCATCAGTATTTCATTTAGTGGTACCGGTAGATTATGAAGCACTGTGTGTGAAGCGGGTTTTTTTTCAGTAAACTGTGGAAAGAGAATTCGGAATTTTCTGTATTACCAAGTCAAATGTATAGAAGCTGTTTGAAGATTACAGACAAATTCTCAGATCTGAATTTCAGATCAACCTTTTTTTTTTTTTTCTTAATTTTATAAAATATACTTTGGTAAATGAGGTGAGATAAATAAGAAAGTTGCCTTTTCCAATAAGCTCCTCTCTTAAGAGGTCTATCAGTCATGAAGTTTTCTCATGGTTAAGAGAGGAAGGTAAGCTTTTCACTGTATAGACAGAAGGTTTTATACTAATATTAATCAGCTCAATTTCAGTTTAACACAATGGGCATTACAGATAAAAACAAATCCTTTGAAAGGAAGTTTTAATCTCACTGAGTCTGACCACTGAATGAGTGCATGATGCAGATGCATTATTATCCCATGTTCAGTGAGTATTTACTGAATAGTGACATTACTCTGTCAGTTATGAATAGGTCTATGCCATGAGAATTCTTTCTACACAAAATTGATTATATGTCAAATATGTACAGATAGAAGATAATAAATGGCATTACACTGAATAGCATAATGGTGACTATTGCTAAGAATACCTTGAGGGATTTTACATTCATCCTTTTTCAGCCATAGTTGCCTAATTTCATCTTTTAAATCTCTGGGATTTCTTATGCTCATTCCACTGGGTATGAAACTTCATAAACTACTTCTGGGATATAAATTATATTTTTACCTAATCTCTCTCTCTCTCCCCCCTCACCTCAAGCCTGGAATTCCTGTTATTAGGAATTCATATGCAGGTATTAGCATACAATTGTTATAGGAATTATTTTATATCACTCCTAATAAGATAGGAAATGTATATTTTTTTTAAAAATACAGAACATATCATGTGTCTCTTCTTCTGTGCTTAGTTTTCTGGGCTTAAAATCCATACATAGGTCTTTTTAATTCTCTCATGAAAGCAGTAATGATACTTCAAAGAGGATTATAGGAAAAAAAGATATCATATTTCCATGGGGAACATGTAGCTTCTGGGTTTGTTTCTGTGAGCAAACTGTACTCCGTGACACAAAGGGAGAAATTATCCCTCTGTGATCACTCTCATATTACACAGGAACTTAGATACCCCTGTTATCATTTCCTCACATTCTTCTTCATTCACTTTTTTATGTACAAAAGTCTTTTAAATTAGTGGGTGTTAAAATTTTCAGAGTTTTCTAAAAATCAGAACATGATATAGTGCAATAGACAACTTGGTGAGAACAGTAATTGCTGGGGATGCAATGTGAAGGAAGCTACAAAGTTGCTTTATATGCAGAGTAGAAATAGTTGGTATTAATCCCAAGGGAATGCAAAGTAAGTTTTTTATCTAAAAATGATGCTTCTTTCTCTCAGCTTGATGCACATAGATGTGAGGATTAATGAATGTGTGCATTGTGTTTATGTGGCCAGGTTTTTGTAGCCAGGGAGTTATAAGGTGGCTTCTGTAAGGGTCAATTTAGGTTAGAGATAAGGAATAATTTTTTTACAGTGAGGGTGTTAAAACACTGGGAAAAGTTGCCCTGAGAGGTGTTGGAAGCCCCATGCCTGGAAACGTTCAGGGTAAGGCTTAACAGGGCTCTGAGCATCCTCTTGTAGTTGAAGATACCTCTGCTCATTGCACAGGGGTTGGACTAGGTGGTTGTCAAAGGTATCTTAAAACCATTATATGATGTTATGAAAGAGTGGGAGGATGACATTTTAAGAGCTGAATTTATGAATTTATATTAATCTTATTTGACTGATAATAAATTAAATTAATTTTCCCTAGCCATGTCTGTTTTACCCATGGTAACTGGCGAGTGATCTCTCCCTGTCCTTACCTTCATCCATGAGCCTTTTGTTTTATCTTCTCCCCTCAACCAGCTGAGGAGGGCACCTGGAATCCAGCAGGGGTCAACCCACCACAGTGTGCATAAACAGGATGAATTTTTTTCAGAAATAAAGTACGGGGCTAGTTTGTTTGTTTGTTTGTTTGTTATTAATGTGTGTTGTTTTTGTTCTGATTGAATCTGAAGAGAATCTGGAGAGGACAATTTTCAGATGACAATAGTCCTGTCTAAACTGAATTCATCCTGCTTCTGCCTCCTGTCAGCAGGGTTCATAGAAAAGTGGGCATTGTCGGTATCTTTGGGTGTGTCACATGAATGCCACTCAGAAGCCTCTTATAAATACAGTTGCTGCAAAAGCTGCTGTGGGAGTAAAACAGTTATGGCAAGCCAGGTTTCCACAATGTGTCTTTTCCATTTAATTTTCTTTTTCATTAAAATATGACTTTTTCTTTGGAGAAGTAGTTAGCATTTATTATGAACAATGAACTGACAGCCGTTTTTTTTGTCACAATCTGAAATGTTTTTGACAGTCATTTCCAAGATTGCCTGTGGTACCATGCAGTGTTCTTCAGCACAGTTTTTAGCTTTGGGTGGTATAACTAATGTGGCTGGACTGCATGTTTAAACAAAGTCTTCAGCTTTCTGAAATACTTAAGCTCTGCTTCCAAGTGTATTCCTGAATTTTATGAACATGTGAGACCTTAGGTTATTTTATGAACTGTTTACTGAAGAAGTATCTCTCAGACATATATTTGTGTCACATTTAATGTATTGTTGAGACCAATGACAAAAACATATCCAAAATTTCTGGATATGAGAGTGACTTTGATGTGATTAGCAGTGTAGTCAAGTACTTGCAGTGTTCTGTGTCAGCAATTTATAAAGTGTTTGATAAGTAATCTTGACTGAAGAGCCATAAAAGCAATTCCAGGGTATAAACCTGGGACTGGATGGCATACTTTGGAGTGACAGTAGGTGAAGAGGCATATTTGATCTCCACAGAAACCTAAGGAGGAGCATATGAATTTCCTGCACTATTTAAGATCTGCCTGATATATTGACTTACTGACAAGAGTTTTCTCTCTTCTGAGAGCATATCTAATTCTTGAGTTCTTTTTTAAGTTTGAAGAGAGAGTCTGATTCTAGATGGGAAGGGTACTTTTTTGTTTGTTTGATTGATTTTTAATGACATATATATTTGCTCTATTACCTCCATTACTGTATGTTCACCTCTGTTCCTTCATTAGTACCAAGTATATTTTATGTTTAAAAGTCTGCATTTCACTTTTCTTACCTTCTTGCCTTGGGGTCTTGGAGCTGGTTTTCTTATCTGCATCTAGGTGAAAACACTTACATGACTTGACCAGCATGACCTCTAAATTTAAAATAATTTAATTTTTTGTTATGACAGTGTAATTATTTCTCCTTTACTGGAGTGAAGGGAAGATAGAAGGAACAAGTATATTTCTTTTCAGTTGGCGGATTTGAAGAACTCAGTGATCCAAATTAATTGTTTGGGTTTTTTTTAGTGTCAAACTGAAAAATATGAACAGAAGTTAATTTTCACCCTCAAGTAACTTGTCTCCTAAAAGAATATGTTAAGATAAAAGTTTATTTCATGTCAGACTTTGATGGTAATATCATTATTTTTTTCAGTGATATTTACCATTTTAACCTGATACCGTGGGAGTAAATGCATCTTGCTAGTAAATACAAGAAATACTAAATACTAAATACTAAATAATTATTTTCATGATGTAAATCTTATTCAGAGACCCCTTGATACAGGAATTCTTTTGAATTTTGCTTTTGATTTCTGGCTGCAGCAAAACATGGTTAGACTGCCACAGGGAGACCAATCAATATGATAGTTAAAGTTGATATTGTTTAAAATATATTCTTTTTCAGGTTCGGAGCTTTTGCCAGTTATTTGTTTATTTCAAGACAGTCAACATGCATTATTAAAGCACCTAAAATAAATCATGCAGAACATGATTCTGGCATGCTTCAGCTTATTCAGAAAAACATAAAGCTATGGAACTTCTTAGAGCTGAAAACTAATGAGGATGGACTTTTCTGTCAAATTCCTCACCAATGCAGCTCTCCAGTACAGCAGCAGTCAGAATGGCTGATTACATTGGAGTGCAGGGCAGCAGCAGCAGTTAACAGCCAGAAAACACTACTTTTAGTTCAGCTGTTGAGTTCGGGGTGTTGACACAGTAGAGGTTAAAGGTGGAAGCCTTGGTGGTGTGGTCAGTGTCGGTGTGAGCAGGCAGCTGAGGATTTGGGGTTCGAGGGTCAGAAGGGAAAGCCCACTGAGAGAGGAGGTGGCATCACTTTCCCCACAGGACCTTGCAGGTGCTGGCAGCTCCTGTGTGCAGCCACCCTGGTCCTGAGCCTTCTGTTACTGTGCCAGCCCTTTTGGCAGCAGCTCCTCAGGGCTGCCTGAGCCCTGTGGCTCTGCCTGTTGTTGCATTTACAGCGGAGTGCATTTACACAGGGAGAGGCCATAAGTGGTAGCTTTGGCCTGCTGGCTTCTCACTGAGTGTTTAAACATGTGGTGCCCCTCACACTGAGCAGGCTTGCAGTTAAAACATCAGCAGCAAGAAAAAACTAACTTTCCTTGTGGCGGTTTAAACCTGGCTCGAGTTAATGAGTGAACTGACCAACACTTGGTGAATTCTGTCTTCCTGTGACAGGAACAGCCAGCATCAGTTGTTAAAGTGATTTTGATAACACTTGACTGCTGCACTGCAGCTTTCTCTGTGGTAACTATACTGGCATTCTGGCTTAAAACCTAGGAAGTCAGAAGATCCTGAGGCCACACTAGCATGACCTGGATTTCCACTGAAAATCAAGATGAAGTGTACTTTTTCCCTTTGTGCTGCCCAAGTGCCTGCCCTTCCTGGCCCTTCCTCAGGACACCTCCAGAAGGGAGGATTTGACGCAAGTAGTGCAGAAGCACTGGAGCTTTTGTCACATTGTCTCTTGCATAATGCCCACCAGGTCCCAATTAACCTGTCCTTGATTATGAACAGTTAATTGTAGTGGATCTTGCATGCTCGCAGAGAGGAACACCTGAAATAGTGTAAATTCCAAGTGAAATCTCATTACCTCTAGAACAATAAAAACTCCTTCTAAAACGAGCCCTAAAGCCATGATAGTTGTTTTTCTTTTTGATGCAGTTTTAATAATGTATAGCATATGAGGCCTCTAATTTCTTATTTATGTTTTGGGTTGCTCTCTTTTAATAAGTTTTTATGTTTTTGTAATTAATTGAGAATCATGTTATGAAACTGGTGCACCAATTATTTTACCTAGACATCAGTGATGTTACCAACAAAAATTTTAAATGTCAGGATATTTTTTTTAAAAAGAAAAGAAGATTGTAAAAATTATTCATGACAGAAAGAATTAGGATAATGATTCAAACAGAAATAATTTCTTTTAAGTATAAAGTGCCTTCAATTTTTTGTTTTAAAAGGATCTGAAAGAGGATTGCATGTGTTTGTGTATTTAGGGAAGGATGAAAGTAAATATGAATATCATTGGTGATAAAATATGAGATACCTTATTGTTACATCTTGGTGTACTGTGAAAAAAATAGACATTTCTGTAGGTACAAATAATTTTTCTTCTAGGACAGGTCATTTATAATTAACAGATATCAGATATTTTTCACTATTGGTTTGTGAAAGAAGAAAAAAAACCTGTCATTTCATCTTTCATAAGATTTTTTTCTTCCCCAGACCTAGAGACAGTTGTGTATTTCAGCCTTTCCAGCTGTGTGTCGTAAAAGAAAATCAGTATTAATTTGAAGTACTGGAATGTCAGCAGAACTAAGAGAGGTAAATGCTTTCCAAACTATGCAACAGGACTTTAGGATCTTGCATGAGTAACTAAGTGGAAGTAAATGTTCCTGCAGAGGAAGATGCTCTTTGTGCTGTTACTGTTTGATCTCTGGAAAGCAGGGAGACGAGAAATTAGACATAGACATGCTGAAAGTAGCAGCATAATTATTTTTCTTCAGAAAGATTGCCAAAAGATTGACAGGGTGAGTGTGCTGACAGCATGTGCAGGTGGAATGGGATCAGACATCCATTGAAGTACGGGGGTTGGGACATGCATTTTTGGTGGGAGCAGACTACTTTCTAAAATCTGGAAAACTCTGCTAGTTTGTAATGGGCCCTACGGTTTTGCTTTCAGAAAATTGTGTGTATGATTTTATGCACATTTATGCTGTTTCCCTCCTACTCACTCAAATCTCAAATACAGATTTCAAAGGCAGATAGCTGAGCCCATTCTTAGACATCTCAGTAGAGGTGGCTGATTTTCTGACACACAGAACACTTGCAACTCCTACTTGAAAAATGTGCTTTGTTTGCTTTGTTGGATTGGTTTGCCTGAAAGAGAATACAGGCTATGTTAGTAAAATACATATTTATATTTTACACCATACAGTAAAAGTTCTTCATTTCTGTGGCTACAAGGAAGTTTTCTTCATTAGTGTAACCTCAGACTAACACGATGTTTCTTTCTACTTAAGGTTTCCATCCTAGTTACAATGACAAATAAAGTAGAGAGTGAAAATAATAATTTCTATTGAAGTCACTATTATCAGAATAGGATGTATTTCACTAGACAAGGATCAAATCCTAAATGCAACTATAAATGCAGAAAGATTTGTTTATTTTATGTATTTATTCATATTTTCATTAATTGTAAATGAAGCAGGGGTTTTCTCAGTCTTCAAAAAACCTATCCAAGAAGACCACATATTCCTTCCAAACACATGGACTTAGCTAATAATTGAGTACAAATTAATTGCTAGAGGTCTAAAAAAACTGATTATTTCACTATCATCAAGGGATAAATACAAGACCTTATGCTATGGGCAAAAAGTCAGTTCTGTGAATAAATATTTGCACACTACAGACAAGTATATGGTCACATGATTGTGTTAGTGCTATTCCAAAGCTGCAGCAGACCAATGTAAAAGAAATCAAGAAGCCCACACAACATTTGCAGTCAGCAAGAGATTGCTGCATCCTTAGATGCACTGTGAAGTCTCTTGCAATCTGAATATAACCTAAATTGAAGGCTCTTTTGCCTGTTTATAAAAAGAATATTTTCTGAAAACAGGGCCCAACTTACTAAAGAAAGCTTTTTTTAATCTTCCGTTAGAAGAAAGTAGCATTTGAATATGAAGTTTGGTCACATCTTTGTTCTGGGACTTGCAGAATTTTAAACCATAACAATGATAGATGCAACTTACACAGATTGCTTTCTTCAGGGCAAAGTTATTCTTTTGGCTTCCATTCATCAACACTTGATTCTCTCTTAGAGGACTAACTCTTACCCTTTTTTATCTTGAAAAATGTGTTGGGAAACCAGAAATGCCTTAATTATGTTCATAAGCTTATCTTCACAATGGAAAAGACCTTTTTATCATTCTTTTTAATCAAGTCATTAGCATGAAACTCAGAGATGTAATCATACCAGACTGGAATTGGGGTCATGCCATAGGCTAGCTGAATGGGAGGCTACTTGGCATGGTGATGTATAGCCATTTCACAACAATGCTTTTAACTCAGTAAGTCTGCCCTTTAATTATATTTTAAATCTCATTTGAGAAGTTTTTATCATTATGTAAATTGTTCAGTGAATGGTGTCATTCTAAGACTCAATAAAAGTTTTGATTATGGACTGGGAGAGAAAATTACTTAAAAGCTTGATGGGGGAATGGGAGCACTAAAAAAAAAAAAAAATATATAAAAGAAAGAAAGAAACTCAAATCCAACAGCCTTAAAAGAACTATGACATTTAAAAGACAGAACTTCCAAGGGACCAGAAATGCCTCGCAAACCAGTAGAAATGCTTCACTGGTTTATTCCATCATTAAACTACATCATAGTATCTTCAGATACAAATGTTCTCTTTCAAAAAAAATACATTTCTTCCTATTCAAATGGTAACAACCAGCTCACAAGGAGAGACTGCCATAAAGCTTAGTGCAAACAGGCCTTCAGTTGCCAAAAACAAAAGAAACCAAACAAATGCACCTTGCGCTGATTCTATCACTCAGGTGCTTACAGTGCATTTGATGTGCTGTGCTGTAGCCCTTAATTCTAAAACTGTAACACTCACAAAACTTTTCCCCTGTCTAGCAGACAGGAGAATAAACTGTGATCCTGAGAATGGTGCCATGTGCATGGATTTCTGTGCCGCCAAAGGTTGCTGGAGAATTCCAGGGCTCTGAAAAATTGTCACAAACTCTTTGAACCCTCCCAGAGAGTTTATGCTTTAGGTAGAATCAGAAATTAAGAGTTGAGAGTTAAATGAAATCAAGTGGGATGATTAATTTGAAATCCAGTTGCTAAACTTCTAAGATGTGCTTTAAAGAGCTACAAATAGAGGCAAACTAGGGTCCTTTAATTTCTTTAAATTATTGCATAATGAATTTTTTTCTACCTTGTATAAAAGATAAATGTTTTGTCAGCTGCACTGCATTGATTTCCATGTTAGTATGACTCATCTGTAGTCCAAGAAATAGAATTAATTCATTCTTTCTAAGACTTCATTTTACTTCCAGACTACCAGTGTAGTAGTATTAGGTATCTGGTATATTGCCAAAATAATGGCAGATTTTGACATGTAGAATGTCCTTTGTATGTCATGTCTATATATTGCATGTAGGATTGGAAGGACATTGGCACTGATTGTTTCTGCTAAGACATCTCAAAGCATATGGAATTCTTGTAGGGCTAGCAGTGCTGTGTGGAAGCTGGCAGAACTTTGAGTGCATTGGATTTTACAGCGACAGCTGAGCTGTGCTTAGCAGGGCTCTGTGTAAATAAAACCCTCAGAGCCACAAATTAATTTCTTCTGCCTAGCAAAAGAATTAGGGCAGTGAGGATCTGTGCTTCCACAGAGAATGGGGGCAGTCATTCCAAGGGGGAAACAACTGAGTTGAGAAAGTGAGAAATACACCCATCCCCTAGCTTCTTGGCAACATTGGCTGTGCTCACCACATTAGTGTACTTCTCTGAAATCATGTGTGGTGGTCTCAAGAGCTCAGGGCAAAAAGTGAAACAGCCAGAGAAACTTTCCTAACCCTGTTTTGCCCAACAAGATTGTCCTCAAGACAAAATGCACGTCATCTCTTTATCACCCTAGTCCTGTATCTAAGTTGCACACTTATTCTATATAATAAAATAATGTAAATACACATTTTTAAATATGTAGAAACCACTAATAACTGTTCATCTAAGTTTCTACAAACAAGTATTATGGTGCATTTTGTCATCTAAATGTATAGTTCATCTGAAAAAGGAGGACTTCATCCATGTCTTAGTTTAGGGCAAATTAGGGAGGAATGCACCTAATGGAGTTGCAGTTCATTCCAGGCAGTTCAGCTCACCCTAAGCAGTAACTTGTGATCAAAAAGATGTTTTTCTTTTTGCTCTCTGCTCTTTTTAAGAGCAGATAGACAATCCTTTTTCAGCACAGACTTATTAATAACAACTGCAGCAAAAACGCAGCATACACTCCAATTGTAAATCAGTATTATACCAGGATTGATTTTTTTATCCTCTGTAGTTTTTTCATGTGTTTGAACACATTTGAAAATATGAAAATGAAATAAATAGTATGTTTAATCCATATGCTATGTTTCTTGGTTAGACATGTAATGACAGTGTACATTTGCAAAGATTTTAGCAATTTTTGAGATGAAATAGCTCTTCCTGCTTTACTGTTGTGAAGAAAAATAATGTAATTTATATTTTGTTTTTAAAACATGGATTTATTTATTTCAAAAAACAAATAAAAGGTGTATAGATCTTTTTCTTATATGTTCTCTGCTTCTCTTAGGATGTGTAAGTGTCACAAAGAAAGGTTCTGAAATGCACCAACCTAAATGGAGCAAATATCGTTGTTGTTGTCTTGCTTCTTTGTCAGTGTAGGCTTCCTGCATAGCTGAAATAAACTACTTCTGCAAGCATTAGAAGAAATACACAAGTAATTTGGAATAAGGAAAACTTGTTCTTGAATATTAAGCTTTTGATAAGAATACTTTACTTTTCATGTTCATTGCCCACTCAACTGTCCAGATGTGTTGTGATACTATGTAGTGTTCTGAAATTAAAAAGAATGTGGTTTGCTTTTATTTTCAGAATTATGTGTGTGTCTGGAGAAAGACATAAAATGTGTAGACCATAAGATACATTTTCTAAACACACGAAAAATGTGGAAAGATTTTTTTTTCTTAAATTTTGTCTTATATAATGCTATAAGTATATGTGCAGTAAAACACCAAGAATACATAGATTTGACAGTTTCTTACTGTGAATAGTTATTGGACATGTTTCATGGCACATGTTCTTGCCAAGGCAAAGGAACTAGTTTGTAAGTTCAATGTTTCCATCACTACCCTGAAAACCAAGAATTTTGTGCAACAGGTAATGTATGAATGTAATTATTTTGTCCAATAACAGACTTATTGTTTATTAAATGTAGGAGGACCTTAGAACTATACAGACATTAACAGTTAACTTTTTTATTGTAAACTTTATCCTTTCTTACACATTGATTCAGATGTTTACATCAGTATTGTTATGCTTAGCCCAGTTTAAATAATTTCTCCAAATATTATTCAAATTAAAATTAAACATGGAAGGAAGAAATTTGGTGATAGAGTATTCTTCATTCAAACAAAGAAAAATGAAGTATCACAGCTGGAAGTTCAAGCTAGCAACATTCAGTCTTAAAATAAAATACAAATTTTCAAGTAAGGCCATTGTTACCTACAATATTGTACATTTTTATGTACCTTAATGATGCTATGTTTAAAAATATAAATTACCTGAACAACATTAAATAAATACAATGTTTATAATGCAGTTGTATTCTTCAGAGTTACCTCTGATGTACATCAAACTCATTCCTAGGTACTTTACTGCTGTAAAGTACCAATTTGTGTACAAAATCTGTACCAAAGATTGCTAGCCCACCTTAAAACTTCCCCAAATTATTATCCTAGCCATTGCTGTGACAGGTATCCAGTTAAGGATATTTGGAACAGCAGTAAGTGAACAAGGACAGTCTACTCATGATTCAGTGCAGCTAACATTGCACTTAAAATATCAAATAAAACCAATTCAATTAAGAACACACCAAGTAGACAGATTGTGTGCTCCCCTCTTTCAAAGTCATTCTTCTGAAGAAAATTGCAACAGATTTCCATTGGGGACTATCTGTGATGCTGAGTTAATACTGGGTCTTGTTCTCAAATGCCATAAATCATCTCCTCTTCCCCACTTTATGTCTAGCACTCCCATTTCAGGCAGCAAGAAACCACCACCAGAAATCAGTGCTCCAGCATCACAGGAGAAAATGTGGAGCTTTATTCACTGTTCGTGATTTCTTTGTGTCTTTGTGTGCTTCTTTGTTTGAAAGTAGAAGTACTTTTGTGCAGATATGGCTGCATATAAAGTTCGTGTACGCTCATTCATGTATGTGTTGAAATTATTATCACTATTATTTTTATTCCATTTAATGACCTTGATTCAACCACTGTTCTCTGCAAATGAATCTGACCTTGTAGAGCTGCAGCATGCAAACGTCTTGGGGAAGGGCAGCCAGCGTACAAAGGCTGCATTGAGTGTGTGGGCAGGCAGGAATGCTGGTACCAGGCAGCTCTCTAAAGAATGTTCTTTTGGCAGAAACAGCCGTGCTAAAAATGAGGGGGAAAAAATGAATTCAAAATTTAGAGCTGGCCTGCAGTTACGAGGCGATAAGAAAAGTTGGCTGTTCAACACGAGCTGCCAGTTGCATATTCTAGGTCCTTGCTATTCTCAGGCCCTCCTACAGCCATGGCCCCAACCAGTGTTTTGATACAGCACAAAGTGGCTGTTTATTGCTATTGACTGCTGAGGCCTGTGCTCCAAAATGCGTTCTGTCAACAGAATGTAAGTGAACTTGGCATTTTAAAGCCCGGCTGCTGCAGACGCCTAGATTTCTTGGACTTGCCATGCAGCAGGACCGGTGTTGCAGTCCCCAGCTCAAACTGAAAATGTTGCACAGGAAGACGTATCATGTGAAGGTCAGACTTACCTGAGATCCTGAGGATTTTGTGTTTCTTTGTTTTTCCCTCATCAGCACAGTAAATATATCCTGTCCTTCCTTTTTTGCTGTCAAAGGCTACACCTTTAGCTTTCTAAATTTTGTTCAGTATGCTCCCTATGGGAAATAAAGGTCCTATTCAATGAAATGGCCTTCATGTGGAAGGGAAACATGACTTTGTATACAGGACATGATATTGCTGTAAAAGGAGTAATCAAAACCTGTGCTCTGTGTTGCACTGAGGATTTTTTAACTCTTTTGAATAATCATAGTTTCTGTGATTTTTTTAAGAAGTCGGATATATTGTTTTCTATTGCTTCCATAGGAACTACAGGCAGAAATTGATGCTCACACTGACATCTTTCACAACCTGGATGAAAATGGGCAGAAAATCCTGAGGTCCCTGGAAGGCTCTGAGGATGCAACCCTGCTGCAGAGACGTCTGGAGAACATGAACCTCAGATGGAGTGAACTTAGGAAGAAATCTCTAAACATTAGGTAGGACCTGAACCTAAGCAAAAGCCTGCCATTAGTTTATTAGATGGAATGCTACAATTTGCAAGTAAAAATATTTAATTTTGTTTCTGTTAGCACTGGTTTTGTCTATTTTGAAATTATTTGTGCTACTTTAGATGTTGGCTTAACTTTGTAAGAATGATTAGGTTTTTTGTGTGAAAATGATAGTAGAGGATTAGGATTTGAGGCATATGATGAAGTTTTGTAATTACAGAAAGAAAGATTACCACAGTAACAGTACTCCCTCTAAATGTGGGCTTTTTCTAGAACTGGGTATGACTTATCAGTGAGTCATGAAAGAAAGTGATTAAATAACCAATATTTATGATAAGCTTTATTTTAAAGACTGTTATTTCCTGTGCAAAACTAAAAATATGCTTACAAATGAGAAGGCAAATTATTTAAGATTTTAACTGTTGTCAGGAGAGTGGACAGAATTGCTAAATAAAATCTTGGGGTAAAAAAATCCATAGGTTTCCTCATGAGAGGAAACACTTTTGTTTGCAAGGAGATGTATAATAAATGGTGACACTACAAATTATGAAGTGGTCATTCAGGCTTCAATGGACTGAAAGTTTCATTTCAAAAGAAATTGTCCAGGAAGCTTTTCTTCAAAAGTACAGCTTCTGCAATAGGCAACCCAGCTCAGTTGCACTCAGTCTTGGGCATTTTTTCATTTTCTTGCTTGTTGTGTGTTGGTGGTAGTTCAGAGGGCAGCAAAAGACAGAAGTGTTTTCCAAAGTAATGTATGAAATATTAGCTTTTTTCAGCTCAGGTCCTGAGGGAGGCCAGGCTGTGTAATGACAAAAAACCATCTCAGTATCATCAATCATTAAAAATAAATGAAGACTGTGATGTTGAAAAGATATTAGTAACTAAAGAAAAAGAGACATAGTCCTCCTTTTTTTTTTCCTTCTGAGGAACAAAAGAGGAAGAATAAAACCCTTCAAAGTGTCTGAGATTTTTTTGTTCGCATGCATTTTGCCTATGAGCTTGCTCAAATACAGTGATTTTTGAGATAAAAATAAATAGTCAGTTGCCCAAATATCAGTAATTAAATATATGGGACCTTCTGTCTCATTTTTTGCAGTTTAATGTCTTGCTGTCATTAATTGAGTCAGAAGCACTAAACCCCAGTTATAGCAAAGTGACTTCCTGAATTGCACATTCAAAGCAACAAACCTCCCCTCTAAAATCTGTGCTTCCAATAAAAGGCTTAAGGTCTTCAACAACTTATTGGTTAGGATAAGAAACAATTCTTGAATTCTCAGACATTCAGATTAAGTGTTGCTTGCCACCAGACTAAATGAAAAGGTTCTTCCCAGTCTGCCTGGTTGGAGCTCTTTCTACCCATAGCACAGAATGGAATATATTTCATTATAACTAGCAACACTTACACAGAAGAGGGATTAGAGAAGACAGATGAAGTGTTCTCCAGACATCAGTCCCAGAAGTTTCTTTATTTAGTGTAATTTTTATTCTGCTGGAAGAGAAGACTCCTGCCATGAATCAACTCGGATGGGCATTCTTTTCTAAATGCATCAGATAAAATAATAGATAGTAGATATTAAAGAGAAGCCAAGCTTTTCTCCATTCCTCCCTTTCTTTCATCCTGATATGTCAGCACAATTTGTCCTAATAAACACTTGCTTTCTTATAAATATATTTTCAAAACTGTTTTATTATTACCTTTTTTGTCTGCACATCCTGGACACAGTCATAAATATATGAGTTTATGCATAAAATGTACACTGGTGTGTGCATGCATAAACATATATTCCTGAAGATGAAGGAACAGCAGAACAAGACAGGTTCTGGAAAATAAAAACCATCTAACTTGGGAAGGTCAGAGCACAGCAGCAGTAACAAAACCCCTTCAGGTGACTCTTTTTGAATTTTTGACTTGTAAAGCCAGACCTGGGGAAGCAGGGAAGAAGTGTTTGCCTTCATTTGCTGCCCTTCTTCAGAAGAGGTGGAAGCTTGCCTATTCCAAGACAAACATGAGACAAGGGAATTAGCCTGAATCAGAAACTTGGCTCCTTGACTGTCTCCTGTCCTAAAATCCTGTGGTCCTTTTTCTGGTTGTCACCTCCTGCAGCTCTCCCTAAATAAAAAATAATAAAAAGCTTCTCTCCCCATTGTTACTTCCAGAGGTATCACAGAATGAAAGAATGGTTTGTGTTGGCAGGGACTGTGATCGTCCACTGCCAGCCTCCCTGCCATGGGCAAGGACACGTTCAGGTTGCTCAAAGCTACACCCAGCCTGGCCTTGAGCACTTCCAGGGCTGGGGAATCCACAACTTCTCTGGACAATATGTTCTAGTGCCTCACCACCCTCACTGTAAATAATTTATTATGTATAAACATATATATAACCTAATCTTTTAGCATGCAGGGCCTTCTCTAGATTTCACTGCCTGCAGGACTGGCCTCCCCCTGCTGTGATGCCGTCTTGCCCCTGCTCCCAGATGCTCTGTGAGAGAAGTGATCAAAAGCCCTGATCTGTGTGTGTCCTTCACATGTAGCATTTAAGTTTGAAAAAAGAGATTTTCCATTAGCTCACATACTTTGAGAGCAGCTGAATTTTCTGTCAGCGTGTGGCTGATCTGTCCCTTTCCTTTCTTTCCTTGCCACTTTAATTACCTGATGTAAGAGGCTGGAAAGAAGACAGGATTCATAGAGCATTTCAGAGAAATGCATCTGTCCCTACCTCCAGCAATTCCTCATTTCCGTATCCAAACCAATAAGGTTTGCAAAAATGCTGAGTCCATACTTTTCACGTTTCTTTAAAGAGCATTATCTATAAGGTATAGGAGTAGAATTCTTGGCATCAGAAGAGAATGATTTTATGTGAAATCACTGTAGAACAAGATAAATGTTATATGAACAAAGCTAGAACTTAAACAGAAATGTATGAAATAAAAGAAAATTTGTGGTTATTTTCCAGCACATTTTTTCCACTTTTCTGTTATGTAATACTTCTTTGGTTTAACTTACTAAGAGGATTTCTTTTGTTACTTAGAGATGAATTAATGGGAGGGATGAATGGGAGGATTTTTTTCCCAAAGCAAAAAATTTAAAAAATAGCATATCCATAGGTACAGAAAGACAAAATTTTAGTAGGGTTTATCTATGGTACAGAGAAAATTGAAAATTTTATCAGTCCAGCCACAGAAAACAGATGCTGAAATTTAAAAGCTCTATACTTGATCCCAAAGAACCACATTTATGCATATACAGATGAAATATTTAGAAAATATCCTTATGATGGAGACCTTTTTTCAGAAAAATAATATTTTGTCTTTTAATTTTCCCAGTGTTTCAAATAGTTTCATTCACACCTCTGTTTAAATGACACTGACATTTGGCTAGATAGTGCATGAAGATTCTTTCGGCTTTAACAATTTCCTCATGACTTTTTTTTTAAAAGAATGGCATTGGTTCTCTTATTTTAAAAAAAATAAGATAATGAATATTGTGTAATTTGAATGGTTTGTGTAGTGATTTAGAGAAACACTTGCTCTTCACTGAGTTGGAAAACTAATCAGTGCATTTCAGGTAAACAATGTCCTAGTAGTCCTTAGTGATGACTACATTTCTTGTGCTAGTCCTGCATAATAATATTTGTGCACTTCTAGTTAGACTGACAATTCAGTACAGCCCTTACTCACTGCTAAAGAGGAAAAATAAAGTGCCAAAAAAAACCCCAACCAATCAAAAACAAAAATCAGGACATGTGAAAAAAAAGCCAGGACTGTGGAATCAAATATAAATCTGTGTTGCCAGAATCTAATTCAAAGCTACTGAAGCTATTCAAAAATCATTAACTTAATGAAACACTAGGATCTTTCTCAGTAAATAAACTTGTACATTTTGGTTTTTACTTGTACTGTGCCTGAATCTATCTTCTGTTTAACACATGCTTTCAGATCCCATTTGGAAGCCAGTACTGACCAGTGGAAGAGATTGCATCTCTCTCTTCAGGAGCTTTTGGCATGGCTGCAGTTGAAGGAGGATGAATTAAAACAGCAAGCACCCATTGGTGGAGATCTTCCCACTGTGCAGAAACAGAATGATATTCATCAGGTACGTTCGATTTTTTCCTAATCTTTTGTTCCTTGCTTTTTCCTTTGCAGGCTAGTGCTGCATGACAGTCCTTGTTGGAAAGAATTCCAAGTTTAGCTTTCAAACAGAGAAAAATCTTTCAAAGCACAGCCTTTTGGAGAAGGAAGTGTTAAATGACCATGACCTTCAGAGATCTGTCACAGGCAGATTTCATAGCCAGAACAATTACTGAGTAATTTTAGAGGATTAAATAAGTAGCTCTGATTTTTTTTTTCTAGATCAGGCATTCCAACTTCATGTATACTTTTTGAAACCCTAGTTTAGGTTTTGGAAACATTTGTGACAAGAGTAGCTGGTATCAGCTCTATTGCACAACTCCCCACCATGAAAATATTGTGATAACTGCCTGTGGTTCATACTGATTCCATCAGGGAACTCTTATGGAGAGATCATAGCAGAATATCATATGGGGGACCATTCTAGACTAAGGTTGGTATTAAAAGGGAACTTTAATAGAACACTTGTACAGGAAGTTGTTTGGTTGTTGTTGTTCTATTTAAACCCACCAAATGAATAATACTTCAGAATAATTCTTCATGCAAAGATTGACACTGGTTTGTTGGGGTGAGGGTATGCTTAAAGTATGTCTCCTGTGTTTGATCAATGTACACCAGTCTGATGCTAACCCAATGTCTGCTTTCAGTCTTTAATTTCATATGCCATTGAGGTCTATTCAGGTCTGAATGTAAAACCACTGTTCTAGTACCTCTATTGTACAATATAGGTTCAAGCTCTCTTCTTCATCTTTGTGTGTCTTTAATTAAAGTAATGATATCATAGGAGGTTTTTACTTCCTGTTTGATGTCTGATTATGCTTCAGGGTACTATCTCAAAATTTCTTTCAAACAAATGTAGTTTTTATTGAAAAATTGAAATTATCAGTCTGGCAGCTTGATTTCATGAGAAGAGAATATTCCAAATCCAATGATCATCCTCCCAAAGTATAGTGCTGTATATATGTAACTTCCTTTGTGAAACTTGCCACAAAAGTTATTGTTTCTGAAGTTCCTAAATGTCCGATTTCATTGCTTAATGAAGAAATGTGAAATGGTGCTTTAAAACAAAATAGGATCAGTGTTTTTTCTGTTTAACAGGTAGCTGTATATAAATATTGCTTTCTCATGGGGAAGAGAACATTTGAGAATATTTGAGAACAGATAGTGAGATCAAATTTGCAAAGTGAACATGACATATCTTGCTGCTTTAGGACCCTGAGTTTGTGAAAAGTCTGGAAGTACCATATTCAGCCAGACATTAATTTTTTCCATAGGCACACAGGCATTAATCTACTGCAACAAAATGGTGGGAAGTTGTGTCAATACTGGTCAAGGACCTATCTTCACCAACTGATTGAGAAACAAAAGAGAAACATGAACAGAAAACACCTCTCTCAGTGGCAAATTTTTCTAAGATAATATAATGCTTTTCTGCAAGGGGCATCTTCGTCACATTTCCTAGGTCTTCCCTCTGGAGAGGTGATGTGTAGGATGTGTCTTTCTCACAAAATTTTATGTGGGACTTAAAGCACTATCACAGAGACAGTGAGATGAAAACATCCATGACTTTATGGGGCAGCACCGTTCCTTTTTTTACCTTTCCCCTAAGAAAGTTAAGACATGTTATATATAACCATGAAAGTTAAGAGAAGCCTGAGGTCTGTTTTAGCCATAAAGTAGCAACTTCTATAAAGTAGTTTTAAAGCCCATCCAGAATATCAGAATGAAAGAAGCAATATAGATGTTGCTTTAACTCAGTGTGACATTAACTCAAACTCTTTCTCCAAAGACAACTCTTAAGCCAAAACAAGAGTTAGAGATTTCTGTAGAATTGTTACAATAAAACTTTTTCCATCTAAATAATATTTAAGTATTTGAAATCATTTTCTCCTAGACAGAAGAAATATTTTTTTATCTAAAGAAATTACTTCTTATAGTATTTTAGTATTGTATATCTCTCTATAAGCTGTTTAAGGGTTTCCAAGAATTCATCATAAAGGTGGCAAGTCTTCAGTGATGAACTAAGGGATGTCTCTGTCACACATCAAACAAATGAAGTATTTAGAACTCTTAGGGATGAGAATCATTGCATAAAAGTAAGATACCATGAGTAGGGACAAAATTACTTCGTAAAACAGATCTCACTTCTCTTTTTTAACTTCTCTGCCCCTTGCAGGTACATAACACAGGGCTTTGATAAAATTCAAAGAAGAACAAACATATTTAACCTCTCTATCATTCAGAATACCATCTGGAATACCACAGAGATTCATAAAAGAGATGAAAATAAGTCAGTTCTTACCACTTGAGTGCTCCTAGTTGTCAGGATTTGCTTTAAAAATTTTAAGAGTAGGATTCAGATGAAAATTTCAAATGCTTGAATCTATGCCAGAGGACAGGTAGAACTCAACTGAGAGCAGGTATATCCGTGCAGTCAAAATCATTGTTGTGTTATAAATGTGAGGTGCTTTTTAGACAAGGCAATTTGGAATGTATCCCAAATACACTCACATAACTGCTATTTGTTTGAACTTATATATATAGTAGGTATTTTTTTTTTTTAATTTTTGGCATCTGAAGAAATTGTCTCTATTCCTAAGTCTTAGAATGTGTGGGGAGAAGTGGTGGTGGTGGTGTTAGTCAATGATAAAATACTTCCGTTCGTAAAAACATTATTTAATTATCTTACATTTTTCTTTGTTTTACTAAGTAGCATGATATTGCTTTAGTGAAATTGAATTAACAACTGTGTGCATGTTACTGTTAATCTAATTTAAGCAACTTCAGCATTGTGCAGATAACCTGCTATGTCTTCAATTTTTTTAAGAGTTGCCTCATTTGCTGTGCAGTAATTTTATTTACAACATAGATAGCACTTATGATCATAGAAGGCACTTATTAACAATTCCATGGAAACATGAAATCTGTAACATCACTGCCTAAGGAGGAGTACAGTTCCTGCTTCAACACATTAACCCATTATGGGGCCATAGAAGTTGATACCTCCTTTTAACAATTTGAACAAACCTCATATTTTGAAAAGCATTCTGTTCGGCAAACATGTTGAATTAACCCAATTGTGCTCTTTCTCTTTAAAATACATTGAAAGCAAAAATTTCTAGTTTTTAAGTAACAGAGATTAATGTTAGTTTTACTAATGCTACTCTTTTCTTATTATATTTTAATTTTTCAATTTAAACAATCATTGTTTCTTCATTTAAAGAGATTTAAGGACACTCATGAAGTGGTAGTAGAGGTCTGAGCTAAGCTGATCAATATATGCATTATTAAAATGGTGGACAGAATGCCATTACTGCTGTAGTATTGATGACAAATAGACATGCTTAAATAAAGTAGTTTACTTACTTTTTTGTCACGTCATGCATTAAGGGTATTCGATTTCCTCTACAGTCACCATGAAGTGTGGAAGAAGTTAAGGAATTCAATGAAATCAGCCTGCAATCACTAGTTGTACATTAGACATTCATTTAGGCTTATTCTACTTTCAGTGACAGTCTAGTTATTATAAAGATGCATTTGTCAGGGCTCTAGACAGATAAATTCCTTTTTTTTTTCCTCAAAAAAAGGAGAAAATGTCCTTTATTGCTGCTTACGATTTTTACTGGTAGTTTATACATATCTCACAACAAAACTTTAATCCAAAAAGCAGCTTTATGTTCTTACAGTAAGAATTTTTTCTTTTGAATGGGTTAGTATGAAATGAGCATTCATTATTTTTAATGCTATTCTGTGCTACTGCTTCAGCCTCATGTTTTTTTAATCCTTTCCTTTTCAAATTTCTTTAATTGAAATATATTATAACTGGGTAGAAATCTCCAGATCAAAACTAGGGAATGAGATGAAAACTGTAAATAGATCTCAACATCATACTGTGTATTATTCTATAAACCAGGATTTACAGACTGTAATTGCCTCCACCAGCTCCAACATTCAGAGTGGAAAAGTTGGAGGAAAAGAAGTTTAATAGATTGGCTCGGTTTTCCTTTATTAATAAAGAAAGACACTTTTTCTGTTTGTGACAGAATACAAAATGTGCGAAGTCAGAAGTTTCTTTTAGCATTTCTCTGTTGTTTTGAGGGAAGATACAATGATTCCTGCCCACAGGCTTTATGAGGTTCATTGCACATATGTTCTCCTTCTGTTGCACAAGAGATACAGGAGGATTGTGACTTCAAACCTCTTCTGGAAAGATAATGCCACTCGGTGTATTTGATTGCTGTAGTTTTCTGCAACAACAGTACAAGCTGAAAGAAGGTATTTTTTGTCCTTGTGGTGTGCACATGTACATAGCCAGGGGTGACCTGGCTACAGCAGCAGCACTCCTTACAGCAGGACTACTCATTCCCAAATGTGTAGTTCAGAGGTGTTTCTGGCTTTTAGCTATTCTCCTCACCAGTGTATTTCTGCGTTCCCCTGGAGTATCCATGACTCCTTCCTGCTGTTGTGTGTTTGCAGAACAGACCTTTGTGCAAGTGCTTCCTTTCTTAGACTGGTTTGGGGCAAATAAGAGAAATAAAACATTTCTGAAAACATTTCTAAAGTATATTATATCTTTAAGTTGTTATACCATTTAATGTTTAAAAAGCCCTGGTTTAGTGAGTTTGACTGTTGATGTTATTTTTAATACTAGAGGAAAGCACACAGACCATGGAAATTACTGTGCTGGATTTTCAGTTATGCTTCCTGCTGGCTTGACCTGCAGACCTACCACACCACTCTAGTGGGACAGAATGATGTGAGATGAGCACAAAGGCAAATTAAAGGAATAGATTTTCCTCATTTGGAGGCATGAAAAAGTCTTATTATATTTCCTCTTTCCATCACACTTCATGCAAGAGTCAAATATGAATTATAAGAATTATAAACCTTAAGTCTAAGTTCGACATCTTTCATTCAGCCCTGTAGTAACTCCACTCAATTTTTATGTAAAAAAATGTCCAGTGGTAGTTTACTTGTTAATATACAGTACACTTCTTTATTTGTGAAAATTTGTATTGTTTTTAAAGGTCAACATGATTGTTTAAAACATTTATCTCAGGTATTAATCAAATGATAGATCCTCTTATGACAGCAGATAGACTCTGTGAAAAGATTCCAGTCCCATTATTGTCCTTGACACAAAATAAAGATTTTTTTGCTTTGTTATTTCCTTCAAGAAAGCAGACTTTGCTAAAGGGTTTTCCCAAGAACAGCTACAAACCTTTTGGTCAATTCTTAACCATTTAATAAAAAGTGTATCTAAATATTTATAATAGAATAATGTAGTTATTTCCTTAAGTTTACTTTTCTGAAATGCGTTAAGAATGTCTTAACTGTGAGTGCTCATATTAGAAACTGTACATGTTCCCACTGTTAGTTCTGGTAGGTATTTCCTATGCAGAGAGTCACATATCAATTCAACATGTAATGAGCTTTGTAATATTGAATTTATAATCCTTCATTACTTCATATAAAAATACAAATTTTGTTTAATAATTAACTAAATTGGTGAATTTATTATGTTTCAATCTTATATAATGCTGGTGTTGTAAACAGAGTAAAATATGTTTTCTACCCATGGCATATGGCTCTCCTTCTTGCAGTATTGTGTTTTGTATTACACTGTACTATTTAATTACCTGCATATTTTACCTCTATGCTTCTTGAAACAGTATGCATTCAACAATGTTTCATAAATATAGAAGAAACTGTTGAAATAAAAGGGTGGAAAGGACCATTTAGAGAAATTCACTGCAAGATGCAGAAGAACAAATGCAAGATTCAACCCACAAGCTGGGTTTTATCTGCATTTGTGTGGTAGACATTTAGAATCAGATTAATAGACTATTATAGTCTCATTAACAAAAATAGAGAAATGAATAAATAAATACTGAGATATGTATACTTTCAGTGACCTACCAAAGCTTTAAATACTAACCTTGAGTAACTTACTCATGGTCATTTAAAAGCAGGGTGTAGAAGAGAGTGAAAGAGTAAAAGGAGCTGCTGCTGAAGGAAGAAAAAGGCAGTATGCTGACAGCACATTTGCTCTTTTGAATACAATGTGATTTCAGGTTAATCAAAAGTTGATCATTTTAATTTGTATGTGTGTGTGTCTGTATTTTATTGCTTCTTGTCATACACACGTGGAAGCTGCTGCTGGAAATTCTGTTGTAACATTGGTATTCTGACTTGGTATTTCCTTATAGATCCACTTACAATAATTTTGTTTCTTAGACTTTCAAGAGGGAGCTAAAAATAAAAGAACCTGTTATCAGGAGTGCCCTTGAGACGGTGCGAATCTTCCTGGCCGAGCAGCCTGTGGAGGCAGTGGAGAAGGTCTGCCCGGAGCCCAGAGGTAATTGAAGCAAGAACAGGGTAATAACACATTGCTGGAAAGATCAGTGATGATCAGTGATGATTAAATAAATCCTGCCAGCCGCTCTGAAAGCATTCCTTTTACACTTCGAGCTGAATGCCAGTATTCAGAAAGTAAGCTAAAAATACAGATGAAAGCAAGCCTTAGCAATCCTTCTGAACACTGTGGTACTAAATAGACATGCATATTTATAAGCAGATTTTGAAATTTGCCTTTAAAACTTCAGGACCTGTCTATAATTATAACCTCATTTGAGGGCTCAAAGCTGCAATTTAAGCTAAAATTCACTGTGTAGTCTCAGTACTACAGGAGATCCCAAATCCACCTAATTGCAGCAAAAGCTTCACCATGATTAATATTTATCTATGTGCAGAAATATTGTGCTGAATCAGCTGATAAATTTCTAGCTGCACCTTGCATGTTTCAAAATGCCTTTATGTACTTAAATGCATATTTTGCTGATTTTTATAGTGGCAAGATTTAAGTTTTTCAAGAGATTTTGAAACAAAAATACAGTAATAAAACAATTTCACAGGTGCCTTTGGTTATGAAGAGTTTCTTACTGAGATTTGAACTTATCCAGATGGCAACTGTTTTAGTTCTAAGACAGAAGATGTCTTAAAAGCCTCTTCACTTTCACATTTAGATCTGTCACCTGAGGAAAGAGCGCACAATGTCAGTAAACTTCTGCAAAGGCAAGCAGATGAGGTCAGAACCGAGTGGGATAAGCTGAATGCACAGTCTGCTGACTGGCAAAAGAAGATCGACGATGCTCTTGAAAGACTGCAGGGCCTTCAAGAGGCGATGGATGAACTGGACCTGAAGCTGCGCCAGGCTGAGGCATTCAAGGGATCCTGGCAGCCAGTGGGGGATCTGCTGATTGACTCCCTGCAGGATCACTTGGAAAAAGTCAAGGTACGTGTCATATATCAGTATTTCTGAGTATAAAATAGTTCAGTGGTATGAATCCCCATATCAGTAATTAACTTTTAGAGTGAGAAATCTTGTGCCATAGTGATCCATATTAAAAAGTGCATATAAAGAGTTTTATAATTTCAGAAATTAAAATGCAATGGGATCCTCATTGAGAATGTATGTTGCTGACATGGGTAAAAGCTCTATAGAAATGTAAAAAATCCTCAGCACACTCACTGTAAACTCAGGAGAGGCAAAACTGGTAGCTAAAGAAAGCAAAATAAAATAGATAGGAGGATAGATGATAAAAGTCTATTGAATTAATCTTTTTCTTTATTATATTTTTTTAAATATGGCGAATGCAAAATTGTTTCTTTAATTGTGGAGTAGAATTTAAATAATTTAGAATATATGGTTTTTCATGATGGTGGTATTTGCTCTCTGTGTTTTTTTGATAAATAGGCTTCATAACTAAAGGTAGTCCTAACAAAAAAGCAGCAATCCTGGAAAACTTGTCATTATTTTTTATAACTTGATGCTTATCTGCTTTTAAGGGTTATTTCATAAAACCATTACTTATTAAGAAACTTGGGCAGACTTGTCCTCTTGCAGCAGGACTGCCATGGACAGACTTGATAAATAATACAGGATTCCTTCAGCCAGAGCACAATAGAGGCAGTTGCCATTTTGATAAGAACAAAGTGCCTCTGTTCCAGTCACATAAATGGGAATCATCAGTCATTTTGAAAGAGACCTGAGCTAACTGTTATTTTCTCTAGATGAATATTAGGATCTAAGAAAGAGGAAATAGAATGACTAATGGCAAGAAAAAAAAATGCCTCAAAAAATCAGATGCAGTTTATTAAAATGAAAGTCCTTGAGTTTTAATCACACAGAAAGTTTAATGAGTATCCTGTGCAGATGCTGTACAAGAACAAATGAAATAGTTAGTAGCTGATGAACAGCTAGCTGCAAAATTTGTTTATCTTCATTTAAGTTCATAAATGAACAGAAAAAATCTATTTATACATTCTCAGAAAGTGCTATTACAACCATTGTTTCTTTCTGGTTTTTTTAATTTTGAAGAAGATATCCTGAACAGAAACACTGAATCTCTGATGTTACTGGAAAACAAAGCAGGTTGCTTAATTCTGAAGCTATGACCAAGAGTGTTGACTCCATAATTATAGTTCTGAGTCCTGTTATGGTTTAAAAAATAAATACATTCCAGATAACATAATTCATGACTTAATAATTGATTCACATAAGGGTTAAATACTTCTCCTGTGCAAATGTCTCAGTTAAAAACTAAATTTGTTGGAGTTATGTAGCCTTCAGGCAAAAGTTTTTAGTAAAAACTAAAGGTTTTTTTCTTTATAAACTGTATTATCAGCCAAACATTATCCAATCGATACATTATCTATGTCTCATCTTTGCTCAGGTTTTTATGAGTATCAGAATGACTGGTATTACAGTATGAGGCAAAGTATCTTATTTCTCTCTATACATCTAAGAAACCCAAGCATTTTCTGATCAGATCTTCAAAACATTGCTCATATATGATTGTATTTCTTGCAAATCCTCCTCTTATTATGGATCACAGTGGCTTTCCCAAACCTAACCTGATGAATAACTTCCTGGGGAATGTGTTTAACTGAGTGCCATTTGTCATTGTCCTCTTTAGTTATAGCTGCTGGAGATGCTAAGGTCATGGCATAACTTTGAACTCACACTAAATAGTGGATCCTTGGTCAGTATGAATGTTGTACTATTATTATTATTATTATCATTATTATTACACATGCTTCCTCTGCATTAGTGTGCGAATTGGTGTTCGCCTCTGATTGTGATGACAAGAGATCGTTTCACCCATCTGCCCCAAAGGATGCAACCTAGACTAGAGGCTATCTATAACCAAAGGATTCAGATTTCTCTGCTGTCATCTGTTATTCTTCCTTCTTTCTTCTCTCATATAAGTGGTCTTATCTGCAGACTGAAATGTAACTTTCTTAGTAACACACATTCTTTCTGTCCAGTAAAATCCAAACCATCATTAAACTGTCTGAAATTCAGTTCAAGCCGAAATGAATCTATTATTTGTCCCTTAATATCCATTGCCTGATCAGTTTGATTGTAGCTCAGATCATATTTTAGACATGGCCTATGATTTCTACTCCCCTCTGCAGCAAATTTAATGATGCTTTCTCCTTGCATTCACTAACAAAATGTTATTTTCATCAGCATGCCTGGAACACTTAGGGTCTCATGAGACCACCTCTCAGATTTTATATTTAGCTTTTGCTGCAATGCAATTGATATGCAACCATGCCTACCTCATCCACTTGATATCTTATTCAAAGACCCATTCCAGGAATTGATGGTACAACCAATTTGTCTCTCTTTCTTCCCCAAAGATTCTCCTTTGCCATCCAACACCATGATAATGGTTATGCTAACAGCATGCAACAATCATTACGTGTCATGCTGATACCTCCTCTCTGTTTTGTTGTCTCTCTGTAGACATCTGCTGAGAAATAATAATAGAAATTAGTACCCATAGGAAGTTTCAGGTTTTTATACTTTACAACTCAGGAAAAATAGGTTTCTTAAATTAAAAGCTACTGTTTTGAGAAGTTGTACACAGAGTTTTATGACTGAGAAGCCAGTTTTAATGGTGTGGTTTATCTTTAGCTAAAGGTAGTTCAGCTACTCTCAAAAATACTCAGGAGAGCACAATGCAAAGCACTTTTTTCTGCCAGTGATATTTTAACTAGCAGCAATATAACTGCTTCAGTTTTCTATCATACACAGCAATGTAAGGGAACAGCAGAGCCTCTAGACTCCACGAGTATAACTACATTCTGATTTTTTCTTTGCAACCTCCATAAAATAAAACAGACCATACCAAACAAACAAAACCAAACCCAAAACTAAAAAAATTCAACGACAAAGATAATGAAGAGCGGGCAGTAGTGTCTGTGGTTTCTTTAGTTCAAAATAGAAATGCATATCTCTAGAACACTTCCAAATAAAGGGTTATTCATGTAGAATCATGTAGACATTTTCAATTAACTCCAGTCTGCTATAGGATAATTAGTTCTCCTTCACTGTCACAAAAAGAGGGCACCTTGACTCAATATAATATTGATAACTGTACAAAGCAGAACATATAGAATTTAGTGACATAAGTCTTGTATTTTTCTGCAACAAATTTTCATGAAAGCCTTAGTCTTGCTACTTAGGAACTGCTGGTTGTTCTTGCAGATTCACTTTCATAGTTATGAGTAAAGCAGTTCCATGGACTTTGTGTATAGAATATGGACTTCATGTATTTAATGTAACAAGGATAATCACAAAGGCTACAAGTGTCCTTTTAAACTCTTTTCTCAGAGCCTATTTGCAATTTTAATACAATTTCTAGTTGAATAACATGCTGTTTATTTCAGACTTTCTTCAGCTTAATTGACAGTTGAAGCCAATTGCATGTCACTGACAAATGTTCACTGGAAAGTGTCAGCCTGAAATTTATTTATTGTAAAACAAATAGAGTTTGCAGTTATTCATAAATCAGAAATGAACTGATCACTGATCTGCTCATCATCTACTCCAAAATGACTCTCTGTGCACAGGGACTGGGGACAATCCTTTTGTCTCTAGCCATCTTTCCTCAAAGTGAGACAAAAGTAAGGCAACCCATCCAAATAATTATCTGAGTTCTAGTTGTGTTCATATCCAGCCATAGGAAAAAAGTAAATAGATTTGCAAAGATTAAAATTCCATATTATTACAATCATTTTAATACTAAATCAGAAATTTCAATTTCAGGACACTGAAACAGGGTAGGTAGTTCATTTTAATAATAATAAAATAATAATAATAATTTTAAAGTCTTATATATTCTTCTGTAGTTCACTTTGGTACTGTTCAGCTACTGCTGTGCTGCAAAGAGGTATTTCAGCAAAGTGAACTCTTACAGTGCTTTTATGAGGAAACTGTGTTGACAGCTGCCTATTATGGGTATTCTGACAGCAGAGTTGTTGAATTTCTAATTTATGTTCTCAGCTCAAAATTATTTTAAATGCTTGGGTAACTAATAATTGTCTATCCTTTCAAAAAAAAAAAAAATCATTTTTGTATGGAGCTATTAGGGGTCACATAGAGGGAAATTAGTGTGTGACACCAAAAAGAAAGCCAATAGTCCCCATTCATCCCCTCCTAGCAATGGAGATGTGTACTGGAGATCAGATTTAAATAGATCAATAGAATCTATGCAAGAAATAATTACCTGGAAGATGCATTGAATAACAAGAATTTCCAATCAGCTTGATATCAATAGCAGTGCCAAATTCTTGTTAAACCAAATAGAGGTCAGATTGCAATGTGATGCCTATTCTCTTGTTAATTTTTACTAACATAAAATTATGCTATGCTCCAAATTATGTTAGCAGAGCTCATGCTGTCCAGTCTGTAACATAAAATGCCATTACACAGATAGAAGCTTCTAAGATATTTTTTCATTCTCTTTCTTTACTGATAGACTTTTTATTATAGCTACTGTCCTTACTATTCTTAGTTTTAAAAACCACAAAAATGCTAAAGTATTTCATATGCAGAATGTTCACTATGAACTGTGATTTGATATGGTGTTATCAAATTGTTTGTACAATTAGAAGATGACAGCATCCATTGGTTCGTAATTGAATAGGAAACTATTTGCCTGCAGTGTAGGAGGTGGAAGTGTTAATGTTTTCTTCATATTATAACTAAAATAATTACTGTTACAAATTATAATATTCCTGTGACTTTAAAACTTTGTGGAGATTGCTATAATGAAAGAAATACTTGAAGTTTGTTCAGTTTGTTATATGGGTCAACTTTCGAAATGTTGTTATGCATCAAAGACACTTCAGCTAACCACATCACTGAATTGGTGACAGCCTGGTATGTTGCTTTTACCTTTTTAAATGCATTTTTATACAAGAGAGAATTTGCTAGGGTTGTTTGGTTGTCGCTGTTGAGGCAACTTTAATTTGCTAAGGTTTTTCTTAAATATGAAATTGAGTTAAAAACCATGAACTGTTTTGTTGTGTAGTTGTACCGGCTGATTTTAGCTCTGTTACGCTTCTTAGTTTGTAGGAGATGAAAGTTACTCAGTTGTGTCCTGTGGTCTCTCAATCTCATTTAAACAGCTCATGAATCAATATACTTTCTTACATAAAAAGAAATATGTTCAAAAGTGATTATTTAGTGTATAATAATCTGGTTGGTTTTACTGATACAAATTTAATTTAAAAGTATAATCTGCCATATGTTCTTTCTGTGTAATCAGATAAGATTGGAGAGTTCATTATGGCAATAGCCTAAATCTAAATCCATTTTAATTACCTGAAGCAAACAATAATTCCCTCTGCTGACTTCTTTTACAATAAGTTATATATTTCTTATCTCAAATTTAGATGCTACCACTGTATCTGTAGTTTTTTGACAGAAACTAAATTACATAGATTTTCTTTCTATATCAAGCTACCCGTTTTAAGGAAGAAAACCTTTTTTTACGTAGGAATAATAAAAATGATGATGAGTAGGCAGAGAAGTGAAATCTTGGTCTTCTAAAGACTGCTCTTCACCACGCTACCTATTGGGAAACAGTGGCATAATTGTGATACAGAAAAAGTAGCATCACTCTGCTAACAAAGAAGAAACAAAAATGAGTATTCTTTAATTAACTTTCTGAGAAATCACAACTAGTGTAAAAAGAAGCTACTTGTAGAGCATTTTTCTAAAGAGCAAGCACCTGGAAAAAAGCTGTACAAATTTAACCCAATTTCTATCAGATTTGTGTTAACTGCATTAACATAATTATTAATAGAGCATAATAACTATATTTTTGATTAAGGATATTTGGGCTAAAGAATATTGATAACTTTTCCCTGACAACTTTTCCCCGACAACTAGTGCAGGAAAATTCTTGAGTTCTAAAAAATAAAAAAGGGGACCAGTCAAGGTGGAAATCTTTTCTACCTCCAACCCACTTGGGTAGAAAATGCTATTATTAGATCAACACATTTCATTTAGAGCCAAATTTTCCTTGTATGAATTCACCCTGCTGATTTCAGTGGGAGTTCAACATGCATATCTGCAGGCAGAATTTGACTTTTTAAGTATTGGCAATCTCTGATCTTGGTTTCTGATACCCTGCTGAGAGAACTGACTAATACGTGTTTAAAGACTTGTCTGTCATTTTATGCCTCTGAAGTTCAGAATTGAGGTCAGACCAGAACATTTTTAAGAGGTTTCTCTTTATCAGTTTATCAGAGGGAAGAATGAGGCTTGAGCTTTCAGAAGGAGAATTAAACATTAATTTATAAGTGCCTAGGTGGTGTGGTTAAAGCAGGGACTCTGACATTTAGCATGGCTTTTTGTTTCAAGTTTGCCATATAAATGCAGCATACATAGATATTAGTGTGATGGTAAAGTATTAACATTTCCAAGACATGACATCAAATCGAAGATGCTCTTGAACGGTTTGGCTCTTTTCAAAAGCCATTTTTTTCTTATGATCTGGAAATGTAAATATTTAGCCACAAGGGAAACAAGTACAATGCAAGTACCACATTTCTTCTTACTATGGAACCATTTTATTCAGGCTTTCTTGAGTGTGTCACAGGGAGCTGTGTGGCTGAAGGGAGCAATATTATATCTAAAGAGTATTTATAACATAGCTCTGATCTATATATAGTCTGCTACTGAAACATACCTATGTAAAGAAAAAAGGATGTACCAGAAATTATTATATAAGCAGATACAAAGACATTCACTGAGACTGGAGAGGAGGGAAGAAATGAATTTTAATGTTGTTAGTTTCTGTGATGAGGCAATTTTTTTTCCATGAAAAAGCATCTGTCAGTACTGTGTTTCTAATGAAATCTTTTCTTAAAACATTGACAAAATAAATTCTTGGGAACTATCAAGTGTGCAGATTCTGTAATGATATTGTTTCTATGACATGGGCAAATCAATGAGCAAAGTAAAATCAATTTATCAAGCTCCTGTGCTGGTACCCAGTAATTGTCTAGGGACTGTTTGATGTAGAGAGTGCAATGAATGTTAGATTGCCTGGAATGTTTATCAGGGACTCAATGAGTTACACATTTCTCATTTTCATCTTTATAAATTTAAGGCCTAATAGAGTTTTATTTTCTTTGCCCAAGGTTAACCCATAATAAAACTTTATAATTGCTACTTAGCACTTTTATAGTGTTTCTCATGTTCCACATAGTATGAGTTAATTTTCTCAGCCTCTTTCTGAGGCTGCAATAGAAGTATTATACCCCATTTACAAAGGGGGTAATTGAATCAGTGAAAGTAATTTGTCAAGACAGCAATGCCACTCAAATTATTCTTATTCTCTTTATATTTTACCTGAAAATTGTTTTATTTTAGTTAGGTTCAATTGCTCATTGAATTAAGAATGATAGTTTTCATCAGTCACAGCAGGAGCCACTGTTGTCCATTTCCCAGAGCCACAGCCTTCTCCTCCTAAAGACGTGGCAGGGCAACCACCCAGAAGGATTTCAGCCTGAATGCCTGGAAAGGTGAGCACTGCTCACAACAGCTGTCCAGCCTGTGTCTGGTGCTGTTATAGAAACCTGAGACATGTTTAAGTGAAATTTTAAGTTTTATTTAACTGTCTCCTTTTCAGCATTTAATTTTAATATTTTAATATTTTTTCTTCCTACATTAGCTTGAAAAGTAAGTCACTGTCACTTGTGGTTGCTAAAACCTACTGTTAGAACTGAATTCCTTCTCTGGCACTGTTGAAAGGTGTTCTTGTTAGATGTAAGAAGTCTAGGAATTTACACCTTGAGTAGGCCCATGGGGAACTCATGTGGTTTAAGGAGTGCAAGGTGCTTCACCTGGGTCAGGTCAGCTCCTGGTATCCATCCAGGCTGGGGGATGAACAGATCGAGAGCAGCCCTGCTGAGAAGGATTTGGGGTGGTTGGTGGCTGAGAGGCTGGACATGAGCTGGCCACCGCCACTCACAGCCCAGAAAAACAAACATGTCCTGGGCTCATCCAAAGCCCCGAGGGCAGAGGTGAAGGGACTCAGCCCCTCTGCTCTGCTCAGGTGAGACCCCACCTGCAGGGCTGCACCCAGCTCTGGGGTCCCAGCACAGGAAGGACCTGGAGCTGCTGGAGGAAGTCCAGAGGCCCCCAAGATGAGTAGAGGGATAGAGCACCCCTCTAATCACCACCCTTAGCACAGAGGAAAGGCTGAGAGACTTGGGATTGCTCAGCCTGGGGAAGAGAAAGCTTCAGGGTAACCTAGTTGTGGCCCTCCAGTAAAGAGGAAAGATGGAGAGAGACTATTTACAAGAGCATGTAGTGACAGGCCAAGGCATAATGGCTTCAAAGTGGCCAAAACTAGGAGAGTCAGTGAAATAGTGCATTTGCCTTTAAAATGCTGTGCTGCTTTGCACAACTTTTGCAACTATTTGTTGCAAATTGCTTTGTTGCAACTATTTTCTGAGGACAAGGAGTCACTATAACCTGAAAGAGCTTTTGGTAATAAACACAAGTTATTATTCAACATTTTCTGTTTGTATATCTAACATACATTGTTTACAAATTAACTAACAGCAATAAATTCTGTGTTATTAATTATTTTAAAACAATTTGACTGAGTCTACAAGCTAAGCATATATACTTTGCAAGTGTTTTTAGCTTTAATAATGTTCACTAAAACCATACTAAAGGGAAACTTTCCTTTGCAGAATTTCCTTTATGTTTTCTGTGACCTTGGTGTAGTTGTTAGATTTTCAGATCACACTTTGAAATCCTTCTAGTTACAGTTCCTAGGTACTTCATCTCTTCTTGGTTTCAAAGTAACTGAGTAACTGACTTTTATTATATGGAAAAATTGGTGTGGAGCTGTTCATAACACTTCAGCAGTCATGGGCTCTGCCATGACATGGGTAGAGCTGTTCTTGGGAGTGAATTACAATCTAAATTTTCTTATTTACTTTTCCCTCTCTATGGAGGAGAACACAATTTCAGAATAAATGGCAAGGCGATAGCATAGCTTGTATTTATTCAGGAATCATAAAGCTATATATCAGCTGTTGATTTAAAATAAATAAATAGATCAAAAATTATAGTAACCTAGTGATCTGTGTTTCAGGATAAGTGCACCTACTTATTGGTGTGCTTCTGTTCATTAAACTAGACACCTATATAACATTGTTACAAATTATAGCTTTTTACCTTGAGAGTTCAGAAAAGAAGCAAATGAATACCTGACATTAGTTCATTTTTCATTTCATCTATTCAAATTTGAATAACCTTATTTTTAAAGAAATACTGAGTTAGTCTTCCAAATTGCAGGAAATAACTTTTGAAAAATGTAATGTTTTACTGATATAGAAATATAGAATTCAGAATGGGAGAGAACTTAAAGGGAATTTGATTTTCTTTCTCCCTGGATGTTTTTTGTTTGAACTATTTTTATCCCAGGAGAGGATTTATATTCTACTGTAGTGAACTCTTGCTTGGTCATTTCTGAGTTTATAAAAATATATAGGATGGAAAATTAAATCAGCTGAAATCCATTTTGTCTCAACACTGTCTGTCCCCAGGAGCACTACAATCAAATAAAAATACAGGGTGAGTTTAAAAGCAAGCTAAGTGTAGCATATTGAGCTAGTGGCTGACAAACCCAGGTTTCAATGAAATTTGAATCAGAGTACACTAAACCCCTCAAAGAAGAAACTAACTCATTTTGAATGAAAAAGATGGAGACTGTTAAACTGTCCTGGGACAGTTCAACCTTGTATGGTTTTAAATATAAAATGAGAAGAGATTCTCTGGCCCATGAATACTTCTCCATTTGGACACTAAGTGAGCTGAGGGTGAGAATCCTCAGTGCTGGGAGCCCACTGTGGCTGTAGGGCAACAGCTCACCTTACTGTGCACATGGATGCTGCTCTGATTTAGCTGCAGCTGCTGCTTGTGCAAAACCTTCCCACAACAGAAATTATCTGATGCAGGAGAACTCTTCTCCCTATCTCACATTTTCTTCACAGTGCCAGACGTTCTTTTTCAGTTTTTGGTCTCTTTACCAAGTTGTGAGAATTGAAGTTTAGTATAAGATAGTGCTAGCAGGAGACTCTTCTATTTGAGGGAATTCTTCACAAAAATGTCAGGCTGGCATGAGGCCACAGCCCTGTAAAAGTGCTGCTCACAGAGCAGGGAAACAGACTTTCTCTGTAGGCACAATTGGCCTTTTCTTGAAAAGACTTCCTACCAAGTGTGAGAAACACCCATGATAGAACATGCAAGGGCATGGATCATGCTCATAATTCTGGACATACCTGAATCCTAATGGGATGCAGTCAGGAGTGCAGAATAAGTTGGCAAGTTTTACTAAGAGGCCATTATCAATTGTCTTCAAGAAACATGGCAATTGGGAAAAATTCTTACATCCTGGAAGAGAGCCAAGTGTTGCTCTCACCTTCAAGTAGGACAGGAGGAAGGACACAAGGACTTACAGGTTATTCAGCCTCACCCAAATCCCTGGGAATGTGATGATGGAACAGCTAATCTTTTAAACCATGAAAGACTAGAAAGTTGCACTGGAGGCAAGTCATATGTGAGCTATCACAGTGGCTGATCCTGAGTCAATATAATTTAACATCTGCAACAATGAAATGGTCCCTGGGACAGAGCTCACCTTCAGTGACTTCCCACTTGATACAAAAGTGGGAAGAACAGCCTCCACACCAGATGGCTGTGCTGTCATTCATATGGACCAGGGCAGCATGGAGAATTACACTGAGGGGGATCTCATGAAGTTCAACAAGAAATGCCAAGTTCTGTGTCCTGGGAGGAAGACCTCAGGTAACAGTACACACTCAAGACCAGTTGGGCAGAAAGCAACTCTGAAGAGAAGAGCTTTGGGGTCCTGGTAGACAAACAGCTAATGGGAACACACAGTTAAAATCAATTTATTACAATTACTAGGGAGATGCCTCTGCCTGAACTAAGGTGCAAACGAGACCATATGCCGAAGCCAATAGCATAGATTTTATTTAACAGCAAAATGTGAGGTAGAGAGATAGAAAGAAACAGAAAAGGATTGAGGGGGGACGAGGGAAAGGAGAAAAAGAATGGGAGAAATAGATCAGATGGAATGATAGTCATCACCCATGCATCCAGCAGTATCCTGGATTGATCCTCTTCACCCTGGGCTTCTCGGTGGTGGCAGTCCCAAGGTCACTCAAAACGTCTCAGCACTTAAACATTTTACCAAAAAAAAGGAATCAATGCTCATTGTCTACACGAGTGTCTTATTCTGTTGGTTAAATGATTCCCTCACTTCCAATGCTAATTAGTCCCATGCTTGTTCTTTCTCTTTGAGTCAGCAGCCTCCTGTCTTGAGCCAGCAGGCTACGGTCTCCCCACACTGGACCCAGCCACAGCTGGCTACCAGCACAGCTGCTGAGCTGGCCTTCCCACAGACTCCTGCTCCCCAGCTTCATTTACCTTTCCTTAGACCTGAGATGACTGGACAATAGTACCACCATTATCTTATCTCAAATTCCTGTCAGGTGGATTAACTCACAGTCCAAATTTCAGGAATCCAGAAGGCACGTTTGGGATGGGATGGGATGGGCTTTGGTGGTCACAGATGAGCAGTTGCTTCTTTGCATGGTTTGCTGCAATGACAAAGTCCTTCAGTGATCTTTAAGTCTCTCACACACACCCTCATGGCAAAGAAGGCTGACAGCACCCCGAGGTGCATTAGGCAGAACATGGCCAGCAGGTTGAGGGGGGTGGTCCCTCCTCTCTGCTCAGCCTTGGTCACATCTGGAGGGCTGGGTCCAGTTTTGGGCTCTGGGCTATGAGAGAGGTATGGACTTCACTGGAACAGGTCCTGTGCAGGGCCACAAAAATGGTCACAGGACTGAAACATCTTTCCAGTGAGGAGGGGCTGAGAGAACTGGGACAGCTCAGCCTTGAGACTCAAGGCAGCTCAATGTCTTACCAATGTGTATCAATTCCTGATGAGAGGGAATGAAGAGAAAGCTGGGCTCTTCTTAGTACTGTCCACTGACAGAAGGGACAATGGGCAAAAACTAAAACCCATCAAGTTCCACCTGAATATTAAAAGAAACACCTGTGGCTGTTCAAACACTGGCACAGGCTGCCCAGAGAAGTGGTGGAGTCTTGACCATTGGAGATATTTAAAACCTGACTGGACATGGTCCTGGGCAGCTGGCCCTGCTCTGAGCAAAGGGGCTGGGCTAGATGATCTCAGGAGCTGCCTTCAGCTTCAGCCAGTCTTTAATGACAGTTTAGAGTTTTGTGAGAATGAAAAAAAAAATTAGTGCATGCCTTTGCAATGATTTCTGTAGACATACAAAATAATTTAGAAATTATTATGCATTAAAACACTAACAACAGTAAGAAATTTGTTCTTGCCTTCAGTTTTTGTGCATGTCCGAGCTTGCATGGTCCTGAAAAGTTTATTAAGAAGTGCAAAACATTTAATTCCTAAATACAGTTGCTGCAATGTTTAGTCTTGTATAAAGACAAGATATGAACTGCCTAAATAGTAAATACCATTGCTAGAGAACTAGAAATTATTTTCAAATTATTCTATTTTTTTGTTCCTTTATAAAAAGCTAAGAAAAATGTTTCAAATTCCTTATGTGTAGGCTTGAAAAATGAACATTTGTGAAAGAGGATACAATCTACTAAGTTCTTTACTGTCTCTGGGGGAAACTAACTTCAGGATCAATTTTAATTTCCAATGTTGTGCTCTAAGCATAAACATAGTGTTCAAATCAGAGGCTGGTTGCTATAATTGCCAGTCCATAAAATTTGAGAAATAAAAATCTAGAGATTATGCCAAATTGCCTTTAACATCTTATACAGGCATTGTGCCAGTTCCATCCATAACCAAATAGATAGAGACTCATTTCCAGAAGCTGGCACTGAACATTTAAATGATTTGATGGATTGGTGAAATGAATTTTAAAGTCTCTTTCAAATCCTGTTTGCAGCAAGAGAAGGGTACTGTGCACTGTGAGATTCATGGTCATATCCACCCATGAGTATGGGAAACACTAATGAGTCTTGATTTTTACCAGTGTGTTCAGGGTGACTCAGGACAATATAGCTGGGAAAAAATATCACACAATAGTAGTGGAGTAATTGTCCATACATGGTCTCACATAGATTTTTTTAAACCTGTTTACAAGTCCAAGTGTTGTTAAGGAACATGAAGGACAGAATAACACACAAAATGGGTCCTCTCCCAAGATATTTTTCACGCCAGAAATGTTGCAGGTAAGTAGGAGCCAATAGGAAAACTGCCTATTTTAAATCATGATTGAAAAGCTTAATAGCTTGTTTTAAGTTTCTTGTTCAACAATTACAGACAAATTGCAAATAAATAATTATTAGATATTGTCTGTTTATTGAATATAATTTTTAAGACAAATATAGCTTAACTCAATCTCAGTACTACTGAGGTGTGCATAAGGATGTATGACCTTGTATGTGCATGCTGTTATTTTCCTTTGTCAGTGTGGTGAATGCTAAGCAGCAATGATTTCATACTCTTAATACAGCTGCATAAATGCTACTTGCTCTGAAAAGGCACTGCTGTGGACTACATCTAAACATATATGGTAGGTGTTTGGATCAACAGGAATAAGGACAGCAAATGGAAAAAAGCATTTTTAAGGATCTATTGGCATTTTTCAATAGTCACAAAAACAGTCCTCATTTTAGTTTTCTTCTGTGCACTAGGAATACTTAATGTTCTGGGAATATATTTCCTCTTCAGGGTGTATTTTCCAAATGGCTTAATGGGCTTTAGTCACCTTATTCCATTAACACCAGTGAGCTGGAAGTTACAGGCACTTGATTCAATTTTGGTTGGATTCTTGAACTCTCTGTTTGACTTGTCAGCCAGCAGTTGTACGTGTGGCTGAGGGAAAAGGGGGTTAAAAAATGGAAAATGTGCGTTGTAGTGTCATTGTTCCTTTCTGAACTTTATCATGAATTTGGGAACAAGAGCTCCATTAAGCTAGAAAATCATATAATATTGATTACATATATTATAAATATATACTATATTATATATATGTAAATATATCTATATAAATATAAATATGTACAATTAGTATAAAATACATCATACTGATATTGAGATAAGCTTGTTTGTTTTTTTTTTTTTGCTCTTCTGCTTGAATGACTAGTGAATTTTCTTTCCATTTTTATGGAGCCAATTTATGAATCTTAAAAGAAAAAGCAAACCTTTCACTGGCATTAACAAAAGCCCTTCCCTTTTGCTGAATCTTTAAATAAAAAGACCTAGGGTTTTTTTCTCTCTTCTGAACATTGGGCAGCCTTCCAATGAAAATGAAGTCTGTGTTAGAGTTCCTTAAATAAAAGATAGGGTAAAACCACCCATATGGTACGTGAAGAAAAGACATCTGAAAAAAACCCTAAGCATCAAATTTTCATTAATAGATGGTATTCTGGAAAGAGGTGAGGGCTATCTGATGGTTTTAGCCAAGGTTTGTGTAACCTTGGAATAGGTTACACAAAGCACAAAGAAATTTAATGGAAAATATGCAGAAAATGACTTGCAAATAATTTTGGGAGGCTTATCCTGCATCTTCTAAAATATGTTAGAAACAGATCTGTAATTACAGACACTAGCCTAAAATCCTTTTGGAATTGTAGTTCCAGCACTAAATAGAACATACATAAGAAATTCCAAGAGAATAACCAGTAGGGAAAAGATTTGTCTTGGTACTGAGCACTGCAAGTTCAAAACATTGCTATCATAATAGGGATCATTATGAACTAAAGGTCAGCATCTCTGCAGGGACAAAAATAACCCAAAAAATCCACTACAGCAGTGTTCAGTTTTCAGAAAGAAGGCTGCACACAAATGAGGAAGCCTGACGAAAAGGAACCAAAAGGACAAAGTGTGTGAAGGCAGCACAGAGGCATTGCATCCTGAGAACCAATCCATAGCATCCAAATGGATTCAGAACAACCTGGAAAGATGGGGTGGCTAAAGAAAATGATAATGAAACCTATTTGAAGCAAAACTACAAAGAACAAGTTGTCTTGATTAAGAACAACAGATGTCTGTTTGGTCAAGTGTTCTAATGGAAGTGTAAAATAGCTGTGTCTATTAACAGTGTTTTCTCATTTAAAATCAGGGGGGTTTTAATGAGGAGTGGTGAGGGACAACTATGGTGATAAATTTCAAATAGTTCATGTAGTCAGGGCTGTGGACAAAGAGGGGAGGAAATCTGGGAAAGGACATTCTGTAGAAGTGATAACAGTTTTGTAAAAGTATTTGTGCTTTACATCTCCAGCTGTGCCTTTAAGGAAACATGAGCATTATGTTTAAGGGTCTATAGGCCATTTGCCTTTCCCCAGGGATTTTAAGGATGTCTTTCAGTAAAGAAACTAACTTCCAGTGAGACAATAGGAAAAGTCTTGTTTTGGATAAATAACCAATTATCTGGTAATTTCCTGTAAAATACGGAAAACTAAAAACACAGTTCAGTTTTCCCAAAGAGGAAGATGATGTGCTCCAGAAGGTCTGCTCTCTCCAGCATGTACATAAATGAACTGGGAAGGAAAATTTTTAATGGAGTGGCACATCTTGATGATACAAAGTAAGGTGAGGACAGATTGCAAACAGCTATGGAAAGCCTTCACAGTACTGACTGGTGGCAAACTGATGGCAGATAAAATCAAATGCTGATAAATCTCAAGAAAAATGTAGACAAAGCTATCCCAACTTTCTGTGTACAGTAATGACCTCTTTAGGCCTTTCAAACATTCCTTTAGCACCCATGAAAGAGGTCTTGGAATCATAACAGAAGTCTCTGAAAACTTCACATCAATACTCAGGATTGTTCAGAAAGCCAAATGAAATGTGAGGAATTACTGAAAATTACTGAAAAAGCAGAAAATATCATGGTGTCACAGTGTAAGTATCTGTGGTACCTATAACATGTATATGGTAGCAAGTGTTTGGGATCCCAAATCTAAAAACAGTTATAACAGACTGGGTAAAAGGTATCCAAGGACGGAATAAATGGTGTTGGAGTGGGGTTTGTCTTTATTTTCCAGGTGTCAGGTAGCTGTCTGTATGTGTGTTACTTGCCTAGGCTCCCTTTATAGTCAATTAAAATCTGCTCATTCCTGTTGTTGCAACTCAGAATGTGATTCTTGCCATCCTGTAGTGAAACCTTACATTATGTTCAACTCCTGTGTCTGATAAGCTGTGAAATATAAAAGAACCATGTAAATATAAAGGTAACTTTCTCAGATGTACATACCTTATGCACACATTTAATCAAATATATCTCAATATTTGTGTCTTAAGCATAAAGAAGGAAAAAACATGATGTAGGTCTTGTACAGCCTGACACAGCACAAAGTCCACTAGGAGTGGTTGATTTGGGGAAGGTCACAAGTGGGTCTCTAGAAATAGGTTTAAAAAAAATCTCTAAACCGAATGCTAAACTTACCATAGGATATTTTGGATCATAAAAGCCTAAGTAAGTCCAAAAATCAAGTATGTGATTCCTTGGAAAAGATTCCATCAAGACGTGTTTGACATTAAAGTACAGCTTCTGGCTCCGTGACCTCTGAGACTCAAGTTGCTGAGCTGGAAGAGTACAAGGGACAGGGGAGCTGATGCTTTTCCCTTACTTTCCTCCTTGAGCAATTGTATTGGCTACTTTCAGACAAGGGACTGGGCAAGATGAGCTTTTCATCTGGCTGATTACAGCCAGTGTGTTCCCTAGACTTTCAGTATTTGTCTGGTTAGGATGTCTGTGGTATGTGTCTTCTAGAGTCCTTGCTCATTTTCCAAGGCATTTTGAAATGTTTTCTAACAAGACTGTACGGATCATTTAAAATCCAATCTACCACCCACAGTATCACAAACCATTGAAATTCTGTCTTGCATAAGGACAGTTATAATGAAGATAATTTGAGGCTGGTTGTCCTATCACTGTTCATACTGTGAACTCATTTGCACTCTGAGAAATTTAATGGGTACATCTCCTTGTGATGGTAATACACTACTACTCACCATGTATGTTTGTTTTTAAATTACCAGCAATAGAATTTTTTTTTTTAATATAAACCTGTTATCTGTTTAATGCTTTTTATGCAGAAGAAAAAAATTTAAAAAATCAACTAGTCTTGTATTATACAAAATTATTATTAGAAATATAAATATTTCTGTAACACATTTCCAGTAAAAACTCTAAATTTCTGCTTCTATAGATGCTTAGTTCTAGAATCATGCTGACTGATGGACTGGTTGTATTGCTTAAAGAAGACTTGCAGTTGCTGACTTCTTAATAATATAAAGTCATATTCCAAATCTTTCTGTGGTTATTTTTCTCTTTTCTGTCTACAGTTTTCTAATTGTAAGCTTACTGGCATTAATTAGATAGCTGTTCATTGACTAGCATACCTTTTTTTGCTCTTGCTGTTTATCATGTTTGGATTCGGCCAGCTAATAAAAACACCAGCAAAAATTCAGACTTAGCAATAATAGAAAGCAGAATATTGAATTTAAAGGCAAAAGCTGTAGTATTTTGTGCGCTGGAATATTATTATCACACTGCAAAAATCATTATCCTTGCAGCACAAAAAATTAATTAGGACATTCATTGAACAGAAGGCAGAAGATGAGTTTTCTTCTCTACTTCCATGTCTATTTCATTTCTTTCAGTGTGGGTTGCTTCTGTGTCATAGCCTTTCTGGTCTGTAAAATAACTTACAGTCAAAAAACATGCTGACTAATTATGAAAGATTTTCTATTTCTATTTCTATTTCACTTTAATAGATATAAAGGCTGTGTGATTTACCTAATAATTAATGGTGGTATTCAAGGGAGACCAGTACTTTCAAGTCCACAATATAAATGCAAATAATTGGTCTGAAATCAGCTAGTTAAGTTAATATATGTTTAAAAACAAGTGTTTTATAAGGCTTGTGTGCTTTGCTTAAGCAGTGATATTTTTCAGTCAGAGACCTGATCCTAATCCCATACAAATAATAGAAAGTTAACTCAATTTAGTACAAGAACTGCATTAAAGTGCATTGTAGTCTAGGAACTGATTTTGCATCTATTGATTGGCATTTATTCTCTCAGTGTTTTTTAGTTTAGATATACATTTATTTTATGTATTTAATTTTTATTATATATTACCTTTATTATATCTTTTCTGTTATATCTAATATATACACATGTATATCTATATTTTATGCAAAGTGGTCATTGATAACACTAGATTAGTGGTGGTCTCTCACCTTGGAAAGGAAGCAGCATGGGGGGAACTGAGTTGATCATCCCAAATGTAAGCCACAGAGTCATGACCAGGCACCTTGGGGCTTGAAAACAGCAGATCACAGGGAAAAAAAACAGTAAAACAACCATTTGTAAGTGAAGTGCTCAGATAGAGGTGTATATATTTCTTCAGCCTTTGAGGCCTTTACTTTACAACAACAAATGTCTGCTTTTACAACATGTTGTTTGTTCTCTGAACTCAATTGCTAACTAAAAAGTTCAGGGTAAGCACATATATAACTCTCTAGGGTAAAACCAAACGTGAGCTGTCTTCCTTTTCTTTGTATTTCAGACCTTGCTCAGCACTAAGTTGTAAATCAGTTCTCACCAGTAATGTCAGTTCTTCTCCAGTGGTATAAAACTGGAGAAATGGGGAAGTCAACTGTTATGTCATGAACTTGATGTATGCATCTTCTCTGACATTGTGGCATTTGCATAGTTCTCTGCACTTCATTTACAAAATACACATCCCTTCTGATGGTGTATTTTAAATATTGATCATTGCAGTCATTCACTGTACAAGTACCACTGAAGTCAGTCTAACTCCTTATGTTGCAGGGTAATTTAACATAATTGATGGAAGTCAAATCAGCTTTTAAAAGACATTTGAGGAACAAATTTTCAATGATGTTTACCTTTAGTGCTTTTCATGGCATTCTAACGTCTATGAATGTCTTCATATTATTCACTCTTAAAGTTCATAGAGGATGGGGTTTTTTTACCTTTTTGTACCTTATTTTGCATCATGTGTTGATGAAAAGATTACTAGGCAATAATTTCAGGTTATTTGATGATCTAAAATGAAATGCAGACCACAGGGGGTTTATATTAAAAATGCTGAGAGAAAGGAGCTATAGAGCAGACTAATATAGCAAGTGAATTATTCTGCCTTTGTGTGCAGACATCATATGGTAGGAAAACATGATGCCGAGGATGACAGAATTTTTCCCTTAGAAACGACTCATTGTTACATTTTTACATTTATATTTTATCACATTAAAAATTCATAAATGTCTCCTTAGAAATGATAGATATGGAGAAATGGAAGAAATACATAGAGATTCCTCTGTTTGAGAAACTCATGGTGCCCTAAATTTATCTGAATGTACCCAGATATATCATGGAGACATCCTCATCAGGTTGTTGATTTTAAAATAAGTTTGTAACTAGCAGATTCTGGTTTTAACGTACATGAATGAAATTATTAGCTAAACTGCTTTTATGCATAGTTTTAAGGTTATCTTAAAATAAACATTTTTTTTGTTTTTTCTTTTAACTAAGAGTTATGTAAGCCAGTTTGGGATATGGCCTTATTAGGGGTCTGTAAAACTTTCATCATTTTTCCATTTGTCATATTTGGGAGCAGCTGTTTTCCTCTGTTTTCCTGTGTTAAACTGTACTCATCACTCCCATCTATCCTGACTGAACACGCTACACACAAGTAAAGGATGAAACAGGAGACAAGTGTGCTCTGCAGTGCACCTCCCAGTGGGTGAGCTGGTTAGAAATTTGGCTAAACCGGCCAAAGGTGGCTATGAAGGTTCCAAATTCATAGCACCTTCTGAAATGCTGGGCCTTACACTTGAGAACTAAAGTTTAAATAAACAGACCAGTAATGGAATCACGACTGTATGCTCTTTCCTTTCAGCTTGCATGTAATATCTTTATGTTACTAATCAGCTGGTAGCAGAGCCAATAGTCTTTGAAGTTAGTGCATTTATATTTATATTTATATTTATATTTATATTTATATTTATATTTATATTTATATTTATATTTATATTTATATTTATATTTATATTTATATTTATATTTATATTTATATTTATATTTATTATTCACGCAGGTTTATCGAGCAGAACTTGTTCCCCTTAAGGAAAAGGTGCATCACGTCAATGAGCTCGCTCGCCGCTTCACTCCCTCCGATATTCAACTCTCCCAGTACAATCTCAGCTGTGTGGAAGACCTAAACACAAGGTGGAAGGTGCTACAGGTATATTTCACATTACTTTTTTCTTTATGCTTCATTTAAGTAAATATTTCTGTTTCTCTGTGTGTTGTTCCCTATGGGATAGCACCGAAGGTGTACAAAGCAATGAAAGATAAGAAAGCCCAAGAAAATATTTTGTTGTTACCATTCATAAATGCATTAGACAGAGGCCCAACCTGATAGTGTAGATGGTTTAAAAATGTAAAGGGCAAGCCACATGTTTTTAAGGATAATACATTCTCTTCCACAGAGCTTGGAAAACATTGTGAACAATTAACTTTCACTGTAAAATATTGCTTTGATTTGTCAAATCCAGATATTTGGAAAACAAAATTTTCATCTTCTCTGAAGATACCTGGAGACAGTGTGTCAGGGTGAGATGTTATTGCAGATAGAATAGAGAGTTAATTGAAATATTATGGTTTACTGTCTTCTTTCATATTTACTTAAATGCCATCTGGAAGATACAGTGAATAAGGTGAAAGCACTCCAGTAAATTTTTAAACACATCCTGAGGGGAAAAGACATAAGTAACTTTGAAATATTATGATATACTAAAGGCCAAGTTGTGATCCTTGGAAAGAGGAAAGATGCGTCTGTTCCTATAATATAATTTTGCTACTTAAAAGAGAGCAGAGTTTGAAATGTGTTGAGAGGCAGAGCTCATTTTTGTTAGAAGAGAATAAAATAGCATAGACTGGAATAGAGTAAATCAATTGGAATGATGAATATACAATTATTAACTGTTCTACATACAAGATCTGTTGGACACTCACACCCAATGGCACTTTTTAGTATAATATGTATTTTTCCATCATAGGACTAGATTTTTTTATGATCAGCACTCCAGTTAGATGTAATACCCTTTATAGAAAGCTGAAATTTTGACCACATGATAGGAAAAGCAAAAATGAAAATTGTTTTTGTTTCATGCAAAACCATTTTTATTCCTGTTTATTTCTGGTTTTACAGTTGTCCAGTATGTTTTCTTTTCATTCTCTTGGTTTTGTGAGTTTTATTTATTTATTAATTGCCTTTGTTATGCTAATGTCACCTAAAATATTGACTTTATGCTTTTGTATTTTCATCTTTTTTTTAATATATATTTCAGTTTATTTTCATGTGTCTTTCTTATATATTGGATGTGTTTTCTCTCAGGCTTCTCTTAATTCTTATTTTCAAAAAGCAGTTCTTTCTGTGTTCCTACTCTTCTCTGTCTTTCCACATCCAACTTCCCATATTTCTCTTGGTTTTGTTTTTCTGTACTCCCCTTGTTTCTTTTCTTAGTTTACTTCTCTTTTTCTCCCTCCTCAAAGGTTAGTTCTCTCTCTCCTTGCTATATTCCTAAAGGGGAAAATATTTCTTATCTATGTACCCCACTTTCTGGAAAATATCACTGCAGGAAAATCATAAAACAGAGAATTCTGTGCTATTGCTTGACAGAAAGATACCCATCCTTGGTTATGAGTGGGATAAGTGCATAAAGACATAAAATTTATCACATCTAAAACACCAGTGAATTCTAGTGTTATGAGAAAGTTGAAGAGCATTTTGTAAAGGAGGAAATAATGTCTCACTTGTTTCTGTATTAACTCTGGGAACTTACATAAGATTAGAGGAGGAAATGTGTCTTCTTAAGCCAGATTTTACAGAGATTTAATATTATATTTACTTTATATTCATAAGGCCAATCGTAGTCAGTCATTTTCAGTATTACGCAGTGGTTCTACAGTGAGATTGTTGCTCTTAGTGAATAGAACCAAATATTCCTCCAAAATCTTCCCAGAACTTCATTTGTATTTTTGCAGTAAGGCATGTTTGCCATTAATCTGCTAATTAATTGGTTTGTATTCAATTGTAGTGAATATACTCTAGAGTATTACTGGTACAAAAATGTACAGAAAACCCTCAACCACTTACAGACTCAACCAGTCCTGGTTTTGAAGTGTTTTGTGGAGTGCATTTCATTAATGAAAGCTGATGCACTCAGCTCAGTCACTGAAAACCATGTCATCTTCTGTGGAGTATGAGTAGTTTCATGCCTTTAATAGAGTAGTTTTGAGGAAAATATGTTGTTCATTTCTTTTTATTTTTCTTAAACATGAAAGGAGATGAAGTGTTTCCAAGGAGCTATTTGTTATGAATTTCACAAGGGGCTCTCATTCGTGCTTCAAACAGTGTATGTAATGATCTCATCCTGGGGTAGAATGTGTCTTGCAAGCCCTTGCTTACTTCCAGTTGACATTTAGGGAGCCAGGAATCCCCTAAAATAGGTGGGAGTTACATCCATTTCACTTAGTCAGAGATCTGATTGCTATAATGCTGGTCAAAGGGCAAAGTTCCTGACATGTAAAAGAATTTACAAATATCCCACAGGGACCATAGCCTTCAGTTATCAAGAAAGATATTTTTGTTTAAATCAAACTTTGTTTTCTTTTACTTAGAATAGTACCTTTAATAAGCTGAAAAATGCAGTAAGAACTGTCTTTCATCCAAAAATGTATCTACTAAGATATTTTGCTATGGTATGTATACTCTAGAGCTTTTACTTCTGAAAGTTGGTAGTTTGTGAGTGGTTGTCTTTGAGCACATCAAAAACCTAGAGCTAAATCAGCCCAAGGTCTTTTCCAATCTAAACTTTTCTATAATTCTGTGATTTACATACATATATATCATGATTATCACAAAGCATAAGTATTCAGTATTGTTCCTAACTCCTCAGCTCATCTTGTGCCAGTAGAGAAGATTCTGCAGGATGTGGGGGTTTGAAGATTGTTGTGGTGTAAAAAACATGCTGACATTTGTTAGAAGGTCCAGCCACAACTGGACAATTATTCTGTTCCTTTGAAGAGCATTCTCTGCTTGCAGGAGCTTTGAAGAGCCAGCAGGCTTTTAGTACCCCTGCAGGCAGTTATCTAAAGTCATATCATCATTTTATTTGTATTCTGCTGAGGACAGGCTCTTTACTGAGCTGCATAATGCACACTAATGTAATAAACATTGCTGCAATGAATTATTTCAAAAACCACCTTCTTTTGTGTGCTTCTCAAATACTAACTGATTCTTTCAATCTGTGGTGAGAAATATGAATGAATCTTACCATCTGTATTTCCAGAGGTACTAATATCAAGAATATAAAAGCCAAAAAGGAAATCCCTTCTTCCCTGAAATCAGTGTAAAATTGTCACTATGCATCACAGTCTTGCTGGCCAGTGAACCTCTAAAGAGCTGAGTCACAGGCATTGTGGGCAGCTGTCCTCAGCTCACACCTTGCTCTTTATAGGGGTTGGACACCAAGCCAAGGAAATTGCAGCAATATACAAGCTGAAATCAGCAATGACCTATTGTAGCAGGTTTTAGGTTTGGGCTTTTTTTCATTTTACTTCGCCTTCTGTCTTTCTTGCCCTCTCTAAGAAAAATATCCTACCAAAAAATGAAATAACAACAAAAATACCTATCTAAAAGAAATGTCTTCTTGAGGTCTCTTGCAGCTGAATTGAACCAAGTTTGCTTTTTTTAAATTGTATGTATTAATGGTTTCAGGAAGTGAACTTCATTTCTAAACCATGGAATTAAAATTTGAAAGTGATGAAGGCTATTCTCTTATGTCATTTTTCTTAGAGAAAAATGCTCTCTCTTGCTTTACAGTTCAGTTGTCCAATCGGAAGTGCATAGGATCCTCATACATGAAAGCTCTAGTCACTCTAGTCATATACTTAAACAGAATATTGGCCTTAAATTGACCTGTTCTATATCTTAAATTACAAGTAGAGTTATTTAACCTTAAACAGCGAGTGTAAACTGGGGTTAAAGCTGATTGATTGACAGATGATGCAACAATAACAAGAAAGATGTTTCTTCCTCTGTATGAGAAAGAGAAAGTAATGTCTAAATGAATTGGCGATATAAAAGGCAGTTAGATTTTTATATTTTTATATTTATATATTACCTTTTTGTTACCTTAGCAGTTTCTCTTTTCATTGGGATATTTCATTAAATTCAATAACTAATTTGTTTCTATTACTTTGGTTTTTCATCTTTTTTAAACTATATTTTGACATATGTCATCTGTTAGCAGCTGAAAAAAAATGGGAGACAACTTTTCTAAATATCTGGACCCAAAATTGTATCTCAGCTAGAGCTACAGTAGCTAAGTCACTACTAAAATCATGGTGCTTTTCAACCTTGAAATTTGAAATTATTTTGTAGTTGCAGATTTCATCTTCCCAGCAGAGGGAGATTTTGATCCTTTTTGGAAGTTGAGTTTTCCCATCAGACTACTCAGTTAAAATGTTGGTTTGTATGTTCCATGAGAACAGGAACTTCTGCCAAAACCACAATTGTTACAGCTCTTTAATGGTCTCTTATTTGTTTAATTGGCTATGCCAGTTGGCTGCAGAAGTCATAGACCCAAGCATTTTTCTTCCATTTCTGTTAAATTGAGTCTCAGATTTTCTCAATGTTTGTCTGCAAAATTATGCATATAGAATTCATTTTGAAGTGATTCGTTCTTTACAAATCCAATTTATTTATTTCTGTAAGTTAGTGGAGGAAGGCCAGCTGTCAGGACTAGGATTCAATTCTGCTAATGAAGTCTGTGTCAAAAATTGGAAATATTCCTTCCTAAATTAGAAGGACACCTTCATTGTGGCATCTTTAGGGCAGTCAGTGAAAGCAAGTGTGTAACTATAAACAGGAATAGTTATCATCCATAGACATGACAGCAGGAAAACTAATAAAATCTTACTAAATTTATGATGTGTGTGATGAATTTTACTTTGTGGGAAATTGCAACTGCTTTAATAATTTTTTGTAAAGGAGGTGCATTCATTTTGAGAGTTTTGTTAGCCTCTTTCGACTTCCTTTACTCTGAAATTTTGTTCTCTATGAAGATGTTTTGAAGAACCATGCAGAAGAATAGCAATTTATCATACTTTATATTCTCATTACAATATGAATCTGTAGATTTCTTTTGATGTATTTTTTTGTTTCTCATAAGTGTGTGTGAGTGTGGGGCTTATAAAAGCTGAGTTATGCAGTTTATATGTGAAAAGAAAAGCACCTAAAATTTATCAAAAGTAAGAAAACGTTACACGTGCATCTTGAATTTAGCACTCTCTTGTACAACCTTTGCATATACAATATATTCTGTAAGATGCCCCATTTATCTATTTGATGGATAAATGATAGGAAAAGAATGGGCATATTAGTTGATATATGTAAGTCTCATTTCCTTATAAAGGAAGAGCAGAACAATTTACTTCCACCTGTCAGCAGTTATAGATTATGTTTGGCAGCACACATCCATATGACTCATACCAGACTATATTTAGGATACTGAGGAAAACAGAGGTTGTGATACTGTTGAGAATATATTCACTGGAAACCAACATCCAGTAGTTCTGTTGGGTTTCAGTCAAGTAGTTTTAGCTAAATCACCCAGTTTATAGCTCTTTAGCTTATTTACTAACCACCACTGAAACTGCATTCCTTGGTGTTCATGGTCTGTAATACCACATTATCTCAAAAACATTATTTGAAATAATTTCTGTAGAAGTCCCTTTGACGAGGAGTGTGGAAGTTGCATTTGAAGAATTAAAGCTCTGGCTTTCAGTCCTATACAGAGGTGTAGACTACAGGAGTTAGAAGATTTTACCTCAGATTCCAAAATTGCCCAGATAGCTTTGAGTTTTTTCTTGTACAAATTGAAAGAATATGGCCTGATTTTTTCAACACCTTTACAGGTGTGTGACCTTATTCCAATCAGCTATGTTTAGGCTGCTCATTATGAAAAAATAGGCTTGTTTAAGGTAAGAATGTGTGAGGGGGAATAGCTGGGAAGTGCACAAAGTTAGCAGCAGTCAGACTAGTGAAAGCAAACAAGGACAAAACAGAAAAGAACCTTGCAATTATAAGTCAATCTCCAGTCCTTGCTTCTGGTCCTTTTCCTTCCCAAAATGTTATCAACTGTCAGAGCTCCTAATTTGCAGGTTAGATTTTGCTAAAGCAGTAGGAGAGGACAGGAATGCATAGGGTGGGTCAGGGCAGGATGCAGTGACACCAGAAGGCTGATGGATCCTTGCAATTTGTGCTCCTGCTCCCTACCCTGGAGGGGACCACGCTGCTGGCACAGATCCTCTGCCCATTGACGCCTGCCTGGTTTGAAATGAGGTTGGAGCAGATGTACAAAGTTTGCTTTGAATGTGGAACACGTTTGTTGCAGATAGAGCATTCACTGAATTTAAGAGCTGCCCAGTAAAGGCTCTCTAATGTGATTTTCAGAGGCTTGTAACTCAATGAAACCTTAATGAATACCCTTGGATTGAAAGCAATATAAAACCCCTCAGATTCCAAGCACCAGTGCCAAAGTATTGTTAAAGGGTTTTAGAGGGAGAATGTAAAACTGGCAAAACATATTTCTCTTTCTCCCCATTTTCACTAATCCCTTCTTCTGAAATGATGTGGTTTTTTTACAAGAAACTTCATTTGAAGTGATTAAAAGCCCAAGGAAAGGAAATAATATACACATTTCCAGTGCAGAAGGTTAATGTTGGCCTTTCTTATTTCTTTGTTGAGTAATTTTGTGTCTTTCTGACATATCAATTATATGTTATATCACTGCAAGTAGTTTTATGTCAGGCCATCTACTTTCAGGTTACAGAAAGCTTTTGCAGTCTTTCAGCTAGGTAGTATTTTGTGCTGTATTTTTTATATCTTTTTGCTTCAGTGAGACTAAGTAGGATATTTTTTGCTATTTTAGAAGTACTGTTAATAATAGTGTTTAAAATACTAAAAATGTCAGTGGCGTTAAGTTGTGACACAGATTTGAAACCAGCCTTTATGGAAGATTATGTGTATAATTTTAAAAATATTTTTACAAGATGCTCTCTAAAGTTGCCACTGCAGTTTTCAACATGGTTTGAGTAAAGCTGAGTGTTGTATAGAAAACTATATGCAGTATGGAAGTGATGTAATGGTGTGTTTGCTGTAGAGGAGAGCACTTTATAATTAAAAAATGGCTCAAATTCTGTTATGTGTATGCAAAATCTTCTGTAAAGTCTTTCCTAATTTGGATCCAACCAGCACAACACAGGCAGAAGGTGTTTTTCAATATGCTTATCCTGTGGTTCATCTAAGCTGTTCAATTCTTGTGCTTGTTGTTAGTTTATAAAACACTGATACTGCAATAAACTTTAGAAATCTACCCTTTGGTTATAGAGCAAACATAGTATGAATTACAATTATTGACCCAGAGCTTACAATTTCAGGTTTTATTAGTGTTCATTTTTTATTTCTTTTGTACCTGGAAAGATCAACATCCAATTCCTGTTTGTGGAAATGAATTCTTTAGGGTATGACGTTTTTGGGGGGAGCTTCAAGTACGAAGACTAAGGTCATTTTTCCCTTCCGTTTTCTCAGGTGTTCAAAGGTGTTTCCCTACCACAGTTCAGGTTTGTTTAAACCAAAATAAACTGGCATTAATCCAGAAAAAGAATCCTAAGGTTACATCTGTAGTTAGCATATTCATTTTGTTGGATGTTTTCACTAATTCCTCTGATTTCTCATACCATCCTCAAGTGTTTTGTGTCCTTTCCTTTCAGTACCCCCATTTATGACTCTTTCATCAGTAAAGACAATCAGTTCTATCCTAATTAATTAGCTGACATGTAGCTGATAACGGAGTGCTGTTTCAGTGTAGTGATTTTTGGGGTATTCAGAAGAAAAAGAAGACTGTGTCTTCCATAAAATGGTTTTGTGCTTTTTGTATATCCAGGCATTACAGTTCCTTATCTCAAAACATCACATTTCAAATCCTGAGTTGATTTTATCTGTACTTTTGCCAGCCAGAAAACTAAGATAACTGAATTTGGGTTGCACATCTGTTGTCATAGCTACCTGCAATATATCCCTGAATCTGCCTGGGTTTACCTCTAATGAGAAAGGGGTTACATTTTTCTCATAAAACCTCCATAACTTTATTCAGCTATGAATGACCTGTGAAACACTTTCAGACTGGTATGGTCTGTTGCAGAAATTGAGCAAGCTTCCTCTTTTAAAAAGTCAGGATCTAATCTTTTTTTCTTCACCAGTGAATAGGAGGTCAGCTCCCACCCAATAAAGTTTCAGAAAGACAGAGGCAAATCCAATTTTATGATCTCCACTTTTCTGTCTCGACACTGTGCCTCCACATCGTTAGACTGTACTCAATATTTCCCACAGCTGATGGGATAAGCCTGTGATGTTTAACAGTGCCAGGTCATGCTGATTATTTCAGTTTTGCCAATGACACTATATGTAATTTTTTTTCAAATTATTTTAACCATCTTGTGCATGAATTTACATGTTTTCAGGTGAGTGTCCATTTATGGATCAGAACTACATTTATAAATTTTAGCTGAATTATAATGACATTGTGTCGAGTAGGTGTAAGTTTTAGTTTTACTGATAGTTTTTGCTTTTAGTTTAATGTAGTTCTGATAGTTACAGAATTCAGTGATCTGTCCCATTGCCTTGAAAAGGGGGCTAGAAAAACAACCTCTGCTTCATATAAATTTGTGTTAATAAGTACCCTTATATAGGGTCAATAAATAGGTTAATAAATACCCTTAAATAAATAAATAAAGGGTTAATAAGTACCCTTATATAGGCCAAGGCTCCTGAATCAGATAACAGTGTCTTTGTGATGTGAGCTACACTACAGTGCTGGACACAAACTGTGATCTTGAAATGAAATGATGAATGATCTCTCACCGAAAGCGTGGTTACAACTGATGTTGTAAAATCTGCTTCTGTTAGTCTGAGAACTGTTGCAGGAAACAAATCACAGACTGTTTAACATAGCATTAGGTGCTGTTGTGGGTGCTCAGTGCTAGCACCGTGGAATGAGAGCTACCACTGCAGACTTGACACGGCTGCGTTGGAAATGAAGCCCCCATGGACTGCTGGCTTTGTCTGCTCTGCCATCCCTCCCAGCTGGGCTGTCTGCTGTCCCTGCTGAGCCTGCTCAGCTCAGATATCCTCGGGTGACCCAGGAGCAACATTTGTGCCTTTTTCTGCCAGATAAAATCCCCAACACCTTTATTATTGTACCATTTATTGAAGAACACCCTAGGAATGATGTAAAAGTTGGAAGAATTAAAAGCCTGGTTTGCTGTCTTTAGGAAGCTAATCTATTCTTAAATCTTTAGACAGGAGATATCACTTGTTCCTGATCCTTCTAGCACTTTGTAGGGATAGTTCCAAAAAGATGTATTCAAAGTTGTATAGAAAGTAGATTTCTTGAACTCTTGTGTTATATTAATTACACGATCAGTATATTCACACAGAAATACTGTATTTCACTGTCCTGCTCATATTCAGATAGGCCCTAACTTGCCAGAGATTTTAATTTTTATTTTTTTTTCTGAATAAGAATATAACTAACAGATGTTTGTTTTTGGCTCCATTTCTACATTCTTTGAAAGCTGGAGAATTAAATTGCTGACATTCAGACAACACTAATTCACATATCCAGGGAGCCTAATTTGCCATCCCTGAGATTCTGATTCCTGGTGTTCATGGATTTAAAAACCATTTCAATGACACAATATAAGAATAGGCTGGGGAGTTTCAATAGTATGCTCCTGCTAAACATAATCACATTTTATAAACATCTGTGTCATTACTGGTGTGATTCATCTCTAAGCTGTATACAGCTGTGTTTGCAGTTTCAATTAACAGTCCTCTAATTTCATATCCATCTCATGTTGCTAATTTAGTTAATTTATTCATAATTAAGAGTATTCTATTTTCTACGAAGGTTTGTGAGTTTAGTGCATTATAAAAAATAAAAAGTAACCCCTAAGGCCGAGGCATTTTGATTCTTACAATAGTCACATCAGAACAAAAATGTCATTAATGTACCTAAAGGGGAAGACATGATGTAAGGGACATTTTTTTCTTTTCTCAGTGTGGAATGAGAACCCTTTGGAAGGTATTGGCTTTGTGCTTGAAAGCAAAGGACATTATGGATGTGCTCTTTTCTCATCTTTTTTGCCCTTCTCCCTTTTGCCCAAAATCTAATGTAATTCTATGGTTTAAACTAATACAGTTAATTTTAATATGTAAAAAAAAGATACCTCTACAAAGGGTATTACAAGAGGAGGTATGTGGCAGACATGAATCTTCCTACTTCATGCATTTTTGTTCTGTGACATTTATATTTTAGATTACAAGGTATTTAAAAGGACCTATGTGATTAAGACCTGTGAGATAACTTAGAAAAATTAAGCTTGAGACACACTCAGTTGCAAGATAAGGACTGTCTTAGTACTTATCAAAAGAAGTGTTTGAATTTTTAGAAATAGTTTGGGGTTTTTTTTGGCTATCAGTACAAGAATGCTGTGTGAAAAATGGGTTAGAAGTCCTAAGTCCTAGAAACAAATCTCCTCCAGTTGTCCACACTCTAATGATGTTCTACAGTTTTTCCAGGACTGGTTACAAGTCTCCAGTACTGTGTAAATACAGAGATAATGCCTTCTCTGTTACCTTCACAGGCCCTATAGGGATACTTATTCCAGGAGGTTTCTAAAATATAAAAGGAGTTGTATATATAAATGGCTCCCAAAAAAAAAAAATTAGAAAAGTGAGAAAAATACCTCCTCTTTAGCATGAAGAGTATTTTGATATTTATGTGTTAGTGACAAGGTGAGTAGAGCACTGAAAGTTCAGCAGCCCTTTCTGGAAAAAGAAAAAAGGGAGAAATACAGGACAGTCTTTGTCAAAAAAGATAATTTTGAGATAAGTATTATTGTGAGTATTGCTATAATTTGAAGTAAACAGAGGGAAGTTGTACAGAAAACATTGAAATAATGTGATCAATATGTCTCAAGCAGAGCTGCAGGTTTTTAATGACAGCTGCTGAATCCTTTATAGCTGAAAATCACAGTTGTCTGCTGCATTTTCCTTTAATCTTCCCCTGCCTACAATCTCCTTGATGCTCCTTTCAGTTTCTCTCGTTGCTCTTTTTCTCCTTGAAGCTTCCTTTCTTCTTCTTTTTATAAGTTTCTCCTTGTCTGTCACACCATCTACAATCATACCACTATTTATTAAGAAAAGGCTAGGAAGGAAAACATTAAACAAATAAATAGAGAACACAGCAAGGAAATTTATAATCTAAAATTAGAAGAAAATAGAGGGATAGAGAGGAAAAGTGTAATGTGAGGTGAGGTAGGCTTTTAGACCTGGCAGTTGCATGAATTATAACCTTTTCTTTTCCCAAGAAATCTCTTAATATCAGAGATAGTGAGACATGCATCCATGGTCTAAGCAGACCTCTAAAGCTCTTCAAAACAGACAGTCTCATAATTTTATTTTCTTCTACTTGTCAACTCTTAATGCTGAAATGCAATATTCTGAAGACAATAAAAGTTTGAACCATTTCAACCCTTTAGCTGCACACTCTGTGTATTAAGCAAATAGAATGACAATTTTGCTTGCTGTACAAATTCCAGGCTGCCCCACCTTTTTCTGATTAAAATGGTGATTAGGGTTAAAGGAGATTATAGCAATTTTCCAGGGTCCTGTTCCGCTGCAAGCTCAAGGTAAGAGGGTGATACAAGTGCCTGCAGAAAGATAGATTATCACTGGTTGTTCAATTTCCAAGCTTCTGTGGATTTTTACTCTTTGTTATTTGTGTAGTTTCTCCACATTTTACTATGCAAGAAAGGAAACACATTAAATTTTGATACACAAAAAAAAGTTAATGATTTCTTTCCCCTCTAAGGAGAGATGGGTCTTCAAAAGGGAGCTCATAGATCTTTTAAATTTTATTTTATTATCATACTCTGGAGGTCTGTTGCTTTTTCTTTTCCTTTTTCTTACTCCACATAAAATGATAGGGCAATTGTATCTTGTACTTCAGATGCTAATTTTAAACCCTGTGGAAGTCTGTAAACCTATGTGAATTTATATTTTAAAGAGAATTGCACATGATTTTCTTATTTATCTAAAGAGATGCTTGTGCTGCAAGTTTGAAACAAATGTTCGGACCTTGAATCATCTTCCTGCTTAAATTTTTTCAGATAAAGGTTTGGGGTTTCAATTCCAAACCCTCAATTCCATGACATTAGACATGGGATTCCCATCTGTGTTTTTCCCAAAAGAGGATTTTATGCATGCTGTATTATGAAAAATATGGTCAATGTTTATCTTCTGCATATTTTTTCTAACAGAGAAAAAATAAATACCTGTCATGAAAATGTTGGCACATATTTTTGTGTTTCAGCATTGTGCCTTTAGCACCAGAGGATAATTTTACCTTTTTGTATTTTTAATAATTTATATTTTTTTTTGTAATTTATATACAATTTATAATTTTATTTATAATTTTACTTTTTTATATTTTAGCATGCTCTCAGGACTCCAGAGGGGTCTGCCTGTGCGGGGTAGTGTGGCTACCATGAGCTCACACTTGCTGCCACACACAGATGGAGCTGTTGAAATGACCAGCTCCCAGTCTGAGTTCTGGCTGCCCATATTGGTTTAGTGACCATTTGTTTTGCTATAGCATATGCCTTTTTTAATAGAGAAATCACTGTTACTTGCAATAAATCATAGTCTTGAACTGTATTTCAGTTAATACTCTCCCTCTCACTCTAAAAGTAACTCTTCAAAGACTGCTCTCTGATCCTAAGTAATGCATTGACAGACCTCCCAGCATCCTGAACATATTTCTCTGGATCAGCCAAAACCTAAAATGTTCATGTTTAATGTTTATTTGTTATTTAAAACACAAGTGGTGATTTTGAGTCACTGTCACCTGGAAAATAGATCTGCATTTAACTGACCAATGAAACAAACCAGCCTGTGTCTGAACAGAAACAGTCAGAAAGGAAAAGGAGTCATTCAGGCTACCAGAAAACCTGAGATTTTTCCAGTTAGGAAAAAGCAGATTTTTCCCTTCCCACATCTGCTCCTGGATATAAGTGCAATAAGTGCTGTGTGCCTTACCTGTGCTGGTCCTGCTTACTTCAATGGAAGGCACACATAAAGTCAGCAGGATTTATCTCCCTGCTTCCTGGTCATGTCAATCTGTTACCCTCCACTTGTGGAAAATCTTCAAAGGTTCTCGGCCTGTTACACTACATGAAAAATCTGTGCAGATTTGAAAACCTAGATTTGTTTCTGAGGGGGTTTTATGTGCTGTCTTCCCACTCTGAGGACTGTATAAATCCCATTAAAGCAGCAGCCTCTCAAACTGCTTCAGCAGGTTTTGGTTGTGGATTTTCTTTCTTTCTTTTTTGAGTATTTTGATGCATAGGTGAACTTCTAGAATTTTAATTATATCTGTATCTGATGAGCTGCAGCAGTGTAAAAGGAGTTTGGGTGAGATTTAATTTTAGATAGCAGCTTAATTAACTGTATTTGTAAAAACCAGTGCAGCTTTAATTAAATTTCTCTACATTAATTTAGTTATTTAATTGAAAATTTGTTGGGATAGTCTTTACAATTTATAACTCTTCCTGTATGGGAATCTTAAATAAGAGATCATAATAATAACTAAAAATAAAAACCAAACTGTACTTAAGTTTTTGCTAGATTTCTACTGGCTATTTGCAAATAACAGAAAGGGTTTGGTTTTTTTTCCCCATAAATATGTATTCTGGTTCATGAATTTTGTAACAGGATTGGACAACTGAAGACTCAACCTGTAAGTGGTGATTGAAGGTGTATTTTTTCTCTTCTCATGTGTGTTGGGGTTGGTTTGTTTTTATCCCATGTCAGCTGTTGTCCCCTTTTCAATGCCTTACCAGTGCTGGCTTGTGCTGCTACAAAGCAACCACCTGCAGGAGTTTTCAGGTTTGGAGTGAGTTGTGATGCACGGGGAAAGTTGTCTGAGTTGTGGGGCTGCAAAATTCTGTGCTGTCAGAGATATAAGGAGAGCAGGTCCAGCAGTGGGAGCAGGAGCCAAAGACACTTCAATCCTTGTGTAGCCTTCCATAGGCACCTGCACATTCCCAGCACAGCCTGTGCCTTCTCTCCAGTTCCCCACTCCTCTTGAAGGGATGTGGAGAGGCTGGAACACTGCACATCCTTGGGGAGGTGTGCAGGTATTTAAATAAACCTTGTACTGTTTATTTAACTGTTATTTTACTGTTTTATTTAACATCCTGTCTTCTCTCATGAGATGAAGTCATGAGAAATGGTTAACCATTTCTTTTCACAGTAAGGCTGCATTGACCTGAAGCAGAAATATATATGTCCTAATAAACATTACATGAAAATTAGAAGTAATTTCAACTTGTGTTCCATTTCTGAATGTACACCATCTTTCAGTGACAGTGCTCTGAATTTCAAATAGTATCTGCTTTCCTGGTCTTGAAACTATTGCTACTGCCTTACATTTGCCCTCAAAATTCAAAAATTAATTTCACTGATACTTTGCCAAAGAGACTGTTCCTTCCCAACACCTATTGCATTCATCACTTGCATAAATGGTAGCTTTATGTCTTTCTAGTGCAGCTGGATATTTTCATTGATTTCTGTCATCTGTTTCATTAGAGTTCCTTCATTTTTTTTTTTTTTTTCTGTAATGCACTGTCTCTAATCTGTACAACAAAATACAAGAGGACTTCATGTCCTTCCTGTATCATATCTGTCAGGTTACGTATTTGAAACAGACCATACAATCCTACTTGCTTGCTTTCTTTGAGGTACCTTTCTTTTGGAGTTTATTTCATACTTCTTTCTTGGGGTACAACAGGTTGCTTGAAGTGAAGTTTGATTTATATGTATTCTTTAATTGTTCAGTGAAATGAGCAGTAAGAGTGTAAATTTCCATGAAGACATAGAGTAATACATAAATCAGTAAATTGGGCAGGATGTTAGGCTTATGAATTCATGGGCCATTTTTCCCAGTATTAGAAAGTGCTTCTAAATGAACCAAAATAACTTGTTCACAGGAAAGTCTGAAATAATGAACAACATCTTTATGATCTCAGCCTACTTGGACAACTTATAAGATGGGTGGTGGTGCTTCTGGGACAGTTGCTGTAGTTGTAGTGTCTTTGATAGCTGATGTAATGTCTGCAGAATGTTAGAGCCATAAAATTACAAATCCAGAAACTGGTGACGATTATTCTCCTTCCTAAAATTTAATGCATTTATTTTAAAGGCTGTTTGCTCTAACAAAGAGTTCATGTTCTAATATTTTGTATTACCTGATTGCTATAGAAGATAGATAGATAGATAGATAGATAGATAGATAGATAGATAGATAGATAGATAGATAGATAGATAGAAAAGAAATACTTCTTGAATTGTCTTCTACAATCATATTCCAGGGACTACATTTCTTCTTTACCATTCCGTCAAGAAGGTTTATCCTAACTAATTTCATAGCCATACGTTTTTAATTATTCTAATAAAGTCCATCTTTCAGCTCTTTTGGCAGGGTTTTGTTTAATGGCCTCCATGGCCAGGTACATTTCAGCCACAGCACCAGTTCTTGAGCACAGAAGGATATGAGCAGTTTAACATTTGTAAAACTTAAATGTCAACACACTGTCAAACCTCAGGAGGTCAAAATTCAAAAGAGGCACCAAGTCTTCTGGCTATTGTACAGCTCTGAAGCACAGCTGAAGTCAAAATACTTTGCCTTTCTACCAACTATGAAGCAGATATTCAGTTACAATTTATTGTGATGTGTATTTTTCTTTGACTTTAAAATAGTTAATAATGTTCAAGTCTGATTACTCAGTGCTTTGGGTTTACAAATTTGTACAGTCTAGTGACAGATCATAGTGTGGGAAATGCAACTTTTAGAACATGACTTCTACTGTTCCTAATATTCTCTGTTTAACATATGCTGGTAAAAAAAGGAAACCTGTAAATGGCTCATTCAGTCTGCATTTATTATATAAATGGTAGAATTCCTAATGTCTGTGACTAGAACATTTTGAATATAAATACTTTAGCATACTATAATATGAATCTATTAGGGAAGAAATGTTAGCTGCCAGTATAGGAGTTGGTGAATGGTTTCCCAATTAATTGGAAAATCCCACCTCTGTTAAACAAGAGCTTGTAAAAGTGACAGAAAACTGGCAGGCAAAATGATTTTGGTGATGTAGGAGTTGAGATTAGTAATGCATTTTCTCAAGGGAACAATATTTGAACAAGTCCAAGGTTTTATTTAAAATTTCTAAGGCTAGTGAAAAAATAGGGCTATATGAAAATTGCATCTTTTTTCAGCCTAACTTTGAAGGCACTCCTCACATTTCCAGTGTTATTGATTCTGTTTTGAACCATAATGCAATCACAAATGAATGATTATCACTCTGGATATACCTCACAACTGCAACTTCTGTAACTTAATGGGTAGTCATGACTGTACTGTAAAAGTGCATAGTCAATGCTGCTGAACCTATACTGGAACAGAGACAGGAAAAAATGCTGATCCTGGAGTGAATTTGTGCTCTAGAAGTGAATTTGTTTGTGCCTCCTTAACTCAGCCTATTTAACCTTATGCAGTGAGATGTAAAAAACAAACAAAAAAACTCCCTGGCTGTTATAAAGTGTGGTATTCCATCCATTATATTCCAGAAGTCCTCCTGAGGTTTTCAGGCAGTTGAGATTTTTGCTAATTAGAAAATGGCTTGACTAGAATGATGTGGGGTTCCTACTGGTTTTACTGAAGGAAAAACAGCTCAACTTTAATTCTGTACTTTTTAGATATTATTCTGTACTTAAGCAGACGAGAATTTTTTTGTAAAGTTTTCTAAGTATAGTCAGAATTTAAGTTCTGGGATGATTTTGGAAGGAAAGAGGCTGTTGTATCTGTATACTCCTTCCCATATGTTTATGCTCGCATGTCAAAACAGATTTTATGACAACAAGGGAAACACAAATATGTTTGAGAGCTGACAAGCAGGTATATAATTTATTCTTGCAGTACTAGGCTATCACAACAGACACACAGATGGTTGTCTGGGAAAAAAATAAAACCCTGTGAAATGAATTTAAATCCAACAACTACCTCTGAATAGACTTTAAAGGATTTTCCAGTTTCATGGAAAATATTTCAGATTAACAAAACAAACAAACAAGAAAAAGTTACCATGATTTTTATTTTGAATCAACACAGACACCAATTTTTCTTTTTGAAAGAAAAATTAACTGAAGCGGGCAGGAAAGTTCATTTTTAAGAGGGCCTAACCTGTAAATTGCTGTCATAATAGAGATTCTAGTAACTTTTTTTTTCAGCTTTACTTTGGCTGCAAATTTTAAAGAATATGGGGAACAACCTTGCTATAAGGCTTGTTATAGGCTGTGCATTTTTGGAATCTCCAGGCTACAGAATCATGGAATGGTTTGATTTGGAAGTGTTCTTTGAAAATCATCTCCTCCAGAGCCTCTGCAGTGAGCAGGGACATCTTCCCCTAGATCCAGCTGCTCAGAGCCCTGACCAACCTGACCTTGAATGTTTCCAGGGATGGGGGGATGGCTGCCAGGTAAGAAAGGAAGAAAACTCAAGTAAAGCAGGACAAGATAAAAATAGGACTTTTAAACTCTGAAGAATAGCTTAAAACAAAACAAAAATGCGAAAACAAAAGCAAAATGTGATAGTATGAAGGAAAAAACAGGAGCCCAAGCAGAACCTAATAGGAAATTGACAGTGGTGATAAGGAGGAGCAAAATGGGAGGTGGGGGAACTTCTTGATGGTGTTGGAAGTGAAGTCACAGCAGAAAGGATTTATTTCTCTAAGTGTTATATTCATTGCTTTGCTAATCTGCCTTTCAAAAGAATCTGAACTATGAAGAAATTACTACATTATGCTCATATGAGCCTATAAAGTTGTATTTTTCCTTTACCAAATTCTGCATGCTTAAGATAGATGATCCTGGCAGTTGCTCTCTCATATGATGAGCATTAACAGTAAAAGATCTGTACTCTTGGTTTCTCAGCTGTTGCTCTTTTCTCCTTTTTCCTCCCTGATTGTCATGATTGTTTTCTCTTGTACAAGACAAATGCCAAATAATAAGACAGTGTAATGGTATGGACAGCTGAACTAGAAACACGCTGAGAGAGTGTATTTCCTTGGGGAAATGCCATTGAATGGTCTGCAAGGACATATCTTTCAAAATTAAATGGAACCCCAGTTTTATTGTGGATGTTTTCCCCTAAAATGCTTGTAGGCTTGGAAAGTCAAGGTTTTTCATTCTCACTGCACCCTGGTCAGCTCAGCAGCTCTTCTACAGGTTTCTCAAACTGCAGTTTGGAAAGTTACTTTGGGATTTGTAGCTACCTTACAGCGTCATGTCTGCCACTGCTGGCAACTGTAGAGGATAAAAATGACCCAGTCAAAAGCAATTACAGATCATCAGAGTGGAATCTGGCTCCTGCAGCCAGAAAGCAGTTATGGACACAGGACTGCAGGCCAGCTTTGCTACTCCGGCAGTATGCAATCAAAGCACTTGTTTGTTCAGAGGAATCTTACTGTACAGTAGAGTTACTGACTGAACAGACTGTCTAAATAATGCCTTCTGTCTTGGGTTTGGTTGGGTAAGAGTTTTGGCTCTTTCCTGAGACTGTGAAGGAAGACTGTGGAGGTTGTGCGAAGAATATCAGGGTAGGAAAGATCTCTGCAAGATCTGCAGAGAGTGAGTTCTAATGATAGAAGGAGAAGGGAAAATGAAAAATCTTCCTACAGAGGGGTTCCACCTTTTATTTTTGTAAGAGATAAATTTAAATAAGCATAACAAAATTATTGTGATTAAATTATATTAGTAGGCAAAGAGAATGAGTAAAACAAGTGGACTGACAGAATGTCTAATGGCTATGTATATAACAGAATCAAGGTTTCATCTGCATAATACTAAAAGTAAGAGCTGACATTATTGATTCAGAATGGACAGAGAACAGCTAACCTACCAGGATGGAAAGGTTTCAGAGTTAAATGGCTCAACATCCACAATCTTATTCCATGAGATTTTCATTAAGTTAAAAAAGTAAATGTAAACACAAAAGCTCCCTCTACAAAAAAAATCTTTGTATTTTCCATTTGTAAACTTCTGATTGTAAATTACTCCTTTCTAAATAAAGTTACACAAGACTCAGTGCAGCTTGAAATTCCTCTGTATATCCCATTCAAATGTATAAATTCATTGCAGTAAACAGAATATTGAACAGAAATAATTTCATTTGCTTTTTACAGATGATCTGATTGTTTTTATTTGACACCATTTGTCAAAAAGCCTACATGAATTTACTTTTGCCTTCAGATTTCTTTGGCAATCCTAGCCATCCTGATGTATTCCTGTAGGTTGACCCTGGCTAGATGCCAGGTGCCCCCAAAGCTGCTCTGTCAGTCCCCTCCTCAGCAGGGGAAAGTTCAGTGGGTGTTGTAATGGCTCCTGGGTCAAAATAAGGACAAGGAGAAATCAGTCACTCTGTCTTCTGTGAGAAGCTGCCAGAAGCTTCCCCCCATGTCTGACAGAGCCAACACCAGCCAGCTCCAGGAGGGACCAGCCACTGTCATACACTGATGGTGCTGCCTTGGGTGGGTTCTTACCTTCTATAACCCCTGAGAATAGATTTCAATCTGAGAAGTATTAATGAATTTTTTGATAGCATTTGGTGTCAGTTTTACTGACCTTCTAGCATTTGGTGTCAGTTTTACTGAAGGAATCAAGTCCATCCTTGTTTCTTAAACTGCACATTTGGTTTTAAGGTGCTCTTTCACTGCTTTTTAAAGACATTTTCATAGAAATAATGAAGGACATCACTCTTAAGTTTTATCAGTTACGAGACTGTGTTGGTTTTATTCTTTTAGTCTTGTGGAGTCTTTTCTTGAGCACGTCCTTCATAGTTAAGTCTTTCATAAGCAGGTTTTTTCCAAGAGCATGCTAATTCGTTCCTTTATTTACCTAGCTTAAAGGCCATGTGTCAAACAGCCACTGTGGTAACAATAGCTTGTGAGTTAGACATTCAGAAAGGGTTTCTGACTTAGTAAACTAAAGTTTTGTAACTGCCAATTAAACTGCCTGTCAGTGGATTATATGGTGCTGCTATACAGATACTGCAGATTCAGGTTTTGAGTCTGGCTTCAGTGTGGGAGATCTTGTCTTTGCTTCTCTCTTATCCGTACTCCTCATTTCACAAACTTGAATTGCACTCCCCTTCAGTGGCACTTCATCTCAGGATCTCCATCTTTCTTAATGTCTAAATTCTCCAATATCTCTTCTATTCTTAGAATTTCCCAATTCTCTGCTCTTAGAAACAGATGAGTAGTAAGGCAAGCTTAAACAAAAATAAATTATTTACTGGGGGGGGGGGTATAAAAAACATATAGCTGTGAAAATAACCTGGCAAACTTAAGAGAGGTTTCTATGGCATTCAATCATAAACAACAAAAGCATTTTTCAGAATGTGATGTATTTTCTGGAGGTGAAATGTTATTTCTCATGGTTGAAGCTGTGCGGGTGATAAATGTATTTTAACAACTCTACCACAAAATGCAAAAGTTTGTTCCATTCATTTTTAACTGATATGCAAAAAAAAGGTTTGTTTAATGTTTGCACCAATATGACCTCTTTTAAATGGCAATGGTCAGTGCAGACTAGTCACTGTACTTCTGGAAATACAAAGGATTAGCTTTAATTCCACCCCTTCCTGTGGGGTTGCACCTTGGAGCTTTGTTCCACTGGGAAGGAGGGAGGACCTGAATCTGTGATGTGGATAGATCAGGGGGTTGAACAAAACCATTTTCAAAGATTTTAGCTTCATCTGAGGTCTTTACAGATTGACAGTGGTAAAGAGGGTATTCAGCTTTTCAAAGAGAGGGCTAATGAAAACAGATTTAAGATGAAAACTGCATGTAGCATTACTGGAATTACTGGAACAAAATTTATGGCACTTACCAAGTGCAATATATGATAATGGGGTTTTTTGACACACATGAAGTGATGGTTTTCTTGCATGCATGCATACACTGTGATCCTTCATACCAGGGTAGCTAGCTTTTAACCTTCACTGTGTACCATTCTACATCCTCAGTAAAGATGTGGTTTAGGCTTATTTATTCATTTGTTCGCTATAAGCACCTTTTCTCCTCAAATAGAAGAAACTGGTAATCAGAGACTGTATCTTCCAACTTAAATTAGTTTTTTAACATTTTTGTTTAGCAGTATGGGCTATGTATAACTCAGGTTTTGCTTTTGTGTCAGTTGAATTTACTCACAGATTAGCAAGCATAAATACATAGATTTTGGCCAGCTGCAGAATGAAGGCAGCTCCTCTCACAAGTCATATCACACTATTATAGGAGTGTTGCCATTATCTTCAATCAGCACAATATCAATCCTATCAGCTATTGCTCCCATTTGAACAGTTATTTGCCTAAAGTAATTCTATTATCTTTCAGCGTGCCATATGCATGTCTTCCCCAGGGAGAAAGAGAGGCTTTTGTGCAAAATCAGGAGCTGTCACAGTATTCAAAGGAGTGCCAGATAACAGGGAGCATCCAGCACTGATTGTGGTTGCTCTCAAGCTTGAGCAGCTGCTGCTGGAATATTCTGCAGAAGTCATTGAGACTGAGAGGCTGTCTTCAAAAGGTTCATGGACAAGAACAATAAATAAAAGTTTGCTTAATCCATCCAGCCAGTAATCTCATGAAATGAAGTTTTTCTTTTCATGTCATGTCAGCACTTGATTGACAAAGTAGTTTCAGTCATCTTGAAACAGAGTATTGTACTCTTGAGATTTCCAGATGTAAGAATATGGATGAAACAATCAAATAGTGTGAAGAGATCACACTCTAATAAAACTGTCCTGACTGACATCGTCTACTTGTTTCTCCCTGCACAGCTAAAGGAAACCAAAGATGTGATTTATTTGGGATTTTTTTAGGACTAAGAATTATTTAGAGTGAACAGATTTATCACTGCTGGTGCAAGTCTCAAAGAGGAACAAAGGGAGAGAGCAGAAAATACGAAAGAGAAGAGATAGAGGATTAATACAATGGCTACTGCATGTAGAATCCTTCTTCTACATTATTACCCTAGTGTGTACCCCTGTAAAGAACATTTTTGCCTTACCTTCCACCTTCTCCTTCTGTATCCCTCTTCCTCTATGCTTCAGTCTTCCCAAGTGTCCTCCTCCTTGGCATGCAAACTCACCTTGGAAAACTAAGCTCTATAAAAGTCAAATTTATACATATCTTTACAGGGTTATTCTGAGGTGCATGTCTTATTTCAAGCAGAATTGTCTCAGGAAATGCATATTTCTCTTCATTTCTGATTGAGGAAAAGGCTTTTAGCTCTTTTACCTTACAGCTCCTGAGTTAGAATGAATTAAATTCACACACACTTCCCTGTATATATTTTTCCATGGTACTACATGCATAACAGTACAGTCTAAGCAATTTTCAGCTCTTATTTAAGAACATCATTGGATAAAATTGAGAGGTTTACTATGTATTTATGAAAAACATATTTTCACTGCATTTAGGGTAGCAGCATTTAGGGTTTGGAAATGTGGATTGAAATTATAAAACTGAATGAAAATGCTCAACAACAAATTAAGAGGACAAGAATGGGGAAATGGTGGAAAAGACAGGACTGAACATCAAAGTCTCTTGAATACTGATGGGATGATAATCCCAGAGGAATCAGAAGGCAAATGAGTGAAGGGAGCTGAAGGCGGTGAAAAGAAACACTTTGAAATGGTAACCAGCTAAAAGTAGTGATGAATAAAGACAATACTGACTGAAGCCTCTGTTTCTTTTAGAAGTAACCTGCAGTAAATACAGGTCCACGCTATGAGAATTCTTACTCACGTTTATGAGCAGCTATTCCCAAAACTAATGCTAGTAATGGCACTAGGAATTCACAAATCTGGGGGAAAGGAGCAATAAAACTAATATAATGAAAGATCAATGAAAGTGAGGGAATGTAACTAGAACTATAAAATAATAATCTTCACTGGTGATGCTCAGCCAATACAGGATTATTGCATAGGCATTTGTTCTGGGGCAGATATAAAACATTTCTTGTGTGACATTCTACTTACAGTTCCTTAAGTCACCAAAGAACCAATTTCCCTTGGTACAAAAACAGTGCATGTTACCTGACCTTTCAGAAATAAATGGTATTTTCAGTGCAGCATGAATTTATTATTTTTTATTATCTTAATGAGAGAAAAAAATGAAAAATGGGGAAAAAGAAAATCAAAATAACCATAAAATCTTGTTAAGAGAGAGTATGGCTTTACCTTAGGGATGAATTATGAAACATTAATAAAGAGCATTTTCAAATGAAGTACAAAAAAAGAACTTATTTTAAATCTTCTGGAAATATTTTTAAAGATAATAGAAAGGAGGCAGTCTTATTTCAAAAGTATAATATATATATATATATGTATATGCACACCTACATAATGATAAGAAATAGCTTTTAAGGAGAGATGCAAAATAAATAAAATGGCCACAGGAAAGCCCTTTATTATGCCTTCATAGTCGTATGTTAAAGAGACATAACTGTGTTACACATAATGTTATTTTCTGTGCATGCCCCAAAAATGAAGAGAAAATGCCTGAAAAAACACATCTATCAAACAAATCCTTGTTAGGGTAGAAACAGTAGATGGTTAGAGCCTAAAAGGACTCATGTTTCAGCAACAACAGAATCATAATTGATGGTTTAGCCTTTTCCTAAATCATAATGTTATTTAACATATGTAAATAAGAAAACACTTTTTCTTGTGAATAGTGCATATCATAATTTATAATCCAGAACCCTCCAAATGCCCTGTGTTTTTATCACAATTTAATAAGATTGAATAGCACTGACACAGCAGAAATGTTGATATTCATAGCACAAAAGGAGAGAACTCACTTCAGATTTGTCCCTGTTTCCTGATTCCCTACAACTTCTGTTCCCCAGTTTTAATTGCAGCTGTTCATTCAGCCCTCTAGTGTTGGCCAGCATTATTGTTGTTAATTCCTTTAGGCTCTCCACAACTGATGCATGTGTGTCTTGGTTCTGGGGCCTAGAGATGACCACAACATATCACCTACAAATTATATGGATGTTGAGTAATCCTGAAGGATAGATAGAATGTTGTTGTAAAAAGATAAAACATTATATGGAAATGTTTCAAAGCATGTAGTATGAAGGTATGCAGGTGCCTTGATCTCAGAAGTCAGATTTGATCTCTGGAAGAGCTTATGCCATGCTGAGCTCCTCACTAGACAGTTTTACTTACCACAGAACACATTCTCTCCCTAGCTGCAGGCACCCAGCTCCCACTGACTTTGAAAACGTCAAACTGCATCAAAGTTAGATTCATTTTAAGATCAATAACCTACCAGAAGTTCAGGGTAGCCTATACATTTTAGTTGCTCTTTTCCCCAGCTTACAATACAGAACTAAGAGTATATATAGTTTCAGCTTCTGCTGAAGGCAGAAGAGAAATTGCTGGATCTATAGGTCTGCACAGTCAGTGCTCTGAGTGTCTCCATATTTTATGGAGACATATAGAAGATACAGAAGAGCTTTAAGCTAGGAATGATATGTTAGAAAAAGAGCTCTTGAGAACTTGTGACTGAGGATTAAGGAGCAGACCAGTATAGGTGACACTGTAGTGGGTGTCTGCTGTAAGCCACCTAACCCTGCAGAACACGTAATTCAGGCCTTTCAGAGGCAAGAAGAAATAGCATCCATGGTGGAGAAACCTGATTATTGTCCTGTGTAAGGTTGCTTACAACCTTACACAGCAGGTTGTAAGCAATGCAGTGAATTCCTGAGAAATTTCCTGACATAACTGATGGAGGAGCCAGTGCAGACAGATGCTCTGCAGGACCTCATGCTCACAGACAAGGAGAGGCTCACTGGGAAGGTGAAAGGCAAAGGCAGTCCTGGATGCAGTGACCATGAGACCACAACCTGGACTTCAGGAGAGCAGAGGTTGTCTTCTTCAGGGATCTGCTTGGAAGAGTCCCACAGGATAAACCCCTGAAGTAAAAGAGGTCCAAGAAAGTTCATTGATAAGGAAGGATGGCTTTCTAAAAAGCTCAAAACTGGTCCATCCTGAACAGCAGGGAGTCCAGCAAGAGTGCCAAGAGTCCTGTGTGCATGATGAAGGTGCTCCTTTAAAAACAAAAAAAAAAAGGACTAGACAGAAAAAGGAAGCTTGGGCAGGTAACCTGGGAGGAATATAGGGGCCATGTCCAAGAGTATAGACATGTGGTTAGGCAAGGCACAGCCCACTTGGACTGGAAACTGCTAGAAGGTGTCTATGGGTATTTATTTATTTGAATTTGAAGTTAATGTAAATTGTAAATGGCAAACTTTTTAATTGGTATAGCGCTTCTGTCTGAGAAAAATAGTTGCTAAATATCAATGTTTATGAAATTAGTTTGTTGGTGTACTATAACAGGAATACAGCAAGGAATCTGGCAGGAAAACATAGTTGATATTGATTAAATTGCATACAAAAAGCAATGTTAAAAAAATAATAATGTAGTTGAAGAATCTGAAAGCTTTGCTAAGAAGTGCTCCAGAACGGAGGGCAGCACAGCAGTTTCTAGTACTTCTGAAAGACTGAGCCCACGCTCAGCTCATTCCTGTATAATAAAATATTTTATATCTGACAAAAGTGCATTAATAGAAGTGAGGAACATACAGTGATGTGAAAGGTTTAGCAGAACCTCCATCAATCAGCTTGTGTGATGGCTTCTATGGGAGCAGTGGGGATACCAAATGAGAGGCCTCCCTGAGAGAGTATCTTTTATCCAAAACAAAGTAACATTTTCTAAGAGAATTGTTTCCTAGAGATGTTTATTCTTAAGATTTCACCTCATTTACAGCTGTTTTATTCTCTCCAAAATTGGATGTTTTTGTTATTTAAATTTTAAGACCTAACTTTCATTCCTTAGGCGTGGAGATACAGAAAGGCCAAAGTGCACAGATGTAGGATTATAAAACAAAAGCCAAAGAAGCGATAGCTGTTTATTCTCAGTAGACATATTAATTCGAGGAGATCATTCTTTTATTTACTGTTTTATAAGGCTCTGTGCCCCAAGCTTTAAGATATTTCCTAAATTTATATTACATTTTATTCTCGTTTCATCTGAAAATATAAAAATGCAGTCAAAGTACAATACATGTGTTCTACTATTTCTTGTGGTTTTCTTTACTGAAAGGGGAATTGCATGAAGTCACTCAGATTTCAATCTGCTGAAGCATACAGTCCCACCATGACCCAGAAATTTGAATTTAGTCTTTGTAACAGCTGTAAATGCATGCAAAATAGCATTGTACTTATCTATTTTTTCTTTAATGTGGAAAATAAGCACATTTTTACGCTCTCAAAATATTTCAGGACACTGAACTTTTCACCAGAAAACTAATTGTCCTTAGCTGTTCTTTCAACTCAGTAAATGTCAAGACTTAAACCTGAACTTCAGCATCTGGGAACAATGGCTATCAATTGTCTTTCCCCCCCTGCTGTTCCTCATTAACAGCACAAAGTGTGCTTATTTAAATCCATCCTTATCGCCTAATGTACAAGGAGCAGTGAGCGACTGAATTCAGTAGCTGTTAGAAGTAGAGCAGATCAGATCTTCCTGTTTATTGATTTGTGAGGAGCAGCCTCGCACTGCTTTGACAGCTCTGAGTCAGTGAGAGCAAAGAAAGAAGCTTTTCAGCTCTTGGGAGGAGAATTGCTGGGCAACATTAAAGAGGGTCTTGTAGAAGCGGGTTTCCTTTGATATGCAGTCAAATTGGCTGTGCTCGGAGTCAAGGTCAGGAGGCTGTGGAAATGCTATGAATATGGTGGGGAAATTAAAGGAGTGTTATTTTAATAAGTATTGTGTGTATGCATGCTGATTGATACAGAAAATTGCCCTTCTCTTTTTGTGTGAACAGCTTTTGGTGAAGTAAATTTTGACCAGAAAAAAAAAGAAAAAGGAGATTGTGTGTCCTTTTGCTGCTGCACTAAATATAGCTGTTTAGATGAGACTCTTCTATTCTTTCCCTCTTTTCTTGCTTTTTCCTCCGAATTTTCCCAGCCATTCAACAGTTGTCTTAACTCTTTACATTTAGCGCTTTTTAAAACTAGTGATCCCATTTCTTCTGTTTCATGTTAATAAGTGGTAAAAATTGCTACTCACACACCTTCATGCAATTTTTTGAATAAATTCCCTGCCAAGTTCATCTAATGTGAATTTTCTGAGAGTGCTGAGCACAGAGAGGCAAGCAAGCAGTCACCTTGGCTCATTGCAGAGCTCAGCTGGCAATCAGAGCTCAGATAAGCATGCCGGGGGAAATTCCCTCCACTGAACTTGCTCACTTGAAAATCAAAGCTATGGGCAGGACTGTGTCAGGATTATACCACGGCTGGACCAAGGCTCCAATGTCTCTGTAGTGTTGGTAGATCCAAGAGGACAAGATTGATGGGTTGACAGAGAGAGCATTTTTGTAGCTCTTTGCTGAGGCCACTCCTTGTTGCAGGCACAGCTTCATCAGATTATTCATTCAGATTATTATCTGATGGGTGTTCCTCCTTCCTCCAGCACATCTTGGAGTAGTTCAGAACTCCAGCATTCCTGGACAGTTGCTGTTGGGTACTTTTTGAGAACATGGAAAATACTGAGAATTAAACAGCTCATATTTCCTTCTTGATCTCAGCCTGCTTTGCAGTGTGGCTATAAACACAAAAGCATGCTTTATATGTCACAGAAATATTCTCAGTTAAACCTCAAAAAATTAAAAGAAAAAAGACCCCAGAATTTAGCAGTAGACCCAAGTTAAATCCATCAAATCCTTATTCTGACTGGAGTGGAGCTGTTATAAAAATGTTGTCAAGGTTGAGCCCCACATTAGGTAAAGCACTTAGAAACTATTCCTAACAACTGCATGGCAGAGCTTTGCTTTTGTTTATTATTGTTATTTGTTTTTCTGAACCTAATTATAGATTCAGTTCACATGGCTGCATCCAAGTGATGGGAAACAGAACTTGTTTCATCAAATGTTTTCAAAGTCTTTAAAGCAAAAGGACTTTAATTTTTAATTTTTTTTTCACTTGCCAATTTTTTTGGCAGAAGCTGTTTCTGTACCATGTCAATATCACTTAAAATCAGTATAGTATCTTTAATATTACCATCTTCAGCCTCGAGTATATTTACTGCACTGCTGTAGTTCTTTCATTTGTTATGATTTAAAGAGGATAAATGTTATGTAAAATTTGGATTAAATAAATAATGGAAATGCATGTCTTTTCAAGCATGTATCCCCAGTGAAGGAAATAAATGGTTCAAGTATCCCAATTACAGAAAGTTCTGATGTTTGTTCTTAAGTAAAAATTAGATATAAAAATATTTCGGTCTGTTTAAATCAAATTCTCATATCATAGTAAAGCAATAGCTGACATTTTAGAAATCCATTTATTTATTTATTATTAACATTTCTTGTGGAGAAATACTGTGGAGTTTTACCTAAAAGGTACCCAAATGAAATCCAGTTCCCATCCCATGGAGATTGTACCAGATGGCCACTGTGGTTCCTTCCAGCATTACCCATTCTGTGATCCTGCATGTTACATTCTGGTAACAGCACCTTTGAAGTAGAACTTCTTGCATGGCTAAGCCATCTGAAATCAGAAGAGGAATTTTTTCCTTCATTAACAGTACTTTTTTTTTTTTCTTCCCTTTAAAGCAAGGAAAATGAATGTTTGAATGGGGTTGAAAATTTTGCAGTTTTCTTCCCACAAGGCTCCAGTTGTTCACAGTATTTTGTTCTAACTGCTCTTGATTCAGGGCATAGCATAGAAAAATACAGGAGATACTGTTTGTGCTCATTTTGGAGGAGCCTATTCCACCTGTTTTGAAGGAAGAACAAGAACCAAAAAAAAAGTTAAAATTTGGGAATTACCTTTGACTTGTTTCTGAAAAATATGAAACACTTTTACATGCCAGTGAGAATTTTTTTCAAAAATCATGAAACATTTATGAAGGCTTATATGGCTAGACTCTCCTTCTCCAGATTGTTGGTGTGTAAGTCACTAAGCCAGCTCTGATTTTATTGGATCAGAGACACATTGTTTATATTACATTTAATTCTCGTTTCATCTGAAAATATAAAAAGTAAGTTTAAGCAAGGAATTTTTCAGTGGGTATTTTTTTGTAAATGATTATCTAAGTTATTGTGGGCTCAAATCCTGTTATTTTACCATTTATGTGTTAATTTTGATAAAATTAATATAAACTGGCTGCAATAGTTTTTTCTTGCTCTACCACTAACAGTGGTACATCTTTTACTGCCTTTTACCTAAAAGGTAATATGCCAATACATCAGCAAGTGGTATTTCCTGGCAGCCAAGTGGAATAACGTTTTGTACTTTCAGGTGATATTTCCTGGAGAATACTCAAGATTTCTCACTGTTTTCTTCTTCTCTGTATTGACAAAATCTACCTCTAGAAAGAGATATTTCCTGGCTCACATCCAAAGCTTTCAGTTGGAAAGTTTATCCTGAAGTGTGTAAGATATTTTATTTTGCTGATGTACATATATGGCTAAAAATCTTCAGGTTAATAATTTTGTGCAGTTTAAAGGTCACCTGGATATTTTGAAGGGATTGGAATTCTCAGTTTTAGCACACTTACAGAAGATGTATAGGCCATGTGCTGGCAGTGGTCATGTGTACTAAAGGGTTCCCATGCTCTTTTCTGACCACTATTTGGCTGTTGAAATTTTCCTATATGAAACACTGCTCCCCACTGTGTGTTTGTAAAGTTCTCATTCTCTCTAGGGATTCTTCATGCCAGCAAGTACTTTTTCCATCCTGGCTGACTTAATGAAAAGTATATACTAATGTAAAGGAAGAGGCATATATTTCTTTATTTAGCAATATTTCGTAATGACAAAATAAGCATGTTATGAGGTAATTTTAAGACAATTCTAAAGAGTATATATGTTTTCATTACATTTTTACAGTGATTTTTATTTGCATGAGTTTAGGTCTGTTTAAGATTATCTTTCTAGTCTTGATTGAAAGGTCATTTCTTGGTTAAAAATAATAGCACACCAGTTAATGATTCTGTACTTAAGTTAATTATACTGATGACCAGAAGCAGCCCTTTCGTGGTTTCGATACACTTAGGCTTCCCCAACTTGAATCTGTCCAGAGAATTGGGTGTGAAGTCAAGCTCAAAGCCAGTCCCTGGTATGAAGCATTGCTTAACAGAAACATCTGTCCATGCAGTTCACTGCAAAGCCAGAAAAGATGACATAGAAATGAAAGAAGCTGCAGGAAAATCACCCGGAAAATGGTTTGAGGAAAAAAGAAAATGGGCATTTTTGCTTATAGTGTTAGTTTTAAAATTGTAAGCAAATAAATCATGTCTTGGCAATAAATTGCTATTGCTTAGTTAAGATTTTGGGGTCCAGGGGTTATCAGGCAAACCCACACAGTCATATCAAATAGCTCATTAATTCTATCATTTTTCCTTTCTGACTGTATCATGCCCAGTTACTACACAATAGTTCCCTCGTACCACCAACCAAAAAAATTCCCTGAAAAATTTAAAATGTGGATTGCTTTTTACTTGTGCAACCTATTTGCTTCCTTGTTATGTATATCACAATTAGGCAAATTAAAACACACCTGCTTTGCCAGTGTTGATAGAACACTTTCTTACAGGCAATATATAAGTGAACCTGCTTCCTATCAGTCACTTTATTTATTACATTTCAAAAATATTCCATCATTACTTTCAAGTATTTTTTTCCTTGTTTTTTCTAATCCCTTTCTTAGGTGTAACTTAAGGACATCCTTCTAGCAGATGGGCTATAAAGGGACTGGTAGATGTCAGTCATACACCAGGGAATCTCATTGTAACCATCCCCTTTTGGCTGCTTGCTCAATACTCCGCTTCACTGAGATTTTCAAGGGTAAAGATACAACCAGTCCTAGACTATTGTCTCTGTTTTCATGCAGTAAACCAACCCAAACATCAGGAATGTGTTCTTCAAAGGTCTGTTCCAAGGAAAGGGTTGAGGGGCTATGATTTGTGTGATATTTGAATTATTATTTGAATAACAGTGAAATGCCTGAACCAGCTGCTCTCTTTTGGTTAACCTCATTTCAGCACTTGGTTAAAATATGGTTGTCCTGTCTCCACATTAAAAAAGATTACTTTTCACATGCTGATTTATAGTACTGTAATTTCAAAAGTACTTTAGAAGTAGTTTCAGAAAAGTACTAACAGATGGATGTTCTGACTTGCATATTGACAAGAGGCAGTCATACTCTGCAGGTACATAGAGTCAGGGCAATTTGCTACACCTTTATTTATCAGCCTTTTCATTTTCAGCTTCTTCTAGCATCAGTTAAGACTGGGGACAACAAAAAAGAAACAAACTTTTTTTTTACCTTTCTTTTTTTTCCAGTGACACATTTAATCTCATCTGAAGACCCTGAAGGATAACAATTGTTGCAGGAAACGTCTTAATTTTAAACTGAATGTCCACTAATAAAAAAATGATCTGACTATAATTGCTCTTTGTTTCTTGTCTGGAAAAGAGTAATTTTTTTTCTCCTCTCTTAACAGGTGGCCGTTGATGAGCGCATCAAGCAACTGCATGAAGCTCACAGGGATTTTGGCCCTACATCCCAGCATTTTCTTACCAGTGAGTGATTTCTCACTTCCCATTCTTCTTGTGCAGTTTACATACACTTTTAATTGATAATTTTGTAGCCATGTGCTAGTTGTTGTTGTTATGATTTTCTATTTCAGATTATGTTACAATTGTTTTATTTTTTTTCCCTGGGAGCAAAGGAGCGTGATATAATTTCATATTGTCCAGGTCCAGAGTAAAAGGAAAACATCTGCCATTATCAACTCTCTTTGTCCCCACATCTATCTCTGCAAGGCTCATCTTCATTGCTTGGGGGTTCCCTTTAGGTTTAGCAAATTAAAATTATGTTAAAATGAGTTTCTGATTATTTTAACCCGGAAAGGATTAAAACCCCCTAAAAACCCCCAAAACAACACAAATTTGGTTTATCTGTTTAAAGAAACGTTCAGCTCCAGAAATGGGCGAAATAGGACCTGCAAGAAAAGTATTTTACAGGGTTTGATCACTTAGCAGAGCAGTGAGAGGATCAAAACCAGGGTGGGAAAGTTGGCAGAAGAATGGCTGCTAAATAAACTTTTTACAACTCTGCATAAAATATAATTGCCAGCAAAATTCTCACTTCACCTCCACACACATTCTTTTATCAAGGATGTTTTGAAGTACACTGAAAGACAACTTGAAACACCTTCAAAGCTCCGAGGCAGTGACTAAAGTGAAGCTTCTTAAAGGCCATGTCTTTTCCATTGTACTTCAATTAAGGAAAGTAAACAGTAAAGCTTTATTTAAGAGATTATATCAGCAGAACAGAACACAGTCACGGGATAATGGTCCCCTACATGCAGAGGGACAAGCTATCCAGACATCGGAAATAGATGTTACTATTATTGCACAGCTACGTTCACAGTGGGATAGAGGACAAACTTTTCTTCTGCTGATACTGCATTGTCATTTTAATAGGTTAACCATTTTCCTGCTGAAGATCTCAATGGGAAATTGAAAATTCTCAGCAGGATGACCAGCAAAATCAAAACCAGGGTTGGTATTGTGCCATATAAGACTAATGCAGGCTGATTCAACCCTGGACCTTTTTTTGTCAAATGATGCTCCTGTGGAGAAATAAGGCCTATTTTCATAATTTCTGTTTCAAACCCACTTTCCTGTAACTCTTGATCACTGGGAATATTTTATCAGCTCAATATATATAAAATATATAAAAAATATCAGACTTGTCAAGACTGAATGTGCAAGAGTTACAAGTATGTGACATGAAAACAATGTTTAAGCAGATACCTGGTGGATTCATGGTGAAAGAATAAATTTGTAGGGTAAATTAAGCAAGCCTGGAAGAGACTAGAGTGGCCTGCACTGCATTATCACATTGATCAAGGTGTCTGTTCTCTGTGCTGGTGTTGAGTACAGTCAGACAATGGGTGTGGTTAGGTCCTAGGCCCATTCTGTGTTATTACTGATAAACTAGATTGATCTAAAAGACAACCAGTGTTATGACAGGCACCTCTTTTAGCCCACCCCCCACCAGTGAGACATTATTCTTCTGTGTAACTCATTAGAGCCAGCAAAGTGTGGACATAATTCTGGACATTTCATGCCATTTGAGGATCACCACAGGAAAAGGAGCCAGGTGAAAATGTGTTGACTTTGGAAGTAGTCAAATCACTTAGAAAAATGGGCATTTTATGTTCTTTTACATGTGTGTGCAAGTACATAATCTTACCCATGCATGCAAAGATTAGCTATTTGAAGCTCTGAAAACATCTGCAGAATCCTGAGTCTAAAAGTTCAGTCATTGAAAACTGCCAATAAATACATCAGTCCCATCTTTCATATGCACCAAATTCCAAAAACATCCACTATCATGTACTATCACTATGCCTGGGGAAAATACCCTGCTTTGACATGTTTTTTATGTGCTACCTCTGCTGCATCCCTACATGGATAGAAGCACATCTGTGAGACAGAGAGCGCTGCAGGAGAGAGTGCCACAGTCTCTGCCATCCAGGACTAGTGTTTTTTCTGCAGCTGTTCTTTTTGGGATGAACAAGTCAGACATAAAGGTTGACAAACAGAATCAGGCAGGTCATCTGAAGGTGAACTTAATGGCTTGTAAATTAGGTTTCAGTACATGGCAGACAGAGTCCAAGTTGATCAGTCTGTGGCAACAGCAGAGAAAAGATTAATCATAACAATTTTTATGGTTTTATTTTATAAGCTCAAAACTCACAGAGCATTTTTTATCTAAGGAGCTGAGATACACATGAGATCAATGCAAACTCAAATCAGTAAGGAAAATAAGCAATCTCTTGGCTGTTGCATATCTGGTTTATATGCCAGTAATAATCAGTTCATTCTCCCTAACTGATAATCAACTTGCCTTCTTCCATACACACTTGCTCATCCTTAGGTGCAAAAAATAATACCTGTTTATATCCCTATATAAAAAATTATCCTTTTATAGTTGATATTCCTTTAAGTAGTTCTGCAAAAATGCTGGTACTGCAGCCAAGGTCACATAAAATCAGTGACTGGATTACTCTGAAATCAGTGACTGAATTTCTCTCCTATCTGAAAGAAGTAAATATGATCTGCTAATCATGGTAACTTTCCATGTGTTTGTTATTATTTTATACATAGAAATTATAGCATCATCTGTCTTTTTCTGCTTGATTGAAACTGAAGCTGCATTGGGCTTTTGAAAACCTAGCACAAAAGTAGCGGGGGAATGATGCAGGGACTTCATATTTGTCATGCCCTGTGAGACAAGGAATCAAGTGGTAGTCCCTGTTTCTAAGCATTTGCAGCCTGTTCTAAGGGCTATTCATAGAGCTATTTCTGAAAGAGATTGGAAAGAAGGTGTGAGCTAGAGAGATAAGGAGTGTAAAAGCAAAACCAAAAAGTACTCTTATTTGTGGCATTTTAAAATTAGAGACAGTGCTTCTCCATTGTATTTTCATGCAGTTTAGCATTCTTTTTCCACTCTTTCATCTTTTAAATGACCAGGTGCCAGTGTTTATCAATGCTGTGGCATGGGATAATTCAGAGGTCTCCTGGTTGTAAGTTAAAGAGATAGTGTCAAATGGGATCCACTTGTTTCTCTCTCCATCAAGGCTTCAGTGGGCCTCAAGTATATAAGACTTATCAAAACTGGCCCTTACTTTTCACATGAACTTGCCTTTCTCCAGGCCTTCTACATTTTTTAATGGTAAAATTAAAACCCCCAATCTTTGAGCTTCTGACCTTCATGCTTTCCCAAACTCATTTTGCTCTGCCGATGTCCACAGAGCCAGTCCCAGCTCCAGCTCAGTTCATTCCTTGCCAAGGACACACAGCATTTACAATAGTTAATATACATCTAATGAATGTATTACATGGGCAAGACTTTATACCATGGATTTGTGGAGTGAGTTTGTTGGTTTTGAAGGACTTGCTGTTTAATTAGAATTATCTAAATCAGGGTGTAAAAACCCAGCAAAAATAAGAGTTTTCTATTAAAGAGAAACTTGTAAATATTTAGCAAAGTAATTAAAAGAAAAATCTGTGATCCTTTCATGGATGATGATGCTTAATTTGAGAATTATATACAGTAACTGAGGTGTGAAAAAGAGTATCTGCAAATTTTAAACATAATGCCAGCTCCAAAGTTTTCAGTGACTCCTCTGAAATAATTTTACTGTTTTGACTTCACTTTATTTTTCTCTGTGATTCTGTCTCTTACAAAAAATAAGATTCATTGTCTCTTGTAGGAAGACCTATCTATGTCACAATAGCTATTACTTTTTTCTGAGATGCAATAAATGAGAGCTAGCACTGATGTCAGATTGTTTCTCATATCATTTGCAGTGCTATTCAGCAATCACTCATACTTTTTAATGGCATACTTCATTCATGTGCATCGCTGGTGATTGCTGAAAAATACGTGTTACATCTTTTAAAACCATGATCAAACCTTGTAATTTACTGTCCAGCCCCAGTATGAGCCATCTTTTAGTAAGTATAGCATGTCAGTGAAGTGACTGCATGAAACGTACATGCTCACGGTATAACTGGCAATTACTTAAGAGTATAACTGGAAGATTCCAGTGGTTTCCAAGCTCATGGACTTTCACCAGTATGAAAAACCTGGGAATACAAGGAACAGAAAGAACATTTAGGTTTACAAGGCTAAAAGGCTGATATACCCATAGCCAAAATTTTGTGATTCATATTTCCCAGGCTATGAGCTTTTGCTGCCTGCATACGTCAGTACCAGACTGTTAAATCCTCACACCTAAATATGTGCTAGGACCTGGAGATACCTAAGAGGAGATGTGTCTTTCAGTTTTGGACTCGTAAGAGCAGCATAAAATTCAACACAAGAGGCAGCCTAATCAGCTTTAATTCAGAAACAGAAAGATGACAAATGCTGGAGCCACCAGTTTGTATTGCGAGTGATCAGAGTGCATCTGCTGCATTTTATATCAGATAATTGTTGCTTAAGAATAAAAATTACAGTGATGGGATTGGGTGTGTAACCTAGGTCTCTCTTTCTCAGGATAAGCTCAGAGCTGTTCAGGTTCAGATCTGAGTCTTTTTTCTTCTTATTTCTGTGCTTCTGTGGTCTCCTTCAGTTATCTAGACCACTCTCCTGAGAATCTGGAGATGTGGCTCTGAATTCCTTCAAGCTGGGAGAGGAGTCAAGTACTCACTTCTCCCACCTTCTGTGTTAGTGCTCAGATTATTATGCAAAGCAAAGACTAGGGAAGCTCTTGCACAGGCAGATGTCTTTAAAAGGGCAAGTCCTGCTAATTGAGACATCCAAGTCTAAAAGAGAGAGGGCTCTGTGACTCTTAGGACACTTTACCAATCCATCTGATAGATTATTTTCCAGTGCAAGCAACTGTACCTTTCTCTTATATTTCTCATTGCATACATTATATCATATTGTCTTTCAGATATACTCTTGACAAAAAAACATTGAAGACCATGTCCATTCATTCACATCCTTTGGAAAAATGGTTTAATATTTTCAGATATCACAGGAAGTGTTTTAATAGAAAATATCACCTGGAAGTAGAATAAAGATAGAGGATAAGTGGACACAAACAAATCAGCCTAACTATGAGAACTCCCTGAAAACAAAGGGATTTTATTATTGTGTTTAAATGTAGTTATAAAAAATTATTCATGTATTAATTGCATCTAAATATGGCCATAAGAGGAGCCTGATTGCTAGAAAACTGTTTTTCTACTTCAGTATAAAAGATCTACATACACTTCAGTATAAAGGAACTACATGTACTTCTGAAAAAGGACAAACTAGCAAAGTACCAACAAAACCAAATACATTTACAGGTCTTGCCATTGATGTTATCATGGTGAATTTCTAAGAACACTGGGCACCAATTCAGCCTCAAGACCTGTGTGATGGGTACATCAGGTTTAAAGTCAGGAAAAAATGCCTTCAGTCCATTTCTCTCTTGTTTAGAATATCATGGCCGTAGCTACAGCTTTTGATAGTGCTTGCCTTGGTCTGTCTGCTAAAAGTCTTTAAGGGTAGTAAAATATTGGCATATTTTGGGAGATTATATTTTTATTTACTTTTGGAATAAAACTAGTAAAAATAATTTTACAGTGAGCTTTCATTTTTTCATTTTGCATTATTCTCAAGAAAACCACAAAAATCTCTCTATAAATCCTAATAGCTTATTTGATTTGCAATAAAATTGTATTTATTGAATTCAAGTTTTATATTTATATTTTACTTTTTATATTTTTTACTTTTGTGCTAAGTGATCCTTTTAATATAATACATTGGGATACAAATCTCTGAAAAAAATGGTCAAGTCAGTTTTCAAATGATGATGTTCTCCCCTTCTCTTCACCCAGAAGCAAGAAATTTTTCCTTGTAATTAATAATCTGTGTTTTGGGGAAAAACAGTGTTCCAATAAAAAATATTTTAGAATGGTGATGAAAATAATCCAAATAATAATTTTAATTGTCTTTCTTGTGCTCTTGGCTTTAGTATGCCGTCTATTTTAAAATGCTGTATAATCTTTATTTTAAAGAAGAGAGATTTTTTGAAGGGAGTGAGTAGGAGATATCTTATTTTTTTATAGCAGCCTAATTAATTTCTGTATTTTATCCTTTTCTGGCAGAATATCCTATATTCTGCAATGCTTCATAATCTACAAGTAATCAAATATTATGTTTTTGCTCTTAATAAGATTCAAAAGATGTCTATTTATTGTCTATTATACTTTTGGCCTCTCTCTACTATGTTGCTAAGACTGATTCTTCTCTCAAAATTTTATAATCTTTTTGGACTTATATTGGATCTGTGAATCCAAATGAAAACTGCTTAGTTTTTTCACCCTGCCAGGTTTAACTCAGATTAATTTAACAACATTCCCATGTTGTCATGAGTTATATGTTGTGTTCAGTTTAGGACATTCCTTTGTCCTCAAAGGATCCAATAGGCATATCCTATCTATGAATATCAGAATTTGTCTGTTCTGTTTTGCTATGTAAGACATAGAATATTTACCAAAGATTTATTTTTCTATTTATCTAATTTCATATGCCAAAAATCACCACTAATTTGATTGGGCTATTTTATAACCTCATTTGATCAGCCAGCTTTAGAGACTTCATTTTTAAGAGCATAAGAGTGCAACAGAAGTTAGCACTGTGGAGTGCCTGTATCTTGGAGTACGTGGGCCATTATAGACTCTATCTGTATTTCTTTGCTCTATTTCATTCAGTATTCTGCTATTAAACAAGTAGGTTATTGAATTTTTGCCATTTTACAGTCATGTGACATTTAAGAAAATGAGCATTAGATGGCTTTTATATTTCATGATACAAAGTGGAATTTAGAAATTTCTGGACACTGTCCATTATTAAAGCATTATTTAGGTCTTACTGTAAAATGTTGATCCTAAGCTGCAGATGATAAATCTGAAGTTGGCCATAAAGATTCCAGCAGGAAATACAAGATGGAAAAGCCTCTTTTAACTCCTCTAAAATGACTGTCATAGTTGGCTCTGATCACATGTTGAATGTTTTAATGATTAAAAATCTCTTCTTAGAGATTTTCAGTTATTAAAGATGACTTCTTCTCTGGTTAGACATGGTCTAAAATGGTATATTTGGTAAATGTCTACATGTGTGCTACAGTGACAGACGGTGCTGAAGGTGTTTCAGGGAAGCAGTGAGTGTTTGCTTGGGCTTAAGAAGGGCAAAATCCAAGAGAGAAGGGGCTCTCTATTTCCAAAATGCCCATGTGCAGCTGGGGCTTGGAGCAGAATAGACCCCAAGCTGTGTAGACCTTATGAAAGGCAGGTTTTGGATGATGTTTCTGCCTTGTAGCTGAGTAGTTGATGTATTCTGACATCAGTTTCTCAACTACACCATGCAACATTAGACCTCAGTGCTACACAGCATGGTCTGATTGTTCATCAGTCTTACCTAGAACAATAAAACATTCACGTAATTTAGAAATCAATCTAAATCTTTGGTAGAAAAAACCTATCTTTTACAGGTGTGTAGTGACTTTTGTTGCAAAGGATCTCAAAGAGCTTGCAGGTTATGCAAACACTTCTGTTGTGTCACTGTCACGCAGATACACCTTTTGGAGGTGGCATCCTGCCAGCCTGTATCATGCACTGATTATGGTGGAGAAATATTGCTTTAGCATGTTCTCTAAGGAGGAAATGACCTCCTTATAGTCTCTGGAGAGCAATATTTTCTCATTTGCAATGGTGTCATATGAAAATAGTCAAAATGCAGTACTCAATGAATTTTCTTTGAAAAATTACACAGATGGGAAATTCTGATTCTTGGGGAATCAGAGTCTTTTCCTGATGCAAAGATCATCTCATAATTTTTTTTGTCCCTGCCTGCCTTTATCTGAAGTCCATACCTTGCTGCAATGAAAATAATTGGCATCAAAACAAACCTTATGTGAATGAACAGTTTCTTAACTCTTTGTTTTTATGAAGGTATTAATGATAATAATGCTAGGTAGAACAGTGTAAGTCACACAGGTCATGCACATAGAATTTCCAGGCCGAATCAGAGAATTATTATCATTAAAATGTGAAATGTGAATATAATTCAGCACCTTGCTGAGTTATAGACACTATGGCCACCAAACAAGATAGTGGGAATGTAAAAATGAGCTCACCTTTAACTACCACGATACTGAAAGGAATATACAATAAATATAACAAATTTCTAACAAAGTGAGAAAAAAAATATATGACAGAATATATGTAACAGTGTATGGACACTACACAATGCTTCTTTGTGGTTTCTGTCCAAAACCCCTTAGTGAAAAATTAAGTCAAAAAAATTATTTTTTTAATTTATAACTGAAAAAGTACACTCATATGGTGACTAAAAGTCTGTGCTGACTATTTAAATAAGGACCACTGAGAGTAACATTTAAATGTGGACATACCAAATTTACTCTTTGAATAGCTGAAGAAGAAATAGTTTACCATTGGTAAACATACATGTATTTTTCATTATGTTTGCAGTGCTAAAGTGAAATATTTATAAGATTATTTTTTGTAGTATCAAATACTATCATCCTATTTAATATTTCATCCAGATCCCTGCATAGATTAAAACAGTACTGAAGTTCAGAGACCCAGCATGCCACCATTTCATTATACATTCTGCCAACAAGTAAGAATGTCGGCTTACCATCAAGAACCGTGTTCACAGGCAAAACAATTCTCAGCTCTTAGAACACCTACAGAAAGAAATGAAACTCAAAAATTAGGTAACCATTAAAATGTATGTCAATGCAAATAAAGTGTAGGGAAATTTAAATTCACTCTTAAAATGCCCTGTATTTCGCTGTGGTATTTAATTTCAGTCACAGCATTGAAAGTAGCTGGGTGTATGGTAATGGGTTCTTACACTGTGCAAGCTCAAGCAATAAAACAGTTTGGAATTACTCTCAGCAAACAGGAAATGTCTGCTTCTTGAGTGCTGTAGCACACTGGGATACTAGAGCATATATATAAAAAAGTCTTTGCTAGCAAGACTTTTAGGTGGACTCAACCATTTACCTGCACTTGTTTTGTAATGGATAGTAAACCTGTACTGATAACCAAAGATAAGAAACATATGGTCTCAGCTTCTGGACTTCTGCCAGAAACAAAATGATTATTCTCTATGTATAGCTGTAAAAAGTACTGCACATTTTGTCAACTCAAATTTATGCAAGGTTAGAAACATCCAGGAAACCAGAAGTGTATTATAGACAGCTTCACAGCAACCTTTTGAAGGAATACTAAATCCAATTATGCAGAACATCACAGAATTGTTTGTTATTCCTATAGCACTTAGCTCTCATGAAAGCAAAAGTATTTGTTCCTCTTCTAATGGATCAAGAACACTATCATATGTAAGATTCTGTGTTAATAAGTTATGACTGCAAAGCTCTTACCCAGATTAATTCAGAAGCAACAGAAGAAATACATCTTCTGAAAAATACACAGCAATATATTCTGTCCTTTAGCTATTGAACTAAAAACAAATCTTAAAAGTGGAACAACTGTAACTTGGTAGTATTCCCACTGGGAATATTAATGATTGCTTGGGAGAGAAAAATGTAACAAGGTCAATTTTTAGTTAATACTGAAGGGTATTTTGTTTTCAAAAATGATAGCATAGTGTAATCTAATTCAAATTATTCCCCAGACAATGCCAATTGCCATGGGTAAGAGCCCTTACAATTGTCACTGAGTAAGCATTTCAAAACTGGCTGGTGGACCACATATTAGTGCACATTAGGTTAGTATTACTGAATGAAAGCATGTAAAGAAATCACATAGTAACTGATAGTGTAAAATTAAATAGTGATCTCTCTCTAACTCCTTGGCTTTTGTCTCCTACTGCTTTGTCTCCTACTACTCCATTCTCTAGAATGGAGAATATTGGATCAGTCATCAAAACTGTATTTATAGCAGTTTGTTTTCTTACAAGTAGAAAGAATATTTAAGCATAATGGTTAAAAATTTTCAATGAACTTGAAAATGGGGTTAAAAGTTATTTGGAGATTTTTAACATCAAAACATTACATGATATTCTATTCTTGTTACTTTTTGCATTTCTGCAAATCACATAACAAACGTATGTTTACATCCTTTGAGGCTGCAGCAGAGCACCGAAGCCGAGCAGCTGCAGCTCACGGTACCAGCTCAATGGACAGCAGCCTTGGCCTTCACAGCTCCTCAGCTGTGCAGCCCACAAACACACAACCAAAGGGCAGTGCCTGGTCCCAGAAGGAGTATTGGATCATATATAAATTAAGTGTATATTTCAGTATTTGTATTTGAAAGTGCATATGGTTTTGTGTTCCTGTGTTCATGGCCTACAGACTTCAATGGCAGTGCAGTGTGCTAGTTTCCCACGAGATCTAACACTGTAATTAAAATTCCGTTTCCTGCAGATTTTGAGAGTCACTCCTTCTTATGGTTCATACCTTTGAAATTTACTTTTCTTCTTTTAAGAACATGAATGTGTGTAAATGTAAGTAATAGGAAAGCAATGACACTCAGCTTAGCTACAGATGTCTGGCTGGGGGGTTGAAGACAACAGCAGAACGTGCAGAGATGTTGAGGCAGAATTTTTGGAATTCCTTGGCCACCAGCAATCTGAAACGGAATTATCATATTTATGGAGAGAGACTTTTCACAAGGGCATGTTTTGATAGGACAAGGGCAAACAGCGTTAAAATGAAAGAGGATGGGTTGACATTGGGTGTTAGGAAGGAATTCTTTACTGCAAGAGAGGCAAGGCACTGGAAGGCTGTGGACTCCCCATCCCCGGAGGTGTTCAGGATCAGGCTGGATGGAGCTCTGATTAACCTGACCTAACAGGAGGTTCCCTGCCCTTGGTGGGCAAATTGAAACTAGATGATCCTTAAGGTCCCTTCCAACCCTAAGCATTCTACGATTCTCTTTCTTCCAAATAAAGTCCTTCCTTTCCCTACCTTCTTAGCATTGTCCTAAATTTATATGAAATTCACTCACCCTCACCCCAGCCTGTATCCTGTTCTCACCAGCTCTTCCTTCTCCTCTTCAGACCACCTGTAATGGCACCAGTTTCTCCCATGGCTGATATGTGTGTCCTTTGTGGAGTCACTAGTCTCCCTCCAGCCCTACTTCACAATTCATGTGCAAAAGTAGCAAGATTTCCTTACACAGCCATTTTAGGAGCACATTTCATCTCTTTCCTCAAACTCTTATTTCCACACACTCCAATATGTGGGCAATAGAGAGAAACTATACTTCATTCTACGGACTGACTTCTGTAATCTGGTACAAAATAGATTGAATATGTATTTTGGTAGTTATTATTTGTGTGGATTGTAATTTGTCGATTTTGATAAAGTGGGAGTGGCGTGTCTATTCTGAGTAAGAGAGGGAAAGAAAATACAGCCAAATGCTCAAGAAGCGAATTCCTAGTTGTCTTGGTAACAATTTCTTTCCTTTGTAAACAGCAGGGGTCACTAAAAAGAAGGGTTATACTGGGTGAAGCAAACAGGCTTTTTTTTCTCCATTAGGTCACTTTTCATATCTTTTCTTTTAATCATTATATTAAAGAAAGAAAATTCTTGGTTCTACTTTGTTTGACAGATAACAAGCTCCTAATAAAAAAAATTATTTAGGCCCTGATTATGGCCTAAACTATAAATTATCTCTGCCTCTAAAAAAATAATTTATAATTCTTTTGTCAAATGAGTTTTATAAAAACCTCTTTTACAAAATATTTTCATTGTGTTGTAAATTGATGTTGGCATTTAACACTGTGATAATCAAGAGCGGGCAAAGTTATCTCCTCTCTATTTGTTGTGATCATACTATTATTTTCTCCATTATTTGGAAGGCAGGTTACAATTATTACAACAGTAATAATTGTAATAGTTATTTTAATGTGGAGAAAATAAAAATGTTTACCATTTAGAACAAGTCAGCAAGAGATTAGCAACAAACGAAATACTTAGATGATCTTTTATCTGTAACTTGACTCAACATAAAATGTAAACAAGTACATAATTGGGTTCCTGGAAGGATGGGAAGTGCTGACCACACAAGGAAAGAAATAGAAGTATTTCTTCTTTCAGTCAAACACTTTAGCAGGAGGAATCCTATAAAAGAGCATGCCAGAAAGATAGCTTGCTCGGTCTGCTTCATATCTGTTCTGTAAGCTTAGCTTTCAAGGGGTTTTTGTATTTATCTTTGCAGCTGAATGAGTTCAATTTCTCTCAGATTAGGACAGAAGTTTCAGAACAGCAGGTTAATCCTTCCTGCCTTCATGGGCAACTGAGCAAACAGACCTATATCAACGTGGCCGAGTGTAAAATTGTAATTCTAGAGATTAATGTTGTCTTTCCTGTTTGACCCCCACGTTTCTCTTCCAGGTATGTTGGTATGTATGAATGTATGTGAGCAGTTATTTATTTATTTGTTTGTTTGTTTGTTGTTAACAGCTTCTGTCCAAGGCCCCTGGGAGAGGGCAATCTCACCAAACAAAGTGCCGTATTATATCAAGTGAGTATCAATAGAAATGCATTCCAGCTGTTTACATTTCTTATTTAAGGGGAGAGTTAGTAATTTTCTTAAATGATTGTGAGCTGCTCCTACATGGGAAGCAAGCTTCCTAAATGGGAAGGACAAAAAGGAACAAAACCTGCAATACATTTCACAGAAGTGTGCTAGTTATCTAAAAACACAGTAGGATGCACTGATCTGTAAGTTGTTTGGGTTTATGCTATAAATCACCTGCAAATAAAGTAAAGCTTTGAGGTACCTGGATTATAGTTTAAATTGTGCCTTTGCCCTTTGTATGTATGGCAGGTTTTGCAAAAGCAAAAAAAACCCCAGCATTCTGAATTGCAGTTGTAAACATGATACACTAGGGATTTTTAACTCTAATTTTTAATGGCTTATAATAATTTGATTAATTAATAATTTTAATAATTTGTATAGTTTTAAATGCACATACTCAATACTGTGAATTCCTTTAGAGACAATACTTGGTAAAGGCCATAGCTGAGGAATGGCAAGGGGCAATTAGTTCCTAAAGCCTAATCTTTTTGAGTTTAGTTCCCAAATTAAGCTAGTTTGCTTTAAGAGATGTGTCTGCACAACAAATGAACATTTTTTTAAAAAATCAGAATTTGGAAATACCTGCTTCTCATGGTCTAAGTAGTGTTACCACACAACAATGAAAAAAGATGGTTTAATACATTTTTTTTCTTCTCTTTTGAGTTCTTTACCTGTAACATGTGCTTTGAACTACTTATCCTACTTCTGAAGGAAACAGGTGATGCTACACCAGCTATAAACACTGTAGTGCAAGTAACAAAGACATGGGTATTGTTTAATACACCTATTTCCATGGCTCCTCTTTATACTCCCTAAACACTTTGCAAGCTCAACTGGTGTCGCTGAAGACATTTGGTTACAGAATGCTCTTGCAGTGGCACTTCAGTTGCAACTTTCACAACAGGGTGAACTTCTACAGCAGCCTAAAAACAAGTATTTGAGTTATGCATGAAGGAAACTAAGTGTTCAGAGGTTCAGTTATACCTGGTTAAGCTGGTTTATTGTTGCATTAATCTTGTAAGTTGTCTGATGTTTGCATTTGGCTATGAATAATGAAACAGTCACAAAGAAACTGGAAAGCTCTGTCAAGAAGGAGGGGCAGTCTACCAGAGACAGGCTGGAAAGCAAGTCAATGCTCTGGCAGTTTATGGCACTAAGATGAAGGCAAAGATCCTCCTTTTCTCTTTCACATGGCATGACTTGCCATTATGGGGAGGGGAATTTGGCAATTCTTAAAGTAGGCACAAAATGCACTTCATGTTGTGCTTGGCACCTCTGTCTGTGACACATCCAGCAGCCAGGGGTAACCGTTTGGTCAATGCTGTTCTTGCTTACTCCTTCCTACTTTTTAGTCTTCTGTTCTAGGCTATTTACAAATTCAAAGGAATATATTTATTTTGTTCACTTTGAAAGCCATTTTAATAGCCATAAACAGTTATAGCATTATGCCGTGGATCCTGATTTAGGATCCTGCCAATTACACTAGCTTGTCACAAGTGAGTGATTCAGATCAAAGAATCACTGTCAGAGGAATTAACAAGAGTGGGTTTACTATAAATTTATAAAAGTGCATCTTAATCAAGTTCAATGGCAAGGTTCAGTCTATTAGTTACATTATACATTTTAGTACATTATACAAAGGAAAATCAAGTTCAAATCTATTTCAAATTATTTACACATTGACCAAAGAGCCAAAGGGTAAGGTAGTCATGAATTAATGGGTCATGAGTTTCTGAGCAGACCACCTTGCTTTCTAAAGTCCTGACAGAGCTTAGCTGTGGCTAGGTCCAGACTTAGTCTCAGACTTGGACAATGGCATATGTCTAAAGGAATTAACTACACGGATTTCATCAATATTTATTTAGCATGCTACCACCCACTTACCAAGGATCCATAAGTAAGGGGTTTCTCTGCCTGGTAAGGAAGGATTTCTTAGTCTCAGGAAAGGAATCTCAGTCCTTGACAGGAGTCCCAGATCCAGGGGAGAGTCACTGCTGTGCAGTCCAGTTGCAGTTTAGAGAATATGAATCGGACTCATCCAAAGATTGGTTGTTTGTAGAAAGGTCTCTGCCTTGACTCCTGAGAGTTGTCCCAGGGCTAGGGGAAGTCACTGCTGTGCAGCCACACTGCCCAGCAGGGAGAACTCATAGCCCTGAGGCTGTCAAAGCTATGGGATAGAGTGGTTGGGTTATAGTCAAAATAATACAGGAGGAAGGGTATGCATGAACCTCCTTGTACCCACAGCCTTCTTTGTTCTTTGATGAGAGACCCTTGGAAAAGCCAGCTGCTATTCATGCATTACTCACACAATCTGTGTTCCAAGCCCATGTGCATCAATGCTCCCTGGGTCACTCTGCCCCTTCAGGAGTTTCTAGAGGAGTTCTTGGCCTGGCTACAGCTCAGGTCATTACTTGCACTGGAGCCAGTACCAAATTACTGATAGTTTGGTTAAGGGGTCAAGTACGTCTGTCATACATCACTAGTTTAAAGTTTTAATTTAGCCACATCTTTTATAGAAAAACTTGCTGTCCTTGAGATGTAAAAAGAAAGTGGTCAAGTTTTAATGCATCTTACTGAGCTGATATATCTATTGCCTTCTCCTGCTATCCTTGGTCTTTCTTTTTTTTCATTCATATTCATCAATCATATTTCATATTTACAAAGAACTAAGTTGTTTTCTGTACCTCTTTGGCTTTTAAAATAAATACTTTTTTTTTTTTTAATCTTTGATGCATTACTTTTCTATTAGTTGTTAATTCTCTAAAAGAACTTCATGAGGCTAAGAAGATACAGGGAGCATTCTCTTCATGTTCACATAATTTTCTTTCTGTCATCAATGTAGAATATTGGTGTTAGCCCTCTTCATTAACCAGATTTGCTACACATTTTACTGGTTTTCATTTTATCTGGTTTTCCCTTGATGCTTAACTGCTCTCTTTCATTACTTTCCCATTTGTGATGATATTGCACTCAATAATCCATAAATCAGACAGTACTTCATGCTAAGTCTTCAGCACCAATGTTTATTTATGGTTATGTATCTTCAATCTGTGATTTTCCTGGTTAAAATTTAATTTGTATACAGCTGATTAATCTGTAGCAACTAGTTGCTTCTAAAGCTATTACTTCAAAAATTCCCTCTTGAGCTTATTCACATCAGTCAGTTTTAGGGTTTTTTGTTTCAAATTGTACTTGTACAGGCAACATTGCCATAGAGAATATAATTATCAACAGTGTACAACCCACTTCAGCTGCTCCCTGTGTCTGGCATTTGGTGGTTTCTTGGCCTGGTGTCAGCCTCATGAAAATTGCCTTTCAATGGCCTTGCATCAGCTGCTGCATTTCCTTCCAGGCTTTCACGTGCTTCCCTCCTTACGGAGATGACAAGCTAGACCAGAACTTCAGCCCCACCTTTCTCTTCCCCAGCAAACTGAGGAAATATAGTTTTTGTATTCCAGGACAGCAGAAGTATCCCAAGCTGCAGGTGCACGAGGCTGCTGGGGCACTGAGCACTTGCTCAGACCACGAGGTGATACCGAGTTAAAAAACCCTCTGCTTTGCCTCTGATGTAAAACATATAAAATTGCTTGAAAACACATTTTATCCAACCCTTTTGAGTTTTGATCTTTTTTCTCCTTGATATATTCCTTGTGTCTAGTACAGATTTTAAAAGTTTTATTAGATTACAAAAGGAGAGGACTATAAAAAAATAGTTTTCAGTTTAATCAGCCCTGTTCTTTGAAGACCTTGATCCTGCTCTTTCTGCAGTGTAACCTAGAAAATGGAAAGGAAGAAACAGGCACAGGCATGTCTGTACTCTTTATTAATGTTTTAGGTATTCATTAAAATTTCTAAATTTAAGTTTTTAGAAGACAAAACAGGCAATTACTCTACATTAGAAATCTGAAAAGCAAATGGAAAAAATACACATCTCAATGACTACTGAATATATGTAAAAACATTACAAAAAAGTCTCAAATTCTTAAAAAGGCAGTTAATAAAGGTAGGGAGGCTGAGGATTTTTACACTGTAATTCAGGTTAGATCACATTTTAGCAGAGCTCACCCCATGATGAAAGGGATCTCACGCGTGCATGCATGCACATGCATATTCTTATCTTCCAATCAACAGATAGAGGAGCTGCTCCAAAGCAGTGACAGGTAACAAATTCAAGTGTTTGCTTTCCATTTTGCAGCACCAGAAGGGGTGTTTGGTCATGCTGCACTACCCAATCCCTCTGCAGTGTCTGTCCTCCCAGGGCATAAAGGGACATTAAGCATCTCTACTCTGAACCATGTTTGCATCTCTCTAGTGTGTCTCTTATCCTCTCCAAAATTGTCCATTACTCAGTGCTAGAAGATCTCTGTTGCCTGGAATTAAAGAGGAGGAGTGGGACTGAAGTCTGCAACATACTTTCTCTCTAAAAAAGTATTCAGTAGTCCTGCCATTGTGAATGTGTTGAAATCTAGTAGGTGTGACTTCTATATTTGTACTAATCTTTGACATTATTCCTCCTCTGTGTATCTAGCTTGCCAGTTAATAGTGTCTGTCTTCTTACCCTCTTGCTGTGCCCATTCTTTTGAAGGATTTAAAATGCTTCTGAAAAAATACAGTAGTCTTTCATCTCAGTGCTTCCCACAAAGGAAACCTTCCAAGTTATTTTCCAGCCAAGCTTATTTTCTTATACAGATTATAGCAGTTCACTGAACTTTGTCCTGCTAAGGACAAAGCTGGATTCTCAGGAGCACAGCTTTGACTCCTCGAGAAGATCCATGTGAGCCTCTCTCTATAAATTAGCTATGCAGTGAGCTAACTCCAAGGACAAGGCGTCTCCACTTGCTCACTCTCTTCCACATTGTGGTTTCCTGTGAGAATATTTGATTTGCATTTAATGTATCAGCTTGTGACATACAGTTTTGCTAGTTTTAGATCCTTCATTCTTTCCCTACTTCACACTGGAGATCTAGCAGGCCAGTTTCTATAAACATACTTCTTTGTTGTCTTAATTTTTAATCTCCCTTTCAATTGTTGTTTAACCATGCAGAATTTCAACACAGAAAAAAAGCTAAGACCCCTGAGTTTTCATTGTAAAAGCAAACAGATTAAAGCCATGATTCTTTTACTTTTGTTCAACTTAGAGACAGGATAAATTAATGTATCTGAATTAAATTTTGCTAAGATAAAAAGTGAAGAGATGCTGTTCTGAGAAAATCACTTGGGTTAATTGTTTCTTCTGCAGAATGCAGATAAGTACAAGGCACAAAAGGAAGTAGGAAATATCTGTCAAGCGGAGCAGAGAGAGACATGGAGAACTATAAATAAATAATGTATGATTATGTCTATGTAGTGAGTGAAACTGTGAGCAAGCTATGAAAACCATGTGTATGGCTGACAGTTAACCTATCTACCAAATACCAAAAAAAATAAAAAATAATTATTTTGGCTTTCTAAAAAATTTTTTCCCTGTCTTTCAATTCTGAGCTCTATATAGGAAAACTGAAACTATTGTGAAGGAAAGAAAAAGTATAATACTTTTCTCTTTGCCTTTATGTGATGCAAATTCTCATGCTTTCTGGCATAAAAACCTAAATGATATTTCCTAGAGGTTTGTCCTAGTGCAGAGATTTTCTTTATGATTTGTAGGGTTGTGAAGCCTTGGTTCCAAAACTTGTCAGAAAAATTTAAACTCAGAGTGTAAATAAATGAGAAATCTTGAGCCTTTAACTACCTTTATAATGAAAGCAGAGGTTATAAACAGATGTGTTCCTGCTGACTGAGCAAGAGCACTCAAGGAAGATATTGTGGGTCCGCTCCTCGTTACCATCTGTCAGCAGGGAACTACTGCCCTCACATGAGAAGCAACTGAAGGGGATTTAATTTGTTTTTAAATTAATTATAAGTACTCAGCAGCAATTTTAGTGTGTCCTAGCTGGTGTGGGGGCTGAGGGCAGGTCTGTAGCCTCTGGTTTGGGGCAGTGAGTGAGGGAAACCATGTGCTTTCCATCCATAAACATAGTGCCTGTTGTGGAGGGTGGAGAGCAGCTTCCTTGGGTGCTTACACAACACCTGGTCCTCTTGGTGGGACACTGCTCACAGCAAAGGGAAGAGTAAAGCTCTTAAGCTTTGTTTTCAAATGCATTCAGTGCAAATGTTCATGAAGAGTATATAGTGCTAAGCATTACAGAGGGGTAAAACAATGCAAGGATAATTTTTGTGGAGGTTAAATCTTAAAATGTGTTATGCAGGTAATGAATAAGAATTTTAGATGGAATCCTACTTTTCTATTTTCCTAATTAAAGGGAACATATCAACATTTTAAATCTATTAAATCCAGCTAGTCATTGCTTTCCAGGTCTGTGACTAGATTAATATATCAACCATTTTTATAGGCAATGGTGTGAAAAAATAAACTTTTGGTACTGTACAAGGTGTTCATGTATTTATAGTATAGCAGAATATAATTGCAGAACCTTAAATATTTTACTTTTATTGTAGGTGAAGTTGTTACATTTATTGTAAGCCAAATGTGATTTTTGCTTGAATTTTGCTTCATTTCTATTAGATTCGTCTAACTGCAGTTGTTAAATGTAGCCTGCCTACACTTAACAACTGAAGTAAATGAATGAAAAATTACATAGCCAATATAAGCTTTGCAAAGTTGAGTGACATCTATACAATATGGTCCTATTTTATAGCATATATGCCAAATCTTCCATTAAAAAGTAGATTTTACAGCTGCTCCTGATAGCTAAAATGTATTGCCATCTCCTCAAAGCCCATCTTTTAAACAGTGTGCTTAATAAGCAGGATTCTAAAATAGGAATTATGTTTGATTTCCACTGGAATGCTTTGAACTTGAAAAGATTAGACACATTAAGAAAAAAAATAGAAAGATTTGCCTGTCAGAATTTTCTTTTTTTTTTTAAAGATCAATTACGTACTTAATTTAGATGACGGACAAAGAAGAGACAACTTCTGACAACTGTCCAATGTAATATTCAAGGAAATGGGGAACAATATCTCAGATTCCTTACATATTCGTGTTATATCAAGTCTCATGCTTCCTTTTTTCCTCCAAAGACTGACAGCTTCTCCAAAGCAGCACTTGTCACATCCATTGCCTGCTTTGCCCTTGGTCCAGTGTCCCTTCTATTGCAGCCAGCTCCACAAATAAGATGATTTCTCCATTTCACATGAGTAAAATTCCATCTAGGGAGTCAGCATTAAATTGATCCTGCTTCACCAACTGTGCCTTTTTTGTCTTTTTTATGATCTCGTCAGTCTAAAATATGTCAGGAGTGCAATTACCAGCTGTGCTTTAAGGAAGGTCTCAGTACAGTGAGAAAGCAGTGGTTATGGCCAGGTACAATTTACATTTCCAGCTCTGTTTGCTGTGGATGCACAGCTTTGGTTGACTGAGGAACGTTCTCATAGTGGCACCTGAGGCCACACAACAGCCCAGAGCAGACTGAGAGCGCAATAATCGGCCACTCCAGCTGGGCTCTTTCTGTTTCCTGAAGTGGCCTGTCTGTCAGGGCAAGGTCAGGTGTTTTCCTGGATTCTTTTTCAAAAATAATTCAAGGATCCTGCTGAACTGCTCTTGAATCTATTCTTTCTCTGGCTTTCTAAGTTGCCATTTCTCCTGCTGACTGCAATAAGTTCGTATTTTTCAGAATATTCTCCACCTGTCTGTACAAACACTTCTTGCCATGAGAGATTTGTTTAGTCTTTACTTACTGAATCATGATTATGGATTATTTGGCCCATTTTTCTCCTAATGGGATGTCTTTCAATGATTTTGTTTTCTTCTTCTTGTCAAGTAATAGCTGAAATCAGTTCTGTGTTGCACATCAGTCCTGTGATATCCTTATCTTTAGACCTTAAATCTTGAGAACTAGTTTGTGCATAGTAACTTAGGAGTTACAGATTCTAAGGGACACATAAAATGAACTAATTTAAAACTGTATAAATGTTATTAAGGTTAGACTTAAGGAAAGATTCTAATGAATGGTTAGGAATGACCAAATCATCTATATTAATTTTGCTTTTTTCTCATTTTCTGTTTTAAAAGCTGAATTTTATGAGATAAATCATCATTTCAAATATGATCTTTAGGTTTGGCAGCCTCCTGCATGCTACTTATTTGTCTTGAATTTCAAATACTCATCAGATAAACTTTTATATTAGGAAATCTCTGGCTAGATAATTTGAGAAAAACAAACCATAAAAAAATACATCTCATCTCTGGATGAATTGCTTTTCTTACAAGTAATTTTTGTAACACAAGCATTCATGGCATTGCATTTTCCATGGCAATTGAGCTCAGAAAATGAGATTACGGTACAACACAAGCAGCACCCTTTATGTAAGGAACCTAGCAGGGTCACTGAGTGGTGTCTACAGCCTACAGAGTAGAACAGTGAGTAGAAGTCAAACTTTGCTCCTTATCACCAACCCACTCTGTGTCAAGGTCCTCCCTCCTCTTTTTCAGCAGGACCAAAATCTGTTAGCATAAATGCCATATGTAGGTGTTAGTTTGGGAGCTTGAGGGGGCACAAACTCAATACAGCAATAAATTACTAAGAATTAAGATTTCTTTAAATATGTGCAAAGTTGTTGATATGTGTTTTATTCTTCACTTATGTATTTCACACTTTATAATGTGAACTTATGCACTATTATGTTAGTGAAATTTAATGGTCAGTTGAGTTGTGGGGTTTAACATTAAAATTTTTATGCAGTAGGTAAAGCTTTTTAAAGAAATCTAGATATTTAAACCCATGATAATTCAGTCTCATTCAGATATTTTATATTTATTTAGATGTCTGCTAGAAAAGTTCCTATTATTTCAATGTTTAAGTATTAGTTGTCTGGCTAGTACATAACACAGACTGCCCTTTGAATTTTATTATGTATTTGTCTCCTTGTTTTCTTTATCAAGATATTTTTTCTGTTCACTACTGCAGAGCTATTACAGGAGCAGAGGGGCAAAGACACATTTTTCAAGACTTCATTTTTCAACAAATTTACCTCATTTTTTTTCTTAAAAGCTCCATTATTGGAGAAAATGTAAAACTTTTAATGCTTGAGGGTTATGACACCCTGCATGAAGCATACTAAGAAAAATTGTTAGAAAGAAATGTTACAGGCATGGAATTAGAATGTAAAGGGTAGCTAGAAAATTACTGTTAGGCATGGGAATAGATAACTTCATACAAACACCTCAACCATTTAAGCAACATGGAGCACCATGATAAGACTTTAATCATAACCCAAAGCTATTCTAGTTGAGACATGGGTGTTATACTTTGTTAATGATTAAGAAGCACTTTTGCAGCAGGATAGACATCTCAGGGAGATGTTTGCTAAATGATATATGGTCATACAAATGTATTGGCCTGAAAATACGGAATAAAGAAATATGAGGAAGATAAATAAAAATAATTTGAATTTCAATTGAATAAAAATACTGAATTACTAAAACAATTTTTATTTCCAAACACTATTTTCCAATCCACCATTTGCCATCCTGGCGGATGTCACCATATGACAAGGTTCTATTAGAAAAGGGGATACACAATCTAACATTGTAAAGAATGCAACAAAAAATGAACAGATTCTGCTTCATGCTGAAACACAGAAAAACTGCACCTTCATTAGAAAATCAGAAGCTGCATCTGTCCTCCCAGATCAGTGATTTTTATCTACTGTTTCATCTTCAATTTAAGTCTGCTTAATTGCTTTTAACTTTAGTACTTCATCAATGGCAGTGCTCTTAGGTGACCTTACCTATGCACCTTTTTTGAAAACAGAAAAAAAAGTGAAAGCAATTGCAAGTGTGACTTGATGCAACAACAGCAGCTGAAGTAAACAGGATACAGCTATAAAGACTGGATATGTCCCTAAGGAAACCAGTGTGGAATTTAGTCTCAGATATAAACATAGAGAGAATAACAATATGAAACAAACTCATAGGTGAATAGTCCCTCAACAAAGGGTTCTCTTGAAAGTCTAAAAATGCAAATGAGATAGGATTCTTAAGGTTAAAAAATAAGTTATGTGTACATATATGCATTCTGTTACTCTTGGGACTCCCTTTGCTCAAACAGTTAAGGAATAATTTGAAAAGTGTTTAAAGCAAAATTATCATCAGTGAAGGGGTTTTTTATAACCCTGTTTGCTGAGAATCCCTGGAATGTATAAATCATGTACTGCATTTGATAAATATGATTAAACAACTAAACTCAGAGAAGTTCTGAAGTAAAGAAGCCTACATTTATGGTAGATTTTCTTACATCTTGATTACAGTGTTGCATGTCATTAATTTGCATTTACTTCTGTGATTGAAAGCATCCTCTGCTTCCATTTTATCACCAGCTCCAGTCACACTGCAGTTGCCAATTTTACTGAGCATATTTTGTTAGTAAATGAGAAGTTCCAATGTGAAATACTTTTATGTTTATTAATCAGCTTTTAGCTACAGCATGATGTTCAATTACTTTTTTGCTGTGTTTTGCTGATCCTTGACTATAAAAACATAGTCATTGAATATTAAAGTTTGCTTTCATGCCACAGTGTTGATATTCAATCTGTCTTCTATAAGACAATGATAGGTCAAGTTCATTAAAAAAAATTCTGATTTTTTTTTAATAAAAAGCAACTCTGTAGCTGAATTATTATTCAGAGATATTCACCCACCAAACCTATAGGCTTTGAATTGCTTTTTTTTAATATAAACCCCACAATGGTGGTTTCAATCAGTATTGATTGAATTTGTAATTATATGTATTTATAATTCAAAATTCATAATTTATAATTCAAAAATTGCTGTGTGTTTCATAATTGCCTTTGTGAAGCACAAATGAAAAGCTGGCTCCAAGTGAAATACAGTCATTCTGTACTTTCAGAGGTAACTGGAAAGCACATTAGACAGATCTAAATTTTGTTTAGATTCAGAATATATAATTTGCTTGAAGTAGCCTAAGCTAAAATTATATCAAATACAAATCTGAATAATCTTCAATTTCAATATGTTTGGATTTAGGCTTTTTGGGGATTTTGGCAGGTTTTGTTTGTTTGGTTTTTTTTTTTGTTACTTTATGGGGTTTTGTTTGTTTGGTTTGGTTTTGCTTGTGGTTTCTGGGAGGTTTTAATTTTGTTTTTTTGGGAAGTTTTTGGGTTTGGTTTTGAGTTTGGTTTGTTTGGGGTTTTTTGTGAAAATTATTTAGAAATTAGCAAAAAAAAAACCAAACCAAAACAAAACAAAAAAACACTCAAAAACTGATAAACCATATGGTCTGTCCCCAACAAAGGAAAGCATATTAATCAAGCTGCTGCCATACTACTGTGCAGCAGTAGGAATTCAGAGAAAAGGGCTTGTCACAGTGAAGGGAATAGGGTTGAAAAGCATTATATGTTTGAAGGAGAAAAGTCTTGATTACAACAAGTTTGTTTGAAGTAATAGCAAGTTACAGGTAGTACATTTCACAATAAGAAATTAGCAAGGGACATCAAGTAGTTGGGTATTAGAGAACAAGACTATTTGCTTAACTTCTTCAGTCCCTCAGACATTAGGAGCATATCAAAATGACTTGTTTAGGACTTTCGATTTCTTGTGATGTATTCTCTTTGAAGCTTATCTGCTTCCTCTTTCCTTACATGGAAGTTTCTCTTCAGGATTGTCCTTGATAAAACAAAACAAATCTTTTCTCAAACAGTTTTTTCTGACACTGTTCAATATGCAGAACATTGCCCTCCTTCTTGGAATTTGTATATTTTTCCAGTCCATGTTTCTTTTTTTTCCTGCCCAGTCCGTTCTAGCTTCTGTTCCATTTTCTCCTTAAAACAGCTCTTAATAAGGTCACTAACAATTTCCTGCCGTCCAGTTCCAAGAATCTTTTCAGTGTTCACTTTATTCTAGGTCATTCCACCACTTTCAACAAACTATCTTGCTGCTGTCCTTTCATGCCTTCTCTTGGCTTGCTGTCAAGCTTTCCCTTGTAATAATTTACTGTTTGCTTCTTCTGTATCTTCTTTCTTGTGCTCCCTTTGCAGAGCCAGTCCTCCCACTGGAAACTCTGCTTACAGCCCACCACCCTCTTTATCCTACTTTCTCATCTCTCCTTTCAGAGCTTTGTTTAATTTAGTTATGCTGATGACTTCTAAACTTGTTAATTTCAGTTTTCTTTCCTGTTTATAGCACTTGCCATTAGATGGTTATTAAGTCCCAAGCTCAAAATAGATGCTTTCTCTCAAACACCAGTGTTTCTCTGTTGATGTTTCTATTATTTTACACAATGTTTTGTTGCTGCTGTTGGCTATCCTATGCACTTTATACCTACTCAAACATGTAGTGTTGCTTGTCCATAAGATAATTTATCTCCTTTTCCAGCACCAAACAACTATTTTTTTTCTGATTCTCTTCTTCTGAGAGATTTTTACTTGGCACTCAGTCACTCTGAGTAGCAGTAATGTAATTCAGCCTCAGCCATTATTGCCTCATTAAAAGATGCTGTATTCACTGTATTAACAATAGTCATAAAATGAATTGTAACAACTGTAAAAATTTTATTGCACAGAATATGAAACGTGTGAGAAGAACTTAGAAGTTGTTGGAGCCACTGTTACTCTTTCCATCACCTAATTCCAGGTTACAGATTGGAGCATCTTAATTGCTCAGTTAGTACCACTGGATGTCTCACTGTACCTCTGCACAAAAGGCAGATTCCTATTACATTCTACCCATTCACATGGATTAACAGAGAATTTTAAGGAACAAAAATATTCCCTTTTTATCCAGGTGGCTAATCTGTCTTGAGGAAGACTGAGGTGTTCTTGATCCCACAGAAGTCTCCATGCCAGCAGGTTCCATTAACTTAAACCCCTTGAATTCTTTGTCCATTAGTGTTGGCAGGAACTGACATTGTCAGAAATACCACTTTCTAGCTGGAGAATGAACTTTAAAAGTCTAATTGTCTTGGTAATGGTGTTTAGTAACAATTTTCTGTGAGGCAGTTCTCTCAGATTATTTCCTCTATTTCAGATTAATTCCATAAATTCTAAACCTTTGAGTATTGGCAAGCTACCAAATTTTAATTTACAAGTGTCAATTTGTTAACACACATCAGTTCCATATTTGTAAATTGCTGTTTGCTTCTGGCTCACTCTGAATTCCAGGTAGCTGCTAAGGTTTTTCCTACTGAGTAGAAGAGAGCCTTGTCCCTTCTTGTTCTGAGATAATATATCATAGGGCAAGGTCCTGCAGAAGTGTGGATTAGCCCTGAGCCCAGTGGCTCTTGAGAGCAGCCAGCTGCCTCATGGCTGTGCATCCCACCAGGTACAGCTGCATTCAGCAGCAGCACAGAGCATACAGGTATTATCTGCAAAAATTATAGTCAATGGCAATTTCAACATCAAAACCTTTTCTGAACAACCCTATATGAAGAGTGGGTGCTTGCTGAATGTCGTTGATTACAGTGCTGTTTAGTGGTCACCCATTTACCTCTGCACATTCCTAACAGCTAGAAGAAAACTTCTGAGCCAACAAATCACGGGCAGAAAAACTTACAGTCAGACTTGGTAGTCACAACCATTCGCAGTCAAATCTTTATTTTTTGCTGTATTTCTCTTTAGTACAATATCATGAAATTCCAGCCATCTTGAGTGCAGAGCTGTATTTAAGTACAGAGGCTTGCACAATAGCCAACAATTCAAGGGCAGAATTGGCCAGGCCATTTTAAAATAGCGCTGGAGTATACCGATAGACTCAGAGAGGATTTCATACTGGTCATGCTGGAAGAAAGCTCAGCTACTCATTAAACCATAGTTTATCATGAAGGAGAATTTAGAAAAATATTTTAGCAGCTATTCATCCTCACACCAGTCGCACTTCCAGCAATCTCACACTGAACCAGAGACGTAGCATAAAGACAAATCAAGTCCTTCACCAGCTCAGCTCGTCAAAAGAGAAGTCAAGTTTCCTTTCTGTTAATTCAGGATGCCACACAATGGATCTCAGCTCTAAATTAGATTCTTTAAGCAGAGCTACAATGGAGATATTTAATAATAACAATTAGTCTGTATAATGTACTCTCAGCAGCTGCCTGTGATGCTTTTCATTGCAGTGTGCTTTCCCCATTGCCGTCAGTACTACTGACATGCTGCTAGCAGCATAGTGCCTACTTTATATGCCCAGATATTGCCCCAAAATTAGAAATGGTAGTTGCGACTTTTTTCCTTCTTATGGGAGATGCATGCTCATGATTTGCAAGGGCTTGGTGCATTAAAAAAGAGATTACTATTACTATCTATCCTGTTGTTTTTAAACATCATCTACTTGTCTCAGCACTTCACAATTAACAAGTCACAGTAATACCCCACTAACTTAAACCAGAACCATGTAACAGCACACACTCAATTTATTTTTGTTTTTAAGTCCTTAAAAAAAACAATTCTATTTTCCAAATCCTAACTGCTTTTCTGAGCTGGTATTTAGCTGATTTTTTTTTTCCTGGCAGCACTGGCACTTGCATTTCCCCTTTGCTGGAATTGGTGCTCCTTTTGCATGGCTCAGTCACAGTTCTAAGCTCTGTTGTACTTTTTACTATACTGTCAGTCTCAGAAACCTCTTTATTCCACCTTGCTATTAAAAGGAGAGCCTGCTTTCAACTTCAAGTCAAGCTACAGTTGTATTATTCTAAAGCTTCCTTTGGAAAAAAAAAATTAGAACAAAGTCCCCATCAGCGGTAATTAATTTTGACAGTGTGGGCTTTGTAGCAATTCACAAACCTGTACTTTGTGCATCAGCATTCCTTATTATTCTAATTAAAGTGGAACATTGTGCCCTCACCAGTCATTAATGGGTTTTCATTTTGTAAATGACATTTGCAAAAGTTAAAATGGGCAGTTCATATGAAGTCCACAGGCAAGAGCGTTAAAATTAGCATCACCATAGCAACAGTCTTCCATCATTAGTATTCAGGGCAACAGCAAATGTTTTGTTGTGCTTTTGTTTCCAAAAAAAGATTTTTCTTCACTTGTCATTCATGAATAGTAAAGGCTCAAACCCATATATTACAGGTAAAATTATTATACTCATATTGATGTCACTGTTCTAGAATTTCCCAATTTTTTCAAGGTATTTATTTTTCAGGACAGAGGTTGAATTTCACAATCTCTACAGCTGTGTATGTCTAACCTCCTGAGTGGCATTTATCCCCTGCTGCTTAATAGTACAATTTCATATAAAGTCTGTCACTTCTACTCTAGAATCTGTACCAAGTAACAGATTCTGCTAAGAATCTGTAGAAGATGCATGCACGACAAAACATGGCCAGTCCCCCTGTTATGTGGAGAGTGCATCTCCTCTGTACTGGGTTTGGTGGTTAAGTGATGCTATTTATATATTATTCCCCCTTCTCAGGAACTGAATTGTAAGTGCCCACATCATGTCTAGTAAAACAATATTCAAGTATCATCTTGTCTTGCACAGATTAGAATTATGGAGAGAAGAAATGGCATTTTCCACTGAAGGAGACCAAGGCAGATTATAAGCATACTCCAATGTCCTTTACTGGAAGAGCTGGTGCTGGCTACCATTTTTCCTCAAAGTTTAACGAGGATTTAATTGTCTGGAAGTACATTGCAGCAATATTTTGCAGTTTGAGAAACAGTTTAGCACTACATCTCCTAAATGTAGCTAGAGGCATCCTGTTCACATAGGTCTGGTTCAACGAAAAGCACATCATCAATACTGGAATGTAGCAGTTTTCCTCTAGAAACAAATATTTTGTGTGCAGGCAGAGAGGGGTTAAGAAAAGAAAAGCAAGAGGAAAGATGTTAGTGGAAATAGATGATGAGCAGGGTGAGGTAGGTAAGACTGCTGGTTTCATAGTATCCTGGCTTTTCAGTAACGAGCACAGATCAGAAGTAACTAAATGTTCTCTAGCATTATGTCTCTGGGTTTTAATTTGGCACAGAAAGATTCTTTCTTTCCTCTTCATCTTCTTAAAATACTTCATCTTGCATAATTTTGCAAAGAAGGGTCTTTAGCGAGTAAATACACTCAAGTGCTTTGTAAAAGCTGGGGATGTTATCCATTCCATGAAAGATATTCTTGTATTTTAATAGATGGGACACACTTTCATACAGTGATTGCCTCTCTAGTACCTGCCCTTGCAGTATTGATTAATTTTTCAGCTAGTGAAACCTGCAGAACTGGAAAACCCTTAAAATGGTGACTACTTATATACCTGAGGAAAATCACTCTCATTAACTAGAAACTATCCATGGTGGGCTGCCATTTGTGTTTGGCTCTTGGAGGGCTTTAACACAGAAGGGGATTGCAGTAACTCTGAGGTTCTGAAATATCTACATATATGATTATGTGTTCAACCTCTTTCTTTTACAGAAGCACCTTTTTGCTAGCTCAAGTTCATTTTCCCCCTGAGCTGATTCACTCTGCTTTTTCTTTCATTTTTTTTGTGGCTTGTCAGATGCTCTTTGGGAGATATAGCATGCTAAAGCAGTTTATTTTCTCTTTTTTAGACTACCATATCCTACTGCAGTGAAGATACTTACTGAACTGTAATGTTTTGCAGAAGTTTGCCATTTGATCTTCACAGATAAATTCAGTGGAAGAGAGTAGCATCATAAAAAAGGAATAATTTTCACTGAATCTGGAATTTAGTCTTCATTTAACTAAAAGGTCCTGTGCCTAGCATTCTGTCTAAGCAAGTTCTTTAAAATCTAAGTTTAATACTCGTTTTTTGCAATGCTGGATCTTATAAACATCAGTTAAGTGACTCACCTCTTTTAAATCAGCTTTGGAGATCTTTTTAGATCATTAACTCTTTACAGTAATTTAACTATAACATCATTAGAAAAATTTACCTAAATTGTTACCTTATTTATTGCAAAAATGACAGGAAGAGAGGAAGGATCTGTGACAGACTACTGTTTTCCGTTCCTGACTTCATTCATTCTCAGAAAGACCCTTGAGCAGTGGTGTGGCAAATGAGAGGAAATTGCCGGTTTCTTATTTATCCAAAACAGCAAAATCCTGTGTTTCCCCAAATATATGTATATAATTTCTACCTAGGCATATCCTTGAAAAAGCTACTGAAGCTGTTCTTCATTAAAGATGTTTCTGCATTTGGTCTGGAAATACAGAAGGAGATGCACCTCTGTGAGCATGGATTTCAGATTTGCTGTACTAATTCCAGATTTCCCTAATAGAGAGTAAAATCTGGAAGTAAAAGCAAGCAAATAAAATATCCTCAACTTTCTGTTTCATAAATTATTCTTCTTTAAAGTCATACCCAGCTTCAGCCTATAGAAACCCCAGAGAGTGGGAATAAGTGCCTTGCAGCTGTTTTCCTAAGTGTAACAGACTGTATTCTGTAGCTGGAAATGTCAACGATTACAGAAATAAAAAATGAAAATCAAGAGTTAGAACTACTAAACCAAAACCATATCTTTATTTCTCATCTATAAACTTTTAGTGCAAGTAATTGGGAATACAGGCATCTTGAAATTTTACTTCAGTGTTTAGAAAGAAATTTCTTCCAGATTTCTGGCAGTGAGATCTTTTTAGCCAGTAGGACACCAGTGTTGAATAGCATGTTTTAGCGCTCTACTTCAGATTACCTTAAGTATCACCTGAAAATTAGAGAAAACTGATTCCCAAAGATCTCATACTGATGACCTCACCATCATTTCCAAACACTGGTTTGAACTTCAGAATCTAAAGTCAGCTATTTTGATATAAAGCACCATGGGATTATGTTTCTGGCTATAGTTGGGCTTACTTTATTTGTTTCCTAATTACTCCTTGTTAATGGGAGTGCTTACACTTTTAATACTGCTGTAATATTACTGAACAATTCCATTGCAGACAGTGTTCTCTATCTTTTTATTTGGCAAATATTTATTTCTTCACATTTTTCATTCATCTGTTTTTCTACTATTTTAATTGTGCTATGGCACAAAAGCAATTAAAACCTTACTAATACGGTTATTACATGTTAAAACTTACTTTCATATGCTATTGTATCTTCTACTGATTCCAGTTTGAAAAAGGAAGAAATATTTCATTGTACTCTTAACAATCTTGAAGTGAGAAGAACCAGAGGACCCACAGGTTATGACTGTAGCAGGTTCAGCTCTCATCAGACTTGCTTCCAGAAGTTTGGAAATCAAATTTAAATTCTGCATTTAACGCAGCTTGCATGGATCAAGAGATATGTTCATTGATTTCAGCAAAGTTACTTCTTGTTTTTAGTACTCTAAAAGCAATCAGAATGTGGCTCTCAGCATTCCCTCTCATGTATCATGTTTTTTCACATCAGTGCCCAAAATATTGTGGAATAAACATTTGCCGCTAGCAAAAGGCAAATCTCTATCTGTACAGTGTTCTCTTGAGAAAATTGAGCGCAAAACCCTCAGCGCTGCTTTGCTCTGGGGCATTTGTTCACCATTCTAGAAATAAGGAGTGGAAAAGGGCCTGTCAGTGTGAATCCTTTATCAAACTCGCCTTTGAGGGAATGCCCACATCATGTGGTCTCCCAGTAGTCTTCTCTGCTTTGAATTGAGTCAGCCAAGGGGAATAATTTCTCCTTGTGTCTGTCTCAACTTGGTTTTGGTCAGTGGGTGTATTAGTAACACCCAGAGACCTTCCAAACAAGTCTTCTTTTGGAACACATGACTTTTAAAGTAATTAGAAGCTTTTCCCCCAGTTTTATCCATTCAAATTAAGTTTCCACCAATTGAAAGAGATCTTTCTTACCCTTACTGACTCCCCTTTTCTTACTGCTATGCATTAAGTTTATCTCCTACGAATATTGATTTAAAGACCTGGGAGCCCAGTGGTGCTCTGACATCTCCAGACTGGCGTTCTGCTCATCTCTTTAGCCAGTTCTGTGGCACACTTCAAGGACACAGACAGATTGTCACTCCCTTGCCTTGCCTTCCCTTGTTGCACCTTGCAGATCCTCAGCTTTTCTCAACTTGCTCTTTAGTAGGTTCTGCCAATAATAGTTAGACATTTATACCCAAACATTTCCCTAAGTCACAGCTGTTCCGTTCTTTGAGGAGAGGTTAGACAAAAAAGGTGACCAACCCAAAAAACATCTAGAAAACTACTTCCTGCCTTGTTGTCCAGACTTCAGTTTTCCTGGACAACTTGCTTGCCACAATCTTTCTTCTCTGAGCTCAGTCTGATGTGTGGCTCAGCACTCTCCAAAACAACAGCTCAAATATATTCTAATTTTATACTCTTCAGGTCTTTTTACCACCATATTAAAGCAATGTGTATCAAGTAAGAGCATTTGCCTGCAATTTTGTTTGTTTGTTTCTGAAACCTTCCTGAATTACATAGCATATCCTTTTTGTCTTAACTAACAAAGTAACATATGTGCTGGTGAATAATGAATAAATCTTTTCAGCAAAATAAGAATAATTTGGGTTGTTTGTTTGTTTGTTTTTTTATCAGTGCAAGCCATTCATAAGTGTAGCATGTACTGACAACCTTTAAAACAGCTTCACCTCACAAATTCCACAGCTAGTGAGACCAAACAGGTGGCAAGCCCCAATCAGTGTCTTGTTATCTCTGAGGAGCTTTGATCTACCTAATGTATAATAAATAAGATACTGCATTTTAATCATCTTGCTGCTTTCATATCACTTGTCTTGCAAGTTCTGATTTACAAAACTCATCCTGACATGGTTGGGTTTTTTTAATCAGATTTTTTTTGATCATTTATTTATTTCACCATACCTACCAGTAGGCAGCTGATACAGCAGCTGGAAGTTATTAAACTGTATATCCATTACTTCCCTATCCACCTTTGTCCTCTTCATGTGTCTGCAAAACATGTAACCATTCTTTTTATTTGTTTTTGCATTAACTCCACACCATAGAAGAGGATGACCAGATGATCCTTTTAGGTTAAAATATTGGCTGACAGAAAATGTAGTTAGGCCTGAAATTCCCCTTGTTTTCTACGTGTAGTCCTCACTATAAGGCCATTTTATGCCATTATGCTCCAGTAAAGACCAATTTATTATTTTTTAAACCAATTAAAGAAATTTGAAGAGCCTATTTAAAAATAGCATTCTCAGTTCTGCTCTTACATATAAATATATAACAATATAGGTTTGGTGTTGCAGTATTTTTAGCAATTAAGTACTCACTACTACTCAATTCTGTGTACTTACTTGTGGTCAGTCTGATGACTTGAAGGCAGGGAGGATCAGAGCAATCCATCTCTGTTTAAATGCCACTATTAAAGCCAATTATATTTACACAATATATAATAATATAGAACCATATAACACTGCGGCATTGCTTATGATTACGTATTCTTTTTATTCACTGAAATCCAGTGCTGAATTTCTCACCAAACTACACAATGTCAAACTTAGCATTTAATTAAATGTTGAGTTAGAAAAACTCAACATGTCTGTATAACAGACACTTCCTTTTGCTCTAAAAGTTATTTAAAATTATCCTTATAATTGCAAATTATACCAAAAAAAAAAAACAAAGTAGAGAAAATATGATTTAAGCACAATGACCTAAATTAAGAACTTTTCAATGTTGGAGTTGGTGGCTGGTTATATAAACTGTGCCCATCTAGGAACAAGTTTAAAAAAAAAGAAATTAAAAATGCATCAAATTGTTTTAAATGAGAGAATGGGATAGTCTGTCAAAGCAAGAACAATGTGTGCTCGCTAAGGAATGCAGCCAAAATTTTGTTTGGAAGTAAAATTCAGCTCAGTGTGTAGTATGCAAGTCACTAAAAGGGTAAGAGCATCGTCACTACACACTGTGCTCTTGCTGCTCAAAAACTTGGCAATCTGCAGAAGTGTTGTGTGAATACAGGCAGTCCAAGGGAGCAGATGAATATTCTTCTATATCCTACCTTTTACCACTTTCTTACAGAAATTTCTACATAAACCATTGCTTTGTATACAAAGAGAATTTAAGAAAGACATGCTGGTATGCAATAGGAGTGCTTCCTCAGTTTGGTAATTCTGTCAAAAATTCTGCCAGTTTACAAAAATAAAAAAATAGTGGGAATAATAGCTGTTTTTATTAGAAAATTTGATTGCTGCTTTGAAACTTTGGAAATTACTTATAAATTATTCATCAAACTTCATTGGTAGTGACTTGTTTTTGTCAGATTATCTGCTTTCTGGACAGAAAATATCCTGCTAAAAACTTATTACTTTGATTACCAACTGCTTTCTTTGTGAAGCTCATCACAAATGCTCGGGGATCAGCACAGAAAAGAACTTGTGACTGTCCTGCATGTCAGATAAATCCCCGGCATTTGAGCTGATCTTGAACTTGTCTGGCTCCTTAGTGTAAAGAGAGGTTGTAGCCATTTCATATGATGGATTTATTCTGCAGGGACAGGCTCAGTTTCAAAAAGATACCATGGCTTTTTTTCAGCAGCTCAGCAGCATCAACTCTAACATTAGGCCAGATAATTTGAAATGAAAAAAATTACATTTTTAAAATCAAGACTTATAAATGTGAAAGAAATTATGCTTTGGGTCCATGGGAGCACTAAGTGGGAGGCAGAGGAATACCATGGCCCTGCTGTAGGGCCATCCACCTCTCAGCAGTAAGAAAAGGGTCACTGTGTGAAATTTGGACCAAGAAATGACAATTATTCTCAGGGCAGACACACATAACAATGTAGCTAAGATAATGTGCCACTAGAAAGTTCAAACAGCCAAAATATTGCCACATTTGGAGAGCTGCTCTCTCTTGGCTATTTCATAGACTAAGTCATTTAATTAAATGGCAACACAGCTCCACTGGCCTGGTTTGCTCCAAACTGAAAGCAAGTTTCATGTACAATGTTGGCATGGAAATAATTAGTAAAAACAGTCACTTTCTTCATTTCTTATCAAACATAGTGTACTGTCATCACCAAATGATTGTTTTCATTGCATAAATTCCCTTTTAATTTTTTTTTCATTTTAAAGCTCAGTGAAGTATAATGTTTACAATGAAACTATCAGAAAAATTAAAATATGGCATAAAGTAAAAAAATATTTATTTGGGGAAGGAAGACTTTTAATAATGATACTTTACTCACAAACAATAAATACATTTATTTGGTTTGTTTCATAAATTTTAATTCTTGGAGCAAAAATATGGAAAGCCGCTAAAAATAAAACTCTCCAAAGGTTTTAGTTCAGTATTAAATACCCTGGTTTGAAAAAAACAGTGGATTAGATGGGGTCTAATCCTCCACTCTCTGCTTGGGTTTTATTTGGCAGAATTCTTAGTCTGTCAGCTTCTGCAAATCTTTGCAAAATTATTTTTATCCTTAATAAATTATTTGCTCTGTTAGTTACCCTAAAAACAGAACAAATTGAGGGACATGGGTAGAAGGATAATAATTTGAAAAATAATTGCAGTAGAATTTTAAGAATGAGAATGAAGAGCAACTGCAGCAACAAAACTGGAAAAGTAACAAGAGATTAATTTCTCAACACTGATAAAAATTAAAATGTTCATAAGCAAAATAAAAGTTATTGGTAAAGTACAAAAGTATTTAGAAAGTACATCTTAACCCTGTTTTATTTAAAAGATAAGGTTGAAGGTCTTGTTTTTAATTATTATTTTTTCTTGTCTGATGTGTGTTAGTATAAAGGCATTAACTAAAGTGGTGATAATTATTTGCAAAATTACATTTTTTTTAAAGTTAGCAACTACAGACCAGAGCTGTTGATGAAGAAAAATTATTTACCTGACAAGAAGAATGATGATTTAAAACAACACCTTATTATTTTTATATGACAAGCTGATTTTGTTATTTTGGGATTAGAGATGAATGCTCAAACATTTGTAATGCTTTATGAGGCAAAAGGTGTGACTTTAGAAGATCCTTTGTTCTAACTTTAATGATAGTTAGAAAATCTTCAACACAGTACACAATATAGTACCCATGTATTAAATTTATACCAGTATAAAATGGCAAATTCGGGATACTAGTAAATAAACAAATGGTTTCAGTGCTGTGCTCTGCACTTGTAGTGTACCATGTAGATATAGAGAAATCTTGGTTGAATTTAATACCTTCTTTTTTTCCTGGAAGGAAGGTGACCAAAACTGTACGATGTTTCTTAGGCCTGATAATAGGAAATAAGCTATTTTGAACTTTTAAAATAATCTGGCTTTCTGTATCATGCAGTGAGGGAGATAATAAAGATGGGTAACTTAGTGCTAGCAGTAAGAATTTTCTCTTTAAGTCTGGGCTATTTTAGAAAAAGCTGAAGATTTTGATATGGTAGATCTGTAGGTTGACATTTCTGATAATATGTTCAAAGGAGTTAGATGTAGCAGCAGGATTCTAAGAATGATAATATGGACTATAACCGATATTTAAATCCTTAATATTTCAGGGCTTCATGGATTGTTCAGGATTTAGGTTACACCTTTGAAAGCAATTTCCTAAAGAAGCAGCAAGTAGTTCCAAATACAAATGTTTGTTTAGCTCAATGTGGAAAAAATGCTCAGTATAGAAAGAAAAAGTGTTTTGGCTGATTTTGAGCTAAACACCATTCACCATTGTTCTTGATTCAATACTAGACTATGGCAGGTCCTTGAATTCATCTGTGTACCTTTGATCATAAATCTCAAGGCTCTTTGACTTGGGCAGACAAGGCATTTCTGATTTTCATTACAAATTTTTCACAGTGAAATTTGGATGTGTTGCAAGAAAAGAAATCATCATTTTGCATGTTTATTCTTTCCCTAAGAGAGTCCATTTTTTGTTAAATAACTGAGATCAGAGAACTGAATGAAGGTGTGCCAGTAGAATTGCAAGCTATTTGAGACCTTGCTGAGATGCACTGTGAGACGTTTGGCTCAACTTAACATATGAAATACTGAAAGTGCACCTAGACATTCAGTTCCACTAAATGCTGTTATTAGGCTTCAATAAGCATGATGTTTAAACTGTGCAATATAGTCTAGAAAAACTTTTTCCTCTCAGCTGGTACCCACAGGATTCTTCCCTGAATTAACTGCCAGCTACTATGCTAGGCATAGGAGGAGCTACACAAAGATATCTAAGGGTAAAAGCTGGGAGCACTACTTTGTAGGGAGAATCATATTATAGTTATTTAAATGCAAGGTGCAGAAGCGGTCTGGAATTACACTGGACATGTGCTAAAGCATAAATGCTTGGACTTGCCGCAGGATACTTAAATGAAATCTACTAAATAAGAAATAATTTTTATCTTACCTCAAAGTTCCTTTATATCCCTCTTTACTGAAGTGTTTAAGTGCTAACATACTTTCAGATTCAATTAGGATAAAATAATATCTGTGCCCTAGGACATGGCTCCATTATAGCTGATATTGGTTCATCTGTCTCTGGAAGCCTCAGTCAATGTAGGCATCTGTGTGCCTGTAGTTGTTTCAAATGCCTGTATATAAACACTAATTTTCCCTCTTTGGCATGGACAAGATGAGATTGTTGCCACTTGCCATTAAAAGGTGCTGCCAAAGCTGTATGAACAATTGTCTCATTTTCTAGCTAAAGTGTATTTTTTTCATACCATATTGTTAGAAATGAAATAAAAAGTTCAATTTCAGAAACAGCGGATGAAGAGCTTTTGCTTTCCAGATTTTTTTTCTTGCTGACCTCAGACAGGGAGTAGTTGCACAGCCATGAACCTGAAGCTTCATTTCTATGTAAATAAATGATGAAAAATGTCACTTGGATCGGATGAAGGAGTTAGCCTGAACGGAATTAGTGCTGAGGCCAGTTAGGTGTAGCTGCCCCCTCTGCCATCAGCTTCTCTAGGCTGGTTCCTTCCCCACGTGCAGTGCTCTGCTTTCTGGATCCCCACATCTACATTCCTAAAGACATTCAGGAAGGGAGAGCAAAGCAGTCTTGCTATGCAGAAGGACTAAGCTTTGCTCATGTTACACCAGGGTATGGGGAGAAGCTAAAGAGTCTCTAGTTTTGAAACTATATCAATGTGATTTACGAGGGAGAACCATCCCTTTCTCACATTAAGGCTCTGTATGGCCCAATCAAGGGAAAAGGTTAGAAGTAGATCTCAAACTGATCTGTGCTAAGGTTAATGGTCTCAACATCTCTGGGAAGAGGATGAAAAAGCCTAGTGTGTACATAAAAATAGACAGGGCCTCTTGAGTTTGAATTATATATTATATATGATATGTTATAATCACTGATGAAACAATAAGGTAGTTTGGACAGGTTCAACATATATCGTAAAGCAAGAGAAACTACAAGTTTCTGTGAGAACACAACAAAGTATCCATTGCTAAAATACAGGCAAAATACAGCAAAACATGAAAGCATCTGATTCAAAAGTGCAAAGTGTGCCCAACTAGTGGTCTGACTGGGAACTTGTCTGTATATAGCTGTCATAAAATGCCATAGATTTCGTTGTTCTCTTTTTTTACTACCTAAGTGCAGCCTTACCATTGGAATATCCTAGTAAATAATCTCCAAGCATGATCTCAGTGGCTTTTTTCCTCAAAGGAGTATTTTCTCTTCTATATGATATTTGCATAGAAACATTTTGAAATAAGGTCCTCAATGTAAGAAAAAAAAAAAAAGTATTATATTAGTCACAAAAAATTAGATTTAATAATGTAAAAAATATGTATATTATGGAATGCAACACAACCAAAAAGTAAATTAGTTTAAAAAAGGAAGGCATTCCTCTCCTTTAATGTCTGTGGAAGCCTTTGGAAGAGGGGACAGCTTGTCAGGAATTGGGAATGCTGGGTGAACCGTAGCTAGGATCAGGTTTTCTGGGCCTGAGTGAAGTAGGACTGCAAGATACAGAGTTTCTTGATACTGAGATCTATACATTGATAGGAAACAGTAGAGAAGTTAATGATTTTGTAAGCCAGCTTTTGTGTTTGCAACACATAATTTTATGCATAGAAAGAAAGATTTTGAGGTGAAAAGAGAACCAGTGAGTGAGAGAGTTTATGAAATCCTTCTTATTTTAATCTCTCCAGGAGGCAAAACAATCATTTATTTCCAACTGGGCATGCAAAGAAAAGAAAGAAATGGAGTTTGTCTTTGCTGCTTTGTTTAATTTATCCTTATTAATCTGCATTTTTTTCTCAACCCTACTCCCTATTATGATAACCATTCATTTTGGCATTACAGATTCCTCAAACCAAGAATTTACTATGGTCTAATTATAATTTTTCAAGTCCTATTTGTGCATTGTAAAGATCAGCAGGCAATTTTGTTTGACCTATGTTTTCAGTTGGCAGATTTTAAATCGTCTTTTTTAATATATATTTTTTTTTCCTCTCCTGTTAGCTTTCCAAAAGCCTTACTTCAGAAAAGGTTTTACTACTTTTAGTTTTCTAACATTATGTCAGCATTTTGCATCTTGATCTCCTGTTCTTGGGACTATTCACAGTTCAGTTCATCTCCATCCCAGAAGAGTAAGGGTTACTCCTTCCTTAATTTTTTTTTTCTTTCTTTGCTGTGGTTTCTTATGGAAAGGAGAAAAGAGCTTTTGCTATTTACAGGAGCTTAGCTGAAGAGCTCACGGCGCTGGTGGGATCAGGATGTGCTATCCACCCCTCTCAGCGATGTGTGCAATCATACCCAACCTCAGTCCCACTCCTCTCCTCTTTTCAAGGTCATACACATGGCACCATAGACTGAACACTCTGCTGCTGTCACTAACACCTTAAAAAATAAATGCAGCCTCCTGAAATTTTCCTTTCCAAGATCTCTTCAGGCTGGAATTCATACATATATTTCATATATTCAAAATGACAGGCACCCTCTCATTCACCTTTCAGCAACAGCATGCAGTGCAGTGCAACATAAGGCACACACAGGCTGCTCCTGAGGCTCCATTGTACCCATCTTGTAGGGTGACTAAGATTTCACTTTTAATCAGGTGTCCTTACTGTAGTAAAAGCAAGTACAGCCCAAAGGAATGTGAAAGCTGAGCCACTGTGCATTCAGCAGGAACAGAAGTGTTCCTGTCACACGTGCCGGGCACCAACACTTCCCATACCGGGCATTATATTGCTGCAAGCTCTGTAATATTTACTGCAGAATTAGTTTAAAAATAATTTAAAAAAAAAAATGTAACATGGAGAGTTGATGCTAATCTTGTACATAAAACTTACAAAGATGTATACTCAAGTGTTAATGCTTAGGAATCAATTATTTTATGTTCATACAAAATTAGTTTTAATGTGTACATGACTCTGGTTCTTTCTCCATTGAAAAGGGATGACATTCTGAGAAGAACTTATTAAAACTGAAAAATTTGCTTCCTTAAATGCACATTCCAGTGAACCTTTGGACAGCAAGCAATGCATTCAGACTGACTGCACATCCAAGTTATCTTTCTATTTGTCTATTTTCCTGAAGGAGTTTTGGGGTAATAAGATAATTTCTAAATATCATCCTTCATTTTTTGAGGCAGCCATGATTTCCTCTTAAGCACCTGGTGTTATTAAATGTTGAAGACATAGATACATTGATTAGATACAGTTCAGGACAAAACAAGAGTATAGGAGAAATAAACACTGCTCTTCTTCTGATTAAGGTCTCTATATAGATGCACAAGTTGACTGAGTAGCCCTTGCATTAGAAAAGCACCACAGGGAATTAAAACTCTGCTTACTCTGTAATCCTGTTTAATTTTTTATAGGTAGGTGACTATGTTTTATCAAATAAATTGCCTAAAATTAAGTATGGTATACAAATTGGCGTCAGTTACAAATGGCAAAGACAGTAACCATTTACACTGCAAACAAAATGTATTTATGTAATAAATTACAGCTAGTTTAAAAGTCATTTGGAGTAAGAGTGGAATTACTTGTGCACATTATACAGCAAAAATATAATTTTCAGGTCAATCAAAATAGCTAAAAGCTTTTGTGAATTTAGAGACAACAATCAGAACTACATTAAATAGATTTTTTTAAAAAATCAATTTATAAAGTCAATAGGCCTTAATCCCTTAATCCTTCGACATTCTTGTTTTGCCCTGGATGTTCTTAAGTGAGTAATAGTTTGATTTGGGAGATCAAAGGGTTAATTTGCTTTTCAATTGGAGAGTGACTCAGAGTTACCCTTTATTGTTAAAAAAAAAAAAAAAAAAGTGGTGTGTGGGTGTAAGGTAGGGAAAAAGAGCCAAGAAAATGGATTCACTAATTGGGGTTTTCACCTGCTGTGAGTCTAATTGAATACAATGCTTTATTTGTAACTCAAGGAGAAAGAAGATTATGCAAAGTATGAGAATTTCAGACTGGTTTTAAATTCTTATTACTTGGCACTATTGTATGGGAAAGAAGACCAGCATGATAATAGAAGCATCAAGCTTCTGTTAAGGCAGGCCAGGAAGCTCCAGAAACAGTGAAAATTGAAGGAATGTGTATCGGGGAATCAGTGCTAGATACTTCTGAAGGAAAACAAACCACTTTTGCTGTGAAACGTCTGGCCTCTGGCTACCCGTCCCTTTGTATGACACGAGCAGCTGCTCTCTCCTTGTAGTGAACCCTGAGGTTCCTCCCAGCTAGGATGAAAATCATCCTGTTTTAAAGACTTAAGGAGAGTTTTGTCACTTCTTAAAACTTGGCTAAAAATGTGAAAATGTGGGACTGCTGATATAAGACAATTGACAGCCTTTAGCCAGTTTATTCATGTCAAAACTAAGATATAGATAGAGTAATTTATCTAATACCAGGTCCACTGAATTAATGGAAAATTTGCAGTCTTAATGAGTTTTAATATGGAGATTTATGTTTACACAAAAATTATTCCGCTATTTTCTTTCCATATTGGGATAGTATTACAAATACAAGGTTAACTGTGAGTTAGACCTGTTAAAATAACTTAAATCATCTAGAAGCTATAAGAATTTAGCATTTAATTCCACTAATTTTTATATTTGAGGGCCTGAGGAGTTGAACCTTAAGCATCTCTCATATTAACTCTTCTATGAAAAAAAAAATCCTGTGGGCTTTCCTTGAACTGCTAGTTGAACTTTTCATAAAATCAGATAATCAAACTACCTGGGGCCTTAAAGGGAGCCCTAAATTTCCTGGTGCTTAGGCTAACACCCTCCAACTTCAATGCTTACTGACATCCATGTTACAGGGGTGGGGTGAATTTTCTGTGCCTCTAGGTGGGCATCTTCCCAGTGTAAAAACAGAGGTTCTTTTGTACATTTGAAAGGTAGAGAATAGATTTAGATTTGATATTAGGAAGAAATTCTTTACTGTGTGGGTAGTGAGACACTGGAACAGGTTGCCCAGAGAAGTTGGAGATGCCTCATCCCTGGAAGTGTTCCAGGCTGGATGTGGCCTTGAGCAACCTGGTCTAGTGGCAGGGAAGGTGGAACTAGATACTCTTTAAGGTACTTTCCCACCAGAACCAGAATTGAAAGATGGTGGTTTTGGGGTGGCTTTACCAGGAAATCACAATATGTAAGGCTCGAAAAACTACTTGATTATGGGAAGGACTGGGAGCTTTATTTTAACGAATGAAGTCATAGATGTACAACATACCTAACACTGATTTGAAATGCTTATGACACTAGAAGAAGATTGTTGGCTTTTCTTTGTGTAATGCATATTGCGAAGGAATTAATGCAAAGAAACATTGCAACAGTAACTCGGCGTGAGTAGAACTATTTCTTCTGCACTGAGATCCAGGGGAGATGCTCACCATTCTTTCCCTGCGGGGCCAAGGCAAGCCCTTAGAAACGGAATTACCCGATTCCACTAAAAAGTAAACCTGTCGGCATTTTAAGCACCAAAATTAAACGCTGAAAAAAAAAAAAAAAGAAAAAAAAAAGAAAATAAAAAGAAAAAAAAAAGTGTGCAGGTTAAGGCCCATTTCAAATCTGCCTGGATTCGGTGCATATTTTAGCTAAGTTTTCTTCCCAAGCCCTCTGAAGGCGAACTGATTTGCCGCCTCTCAGTACACCCCTCTCTCCGGCCGGCCTGCGCCAGGGCAAAGAACACCCAAAAAAATTCAAAAGGAAGTCAAAGGAAGCCCCGAGGGCTTCCTCCAGAATAGCTGCACAGCCCTGGGGAGGCCGGGGAGGGGCGAGGTGCCCTCAGCCGCCCCGCAGCCGGGCTGAGGGGGGAGATGGGGGCTGAGGGCGGGCAGCGCCGGCACCGCCGCCGGGCGGGAGCGGGGCGGGGCGGGGCGGGCAGCGCCGCCTCCTCCCTCTCTCCCTTTCACTCCATCCCTCCCTCGCTGCCGCCGTCCCTCCCTGCCGGCGGGGCGGCCGCAGTGGCGCTGAGCGGCGAGGCTGGGCGGACGCGCTGTTTCTGTCTCCGAGGCGCCGCCGAGCAGCCGTCGCCATGAGGGAGCAGCTCCGGGGGTAAGGGCGATGCGGGGCGCGGGCGGCAGGTGCCGGCGGGGGCGGGCGGGGGCGCGGCCCGGGGCCATCCCGCTCTCCGCCGCGGGGGCGAGCGGCGTGGCCGGCCGCCGTCTGCGCCGGGCGGGCGGCCGTACCTGTCATCGCTCACACGGAAAATCACAACTTGCCGCCGGCTTTCTTCTGGGAACTTGAAAGGGCGTTCGGTTCGGCGCCTTCTCCCCGCTCCCGAGGCCGTAGTTGGGCGCTAGATGCGCCCCGTTGGCACACGTAGGAGATGGCGGTGTGAGCGGCACGCACGCGTGGCACTACCTGTGCCTGTGCCTGTGCCCGTGCCTGTACCTCTGCCCCTGTCTCTGCCTGTACCTGTGCCGGTGCCTGTGCCGCTGCCGGTGCCCGTGCGGGCTGGCGAGGGGAGAAGCCTAGCTGGGGAATCGCGGCTGTGCCGGAGGTGTGGGATGCGCTGGGCTCGCCTCGTCACCCCGCAGGTTTCTGGGGGCAGCGCGGTGCTGCACAGCGTCACCTGCCCGCCACATCGCCTGTGGGGCACCTCGGCTCGGGCGTGAACTTCAGCGCAATTCCTGAAAACAAGCGTGCTCGGGGGTGTATGGCTTCTTCCCCACCGTAATTTTATGCTTAGAAGTAATCTTTCAAGTTAATAGGCAGAAGCGGCTGGGAGGGGATTCCCTCCGGGCGGTTGCGCTGCAAGTGCTGTATTTCTTGTTGCTATATGGCACCTTATATTGCCTTTTAATAGCTGCTGTAAAACATCTTGCAGCCTGGGACACCGGAGGTGTCTTGCACTGGAGTTGGGCAGAGAGTTGGTTTTTGCAGGCGTATGTGTGCAGAGCCGAGGGAACGAGGAACCTGGTTATATCGGGGATCTTTGACCTTTTTAGCACTAAGGAATTGTTCAAGGCTGTCGCTTGTCTGAGCCCGGATTTGACAAGACCCTGCAGTGAAATTGCTTTGGCAGAAGTGGAGAGGAGAGGCTTTGGAAAGCAAATAGATCAGCGAGAGAATGACAAGCCGGGGGGGCAAGGCTCACCCAAACCAAGCCACTGAGCGGGAATGTTTTCCCATGACAGAGCAGACAAAATAAATGTTTAACATCAAGGGGAGAAAAAAAGGGTTACTATTCAGTACTTGACAGCTGATATTTGGCCCTTCTCCTATTTTTCATTTCCACTATCGGCAAGAAACTTTAATATGTATCGGTGCCTGCCTTCAGCAGTCTGATAAATCTTGGAAAAGCCAATAAAACAGGCTAAAGTCAAATTCCTGCTGAAGAGACGCTGATCCTTGGCTTAAACAGAAGTAATCTCTGCACAGATCAGTAGTCTCTAGATTTACAGATGAAAACAGTAGTTCTTTGTAAAGCACAAAGGAGTGCCACCTTTTTACATTGCTAATACTTTCCATAGCACTAACTTGTTTTAGCTTAAGAATTAATGAAGCACTGTAAAAAGAGAAATATTAAGTCTTTCTTTGCAATCACTGTCCTCCTTTGCTGGAAACATTTTTCTTTTAAATGAGAGGTAGTGTCTATTCATAAAAGCTCTTTCAGTTACATTTAGGTTAGTTTAGGTACTATCATGTTTATTTTGGCTTTTTGACAACAGTCATAAGGTGGTTGGAGTAACATTTGATTCATCGTAAAGCCAGAAGGTGAGGAGTATCATAAATCATGTTGTTTAAAAGGGGATGAGTTCAGGGCTTTGTACAATACCAGTATAATTTTGGCACTTTTTTGTGAGTATTTGTAGCTATTTATTGCTACACGATATAATTTTTTATTCTATGCACATCTCTGCATTTGCACATGTTGTTCATGTCTCATTTGCTAATGAAGGGTGTGGGGAGAAGCGCAGCAGAACTGGCTCTGGTATCACCAATGAAGCGGGCTGTAAGAGTTTAAAAAGGGCTCTGCAGTTGCTACCTAAAATTCTGCTCTGGAGCTGAGCAGTGAACACATGGGACCTAATTTTTTAAATTTTTTTTTTTTAAAAAGGGAGTGAGGGAGAAGGAGTGCAATCAAAAACAGCTAAAAGATTTGTGAGTGTTACGACATGGCTGGTGCAGGAATGTTGGGGGGGATATGTGCAAGAATTTGGGTGTGGGGGAGCATTGCTTTCAATTCCTCCTGCTGCTGGCGTTGCTCAGAAGTAATAGAAAAAGAATGAAGAAAAAATTACTGTATTTTGTCCAAACTGATCAAGTCATAACAAGGGAACTGTAATTCAGGCGGTGTTTCTGTTAGGATATCATCTCTTGATTTCAGGTTTCCAATCCTATGTGTTGTTGGCTCTGCTGACAGCGATGAGAGACAAATCTCTCTGCTGTTGGCAGGAACAGAGGAGTTCACACAGGCATAGTGTGACAGAATTCCCTACATAAAAATTATCCTTGCTAATATAATATAATCATCCTTTAATGAAGTGGTCCTGTGGTTCCCAAAGGATATATCAAGTGAAGACTATGCTTTCATCCTACTGAATTATCAGTGTGTTTAGTGTGCCAGTCACACCCACGCCAAGGTGTCACCACTAGCCATTGCTGCTTGTCTTCTTTTCAGGCCTGGTTTTAATTTCCTTTCCACTTCTGCAGCTCAGGTCAGGTAAGAAAGAGGAAAATAGGCCAAGTGAGTGCACTTGTATTTTTATTTGTTTTAGAATGCCTGTGATTTAAAAGCTAGTGATCATTTTAGTTGACCTAAATGTAGAGCCAAATTGAAAAATATATCCTCTGAGCATGTGCAATATTACAAAACTGCTGTCTGTGTGTGCCAATGTCTTTTTGTGTTGGTAGTTTGTTGGAAAAGCATTTTGAGTACTTCTGCACATACTCTCCCTCTGCTTCAGCTGCTGCTAGTCTAGAGGACTCAGACTACACTTCTGACATCTTTCTGACTTGCAGGCTGTAAAGGGCCTTGTTCACCAGAGTTTGAAACTCTGGCAAACACTTTGCTGCAGATCTATTAAGGATGCTACAGCATTCCCAAGTGTGGTTGAGGCTGCCTGAAACTGCTGAGCTGGCATTTCACTTCAGACGGTGCTCACAATAAGGGCATACACACAAATCCTCCCCCACCGGTCCAACCCCAGAGCTCACAATTAAATGGCCTTTGAAAATGGCAAAGAGGCTTACGAAGAATAGCCTTGATGGAATCTAACCTTTCCTGGAGCTGCCCTTGTGTGCAGAATAGTTGATAATTTTCCGAGCTGAAGACGTTGAGAGGCAAACGCCTTTTAGCTAGAGCAAAATATCTGCAGCCTTCTTGTGTTCTGCATGTAAAGTACCAGCAAAGTCTGCCCTGGCTCCATACGGCCACTCAACCTCTACAGTTCCCTTCCAAGCCTTTGCTTTTTCCTGCAGGAGCACAGAGGGGTGCTGAGGGCTGGCCAGCCAGTCACTGGGGCTGGTACCAGATGGGAGCTGGCTGGCCCCTGCTGAGGATGGGATGCAGCAGGTGCAGGGCACTCTGCCCTCTGGGTGCTCCGGCTGGAGGGCTGCTGGGGAAAGAGTTAGGGGCTGTACTGGCTTGACTTTTATAGTCTTAGGAAAGGTATATTTCCTCTAAGTTGCAACAAAGTTTAATTTTAAAGCAAAAGGGGAAATGTACCTGCCCTGCACATTCAGTCTTTGTCACTTGTACATGAAGCAAATTAAATCGTTCTTTACAAAGTGTGCATTTCCTATGGTAATAAATCTTATACCATAAAAGAAAACCACACTGAGTAGAGGTTTGGGATTACTGGTATTAAAAATATTAAAAACCAGTTGGAGTCCAGGGTTTCTTTGGCAAAGGAAATTTTATTTACAAGGTCTTACAAAAGCAGTTGTGTATTTTCAGCATTAGTAAATGCCATAAGCTTTAACCACGCTAAACTCACTGATACATGGTTAGGCCTTACAATAAAAAATAAAAAATTGAGTAAATTACTCATTGGTATAACTTTGATTTTTGGTGCTTGTTTTTCACACTATGATGATCCTTTCGTTCTTCTATCTCACGCAAGCATGGGATATGTCCATAATCCTATCTATATTCACCTTTACCAGATATCTGATGGCTTTTAAATGTTTTCACGTGGAATCAGTTTCTTTGAGGGCTGCCAGGTTGGCAGCTATGGAGTCTGAGATAATTTAGTTTGTCCATAGAACAATCTGGGGCTACCAAATTAATTTAATACAGAAAGGGTGGTTATTTTCGGAGGCTTCTTGTTCACATAAATTCTTTTTCTCATTTTTGCTACATGATTTGGCATACAAACCATGGTACAGTTCCTGTTCAAATATACCCCCTTCTGGGGCTATCTGCCTGTGGGGAAGCAAGCCAGGGTGGCCAAGTTCATGCCTGGGGAATTCTTGATCTGGGACTGAAGTTGAGGGAAACAAACTGCAACCCCAGGTCTGTAGGTGTGAATGTTTGGGTCTGCAGCTGTTCACCTGAATTGTGACGTTTCTGGCTGCAGGGTTTTCTGCCATGAATGCACTTCTGTCTTCTTTTCCTTTGGAGTGCTGTTATATCAGTAGAGGCTCTATCAGCTGACTTTTTAGTAATGAAACTGTTTCTGTTTTTCTTAAAAAATATGCTTTATACCTGGGTGTGATAAAAGGTTCTGGTGTTACATTCTCCCTGCAGAACCAGCCCATGCCAAGCAGGATGGGAAATGCAGGAGCTCAGATGCAGGTGGCTCAGATGGACAAGTTTTCACTTGAAGCTACCCAGTTTCTGGTTTCTGGGAATAAAAAAAACTAACCAACCAACCAAAAAAAAAAAAAAAAACCCAAAAAAAAACCAACAACCAAAAAACCAGACCAGGCTGAGATTTCTGAATACAATTGCATTAACCTCCCTGTGCAGGACTTGTTTTTTCAACAGAGCAAAGAACAAGACTGCTTTTGCTCTTGTGATGTCCTCGCATTTTCACTGCCTTCTCAGAATTGAGATAGGGTGGGAATGCTGAGGTTTTTGAGACAGGGCTTGTTTGAAACCCTGTGCTCAACTAGGGCAGCTTAATGGCAGATTTTTTTTCTTACGCTTAGTGCTTGTGATCTCTTTTATTCTTTCTTGCAGTTAGAGAGCAAAATCTGGAAATATTATATATAGTACGCTGCTGAACATAAAGAGGTTACTGGGCCAGTAAAGTATTCACAGGAATCAAATAAATAACCTGTCTTTTAAGGCCAAAATTAAATCATACTAAGAAAACCTGGTACTACTTTCTTCTTCCTTGAGTAGAGGTGGTGTTGAAGTGATACGTCAGAAGTTTTACCTCTTAGCCTATAAAGGATAAATGTGCACTTGGGAACATCAGTGCCTCAAAATGAGAGCTCAAGGGCCATTTGTTCTCTAAAACAACCTTCTTGTGTCAATGTTCCAGGGCACAGTGGGGGGCACAGGTGCTGCTGGGTGATGGCTTGGTTTCCTGGAGCTGGGAGGTGTGTGCTCCAGGATCTCCACTGTGCTGTGGGTCAGGTCCTGCTCTTCTGCCTATGTTCTCCAGCATGATGTGTGCATGTTCAAACCTGCATGTCTGCTTTTAAGTACAGAAATGGCAAATGTATTTGCTAGCAATGGTATGCTACATAAGTGTTCCATTTTTATTTTTTTTTCTTATGGTTGTCTCTTAATGCAGCTGAATTCTCTGTGAAGGGGACTATTGGCTACAGGACAGATAAAGAGAATTTTCTTTCAAGCCTTCTGTGTTAATGGAAACATAATCATGTTAGCTATGCTGTCATTAAAAAACAAACTCATAAAAAGTATAACCTTAGGAGACATGAGTTGCTACTACATCCGCTAACACTTCATTCTGTTGACTTTCTCACGCTGCCTGTCCTTCGGCAACGTGTTGTGTTTCAAAGCTGGAGGCTGCTGGCCTCAATGCAGAGACTCCAGTTTACATTCTGGTCATACTGCAGGGTTTCATAACCCCACTTCAGCTTTTCCCTGGCTTCCCAAGAGCTCTGCTGCCTGACACTGCACAGGCACCTCCAGGGCGAGGGAAAGGGCCTGGGAGTCCCAGGGAACAAGCGGAGCAGCCAAGAGTCTCTGCTAGAAGAGACTGTCTCTACAGGGTGCAATGCTGGCCTGAGAAGCGGTGTAAGCTGGTGGTGGATCAGAAGGCTGTTGCACAGGGACTTTAGCACAGGTGTCTGGACTGAAAGAATGGATACCTACTGCATTGGGTAGTTCTTACCTACCACATGGGAAAGGGTTAAGGGAGCATGTAGGGGAAAGGAAGTCGAATATGGATCTCAGCGTCTGGTCAGAGTTTCCAGAAACTCTTGAAGAACTAAGCCCTTTCAAATGTCTGTCCTCTAATTTGGAGCAACTGGAGAATGACCTGTACAAAGCAATGAGTTCTTAAGAATTGATTGCTTGCAAATTCCTCAAAACAGCGACATACTTGCTGTCTTTTTAATATTACCACTACTTCTAATTTTATTTCATGAGCCCTTGCCTGAGTAAAGCGCTCCAGGTTAATGCCTCTGGTTGAAAGAAAACACGCCTGGCAGTGCTGAGCCCCCAGTGGAGCAGCCCAGGCTGCGGGCACAGATCTGGCACTGTGCTCTGATGTGCAGCCTGCATCACTGCTGTGAGAGGGAGAGAGAAATTCTGCTTTACTAACTTTCATGTTTTGTGTTGTAGCCATGAGACGCAAACGACCTGCTGGGATCATCCCAAGATGACTGAGCTCTACCAGTCATTAGGTAAGACATCTCGACCAGATGTTAGGTGCTTTTATTTTGGTTTTTTTTAAATTTCAATTGAATGATTTGCTAAGGCAGAGTTTTCCAGAGGAAGCAAACCAAAATTAAGTGAAAGAGAGAGGCAGAGCTTTTACCAAAGTTAAAATTTTCTGCAAGGAAAATACATAAGACACACATTTCAAACATGCAGTAGAAAAAGAATGTATTTCATTCAGCAGGTTTGGAATGTACACTGGGTTTATAAAGTAATTTGGGTGTATTGTTACAATCTCTTTACTGAAAGACTGGAACAGAAGTCAGAAAAAAATAATCCTGAATCTTTTCACTGTCTAATCTACTTTACAAAAGGCACATGAAAAAATCAAACCAAGCTGCTGTTAATGTTGACTTTTGGATGGTGGGAAGCCAATTGAAGCAATTTACCAAACTGTGTTACCACTGCTTTATTTTTAAAGCACTTTCAATACTTAGAAGGCATAGCAGCTGTCATGATGTCATTTTGAATACCCAAATTGCATGCTTATTATGACTTCAGATGTGCCTCTCTGGTGGAGGGTTGGGTTTTTTTTTCATTTTTTAGCAGCTTTAGAATTTATTAACAGAAGCACATCTACAAGATAAAATAGGTTAATCTATGCTCTACTGTAGGCTGCTTGGCAGGCCATTTAATAGCTAACTCTTTGATTTTAATGGTTGTGTTAATAAATAATAGAGGCTATAATAAAAATTAAGCTATTTTGCTGAAAGAAATACCAGTAAATATGCTGCATTCATAAAGGAGGTTACGTCTGTACAGCACATGTACATAAACCAGCTTGAACACTGGGACTGTCAGATCTAGCATTCTGTGCAGGCTTATTTGCCATGGTGAAAAATAGCTTAAATTATCACCTGCTAAGCTCTAGTTTAGCTGCTGAAAACTCTTAATTATGCCAGTGTAATCTATTTCAAGCAAACTCAGGTATCTCTATGGTGCTCTGCAGTTCAAGGCATGCTAAAAATATTTTAGAAAAGTGATATAAAATGAAACGACACAGGGTGAAGATTTTTTTCCTCATAGTATTAGCAGTGTGGCAGCAGTTGGTTTAAAAATTAACCAGAATGTAGCTTTGTATGCCAAAAAGGGATATAAAATGTATAAGTTCAGGCTAACCAAATGCAAAATGAGACAAGTAGTGACTTGACATTTAATTATAACATATTGCCCCATGTGTCTCCTTCATATGTCTGCTCTTAAAGTGAGTGGTTTAAAAGTTTCAGGACAAATGGTAATTGCAGGTGCAGACATCCCTTTAATACAGGTAGGTCTTCAAACAGTTGCCTGTTAATTGAACTGCACTCTGAGTCCGCAGCTGCCTTTGATCCACAGATTGCGTGGTATTGCTGATACTGTTGTTGGTCAGACCTAAAGTCCTGTTGCAACTGCTTTCCTTCTGCTAGTTCCCTGTTTCAGCCAGAGTACTCTTCAATACCAAGAAGTGAAAAGGTAATAAGGGAGAAAAGTGTCCTGATGGATTCAGGTCAGCAGTTCAGAAGATGTGTGACTGCTTAAGTCAGTTTGCATTTAGTTTAACTGGGCTTTATCACTGTGAGTATCACCCAAATGTCAGGAGTTTAGGAGAGTCTTATTTTTTATTGCATAAAGAAGGAGCATGTTCAGGCAGATTTTGTTTCTTACCTACTTGTGAACTTTCTTTTTCTCCTGCTATTTTCCTTTTCAGAAGCATGAAAGGTCCAAAAAAGCAGTCCTCTGTCTGGATGGTTCTGTTTCTTTTAGAATTTAGACCAAACAGTCATTAATGTGAAATCAACACTGATTTTAGCAAAGTATGCATAATATGTATTTTTATGAGTAAATTGAGGTGTTCATGTATGTGTGCAAAAGAGACTAGACAAGGTAACTCTTTGTGCACTGCCACATGGGTGAAGCTTTGATGAAAGTGCTACTGAATAACCTATGGATTTATTTTACTTTTGAACTGGGTGTAATCACCATTGCCCAACTCTCACACAAACTGCATCATACAAGTATAACCCGTTTAGTCTTGAACAGAACCCTTGATGTATTTCAGTGCTTTGCTTTGCCTCAGGTCAAAATGGTAATAATGGGATGTTTGAAGTCTTTTCAGACTGTTCAGTAATACATTATCTGAGAAGATGTTATTAAAGTCGATTTTGTATTGCATACTCATTAGATCCTATTATTTTATCCCCCATTAGGATCCAAATTTTGTTTCCAATTCATATAAAGAAGCTAGTAAAGAGCTTAGCATGTATGCCTTTTTAAAAATCTGGTAGAAAGCATGAATTTGGCAAGTGGGTAAATGTAAAAAAAGTGAGACCAAGTACATGAATGCTGTCAAGAGTTTTCATTTCCATTTTCCAACTCCTACAGTTACCCAGTATAAAATAATTGTGCTATATGATGTAGCTCTCTGTACATGCCAGTATATCATAATTTGCTACAGGATGCTTATGTCTAATTTAAATTCTTACAAATTACTGAAAGCTTAATTTTTTTTAAGTGAATGAGGAAGGTGCAGCCTGGCACAAGGTAACATTTTTTATCTGCCTCTGAGATGATAGAGACAATTCTCCAAGAAAGAAGAGTCATATTAATGTTTACATATCCAACTCACACACTTACAAATTGTTGCATTACATTTTCCTAAAACAGGTGAATTTCATTTCATAGAAATGGTTCATTTTTCTATCTTTAGAGGTCTGGGTATTAATAAAAATGAAGCTAAATTACTTGGGAGAATTATTTGGTACTAATAAAAGAAGGTAGCAACGTGCTGTGCACAATCTTGTAACCTCTTCAATTGGGACTGCATCAGAGAGAGCAGGAGGAATCTACAGGAAGAAATTATACAATAATCTGCCTATGAAGGAAGTATTCTCAAATTCTCTTGAAGCTCATTTGCTAAAACATGGCTGGTTATAAAGATTCTTGTTAAATACTTGATTTAAATTATATCAAAAGATTTCCCAGCTGGTTGTTCTTTCTAACAGAGATTTTCCTTTTAAGACACTAAAATGCTTGTTCCTGACTGCTCTTTATTGTTTGAACAATGTAACATTTTATCAGTGTTAATGAAAAATTTACTCAAGTTGAGCAATTTTTACTCTTCTTTAAGTTATGGATACTTAAATTTACATAATAAGCTGTCTATATTGAATTACTTAATTGTTTAATGTTTAGTTGAAGTGGAAGCAGGAAGTAAATGTTGGTATAGATTAAATAAAGAAAGAATCATATAAGTTAAGAACATAGAGAAGAAATAAATGCTAAAGTAGGAGGGGTAGTAAAAATCATGATGTGTGAGCTTCAAAGGATCAGAAGCTGACAGACATCCCTTGGTTTGTATTTACACCATTTTGAACCACTCCTGTTTTCTTCTAACTTCCTTCTGAAAGTCTTCAAAGAATCAAGAACTGCTTCAGCTCCTTTTCTTTCCAAAATTAGTTCTCTGCAGCAGAGGAACAGAAGATCTGCTTTTGTTTTACATCCCCCTTAGAAATTTTTTCATCCTTCATCATGGAAAGGGAATCTGTGTTGTTTCACTGGCTTGGAGACCAAGGACTTTTGCATGAGGGGAGAGACAGAAGGTACAGGAACCATAAAGTAGTCTGTGTTTGCTCAGTTTTTTCAGATTATCTTCTGAAAGTGAACATTTAATGTTAGACAGCTAAGCTCTCAGTAGTAGCATTTTGCCTTTAAGCTGAGAATGTCTCCAGCCTTTGCTATGATGGCCCAGGAGGACTTGCCATGTTATGCCATACTGTTAATGTCCCTCTTCTCCAGCCTTCCTATGTCATGTCATGTCATGTCAGTACAAGTGTCCTCAAGGTGCATTAGTGTCACCATGAACAGTAATTGCAGTAGCAGGATGCAGTCAGAAATGTTGTTTATCAATCCTAATTCGCCAAGGCAGGACAAGAGGGTGAAAACCACTCGTCCTTGCAAGCTGCAGTGTGCTGGTGACAGCTCTCCATTTAATTTAGAGGATGAGGGGCAGTTCTCTATGGATTACATGAAAGAAATGTCAGAGTTTCTTAACACAAGGTGGGAGAATGCTGGAAGGCACCTCTGAGCTTTCAGCAGCAGATGCTGTGTTGGTCTTCTGGTTGGCTTCTCTTGTGCAGCAATGTGAGCTTCTAACTCCTGGTGACCAAGGCTGACCAGCTTCATCGTCTTTGGTTTGTGTATTTTGATTTGTCCTTCTGAAATGCTGCCTGGAGAGGCTGAACTGCCCCTGGCTGCCATTACACTTTGTATTAACAACTACTAAACTGTATTTATTATGAAGTTTTATTAATAGTCAGCTGTTTTCTATGTTTGTACCAGTAAGGCCCATGCCTAGTGCACACATCAGTCATTTGATTTCTACTGCAATCCAGTGAGACTATCCATATGGCCACTCTTTAAAGGTTGATTATTCACTCATGTCCTTTTCAAGCCCATTTCAGAAAACAGGATTGCATGGGTTCAGTCAGCCTTGGCCAGTAGTCAGTCTAGAAGAGGTCATCTTTCTGTCTGAGTCCTGTGCAGCACACACCTGACAGACAGTAACTGTGGCAGAGAGGTAGAACTAAGGGGTAGGTTAACCTGGCATCCCTTGAAAATTAAAGAATAGGTGTATTAGAGTGAAGGAGGCTCTTCTAGAGAGACTGAAGGGTTGTTCTGTTGCAGAATATTACCAGTATGGGGAGATTTTGCTTAAGGTAACTGCACTCTTAGTTTGCAAATTTTATTATTATTATTATTATTATTATTATTATTATTATACACCTTTTATTATTATTTTCTCAAGTTGTTTGTAATTTATTTATTTTAGGATTTTGCAGTGTGACTGCTTCTCACCAGTGTACATAAGAGGTTTCTGAACTTTCTGACTGCAAACTCCACTCATATTCCAATCCCATAAATGGATGTACCAGGTGTACATCAAATCCTTTCTTACATTTTTGTGTTTACAGGCTGAAGAAAAGACACTACATTCTAAAACTCCCAAAGGTCATGTCAGTTGATATGATTACAGGGATGCTGGCAGATGCTGTGGTGTTCAGCCACTGGGTCTAGATGCAGTCAGTAGCATTGTGGTGCCCTGGGTATCTCAAACTTGTTAATTTTCAGAGACAATGTTGGCTTTTTCACTCATTTGGACAGGCCTAGTACAAGGTGCTGGGTTGTTTCATGGAGAGTGGTTAAGCTGTACATAGAATAACAGTTTACTGTTATTTATTACCAAAGCAGTGTAGATGATAGCATTAATTATTGTTATAATAAAAGTCAATGGCTGAGACTCAGCTGATATTAAGCAGCGTTACTTGATTAATTTCTTTCCTTTGTGCATTTGTGTAATTTGCATTTTAAAATTACAATTCCAGAAGAGGCAATATATGTCACTGTAGGGCACCATTAAAAGATTAATTTACAGGTTTTGGGCAGCAGGAGGAAACCCAGCATTCTTACCAGCTGGACAGGAAATCTCAGCTGTATTGAAACAACGTGAGCTGAAGCTTCTTAAAAAAGGCAAGAGAGCCGCTAATGTCCAATGAAACAAGGAAAGTTTAGTGGTTGTAGAGGAATTACTGTCTATCCAGGACTGTCCAGTGAAGAGATTTTAACTTCTGTTAGGAAGTCATTGTAATTCCCAGAAGATGTTATCCCCAGGCAGTGTATTTATGAACAGTCTATGATCATGTCACAAGCTGTGGCTGAGTAAGGCTTTCAGGTTTCAAGGTATATCGCTCTAGGTTCACATTTTCTGTCCTTGCACCTGAGAGTAAAAAAAAAAACCAACCCAGAACACTGTACATCTTACCAAATGACGATGAGGATTTAACCTGATGACATCTAATTTCTTTAAAAGAATTAAGTTGTTAAATTGCTAAATTTTACTCAAACCACCTGAAGCATGTAAGTAGCTCATTTCAGTTAGACAATATCCAGCCAGTGAGATAATTGCCGTCCATAGGACCAAGAGTGTGTGTTTTGCCCTCATTAACTAAAAAAATAATTATAATAATACTCACAATAATACAAACAAGAAACCCCATTTTAAAGTAAGGAGGAAAGATAGTTTCCAGATAGAAAGGACTTTATGAGCTGCGTTCAGATTACATTGGGAGAGAGATAAATGATATGAAAAACTTTTGGTGGGAGGTAGCCTGGCCCATCCCAGTGCTTTTAAACACAGTGAGATGACTCTGTCATGCAGGATGGGATGATATCACATGGAACCTCCCTGTCTCTTAGGAGATGCAGCAGCTGTGGCAGGGTTCAGACTGGTTAAGATCCACCGTGAAATGCAGTTTATTTATAACACCTTACTTAAAACCTGATGTCTGGGTTGTAGATGTGACTCCTTAAGAATAAAAGCAAATACCTCCTCATGCTAGATGCTAAACCTCTTCTTAAATAGGCTGTTTTGGAAAACTTACTGATTTTAGGTTTTTTATTGCTTTTAGTTATTTTACAAGCTATTTTATGAAGTCAAGGCTCAAGAATATGCTTTTCCTCTAAATATACTACTCATATCCCATTGTAAAATCCAGGATTTAGCAAGGGAGGATTTAAAAAAAAAAGCCCAACCAGAAGATTTCATTAGATTCTGTGTCAGTAGTCAGTGAGACGTTCCAGCAGGTGGTTTGAATCACTGACCACTTCTCAAATGAGTGGGGTTTTTTGCTTGATTATCCACTAGCAAAAATATCTGCTGCATGTAATTGCAGGTGTGTCTTGAATACTTTAGAAATAGAACATATAGCCCTTATGTTTTGAGATTGCTCTCAACATGCAGAATTATGCAGAAAATGTTAGAATTTAATTATCATCTTTCCACAGTATTTCTGATTTGAGTTTTTCCTGTCAACAGTCTGAACTGAAGTACCCTTCATTAAAGCTGCATTTGTAATAAAAGCACTAATTCTTGTTCACTGTTATCATGTTATTAGATAGAGAAAGATATATATTCACTTGAACAGAGAGGTCATTCATAGCTGACTGATGGGAAAGTCATGACTCCTCTTTGCTCTGGGATGTAAATATGTCACCAAATACTCCCTCCTGATCCTTTCTTCTGACTGTTCCTTTCCAGGGGCCAGGTGACCTCTTCCACTGCATCGTTGTTTCAGACCATAAACAGATTATGCTCTTGGGCATTTACATTTTTTTGTTCAGAGCTTGAAAGTTGCCTTCTGAGCAAAATGAGGGAGTATTGTTAATGACTTGCAAAAGTTTCTCAATACAGCAAGGGCTTTTCAGACCTCTGACCACCCCGTTCAGAGGGTGAAGTGGTACATACTTGCTAGGAGTGGGAGGAAAAGGCTGAAGGAAAACTTGTGTGGTGCACTGAGCTCCTCAGCCTGCTCCAAAACGATAAAAGCTTTGGAAACAGGGCTTAATGGGTTCTAACTCTTTCAGTGGACCATGTGGGAGTGGAGAAAGCAACTTTTCTTTTTCCCATTAGGATCCAGGAAGGAAAAAAGCAAAAACAATTTAACAACACAGAGAGGTACTGGTGTTTCCATAGGCTTTTTGGAAGGTTGCTGCTGCTTGAGCCCCCTTCCTCCCTCCTCTTCCCAGCAGGAGCAGCTGGGGTGTGACCAGGCGATGTGTCTGTACTCCTTTCTCGAGGTCCCCCCACTCGCCCTCAGGGGTGACTTTATGTCCAGCACTCCCCAGCCCAGGGCCAAGACTCATTCCCTGGCAGTCTTGTGTTCTGTGGTTTGTGTAAATGGGGTCTCATCCAGCAAGTGAAATGTTTTGAACCCAGTTAGGAGGGGCCTGGGCTCCTTTCCTTCCTACCCAGAGCAACATGTTTGTTCCAGCAGTAGCTCCGGGGGAGGAAAGAAACCACTGACAGTTTCATAGGCACAGGGAGGGGAAAAGCGAAATTATTAAGATCCAGTGACCTTAAGTGACTGTCACCATCTGGTAAGACAGCTGTCCATCAGGAGCATGGAGGTGGTGGCATAAGGAGGACAGAGGTGAGCAGTTGGCACAGGGACAGTAGCTGGATGCGGGTTAATCCTGGTGACAGTGATGAGGGTGGCGGTGGAGGTGTGCGACGGCTCAGCCTTGGCTTGCAGAGCCAAATGAGCAGTGAGGCTGCTGCTTTTTCCAAAACCTGAGATGAAGGCTCCAAAATGAGCACCTGGCATTGCTGCTTCATCATTTAGAGCAGATGCTTCTTGGCAGCAGTGTCGTTAAGGTTGATGATAAATTCAGTGTGTATTACATATACAGGAAAATAGATGTAAACTGTAGCACTTCCAGGATTAAATGTCTTCATGGATTGTACTTTCTGCCTTGATTGGTGCCTGAAATATGCATGTATATTAACTCACATTTCTGAAAATGTAAATAATAAATAGATAAGCTTTTTTCAGAACACTCGGGGAAAATTTAAGAAAGGCTTCTTCATTTTGTCAAATGCTAGCAATAATACTCTTCTACAGAATACAAATACAGATTTGCAACAAGGGTACAAAATGTAATTGAATTCATGGTGTGTTTGTGAGAGACTGCTTTATTAATTTCCATTTAAGACAAATAAAGTTGCATTATTTAAACTTCTCACTGTATTCTACACCACATAAAGGAACTGTCAGGATGATGGTGAGAGACAGAGCTGGCAGGAGCAATACGCAGAAGTGCCCATTAAAAGGGTATATGCAACTGTGCAAAGAAAAAGAAATTATATACAAAGCTGAAACTTCCTTTTCTGCTCTAAGACGTGTTTCAGAAACATTCCACAGCTTTTACTAAGGTATACAAAACTACTGAATTATCATACCTCATCTTATTCATTCAGAACAGCTTAATTAAAATTAATGTAATTGAGACTATATTCCCTCTGCTACCTATACCTATACAGTATTATAAATGATGTTGGGATAGTTATACCCTAGCTACCACATTTCAAAAAGCTTTATAGCACCTTAGCTTGTATGCCAGCAAGGAAATGTTTTGTCTTTCCATTTTTCATCATGTTCTTTCTCTAAGAGTCTGTCAGGCTTAAAGGAAGCTTATTGAGCTAAAGGGACCTTTATTTTGAGCCACTACATTTTTTCCCCTAATGTTCTTTTTATATTTACATTGTAGTTTACATTTTCTAAACACTGTCCCATCAGTAATTCCTTAGGCTCCATGGGTTTCCTCAGTAAATTAAATGCATTCAGTAGTGTTGTCAGGTGCTGAAACTGGCTGGCACAAGTAGTGTAATTCTGTTCTGGAAAACCCTTAAGTTGCAATATGCCAAGCAATCTCTTGGGAATGATCCTTAGGCTGCACAGGAGTGTGTGTGCCCAGGAATTAGTTGGGTAGGTGGCAGGGAGCACGCATCTGTTTTTTCAGTGGTGGGTGGCTGCCCTGTAGTGTACAAGTGTGCCTCCTGCCACTCCTCAGTTCCCAATGCAGCTGCTGGCAGTGCCCCTTGAGAACCAGCTTCTGTGCTCTGCTCTGGTGTGTCTTTGTCCCCAGTGTCCAGGAGGTTTTGCAAGCCGTGGTGAAATTATTCAGTGGGGACTTATGCTGATATCGTCATTTTGTTAAATGTATGAGGACAGCTCTAGCAAAAGTTGAGCCAGATAATGTCTTCCCAACTGGGTGCCATTCCCTGTCATGCTGCCAGAGCCACTGGCTCCCTGCCATTTAGCAGCTGGGGACCTGGAAACTCACCTGGCTGTGTGAGCTGGCTTCTCTCCAGAAAGGCTGTACATCTCTGGGCATGGCTGGAGCCTGCTTAGATGAAAAGCACGGAAGTTTAATTGGATATTTTTAATAAGCTTTTTGTTTTAACAGTAGCTGAGAGTCACGTTTTTTTTTCCTGGGCAGGGGTTTTCCCTTGGGACTGCCTGCACACAGCCTGGCTGGTGCATAAGGTGAGCAAGGAAGAGTTTCAGGGTCTCATCTCCCTCACAGTGCCTTCAGTGTGAACAGCTCTGCAGTATTTTCAGACACACTGCTGCAGTCACTGATGTTGTCCTTTCAAGTCCTCTTTAGTTCAGTGCCTTTGAACAAAAGGAAGTAACACTTTAGAACTTTGGGATTTTTTTGGATGGTTGCTGTCAAGACTTGAGGGCTTTAGCTCACTGAAATTTCTAATAATTTTTTTTCCCGTCTGTTTTATTAACCAACAGTTATAGTCTTGTAGTTCAACATAACAATGTCTTCGTGAGTCTGGTTATTTCTAGTGTGTAAAGCTGATCTTTTATTCTAATATTTCCTCCCTACAGCTGACCTGAACAACGTCAGGTTCTCGGCGTACAGGACTGCGATGAAACTCCGCAGGCTGCAGAAAGCCCTCTGCTGTAAGTACCTGCCTGTGCCTCACCCTCTGCCAGGAAGGCTCCATGACCAAAGCACAAGTTTATTCACAGATTTCAGAAGCAGAAAAACACTCCCACACATAGCCCCATCTCTGCCTGGTACATGGAGACTTCTCATCTGAAGGGCCTCCTTCTGGCAGCAGTTTGCATGATCATTGCAAAAAGCAGAGTGCTGGGTGGTCTGCAGATCTGTCCCTTGTAAGGCAAGCTGCAGTTCAGAAATAAAACGGAACATAGTGTGCATATTTCTCATCTTTACACTCTTTAGCCAGGTATTTTGCCTGTGCCATGTCCTGTGTCAGCCACAGGTTTACAGCCGAAAGGAACAGAGTTGTGGTGTGTTGGGAGCAGTGAGAGCTTGTTGGGTGAAATATTTGCTTCAGAGCTGGAGTTCGTTAATGGTTCGTTAAGTTGAATCTTGAACCCTGAGGGGTTATTGCCTTTAAATGAGATCATTGCAATAAACATTTAGGTTCATTTTTTCCCCAGGTTTCAGTTGTGTTGAGAAGTCTCTCATCAGCTGTACATTAGTGATGTGTATGTTCGAACATTTTAATTCTCCCAACTGCTGTATGTTATTCTACTTCTCACTGGAATTACATTTCCTTTTCAGCTTATTGTAACCTGATAGCTAAATAATTCGCTCATCAAGAGTTTTCTTGATAGGCCAGTCAGCTTGCCAAAGCAAGCAGTTTATTAGACAGTCCTATTGGGAGGATTATTAAAATAGTTTAACATCCACAACTTGGCATTTAATTACAGGGTTAAATTTCTGACACAGTTGCAAATGTCTCAACTGTTGATTTATCTCAAGTTGGATTTGTGCTCACATGCTTTCTGGAACTGTGTCAAACCTCGGCATTTTTGAGCATGTTTACTTTTAGGCTTATAAGCATGGGTGAATTCTGTTAAAGTGTGCAGACGTAATTTCTGAATGTATGAAAAAATAGGGGGAAAAAGGAAAAAATAAACAATAAGTGAAAAGTCTTGTAACATAATAAAAGATTTCAACATGAATGCAGTGACAAAGAAGGAATTATGATGATTAGAAATATAAACATCTTTCCACGGTACAGCACTTCTGCCACACTCACTGTGGAAATGTGATATAAAGAAACTGGAGTGATATGCAGTGAAAAGTATGCATAATCAGTGCAGCACTGAAGGAAGCAGAATTTTTGGAATTAACTAGCTGGCAGTGCATATGTGTAACTTGTAACAGGTTTTTATGACTGAAAGTGCAAAACTTTGCATGCCATTTTGTCTGTATTAGAATCACAGAATATTCTGAGTTGGAAGAATTCACACCACGTGCCTGAGAGCATTTTACAGATACTTCTTGAACTCTGTCAGGCTTGGTGCTGTGACTGTTTCCCTAGAGAACCTGTTCCAGTGCTTAGCCACCTTCTGGGTGAAGAACCTTTTTCCAGTATCCAAACTAAACCTTCCCTGGCACAGCTTCAGACCATTTCCTTGGGTCCTGCCAGTAGTCACCGAGAGAAAAGACCAGTGCCCACCCTTTGTCTTCCCCTGATGAGGAAGTTGTAATTGCAGTGAGGTCTCCTCCAGGCTGAGCCCAGTGATCTCAGCCCCTCCTCACATGGCTTCACCATCTCATTGCCCTCCAGACCCTTCACCATCCTCACTGCCTGTTGCAATCTTCTCCTGGGGGACCCCTGGACATACCATGATTTTTAGATGCACTACAACAACTGCCCTCCTTTGGATGTTCTTTAACAACTTAATGTCTTTTTCATACTGTGGCACCCAGAAGTGCCCCCAGCACTGGAGGTGAGGCCGCCCCAGCCCAGAGCAGAGCGGGACAATCCCCTCCTTGCCCGGCTGGCCATGCTGGGCCTGATGTCCCCAGGACACGCTTGGCCCTCCTGGCTGCCAGGGCACTGCTGGCTCAGATTCAGCTTTCCATCCACCAGGACCCCAAGGCCCCTTTCCATGGTGCTGCTTTCCAGCCTCTCATTCCCCAGTCTGTTCCTACATCCAGGGTTGCCCCATCCCAGATGCAGAATCCAGCACTTTCCCTTGTTGAATTTCACATGGTTGGTGACTGCCCCGGCCTCTCATCTCTAGAGGTCTCTCTGCAGGGCCTCCCTGCCTTCGAGGGAGTCAACAGCTCCTCCCAGTTTTGTATCACCTGCAGATTTGCTCAGTGTCCCTCCCAGGGCTGTGTTCAAGTCCTTTATGAAGATATTGGAGAGCACAGGGCCAAGGATGGAGCCCTGTGGAGCCCCCTCAGTGGCAGCTCACCACTCTGGTGTCACCCTGTTCCCTCTAACCCTTTGTGCCCCATCTGTGAGTTGGATGTTCACCCATCACATGGTGTGTTTTTTCAGCAGAGGTCTGGGCATCTTGTCCAGAAAGATTCTGTGAAAGACAGTATTGAAAGTTTTACTTAAATCCAAACAGATTACATGAACTGCCTTCCTTTGGTCAGCTGGCTGGGTTACTGTATCATAAAATGCTGGAATGGTTTGCCTGGGGAGGTGATGGAGTCACCATCCCTGGATGTGTTTAAAAAAAGATTGTATGTGGCACTCAGTACCATGGTTTAGTTGAGGTGTTAGGGCATGGGTTGAACTCAATAATCTTGAAGGTCTCTTCCAGCCTGGTGATGCTATGTGATTCTGTGAAAAGGAAATGAAATTTGTTAAGCAGGACTTTCCCCTCACAAACATGTGCTGGCTGTGACTCTGTGGTCCTCCAGGTGTCTTTCAATAACTGATTCTTACCATTAAATAATTCTGGACTCATTTTGGACTTTTGCATTGGGTTTGCAGGGCCAGGTTTTGGTAGCAAGTGTCTCCAGGGGTGGTTTCTCTAAGAAGCTGTTTGCATTTACTCCATGTTTGACACAGCCAGTGCCAGCCAGCTGCAAGACAGACCTGCTGTTGGCCAAGGCCAAGCCCACCAGTGGCAATGGTAGTGCCTGTGGGATACTGTAGTTGAGAAGGATGTGGGAGAAAATCTGTTGCACAGCAGCAGCTGGGAAAGAGGAGGGGAAATATGTGGAAGAACAACACTGCAAACACCAAGGTCAGTGCAGAAGGAGGGGGAGGAGATGCTCCAGGCACCACAACTGAGATTCCTCTGTAGCATATGGAGAAGATCATGGTGAAGCAGCTGTGCCCCTGCTGCCCATAAAGCTCCAGAACAGAGCAAATACCCACCTGCAGCCTGTGGAGGACCCCCTGCCAGAGCAGGTGGGTGCCTGAAGGAGGCTGTGAAACCCATGCTAGAGCAGGCTCATGGCAGGAATTGTGAACTCTTGGAGAGGAGCCCAATGCTGGAGCAGGTTTGCTGGCAGCACTGTCTGTTCCCAAAGGACTGCATCCTGTGGGAGGGATCCACTCTGGAGCAGTTTGTGAAGAACTGCAGCCAGTGGGAAGAGCTTGCGTTGGAGCAATTTGTAGAGGACTGTCTCCCATGGGAGCAGACACTGGAGCAGGGGAAGAGTGGGAGGAATCCTCCCACTGAGGAGAAGGCAGCAGCAGAAACAACATGTGATGAATTTACTGCAGCCCCCATTCCTGTGCTGCTGCTGCAGGGGAGGAGGTAGAGAATTTGGGAGTGAAGTTGACCCTGGGAAGAAGGGAGAGGTTGGGGGATGTGTTTTACGATTTAAGATTTATTGCTCATTATCCTCCTCTGATTTGTTGGGTAATGAATTCAGGTGATTCTCCCAGGTTGGGTCTGTTTTGCCTGTGACAGTAACTCATGAGTGATCTCTCCCTGTCCTTATTTTGACCGTGAACCTTTTGGTGTATTTTCCCTCCCCTGTCCAGTTGAGCAAGCTGAAGTCAGTTCATCTCTTGAGGTTACATTTAGGTAAATGTTCAGAGAATTGATGCTCTCAGAGGCATGCAGTGGTGCTTACACTGACTATTCTAGCACATTCTTCATACTTGTATCTAAGGAGAAGTATTTAAGGAATTTGGTTAGCAGGCTTTGTTCTTACAAATATTTTTGCCTGGAGACACCATCATTGTATTTGTGTATTCTATCATTTCAGTGTCGCTTGTGAACTCAGTTCAATTAGATTTTTTTAAAAACCTCAACTCATTACAAAATTTTTTTTCTGCATTTTGGCAATAGTAGAATTAGAGCACAGTGTTTCAGGGCTCCTACGCAAAGGCAAAATCCCACTTGCATTAGGTGCTGGTTTCAGGTCTTACTTTTCATTTCTGTTTTAAAATTGCAGGAGTTTTTAGATATATATATCCATATATGCCTATGTATATAACTATATATATATATCTTCTTTTCTGAAAACTTAATAGAAAACAGCAATTTTGTCTACTGAGGAGTACTCTAAAAATGTCTGTCTAATAGAAGGCCTGCAGAAGTAAAGGTACAGCCTACTTCTCAGTGGCAAGAATAGGAATGCTTTTAAAAGGGAGCTGTACTTAAATTTTAGTTCTTTTCAGTTCATAAATCAGCCCAATGTGGAAAATAGCAGTCCTTAAAAAAGAAATGCGTATGTGTTGTGTTATCTAGTGAGTGGCTTTATCATTTAAGTCTTCAAAATTGTTGTGAGCATGCCAGGTGTAACTATTTCACCGTTTTTTTAAATGTACAGGTTCTTTGGATAGTCACATCAAAGCATGATGACTTTCTTGTTTTGCTACTTTTTAAAGATGTGATCTTCAAGGGCAAACCTCATCAGGACATTGTGATATCAATAAAATGAGATGTATTCACAAACTTTTCTTGGAAATGCAGCAAAAGGAAATACTCAAGAACTTCTGCTAGTGATCTTTTTTCCTTTAACTGTTCACAGAGTAGATTAAATATATTTTTTTAATGTGTCAGCCAACAGCAGCAGGTTTCAGAGGAGATGATCTTGCACTCTGGGAGGACTGTTTATACTTTTTATTACCAGCCATATGTTGAGTTTTCCCTAAGTTCAGTTTATGACCTCTAGAGTGTACTTTCTCCTGCCTGTTAATTGTCACTTCTGTCCTTCAACTGGTTACTTGTTCCATGTTGTCTTCTATACTTTTCCTGCAATCTGCCAGTGTCTAGTTAAAAACATCCCAACCTTTTCTCTATTGCCTTAGAGGCCAAAGAAATATTTATATAAATGACTTAGACTTCAAAGTAAGCTAGAAACCACTGCTCACACAGATTTTGGAGTCAGTTTTGGAATTTTAAATAGAAAAGTATAAAAGAGTGGCAGAAAAGCCACAGGAAGTGCAAAGCATAAAATGGTGTGGTTTATTTCAAGTAAAGCTTTTCAAATCACTGCATGGTGCCAGATACTCAGCTCTTCAATACATGTCTGACTGTGGAGCTTGCCTTGTGCAAGTTAATCATTCACAGGACCTCCATATCTGCTTTTAGGAAAGAAATATGCAGTTCCATGTTCTGGGACAGGACCCCACACACACATTTCTTAAATCTTGCTGGGAAAGATGAAGGAGGATCTTAATGTGATGAAGGCCAGAGCCTTCCTTTTTCCCACAGAAAGAGGTTCCCCAAAGCAGAACCTGTTGTCAAGCGCTTTTAGCTTGTTAGGAGATGATTGTGTGTTACAAACTTCGGGATAGGACAGGAGGCTGATGAAGAGTGGGCTGAAAGACTTTTCGGAATACACTGCTTATTAACGGGAAAAGCTTTCACAAAGTGGAATGACCTGTGTTTAGCAGTAGCTGCATACATAATTATGCTGCCACTCAGACGCCTGAGGGGTTCATTTAATTACCGTTGATTCGTAGTCTCAAAGGAGCTGAGAGTTCAGCCTAAAGCTTGGAGTTATAGGTGTTGTGAGGGCTGTGCTCTATTTTCATTTTGACTAATGAATTCTTAGAAGCAAAACGTCTTTCTGAGACATTCAGGAGGAGTTCTGATGCTTTTGCAGGATATAACACTGACCTTAGCATTTTTTATGCTACTAGTTTAAACACAATATTCCAAAATACTTTATTTTAATAAATGTCCATATGCTAATGTGAAAAAAGTAAAACTCCAGTAAAACCCTGCACAAAATCATGGAGTCAAAAGTTAAATTTCTTGGTGTAATAATAGGGATAGCATTCCAAGGTTTCCTTATTCACTCTAGGACTAGGTATGTTAGGCCCAGAGGATGAAATTTTCAGAACTGCTTAAGGGATTTAGTAGCAGAAGTCCCTATTGATTTCCAATGAAATGTGTGCTCTTGAAATTCTTTTGGCAATTACAAATCCCAGCGTACTGTCCAAGCAGCATTGCGAACCAGCCCTGTGGGCAGCTAAAGTATTTCTCATCTCCCACTAGGACATCAAAGGGGCAGTTTCATCCTGGGTAAAATAGGATACTCAAGTGTGAATATGTGAAATGGGCCTGTAAACAGGATCAAGTTCTAAAAAAAGTCCTGTATTTAGCCTCTGCTCATTATGGAAGTGCTTTTTGACGTTATGAAGAGATGCTGCTTACCAGAATTCAAAAAAACACATTTTTTATTCCAATGAGAGAAGAACTGGTCTTGCAGTTGAGTCAGTTCATTTTCCAGTTTTGTGAAGAATTTCCTGCATGATTTTGGGCAGTTCATTTTGGACCAGATGCTATTACCTTGGTTCATATTGCATCATGCTGTACTTTGTGACTGCTTGTGGTATGAGCAGCATTAACAGCAGCTGGGCTTTAACATCCCCATTGCTCACACCCTGGAAATTCACTGCAAGGAGTTACGAAGTTTTCCTGTGGCAGCCGGAAGATTGTCATCAAGCATCTCATCTTTCTGATTTCCTTTGTTCTTATTCCTGCCTTACTTTGTAAACCAGCATCCCATAATTTTGTGTGCCCTAAGTGTGGTGCTTGGTGATGTTAGTTTGCAGAGGTTAAGAGCTGAGAAAGGGAAGTTCAGTTTTGCCCTGGAAATCCACATTTCAAAATGCAACTGACTTAAACTGGAACAAAAATCAAGTTTATAAATGTCTGTGACAAAAAACTGTTGCATGTTGACTAAGGTTTAAACGTGTCTTACCCTGTAATGCCATAGAGGTATTTATAAATAAAAATGCTCTTCAGAATTAAAAATGGGTACATTCAATAATAAATATTGAAACAAGGCATTTAGTGTTTCTAGAACCTTCTTTTCACTGTCCTCACTAGAGGAAAAGTAACAGAGAGGATAATCACAGTTCAGCTCTGATTTGTTTGCATGTTCCTTGTGGAGTTTGGTTCGGTTAAGATTGCTCGACTTCTCTAAGAAATGGGCAGCACCTCTCAGGAAGGCTGATGACCTGTGCTATGGTGAGAGCACATTTGGTGAATGCAATAATCAAATATTAGCCTATCTGTTGAAACATAAAGCATGAAATACGTAATTTTTACTTGCACAGTAATTGATGTGTGATATTTCCACAGGACCCAAGAGCATAATAAGTCCTGTACAGCTAAAAATGAAACAGATACACACTGGTCTCTAAGGCCACAGCTAAGTAACAGTGCATCTGTAGGAGTCCTGAAACCAGTCTTGCATGTGACTTTCAGAGGACATTTTACATCCTCTGGCCAGGCACATAAGCCAAGTGTAGTGCTCTTACTTACTTTCTGGATGTGGGTAATACCACCACTATTTCTGTTCCGTCTTTATGGTTGTGGTTTTTTTTATTCCAACAGTGGATCTCCTGAGTCTGTCTGCTGCATGTGATGCCTTGGACCAGCACAACCTCAAACAGAACGACCAGCCAATGGATATTCTGCAGATCATTAACTGCCTGACCACCATTTACGATCGACTGGAGCAAGAGCACAACAATCTGGTCAATGTTCCCCTTTGTGTGGACATGTGCCTCAACTGGCTTCTGAATGTCTATGACACGTACGTATGGGGGGCTCAGGACATGGGAAAGCTCCAGAAGCTTTCCCAGTAGCAGAAGAGGAGAGGGAGGATGTATTGAGCTGTTTGCCTCATTATGGCATGGGTGGCTTGAAGCTGAAAAAAGGGTAGTTGAAGAGAAAGTTTAATAAACCTTAATGGTTTAATGACTGCATTTAGTTGAATCAATACAGCCCTTGGTTAGGCTTACAATCCTGGATTTATCAAGCTATTCAATGAGAGAGCTAGAAAACAACTTTTTAAGCAGATTTTTGTGTTCAGACCGATTCTCTGACTTTATGTCTGTCCACAGTAGGTCATGACTTTACATGGCTTTTTGATTTATTTTGATAAAGAAGGTCAAGAGAATTATCAAGCAACAGAATGAACACTGTATAAACCCTTGCCTGTCTATACCTCCAGATGTTAAACCTTTTCAAATATGTCAATTTTCTATAACTTTAAATCTGTCATTCTTTTTCAAAGATGGAAGAGGGTCATCTCTTGTCTTGTCTAATGTGCTTACAGCCCTTAGCTGCAAGAAGATTTTAGAAATATTGAATTCAAAATTTAATTTTAAAAAATGTTCCCATTGGTATAAACACAAGAGACTAAATATACCTGAAGAAAATTTATGGGTATTCATTTTAAGTGGGTTGATGATGCTGCTCTTAATTCATAGGCAAATTCCAACATACATTTGTAAGCTCATTTTAGAATAAGCCATTATATTTGTATTTGGTAAATTTAAATTTTAAAAAGTCAATGAAAGTATTTTATTTTGTTTATAAGGTATTTATCAGCCACTTTCAGGCAGACATACTCATTACTGTGGCAGAATAAACATTCACCTATAGAATTGGAAGCTCATGGTACAATTACTGTATTTCTAGTGACATTTTGAACAATGCTGTTGTTATAGGGCCATAACATTGTTCTTCCATCCACCTTTTGTCACAGCAGTGAATCTTCAGTGATCACATGCAAAAAATAAGTACGGATTTGTACAGATCATGTCTTGTGAAGGACCACCTCCAATAAGTCAGTTTTTTGTGACATCCCCTGTAGCAGCTGCAGTATCTTGTGAAGTGGATTACCCAGATTACATTGTATTTCTTCTGGTTTACCAGTACTAGGGAATGGGGCGATATTCATTCAAGAGCCAGGTTTTATTTGTTTAATCTGCTTTGGCTTTCACAGAACAGTGATCCACTTCTTAGTTACCATGAACCATAAATAACGTATAAAGACTCCCAGTTAGTGAAACGAAACATATACTGGGGATATTAATATGTATCAGTCACATAAGAGGCAGATAGGGAACTAAAGGTCATTCCACAGGCTGCTTCTAAGCTGAACTGTCCAGTTTAGATGTGACATGTGCACTAGCCATGTCCAGTCTAGCTTTCTTTATGTTGCACTGTGCTGCAAGTACATTAGAAATTATAATTATCTGCCTCCAGGCAGTTCCCTAGGTATGCTGGGGAGCTGCATATTGCAGGGCATAATGGAGCACAGAGGTGTTTTATGTGTGAGGAAAGCTTGTAGCTATTTTACCAAAATTCAAGTTTGAATTACACTGGTAAGAGAGGTGACCTTAGGGTTACATGTGTTTAGTTTTCATTGTGAACTTAATAGACAGAGATCAACCAAAGTGCACAGCACTACTGGAGACATTTAATTAAATGTACTGCATCTTTACTTTTCTTATAATTGAAAACTGTCATTTGTAAAGATATTAATCAAATTCACAGTCAATGACTGATCTAATTATGGGTACAGCTCTGCAAATCCAGCACATTTTGGATTTGTTTTAATTGATCAGTCACTCATGCTCATTTGCAGTAGCATGCTAAATTATTGGTTTGACTTGGGAGGAGAGGAGAGTGAACTGAACAACTCATGATTCGTACAAGTTTCAATTTAATTGCCTGGCAGAGCAATCATTATTCTATATTCTTCTCTTGTATAATTTGCATGAGTCTGGTATTCATCAGGAGGAGTTTCTCAGGGCACAGATGATAATTAATTTGGAAAAAGATTTTAGAGAGAGGAGTAAGAGGACCAGAGTATGGAAAGCACAGGTAAACTACAAATGGTTATTCATAATGAAAAATGCAAGATTCTTTAATAAAAAGCTGCAAATTCTAAATTTGGTTTTGTCCATGGGTTTCAGTCTGTACCTTTTACAGGATTTGCAGGGGAGATGTGTGGGTAAACGAGCACCGCTGGCTCCTCAGCTCTTTCATAGGATTAAAAAGACCACATGCATCTTTACCCGTGGTGCAGCCTGATGCATGACCACAGCCTGCCTCTACTTGATTTATCTTATTCCCAGTGGGGGCCTTACTGGTGATGCTTCAAAGCTGTTGATAAAGCTCTGCTTCAAAAATGTTTGGTTTAGGCATTAGCTTCCTGTTTTGTGTATGTCTTCATTTGCAGTAGTGGTTACATATTTGAAATGCTATCAGAAACAATAGTCTGGGGGGGAAGTCAGCAACTGGAAGTAAATTGAATTAAAGCAGATGACTGAGAGAAGATGTGAAGGTTTGTCACTGCGTTGCCTGCAGCTCAGAGGAGGATGTTGTTCTCGCTGTCACATTAGAAAGCAAAAGTAGCGTGGGCATGTTACAAGGCAGGAATGAGCGTGAGGGGGAGGCAGCAGGGGCTGGCTGGAGTGTCCCAGCCCCTTGGCACTGCACAGGAGAGGTTTGACCACTGTGAGGAGGAGCTCAGAAACCACACCAAGGTGTTAATGGCATAACTGTACAGCCTGCCTGCCTTGCCATGATATCTAGGCAGGTTTTATCATTCCCCCGAACATATTACAAGTGCCTCTGTCACTGCACACTGCTGGCAGAGGCTGCTTTTTTGTGCTCGGCTTCCTGTTCCCTTTTCAGGCAAGTCAGGGCATGGTTGGCAGACAATAAGCAAAGGCTTCCTAAAAATGACTGCTACATCGGATTTCTGGTGAAAGTAAAGCTATATTGTCTTTGGCAAAACAGCTGGTTTGCTGTTCTGTCAGGGACCTCATCTCCTCTGAGAATCACTCAGCAGCAGTTCACAGAGAAGCCTGTTCAAGGAATCATAGGGTAAAGACGCTTCATTCACATTTTATAAAAAAGGAGACGAGCAGTTATTTCTGATCGAGACCATTTTGGGTAGAATTGATACAACAGCACAGTGCAGTTCAGCTATGCCTTTGAAGCCACAGCAGTGTTTTATTTTTCACTTCTAGCTTGACTAATAACCATCCAGCTTGAATGTTCTCTGTGAGATTTAATTTAGGAAGACTAGAGTACTACAGTGAACTTGGCTATAGTAAACAAATTATGACATGAATGGATTGTATTATCAGCCAATGTTTCTTTTCCATTAGGGGTCGAACAGGAAGGATCCGTGTCTTATCTTTCAAAACTGGTGTCATATCCCTTTGTAAAGCACACCTGGAAGATAAATATAGATGTAAGTCGATATAATTATTTTGGGTTTACCTTATGTTTGTGTTCCTGTTTTATTCCTCCTGTTTATTTATTAAATAAACATTTAAATAACATACAGAGACATTTTAGATGTTGCAGATGTCAAGTGTGTTAATTTGTTTCACCTTGAACTTTTAAGTTATTTGTTCTCTATAGTTTTAGATACTTTAGCACTGTGGTTGCCGAACATTTTTGATCACACCCCTCCCAACAGAAAAATTTTTGACCATGAACTTCCAGTAAATGTATGTCTGTTTATAAATTATGTACACATATCACTGTACTTGTATATCGTCTGCATTATAAAGCGTAGCAGAAGTAGGAAGTTAGGAAGGATGTGATAAAGAAGAAATAAACACTATTTTGAAACTTTCAATTTCTATTAACTGTACAAAAAGTATTTCTTTACTGCACCCTATTGGATTGTCTTGAACACTCACTGAGGCACAAGAACCTATTTGAGACCTGCATACCTTTGAACCCCTTTGGTTCAACACACCTTTATACATAAAAATGCATGTCTACAGGACACTTGCATTACACTATTTTCAAATATATTAACTTTTTAAAATGATTCCCACATTGTGGTCAGTCTTATTATGTACATTGTGTTTAAATGTAGTTGCTTACTTTAAATAAATAAATATTAAAGGTGTGCAAATTTTACACATTTTAAGAGATTAAATACTTAAAAGAACTCCACTTGCAGTCTTAATTTTACCTGACTAATGAGTCAGTTCACTAATGAGACTAGGATCCAGAAAAGATTGACTGATAAATGTAGTTCTCAAGAGTAACTTTCTTGTCAAATTAACTGTTATCACTCATTCATGCACTTAAAAATACCACTGAAAATCCAGCCTTTAGGGTTTGACCCATAGCAATTCTTCATCAGTTGTTATCATTTTAGTCTCTAATAATGCAAGCTGAAGAACTCTAAAGAGAAAACAGACAGTACCAACAGCAGGGTCTGTGCATGACAATGTGTAATTGGATCAGATTTTAGGGCAATCACAATGAATGTCACAGTTTAGATTTCTAGATGTTTCATGTGGGTGTTAAGAAAAATTATTCAGAAAATCTTTTAAGAAAATTACTCGGTAGAGATATTTTTCAAAATTATATTTCATCAAAGATTATCAAAGTTATAAAGGAAACCGTTTATTCATATTTTAGATACTCCTGCAGTGTGTGTCCACAGTAATGCATAACCTTTTAAGCGTCATGTAACCTTTCAGAGGACATAATGTTTTAATGACAGGGAAATTGGAAGCTGGATAGCTGTGGGAGAGGAAGGACTTGTGTCTGTCTTGCTGTGGTCTGGCTTTGCCATCCATGCTGAAGTTGTGGTGCAGTTGCCATTAGTATTGCTGCAAGTATGCAATGACTTGCACCCCTTACAATTTTTCTGTCTCATTTGTGCAGCAGAGCAGAGTCGGTTGTGCTAGAGCAGCAGTCTTAAGGCTTGCAGAGGTGATGGAAGCATTCATCCCAGAATTATTCATTATGAAACTAGACTTTGCAAGAGTGAAATTCATGTAATTAAAAAATAATCCTTTCTCTATCTGTTCCTTTATTCCTTTGGAAGAAAACAGGTGTCAAAGCAGTGCTAGGAAAGTTATCTCAAACAGCACCTTTATAATTTTATCCCTGGTGTTGGGTGAAATATTAAAGTGACTCCAAAAAAAGAGCATTACTTTATTCTAGTCTTATTTTGCTCTCTCTTTTTTCTTTTTAACTGTTGAAAAGTAAGGAGAATTTATCCAGGTAATGAATGTATTGTCAACAGAGATGTTGCCAAATATTTTATTTAATGATAACCTGTTTTTTTTCTTTTTATTGTGAATTCTATAACCTCCTCAATATATACGTAGTACAATTAATTCCCACCAAATTAAATTGAGCTTATGAAGGGATAATAATTCTGTCCTGTAAGGATTCTTTTCTAGAATGATGTAACAACAGAACATGGCTTCAAGTGAGATTTCACTTCAGAAGCAAAAAATTAATATGATATTAAAATTTGTGATGGATGTCAGGTTCTGCCATACTGTAATTCTTTTATTTTAGAAATTCTCTTGAATCAAAAGATGATCATATATCAAAGTTAGGAAGCTCTTGTTTATCATTTTAACTCATCTGGAAGAGAAATGGATTCTCTGAGTTGTGTTTTGATTGCTAAGACTTGAAATGATGCTCTATGCTGTATGAGATTATTTTACCATTAAACATTAAGACATCTGTGTTGTGGCATGAAGATGCTGCTGTTTAGTTAGCTTTGTTATGGAGTCACTGCTGCTATTATCAGTAATGACACAGGTGCTGTGGCTTAGAGTGGCCATTCTTCCCAGGTACAAGCCAGTAACACTGTTAAAAATTACCACTAGACTTACATTTTACAGAAAAACCCTGGTGTTTATGGGGAAAGAAGCAGCCAGATTGAAGTCATATTTGTGTTCATGTCCTCCAAGGCTGACGACCGCACCTGCGAGCCTTGGAAACAAGGCAAATCTGGGCTGCTTGCCACGTCCTGATAGCCATGCTTGACCTCTGGTATCCTTCTCCTTCCTCCAGACCTGTTCAAACAAGTGGCAAGTTCCACTGGCTTCTGTGACCAGCGCCGGCTGGGGCTGCTGCTGCACGACTCCATCCAGATCCCGCGGCAGCTGGGGGAGGTGGCCTCCTTCGGGGGCAGCAACATCGAGCCGAGCGTCAGAAGCTGCTTTCAGTTTGTAAGTTTGTGTTGTGCTGGCTCCGAGTTTTCCCACTGGTGTTTTGTGTTGAGCTGTACTTCTGAGGAGGATTGAAAACCTGGGATGAGGGTTAGGATACTGAGGGTCATGTGATGGTAGTGGCCATTGGTGTATTAAACTGTGCCTTTGATGAGGTATATTTGAATTAGCTCAGACAGCAGGTAATTGTCATTGGGGCTTCTGTTGGAACTGAACCCTGCAAACAGTGTCTTTGTTGTGGCAGCTCCTGGCTTTACAGTTTTCTATTGCCCAGCAGTAGATAACTATTTATTGCTGTCATGTAGGTGAGCAGCAGTGGTTTATCTGAATTTTGGGCATGTACATACCAGTGACAGTCAGGTGCCCAGGGGAGCGATAGGCGACTGCCTGCAGTGCTGCCTAGGGGTGAGGAGTGCTCAATGAGCTCCTTCCACTCCTTGAATGGATAATACCAGTTTTCTTTTAAAGAGTACTGAAAGAATTCCTGTCCTGTCTGTTGAGGAATACACAAGCAAACTTGAGGCTCTTTTTCAAACTTGTAAATTATTTAATCTGGGGAAGGAAGAGAGTTAAGGGAATTATTCATCTTTATCATAACTACCAGCAGAATGCACAAGATGAAGACAGCTGCTTAATGAAAAGGTAGAGGAGGGGAGGTAATGTATGGTCTGTGATTAACTCTAAATGCATCTTCTACATTACAATGGAAGAAAGCTCTTTTCCCATCTCCTCACTGTCCCTGAGGGATTTTTTTGTTTGCTCAGGGAAGGGGGGAGTTGTTTGCTTTTTTGCCTGCTGCTCAAGTTTCATTATGTAGTAGTTTCAGTTCTGTACTAAGCAAAACACAGCAAGTGTTTTCAATGAATATTAATGCATGGAAGTAGACTGCTTACACACAATGACTATGAAAAGAATCTTAATTCTAAAATCATCACAAACTTCAGTTGTGATGGGATATTAACTTCCTGTATTTTTGACATTTCTTTTAACAGATTAATTCTACAGGATTTACATTTGACTGTTTCTGTCATTCATGTCTTAACCTTTTATAATTCTAATTTGTATTTGATGCCATTTCAGAATGAGTGTTTTATAGGGCTGTGTCCTGGGTGGGTAACTCATGCTCATAAACTGTGCACAGTGATGTTGATAGTTGTGTTAGATCCTGCTAGTGCTTTCAGGCCTTGACTTCCATGTTGAGCTTTCAAGTGACACCAACACAAAATTATTATGCAGCAAATCTATGGTAAAAACTTTGTACAAATGACCTTCCTCAGAAATTAGGACTCACTGGATTCTGTCATTTTCCCAAGTGAAGGTGAACAGCACTTTAGAACATCATTAAAAAACTGATAAGGAAAGTATCCTCAGAATCTAGCAAAACCATAGTTGTTTTTTTTTTAAAGAGGACTGCCATTCTGTGTGTTTCTACTAGGAATAAAACAATATAAAATCACAGTGATGAAACACACCAAACCCATTTTTTTAAGGTAGGAAGAAGACTCTTGGAGATGGTCCTGTGCAGGTCTGGGAGTTGGACTCAGTGATTCTTGTGGGTTCCTTCCAACTCAACTTATTCTGTGATTCTGTGATTTTGTGATAACTGTTTGTCGTGGTTTTAAAGCAGTAACTAAAAAAAATTACTTATTTCTTGCTGTGAGATATGGATTAGAACAAGAGCAAAACAGGCTTAAAACTTAAAAGGAATAAAGAAAGTTTATTAACAAAACTACAAGAATAAAAACACCAGAATAAACTTCCAGAATACTCTTTTATCTCCCACTACTTGACCATTCTTTTGTACACGTGACAACATAGAGACAGAAAAACTTCAGAACTTTAGTGGTTAAAACAGTCTCAATTCCTGCTAAAGTCTTTTCATCAGTCTTTGTAGAGAAACAGGAGTCTCCTTCTGCTAATCTATAGAGTTTTTCACAAGAAAACTATTTCTGTTGTAGTTTCTTATTTCCCTGATGCCAGCTGCCCGGAAATCTTGTTATCAGAGTTCACTCCTCCCATTTCACATCACTCTGAGGTGTGTATGGGTCATGAGTCTAGGGATGTCATTTTAAGGATGAGTTATTCAAAGGCAAAAGTCTTCTTCATCTGTCTCTGTGAGCTTCTCTGGAAACAGTTTTCTCATTGCCTCAAGCGGCCTCAAACCTTCGCTCAACTCTGTTCCAGCACCTCACTGTATCACAATTACTCTACTTTTTACTCAAAATCTACACTTTGAACACTCCATTCCTCCCAATATACTCTGTCATGAATTAAGGGAGTCTTTTCAAGTTACTATTGTCCATCTCCATAGCTTTAACAGAAAGATATTTTCAGCTTATAAAGCATCTCCTTATTCTCTCTTCCTCATCTAAAACTTAACTCTTTTCTCACTGTTTTTGGTGGTTTTATGATGTCTTTTTCATGTTGATTGTCTCTCTCTCTGTTTCTCTGGGAAAAAGGAGTAATCTGTACGTTTTATCCAGGTAGTAAAAGAATTAAAGTCTTAGAAAAGCTGCAAGAGTTCATGGTGTCAGGTTTCAGTCCAGCAGCAGAAACTGAAAACTAAACCAGGCTGGCCGGCTCTGCTTCTCCCCCCCCCACTCTCTGCGGCCTTGTCCGGCCTGGAAGAGGTGGGGAGCCACGACAGAGCCTTGTTACCTTGTCAGGGGCCGGAAACACAAAGAGAACAAGAGTGCTCTGACTTTACATCTTAAGGAGTTGTTCACAGGTTGATCCCACTTTCCAGTGGTCAAAACTGCTGCCAGTTCCCAGAAATGACCGATAATTGGTCAGGAGAAAAGACTCCCATCAGTCACCAGCAGTTTCAACTTCCTTAGCTCTCAAAAATATCTTAAAGGTAAAGTCACCCCATGACACTGTTTATTTGAGCAAAATGAGTTAGCAACTTGCTATTAGAAATGAAGACATGTCAGCAGCCTGAATGTTGTACCACATCCAGCTGCTGGCATTTCTAGGAACAGCCCGAGCACTGCTGGACACAACCTTTGGCAAGCTCAGAAATCAGAGCACCAGAAAACCTGAGGTTTCCTTCTCTTACCTGCCCTGAAAAATAGATTTTCTTCTTACCTGCAATAGGAGGAATGTCATCCTCTCTTTTTTCCTCCAGATGAAGCTTCATTTTAATTCTCAGAGTGCAAGTTGATTTCCATCCTGGGCTGCAGCAGAACAGATGATCTTCTAGGAGGGACAGAAAGGGGGAGGGAGGCTGAGACTAGGAGGGGATACAGAGGAATAGATGGGATGGAGTCCTAGGGAGAGGAGCAGAAATCCAAACATAGGGAAAGCCCTAATGAAGGTGAGGAAGAAGGAATTAAGGAGTGGAAAATAAAGATGGTTCTTAAGAAAGAGACAGTAAGAACAACAATAAGAATAATAATGATGAAGGAAGCAGTGTGGGTAGAATGAGGCATGAAAGAAAGGAGCAGCCAGGAATGGAGATGGGGAAAGAGACAAGAACTTTCCATGAGAAAGGGAGAAGGGGAACACTGAGACATCCTTTCAGTGTAGGATGGTGGGCACCAGGATCCACAGGCTGGGGGACAAGTACAGAAGTGCTGGTGGGGGAGAACACAGAGCAGCCCAGGAAACAGAGAGGCTGGAAAAGCTGGACAGCCAGGCAGTACTGCTGCTCCCAGCAGCCTCCTTTTACTGAAGCAAGATAATTCATTTTTGAAGAATATTATGGGGGTTCATTGTTTACATTACTGCATGGAAACTAATTTAAGTCTTTCTTTGTACGCCCACGTTGAGGAATGCTTCTTCTTTAGTTTCGGGTTTTTTCTTTACTTTCTTCTTCCTTCTTTCTTCTGGTGATGAAAAGCCAGCAATTTAATTGCAGTCATGTCAAAGTCGCAACAATTGTGTGCTTCAGAAATGGTTCTTCCAGCTCCCTTAGGTTAGTGCCCTGGCAACGGCCTTGTCTGTCTGCACAGCAGCAGAAAAAAAGGGGATGTTTACTGTTCCCACTGATAACAGGGGAAATGTCTCCTCCTTTTTGAAGAGTGAGTCCTTGGGAATGACGTTTGGGCAAGGAGGAGCCCAGCCCTGCTGTTGGCAGCAGCCTTGCCTGCTGCACTCCTCTGCTCCTGAGAATTGGGTCCCCTTCTGAGCTGCTGCTCCAGTCCTCCTGATACTTCTCACTCCCCCAGCACTGACTTTGCTTTCCGTAGTTTTCTTCATTTGCACGAAGGTGCTGGGAGAAGTTGTTGGGAGGAGAAGGATATCATGGGACTCATCTTTCCTATTTGGGGCAGGGTGTGTAATTTCTGCTTTGAGATTTTAAAGAAAAAATACTTTTAAGTTTAGAGAGCAAAGAGCTTAATCCAGTGACCACTTGAAGACTGTATAGTTCTGCTTAAGCTCAGAAAGCATCAAAGCAATCTATAGATGCATGAAAAATTGAGTGAATTCAGTGTTGCTTCAGTGTGAAAGGACTTTCCTTTTAGTTCTGTGATGAGTACGTTTTTTAAGTAAACAGGATAGGGAAATGATATGGAGTGAAGGACACAGAGTTTTAACAGTGGAAAATTATTAATATGCTTTCCTCATATAGTGTAAACAGGACCTAGGAATTCACATCACTGCCTTGGATGAGTTACTGTGACATTGGGACTTTGAAGAAATGTGATGAGAGAGCAGAGTGTAGCTCAGATGAAAATGTCCCTTGCCATATCGCAGATGTTGGATAGCTGGTTCTTAGTTATAAAATGCTTTAAGTATGCTTTTTTTTCCAAGGATATACTTGAATTAGAGTTGGTGTTAAAAGCTAGAACAGATGAAGCTGAACAGTAGTAAAATATGTGCAGTGAATTCGTACATGTATTTTTAAACCTTATTTTGCTTCACTTTGATGAAGCAAAGTATTTTAATACTCTGTATTATATAGAGTCATTACTTCATTACTAGATTTGTATTTGATCAATGGTAAGGCAAGATCAGCCTGCTTTCTAAAACCATGGAAGTGTGTCCAAATTTGGTGTATTTACTCAGGCAAATAAAATCCAAAATAGAGCTGTTAGTCCTTTTAGGTGGCATTGGAGTGTTACAAATCCTGGTCCAGGACCCTGAAAGTGACTTGGGCCATAAATGTGGTGATTTGAATTGCTTGGACAGTTGTTTCTTGAGGCATTTTTTATTGCTTTTATTTTTTGAGCAGTTAAGAAATACCATTACTGTGTATAAATAACTATGTACAGTTATATATACAAGTCTATATTACTCACAAGTGCAGTGTTACTGTTGAGGAACTAGATCTCTTTTAAGAGATACAGGCAGACCTTGTTTCTATTCATAGGATATTTCTTCTGCTGCTGGCTCTGACAAGAGAGAGATGGCCAAAGGGAACTAGCAAATCCTTCCTCAAGCTGCTGTGCTGTAAATGTCATAAAACAGCAATCCAGGTTTTATTTCAGCAGGATTTTGTGAACCTGTGCCTGACTTTGGAGGCAGTCTTGAAGAGTCCTGCGAGTGAACTGCTTTCAAAAACTATTTTACAGTGGTTTAGGGGATAGGGATAGAAGATGGTGTTCAAGTGTGGGTCATATAAAACATATAAAACACTAAAAACATTGACTGGCGTAGTCAATGCAATCAAGTGTAATGCAGGAGTGGAACACAAGGGTGAGGAGCGTTAGGTCTGACTCTGGGGAGACAGGGTGGCTGTTACTGGCCACTCTGCATTTTTAGACTTTAACAAGTTGTAAGAATCCCATCCCTCAGTTTGGTTTGTCAAAAAAAATGTTTGCTAATGTAAAGCTTTCCACCCAGGGTGAAATTAACAATTAACAATTAAATTAACAATTTTAATTTATTTCTGGTCAATTTCCTATACTGCACATATACAGAATATAGCTAATCAAAAATGCTATCAGAAATTTCTGCTGTATTATCTGACTCAGTCCAAAAGCCTAGCACATTGTTCATGTAAAATCCCAACTGTATTTTGTAGCATATTTCCTATTAAGGACAGACAAAGTTAATACAGCATAGGATGTTTTTTAAACTACTAGGAGGAGGAGGAAGAGGGAGGGAAGAACAAAAAATGCATCTCCCAAGTATTGCATAAAGATGCTAGCACCACCCAACTTCCTATTTCCCCATTGTTTCTGCAGAATAAATACTGAAAAACAGATGTCTGGAACATAATGAATTTGAATGTCCTCCATAACAAATTGTTACTTGTAAGCTGGAAAGGCCTTAATGAATTTTACTTTATGATTCACTCTGTTATTACCATAAAAATTGGGAGTTACACAGAAATGTGTTCAAGACAAGAACCATTAATATTCTTTACAGCTTGATCCTGTTGCTTTAGATATGAACTGTATGAATTCAGCCTTTTTCCCGTATGTAAAGTCTTCAGCTGCTGCCTTACTGGATTTAGAGATTATTAAAAAAATTGTAATAGCAGCTCGGGAGACAGTCAAGAACTGTCTGTCCTATACTGTCTGACCCTGACCAGCTTTTCTCCACGTGGCTTTAAATCTTCATGTAATATAATTCAGAACCAGTTCTGATACATTTTAATGCACCTAATCTCTCTGAGCACAGGTTTTGTACAGCCGCCATACGGAGCTCTGGGTAGGCAGCTATTGGGACTGCTGGCAATTGACAGTGACTGCAAAATTAAAATAGATCTAGGGTGTTACAGAAAGTCTTTCATTGCCACAGCATTTTCCCTGCAAATTTAAAGCAGCTACAAGTGGAGAGCTGGCTACAAGCTTGGAGCGGCTCATTCTTATTCTGACTGCAGCTTGCACTGCAGCATTTCTGTACACCTCATGTTTTTCTATTAGGAATGGTATATTAAAGAGATCTTATTAATTTTTTTTTTTTTATAGGCTAAGAGGACCTATGTATAGAAAGTGTAGTCTGCTAGGCAGGGTAATGGTTTGCCAGTGTAGTTGCTGGCTGAAGCTGGATCCCTCAGTGAGTCACGGAAATCCTCTCCCCTGCCTCTTTATTGCCCTGCCTTCCAGCTGAAAATATAGATGGTCATATTTTATAAACATGCCTTTCACTTAGGAGTTCCAGAATTAATTTAATTCGACTGAATTCACTGATGTGCTGTGGCAAAAGGCAGTATTCACTGTTCTGAACAAATCCCCTTTCCAGTGTTTACTAGACTTTATTGTGCTTTTGATATTCTCTTTTTTATTTTTGAGGGGCCTTCCTAAATTCTGTAGCTATGTGAAAAAATAGAGAACCAGGGTTTAATGTAGATGTCAGAAGTGTTTCAGCATGTATTCCATTTAATATAATCCTTTCCTAAATATCAAATTGTGAAGGACTTTATCTGAATAATTCTAGATAAGTTCTGATTTCATGTTTTCACCCCAAATATCCAAAAAAGGACATTTTTGACTATACTAGAAGTCCCTGTATATGGACCCCAAGTGTAGTCATAGGAGTTGTTGGATGGTTTCCCAAATGAGCATCTCTAGAAGGAAGCTCTGATCAAGAATCCTTGTTTCTAATGAACTAAAGTATTGCAACAGCAATTTAAGTCAATTTTAGTGCAATGCTTTATTCAGGGCATATTACAGCCTTTGTATTTCACATCTTTTTTGTGGGTTTCTGTCTGAAAGACTGCATTTTTCTTAGCCTCCAAATATTGATTAGTTAATTTGTTTGTCAAGGTGACAAGCAGTGTTAGATTTAAAAGAAAACAAAGAACAAAACTACAGCTAATTGGTTTTCCTATAGCTCTCTCTCCTGCAGATCAGTTGGGATATTTTTTTCTCAAAATTCATTGCTAGCATTTTTAGCGGAATAAGGTTTTAGCTAGATTATACTAAATTCAAATTTCGTGAGAAGCTGGAGAAGTAACTGAGAGCAAGAATAAAAATCTTCAGCACTCAATCCCCTATTCATCTTGGTCCATGTACATGATACATTAATGCTTATTATTTATTTAAATGCTTCAAATAGGTTTGGAACCACAAAGGAAGACAGTCAGCCTTGTGAAGTTTAAAATATAAAAGACTGGCCTGCTGAGAGCTGTATTTGAAAGCCTAGAGAAAAAGGAAAACAGAAGATTTAAATATATTCAGACCATAAATATGTTGTTACTGTGGGCAGCATGGAAGGAAATGTCTCGAGGAATTGGAATTAGCATGTAGTGATGGTTTAGAGAAACAGAGCAAGATGTTACCTCTCTTCATCACTTGGGCTGTTCCCTGTGTGGACACATCCTCCCTTCTCCCACCCTCTCCACTAGAGCCCCTTGAGGTTTCCACCTGATCCATCACCTCACTTCCAGCACTGAGACCATCTCCCAGGTTCTCAGATAACCAGTTCTGTGCAGGCTTCATGACACCCTGCACAACAGAGGGCTGTTTCCTGTAAACACTGACTCCATCATTCCACTGTTTTCCTTTAAATCCTTTTTCATGCTCCTTGCCTTTGTTCTGCACTGTTCTTTGCAGTGTCCAGCCTGCTGGTGCAGTGTGACCTCTACCAATGCACAGAGATCACTGCTGTCCCCAGTTTCCTCATGGATTTTCTCTCTTTGTTTTCTTTTTTCATATTGTGGGCACTCTGGGTAGAGATGATTTATCATTTTTTCAGGGGTGCATGATGCCTGGCTCAATGGGATTTGGCTCTGTGACTGAGCTTCCTTGAAGTTACCATGAAAGAGATACCTGAAATGTCACACTGGTTGGGATGGGACAGGATGGGATGGGACGGGAAGGCAGCAGAGGAATGGTTTCGTGGGAAGTGTTCATAGCTTCTTCTGCTGTTGGCAAAGAAATGAGTGTGGGATGTAAGACTATGAGAATCATATTTTGTAGGACAGAACTGTATTGTGTTTGCAGTCAGTGATGGGAAATATAAAGATCTGGTGACAAGAGGAGGTTTGAGGCATTTAAGAAGAAAGAGGATGTTCAACAACAAGTCTTGAGAGAGATTTGAATGATTTCCTTACGTATGCATTATGAAGAAAGGTCAGTGTGATAATGAAAGATGTTAAGGAGAAAGGAATTTTGATCAAAAGACATGCAATTTTTAGGGTTTGGATAGCAGTTTTTAAAATAGGTGAGAAGCAGTGCTATGCAGGCTCAGATAAGAGAGACAGGGAATGTGAGATCAGGCATCAAAGGCGATCCTGTAAGTGGATGATTTTCTCTGTGACAAAGTACATGGTAGTGCTGTCTATTGTAATAGAGAGAATAAGAGAAAGAGAGGTTTGAAATATTAATAATAGTTTTCAGTTCCTGGCTTGAAGGCAGGATCCTGGGGATTTTTTTTTTTTTTTTTTTTTTAATGAAGAGTTGGACTGGGGGAAAAGCTGGAGTATATTCATGGAAGTGATACGGAGTTGACAGGAAGCAAACAGCTGGAACTTTTAATTAGCTGCTGAGGAGACAGATCAGTTTTGCTCAGCCCCTGTCATTTTTCCCCTTGTGTTGCAGGCCAACAACAAGCCTGAGATCGAAGCAGCCCTCTTTCTGGACTGGATGAGGCTGGAACCACAGTCCATGGTGTGGCTGCCTGTCCTGCACAGGGTGGCTGCTGCTGAGACCGCCAAGCACCAGGCCAAGTGTAACATCTGTAAGGAGTGCCCCATTATTGGATTCAGGTACAGACTCCCTCCCTTTCAGCCACTTGCACTTCTGCTTGGTGGATCAAGAGCTCTGCCTGATTCCAGGCAAATCAGGAGCTTCATTTTGTAGGCATTTTGTTCTTGGAAAAAATAATTGTGATGCAGACATGAGGGTGCCGGGAGACTTGAAGAAGACAGTAGTTATCTCTCAGTTAAGATACGGCCCTTCCTCTGTTTCCCAGTCTTTCCATGCCTCAACAAAAGCATTGTTGGATTGCACAGCTAACACAATTTGCCTTACATTCAATGTGTCCTATGCAGTTGCATTTTCTAAATTGCATCCTAATGGGTTGCTTTCTGTCATGTCATAAAGCAAGGAAGTGCCTTGAAAATTCTCAGGCATGTAAAAGCTACGTGTGCACTTCTCATAGAAAGAATGTTGGTGGAACATTAACCTGGAGTGGGGGAAATGTTACTGGTCTATTTAAACATCTGGATTGACACTGTGGTTACTATGGCAATGAATAAGTCACTGTGTTGTAAAATGGCTGTGTGTTGGTGTGCCTGTTGAGAAGCCACTTAAGGGCTAAGTAAATACTCACTTTCAATTATGCCTAGACTTGTTTTATCACTTTGCTTCGCAATAGCTGCTTTGTATGGTTTCTGCCCTTTTCACACACAGTCTTCCTTTACCATTGGCGTTTCTCCTTCTATGTTACCGTGTTGTTTACAAAGAGCTTTCTGAAATTTTGTTTCTAAAACCCAGATAGATAACAGCAGAAAGCAGTGCTACACAAAAAAGCCATCATTTTGCTCCAACCTGGGAGCAGACGAATGTTGCTTTTATGCATGTAGTGGGGCAGTGCTTTCTGCCACAGTTTCACTGTGGGAAATGGGGGAAATTATGAAGGTATTTCTTGCTTTGTTTTGAATCTGAGGCTGTTGTTCTAATAGTCTAAGTTCTTTTCCTTTTACTTTTTATTCCCCATTGATATCTTAACTGGGAAGTGATAAATATTACTGAGGAAGAGCTATGGATTGGATGTTAGTAATTCAACACATCCACAAAGTCTAATTTTCCCATTCCCAGATATGGTTTATGAACTACTGTATTACTTACAGAGTTTTGTATAAACCAGCCAAAGACAAGTAGGTGGAATTGAAAAGTGCAGCCCTTAGAAATATCAAAGGATGGGAAGTGAATGGATAGCCTGTTGTAAGCACCAAAAACTCGGGAAGCAGACACTGGAGCTCTGTGTTTGTGTCTAATTTTTCTTGACTGATCTCATCTGCCTCTTAAATTTATATAACAAATCTATTATCATGATAGTAGAATCTGTCTGTTGCAGATTTTTTTCTCTGTCTTTGCAAGTCATTGAAACCCTGTGTACACACTTGACAAAAGGATACTGTATTGGGAGGCTTTTAGAAAGCTAATACTGTGCACCCAGTTCATGTAAAACAATGTTCTTTTGAGGTCGTTGTGGCTGAGCTGCTTCGTGTATTTGGAACAAGACAACCCTTATGCCTCCGGCACTTTCAACCACTTCAGCACAGCAGATACAACAGTTAGCTGCCTCATAGAGCTGATGAGATTAAATAATGGCCCAAAAGTGCATTTGGAGTTTTGCATGGATGGAATGCTCTACAGGAAAATTGTTTTTATAGATGTGCTAGGAAGGACACAAGGGGGCTGCCAGAGTGACTTACTTACTGATAGGGCATTACTTTTTTTGAATTTTCCTCCTGGAGGACATTCTGTTTAAGGAATCATGACGAAGAGCAAAAGATCTGAAGTTATTGTCATAGAAATAAAAAGTGTGGTAGTGTCTTTCATATATTAAAGGTGAGTGAATGTGTAGAAATCTTCACTGGTGCCCAATATAAGAAATTTTTTTGAAGATTGAGATATTTGACAAACATCTGAGGCAGCAGTACCTGTCCCTCAGGGCAGAAGAGCATTTCTGGGCATTGCATACCGTGTGACATCTCACAGAAGAGAATTTACTAACACAGCAAACTTGATGGGTGATATGAAGCAGTCACATACAAAGCTCTGAAGCCGTGAAATTTTCTTTTTTATCCTCTTTTAGGTACAGAAGTTTAAAGCACTTTAACTATGACATCTGCCAAAGTTGCTTCTTCTCTGGCCGTGTTGCAAAAGGTCACAAAATGCACTATCCCATGGTGGAATACTGCACACCAGTAAGTAGCTGTTTTACTGACCCTTACTGTCCCTTCTTAGGTAGGAAGGAAAACCTTCTTTTCCTGTGTGCAAGGTAATAAAGTGTTAGGACTGCTCTTCTTCCCTCCCCCAGTATTAAATCTCATTTTATATACTAAACATACCAGCAATTTTTTGTGCTTAGTCAAGGATACTCCAATGCTTTGAAGTAAACTAAAGTTCATTGTTTGCACAGTTCTGTGTTGTAATGTATTGTTGTGTGCTAATGACTTGTTCCATGTTCAGTGCTATAGGTCACTTTTTAGATCCTCCTGGAAGCCCATGATTTGTGTAAATACTCATTCAGATCTTGACTCCCAAGGTTTTCTCCACATCAGTGTGTGATTTTTTTTCTTCCTTTCCTCATCAAGTTGCTGCTTTCCCCCACAACAGTATGGTTGCATTTTTACGTTCTTCATTATTTCATGGTACCTTTGTATTGTATGATCTCTTGATGATATAAAATGCCAGGTCATGGTTGCAAGGTGGATTTCATTTCTGAAGCGGGGAAGGCACGGTGTTCAGTACAGGGTGCTGCAGAAATGGTGTGGTGAGGGTCTTCACCCTTCTTTCACAGCTCCCAAAAGGATTGGTTTTACATAAATATTTTTTTCACACCTGACAGCTGGCAAAGAAAATTCTGGATTTCTCTCTTCTTTTTCTTTTTGGCCTCTCAGGACCAGAGCAAAGGGGCATAAATTAGAGGCACTCTCAAGTTAAACTTCCACCACCTAGCAAGAATGAGTTTTCAGCTGCCTTTGCTATTGCTTGTGTTGATCTTGAAGCAGTGCACTCTGGTCAGCATTTCCTGGTGAGATAGGATTATTCCTACTCTTTCATCTGCTAGTAGTCATAAATGGTGAAAATAAAGCATCAAAATTACACTTGGAATAGCCTCATAAAATAATATGAACAGTCTTTAAATCTTCATCCAAGCAAAAATGCATATCAAGAATGCAGTAAAGACTCTCAGATTTTCTTAGAGACCTAAAAAAGAGAGAAAAAAAAATTATGCCCCTAAAATACTATAGTAAAGCAAGCTTAGTTTTTTAGTTAATTTTAACTTATGGATAGTTACTTGCATTATCTATCAGCTTTTACCTATCAATGGCCATATTTCCAGGGAATCTCTGCAAGGGCAGCCAATGCACATTTGCTGGCTCTTCGTCAGTTCTCGTTGGCGTTTTCAGCGCTGTCCCCCAGGGACGGAGGTTGCTGGAAGGGTGATTTGCCTGAACTGCTGCACAAGGCAGAGGGAATTGCTGGTGCTGCCTGGGCAGGTCTGAACAGACTTCTCCATTGCAGGCATTCCTAGAGCAGAGTCTCATGATCTGAGTCGTAGGCGGAGTGAGGGAGTGAGTGAGTGAGGGAGTGAGTGAGTGAGTGAGTGAGTGACTCCCTGGGAGCCTTCCTTCCACCTGAACCCCTCCTTCCTGGATTGACTGTGGGTTTGCTTTGCACTTCACTACTCTTATTATTGCTAAGAAATAACGTGGGAGATTTGTGAGTGGTGCACAGAGTGCACAAACCAGTATCTCCCAACTATTTTCTTACCCTTTTGATGTTTTGAGGAAAGAAAAATAAAAAAGGATTATGAGGTGCACCCCTAGCCTGCAGCAACTCATTGCAGTGCTGCGTCCAGCAGGTTTGTGTTGTCCCTGAAAATACAGATTACTAAGAGGTGAACGTGGTGGTGAGCAGAAAACCTGCCACCATGTCCAGCTTGCTGGATCAGAATAAAGAACCATTCACAGCCAGTGGATTTTTCCCTGAACTCCAGCAACCCGTGCTAATGTGCCGTGCCTGGCTGCACAAGCAGCCAGCTGAATTAGAGAAGGATTAACTGGGGTGGAGGGGGAACTGAATGTGACACACAGCAAGCCCCACTTCTTTTTGTGTAGCTGCTGTTACAAAAAATTTACCCAAGTATTGGGGTACTGAAAATCTACTGAAGCTGTGTCTAGTTTGTAATTGTTTTCTAAATGAATGAAAAAGTGTATGCAAGTGGCAGAGCATTTATCGGTCTTCCTCCACACTAATCTCTCATCATGAAATGCATTTTGGCAGATGCAAGACATGTGATGCATTCTTTGATAATATCTTTGCAATAATTTGATGTGCACACTGAAGTGTTCTGATATTTTTATTCTCCCTCCCTCTTAGTATCAAGAAATTTTTGAGCACTGCAGTCTTTAATTCTGCTTAGGGGAGTTTTGAGAACTCATGCTAAATACCTGAGGGATGTGATAATTTTCTCTCTCTTGCAAAAGGTTGAGTCAGAATAAGGGCAAGGCAGTTGCCTGGTTATCATTTAGACAGAAAAATTATAACAATTATTCCTGAAGGGAACACAGCTCAATTTATTGTTCAAAGATATAGGACTTTTAGAGAGGTTTCAAAGAAAGGATAGACGACAACTTATAGACTGAGATGTAAATGTAGGATGATTTTTCTGTTAGGGTTTAATGAACAGTGACACACAAACATAAAAAACACCTTGTTGGAAGGAAGTGTGTCAAACTGACAGACCTGTCTACAGCTGGGGATTCCACTCAGGGCTGAGGTCTGGGGAGGGGGGTTGGCAGGGCACGTTCTTAAACCAAACTGGGAAAAGTCAGCTGGTGGTAAAGCTATTCCTATGTGAATAAAAATGACTATTTCTTATGAAATAGTTTGGTTTCAGAATAGTTTTGGAACATGCTCAACCCATCTGCCTATATGTTGCTTTGATTTAAGAGAGCTGGGATGCTGAAACTCCACTATTTCTTCCTCATAAACCAGTTGCGCTGGAAATTTTGATTTGGATGATTTTACTCTGAAAATCATATGTAATAAAACATCTGTGGAGTAAATCAGAAGGTTTGGCTGAAAATAGCCTGTTCATCATCTTGTCCATGTAATAATCACATTATCTTTGCCTTTTTTGTGCTCCTTGAACATTTTTTAAATGGCAGTTGGATCGTATGAGAGGTGTCTGATGCTTTTAGTTGTCGCTAGAAGATATATTTTCTTCTTGGGATTCTTGTGGTACCAGCTAGATTGGGATGTTCCTGTGAAAACACAGCATTTTTCTGTTTGGTTGTAATAGAAAAGGTTCAGGGGAGAGAGGGGGGAGAGCAGTCCCAGGAAGGCTGAAGCAAAGAATGTTTCATTGCTGATACCTGAAAACACTCAATCCAAATTACAGTCAAATGCAGTAGAAAGTGTTCTCAACATCAAAAATAGACAGGGCATAAATAAATGGTTATAAATGGCACAGGTGAACAGCTGGACAGAAAGCTGTGCTTAGTCTATTTATACTGAGATTAAATATTAAAAGTTTTTCTGTGTTTCCTGATGTGCTCTGTGTGCTCTCTTGATGACAAGCTGGTTAAGAGCTCTCCTGGCAGGCATTGCAGATGGAATTCAGCAGAGGGAATTCCCTCCTCCGGGGGCCATGGGCAGGGAGCCACCTCAATAAATCACCTTTCTGGAGTCCTCTGGGTGGTCTGGGCACACTTCATCCCTCCCTTCCCCAAATGTCTTTACTTCTGATTAATTAAGGAAGGAATACTTAATATTACCAACCATTATCTTAGTTTCTTGAAAATACAAATGCTGCTGTACTGGCTTATAGGTTCTGCTGTGTCACTTCTCTGCCAGTCATTGCTTACACAGAGTGTTCCTGCCAGACAGACTGACTAGATAGGGAGCCAAATTCTTTCCAGCTTTACATGAAGCTCATAGGTCTTGTAACTATAGGCGTAATGTTTGCTTTTTCTGTTAAGGCTTTTCTGTCTTTCTGCAGATATTTTTTCAGGGTATCTTTAATTTTTCTACCTTTTAAAAATCTATGTATGTGTGTTTGAGCAGCTCAGTGAAGGTTGGCTTAACTGATAGATTCCAGCACGTCCTTCCCCTCTATGCAGATGGCGTAGGAGTCAGTAAAAATGTCAGAAAGATTAACTTTTCCCTAATTTCTTCCCTTTAAATTAGATAGATTGGAGGAGCAATATTGTTATGTGGGTCAGGAGGAACTTAATTTACTGTAAAAGATCAGTACTTCAGGGTCTAGTGTTTCTGCCAGGTTCAGAGAAGGGAGCGCAGCCTGACTGAAGTAATTGAAGTCTTACATTAAAATTCATCATAAAATTGCCTGATTCTTCGTCAGGCTCTCAGTAAGTCTTGCATCTTCACAGCAGACATCCTTGAAACTCTTCCTGACTCTTTCTGGTCTTTCTAATTCTACATTGTGCTCCTCTACTGGTCTCTACAGCAGCAAAGGAAGCCTGCTGCAGGGCAAGGGAGTAGAAAACTTCATGCAAATTGTTCTCTCCTCAGAGTATTGATCTTAAATGCCTGCTAGCTTCACATTGAACAGGTACAGGAAGAAATAACTGATCTGAGAGCTTTCAGAAGCTCTTACCTGCTTTTTTTTTTCCCTTTGATCAAAATACTAATGGCACAGAAGGCTGAGGAGGGAAACTGGAAAGAAAAGGTACCTAGAGACTTTCATAGATTGACAAGTCCATGAGATGGAGATGCCTGCCAAGCGTGTGGTAAGAGCTGGGATCCAGACAGTGAAGCACCCAGCTGGACACACAGACTGGACTGGCTGTGTGTCCTCCACTACAGCCATTTTAGTGCTGAACCAAAAATAGGCAGAGAGTACCCCCACAGCCAGGTGAGGAAATGACAAATTATGGTTTAATTATTGCTTGTCTTCTTGAGATCACCTGAGGTGAGGCATGAGCCTTTCAGGGGGTTTTGAAAATTCTCTTTCCCTACTTCCTCCCCACTAGCAGTGTCTGTGTAGTGCATTGTAAGGTGACAGTGATGGACAAAAAAAATTTGTGGTTCTGGGGCTCAACCCTTTGGCAGATCTGCTTGGTGTGATCACAGCTCTTCCAACTGACCCAGCAAAGGAAGAGGCAACTGAAAAACAGTGACAACCTCATGAAAGATGATTTCATTGTGATTTGTGGCTTTCAGACAACTTCAGGAGAAGACGTCCGTGACTTTGCCAAGGTACTAAAAAACAAATTTCGAACAAAAAGATATTTTGCAAAGCACCCACGAATGGGCTACCTGCCTGTGCAGACTGTCTTGGAGGGAGACAACATGGAAACGTGAGTAGCTCTGAAGTGTTTAAGTAGCAATTCATTTGGTACACTATTTGAGCTCCCCAGCTGGTGCCAACTCCTTTCACTTCCTAAATGCATAAAGCCTCTTTATGTCTTTCATTTCTGTTTACCTCGCCTGGCAGGAAAACACAAGCTGGGCTTCCAGTTGTCATTGCCTTTATCTGCTTTCACCTGTCCTTATACAGGAACTTCAGCTTCAGTTAAAAAAAAAAATACTCACAGTCTTACTGGCAGTCTTACAGACTTCTAAGTTTGATGTGCAATTTGGAGGCTAATGATACATTTATTATTTTTTTTTTCTTCCAAATGGGTATCTTTCCTTGGTTTTCTTTTTTTAATTAGGCTACGGTATTTGTGACCTTCCTAGATGATTTCTTCTTTTCTCAGCCTATAAATTAAGTCTTATTAAATGACTTTGATGTCTTCATGGGAAAAAAAGCAGTAATGATGCACATGGAGAAATCAATGACTTAACCCAGCTCCCTTTGGTTCTTTACACATTTAATCAGTTGTTTAATGGCAATTGCATGCAGCTTGTTCTCGCTCTTTCTCTTTTTTTTTTTAAATTTTAGATTCCAAGGTTTTTTTTCTCACTTTTTGGTTGGTTGTTCTTCACAGCCATTCATGTTGGTCTGTTGGATTTCTGCTTTTTAGTTATTGTGACTTTTTTTTTTAAACTTTCTGTAATTATTTTGCTGCTGAGTTTCTTCTGCCTTTCTCTTCACCTCCTCATTTTTTGTCTTGCAGTCCTGTTACTCTGATCAACTTCTGGCCAGTAGATTCTGCGTGAGTACTTTTGCTGAAGTGTGCTGCTGCTGCTACTGCTGCTGCGCTCCCTCACTTTTTCTTTTTGTTTATTTCTTCATTTATTTTTACATGAGATCATTTCCTTCTTTCTTTATGATTATTTCCTTTGATGCACTCTCTGAAGGAATGTTTTGATCCCAGATGAGTAGAATGAGATAAATCCTGGAATTTCCAGCAGTCATGGATTTTGTACTTTGTACTCTTTCTGGAGTATGTATTTTTCATCGAATTAACAGGGGTTTTGTGCAGACCTACTAATGCTTATCAAAGTTTGTCATTTAAAAGCCTGTGTTTCTGAATAAGTGTCGATCCCTCTGAATGTATACTAAATGCTTTTTGAAAGACAGAGATGGAACTTGATATGGATTTAATTCAGTTTTCAGGAATGACACAGTTTTTCAGATAAAGCTGTAATTTGGTGCTATGTGCAACCGTGCACACTTGAGTGCCCCATTTAATCCAGAGCTCACTGAGTATTTTATTACAGTCTTTTAGATACATTCAGATTTGTGAAGGCAGGTTGAAATGGGGAAATGCTTACTGTATTTTTTCAGAAGTTAAAGAACATGGGGTTTTCAGCTGTGGAATAGATTTTCATTCTTGCACCACTCCAGCACATGCATTGTCTTACTGTTGTAGTAATAGCCTCAGCATAAACTAAAGGTAGATATATATTTACCATTGTGGCATTTGCTACTTCTAGTGTTACACAGATGTTTCTAGAATAATGTTAAACAAGGATTAATTTTAATTCAAATATTGATAACTAATGAGAAACTAATAGATTTTTTATATTTCTATATGATAAATTGTATATGGCTTGCAACTCCATTGAACTTTTTGTAGAATAAACGAGTGAAATGTATACATTGGAATACTGATTTATAATTTTCATTGGGAGCACAAACCCTTGGGAAGCTAAGGGAAGTGTTCTACCTCAAGGAAATTTAAGCAACCAAGAAGCACATCTAATACTGCAAACCTCATATGGCTGAGAATTCACCCACAGAGAATGCCAAAAGTGTGGAGCCAAGCTGAAATAGAGGCGCTTTGAGCTTGAGGATGCACTTTTATAGATGCAGCTATGGATCTAGATTCCTTACATTTCAGAACAATCTCAAAGTCAAAAGTAACATTCAGAGAAAGCTTGGATCATGTGGAATACCATTGCTGTGTCTGATATAATATGAAATTAAGCTGTCATAACATGGTTATTTCTAGTTACTTGTAGTAATGACATTGTGGTGTGCCTACACCGATCGCTTCACACCAAAGGTTCGCAGTTATATACTACAGGGAGTTTAACTCATGTAATATCTGAGGAACAGGGTTTGTGCAGAGAGTTTGCACTTTTTGTCAGACTAACTCAGGTATCTTCTGGAGCATAATCCATCTGGTCTGACAACGAAGCAGAAAAATAAGAAATTAATAGTGGCTGGAAAGAATTGCCCTTAATTTTGTTCTGCTAACTTTATTTCTTTCCTTCATGCTGTAGCACTTGACCTGCAATTCAAGTTACCGAGCTACCCAGGTTTAGAGCCGTTTCTCGGTTACAGGGTGATGCCAGCTTCAGCAGACAAACCAGTTATCATAAAACTTCTCCATGTTTTCTACACTCATGCCTTTTTCTGGTGCCCTCATGCCAGTTTTCTGGTTATCCTTGAAGTGCCTCAGAAAAGCATCACCTGGCAGCACTTAGCAATGCTAGTGCTCTTCTGACACCAACATGTGGTATACAGGGAACTGTTTATAAATAGATATTTTTTTGTTGTTGAAAATTAATGGTTCTTACTGATTATTGTCCAGTGTTTTGTCCAGATACGCTGTTTGCCAGGCATTAAAGGGACAGTTCACAAATTGTGAGAATTTGTATCTTTTTACTTGAACTGTGATGGTGCAGTGATGCAAATACAATTTACTTGTTTCTACACTTTCAGGAAGCATCAACTAAAATGCTGAACAAAGAAAAGTACCCTCATCCTGCCAGCCAGGTCTCTGGGGGTGCAGGGAATTGCAGGAAGGTGGTGTTTGCCACTTGGTCGCTACTTGACTTGACTAGAACTCCCAGGCTGCTCCTGTAGACCCCAGCATGAACAAGGCAGCTGTGGAGCCCTTGTAAAAGGGGTGGTTATCTTGGCTAAATATTGGCTGTGCCACTCAGCCATCCTGCTGACTGAGCTGATTAGATGTGCTGGATATTTGTGCTCAGAAGGAAAGGGCTGTGAGCTCTAGCACAGGTGGCCACTAAGAGTACGCAAAATACAGTTGTTCTCAAGTTTGCTCAGAGCCTGGCAAAAGAACCTCTGAGCAGCTGAGTTCAACACAAAGCAATGCTTCTCTAGCAAGTCTGTTTTCTTAAGCAGACTTCTAAAAAGCTGTTTCAGGTATATCTCCCCTGCAGTATGTTCTGAAGCAGAGACAAACCTGGAATTGTAGATTCACTCCCTGCTTGCAGCTGGCAGAATCAGCTCCAAGTTACACAGCAACATGTTGTCTTTTAAAAAATATGTATTTTTATATATATTACACAACTTGGTCACTTTTGAAGTTGCAGCATAACTTCAAGGCAGCAAGGATATATTCATGCAGTCAGGCCTGACTTTTTGCCATGCAGTACTGCAAAAAGAGGCATCTCATTGCCCAGTAGGTCCCAACCAAGTGCTGTCCCAAATGCATGAGCAATGTCAGGATGAGAGGCACTGAGAGAATGATCCAATTCAAAACTGAAACTACTTTTAACACATATTTCCTAGTCCATGCACAGTATTAGCATCAACGTTTGTGTGTGTGATGAAAACAAGACCTCTTCTTTCATTGATGGCACCGGTTAAGACCAGCTTAACATCTGCTGTATGACAAAAAAATAGAAAAATTAGCGTAACTGTAATTTATCAGAAGACCATTGTTATCTTGTGCCATGATCCGCTGCTCTAAAGAAATGGCATCCTTTTCCTCTCCCTTCCCTTCACGTTTTTACACAGAATGGGATATCAAGTCACAGAGAAGCAGTTGCCCATCCACTGTATTTCTGCTGCACTGAGGAACTCTGTGAAACTGAGTATTTGTCCTCTGGTGTGCTGTAATGCTTGAATATGTGATGAGTAAAAGTAGAGGCCAAAGCTCATTTCAAAGACAAAATGAAATTTGTTCTATTTTGCCTATAATGTCTTAGAGGAAAAACTTTGCTGTTCTGTGAGATGAGATATTAATGATGATGAATTGTGTGTATCCAGCATATAGCTATGAATTCAGAAGGATCCTAATCTAGAGCCCTTTGGAGTCTGATTAGAAACCTGGAAGCTGAGAAGTCCTGTAGATTTACAGCAGGATTGTCAAACTCCTAACACAGGAACATTAAAAACCAGAAGATTATTACAATTTTGGTTTAAAACAAGTAAATGCAAAACTTGCCAGCTTGTGTGATGCAATACAATCAATTTCAGGCAGTCCCAGCCTGAACCACAGCATCCAACAATTCAAAATTGGGAGAAACTCCTTCCTCAGTCAGGAGTTCCAGAAGGAGAGTCGGCAGAGATGAAATAAAGGGCAGTTGAAATTTATATTGAAAATACAATTTTGTTTTTCAATTTATAGTTGAAAGGTATGAAATTGCCATACAGTTTGGGAAGCTGCATCACTCTTTGTTAGTCTGGGACCTCACCACACATAGATTGGCTAAATCCCACGTTGCAGCAAAGGGTGCCATCTGAGCTGCATAGGCAACATTGTTTAATGTTGATGTTTTCCAGAGCTGAGGCTGTAATTGATGAGAAAAGTCCTATGTATTGTTTTCATCAACAGAAAACTGAAGAAGACCCCATGCCATCATTCAGGCAGAAAACCCAACATAATGCAGTGTCCCCCTGTATAACACACTGAGCTACCGCTGAGATTGCAACTTTTGAAAGACAGGCAAAATCATCAGTGTCTGCAGTGTGTTATTAAAGGCTAATTTCAGACATTTTATGCTTCTTGTATTTATTTCTAGTTGCTTGTGGAATAATTCTTAAAGGCACTTTTAAGTGGGATGTGCTGGAAGCAGACACTGGAGCAGGGTGGGAGGCAGAGGAGAGCTTCCCAGCAGGACTTCCGCAGCCTGTGCGTTTGAAGCAGAAATGCCAATGAAGGAGGCAGGTGTGAAGGGAAAACCAGGGTGAAAGCTCTTCTGTAAATCCTTTGGAAAAAGGCTTCTTTGGGAGTTGGTGTGAAGAAGAATCGTGGCAGCAGATGGATTGCAAATGGTCAGGATGCCCAGTGTGGCACCACAAAACATTGCACCGATGGCTTGAGGAGGCACACACAGCGCCTGGACTTCTAACTTGCTTTTTATCAAAGGTGGCATAAGGCAAAGAGATGTGAGGGTATAGGCATAGCTAAGTGTCTTTTTACTTTTAAAGGGGTATTGTTTGTGATTAATCAGTGTTTTCTGCCTTATAGGCCTGCCTCGTCCCCTCAGCTCTCACACGATGATACTCATTCACGCATTGAACATTATGCTAGCAGGTATGAGACCAGCTGGACATTAGGCAGATCTTTCTCTAAAATTACTTTAAAAAGAAAAAAAGAAGAGCTAGAGGCTACCTGAGCACTTCTTAAAGAAACATAAAATTTGGGGTTTTGCTTTACAGGCTCTGGGATGCAAGAGCATCGTCTGTGGTTGCTGCTAACCAGCCCATCCTAACTTGCCTATCAGAGAACCTTTGTGGTCAGAATTGGTCGTTAGGTCCCTTGGGGTTCTCATTAAGCTGTACATTCAGTTACTGATATTTTAATATCAGGACCTGTGGTGATAGGACAAGAGGTAGTATTTTAAATGGAAAGAGGACAAATTCAGACTAGATGTAAGGAAGGAATTTTTGCAGTGAGGCTGATGAAGCACTGGGAACAGGTTGCCCAGAGAGGTGGTAGATGCCCCATCCCTGAAAACATTTAAAGTCAGACTGCACAGGGCTCTGAGCCACCTGTTTGAGTGGAAGATGTCCCTGCTTAGTGCAGGGGGTTGGACTGGAGACATTTAAAAGCCCCTTCCAACCCAAACCCATTTAGGATTCTGCATAGGGTTTAGTTTTTAATATGGACCCTGATATAACAGTACAAATGAGAAGAGCAGAAACCTCCAAACTATCATATAAATCTCAGGTGCCATTATAATACTAACTCACCTCATGAAATACCACAAACAGGATTTTTTCTTGATTTGGAGTATTAAAGTAGTTATATATCACTGCTTTAGTTAAATTCGCTGCTTTCATACTGCTCCTAAGAATCAACAAACGGATTATTTGTGCAAATAAGAAAATGTTTTTCCACCAAGAAAGTAAATTTTCAAGGACTGAGGTAGTGAAAAATAGTTATTCTGGCCTCTTTCTCTCCTCCAGTGTCACTTGATCAGGAGAGGTGTTTCTGAATTATGCAGGACGTTTAGGAGGGGCTGAGTGTGAAAATTAATGAGAAATGACTGATCATTACAGTTTTGACAATGATATTGCCAGGTACAAAGCAATTTGTGTAATCCCCTGGCATCTTAAGGCTTTTCTTTGATTTTGGAATTAATTAACGAAGAGAAATTGGAATAGAACCTCAGAGAAAGAGCTGAAAACTTAGCAGTGAGTTTAGCCAGGCCATTGTAACAATCTTTTGTGATAGCTTATTGCAAAACCTTTTGGTAATCAGCAGCGAGTGTAAATTAATTTGAGTTTCAAATTCATCAGAAACATCACGCTCTTTAATTCTTTCCAGAATGTTAGAACAAACAAAGTTTTTGAAAAACATAATTGGTTTTAATGAGTCTTGGTTTTTTTCCACAGGCTAGCAGAAATGGAGAACACCAATGGTTCTTACCTAAATGACAGTATTTCACCAAATGAGAGCATGTAAGTAGGCTGCTTTCATGGTTTTGACATGTATTTTCTAGGGAAGATTAATAACTTGTAATGAAATTTTCTAGAGCTGAATTTGCATGGCCATGTATCACATCTGGTTCAATTTAATCATGTGCTCATGTCCTTTAAATTTGTATCATAGTGTCTGGATCAATGGTTTATAGCTTAATACCAAATTTATACAACAAATGATTGATACCTTCAAAATTAAAACCACTAATTTATTTCCAAAAAATACTGATGTATTCAGCAAATAATTTCCATATTCAGAATATGGTCATCATCTGATGAGTTCTAAGGACAAAGATTCAAAAATCCCCCTTCTATCCTAGTGCAAGCTTAATCATGGTAAAATTGCTGTACGCTAAAAAATGTTGGTGTGGGAAAAGTGTCATACAAAACATCAGTGAGGCTAAACAGAAACCTTTGGTCTATAAATACCTGAAATTCATTGCAAGAGTGAGCCAGGAGGGACTGATCATCACTGTGAGATACTAGCAGTAGTAAACTGTAAGTTAGACAGATCAATGACAAGCATTCATTTTATTACTTTAAATGTAGAGTTATAAATAAAAGTTCTGATTTTTAAGAAGTAGTTAAATCTGATATCTCACTAAAGCCCTTTGTGGTTTTCCTCTGATAATATACTTGGTCTTGTTTACTCTCTGAATAAAAGGACGTAGAACTAACTGTGTATAATGTTTCTGAAGACAGCACAGAAGCAGCTATGTCATGGCTGTGTTTGAAAATTTGATCTTGGTTCATTAACTGTGTAGGAGAAGCCATAGCATGGATTCTAAATCAATCAGATATGAAAACCTCAACTTCTCTAAAAATGTTTTTAACTATTCTAAATGATCTCATCGTTATCACAGTTTAAGGGATGGGTTTTTTTTGAAAATTCAGAAAATTAAATTTTTAGCAGTCCTTTACAACACAGAATTCTGGCCAATTTTCATTCATTTAAATTGAGATTCCAAATGGATAGCATTTTATGAGGTTGACTGAGCCTGTGAGCTCATGATGTTCTTGGATAGTGTTAAAGTTGTTTCTTTGATTCAAAATAGTTTCTCTTTTGACTTGGAAGGACTGTTGCCTACAATTGTTGCCTTTGAAAGAAAAACCCCTGTAGAACCAAGTTCATTCTTTTAATATATTTGTAAAAGGGGAAAGTTAAAATGTCACCTCAAAACTAATATAGATGAAATGTTAGTATAGTTTCTTGTAATTAATGAAAACTTTAAGCTTTGTTTCCAAGTAGTACGTTCATTTGGTATTATTATGGATGGTAGTAATGCTCTAATGGATGGAATTCTGTGTTGTCCCACTGAAATATTTCAGTGCCCTTGTCACAGAAATCATGCATATACTGTATCTCTTGTATTACACTTCTGTTTTACTGTTCAGTTCATTTTTTGATCAACTGGAAGTTGTATTGTCATGATTCAATTAGTAAGTTAGCAATCCACTTTGTTCCTCAGTTTGTACTATTAAAATGAGAATAGAACTGTGCATTTTGAATTTTGGAAGAAATATTATCCAGATGGATACAAATTGCAGCAAAATCAAAGCTTACCTTGAATTCAGAACTGTAATTACTTCCATTTTGCTTGTCAGATTATTCTTAAGTATAAACTTGCAGGGTTTGGATTATTTGGCTGATCAGTACAGGTAGAGTGATAGATGGAAGCAAAGAAGGCAGGAAATAAAAACACAATATATATATTTATATATCAAAAAATGTTTCATTATGTAGTGTCACTGCAATGATATATAAAATATCTGTGCAGGCTGAAAATCACACAAAAAGAGTATGCTTGTAAAGTGACATTATACTGCAATAGTTATCTCACTTGTTCACTGTTAATTCACTTAACACCCATAAGAGTATTTATAAATGCAAAGCAGTGGTTTGAAGGAAGTCATAGTGTTCCATGAAAAGTATAAATTTAGGAACTGGCAAGCCTCTCCTTTTGTGAAAAATTAATAATTCTCTTTTATGAACTAATGTTAATGTGCTCTTCATTGCTTTGGCTCTCCTGCAGTCATAAAATTGCATCATTAACATTTTCAGGAACAAAATGAAAACAAGGAAAATTATAATTTTTGAACAATAACAGCTGTTCAAAATGCCTGTTAAATTCTGGTTTAGAAGCATAACAGGAAAAAAACCTAGACTGACTAGACTGAATTATTTTGTTCTATGCGATCTCCAGCAGCAGTGTCATTTTTATTGACCCTGTCTTATGGTGTCAAGGGAAACCTTTCATGGTTTCTCAGTGACTGCTTGTGTAAGTTGCATTGCTTAGGGCTTGGATTCATCTCCTTAGCACCTAAACCACACTTAAAACAATCTGTGTAGTTCTGGGAGGTGATCGAGGTCTTCAGAATTGTATTTCCTTTTCTCTTCTAGAGATATTTCTGTTTCAGATGCCAGACAGCTTCAGGGGCAATAGAAATAGAAAAGGAGATCATATGTATTAAACAGAATATATTTGTATTCTAACAGTGTACATCACTTTTAAATTTTAAAAAAGTCAAACATATGAGTGGAAGATAACATACTTCCATTATATTAGTTTAGGGGTTTTTTTTGTTTACCTAATTTAGAATGTTATAGAGAAAAATAGATAAATAAAACACACACTTATTACATAAGGAGAGGTTGTAGGTACAAAAATAAATGCATTGGCCTTGCTTGAATGACCCTTCCACAATGCAGCTCAGACAGCAGAAGATTGGTTTTTTTTTGCAAGTAAATTCCTAGTTGAAGTTTGTCAGGAGAGCTGAAGTTGTCAGCTGTTGCAAAACTTGGCTTTAAGTATCTGAGAAGCAGAGAGGGAGGGAGGTGGTCTCTGCAGAGAAGGAAAATTACCAGAGACTCAGTGAAACAGGTCAGCAGATTTTGCTTTAAGGTGCATCGCTCTGCTGTTGGTTACAAAGAGTTCAGCAAATCTCTTTGTAAGAAATGAGAGACTGGGAGTGACTCATCTCCTCGTATTCACTGTGAGGTTGAAAAGAAGGAAGGGAACAGCCTGTTTTATCCTCCTCTGTTTTCCAGCGATGATGAACACTTGTTAATCCAGCACTACTGCCAAAGTCTGAACCAGGAGTCCCCCCTGAGCCAGCCCCGAAGCCCTGCCCAGATCCTGATTTCTCTGGAGAGTGAGGAAAGAGGGGAACTGGAGAGAATCCTCGCAGACCTGGAGGAGGAAAACAGGTGGGTTATACCACCAGCTGAATTTGAAGTAAGAAGTCTGCAAAATCATTATACTGTACAGTTAGATGGAATTCAGTTTGGTAAATTTTTTTGGGATAAAATGAGTTATAAAACTGCATTTTCTTCAGACAAATGAGTAATTTCATAGAGGGTAAAGGTTGGGTCCTCTTAACTTTCTCTTTGTTTGTTGTTGCTTGTTGCAATTTCTTTAGTCTTTCAATACAAAGTATCATTTACCACTTCTAACTTAAAATTTAATTGAAGTTATCTTTATTAATCACCATAAAAAAAAACCCAACTGGATACTTAAAGCATCACAGCACTGCAGTCCTCTTTATACTCCGTAATCTTGGGCAAGCAGCACAAAAACCAGAAGATGCTGACCCTGGAAGATTGGTAATTAATTACAACTGTCAATTACCAAAACCAGACTGTAAGATACAGCTCATTTAGTTCTACCAAAAAAGCACGGGTTTGTGTGTCTTTTACTATCTTCAGCTTTTATAGTGCAGTCTATTGACATTTTCATAGTCTTTTTTTCTTGCTTCTGTAAAAGCTAGGTGCTTCTTACATTGGGGATTTAATGCACTAATCATTTACCTTGGGCTTGTCAAGGAAATAATGCAAGAGTCAGCAGTGTCATAGATCTTCTCTCCATGTATGTCTTCTTTGAATGGTGCTAATCAATTACAGTGGCTTCATCAGAGACTTTTTATCAGGAGGGCTTGGGAGAATGGAGAAGACGTAGGAAGATGTTTCACACAGAAAGCTGTAGTAAACAAAGCTCTTGCTCAACTGAACAGCAGAGAGATTTTGTTTGAAACAAACCACAACTTCCTACTACATAGCACATAAAGCTCAAGTACTTTTCATAGTGGAGAAAAATCAGTATTTTGAAATAAGACATTATATTTAGCATGTTCAGGATTGTAGCTAAGAAATATCTAGTAGCTAGTATAATACAGATAAGATAGCTTCGTTTTCAGGAGATGGATGTTATTTTTTAAAACAGCATTGTGTAGTGAATCATGGAAGAAGGGGAAAAAATCATAATGCTTTTCTCTCTGTATACAAAATAAGCTGCCTAGCAGAAAGGAGGGTGACTTTTAAAGCAGACTAGTTTTAGATTAGAAAGGTAGTATATGAAAACTAGTACAATATGGAGCTAGATAGGGAAATAAGCCAAAAAGCCCTTTGGGAGTTCATGCCTTAAATCTCTGCATGGGCTTTATTGAATCTAGCTGTTACTGATAAAGGATGGTAAAAGATCTCTGGCAAGAATTACACCTTGAAAATACCTGTTTGGAAGTTTGCCAATTCTGGGTTAAACTAGAGCTGTAGTCTGTGGAGGTTGGTTGTACTACTGGAGGCACCAGTAAAGGATGGGATGCCACCACAGGCAGCCTTGCCTTTTGTGGGTGCTCAACACAACAGGCACAGAGAGCTCTGTCTCTCTCTCACAACATGGAGGTCACACTGCTCTGATTTTCATTGGTTATGACAAAATCATTACTTTTGTCTCTGCCATCCACTACAAATAACTTGTGCATAAAATGTGAGATAGTTGCTGAAAAGTGAACAAGTTTGTGTTGTCCTGGTTGCTTGTCACAGACAGATAGCCATGATTTTATGGATGATGCACTGATTCCTGTTTAGAAAAATAAGCTCTTCAGACAGGATCAGTCAGGAGGTATTCATGTAACTCACCTACTTTTGAAAACAGTCTTATCCCTTTCGATTTCTGTTTCCTAGTTCTCCTCCACCAAGTTTGCGCAAACTTTTCTTGGCTTTTTCTTGCCAAAGGTAATCAGCAACCTAACACCTTATTCTTTGTGTGAACCTGGTTCCAGTGGGTGAGCACGTCTTCCTTCCCATGCATATCCTAAAACATCCTCCATGTAAACTTTTGTTACTGCCTCAGGTGAAACCATTCCTTTGTTCCCGGGGTGCATCTCCTTGCCACTGCTAAGCTGGATGTGGAGCCCTCTCCTGCCCATGTCGACACAGTTCCTGGTGCATACACTTGTGATAACTTCTGAAAACTCAGGTTTAGCTCTCTCTGCTGTGTCTTGTACACTTTTACAGTAAGAGTCAGGGCATGTTCTGTCACTTCTCAGCAGCTCCCAGGAAAGCAGCCACAAGTGATGCCTCAAGCATTAAGTACCAAGAAGAAGCAGTGCTGTGATACTGGGAGCACCTCATTGTCATTTCTCTTTTTCTTCTGCTCTCCACAGTTTCCTGCTTTTCAAAAAAGCCCTTTTCTCTTTTGCTTTGTCTCTTTTGAGCTGTTGATTGAATTCTGACCTCCATTTGAGTTTCAGCTGCAGTTTCTGGCCTCCCAAATATTTCCATCTTGACTTATTACTTATATAAAAAACACTCTTTGAAATTGTAATTCTAAGGTTTTGCTTTTGGACAGTTTAAAAGCTCTGTTGCCTATTTTGAATTCTTCTGAAATGCATTCTCTAACTTACAAACTAACCTAGCTGTGACATGGTTCTGACTGGGGTTTTGTCAGTTCCAAGGACCTCTTGTTAGATATTCATTATTTATCTGCTAGCATTTTAAGACCTTGGTGCTTCTGTAGCTTGTAAGTATGACTTCCTTAAATAATGTATGGCTAAGATTTGACTGCTAAATAATTTATATTTGTTAAAATGTGAGCATTTTAGAGAATATATTCAATGGCTGAAAATGTTTTATTTGAGTTTTTGGTCTTCAGGCTTATGCTGAGTTTTGCCTCACATGGAATATTGTGATAAGACCATTTCTGTATTCAATAGACAAAAAGCAATCTTGCTATTGAAGGCATTATTACTGTATTGCAATATAAAAGAAAAACCCAATTATAAAACCCTCTCAAAAACTATTTCCTCAAGAGTAAATGTATTTCAGGGAGAACAAAGACAAGTTTTTGTTGTCCATATAAAGGCAATAAATTACATAGGTTACACAATAGGATAGGTAATAGTGACCAGGATGTACTGTAGTGGCATTAAATAGAAAGCATGTGGTTCTGCGGTGACAGAGTCAAAACTTTTTGCAAAAAATTAAAATACCTTCCTGCTATTTTAATGAGCCAGGAAAGTGGATGCTTGCTAATATTTTAGTTGAACTGAGGTCTTGGATGTAAGAGGGAGGCTTCTCTCATGTTCTCTCCTTCCCAGCTCTGAGCTGTCCTGCAACAAGAACCAAGTAAATGAGATCTCCAGCCAGAGCTATTTGCCATTCCTTGGCTTTTCCTGACTTGCAGTGGGAGTGCAGTGGGCTGTGTGCCACCATAGAAAGCACTGACACCCTGAATCTCAAAGCTGCCCTGTTTCAGTGTTCCTTCAAATCTGAAGAATGATGAATGGCCTCCTCACATAAGTTCCTTCTGTATAGTAACCAACAGCAAGAAAGTGATGCATTTCTAAGCATGCTGTGGCTCCTTTTGGTATTTGTTTTGACATTGAAGAAGGGGAACTAGATTCTTCTGAGTGTGAAGCATCCTGAGTAAACACTGTCACTCTAGTGAGGGACAGGGGGTAGGTAGTTCAGCTACCATCTTTGTCTGTTTCTTCATAGCACTGATTTTCTGTAGAGAGATGAGAAATAACATGAATTCACAAATTCTCAATTGCCTTTGAGAGGACTACTCAGCAAACAGAGTCCACTAAGATTTCTGTCAGCAGGCAATTAATGCTGCAAGTGATAGATGTGATTAATAATTCATGAGCTCTTTACTACTCAGCTCTGTACAGCTGCATAAATCAAGGTTACACTGCATGCTTCCTATGTTACTTTTCTTCACAAATGCCTCAAAGAGTTGCAAGCATTGTAAATGGAATATATGGGGGTTTTTGAATATTCTCTTACTGAAGAGGGTTCATTTTCCCAGTGATGAGTACATGCAGCAAAACAAATTGTTTGTTTGTGACAGCCAGATATCAAAGTCACCCAGCCTGAGCTGTGGTGGAGGAAGGTGAGGTTTCCATGTACTGCCTGTGCTTGTTCAGTTGCATTCATTTAGAGAGGAGCATGTTTGTATCTCCCCTTTCTCTTATGTCCCATTTTATGGAGAAAGTGTCATAGTGCCCCTCCTCAGGACCCTGAGGGCTGTGGGCAGTGTCTTGGGTGCCTTGCTCACAGCAGCAGTCCTTTTCACCACACAGCTTAAAACTGTTCCAGGGGAAAGAATAAGAGCCTTTTGTTCTCTCTTAGGATATTCTTACAGCAGTTTTCAAATTCTTTCCTTCTTTTTTAATTTTCAGCTTTTTTCCCTTGTGTTAATACACCTCTTCATTGCTATATGTTTAGATCCCAGTTATGATATTATTGATTGTGTGCACTGCACATCACTCTTATGGCTCTGAAGCTACAATGAATCTCAGTTCTCTGGATGGAGGACTGTGTAGCTGGACTGAAAAGGTGCTGCTAGAAAACTCAGTAACACAGGTGCACTGGGAAAACCCACATGCATCCTTCAAAATTACATTCCTTTGTTCCAACAGTATTACAGTATTTAATTACAGAACTCCCAACAAGACTCTGGTTGGAAAATAAGCAATATCTTTTACATGATTTTTTTTTTTCTATAAACTTTCAGAAAGATTTTTTATTTTTTTATTTTTTTTATCATACATGACAGGGTTTTAATCTGAATTGCTTTCTGGTCCTTTCTTGTATTTTAGTACCACCATTACTGGAAGGACTTCTCTATATTGATAGAGGTGATAATTGCAGATTTCTTTGTAGCAAGGTATCTGATAATGTCATTAGTATGACCAAGTGCATTTATTTAGTTTCCCTTAGGGTGGTGTTTTATCCTTTGCTTTACAGCACTTCAAACTTTAGAGTGTGCTGTTTGTAGAGTATTGCTTGTATTGTGCATCTGGGCAGTTCCTCATGGGGTGGTGATAGCTGCTGTCTATGGCAGGCTTCATGATCATTCCTGTATCAGCTTTAGTCAGCAATAACACCACGTGTGATGAACATGCTGTCACATTCATTCCTATTCCCTTTTGTATTTTTATTAATTATTCACCAGTTTGTTCAGCTAGAAGTATCAGAAGACATTAAGTCAGGTGAAAGACATAACTTACGTGACAATATCTATTCCCAGTATAGATAGCCCTGTTTTTTTCTAGATAATTTTCATGAACTTGAAACTCTGTATTTCATTAAAACAAAAAACTTCTTTGGAAAAAAGAACAAACAACTCTCTAGAGTTGTCCCTCTTTGTGTGGGTTTTAGGGAAAGAAATCTTGAATTTTGTAACAGCCTGAAGTTAAAAATTATTAGCTGATGTTTTTTAATAATTTAAAATTTCTGAAGAGGATGGATCATGTAGGTCAGACATCCCTTAGGGATTGTGTTGGGAGGGGTGCCATAGTCCCAGGTTAGGACATGTCCATCATGCAGCTGCTGAGGAGCACAGGGACCTTTGAGGAACAGTCAGTGGCTTGTCTTTGTCCTTGGCATTGCTTTCTCACCCGTGTGAAATGATGCATCCTGCTTTAGTTCTGGTTACAATAATGTTCTTTTAGAAGTGGTTTTTTTTGGGAGGTTTCCGAGGTGCTGTTAAGCTTCCAGACCAAACTGTCAGAGTGTGTTGTGGTGTGCAGGCAAAACTGGCAAAAGGTGTCTGTTCTCACAACCTCAAGAGCAAGTTGGAAAAAGTAAAATCTGGGTCAGTGCTTGTGATGAGCAAGCAGTTACCAGAGTGTCGAGCTGTATTCCCCCCTCTGGGAAACTGTAAAAAAACATCACAGCAACAAAATCCCAGTGCAGTTTTTTAGGCCTCCCTTGCCTATGAAGTTTCTGCTACAAGTTACTATTTTTGCAGTTTTGGATTGTTATGTTTAACAAGGTTTTAGTTTCCTACCTTCTGTGCTTCCCCTGCTTCTGTGCTTTCCTGTGCTTTCCCTGCTTGGTAGATTTTTTTTTTTTTTTCCATGTGGAACACAATAGATCATATTAATCTATGGAACGTTTCATTGAATTGGAGTTTTATGAAATAAAAGAACAAGGTTAGCAGAGCCATAAAGTTGCAGTAGACAGTAGCACTCCAGGCAGGACAAAGGTGGAAATTACAGCCCCAAAAGTCAGTGCAGTTCAGTTTAAAAGACTGGATCGCTAATTCTCATCTTCAGTTGATAATTTTAGCCCTAGGCTGGAAGTGCATTTCCAGATTTGAAGAGAGCAGAGTGATACGACCTGACTGACAGCCAAGTTCTGTGTTTTCCTCTGACTTTTTGTGTGGCTGCCCCTCTGAGGTTTCTCATCTGTGAAACAGATCAGCCAGCCAGGTGGCACCCACTTTGGTTTAGTGTTTGTGAGGTGCTGTGATTACTCTGAGTCCTCCTTTAGCACTAACGCCTCCTCAGGTGTAGCCATGTGTGGAAGGGAACTGGCAGTCCCACATCTGCTGGGAAGGATAAAGCGCAGGGAGCTGAGGGAGGGCTGAGCCCAGGACCCTGGCTTTGGGAGGGTGTCAGGAGCCTCCTGCATGAGGTGCCCTGGGAGGGAATCAGCTGTGAGTTCTGGTGATGCTGAGAGCCTTCAGGCAGGTTGAATCACAGATCCATCTAATCCAGACCGTGCGGATCTGCAGGGAGTAAACCCACAGGTGATGGCTTCGGGACAGGGAAAGGCAGCTGGTGCAGGTGAGCCCTGAGAAGTGAGACACATCACAGCACACCAGAGGAGGTGTCTGGTCACTGCCCCTTGCAGAGACCATAAAGCTTTTTCCCTCCCCCTTGTCACTTGCCAACAGGAACCTGCAGGCAGAGTACGACCGCTTGAAGCAGCAGCATGACCACAAGGGTCTGTCTCCACTGCCGTCCCCGCCGGAGATGATGCCGGTTTCTCCGCAGAGCCCCCGGGATGCTGAGCTCATTGCAGAGGCCAAGCTGCTTCGCCAGCACAAGGGCCGCCTGGAAGCCAGGATGCAGATCCTGGAGGATCACAACAAACAGCTGGAATCTCAGCTGCACAGGCTGAGGCAGCTGCTGGAGCAGGTGAGTCCTCAGGCATTTCTTCTAGGTCTCTGAAGAGTAATTTTCCAAACAGGGTGTGAAGCGTTATCAATAACAAGGACATACCAAGAAATCATATCTGTAGAGGCGAGTCAGAGAAAGGTACAAAATTGTTTTACAGGCTGCAAGTGAGAATGTGGAATCAGGTTTCAGTGTTCTCATTTAGTTTTCTTGCTTGTTCAGAATTAAAATGCACTGGTTGCATGGATGAGTTTACTTAAAAACAGACTGAAAATTGTGTGTATTCATGGAATAAATAAAAATTAGAGATATAAAGTAGTGAGCTGTTAATAGCAATGTCTTACTTTTTTCTTTAATTTCAGCCACAGGCAGATGCCAAGGTGAATGGTACAACACTGTCATCTCCTTCTACCTCTTTGCAGAGGTCAGGCAGCAGTCAGCCAATGCTTCTTCGTGTAGTTGGCAGCCAGACTTCAGAAACCATGGGTAAGATAATGAAGCTTAGGTTGTAACAAAAAATTATTATGTCCCATTTTCCAGAAAAAAAATCCTTAAAGACAGAAAACACTTTTCCGTTTAGTTCAAATGAAATGAAGTAGACGTTTGCAATGATCTTCAATGTCATCTGGCTTTTTACACTTTGCATCTTCACTATGATTCAGGCTTTGCTTTTGATTGTGATGCACACAGTAGCTTGGATATTTTGATATTAAACACAAAACACAGCCAGGGCTTGACTGCTGAAAACAAATGCTGCTGAAAAGCTAACTATTCTGTTCAATCTGACTTTCAGTTATTAGGCATGACATGACTGATTTAAATGTACATAATATTAATTATGGCTAAGAGACTAAATGAATGATTAGTCATCCCCACATTAAATGATGTGATCTTATTTTTAATACGTTGTGGCTCAATCAGTAGGATGGAGCTGTCACTCACAGGCAGTTCTCATCTAGTGGCTTTTCTAAGTATCACATCAGATGTGATAATGAACATCATAAGAGCTGTGGAGTAAGGTTAAATAATAATATTCTGTAGCTGGAGGTTGGAATTATTATTTTGGTGCTTTTAGTAACTGCCATGTGGTACTTTGCAAATTTCCTGTCTGTTACATAATTAGTAAGTATTTATTACCAAGCGGCAAGGATTTTCAGCTAGTAAAAAAGCAATCAATCTTTTCAGCATCTTTAAGCAAATGCACTTATATTAGTTCAACAAGATGATGTTTCAAGTCTGATGATAATATTCAGCTTCATACAGAGAAATTTATTTTATGTATATTAGTGAGAGGCTTAAGTGAGAGCTTTTCTTTCCACTGCTGTTAGTGACAGTGTCAATGAGAGTGAGAAATTTAATGGGAGGGCACATTCTGCTGTGTCTAAAGTGCTGTTGTGGTGGGAAATGCAGCTTTTGGGGGGGCTTTTTCTTCCATTCCAAGTGTAATCAATAATTTCAGCCTATGACAGTATCAAACAAGATGGGTTCTGTGCAATCTGCAATAAAAAACATTAAATAAATAGTACCTTTAGAAATGCTGAAGTTGAAATCCTGTGAGTGAAAGTACAATCACAGGTAACAGGAATTTATGGAAAAAAATAAAAATGGACTTTTCATTAAACATGTTACCAGTGGGGAAATATTTTGCTCTGTATGCTATACACAGAGTAGATAAAATGTATTAGTAGTGGTGTAATCTGCATCAGTTTTCTAGAGAAATTTCATTAATTTCATCACATAAAATACATGAATTAAAATACAATTAAAAGAAAAAATAGGAGGACAGTATTTCCCAGTATTTTTTTTTAGTTTTATATTTTATATTTCATTCTTTAGTGGGACAAAATACAAAAATTTACTTCTCATTTAAATAATATAAAATTACTCCCATTTACCTCACGAGACTGGAATGAATTGATTAATATGACAGAGTCATATAAGCTGCTAAAACTTTTTAAAGCAAATGTTTAGACATAACTTGATTTTATTTGATTGGTTTGATTGAGCCAGTATGTGGGAGGACAGCGAGCTGTTATCAGTGGGATCATACTGAGACTCAGCAGATCCACACTGTTGGCAGCAGGGAGTGGAGCTTATAAAAAGAATTACTAACTGGGCTAACAAACCGCAACTAATTCAGTTTGTCAAGTGTCCTTTCACACCAGAAAGCTTTGCTTGCTAGGCTCAGAGTTTTCTGAAGCACAGCTTAAAATACTCTTGAATTGTGAGGAGAACCAGAGTGGTGTTGTAAATAATGCTCCCATGCAGCAACCATGTGCCCAGGAATGAGGGAGATATGATTTTTGAGAAAATACTGAGGATCTCTAGGTGTCTCAGGCAATGAGGCAAGGTAGTGGTAGCTTTTATATGTTCTTCTCTTTAAAATTAGACCTTTGTTGTTTTTTCACTTGAAAACCCACTGCACTTTTGTCTTTCTGCTTTCCCAAGGAGTGATTGCTATGAAAGGTGTTCCACCAGCAGTGCTTTGGTAAAAGCAGTGACCCACTCAAACCCTCATTTACAAATTGAACTTATTCCTTGTTAACTTGAAGGACACCTGGGCAAGTGGAAAAGTTCTGCCTTTCTCCTCATGGAGTCCCAGTGGGCAAGTCCTTATCCTTGGCCTTTTTCACCCTGGCAGAGTACAAGCTGAGGAGGTTGTATGAGGCAAGAGGCAAGGTTACAAGTGCTCAGAAAAAAATCATCCAAATGAGGAAACAATCTAAAATAATTTAAATTTATTATTAATTTATCATTTCATTTAAAAATCATTTTGAATAAAAAATACAACATTTTTGAGTGTCAGCAGTTGAGCTCGTATCAGCACTTATGAGGACATTTGGAAATTGGTACCTGTCTTCAGGTCTGGACCAGGCCAGCAGAACCACTGCCCTTTCATTGTGACCTTTAAGGCCAGGAGGCTTTCTTCAGGCTGATAAAATTCTCAGCCTGGGTAGAAGCAGCGAGCTCTCTCTCTGCATTTTCACCTTGACATTCAGCAAGGGCTGCAAGGACATTGCTTTTGCTGAGACACCTCTGTCAGTGCAATGCCTGATGTGAAAGTAACTCATGGTGTGAGTTGATTTGTGTGAACCCAGCGCCACTCAAAAGCCGAACATGCTGCAAGCAGCCTCAGCAACTATTTTTAGACAGTTAATGGAATAAAAGAAGCTGATACAAAGACCATCATTTATATGAATTAAGTGCTTCTTACAGACACTCTATCCCACTTCTTGTGCTGGAGTGGGAGGAATCACTCTTGGTCAGAAATAACTCTTGTTAAACTCCTGGCTTAAATATAGGTAGCCCTGAAATACTCCTTTCATATCCCTTTTTCTAGGTTTTTCACTAGCATGGAGCACCTCAACGTTTAACAAATGTAAATGTTAACAGAAAATGAGCCAGTTTTCTACTCAAACAGGGCAAGACATGTTAGAGTAAAGGATCATTAAGTCATTTTCATAAGAAGTGTGTAACTCAGTTATTACAGCAGGCAAAATTGCTTTTGTGTTCTACTAGAGATAAAAGACATCTAGTAAAAAAGGAGAATCTCACTCAAAGTATATCCTTTAGGTGTATTCTTTTCCCAGATGCTTATTTATATTGGAGGCTAGGATCTGCATTAAAAACAACATATGGATTTTAGTTATATGAAACCATAAGCAAAAAAAAATCCAGTAAAAATAAAATGTATTGAATTTCCCATTAAGCCACTGCCCTATAATCAGGTTATAGAAATTATTCAGTGGGAGAAATGTATTTCGCTTTATTAAACTGCTGCTAAACCCTTTTACAGTACAATTGAGTGTTCTTGGAGCGCCAATCTGATGCAATTAAACTGTCAGAAATATTAATACTGATGCAGATGAGAATCTGGGTTTCTACTCATTTGCACAGCTAGGCAAAGCAGTGCCAACATGAACCCAGCACTATTAGAAAGCTGCTCAACAGCAGCACTCACAACAGCAATTCCTTTTTCCATTAATAGAATAAGAGAAGCTGAAACGATGAGTGTCATTTATGGGATTAGATGTTCCTAGCAGACATTTTACCCTACTTGTTTTACCAGAGTTGATTATTTCTTAAATCCCTTTTTGCGAATTAAAATAGTGTTAATTGTCTCAAAATCCTCATTCAATTTTCCTTAGAGCCTTATAAAGAAAGACAACGGTAACAGTCAACAAAATTCACCTTTGTAATTTTTATTGTACACTAAGCAGAAAATGTGTCTGAGTGAACAGCCCTAGCTTTGGGGAGGAGTTGGGCCATAAAACTGTTAGCACAGGCTCTCATGCAGGGGTGTGGATTTGCTTTGCAGGTGAGGATGAGCTGCTCAGCCCTCCCCAGGACACAAGCACAGGTTTGGAGGAAGTGATGGAGCAGCTCAACAACTCCTTCCCCAGCTCCAGAGGTGAGCGCTGCTGCCTGTGGCAGATGAGAGGGAAGAAGATAAAAGTGTTCTGTTCCTTGATGTTTTCAGGGGGTTGTATTTTGGTATCAGGCTTTTTGCCGCTCTTTGTTTTCATTTTAACAATAGCTGTAGAGAAACCTGTCTTGTTTAGAGTGGAGGAGCAGCCTGTTCCTCCTTACCTTAAGCTACCTCCACAGGTAGTCCTTGCTAGATATGTGGATGAAACAATGTCTTTGTGAGACTCTTTCTTCCCCAAGTATTTTCTTTGCTTCCTTTTACCTTGTTTCTTTTTTCACAGCTTTCCTTTTCAGTTGATGCCCTTGTTGATTTATTTTCTTAATATATGTCTTAGCACATTTTCTGTCCTTATGCTTCTCCAAGACTGTGGTTTGAAATAATATTAGAGTTCAAAGTCAAAATTCTCAACCATGTAGCCCTCAGGTACAGAGGGATGGAGGAAAAACGAGTGGGGTGCTTGTTTGTGCAGCACAGGCACATACAGCCACATGTTCATACAGCCACAGCCTTTCTTTCAGTGTTTCCATTTCTCTCATTCCTGTTTGCTAAAAATAGACATTTGTATTACCAGGATTTATTTGTCCAACCTTTTTTCATTTATTTTCTGAGCTGAGAAGAAAATACTCTGCTGCCAAGAAAAATGGCTGAGGTTCCTAGCAGGAGATGGGAAGTTTGGGATATTGGCTGTTGCTGTGAAAAGAGGCTCAGTCATGAACCTTCTTGGCAAGAGAAAGCCTCATTATTGCCAGCCTGATAAGTGGATTTGAGGGGGCATAGACTTCCTGCAGGGCCCTTGCACAAGTTTCACACATCACCCAGAGATTCTTTAGGAGATAAATGCTTTAACCGTTGTACTGAACTTTCAGTGGAATCAGGTTTTCTCCATCCTTGGCTTTCAAAACAAGTTCAGCTCTCACCAGAAACCATTTGTGAGCAGTGAGTCAATATAAACTGTATAAGGTCTCATGCTATAGGTCAAAAGATGGAATAATTTAGAAAGATCTCATTGAATAAATTCTAATACAATAAATTTCCAACTGCACTCAGCTCCACCTCAACATTACATAAAAAAGTCATATGTCCAGCCCTCATTTTGCCAAGATAAATGCTGAGAGACAACAGATGAAAAGCCTTTCTAATATTGTTATGTAGATTAAAATGGACTTCTTTTTAAAGTTGCTGTGTACACAAGGTTACAACAGACAGTGTTTTCTTATTAGTGACCATCATTAGTGTAATATGTTGAACGTAGATCTTGCGCAGTCACAAGTATGTATGTATCCCAAGTGTAAAAATATTTAGCAATTGTGATATCTAATTTGTATTCACAGGTGATGACACTGGCAGTGTTTCTTTTTAAAAACAAGCTTAGTTTTCCGTGAATAGGAGCAATTTATGAAACAAAATTTAATGAGATATTTGAAATAGAGTGGTTCATTTCCTGTGTAGAATAAATAGGTAGAGGTCAGTCTGTTAGACATCACCTTCTGCTTACTGAGAATAGCAAATGTATTTTTATCTTATTAGTGAAAAATAAAAAGCTTCATGAACCAAACTGAGAATATAAAATTTAGTAGGATAATGAAGTAAAATTGATAAGCTCAGATAACATTTTAATTTTTTGAATTAAGCTGTAGCTTCAGATTTTCATTCTCACTGTGCAAAATGTGGTCATTCAGCTAGAGAGAAAGCATGCATTCCCTTATTTTGTTTCTTCATTCAGTAAGTGTGTTGAAAACATAGTAGATGATCACAAGCATCCACAAAAGGTATTGCAGCTTATGTACTTCCCTGTCTGACTAGCAGCCATGGAGAACAAAAATACTTCCTAGCTGGATGGAGGGCTGTGGGAGGGGAGGGGAGGGGGCACAGCCTTTGACATGAGTCCCCCTCACCCAAACCTCGAGAGGAGCTCCTGGTGCAGCAGCCAGGAACAGGCACAGCCCAGCAGAGCCAAGCTTCCCATGGGACTTTGCTTTTAGGTCTTGGCCAAGGCACTGCCAGGCTGAGCCAGAATCTGCCTCTTCCCCTTTCTTGGGCTAGACAAAAAGATGAGTCCAGCTGGGAAGGAAACTTGTTCCGTTTTTTGGGAATTGTACCAGGTTTTGGCTAAAGAGATTAGGACTTCAATTATGTTTCTCTGTTCTGCATATATCTTTTGATGTATTTGCATGAATGCCAGGTTAGTGTAATTCCTTTTGGCTGAGGTATAGGAATGGTCAGGCTCTCTGTAAGAAATAGTTTGTCCTACAGCCAGTGCAAATGGCTTTCCATTCATTGGTTGGTAGAGGCTGCTGAGAGCTTATGTAAACTTCTGTTACTGAAGTTTTCTTCTATTCCCAATTTAATAATTCAGTTATATTCAACTGCGTACACAAAGTTCCAACATCTGATGTGCTGCAGCCTCATGGAGACTTTCATTGTGACATGAAAGATGCTGTGGCCAGATTCCACAGCCATCAGGGACCTCTGATTTAAAATTTTCAAGACTGCAGGAAAAAGAAAAGGAGGCAGAGTTGATTGGTCTCAACAAACTACTGAATCAAGAACCTTTTTGCTGTTGAGAGGTGTAATCTGTATCTCAGATTTCTAGTCTTTAACAGAAGATCAAAGTGCAGCTGCAGAAGAGTGAGAGCAGTTTGGCAAAGTGGCCTGAGAAGAGGGCATAGTGTTAAAGGACTTGGGCATGGTGCAAGTGAAATTTTGTTTCTTTCCAGTACAAGTTGCATTGAAACTCAGGTTACAGGTGTGAACACCTACCTCAAGTAGGTCTTCAGTAAACAGAAGAATAAACCCAAACAAGCAATAGCATATATCTATAAACAATACTTTTTGTTATATTGATTCTCATTAAATAGAACTGAAAAATTGTCAGATACCAGAAATGCAGTTGTCCCAGTCTGCCATTCAGAAATAGGTTGTGATAGAGGAGCTGAGGGAGCTGGGGTTGTTTACCCTGGAGAAAAGGAGGCTCAGGGGAGACCTTACCACTCTACAAGTACCTGAAAGGAGGTTGAAGCAAGGTGAGGATTGGTTTGTTCTCCCAAGTGTCAAGGGGTAGGACAAGGTGAAATGGAGAGGTTTAAATTGGATATTAGGGAAAATTTCGTCAGGAAGTGGGTTCTCTAGCATTAGAACAGGCTACCCAAGTGTTGAATCAACAGCCATGGATGTATTTAAAAACATGTAGCTGTAGTACCTGGGGACCTGGTTTGGTGAGGGGCTCAGCAGTGCTGGGCTAACAGTTTGACTCAATGGTCTTAAAAATCCTTTCCAACCTTAATGATTTTATGAAATAATATTTTCTTTGTGGCCTGTAAAAATAAGCATGTTAGATTTCAAGCTAAATATCAGCATGTCACAGCATAGGGAGTGGCAGACCTTTTGAATCAGGGACATAATTCTGGGTGTCTTATTGCCATTAGAATAACAACTTGGAGGAGTTCAGGGCTGAACAAGCAGTGAAGAGAGAGAAGGACTGAAATTCTGTGCTTGGCTGCACAGATGTGTAATTGAGCATCACAAACATATTTAGCCTAAATATTGTCAAAAGCACCTGAAGAGTAAGACTTGCTCAGATTGGGAAATAGTTTACTAAATCAAGTAGTGGCTCTTATTTTGGAGTTCTGAAACAAGGCAATTAAAAGCAATAGTAATTGTCACTCACCTGGAGATAGATTCCTTAAGATTACATTTTCAAGCTTTTGCAGCACAAAATTGTTTTTAAGAGGGCATCAAGGCTTCATAGCATCATTTTGAAAGTATTTTAGAGAAGCAAGTGTGAAACAGATTGTGTCATAGACCTGCACAAGCGTACCTCAGATGCAACAACTTATACCTTTTATAGGGTACCATTTCATTTTTTTGTTTCTTCAGTTTAACCTTTTGGCAGTTCTTGGCATTTCCTAAGGAGAACAGGAGTTTCCCGCTCCTTGCACAGCTGGCTGTTGGTGCCAAAAGCTGTTTCATTTCTGGAGAGAGAAATTCTGCTGAATACCTGATGATTTCTGTCCTTAAGGAATTTTTCTTTCCTTTTAATCTAAAAGGTTTCCTATCCACTCCTCTTTTACTTTGCTGCTCCCAGCAAATTCACAACTGCTGCAGCTGCTTCAAACAGCTGCTGTGCTAACTCAAAACAGATGTCAAAGCCAGAGGTCTGACATTTAGTGGAAATCTACCATTAAATGCCACCTCAGTGGTTTATTTGACCCTGCTCAATAACGGGCCACAGAAGAAAACATTTTCATGCCGTATTTGTGCCCAAACTACTAAATCTCCAGGGAATTGGTTCACAGTTAGAAAGTAAGATTTGCAAGCCAGTATTTTCAATGCCAGATTCATCTCACCTGCAGCACTGAGGGTAAACAAGTCACATCACTTCAGGTGGCTCTCATGGTGGACCAGGCTGAGTTTTGCAGTTATGGTTTCATGGCAAATGCTTTCTGTGAATAAAACGCAGAGAGGTATTTAGGGGCAGAAATTCTTAAACTAACAAGCTGGTGAGAGACCTTCACAGATTTGCAATGCTGGGCCCCTGCTGGGAGATAATGAAGAAGTGGGAGCCAAAACTGGTTAGAAATGAGGCCATGATGGCTTAAAAGAGCTAAGAGGCCATGACATAATGTGAGAACATTTGGACAGCAACTGGTCCTCACAATTTCACATGCTTTAACACAGTTGTGGTGTGGTGCAGTGAAATTGCAAGATCCCACAGCAATAAATGAATGGCACTAAGAATAGCACCCTTTTTTAGGAGGTTTTTTTTTTTATCTCAGTCACATTAAAAGACACCAGTCACATTGTCTCCTCTCACTTGTGCATCAGCCAGGCTCTGTCATGAATGGGACTAACATCCTAACTGGAACTAGCAACTTTCAGCACTACAAATAATGCAGTTTCTCTTATTCTGACAGCAGAATGTCTCATGATACCCTGGAGTTACTGTTCTGTGGAGTATTCTGGAAATACTCTTCCATTTGAGATGCCCTGGCCTCTCCTGGATTGTGTCACCTTCTCTGTGCTGTGGTCCTGCATCCCACCACAGTGAGCCCAGGTGGCTGAGAGCCCTTCTTGCTCCCCTTTTGCACAACAGAACTGATCTGGCTGAGCTTCACTGCAGATGGGACGGTGGTGGGGTGGACTAGGGTCTTCCCTGTTTTATAATGTCCAGTTCTGGTGCAAACTGAGAATATGGTAATGAATTTAATAAAACTTCAACAGATTTTTTTTGTTGTTGTTTTGAGAAAAAAGGCTCTTTTCAGACACAGATGTCCCTTTTGTGCAGCCTGTCCCTTTCCTAAGCTCAGTGAGAGGGGCAGTGCAGTGGTTGCTTTGTGCTCTCTGTTTTGACATGGATCTGCAGAGAAGTTTTTGGTGGTACCTCTGCTTTCAGGTCTGATGTGGTCACTTGCTGTGTACCTTTGATGTGATGCAATGCCACGTCACTTTCCAAAAAAGAATAAAAAATAAAAACTCTTCTATTTTGTAAGGGCAGGAAATGTTGATTTGAGCAGAAATAATAGATAATTAAGTACCCACGGATTGCGTATCAGTATTTTGATGCCTTACAGAACACAAATTTTCAGAACTGCGGCAATACAGGCAATCTTCTTCCTCTGCAATTTATGCCAAACCATACTCCTTGCCTTAAAACTTAGAAACACACATTCATTCATATGCAAAGAGGAAAATAACGTAAAATCCATTAAACCCTTTTTAATCTTCCTCCAGAAGAAATTAGCTGTTGCTGTAGCAGCGTGGATCTTTGCTGCATTTAACAAATTCTAGGGCTGATTACTCACCACAGACTGTCCTCACCAGCTGTTTTGTGTGGTGCTGAGCTACCCCAGTTTACCTTCAAATGAGTTCATTTTCAAGCAGAATCCAGTCTGTCTCATGTAGATTTAAATTAAACACTGTGTAGCTGCAGTTGTAGGTGCTTGTGCAGAAAGGAAGGCATTTCTTAAGACCTCCAGTGTTTTGCTTGTAGGCAGTTCCTTTTTTCTTCTTGACCCAAGCTAATTTCCTGCTGGGTCCCATTCCTGCCCCAGGACTCTTTCAGACCAAGCTGAACTATGCTGCAGTTTCTGGAATCCTTAAGCTGACCTAATCCCTGGGGCTATTCCTCAGAAAAAGACCAAAGTATGCAATAGATTTTGCATCTTCTTTTCCAAGGACTTTCTGTTACATGATTGATATTGGTGAGATATTCTCATCTCCCCTTTTAGAAAGCATTTTTTTGGAATTTGTGACTCCTGGTAAAAGTGCCAGAGGAGGTCTCAGGCTGTGTAGACGCTCATGTAAGTTCTAGAAGGTTCGGCAGGCCTGTGAGGTGGAGTCCTTAGAACTGAAATGACACCTCTCCTGGCCTTCAGGACCTGGTACCTCTGTGCTGCACCAGCACATGTGGTACACACATCACTGGAGTAGAGATTTCCCTTAGGAGCAGAATAAAAATCCATGTGCAGAACACATTGTTATTGAACCTATTGCTATCATTTTTAACAGGAAGTGTGCTGCTGGGGAGAGGGAGAGGGGCAGGAAGGGACTGAAACTTCCTCTGCTCAGTAGATGGTAACCTCTGCTGTCCAGGCCCTCAGAGGCTGCCCCACACCTTTCCATTGCCTGGAGTCTGTAGGAGCTGTGGCTCAGACCTGTGCTGGTCAGTGATGCCATTCCTTCCTCTGCCCTCTCCTCTCCTGTACTGCCTCTGCTCAGCTTTGCTCTGCTGTTGGCCCTTGTTCTGCAACTTGTGAAATACCCATAAAGCTGTTTATTTCCTCTCTTCCCTTCTCCTGCAGGCTGCCATAGAGCAAAACTCGACAGCAATTAGGTTACTGTTGTGCTGACTGGTGTGTTCTCCCATATGTGTCTGTCTCTCTCCCCAATGTCCCACACATCTTTTAAAATTGCATCCTTTACAGTAGCTCTGGGGCAAAGATCATCCTACAGCATCTGCTGCAGTGACTTTCTCCCTAGGACTGCAAGCCTGGCCACGGCAGAGCTGCCAGTAGTGTGACAGTGACAGTGGAACACTGCTTCTGGAGACAGCGAGGCTGTTACTGGCTGTGTGGTGGGCAGGTGGACAAAGGGGGGTTTCTGCTGTTAACACCTGACTTTCCTTTTCTAAAAACAAATATGCTATGAGAAGTGTTTGAGAAGAATCAGCATGATCAAAGTACGGCTTCTGTGAAGGCTTGTTAGGAACATCTTTGCAGCTAAACGCATTATTGACTCCATTTTGGTAGTACTTGAATGTGATGAGATACTTTCTCTTTTTTCCCTTTTTTACTTGAACTTTTTTTCTCTGCTTCTCCCTCCGTGCCCTCAGTTCTACCCTGCTTGCAGGTCAGCATGTTGCAAAAATATGTTGCAATATATTTATCCTAAATGTGAGCATGTTGCATTCCAGTGTACTTCTGTAGGTGTGAAATATGTGTGTACACATAGGCATGTGTATCAATGCATACCTCAGTGTATGCAGGCCACAATGCAATGTAAAGTGTCGGGGTAAATTAATTTGATGTTGGATTGAAATGTTTTTACCACTTACACTTATTGGTAGAAGTGAATTCAGGTCTTGTCTGCAATCCTTATTCTCAACTGACAGATGTGCAAGTTGGTGTTAGTTTTCTCAAGTGTTTTTGAGAGGTTAAACCAAGCCACAGTTACAGATCTGTTGTTGAATAAATCAGCTCAGAATCACCAGTGGATTTCAGTGCACTTTTCGTCTTTGTTTAAGCAGAAATGCTTTTTTTTTAATGTTAAATTTCTAAATGGAATTGAAGTGTCTTTTACAGTATAAAATATATATTCATGTGTGGTTTGTTTTTTTTTTCCCTTTCTTTCTGATATTTATTCCACTTCCTCCCTCTGTTCCTAAAGGAAGAAATGCCCCTGGAAAGCCAGTGAGAGAGGTTAGTGAGATGCAGGCTCACTGCCGTGGCTTCTGTTTGTCACAGCTTGCTTTCTGTGCCCAGCATGTGTGTGACACAGCACGGGGTTGCTTGGGTTTGGTGAAGGGTGGGGTGGTTTTATTTTGCTTTATTTTGTTTGGTTTTGCTGAGTGCATTCCCCATGTGTGCTGTAACAGTGGTGTACCTCTCAACTTTCAGTGGAGACAATGTCAGCTCAGGGATCTGCATTTTATTACACACTCCCAGAGGTGGAAAATCGGGAATGGGGGGGAGAAAATAATACATTGAAATTAAGCCTCTGAATGATAAAAGTTTTCAGTAAATATGCTGCAGTCATTGACTTGTGCTCTGTTGCTCTTGTGTGTGAGCACAACAGGGAGACTGAGGTCTCTTGCTGTTCTGCTTACAAACTCACAGCTATATTTACATATGTTTGCCAGTATACCAACCATTATCTCCAGTGATTAAATCGTTTTTTAATAATTCTTTAGAAATACGAGAGTTGAGAGGTATAAGAGATTCAGGTGTTTTAATTTCCTGATGTACTATTGCAGAATGAAGAATGCTACTAACATTCACCAGCTCCACAGTGTTGTATTCAGCAATGCAAATGGGCCATGGTTTTCACTGTGCACTTCGGACATGGTTGGTTTGATGCAAAATAGGTTTTGGAATTTGTGTGTCGCTGCTCATTAATGGAGGAAAGCATTTTGCACTGTGTTGTCACAGCTCCTTTGAAAGCATTTCCAGAGAGCCTTGATTTTTCCTCTGTGAAGCTGCTCTTCACTCGCGAGCCAGATACAGCGTTTGAAAGATGCATTTCTAGTGAAAATTATTATTAAAGATAAAATATTCAGAGACTGCCTGAGTGCAGTTGCAGTAGCTGTGAAATGACCTTTTCTGCACAGAAGACGTTTGGTGTGGATGAGGCAGAAATTGAAGGGTAACCTGGTTTGCAAACTTATGCTGGTACAGAGGGAGGGGCTCATGGAAGCAGAGGGTACTGGGGTTCTTAGCAGAGCTGCTGTGGACCCCCAGTCACTGACAGGGTACCCTGGGAAAGCCAGGATTTGTCCTGGTGTGGTGCCTTGAAATACAGAGGTTCTCTGCTTTGGCTGTGGGCTGGGGCAGGTTCAGCTATTTCAAGGTATAAGATCTTTGGTGCAGATTAAGTCTGTCCTTGAATGGCAGGTCCTCTCATATGGATCAAAAAGGCACCAGCAGACTGTACCAATCCAGAAATTTTATAGGCAATACTTCACATTCAACCCTTTTTTTTCTCAGCTCATATACTCTGAGAACTGTTCCCCCATTTAGCAAAACAGGTCATTGATTTCCACTATCTTCATTCATATTTATGCGTATTACTCAAAAAAAGCTTCTTCTGCAGAGGGCATACTCGATACAAGTAATTAACAAAAACAAAAAAATAAAATTAAATTAAAATCTACCTGGCCTGATTCCAGCAGTTTAACCCCAAAAACTTGACTTCAGTGAACTACTCTCTGCTCTCTGGCTGAGTTTGTGCTCACTAACGGTTCCAGAGGGACCTTGGTAAGTTGGAGAGCTGAATATAAAATGCAATTGTCCACCTGCTTATGAAGGATGTGAGCTAAGGTATAGAAGAGTTTCTGCTATGGGTGCGAGCCTCTATGTGCAAAGGCAGATCCTGTGGTTTAAAACCCACCTGGCCAGGTTTTGATTCCATTACTCACATTTGGTATTGTCTTTGCGTGTAATCCCATGGATTTTGTGGCATTACTCAATATGAATAAGGGTATCAAAACCCAAGTCACCAACAGGAAGAATTTTTCTTTTGTCAGGAAAGGGTTAGAAATCTCTTCTGCTAGAAAAGGCTCTGCATTGTGCTGGGATTTCTCAATTTACTTTCCATCCATTCTTTAAAGTCTGAATGCTGCACATTTATTTCTCTGACAAGCTGTATTGTAAGATTGGTATTCTGTTACTGTGCCCACACCCATGGGCCTTGATTCCATCAGAGTCTCTAAAGTAGATTCAGCAGATGTGAAACACATCGTTCTCTGTGTGACCAGAAGTGAGGTGGTTAGTGTCTGCAGAAATAGGTGTCTTCTGCTCTCCAAGCAAATGGCAGCTGTGCATTTTATAAGTTGAAGTTAATACTGTCCATGTCCATTTTAAGCTTTATTGCTGCATTTCAAAGTGTCTGCTAGGTTTTTTTCTTTCACAGCAGCATTTTTCAACCTTTCAGTGCCTCAAGCATGGATAAGACTTTCTCAGCTTTAATGTTAAAAAAAGAAAAATGGAATTAATGCCTTCTTTGATAGCATTACTTTAGAAATATGAATAATAATGGAAAGTTCTGATTTTTATTTTTCTAAGTGCTTTTTGGACAGTATTTCTCCCATTTGCTTCCTAATTAAAAATGTCAATGTCCCACATTTCAGTACTGGAGAGGGCAATTGAGCAGCATTCAGTGGCAGCAGCAGAGCCCTATGGAAGCAGTGAACTTGAGCACTGGTTGAGGTTGAGACACAGAAGAGGGTGTACTCATTGCACATATAGTACCAGGAAATCATCAGGTCTTTTGTTCTCAGCTCTTTGCAGTCTCAATTGACCAGGCTGTTACTCCCATGTCCAAGAGAGGCAGAAACCCTGCTGGCAGTGCAGTGACACCCAGATGAGGCTCTGCCAGTTGTGTGGCTGGAGCACGGCCACCACCTGCTCCTCTGGCCCGTCCTGCCATCCCTGGGCTGTCCTGGAGACCATGATCCCCCTGCTGCTGCATTTACAGTCCAGCTGCCAACACAAACTGCAGCCTGCAGTGCTTTGTGGTCATGCTCTGAGCTCTGAGCTCAGAAGCTTCAGAGAAGACACAAGTGTTCAGTTCTTCTGCAGAGAAAATTAAGACCTGTGCAGGAGAGGGAGTGTGGATGTTGTGGGGGAGAGGGAGCTGTATCTCCTTAATCACTGCAGCACACATCTGTGCAGCTTTGAGGAGGGAGGTCAGATTTGAAGCATGGTTATTTCAAAAATATTATATCAATTAACAGAGAAAGAAAAAAAAGAAATATTGCACATTTCTGTAATTTTTAATTATTAAAAAGTACCTAGGGATTCGTGGATCCATAAGGACTTGTAATTGCCTGAACAATGTAACAGTTTATACCTACTGTACCATATGTCTGAAAGGCTTTTTGTGTGTTTTTGGTTGAAGATACTCTTTCTAAACCTAGCCCTTTTTGACAGAACAAAATAGTAATAATTTCTGAGGATGCAGTTTTGCAGTCTGGGTTGTTCTAAGCCTACAAAAGGGTGATCAGTCTTCCTGGGAAGGAGCAGTATTGAAATCCTGAAGGGCCCTGGCGTTTCCCAGAGACAAAAGACCACAACAAATCTGAATGCGAGCCCACGACCCCACGGGCAGTGTCTCACAGCTGGCTACCCAGTCACAGCATTGCTCTGGTTATACCAGAGGGGTGTTTTCCCATAAACTCATGGAGTTTCAGTCAGAGTTTCAGGTGAGTAGAGCAGCTCAGTGCTTCTGCTTGCACAAGCATCTCCCATATGTTCTTGATTTCATGTGGCTTCAGCAGATTTTCACGTGTGATGGTGTGAGTTGCTGGATTGATCTCAGTCTGCATGATGCCAGTGACAGAGATTATCCCTTACAGCTAAAATAAATGTGGTAGGATACATTAACTTTAAAATAAACTATGTTTTGACCAAAACTTGGCAGGAATCTTTCATACGCAGTTACTTGTCATGCTGATGAGGAAATTACAAGGTTTTGCTTCAGATGAATAGGATGGCTATACATTTATGATGTATGGATGAAATTGGTGATTGATGCATCTGTTTCTTTGCACATTAGTGCAGTTAGCAAACTGTCACCAGATACCAGAACCAAGTATTTTTTTTTGTGTTGCTATCTGTCAAGCTGTGTCACAGCTCAGTGTGGGTAGCTTCTTGAATAATTCTTGTTTAGATCCAGCCTGGTTCTGTATCATCAATGCTAAATAAAAAAAAAAATAAATAAAAAAATAACTACCAAAACTCTACCAACTTTAAAAAAAAAATAATTGTATTTGAATGTAGAGGGTGGTAAAAAAAGCTCCTGAGTTTGTTCAGCCTGGAGAAGAGGAGCCTTTGGGGCGACCTTCCAGTACCTTAAGGGAGCTTATAAAAGGGAGGGAGAGGGACTTATATTGGGCAGATGACAAGGGGCAGTGATTTAAACTGAAAAAGAGCAGGTTTAGACCAGGTGTTAGAAAGCAGATGCTAGAAAGCAGTTAACTGAGGGTGGTGAGCCACTGGCACAGCTTGCCCAGAGTTGTGGAGCCCCAGCCCTGTAGGCATTTGAGGCCGGGTTGGATGGGGTCCTGAGCACTCAGGTCTAGTGAGTGGCTTTCCTGTCCATGGCAGGTAGGTTAGAAACCGATGGTTCCTAAGATCCCTTCCAACTCAAACTGTTCTGTGGTTCTCTGAATAGTTCTAAGGTAAATTCCATAAAAGCTTCTGAACTAAGATCACTCTGGGCTCTTATTTACTGTAGAGATGTCAGCAGTGCATGACTACCGTGATACACGAGCATTGGGAAGAGGATGGTGAGTCTGATTATCCCTACAGGGAAGTTTCATTCCTGTTGCAGTTGTGTCAGGAGGGAAAAGCACTGTGTAGGTGTGCAATGATCAGTCAGGACTGTATGAAAGGTGTATCCTGGATGCCCTGGTCATGGCCTTCCCTCATTTGGGTGCTCCTTCCTCAAGGACTGTGGTGAGGACTCAGCATCCAGAAGAAGAAGAATTTCTGAGAACCAGAGTTGTGGGCAGATGGCATTGAACTTCCTGTGTCTTTCCAGACAAATATTCTATCATAAGTGCTCCCAGAGAGTAAATCAAGCCCACTCAGGCCAGGGTGACATACGGTTTTATTGAGTAATACTTCACTTCTTATAAATGTTCAGTTGCTGGCACTCTGCACTGGGGAGACTTCTTGAGTTGGAGGTCACATGCACTTTTTTGCATCTAAATAAATCTTTCTTCAGCAACTATTTTCTAACTCCTTTTTTAACTCATTTATGTGTTTGGCCTCAACATCAGCCTGTGGTGATGAGTTCAGTAATACAATTATGTGCTATGTGGAGTATAATTTCCTTCTGCCTGCTTTAAGACCTTCTGTCTGCTCATTCCTCCTTGTCCTTGCAAGAAATCTTGAACTCTCAGTCCTTGGTTTGGATGTTCATCTTGTAGGGTGCCTAGATCTCAGTCATGTTCCTTCTTCAGTCATATTTTTTCATGAGGGAGACCCCAGATAAGGTTCAGCTGTTTAAACCATGATTTGTCTGTCATTTGAGGTGCCAGAGGGTATTTGAGACAGTCATAGAGGTCTGAAAATCTCACACAGGACTTGAGAGAGACACTTTCCTGAATAGCAGTGGGAGACCAGACAAGGCATGCCAGGGGCTAAAATGGCAATTTTTGGCAATTCAGTCTCCCCATCCTTGAGTTTATTTGGTTCCTAATTGTGATGAAGCTGTTTCTTACCACCCATCACCATTTGCTGCACTGATGACATGAGTGTGAGAAGTTGCAGGTTTCAGTTCCAGAATTGTACTTTGTGTTTATTCATCACTTTTGTGTAGGAGGTTGTGGTTATACCATCTTAGGACTTCAGAGTGGTTATGGGTGAGGGGAAATGCACAAATGAACCCCTGCATAGTAGTTAGCTGGTAATTGTGGCATCTTTGTGCTGGACTGCTGTCCAAAAAGGAAAGCATATTTTAAAATTGATAGACTGAACTGAGCTACTTAGTTTGGTCATCATTATATCTATCTTTGCAGGTATCCTGCTGAGACCTCTTGGCTTTAATGATTTAGCTAATTACTGTTGATCTGTTTGTTTCTCTTTTTCTCCTCAATAGAACATTGTATGCTCAAACACTTGCAGCATCAGTCAGAAACTTCAGTGATGTCAATGGACTTAACTGTTGCTTTTGGTGACATTGATAACGATGTAGCTTCATCACCATGGGGGATGATGGCTGATTGGCAGGGTGGTTTGCCATAGCCATTCAAGCCAGTATTGCTGTTAAAGTGTTGTACAAACCTGGCAGCTTTTGCTAATGACAACCTGTTGGACTCATCCAGGAGATGTTTGGAAGTCTCCTGTGGGGATGGCAGCGAGCGGCTGGTGGAGAGTGACGGATCTGGGAAGTTTCCCCACCCACATGCTGCCACATCCTCTTGATTTAATTTCCTCTTTGACTTTCTTTTTCAGGCCACAATGTAGGGAGCCTTTTCCACATGGCAGATGACCTGGGAAGAGCGATGGAAACCTTAGTGACCGTGATGACTGACGACAAGGTGTTAGAATAGCAAGATGTGTTTTACAACTTCAGGCGTTCCGCATGGTTTTTATAATATTCATACTACAAAGAGGATTAGACTGTAAGAGTTTACAAGAAAACAAATCTATATTTTTGTGAAGGGTAGTGGTACTATACTGTAGATTTCAGTAGTTTCCTAAGTCTGTTACTGTTTTGTTAACAATGGCAGGTTTTACACGTCTATGCAATTGTACAAAAATTATAAGAGAACTACATGTAAAATCTTGATAGCTAAATAACTTGCCATTTCTTTATATGGAACGCATTTCGGGTTGTTTAAAAAAAATTTATAACAGTTATAATGAAAGATTGTAAACTAAAGTGTGCTTTATAAAAATAATTGTTTATAGAAACCCCCTTAAAAAAATCACAAAAAAATATACTGAGGCAGTGCATTTGTTTAGTTTCATTTCAGCTCTGTAACAGCATCAGAGAGATTCATGTTCTGTGTTCTTTTCCTTGCCTATCAAAAATGACAAAAAGAAAAAAAAGGTATTTCCTGCAGTGACACCAGAATAGCCACCTTACATTTCTCATTGGTTTAGTCTGACTAGGGCTGGCTTAGAAAAATAACCAAAAAACCTGAACTTCCAATGAAGGTAGTTGCATTTTATCTTTCCAATAAAATTAAGAATTACATGACTTACTGTCCTGGTTTTGGACAGCAACTAGCAATTACACAGCTAGTTTGCAATAATTAAATGAAAGAGCACATTACATGACAGAGCCTGCAAAAAAAAAAAAAAATCAATTAAAAAAGGGAAAACTCAGAAGAAAGAAGGAAAGAAGTTAATGACCATCCTGTGTGCCAGTGTTTCCTCTGCTGACTAAATTCCTGGATAGTTTTAGTAAAGGAACATAGACATTGCCTTACTGGTTTGAAGCTGGGGCTCAATGGCTCAGCAGGGCTGGGGACAGCTCTCCCCCATTGTCACCTTTGCTGGAGAGAAGAGAGGGAGACGCTGTCCCCAGCCCCTGTGGGGTGGGCTCCTGACCCGAAGCACAAGCAGGGTACCCACAGAGCTGTGTACAGCTCCCAGTGCTGGTAATGAGCACGGAGCTCCTCCACCCTCTGGAAGAGGAGCCCAGAGCTTTCCACTGTCCCCGTCATCCTGCTGCAGCAGCCGGTCCCAAGGAGCTGTGGTGCTGCAACACACCTTTGGGAAAGGCTGTGGAAGAGTTACTGCTGTTCTTGCCTGGAACGGTGATCAGGTGAAGGTAGTCACACTGCTCCATGAATATTTATCATCAAAACAAAGGCCCTGATCCTTTCTCCTTCCTCATTTCTCTGAACAAGTAATCCCTGCACAATTAACAGTAACCGAGAAAGAGAGGAGCTGATACACAAACAGATTAGCCAGCTTGACTGCAGCTCTACGAGAGAGAGGTTTGGGTATGAGGTGCTGTTAGCAAAAGCTTTACCACTTTGTTTTCTTAACCAGCTTTTAATTTTACCATAAAATACATAGAAACACAACCATCTGACTTTATATTGCAAGAGTAAAAAAATCTGTTACCTCTTCTTGTATGAAGTGTAATTAAACTTGGGAAAGATTTTATTTTGAATGCTAGTTAACATTGAACATGGCTAGTCATGCTATTTCTACCTCACTTTGGTTTTGTGGTGTTCCTGACAATTACATATGACAATGTTACATCATCACCACGTGTCCATTGTGTGACCAGGTCTCATTGTTTAAGTAATAACAACAACGTTAATCATTTACAAAAAAAAGTACAATCCCCCCCCAAACCTCTGCTTTCCTAATAAAGAGCTTTTTAACACTTGATTACAGTAGGAACCCTCACTATTTCTCATGGCCTTTTTTATCAGAAGGATTAAATTGTGATTTGAGAAAGAGATGGGTTTCTTCTTCCCCCCACCCCTTATATTTTAAACCTTCTCTTCAGAAAAATTATGGAGGAAAAACAGATTGCACGATTGTTTTCATCAGGGTTTTGTTTTGTTTGTTTTACTTTCTAGATCTTAGTTTTGGAGTGAGTCTGTCAAAAAGTATTTAAAAAGTTGAAAGCTTTATTGCTGCTTTTTTAAGCATAATTTGGGAATTATTTCATATTCCTTATAATGACAAAGTATTAAACTGTAAAACATAATCAGTGTAGTTGAATACATAAATACCATATGGCATGTTATTTCATCGTTACTCAGTACTGGTTTATTACTTGGATATCATAATATATTGTGTTTTAACACCAACACTGTAACATTTACTAATTATTTTTCTAAACTTCTGTTTTACTGCATTTTTTCACAACATACCAAATTTCACCAAATATATGCCTTACTATTGTATTATATACTGCTTTACTGTGTATATCAATAAAGCACGCAATTATGTTATATAAAAGGTGCAGGAGTTTTTGTGGAGGTTCAGCACTCACCCAGCAATCCTTGCCATACTGCACTGGCCAAACCCCTGCTGGCATCACCTCAGTGCTCAGCTCTCCCTGCTTTGGGGTTTCTCCCCTGCTGAAGTCGTGAACCTCCTGTGCTCCCCAAGCTTTTGGGGGGTTGGCCAGCCCCACGCTTCCTGCCTCATCCCTGACACAGCCTTCAGACCAGATTGATTCAGTCCAACACTTGATAGTCTCCTTGCCACCAGGCATAGTGCTAGGAAAACCCTCTTTGTGGCTTAGGGAAGTGTATGTTCCCATCAGAGAGGGTGATCACACATCTCCCTTATCCAGGAAATGTGAAGGCTTTGATACCCAGACTCCACTCAGCTGTGTCACGATGCTGCCTTTGAGCTTTTGGTGGTAGAAATAATGTGATGAAAAATAACAAAACACAAAGACAAAAACAGTAGATGTTTGCCTATGATTTTGATAATACAGTGAAGGAGAAGGTGGGAATTTCCTCATTTTATTCACTTGAGGAAATAAATACACATCCCACATCTGGTCTCCCAGACTCGAGTTACTCTGGATTCACTCCTACATAAGTCAATCAGCGTGTGCTTTGCTGTACTGAAGTCTTCCCCGAAGACTTTACAATCCACAAAGCACAGCAGCCCCCCATGATGACTCTGTTGAATTCAATTAAGCAAGAGGGAGGATAGCTCCACTCATTTCCCCTGCACCTGTAACCCAATGATTTAGGACTCCTAACATCCCATCAACAAAACCTGGTGTTCCTGACTGGCTCTTAGGAATGTTTCCCTTAAGTGTGTTCAGCAAAATATCCTCCTTATTTTAAGGACTGGTCAGTGTGTTTCCTTTGCTCTCTGGGCAGAGGGGAAAATTAGTTCTCTTTTTGTGTGCCTTGTTAATGTGCTGCCATTTACTCCTTGACTAGATAGATAGATAGATTATAGATAGAGAGATAGATAGAGAGATAGAGAGATAGATAGAGAGATAGAGAGGTAGATAGATAAATAGATAGATAGATAGATAGATAGATAGATAGATAGATAGATAGATAGATAGATAGATAGATAGATAGATAGATAGATAGATAGATAAAGAAAGAATACAAATCCTGAGGCCCTGCTGGCCAGGTCAGCAACCCTTTGAGGGTTGGAGGTTCCCTTCTCAACGAGGCCATTGTCTCCTGTGCTCCCCAGTGCCCAGCACGGTATCAGGCACAGCTCAGTTCATGCTGCCCATCTGCTGCACGGCCCATGATGGCCAGTGAGTGCTGCCCAGCCCAGCCCTGGCCTTGCTGCTGCACTTTGGGAGCCCAGCACACCCTGCCAGCCCCATGGGGCTGTGTGGGCAGCTCTGCTCTGCTGCAGTCATGGGGCAGGAGGAACCAGGAAGGGGGACAGCTAAGCTGAGTGGAAAAAAAAAAAAGAGGGAAAGCAATGGTGCAGGATGCATAAAAGGTCTGCAGCTACCAGTGTGTGTGATTCACTCCATGGTGGTGCCTGCAGTAGGGCATCCCTGCCCTTGCTGGGCTGGGTACACATAGCAGGCGCAGTGCTTGGAGTGCTGCATGAAGCACAAATGTTTCCAAGCCCACCCACATGCCACCAGTAATATCTGCCTGCTCTCCTTGCCCAGTGGCAGCTCCCAAGCTACTGCCATGCTGCACACAGTCACTTTTGCACCAGGGTGCCCTGCACCGAAGGACAGCTACCAGCTTTGGGGGCTGGAGTTCTGACACCCTGAGTGGACGGGATCCTCCTCGCCCTGCGAAGGAAGGTGCAGGAGCAGCTGGACCCAGGCAGCATGGGCACTTCACTGGCTGGGACCCATCTTGGCTGCCTCTGGGCACATGTGTGCAGTCAGGCTGAAAAACAATAAATCTTCCTCTTCTTAATTCAGGCTCACCGGGAATTTGTTTCGGCTCTGAGCAAGCATATCAACTTGCTAGAAAGTGCCATAAATCTGTGCAAGAAAAACGGGCCTGCTGAGACCAACCAAGGTGTAACATTTCCATCCATGAGCCCCATAAGCTGATAACGCTGCTCACCAGCTGAGGAATACGACTGCAGCAAATGACTAGTAGCTCATACTGCCAAAAACTTGGTACAAAATGGCCTGTGGTTAAGGGAGGGATGAGAGTTATGGAAATCTTGGAGCTAAAGGAGTGAACTGTGGGACTTCACAAATGTGAAGTGCTCTTTCAGCCTATTGCCTAAACCCCTACTGCTTGCCAGCCCAAGGCTCTTATTAGTCATCTTGGCAATTGTTTACCAGATGTAAAGACTTCTTTTTGTTGTTATTATCTGAACATTACAATGGATATGCCATTTATTTAATAGCTGGCACATGCTTGTAAAAAGCTGAGTCCAAGCAAGTTGTCCCTATTTGCTGACATAAGCAATCCATTGCTTGTAAGGCTTTTCTCTTTCACTTCCCCCACCCCTCTATGCACACATGCACAGATACAGGGAAAGAAAAAACAACAGAACAGTATTTTATTGTCTTTCTTGCTGAACAGAAGAGGTTTCTTCTCAAAAAAATCCTCTCCAGGAATAACATCATCTTCACAGCAACCTGTTGGCATGTCCAAATTTGCAGCAAGCATTAGAAAAGAAAGAGATAATTATATACATATATTTCTATAACAAGAAATTACGTTAATTCACTCAGCATTCCTGTATTTGTTTCCTTCACACGTGCTCTACTTGATGACCCAAACCAACAACACAGAGTACCATTTTGGAGGTATAATCTCTTTCAGATCATTAACAACAATACTATATGAGAGTCTTTAAGAACACATTGTTATATAAAGTCAAGGACAAGTTTAGTAAAACCATCAGTTAGACCTCCCTGAAGCTGTAGGAGATGGTTTGGTCCCTGGCACATGTGATCTTCTTGCTTCATGCCTGTGTGCCATGAGGCTGCTGCCAGCATCTCCACATGTCCCAGCTGCTGCAGGTCACTGCCACGGCTCTGCTGTGTGCAAGGAAGAGAGCCACGTCCCTGCTCACCCCCAGAGCTGTGCTCTCACCTCAGCAAGGCAAAAGCTCCTTCTCTTCAGACTTGGAGACAGCCAGCAAACAGCTGAGCTGTGAGCAGCATGGTCCAGCTGGGGAGGATGGCAGCCAGGGACCACACCTGGACACACACCAGCTCAGGCCTGGCATGGTCAGGCAGGGGACAAAAGGGGCAGAGTGGGACCCCAAGGTGTTTGGAGGAGCAGATGTCAGGTGTTCTGCATATAGGGAGATTTACACAAAGGTGTTTTCATACACTGGTGGTGTGACACAGTGTCAGGCTAGAGCTATTTCAGACCAGGTACCATGTCCCAAAACAGGACTAAAACAGTTGAATTAAAACTGTTCAAACTCCTTGCTGTTCAGTTTGCACTAAAGATGCCCTTCCTGATGGCCTCGGGTGGGCTAGTACATCATCAAAAGTATCATCATGAGAGGATTTTTGCTTCTGCATCAGGGTAATTTTTAGTTGTGCCTCGTTCACCAGAAAAATGGGTTTATTCTAACACTGATGTAGGAGATGCTTCTTTTCTCACAGAAGATTAATGGCAGTTGCCAATATAATTCCCTGCTGCATCCCACAGTGAATGTTTAGATAAAGGCTGCAGCCAGCTGCAGATGATAAGACATGAAACTACTGTGGTTTTTCCTACCAACCACAAATATGTGATTAGAAATTAGAAAATATTAGGTATGCTAGAATAAATGCTAAATACATGAATACATAGCAGTATGTACACAGACAGACAGAGGCACGAAACACAAGACTTCCTTGTATGTGTGTGAGTACATTCATGAACATACACATATCCCCAGACATGCTCACACAAGCCCTTTGCTCTGCTGAGCCTGTGAACCATTCAATTAAAAAAAAAAACAAAAAACCAACAACCGGAATCAGTTGTGTCAAAATGGATGAAGCTTGACAATGTGCATTAATTCATTTATGTTATAATTTATGTTAAATTATACCAGCCTGTGTTTTGCAGCAGCAGAGCAGTTTATTTTATGAAGCAGTTGCTGAAGTTCCTTCAGGAATTTTGATTCCTAAGGAAGTGGCTGTAAGCACATTGTCTTAATCTAATGTCTGCTTTTGTTATTCTTCTGAAACACCTGGTAGAGCTGGCATGGCCTTCCAGCCTTGGCAGAAGATAATAAAAGACATCAAGCCTATAACTTAGCTTCTTTCATCTTTTCTTTCTCCCCCCCCTTTTTTTCTTAACCTCACTGATAAGCTCAAAGCCTTCCTTCAGCAAGGCCTTGCAGGCAGACAAACACCTTTCAATGACTTACTGAGCATGTGGTTTTCTCTACCTGTTTTTGTCGGCTTCCTCTTCTACACTAAGAAAAATTATAAGTCAAAGCAGTACATGAAGGGAAAAGACCATTTGCATCTCTAGGTCTTTTAGCTGCAGGTAGTCACATGATGCCCCAGAGTTTCCTATTTTCATACTGCAAAGCTGCAGTACTGTGGGCTTTTATCAGATGCTGTGGACATGGTACATGGGGGTCTCTACCCCCCTACACACACACTTTTTTCAGTGTATATGGATTCCTTAAAAAGTTCTCTAATCCTTAGGATACTTTATGTATCCCAACAAAAATATATTGACTTTTAATTTGCAATCACCCATTTTTTGCTTCTGATGTCCTGGCCTGGCTGCCCACCGTCCCCTGCAATGCTGGACATCTGAAGGCAGCCCTGGCTGTACGATCAGCATCAGCTTCCCTCTCCCACCCAGGCTGCCTGTCCCTGTACCCAACCTCACTTCCATCTCCATCCCATACTGTCCCCATGGGCAGCAGAATGGAATGCTGTCCCAGGCCTCCCCTTAGCACCAACCCCACCTCCCACCAGCTTCCACCCCTCACTGACAAGGATGTCCCGTTCCCACCCCACTCTGGCACAGGCTCCTGCCAAAATTCCCCATGACTGAAGCCACCCAGAGCTCCCATCACATGGCCGACACTGCAGGGCTGTGCTCACCACAGCCTCATTACCCCCTCTCCCCTCATGTTTTTAACAAACCCCACGAACATCTCAGCACAAACGTGATCCAGGGATCCCTTCCAGTGCAATTCATTTGCTTAACACTCCGTGTTGCCTTTCCTCCTGCTGAGGTTTTTATTCCCCTCCACTAATTTCCCTACTGAGTCTCATTTTTGCGTGCTTCATTAACATTTTCCTTTGTGCCACTTCTAATACATAGCTTTACTTACAGAGCAGACTCTGCCCCTCCAGTCCCCATCTCCCATTCCTGCTGGGCTCTCTGCTTGCTCTCAGTACACTGAGGAACATGTAGGCCTGGGGTCCCATTCCTCCCTCACAACCTTGGGCTTGATTTCCTGTCTTATCTTGCTCCCAATGTCTCTAACGCTGAAGACTTTCAGTGAGAGATTCCTTCTTTTTTTAATGTACTGATGCAGGCAATTACCATCTCTGTAGGAAGGTATGCTGGTTCTCCTTTTATTGTATTGGTGGGTTTTTTTTCCTTGTTTTGTGTCTTTGAGGAGTTTGGGGGATTTTTGGAGGGGTTTTTTGGTTTGTTTTTTTTTTTAAGGACAGGGGTTGTCAACTTGCTTGCTTCTGGAATTTGTGCTGGAATTGGCACACATGACCAGTGCATAACCCCCCTGTGAACCGTGACTGCCAAAGGCAGCCCAAAGGACTCTGCTTCCAGAGGGGGCTGCAAACTGCACAGCTCATGCCCTGTGAAGGCAGTTCACTCAAGTGGCCTATTTCATCTTTATTTTTAAAGAGATAGACACACAAAGTCATTATCCACAGTGCTTGTGGATGCCTGCACCTCGCAGAACAGCTTGCTGCAGATCTGATGTTACTGAGGAAATCAGGCACCAAAGGCATTTTGGCGCTTACCTACCCCACCCCTCAGCCCCGAGGGGCTCAGGGAGGTGGGATCCCCGGCAGGCAAAGCCCGTGGTGACAGCCCCAGCTGGATAAATGTCAGGCATCAGCAGCTCTCACATGCTCAGGGTACTGGGGATGGCAGTGGATGCTGCTATGGGCACCATAATAATGCCAAGGCAGACTGAGGGGGAAAGGGCAACACAGGATGTCTCCATTCCACTTTGAATATAGCTCCAAATTAACTGCAGTGAGTAATTACCTGTGAAAAAGTAATAGTGATGGCTTCATAGTTTAGAGGAAAACTCTTTTAGCAGTGGGCTGCAAGAGACACTTCTGATTTCTCCTACCATAAAAGGGCATTTTTTTGCTTTTGTATGAGAAAAGAAATCACAGCCATGAAGCAGCTCACATCAGTTACTGCTAAGGCAGCTGTTTCATTATTGTATGCACTACTGGGTATTGTATTTTCCAGACTGTTGGCTGTTGTGCTCAGGTGGCCTTGCCACCCATTCCCCCCAACCCCAGTGGAAGGATTCCATTTCCATGGCAAAGGCAACATTTTCTCGGCTCTCACACACGGTTTTTCTCCAGCTAGGCTCTGTGTATGATCCCAGAACTTTGATCCTTGCCTAGCACCTGCAGAATAACTTTCCTGATTTCCATCCAATTTATACAAATTATTTGACCTTTTTCCTTTTGTGTTCAGTCACAAAGCACTAAAGTGCCAAGGAGAGCCAGCTGAGTGTGGCACAGCTTTCCAGCATCCCACAGAAGGAGCAGAGCACTGGGATTCCTGCTGAGACGGGGTTTTCATTAACAAAGACACTCATTGCCCCACAGCTTCCCAGGCTGCCAGGTGATAGCATTGCTGGTTGGGATCTTGCCTTTAGTTCCCTTTCCTACAGCTTCCTTTCTGTCTGGAAGTCACCAGTGTGACCTGGCTGCCTCTGCCACTGCCAGTGAGGGCCGTGCTTCACCCCTCGGGAATGTATACACCAAAATAGCCTTTTGGTGGGGTCAGGGCTGCTCAAGAGCCACCTTCTTCTTCCTCACCCTCTTTGCACTGATTTGAGTTATTTAAGAAAAGAAGAAGCACAGAAGTGAGTCCTCCCAAAAGACCCTGTGGACCAGGGGAGGCTCAGTGGAAAGGCCCTCGCTTCCCTCATCTTTCCCATGCCACATTCCAGAGCCAAGGCTTTCCATGTTCCTAGGGCTCTTCTGCCCTTCCCTATAACACTTTAAAAGACAGCCTATGTGGAATGATGGGAGGACCTCTAGCCTCTGTGCATTGTGAGAAACCTTGCCTCTTCCTTCTGGGGCAGGAGTTAATGATGCCACCTAAATTTGGCATTTCCAGAGTCTGGGAACCTCATAGTCCCACCTATAAAAGGAAAGCTATTAAATTTAGTGCTCCTGGTCTTACTCCTTTCCCTTTTTCCTTCCCCCTCCCTGTTGCCTCTCCTGCCTTCACTCTGGAGATGTGGGAACAGTGGTGCTGAGCTGGCAGCAGCAGCATCCCCCATACCCCTGACCCCACCCTGGCTTTCTTGGTGCTGTCACAAGTGTTGCATGACACCGAATCAGCTCAGCTCCACAAAATCTCTTCTGTGAGGCACAGAGTGACCAAGCTGTGCCTCTGCCAGGCCACAGACGATGGCCCCAGAGCCCACAGGCAGACACAGACTCCAGAGCAGTGCCGTCTGTACGTCTGTCCTGGTGTCCTGCAGCTCCCATGTGTGATTTCACATGGCTCTGCTGAGCACTTTAGTGGACTGTCTGGGAATAACAAACACCCAGGGAAGTGCTCAGTGCTGTGAACTGGATGGTCACTCAAAAAGCCGTAAGGTCTAGAGAGACAGAGAGCTGCACGCATTTTTTTCTGTCATTACTGCATAAGAAACTGAGAAATCCTGCAGGTTGGATCCATTATGTGCAACACATTATCCTGTGACATGGAGAAGAGACGTGGGATCATTCCCAAAATATCCTTCCCCACTGATAAATTGCAGCAAGCAGGTTGGAAGCTGCGCAGCATGAAGGATAACCTACTTAGGATGAACATGTGCACAATGCTATCGGAAATATTGATGCAGTTACAGCCCTCATGATGGCTTTGAGGAAGGGGTTGTATCAAATCACAACTTGCAGAAGCACAAGGGAGACAGCAGCCTCGAAGCAAAAACACCCCACATTTCCCCCAGGCTGGGCTTGTCCCTCAGCACCAGGATATTTGCTCACTGCAGTCTCCATCCTCCCACGTAGTGTGAATATCAGTAAAGGAAAGAGAAAAGAGGTGAAGACCATTGTGTTCCAGGGGGTGCTGGAGCGGTGTGCCTGTGTACCAGCACATATTTAACTCTGGGAAAACCCCTGCAGAGGTGCCTCCAAATTATCAGACACACATCAGGGAGATGGCACAGAAGGGCTGGGGCCACCTCTTGAGAGGGATGAGAACCTGGGAATCCCTGGAGCCAGATCAGGCATTTGCACAGAGGAATCTCAATCTATTCTTCCTGATGGTGGAAGTGGGGGATAAGGAGGATGCACAGGGGAAGGAAACAAAGTGGCAAGAGGGCAACTCAGGTTGTTTCAGGTGTTTTGGTTTACACATGGCTCCAGATGTTTCAGAAGATAATTTTGAGGTGGCACTGGCTGTGGGACACCTTGTTCAGCAGTGTACTTGCAGCAGAGGCCTCTTTAAGGCAGAGATAGTTTAATTTATGAAAGGCTCACGTGGAGCTTTCCTGGCTGAGGCAGGAGCACAAGGCAACTGATGTTTTCCAAGGCAGTCATCCATTAACAGGCGATTTCCCCATCCTTCCCTGAACTCTACAGCCCTCTGCTAAGCTCTAGTGCACATCATTTCTGTAAGCACAAACCAGCATTTTAATTTTAAGCACTTGACAGTGTCATGGGTTTCACTTCAGTTGTTCTTACATGCAGCAAGACCCCAGGTTTTATGCTGCACTCCAGTAAAGGCAGCAAATAGGAGCACAAGGAGCAAATTATTTGGTGCTTGACATTTCTCCTATAAACTAAAGAAAAGAAAAAGGGAGAAAGGGGGAGGAGGGGTGGGGGGGGGGGGGGGAGAGAGAGGGAAGGAGAAAAGCTCTAAAACTGTAGGAACTAACAAAAGAGCCATAAAATATTTCTGCTCCCCCCCAGTTAATGTTTAATATGATGTGTAGCTAGGATGCTGTACCAGTCTGAAGTGTGAGTCCCCGACTGAGCACACTAAATACAGCTGTACATGACTAAATGCAGCCGTACATGACAATCAAACCTGCAAACAGGGAATATTCTCTTCAGTGACAGATAAGCAAACAACAAATCTTTCCCTCTTCTGCAGCCAGCCCCGGTGCCTTTGCTACCCTTTGATGATTGCACTGCAGTCTGCAAATCAGCTGGGGGCACAGATGTGTCTGCAAGCACCAGGGGTTATATAGAAATATATATATCTAATCAAACTTTTATTAACCCGTGGCCTTCCAGCTCATGAAAGACACAGTCAAAGCAGTCATGGTTTGTAACAGCTTCAGCCTCCTGACTGAATGGAAAATCATTTGCAAACTACTTCTGGTTTTCTGTGAGGGATTTCATTATGTGCCAGCATTTGTCAGGGGCTTTTGGGCAGCTCTGAGGGCTGCTCATGGCTTGCTGACCTGAGGGGATGGCCAGGGGTGGCACTGGGACCAGGTGTCCAGGGCTGTGCAGCACCTTCACTACCCACTCATGGAGCCCTCCAGCAGGGAGGAGAGTGTCTCTCACAGAGAGGTGACACGAGGATGCTTCAGCTGGGCAGTCCTTGATTTGGGCTGCTTGTGTGGCTTTTTGTTCCATTCCAGCTCAGTGAGGTACCCAGCCATGGGGAGGGCAGTCCCTGATGCCTTGCAGCCTGTGGCACCCTCACACCAGCTTGTAATGGGAGGGTCCTCTGGAGTCAGGGCTTACTGCTCCTGCTGCCTGGCTGGAGTGCTGGATCCAACATCCCAGTGGGGAAAACCGATATAGAGAAGCCTTTCCTTTCTTCAACAAGCAAGTAACAAGGAACTCTGCCTCAAATATAGCCAGCTGTGCAAAAATCCTGAGACTCTCAGATTTCCAAAAAGTTACTGTTCTTTAGTAGTTCCCATAGGATCCCCTAGAGCTGCCCCAACTGCTCCAACTCATTTGCAAACTATCCCTTATTCACTCCATCGCAGCCCATTCCCACCTGCTCCAGGGACTGCTTCCTACTCACCCCCACCAGCTCACCCTCCTGTCCTGGCAGCCCTGGGGCTGTCCTCACTCCAGACTTTCTTTCCCCTCTGCCAGCACCACAAGGTGCCTTTGGGATGCCACAGGGAAGGCAGGAGCCTCCTCAGCCTCTCCTAAGGAGCACAGCACAGCAGCTCTGCTGCCAAAGGAACAGTGGCTTCCCTGGAGACAGCAGGGACAGGGGCAGACACGGGCCACCATGGCCATGGCAGTGTGGGATGAAGGAGCTGAGGAGCAAAAGGACCACAGGAAGGTTTATTCCAGTGTGGCAGAAGTGGAGGGAAGGGCCAAGTACCCGGAGGCAGGAATACATCCTCAGCCATCCTGCTCAAAGCAGCAACAAAGTCTTGTCTGTTGTGGGATGAAGGGGTGAGAGAGAAAATGAAAGCTTAATTCAATTTCAGCCCTGCACAGAGGTGAGCTTGTGGCAGCTTGTGGCAAACTATTCCCTCAAAAGTGGTGGCTCACAGAGGAGCAGAAACCCTTCAGCTACAGCTTTCACTTCAGCTACAGCCTGGCGCTCCCAGTCACCGCTGCTTGTGGTGCCATGCTCCTCCTGGCTGCCTGCCCTTTCCAGAAGGCTCTTCCTCTCTGGGTGCCTTATCCCCTTCTGTTTCTTTGTCTTCATAAAGGTTCTGGAGACTCTGCCCGCTCCCCTGCTGCCTCCTGCTGTCCCCATGCACCTCTCTTTGGCACGCCCCGTGCCTGGAGAACAGGAATCCACCCAGTCAGCCTGGCCAGCACTCAGCCACTCTGTTCCCAACACCTGCAGCTGCCAAGCCCATGGGAAAGCAGCTCCTGTTTCGCTTCCCACCCCAGAAACTCAACGTGATGAGACCTCATGAGCCAGTGTGTGGTGATGAGGCACCACTGGCCCAGCAGGAAGGGACGATGGGAAGCGGGGCTCTGGCACTGGCTTTGGGCTTTGAGGGCAGCTCAAGGTCCCACTGGCTCACAGGCCCTGGTGCAACTCGTGCACCTCCCAGATCTCCCAGCAAGTGGTTCCTCTGGACATATACAGGGTTGGATGAGCTGGTTACAGCCTCTGCAGCTCAAAAAAGGAAGGGCCAGAAATGCCAGCCAGCATTTGCCTTCTTCAGGCAGGCAGAGCACAGGTTGTTGGTGCACAGCAGGGGGATGTATCAAACACAAACGTTGTTCTATTACCGCTGGGGGAAGGTAAGCGCAAACAATCAGATGTCCTTTCCTATTTTCTGTGTCTCCCTCTGCGATGCTGATAGAGGGACTCCAAATGTTTCCAAGCAGGCAGTGCCTATCTGCAGCAGGCAGACAATTTCCAAATGTATTAGCTGCACAGAGTCAATAGAGAAATAGCAGTCCAGCATATCATCCAATTTTCAAATGTAAATAACTAGACCACTGTTAATTTGAGGGACCACAGCAGGGAATAAAACGAGCCCTGGAAAACACACACAGCAATGACCGCTGGTTGTAATCCATTACCTTCAGGCGTGCCTGTTGTTTTTCCCCGCTGGCTGCCGTGCTGCAGGGCAGAGCAAAACCAGTGGTCTCGCATGTGAAGAGTGGGATGAGCCCCAACAGCCCCACCAGGAGACAGGGGGGCAGGCTGCTGCCGGGGTGCCAGCCAGGCACGGAGCACCCTGCACAGGATGCAGCCCTGCCTCCCCTCTCCTGCTCTGGCACAGCTGGCAGGGACAGGTCACTGAAGAGGGGCAGTGGGTTGCCAGCAGCGAGGCTTGGCTGCTCTCTGGAGACCCTGTTCCTCCCCTCCTCTGGCCTCAAGAGCAGCAGCAGTAGTACCCCAATGTCCCATCTCAAAACCAGCACTGGTAAGACATTCTCTAGCAGAGTAAGGCATGAGATGAAGCATCTGCCTCCCTCCACAGCGACTGTGAGGAGCAGGGAAAGCATGAGAAACCTTCAGGGGATCTTGGGATGGAGGGGAAGGAAAGATGCTTTTAACAAAAGCTTCTTGGGGTTTGCCAGTGTATCTGGGAGTAAAATTGTCCCCTTGTCTACACCACTATTACACAACAGCTGAAGGGAGGCCCCTTAAATCCCAGCTCTGAGGGCATAAACCAGCTTACAGAGAGCCCCCAGAGGAGGGAATGTGCTGCAAGGGCAGCCAAGATGCACTGGAGGGGCAGCTGGTGAAGCTGTCCTTGCCCTTGCTGAAATGCTGGGGGCCAAGTAAATGGCTCTTACACAAAGAGAGGCAGACACAAAATCAGTTTGTTCAAAGGAGGAAACCAATGAGGCAGATGGTGTCTTGTGTAAATCTGCTGGTCTCCACTGAACACAGCAGGAATGGGCAAGTTTATCTCAGTCCAGTGAGTTCAACCCAGGGCTCCCTGTCCAACTTCGTGCTGTCCTCACTCCTTTTCTGAAGCACCAGTGGACCTTTGTATGGTGCCCACAACAGGGCACCACTGGAGGTGCTAAACTTAAGGTAGCCAGATTGGAAAGGTCACCATCTCACCTCTCACCATTAATAGTAAAACATGCCAAAACTGAAAGATGAACATCTGCTTCAAATCCCAGCACTCCCCAAGGCTCAGTGGAGAGCAGAGGAGTGGGATATTGCTGGGGAAGAGGTACTGGTCTGGCAGGCCAGTGACAATGCCAGGAAGGCTGGCTGAGGCCCTCCCAACATGAACCTCTGCAGCTTGGCTGTGGGAAAGGCTGGCTTTGCTTTTCTGCAAGAGCTGTGTCACAGCAGGCTGCACAGAGCAAGGGAGAGACCAGGGCTCACAGGGAAACGCAGAAGCCTGCAGTGGTGAGACAACCTGTGGTGTGACAGGAGTGATGTGGCCAAGGTGATTTCAGCATAAGTGGATCAAGATTCACCATCTCTCTCTTATTACAGCAGCTGATCCAGTTGGAAAAAAAAACCCAGAGAATTCAGGCACGCAGGACTTTTAGATCTGTTTGCCTTGTCTATACCTGCTGCCACTGTTCATTTTATTCCCAGACCCATGAAAAATACACAGGAGACAAAAAGTGAAACATCAGATACAAATAATGGCTGCCCAGAGGTTTCCCATTATCCCAGTGCTTGTGTGGAAGGGAGGTCCCACGTGCTTAAGAGGAGTTTGATGCCGAGTCCTCAGATGCTGCTTCAGCCACTCCAGGGCCCTTCAGCAGCCTCAGCTGCTGCAGTGGGGCAAAACCATCATGAAGATGCAGCCCCGGCACAGAATGGCAGGAAAGCTGGGGAGGGGGATGGACCCCAGCCTGTGCTCACTCATAGAACAGATCTTTCTTGAGGGAAAAAAATTAAAGCAAAACAAAACAAAAAGAAGAGCTGTGCCCAGAACTGGAAATTGTAAAGACACTGCTTTTTCCCCAGATTTTAATCTCCCGTCTAGTTCAGCCGGAGTTTGGCCCCGTGCGGCTCGACGCGAGTCACGATGCTCTTTGCTGAGGGCCAGCCAAGACCGGCTGCTTTGTACAGTGCTGCACTACCTTGCAGCTACTGGTTCACTGCAGTAGAAATGATAGATTGTTTTACAGGAGGAAGAGAAAGGAGAAAAAATTATGAAGCCCGCCGGTATTTAAAATAGTGGATGTGCTCCACCTACTGTCCATTGGCAACAGAGTGAGCCGGGTTAAAAGGCGGCTTCCTCACTGAGAGCTTCATGCTGCCGTCCTCTGGATTTTTATATTTGGAGGGGAGCCAGGGGAAAGAAGAAAGGAAAAAATGGATGTGAAGAAGAAAGGAGACTGAAGGAAGATGAGGGCTGCATGGCGTGAGAAAAAGAAGTAAAAGAAGACAGAGCTCTTTCGATTTAAAAAAGAGATGGTTCGAGCATATGTAAGCTTGTAGCAAGCTTGGCTATGTAAAGTCATTTTGATTTATTGCAAAGCTCCCAAAGGAGGACAGTTCTGTGAATGCTACACCCCATTTCTGATTGATGACAATGGGGTTTATACTTAGGACAACCAAGGTCAGATTCCCTTTGGCTGCTGCCACCTTCATCTCCAAGGTTTTGGGGCTGGGCAGGGCAGAGGGACAAACTTCCCAGGGCTCCTGCCTCCCCCTGTGTCCTCTGCACCCCTCTCCCAAAAACCAGAGCTGCTCCTACTGCCACTGTGGAATGGACAGACATGTGCCTCTTGCTCTTGGGCTTTTACAGACAACTAAGCCTTGCTTCTATTAATCTCCTTCCCCAGTCCAGGGCTCTTTTTCCATTCAGATCAGTGAAGCCTGTGAGCAGCTGTTGTCTACACAGGATGTATCTCACCTCATGGGATCTTCAATCCTGACAATGTCTCCTGTGAAAGAGAGGAGGCAGGCACACAAAGCAAACTGAACATGTTCAGGAGTACTCAGTGTCAGAGTCACCACCATGACTTAAAAGTAGATATGTTGACAATAAGTGTCATTAAGCTGATTGAAAATCCAATTCTCAGTATGATTTTCTGGGGATTTTTTCAATGTGAGAGCTGGGTCTGGTGTTTCGCCACATCCAGGGAGGAACTGCTGCTCAGGGACAAGGAGGCAAGACTCTGCTTGTGCCTCCATCAGCCAAAGAGCTTGTGCACAGGACACAATCAGGGGAGGAGAGAAAAGGTAACCTGTAAGCATCACTCAAAATCCAAAAGGAAAAATGTATTTGCAAAATAGGACTTATGCAATGCTCTGAGGTGTGGAAGGGATAATTTACTCAGTACTTTTTTTCTCATAAGAAAAAACCAAAACACACTGAACCTTTAGAAGGTCTGTCCTGAAGAAGAGTATTTTTGTGTGTGTCAAAATTAATATATCTTTAAATATATATAACATATATATATATGCATACACTCATATATATGTACACACATGAATATACTGATGCCCTCACACAGGGGTCAGGGATACCACTTCTGCCAAGATCTAAGATCTATTTTTTGAAGTGTTTAAGCACATGGCTGTGATGCACGTAGTCAGGTATGCCCTTACACTGTCCAGTTGCACATTCCCCCTGCTATAGTGTCACACTAATGAGAATATATGGCCCTGGGCTTTCTCTGCCCAAACAACTTTGAGCATGGCTGGAGTGAGCACGTCTGTCTATATCCAGCCATACAGACCTGTCTGAAGCTGTGCAGATCCCTGCTGTCCTTGAAAACCTTGTGCAAATCAACTGCCCAAGACAGTGCAGTGTGTTTGTGTCAGAGCAGTAACTAACCATAGGTTAATGCAATAACACTATCATTTAATATCTCACAGGGTATCATCTGAGTATATTTCAGACCTGTCCTGAATACAGATATTACCAGTGGGTTGTAATTTGTCTGTGCCTTTGTCTGCAGCTGCTCCTCTCTATTATTCTGGAAAATATTGCAGAAATTCATAAAAGCCACAGAAAAGTGGTAGGCTTATGAAGTGCACTCCTGTTACCATTTCCTTGTCCTCATTATTAATCCACTCCACCTTTTCATCATTCTGTATCAGGTCTGTCTTCTACTGAAAAGAAGATGCTTCCTTTTTCACTTTGCGGTGGTAGGAGCCTTTAATTCAACCCTGCCTGCTGACTTTGACAGAGATGCACTAATTTGTAATCAGATTGAGGCTATGACACTGTTCAAGCGCACACAGAATACGAAGGATACAGGAGACAGAAGGATAAGGGAAGAGGAGAAGAGAGAGAAAGGGAAAGACTGTATGTGCAAAGTTGCTGTTTCTGATGTGACATTCAGCTCCATGCACAGAGGAGCACAGAAGGCCCAGGGAAAGAGACTGAAAAGATGCTGCTTCCAGCCAAAAAACTGCTCTGCTGTATCTCAGCCTGGTACCAAAAAGGGAGGTAGGGAGGAGAAAGAGATGCCAAGGTCAGCCAGGGAATGGCAGGAGAAGTACCGGGGACCAAGGGCACAGCTGAGGGCAGAGAGACGATGCAGAGACAAGTGACGAAGCAAGGGCGAGGTGGGGGAAAGAATGAAAACTGCAAGGCAAAGAAAAGGTACGGGAAGAAAAGAGCGAGAATAGCACAGAGGGAGGACGAGAAGGTGTCCTGACACCTTGTGGCACACCTGTGACAAGCAGGCAGCAGGAGCGAGTGGCCGGAGCGACTCACTGTGCTTGATCGAGCACGCGTGGGGCCAGGAGATACTGAAAATGAAGCTGCCACAGTCCAAATTCATCTTTTCCCCTGTAATCTGTAAGGGCCAGAGTAAAATTAGATACAGTTTCTGCTTTTCCTCCGGCACACTGTTCAGTTATAGCCTTCCTATCCTTTATGGAGACCAGGGACAGCCCATTCCCTGCCCTCCCCTAGGAGTCAGGCAGGTAGGAAGCCTAATAGGTGGTTATCCCAACCACTTCAAACATGCCTTTTACCTCAGAGGGATTAGTCCAAGTGCATTTAGCTTTATTTTCTCCTCACTTTATTGAAGGTGCACACTCGGGTGGCTTTTTTGCATGACCAATTTCCAGGGCTCCAGGATATCTATTTTCTTCCACCTCTGAGGGGAAATACCTCCCTGTTCTGCCACACGTCCAATGACTGATAATGTGAGTTACTACATCCACCAACCACACATGCTGTATTAAAATTGTAATCCAAGGGCACAGACATTGAGTATTATGGACTATTCATGACTCTTTCTCAAGGTTTTGGTCCAAAATTGTGATTTTAGTTATTTGTCACTTAAAAGGACCTAGGCAGAAACAGAATTCAAAGCTATTGATTGCAAACTCTTTTATCTACAAAGCCAATATAAACCACTGAGAAACAGTGGCCTGACTTGTGTTACAGCTTCTTCTCTTTTTATTCCTTCATGAAGTGGTTTCCCTAGGGATTACACCTATATGGCGAAGAAATATGTTTTCCAGGAGTTGAAGCAGGAGGGATTTGAGGTTTGACAGTCTGTATCAAAGTCTTCCTCCAGTTTAGACAGCATGAGCAGAGTTTTGAAGGCTGTCAGCAGCAGCCCAGCCCCACTGCCATCACAGCAGCAGATATTCAGAGGGGACAGAGTCGTGACACTGCTCAGGGTCTGTGCAGCCCAGACCATGAGGGGCTGCTGAGGGCCCTGGATCCAGCTGAGTGCTGCCAGAAGGACACGTGGACATGCATGTACAGACACATACATGAGACCTCAGGGGACCTCCAGGCCCTGCACTCTGCCCAGTCCTGGACTTGAGCCTCATGGTCCCCCCACAAGGCAGATCCCCTGGTCTCTCCCTGGCTCCCAGACCACTCGGATTACTCTCTGGGCAGTGATGCTCACTGGTGGTACAGGCTGACATACACACACCTGTACTTGCCCCTCTGGGTCCCATTTCAGCTGCTGCCACTGAGATCTGCACACACACACAGGAAAATAGGCAGAAATGGTTTTTAATAAGGACAGACAGCATTGGCCAGGTGCAGAGCAGGGCCAGATAACTGCAGTGACCTGCATGTTTTCCATTCTCGTTCCTCCCAAAAATGTCTCGATCCCTCCCCTTCTGACAAGGAGAACAATGTGGTCTGCAAGGCTAATTCTTCATCTGCAAATACATGGACACATGCAGTGAAGGAGAATGTGGAAAATAAGAAAATGGAAAAAAGAAATGCATTTGAAATGAGCTGGTGCATTCAAATGTGAAAATGAGCCAGTGCTGAACTGAGAGGACCCGTGTCAAATAATCTGATTACACCAAAGTAAATTTTCCAGGATTTCAGAGACAACTGGAACTGTACCTTAAGATGCATAACTTATGAAAACCTCAGTGTGACTCTGCTTTGCTGAGTGTGAAGTGAAAAGTAACCTTTTTATAGAAAGTCATTGTCTTGGTTCCAGCCAGGACAGGGTAATATTTGCACTGCAGGCAGGAGGGATATGGCTGGAGGTTATTCTATATCACCTCGTGTAATTGTAGGGAGCAGGTGAAGGGAATCTATTCTGGGAAGAAGGGGTAGAGTACTTCTACCTTCTGGTAGAGTAAGCATGGTGGAGACAGCTGTTGGGTAATGCCAGTTCTGAGAAATCATGTGTGAATCATTTCTCTATCTTGTGCACTTTGTTTTTAATATTGCTCCTGTTACTGTCCTCTTGCTTAACCCATTGCTATTTCCATTAAATTGCTCTTACCTCAACCTGTGATTGTCATCATTTGTGCCTCCAATTCTCTCCAGCCCACCACAAAAGGAGGAGGGGAACTGAGGGAGCAGCACACAGCTTGGAGCATCTCAGTGGAAACACTAAATTGGGGAGTACCATTCCTAAACAACAACAGCTGTGTAGGTGGTAAATTTTCCGCAAGAGGTATAATATTACATCCACACTGCAGGGTTTGGTAGAAATGCTGTTAGAAATGTCCGTAGAAATGCTCAAGGCCATGTAGCCAGGAGCTGTGACACCACTGAGAGGGGCAAGTTTCCCTCCCCTGGCTCTGCTCCCCTTTCAAAGCAGTGCTTGGTACAGGAAGGGAGGCAAGTGGCTGGGAGGGCCCCTGTGCCCTGCCTACCTCTCTGCCACAGCACCATCATTGGGGCACTGAGATCATTTTAATTACCAGCATGAAACTTGCATGAGAACACTGTAACTGTGGAGTCACAGGATGTTTGGGTCAGAAAGGACCTTCCAACACCAGCTAGCTCAACCCCTCTGCCATGGGCAGGGATATCTGCAACCACATGAGGTTCTCAAAGCCCCATCCAACCTGGCCTCAAACACTTCAGGGATGGACCATTGCTCTTTGTGCCCTGAAACTTCACTTGGTTACCCACTTCAATCTTTGGCAGCTATTAAAATGAAGAGCTGGTAAATGTTCTCTGCACTCCATAGCCTGGGCTTCAGCATTTAGGCTTTTCAATCAGTAACATGAATTTTTTAGCTCTTTGCTTTTATTTTCATTCTTCCAGCTGCACTCTTGAAAATAATTCTCTCTCATCCTTCAGATCTCACTAAAAAAAGGAGAGAGAAGCTCAAATTACAACTGAGTAATTTTCATAACAAACTTTGAGAGGTAAAAAGAAAAGTATGATAGACTAGGAGATTATACTCCTGCTGAGAGAGAATTTAAGAGAGCTGTTAGAGAAATACTAAAAGTTTTGTTGCAAGAATACTACATTTTTAGGATAGATATTAAGAAGTAGATGCTAAAGGACCTGTGTTAGAAATTTAAAGAAGTGAGTACAAAAGAGCTTACATTCATAGATATCATTAATTACAAGACTGATTTGTGTTAATTTCACCCCTGGAAGTGCAGAAAAAAAATAAAAATTAGATGTTAGTGTTTATAGGCTGCAAAAAGTGTCTGTGACTAGGTAAAACTGTCTGAAGCCACTGAGATTACACTGAAAGCTAATGGAAGGATAATTTTTTTTTAAAGTAAGCAAAGAACCGCATTGCAATTCATCCTTAAAAACACTTTAGAAAATGCTACTGTAATGGTTTCAATTCCCACATTTCATTTTTCCTGGTGAGCTGTTTGGGGTCACAGACTCACTCAGCATGATTTAAAGCCTCTCTCTACACCATATGTACATAGCTCTGCCTGTGCCTGGGTCCTGGCATCTCGACCCTCCACGAGCCTGTCCTCAGCTGGAACTGTGCTCGCTGTCTCTCTAATCCATACATTTACCTGCTTTTTCTGGCTCCTTTGGAGATTTTCCAGTGACTTTAGGTCTTTTGCTTTGACTGGCTTTGTCATAAAACCTGTTGTTAGGGTTTTCTCTGGCATCAGCCCATCAGTTTACCTGAAGTCTGAAACAACAAAAACAAAATTGTTTCTGTCTTTGGCAATTGCCACCTCAGTGGCCTGACACAACTGACTCCTTTGGGTGCTTCTGTGAGCTCTAGGAATCACCTATGTGATTTGCCTCAATAATATCCCCCAAGTAAGTTCAGAGCTCTTGAAAATGGATGAAAGGTTTTGAGAAGGATCATGGAGGATCACTGCCTTCATGGTTCCACACATGCAGATACAGAAATGCCCCTGGTAAAGCAGTAAAAATAAGAAAGTCAGATGGGCTGACACTGGAAGGGTGTTAAGAGGTCTGGAGGGATAAATCAGCTTATGGGAGAAGCGAGGTTTAGAATTAAATTGGAGAGGCTTTTGAAATAAAAATGGTGCTTGAGGAGAGGTTAGGCCTTACTGGAGAAGATTTCTGAGGTAAGCATATAGCAGAATAATTAGAATCAAGTGAAGGGGAACATAATGAGATTGGATGGTGAGAAGTGCCATTTCATTGCTGTGACTAAAGCAGTCAGTGTTACAGGAGGCTTTTGGCTATGGAAAAGTCAGTCTCATCGATAAATTATGCCCCCCTCCCCAGCACAGAGATGTGCTAATATGATTTTGTGGTTCAATAGTGTTCTCGTATGGGCTGTAAAGCAATTGGTTCATAAATTATGGACAATCCCATATTAAGAAAACACAATTCACAAACACTTTTCAACATCTTCTGAAGACAGGTGTCACTGGGGCTCAATTTGGCTGTTTTGAACTGTATGTCCTCGAGCATCCCAAGCAGCCACCACCTCCACTGCCCCAACAGCACTTTTTTTTTCCCATCCAAAAACATTAAAAAGGCTTCTTGGGGCAGTCATTGAAGATTTCAGGGTATCTGAGGACCCACCTGGGGCAGTGGCTCTGCTCTGAGGCCCCAGAGATCCCAAGCCAGAGTTTGCATGCTGTGCAGTGGAGGTGCACTGACTCCTGTGTGCCAAGCACCAGGATGGGCTCTGTGTGCTGGGTAGCATGTCAGGAAGTTCAGCAAAGCCCTGGGTGTCCAGAAAACACTGAATTTTACTGTGCATGCACTGCATAAGTATCAAAACAGAAGTTTTCCAGGATTTCCCTCGAAAATATGGAAATCCTGCTGCTGAAAATAATTTTTCTTGCACAAGCTATTCAAGTCTGGTTTTCCGTATATTAATTACATTTTAAGTGCATTTGCTGAAGCCTTGTTTTGCTGGACTTACTAAGTTATTGCCAGGAAGGTGCTTGTTACAGGCAATGGAATGTAAAAATGATTGGAGTCCAGAATATGGTTTTGTTCATTTTTAGCATATGTATTGGCTAGATAATACAACCCCCCAGGGTTTAAGCAATTGCAGAGCTAATGTTTCTCAGGAATAGCACAATCTCTTTGTGAAACTGCTGCAGATATGGAGCTGTGCCATTTGCCTTTGCCACTCATTTAGTACCTTCAGAGCACAGACACCATTTTCTGATTTCCCTCGTGTGCTTAGCTGATCCCCACCTGGGATGGTGCTCCTGTGGTGACTGTGAGCAGATCCTTAGCCCTGCCAGAGCTGCAATGACTCCAGTGCTGTGGTCCAGGCCACCCCCTGCCATCTGCTCTGCATTCTCTGGTAAACACCCAGCCATGAGAAAATGGTGCTGCTGGAGAAGGTGGGAGGTACAGAGCTCCTTTCAGACCTTGTCCACATCAGCTTATGAAACTCAGACAGAAATAAGTGGAGCTTTCTTACTGGCACATATCATGGTAAAGACTAACAGTAGCTAATTGCATTTTCTAGTACTTTCTTGATGTATGTCAGATGTAGAGACAGAGATTGGTATCATGCATTTGCTTGGAGAAAAATAATACATGGCACTAAAGCAGCATCAGAATCAGTGCATTTGCACTTCCTAGTTCCCACTAGTCAAGCTCATTGTCTCCTTCCACATCAGAACGCAAGAGACACGTGATGTCTGCAGCACTGATTTGCTGCACAACCCTTCCAGAGGACACGGGGCACAGCAAGTGTTTCCAGGTATGTAGGTTTAAGAACCAACAAGATGAACCCAAAAAGGAAAAATAATGTTCATTCTGCCACACATTTCTATATGTCTTTGTAACTTGTTACCCATATACTTATGTATTTTGGTGATTCCTGGTAGCTCTCAGTGATTCCTAAGCAAAAACAGATGGTGCAATTTTTTTTGCTGGCAAATAATACTGCAATTAAGACCTAAAAGCAAATAATACTGGAGCAGGACTTTACTGCAGACTGCACCCTGGAAAATTTTGCTCAAGAGAGGAAAAAAATTATCACAGGTTCAGACACGGAAGAGGCAAACATTTACCCTGTAATGATACCAGTTTGGCTTTTGCATCTCCTTCAGCCTTTGCTTTCTGTTGGCATCTCTGATTGAGACCAAATGTCACTTACCCAAATTTGCAGAATGCTGCTCTGTTGACCTGTTATGTATGTCATCACCTGTCCATTTGCATTGCCCTTGTTAAACTTCTAAAATGGTAATTTAATAAAAGGTGATATGAATCATCAAGGAATAATTTGAATTATCATCTGTAGATAATTCATTATGCACACATTTCTTGTGAGATCCTTAAATCAGCAGGGTTTCTTGATCAGAGACTTAAAAATTTTGTCTGTAACAGCTAGAGACTTGACCCATAAATCAGCAGCCAGGCCAACAGGTCCAATTCATGCTTCACATATTTTTCCCTGTGAAAAAGAGACACTTTAATTACCACCAAGGTCACAGAAAAGGGTAACACAGAGTTGGTTTTGACAGCTCCAGTGCTGGCAGCATTTTCTGAAAGCAGAGTGATTTGCAAGCAGAAGAGGAAAGCAGGGCCAGCAGTCCTGCTGCAGTACTGCCGTCCTGACAGGGTGCTCCAAACGAGTGCTGGTGCCATGAGAGTCAGCACAGTCTGCCTTCCTCGGTCAGTGGGAGATAACATCTGCTCAACAGAGACAGCCACACTCTTTGGCTGATTTTATTAGCAAAAATAATTACAGATTCTGATGCAGCCTCCTTTTCTATTCTTCAGTGAAGCAAGCACAAGGTGTTGTTTATGGAATTGATGGGAGGGATCAGGTCATGGCTCGACCATGGCACCCAGCAGTGATGCAGAGTGCCCAGGGGCTGGGCAGGAGGTCTGCAGGGACATGCTGCACCCAGCCAGCACTGCTGCTGAGGAGGGAGGGAGGAGTGAGGGTCTCAGCAAGACCCTCAACCCTTCCTAAGATTAATTCACAAAGGAGTGAAGCCATCACCAGCAGGTCCTTACATCTCTGTCAGTGATGTCTTCTTCTGCCCCATTGAGCTAGATAGGCCATGTAAAGGGGGACCAGGGCTGGCACAGCCAGGAGAAAAAGTGTTAAGCACAGCTCTCTAAAGTACATTAGCCTATCTTATTTCATTCTCTAATTTTCACGAAATGGCATTGATTTAGCAAGCATATAAACCCCTGCAAATTTGAAAAGGAAATCTAGGTTTATAAATCCACACTTGTCCAGCCAAGTAAGCACCCCTAATCTCAGAGGTACCAAGCCTCTGCCAGTTCCCCTGAGGTGAACAGCACTGAATATCTCTGAAAGCCAGGTGATAAATATCAGAGTTTTGCAAACTCTGGGCCAAGGGTTTTGCTAATCAATAGTCATTGTTCACATATAATGACCTGTCTAAGAGCAGCTGGTCTGGATGATGGATGCTTGTCTGCTGCTGAAACATGTTTACTGGATTGGATTCAGCAAATCAAAACCAACTAATTAGTTCTATTAATGCTTATTTGAACTAGATTTAAGGGTTTGGGCAGGGTTGCTTCTCATTTGCTTTTCTGTTTTTTGCATTCTGGCAGTGCAGGTCAGGTCATAAAGTTCCTTCGGGTTGAGAAGTGCCTGAATTCTAGTCCAGCTTTTGTTAACCAGTGCCTGAGCAAAGCAGACCCTCAAGGAGAGAGAGGGGGGAATCAACTCTGCACTCCAGGAAAAGAGGATTTCTGTGAAGAGTGATCCCACTGAGATATCTGGGTAGCCACCCTATGCACTATCTCCGTGCCCAAAACTTTCAAGAGTTCAGCAGACTTGAGTGCTCTTGAAGTGGAGAAGATGGTAACTAGTTTCATGTTTTATACAATAAAGAAAATACTTTTATTTTTGTTTTTCCACGAGTAACAATTATTATTATTTGTTTTTATAAGGATAATAAAATAAGCACAGCTTGAAAATATGGCTGGCTTTTATGCATGATCAGTTAAATTTTTGCTGATGGCAAAGCTGTCTTTAAAACATTTGGGCTGTAGCATATATGTAAAAACAGCCTTTCCATGTAACTAATTCCTCTTTTCTACAACTTGGGAGTCCATTACAGGTGGTTTTCCAAGGTGCCCTTAGATAATGGATTTTTTTATCACAGAAAGGGTGCAACAGAGGAAAAGAGACTGCAAACTGGCTGTGCTCAAGCACCAGAATGAAACAGAACCGCGTTGCTATTTTAGCTTTTTCTTGGTTGCTATATGGTAATTTGATTGGGTTGTTTTACTCCAGCATGCAATTCTGTCTATTCTTCCCAAATACCAACATGGGAAACATAAAGAGGTAAGAGATTTATTTCAGGACTCAGCCAGTTTTGAACATGATGTATTTGGCAAATGAGCATGCTCTTGGCCAGACAGCAGCAATCACGTCAGCAGGTAAGATTCATCTCACTGTCAGATGATGGAGAGAAGATGTTTGGTGTTTTGTAATGCAGGGACAAGTGGCTCCAGCATTCAGAGTGACAGAAGATGGCATAAAGTTGTCAAGTTATCTTCCTCACTACTCTGGCTGTGGTCAGCAAGAAGCCGCCTGTCCAGAAGTGAGGGTTTGAAAGATTACATGCAGCACTGCAAACTGATGATGCCTGAACCTTAGCTCTTCTAGCTGAAGTAGCTACTTTCTTCTAGCAAACATACATTTCTTGAAAAGATACTGCTGTATTTATTTTCCTTAGCTGGGAGACTATGTCAAATGTGCCATGGAGTGTCTTGCATTAGGTAAAGCAGTAAAACATTTTTCTCTTCAAGTATTGCCATAGAATCATAGAATGGGTTGAAAGGGACCTTAAAGATCATCTAATTCCAACCTGGTTGCTCAAAGCCCCATCCAGCCTGGCCCTGAACACTCCCAGGGATGGGTCATCCACATTATCTGGATTTCTAGGTATGTTTGAAAGGTAAAACCAGGTTCGGTTTGTTTGTTTGTGTTATTACCACGGATGTGTGTTTGCCTTTAGGCAAGGGAGTAAGGACAGCACTCCCTCCCCTGGAAAGTGCGGTACAAGAGCAGCATTGGAGCTCACAAAGCCCCAGTGTGAGACGCGCTTAGCCTGGAGCACTGGCGCGACCCTCACTCAGCCCTTGGGAGGAGGGAGATAATCGGCTGCTTGTCTGCTACAGAGAACATTTTTCCATGCTCCTCCTTCTCTGGCCTTTTGCAGTAAATCTGTACATTTTCTGGTCCTGGCGTCTGTGAACACTTCCCCTAAAAGCCCCAGGGGCATCTGTGAGCCCTGGGTAACCGGGCCCAGAAAGAGACTAACTCCAGTGGCTTTGCTTATTTCCATTTGTTTCGGGCTGTCTTCAGTCCCAAAGAGGTGTAATGATAAGCAGACCACAAAGTCAGCTATTTTTCTTAGGCAGCTTTTCAAAGTAACATCTGAAGAAAAAGCAACACGAAATGCAATTTTAAGGGTAGAGATCGGACTCTTTTCTGATTGCTTAACTTATCTGAACCAGAGGACTGTGACAGGAACAACCTCGGGCACGTTTCACCGAGAGGGCTCGGGAGCACGAATGGGACTGTGTGACTGATTCCAGGAGAGAGACTCCCTCTACCCTGCTGCCTAGTGTAAACCGGGAATTACTCCTTCTGCTCGCTAAAGAACTGCCTTTCTGGAGCAAATAGTATTTGTTATTACCAGGAAGGGATGCTGACACTCCTTTTTCTTAAGGCTAGCATCATTCATGTATGTGCAGTAGGGCTATCAGACCTAGCAGGCAGGCTAGCTTACAGAAGTAGAATCAGCACATTTGACTCAATAACATTTTTTATCATTAAATAAATAAGTCTGTTAAAAATTCCCACTTCAGCCATCAGCAAAATATTTTACCTACTAACAAACAACCACATCCCACTGCTGTGCAGCATTCAGAAAGCATTAAGTCGGGCTATTGGAATTCATTAAATTGACTCGAAAAGCACAATGGGCATATTATCACATAGGCACACGCACTCACACACGCACATTGTTCCCTGTCCAGGGAACACTCCCTGTCACCTTTCTCAGCAGTCATGCACACCAGGAGCTCCTTTGATTTTAATGAACTCAAGATTTTCCCGTAACTACCGTCTCCAGGGCTCTGAGAAAACAAACACCCAGGAACGCGGCTCATTTGGCTGCATTGTCACAACTTGTATCGGCTATTTCAGTCTCCTACAATACGCACTTAATAAGCGTTGGAGAGCCTCGGTGCTATGTCGTGCACAGATCAAAAGAAGTTCAAAAGCCTTCCACAAGTTTCGAGGCTTAGTCCTGCTGGTAATAACATCAATGATGAAATTGCAATTGTATTTGATGCGAGCAACAGCAGGCACCTTGGGTCTTATCCTGGGAAGTACTGAGCTGCTGCAGCCCTCGGTAAATCCAAGGAGAATAGTTCAGCAAAAGCACATCTTATTTATTATCAATATATTTACCAGGTAGTCCAATTAAACTTGACAGCCTGTTTATAGAGGCTTTCTGCCCAGTAGCAGCTGTGCAGGTTTCAGCCAACCAACTCAGCAGCAAACTGAGCAAGAGATGCTGGTGCTGGTCTCTTCATCATTTGAGCTGTACATTGTTCACAAACATTGATATGAGTCAAATAAAGGTCACATCTATATCTAGCTTTAGGTGAAAGAACACCAAAGCCTTTTAAAAGGCTTTGTTAATGCTGACTATGCTTCCCAAAATTTATTGTGACCTTCAAGAACGTGAAAATATCCTGCACCATTATCACCTCAGTGTCAGTATACATTCATTATTCATTAGAAAAAGAAACTGCTGGGGTGACAGAAATTTGGTGGTATAGATTAGCTGCTGAGATTTTTGATTTCCCAAATCATCTAACAGGAAAGCAGCCAGGGGAAAGGAGGGAGCAGAGAGCTTTGGCAATTATCTTGTCTGAGTTAGTTATGCCTCAGCTTGCAGTACACATGTGGCCATGGGTATTTCAATAACCAGTTAGCTCTCGTTTGATCTATTCCCTCCTTCCCAGCACCTTGTCTTTGAGATCATGACCTGATCAGACAAGCTTCTCTGTCTCATCTCCTTGGATCATTCATTACTTCACTTAAACCTTAAATCTTGATGCTTCTTTGACACCAGAAAGTCTCCTGATGGGGTTTGTACGTGGCAAGGTGCTGAGTGACTCTGGCACTGTGCTCAGCAAAGAAAGAAACAGGGTTGCCCGTATAGAGGGTACTCCACACCTTGCAGAGATGTGAAGCAAAGGGTGACAGTTTCAAACTGTTCCTTTCCAATCCGATTTTTTGTGCCTTCACCCAGCAAACAGTACTATGTTCCTCTTTCCATCACTTTCCTTCCTGTCATTTCCCCAGCATGTTTTATGTCTAGCCATTTGAACTCACCAATTACAGTGTCTGCTTGGTAAGACTTAGATCTTGCCTGCTTTGTTATTTCACCACAGCTGGGGCTCCTGGCAATGAATGATAATCATACCAAAGGCAGTTGTTCATATTAACCTACAGTGTTCTTAGCTGCTTGACTGGGAGGTGGAGCTGTTTTTACTGTACATTTAGAAAACATGCTTATGCTAAGACTATTTAAATCTAGCAGATCCTGATGTGAGACAAATATAGAAGGTTCTGGGTTAAACTAGAGTGATCAGGGATTGTGCTGCTTCTGGAATGGCACAAAAACACATCTGGAATGTCCTGATCAGTGTATTTTTTGTGCATTTTGTATTGTATTTCTCTGAGTTCTTTTCAGTTTGTGCCTTTGGAGAATTAGTCAAATGCATCTCTCACTAGAGCTTTTTGATTGCAAGCCAAATAAAGCCTATCTGCTTATTTGTTTATACAAATCACATTATAGATAATAAACATAACAAGGGTGTACAGTGGGTATAAACAGTTAAGTCACATGGCTGGAAAGGTACGCTGAGACAGATACAGAAAAGAGAGGAGTGAGAAGAACATAGCAGCATATTTTAAGAGAGGTAGCATGTAGCTAGGAAATTAATAAACTACAATTATATTCCCTTTTCTTTACATTCTGTGCTATATATTTTCTTGTTTAGGTCATTGCATGGCTCATTCTGGACCACTGTTTTTATAATGATTTGAGTACCTCTTCAAAACACTTTTTCAGTAGATTTGTTTTCTGGAGTAATTATTTAGTTGTCTGTTATTGTTCATGAATTCTGATGTTACTTTGTCTTGGAGTCAGTAAAATACAAAAAGAATTTGCACTGCTGGAATAATCTGGTTAAGGGAAAAAACTATCCTTTTGATATATTTTACTACAATGTAGAAATGAGTTGTTGAATATAAAACTAAATTTAACTCATAAAAACTGCAGAATGAAGTCTCATTAGAACCGAGTCCATTGTAAGCATAGCTTTAAGAGCATTCTCCCTTTCCAGATTCAATTTCAAGGAGTCTCTGATGCAATTTATACAGCTCAGCCCTGTAATCATTCCCTCAGTAGAAACCAGGAACTGCAGGTGAAAGCCTTAAGATGTGGCATGGGGCCTAATTTAAGTGCCCTGGAGGCAGACAGTGAAGGATGGACCTTGCCAGGAATCAAACATGCGGTGGCCCCTCCTGCCTTCCCCAAGAAAAGCCTGAATCTCCTCTTGCTGTGTGTGGCCCGATCCCCACTCAGGGGCCTGGCTACAGGTGACAGGCACTGTCACTGCTTCCCATGCCAGGAGCACGGTCCTGCTGGGTGAAATGGACCCTGGTGTTGTAATGCATTCAGAAAAATGGTATGACCCGAGAGAATGTACCCCCGAAATAGAATGTAAGTTTCTTTCCCTTATCTCTTTCTCCCCAGTTCTCCTTATTGGCTGTGTGAATGTAATCCACCCTCTTTCCCCTGCCTTCAAAAAGATGTGTGTTATCAATATTCTTCTTCTTTCCCTCCTGCTCTCTTTCTCCACAGGATCACAAGAACAAGAATAAAGCTGAACTTCCATCTCAGCAAGGGGAAGAGCCTCGGTTTAGTTCCTCTGTTCCATGCTATACCATCTCCCCTGTTTCCCTGGCTGCAGCTGGGTGGACAGTGGCAACAGAGAAACAGGGGACATAGAAATAATAGCACCCTGGTAAAATGGATTGAGCCATCCTCTGCAACACCACTTACTTGCATCTGGATTTTCAAATATGCTCAGGAAAAGCCAGTAAGCAAAAGTAAATGCCTGACTAACTGAATGATACCTAACAAATAAACGAGCTGCTCGCACATGCTTTAATAGAAGGGACTAATGAATCAGGTATCTGGAGTCCATGAGAGGGCTGATAAACAGGAGCACTGTGGTGTGGTGTGGTGCAGACACAGCCTGGGACTTTCCAAATGGGGAACTCCAGGCAGAGCAGCTGTCCCCAGCCAACAGCACACCCTGTACAGGCTGACATACACAGAAAAATGGAACTTTGGCTCAAAAGTGCAGATCAAAATTAATTGGGCCAATGACCAGCTTTTTCTAGTGGTCCTTTGAAGATTTATGAATTCAAAACAACAAGCAAAGCAGCCAATGAACATTCTAGACATGGTTTTGACTTTACCCACACTATTTCCTATCCCGGCATATTTCTAATTCATATTATATTAAAACTGTTTAGTGTTACATTCATTATAGCGTCTTTCATTAGAATTTCTGTCTTGGGTATGAAGAGATAATCCACATGAATTTTTTCCCATTATGGGCCACATTATTAAGTCCATTATTGCATTTTAATTGATGTTATTATAGCACATTAAGTACTTTGACATGGGCTAGAGATAGTTTGTTAATAACACTGTTACTAAAATACTAAAAGCTTTGTTTCTATTCTGGTTGATGTCGAAGTTTTCAAAATTGTACTCATTCTGTCATGTAACTTGGGAACACAAATCTGGCATTATCCTACTGTCTTTTATAGTGCTTCTAACTTCCCTAATAATCTGCTGTTTTAACAATGCCCCTACATATCACTGAACCAGTGGTGACACAGAGCAATATATCATGTCTGGTTACAGTCATTGGCCATGTCAAACAAAGTTTTAGCCTATCTAAAAAGTCTGAATGACTTCAGATTTGCTATTTACATGAATAATGATTGAATAACTGCCAGGATATTCTTAGAATTTACTCTTGGCAAATTCTGGGGCTTACTTACAGTCTGTTGTGTTTTTTCCAGTATTTGTTTCAGATGCCTTTGTGTCTCCTACATCCTCAGCAGAACTGCAAACACTTTTACAATCACCAAATCCTTTCCAGCAACATCCTGCATGACTTAAGAGACTGAATTTGTCAGCTACACTATCTCTGCTTCTATTCATCATGGACAAATTTGCAGTTTTCCGTGCCATGTTACAGGTTAAACAGAATTAAATAGCAAAAAGCACAAGCACCTTCCAAAAAAATAAACAAAACCAAAAACACAAAAAAAACATCACCAAAAAAACAACTAAGGAAGCTGGTTTACAGCGAAACACAGTAAACGGGGAGCTTCTGATTAACATGTGGGCTGAGCTTTCTTTCAGGATAAGACCTTACTTCAAAAGACTATGAAAAAACATTTAGTAAGAATTTCCACTGGTAAAAAGCAAAAAAAAAAAAGGTAAGCAATTAAGCTTGTATTCAATACTTATTGAATACTTATGGGTCTCAATCAGAGATTATATCTTTACTATTTGACACCACAAGGCATTCCTGGGCATTGCACTTGAGCAGGTAGGCTTTTAAAATATGACAATGACCTCTGGGACAATTTTGGCCTCGGGGAACTTGTACTCTCCATGCTCCATATCCTCATGACACATCTTGCATGTGACTACCCTGTTTGGGAGGCTGAGAAAATCCAACAGTGTGGGTGTAGACTTTTCTGTCAAAGGACATTGGTTCTCAGCACACTAAATTTACTCACAGAGATGTAGCCAGCTAGTCCCATTGAAACGATGGCCGTTTTTGCCCATCACTCTTTGAGTGTTTTCTGCAGAAGCTCAGAGACAGCCTATTTTCCAGCCAGAATGTGGAAAGACCATTCCCATCAGCTGCAGTGAGAGATGAATCAGGTCTTGTAGGCAGAAAGCTATCGAAAAGTAAAGCAATGAGGAAATACAATCGTTTTCTCTATGAGACTACCAATCCAAGAGTTCTATTCATGAAACTCACACAAATCACATAAGCTTCTGAAAGTCTTTGAACTGGATTATACCCCTCACCCGAAATGCTGCAAACCAGAGTGATGCAGCTCGTTCCCACTTCTGGAGTCACAGTCAAGCCAAATGCAGCCCCTACATCCAGGGACTATTTTGTGACCACTGGTGGGGTAGGCTGGACACTGAGACTGCTCTTGCCTTGGAAGAAAGCAAGCCAGTGGTGAAGGTTCATTTCATCATGTTTTCCTGGGATTCTGCTAAAAGCTTAACCCTTTCCCAAACAAGAGGGAAGTATAATTCACACTATGCTGGGAGCTTTCCTTCACTTCTTAAGGCATATAGGGTATTTCCACAGCTCTTTGTCACATGGCAAGCTTGGTATGCAATGATCACAGTGTATGTAAACCCTTAACTATGTGAAACAGATTAATTAAACTTGGCATTTGTAGGTAAAGCACATCAACAGCTACTTGGTTGCACAGTTTTATGAACTCTCTGTCATACACTTTTTCTAGGTTTAGGTATTTAATCTAAATCTGTAAAGGAAACATTACTCTCTCAGGCTTTTATTTTTTTCAGATGAGTGTTTCTCCTGCTCTCCTATGTGATTTTTTTTTCCTTTTTCTCAGATGATCTACTTCTTCCAGGGAAGCCTGAAGGGTATGAGGGCAGCAACCACTGTGACTACTGATGCCAGTGCCGCCTGGGTTGGTTTAATTGCTTGGTTGTTTTTCAACAAATATAAAACTGGCTGAAAACAACTCTCAAAAAATCTTTAAATGGCAGTATGGTGTACAGTAGTCTACAGCCTACAACTGCATTGATGTGACCCATAGGCATTTATGACAAGCAAGAAGCAGTCTTTTCTTCTTTGCTCAGGTTTTATATTTTTATTTGTGGAGGACAACTCCTTTTGACTTCTGGATAAACTCTGCATTTCATATGCAGGTATTTTGCTAATCCAGCTGCTTTCACTTCCCTGCAGAGAAATTTTTTTTTTTTTGGGTCATTATGATGACCTTCCCAACACTTCAGAGCTTTTTTCTCTTATATTGCAGCACTGGACTCCAAAAGCTTCTCAGTTTTAATTCTTGTTCTGCTAGAGAGATCTTCTTTACTATCAGGAGGTCAATTAATACTCCAATGCTCCATTTCCCCACAAACATCAAGGGATATTTTGGTAATAATCGGAAGTTTTTGACAGAGCTCTCATTAGCAGCAGTTTCATTAAAACGTTATTTTAAAAAATAAATACTCTGTAGCTGATACTTGCAAAAAGTATTTTATGCAGAGGAGACAACAATTCTGAAAGAAAGAAGTACAAACCCGCTAGGTGCAATTTCCATTCTGCTCTAGACATAAAAGGCTGTTCTCTCTGTTTCAGTGCTCTGATGGCTTCCAAAAACCTTTTGTGCGACCCCAGGAAGCACCCGCTACTTTGGTGTAACAAAACCATTGAGTTCTCTTTTTTTCCTGTGAAAGATATTTATATATATAAAATCCCTAGTCCCTGTTACAATATGCATCCTTCCTCTGCTCCCTTCCTTTATCCACAGAGGGTGAGAAACTATTATACACTCCCTACAGGATCCATGGATGGCTGCTATGCTGGGAGAGACACGTGTGAAACACGGGGATCTCTGCTTCTTGAGCAGCAGCCCAACACCAAACTCTCAATGGATCTAAAACAGGACACAGGAGCTAGAGGGACAGATTGCTAATGTCCCCAACAGCATGCACTGACTGCAAAACAGATTCAGCAGTTGCAGAAAGCTGAAAAGAACTGAAGAAGGAAGGAATTGAAATCAGAAAAACTGTTCTTTTTCCAGTCTTTTCCATCTACTTGAGTAGCGCTATGTATAACAATAATACACAGCAAGTCCCTGAGCAGAAATTAAAATGGCTGATGAAATCCTTGTCACATCTGTGATGATCTTTAATGCCCAAATTAATAGCTGGGAAGCATATCTTGGTAGACTGATACTTAAAAGCTGTCTCTCCCCAAAGAGGCATCCTGCCTCCTCTATGAGCTAATCTATTCCTGCTAATGGATTTGGCAAATGAGCCTTTATTTGCACCCTGAAAGGGCACTTTTGTAGTCCTTCTAAGGACCCTGAAACTTGGTGCAGCTTGCACATACTCACTTGAATTCCAAGTTTTTGGGACGAAGATGCCCACATCAGACACACAGTGTGAAAAGAGGCTGGTTTAAGGCAACATGGGCCATGGAAAATGTTAAAAACTGCTGTTTGTGTTGCTTTTGTTTGTGGGTTTCCTAAGGGTCACAGATGGGGTTTTTTAATTTGTTAGTAACACTCCTGATTGTGCATTTATACATCTCATGTGGTTTGGGGAGGGAAAGGCTCCATTCTAGTGTGCCTGGAGTGGCAATGCAAGATCCTCTCACTTTCACCATTCAAGGATTGCAATATTGGTGTATGACCTCATCAGCTTCAGGTTCATCATCCTCTTGAGAAAAGCAAAGGGCAATTCTATCACAAAGAATCACTGCAAGAAATGAGAGGGTCACTGTGTGGAGCAGAGTGGGGCTGGCTGCACCCCAAGCAGTACAGTGAGAGCTTTTAGGAGATGGCTGGGAGCTGGACAAGAGAAGGCTCCAGAGAGACCTCATAGAAGCCTTCCAGTGCTTGAAAAAGCGTATATAAAAGATATAGAGTGACTTTTTACACCAGTAGATAGTGATAGGACAAGGGGGAATGGTTTTAAACTAAAGGAGGAGCGATTTAGATTAGATGTTAGGAAGAAATTCTTTACTCATAAGATAGTGAAAGACTGGAACTTTTAAGGTTGCCCAGAAAATCCGTGGATACCCCATCCCTGGAAGTGCTTAAGGCCAGGCTGGATGGGTCTCTGAGCAACCTGGTCAGTGGAAGGTGCCCATGGCAGGCAGTTTGGAACTGGATGATCTCTCAGGTCCCTTCCAACTCAAACCATCTGATGATTCTGTAATTCTGTGACTTTCTTTTCTCTCCCCCATCCACTTAATTATTATTCTCCCTCTTTCTGTGCAAGTGGGTCAGACAGCCCTTCCAAGCAGCATCAAGCTGGCCCAGGAGTGTGACTGAGTGAAGGAGGAACAGGAGCTGCAGTTGCACCAAAGGCAGCCCCAGCATTTCCCCCTTTTCACACTCAGTACAGTGCTCTTTTAATTGAAAAATGAGACTTCAATGGGTCTGGTAACCTGCTCAAAGCCTGTTCTTGAAAGTTAGTGAGTGCTGACTCAAGACCCCCAAATATTTTTTCGTTCCCTGGGTTTTGACTGAGGCAGCTCTGTGCTCCTCCAGGAGCTACTTGGGTTTCACCACCTCAGACACTTAGATGCAATGCCCTGACAGAAGTCAGTGTAGCAGCCAAGTAACAAGAGGCACAAATATTATTTTCAGGCTTTGCAATCAGTTACTACATTTGGCTTCTGATAGCCAGTCAACAGGGGTATTGTTTTGAGCATTTTAAAGTTTCAACCATACCTCTTGCTGAGCAGCTTCTTCAGTACTGGACATGCATTGGGGCATCTAGAGAAAATCTCTGCTTTTTCTGCACAGCAGGAGAATATATTGGACTGTGAGGTGCTAGAATTTGATGAATGCAAAAAGAAGAAAGTGCCTTAGATATTATATTTTAATGTGTTTAAAAGTAGTCTCAACCTGAGAGTGTACATAGAAGAGTGGGAATAAACTGTAACATTTCTGATTTCCGTGCTAGTCAGCTTTTATGTACATCAGCAGACACGCATCCCAGGCACTCGATCATTTGTTTAGGATGGGTTTTTGCTAACTCTCCTGTTTATAAAGGGATCCTCCTTTATTGAATTTCTGCTCTCTTCCCATGCAGAAATTCATTTAGAAGGCAAAATGGCCAGAATGTCCTTTTACTGCAACTGAATATGGACTTTCTTCAGACCACTTCCTTCAGAACTTCCTTAAAATCTGCTTATTCAGAGGAACCAATTTTTGAGGTCATGTTGCCCTTGTTTTGCTGTCTTGACCCTGCTAAAGGGAGAATAAAATGAATTCCAGTATATTTATGGCACCTGTAGAAAATCCTGCAGAACAAACAAAAAAATTCAGATAAATATACACGCCATTCTATCTTCTTGCTATATTCAAATATGTAATGACAACTGAAAGAAATTCTCTGACTGCAACTGTTCTGAGCCTCTTGGCAGGTGGGGGTGGGAAGCACCAATAAGAATCAGCACTGGATCAGCACCAGGACAGACTCCATTCCCGATCACATGTGCCACCCTAACAGAGCAGTAAAAAACAGAAACTCTCATCAGCTGTATTGGTGTGTCTAGGCAGTCTTTTGAGGGATGCCAGAGGCTGATGATGAGATCAGAAATCACCAATATCTGTACAGATGCCTGCAATTTCTGACAATACAGGCTCTGAAGGCACTGCTTTGGGATATCAGCATGAATGAATATTCTAGTTAAGCAGGAAAATATAACAAGATGTTTAAGAGCCTCTTTTCCTGCAGATATGCAGCAGCCTGCCTCAGAGTAATCACTTCTTAAAATCAATTGGTGATAGGAATTATTACATTTAATTTTTGCTTTGTCTAAACCTCATCCTGGGAAAGAGTGAGAGGATTTGGATAAAAACCTAAACCTAATTAATCTCTTAGGTTTTATGTTTCTTTAATTTGACTTTATTTTTAGTGTGTTTTACTAAGGAGATTCTTTTACCTAGGGAGGCCAAGTTTACATTATTTTGCTATCCCAGTTTGCATAAATTGCCAAGGCTGGATGAGGCAGTCCACAGGTCTATAATGCCATTCAGCTGTGGCAGGCTTTACAGTATTCACCCTGAAGCACGGACTACTCGTGCCATTTTACTACTCTAAAGTATCACACTTAAAAGTGAGCACTTTTGACTTTAAAAAGGGGGTCTATAACTATTCTCTCTGCCTTGGCTGTTTGCTGAATGGGTTCTTTTCCTTCACATGTGGTGAAGACAATATTTAGCAGTTGAAGTAACTCACCATGCACCACATTTGGATGTAATATTCACTAAATCCTAAGGTGAACAAATTCCCAGGTAAGGAATAGAACATTTCTTAAACACCTACATACACAAGGGCACTGATACTTTTCCAAATATCTAAAACCAAGCCAGGATATAACAGGAGGGCACCAAAACCATGGCAAAATTATTAAAATACAGCAGCAAGAGCACATGGCCCGGCCAAAATCAGTGTCTGTGCTTGTGACTGGTAATGCCCGTGGACATGTGGCTGCCTCACCTTCAGCACATTCATTAGCATATGCACATTCACATGTCTCATAAAATGTTATCCTGTTTAGTACAAATTGTCCTTCTGTTCCCTTGTACCCTTGTGTGCACAGAGGCGTCACCACAGAGCTGGCAAGAGGCAGGTCCAGAGCCTGCACCAGCCATTTCTGTGCTGCTGGTGGGCAATGGGCAGAAAAAATTGTAATATAATGCAGGAAAGGAATAACAATGGGTACATGCACCAGCACACTCTCTCGTAGCAAGAAGCCATTTGTTTTTCAGTTAGTTTTCTAGTTGCTCACAGCAAACACAGCATCAAATGCACCCTTTTTTCTTCTGCTTCTATTTGCAGCATTGGAAGTGTGCAGTACCTTGCACTCATCTTGATTAAGGGTTTGCTCTCTCCATAGAGAGCCCATCACTAGCTCATTCAACACAAGATGTCTCAGACTTTAATTTAATTGAATATATTTTATTTTACTGGCTCCTGTGATTCTTCAATCAAAAGGCAGCTTTCTGCTTTCTGAGGTGGTACATACCTTCAAAACTAGCATTTAGGAAAAAGAACCCACAACTGAAAATCATAGAGACACATTTCAGTCCTTCTAAATAGGCCTGCTGCTGACCACTTCTGCAGACACTACCTATCTGTGCATACACTGTCACAAGAATACCAGCCATCAGCTGACACTGTTTTCATTAAGTTTGAAAAGCTGCTGTTTTTTCTCTCTGCTTCAAAGAGAACTCAGATGAGCAGAAGCCAAGCAGTAAATCTCAAAAAAGGGCTTTGTCTAAAGTATTACAGTAACCCCTGTGCTAACAGCAAATACCTGATGGAGGTAGTTAATTCCCAGATGAGCCCAAATCAATAAGTCAAGGATGAGACTTGTGAGCACCAACAGCCTCCTTCCACCAGTGACTGCAGCACAGGAGGGGGCCGGAGGAGGGCTCTGAGCAGGACTGGTCTGGAATATGCTTCCTAAATTTCATCCTTATCTATGCCTCTCACTGCAGCAGGAACACTCGTGGCACTGATCAGCTGAAATAGAAAGCACAGAGGAAACAGAATCTTTCCCAAAGCAATAGGTCTGCATTCTCCCTCACCAGCCTGTGGCTATGGAAATTGTGGGAACTGTGACAATGCTTTTTCAGAAGTGTTTTTCTACAGAGCCAGCACTGAAAAAACCATGTATGATACTCAGTTTTCCACAAAACCTCCATTGATTCCAATGGCCCAGATTCAACAAAGTGCCCATGTATGCCCTTAATTTTGGCCTTTTCTGTACCCTAGTAAAACAAACAGGGAGAAGATATTTCTCCCCCTCAGAATCAAACCTTTCCTAACCTTGCTCTGCATATGACTGTGTCTGTGGGCAGTTTGATTGGCCAGAGTCTGAACACAAGGAAAGCACAGAGCATTTTCAGCTGGAGCCAGCAGCTGAACAACACAGGGAGAGATGATGGGGTGCTGAATAATGTATGCTGGAAGTAGAATGGAAGTGAAATATTGGATGCTCAGCACTTATTTAAATTTAAAAAAAATCTTATTAAAAACCAGGCAAAGAATGTGGAAAAGATATAGAGAAAATATGAGTCTACATTTTTATGTCCACATCAATGGCAACATTTCTTAAGCTATTTATGCTGATGTTTAAGACTAAAACTCCTTAACATTACTTCAAACAAGCAGGCAGACTAATCAAACTGACAACAGGAGCTATAGCAGCAGTTTGCTAGGAAAAATCCCACTCATTATAGTTCTTTGTACAAACACAATCCAGTTATATGAACTTAATACAGGATGAAAACCTTTAGAAAGAAACCATTTTATTCTGAAAAGCAACTGTTTCACATAAGTCCCACTTCCAAATGACTGTAAGTGCCCTTCTATTAAGATTTATAATTTTCAAGGATTTTTAGTACTATTAGATTTGTTCTTCATCCAGACAAGTGATCCTCTTCATGAGAGGGCACAAGCAGAAATCAGCTGAAGATCTTGCTGGTTTAAAAGGACAATTTTAATAAGGTTCAGTACAATTTCAATTGACACAGGTTTTCTGAAAAGGGTCCTGTATGTGAGCACAGTGAGCAGAATGAGTGGCTCAGCACAGGCATTTAAATGTTTCCGTCCACCTGACACTCACATGCAGCCCCTTTGCTGGCTCCCCTTCTGCAGCTATGTGATGACACACTAATTGGGAGAGGTATAACATCAAAATTGTGGGAACTGGCAATGGCCAAATAAAAGATTTTGGGCTTCAGGCTTGGGCCTGTGTGAAACCAAGTCACATAACTTTCTCAGACTGGCCTGAGAAGTGTGGCCTGGGAAATCATAAGGAGGAATCCAGATAGTCCTTGGAGAGTGGAGACAACCTTTGCAGGCGTTGTTTGGTTCCTTGTTGTTTACCTGTAAGAAAGGGTCAAGGGGTGCAGTTCCCAATTGTCCAATGATGGTGATGTGTTGGTTTAATGACCAATGAGAGTTTTACCTCTCAGACCTTCTTGGACCTGTCTATAAGAGAAGATCTGAAATAATAAAACTTGCTCTCTTCTGCAACCCAGCAAGAGAGTCTATGTCATGCTTCCATGGCCGTTCCTAATATAGTGCAACACAAACACAAAATATGTGAGCTGCACATGAAATCTTGATGCTTAAAGCACCAAAATAATGGTCTCCTTTTCAAGAAGAAACACCAAAGTCCTGCTGAACCACTGCAGTATTGGAGGAGGTAAGAGTGTGGCAGAGCTTCCTTCCTTTACCACACGGCAGCTCTGCAGTTGGTCTACTCAGATGCTTTGAGATTAAGAAGGAATTTGAGGAAGGGGAATTGATGGGGGAATGCAGTCACTTAGAATCTGACTTCTGGTATATAACACTAGGATGTTAAGATAATAGACTTTGCATTCTTTTTTTTTTTTTTTTTTTCTAAAATTCAGGGAAGTTTCCTTGGTTTCACATTTTTTCTGCTTCAGCCAGGCTCTTCAGTGTGAAGTAAGAAGTTGACTTTACTGTGTGAATTGAAAGGCTGGAATTTCTTTCTCTGTGTTAGTGCATGTCTCATCAGTTGTAAAACCACGTGAACCCCATGGCAGACCCCTGAGGGCATAGCAGGACTGACAGCAGCCCTCCCAGCAGTACAAGGAGGTGCAGCACTGAACTCACAGGTGACTCTGCTGTGACACAGTTGTCCAAGCACCTGAACTATTGACACTGATGGGGGAAACTGTGAATAAAAATACTTGGCAATTACGAATTTTGTGAATTTATGCCTGTTTACAGGCATTCACAACTTATCCTAAAATTAAGTTTCAGATTGGAAAAACATGCCAAATACCATTACTTTTGTAATTTAACACATTGTGACTTAAGAACACTGAAAAATCCCCACAGCACATGTCATGCCAATTAGGTACTTTCAATAGTTGAAGACATCTGAATAATAAATTCAGTTACAACCTTTGTGTGTCTTTTGGAAATAGGATGACATAAGGCCATATTGATGTTTATTTATCTGAGGATATACACTCAATGTGAGAAATAAAACAGCTTTTTCCACAGTGAAGTTCAGCCATACACATTTCTTGCACACACCTGAAGGAAGTCTCTTATAGAGATTAACTGGTTTGTGATAAACTCTTGTTCAAAACTCTAAGGTAGAAAAGACAGACATGTAGTGAATTATAACATGTCCTCTTTCTGACTTGAATTAACCTATGTTCCTTTTTTTTTTTTTAGTTTCTGCTTTTTTTTGCTTTCACTGAAAAGCCATAGGAAAATCAAAAGACCAGTCTTGAATAAAACTTGCGATGATTTGTTATTTATACTATATAAATATATTGTTTGTTGAAATCACTTTCTCTGCAGATAAATGAGTACAACAACTGTATTCGTTGTTCAGAACAGAACTCAAATTCTTTACACATATATACACAGTGAAAAGATGAGAATTTTCCTACTTTGTTTCCCCAATATTTGACAATTCTGAAGGCGTGAAAATAAAACCCTGAGCACTGCACTCACAGAATAAGTAAACAAAGCATAGGGGAAATCTTGACTCCCTCACAGTTTTTGTTATAACCCCTCCTGCTGACCTGATCAATCTTTGTCATAATCTTATATTTAATTATGCGCCAAATAATCACTTTGACTAAGCATTGCATAAACTTTATATTAATCAATTTAGGGCATTAGAAACAATTCCTGTTGAATCCCCATTTAACAAAGTTGCTATAAATAAAAAGCAGGACACTTTAAAACACTGGCTGAGATGAAGGCAGCCTGGAGGCAGCGCTGCTCTGCAGCTGCTGGTTTATGCCAGCTCTGAGGTGTCCCCTGGTGGTTATAATAGCAGCAGGACCAGCCACTTAACTGGCCAAATCTTTCCTGAGAGATCAGATCAAATGCCCCAAAATGCAGAAAATGGATCAGTTTAGATGTAGGTAAAACATAAGAGATTTTAATTAAACAACAACCACTACAACAAAACTGAAAAAAGCTTTTATATGATGATTTTTTTTTTCTTTCCTGGTTGCATGGGGAGCTGCCCACCCCTGCAGGTTTTCTGTCATCTAACACATCCCTTGCTATGTCAGGGACCTAGTGTGATAACCTCCTCTTTCTCTGAGCCACACTACACCTGCTTTGGTTATATTTTGCTTTAGTATAGGAAGTACTGGCAGATATTCTGTGCCCTGCAACATTTAGGTGCTTGCAGTATAATGCAAACCCCATTCACATTACACAATGAGCAGCCCATGGAATGCCTTGCAAGGGTCATGGTGCTCCCTTCTGAATCTGCATTCCTCAAAATATTTCCTTGCAGAAGCAAAACTTTATGATCTTACTTTTTGGCACATCCTGTGCAAAGCTATGCTTATTCAAACATACACTTTTTACTGCACTATTGATGCTCAAAATAGAAAGAACAGAATATAACCCGTAGTGTGGCAGAGGAATTGCAGGTCAGAGATGTGAAGCCCAGTCTCACTGATACTTATTACAGAGACAATCTCTGTAGGGTAAACATTTTCTGGGTTAAAAGCAGAGATGGAATATGAACAGAAAGACAGAATAAATCAGCATCTTAGGAATACTTGACAATGTGACCCTTGCTCTGTTTATTCTGTTGACACTTGGTTCCTCACCTCTAACTGCAAATATGTGTCTGAGGCTTGAGGGGATAGTAGGGTGTAAAGTTTTGATTTGAGCTCACATGGTATGGCATGCCAAGAGAAATATAGCACTCAGGTCATCCATCTGAAATCAGTGCCAATAAAACTTTTATGTACTTTCTCTGAGGCTTATCTGATGCTCTTATGTCAGTACTAGTTGAGAACCATGTAGCATCATGTGCCTACATCATACTGCCATGATTCTGTCCCTGTTTCAGATGTTTTGGGTCCTACAGCCCTGGAAGTCACAAAAAAGAAGTACCAAATCAAAATTCATGGAGTTATGAATGTTTTGAAGTTACTATTGAAGCATTTTTTTTATCTCTCTGCTTAAAAACAAATATCTTTATTTGTCCCAGGCCATGCTGTCCCAATCATGCAAAACGCCAAAGAAGGTCTCCAACGAAGGAAATCTTAGCTGTGGAAAGCAAAATGTGCAGTGGTGCTTTACTACATCATTGTGAGTGGCACTGGGACAGACTGACATTGAGACAACCTTACCTCAGCCCACCTGCAGACCCATGGCACCAGTTCTGCCCTGCTGCTCTTCAGAGATGCCCCACCAGGAGTGAGGAGTCTGGGGAGGCCACAGGCAGCAGTGTCCCTCTGACACTGGATATCCAGGCATAATCCTAACAACCCTTTACTAGGCAGAAAGGGATGGAAACGGGCTTTTGAGCATGAGAACATACTGACTTTAACAGCTACACAGACATTTTTAGAATTACAAAGAAATGCTATATATTACATAGAGAAACTGAAAATATGTCTAGTAGTTGTACTTGAAACCTTGTGCATTTTTAAACTTTTTTAAATAGAGACAGACTGAATATTGCTTTTTTAAATATGGGGAAAGAAAACAATATGAGAGAAAGAGAAAAAAATGTAAAGCTGGTAATGAAAAGAGGCTGTTTCAATGTCCTGAGTCCTTGAAAATTAGAGTTAATCCCAGAGTAAAGGAGTCACAGGTAAAGGGCAGGTACATAAATCATTAGCACATTAATCTATGCAATAACTTCATATTTACTGTAGCTGTCTAAGGAAGCTTAATTTATTCTCCTTCTGCTCAGAGAATAACAACAATTTTGGCCAGAGGTCTTTCTACAGCTATCTGCATTTGGTTTAATTTACTAATCCAGGAATATGCTCCCAGATACAAAATGGCCAACCCTATTTCTCCTCCATTTATACTACATTTTTTTCAAAGGAGGCTTGTCTCTGTGAAAAGATCACACAGCAGGGATCCAACACAAATACTACTGAGTTGTCAGGTTTAACACTCTCCGTTGGTCTTTCCCATTTCATTCTCCCCCAGCTGTTTTCCTGAGTGGTATAATGAATAGGCCAATTGATTTTGGTTTTAGTACAAGTTCCGTGCAACTGCTGGTTTTAAGTATGAATTGGTCACTGAAACCCCAGGTCATAATTGTGCCTAGCAGTCCTTCCTCTAGCTAATGCTACCCGACTTACATGCCTTTTTCATATGCATTTAGTAAGCTTTAGCATTTGCACCAAAAATTTCAAGACTCGAGGCTTTGAGTTGTTCTTATTGTTGATTTTAAGTTTAAGTCGTTGTGATTTAGCTGCTTCAGGGAATTAAGGGAAAGTGTTGGTTAGGAAAAAAATGAGGTATGACACAGAGGGTCATGCTGGTGTCAGCAGTGTGTCCTGATCACTGTCAGGAAAGTCTACCCACTCAAGTGTTCTAAGTGGTGAGCATTAAAAAAGCAGAGTTTGTTTATAGTTGATAAAGACTTATTAGGGGGTTGACAGTGAATTTTCCAAACATGACTTAAACATTTCTGAACAGTGCATGGCAGCAAGTAATTAAACTTTTAAGAAGTGGAAGAAGGGAAGAAGGGAAGATAGAAACACAGAGGTAGAGAAGAAAGATGTGGGTCACCACCAGGGCTGCAGTGCTGTTTCTGGTCCAGCTACTCTGGATGGTAGGTACACACACAGCCCCCTCAGCTGTGCTATTTGTAGCATGTGCACATTTTCTTATTCTTGAACTTGGAAACAGGTTGGGAGCTGTTGTGGTTTAAATTCCCACCCTCCCTGTCAGAGATACAAATGCAATGCTGTCTCAAACTTGTTTTTAGAGATAGTTATCAAGATAAGGAAGCTGGTCCCCAAAAAATGCTATCCTGCCTCCACAAGACCCCCTTCTCTAACCCCATTTTGTCTCATTGGTATGGTAACATTCCCTTTCTCTTCTACAAAGTGTTTGAGGCATTAATTCCTTCAAGTTTATATTAACTTTTCCAGGTTTTCAATCTCTCACAAATAGCACATCCACAATGACCCAGTATGCCAAATTTCACATGCTACCACACAGCTGAGAACTCAGTCTACTATCAGATTTTCTTTCATTGAAGAGAAACTACTTTTTGCAAGGAGTCAGAAACATCAAATAAATCTGAAAGGAATATGAAACACAAGAGGGCTGGGGAACATACAGACTGCATAAATGCTTTATGTCTTTCCTTGTAATCCACTTTAATTCATGGGAAATCATGCTACAGCCTCAGGATGTCAGGGAAAAGAGAACAAACTCTGCAACTACATGTATGATTCCTCATAAAAGGAGGAATTCTTGCTTCAGAAGCTGATCCAGCTTACTAATGCGGTCCAGCAGGACGAGGCAGCCAGGCAGCACTGGCAGCTTACAAAGCTTTTTGGAGTTTGGCACTCTGGTTTCTGTCAAGAGATTGCTTAAATTAGGGGTGACATATATGAAGCTTTTCAGAGGTGCACAGCACAAAAAGTATTGCTAGCACCTTTTCACAGAAAAACACAGACAGCACATTAGGACTGGGGAATAATCCTCTTGTCTGGCTCAAGAAATCCAGACTGTATTCTCACTGACTGCCCTCTGCCCTCTCTACTTCTTACCTGTGAAACTAAAGCAATACTGCCTTTTGGCAATGTGTTTTCCATGTGAAACTGCTGGGAAAGAGCAAGTGCTCTTTATTGCTACTCACAGTTGATACACGTAAATTAGGGAACCTGAGAAATGAACACATGGATGTATGGCGAAGGAGAGAACTAAACTGCATCCTGTTTGGACCTCCATTCATGATATCGGGTTTGGGAGATGTGGCCAAACACATTCATCCTACAGTTTTGGGACAGTCTGTGTAGCAACTGGCCTCAGCTTAATCCCTGATAATTAAGGGAGAGGAGGAGAGAAGAGAACTGAATTTCTATAAATGAATGGAACTTCTCCAAGAGTACGGGTCCATCTCCAAATGCTCAGAACTGGCTACATGCTAGAAATGCAAGTTGTGTTTACTTTCCACTGCTAACGTACACAAACCAGAAGCTCAAAGTAAAACTGCTTTCCCATGTTAGGCATTTTCCTTAATCTTGTTTGGAAAGAACAGATATATGAATGATTTTACACACCTCTATTGAAAGTGTCTGAAAAATGTCATTGCTTGCCACCATTTCTGTCAGAAGCACCCAGGTAGCAGAGGATGGATGATTTATGTGATGCTGCACAGTACTGACACAGATTAGCATAAAAATCAGTTTAACAAAGGATGTTAAAACTATCTTCTAATACAGTTTTCAGGTGAGACCATGTATAAGACAGCTAAATAGAATAAAAAAAGAATCAAATAAAGGTAAAGTGAAGACAGGTAACAGGCAAAATTCTTTTTTTTTACTTAATGTCTTTTAATTTAGTAATTCAAGACCCATGTGCTTCTTGAAACACAGTTATAAAATCTATAAAAGCAGCCAAACCAGTCATTCAAATTATTTTGGAAAACTCTGTTTTCATGTCTGCATCACACAGCTAGTGCTGAGGGTCACTGCAGGCTTACAGCCACTCCCACTGAGACAGGGATTTGGTTAATGAGACCTCAAACTACTGGACTATCCATTGATTCTAATGCTTTTCAGTTCACGACTCCTTTCACCGAAATTAACTTTCTGAAGATAGGGTGAGGATATTCTTTTTTCAAGATCTGACATTTACTTTTCTCCTCTTCCAATACACTGAAGTAATCTCTCAGTGGAGATCACAACAACACACGATTGAATAACCCAGTACTTCCTGCCGCCTTCTTTATTTTCTAATTTGTTTTTGCACACACCCGAACTCAGAAAGGTCAGCTCATGAACACTGCACACTCCTTTTGTTCTTCAGAGCTAGGCAGGTTTGGAGCACTGAGCACAGTGCTCCAAAAAAATGGCACGTGAAAATGGGCACATGCGAGCTGCATTGCAGCCGTGACAGTTGTGCTGCATGGGGCACCTGGGCACTGGTCCCCTCTGACTGACAGCTCACACAGTCAGCTGAGGCTCTGGATGGAACTCAGGTGGCACTCACATAGAGCCAGAGAGTTTATAACCTTTGGAAGAAGGGACAGCCACTTGGGAAGACTATACAGCCTTTGTGGTGCTGAGCGGAGAGGAAATCAGAAGGGCCAATGTCTGACTGGAATTTGGCCAGTGCCCTAAAAAGACAATAAAAACTGTTTCCATCACTACAGTAGCAAAAGGAGGGCTCAGGAGAACCTTCAGCCTTTACTGGATGGGGGAAAAGTGACAGTGACAGGAGGAGGAGGGAGGCGGTGAGGTACTTAATGTAAGGCCTGCTACAGTACCCTGATCTCCTCCTAGGACAAGATGACCCACTCAGCAGATGAGAGAAAGGCTGAGAGTCTCAGTTCCTTGGAGTTTAGTCAAGTCCTTAACACTGTTTCTAACAGCAAGTTCCTGGAGAAACTGACTGCTCATGGTGTGCTCTTTGCTAGGTAAAACACTGGCTGTGGGGCTGGGCCCAGTGTGTGGTGGGGAACGGAGTCACATCCAGCTGGGGACAGACACCAGCAGTGTTCCCCAGGGCTCAGCACTGGGGCTGTTTTGTGAGGAGTGACTGGGAATGTGATGGGTCTGGAGAAGAACAAGCTCAGGGGTGATATCACTGCTCTTTACATCTTGCCTCAGAGGGGAGGTGGAGAGGGAGGTGCTGATCTCTTTTCCCTGGGACCCAGTGACCGGATACAAGGGAGCACTCCACCCGTTCCTCTGTGCTGCTCCATTCTCATCATACCTGCTCTGGCAGGGGGCCCCTTCCAAAGGCTGTAGTGCTTTGGGATAGACCTGCTGATGCAGGGCCACTGCACGGGCCACGTTCTCTTCAGGAAGTGTCCATGTGCTCCAGCAAGGGAGCTCTGTGACACATGTACAGATCCCTACTCTCGTGCCGGGAACACCTCAACTTCCTCCTCCTCTGGCTCCTCATCCTCACCCTCCTCCTCCTCCTCCTGCTCCTCCTCCTCATCCTATCAGGTTGCTGTTGGCAGGGCTCTTCCTCACAGTTCTTTCCTCCCTCCTCACTCCCCCTTGCAGCATTTTCCCTTTTCTCACAGGCCTCCCCTGCAGCTCCACCACTGCCAGGCGTGGACACCTGGGCCAAAGACACCGCTCTGCCTGTGCCAGGAGTGACTTCTCAGCGGCCTGGGAGACACAGGCAATGCTCCCACCCTGGAAGGGGAGTGCAGGGAGAAAAGCAGAAGGTCTGTGTGCACAAGGCTGTCTCCCAGTGCCCATCAAACTGTGTCCAGAGGTGTCTGAGCCTCCAGCTGTGGGTCAAGATCTGATGGTCAGAAATAGGTGACACAACGGCTTCTGCAGGCCTTTGGGTGTTCCAGTTTATGGGACCATCCTTATAAAAGGAACAGTCTGAAGGAAAACAGGAGATCCCTATGATGGAATGTTGATTTCAGCAGCACCTGCTGGAGCATATCCAGAGAAGGGTAACAAGGCTGGTGAAGGGTATAGAACACAAGTCCTATGAGGAGCAGCTGAGGGAGCTGGGGGTGTTCAGTCTAGAGAAGAGGAGGCTCAGGAGAGACCTTATCTTACTCTACAACTCCCTGACAAGACGGTGTAGCCAGGTAGGGGTTGGTCTCTTCTCCCAGGCAATCAGCGACAGGACAAGAGGACATATTCCTAAGGTGCACCAGGGGACGTTTAGCCTGGGCTTTAGGAAAAAGTTCTTCGCAGAAAGAGTCATTGGGCATTGGGGTGGGCTGCCCAGGGAGGTGGTGGAGTCACCATACCTGGAGGTGTTTAAGAAAAGACTGGATGTGGCACTTAGTGCCATGGTCTAGTCGAGAAGGTGGTGTTAGGTTAGACAGTCTTTGATTTCTACTCTGTCAACAAGGAGTTAATTCTGAGTCTCAAGGACCAATAACAAATGAACAAATTAGAACAAAATGTGGCTGGAGAGAGGGCACATGAAGAGATAGGGCAGCATTTTTCTCTGAGGCCAGGAAAAGAAGGAAAGCAGCTGAACTATATACTGTTATTGAGGCAGGTGCAGAAACAGTTACAAGAAAAGGAGAAGAAACAAAAATTAGAAGAAAAGGTAGAGATGATGCTGAAGCAGGCTGCTAATCTCCCAGCACTGTCTGGATTAGAAAACTAATTACATCTCCTGAAGGAAATGGAAATACAGGGAGTGATGCCGGTGATAAGGAACTAGGGGGAAATGATCCTTTATCACTTTTAAATCCTCCCTGCCACGTGCATGAAGCCAGATCCACTACAAAACCTTGGGGTGGATGGGGACACCATGCTCAAATAATTACCCAATTCAACCCAATTTCAGGTGGCTGATTTGCAAGAGCCCTAAATCAGGCAGGACTGAAATCCAGCAAATGGAATCCTATCAATGCAGACATAATAATGGCCCATACATTCAGATTTCAACTGGTTCCTGTCAACAATAAAATTTCTATCAAATACGGGAGAACAACACTCAATATTAATGCAGCAGGATGCTGAGAAGTTCGGTGTATGACCCAGATGGCAGAGTTAAAATCACCAGAACAAATGGAGCAAGTGTTACGTGCTGAACTGCAAACTTGGGGCTCCTGGGTGAGAGCAGATGTCAGCCACACACTTTGCAATTTAAGATCACAATGAAAACACTTTGCGTTTCAGTGTTCTGAATTATGGAACCAGCATCTGCTGGACAGCAGCTTGTGGTCCTTCGGTTTGACTTTAACCCTGACACTAAAAGAAATCCAGAGGCTGCAGTGCACTTGCTCCATGGGGTGCCTGTACTCCCTGCTTCAAGGATTGCTGGTGTATCACAGGGCTGGATTTTGTTGTGGTGCAAGACAGAATTCCTAAACCTGATTTGGCCCCACTAACAGCTGCAGTACCAACACTGCAAACCTAACAGCCACAATAAAAGCAGCCGAGTGCTGGGGCATTGATGGGGTGGTACCTGACTGCAATACAAACTGTAAAAAATTCCTTGTCTCTGGGAAGTCCATGTGAAACCTGAGATGACAGACAGAAGCAGTCACTAGAGGGAGACAGTGCAATTTCATAGAACAACAACTACAGAAAACTTTTCAGCTGGAAAATTAATAAAAAGCCAGAAAATCCGTGCCTGTGGGTCTCATGGGTTAATTTGCTGGTATTACCTTGCCTAGTGAACTCAGAACTACAGGATCAGCAATATTTGCCCATGTTGGAAGAAGACAATAGATATGGAAAAAAAAATAACTAGCCTGTCTGTTTTTCTGTCATAAACAGTATTCACTTTTAAAATGCTTTTTCTGAGAGGCTAAGAGAAAATAGTCAAATTTGTCAGAGTCTTTGTACCTGTGTATCTATCGCATGACTAAAAACTCTTCCACCTCAAGTGATAATTCCTTTTATTTTGCATTTTTAGCCTCTAAATTAATTAATTTTCATTTAACCATGAAGAAATTTAAGGCTCTGGTATACATTTTTCTAAACCCCTTCTGACTTCTGATCTATGAAGTATTTATGTACTTATGTACTTACATACAATACTTATGTATTGTGATGCACAAATTTATTTGAAAATGACAGACAAGCTTCTTCAGGAACAAAAACTTTGTGACCTACAAGAAATTAAGGAAACATGATGAGGCGGTGATAGAAATACATTTGTTATGCACTGGATTTAAAACACATTCAATTTCAAGTTTTAAGGTTGAGGCAGGAAAGTTTACAAATTCACAAACTGCAGTCGTTCCTCTTCTTCCTTCTCAATTCTTCCCTGTAGTTCTCTGTTTCATCCTTTTCCCCACTCTTCTTTGCCTTATGTTGCCTTATGTTGATGACCTAAGGTTTAGCCTGGTGCATATGTCCAGTTACAGACTGATCAGATGAGTCTAATGAAAGATGCTATGAGAGGGGCAGCACAAAGGATGATTATTTCACAAACAACTTCAGTAAGACTAAGACCTGGATAAAACAAATTGCTCACTGTATTTTTTGCCAGGAGTTCCTGGGTCAGTGAAGTCAAGAGGTTTAACAGTAATGAGGAAATGCTGACAAAAGTGACTGAATGAGGATTGGCAGTAAAATACTAGTCCCTGATAGGGACTGTAAAAGGATTGAAGATACATTTGCCTCCAGGACCTCCTCACACTTCTCAAAGGTTTTTCCAATACAGAAAACTCCTATTAGTTTAGCTGTGATGAGTTAACAATATCCTTCCATGAGAGAATTGTTTATGTTAATCTAATCACCATTATTCATTTACAGCAGTATTTACACCAGGGGCTACCTACCATGGCTATTTCAGTTTTTATAAAAATAATAACTGAATTGACACAAACCTGATTTTAGATGGACCTAGAAGCATGAAAAATCAGCACTGGATGCAAAAGGTGCTAGTGCAAAACAAGGCATTTGTAAGATGCTTTACCAATATCTATGATGACTGTCATTTATGGAGCAAATGCTGCTGCCCAAGGCCTGCTTTCTACTTGTCTTTCAGACCCTTTTGAGAAAAAACTAAAGCATAATCAGCTTTAAACTATTTCGTGTTCTGAGTCTTCAGGGGAAATGATAATTCTTCATGCTTCTCCTTCTGCCACTCATGAGAGCACTGAAAGCATCATCCTTGCTAGTTCTGCTTGCAGCCTCCAAGGGCAGCCCTTGAGTGTGACAAAGAATGTTTGTGGTTTTCTTTTACTAAAATCACAGGTTTACTTTTATTGTTAAAACTTTAAGAAAAAATCCCTTATCCCCTCTTCAATCCTTTCATCTGCTTAAATCTTGTCCAAATGACAAAGGTAATTACATAAATTACAGACAGTGAATAGTGATGTATTCATTTACTCAAGGATGAAAATTAAGGGAATGAATATTCAAAGCAGTGTGATGTACCACTGTGTGAGGAAAAAACACATCAGCAAACTGAATGAATTGTTTATTGGCAGCATCTTTGAACTGCATCTGGCTTTCATGAGAAATAATGTCACTTGAGACCTAGTTCTCACTGATGTCACCTATCAGATGGAAGAGTGAACTGCCAGCTCCTGCCTTTCACCAGAAGCAAAATCCCACACAGAGCAGTCTCCCTCCTAAATTCACAGGATCTGGGCAGGTTCTGTAAGAATGAACATTTCTTGTGGAAACAGTTTCTGATAAATTTGGTTTAGGTGCACTTCTGCCTCAATCCCATGCATTACACATTTTCAATATATTTTTAAAAATTCAAAGAAAAAGCGCACTTCAGAGACCCTACAGTTGGCATACCTTGTTTTTTTCCCCAAATCCTTGCCCCTCGTCACAATATTCTGCATTTTTCTTAGTTTGGGAAATCACTGTGGTGCTGCCGCCTTGGATGGAGAGGTGAATTCACCCGCCTGATCCAACACAAAGAGCATGAAGGCTCTATGATGATGAATATGATATGTAAAAGAAACAAGGTCTGCTAAGCCACCAGTGAGTGGTACACCCCTAAAGCAGGATGGATTGTAAACCCTCCGCAAAACAGACCTTTCTTGTCTCCGAGGAAGGATCTCTTGCTTTTTTCTCCTTGAGCTCTGATTTGTGGTTTTGCTCGAGGGAAGAGAGCAGGCTGCTTGAATCATTTCAACTAACTGGTTTCCATGTCTTTAGAGCTGCCAGAACAGGCTTTTATGCCATTTCCAGAACTCTGCCTGTACATACTAGACAACAAAAATTCTTCAGATGGGAAAGCAGATCAGATTTGGGTGAGAATTTGCATGAAGTTCCTAAAGGAGGTGAACTAGCTGTCCAGATTAGTGTGCAATCCACAGATAATTACACACTGTGGGCTTTGCTCTTGTTTCCATTCTTTTAAAACCCCTCTCCTCATGGGTGTTTCTTTGGCATAGTAATTAAAGTTTACTCACAGAAATACTTTCAGTGTTTATTTCAGAGTAACCTTACTGGATTTACTTACTTTCTGACAATTACTTCTGTCACTTCAAAATACTGTTAAGTAAACAGATAAGTAGCAAGATAAATGCATCATTTATTTATATTCACTTGCTACACCCAACTTAATTCAAGGTGTCATCTACAGATAAAAGCTATTGCCACTAATTTCATACCTTCTGTATGACACAGCAGACATTTGGAGAGATCACTAGGCTGACAGTCTCTGTAACCCATGTTAATTCTAGCTTTTTATTGTTTCTGAATGCCATGCATTACTGTGGGTACAGTTTCTGAAAATGCATTAGTGTTGGAAATCCCTAGATCGTTGTAAATTAGGGAATATTCCTTTTATTTTCCAACAGGTATTATTTGAATGTCACTACAAACCTCCCTATCTCTGTTGCAAACTGCAGCATATTTTTTTCCTTGTTATTTGAAGGCATTCATCCAAAATTCCATGCTACCAAACATTAATTTGTTAAAAAAACAGTCTGGTTTTCTTCTACTACAATGTTTTGTTCAGTCATTGTAATGACTATTCATATCCTTACCCAAATTACCATTATACTAACACGGCCTCATATCCTCACTGCAAATGCTCCAACTACCACATGCAGAACAGTTGCTGTTGGAAATTGTGCTCTAGACCACTTCAAAGCTATTAAAATGAGGCATCAATCCAGCTTTTACCAGAAGTGCTTCTGAAGTATTGCTTTTTTTTTTTTCTAAATTGTTTCTTTTCTCTTCTGGTTCTTCCTGAGTGTGAAATTAAAAGCAACGAAGAAGCATCTGTGGCCTGTTTTGCAGTTTCTGCTGCCCTCTGATGGGTGCAGTGATAGAGCAGCTTTGGGAACTCACCGATTTTACTGTGTTGAGCTTGTCCAACGTAAGGGATTTAGGCCCCTTTTCCTGCTCCCCAAGTGAATACTAAGCAAATACAAGCAAATACATGAGTTGCTGTTTATGTCCTCTCTTTCTCAGGTGGTCATTTGTATTGGTGTAAAGGAAAGGAAAAGAAAATATAGCTACTAGCTTCTTGAAGAGAAAAAAATAAAAAAAGGATTTTAGGTTTCAGCTTTGCCATGGCTCATACTTCAGCTTAAGTGTGTGCCTCTCTGAAATCAGTCTAAATATGATGTACCATGAGATTAAGCAGTGCATGCTTGCTCTCCATCATGAGTAGCTTACCAGTTTCAAGCTGTCCTTATTAGGTTTGAAGCCTCCCAAAGACACTCTTTATGCCACACCTTGTCAGATGGATCCAGGTCCTGCTTTAAAGTCCTTGCCCCCTCCTAATTGCATGTGTGGTGGGAGCCAAACTCCAGTCTGCAACATGAGCCTTGCACCAAGTCTTGATCCACTGAAGGCACCCACTCCTGCCCAAACATTTCCCTCTCCCTGAAAGGGCTGAGAACTCCACTCATTTCCCCTCCTGCACCATATTGGTAGCTACTCATGGAAAAAGCCACGTTCTTTTTCAAAAGGTACAGCCATTATGCTGCATCCTTGACCAAGTCTCATGAAGAGTCTGGGTGGCAAACCCAAAAAAAAGCTGTAACACTGGTGGCAAATTTGACAAGCATCAGCAAAGACAACAGTATATTAAACATGATCTTAATTTGTGACATGCCTTTGAAGCTATGCTACATGCTGAGAATGCTGACACCATAATCATGGCATGTTCTGTGCCCTCATCTGCACTGCTCTGCATACAACATGAATGGGCAATCTTGCTCAGAACTGAGAGAAACCAAATCAAAACCAAGTCAAATATATATATTTACTCATGTCACTGATGGAAATCATCAGGTAAGAAAGTTTAGAACAGCAAGATGTTTTCCTTCACAATAAATAAAATAAATTTCCACAGTATATTTTTAACATATTTTCGTTCTCTTGAAGGATTTCTAATAAGGATTTACAGTGAAATCTCCTGTTTACTCTCATGTCACACATAGACTTGACAAAATGGAGTCAAAACTTCTCTCTGTGACTCATTGTGGTAGCCAGGCCTTGGTTCTAATTATGACAGGTACAGTACCTGCTACTGACAGTTCTTTTACCTATTTGGATTTCTGTTAAGGCCACTGGCAAGGATGCTATTTGTTTAATTAACTTTCTGGACACCATTTTCAACTGTAATTACTCCAACCTGGACAAAGACTTTACCTACAGAATGTACTAAAATATCATTTCTGTCTGATAACTTTTCCTCATCTCAATCAGCTTTAGCCTGTAATCTGTATATAGTTGTTTACTGTGCTGCAATTTTGCTTTCTTTCTGCTGTTTAGATTCCATTGCTATGCTTGGGATGTGTTGAAGGCTTCAAAGTAAAATGGTCTGGCCTCTAATGAATTTCTTTCAAACTTGATGCATATATAAAGAGAATATAAAGATTGATATCCATCAAACTTGATGGATATATAAAGAGATATATAAATGGGATACAATTAGAGCTAAACAGTTATTAATAGAAGTTGGGTTTTTTTTTATTTCCGCTCCTGAAGAGCAGAATCTAATCAAGAATATTTGTATAGCCCAAGCAATCCTGTATGTTGCCTACACTTTGAACACGAAAAGAATCAACATGTTCACAGAAGCAGGGAAAAAAAAACCAAAAACAAGGATGAAGGTTTTTTGACTTGCAGCTAGAAACCTTACACTAAAAAGAGGTAAATGAAAACTGAAGTGAGCTACTTTCTGTGTAGAAAGAAGATGAGACGGTGCCAGATGTGGACAGATTCTAGCAGTGAAGAGTCCAGGTTTAACACCAAAAAGGGCCAACTGAAGCAACTATAAGCCACATTTTCAGTATTTCTAGAAAACTTTAGAAATCAAAGCCATTCAAACCAGATTAGAGATTCTTAATAGCATTCCGAAAATGAAGCAGCTACTGAAGGACACCTTAACACAAACATAACCCTCTTTAAAAAGGCCTGGGGTGGAGCTAGGAAATTATAGACCAGTTTGACCTTGGTGGTAGGCAAGATCCTTAAGATATTAATAAGAGATGAGATCACAAGGAACACAGACTGTGCAAAGTGATTAATTGACATAATCTACTTGGATTTCAAAAAAGTATTTGACATAAAACTGTAAAGTAGATTAATATACAATGGTAGCAAGCACAACATAGAAGGTGTCATCCTTAAGCGACTAATGAGAAGCACAGGTACACCCTATATCTACCCCTACTATTGGCACTCGTAGAGGAGGTATGATAAAATGTCATTCATTTAACATACAGACTGCAGACTAAGGCTAATTTGCCATTCTAAGGCTGCTGGTCTTTTAAAGATACAGGGGACACATTTTGCTCTCTGTCCCTCAAGTGAAGTCAGTTGAGATTTACCACAGTGAGTGCTGAAGGCTATATATATTCTGTGTTAGGTATCATAGTTTCCTGTCAAACTAAATAATTTTGATTTGTTGGTATTTGTTTGGGTTTACAGCAGTGGGGATAAGTATTTAGCCCTTGTTTTTCAGCATTGAGTTCTTTGATGGTCACTTCTAGGAACCTGATTTGGTGTCCTTTATTTGTATCAATATAAATCCTGGACAAACCCAAGAAAGATGTTCCATTAAAATGAATAAGGAAACCTAGCACTGAAAGCATTAAATGTGTACTTTGGGCGTGGCTGTCTGAAAAGTTAATTGCATCAACTACAAGAGAGAAATTGGCTTATGTAGCTTCTTTACTGCTGATCCCTTGTAATGCCAAAAGGAAGTTCCAACCATTTACAAGCTGACGTATATAAAATGTGAATCCACTGGGATGCCGTAAGTCTCCTTTGGAAACCCTGTCACCATCAACAGCTCAGGCTAATATCAGCAACTGCTGTGATAGTTGTTCAGAACAGTCATTCCTTTTCCAAAGTGTAAAGTTGAAATGGCAAGATAAAGTTGCTGCTTACACTCGTGTTGTTGCTTCAGCTGGTTATATTTATCCCATTACTACTGGAGAGCTTGGCAGGTCGCTGAAGCATCGTGATGAACCAAAGTTAATGATAGCAGGGAAGCCAGCTCTGTTCCAGATCTGTCATGTGGATGTGATGCCATGTGCAGCGGACTGCAGTATCAATGAAAGGATCAGAAAGGAGTCAGCTGACCACTACAGATTCAGTTCCTGAAAACCAGCCCACATCCACAGCCTGAGTGTCCCTAGGGCAAGAGGCAATCCCACTGTGTACTTCTGGAACCAGGAGGGACTGCCAGCAGGAACCAGCGCAGAAGAGTGTGTGTCAAAGTGGTGATGGATCTCTAAATTCAGCTACATAACTGAGAATGAAATTTGAATCAAATCTGCTGACAGCCATTTGTGTGCAAGTCACAGTGCCACTCATGCATTCTCTCGGAAGTTTGGGTTATTTTGGTGGTGGTGATGTTGCATCAGAACATGTTCTGAATTTGGTCTTGGACTCTATCAGAAATATTATCAGCACTTGAAAGTAAAAAAGTTCCAATAACTCTTTCTACGTCATAGACCTCACACTAACTCAGTCCTCTGACTTAGCAAAGTTGCACAATCTGGGTTGGTAAATGAAGGCTTCAGCTACTTACATCTATCTTTTTGCTGACAATGCTCAGTTTTTGGATCTCTACCAGCTGAGAATTTCATACATCTCTTGCCAAAAGGAAAAAAAAGCCACAGAAACAATTTAATCTGCTTCTAGGCCATGCCACAGACTTCTTACACAACTTGTTATAGGGTGCCCTAGGGTGTACAATCCATGGCACCCTTTGTTGTGAACAAAATGCACTGTAAAAAAGAACCTTATATTTTTTTTTTCTATATTATGTCTTCAGTCGTCATCAGAATAGTCATGAACTGCTAAAAATTAAAAGAAAGCAATCTAGTTGCAAAGAGACTTTTGGAGATGACAAATAAAATACCCCAATGTTTGCTCCCTGCAAACATTTAAAATGTCCAAGAGAAGTGTCTCTCACTACTGGAGGCTGGTAATTCAGTCTCTTCACTGGAAGCCTGGCTAGTTTCTTGGCTACTGTTCCTCTCAATCCTCTTCAGAAACTCCTTCATTGATACTTCGAGCTTTGGTCATTCTGAAAGGCTGGACTAGAAATAACATGGAAAGAAATGAGTGTAGCAACTAATGTGATAAAGGAACTTTGAAAAAATGCAATTATGACGCTTAAGGAGGATCCAAATGCTTCCCTACATGATCTAATGGAAGAGAAAAACCAAATTCACAGATTTTTTTAAAGCAGAGAGAAAATGACCACTGGACAAAGAAATGGCACAACATTTATGCACTATGATACATTCCAATACAGAAAAATCAAATAAAGCCAGCAGGAATAAGATTTATTGAAATGATTTATGAGTATTGAAGGTCTGGGGAATGCAGGAGCTGGCAGAGAATATATGACATTTTTGGAGAATCATGGCTGGAACAATTCGTTTTCCCAGGCATAAACAGACGTTTCTTCTCTGGGCAACACAGTTCATCACAAAGAGTTATCAAAAATATAACCAAAAGTGACTTTTGACCCCATGACAAAAGCAGTGTACATTAGTGCCAAGTTCTGCTAAGTTTTATTTTTCTTATATGGATTCTGAATTTGATCCAGTTATGACTTTAGACCCTTGAGCTTTGTGGCCTAGAGCGAGCAGACCCAATCTAGCCCAGAATTCAGACAGCACAGCAACAACATGAAAATACTTCTGTCCACCTTATTCTCGCTGGAGCCTTGTGCCAAGCTAAATACAGAGCATGGTCCATTGTTCTACATGATTTGAATTAGAACTGTTATCAAACTGACAATCACTTAGGATATATGTTCTTATTACGAGTATTTCTGCTAAAACATTTATACAGCAACAATGGAGATAGGTTACCATATGAAATACTTCTCATTTGCATTCACCTAGAAATTTTATCAGAAAAAGTGTGCTAATATCTAATCAGCTTACTCCTTAAACATTTTATTAAACGAAAGCTATCCGACTGCATCTTTTCATGTAAGACATTAGAATACAGTCATTACTTAGAAGTCAATTCTGCTGAGCCAAACCCACAGTTTCAGATTCATGCAGCGCCCTGTCCATAAAACTACCACAGCTTACCAGGCATAGTGAGAGGCTGGGCTTTTGCAGAGAACACACAGAAGCCCATGATGGGGAGAACAGGGATGTTAATATCCTGAGCCTTCTGCAAAGCTGTGGAAAAAGATACACATGGCTAACAGATCCCTCCATCCTCATGGATGTTTACCTCCTTTTGCTAGGAAGTAATGACCATGGAATCACTCCTTTTTTGGTGTGCTATCTATAAATTGAGGGCTGTGCAGCTGCACTGGAGGTTTAGCCCTAAGGATACTGTGCTTTCTAAGTCCTGTAAAGGATTTCAGTGAGCAAGGAGTACTCCAAGCTGTGAGTCTGCCTGAATCTGTCTGTTCAGACTTGTGACTAATTGAACATCTCACAAAATGAAGGAAACCAAGGGAAGGCGGTACCAACCAGGCATGCAAATTAAATTGTTACAAAGATATGTGTTGAACAGCTTCAGATAAAATTAATCAAATTACTATGAAAAATTATAGGCTGTACAATTAAAGAGACTGAAGATACTTTTAATCACCCAGTGTTAGTTATCTACTTAAAATACTTTGGGAAGGATGAATAGGAGATCCATTAGGAAGCACATTTCTGCTATTTATTGTTCAGGAAGTAATTGCTGTACATAAGCTAATCTGTCTGCTTTAAATGAACACTTGGAGAACAAAAAAAGTGTTTTGTATTTTGGAAAGCAAATCTCTCACTAAAACTATTTAACTGTACTAGCAAAATCACAAGCAAGAAAAAAAATTACACTTCCTCACAATTTCTAAGCCAATTCCAGGATTTGGTGACATGTATTACAAATGCTGTGGTGGAACTGATGCAGGTACTGTTCATCCAATTTAAGGAAAACCCATCCTGTGTATTCTCTTTTGCCAGCGTTAAATGGCTATGAAACCATAGCCATTTATTCCAGCCCCATACAAACTTTGACCCTGCTCTTCCCTCTTCACTTGGTTTCACAGGTATTAGCCTGACATAGTCAAATCTAGATAAGACTCTCAGCTTTCACTGACAGTTGATAGGGCTGAAATGGAAATAAAAATTGACAGTACAAGTTCCTCTGATGTCTGTGGCTCTTGTCATTAACAACCAAAACTCATGCAGCAAGGAAAATCTGCACGGTCTTAACTCCCACAACGGAGAAGCAAGCCCAGAAAAAAATTACATTTAGGAAGGAAGATACTGCATACTTAATTCTCTTTCAACTGAGTATGTCTTTCTCTTGATTCTCTTCTCAGATACTAAGAGTCTGAGTTTGTGCACATTAAATCAGTGGAAAAATCTTCCAGCTGTGTTAGGTTTAAATGTGCTCCTTAAAAATCTAAAAATAAAACCAGCTGTGATGGGTTTAAGAGTTAATTTCTCTACACAATGTAATAGTTACTTGAAAAATAATTAATGATGGTTCCATTTGAATATTGTCCTAAAACCCGCCTCATCCTTACACAAAACCAAACCAAACAGCAAATCACACAGCTTTTGCAAGTCCTTGCAAGATTATTGACTTCGGTAACATTTTTATCTGAGTGAAGCTGCAGTGCTGACAGAATTCAATAGCACAAACTCACTCCTGGAACGACACCAGCTCCCTCTATGTACACCTTGGCAGACACATCTTCTGGCTGAAAGACTGCGATGAGATAGGAAATAGAAGCAGTAAAGCTCAGCCTCAGCCTCCCCTATGTTGATGGGTTCCAGAAGATTTATGGCGTTGCTAAGAAAGGCGCAGGGCCAGGTGTCCTGCAAACCCTCGCTCCGGGGATACTTGCAGAGTTTTGTCTGCGCTTCGGGTCTGGCTGCCTTCCCATGCAAACGACGCATGAGGATTAGCTTGTGTGCCAAAGGAAGCACAGATAATTTTGCCTTGAATTGAATGTTAACAAGTAGCAGACCCTGTGTGAGTGAGGTTTGAAAGGTAATTTTTAAAAGCAGCTGTTTCTTTAAACTTCACTGTACTTTCCAATTACTGGAAAACTGAATGGCTTTCACTTGAAACCGCATGCGATATAGCCTGGTAACTTTGGGTAACAGTTTTGGAGTGGAATCCTTGAATCCAAGGATGAATAACACCATTCCAGCTATTATATTGCTGAAGGTACATTTTCAAAGGCATATGCACACTCTGAAACAAAACATTTCCTTGGGGACAAGACAGACAAAAAAGTAAGTTTTTAAACCTACAACAGTAGGGGCTGTCAGCTGCTGTCTGATTTGAAAGAAGTCAAGAACAAGCTTTGTGTTTTACTGCAATAAAGGATTCTGTGGCAACATAAATTAAAAATACAGTTATTTGTCTTTGGAAATCAGCAGCTACCTTGTTTCACATCTAGTTGGAAGTGTTTGTTAGGAAAACAATTCTCACAGATGTTGAAAAATATGATTTTTTAAGGTCATACTATTATTAGTGAAAAGTGAAATACTTACCCTGATTTGTTTACTGCTTCACTTCCTAATATTATTTGACTGAAATATGGAGTATTTACTTTCTCTTCTCCATTAATTTAATTGTAATAATGAAGATTTTCATTCTTTTTAACTTGCATTCACTGTGTTTACTATTGTGTTGGCACAGATTTGACACAAAGGAAACTTTGCTTGGTAATGATGTTCAGTTTCTGTGCTGGAAAGCTGCATGTCCGATTAAAGGCTTATTGAAAAGGTGTTAGTTCCCTGAGGCACAGCTCTCTGAAAGTCAGCATTCATATTGTTTTCTTTCTTTTTTTTTTTTTTTCTGGTTGATTTTTTTCCTCTGCCCCCTGTGAACTTTGCCTATCTTTTCAAACTACAGGCTTGAAGAAAACCACCCACCCAGATTTTGTTTTGTCATATAACTCAGGAGAACTGTTGGAATTTTCTGTCCTGTTTTTGCTTGCTCTTACTCCTGCAGTACCTGACAGAAGGTTAATCAGAACTCATTTTCATGCTCTGATAACCTGTGTAGAAAAAAATACAGAAGGCTGGACTATGAAAGCCTTGATTAGTACAGAACAAATGTATCTTAAGCCATGCATGTTAAAATAGTTTTATAAAATTTAAGTATTCCATACAAAATCAGCAGCAGGAAGTTCTTCCTTGTCTTCAGAAAATTTGCTTCTATTCATTAAGGAGTAAAATGGCAGAATGAATTTCAAGAGAGTATATTTTCAAAGAGAGCAGAAGGTGTTGAATCTTTATTATCAGTGTATCAGGGAAAACCTTTCCGTAGACCATCTGGAATTTCCTAAAAAGGAAACATTAATCTAATTCCACCTGATGAGAGCAGGATTTATTTTCTGTTTTCATATGTTTTATATTAGGTCCTCTAACTGGAAAAAGCCAGTGGTCTGTGGATCAAAAGAGAATCATAGTATTTGACACAGTGTGGCTTAATACTTTAATGTATTTAAAGTTACTACCAAGGAATCCCCGGCAGCTAACAGAAGGACCTCAGCAAAAAGACAGACGCAAGATTTTTTTTTTCATCACTTGTCTTCCCATTCCACTTCAATTAGGGCACACCACACCAGAAGTATTGGGAGCACCTGCTACTCTTGACCCCAGCATCACACAGAAAGAAGGGCCAGTGCTTTGCAGCTGACTGGAAACAAGAGAAGTCCCTTGCTTACACACTAGTGCCCTCAGCAAGCAAGTTACCCAACAGCTCAAACCCCACATATGACCTAGTGTCACTTTGGGAATAGAAGCTGTAAGAAATGTCTGTGAGTGACTGCAAAATCTCCTTGTTGCACACACCAGTCCATGGTGTCCTGGCTTCAAAATCACTGAGGTCATTTTGTGCACAGTCCTCATGCACCACCAACACTGTCTTGTGCTCTGGCCTTACAGTATCATTATACCTGAAAAATACTCACAATATGGCCCAGGCTGCTAGGAGTTCAATACTTTGCTAATTATTGTCTTGGGATGAGAGTTTGGAACAGGGAGTCACAGATGCCTTCAGAATTACGTATTAGTTTCACAAGAACTGAGGGAAACTGTTTCAATAAAGTGTTGTAGCGAGTTGTGTTTTAAAAAACTCCTTGGCCTTAACTCTCCCTCAAGTACCAGTGCAGCAGACCCCAATCTTCCTCCAAAAGTGGTGCTGCTGAGTTATAGAACTGCTCTGGCTGCAGGCTGTTCTGCAGTATTGCAAGATGTCATAAACTGCAAATCAATAGTCAAGACACTTTTAAACATTTCATCATAGGGCCCTACCTTAAAGCTTCCTTTTCAAGGTCCAAGAAGTTACATGTTTTTCCCAGTAATTTGAGGCAAAATTCTCCATTACTATTTAGGAACACATGTAGGTCATAAATTACATTAATCTCTGGCTACTAACCCAGCCTGTACTATGACACCACTGCAGCCTCTCTGCAGATGCTTCTGCCACAAGAGCTGGTTCTGTTGTATTGGCACACTCACATTAACTTTCACCTAGGTAGAAACAGAAGTAATACAGACTCACCAGCACACACTTCATCACTGACACTACAAACCCACAGGAAATCCTGCATATATATACATGTAAAGTTTGTGAGCCCACTGTATTTATATGATTGTCAAACTGCATGCTGGCTGGATTAAACTTGGTGTGGTTATGCCCCATCACTTACTGAGTAAAGATACTGCAAAGATAATAGACTAATAAACTGATGGTGAAAGTGTTTTACACACAACTTATGCTCTTACTGCTGGCCCAAAATATTTCAGCATGGCTGAAATGAAACTTTCCATAGCAGGCTATAAAATATAATCAAAACAATCACAGAATTAAATATATTGTATTTTATATAATAAATAAGAACCTTGCCCAAATCTTGTGTTAGTAGCTGGTTTTCACTCATATCCTGCAGCAGGTTTGCGCCTTAGTGAGGTATTACAGAGAGTGGTTTGAAAATCATTTTTTTGTTACACATGTGCATCTTTCCAGGAATATAACAACAGAGACTAAAATGAAGTATTTGTTTCACAGTCAAAACACACTGTTCCTTCCCTCTGGAGCAACTCACAGGGCTGTAACACCCCTTGTATCTCTTTTGCCCAGAAAAAGAGTAGGAAAGCAAGAAAGAGTGTAAAGAACATTTGATCCTTAGGCAGTAATGCTTTCTATATGTCCCACAGACCTCTCTTGCATTCCCATAAGGATGAGTATTTCATTTCTACAGACTGGGTTTTTCTGCCGCAATCACTCTGATTGCTTACACTAGCAACCATATTTGATGTGATGTGGTGATCAGCTATCTGCCCCTGTTCCTGTTCAGGATCAGCTGGCACTGAGCAAGAGCTAGGCCACTGACAGTATGTGATGATGAGTTTGGACAAGCAGTCAGTACAACTCAAAAGCACTATCTCCTTTTCAAATGTCACACTTCAGTGAAAAATCTGGGAACTGGAAAAAACACCCTAATGCTATTAGATCTGATTACAGGAATTGAGGCAAAAATGTTACTCATCCTGAGGGAACTGCAAACCACCAAATCATTCTAAATTAAGGAATGCACACAGAGTCTTCTATCATGGTAATTTACAGATGCGTTTCTTTTATTCCCGAGAATTTAAAAATCCTTAAAAGCAATTTTACACATCAGACTCCCCAATCTAGGTGCATCTATGTAACACATAAATGGCACAATGGACTTAAGCCAGGGGCATTGTGTGCACTGCGGAAGGACAGCCACACCTAAGATAAAAACGGAAGCTCATTTTATAGAATACAGTAGTCCCACACAATAGCACTGGCACAGAAGGAGCAAATGACATCATTCATTTCAATTTCTGCTACCACAGGGGAACTCTAGGTATTCAGGACCTTAATTTAAGCAGAGCACCAAAATTAACAGTGATGAAAAACACTACTAAGGAAATCAATTATATTTATATATATCATCCAAAAGAGAAACACAGTGTTCATGTCACTTCAGGAAAAAAAAATAAATCACAAATTCCATTTGAATTATTACTAAAGCCTTTGAATCCTAACAACAAAAATTCATGCTTATAAAGACATACACACAAGGATGTCTTTTCACTTTCCTCACACTACAGATCCCATTCCAACACTGAGAAAACACCTATGCCCCAATCCCTTATATGTTATGAATTATTTAATTTATCAGTCTTTCAGCACCAACTTAACAGCTTAAGGACAGCAACTATGCCAGGACCGCAGATGTTAAGGAGATTCTGCAAAGGAGTACTTGAAATTTTTGTAGGTTTTTAAGCAAGCTTTTGAAGAATCTGTTCTTCAAAAAGTCTAGTTCATCCAAGCCACACTCTAATCTGTAAAGCAGCAAACTTAATTATGGAAATTGCAAAATAAAAGTGATGACTGCAAGCCAACAAAGAGGCAGGGAATGCCACACTGGGGGAGCAGCTCTACACTTCTTCCCAGTGTCTGCCTTGTTCTCCAGGTCAGAAGACCACTCCCAAAGAGAAGGAGAGTTCTGTCCCTGCTGCTGGAGTCACTCACAGAACTTCAGAGTACAAAGTCATACCTTGAAAATCTTCTGGTACAAAAACACATGTGACCACATGTGTTGTGTATCTGAAGTGGAGTAAAGGAAAAAGGGAATAGTGAGAGATAATGTCTGATCCTTTCCTGGACACATGTGCACACTTAAATATATACCAACAGGTTCCCCAAACTGCATAAAGTGACCCTTTTGAGGGTATAACACTATGCAGTTATTTAGATCTGCACTTCATAAGGCAGCAAAAGATTCCACCTTAAGATAAAGCATTAACATTTTTGACTGCTCTTGGGAATATTTTCCATTTTCTCAGAGGTTTATTTTGACTTCTCAGCTTCACTATTGCTGTGTTTACTAGTAAGTTCCAAAATATCTCAATTTTGAGCTCAATTTCTTGATCCATGATCAAATGTTAAAACAAACATTTTCTACTGCTACCTCAGTGACGTGACTGACACCACTTTGAAATGAAAAAAAAACAAAAAACAACGTGGGTATCTAGCAGAGTCTAAACAGCTTTAAAACAGCTTTGCAAACAGCTTTAGCAGAAGAAAAAGTACAATGGATGACGCATAATTCCAAAAAGTTGTGATTAAATTTGAAATCTAGTAGATGAATTGTACTCTAGAAATTGTTTTTACGGCATAGAATTCACATTAAGGTGAGGAAAGGCCAAGGATACATTCCTTAAATGTAATGAAATATGTAATGAGAAGTGAGGCAGACTTACAAACCAATGGCACAGGACTTGTAAAAGAATATGCAGGCAGAATCAAAATTATCATAGAAAGGATATTCTTGACTGTGAGCTCCAGTTCCATAGGATTCCACCTATATAATCCTCTTTAGACCCTGAATTCTGCAATTTCTTGAACACAGACTACCACAGGGGTCAGCAGGATCTGACACTAACACAAAGCACTACCACAGACAGGTAGATGACTGCTTAGATTTCATCCCAAAGTAATTTCCTTCCATAAGGAAAATAGTATGAAAAAAATGGTACCTTCTTACTCTAGGCATGCATTCCTGGCTCTTTTCATGATAGTGTTAAATACCTGAAGTACTTTAGAACCAAAAAATAGAGGTTATTTTTTTGATAAAATTCTGACAAATACATGCATTCCATTCCCACACAGTGGGACTGCATTCCCCCTTAAGCATCACCAAATAAACTTGTTTGGTGCATTTCAGTGACAAAACGTGTAATGGTGTATCAGAGGAAAGAACTCAGTCTGACTTTTTAGATTCAAAACTCAGCTTATGGTGTTTGCATCAGAAAAATCATACTTTTGATTTGTAAATGGAACTAAGTGAGTATAGGAGCTATTCAGACAGAAAACCTATGGAAGAGTCATTTTACCAAAATGCTTTTCTGACTGCAATTCCTAGGCACCAACATGCATAAAATTGCTTTCTTCCAAAACAGGAAAATGGGTCTATTGGATTGTTGCTCATAAAGAGAAAAGGGGAGCAGAAATAACTACATTTTTGTTCTGCTTAAAAATTAATGTAGTATAGAATTTAAATTCAAACCTGAGGCCTTTCAAAGATAGTAACTGCCATAAGCATTAAATAAAAAAAATAAAAAATCATACATAACCCAGGGGCATTTTCATCTAAAAGTTATTACAAGACTGGATTTAATGATGAATTCCACTTGACTTTAACTGTCTGAGCTGCAAGTATAGAGGTCTAGCTTAAAAATTCTTAATTGCATATATTGCATTTTTTAAAATACAGAAAAAAAAAGGTGATTTATTTCAGAGTCCTGATACTTTGGTTCCCACACAGCTGTCTAAGAACAGCCATGATTACTCAGTGCCAGGTCTTCTTGTTTCCAGCTGCTAAATCCCATTAGAAGCAGCTAAAAATGCATTAAGCATTTTCCTAATATTACTTTTCCGAATAATCAATTTTTGTAGTTGTCATATGGCTAAGAGACAGAAAAGCTGGATCAGCGATAAAATTAACTGCTTCCAGAGATGTGTTCAGCAAAGTTAGAACATACACAATCTTTGATTTCTGGGGTAATCAGGCACCTAATACCCATAAGGATTTTTTTCTTAAATTCTTGAGCACAGCCCTGGCTGTGCTATGATTAATTGTGAAGTTTCAAGACCGATTAATTTCCCAGTCTCACAATCCTGCTCTCAAGCCTACAACTAGCTAAGGGCAGATGAAAAATTCTGAGTGTCTGCAATTTCTGTTGGAACACTCCTGCTTTGAAAGTGGGATAAAAGTCAGGCAATTGCTGGATTATAGTCCTCCATTAGTCCATTGTAGAGAATTGCAGAGGAAAAACATAATTTCAAACAAAAACAAAGCACTGGTTGCTTCTGAAAAGAAATGGAGCCATGGAGCCCATTTGTATGAAGCAACAGTAGTTTGCCAGGACACACTGGAGCTGTAGTGCAAGGAGTTTACAGAGAGGCAATGACAAAGTGAGTCAGATGTTGGTTTGAAAAATCTGGAAACAACAATGACAGGATGAATTAAGACAGTAGCTGGACAACACAAATAATGCTGCAGAAGCCAGGGCCAGCACGTGTAAGCCAGGGCACAGAGACTGTCATGTGCACAACATCAACAGGGCTGTTTCTTACCTTTTAAGTGAGACCAGATACAGCTATGGGAGGCATTCATTGGCATTAACAGCACTCATTTATATTTGGGAATTACAGATTTTTGCTGGGGAATATGCACTTCAACTTCTTGATAATAATTCTAATCAGAGAATAAGAATCAATCTCTTTTAGATAAAAGTATTGTTGCACCGAGATCCTGTTTACTTCTAGTTTTGCATCTTGCCCCTCCAGAAATGTTAGTCAGGCTTGGTGTGTTTCCGATGTAGGGAATAGAATACAGGAATTCCTTAATTAACTTCACACAACCTCTGACACAGGAGCCAAGGCCTCTGCACACGGAAGATGACGTGGAGAGTCAGTAATGGCAATACAAGACACACGTCCCTCCTGCACTTCCAATTCTCTGCTAGAGAGAGACAGAAGGTGGTTACAGAGCTCTGCAGATGCTCTCATTGGTATCAGTGCAATGGTGTTTCTGTGTCTCTGAAACTGTGATAAGTAAAAAAGAAAAAAAATTCACACAAGACAGATGCTGTCAAAACAAAGAAAAATATCTAAAAACTCACACACAAATCCTGAAAAACGCAAATCATGGTCTTTATGATTTGGGAAAAGATGCTTTAGACCGGTTTGTGCTGGCACACAAACCAAGTGTAATCTCAAGGCCCTGTGGATGAAAAAATCAGTGTACACCCACTAAACCATCTGCAAGGATCTGCCTCAACAGGAAGGTTTCAGCCTCCGGAGATGTCAATTAAAAGTTCACATTGGATCAATCCATATTAATCATAACATCCCCAAGTCTGTCCTGCAAGCAGAGGGACAAAATTATTACTTGGACTGGCACACGATCACAAGACATCTGGGTAGGAGCAGAGCACACCAGTGTTTTTCTGCTCATAGCTATCCGGCGCTATGTAAGAACAGGCACTGGAACAGATCGTTCAGCGAGGGCATGGATCCCCCTCACGGGGGACATTCCAGCACCGTCTGGACACAGTCCCGTGCCATGTGCTCTGGGATGGAGCTGCATGAGCAGAGAGGCTGGGCCAGATGACCCACTGTGGTCCAACCTGACACATTCTGTGACTCTGTGAACTGTGCCGTAGCCACTGTATCCACGCACCTTATCACTGCTGTCTACGTTCAGGAAGTAACACCTCGGTTCCAGTCACTGCCCAACCACGCCCAGACTTCTCTAGAGGGGGAAGCCCGGGAGGAGGAACCTCCATCGCCTCTAGCACGCAGCACTGTATCCTTCCCCGGCTCGGGGTAAGCTCGGTTTAATAGGCGCCGAGTATCCCCCGCAGTGCCACGGCGGAGGAGAGACACGAGAGCACCCCCAGCCCGGAGCCCCTCACACCGCCTGGCTCCGCCCCTCGGGGCTGGCCCCGCCCCACCCGGGGCTGCTCCCGCTCCCGGCCCCGCCCCCGGCCCGCCTTCCCCCGCTCATTGCCGCGCGCCTTCGCGCCCCCGCTCCCCCCGCTCCGCTGCTGGCTCCGCCAAGTCTCGCGAGAGCCGTGCCGTCCGGCGCGCGCGGGCCGCGCCATGTCGGATGCCGTTGGGCGCAGCCGGGGCCCCGCCCCGCCCGGCGGCCCCAGCGCCCCGCACTGAGCCCGGAAGCGCTTCCCGGCCGCGCTCTGCCCCGGACCCCTGTCCCTGCTCCAGCCTCCGCTCCCCGCGCCCGCTGGGGCACGCGCCTCTCCCTCTCCCCTTCCTCAGGAGGAGCGGGGGGGCCCCCGCAGCGGGGCCCGGGGCAGAGCCGGGGGGCGGGAATGCAGCCGCCGGAGCCGCAGCCGCAGCCGGAGCCGAGCCCCCAGCGCAGCACGGTGAGGGGGGGCGGTGGTGAGGGACAGGTGTGGGAGGTGAATCCGGGGGCGGGAAGGGCCGCCCCGCTGCCGGGGGTCAGTGAGGGAGGCTCGGGTGAAACCCCTCAGCTCCCCCCATGCCGCCGGGCTGTGGGTGTCCCCCCCTTCCCGTGTAGGAGCGGGCTGTAGCCGTCCCGGGGGACACAGACGGGCTGCCCCAGGGAGCAGGGGGTGTCTTGCCCTGCGTGGGCCCGGGTGTGGTGACGGAAGGCGACTCGTGTTGATCCTGGCTCCTGTTTCGCTACCGCACTCCCACGCACCGAGCAGGGAAAACTTTGGTCTTTGTTTTTGGAGCCCTTTGCGGAGCGAGGCGGGCGGACTGCCCGGGGATCCCGTGCGGGTGTCCCCTCAGCAGGGACTGTGGTGTCTGCTGGGCTACTGATGATGCTCTTGCTGCGTAAAAATTAATTCATTAATAAAAACCTAATGGATTCACAGGTAAACGCTGCCACTGCCCCTTGGACGTGACTGCAGCGCGATGCTGCTGCTGCTCCTTGGCTCTAGAAATAAAAGGCCCCCAAAGGTAGCGAGGCCTTGGCTAAGCTCTGTCCAGAGTCTTGGCTTCAGGTCGGGTTGGAGATCTTATCGACTGCTTCTATTGGCTCTGAGGAAGATTAACTCGAGTTTCATTTTAGTTGATTTTTTTTATGTAAGTGGATATGGTGGATGGATGCAGCTCTTATTTACACTGTTTAGTGTTAGTGTAGGACTATGCAGTTGTGCTTTTCCCCTTGTTCAAACATAACTTGTAACATGATATTGGCCGTTGTTTCCCTGGCTTTGGCAAGGAGAAAACAAGGAGAGGAAAGACAATTGCTTAGATGGCTTGGGAGTATTTGTAATTCAGGGTTTGGTGGAGATTCTCTGTGTCCAAAAAAATGGAATGGCTCAGAAACACCACACTTGGAAAGTAATGGAAAAACTTAAGTTAGACACAGTGTTCAGGTAAACATGCATAAAACAGTCATGGAAGGTCTCAATGCTAACAGGTTTGAAGATGTTATTCTTCAATTCTAAATAAATACTGAGAGTGGTCAGGTTAACGTGTGCAGCTGATGTGTTTGTTATTTTTAGTGCTGGTGTTTACTGTGACAAAATTGAGTAGTATTTCTTCATGGGCATATGTTCCATAGCAGGTCCACCTGATCACTGATGTTTCCAGAGGACTTAGTAGAACAGAACTCTTAAAACTTACAGGTAAAGCTTGCATAGTCAAAGGTCAGTCACTGTTCTGGTAACTTTAATTTTATTTTCTAGATCTGTGAGAAAAGCAATACTTTCTTCTGCCCCTCCTTAAGTATATTTGCAGTGAACATACTTCATGTGAAAAGAAGAAATGTTAAATTCATTTCCTCTTTGTAGAGAGAGGAACAGGATTCTTAAAAATAAAGCATTTCACAATATTTGTAAAAGCTTGCACTTTTTCATGCCTTGTGAATGGTGTCTGTTGACAGCAGCAATCTGAAGAGTGCCATAACAACCTGAATTAATGTATATATAGATTGTCTCAGTTTGTCTGTAAAATTACCATACCAAATTTTGCGCACAGTAGTAAAGAATAATAAAACTAGCATTTAAGCCTGCCTTTAATCTTGAATCTTTTGGTTTAAACACAGGTAGCTGGATAAGTGTGATGCATTCTTATTATGAAATCATCCTTTACTTTTACGATGTATTTTTTTCATCTTTCTTCATAACCTTTACAGATAATGACTGCGGGTGACTGTAATGAAGGTATTGTGAGACCTGTGTTCATTCATGTATACTGAATCTCATTGAGGCTCTTTTTTCTTTCCATGATTTTTCATCTTGAGGAAGACTAGGTGTTGTGAAAGCATATCTGACTTTCACCCAGCTTTGGTGTTATCTGTGCTGGTGTCTCTCAGTTGAGTTGCAGAGTAAAGGTAATCCTAATGGCAAATGACTCTTTTGAAGTCATCCAGGAGAATACATTGATGTGATTCTTTGGGTTATCCGTCAGTAATTCCTCTGTCCCCTCTCAAGAATTATGTAGGGCTTAAATGGAGTTTTTGGTTGCACTGGTCTGTAGAGGCTTTCTCCTGATTTCAAACCTGTGATAATTTTTTTTGTATGTCTGTAAACAGCATAAGTAACCTCAAAGCATGACCTACAAAAATATTCTTGATTAGGGCAAGAGTTACATCGGCATGTACTGCAGTACATAATGAATGGGAAACCTAAGATGTTCAGTTGAATTATTTTTCAAAGTGCTTTGTCTTCAGCTGGGGTGATTTTCAAATCCCTACTTTCACAGCTTCAGTGTTTCAGCAAAATCACCAACATAGGCAAAAGCCTTTGATTTACTTTTTTGACACCAAAGGTATTTTAGTGATGATCAAGTCATTGAGAAAATGATAAAATCTAGTAAATTTTGGGTAACATCAAATGATACTATCATGTGTGCTTAGTCATCCAACTCAACTATGCTATGACACATTCTGCTCTGGGAGCATCTATGATGCAGCTGTTCCCACTGCTGTGAGCTGAAGTAGGTGCAGCGCCTGTGTGCGCACGCATAAGTGCAAGTAAAGTGTAACTAAAGGTGTTTGCAGTGGAAGTTATTTTTGTTACATGGTATGGTTAAAAGGCAGGTGACAAATGGAGTGTGAAACTGAAATTGTTCATACAAAGCCTGAAATATTATCATAAGCACCCTTTGGACTACTTTTGAATGCAAGGTATGTGGCAGAAGTATCTGTTACTTGTGGTTTTGCAGTATCTTTTCCTGACCCTGTTACTGTCTTTACTCAAACAGAAAAATAAAGCCAAACTGAAAAATTTTGGTGCTACCTAGTGCAGTAAACTGATATTAGGAATTTATTTTCAAATCTCTGGCAAAGTTTTCTATTATTATCTTTCTTTTTTCCACATTGGAACTCTCGATTTTCTATATAATACAAATTTTATCTAGGCTTATTTCTGTATGGGCATAGTAAAATACTATCCAAAGAGACTAAAATACTGTCCAAAGACATATTGACTGTCTTGTTTTTGTGAGAGATTGAGAACCCTTTTGCAGAAGTTGAATGCGTGGTGATGTCATGGTGCCAGTTCTCACCTGTGATCACTGTAAATGGAAAGAAGAGTTTTGAAATACTTGTTTAGACTCGTGCATGCAAATATTGAAGGTGTTGGTTGAAAACACTGCTAGAATAGGTTCCAGTACTCTGCCAAACCTTTAAGTGTCAGTCAGAGTTGTCCTTTGAAAGGCTTTTAAACATGGAATGTGCTCATAATACTTAAGCAAAATGCTCTCTCCAGCTCCAGGCAAACAGTGATAATTAGGTGGTTCTGTGGTACTGAATATCCGTGCTGGATATCTCCTGTTCTGTATGAGGAGAGTGGTTGGTCAGCAACTTCTGTGCTGTGTCAGTGTTTTCGAGGTGGCACTGTGGTATTGGTATCCAGGAGACTCACATGTACAACTTCCAGAAAAAACATCACTTTGGCGTTGTCATTGACTTGAAGCTGAAATACATGACACAAAATTCAGTATGTATATAATAAGGTGAGAAAAGGCCACAGTATTGCTGGTACAGTTCAAGTTGTGCAGTGAGTTCTTATTGTTTGGCATTTTTCTTGTTCTTCTTTTCTTTTTGAAGATTAATTATACCAGATAGGTCACAATGTCTATCTCAGCTTAATGTCAGAGTGGAAGTAACATTTCTGTATTCTTACACTCCATTGATTACTATGTTAAAAGTTTCTTCCAAGTATTATTTTAAAGTAGCCAGCATAGCACTGCAGAGTAAAAATGAAAAATGCCATCTCTGTTGAGGTTATATACTACAGCTTTGTGTTTTTAAGAAGCATTAGTCCTTCAGTTCCTGGTGCACTTTATTTTATTAAGGGCATGAATTCAAAGTAGTGGTATTTTAAAAGCATTGAATTACCAAGTTTTGTCTTAATCTGGCTCTATTGTAAGGAAAATTACTGCTCTTTTCAGAGAGTTGCTTAAAGCGAGGGGCTTTGTAAGCAAATAGCAAAGTAGCAAAGAGAGAGAGAGAGTGCAAGAGATCTTTCTGCTATGGTAGTGTTGAGTAACCTGGTGGTCACAACTCAAGTACAGATGTTTTCCTACCTGCGTGTGGGCTTGCTGGTGGATTATTAAGAGTGTTTTCTGGAAAAGACCTTTCAGCAGATTCTGTTCAATCAGTCTTATTCAACACTCAAAATTAAATAGTTCCTTTCAAATGAAATTGCATATTCACTAAAGTGTACATTAATTTGAAAAGTGGATCAATTTCTGTGAAATCATGGTTGTTCTAGGGACAAATGGAGAGTTTTTAGAAAAAGAAACCCCATTACTACCAGTGTTTGTCTTGGATGTTGTATCTGGAAAAAACTTGACCAGTTTAATAAACTGCATTCAGTATTGATGGTTTCTTACCAAATTCGGCAAAAAGAACCACAGCAGTGGTATTCTGGTATTTTAATCTTGTTGCAGCTTTAAGCTTAAGCATTTTGCTATTCCTTGGTTATATTCTGAGGGGATTAGCCCCCAAGTCTCATTTGTTTGCACAACTCTTCCTGGTTTACAGTGCCACAGCTGCATTAGAAAATGGTTGTTTTGTTCTATATATGTTATTTGTCATGCTGGTATAAATCATCAAGTGTAATTCTTTGTCTTCAGAGGGGAGTTTTTATATTTTGGCTTGACTCAAGATGTGGGCATTTTTTTCTAGCACTTGAAAGAGTTACAGATTTGTTGTGTTCTTTCGTGTTGGACATAGGATCAATAAGAGTTGATTAATAGCTGATTAATTGATGGTTGGTTTTTGTCTTTTTTTTTTTTTTAACCTAGATGTTGTGCAAGTTAAGAAAAATACAGAACTTGGCTTTCATGTGGATGTTCTTTAAGATCAGCTTGCAGAAACAGTAAGCCAGGTACTAGGCTGTTGCATAGCATTGCATTAAAGTGTATCTGCCTTTTTTTCTTGAAATTCTTACGTTTATCTTGAAGGAACAGTAATTCTCACTCTAATCCTACTAATGTTGGATCAGAAATTATGTGTCTAGGTAAGATGAAATGTTAATTTGGTACAGTTTCTCTGTTGCTTCATATTTGCTCAAAAAAACAAGAACAGGTTAAATTTCTACTAGCAAGCAATACATCAAATATCATCTTCTCACTGCTGATTTTGCTGATTTGAGTGTGTTAAAAACTTTTAAGTTATTTTCTAGCTATTCTGCTGAAAAGTCACTTTATTTTTTTCCTGGTAAAAATCAAGTTTTAGCTGTTGAATGATCTGGACATTTGTAAATGTGACTTCAGTAATTGCTGAGTAAGTGTTGTAGCTGAATTTGGAACACTTAAAAAAATATTATTTTAAAACTTTTGTCAGTGCTTTTGTACATTAGCATGGATTTTTTTCAACTCAGTAAGTTTCAAATGGACAGCACAGGGGAGGGAATAGCTATTTAATCTTTTATCTATGCATTGTTTTTTGCTGTTTGGGCAGCATCATGAAAACGTGGTCATGAAAGTTTACATTCTGTTCCAACTTCATGAGCATCAGTGTTTTATGCAGGTGTTTCACAACAAATCTCATTGTTAGACTGAATGTTTCATGCATTGTGAGTAAGAACTTTTTGAATAATTGCTCAGGAATATGTTTGCAGTTTTGTAATTTCTCCTGCTCTTATAGTGTTACTCTTCAATGTGTACTGGTTTAGTAGCAGGTAGTGACAGTGAGAATTAACCCTGTTCACCAGAATTAATCCAGCTTCCTTCTGTGTTGGTTTGAGTTCATTGACACTTCCTGCAACAAACATTTTTTTCATTACTCTTTTCTTGGAATATCCAGTTTAAAGGAATGGAGGTCAGACAGGGAGGAGAGTTTGTACCACATCTGTTGCAGCTGAATTAAGTTCATAAATGGCAGAATGTAGTTTCTCTTACATCTGCCTCTTTGCTTTTGAAGCCCAGCTTCTAGGTGCTGTAAATGCTTCTTTTGCTTTAAAGAAAGTTCCAAGTCAAGTAAATGTTCTACCTGCCAATCCTTTTCAAGATTTGGGATTTGAGGTAAATGAGGCTGAAGGTAGCCTTAGGCCTAAGAGAGACCTGAGTAAGATCAGCTATTTTGGTCTGTCTTTAGGAATTATGATCTACTGTATTAAAAAAAAAAGAGAAAAAGAGTCAAAAAGCACCTGAGTGTTGAAATAAAGTTCTTCCTCTAGGAGTAAGGGGTCTGTAAGAGGGAGGTGGCTTCTGTAGAGGACAGCTTTTCCCAAGAGAAGATAGAATCTTCTCAGCAACTCTGTACAGCAGGCTTTGATGGTCTTAGTTCCATCAGGTGAGTGACATCTTCCTATAGTAATGTGGACACTGAGGCATCTTCAGTGATCTCTGTTGTTGTTACTCATGGAGGCACTAGTACCAACAACACAGACATTTCTGTTACTGTGATAAACAGTACTTCTATTTCTGGAGGAACACTCAGTCACTTGAAAGCTGCTTTTCCTTAACTGAGACATTTTTTCTGTAAAAGTTGTAGCAAAAATTTATGACACTTCTCCTAAGAGCATATGTTATCCAAGATGTGATCAGGGCAGGGTGGCTTGTGTTGTCTGGTTCTTATCTGTACCATTCAGTTCTTGGGTTTTGATTTCAGAAATCCCAGTGCAGTTTGTTCTCATGTCCATCTGTTATTGAGAGGTTGAAACATAGAGGTAGTGGACTGGTGTTTCCAGTCTGATGGAGGATTCCTGTCCTGGAAAAACAGAGGAGCTGGAAGAAGAGCTCCTCTTACCTTTTAAGAAATCCATATCTTATGAGAGATTCTGCTCACTCTTCTGGTGGTTGGATGAGGTAGAGAGAATTTCTTATTGCTAGTCCTGGGCTGAGTGAAGCCATGGTCCCTGTGGGGTTTGCAGTTCATGGATTCGATGGTTTGGAGAGCTAGCTGAAAGGGGATTGGTGTTGGGGAGCTGACAGGAAAGGATCAAAAGTTTAACTCTTTTCTGTGCATTGAGTTTAAGAAAGTCCCCCATAAAACCAAGCAGTCCTTATTGTGCTTCCCCCCACCACTGGATCTTGTTAAAATCTATACCATAAACCATTGTTTTGTCCAGACTCTTGTAAAGACGTTTAAAAAATGACATTCTAAAGTCTCTGAATGTGTCTTGTTTTTTTTAAGTTTTGAAAGGTAAGGCTTTTGTGAGCTCTAGAAGAGGAAAAAAAAAGAAGTAGGTTTAAGTGTTAGGATTTCTATGATTCAGGTGAGAAGAAAGTAGTTATGATATTGACATTTTGGTATGTCTTGTCCTTATGTTTTGATTATGTGCTAGAACACAGATTCCAGGAAGAACAGATGTGTCTTAGGGGAGAACTTGTGTCCTCATGACAGTAGCAAATTTCTGCTTTGGAGCTACTCTGAATAACTTCTCTTGAGCATAATCCTTGGATTACTCTATCCACTTAACAATTCATGGAATATTTGAGTTTAAGATTTCTCAGTAGCCTTACTTAGTCAGCCTTGGAGTAAGGACTTTGAATAGATACTTTGAATTAGCTCCTAAGTGCTGCTTTCTGAACTTTTTTGCCACTGTTGGTTGTAGTACCATCAGTAAAAATGGTTGACTGCCACATGCTTATGTAAGCTGCACTCATTTTTTAAGTGGAACTATTTATGGCACTAGCTGTTTAGTCTGTTCAGAAAATGAACACTACATTCTTAAGGGGAATGCATTTAGACTTGCTTAGGGCTTTCTTTTATCTGCTTTTCTGAGTTTGGTTTTGTTTTGGTTTTTTGCACTGTAGTTGGTTTTATGGGGGATGGGGGTGGTGTTTGTTTTGTTTTCCCAGCAAATGTGCACTTGGACTTGTAGGGAAAGTTATAGTAAAATTTGTGAATTATGTAAGCATGTTACATAATCGTAAATAATCTTAATTTTTATTAAACTATAATAAAAGTCAAACAAGGAGAAAAACTTGATGTTTGGGATTATTTGTTCAGTACTACTAATGATCCCATATTCTGTAGTATGAGCATATTAGTTGTTTGGTTACCTGATAGCATGTCCAGTGTGACAGAATGCCACTAGAAGAAGATCCAGTAGACAAATACACTACCAAAAATTTGGAATTTTTTTTTAATATTCAAAAAGTATTTTGGTAATGATTTGAATAATGCGTCCTTAAAAAGCAGTTAAATAGCTGTATTGCATTTGTAGTAGTATTTAATTTGGGTTCCTTCAATGGTTAATGATTTTACTAGGTGAAAAAGGACTGCTTAAATGTTAAATGAGTTTACTAAGGTGCAAACCTCAAGGTTGAATTATAATAAGTTTTTATTACACATATATTCAAGTACATCAAATTTTAGTGTTTGGTGGTTTTAAATGCTTTATTAAATACTCAAAGATGAGTAACTTCTGAGTATATTACTGTGTAAGTCTTTCTGCAGAATAACTTCAAGAGGGATCCATGAGGATTGCAAACTCATCTTTAGATGTGTGTTTGAATTCTTATATGATACTGGATTAAACTCACATCAGTTCTGTGTATCTCAAAATACTAATATGTTTCAATCACAATATTAGTATTTTTTATAGTTTGCCCTGGTTTTTGGATTAGTTTCTCTGTTCTGTGATTCATATTTGCTAATCCCTGAAATCCATAACTAATCTGGTTTGATGGCTTTGTTTTTACTGTAGTCAAGACTAAGAACTTTTCCCAGTTCTTCCAAATAAAGAAAATGAAAATTCAGGAAGGCAAGTTTTCAGGAAGTTGAGAGCAGTCAGCACTTGTCCAAGGTTTAGGTTTTTGGCTTGTTTGAATATAGATCATCTGGATTTCAAGGAGATGCTGATTTTTCTGTCATTTAAGGTGGAAAATAAGACTTATAGAAATGCTGCATGTTTTACTTCAGTGTCTAAATCACTGGGTAAAGTGTGACCAACCAGATACATTTGGTTGAGAACTGTTGATCGCATAGTTCCTTACAACTATGGGGTTCCTGTGAGTAACAGGAAAACTGCTAAATGGAATCAAACAGTTAAGCCTTGGACTGTGACTTGGACTGCTTTCTTAATGAGAAAGTCTAATTCCTAATAAGTTTTTGTGCCTTACGTGAAAGGAGAGTCTGCTCTGAGGTCTTTGTGGTCAGATCTCATCCTGACACTTTGGTCTAACACTTCTTTCTCTCTCACCCTGGCTGCCTGCTTCTGTCTCGAAGTTTTATGTCTATGGCACAAGATATTGTGGGGTTTTGAGGGGAATCAGGGAGTTGATCCAGTTTGGGTGAGTGTTTAGTGTTTTAAATCAAAGTTTAGCTTTAGTGATGTCCTTGTCACCCTGTGGTCTCTAGATTTGTGGTGTTGTGTTGGGAGGAGCAAGCATTGAAATGAAAGAAGAAAATTCTTCCTTCAGAATTACTGTTTTTACTGTTTAAAGTGATTATGAAACAGTCAGATGAGACTTCCTTTGTGACAGTTTCCCTTGTGGAAGCACCCAGAATGTGTGCTGTTGGAGAGCATTTTATGATGATAAATACTTCCACAGACAAAGATTCCCCCACCACCACCCCAGTTTATTTCCTGAAGTTAAAGGGGTTTTGTGCCTAATACTCACTTGTTTAATTTTTTTTTTTGTTTTTTCAGAGTTCAACAGTAGTTTCAAAACCACCTCTGTTTTGCTGGGATTGCTGTTTCCTTGCTCTTTTGAGTTGTGACACTATGCTGAACAAAAAAAAATGTATTTGGATGTTCAGTATTGCTTGTCCCTTGTAACTCTGTATTTCTGTGTCTCTGCATAGAAGGGAATTAAGATTGCAGCCCTATTTTCCCAATTAAAGTTTATAAGAAGATTGGTATTTGAGTGTAGTATGTTTGTAAGTTTTGGTGTGTTTTTTTCCTTCTGTTAATTATTTTGCACTTTAGATGTTTTAGAATTTCTTTTTTTTTTTTCTGGAAGTAACTTTCGATAGCATCTTATTCAGCAGTTCTAACATTCCAGAATTCACTGCTCAATTGTCTTTCTACTGACTCCAAACCAGTCTAGGATATGTTTATTACACAGTTGTAGTTAGGTATATGTTTGTTTTATGCTATTAATTTAAAAGCTGCTTTTAAAATGTAAAATATATTTGGCAGTTCTGTTTTATTTAGGTAAAAGCAGTTGTATGAAAAATTTTGTAAATTAGGAACCACATACTTTTGATTTCTAGTAATGAGATTTCCTTTAAATATTTGGTTCTTATTTGAAAATAATAATTTGAATTTTAAAAGTTGCTTTTTGTAATAAATAATGCAGATTGAGAATTTTTAGTAGAATTTTATCATGCTTATGTGATTCTTTCATGATGTCATTTAAAGTTTACATAGTGAATAATAAGTTGAAAGTCAATACTACAGTGTTTGAACCTGTGGCTTAATTGTGTGCCTGTTTAGAGTTTTTTTATTTATAATTTCTATTTATTCAGGACTTGATTTAGCTGAATTGAGCATGTATAACTACAGAAGGAATGTTGTTATCCTTAAACATACTTCAAAATGGATTATTTTAAAGGCAGTCTCTCATTAGGCTGTTTTGTCTATGGACTCTACACAGTTCATTAACTTTTCAAATACATAAAAAATTGTTCTTATCAAAGTGAATGGTTGGGTGTGGAAATCTGACAAATAATCAAAGTAGTAGAGATTATGTATTTGAGGAAGTATGTACAGAGTTGAAGGTGCATTGTCCTCCACAAGTGTTTAAATTTGTGTGAAATTTACTTTTAATCCATTTGAAAATTAGACAAAATATGTAATAAGATATTTCAATTAAGAGTAACTCCACAGGCTAAACTGTGCAGACAGTAATGGAGAATTAATGGGGGTTGGGTATCCAAAGTCTTCTGTATTCCCTGACTGGAGCTCAGTAACCCTTCTTGGCAGAAGGTGGATAAAACAGGGAATCACTAAGGTTGGATGAGATGGTATTATAATGCAAATCTACTATCTGGGGGTTCTTTTGATTGCTGTTCTCGGGTAAATATTGTTTTAGAAAAAAAGATTTCATAATTTTTCAGCCAATAAAACCCCCAAACTTTAAATAGTACTGTTTGGTCCACCATAATGGAAAACTGGTGGTGTGAAATAGGTGTGAAAATAAGCATCAATTATTTTTGCATTGTCTGGGGTTTTTTAAAACATGAAGTACCTTTGTTGTTTTAAAGCTGATGCTGAATCAAAGAACAGGCTTCTCAGAGGTATCCAATTACTTAATTTGCATATTTCTCCATAAGTTGGAAGGAGAAGAGAATCTGCATATGATTTATAGTCAGACTTAACAGGTCTGTTATGGTATTGCTAAGCTCATCTGGCCATTCACGTACTGAACATGTAGCATTGCTTTCCATCCTGTGGGGGAGGAATGACACAGAACAAAATAGAATAAGGCTTGTGCTTAAGCAGCACTAAAAATGTCAAAGGTTTTCATCTCTTTCCTTCTCCTCCCTCTCCTTTAAAAGCAGAGAGAATCCAAAGCTTACACTCGAGTCTCGGTTGTGTAAATGCTTAGAGTCGAGTTTGTTTGCAGTAAAGTTGTGAGAATTCTGAAGGAGTCATTGGGCTGTTTGGTGAAGCAGAGGGTGTGACTACTTGTGCTTTGATTTTGGAATCAAGGCATCAGATTACAATATTATTTTAATATATTTTTGCTTTCAACTGGTTAGGCTTTTTTTTAATTCAGAAATGTACAAATCTCTCACTTTGTCCTCCTTTGTCCGGGGCAGGCATTGTGTGTTACTTACTGGCCTCAGGGAATACTCTGGTGGCAGTTGTGCTTGGCTGGCCTGGGGTGGGGGGAGATAGCAAGTTATTTTAAAGCTTAGATTTTTCTACTGTCTGACCTCCTGTTGTACAAAAGACTACATTGGGTTTGTGGGAAGATATGACCTTGATTTTTTTTCTTGTTTTTTTCCTCTATGTTTTCTGTACATGATGCCCCTCTAAGACTCAAGTAACAGAAAGACTGGTTTGAAAAGGTTGAAATTCTTAGTTACTAATTGAAGAGCTGGGCATGCTCCAGGTTCTTGCTTTCTACAAGCCATATGGACACTCCCACTTCTTAACAGTAAAGAAAAGAACTAAAGAACTAAATACCCCATGTCTAAGCGAAGGAAACCACTGTGACATATCGGGTGAGGGAAAGGGTTTTGCATTCTAGTAGTGCATCTGAGACACTCAAATTGTTGGGTGGGTGTCAGTTCCAGTGTTCTGTTCTGATGGGGGTAAAGAGCCCTGAGCACAGCACAAATACCAGAGCAAGCTCAGTGTAGTGTAGAGAATGTTTCAACAATTCTTTAGCTATTGCTTTACTTAGCTACCTACAGAACCCCATAAATTGTGAGAGAAGAGCGAAGTCTATTAAAACAAAGAAGGACATGGATTTTGGAGGCTGCACCTACCTTGAGCTGCTGGCCAGCATCTTTTTGTTTTTGAGAAGTGAAATAATCCAAACTTATTTAAGAGTAGAATGAGTTAGTAACTATTTTAAGTTGAAGCTGCCTTTGAGCCCTAGCGGTTTTCTCTTCTTCTTCTAAAGCAGGATTATGAGGATAGCTTCCTAAAAGGGAAATGAAGTCAGTGCAGTTTATCCTACCAACTTCAATGGAGTACAGTAAGGCAGATCAGTGTGGAAATTATTTGGCTTTACAGAGATGCTGATTGCTTAATGTGTTTAACTTGCATCTGTAACTTATATTTGGAAGGATATTTATCATGTAGAATAAAAATAAGGTATTGTAAAAAGACCTTGAAGTGATACCCTTGAAATTGTGAGTAGGGACTTTTGGATGAAATGCTTTGAAAAGTCAAATACTACTTATTCCTGAAAGTTCCTGAAAGTGTACCTCATTCATTTTGTCTCATATTCATATTTTTTTTTAATATCTCTACCTGATGAAAGCGACATTTACTTGTAAATTCACCATCAGCCAGCTATACCGTGTCAGCTGTATAAAGACTGTCTAGTAGTCAAGGACCTCTTTCCCTCTGCTTTGTATACCACAAGGCTGATTCTGTAAAGCCACAGGGATGTTCTTGCTCTAGCTTGCAGTCACAGGCTCAGTGAAAGACAATCCAGCTCCATCATCACAAAATTGGTCTTTTTATGCTCAGCCGTAAGTAAAAAGTTACACATGCTCCAGCCAGGAATTGTGTTAATCTCATCACTTGAATTTGAATTTTTCTGGCCTGGTGTCAGACCAAGAGAAATAAACAAATGTTATGGCTGATGACCTGAATACTGTCAACCAGCCTTTGCAGGCAGTGTCATTGAGTTGAGTAACTAAGGTGTCCAGACTGCAAACACAGCTTTGGCTAAGCTACCAAAATCATGACTTAAAACCTTGGAGAGAGAGCTAATGTGTGGGTCTTAGGAGGAGTTTGTGCTTCTGTGTAACTGTAGCTGACCTACAAGTGATTATAATCCATTAATCTTCCAATAATAAAATTAGAATAAATATTAGAAAAAAAATCAGTTTAAAATTATGCCCAGAGTATACAGAAGAGCATGAAAGTTATTTGACATTATGAAGACTGTTACATTATTATAATAGAATATTCTAGCTATAAGTATTGTTTTTTCAAATGTACCAACTTTGGATACTACATTGAATTGGAAACAGGTGAATTTACTGAGTAGATGTTAGATTTTTAAGTTGGGAGAAGCAATAAATACAAGAAATATAAATAATAAAAATTATTATTAAATATAATTATATTTAAATTATTAACAAATATATATACATACACGGGCACACACACCCCCATATAAATCTAGTGTAAAGGTGTCATTGCCCATGGCAGTGGGTTTGGATGTAGGTAATCTTTAAAGTCCCTTCTGGCCCAACCCATTCTGTGACTCTAAACAGAAATTAATTTTGTTACAGAAAGTTTTAGTGTAGGTGGCTGCAATTTTTGTGCTGTTATCTGTAGTTTCTCAGGTGTTAAACCCACCTGGTTTGGAGCTCTCTGTTAGGAAGAGGATCTAATGCTTTCATCAAGTAAAGATACTCTTCAAAGCCTTTGAAGCTATACAAGAATTTTGGCAGGAATGCATCAGTGCATTTTAGGATGAATAATCATATTCATATTCTAGTCTTTCCATCATCTCTTTTGGCTTATCCCATTTCTGGCCCAAGATGATGGAACAAGTGAATCTGAAATAATATTGAGACTTCCTTATAGAGATTTGCTATTCAAGCAGTTCTATAGACAGGACAGCTACAGCTTTCTCTGAGTGTTAATTGTTTAAATATTACCTTACATACCAATGCTTCTTCCTGCAACAGATGTAACATATGGAAAGCTTATGGAAAGAGGGGAAACTCATAGCTTTCCTTTCATCAGACTTTTTTTTTTTAATGGCATCCCATTAGTATTTTTAATAGAGAATGCTGAAGTCAGTGTAGAAAGAAAACATTTCAAAATGTCTGCATTATGTAGTATGTAAGGCACATCTCCCCAGAAGATCCATCTTGGGCTAAGATGAGCTAAAATAATGTTAATAGAAGATGATTGTGGTCTCATTTTGCAGAAACAACAATCTACTTTTAAGGCATTTTCCCTCTCTGCCCACCAAAAGTAAAAGGAAAAAAAAAAGTGTAAAAACAAAAATCTAAGGTGTATATGACATCTGTATATATACATACATAGCTCATGCACCTACGTGTCTGTATGTTACGTTGTTGGCAGATAATTTTTTATTTTAAGGTGCCTCCTGCTTTGCCCAAGGGTATTGGGCACAGCAATTCCCAATACGGCACATGGTCAAGCACCTATACATGTACAGGTGTGATCACGCATAATCTCAATGTGTCAATATGTTATATTGCAATAAACATAAATAACATTCATATAATGTGGTGTGTAACCTCTTTATGTGACTGTCTTGCAACACTCCCATGAGCAAGTATTCATGCAGAGACTTGTCAGAAGATACCACAGAATCAGCAAGGTCCATGCTAAATTTCCTTATGTTAAATTCTTCTGGAATGATAGGAAAGACAGGCACGCTGCATAACTTGTTCATCATATTTTATAGCAGTTATTCATGTCAAAGAAATTTACACTGTCAGGCCACCAAAGTTTAATTCAAAACTTCAAAAATGGAAGTTGATGTTTTCTGGTGTAGTGAGTATGATTCATATCTTTCTGTATTGTTGTTAGGTATTGACTCCTGTCTGTTCCATGTTTTTTCTCTATCAGCTTTCTCCTTTTTGTTTCTTACTTTTTGTTCCTGTTTATATGTGCTTGTCTGCTTCCCTCCTTAGTTTCATGTGTTAAGAGTCATATCCTCCATCAATTTGTGCTTGTTTGGGATCCTGAAAGGTGGTTCTGTCATCCCCTCACTCCACTTCTTTCCAATCTTGGGTTTTTTTCTAGTTTCAGATGGTCAAAGTGAAGAGAGGCTGGTGGTCATCAGGCCAGAAACTGTTGAATGTTGTTGAATGCTTCCCAGTATCATCTTCTCCTTTCTTATCTGGCCATATTGGGTGTAGAAATATAGGGAATAAAATGTTCAGGCAGTCTGCAATTGATGTTGCTTTTTGCAGTTGTGACTTATATGGGCTGCTAATAAACTTAGGTTTTACTTAATTTCACTTGATTTGAAACTAGTGGTAATTCTCTTCTCTCTCGGCAGGAAAAGGAAATACTTCTACTTTATCGTGTAAATATACTTTTGTGATCATTTTCTCAATGATACAGAAAAATCTGAATGTTTAAGACAAGGTATGTTACAGAAAATGTCTGCATCCTGTAAAGCTTTTCCATATATGCAGTTATCAACAAAGTAGAAAGCTTTGATTCAATGTATTGAAGATAGAGTATTTTCAAGGTTTGTCATAGAAAAACTCATCAGAGATTTAACAGAGAAACTGTACTGGTCTATTTATTTTAAACTGTTGTTTGAAACACTTCTATGCAAGCCAACACAAGTCTTATGGGTATTTCAGAAGCAGGAAACCTGATATTTAAACTGTTGGTTTAGAACTTTTGTCCCCTTCTTTCTGACTTGATAATTGCTTAATATTCTAATACTTCAAATTTTAATTCAAATAGATGAAATTTTCTTTGGTAGCATAAGAAATTAGATTTTATTTTTCAAATTCTATTGTTGATTCATAGCATGATTGTCTAAGTGAATTTAAATTTTGTAGTTATTGCACAGCTTCATCTATCTCAGAGAGTATGGCCAAACTTTTTTTGTAAAATTGTTTTCTGAGCCAGACAAGTAAAAAACTGGTTAAAAATTCAAATAGTATAGCCCTGAATGTGTGAAGTGCAGTGGTTTGCCTTTTATAGAAGTATCTGCAGGCTCAGACAAACAGTGTGATGGTGTCGCTTTTACTCTGCAAATGGAGCCTCTTTTCAGATTTACTGATATCAATTCATTTGTTTAGAGCAGTAATTTTTGATAGGGAGAAGCCCAAGTCAAAGTGAAAAGGTAAAGAAAAGGGAGGGACACATTTAGGCTAATTATGTGACTAGCCATTGAAATGTATAACAGCTGATTTATGAGTGTAGGAAACACTGAAATTTTACAAGTTCAGTTTGAGTAATCCAAATTTGGTGGGTTGGTTATTTGTTTTGTTTTTTTTTTTTTTTTATTATGACTTCTGTCTTGAGACTTTTGCAACTTCAGGCTTTAGTGAATTTTTACTGATCTAAACTCCTGCAGAAGTACTTGCAGTGTTTCATTTTGTAGAAGTGTCTTGTGGAGAGGCTCATGTTTTGACTGTTGTAAATATATCTTAGGAACAAAGCCTGTTCCGAATGTTTTACAGGTGAATTCAGTGCGTAGCAATGAATTTGTCATGTAGGAGTTAATCTGAGAATCACCTTGCGTAGGAGCTATCAAACATCTCAGGCTGGAACAATGTTGAATTCCTGTTGTGCTGGTGAAGATTCAGACCGGTGCTCTGCAGGTAACTCACTGTCTGTAACAATATTTGGAAACATTGCTTCTTTGAGAAGTGTTAAACATCTGAAAAGGAAGCTCACTTTCTCATACAGATTGTGTATGAAACGATAGTCCAGTACTTTTGCACTTCGTTATCTCAGTTTCTCTCTTCTATAAACCTCAGCCTCTAGTAGTTGCTAACCTTGGAAATATGTATAGCAGACTACTTAAAAATTAAGAAAGAGCTGAAGTTTATGATCATGCATTTACAGTAGCCCTTCTCCAATTCTTTACAGTATATACTCAGTTTTGCATTTTCTTGTATCCTTTCTGGCTCATTTTGAGTCACATAATAGGATATCACTACCAAAAACTTTTTGCATTACCGTAAAATTGCTTTTATCAGGGCCAGCACAGAAATTGATGAATTAGGAAATCTGACAGTGTACTGTTCCCTGCAGGATTTTTCCCAGCTACAGCCTCATTTCACAAATGTTTAGTCAAAAATCATAGATCATATGTCCTCATAAGAAAGGCAGTTCTCATACCTTTGAGTACAATTGTGGTAACCTCAGGATTATCTGTGAGCTGTACAAACTCACTTGTGTTTGCAACTTGTTGTTGTACCTCATGTTCAGCAGAGCCCTTCTGGAAGCTGGTATTTGTGGCATAGTAGCATCATTCCTGAACTATCCCTCTGCCTTGAAAACTTTCTCTTTTGTAGCTTGGCTCTGTAGTGAGAGCTGCTTCTACTTGCTCACTGGAGTGAGAGAACCATCAGTTCCTTCAGAGTACTTCCCACTATGTGATGCGGCCTCTCAGTGTACAGGAGACTTAGAGGAAAGATTAGGGGAGACTTCTTACCGAGGTCTGTCATGACAGCATGGGGGACAGTGATTTTAAATGGAAAGACAGTAGGCTTAGATTGACATAAGGGAGAAATTTCTGATGAGGGTGGTGAGACACTGTAACAATCTGCTCAGACAAGTGATGCCCTATCATTAGCAGTGTTCTGGGTCATGCTGGACAGGGCTTTGAGCAGCCTGGTCTAGTGCCCTCTCAGCAAGGCTTTGGAACTGAGGTGGCCCTTGAAGGTCTCATCCCAGACAGACTGTGCTATGACTTACTTAGAGGAATTACTGGCCAAGAACCTCTTATCTACTTGCTTAAAGGAGTATCAGTGTTCCAGTTAAGTGTTCTTCTCATTATCATTCAGTTTTTACTATCTCCCAGTGTAATGTAGGTATTAAAAGTAAATTCTACTTCGTGGAGATTTTACTTTTATATGGGGTAGGGATGAGTTTTACCCCTTTTGCTTCCAAAGCAATGGAATAAATAATGTCTCTCTGTAAGTGTTTAGTTGAAAAGACATGATTTGGATCCCTCATTGCAAGGACACTGACTTGCTGGAGCATGTCCAGAGAAGGGCAGTGGAGATGGTGAAGGGTCTGGAACACAGTTCTCCTAAGGAACAGCTGTGGGAGCCAGGTTTAGCCTGGAGAGGAGGCGTCAGGGGTGACCTTATTGCTTGCTTCACCTGCCTTTAAGGAGGTTGTAGCCAGGTGGGGGTTTGTCTGTTCTCTCAGCTAAATAGAGGTAGAACAAAGGGAATTGGCCTCAAGTTGTGCCGGGGGAGGTTCAGGTTGGATATCAGGAAAAATTTCTTTGCTGGAAGAGTGGTTAATCATGGGAGCAGGCTACCCAGGGAACAGTGGAGTCACCATCCCTGGAAGTCTTCAGAAAATGAGTGATGTGGTGCTTGTTGATATGATTGAATGGGCTTGGTGGTATTCAGTCAGAGGTTACATTTCATGATCTTGGAAGTCTTTTCTAACCTTAAAGATTCTGTTATGTAGATGGAAGAGAGAAAACAGTAAATGAATAACACTAATCACTAGTTCATTTTGATGTTGATGGCAGAGTGTAATTAAAGGGAGAAAAGCAAAGCAAATACTAAAGCACATGAAACACATGCCTAAGAGGGAATAATGATTGATAATGATTTTCTTAATTTTTGTAACAACTTGTGTAACATACTTATGCACAGGTTACAGATGAAACTTTTTATGCTTGAGTCATGTTTCTAGGCAGTGTCACAGTGTTCTGCCAAAAACGGGTTTCCTCTCTCCAGGTTTTTGGTACATCAAAGTTATATATTGCTTTTGTGTGATAAAGACACACCACACTGTATTGCAACATTACTCATTTATAGAGTCTGTGGAAAAAGTTTCCAACATGGATAAAACTGATAACTGCTTAAATTCAAGCTACTGGAAAAAAAAAACCAAACCTGAGCAAGTGAAGGAATGATTTTGTCACTCTATACTCCTTTTTCATCCATCTGAGATAACAGTATTCTAATCATGCTGACTTTAATGATTTACATTCCATTTCTGTACTCTGAGCTGTTCTAGGCCATCAGATGATGGTAACTGTTGTATGGCTAAATGGACAGGGATATGGAATTGTCAGGAGAGCTTGTATAACTTTACCATCAGAGATCAATTGGTCAACAATGATAGCTTGTCAGCTTTATTTTTAGTTTCATTCTGCTGTATACCTCTTTTTTGTTCTTCACATAGCCTTCGTACCATCCAGGGGGTTTATGAATTTGTCAGTCCTTTACACAAGTGAATGACTGTTCATCAGAAGATGGCTTGCCAAACCATGAAGCTGTGGTTTTACTGGCCTAGCCAGTCACTCAGAGCAGTGGCAGCAGCATGCTGAGTTTAGCTTTAAACACTGAAGTCTATGAACTGACAAAATGTCTTTAAGTTCTGTTGTGTCTTTTCCACTGTGCAAAGCAATTCAGTCCCAAAGCTGTGGGGATGTATCACCCTGTAAATAAAGAAAACTTTCCTTAACAAATAGGCATTCTGATTTTTGAGGTGGGAAAGTTGTGCCTATTTATATATATAATTCTAAAAATTATTTTAGCTCAACAGTTGCAGGAAAATAATCCTTGGGTTTTCTCATATATCTTGTTTGTACAGTGAATATGTGACTGAAGATGGTTGTGAGGAAAAATTGCTCTTGTCACTATTACAACATTTTAGTTTCTTATATTGGAGATTTTAAGGTCTTCCAGCTAGCAAGTCTTTGTGAAGGTGTCACATTACCGTAAAATCATTTGCCTGCCTTTGCTGCAAGAGCAATCCAACGTTTTAGCTGGATTGATGTGATTGATACTTGTGGGATGAGTTCATTGGTTTTGCTTATTTGAATGGCTAAATAAATGCAAGCTTAATGTACAAATCTGTTGTCTTTCTTTTCAGTATTGGAATGAATAGATTGTGATGATCTTTAACAATTACAGGCAATGTAATTTTCTCCTGCAGGCAGGCACCTTTGAATATAAGGTAACAGTGGCTACTCAAGGATTAGAGGTGGGATTACATGATTGCATCTGCAGCTAGGTCATATACTGGGCATGTTTACAAGGCTATAATTGATGCCTATTAAATAGTAGGTATGTATGGGATGGGATGTTAAAAAACACGTTTTTGAATACTTAATCCTTTGTGTGAAGCAACTCTTCAGTTTACTGGGTTATTTATTTTTATCTTCAGATGTAATGGTTCTATACAAACTGATTTACAAAAATATTGCTCTTCAGCAGCTTTTCTGCTGTGTGTTTGCAGTCACGGTAGAAAGTACCACAATAATTATATACCTTAACATCTACTTCAGTACTGAAATACAGAAGTGGAATTGGGATGTGATGATGCAATAATGGCTGAAATAATATTTATTTGTTAAAATGACAGTAGTAGCTAAAACCCTAAAGATACTAATACTCAGTCTAATAAAGTGCTTTTTAAATACATTGTCTGAGCTAATTAGTCTCTTGTCTTCTCCTGTGTTACTGTTGGCAAGCAGTATATGGACAGTATCCTGGCCTTTGGAAACATTTAACCAGTGCATCAGCAGAGATGCAAGGGGTGTAATCATTCCAGTGATAAAGAGCTGCTGCCTGTAATCAGTTGGTCTGTCGTAGTTTTCAGAAACAGTTTTTGTAGAGGATAGTGTTAGTATTTATTGCTTGGGTTGAGCTTGGGCGATGGGGAGTTTGAAGTGTGGTTTCAGTTCTGATCTGGTATCTGGTGGTAGCTTCAGGGCTCAGCTGACAGGCAGCTTTCTTGCAGTGCCACAGCATGGTCTCTGTCTTAACTCCAGTATTGACAGCACTTGGTAAAATCCCCATCCTGATTTAGTGCTGTTTATACAAGAACAGCTTTTGGGTTTGTTATAAATCTGCTTCAGGTGAAAGTGTCTTCTTCTTATGGCTTTAACAGATCAGATGACTGACGTGTGCTGAAAAGAGGGAGGTGGTGTGATGTTCCTGGTCCTGTATCCCTTTCCCCTTTTTACCTTTTCATCTTCCTTTATGCAATGCTGTGATGTTCATTGGGTATGCATTGTGCAGAGAAACCTTGTTATAGTAAAAAGTGGTTGGTTTGGTTTTCAAATTGTTTTAACAGGTTGAGTTAGTACAATTGAGTTGACTGAGGGTGGGAAGAAAGCTGTTTGGTTTTATGTGAGTTGTAAGTGCCAAGGAGGCGGTGAGGGTGGTGAAGGATCTGGAGAAACAGCTGAGGGCACTGGGTCTGTTCAGCCTGGAGGAGACTGAGGGGAGACCTCACTGCAGTTACAGCTTCATCGTGTGGGGAACAGGAGGGGCAGGCACTGATCTCTGCTCTGTGGTGACAGTGACAGAGCCCAGGGAATGGCCTGAAGTTGTGTCAGGGCAGGTTTGGGTATCAGGAAAGGGTTCTTCACCCTGGGAGTGGTTGGGTACTCTGAAGCAAGCTCCTCAGGGAAGTGGTCACAGCACCAAGCCTGACAGAGTTCAAGAAGTGTTTGGACAACCCTCTCAGGCACAGGGTTATGATTCTATGATTCTTGCAGCTGTCCTGTGCAGAGCAAGGAACTGGACTTTGATATTCCTTATGGGTCGCTTCTGACTCCAGAGTATTTATGATTCTGTAAGCTGATATTTTATTATGTTTTGCCTCTTGATTTTTTTCCTCTTTCATTTCAATGCCCAACTGTTGTTATAAAACTCTTAATAATTAAATTTAATATTAAAGCCTAAGAAACTGTCTTCCAGCTAGCCTGTTTTCTGGAAATTCACTCAGGAATTACTTCATTGTTCCATACATAGTGATTGTATAAGTGCACATCATTATATAATTTCTACATTTTCAGATAGTATTTATTGACAGAATTTAGTTTCAACTGAATCTTATTCCTGGTGATTTAGGTGTTTTCATTTTAATTGATTTAGTGCTTCAAAACTGATGGTAGCAGAATAGATTTCCTTCTCTACATATTTGAATAGATCTTGGGGAGGATCAAGACAGTAGTAGTTCTGCTTTTTTATTTATTCTTTCAGAAAAGAGGCATCAGTTGACTGATGGAACTGTTGGTTGTTTTCTTAACTTGTAATATATGCAAATGGCTTAAGGAAAAGGTTAAATGCAAAGATACTGCTTTCATGTACATATCATTTGGGCATGTAACAGGTGTGAAAAAACAAATTATTGTATTTCTTTAGGCCTTGAGGCATGGTTTGCATAATCCCTGAGATTCACTGAGTGGCTCCTGAGGTTGGCTCTGTGTCTTAACACAGCAGGACCAATTCTGTGACAATGTGCTGTGGTTTTGCCATTAGAACATGTATTTAGTGCTGTTAATTTATTCCATCTTCATGTGATACTTTTCATCTAGGGTTCGGGGACTCTCAACTCCTTCTTGTCAGCTACAGATGATGCATCTTGTTTTCATTTTGTAATGTTGGTGCTTGATCCATTGAACTCAGTAATTACAAGGCTGGTCATGTAAGGCACCTCAGTGCGTCCCTTAGCCTGTGAATGCTGCTGAAGAAAGTCTTTGAAAGATTGCTTTCCTAGTGTGTTGTGGCTCAGCAGGAGTTCTTGTCTAAGCATCTCAGCTGTGTAGCCTTTGCTGTAAGCCCTTGGCTCTCTGAATAACTTGCTTCTCTGCCTGCCGCGTGCTGTGGAGCAACATGGGAAGTGGGTATTGTATTCCAGCCAGTTTGTGCCTGCTTAGAGTGGAAAATGTGCAGTCAGTTGTACTCAGGTCAAGTAGAATAAGCTGAACAAAATGCTGGACAATAGGTAGGACAAAAGGCTAGGCTTGTATATAATGACAAGAATAAATTTTGTGGTTTTGGCTGGGGGGAAAAAACCCAGCAAATTTTCACAGTAGCTTAGCTATGTCACCCAAGGACTTCAGAATGATTGTGTGTTTGTTCATGCTTTCCAACAGTTATTTTGAGTTTCTTGTAGACTTTTTAAGGCTATCTGTGTAACTGTAAAGACTGGAAGCTTCAACTTCTCAAAAATGGAACTTTGTTACCCATTGTGTTTAGAAGTCTGATAAAATTCATAGTTGGCCAGTTACTTTGTGTAATACCTTTACTCACCACACACGTGGGAAATATTAGAAAACAAAAAATTAACTTCTGTTATTTTAAAACTGTAGTTGAAAACACTAAATGTATTGATGATGAATCTACAGTCCACATGTTGCATTTACACAGTCACCCATGTTACATTTAAACTTCTGTTTGAAGAGAGAAGTGATGCAAAGGCTCTTGCCCATGCAAGTGAAATTCTTATGATTATTAACTTCTGTTTCAGATGCCATCATTTGTTATTCCACAGAGGTTTTAACTGCAATTTATTCTGGTAGGATACTTTTTCATTACTGCATTTCATCCTTTGCCTCCTGGGATAAGGAGAGTTGTCTAGAAACACACAGTGCTTGATTGCTGTCAGGTTTTCTTTGAGTATTCTTGTGATGCTCTGTCTTTCAGAGTATGATGTTTGTTCGTCATTTTAAAAAAGATTAGTTTTATGAAAGATCCCCTGTTGGGAGTGTAGATAGGAATTTTCTGATGGAAGCTCCCTTTCCTTTTAAAAAAAGCATTACTGCAATGGACAGAAATGAATTGTACAATATAAGTTTGTTGTGGTATTTCTTAAGTCACATCAAGATAATTCACATATCTCACTGTTCTTTAGACTTGTCTCATTTATTTGAGAATGTGTGTGATGTGGCAGGTGTCATACTGGATACTGGAATACATGAGATGGGACAGAGAGTGACCCTTTCTGTGAACACGTGTGGTGTTCAGTGAATGCTGATGGCAGCTGAGAGCTGTCCACGTGCAGAGCCACAGATTGTGGATTGGACTCAACTCCTGCTTTTTTTACCCATAAAGCTTCAACCAAGGGTTGTTTTTTTTCACCCTAAACCTGACACTTTTCTTTGATGATTTATATTCTATTTTCTTGCCTATAAAAATGAAGAAACTTTCAGAGGGAACTGTTGGAATTTTAGTGCCTAGAGGTATGTGTGTGTGCTGGTCTGTAGTGCTGCTGGAAGTTGAACTAACAAATGAAAAGCTGACTGTAATACTTGTGCCATGTGCCACCTGCAGTTGCACTAAGGTCAAGATAAGCATGATTTAAGCTTGGGACTTTGGGTAGCTAATATATTATTAAACACCAGCTCTGCTGGTATCTGATTTTGGTTTTGTTTTTGAACACAGCAGTGCATTCTCTGCAGTTAAGAATTCTACTCAGCAGTATTGTTGGAAAGACTTTTGAAGTTTAGTAGTGATAGATGTGTAACCAGGGCTGTGTCGTGCACCACCTTATGCAAAGTTTTTGTGAATCTTTGCTTAGACATCAGCTGCCTTTTGGTTACTGCTGTGATCATGAGCCACAAGCACAAAAAGTCTTTGTTGACTCAGACTGCATTTGCCTTCCAGTAGTTCTTGGGTATGGAAGTTCAGATAGAATTTTTTTGTTGTTGAATACAAGAATTTCTAAATGCAAAGAGTTTTAGGGGGTTTTGTTTGGTTTGGAGTTTGTCACTCATCATGTTAGTATGAATTTAACAGGTACTTTACAAAAATCTTACATACCTGGAAAGGGCTCTTTAAATTCTGTTTAATTCTTGTTCAGTTTCACAAAATTTGCATCAGACTTCTTGGATTTGTAGTGATGTAAAGACAAAAGAGTTTGAACCTAAGTAATAGAGTAGTATTTTTTGGATGATTATGGTACTTAGTTTCCAGTCTATTATTTCTAGCATGTTGTAAATAGGACATCTGTACTTGGTGTTAACTTCAGACTTTCTGCAGACTGTTCAGAATTTCACTGGGAGTAAATATATAACAGTTCTATATTAAGCAGGTCACACTAATTAAAGTTACACATAGTGCCACAGTGGGACTAAATAAAGACCTGAACTAGCACATTCCAGTGCAATGCCATATAGACATACCTGTGGTATGTTAAATATTTTAATATTATTATTTGAGACATGATTATTCCCACCCTTACACTTAGGCTGTTGTCTCTCTTGGTAGTTAAAATGCATTACGGTAGTTTTTCTACACAAGCAGTTTGGAAAAGACAAAAAGTGGTGATGGCTTAAAATATTGTGTTTTCTTTCTTACAGAAAATGCCAGAAGCCTCAGAAGACCACAATCATTGGAAGGCCTGTTGACTTCCATTTTCTGGTAATCTGGAACATCATCCATCTGGCATGGCGCAGGGCAGCCAGCAGCTTGATGTGCAGGTACTCCATGATCTCCGGCAGCGTTTCCCTGAGATACCTGAAGGGGTGGTATCTCAGTGCATGCTTCAGGTATGGTGAGGAGTCTGTGTATTTTATTTTGGCACGAACTATCAGTTTAGTATGAAAACCCTTTTTAGTAGTACATGTGGAACGTAGATTTTCATTCTCTTGATTTTATTTTAAAAGGTTGGAAGACTCCACTACTTACATTTGTCTTGTCTTTTAGGTACAAAAAATTTGTCATTCTTCATTCTTAGGTTTGTGGAGGTTATTTTGCACTGATGTTTTTTCGTTGTCCGTGTGACCTGTGACTGTATGCATATGGGTATTAAAGAAAGTGGCTCACGGGATATTAATTGATGATGGCTCCATAAATAACAGACACCTAAGGAGGAGGTTTTAGTGAACAGTCACTCATCTTTCCAAGGAAAGGAGCTGGATTTAGCTAGCAATCTCAGAGTTTTCCCTCTTCATGGCTCTCTGGAGGTTTAGTTGTACTTCTCTCTTTCTAGGTCAGGTGGTGGTTCTTCTCCCTGCACTCCTTTTCCCTTCCATTTCATTCTGCCGCCTTCATCTAAAATCATAAATTGGAAGTGATAATAAGTTACCGCATGTAATAAGTAATGGTCAGCTGGGAATACCTTCAATTAATGGGAAGATTTGGGAACGGAATAGAAACATGCAAGATCTGGTTTGGCCTTGTGTAGCCATGGCTGAGGTTGGAAAACTGTACTTGCATCCTGCCTGTCCCTAGCGGATGAGTAGGCTTACTTAGAACAAGGGTTGTTATTTTTGCATTTTATCTTCTAAACCATACAAATAGAAACTGCTTTCAAACAAATGTAAAGCAGGGGAAGTCCTTCAATTTAAAGCTTTACTTATCCTGACAGTCATATCTTCTGTACTGTTAAGTACATGATCCTTTTGATGAACTGTGTTTGTCATAGACTTTTTTTAAACTGATAAAATTAAAGAACCCCTAACACTACAGAAGCAAATGGTGTTCTGTATCTATAATATGGCATTTTGGATAGTTAGTTAACTTTGCACAGCAAATACTATGTTTTTAAGTATAGATTTTGTTTCCAGACTCGCTTTATATTTAAAGATGTATGAGCTGGTTTCCAATAACCATTTGCAATAAATGCTCTAGATTTAAATAATTTTGGAGTTTTAGACCTGTCAGAAATTGAGGGTCCTTTGAAAGGACAAATATATTTCATACCCTGATAAAATCAAATCGGAGCTTGTCCTACATACATTCTCTTTACCTGCACCCTGATCAAGTGACCTAAGGAAGCTGAAGGCTCTGTTTGTCAAGTTCTGTTTAGATGGCAAGTGGCTGATGGCAGTGGTTTAGTTTTCTGGGACTGCTTTCTTGGCATTGTGCTGCTGGTTGTTATTACGAGGTCTGGTTCCCACATATTCTGGTCTTAAATTTTTAGTGATATGTCTGGATATTCCCACTGACCACTCATGTCTAGAAGGAAAGACCAGGATGAAGGGAGGTTGTCAGGGAGAAGTATGCATAGAATGAGAGCTGTTCCTATTTAAGTGCTGGACTCTTCTGGCATGTTTAGTAGTAACTCTTCATATAAGAAGATACAGAGTATGTGGCTTCATCTGATAAGGAAATCATACGAAATTTTGGGAAAATCATCTTCACTCTGGTATTAAGACTGGCAAGGTATTGGTCCATGAGAAAATAAATGTAACGTGACTTTTCAACCAGTGGCTGTTGAAAATAGTATCGCAAGGCAATATATATGTAATATATGCATACAAATTTATATAGTGATAGTGTTTAAAATAGAAGTGCAGCCATTACTAATGTATATTCCTTAGAATGGTAATTTTAACACAGTGAGGAAGGCAGGGGTGTATGTGCATATATAAATATGTACACACTTGCTGTGGAAGGAGGTGCTCTCTGTCACAGAAAGTACCAGTCTTGGGTCATGTTTAACAAAGTTAGGGTGCTAAGGGTCAGATTTAGTTGAACTTCAAGTGAAATTTGTTTTCTTTAGCTACTATTTAAGTTAAAATCTGAACCTCAGCTGATGGAGGCTGTTACATGGTAAAGTGGGGAGAAAAAGAAGTCTACCATCTGGAACGCTTTCTAGTGATTTTATTTGTTTGGAAAAGTTATTTGTGTTGTTCTTTTAACAGACTACATTAAGCTAAAATAAGTGGAGAAGGCAAGAAGGGAAAAGGAATTTCCCATTATATTTCTCATTTGATTCATAATTTATTGTCTGTATAGTTTCAACTGCCAGCACCACAGAACAAATCTAACATTTAAAAGGACTGTTTGGTTTCTCACTGATGTATGAGTAAACTTTCTTTGCCTTAAGCTTGAAATTCTTAAAGGCAGTTTAAATTTGCTTGGAATTGTAATGTTCTGTATGGAATCACCAGTACTTCTTCAAGCAATACTTTGACCTCATTGTTAAGGTATTAAATACTGTTCTACCAATAAAAGCTGGTGTAAAATGTTGGGTTTTTAGACTTCTGGGTGACAAGAACTGGGTAAACAGTAAACTGAAAGTGAAAACAGTAAACACTCAGATAAAAATTGAAATGTTATTTGCATTTTTTTTTTTTTGGTTTTCCAGAGTTTGCAATTTTGATCTAGTTTAATTTGATTTGTGTTGTTACTAGAAATAGTTAATTGTAAAGACTTGGTCCTTGAAGAACATACAGAGAGTTGTAACCATTGCTTTCCTAAAACTGGACTTGTTTTTTTTTTAATGTCATTGTGTAACAAGTGTTACCAGGGCATTTTGCCAGATGCAGTGTAAACTGTGTATTACTTGCATACCACGTAGCAAGTATTATCTTTATTTCACAATACTTGCGTATGAAAAGTTACCCCTAGTTGTGTCCGTGCTAGGCCTGGTGGTTGAGGCTAACTGTTGAACATGGAGTGGTGACTCTTTCCTGTGCTCTCTGGCAGTAATAGGTGTCTGTTCTTGCTCCTAGAACAACAACAACCTCGATGCCTGTTGTCGAGCCCTTGCACAGGAGAGCAGCAAGTATTTGTATATGGAGTACCACAGCCCTGATGACACCAGAATGAATAGAAATAGCCTTTTGCACATTAATCTGGGTATTCATCCTCATACCAGCTATCACGCGGGGGATGGAGCTCAACTTAATGGTGGTCGTACACTGGTACACAGCTCAAGCGATGGACACATTGACCCGCAGCGCACGGCAGGTAAACAGCTGATTTGCTTAGTTCAAGAACCACATTCTGCTCCTGCCGTTGTGGCAGCTTCTCCTAGTTACAATCCATTTTTCATGAATGACCAGAATAGAAATGCAGCTACTCCTCCTCCACAGCCACCTCCACAGCCATCTTCCATACAACCAGGAATGAACACGTCTGCTATGCAAGGCCCTCCCACGTATATGCACATACCTCGGTACAGTACAAATCCCATTACTGTTACAGTATCACAAAACCTCCCCTCTGGACAGAGCATACCCAGAGCTCTACAAATTCTTCCACAGATTCCAAGCAATCTTTATGGGACTCCTGGCTCTATTTATATTAGACAAACATCTCAAAGTTCTTCAGGACGACAGACTCCTCAGAATACACAGTGGCATTCATCGCCACAGGGCCCAGTTCCACATTATACTCCTCGTCCTCTACCTGTATATCCACATCAACAGAACTACCAACCTTCTCAGTATTCTCCGAAACAACCCCAGATCCCTCAGTCGGCTTTTCGATCACCACCGGCATCCCAGTGTCCCTCTCCCTTTGGCTCTCCTCAACACCAAGTTCAGCCTCCTCAGCTGAGTCACCAGAGTTCACATGTTTTCATGCCTCCTAGTCCTTCCACTGTCCCACCCCATCCGTATCAGCAAGCATCCCAGACTTTTCAAAAGCAAGGTGGTCATTCTGTATCGTACCTTCCTCCTTTTGCTGGACCTAGTTTATCCAAAGGTTCCATGAATAAAATAGAAATTACAGTTGAGCCACCACAAAGACCTGGGACTGCAATGAACAGAAGCCCTTCACCAATAAGTAATCAACCATCTCAACGAAACCAGCACCCGCTGTATGCAGCCACTACTCCTCCTTCAGGCTCTCCATCCAGAGGTATGTCGGGACAACCCAAACCTCCGTTTAGTGTTAATCCAGTATATATTACCTACACTCAACCAACTGGACCTGCAGGTGCACCAACACAGTCTCCTCGGGTAATGGTATCTCAGCCAAACCCAACCATTTTTAAAATCACAGTAGGTCGAGCACCGACTGAGAATCTTTTAAATTTAGTGGACCAAGAAGAGCATTCTGCAGCACCAGAACCTATTCAGCCTATTTCTGTAATCCCAGGATCTGGAGGAGAAAAAGGAAGCCATAAGTATCAGAGGAGTTCTAGTTCTGGATCAGACGACTATGCTTACACTCAAGGTAAATGTTTCACCCTGCAAATTGTGGTATCATAAAATACATTTTCAGCTTGATTTTGCTACTTAGTGAGAATTTTTGAACCTGTACAGAGGAAAATAGAAACTGTCAAAAATCAGATGTTTTCATCTGATTTTTTTTTTTAATACTACCAAATTTATGTCTAACACATAAAAAATTTCTAAGGGTCTTAACTTCGCTGTGCTTTTGATGTTAGGGGACTTTTTTAAAACACTGTAGTTAACAAAGATAAATAGTTTATTCATATATTGTGTCAGTTTTGTCAATTTTGCATTGAAGAGCTGGGTCATAAATTTACATGTGGATTTTTATAATGTTTTGTATTTGTTCCATATTCAAGTGTTTTAGAACACCTGAAGCACTGGCTTTTCTGCATTTGGTTTAGATTGAAGAATATTAAGTGAAAGAGAAGAGAGAGAGATGAGAATGCAGCTAAAAATTAAAGCATTAAAATATTTTTTTAAAGGTAATAAAATAATTATTTTGAAGAATTTAAAAGTTCACTTCTTCCTCTTAGAGTTTTCAAAGAGGAAGAAGAGATTGGCAGACAAATTTTAGGATGTGTGTTCTGCTGCATAGGGATAAAATGTGGTTTTAATGTCATAAATAAATGAAGAATTTAGAGTTCAGTAAAGAAGAAAAATGTTAAATTAAGCCCTAAGCTAAAAAGTTATTTTCTTGGAGTCATCTGCTGTATAGATTTGAAACATTTAAAATTGAGCAAGTGAATCAATCTGCATGCATTCAAACCAGTCATTTGGGTGATGACAGAATGATAACCTGCAACAGATATTTTCTGGATCTGTGTTTGGAAAGAAGAGTCTACTTCAAGCCTTTTTTATTACTTCAGAGAGCTGAAGTGAGAGCTTAGAGTGCTTCTTAATTTCTTGTTTCACTTACTGCCTTTTGAGCTGTTCTAACTCATCAAACAAAGCTGTTTTTTACCTCATAGACCCAATTAGAAATTCTGTAGACCCAATTCTGTAGTAAAAGTGAATGCCAGTATGTCAGTACCTGAGGCCTTGTGCTTTGTTGGTGGTGTTACTATTACAGCTTCAGTAAAGGTTGTCTTTTATGTGAGAAAAACACAAGTAGCTTCACATAGCTGTGAAAAACACTTTCTGAAATGTAAAACCTGGTTTTGTCTTTGTGCCTTCCACTAGATTTGTGTCTCTGAAAAGCAAACCAAATAAAACTAATTAGTGTATGCTTTTTGGGGTGTTTGCATTTGTGGCAATACCTACCAGAGCTTTTTTTTTTATTGCTGCACTCTGAACTCTTGATAGAAATAAATTGTAGAAGAGTAAACATTTTATTCTTTACTACCACAAAGGAGTCCTAGAAAAGAGTATATTTAACAGCTTAATTTAGGGAACAAGTTTATTTATTTTTTGCTGGAATGCGAGACATTGCAAAAAGTGTTACCAGAAATTCATTCTGGTGTCTGTACTTTGACTGCTTCTTTGTAATATGAGTCATATTTGATGAGTTGTACCAGAGTATAATGTGAAGCTCTGAGATGTAGTCACACAACATTAAGTTGAAGGAATCACACGGAGATAGGGTTTGGTAACAACAGTGGAAAATCATTCAGTCTGGGGTCTATACTTTTTTCTTAATTCTGCTTGTGTGACTTATGCTATTTGAAAAAGTGGAGAACAGTTCTGTTCAGTAATTCTGGTGCACATAGTGTAAAAACACATGATGTTATTCTTGGCTGGGATTTTTGATGTTTATTCTTTCACCATGAATTGGTGAATCCATATAAAATACAAATTACAGTGCTACATTTTTGTGTGGAATACTGGTATCTACTTCTAACAGGTTGGGGTGTTTGTCTGCTTTTGCAGCAAGTTATCATGTTGTTACTTATTTTTCTAATTCTTTTTAGCTCCTATGTTAATATTCTTAGGTATTATGTGCTTTGCCTTCATTGGATGGGGTGAAGAAAAGGGCACGTTCTGGCTGGGGCTTTTCATGAAGTAGCCATTTTGCGGTTCTACATCGTCCTTACTTTGAACAGTTTGCTGGAACATTGTTATATGAGCAGCATGTTTGTCTGAATGCCCACATCAAATATCTTATTTTTCTTTGTCCTAGCAGACTTCAATCAGGTAAAACCAGCCCGATCAGAAAGGATTAAGCATCACACTGACTTGGCCAGCTTTGCATCATGATGAAATACTGAGAAATGTTCTTTAGGAAGCTGAATATTATCTTCTAGCCGTCAAAATTCTTTTCTTTGGTTCTCTGAGAGCCCAACATGAGCTTGTGACAGAGTCATAAATTTTAGTATCATGATGAAACTAAGGGAGTGACTTAACAGCAGAGAGAGGTTGGAGAAATTGATCTGTCATAAAATTAAGAGTTTTAAGCACCTGAGCTGACTCAGCTTTTGATTTTTCTGGATTCTCTAGTTAATTTTATTGAAGCTCTATAGTTTTACCTCTGAAACCTGGGGAACTTACAGTATTAAGGATTACAGTATTCCCTGAAAAGCTAAGACTACTTAAAAGTTATACCACCGTTTGTAATAGCAGTGAAAAAAACCGGTTTGGGACTGATATTTGGCAAATGTCTCAGCAAAAGGCTGGTGTGTCAGCTGCTGTTGAGCAGCAGGTATGAAGTGTGTGTTACCTTCTGATCTTACCTCTGGATTTGTTTGTTTGGTTTTTTTTTTGTCAGTAGAGTATTAGTATAACTAGGTTGCTGTTTCATCCTGAGAAGCTGTCTCCTTGTACAGGTGCCTTTGTATTTTTGAGACGAGAAAGACCAAATGCAAAAAAAGAAGCTTTGACCAAAATGGTAATAACAACTTCAAGTTACTGTATAAAATATGTTTTTATTCTGGAAGAACTCTGTTCTAAATTGTAGTTCATTTGGCATGAAAGCATCTTCACACTGATATTTGGCTGCATGTCTACGATCACCTTTTTTTTTCCAGAAAGGTCACTCATGAATCTTACGCATAAGTTAAGAATTCAGTGTTCCAGGTTTTTATGTGCTAGTAACTATTTCTTCTGTGTAAAACATTAGCCTTGCTATTACATCAACGAGCAAGGATGGAGAGATTAGCAAAGGAACTGAAGCTTGAGAAAGAAGAGCTTGAACGCTTGAAGACTGAAGTCAATGGTATGGAGCATGATCTGATGCAGAGGCGGCTTCGAAGAGTCAGCTGTACAACTGCAATTCCAACAGTAAGCAATTTGTTAGTATTTTAATTCAACATACACATTTATTTTTTATGTTTTGATGAAATTAAAGGACTGTTCAAAATAATACTTCTGAGTATAAAATCTTCAGTCTTTGGAGACACTTTAAGTACTTGACTTGTCATAAGCTAATTCTTGTAGTTTATGAAATAGATATGTGTACAGTTTTCTTAGTGTTCCCAACAAAATTTCAGAAAGTTGTATGCGTGTGCTTTTGTGGACTACAAGCTGAACTGAATATATTTGGTTTCCTAACAACCAATAAAAATATGTCCAAGTCTATTGTATGGCCTTAGCCATACAGAAATTGGTGTTCATGCAGGAAGGTTTGTTTTTATAAAGCTATTTTATTGTTTGAGTAGTTGCTTCTCATAGACAGTATTTCTCATTTGGTATGTGCAGGACATGCCAAATAACTTTTCAGTGGCAGTGTTGCCTGAAATAATTGGAACTCTCCTATTTTCCTTGTTCATTCTTCTTATCTATGTGACTTCCACCTGCAAGTGACTCTAGCCCAAACATGTGTGTAGCTCTGATAAGGAATTTCATCTGGCTGAAAAATAGCTTCCACTGTGTGCAGTTAAGCAATTCATCTCAGACTTACTGGCTGTATTGATACAAACCATGCAGGCAGGCGTAGGCTGGAAGGCACAGAAGGGTTGTTGGCTCCTTAGCTGCTGTGGCTATTCTGTGTCTCACCTGTTTCAGGACAGCATTTGGCAAGGATGTACCTGGGGGAAGTACAGAGGCACTGAGTGCTAGGATGAGGTTAGGAAAGCCAGAGACCAACTGGAGGTGAATCTGGCACGGGACTTCAAAGACCAAAATAAAGGCTACTGTTACTACCCAGGTGACAGCAGGAAGACCTGTGAAAATGTGGGCTTAGCAAGTTGGGGGGGCATGGTTATGTAGGACATAGAAAAGGCTTGAGATACTGAATGAACTTCTTGGTTCAGTCTTCATAGTCCTTCAGGAATCCTTGATCCCAGAGACACTGGGAAAAGTGTGAAGCAAGGAAGGTACACCCTTAGTGGAAGAGAATCAGGTCAGGGAATGCCTAGTCAAAGCAAGCATACACGAGGTCATAATCCTGGATAAGATGCACCTATGAGTGCTGAGGGAGCTGGCAGGTGTCATTGCAAGGCCACTCCAGATAATCTTTGTAGATTAATGATGTTTGGGAAAGTTCCCAAAGACTAGAGGAGAGCAAATACCACTTCTGTCTTCAAGAAGGGGAGTACCCAGGGAACTATGGGCTAGTCAGCCTCACCTTGATCCTTGGGAAAGTGATTGAACAGCTAATGCTGCTGACCATTTCCAGTCACATGAAGGACAAGAAGGTTGTCAGCAGTAGTCACATAGATTCACCAAAGGGAAGCCAAGCTTGACCAATTTGGTAAACTTCTAGGATGCAAAGTCTGTCCTGGTAACTTAGACAGTGGTTATTGTCTGTTTGGATTTTGGCAAAACTTTGAACATTGTCTTCTGTAAGATCTTCGTAGAGAAACTGACGAAGAAAGAGCTGGATGTGCACTTAAGTTCATTGAAAACTGGACAAACTGGAGTGTGGCAATTAGTGGCACAAAGTCTGATTGGACACTTGGCAGAGGAGTTGGACCAGATGACCTCCAGAGGTTCCTTGTGACCTCAAGTATTCTGTGGTTTTATGACTGTGATGCTGGAATGTATCCTGGGATAAAATGTGTTAATGATTGATGCTGCTAGCATTAAGAAAGCTTTTCATTCCAGTTGCTTAGGGTTTCTTAATGGTATGCAAATACATGCACTTAAACAACTGATTATGCTGTTAAGAATAATTACAATCTTTCATCATTGAATGATTTAAATATACTGGGCTAGAAGGTTTGGCTTCTTGGAGCTCCTTGAATTGATGCAAATGAATAAACTTTTGACCTCATTCAGTTATAATCAAGTAATAGTTAATGTGGCCTGCAGTTTGTATTCTGTTGTTGATTATCGTGATGCAAACTCAGGTAGCAAGTCGTCCATTTATACAGAATTTAGTAACGTGTGGTTTTATAAACTTGAGCTCAGCTATGTCATCTTACTAACGAATTTTAATATTAAGTAACTTTTCTGTTTTCCTCCTCACATGCTAATAGAAGAATGTTTTTTGAAGGCAAATGAGTTAGGGGTAGTGGGCCAGACAGCTGAGCTTCTTTCAGTGCCTTATCTATGCTCAATTTTTAATAAAGCTGTTAACAAAGATAGAGCAATGTTATTTCTATTTCATATAAGATGCTGATTTTCGTACAATTACTATTTTGGGATGTTTCTCTCTAGCCTGAGGAAATGACCAGATTGAGAAGCCTCAACAGACAACTCCAGATAAATGTTGACTGTACACTGAAAGAAGTTGATCTCCTTCAATCTAGAGGTATTCAATTGATACTTTTTTAAAAACATCATTTGGATATGGTCATGAATGTTAATCTGCTGGAGGTTAGGAAGGCTCTGGATGGGTTGGATCAAGGGGATGGGGTCAGTTTTAGGAGGTTCAACAAGGCCAAGTGCCAGGTCCTGCACTTGGGTCACAACAACCCCAGGCAGAGCTACAGGCTGGGGGAAGAGTGGCTGGAAATGTGCCCAGAGGAAAAGGAGCTGGGTTTGCTGGTCAACAGCAGCTGAACATGAGCCAGGTGTGCCCAGGGGCCAGGAAGGCCAAAGGCAGCTGGGCTGGATCAGCAATGGTGTGGCAGCAGCAGCAGGGCAGGGATTGTCCCCCTGGACTTGGCACTGGTGAGGCCACACCTCAAATGCTGTGTCCAGTTTTGGGCCTCTCACTACAAGAAAGGCACTGAGGAGCTGGGGAAGGGTCTGGAGCACAGGTGTGGTGAGGAGCAGCTGAGGGAGCTTGGGGGTGTTCAGCCTGGAGAAAAGGAGGATCAGGGGGACATTATTGCTCTTTACAATAATGTGAAAGGAGGCTGTGGTGAGGTAGAGCCTCTTCTCCCAGGTAACAAGTAACAGATTCCTTGTTCTGGGAAGCAGCCTCAAGTTTCACCACAGCAGGTTTAGATTGGATATTAGGGAAAGCATCTTCAGGGCAAAAGTTGTCAAGCATTGGAACAAGGCTGCCTAGGGAAGTGGTGGAGTTTGCATCCCTGGAGGTATTTAAAAAACCTGTAGATGAAGCATCTGGGGACATGGGTTAGTGATTGATTTGGCAGTGCTGGGGTAGTGGTTTGACTCAATGATCTTTGAGGTCTTTTCCAACCTAAATGATCCTATGGTTCTAATATGGCATGTGCTTAAATATGAATATTTGGAATTTTTGGAGTTCAATTTATATTAGCAATGACAACGTAGCTCTAAAAGGCGGGTGTTTTTTCAGTTGCAAACTAATAACTTGCTAATACTTCTGTTGGCCAAATTAAATTCCATTAGCAAGAAAGAGTGGTGACATAAAATGACTTTGTCAGGAGCATATTAAAAAAAAAAATACTCCTTTGTGAAGATCCTTTACTTAAGATTTTAACTTTTTGCTGACAAATGCTGTGGCCATGTCATACAGAACTGGACAATGGGCTGCAACCAAGAGGCTAGCAAACAGAATTTTACTGGGGTTTTTAAAAGTCCTTTTTGCAACAGAAGCTTGTCCTAAATAGAATCGAAGAGATCAGGAGATGCACAGTCCTTTTTTATCAATGAAGTATCCTGTAGGAAGACATACATTTCGCAAGTTTCCACAGCAATACAAAATGTTGAGCTGGAGTTGATTTTCCAGTATGGGATTGCCCTGCTAAAAATTACCCTGATTGACAGAAAACTAAAAATATGACATAACTTGTGAAAAAGCTAAGATATAATATCATAATAAAAATATGTGTAAAATAAGAAGTGTTTGGATGTTCATATTGCTGGCATAGGCATTTAAATAACCATCAGGTTACACTTTCTTCCTTTCTTTTCTTTTCTGACAGGAAACTTTGATCCGAAAGCCACATGTAACTTCTATGATAACATAGAGCCTGGTCCTGTTGTGCCACCAAAGCCATATAAAAAAGGTAGGTCAACAAACAGGCATCATCAAATCTGCATTGAGTAATGTTTCTTAAACAATCCCTGTGGTGACAGGAAGCAGCTCTACTTACTTAACTTTTCTCTCTGTAATTCAAACCAAAATATTTTTCTATACGTGCAGTAAACCCTGGCTACAACTTGTTATCCTCAGGCAGATTGTTGCAAATGAATGTTCCATTAATATCCCCTTGATTATAAATAGTTATTCCCCATTAGAAAAAAAGAGCTGAAATAGCCAATGTGGGGTCTTACGCTCTGATACGGAAAAATCAGTGATCTTTTTCCTGAAAATGGTTTGTGTGATAAGATTTATAGTATTGTGTTTCCTCCTGCTGTAAACTAGCACGTACTGCACTTGTTAGTGGAAAAGAAGTAGCTCTTCTGAATCAGTAATCCTACAGTCTCCCTGGCACTCCAAAGTTTGTAAATGAGTTCTGGTTGCTGATAACACTCCACAAAGGTTTCTGCAGGTGAATTTTGAATTCATATTAGGAAATTTTCCCGCCTCTTTTGAAGCAAGTGTTTTGCCCTTCAATGTAATAAAATTATTACTGTGTGGAAATTTTAAAAGAAAAAGAAGGCATGGAACTTCTGCTTGTGGCTCAAAGAAAAGATAATACGGGGAGGAGTTCCCTGCATTAGGTGGTAGTGTCCAGGAAAGCAGTTAGCATCCGGTGAGCCATGGTGTGCAGGCAGCTGCCTGGAGTCACCTTAAATTGCAGTGATCATGCAATTGATTAAGAAATTGTTAACTTTGTGGTGCTTGACATTCTCTTAATTACACTACCATATTTGATGTATTATTTTAAAGCAAAATAATGTGCAAAACTCAAGTGAAATACATTATTTTATTTGGCAGTTAGGAAGGTAGTGCCTTGTAAGGATTTGTAAAGCCAGCTTCCAGGTTTTGTCTGCCAGCTTATTAGAGATCAGTTGTAGGGCTGCTGTACTGTATTCAGAGTTTGGATTTTTACCTGGAGACATAATTTTATTTTATTTTTAAATAATAAATATTGTTGAATATTGACTGTTGAAAGCGTGGGCAGACAGACGGTTGTGGGCAGACAAGGGTGTGCTCTGTGCTGCCATCTGGCTAGTCAGTGGAACGCAGTGAGTGCCCACACTGCCTGGCTTACCAGGAATTTGTTGAGGTCAAGCACTGCTGATGTGACTGTGCAGCTTCTGGGCTGGAGACTGTTTGCATGTAAGCAAAGAGGTTACTTTTATTTCCTTTGTTTGTCTCTGAAGACTTAAGTACTACTTGCACTGAGGTCATCAGCCTCTGCTGCATTTCTCAGCAGGTGGGGCAGCAACTGCAAATTTGTGTGCAGTTACAAATTGCTGGCCTCTGTTAAGACATAAGTTCACAGATGTTTAGCAGTTGGGTATCCTAGCCATACCTTCTGGGTTTGCGTTAATAGATATTGTGTTGTGCTCCCCCCATCCTGGGAGTATTCCTTACTTACAGTAGATAACCTAAGGTGTTGAGGTGGTGTCAGGAGACTTGGAAAACTGAGTGTTTCTGTGGGTTAAGGCCTAATGTCTGATTTGCATACATACTGATTTTATGAGTGAAAACATACTTAAATGCTGCTTCACATACCTATATCCCTGCTTCAAAGGTATGAGGAAGAATTGTCTTGTTTTGAAATAGGCCTGTCATTTTATTTTTAGATTGTATCCTTTTTCAGCCTGAATAAATGCTAGAAAAATATGTCTTTTGTCAGACTGAAGCAACAAAGTTAGAAGTAGTTTCCCTCTTCAGGTAAAAAGCAGGGTTGTTGTAATTTAAAATTTGGAAATAAACTGCTGTGTGTAAACCTTAACAGGATGGTGCTGCAGTGCCAGTAACAAACTTGTATGTTTTAAGCTATTAAACCTTTAGCGGTATCAGTGACTTAACAGTGGTGAGTGCTCTACTTGGTTTTGTGTTGACTCTTTACAGAAGAAATACTTTAAATATTCTCATTTCACAAACTGAATTAGAACTGCTTTAGGAAAAGGTTTCCGTGTTCATTTTAAGATAGACTGTTTAATAGGTGACCTTCCAGTCGTGTGGTGTTGACTATTAATCCTTCTCTTCTGAAAAAAAATGTTTTCTTTTGGCTTTTCTTTAGAGCATCAAAACAGCTCCAAGCAGACTCCACGAACTCAGCCAAGAGATGAAGACTTTGAAGGGGCTCCATGGAATTGTGGTAGCTGCACCTTTCTAAATCACCCAGCACTAAATCGCTGTGAACAATGTGAAATGCCACGATACACCTGAAATTCAGGAAGGGACTGCACTGGGTTGAACACAGGCTCTCAAGCCAACAGCTGTAAGAGAAGGAAACATGGGGAACCTTTCAGTCCATCTGCCCGGCCTTTGCCAGTCAACAATCTTCATATTGCAAGGGGTGGGAGTAATGTGTTAGGATGTTCCTGCTTCTGCTGCACTAGAAAATAAATAAATTAAGGGTTAAATTCCTTTCCATTGCAGTGAGCAAAGCAGAAAATGAAACCTGAAAATGTAAAAGGATTAATTTTGAGAAGAATGTATGCAGGAAAGCAAGTAACTACTGGTGTTTATTCCTGTGGTTATAGTTACTGCTTAGTGGCTCTAAAAATAAACAACCCGAAACTACTGTTTTTTAAAAGAAAATTATAGGACTCTTAGTAATGGTGTGAAGTGTTACACTTAACCAGAAAAACTGAAGAGCCAGAGCTGACTTAACCTGGCCACAGCTAGCTGGAAAACAAAGGCTCCCTGTGCTTCTAGATTGTAAGCTACTGAAAAAGAAGACAGGTAAATGCAATGATAAATTTTGCAATGTATAAAAAAAAAGGAGAAGGGTATTTGTAATTGCTGCTTTTTTTCAGGGTAACTTATGTCTACAAAAAATTGCTGTTTGAAATAGTGACCTGAGGTGACTAAATGAGGAACTCTGTGAGTGTAATAGAGAGTGTAATCAGAGGTAATTTTTTACAATCCCGTTTGCTTGTACAGTGCTCACCTGGCTGTGTCAACACTGGTAATAAACCAAGAATGAATTCTACCACGTTGCGGATGAAAATCCTGCTGCATGCTTTCATTGGGCCGTCGTGTTTCCAAGCTCAAAGGATGCTTTTCTATACAACCATCTGAGCCTGTGCTCTGCAGCAGCACAGTGACATATGCCAAACACAGGCTACTCCAAATTCCATTTGGAAGACTTGGGCTCAGCCATGGTTGTGTTTGAGAAGAGTTTGTACCCAGTTCCTTAGGCCTTCTCAGCTTCCAATTTGTGAAGAATTCATGGTGTTTACAGCACAGAAGGTACTTTGTGCCCCAGATCAAAGTTAGCTGAAAGATAATTAATCAGCTCTTCAGTAAAGGTTTATTTGCACATTATAAATAAACCAGCCTGTACAAAATAGCAGATACCAGATCCTGAAGAATTACACACAGCATTCTTTCTATTTTGATCAAAAAATATTTGTCATAGGTTAAAGAATACAAGACTTGCAATTGAAAATCCTGCTGGTACTTATCTGCCTATGATACACTGTATTCTAAGGGTGATGTTCAATCTGTCTGAATGCTTCAGGCTGCTGGAATAAAGCACTCGATACTTTGTGATCGAACTTGGGTTTGAGCAGCTGAATGATTCTGTGACACAACTGTGTGACTGAGTATGGTGTTCTGTGTCCTGGTCAGAGGCTGGTACAGTGCATTTGAGTTTTATGGTATAACTTCATCACAATTCAGAGATGCAGCCAAGCACTTCAGCTGAATTATGGTAATTGACTTGGTAAAGCAAAATTTGCTATTAACTTTACCATGAGAGTTTTAAACTACTTCATTTTAAGCTGTTCTTAGCTAATGGCAGCCACATCCATATTGTCAATTACCACAGTTCTCTTGATGTGTGATAACATGCTAAGCTGTGGTAGAACAATCATATGTCTGAATCCTTATTTAAAATAAAGCAGCATTTGCAAGGGGTGGGTGGATATAAACTCATCTTGACTGCGTTGCTCAATCTGGTGTCTTCTGTCCTCACAATTTTATAAAGACATCAGTAAGAATTGAACTGTTGATCTTAGATGAGGAACCAATATTTTATCTGGCATTTTTCAATATGTTATTGCACTAACTAAATCTTCAGGATAATTTTTAAATAAGCTAGATCTCCAGCAATCAGTGTGTACCACTGATGAGCAAAACAAAGTCAAAGGCATCAGAGATAGTTTTCCACCCTTCCTAGTGATTTACATTTCTGTGGGGGGAGCTCATCACATTTGGAAGGGGGTAAGCAAGTTACTGTCAATTACTGTCAGCTGTAATTGAAAGGCAGATATTAATTTTGTGCGTATCAGTGGACAGTTTGACAAAACTGAGGACTAGAAAGCAGATGAGCAGAAGCATTCCTCTTATCAGCTGTATAATGAATGACTCCAAATAATAGCAGTAACTTCATGGCTTTTCTATCCTGATGCCTTTGTCATTGTATTATTTCAATTTTCTGTTTCTTTATACTTCTGGTGAAGTTCTAGAAGCATTTGTTTTTGCTGGAATTACAAAAAGATAGCAACTGAAGTGACAGCAAATGAGAGTAGGGCTGTCATGCAAAAATACATTGTGCCATTTTCAGAAAGAATAGATGCTACTATATTTTGAAGTTATGTTTTGAAGTTTTGAAGATGTGACTGTTTGAAGGAGGAGGTGCAAATATGCATTCGGTCCAAAAATGCCCTGAACTGCAGTAACCATACATGGAGACTTGCAAATCTTAGTCCCAGCTTCACCAGGGGAAGAGAAAGAAGGGCTGCCACCACAGTAAGGTACTTATTGGAAGAGTGAGTTAGTGCCATTAATTTGAAAAAGAAGTCCTTTGTACCAATGATTTTACTTGTTTTTTTCAATTACTCTCATTTGTTGCTTGTACAAACAAACAAAACCACCACACCTTCTGTTGTATTCTTTTTTTTTGTAAATGCCCATACTCAAACGTTAATAGTGAAGACTTGACATGGTGCTTGAATATTTCTAGTTTGTTAGAATGTAATTGTATTTTTGAATATTTGAAGATCCATTTTCCTTCTGAAAGCAGGTGATGCCATTCAAACCCCAACTGAATTGTAGATTATACCAAAAAGATTGGTTTATGGAATATTTATTGAATGCACATAAAACCCTAATGTCAGCTGCCATACAAAATGCACTGTATTGTATAAAACGTGTATGTGTGTGTGTGTGAGAATGTTGGGATGCTGATGCTGTTGTGTTGAGTTAATGCACTACTTGTGTTTTCTTTTTTCCTTATTGACTGAGCTTTCCCTCAATCATGCTACTAGATTGGTAGAGTTTGTAACTGACTTGGACATTCAGTTATTGAAAATGATCTCACTGTTCATTGAAATTTTATAAAGCTTATTTTATATTTCCTGTGCTATTAAGATGAATTCCCTTATAATTATAGGATACTACTGTAGTTCTTTAAAAGTTTATTTAGAGTGGGGCTTGTGGAAAAATTATTCAGAACATAGTAAACCAAAAGAAATCCTAAACTTTGGATCTACTTTTAATTTGATGTAATTATTAGTCTTGCGTGGGTGAAGAGGAAAGGGGTGGGAAGTCAAGCAAAAGGAAGTACTTTGTAAAATGTAGTCTTAGATCAGATTGAATTGTGTATCTGTGTGTCTGTGGTATGTGTGTGTTTCCCTTGAAAAATGGGAGGTGTGGTGAAAAGGTGTAATAATTCTTAAAAGAGCTGGTCTCAGTACTTTCTGATTATGATACGCTACTGAATCACTTTTTTTTTTTAAAAAGAAAAACAACTTTTGCTCAGTAACTTTATCTCTCCCAGCTATACATTTCTCACTTCAGTTTCTAAATACTTTAATACTTTTTCAGTTTCTAAATACTTTTACATTTAATATTGATTGTAAAATCCCTTGAAACGGAAATAGAAATACTTGAGTTGAAATGGGGACAAAATAAAACCAATAAAGAATGTTTTAAAAAAGAATGTGAGAATATTAAATATGTTAAAAACAAGCTTGTCATCAGGATGATGGTCCTTCTTTTAAAATCCAGTGATGTACCCTAGAATGTGACCATGACTATCCTGATGAGAAGTGAATGGTTGGACATAAACAATTCAACAGCCAATTTGGTACCACAGAATTGATGTGCTCTGTACTGCAGTGACTCCAAATCCCACAAGGAAGGAAGACACGCACAGATATCACATCTCACAGTCAGTACTGTCTCTGTGTGCAGCTGCATTTGTTTTCGTTTCAAAGTGTCAATCTTACATAAACCCAGACATGACTGAGTTTTGCCACATTTTTTCAGTTGGGGCTTTCATTGCTGTTTATGTCCATAAATTCAGATATTTTTCTTGGAATAATCAGAAATCAATGGAGTTCATGCAATATTATAATCCTGGATTTCCACTATCTTTGAAACCAATTTTAAAAAACTGTGTTCTTGAAACTTATTTATTTATGGTGGCACCAGTGTATCTAATCCATACTTCCTGCTGTGTGAAACCCTGTTAAATTTTTTCATTAAAAAAAGAAGACACGATCTTGTTTAATCCTGTATATATGGTGTCTACATTCTAGATTTGTGTATGCTGTGAATGAACTTATTACTAAGAGATGAAATTGTATAAAAGCATTCAGAGGCTATGCATGCATGGTACCTCCAGAAAGTGCATACTCCAAGTTGCAGATTCCTGCAAAAATAAATTAATAAAACTAAGCAAACATCACATCCTGCATTTGTTCTTGTATGTAGTAGGAAACATTTTAAAAGTACAGCCTTTTTTGGCCTTCATAGCCTGGTTGTTTCTGGTCTCCCACTTGGACCTGTAGCTATAGCAAGTTTGTTTCAGGACTTCCAGGGTTTTTGTTTTGGTGATCATTATGCATTTGCTGAATACTGAACTGGGGTCCAAATCCTGCTCCCGTGGATGTGAATGAGCAGGCATCCCATTTAGATGATGGATATTCTGTGGAGTTTCTGGTGTGGAAACGGGACATAGCATGTTCAGAGTGTGAGGCTGACCTTAGCACTTCTCCCTTCCCTTTGAGTGGAAGGTTACTGAAGGGAGTAGCTTTACCTGCTGTAGCAGCTCTGGGCTGTGGGCTGGATGATGGGCTGGATCCCTGCTTAGCACCAGTACCGAGTGTCTGCATCACAGAAGTTCCTCTGCTGCTTTAACCTCTTGGAAAGGCACTGCTCCAGGAGAGGGTGGAGAGGTGGAAGTGCACAAATCCGGCACTTTTCTAGGGTTGTGTTTTCCATCGCCTTGATGGCATCAGCTCCCCACAGCCGGCTGTGCCCTGCCAGGTTCTGTTCTCACATACACCAAAGGTCCTTCAGCACCTTCCCACTGACAAACCTGCTGTGCTTCAGCCAGGAAACACAGGTAAGAATTTCACTTTGCTTTCTTTTTGCTAAGTTGAAGTTATCACAGTTTCAGGAGAGGTTTGTATTTTAGTTAATCATTTGATTTTTGTTGCTTTAGAAATCATTGCAGTTGAAACCAATTTTAAAAAATAAAATCATACAAAAGTTGTGGTACCTATATTGTGCTAATGGAGACCATACAGAGCCAAAAGACACCAGTCTAACAAGTGGTCACCATTTTTTTGCTGTTTCCCTGAACTCAGGAGGAGGAGGAGGATCTGGCAGAATTGCATAAAACTGGTTGATTCATTCCTCAGAATTGCTTTATTTTTGTCAGCAGTGAACCATGTCTTAAACCTGTGGCTCTTTGAGATGTGGTTTGTCCTGTGGCCTGGTAAGTACTCCTGGAATTTAGCGCTGCTGCTTCTAGTCAGGATAGTCTCTGCTGTAATGGGTAGGTGCTGTGTATCCCTTATATCACCATCTCTGGTTGTAAATGCACTTTTTGGAAGGAGCTGATTGATAACCTGATTTTGTCTGAACAGCTGGACTCAAAGTGTTATGTACTCAATGGATCACCTGATTTTTTGTGGAGCCCTTGTGAAGTTGTTAAAGAAGGGACGTTGTTAATTTTTAGCTAAAAGGTCTGTGATTGTGACATGTTCTAATCTGACCGTAAAACCAGGCCAGACCTGTAAAAGCCTCTTTCAGGGGTGCCACTCTGCTTCAGAAAATATTCTGTTTCTCTAGAAAGCAGTAATGTATTGAGTTAAACCAAACAAACAAAAAAACTAAACCCCAAAACCTGCAACAAACAAACAACTCTTCAGGTAATTTTCCAGATAGGCAACACTTAAAACTTTGCATGTATTTGCTGCTTTTGCAAACTGTTTTGAAGATACAAATTCATTGTCCCTTTTTCCTTCTTGCAGTTAACAAAATCTTTCTTGCCATGTTTGCTTTAAAATGAAGTCACTGTGGTTCTGTTACTGTTCTTAAACCACAAATCCTGGGAATGACAGATGTGTAATACAGGTGCTGCTTTGCTTTTGACTAAAGGCTTATTTTTTTTCTGAAGAGTTTTAGGAAAAGAAGTTTAGGGAAAATATGGAATACTTCAGGAAAAAAGCTGGTAGGTGAGGAAGGTTTTCATATATTTGAATGTCATGTTCTAATTCTAGACTGGTGCAGCTCAACAGTGTCTTGTACAATTGGTGCCAAATTCTGGTGTTGGTTGCAGTGGCAGAATAGTCACAGCTCAAATATTCATCCCAAATTCTCAGTGGCTCTCTGCTGGATTGTTCTAAAGTATCCTGAACCAGTCTTACACATTTCAGGATTGGGGAATTATATTTCCTTTCACCTGAAAGTATTACTCTCTACTTTTGAGTCAGTCAGTTAAATCTAATGATTTTGCAAGACAGTTGCTTTTGGGAATACCCTGTGTGCTGAAGAGTGCCTGCTGTGACTGCCTGCAGTCAGATCCATGTGGAGCAGCCCCCTGACCCGCCAAGGATGGGCAGAGTGACAGTCAAACACATTTTCCACTTGGGTGATGAGAGTAAGCAGGGTCTGAGAAAACTTTGCAGAGAAGGACTTGAGCTCTATGAGAGCTTGTGAACCCTTCCCTCTTATTAATTTTCTGTATATGCCTTACTTTGCTTTATGGTGAGAGCTGTGGTGGAGAACCTTGGGTGACATTCATCACCGTGGATCCTGAAGCCTCATGGCTTGGTTGCTGTTCCAGGTAACTGATTTCACATTTCCCCCAACCCCCATTTGTCTCAAAACTGATAGTTCGTAAGCCAAAAAGACATTATTTTATATTTTTGCTTTTTTTTTTACCAATAATGTACGAGCATGAAGCTTCCCCTGATGATCATCCTTCAGCCCATGAAAATTTGAAGGCTGCAGCGTGTAGGTAACAAGCTGTGTGTGCGTTCACACCCTTCCTCACTACACTGATACTGTGCAGGTCAGTGTTGTATCACACAGAACTGGATAAATACGAATCAATAAAGCAAATCTTAGGAAAAGAACACGTCATTTTGAAACTTAGTGCAGGCTTTAGTGTTCTTTTCAATTTCAAACTGAGCAGCAGACAGGCTGCCGTGATCCTGGTGCCCTTTTAAGAAAGCCAAGCCAATGCTAGTAGTAAGAATTGTTACCTCCAGTGAAACAGCAGCTGCCAGCAAAACTTACATACCTTGTGTTGTATACACTGAAGTGAGATATTTTAAATAGATTTTTTAAAATGTATGTTGAACTTTGCTTTTTATTTAATCAATTATGTGATTAGTGATTTGCATGCACAACATTAATCTAGCACTTTGGGTTTCACAGTGTTAAAACTGAGGTCCATGATTGAAGTGATAGCAAAATCCTTTTTATTTTTCACTACAGCACTATTAAACTTGCCAGACAAGATACCATGTGCCCTTTAAATGTTCTGTCATATTTTCCCAGTTGCTCAGTTGCCTTTCAATACCAATCTAAGATAAAATACATCCTACTTTGGCCAAGGAGACTCCCCATGTATTTGATGGCTCCTTTACCAAGGCTATCTAATGGATAGCAAAATTTTTCTGAATTAATACAGATCTTGGTATCAATGTTCACCTGGTGAGCATCACCTTCTCTCCAGAAGCACTTCTGTAAATGGAATAGACTCTTAGAAGTGGAAAAATCTGAGTAGCTGAACTATGAACATTTAAAGTCAATTTTTGAGTGTTGAACAGGTGTGTGCAGGCAGGATATGTAATGAAAAATAACCATTATTGAGACATTCCAGGATGTTTATCTGCAATGGGATCTGATGCAATTTGTATCCCAGTGCAAGGGCCACTGTTCATGTAGAACTTCAGGTTCTCTCTGAATTCAATACTAGAAAAGAATGAGTTAACTGTATTGATTTCTTGCTTGGTGCTAGTTAATTACCAATTTTGGATTTTTCCTCTTCACTTCAGAGGCTGAGGTGCAAAGCCCTAGCATTTCTGATTTGTTATGGTGTCTGTATCTTAAAATAAATTCTTGGTAGGAATTCAGCTGTCTCTCATGAGAGGTTGACTGTTTTCAAATCCAGTTGTATTCTTGATTTGTGGGGCTGAGAAGCCATGGTCACTCTGCCTTTTTGTCTTTCTGATCTGCCTGGGTCAATGGTTACGCTGAGACTCACTTCCATCTCTAAGGACTCCTGTGCTCTGGTGCCCTCTCCAAATAAACTGTCCCTCACTGGGAATGAACTGGGGTTGTCTTACTGCAGTGAAAAGATGTCCACACTACTGGGGCTATGGAAGATGAGATTTTGGGGATCCAAGCTGTAGTCCTAGATCAGGGAGGGTGGACTCCTCCACCTCTGGAGGAAGCCAGAAAGGCTTTGGAGGAGAACCCAAGTGCACACAAGCAGAGGTGCCAGCAGCAGGGGAAAGGGAGAGGCTGGGCTGCTCCCCGAGGGACTCCATGTCAGCCCCGCTGCCGGGGCATCCTCGCTGGATGTGTTTGTGCGCTCCCAGCTGCGCAGGAGCCGGTGTGAGGATCATACCCACGGCAGCACAGCAATAGCAGGGTGTTACACGAAATACAGCTACACTATTTCAGTATTCTGGGTGAGACTCAAATCGTCTCTACACCAAGAAGGGAAATGCAGATGTTTTCATGAGCTATAAAAACCACCAAGTGCGTGGAATTCCCACATGGTGATGCTCAGCTTCAAAAATGAAAGCAAGTTTATTGCAGCAATAAATGCAGAGTGTGTGAATGTTTCCCAGTAGTTTTCAAAGCTGTTCCTTAAAACTGGAAGTGAAAGATAACCACTTTGCTCATTTTCCAGCTCACAAATTCTACTGGCATCAAATTTTTTCTAGATAAGCAACTGTTTTGAAGGAAATTCTCTGTCCTGACAAATTAAGGACCTCCTTCATATCCAGAGGAATAACTTACTGTCTCCCAGATATTAATTTTGTCTTGTCTGGGTTTTTCTAGCTTCTGCAGATGTTCAGATTGTTATAAGGTCATGTTCTTTATCAGCTATCACATTTTTCCACCTGCCTTTGCCAGTTGCAGGCAAAGGCCTCTCTGGGCTCCTGCAGGTCACTGTCCTGTGACAGGCGCACACGTGTGTGACCTGGTTGTGTGTCATCCACTGTCATGCCACTTTCTTACGGGAAGAGGTCAACACTGGTGCCATTAGGATTCAGAAATCCCAGCATCCTCAAACATAGGCTCCTCTCATGATCTTGGTCGCTTCTCAGAGCCTCTCTGCTTCTCTCTCTCTGATTTGGGGCAGCCAATCTGAGTTACTCCTTTTGAAACTACAGATTTAAGAGTTTAGTGACAGAATTTGGGAAGAACTACAGCCAGTTGCCATTTTTATTTATAATCATTATTCAGGTGTGAGAGGAGTAAAGTAATAGTGAGGAATATCAAGAGAGAGATGTGTTGGTACCTGTGTTCAAGACATTTGGATTAACTTCTGCTGGTAGTGGTTATTTTTCCAGGTGAGTTTTATGAAAGCGGAGTAGAGGGAGAAAGTCAGTTCCCTGGACCTGCTGGCCACTCCTCTTTGATGCAGCCCAGGACACCACTTGTTTTCTGGGCACTAGGTCAAGGCCAGCCCCTCAGCCAGCAGCACCCCCAAGTCCTTCTCTGCAGCACTGCTCTCAGTGAGCTCTTCTCCCAGTCTGTGCTGCTGGCCAGGCCAGGCCAGCACCAGCACTTGGTCTTGTTAAACTGCATGAAATTCCCATGGTCCCATTGCTCAAGTTTCTCCATGTCTTTCTGGATGCCCTCCCATCCTTCAGGTTTGTCACCTGCATCATTCATCTTGCTGTCATCTGCAAACGTCCTGGGGGCACTTGCTCACCAAGTCTGCCCTTATTGCCCTCTTCCCAAAAGAGAAGAAAAAGGGTCAGATAAAATATAAATGATACTTTCACTATTATTTTGTAATAAATAGATAACAATTAAACAGCCAAATTTTCTCTCTGATTTCCTCTTTCCTAATGCAGTTCATCAGCTCAGGGATGATTCTCATGAATGCAACAGTATAAAAATTCTACCAAGGAGTATGTTCAGTTTGCCACCATTTCAAATACTAGGAATGAAAAGTCTGCTGCAGATTAAGCCCCTTCATGTGCTGTAGGGAGAGGTATAATCTAGATTAAAGCTCTAAATGTCACACCTTGACTGAAAACCTTGTTTTTTTTCTTTTTCCTGATTTTTAATTTTTTTTTTTTTAAGGTAAGGCTGCCAGATGTGCTGCACTAATTCTGAAAGGTGCACTAGTAGCGCTAAGTCTATATGACTTAGTTTTGTTCATCAGCTTTGACAGAAGATGCTGGTAAAATCTAATATTTCTTCAAGACAAACTTCTTAGTCCTCAGGTCACATTTATTCCCACACTGCAGTAGTTCAGGATTTCTGACAGGTTAATCCCAAAGCCCTTTTCTAAAGTTTCAGACATTCCCTACAAAGAACAACATTATCACTTGAGCACTGAAACAGTGCCCTGTTCCTCCCAAGAGGAGAAATGCAAGGAGTAGGAGGCAAGATCTCCAGCTCTGTGGGCATGGGAGCAGTTAGAACCTGCTCTGCATCCATCGGTTTTATCATCCCTGACAGATTTTGAAAACAAAACCAATATGAATTAGTCTCAATTTACATTGGTGTGATGCACAGGCCTCTCCAAGGTCATATTTTCTTTTGTTTCTCACTTTCCAATAAATGGAGTTTTGCAATTGCTCTGGTGGGTTTTCCACTGCAGTTGAATCACTGAATTTAACAAAGAAAAGTTCCTTACAAAGGGAGTATCTGTGACATGAGCCACAATATGAGTACTCATACCTGTTTTGTTTTTATTTTCATCTGATAAAAAGATATTGATAGTTTTACCTTTACCTGCCCTGCTAGCAGGATGTCTGAGAGTGTAGATGTGTGTGTACACAAACATAAAATAATCCAGTTTACCGCTAGTTTGGAGCTGGTCCCAGAGGGGCTGATTGCTTGCATGCACTGAATTGACCACAGCAGAGCTGACCAGCTGTAAGTACATAGTTTTGGGCATTGTCCAAACGCCTGGGAAACACTGACAGCCCTGGGGCATCCACCACCTCTCCTGGAAACCTGGTCCAGGTTTTGAACACCCCAAAAGTAAGGAAATGCTTCCTAATACCCAGTCTAAATCTCCCCTAGGGCAGTTTTGAACCATTTCCATTGACATGTCAGTGTCCACAGTGAGCTGCAGGACCTAAGTAACTATCAGTAAAAGATTTTTTGTATTGCAAAGGCCTTGTGAGAGTCCAGAGATTTACCTGGACAAAGAAATTTAAAGGAATTGAAGCCCCAGAGATGAATTTATACCATCTCTGTAGCATCCCTAAGCTTCTGAGAGTGTCTAAAACAAATCAGCACTTCTACACAGCAGTACTTGTGTCCAAGCACTTGATCCTACATCCAGATAAGCCAGAATGGCTTGGAAAAATTGGTAAGGGGTGGTGTGAGTGTCTAGAGAAACCTGATCATTGCGATTTTCATGTAACAGCCTGAAAGTCAGGTAAAGGAGGATACCGCAACTGCACTTCTTGTTCAGTTCTAACTGCAGAGAAACCAACATTCTGCCTTCTGGGAACTGACTTCTGGTGCTTACAGTGAGTGTTTGTGTTCTCAGCATCTGAGACTGCAGTGGGCATTAATCTGTGAGCCACGCCCGGCCACTGCTAAAGTAGTTACCTATATTTGCTTGTAACACCAAGGCTGCCACTCAGCCAAAGCTTTCCGTTCCAAATCCTGTGGCAAAACCACACATTTACCCATCACAAGGGTAAATTTCTGGCATACGACAAAGGTCACCTTGATCGTGTCATTGTATGGAATAAACGTAGATTCAGAGACAGGCATTGTATCTGTAGGTATGGGGCTCTCAGGGTGATGTCTTGTCTTTCTAGGGGCTGAGGGGTCAGTTTTACTGAGTTTCATGAAGATCCACATGCCACAGTCCCTGTGCTGAGCAAACCTGCTGCTATCATCAGTCCTTTGCTGGATGCAGTAAAATTACCGAGTACAAACATGCTCAGCACCCTGCTCTGGAGGTCATGGTGATGCTGCTGTGTCTCTTGCTAAAGCTGAGATAAGCCATAAACCAAAGGAATGCCTGGAAAGCTTTTCTTTCTCTCTCTCCCAGCCAGACTCATCAAAGAGTTCCATTAATCCCAAACTGGGATAATGAAATAGTTACTTTCCTAACAAAACAAGGGAAGGAATCTATTTTTGAGCAGTTAAGCAGCTGACCTTCAAGAGGACAGCATTGAAGCCAACAACATTCCCACAACATCTTCTGCCAGCAGCAGAGTGTTGCTGGTGAACTACAGGAGCAAACACTGCACTGGCCCAGTGTCACCCATCATGAGCTGAACCCAAACCTGTCACACCCCCAGTGTGACCCCAACCATGGCATCGGGCACCCAGCCAGAAAACACCATCACTGCCTTCCTGAGCAGTCCTGGACAGCAAAATTCAAATTGTACAATCTTCATCTCAGCACAAGCTATCAGAGAGCTGCTGAAGGAAATCCTTGTGAACAAGTCATAGTTCATGGTTAAAAACACCTACATCAACTTCTAGGTGGTTTTAGGAAAATCCACTTAAACAAAAGCCAATGTGAATTAACTACTTTGTAGAATTATAGAATGTCCTGAGTTGGATGGGACCCACAAGTCCCAGTAATGTATTCATTATACATAATACATTCAGTATACATAATACAAGCCTTGAAAATAAAGAACAGCCTTTGCTACATCAAAACTAGAAACAAATTATCATTATTAATGTACTGTGGTAAAAGAAAACATGACACCCTCTGTAGACAGATAAAATATGCCTAGCTGGTCCACTACCATTTTTCATGAAATTAAAAGAGGTAAATGGAAAGACTTAATAAATACAGATGAGCAGGGTAAAAGGTGTTTGCCTTCAGTCCATTCAAATTGAGTTATCCCTCACATTGGATATGCATCAACTCAAAACTAGCTGTGAAATTGCTGGGACTGAGCCTGTGTAGAGTAGCCCCAGCTGAATTATTACTTTATTGGCACATGAGTTTATGCTCACAAGAAATCATGTTCTCAGTACCAAGCCTGCAGTGACATTTTTCACACTGGAACAGAGCCTCCTGCTCAAAATTGATTTCATTAAAATTCTTAGGGTAAGGTACAAGGAGAAGGTTTGAAAACCAAGCTACAAAGGGAAATAAAAAATCTGCCTCCCTCCAAAACTTCTGCAAGAATCCAGTTTGTCACAGGCATGCCCGCTGTATTACTGCCCCAGATTAGAGCCTTAGGGTACATAAAACAACAACCTCACAGGTTTTAATAGTATTTTGTTTCATTTTACCTGAAGATATCTGAATTTAAATAGTCATGGCTGAAACAACTTAGAACACAAGCAAAACATTTGCTAAGAGCTACCCAGTGCTGATTTGGATATGTGACAATTCCTAACATGCTTTACAGGAATATTTATGAGAATGCAGTGAGCACAGTGTCCAGCAGTCAGTGTTTCATGTGCATTCCTGCAATCTCTGAACTGCAACACTTACAGAGATTACAACACAGAGTAAAAAGGTATTAGCCTGGAACATGCAGGTCTATTCATTTATAGAAGCCGGTTTTATTTAACAGGAAAATATGGAATAAATCAGCTCTAATATTAATGCAAGTTCTGATTTTCAGCACTAAAGCACCTTTGCAATAGTGGAAATGCAGGGAAGAGTATTAATGGAAGAAGTCTCTTTGGTTCGTGTGCTCAGTTCTCTTTTCAATAAGAAAACTAATATTTTGTCCATGTCTTCTACAGGTTTCATTGATTCCTTTTCATTCTATTTGTTACTTGTTTTGACAGCCTGGACTGTGTACATTAATAAAGGCAGCAAAATTTGGTGCCAAAACATGGAGGTTCCTTTATCTTGTAAACATAATGACATTTAGAGCAAGGCTGAATATCATCAGTGTAAATAGGAAATACCTACAAGTCCATTTATTTCACCTTTCATTCTGACAGGAATAATTACTGTTTAAAGCTCTCTGCCTGAAGACCTATAATCTTTAGGAAAAAATCAACAGAAATAACCACATCTTTCAAAACTGAGAAGAAATTAAACTGTACAACTTAAATCTCTACTTTGTCTGGCAACCTGTCAATAATACAAGATGCAGCGGTTGTCTGATTAAAAGAGCAAAAGAAGCATTTTTTTCACAAAGAGAAAAAAATCTTCAGAGCAGATTTTATGTAAATTACAGACATTAGACACTGGAAGAATATAAAAGATGCTGGGGCTGAGTTTCAGGTTCACTGTAACTCTCTTTTACTGCAGCTCACACATTTATTAAATCAGACACTCATCACAAAGCCCTTGTCAAAAAATCCCTATCTGCAGGGAAATTTTGAAATTATTTTTTTCAAAGAAAGCCTGAATACCATTTCTATTAACTGGGGCACCAAAACCTGAAGTAAAAACAACTGAATAAATTATAGACACCATGCTATCTTTAACATCCCAATCATCTTTTACTTGCAAAAAAGAACCAATGGGGGCAGGGGGTTTATTTCTTTTATTTTTTGGGGGTCTTCCCCACTCCCCAGAATAACACAGAATTAATTCAGGCAGTTTAGTCTTGCTTTATGCACAGGATGCAGGTGGAGCTGTTTGCTGGTGCCTCAGCAGATACAGAGTTAGGGGTCTGACCCACTGTGGAGCTGCTCAGCCCCCAAGAGCACATTCCCCTTATTCACAGTCAAATTGATTATGGAAATTGATTATGAAATTGATTATGAACTGTCATGGTGTTAATTCATCATTTCCTAAACAATTCCTGGTTTTTACCCCAACACAATCATTGCATCTCTGTGGAGGGAAAAGGGTTATCTGGAGCAGTTCATCATAATCTTCGTAGGCTATTAGAGGAAAAATCTAAATGAAGTTGTAAAGCATAAGGAGATATAAGGCTTAACTTGGAGATTTCCTTCTCCTTTATATCCTACTGTATGTTTAATATTCAAAGAAAATACTGTCTTCCCCATGAGGCAATAGAAGGAAACAAAGGGCTAAGCAAAAGTACTCAGAAAGCAGAGAGGACACTGAAATGAGATACTGAAAAGGGATAGAGCTGTTTGGTTTTTTTAAAGCATTTAAGTTTAAACTGTAATTAAACAGAAGACCTACTGGCAAGCTAATATAGAGAAGTTGTAAAATAAACATTGCACAAGGGGCATTTTGGGGACTGCTGCTACGACAGGGCTGCACATTGCACTTTGGCAGGAGGATCCGTGTGGGAAGCCCAGGAGTGAACAGCCCAAGCCCTGAAAACCTTCACACAAATGCAGAGCTTGTCAAGTCTCCTCAGGGGAGGTGGAAATTTTTAGCCATTGGAATGGTATCTGTTTTCTTTTACAGAGCCTCTGGTTAGTCCAGAGTTTATTTATACAAAGTCCCACATGTAAATGCTATGGGTTTTACATAAAAATGTAATAAAGAGGGTCACAAACCTGCTAATGGTGCAGTGCTGGGTAATGATTAACTGAAAAGCCAAAGTAAATTAATAAATTATTTGTTAGGCTAGAAAAATAATCTTCTTTTGAAACATAAAGGATGATGTATGAACCCTCACAAACAGCAACAGAAACATCAGGCTTGTTCTCTGACAGCTGGGACTGTTCTCTCTTACATACCATGAGGAACTAATGGTTTTCCAAAAATAAATGCTTACTGTGATCTTAAGTGACAAATATGTCGCTTTTGAGGGTGATAAAAGTCCTCAGCTTTTCAGGGCTCTTGTATCTGATTCAGTAATGACCTGCTTGTGCCTTTCAAAGGATAAATATAGCATAAAAATCAATACTGAGATACAGAAATTCTTGGTAGCTTTCCCATTATTGATTAAACTTTCAGAATTTAAGGCAATGAAACATTTACTACTTTTTCAAACTTTTTTTTTCCTCTGAAAGATTCTTACTCCAGTTTTGCCATCCTGTCCTTACATTTACTGGTTTCACTTTGCTTCAGGCACTCTGTATTTCAAAGAGCCAGTGATGTGAGATTCACACCAAAATTTCCCCTACTTCTATTTGATCTGTCTATTTTTACCAGGTCTCCTGAAAGGACTTAAGAGGCCGCTGCACAGGATTTGCATATTCATTGTTCCCATTCATCAAGGAACTCAGACCTCCCATCCCTCCTGGGGAGAAGGATGAAGCACGGAAATTGTTCAAAGCTGATTTTTTTATTCTGGAAACACACACCTACTTCTTTCTCACTGATAATGTTAAAATACAGTTAAAATTCTTTTCTGAATAAAGGCATTTCCCTGGATCAGAGCTATTACATCCAGCACTTTGTCCTGGGTATAGATATATATATATAATTTTTTTTTTTTTTGACTGTCCTCAAATTAAAAACGCACTGTCAGGGAAAACTAAAATCCTTTCCTGTCCTTCAGCTTTCAGATGGGAAAAGCACACGATGAAATACAACAGAAATAATGACTAGACATCTTTTTATTTACAGATATTTATGTTAAATCATTATTAAATTATAAATAAAATATTGATAAACTATTCCTTTATAGGTTTTTTTTAAATGAGGTTCCTAAGCTATCAAATGACATCGATAGTTTAATTTAGTTGCAAAATCAAATTTCAAATAGAGATGCAGTAGCAGATACCAACAAATAGATGCCTTTGCTTTAAACTCCAGCTTCATTCCATACAAAAGATGCATCAATGTTTTAGTGCTGAGGGAAAGGAACTTACAAATTGTCAGGAAATCTTTGATGTATCTTGTAGAATTTAAAGTCATGGAATCATAGAATGGTTTAGGTTGGAAGGGGCCTTAAAGGTCACCCATTTCCAGCCCCCTGCCCTGGCAGGGATGCCACTCACTATCCCAGGCTGCTCAGAGCCCCATCCAGCCTGGCCTTGGACACTTCCAGGGATCCAGGGGCATCCACAGCTTCTCTGGGAAGCCAGTACCTCACCACCCTCACTGTGAAGAACTTCCTAAAATCTGCTCTAATCCTGCCTTTTTCCATTTTAAAATCATTGCCCTTTTTCCTGTTGCTCTGTCCCCATATTGAGAAGTTCCTGCCCCTCCAATCCATAAACCCACTTAAGATATGCCACACTGGAGTCTCCCTGTCCTTTTCTTCTCTAGGCTGAAAAGCCAGTAACTTTCTTCCTCTTAAAATCAAAGTAAAACTCTTTCTGTGTTGCAGTTACTGAGAGCACAACAAGAAAATGTTTTCCCTGAGAATAGGAAAAAATGCAGAATTTATAGTGTTGTTTGAGGCTCGTGCTTGGGCAGGAGCAGGGTAAACCCTGTGTGCACCACTGTTGTGGGAGGTTCATGTCAGGCAGAAGGGATGACTGGAGTGAGGGATTGGCAGCTTCTTCTTCATTTCAGTCACCAGACCATCATCATCCTCCCAACCAGCAGCCCTCAACTCTGCTTTGCCAACACAGCTGATGGGAAGGGTGGAAGGGGGTGTACACTCACTCTCACCAGTGAGGCCCCTGCAGCCTGCTCTCCTCAGCCTGCTGAAACCTGTGGGATGGCTGGACACTGGTGCCAGGCAGTGGGAAGTGCCACCAGGGACTCCCTGCTCAGGAGCCCCCAGTCCTGGCAGCCAGGAGCTCCCCAGTGCTGCACAAAAGCCACACAGCAGGTCTTGTGCCTGTGGCCACTGCACGGGATTTTCTGGGAGCAGTTACCAAACCCTCCAGTGGGTTGTCTTCTATTTCCACTCTCTGCAATTAATCTATCGTTCAGTGTGCTGGGTTACAGCGAGGGGATTAACCAGACAATGGCTTCTACCCCACTGCATTATTTATTATTACTATTATTATTCCTGATGAACTCTCAATGGTGCTGGTTTCCAGCAGCTGCCCAGGGCACACACAGCTGCAGGCAGGGTGTTATACGGGAAAGAGGCAAAGCCTGGGCAGGACAGCGTTTCTTTATCCTCACAAAGGGATTCAGCTGTGGTAGCTACCCCCAGCCCAAGGGGCTCTGCCAATGGCCCACAATGGCTCAACGGGCCCAGTGGGCAGCTGTAAGCACCTAGGCCACCAAGGAATCCCCAAAATATCCTGTGACTTGTAGAAATACATCATCCCATTGTGAAATTCCCTGCCCTGGGGGAGATACTGAACCTTCCTGCCTGAATCTGACCACATATAATCTGGGTGCCCTGGGGACTTGGGACAGCCACAGCCATTGGACAGATCCGGAGGAGAGCCCAAACTTCAATAGGAGGACCAGTCCTTCCACAGGATCACTGCTTTCAACAAACCTGCAAACATTGCTTCACCAGGAGTGCAACCACTGCTTAATCAGACTGTGACCACCACCCTCACCCTGATCAACAGGGTGCCAGGCTGTACTCTGACTTTATGGGTTTAAACCAGCTCTTCTGTATCATTGCATTTATTGTAATTCTATTATATTACAATGCTGACCTGAAATCTCTCTCAAGGTATTTGTGTGGGGTCCATTTCTTCTGCTGGTTTACTCTCAAAACAGCACATTTAGTTATGGAAAGGAGAAAAAAAGATGTCCTTGGGCACTGCCAAAACAGCCAAACTGCTCCTACTATTGAAGGAAATAAGGAAAACACATCCTGTCTTGACCATGATTCATAGTCTTGGTAACTACTGGGGTAAACATTTCATTAGATCTGCTCATGGCCCAGTCAAAACCCAGGCATGTCCCCACATCCCCAGAACTTCCTCACTCAGTCCTACTTTCTCTAATGAAGTTTCAGTGTTTGAAAATGAGCAAAGAATTATTCAGACATAAATTTGGTTACTCATGAGCAAAGAAGACCTGAGCAAACACCAAAGACATTTAGCGACCCAATCAACAGCCCACTACAAAATATTTATCCTGAAGGAGCTAAGAAAACATCACTTGAGTGATTTTAAATGACTATTCAGGGCTTGGAATAGAAATGTTCTCAATAAAAGTTTTTTCTAACCAGCAATTAAATTCTGAGGTTTTAACTGCCTTTGGGGTATTTTAGACAAACTTTGCTCATTAGCCCCATCAGGAGCAGCAGGAAGAGAATGAAGGTTATTTTGAAACCAAAATGATCATGCAGGGAAAAGCACACTGACTCAAAACTTAATCTGGAGCTGATGGTTCATCACAGTTAGTAGGTAATAGATCAGTGACAGAATATAAATAATACAAGTCCCACCATGCAGCCTGGAAAGCACAATAATTGCTAGGAGTTTATGTATTCATCCACCTACTCACATTTGGATTTTAGAATAATTTGTGAGCTTCTTGCATTCCAATAACAAACTGCTGTGTTCACTTTTCTGTGTCCCCACCAGAAAAAAAAATCTAACTACAATTTTTCAATGATTCATCATGTTACAGATCAAATCCTAAAAAGCAGAAAATACCATTTAATTTTAAAAGGGAGTCAAAAATAAAAATCACCTATTTGACATATTACAGCTGTATGAAGCACTCTAACGTAAGATTTTCTTTCAACACTTTACAAAGGAAGGCAATGGAAAAATAATAAACTTCAAGTAGAAAAATCCCAACATACTCACAAATACATCACAGAGAAAAAGAAAAGGTACATAAGGAGAAGATAATGCCTTGAAACCCAGCAGACCTTCTATGTGAGAGCTGTCTTCTAAAGTCCAATTAGAGGACATAAACATGCTGTCAACTCCAACAACACAAACAATACATGATTTGAAATATAGAATTATATAAATCTTCTCCTTGAAGCTTGAGAAGAGGTGAAAAGTAGAAACTATAAAATACTTACAGATACACATAACTATACCTGCAACTGGTATCTTTAATCCAGAACTGTAAACACTGCGAAACTCATATTAAAATAATTAAAGTTAACAATGGTAATCCCCTTAGGTGGAAAAGTGATACCTTGGGAAGGAGAAAGTGGAAAAGCAAAAAAATAATTGTCTGGGAAGCCAGTTGTAGTCCCCTGGAAGAAGGGATTAAAGTCTTTATCCTGTCTGTGTTCCTTGGGATATGCACCTACCTCATTTGCTAAATGCATCATCTCTGGGGCAGTGGTGAGACCTCATGACTTTCCTCACCAATTAAAGGTTGGCAGTAACAGAGGAGCTGGTGGCAGTGAAAAACTTCCACCCCCAACCCTCTGGGACAATCAATTTATTAATTAAGAGCTTTACCTTCCACCACAGAACCGCAGCTGTATCACTGAAACCTGCTTGGGGTACAGCTGTAAAGAATGAACTGCCACAGGCTGTGACTCATTTATTGATCATCCAGGAGTGCCACCAGGGCTTTTCCTAATGCATAAAACAAAGAGCAACAGGGTTTGCTATTGCCAAAGGAATGAGCAGTAATCAGGAGCAAAGCATGTACCAGGTGAAGGAGTATGGGAGAACAGGGAAGTTCATCTTTCCTATAAGACTGGGTACAGTAATATCCTGAGAACACTGATCCTGGCCATAGGAGGGAACAAATAGAGACAGGTCTTCTGTTTTGTGACCTTTTCCAGATGTATCCTCAGTGATGGCACTTTGACTGGAGTTAATCCTGAAAAATCTGGTCTTCAGCTATTGGGCTGCCCCAAAGAAATTCCTCTTTGCTTGACAACAACTCCTCAGCTCCTTCCTGGGGAAAGCAGCAAGCAGCAGCTGCTGCAAAAGGCAGAGCCTTTCCCTTTCTTATTTCTTAGAATCATCAGAATTTATTGGCAAAGACAAACACAAAAAAGCTGTAGATAAAAAGATTAGGCCACATAAAAAATATTTCTGTTTGTCCTTCCTCCAGGATCACAGAAAGGAAAACAAACATATTTGGGATAAGAGGAGGAAAATGTCCCCTTGGATGTACAGCACACAGCCTGCCTTCTGCTCCAGCTGTGGCTTTGGGGCAGGGCAAGGAGAGAACAAAGCTCTCCAGAGCAGAATGCACAGGGGGCTGCAGCCACCATTGTGGAGGCAAGAGTCATTGATGGAAAAAGAGGGAAACTAATAAAAGTTGTCTGTCCTTTTGAGATCGGAGTTACAGCTCCACTTGTGGAGGAGTCAGGAGTGAGGGGGTTTGAGCACGAGATGGAGGAGAGCTTCTCTCGCATTTTTTGTGAGGTGGTTCAGACAACAAAGGAAACATAACCCAGAGGGAAAGCAAATCTGTTGAACGCTACACACCAGTGTCTTGATGACAAGATATAGAAGCAAACATCCAAAAACCCAGCTTCATTTTGCCAGAAAGCTGTAACTGGGAGTCAGTTAAGTGAGAACAGGGAAAATAAAGCAATGGCTCTGAAAAGGAGGCAGAAGGGAGGAGGAAGTGAAATGGAAGTGATGAAAGCACCACCTCCACTTTCTAGCCATTAATGATACCCAGCTGTTTTTCACCACTGAGAATATTACTTTCCTCCCTCTGAAAGTTAAGCTAATGCATTCTATCAAACAGGAAAGAATTTGAAGTGACTAATATCCCCTCTTGTGCAGAGAGGTTTTGGTATGGTGCTTTCATCCTTCTTCCTACTCTATCAGCAGAGTAGCAGAGAAAGCCATATTGAGTAGCTTTACACAATTAATGCAATTTGAGCACTGGCATTTACATTGAAATCCTTTTGCCAAGATTTAATTTTAAAAGTTGGTGGCTTCCTTTTACATACTGAATGAAATAAATTTTAATTAAAACTTATGTAGTGCTTTAAGTCCACTTCCATTACATAATTTATTTGATACATTTGATAAACCTGTGCAATTACAGCACTCTGGATTTTTAAATTGGCTTTGTTTTTGTCAAAGACCCTGGCAGGTTTCTTCAAGCTGACATGATGTGAATGGCTGAGTGGGAGCTGCCTGTGGCTGCCCTCCTGGCTAGGGACCTGGTCTTTGATCAGACTGCACCTATCTGTTTAGGCCCTGCTGTTTAAGAGTGACAACCCTGAGCAAAAGAATTCTGGTGTGACCCCAGGTGAATTATTCAGTCCTATTGGAAGCCTAGAGCCCTGATGCCTTTGAAGGTCTAAAATCATTACTCAAAGAACCTGAAGTCCTCCCAAAGTGCAGCTTGTGGTGCACACTGGGCATGAGTTTAGGGCCAGCTGCTGGTCCCACTGCTCTTAATCCTATTTGGAGTCATTTAAACAGGGTGTGCCCATATCAAAACAGTCAGTGAATGAAGAAAAATGAGTGAAGGAAGGTGGGTGAATGGATCCAGGATGATGCCAGTTTGTTGCCTAACAAATCCAGCCACAGGACACTGACACAAGGCCAGTGGTGTTTGCCCACCTACTGGTGATGGTGTTAAACACTCTGCTGTATCCATCCAACAAGGACCTACACAGGGACAAAGTGTAATCTCACCACACATCCTCTGCCCAAAAAGATGGCCCAGATGTAATTGACAGCATGAATCTGCTTGGTTATGTGATGCACAAGGGTAAGAGAGCAAGACTTAGTGTGCTGCCTGCACATGGCTTGCTTTGTGAACAAACAAAGGACTTGTGTTTGTCAAACTGCCAAGTGAGCGCCTTTAATTATAACTGAATTGAGCTTTCTTGAGAAATTAACACAGTCAACAAGTGTCTTTTCTTAAATTATAAACAGATGGTACTTTTCAGCAAAGGCAAAACATGATTAAGAAAGCTCCTCTGTTCAGAAAATACAATTTGTGCTTTAAACTTTTAATCAATCAAAAGCTTCAGATTCAAAGCAGAATTTACCATAACCATGTGGACATGTTTTGTTTTGTTTTGCTTATATTGCAGTTTATTAATTGCACAATTATTTACTATTTCAAGCCTCTTGTGGCATTAACTGAATGTTAACCCAGGTGGCATTAGCAAATGATGAAGATGTCAAAGAAGCAAAATGAATATAGGCTTGTTGAAAATGAACATAATATCATAATAAATATCTATGCAAATTACTTCTGTGTATTAAATATGTACTGCTAAATTATAAGCCCCACACATGGGGACAGGAAAGTAGTTACTTGACTGATCAATCAGTATTTTCATATTTACAGTCTGGACCATATTTCCTTAACATCTTCTCTGGTAAGAAAATGACAGTGGTGACAAATATAGTTTTTGTTCTTTGGAAAAATTTCCACCATGTGGAACGCAACTCAAACTCAATGTAAGGGCAAAGGGGACTGAGGAATTGATTGATCTTACCTGTGCACACACTCAAAATGAAGAGATTCTGTCACAGGGGGCTTTTGTGAACTCTCACCGTTCATTCTTTTCTTGCACGATTTGGAATTTTGTCTTCACTGAAGAAAGATTAGTTTTGAATAGACTCTATTTGTTTTTATTTGTTTAAATTAGAAGCATTATGTGACTTACCCTGAAAAATGAGCTGTTGAAATTGCTCTGATAACAGCCTGGTTTAGTTCAAGCTCAAGATGCCAAGGGGAGCTCTGCAAAAGCCTTTCTAAATGCAGAGAAATGAGATAGCAGTAGAGCAATTTTGTGATGCTGATTTGTGATACAGAGGGTTTAGATCAGCCCCCACCCCAATGCCCAAAAAGCCAGTGAGAGCACAGCAGTGCCATTATGTGTGGGGTGTGCAGACACCATGCCAGCAGCCCAGCAGAGCATCCTTCTGCCCATGGGCATCACAGCTCTGCTGGCCAGGGGCCACCGTGTGGGCCTGGCTTCAGCACTGAGCCTGGAAAATATTGGAGTATTTGAAATGCAGCGTTATACAAATGCAGTGCTTCAAACATTTTTTTTCACTCCCAAATGCTGTTTTCCAGTAGCAGTACTCTGTTCTTGACATGATGTAAGCCAAACCTATCAAAAATCCATGAGATACTACCCTGAACCCCAACAAACATTCAGTGTGTGGACTTTGGCAGACCTCTTGTTTAGCTCTTGCCTCTGTACAGTGTTTCTGTTGGGCTGGAGCTACACAGCCATCCAGCAAGAGAAGGGATACATGATGCTCCTGCTCTGAAACAGGAATGCTTTAACTGACACCATGTCCAGACAGAGTGATGGAGTAGATAAGCAAACCCAAAATAATAAACCAACAACTGCTAGAAGCCTTCTGAACGTGTCTGTTATATTTGCAGTGCCAGAAGACGAGAGAGAGGCACCTTGGAGGTGTGTCTGCAAAGGTTGTGGCTTTGTAATTTCAGTCCCATGTCTTATGCTCTACAAAACTGCTAACTTCAAAGTAAAAGAGAAACAAGACATCCATGGATCTTACATCCATTTTCTTCATTATGGAACATCAGTCTTTTCAAATTCTAGGCAGTGTCCAAAATGAAATACTCATCGAAAGGAATTACTGATTAACTTTAATGAATATGGACTACGAGGTGAGTGTGTAACCTTGGTGCTGGAAATTCCTGTCTTTTAGGTGAAAATTCATAATATGAACAATCTTAAGGGAATATCTGTAAACAAGAATTACCACACCACTTTTTTTTAAATTTTATTATGAAATACCTCACTGTCTTTCCTCCCAAGTGTTTAGTACCACACTTTAAGTGCAAACTAGTTTGGCAGTACTGATCTACAGTGTGTAAGTGAGCTGCCCGCATGCTGATGTTATCTTTGTTTCTATTGTAAGGTAGTACAGCTGTGACTCATGTTTCTGCATAAATATTTAAATTATGATTTCAACATTTTCATTTTGACAATACCGTCCCAGATGATGCTGTGATAGTTTCAACAGATTTTGAAAAGCAAGTGGGAATAACTGATAGTCTTTCTTTAATGAAGCTATAATGAACTCTTCCAACAATTTCAGATATATCAGGGATACTCTGTAAACCAGTGTCATCCTACTGTTATGACCTTTAATTATCCTGTTGCTTGTTATAGTGATCTACTATCGTGTTACACTCTGTTCTGAACTGCTAAAATTCAGGTATGTTTTTTTCTACCTTTCCTAAGTGCTTACCTCAATACAGCGTAGCTCATCTGCACATCAAATGTGACTCAGTATTTCACATCCTCATGAATAAGCAAATAGCCTATTTCAAGATTAGCAAATAAAATCTTTCAGCACAATTATGTTTAATTTCATTTAATCATTAGTTATATTAACATGAATTGTGCTTAGCATTTCTCAATGTTACTTAACATTTCAAAGTTTGACAAACCCTGCCTTGTGTGCACTTGTTTGTTGGTGTGATATCAGAAGTCTGGTAAGAGCCAAAGTAATGATGGCATGGTCCCAAATGTGTTGCTGGGTATGGCAGCCCCTGACTTGAGCTGGAAGTTTATCAGTGAGCTGAAATCCGAAGTGGGACAAGGTGTAATTTGTTTTCTTTAAGGTTTATATATTAGAGTCACAGGATAGAGGCATCACATTGCACTTGAAGTGGTCTGCACCTTTTAGAGGACTAGAGTCCACATGAAAATAGCTTGTGTTGGTGATACATACCTATTTCCTGGTGGAGAGACTTAAAAATACGTCTAGAAGTTTAGCTGAGAACGATATTATAGCTACCATCTTGTATTTTGCTTCACAGTGACAACATGATTCTTGCATGTTCCAGATTCTCCCGTTTTCCTCCTTTTCCTTAAAAAAACCCCAAAAATGGAGAATATCTGATGCCTCCAGTATTTCTATTGTGAGATCTCTAAAAGCATTTTATTTTGTTAAAGCACTTTCTTCTGCTGAAGAGTCACTTCTTCAGAACTGTACAACTGAAGAATCAGTTGCCCTTGAGAAATCAAGGTTGAAAAGCTGCACTGGTACATTCATTTCCCGAAAAATGCTGTCTACAGAAGACTTGGATTTAGATTCTAGTTATAAGCTGATAGAGATTGAAGCAGTTTACATAGTTTTTCAAGTAACCTTCCTTTATATTGGTGCAGCACTCAGCTTTAGTGTTTGTGGTGAAAGTGATTTTAATACTGAAATATCATGCAGGGAAGGGAATTAATATTTGTGTTATGTATCCTGTCAACTGACTCCTGGTGTTGAAGACTGAGTAGTAATAACAAAGGGATTTCTGTGCTCATAAAAGCTAAAGGCAAAGAGTTCATGGATCTGTATCACAAATAAGCTCTGTGGCAATATTTTAGCAATGGCTCCACCTGCAAGACAACCTATGCAAGAAGAAGGGATAGGAGTGAAAGCTTAGCAAAAATAAGTAGCTGAAGTGATATACCCCCAACTCCTGAAGCTGTTTATGAAGTAGCAAAGGAAATGTGGGTGCTGTTGAGCATGTTAACTCATCCTCCTGCCAAAACAAACAGAATACGACTGGCTTTAGTGGTGGGAGGGGAAATGCTTGATCTAGACAGTGACAAGTGATGGCCAGCGCCAGCCTGTCTGTTTTCTAGTTGCACAGGACCTAGGAGCTGTGTCAGGTGATCAGGAAGCTAGAGCTGCTGGATCCTCGTTCTCGGAGTGCCCCTGCAGAACTGAAAAGGAACAGTGTGGGAGATCCTTCCAGCTGAAGTGGATGTACTTTGAAGGATAGTCAGAGAAGGAACTCCTAGACCAGCAGCCTCAGCAGATCTGAAGAAAAAAAAAACACTACAGAAAATAAAATTAATTATTCCCAAACTCCTGTCTTCCCATTACAAAAACTTAAGGAAGCCATACTTTAGTTTAAATTGCTAACTGCAATTTAACTGTGATGTCTTTGGAAACACATTATCTCATGTTTGCCTTCTAGGCTCCTTTGAACCACCTGGTGGTGTAAGTCCCTATTAAAAATAGGGTGTTAGGTTAAAGCAATCAAGGATCTGAAAAAGAGTAATTTTATTTAAACTCCCACTGCAGCTGCTTAAGAGAATATCTCCCAGGACTAAACCAAGCAAGATAACCAGCCCACACAGTCAGGCTGACTCTTCCAAAGCAAATACATACACACGGTAACACAGTAAGACTGCCAGCGGAAGAATGTTGAAATACAACAGTGGGTGAAAGCTGGTTCATACAAACTGAACTGGTTTTGTCCAAATAAACCAGCATGGACTTTCCCCCAGCCTTTGTTCTGAGCTGGCTCAAGCCTTCAGCCTGTGCTGGGGTTGAGCTGAGGCTGATCTAACCAGCCCCACAGATGGACCAAGGCAGGAGGCACCTCTGTCTGGGACAGCCCTCTGCTCAGAGCAGGGTCAGTGAGATCAGGACCGTGTCCCACCAGGTTTTGAGTATCTTGGAAGGAGATCCCACCTTTCTGATCAACCTGCTCCCTGTGACCACCCTCAGAGTTTTGCTTTGTTTGAATGAGGTTTCCTGCTCACTTGTGTCCTTTGTCTCTTGTTCTGTCACTGAGCACCATTGAGAAGAGTCTGGCTTTTAGTCCTTGTGTCAGGAATTTGTATCTGAGCCCTCTCCAAGTTGAATATGCCCAGGTGCCTCAACATCTCACCCATGACAAATGCTCTAACACTTTATCTCTTTGGCTACAGGTCTCCCTCTGTTGTGTCTGTGTGTCTCTCAATGTGGCAACCTCAGAGCAGGATGCAGCACTCCAGGTTTCACAGAATCATGGAACGTTTTGGGCTGGAAGGGATCTTAAAGATGATGATAAAGATCTTCCAGCTGCTCTGCCATGGGCAGGGGCATTTTCCACTAGACCAGATTGCTCAAAGCCCCATCCAACCTGGCACTGAACATTTCCAGGGGGGAGGCATCCACAGCTTCTGTGGGCAACAGGTGTGAGTGAGCAGGGCTGGCTGAAGGATCACCTCCCCTGACCTGCTGCTCTGCTGACCCAGCCTAAGGGGCTGTTTGCCTTCTTTGTGCAGTTGCTGGAAACAAAGGTTCAACTTGGTGTCCATCAGGAATGCCCTGGACCTGTTCTGCAGAGCTGCTTGCCAGCAGGTTGGTCCCTGGCCTGTCCCAGGGTAGGGGTTTGCCCCTCCTGGTGTGGGACTTGGCATTTCCCCTAGCAGAGCTCTGGCAGGTCCCTGCCAGCCCACTTCTCCAGCCTGTAGAGATCCCTCAGGACAGCACTGGGCCCTCTGGACAAATCACTGCAGCAATGCCCCGTGCCATTTCCCAGCTTTAAAGGGCTGCTACTCATTTGCTCATCTTTATCTCCATGACTGATGAGTACTACTTCCACAAATTCCAGTAATTTATATATAATATATATAGTAATTAGAAAAACATATATGGATATACAGCAATCATACTGGGCCCAGCTACAGCTCATAATGGAACAGCATTCCAATAGCTGATACAGATCTAGGGCTCTTTAGATGGACAGATTAGAGCCTGGATGCTGACATGGATATTAAGAAGCTTGCTTATACTGCACAGAGATCCAGTAACACACATTGTATTAGCTTTTGCTGAAAAAAAAATATTTATAAGCTTCTGAAACTAATTAAATTAATAAAATTCTAATGTCATCATATTCCAGCTTGATGAGTCATGAAATTTGAGTACATTCTTGTGCAGGGCAGCTAAGGGCAAAGTTGCAATTCTGCCATGTGAAAGGAAGACACTGGAGTCTCATGAGCAGAGAGAGAAGCCTGATATTGAGTGATAAGGTGTTACCACAGGTTTGTGTCCTGATGTGAAATTTAAATGTATTCTTGTTTCCAGGGTGTGTGTCAGCGTGTGTCTTGTTTCTGACACACACAACTCCATATAGGACACTAGGGATTTGTAAGGACTACAGATGAAGGCCATGTCCTTGGATCATCATGGAGCACTGGATGTGTAGAAGGCAGCTGGAGGCCACAAAAAGACAGAATAAGAATCCAGCAGGTGCACTCCTTAAATGTACCCATCAGATACACCCCATGTTCCTTTCTTAAAATGACAGAGGCACCTTCTGCTCCAAGCCACTCCCCCAGCAATGTTTGCTATTTCATGTACATTTTTTCCCCACAGCTCACAAAGGCTTTTGAATCTGTAGCAATTGCCAGACTATGGTATAAGACCAAAACCTGTTTGGTGTATTGGTCCCACCCCACCTTTGCACCAAACCTGTACTACGACCATGTTCCTTCCTGTCATTGTACTTGTGTTTTCCTGCTTTTTCCTGAACATGGAGGGACTTGAGGAAATGTGATTTCTAATCCAGTCCTCAAGTCCTTGCATCACTGAAGCAGAATGCAGAAGTGCATATATTTCACCTGTACATCTGAGCAACTTAAAAAGCATGTCTCAGAGAGGCTGCTTTACTGCTTTATATACATGAGCAGTGCATACTCATGCCTCACGTAAAAATACCAGTGACAGTATGTCTGAAAGATGATGTGCAAGAACAAACCGACACCCGACATCAACTCATTTATGGTACTTTAATACCAAGTTAATGCATTTCTCAATTAAGAATTTATAAACTTGTAATTTATAAAAAAAAAAAAAAATAAATCACAGCTTCACAAAAAGCTAACTTTAACAGTTTGTCCCCTCCCCGCCAACAAGCAGTTTACAATATATTTCAACTATGTTGGTAGAAAGTTAACAGTGATGTGAAACTCTTAAAAAAATTTGCAACAGCAATTGAAAATAAAATAGTGATTCTTACTCAGTGAAAAATTAATAGGAATTGCGTTTCCCAGTAAAAGGTAAGTCAGAAAAGCAGCAAAAATTCCCTCTCCTACTTGTTAGATACAAGCTTTCCCCTACCACATTTACCATGGGCAAAGGCAACACTTCAGCATTATTTGTTCCCAGGTTCAGCACTTCAGTGGTTTTGGCAAGACTCAGAGGTCATATTCACAAGTCCAGAGTTTGAGGTGTGTGCTGTCCCTGCTTCCTGCGCTTCACAGGCTGCTCCACTCCTCTTCCTCAGGGTACAGTGGGATCAGAAACAGCTCAGAGTGAAGGTAAGGAGTATGAAATTTTTTCTATGGGATCATGTTCTTTTTTTCACTTTTCACCTCTCCAAAACAAACTGGAAATGCCAGAAATTATGGCTGTCACACTTTACATGTGAGTATTTACAGGAGACAGGAGAGACAGCATTTGAATGATGCTATTATGTTTTCACTTGAGTACAAAATCCCTTCTCTCTGGTGAAGTTATACATGCAACCACAGGACGAAAAATGTTCCTTCTCTATCTTCTAAGTTAAAAGTCACATTTTCAAAAGTCATTGCACTTGACAATAAAAAGGCAATTAATATGCATTTGATATTAAATATATTGTACAGACCTGAACTTCTGTGCAATTCACTGCTTCAGACATATATAACATCCTTTTAAAAACTAAGTCTCTAATCAAAGAAAAACTTTGTTAAAGACAAAAATCTTTAAGAACAAATGCACACAAAAAGCCTCTCCCTTTAATTCCTAGTGCATTTAAACACATCTTTGAAATTCTCTGTGTTGTTCCCACATTTAACCTTGCTGCCATTCCATACTGATCTAACATCATTACACAAGAACACCTTTTCCTTGACCTAACCAATAAGGCTGGCATTTGGGATGCTGTTGATAGAAAAAGGAAAGCTGAAGATAAGGTTATTACCTCACTCCTTTCATGTGGAAAACAAAAGATTTCAAAGTGGATGTGATTAATTTGTCACCATTGTCTGTAAATTCCAGTGGCCCATTTCAGGTGCCAGTATTTACTCTACTGAGCCAGGGTTTTGGATTGTCCCAGCATATTTTGCAAGAATTTGCAATTAAAACTACGGACATGGAAAATGAAAGGGAGATTTTGGTCCCTGAGATATACTAAATGAAATCAAGAACTAAAGCACTGATACTTAGTTTGTAGTGGACCCTCTTTAATGAAAACTAAGTTAGCTTCAACTTTCTTAAGTTTAACAAATAGTCACTTAAGCAGGATGACAGGATATATGCAGTATTGGTCATGAAAAGACTGTACAGTGTAGTTTGAAGAGTTATCAGTTGCTGAGGACAAAGCAGTTGTCCTGTCAATAGCATGCTGCATCAAATTTGTCTTTCCAAGCTAGCACAAAACCACAAGATGAAACATGGCCTTAACCAAAACACTATTTTCTCTCATCTCTTTAGAGGTACAACTACTTTAGGACTTATTGTCATAAATACTTACGATGGGCCAAGTGACTACATGTGCCAGAGCCAAACCCAACTTTTTAACCTTGCAACTGAATACTTTGTGGATGACAGTAGCAAACTCCTCATTGCCAAACCAGTGGCAATGTGTGCTATGGTAATCCATCTTGGGCTAGTGTTTAAAAGGCTTGTACCAGGGAAGGTGTTTCAGACCAGTGGCAACTACAGTAAAACATCTTTGGCAACCATTGGCATATGAAAAGTAATTCACAGCAGCTGGAAGAATTGTAAGATGTTTATAAAATTCCATAGTGATTCATTAACTTTCTGAAGTGTGTTGCACAAAGTACCAAACTCCTGAAAAACACAGTTAAACATCTGCTATCATTACCTCAGAGACTGAAGGTTTTTCTCATACCACTTTCTCAGACAAAGCTAGGGCCTGTGAAATTTTAGAGGATGATGTGAGATAGTCCACACAAAGGTTTCCAGTGCATTTGAAGTTGATTTGGGTAAGGGAACAGAGTAATGAAGGGCTCAAGACTGAATTTTCAGTGCACCGGGAAGTTACGCAGGGACAGGTGACAGATGGATTCATGAATAGATTAAACCACAAAGGTAGTATAATCACGGTGGTGGTGGAATCTCTTCAGACAACAAAACAAACCGAAACAAAAAAAATCAGCTGCATCCAGTGAGTCCATTAAGTAGCCTCATTTACCTTAAATAAAAAATGTGTGCATTAGGAACACAGAACTTATTCTAAAACATTAGTAACACTCTATAACACAGGTGAGCTGTAAGAGGAATTCTTACACCAACTTTTGTTTTCAACTACTGCAATTATAAATTAGATGTGTCTTGTGACACCAGATAAGCCAGCTCTGAAGTCTGTGGGATGTGCACAGCAGGGGAGCAGAGACCACACTACTAAGGTGGGTAAATTTTTAACAAGTAGAAGAATTGAAAGAAGATAATTTAAGCTTATTTTCTTCTAAATATGAGCTCAACTTTCAGAAATTTGGAAAATACTATTGAAACTATCTTGCAGAACTGCACAGTGATCCCTATATATATATATGCAATATGACAGTAACAGTCACAACACAAGAAGCTAAAAACAAAAAGTAGAATCCAAAAAATACCACAGAGGGTATTTAAACAGGTAGAATATGGTTTTGCTATTAGCACTGATGTCTCAGCCTGTGAGAATAAAAATAACTTTATACCCCAGATGCCACATAAGACCCCACATATAGCTAATCCCCACTATATCTCACTTGAGAGATGCCAATTTAAGCCTACAAAAGCAGCTATTTAAGTTTGAGTCTAATAGAATATAGGATCAGTTTCAGTTAGCTCCTATCCACCCCCAGAGGGGAAAAAAAAAAAAAGGTACAGCCATGTAATATATTGAAATCTCTCTGATGTCTACTTTCAAAGCACATGTGAAAAAAACAGCATAAGGACTTCAGTTGTTATACACAGCTTGCTTCAACAGTGAAATAATACCATCCATTTCTCTCCAGGAGAGAAAAATGAGGATCATAAAATAAAGTACAAATAATTGGCCTGATTTTGATGCAATTATGAAATGGCATAATTAAATAGAGTATTGTTCGGTCATCAGATGCCACATGAAAAGGCAGCTTAGCAGTTCTGTAAATGGGATTTTGCTACGCTAGTGTTCTCTATTCTGGCACAGCAGATTTTTTCCTTCACATTTCAGTAGCTGTAAAATCCTGGTCCTACCCTAAAGAGAAGTGTTCAACATCAGCACTGTTGCCATGCAAGACTTACTGCTGTTTCAGCACATGAAGGATGAATTCAATCCTTCCTAAATTTAATCCTCAAACCTACAACTCTGATGACTGCATTGGAGTTACAGTGCTTCACTAGAAGATAAAATGTAACAAATCAATTAAATGGAATTTCTGCACTGAATTAGGGAAAACCGGGTCAACAAGTTCTAGCTTTTAAAAACAAAAGGATATTTACCAGAGCAAGTGTCTAAGGGGGCAGCAGCCATGCTCCATTGACAATGCAAATTCTGTATCTCATGTCCTACACTAACGCACAGCTAGGCAAAACTACAACCTGTACGTAACATCACCATTGCTGTTCCTTTTGAGACCTCATCACTCTTAAAACAAAGAACAGGAAATTTCTCACAGCTTCTCTTCCCAAGCTTACCATGTAAATAGTAATGCAATATATTAATATATAAAGTAATTATACTGGTATGTGTAACAACTATAGACATAGTAACAGTAACCATATTGATAGTCACTGGCATCTGAAAACAAGGTCAAAAATGGGTTCTAAAGGCCACAGTGAGTTGAGATGAATATGTTTACCAGTTATGGGTCAGAAAGGCACTGACAAGCTTAAAGAAAGGAGAAAAATAATTTTTTTTCTTATGAGTTCCAGCAAGTTTAGTATGAGTGCAAGTTTAATATGCAGGTTACTGATTGTTTTTAAAAAGCAATCCCAGAATTTAAGTTGCTTATTTGCTCATTTATCATTGATTTTCCATATTATTTTAGGTACTCACTACATGGTGAAGCACCTGACCTGGAATTTATATTCATGTTACTTTATTCAGCTTGTTAAAAATTTACCCACTTATTCACAGCTGGTTTTATTTTATTCTTCATAATATAGAGCTTTCTCACTCTCACAGATACATTCCAGAGTTAGTAAATCACCGTCAATCCATTTGTTCATTTTGACTTTTGCCTAGAACTTATTTAGTTTGATTTTAGTTCTCCTACAAGCTGTAACCATCTCTTCCATGCAAGGAAAAGTATAATTGAATAGTTAATTCATGCTGAATGAATAGAAACAAAATACAAACGCATCACCACAGGAGCATGCTAGAGTCCTCAACTGTCTGTTTATTTAACATGCCCTGCCTATCCCTCCAAAACCAAAACAAAAAAAGAAAACTAAACAACCCCAAAATAGCTTACTAAGCAGCAACAATGCCTATACTGTAAAATACTTACTCTGGAATGAAATTCTGTGACAAGGAATAAATGACATCATCAAATAAACTTCCTTTTCTTACCGTAAGAATATCTTAATGAAACGTCTTACTTCCAGGCATAAGTAACTAACACTGTCATCTATATTTAAGAGTTTTCTTTTAAATTGTATATTAACAGGTTGAAGATGCATCTTCATTGCATATGCACACAGTCCCTTTCCTGTTTTGCAGCTAAGCCTTTTAGGGTCTCTCCTTTTTAGAAATTAATTCATTTATCCATCAAAAGCAAAGTACAAGAAGAATGTTTTATAGATTTAGTAGATGAAGATTTCTAACAATACAATAGTTTCAAGGGGTCCAGAAAAATTAAATGGGTGAATGAAGCCTTTCAGGGACAGAAGAAAAAGTTTTCACTTAATTTAAAAAAGATCCTCAAAATAATTAAAAATAATGCAAGAAGAAATACAGGATAAAGGATGGAACCTTATTCTGTCTGCCATGAACAGTGTAAAGCAGGCAAGGTGTAACTCTGCTAGGCTGCTCCAACCTGTGTCCCTTTTATAAACTGTGTGCAATCTGTGCAGACAAAGGGAGGGAGAGTCCAAGGTTTCACGTGCATCCAACAACCACAAATTGAATGGCACATGAGGATGGATTTAAGATGGCATTCCTTTGGTTCCCTGAGGTACATTATGCCTGATTCACACCCTTGAACGTTTGTGTGCATGAACAACAAAAAGCATCAGTCATTTTTGTGAGAAACAAACAGATGGAATACAAAAAACCCAAAACTTAAAATAGTGCAGATAGTTTTTAAAATGATCTAGTTCAAATAATAACTAACCTGAGATGTACCTTGATCCGATTAATATTACCATGCTACTCATAATAAAAATACCCAAAGGCAGATTACAGAAGATACTAATATCACCTGATGGCATCCAGGGGACGGTGTTTCCAGTCAGGCAAATCAAAAGAGAAATATATATATATAAATTGCAATATATGTGTTAAATATATATATGAAAAGAAAAAAGTAACAAATGTAGTGACATTTGCAGAAGAATTAAAAAAGTATTATGCATAAACCCTCTAATAATTCAAAATGGGTTCTCTCTGTATGAGTTCAAGTCCAAATTCCACTGTCAGTACTATCTAGATTGGCCACATTCCTAGTACTCTCCAATTCTAACCTAACCGTAAAGTATCAAAGAACTAAGGAAAATAACATTTTCCCCCAGGTGTTAGACCAGAAAATCACTAAAGTAAGTCTTGATAAACTTATCTCTTCACAAAAAACTGAAGAAAAAAAAAAATCTAGATTTATTTACTGCAAGGCTGAATTTTTTATCCTAGTAAAATAAGCTTCAGGTTAGATGTAAGGGTACTAAATCATAAAGGTCAATACTGAAGAGAATTGTATTGCTCATGTTAAGTTATCTGTTTCCTTTCCCAACAGCCCTGGCAGAATTGTTTGTAAACCAGTGTTAAATAAAATATTTAAACCAACATATAGGACGGCAAAAGGAAAATTTTAGCTTTCAAGAAGAAAGTGGCCATATGCAGCTGAAGGGCTTCAATTGTGGATTTTGGATTGTGGGGGAAGTTTAAATTTTGAGGATTGTTTACTTAATACTTTGCATTTTAATAGTTTTTCCAATAAAAGAGAAATTAAATGAAGCCCATAAATCATTGATGTGTTATATTGTTATTCAGGACTAAAAACTTATCTCGAAAGAGTACTAAAATAAAAGTTCAAATTATAAGTCACAGGCAGACTACAGGTTTAATTTAATTCATTAAATTACAGTGACAGATGAGAAAGCACTCTATCTCAGAAGAAAGATCTTGTTCAGTCCCACAAAAGGGTTTTTATATTTTCTGTATGTAAACAATAGGTCTGTGTAATTCTCTGTCTGTCTAATTTACTTCATGGTAACTCCTTGCTCTAACCCCCTATGGGTCAAATAGATTTTGATGTGGATATCAATTCCTTCTTCCTACACAGCAAATAATGAAGGCAAGACACAGCAAGCTAAACCACAGGATGGAACTTTTCTCCTTTGCAGCATGAGGTCATGGTATAAAGTTTACAAAGTGCCTGTGCTCTAAGCATTGTGCTGTATCTTGTCTGGCAGCTGAGATTTTTTCTCTTGCAAACCAGTGCCATTCTGCAAAACCTGCAGCTATTCAGGAGGATGACCCAGCTATCTGTTTTCCTGCTTTGTTTCCACAGTGGATTTAAGTACTGGCCTTTAAATCACTCTACTAGTCCAGAGATGGTATGAAGAAAAAAGGTCAACAAAAGCCAGATGAGCTACCTTGCTTAATTGGCTAATTAATATTACTTGACCTTCATTAAGTTTTGATTTACCATTTGAAGGACTGTCAGATGTCTCCCATTCCATAGACTTCATCACAGCTTTCTTCCACCTGGCATAGCGATATTCACTTTCTGAAATTAAGAAATCAGAAAACAGAAAAGCCTCACAATGCACAGGAATACAACCATAAGTATTTAAGAACCAGATACAGCAATATGAGTTTTTCACTCTTTTAAACAGCATCATTTGTTCGCACAGAGAAAGTAGTATAAAATTCTTTTCTGAATACAAAAATACACAGTTATGCATAGTAAGAAGAAATAAAATAAATTTTCATGTTCACCAGTAAGATTTACAAGCAGGACAAAATTAAGCAATTATGTAGAAACCCTTCCCTTCAAATGCTGTTTTGAAGTAGGGATTTTAGAAGTAGTTATAATCAAAATGGTAAGACAAAATTATGTACCAAAAATTAAGAAATAATTGAAAAGACAAAAAAGCATTTATCTTGCACAGGGATTAATTATGTCAAGTACATACTTTCCATCTCTACAAGCACTTAAGAAATGATGAGAAAGATAGATAGCTAAAAAGCAGTAATTAATGTAGGCTTTTTAAAGCCAAAAGAAGAGTACCAAGAACCAGTCCTGTCAACATCTGTGAAAAAAATCAGTTTGCAACTCAGATAACTTGAAAAGGTTTTACCCTCTGGGTTGATCTGTGGTTCAAATCGTTCACATGTCACTGCTGTAAAGTCTCCAGGATTCAGACTCCAAACTCCAACACCTTCTGCAGCTCCTGCTGCCATAGCAGCTCCTAAAGCTGTTGTTTCAGGCATTGACGGCTTTACTGAAGCAAAACAGAGAAGACCATAATGATTTTTAATGGAAGTCACCTTGATGACATCAGAACTAAAGACTGACATATCTATCAAGATACAGCAACAAAGCAAGCTGCCCAATTTGCTTTCAACAGCAATTACAAACTAATGTTGTTTTCAGCATTAAAAAGAAAGCAGGAGCTGTAAATTCATCTTACCTACTGGAATACAGAGAATGTCTGATTGGAGTTGCATGAGGATTTTGTTATTGGTCATTCCTCCATCTACTTGTAACTGACTTAGTGGAATCCCACAGTCCTTGTTCATGGCATCTAGAATCTTAAATAAGAATAATACATGTTACAATTTAATTGCACAGAAATCTCTGATACCCTCTGAGTGTAAAACACTGATACTACAGCATTTGCTGAAGAGGGTTAAGTAGATCATTCCTCTTCCCTATGTATTAAAAGACAAAACAGATGTAATAATAACACAGTTTTGTTTAATACAGCATGTGCATTCTCTTCATTATAGAAATCCTAATGTAGGTCACCTTTCTCCTCGGGTGCTCTAGGTGTAGTTTTTGCGCTACTTATGTGGTCTGAGAAGAATTTTAGAGAAAAGCTGATGAGAACATTTATCAAAGCTAACAAAGGAAGCAACAATAATAAATGGAGTCCTTCAGTTGATCATCCTTTGTCTAGATACCTTCTCTAATTTGATGGATTAAAGAACTGAAGAATTAAAACATTTGAACTAGCAACCTAGACTCTTCAATAAGAACTGAGGAATGTTGACATGTTTTGAAAGAGCAGTCTTTTCAAATATTTTCAATTAGTTGTTGAAAACTGAGAATTTAATATCAAACAAGACAGCAAAAATAAACTGTCAGTGTAATTTTTTGTAAAATTATGTTTCCTTCTTTTGGGCACAGTCTGTAGCTGAAAAGTGTTGAAGTGTTTGCAAGGGGTAATTAACTAAGATGGAGTATTTAATTCACCGATACCTCTCAATATGCTTTTTAGAGGGTTTCCTTAAAAACATAAGACTTGCCTCAAACCTTACTGGTTAACTGGGAACATTATGGCATTACCCCACAACCACCATTAAATACAGAATAGTGTTTTTTCTAGGGTTTTGTAAAAGCAGTCAGTTAAATGTCTCATTTACATTTTGTAAGGTTAGTGCACAATTTTTGTTGACAAGTTAGGCATTAACAACTACAGAATGATCTCCTCTGTAATTTTTCAGTGTATTTAAATAAAAAAGAGGTGTGTTTTTCTCAGCTTTAAATGACAAAGCAACACAGACCACAAAAAAAGACCAAAACTACAATGCATTCTGCCCAGTTCTGTAGCTCACAAAGTACCCAGTAATACAGTATTTACCAGGAAAATTCAACATGCTGTTTAAAAAAGAGTCAAAAAATTGTAGGCTTGCAAAACAGTGAAAACTACATGGAGATGAACTATCCAGGAGATTCTCCCAGCTTCGAGAAAGTAAGCCAAAGTACCTTTTCAGAAAAATCTTTAAAGGAACTAAAGAAACTGCCCAGGATAAATAAAGGTTAAAAATTACAAGGTAGGAAGAGCAAGGCCAGTTTTCATGATGGCAGCATCTGCCTATGGGCTCGAACTTTTCAATGCACTAGAAATAAATTGGAAACCAGGATTCTTGCATAAAATTTGCTGGCAGTACTCTAATAGTTCTTATTTCCTTCACATAAATGATTTTACATTTGTCTAAGGTGATATTATCTTTTTTTACCATTTGTAAATTCAACACCATTGGAGGCTCTGGATGTGTTTACCACTGTGTAAGAGCATGTTGGATCATCATGCACTCAGCATAGATTAAAATAATGAAAAGAATGCTAGAAGCCATGAAGGGTTGAAGGAATAAAACAAATCATGGTCATGCTGCTGCTATCTCAATTAGATGGAGGTTGGATGAAGAACAGGGATCCAAGTATGCAGATTTTGCCTAATGACAGCATTGTACAGCTCTTGGAACTGAAAAATTGCTTATTTTTCCAAAATGCCTTCTGGAACAAAAAACTTAACAAGTGTCATCTGTCTGTATAAGGAAGAAACTTTTTGAATAACAAGGTACTCAGAAGAAATGAATGTCACAAACAGGCAAAAACTCCAATGAGGGTGACATTTGAGGGTTTTCCTTAAGACTTCCCTTTTCACTGTAATTGAAAGAACTTTGTTTTTGACAAAGCAGAACTAATAATGTATCTTTAGAAAGCATACATATATTTTACCTGTGTCACTAGGACTTAATCTGTTCATTTAAGAGTGTCCAGTGCCTGATCAGGCACTCCTGTCATTGTGATAAAATCAGACAGACTGAAGTATGGGGAAGTGTTAGATCTGTTCAAACAGTGAACTTCACCCTCACTCAGTCTGACAGCTTTATTCCCCTCTCTCCTGCTCCCAACCACATGCCCTGCCTTGCATTCTGACATTTGCTGAATGACTCTGTGAGACAGCTGAGGTCATTAATCCAGCAGAAAAATAGCCCAGCAAAAAAAGGGATAATTTTCTGCTGGAAAGTTCACTGAGCTGTCACATGAGAGAGAATGGATGGGAGGATGGACAAGGAAAGAGGAGCAGACAACAAATCAGTTCAGTTGCCTGTAGCTTTACCCTGACTTCTAGTACAAGAATTAGAAGATTAGAATGCTACTTCCAATTTCCTTCATAACCTTCTGAGGACTCAAGAGGCTGTCAGGACAGCTTCAAAAGCAGAAGCCTTGGTGAAATTGCTGTCAGTCTTTTTCAGTGAGTACTTCACTCCATGTCACTACAGAAACAGCATACTGCTTCCCTCATCTTACATGGTTTGAGCAGGATGCTATTTTAAAAATCAGTATGTTTAAATAACAGCAGTTTAATTCACGTGATCAAATTAAGGCTTGACTGTTATCCTGCAAAGTCTAGGGATTTCATTTCCTTCTGTATTTGCACAGAACCCAAGGATTGCAAACACAAGGAGGAGTAGATGGTGATATAAAGATTCAATGCTCATAGTGATATCAGCCTCTTTGATTTGGCTGTGGGATTCATTTCCTCTGTGAGAATTTTGGTTGGCTGTTACTGAATGCCAGCTGAGGCAGTGAAGGATGGAACAGGCAGGAAGGGAAGCCAGATTTCCCTTGGTATGTTTACTGCTGTCTTGCTTTAAACTCCTTTTTGTTCTTGTGTACCAAAAGCAACATAAGTCATTTCTGTCACAGCAGACCAGAAAGTGTAGTTTCCTACACTAATGGAACTTTGTAGGCATGTCACTGGCCCTGCCATTTTAAACATTCTATGTTCTGCCCCTCAAAATATTCACAAAATATGTTCAACTTATTTTACATGCTGATGAAAAGCAGCATTACCACTCCAAAAAAATGTACCACTCAATTTTAGCTAAGTCCACAGCAGCTGTTTTTCAACATTAGCAACAAGCAAAGACAAGAACAGCATCCAAATACAATGTAAAGCATATGACTAATCTTCATTAAATCTTTTCAATCTCCTCTTTTTCTGAAGAGCTACAGCTCCTGTTATCACACTAAGTTACAATTTGCCTTTACCTCTCGTGTTTGAAAGCAGACTGCTTCTAGTGCAGCAAAGGCGATGTGGTTTTTATTAGTAAACTGAGTAAGGCCACAGATGATACTGTTGAAGAGAGAAAAAACCCAATTAGGACATTCTTCTTTATCAGACATAAACCTATACTTCACACCTAGGACTTCCAACTCAAATCTCATTCAGTTCCATAGTATGAAGACTACTTTTTAATATTAAAAACCTTGTTTTTCTTTAATCTAAAGTCTTGCAATTTCCTGACAAGATGTTTTCAGGATCCAATCAATACAGTTGCCATAAATCATCCACACACATCCACAAACACTCCCACAAATTCTAGTCTGTCTTTAAGAAAATTAAAAAAATATGATTGACTTTGATTTCTCTTTAAAAAATGAGATAAATTATCACTAAAATCTTAGTAAATTCTCTAATGCTTTCAGTTCTTAAGGAAAAGCCCATATGGGTCAGTGCTGTTTTCTAAATGTTTGAAATTGTTTTCAAGTCTAGTCTGATCATTAGTTGCTTCAAAGAGATTTTTGGGCAGGGGAATTATCCTACAGCTAACCAAGCTGAATTCTGCCAATGTACTCTGAACAGCAGAGCAAATAACCATCTTTTATTCTATTTCAACAGCTGAGGAACAGCACGGTACTACACAGAAATACTGCAGGATACATGCAAGGTCAAAGATATTAAAGAACTTTTTTTATTGTTACCATTCCAAAAATCAGTTTTTAACCATTAAAAAGTTAAGTACTGTGATATGAAAAATTGTAAAAATATCTAACTCAGATTTTTCTTTTTCTTTTTCCTTAAAGAAAAAGATACATACAAAAAGTATCTGATTTCTAAAGACGCAGCTGCTTGAAGCCTTGGGAACAAGTTAGCCTTTAAGACTTCTTTTTCCACTCTAAATAAGTTATTTTTTAATTATATTTGTTATGCTAACATGACTGTAGAGCATTTTGTGGTTCCAACAGTAAGCAAGCTCACAACAGCAGAAAACACAAATGAAAACCTATTGTTTAACTTTTACCAAGTGGTTGAGTCTGAACTACCAGGAAAGGGATGGGAAAAAAGGAGTAGAAAAGAATTTTCAATAGACTGCAAAGGGAGCTGTATACAAGGAGAAGGAGGCAAAGTGGGAAGGAATTACATAGCCTGAAACTGAACTCAAAAACATGAATTAAATATTCCTCCTTTACTACTTTTGTTGCCTGACAGCTCACAGGAATGCAGACCTCTTCTTTTACTTTAGTGAGATAAAAACCCTTTCAGAACCAGAAATTGTTTTCCTGCCCTGCTGCCCCACACCTATTTTTTTTCTTTTTTTTTCAGTTTTTTGTTGCTTTTTTTGTTGTTTTTTTTGTTTGTTTGTTTGCTTGTTTGGTTTTTTTTGCTTTTTTGAGGAGGGGGACAAGGAGAGGGGAAGAGGATGAATAGTTGGTCTAGCTAATCCTTCCTTTCCTCCCAGTAGCAGCTGCTGTTTTGAACAGGTTAAATACACAACAGAAACACAGTAGCTCATGAAAGTACCACAGGGAATGATGTATCCGGACACATCAAGGCAACAAAAATGACAGCTTCACATACCTGGATGGAATGGTATTTATAAAATTATTAAATCCCCCTGCAGTGTTCAGTTGGATCCTTACCCCCTTGCACTGGGTTCCCAGTATGGTGCGTACAGTCCTGAAAATGCTGGCACAAAGTAGCAGCCATAAGAAGTTCCCACCTCTGCAGCCAGTTGTTCTAATGCACACACAAAACACTTACTTAGCTTTTCCCAACTACACCAACACCTAAGTACAGCACTTTAAAGTGTTATTATTTAATTAAGAAAAATATTCAGGATATCTTAGGTAGCTACAAACATAATCCAGCCATGTATACAACTAGAAAATACAACAAATGCTGGCACTCTGCTTCTTGTTAACCAGTTTTCCTTTTGTAATAGTGTGAACAGAAGATGGTACATAGGGAATTGTGGGAAATGCAAAATGCAAAATCAAAACTGAAACCCAAAACTGTGTACTCAGTATTCTAACCTAGATTTTGTAAGGTTTTCAAATGTTACCTGTCATGTGGATAAAGAATGCAACCTTCAAAGCAGTCCAAAAGGTCACACTTTACTTACATTTAAGTCAAGGCAAGCAAGTGAAACTGGATCAAGACCAAAGGGAGTTAAGAACTAAATTCCCATTAATTTCAAATGGATTTAGAGCTCCAAATTGTCAGCTTATGTATTTAATCACAAGGCCAGCTAGAAGGAAATCTAGATACGAAAGTTTCTTGATATGAGAATAATAACTGTGGATATATGAACTCCTCAATACCAAAATATTTGTAATTTTAAAAATTATATTAAGACATTTAGGATGACAAAATAGATAATGTTAATGAACAGCTCTTTCCTATAACAAGAAAGGAGCATTTTCTTTCTGCTTTTGAAAATTTCTTCTGTTTGCATTGATCAGAGAAATACAGCAATATAGGAAAGAAGTAGAAAGACGTCTTCAAAAAGTCTTTCTAAAATCATTCCTTCATACAGATGCCCCTTAAAAAAGGAGTGAAGGCAGAAGGAAGGACAAGTTCAGTGGAACAAGAAGAGACGATGAATCCCTATGTGACTTTTATAACAATGACAAGGTTAAAGGTCCTGAAACTCAATCCTTCCAAAGGTCTTGACAAACTTGACTTCACAAGTTACAGGTGGTGTATTCTCAACAAATGGCTAATTTATGTGACAGCAGTTTATATTCTTCTGCATGATCTTCAAAGCTTTCTTTCAGAAAAACAGACTGATGCTCTAAGTTTTTGCTAAATCTTTGAAGTTTTACATAAAATTTTAATTCTAAATTCTCCCACCTTTGAATAAGATATCAATTTATTAAAAATATGCAATGAATTTCTTTTCAAACCTAAATCTCATTAAATCAGTCACTTTCAAATGTTTGCCTTTGCACGCTTCTGACATTTTTTATTTTCCAGATTTTGATATGTTCCTAGTTTTTATGTTACAAACCAGCTTGTTTCAATTCATCTGAATTAGAAAATATCAGCTACACAAATGCTAAAGGATTACTGCATTCTTAGCCAAAACAGATTACTATCCTCCACATCTCCTTAAAGAAGCAACTTTGCAAACTGAGATCCCTATCTCTATGGATATGAAATACATAAATATTTGCACTTGCAGGGCCTTGGGTTCTCATGGTTTTGACAAGAATTTGTAGATTTAGGATCAAATCTATGGTGGTTTCTGTAATACAGACTTAAATACTCTTGGCTCTGAGAACTTCAACACTGTGTAAAACCAGGAGATACTCTGTAAGTGTCTCCTGGTACCTATAAGTACCTTCCTGAATATCTGCTTACCAGGGAAACTACTAAAAAGTAGAGATTGCAACAAACCAGAGCTGACAAAGCCTTCCCAAGACTGTGTTGATAGGCTCTATGAAATATATGTATCAACAACAGTGAACTCATGGATGCAAAGTAAATTTTTGTTGTGTTTAAACACAGCAAAATGTATGCACCTTTCAGCTTTTCTTTACTTAAATATTTTGAGCTTTCATTTACCAATAAAGACATTGTGAGATTGGAAAACTTAAAAAAACCTGAACAACTCCATACTCACCAACTTCCTCTGTAGACTGAGCAATACCCAGATTGTCCCTCAGCCAACGAACAACAGCCCCAGCTATTGCAACAGATCCCTGAAGGAAACAAAGTCACTCCATTAGGAGACAACAAGTGGTAGCTTTGTGTTGCTTTTGAAAAGACTGGGGAGGACAGGTTGCTGTGGCCTCCACCTGCAGCCTTACAGTCACAGTGTGAAGCACGCCCAAGCATACTCACAACCAAACCACAAAGTTTCTTGGCATCTGGAGACTGCCATGTAAAAAGGGCAGCCTGTTACACAGACTCCAGGTAGAAAAGGTATCTATGTCTTTTTCCATGAGGGGAAGTCATATATTTTTATGTTTTGATTTAAAAAAATATGATTAATTCTGTCTAGTCTAAATACAAACATCCAGAGAGACAGAAAATTTAGGCAATTGTGCATTTGCCAGCAAAATTGCTCTGTTGCCTAATGTCATGGGGTGACTTTACCCTTAAGATAGCTTTGGGAGCTAAGGAAGTTGAAGCTGCTGGTGACTGATGGGAGTCTTTTCTCCTGCAAATGGCCCTGAATGGCTTTATCACATCACAGATAGCATGGCTCCCATCTAACCCCGAAGCCAAGTCCAGTAGACTAAGTAAAACAGTAGCAGCATTATATATTCATTCAAAGCCTCTGCTAGAAGGGGCAAGGTTGTTTTCTAAGCAGCTGGCTATTACAGTTACAAGATACCAGTTTGATTAAAGGAAAAGGCTGAATCCACATTTTCTGCCTCTCTGCATCTCAACCAGCAGATTGTAGATGGTTCTAGTATGGCTATAGGACAAAGCACACTTAAAAGCTTCTGTTGAAGCCATGTTTTCAGACAATATCATTAAAGACTTGGAGGTGAAGAAGCAAAGTGCAGGTGTTTCAGCATGCAGGAACTCAAATCACTCTCAAGACAGTTTCAGTTCTTGCTTTAAGAACCTGGGTTAAAAATAAAACAAACCTCTCACACACCCACACAAAATAAAAATTCCAGAGTTTGCCAGGTCATGGCAAATGCAAGATACACTCTCCTCAGGGAAGGAAAAGGAAACAATTGCAGCCTCCCACATCCTAATAAAGTACCATAAACCACAAACTATTCTCACAGTGAAGAAAATCCTGTGTTGTCTTTGTTTCACATGGAAAATACAGTCTGTCTACAAAAGCTCAATAACAGCATTCAGTGTATACGTTTTGGGAATAATTATATTACAATACTTAGCACATTAAACAGCATAGATGGAAGAATAACAATTTTGCTGTTCTAAACAAAGCTTTGGTGCCAAACAGGTGCTCAGTTGATCTGTGCTTCAGAAGCAGAGCTTTAGAACAATGAACCCTGAAGTTTAAGCATAAATACAATTTTCTATAGAACTTGGATGCCCTCAGACTTGTTTGGAGAAGTGAGAAACTAAATTCTGTAAGTAGGCACCTGTATCAAAGAGGTAAAAAAGATAAATTTTTAAATGAAAAAAACTTGAGAGACTGAGACAGAAAAAATGTTTTAGCCACCTAGTTCTGAAAGTATAAATGATGCAATGAAGAAATATTTTTTATTACATTACATGACATAGATCTGAGACAGTGATAACCAAAACCACACAGAAGCCTTCAGGCACACAAGCATAACACATAGCTGTTTTCATTTCTGCACAGCTGAAAATACCATAAAAATAACCAGATAACAGAAGTAAATAAGAACATGTATCATTACAAAAAGGAAGAAATTACTGAACTTACCTCTAGTGCATAAAAAACAGGTTTGTCTCTGCCCATTTTGTAAGCTATTGTGGTTATAAGACCATGCTCAGAAAACACAGTCTAAATGGGGAAAGGGGAAAGAAAAGGTAAAGCATGAACAAAGGCAGAAAATACTTAAATAAAAACATTCAAATTATAATAAACAAGGGACTGAACCTTCAAATGAAATATGAAAAGTTTAAACAAAGTAAATTATCAGTCACTTTAAACAAACACCTAAGATAGAACACTCATATTGCTGGTGCTAATTCTCGTTTCCACAAACTGCTTCAAATCTTTCCATCTTCCTTACAGAAGAAAATTGGGGGTCTTTAGGGTGTGATGTAAATGAGAAGGAAGACAGAGATTTGTGCTATTTAATTAACTTCAACTACAAATAAATAATGAGAGAAAAAGAAGGGAAGAAATAAAAGAGACAAGACAAGGAAAAAAGCACACGGTTAAATAACATAACAATCCTGTCTGGGTGACAAGAGGAAACATATACAAGGGAAGAAACTTGTTAAGAAAAGCTCTGTTTGGAAATTTAAGGAGGTAGGAAATTGAGTCTCACAGAAACACCTTGAAAAAATTGCTACTTTTATTCCTTCAGATTTCAGTATGTGCTTTTCCCTTTGTCTGGCAATATAATTGTTATTAATAAGTCCAAGAATGTCTAACATACAGTGTGGTTCAGAACGTAAATAGTCTGTGAAAAACAAAAAAAACAAACAACTCAAAAATGCAGCTTACCTTCTGACCTGTGTTGCACAGCAAGAAACAACCTGTTCCATACCTAGCATGAAAGCAAGGCAAAGTTAAAATCAGAATGTTTAAAGAATAACCTATTACTGCAATCCATGAGTCCCCTGTGAAGAATCAAGACACCACTTTTTGACCCCTGAAGGTTTTGCAACCATTGACTGATGACAAAACTATCCTCAAAAAGTTGATTTTAATGCAGCCTGAAGCTGAAAAATCTAGTCACATGTCTCTGTCTCTGTGCCTCTCTCTCTTGCTATTTTTTGTCTAGCACTTGATCAAGAAGAAATATGGCTGAAAACTAAGCGTAAATTCCTCTTTGGTGGTAGTGTTTACCTACTTCAATTTAAGTTGATTATGAGAGCAACTTTATAAAATAAATATTTCACAATATTAAAGGGGAAAATTTAAGCAACTTTGTTCCTGTCACAAAGAGGGTTTTCTTTAGACACATCCCATTCAAAAATTTCTGAAAATGGCATGTTTCCCATTTGAAGACCAAATTATATATGTGTGTGCATACACACTCATATAAGAACATAGTTTAATATAAGGGGTACAAAGTACTACAAGCCACTCCAACTTACTCTAAGAAGTTATTCTTGAGAAAAATATTCCTTACCTTTTTAAAACCCTCAAAATTAATAGCTTAAATCAGTACTGAGATAGCCTTCAGTTACATTTGGAAAAAGAAATAGTAAAGCAGTAACAGAAACAAATTAAGATAGACTGATATGTAATCATACCGGTGAAACTCCCATACTTGAGTGTGTATGTCCCTACATGCTTAGTTAAGCACCTGGTTGTAAATGGAACAGTAAGTCATTTCAGCAGACAGCTTTTCCTCCAATGATTGTTTGATTATACCGGTTGCCTGATTTAACTGATCAGCTATTTTACACAAAGGACATTAAGGGGCTGAGAAACAGCAAAAAATGAATGTAAAATTCTCCGCTCTGAGCTAGACATAGAAGCAAAACTAAGCACTTCAACTGAAATGGACCCTTCCCATCTAGCAAAGCTGTGTCATTCAAATCTATGCAATCTAACTCACTGTCCTGAATTTGCTTTACCTTAGGTCACCATGTAAATGTCACTGCAACTGTTTTAATCCGTGTTTTGAAGATTAAAATGAAAGCCCCCTGTCACATAGAGATTTTCCTTACAGTGACTGTGTTCCAAGTCACCTTGGAACCAATACACCTCACAAGCATGTAACCTTAATATCTTCATTACTTTATATGAGAGTCATGACATGGTTTACTTTGTGGGTCAACACACTCAAAAGGTAGATCTGTAATTACACGTAAACTACAAAAGTTGGCAGTTGCTTGAAAGAGAACATAATACTAAATTCAGAACAGAACACTGTGTTTATCTTACTACATTCCTAATAACTTACGTGTTTTTTGCTTGTCCATCTTGAAAACACATTTGCCCAACAAGAGCAGCATGCTGGTCACCCAAACACTGAAAGTGAGAGATTTTTTCCTTTAGCACATGTCGTCACATGAATTACATATTTGATTATAATCTATTAGTAGCACACAGGTAATTGAAAGCAAGGGAACACCTACAGAGAAAAGCTATGCTTTTTATTACTTTTCCCTCTGTAAGATCTGCAAATGAAATGTGTTCTGCTGCTTATGGTGAGCAATTTAAAGAAATAAAAACTAAAATTTACTATCTTTATACGTTGGAAAAAGCTGAGAATTGGCCCAGCATGTCTGTATTATGTATATACTTTTATATATATGAAGCAGAGCATGCTTCTATTTTGTAATGTTACTCTTTTACTTAGAGATACCAAGTTTTCAACAGCACTATATATATGCATTAAAGCTCTCATTTGTATTTCCACAGCCAGACCTTAATAATAATGGATCAAGCCAAATAGTGATTCATCTTCAAAGGACTACTTCCTGTTTAACCTGAAGTGAAAAACCAAGAACTTAATTTATAGCAGGATTCAGTCATCTTTAAAGATTTTCCTATGGAGATATGTTCATACAGTTCCAGGCTGTCATGGCAGAGTATAAGCTGAAGTAGGACTTACCCCAGAAATTGGTACACCTGTCAAAGCTCCAGATTCCTGTTTTGCAAAACAAGAAAGAAAACTCTGAGTTTAGCTTCCCATGACTAGAATTGAAGGCCATGAAAAATAAGCTAAACTTCTAATGCCCGAAGGAAAACAAGGAAGGGTCATGTAAGCAACATGGTTCAGTTCAGGTATACACTTTGTTTCAGCTTAATGCAGCTCATGTTTAAACCACTAAGAAATGGAGAGCAGGAAGTTTTACAAATATACTTTATGTGACCTCAAAAGTTCCAAGCATAAATTTTCTTGAAAGAATACTATACAGAAAATCCAGTTCAGTGTAATCCGTGCAGTAGATGCCAAGTGTAAAATGCAAAAGTGCAAAATGATAAAGTGATTAGGAAAAAAAATGGCTGTGGCAACACTCTAGGCAAAGGCAGATGCCTGATTTTAAGATACAGAGTTTTAAGTTTCATGTAGGCCTTCTTCCAAACACTACCAGTTTTTCAGTCATAGTCCTGTTACAGAATCATAAAATCATTTCAATTGGAAAAGACCTCTTAGATTATCATGTCCAACTGTTAACCCAGCACTGCCAAGTCCACCACTAACCCATGTCCCTAAGTGCCACATCTATACATCTCTTAAGTACCTCCAGGAATGGTGACTTCACCACTTCTCTGGGCAGCCTCTTCCAATATTTGACAAGCTTTGAAGGCTCTTGTTTTATCACTGTTACCTGGGAGAAGAGACCGAACCCCACCTGGCTACAACCTCCTACCAGGCAGTTACAGAGAGTGGTAAGATCCCCTTCTGACCCTACTTTTCTCCAGGCTGAACACCCCCAGCTCCCTCAGCTGCTCCTCACCACACCTGTGCTCCAGACCCTTCCCCAGCTCCGCTGCCCTTCTCTGGACTCGCTCCAGACCCTCAGTGCCTTTCTTGTAGTGAGAGGCCCAAAACTGGACACAGCATTTGAGGTGTGGCCTCACCAGTGCCGAGTCCAGGGGGACAATCCCTGCCCTGCTGCTGCTGCCACACCATTGCTGATCCAGCCCAGCTGCCTTTGGCCTTCCTGGCCCCTGGGCACACCTGGCTCATGTTCAGCTGCTGTTGACCAGCAAACCCAGCTCCTTTTCCTCTGGGCACATTTCCAGCCACTCTTCCCCCAGCCTGTAGCTCTGCCTGGGGTTGTTGTGTTCCAAGGGCAGGCACCTGGCCTTGTTGAACCTCACAGAATTGGTCTCAGCCCATCACTCCAGCCTGACCAGATCCCTTCACAGACTGTTCCTGTCCTCTAGCATATCAACACTTCTGCCCTACTCAGTGCCATGTGCAAATTTAGTGAAGGTATCCTGAAAATTTTATTTAATTATTTAACTATTTCATGACAATTTCTACTTGTTTCTTTAATTTTTTTTGTGCAATTGTGAAAATGCATTTTCAATAAAGCCATGCAAGTGTATTTCCAATCTGAATTTACTTTTCTTTAATTCTCATTTTAATTAACTGAATTTAAGATAACTGTGTTTATAAATGCACTAAAAAGCTCTACATGAATCTGATGTTTAGCTACCATAGAATTAACATTTTTAGACAGAATGGACAGTTTTTCTCATTTAGAAAATGCTATAGCTAACTTTTATTAGCCAGTATCTTCATTTTTTAGCTTACTATAAAAAGAAATATTCAGCAGTGTGGAAATTAAGACAAACACATACATTGAAGATCACATTTCAGAAACAATTTTGGCAAGAACTCTAATTGTATTATCTCAGATTTGGAAACACACAGCAAGTTTATTGGCCTAGAAAGTGCACTTCTTCTAATCCTTAAACCAATGAAAATGCACAGCATCTGAGCAGAACAGGTAAGATATAGGTGGTCAGCCTAATGGAAGCCTCTACTCACCCGGCTAGGACAGATTTTCTACAGCCAGCAAAAGGAAGAAAATAAAAAAAAAAAAAAAAAGGAAAGAAAGGGGAAGAGAAACAGAAGTTCACATTTAAAGTGATGAGCAATTCTGTTCTGGTGGTCAGGCAGTATCTTTTTCCATTTACCTTGCTCATTCAACTCAATACAACTCACTCTTATCCAATCTTCACATAAATAAATGTCAGCAATAACTTCTAGTGGCCTTTCTATTAACACACCAGCAAAAATATTTACATTTCAGGGAAGTTAGAGTCCCACTTAAAAAAATCCATCTTGTAACTTGTCTTCACTAGAAGATACATGTATTCTTATCTAACAATAGCTCAAATTACCAGGAAAAAGAAGGCAAAATCACAACATCCAGTTTATCCAATCTTGAATTTCATTAATTAGATGCCACTGTGTCAGAAGAATTGGTGCTGCATTAAAGTAATCAAATACTCAACTTCCTATAATATTATATAACAGTAGATAAAAGTGTACTAATCATAAATCAAGCAATACAATAGAAAAAGCCATTAGTCCTAATCTATGGAATCTGTCAAATCCAAATGGATACAATTATATTTTTACAAGATGAATTTCACACAAATACTGGAAAACATACCATCAGGCCATAAATCTCAGAGGAGCTTCGTACATTTGGAAGTATTTCCATAGGAATATCAAAGAACCTGAACACAACAAAAAACAATGTATATTATATAGTCAGTGCTAAATCAGAAAGCATCTTGGATATATTTTCTTAAATAAGTTTAAGCTATAAAGAGAAAAACAACTATAAAAGGAACTTTTGTTTCCAGGTTTCAATCTATAGCTATGTGTTTTTCCACTTGTTACAGTGGACACAGGATTTTGGAGTAAAATAGCATATATTTCAGTCTTTGAGGATAAATCCAACTCTTTTACATAGAAATTCATGCCTCTTCCAACAATATCTTAATAATACACTTGTTAGTAAATTCGAATTTCAAATAGAGCCACTATCATTCCAGATACTTTACAAATTTGATTAAGTAATAAAGAAAATATTAAATCACAATATTCTGAGTTGGAAAGGACCCACAAGCATCTTAAGTGAATGGCCCATACAGGGACTGAACCCAGAACCTGGGCATTATTAGCATCATGCTCTAATCAGCTGAGCTAAATTGCTGCCATGAACCAGGCCTGCATCTACAGAAAGAATCTGCTACTTTTAGTTAATCCAGACCATTGTAAATTGGACATCTGGAGAAGAATGAATCTTAGTCATAGTACAGTAAATAGAACAGTACCTGCTGGTTTCAGTTTAGATAAGAGATTCTTACCTTTAAACAAGTTAGAAACTATTTAAATAAAAGTATTACTGAAAAACCGAGCTTACTTGCAAAGCTCAGGATCCCATTCCAAGGAATGAATGTTGAATAACATTGTTCTACTGGCATTGGTGACATCTGTACAGTGAATGCCTCCATTCTTTCCACCCGTCAAACTCTGAACAGAAACATCACAGCATTCATCAAGGGGATAGATATAGGCTTACTTCAACAAATTACAAAAAAAATTCAAAATCACAAAGTTTTCACCTTGGGATTAGAAACTCTGGTATTTCTGCAACAACTAGAGAGGCAGACCTAATACACCTTTCTAAAGTCCAAGATTTTTCTGAAAGTGTGATCAAAGTTTTAGAGCAAACTGTAATGGTAAGTTACACATAAGCATCTAGAAAAAAATACAGTGGTACAGAGATAGTAAAAGTTCATCTTGCAAGATGAATTACTTTATTGGAATTTCTTTAGTAGCTTTTATTGACATCATTGTGTCCTCAGTGGGCATCGTGTATCACATGCATGGAGATTTACATGATATGGAAATTCACTGTATGAAGAGTGATAATAAGCTCACAAATACATACCCATATAAGCCATGAATCAATAGTCCCAAACAGAGCTCTTTGATCCTCAACTGCTTTCCTAATCTCTTCCACATTATCCAAAAGCCACCGAAGTTTCACTGCACTAAAATAAGTGCTAAGTGGAAGACCGGTCTTAAACTATAAAATTAAAAAAAAGGAATTTAAACACCATGCAAGTATCTTTTCCATAAATACTGTAGTTATATGTAAAAATTGTGATAGTAAAGGAAAAAAGATACAAAATTCAGAGAAATTACACAAACTTGTGCAATTATTTAAATAAGTACTAAGCATACAACATGCAAGTCTGAAAACATCAAAATCAAATGACCAGTGCAATAATGGATAAAGATTAAAGCTGATCTAAATGCAGTTCAAAGATCATCTTCGTGGAAGAAGTTGTTTGCAGAAGGCCTGTCTTATCTAGGATATCTCCATATGACTAGACAATAAGTAACAACAACAAAAATGAGCAGAACAACACAGGAAAGATGACATGTGCATTCTACTAGAACCTGAAAATCAGCTAAGTTTATATACTTTTTGACATCTGTTTCCTGCCTATAGGAAAACATATAATATAAAAAATACATAATACTTATTCAATCAGTAAAGGACAGCATTAATCAAACAATTGTGACAACTTTTTGCAAGCATTTAGTTTCCAAATTGTTATATATATGACCACAAAAAAAAAGTGAATTTTCTCTTTATGAACAATCTTCCTTGTTGTCAGATTAGATGCAATTAATTTCAATATTAAGGCACAAGAATGGATAATACATTTCATACCAGTAAATTACTTCCCATTTTTTTTCTACTTTATTTTTGTGTGTAATGTTTATTTGATATTGGCTAGATAGCACAGAATTAGGTCTCACTATTACTCATGTAACTTCTGCACTGAGAAATTAAATGAGTTTTAAACATTTATTTTAAGGAAATAAAAAAATTTCTAGTCTCAGGTTGGTGTCTTATGCTCATTTTTTATTATTTGACATGCGAAGAAGGGATTAGAAACTACAACTGACTTTGTTTTGGGGAATTTTAAACACATATCTCCAAAACACTATCTATTGCAGCAGCTACCATTTAAATTTTCTGGAATATCTCCTACCTTAGAAAAAGTTTTGTTTTTTCCTGGAATTCTTTTAAGAAGACGTTCAACTGTTGACTGGGTTCTCAGGTCAAGCCACACTAAAAACGTGAATTAAATTAACTCATCATGTGATTTAATACACAAAAAGTGACATGTTCAGCCTGCTTCTATGAAACAACAGCTCTTGCCAACGAATTTCCATCTATTTTTATCTTTTTATGTAGTTGAAAGAATATTGTATTGCCATTGTATTTTAAAGGCACTCTTGTAAAAATTAAAATGGTTAGATAAATCCATTTGATTTAGAAGAACAAACGATTTGAGAAAGAAGCAGGATTTTTCACAAATAGGATATTTACTTTATCAGAATTATAAGCAAGTGACTAATGCTACTTTGCAGCAGATGACTGTGACTAAACTAAGAAGTTAAAACAAATATCAGGATGATTATTTACTATTTCTATGTAAATTTTCAGGACTATGTTGGAGTTATCAAGGTATAGCTAGGTTTTAAGATAAAGCTGTTTACTACATATATTTGCTATAGAAAGGTTTGTTTTTACAGTCATACTGCACCAAACTATATCTGGCACTTGACATGACTTAAAAAAACAATTCTAGACAATTACCATTTTTCAGTTGAAAATATCTGAAAAGCTAAAGTAAGTTAAAAATAAAGCTCTGAGTATCAATAAGTATTCATTAAGTCATCAATAAGTATTCATTAAACCTACTAAACATGTTTTTTCCTTTTAAGTTAAATCAACAGCAACCTGAAAATATCAAAGGAAGTGATTGGGTACAACTCAGAGCATTTTATGCCAGAAACCCCTCAGGAACACTGAGGGGTCTTTTTGAAAACCAATATATTGATTTATTAATAATTTTTATGGAACAGGCTTTTTTATACTGCACTGCTGTGTATACAAACACAGTTCGTACAACACAGATATCAAAAAATCCAAGAAATTACTAGGCTAGGCCACAACCAGATCTGCACAGGAAACTACAAAAGCATTTTTTTCCATAACATGTTCGTATTACTATATTACATATTACATAGAGGAAGTATAATAGTTACCAATAGCATTATAAAGAGGTTCTCCAGTTGTCTTGTCCCAAACCACTGTTGTTTCTCTCTGATTGGTGACACCAATGGCTTCAGGACAAAATAGAAAGTATCCTTTTCAGAAGGTTTGTTTTCCCCTTTTGTGGGGGTGAGGGAGGGAATGGAGAGGAGGGAGGAACAGGTAAGGAGAAGAGGAAAGTAAATGGGAAATAAAAAGCTTCCAACATTTTCAAGGTATAATCTAGAAATATTACTTCTAAGAACTCATCTTTGCTGATTAACCTATATGCTCTAAAGCTCACTCTTTTTTGGCCACAAACTGAGACAGCAACAACACTGTCAGGGAAAACAGCTTTCTCAAATTAATGTTCTAAACTAAATTTCAGAATTTCTTCATCACCTGTCTCTGTGATTTTACAAGATTAGGTTAAGTCTAATTTGTAGATTCTGCATTGCTAATGTACACAAAGGACTTATTTCCTCATTATTCCTTCCCAAAACCTGCTTTCAAATACAATTTAACATTTTGTTTGAGGCTGGCACATGCTGCCACCTTTCTATTTATTAACTTAAAAATGGTGGTATCTGAATTTCACAACCACATTGAAGCCCTCTACCCATAAGTACCTCTTATATTAGCGATGTTTATGTTCAGTTGTGCCATTTTCTCACAGGTCTTTTCCACACATTCATAGACAGAGTTTAATATTTCCTTTGGATCTTGTTCCACCCATCTTTAACAAACAGTAAACACTAGTTAATAAAAAATTGCATAAAAAGAAAAAAGAATGCTAGCCTGAAAAACAAGCTGAGCATTTTAATACAATTATAGACACAAAACATGTTTTACATATCTACAGAGAAAGAGTTTTGTTTTGTCTTATTCTATACAGAAGGCACTGGCAGCAAATGGTCGGTTAGTTATGAGCAAACAAACAAACAAAACCTCAAAAACAATAGAAAGACATTTCTGTGGCCCAAGATGAAGACTGTGATTCAAATGTAAAAAATTACCAGCTTTATTCACCTTAAATGAGATGTTAAGTCTCATTTAAACTTTAGTTTTAAACGTCAACATTTAGCCGTTAAATATGTAAATGAGTGACCTAAGCCAAGCACTTTTAGTTCCCGTAAGTCAGGCACATTCCAGACACCCAGTGGGAGCCATTTTCTGTCATTTTTTCTGCCCAGTCTTTTATAGCAGTTACTGTGCCACTAAGAATTATTAATCAGCTTCAGTTTTGATGACTCATAGATAAAAATTCATAAGCTCTACCAAACTGTACACAAATGGAAAAAAAAAATAAAATCATACCCTTCTCTAGGGAATTCTTGCTTTATTTCCACTTGATGGTGACTCAAGAGCTCTGCTGTTTCTGCATTAAAAACCTGCAAATAAATTACACAATTGAATTTTCTATGGACACAGAAGTTTAAACAATAATTAACATTTATTCTTTTGAGCAAAGGCAGTGCTGGGACAACAGACAGTAATTTTCTATCATCAACCCTGATATCTATAGAACAAGGATTCAGATATATGAACTTTTAAAATTAAGGTAGGCAAAGATTATTTCAGCAAACTTTGCTGTCACTCTGTCAATTTTAACTGCTTTTTTTTTTCCTTAATTTGGAAAAGAACCAGATTTTTTCTTGTGGTGGTTATAGAAGTTATACACTAAAATGCATCAGGAGCTTCTCTCAGTAAAATACCCACTGTTGTTGATAATAACATTTCTTTAGCTCTTGCTGTGCCACTCTATTGCCAGAGTTATCTGTGTGTTTTCTTGGGTTAGCTCACTTTTAGGAAGAGTAAAAATCTGTGACAAAACAAAGAAGGGACCAAACTGAAGAACAAGAAAGTACCTAGGCAAAACAAAAAAAAGTTGTTTCAAAACAACTACAAATACAGAGCTCATGAACAATCTGACAAGAAGAGAATGCCACTACAGCAACACAACACATCAAAAAAGAGAAGAACATGCAGAAAAGTAAATTAAATTTGGATACACTAAAAAAAAAACCAGCAGAGTAGAGAATCACGAGGACTCTATCAATGGGTGTTCTTAAGGAATCACAAGTCAGAGGTTCTGCCTTGCAGTAGAAACTCATCGAGAATGCACAACAAGCCTCATTAACCAGAAGTGGCCTGTTCCCAAAAGAAATCTCTGCTGAGGCCAAGCTCAGGGACACCCAGTCAAACATTCAACTGAAGTGTACAGTGAATAGCCAGAGTGCCTGGCTGGACAGTGGTGGCATTCCTGTGGGAATGGCTCTTTCTCCCCAGCACCACACAGAATCATTTGTGGGAAGAAGGTTTTGGGACCTAGAAAGTAAAATCTAGCAGCAGGTTCAGGTGAACTGCAGAACAGGGCAGTAGGACACCATCCTACCTTTTTATGGAAAACAGAGCTGAGCCAGATTTAGAAACCACTTGCATGCTAAAGAAACAAAATTCAGTTATATCCATCCACCCTCTAGGATACAACTGAATCTTTTTGATACTTGTTAATGCTCTCTTCTAATTCCACAAATTTTAGGAATTTCTCTTAAAGCTTTTAATCCATAAACTCTTGGTATCACCTATACAGTACACTTTACGCTGAAACTATTACAACAACTCTGACAAAAAGGAGATGAAGTTCTGATTCTCCAATTTCTTTGGAACCTTAAAGAGTATCTTTAGAGTGAAACTTTGAAGTTTAGAATCATTCTACTTATATATTAGAATTGCAGAATAATTCAGGCTGAAAGGGACACTGAGAGATCTCTAGTACAACCTCCTGCTCACAGCAGGATCAGCAATGAGATTAGATGAGGTTGCTCAAGAACTTTTCTAAGCAAGTCTTGAAAACCTCCAAGGATGAAAACAGCACAAACTCTGGAAAACACTGAAAGCTCTGCTGCCCAGAAAAGAAGTCTTAAAAACGTACATGATCATTCTTTTCTCCTATCAGGTGGAAAGATTACATAGAAAGAGCACCACTGATTTATTTTCACTATATTTACTTATCTGTGTTTCATCTACCAGTTTAGGCTTGACATGAACCTATCCTAATAAAAGAGGAAGCTCTGTCAGTACTACACATTTGGAAACAACATACATAATGGGATATGTGTCTCAGAATGCTATGCAACATAGTTAATAGGAGAGGTTGTTTTCCATGTATGCAGTAAGATTTCTTTATTTGAAATTGCCTTTCTGCCAAAAGCATATTCACATTTACTCAGTTTTTAGAATAAAAACAGAAATATAGAAGACTTTTTATTTAACCTGTATGTATATATCTGACACACCAACAATGTTAAATATCATGTGGTAATCATTCACCACTAATAATTCAGTATTTCTTCAGAAGGTAATGCAAATTCAGAAGGTAATGCAAAGGATTCCTACTGGTAGCAGGAAGTACAGATTCAATCTGACAAAGTCATCAAGTGAATGTGGAGTGCGTGACTTGCAGACACAGCAATAAGTTGTGACAGGAATACATTTTCAACTGAAGCAATAACACTATAAATGCACAGATTTTTTTCTTATCCATAGAGAACTAGGTAAACACACTTTGCTAATCCATCACAAACAAACCAGCAAGCTTCTGACATTCTCAACAAAAGCAGCAGACACTCCCTGTTATTCAGGGCATGGGATTAAAAAGTTTCACTGAGAACAATCCCTGTTTGAGGCCAGGCTGGACAGGGCCCTGTGCACCCTGATCTAGTGGAAGCTGTCCCTGCCCATGGTAGGGGGGTGGAACCAGGTAATCTTTAAGGTCCCTTCTGACACAAATAATTCTATGACTTTATGACTTCTACACTGATAACAGAATTCTGATATGTGGAAAGACGCCAGATAGGAAAGAGTTGCTAAATTTAAACCTACAAAATTATAAATAACATAGGGAATAAATAGAAAAAATGAGACCACAAAGCCTTCTTTTCCCACTCCCTCCAAAAAATCACTACTGTTGTCAAAAAAAAAAAATCCCTATACAGTCCTTCTTTGACAGTGGAGATCTAGAAAACTAAGTGCCAGTAAGTGAATAATTCAGATAAGGTCAATACATCCCTGTTGAAACAGGTTTGAAGTGCATTTCAGTAATTTGTTTGGACTAGATGCTTTCAATCCTTTCATACTCATTAGGAACTGATTCCAGTTTATGCTACTGATCTCTCAGTTGTGGGTGGGGGGGGGAAAGCCAAAGTCAGTTTTGCCCTAATTTTATCAGCAGTAGTAATGAAGAATTGTCCAGGCTATTTGGACTTCCACAACTGTCTTGAACAGAGATGAAAGCGAAAGCCACCAGGTATGTACTAAATTCTCTAGTGAGAGATTAAAGAAAAGGAATAAATAACATCCTCCCTTTACTCCCAACAGGGAATTAGAGCTTGAGCCTTGAGTCTCAGGACTGCAGAGAAGAAAGGCCTACACAGGTGTCCTGTATGGGAACAAGCAGAGGGGCACAGGGGCTGATCATTTAATTCAAGCTTTTTATAGCATCTTTAATATAATACATCACATAACATCAAAGGGTGCAGTTACGTATTATTACATATTATTGTGTATTATGTTCATGTTTTGTTATCTTAATGGAAAAAAATTCCCATCTATCAGTTGTAACAATTTTCAAGGAATGAACAGAAATATAAGGCTTATGGAAGTGATGCAAGAAGCTGCACAACTGAAAAGACAATAATGAAAACAGATTTTAGAAGTAAATTTTTATATCTCTCAATCTTTGTCATGTAACTAACTGAAGAAAAGCTATTTCTGTTATTCCATGCTGTATCCTCATGAGTTTCCATCAAGCTGGAACAGCCCTGGCTTTGCAGGCAAACAAGCTCAGAGGTGGAGTCCTGAAATTGCATTGAAATCAACCCAGCTGGGGTGAGGATGAGACAAATAAGAATTCCCTCTCTAGCGTCTACCTAGGAGTAGCGCAGTCAGAATTTACAAATAAGTACAATTTAACAAGTCTCCTAGAAATTACCCCTTCTTCTTGAATAATAAGAAATGGAACATGAGAGATTAAAGTATTCGATGAAAATATTAGATGAAAATATTCAATGAAACAATCTGGGTACACCTATTTAGCCTACCCAATTTATGTTCCTGCTTGATATCTTTAAGAAAATTAGCCTTAAACAATTGCCTTGTACTCAAAACACTGTCTTGTCCCTGGTAACTTGTCCCCTGGTAACTCTGTCTTGTCTTGTCCTCTGGTAACTCTGAATCTGTTACCCAGGTTCAACTGAACTTAACAGAAAAGTTACAATCTCAAAAATAATTACAGTTCATTTTGTAAAAGTAGATAATAAAAGTAAAGATCTAAAATAGGTTTTGTGGAGGATAAAGCTACAGCATAAAACTACCACTGGATGTGTGCTGTGTGAGAGGCAAGATTAATAAGTGACAGTAATAGAAATGCACCTGAGTTCTGGTGCTTCTTCAGCATCTGTGCTCATGCAGCCTCCTCATTCACACAAGCAGGAGAAACAAAACTTGTGTCTGTGCACAGGATAATTTACTCTGAATCTCAAGAGGTCACCCGGCCTAACTCGCTGCTCAGGTAAGCCTAAATTTAAAACCAGGCTGTTCAGGCTGTTTTTCAGTCAGGCACTGAATATCTGCAAAAATGGACATTCCAGGCACCTTCTCAGCCCCTGATCCAGAGCTCTCTTAGTGAAACATTGTTTCTTTACATCTATTGGATATTTCACTTGCCGCAGCTTATATTTACTGCCCGCTGTCTTTTCCTGGACACATCTGAGAAGAGGCTGGTTCTGTGTTCTCCAGAAACTGTGGTTAGATAGGTGAGAACACCCCTTAGTCTCTCTCTTGTGAGGAAAGAACCCCTGATCTTCCAAACCCGCCTTCCATGGCTTTGTGCTGCAGCACAGGGATTCCTTTGGCTGGATGAAACCCAGTTCTTCAAACTCTTGTCCTCTGCGGGGTCCAACATCAGACACAGTGTTTCAGATGCTGCCTCCCAAATGCTACACAGATGGCAACAATTACTTCCTGAATTTTTTCTTGATTGCAGCAGCACAAGGATGCTGGATTCCTCACGTAAATCCAACCTGATGTCCAGCAGGAGGGTGTCGTTTTTCACTAAGCAGCTTCATAGCATTCTACCTCAAGTGCTAAACTTTATTTAACTTTATGAATATCCTGGCAGGCCCCTTCTCTGACTGGAATTTCAGTCAACTTGTCATTCCCATCTGAGAGAACATCCTAACCCATCCCCATGCCGGATGAAAATGCCATGAGGTATCAGCCCTCGCTACTGACTGCTATGGACACCACCGGTAAATGTGCCACCTGTAATTGTAATTCTACACTTTGAACTGCTGACACTACTCTTTGGCCCCATTGGACCAGACAGTTTTTCACCCAGAAGAACCCTTTAACCTGGTAAAAATCATATGTCTTCTGCTTAAAAAATTAGGCAACAGTTGCACTGAACTGCTGAATACACAAGTGTAAAGTAAGCATCAAATTGATTTTGACTTGTGACTTGGTGAAGACAGAAACTGTTGGAAACACTATATTTAAAAAAAAACCAACAAGAACAAAAAACTATGTAGAGAAATCAGTGAGAAATATAACCAAATCAACTAAAAGCAAAAGACCGACAGAGCCAAGGAAATAATTTGGGCATGCACAACAATACATTACATTCTGGCTTAAAATATTTCAAGACAAAATCTCTCTTCCAGCACAGGATTCTCCAGATACACATGTTGTTATCTGAATGACTGAGGTGAGTTGTAGCAGATCTCTGCACATTTTGCCCTCTTCTTTCCCTCTCCCCTAAGTTCTGATTTAACTCAGTGATCATGTACCTTATTTGCTCAAGCCCATGCAACTTTATTATCATAATGACATGATCACACTGCCAAGTTTAAGACAATGTGTGTGCTGACATTAATTGTGAGACACTGAGACAGGTGTAAGAAGAATTTAAAAATGACAAATATTTTTTTCTTAAAAAAATTAGGAAGCGTCAGAATCCTCTTGTAGACAGGCAAAATCCTCCCAACTGCATAAAAGTCATTGATAAATGTGTGCAGCAGAAGAAATTCCTCCCATGAGGAACTTGTAAAAATACTTGTAAAAATAGCTAAGTTTTACTTCTACTAGTATTATCTTTCTAGGACAAGAAAAAAAGTTAATTTGGCATATACATAATGGCAGATAGAATTTATCTTCATGTGTTACAGGGACCTTCTTCAAGTTTGTTCCCAAAAAGGACTCCTGACTAGCATCCAAGACAACCCACTGGTGTCATTTGTCAGTTTGGAGTTTCTCTCCACCCCCAGAACTGTGTTTTGTCATTTGACAATCGTATGAAGGTCGTGATATTGAGTAATAATGGTAACATAGGTCAAGAAGATATTCTAGTCTCCTGCTTCACGAAGGAACATTTCACATGGGGGAAGCATTTAAAGAAAAAAGCAAGGGCAAACAAAAACATGAATCTTCCCAATTCATCCTTTGCACATTTGACAACATTTTATATCTAATTATCTCTATTCCACTTCCATGAAGGAAATTGTCATCGAACCTTAATTAAGTCAAACTACCATGACTTAACTGACTAGGGGACAGTACATTTGTAGAATTTGCAATCCAGAAGTATCTACAGTAATTTTCATACACAACATTAGTTACAGTCTATTACATAATATAGAAATAACTATATCCTTCACTAAAGGGTCAAATATGCGATTAATATATTAATTCTCCTATCCTTAAACTTATCTTCTTCTAGCGTTTAAACAAATCAGTGTTTCACAAGGTGTGGAGTTTCAGTCACCTGAATACCAACAGCGCACAAGATGCACTGACATTAGGGCTGGAACTGCAGCAGTCACTCCAGCAGGCCCCGGGCAGGTTTTACCGGGGAACACAGTGGAGTCATCGCATTGTTTGAGCACCAGCTAATCACAGTCACCGAACTCGCACGGATCTATTTCCCCAGTGCCTGAGGACCTTGTCCATTGGATTCCATTCGGGGCGAGACACCCGACAGATTGCAAACCTGACAGATTGCAGACGCAGCCTGCTCGGAGCAGCGGGATCTCGCAGTGCCTGCAGCAGCACTAAGAGATGCTGGTCTCGGGCTCGCCCCGGGACCGCTCCCGCGGGACGGGCGCTGCTCCTCGCGACGCGACGGATCCGGCATCCCGGGGCCGAGTGGCGCCGCTTCTCCGGGGGACAGGAGGCTGCAGCCGGGACAGCACAGCCCGGCCCTGCGGGCCCGTTCCCCTGCCCTTCCCCAAGGACACGGCAGAGGCCCCCGCCGGGATGGAGGGGAGTAAAGGCGCGGAAACCGCGGCTCCCCTCAGGCCGCGGGAGCGCCGCCTGCCCCCGGTGCCGCCCCGATCGCCGCGCTGTGCTCACCAGGAAGCGGGTGGAGCTGGTGCCCTGATCGATGGCTCCCACCAGCGGCCCCAGCGAAGCGGCCATGGAGCCCCCTCAGCGCCCGCTCCGCTCCGTAACGGCCGCGCCGGCGCCGCGCAGGCAGCTCGCGGCCGGCGGCGCGTGGCTGCCGGGGTGAAGCCGGCGGGGGGGGCGGGGCGGGGGGCGCTGCCTCGCGCATTGTCAGCCCGCAGCCAATCGGCGCCCGGGGCGCGGCGGGGGCGGGGCGCGGGGGGGGGGGCGGGAGGGGGTGTGCCGCGTGACGCGCGGCGCGCCCCGTTCCTCGCCCCGTCCCAGCGCCCCTGAAGCGGCGGCGCGCGGGCGGGCGCCGGCGGGAGGGGGAGGCGGGAAAGGCCCGGGAGCTCCTGAGGGCAGCCCCGGTCGCTGCCGGGAGAGCGGCCGGAGCAGGCCCCGGGAACCCTTTCGGGTCACTTGTGCCTTGAGGCGGCGTTCCACGGAGCGAAACGTGTCTCCTTCGTTGTCGAGGAGAGCGGAAAGAAACCTCACGCTCTCTGAGGCGTTCTCTGAGGGACCCCGCTGGGGAGGTGGCAAGCCGGGGTATCCGCTGGAAATCTTCCGTCCAGAGCGAATACTGCCGAGGAACTGCGCAAGGCTGAGTGATAGTGGATGACCGAGATATGTTATTCGTATAGATGATACATCCTCAAAGCGGCTTCTTTTATCTTTTAAAGCTTTACCCTGGGTCATGCAGATATATTAATTTGCTTTTAAAAAATGGAATCTCAGTCTTCCTTCCTTACTGCATGTTAGTAACTTGTGGTTCAAGAAAAACCACCGGTGGTGTAAGAGCCGGGATAGAATTGCAAAAGCCAACAATGCAGACTGAAGGGCCTGACGGTGCCAGTAAACCAGTCCCCACAGACACCATTAAAATAGATTTGCCTTCACCATTACTCCACACTACTGGTAGTTGTCCAAACTTGGGGTGATTTGTTGCAATTGCTCCGTCGTAAGCAAAATCTGATTGCTGCCACTTGGGAATGCTTTGTGATATACCTTACTCAGCTCCTTTTTTTTAGTTACTGCTTCAGCTGGCATCAAGGAGCCTCGGATGGGGCGTGAACAGCACTTACTGCTCATGTGTAATAGCAGAAGATTTCATTGCAGCCGTCAAATACAACATCTGAAATGAGACAAATACAGTCTTGTGGTAAGATCCACTTCCGTGTTTTCAAGACTGACAGTAAAGGAGCATTTGGACCAGATACCAATTAGTATCACAGATTCTTTATTCTCAAATCTTATCACCAAGACTGGTTTGTTTTTCTTCTTGGAATCTATCTTTAGAGATCATCTTGCTCAAGAACATGCTGCAACCCTTAAAGAAGGATCCACAGAGTTTGTACTAGAAGTCCATAATGATCCCTCCTGGCTTTGCCAGAGATTCCCCCTTCTACTTCCCTCACTTGTCACAGGGAGCGTCTCTAAAGCCACAGCCAAGAACTGCAGTTCATTAGAAAAATTTATGCAAGGCTACAGCATCTCCATGTAGATTAGGAATTCAATTAATTATTCCCATAGGATCTTTGTTAATTCTGAATTAATTAGTATATTTCCTAGGAAAAGTGTGGGATTTGTGTTATTTCTTTTGTCTCGTGAAACCTGCAGTATTGTGTTCTGAGTATATTTTAACTCAAGATAGGACATGACAATTTTCAGGAAAGGTTGAGGTCTCTCCAGATCCAAGAAGGGAGGAAGCAATATCGTGACAGAGATTTATGCAAAACATGAAATACCACTGCACTATTAAGGATTACTGAGTTACAGAAATTGCCTAGGAGGTGTCATTTCCTTAGGTGCTCTTTAGCAATGCCTGTGAATGTTTATAGACCAGGAACAGGAGGGGTGACAGCAATAACCTGTGATATTTCCTTAACCCTCAGCACACATGCAAGACAGGCAGAAGGGGGAAATTAGTCCAAAATGAGAAAATATTGAATCAGTGAGAATAGTTTATTCTTCCTAGCTCATTCAACAGTGTGCTCTCACTTCCTTCACAGTCCTATTCACTGTTTGAATAGAACATTTTTTTCTTGTAGTATTTATTATGCAATACTATTTGTGGAGTAGGGATAGAGGGCTCAGGGAAGCCCGCAGGGGACAGAAGGGTGGAGCTCTGGCCATACCTTTACGGTAAGATGGTGTGAGGCAACTCTCAGCAGAGACACTTTTAAAGGAATTAACTTCCTTTAAAAGGATGGAGTGTGGATATCCGTGTGGACTAATTTCTACTGGTTCTGGCTCAGATCTCACTGAAGCAAGTACACAATGCAGCTGAAGTTGTTTGCTGTTCTGTTTTCCTGCTAAAGGACTTGCAAAATTGAAAAAAAAAAAAGAAAATAAAGATCAAGTGCTGCTTGGGAGCCTTGTATATATTATTCTTGACAGAAGGAGAGGTTTTGGAATTTAGATATATTTGCTATAACCATTTCCAGCCTGATAGAAATATTGGAAGCTCTCCTTGATTTTGGAGGACTTAATTATAAGAAAATTGAATTCAGTTCCTAAAACTGTAACATTTATAAATTTGCTGGTTATTTTCAACTGCCCACACAATGCAGATTCCTGTAAATGATGCTCTTGTTCCACATTCAGCTTTTTGACCTCTTGTTCTGTAAACTGAACTCAAATAGAAGGTTTTTCTGTCTTTGGATACAGCTCCACTGCTTTTTTTTTAATATATTTTTAAGGTAGTGGACACATTAGAAGACATTCATTAAGCATAAATATTTGCAGTGCATTTTTCAGAGCCAACATAATTTAGTTCCTAAAGAACTAGTTTCAATAGCATATAAACCCAATTGTTTGCTTTTGGTTTGGGTTTTTTTAGTTTCAGTTTGATTTCTGTCTTTAATCTCAGCAGAGAGAAGGGAAGTTGGCAGTTATATTCTGCTCTTCCTGGCTGATTTTTCTTTACTGACCTCAAGCTAAGGACAAAATATGACTGCGTCAGGCTACTCCAAGCATGTGATACAGTGTGAATTAAAGAGTGGATAACAGACATCCACGTCTTTCGCTTTTGCCTCTTAGTGACAGAGAGGACTCAGCTGTCAAATCCTGCGCTTCCTTACAGATGTTGGATCCTTGGGTTCCCCTAGGAGGGACAGAAGGCACGTATTTGGAACTAGGCTGGAACAGGTGTAGTTGTAAAGTGTCCAGTGCGCCAGGGTAACGAGTCACATGCGCCCTTTTGCCTACTGGGAAGATGAGTGGTATGTGCGAGGGTGCCTGTGCCTGCACAAGTGGATAAACTCCTTCACTCTGGTGCAGGGAGCCAGCACGAACAGGTCATGACCTTGGCTGCCAGTGCTCTCACATTTTCATAGATGATCTGCAGCGCCCATGTGCAGGGAGCCTTTCTGCAGATCCTGAGGAGGGCAGTGTGATTGCAATGACCCATACTATGTTCCATCTTCTGCTTTTGCTTTGGCACATGCAGTACCCCGTTACCATTTGGCAAGAATTGCTTTATTGTGAAGCCATGACTGCAGTGATGCAATGAATGTTTCGCAGGATATGTTCTACTTCTGACCTGGTATTAGACAATAGTTTTCCCTGAATGACATTTTATATTTAGAATCACTCTCATAGTGTTCAAACACTGAGTAATCATTGTTGCAATTGCTGGTGGATAATAAAATAAATAAATTAAAAAAATAAATTCACATTTTAAAGACAGCTAATACTAGGTCCTTTGAAAAGCTGTTATTAAGCTGATAAGTCTTTACAAGGGTCATAGAATCACACAATGGCTTAGGCTGGAAGGGATTCAACATAATTCAACAGAATGACTAGGTTGGAAGAGACCTTCAAGATCCTCAAGTCCAACCCATGCCCTAGCACCACAACTAAACCATGGCACCAAGTGCCACATCCAGTCCTTTTTTAAACACATCCAGGGATGGTGACTCCACCACCTCCCCAGGCAAACCATTCCAGTACTTTATTATTCTTTGCATGAAAAACTTTTTCCTAATATCCAACCTATATTTCCCTTGGCACATCTTGAGACTGTGTCCTCTCATTCTGTCAGTTGCTGCCTGGAGAAAGAGACTGACCCCCACCTGACTACAGCCACCTTTCAGAAGTTGTAGAGTGATAAGGTCACCTCTGAGTCTCCTTTTCTCCAGGCTGAACAACCCCAGCTCCCTCAGCCGTTCCTCACAGGGTTTTTGTTCCCAGCTCCTCAACAGCCTCGTTGCCTCCTCTGGACGTGCTCAAGCGTCTCAAGGTCCTTCCTGAACTGAGGGGCCAGAACTGGACACAGCACTCGAGGTGTGGCCTCACCAGTGCTGAGCACAGGGGAAGAATGACCTCCCTGCTCCTGCTGGCCACACTATTCCTGATCCAGGCCAGGATGCTGTTGGCCTTCCTGTCCCACAGGGCACACTGCTGGCTCATGTTCAGCCGGCTGTCACCAGAGCCCCCAGGTCCCTTTCTGCCTGGGCACTTTCCAGCCACACTGTCCCCAGCCTATAACGTTGCAGGGGGTTTTCATGGCCAGGACTCAACACTTGGATCTATTAAACTTCATCCCACTGGACTTTCCCATCCATCCAATTATTCCAGGTCTCTCTGCAGAGCCCTCCTCCCTTCCAATAGATCAACACATGCTCCCAGCTTAGTGTTGTCAGCAAATTTACTAATGAAAGACTCAATACCCTCATCCATGCAGTCAATAAAAAATATTGAACAGATCTGGCCCCAGCACAGACCCCTGAAGAACACCAGTAGTGATTGGTCGTCTCCTGGATGCAGCACCGTTCACCACCACTCTGGGCCCGGCCATCCAGCCAGGTCTTAACCCAGCAAAGAGCGCTCCTGTCCAAGCCCTGGGCTGCCAGCTTCTCCTGGAGTGTTCTGTGGGAAACTCAAAGGCCTTGCTGAAGTGCAAACAGACAACATCCACAGCCTTTCCCACATCCACCAGCTGGGTCACTTGGTCATAAAAGGAGAGCAGGTTGGTCAGCCATGACCTACCCCTCCTAAACCCGTGCTGGCTGGGTCTGATACCCTGGCCATCCTGCACATGCTGTGTGATCACACTCAGTATAAACTGTTCCATTACCTTACTAGGTACCGAGGTCAGGCTGACTGGCCTATAATTACCAGGATCCCCCTTCATTCACTTTTTGTGAATGGGAGTCACATTGGCCAGCTTCCAGCCATCTGGAACCTCACCAGTGAGCCAGGACTGTTGGTAAATGATGGAGAATGGCTTTGCAAGCTCATCTGCCAGCTCCCTCATCAGCCTGGGATGGATCCCATCTGCTCCCATAGATTTATGAACATCCAAGCGGCTCAGCAGTTCTCTGGCTGCCACCTCCTGGATGACAGGGGGACCATTCTGCTCCCTGCCACCATCTACCAACCCAGGAGGACAGTTGTCCTGAGGAAAAGCCATCTTCCTACTGAAGACTGAGGCAAAGAAGGCGTTAAGCGCTTCTGCCTTCTCATTTGCAGTAACTAAGTTCCCTCCCACATCCAGTAGATACCAAAGGTTGGTCTTACCTGTCCTTTTACTATTAATATATTATTTTTTATTAAATTATTATTTATTATTATATTATTTTACTATTAATATATTTGTAAAAACATTTATTATCCTTTACAAAAGTTGCCAAATTAAGTTCAAACCAAGCTTTGGCCTCCCTAATTTTTTTCCTACATACCCTAGCAACCTCCTTAAATACTTCCTGAGAGACGTGACCCTCCTTCCAAAGATGATATTTCTTTTTATTCCTAAATTCCTTCAAGACCTCGTTGCCCATCCAGGGTGGATGTTTGCCTTGTTGACTCATCTTTCAGCACACAGGTACAGTCTGTTCCTGTGCCCTCAAGATCTCTATTTTCAAGCACACCCATCTTTCCTGAACTCCTTTGTTTTTAAGCTTCCCAAGGAACTCTCTGAATAAGTCTCCTAAATAGGCCAAAGTCTGCCCTTCAGAAGTCCAGTGTAAAAGTCTTATTTTTGTTCCTCCTGATTTCACCAAATATCAAGAATTCTATAATTTCATGATCACTGTGCCTCAAGCACCCTCCAACCACCACATCTCCCACCAGCCCACCTCTATTTGCAAACAACAGGTCCAACACAGTCCCTCCCCTGGTGGGCTCACTCACCAGCTGTGACAAAAAGTTGTCTTCCACTCACTCTAAAAACTTCCTGGACTGCCTCTTTTCTGCTGTATTTAATTCCCAGCAGATGTCTGGCAGGTTAAAGTCACCTACAAGAACAAGGGCTGGTGATCCTGAAACATTCTCCAGCTGCTTATAGAATGAGTAGTCCCCCTCTTCTTCCTGGTTGGGTGGACGAGAACAGACTCCCAGTAGGGTTTCAGCCTTGTTGGCCTTCCCCTTAATTCTTACCCAGAGGCATTCAACTCCATTGGCAGTTTGTTCCAATACCTATGTTTCAATAGTTTCAATACTTATGGCGTCAAAAGCCTCCCTAATACAAAGTGCCACCCTTCCACTTCTTCTCCCTTTCCTGTCTCCTCTTCTCAAGAGCTTGTAGCCATCCAGTGCAGCTCCAGCTATTTGAGTCATCCCACCATGTTTCTGTGGTGGCCACTACATCCTAGCTTTGCTGCTGTACCATGGCCTCCAGCTCTTCCTGTTACCCATGCTGTGTGCAGTGGTATAGGTGCACCTCAGCTGGGCTACTGATCTCACCCCTAACTCAGGCTTCCCACCCTTGGGCCTGCTTCCAGAGAGCCCAGCTGCACCTCCTTCCCCTTCAAACCTTAAACCTTAACCTTAAAGTCCTCTCAGTGAGTTCTGACAGTTCATGAGCTAAAATTCTTCTGCCCTTAACAGAGAGATGGAGCCCATCCAGTTCCAACAGGCCAGGTACCATAAAAGTTGCCAAAGAACCCAAAATTCTGCTGATTACACCAGCCCTTGAGCCACTTGTGGGTAATGTGGGCTCTCCTACTCCTTTCACTGTTTTTTTCTGCCACCAAAGGGACTGAGGTAAAGACTACCCGTGTTCCTGCCCTATCAACCACTTGACCCAGTGTCCTCAAGTCCCTTTTAATTGCCTTGACACTTCTCTTCTTAATCTCATCACTGCCAACCTGGAGTATCAGCAGTGGGTAATAATCACAGGGCTGAATCAGCCCAGGTAATCTTTCAGTGATATGCTGTACCCAGGCTCAAGGGAGGCAGCAGGTCTCCCTGTGGGATGGGTCTGGTAGACATATGGAGCCCTCTGTTCCCCTCAGAAGGGAGTCACCCACTACGATCACCATTCTTTTCTTTTTGATGTTAGAGGTGGTGATCTCTCCTACAGATGAAGTGTAATTGGAAGGCCCACTGGGCATATATATAATTTTCTGCTAAATTGTCTGTCTGACTCTCTATCCAGGGCCTCATACCTATTCTGAAGTGGCACCTGGGGGTCAGGAGGAATTTTTATTACCTCCCCAGGTAGGACCCATTTCCACTCCCCTTCATCAACCAGGTGTCCTATTGCCTGGCAGTGGGAGGCATGAGAGTCCTCTGGCTCCTGGTGGGTCTCCCTTAAGGATAGGAGGGCAGAACTCGACCAATCTATTTCCCTTTCACTTTCCTTAATACTCCTTAACCTTTCAACTTCCTCCCTAAGCTCAGCCACCAGCAAAAGGAGATCATTCAGCTGTTTACACCACAGGCAGCCTTCTGCAGCAGCCCCTGGAACCATTGTTAAGCTCAAACACTGTGCACAGGAACGGACAGACACATCCTTTTTGTAGGGTTCTTTTTTGTTACACACACTTGCACTAACTACAGCTTTTGGTCATAAAAAAACTGAAAACCCAACCAACTGACAGAAACACAACAAACTAACCATGCTAACATGAAAAACTTGCAACTCTGCCTGCAAGAACTGCCACACCCTGTTTGCCATGATCCCTAGAGACCTTCTTTAATCAGCCCACTGTTCATCAGCTGGGGAAGCCCTGCCCCATGCCTGCGTGACTCACAGATGTCAAAGATCATCTAAAGATAATTCCTCTGCTAATGACCAGGGACACCTTTCACTAGACCAGGTTGCTCAAAGCCTCATTATTCAAATCAAAATGTAGAAATAAAAACAAACAAACAAACAAAAAAACCCACAGGAATTATGTATAGTTAAAAGTTAATGTTCTTGCAAATTATAATGAATAGTTCAGAGAATATAAATATTCATTAGTTGTATAGTAGCTAATTCATGCTTCAAAATCCTTAACTGTGATACTTGGTCTTCTAGCTTCCATAAAAAAATATGGCATTGGACTGCAAAATTTACTCCTTTAGCTATACAACTGCATTGAAGGAACACATTAAAAATGAGCTAACTTTCTACTGTTTTCATAACAACTGCATTTTACCAGCTTTTTTTTTTGCTGTCTTTTTTTTTTTTTTATCAAATGAGCTAATCTAATTAGTGCTCCATAAGATGATGAACGGGCCAGTTCTCATAGGCTCATTCTGTACTTTAGCCTTACATTAGGAGAGGCAAGGGAACTGCTGGTTGTAAAGGACATCTTTTCACATCTTTCTTTTTGCACTGCACAGTGGATATTTCCAAAAATAGGCTTATGTGAAATTGCTGCATAATTGGATTAGAAAAGAGGTAAATTGCTCTAAATACTGATATTTGATAATTTTGCCTCTGCATCCTAGTTGGAGGAAAATTTAGTGTATTCCAGGCTCTAGTTTTCATATGTGGTGAAGATACTAAAACCAAGGAGCAACAGTGGAACTACATGAAGACCCTGAGACTATTGCTACAATGGGTTTAAATGCTGTTAATCCTGCAAAAACCTGAGCTCTTACATCATGCAGAAGAACTAAAACAAAGGAAGATAATATAAAGTTTGAAGTGGGAGGTGCTGTACTATAGGAAGTACAGTTTTTATTAAAGCATGCTATCAAATATATGTTCTACTAAGGAAAATACATAGTTAGTGATGAAAATATATCCCATCTTTAGGGTTTTCTGTTTCAGTTTGGTGATGTCATGCTGAATTACTGTGCAACACCCTCAGATAGGAATTGAGAATTCAGTGCTGATTATTATACTGATTTTTATAAAGCAATCTAGTAATTTACTCTAGGTAATTGGATGCCCTCAGGAACTGTACATATGTCTATGAACATCAAAGGGTTTTATGTATTATCTCTGTGAAACCTCTTGTGAAAATGTAATGCCTATGACATTGTTTTTTACAGATATGGAGGTGGGCCTAGAGCAGCTAAATTGCAGACCAATAGCCATGTAGCAAGTGCTCAGCAGAGCAGAGCTAACGCACAGCTTTCTCTGAGGTCCAAAGGTATTGTTTTCCTTGGCCACTGCCTTTCTCAGGAATCAGTAACTACATTCCTGTTGCCTTCAGAGAGCACAGGACTGAATAAACTGGTAATAATTGGCAGAAGCAGGATTCCACAGGGTAAGTAGATCTAGCCTCACACAGATTCCAAAGGATGATGTTTTTACCACTACAATCCTGATCCTGGCCATGCAGTTTCTGCTTGTTGTGCAAGGGGTCTGGTTTTTATTGGGTCCTTTCTTGAGTCCTCTGAGCTCATTAATATGGCAGAAAACATACCCAGACAAAATAAAAGCGGATTGTTCTCTGCCAAGAAGCTGAATTGACTCACTTGATGTAATGAGTGCCAGAGCTGGTGGAAAAGCAGAGCTTACCACAGCAAGGAGCATGGGAAAGGTTAAGAATAAGTAGGAGATGATGTGGAGGAGACTGGAGAAAGCATGAAATATTCAGCAGCTGCAACCTCTTAGATTGCATCAGCTGCTGACAGACCTTCAGCCTCCATATCATCAAATCAAATGTTAGCCATCTATTAGGAAATTCTGGAGATGTTAATGACTGCATTATTATCATCAAGACTAGACTGTACTGTCTGCTTTTGAGAGCAACTTTAATACCTCTTCCAATTTTACGTCACAAAACAAGTGTATTTCTCATAAAACTGACAGGAGAGCTCAGCTACACTGAGGTCTTCTGGAGATTCTTTATGCTCCACTTGTACCAGAAGGCAAAATGGTGCTAGTTACCTGCAGGTGGAGTTCTGGGGGATTCATAGATAGTGTACAGACAGCCACTGAGAGAGACGTGTTTGCTTGGCCCTAGGAAGAGAAAACCTAGGAGACATCTCACTGCTGTCTACAACTTTACCTAGTGGGAGAGTACAAAGGAGATGGATCTCTTGGAATGTCAGTGAGCATCTTTTTGTGTGTAAATCACCCATTTTTGTATGCTTTTGGTATTAATGCTGTTTTACTGTTCATTTTCTTATCTCATTGCTGTTTCCAGTAAATCTCAACCTGTAATCTCTGCCTTTTGTCTCTCTTGCTGGAGTGGAGGAGTGTCTTGTGGTTTTCAAGTGGGAATACTAAATTGAGGAATAGTATTCCTAGCCCATGACAGCTGGAAAATACACCTCACCAGGGACATTGAAATGAACGCCAGTCTTGCTGAGCTTCATAAAAGATGGCTTGCTGTGTTTGTATTGAGAATTGGATTGGATTTGAAATGAATCTGGGAGATATTGCATATATTTTTTCTATGGTTGCCAAAGCAGAACCTCAAAGCTGTGCTCATGGAGAAAGAAACAGCCCTGCTCTAGAAAGAAGAAACTCTCAGATGTAATCCACTGAAATAAACTCCCAGCAAAACACAGACAGGAAGATAACTAAGCTAGCAGTGAAACTGCCCAAGAGAAAAAGGCTCTTCAGTAGTGGAGGATAACTGAGTTTGTGAGGTAAACTAAAAAACATACTGAGGAATGTATGAGAAAGCTATGATATATCTAGTAGGTATCATTAAGGCAAAAAGCCCAGTCACCCAAAGAGAAAGTGTATGTGTGGACTGATCTTCAAAGACTGAATTTAACATTTTGATGATTTATTTTTTGCTTTCTGAGCATCCACTGAGACCACATATTTTAAGCAATACTTAGGAAAGCTGACCTAAAGAATTCACTTTCCTGGTGCACTGGTAGACGAGCATGACACACAAAAATAAGATGTTTGTCTGAAACCGTGACCAGTTCAGCTTTTCCTGCTCCAGTCGTGGACGGTGAAGATGAACTGCTGGCCATACTGTCCTGATTCAGCACAGACACCAGGCCTGTGTCAGTCCTGGAAACCCAGGGCAATGTTTGGGTTAACACCTGCCTCTGTCAGACCCGGCTGGTTTACAGCCAAACCTGCTGGGCAGGATGCTGGAGCAGAGGTGAAGATAAGGGATGTCTTTCCCTGGGATGACCATAAGGTAACACTTCAATGGGAGCATTGCAGGTAAGCTGAGTGGTCAGGTTTACATTCTGGATTCTAAAGCACGGACACTTGTGCAGCAGGAGGTATTTGTTACAGGCTTATATTTGCAACCTGAAGATGGCTCCACCTTTGCTATCACTTATGGCTAATTCAATAGGTAATTATGGAGTTCTATACATGGTCAAATTATGTTGGATTTATACACTGTCTGAATGGTTTCCCAACAGCAGATTCCTGTTTTTCTTTAATATACCTCAAAACACAGCTTCCTGCTCAGGTTTCCTGAGATGAGTTCATGATAACTGCAGTGCACTGCAGTTGTGTTATCCCCCTACATTCCAGGGCCTTTGACATTTCAATCTACCTATCAGTGGTTTGTAACAGAATGTATGCCAATCTTCATATTGCAGCTCCTTGTTATCAACTTCTAATTGCAATAATGCTCTCGGTCCATTATCAGAAGAGCTTACTCATAGCATTTGATTCTTTCTGGGTTACAGCGCTCTTCTGCAAGAACAGAAGCTCCTTAGGGGCAGAGTTAGAGTGGGGTGGAAACTGTTCCAGCTGCCTTATTTCTGAGTCATCCCTGTCAGCACATTAACTTTTAGAAGTAGCATTGATTCTTCTATGCAATTTAATAAGATTCTAATGACTACAAAAGAATGATTTGTCCATATATACTCCTTATTGAGGATATTAAGACAAAAGATAATAGGGGCATAGATGAAACCATAAGGCAGCACATTCAGGTGATGAACATCAGTGTAGCACTGGTCAAATTAATCTATTTATTGCAGAAGTAGAAAAATTACCTTTCTGACAACATAAGCTTTCTGTTATTCCAAGATAAATTTATACCTGGCTGTTCATTCTGTATGAAATTATATTTTGGTATAATATTACAAAGCAATTAAATTACTAACTTTAGCCTCTTTTATACATTTGTTTCTACAGGGAGTCAGCCTGAGGCAACACACTGCTCAGTGTTTCATATGCTATGTATGTAGTTTATTCTTTCTGTTCTATGGAGAAATAATTGTCGAGCTAACAAGCAAGACACTGTACAGTGAGTTCACCACAGCTAAATGCTTCAAAAATACTTTAGGAAAATTCTTGCTCCCCCTGCAGTCAAAGGAAGCTTTTGCAGTGAATTTAAGAAGGAAAGGAGATCCATCTGACTCCTGTGGATGCCCTAAAATGGGCTTGATGTGTGTGTTTGCTTTACTTTGTCACTGATTACTTAAGAAAGAAACAAGATTAAAATTTTAACAAAAAAATGAGATTCTTCCTGTTATCTTTGTTTACTATTTTGTTTGCTGTACTTTTGTAAACAATATGAAAACATGGTGAACAGAAGAGACCTACATCCACGGTGTATTTTGCACAGGCTTCTCAGTCGAGCATGTGAGGCTACTAAAACAAAAGAGAACTGAGGGTATTAGAGATTTTGGAGTCCTATGAAACATGGAGAAATACAGTTCTGTTTATTCACAATAAATGCATGATGTAAACTTTGAAAATGGCATGTACACTAAATAATCATAATTAATACACATAGATATAATACATATGATTGAGTAAATGTCTTCTTATATATATATATATGTAATAAAAACAGAGATAAAGTTTTATATAATATAGTAATTCCAGATATGACATTAAAATAACATCACAATGTATATCAAATAGAATACAGTAGTAAGTGGCTTTCTAATAGTTCAATGCCATTATTTTCGTAAAATAATTTAAGTTGGGAGGGAACTTAGAAAGTCCCTCATTACCCTCTTCTAAGGTTGAAAACACCATCTGTTTTTTGCCTAGACATTCAGTTGTGCTACGTCTTAAGTTATCAGAAGACACAACATCCAAATAAAAGATTTTTTCCATAAATTCTTTAAAAAGACTGATTCCTATTTTCTTTTTGCCTCTTCCTTTTTAAAATTTTGTAATAATTAGAAGCCTGATATAAAACACAGAGCTCTTCTGTGGCTGAAATGCTGTTTTCCTTACACACATCAGCAGAAGGTTTAACTTTTTTGTAATTTTGACAAGTGAGGCAGTGTATGTAAAACAAGTGGTCCCAGCTAACAAAGCACATTTCTCTTGGGATCCTTGTGGGCAGGAAAGGGAGGATTTAAGAATGGCACACTATCTTTTGGCTATGCAAAAAGCCCTCTCAGGTAAACTTTAAACAATCAGCCTCCCAAGGAAATCTGATACGTATCACTCACTGAGGAAGAGGCTGTTGTGGAAGAGAGGTGAGAAGATACTTTCCTTGCATGGAAAGGTGTGGCCTTCTACACGTAGAGCAGCAGGTGAGTGGATGCCGTACTTATTTTACAGTTGCTCTGCCCCTCATTTGTTGGTTCAGGTTCCCAGGCTGTCTTGATTATAGGGAATTTCACCAGTTGTGGAAAGTTCGTTCTGCATTTTTATGAACAATGCTCAGTTCATTTACTTCAGAAGGCAAAAAATGAAGGACTGGGCTGTGTTCTGCAACAGAAGCTGTTCAAAGGTGGAGTGTCCATTTAATAGCAAATCTTATAAATTAAACCTTATTAACTCAGATCTTAAGAGGCCCAAATGTTCCTTCTCACCTTTTTCCCTTTAAACATGCTTGATGTCATCTGGAGCAGGTCAGTCCAATGATATTCTGTGGCTGAGAGCCTGAGGGCTGGAAAATTAAGGAAAAAAAAAAGAAAAAAAGTAAAAGCATTATTATTTCCAGTCTTCAGATAAAACAAGTCTTCAATTCTCAAGTGGTTTCATATGAATACATTTTTTAGAGGACAGGACACAGCACCTTCCCTCCTGCTCTACAAAGATACCCACTGTTCTTCATGTCAGGTTGATGTTTATTGCATTAAGAAACATTCCTCCATGTAAGAGGTATGTCCTAATAATAAGTAATTCAATTTAATACTTAGAACAACAAAAGTGGTAACTTTGCTTCTTCCCCCCTCGCCTGCCCTCCACAGGGCTGTGAATCAAGGTAGTGGTGGTTTGTCCTTTTCCCCAGGCTGCTTTAAGGACCCGCAGAGTTAATGGGAAGTGCCCATCTCTGCCATTGCTGTGCAGAGCTGGTCACACCTGCTCTGTTCATCCCAGAAGTCACACTGCTTGGCAGCAAAGCCAACAACAGAATGGCAAAAATTGTGTCCTCTCTGTCCTCTCCTTAACCACAAGTGAAAGGCAGCAAGGCAGTGACCAAGCAGCCTCTGCTCTTCAGGAGAGCTTGTGCTTCACACTGAAGGTGCAGCTGTGTCTGCAGAGAAGCTGTGGGATGTAACTGGGCAGATGTGGAGATATGGTCTCCATAGTCCAATCTTCTCTTTAGAATGATTTAAGTGATTCAAATACTTCAGTAAAAAAAAAAGCCCAACCCTTCAGGGTAGTCATCAGAGACCAGGACTGTTACCTTTAACAGTTGCATTTAGAGTTCCTCAGGGCTATCAGAGAACATTGCCAATAATATGCCCACATTTTTCTGCAGTCTTTGGGTGCTAAACAACCTGCTTTGACAACAAGCAGCCTTAATCCTGAATTTTGCCAAGGCATAATAATATGGGGTTCAAAGTATTGTTCTAGTCAAAGGCTAGATACAAATTTCCATGGAAATTGATTGCATCATGTATCACACATGGGTGAGTCAAGGATATTGTGAAATATTTCCCATTTACTGGTAGTAGTAAATCCACAGCAAAATGTGAATTATGCTCTGTAAGTGCTCCTTATCATGGTATCTGGAATGTATAATTATTTTATAGAGCTCTTCTATTATTTTATTTTGCCCTGACTTAGCATGAATGGCTCTTGAGTCTGATAATGATGCAGCTTCCTACAGATAGACTATCTGATAGGTCACTATAATTCTCAGGTTACAATTTCTGTGTTGTAAATAATGATGTTTGTGCAGCTTGATGTAAGGTTTAAAAAAAAAAAAAGCCACAAATATTAAACATCTCTAATTTCTGATGATTTATCTTGTTCTTCCCTTTGCCAATAGATTTACTAAGTCATTAAAGATGCCAACTACCTAACACAAAATACAAGATAAACAATTTAATGAAAAAAAAGGGAAATAACCAATTTTACTTGACATTACATCCTAACATTTTTTCAACATTTCTGTAATGCCCAGAAAGATACAAACATTCCTTAATACTGGCTTAAAAGTCATCCACATTGTCCTGATCTATAAGTTTCCCACCTCTTACTGGTTTTCAGAAATTTCTCTGCTCTTCTGCTCTTCTGGATGCCAGCATTCATACCTTTCACTATGGAAATGTAATTATTTGGCCTGTGGCCACTGTCTTTGATGTTTTGCTTAGTGGTTACTGAAATCACTTGAATTTTTTTCGTGTTTTGTAATCAAATCCAAGATATTGTTTTGTTTCCCTGAAAGTGTTATGTAAACCCATGCTTGCTATTAAGTGATTTTACCAGTTGAGAAAATTAGTCATGTAATATATTCAGATCTCATTGGGAAATAGAGGATTTTGGCAGTGTTGGCAATATAGTCCCAATTCTCAAATATCAAATGCTGCTTTAAGGGAAAAACTATTCTTTACCTTTAGTTTCCATTTTCCTCCTTTGTGGTTATTCTGCTACCATTTTGTCTAGTTTTATACCCAGTTTTTGTCTATTGTGTCATTGTGCTTACAGTCACACATATTTGTGTATTTCATTGTATTGTATTCACACATCAATGCTCTTTTGTGCTGCAGTAGCAACAAACATTTGCAGAGAAATATTTGTTGACTGTTGTACCAAATGCTGTATTTTCTGCCTCTTTTCTATTTAGGATCACAGACCAGCTGAGACAGGAAGGTACCTGTGAAGATCCTCTGGTCCAAATATCTGCTCAAAGATGAGTCTGTGAGAGCAGGTTGCTCAGGATGTCCACTTGGTTTTGAGTATCTTCAAATACTGAAGCAGAGTGGAAGGATCAGCTCTATTAAACTGTAGACAATGCTCTGCCTAATGCACCACAAGATAATATTGGCCTTCTTTCTACAATGACACATTGCTGACTGGTAATTTAAATATTTAAATTTAAAATGCTCTTATTTCTAAATCTTTGTATTGTTTCTGCCCCAGACTTCCTGAATATGTATCTACATCTTCTGTAAATCCTCTAAGTACCACACCAAATATACACTTTTCATTAACCCACTGACTTCCACCCTAAAGTAAAGCTGTTTGTCTTCTTCAGAAACCACACGGGATCCATTTTTGTGGAATAGTTTTCCTCTTACTCATGTAACTTGTATGTTATGTAAATAACCTTTTCTTACCAGTCTTCCTTGCAAAATCTCAGTTGCAGCCTCCATCTGAAAAAGTTTCCCTGGTTCTCCAGGCCTGTCTCATTGCTCAATTTCATGTTTTTCTTCCCCTTTCCAGCAACCACCTCTTTCAAAAAAATAAACTCAGTGACCCTTTGCTTTCAATCTGCTTTTCAGAAAGTTTTCCATTAAAATATTCCTCCCTCTCACTTTCTTTGGCAGGTCTTATGCTCCCGGATAATGCTCAGCAGCAGCAAACTGTGCTGAGAATCATTCCTTGGCAGCTGGAACCAGTGATTTGTCCACACTTGTTCCAGACCCTCACATTTTCTGCTTTTCCTGTTTTTCTTTACTCATGGCATGGTTGCCCAGGATTACTTAACTGAAAAATACCCCTGTGGGCAGTGATGGCTTCTGGTTTGCATGGGCCAAAGTGCAGGAGGGATTTCTATCATTATTCTGTTAAAAGTACCCAGCAGATAAATTGCTTATTCTGTTGCTACTTTCAGACAAAATTTTGAAATGAACGTTTCTGACACAGAATTTAGAATAGCTGTAAAAGTTGACTGCTGGAAAGATGAAAGAGTAAGAAAGTGAGGAATGTAAAAATCAGTGTCAAATTAAGAGCCAGTACTTGAGGAAAAAAACCCATGAAAATCACCCAATTATCATGGGATGGCTCTACCTAGAAATTACAGACATGTGCCAATGCACCTAAAGAAACAAGACCACTATAACACTTCTTGGATTTCTGCAATTTTTTGTGGTATTTTGATACACTAACAAAAAAAATTCCCTTCTTGGTAGCCTGTCTTCAATTTTATTGTAACACAGTGTAGTAAAGAAAACAAAAAAAGAAAGCCCTCGTCTATTGCTCAGTCCTTTTTTACAGGTAAAAGCTCTTTGCCTGATGGTAAAGCCTGACCACTAGTGAGGAGCTGTCACTGAGCCAGGAAGTACATAAGCAGCTGGATGCATGATTTATTTTTAACAAAGACCCAATGCAGGCATTGGAATTAGGGTATGTATCATATGACAGGATTTTGTACAGGTAGGCAGTCTTTCAGACAATCTTCATTGTTCTTGGAAATGACATTTGAAACTTTTATAATATAATTAATCAGTTCTTCCATTGGAATATCCTGTTTTATCCTAGAGGGTGTGTGTAACCACAGTGGGAATCTGGCAGAAAGCCAGGGAGAAAACTGAAAATACTATAGTGCACTTGTCCTGCAGAGATGAAGTCTTCCTTGTCCTCAAGGTGCAGCCTGGTGAAAGAACAAGCTCCTCCTCTTATCAGCTGGGATTTGCTGAGGTTTAGAGTTTATTAGACCTAAAGGCCTGCTGAGAAGGGAATCATGAGTTCACCCAGAGGCAAGAAAGCAGAAAAAGATTCTTGTGAGAAGAAATTCAAGCTCTGTCACAATCGGTAAAAACACTTCTGCTCTGCTGCCCTCTCCCTAGGATGGTGTGGGCTGCTGGAATCTCTGCATCTGTAAAAAGACTCCTTCAATAAAAAATGAAGGCAGCAAAAATATTTCCTTCCCAACCTACTGGTTAGTTTTATCAGTAATCCAATGGTACACCTTTCTACCTGATAGGTAGGATTCAATTAGCTTCTAAGTAATTAATTGAGCATATGTGAGTAATCATTTCAGACTTGTGAAGCCAAGAATGCCATGCAAAATCCCTGGGGGTTTCCTATGGTAGGAAGTGATCTGACATAGTCAGGAACTCAAGCCCTTTTTTATTCTGCAGGAGCTGTCTTGAGTTCAGGAATTTGGGGTAGCTGTTTTATTTGTGCAATACCTGAAATACTAATTTTCATCACTTCCATTTGCTATGCACACTCAGGTTTAGAAACTTTTTTTTTTTACATTGCTGAAATGATTCATGTGAATTTCAAGCACTTAAATAAGTTTTCAATGTATAAAAACCATTAAATAAATCTAAAATTGAGATAAACCACCAAACCTTCAGTGTATATGGACATATTTTGAAAATTTAAATACTTACATAGGAATGATACATCTTGAGCAAAAATCACACCCCCCACCAAAAAAAAAAAAGGTGATTGCTAAACTTCCTCTCTAAAAATTGACTTTTAAAGGAATGATGAGGCCTACCAGAACACAAATTCTGTCAAAGGATCAGAACTAATGCATGTATCCTGAGAAACTTAAAAAAATGACCCCAGAAGACTGTCTAACAAAATCTGGAAGGTGCAAACATGAGAGTTATAGGTGCTGATAAAGCCTTTGGCTGAACTGGGTGGTGAGCTAGGGAATAATATGCTTCATTGCTTGAGGAGTAGTTGTGGCTTGCACTCTCCCCAGTGTGCTGAGAGTCAGGCTCCTCTCTGCTGCTGGCTGAAATGCTTCAGACCCTGGGGTGTTTCAGTCAGCAGCACAGAGCAAGCTGTGCACAGTATCTGTGGTGTGCATCAGGATTTCAATAAATATATTTCTATGTATCTGCACACTGTAGACCACCTTTTATGCATGTTGTTATTTGAGGGTGCTAAAAAGTAGGTGGCATTTAGATTTGGATATTCTTGGTTGTTGGTTTAAAACCATCCATTTCCCAGTTATCATGGTACTAGTTAGGAGACAAAAAAAAAAAAAAAAAAAAAATAAAAAAAAGAGAAGTTTTTGGCTTCTGGCCAGAGACAGACAATGGAAAGAGGGCAGCTCGCCCAGCCTGCTGTCTTCTGATGCTTTACAGGCTGCTCATGCTTCATGCTCTGCAGTGCTTAAAGGCTTATGTGCCATGTGTGGTTATGCATGGAAACCTCAGGATAGTCTCTGCCATCAGTGGGATCACTTGTACAATAATGTACTTTGTTCAGGATACATCAGTGCTTTATTTGTGATCATAAAAAAAAAATAAAAAGGTTATGGGCAGAACAGTTTGACTACTAAAGGTAAATAAGGGGTTATGAATGAAGAGAGGTTGAGACTGAAGGGAAAGATTTCTGAACTGTGACAAGATAAATCTTCTAGTTTGTGTAGATTAGCGAGAGAAGAGAAGAACATGAACTGAAAAGATTTCGCTAATTGGCTACTTGTTACTACAAAAGACTAGTGCTGGGAACATAATGTAGATCAGCTTCAATATGCTGTATCCAATACTTTTATCTCTTCCCAAAGCAAAGTCCCCTTGACCCTGGAGATTTTATCAGAGGGTTCAATGTTCTTGCTTATAATTTTCTCATATCAAAGGCCTCACTTTTGTTTCCTTAATTTGCACATAAATTGAACCTGTAGAGATGTCTACATATGACTAAATCTTTATGTGATCTACAATGGAGAAATTTATCACTGGAATAAGTTGTATATTGAATGGACTAGGAGAAGCACAAAAAGCAGCAAATGTTCCCTATTACTACCCTATTTGTACTTGAAGTACAAATGCCTCTGTAGCTAACTAAAAGATTTAGTGGTCACTTTTGTATGATGAAACAATTGCTTCATTTTGAAGTATCATACTCTGGGTGCAGAACTTGATGGATGTAACTGTATGGAAGATGCTGTGCTCCTGGAGTTCCTGGAGTTAAGGCTCTGGGCCCCAAGGACAGCCAGACTTCTCATTGCTGCGAGGGCAATTGCTGGCCATGGACAGCTGGAAACAGCAAATACAGCTGGGCACCAAAACTCCTTCACCTTTTCTAGAATGGCAGGGCTCTCTGTGCATCCATGGTCTTTTTCTCCTCCTTGGAAATGCATGGCCAAAAGAATGGTGTCACAACCACCTTGTTCCCACACAACAGGTAAAGGGCTGGAGTAATTAATGCAGGACACTCCTTCCTTTGGCCTGAGATATCTCAAAAGCAGACTTGCCTGGAACTCATTTGGAAGATGGGAATTCTCACATTTTACCTAGAGAATTCTTCTAATCTATTTTCTACTACCAGCAATGAAGGAAGAGGAAAGATAACTGTGTATGATGAAGGTTCTTCCCTGTTTAAAGACTGCTGATTTATTCAAATAATTGATTATACTGGTGCAATTAATGCATTGAAAACTGGGTTTTCAGCTTAAATCAAGTTGAATTTCCACATATACTGGAAAGATTGAAATGTATCTGCTTTTGCTGCTGTAAGGAATGTAGATCATTCATGATTGTTTTTTATGATGGGGTACTGGATAACATGCTTACCTCCTTCCCATAAAATCTTTCCTTCCAAAGATCAAAAGGTTTAAAAATACCCTCTTTGTCCTATTGCACAAAGTACTTATAAACTAGGTAGCAATCCTAAGGTGGTATCTTTAACCTTTTAAATGTCAAAATTTGTGGTTAAATGTGCAGAGATACCAAATAAGAATAGAGCTAGAATAGTTTGATAACCAGAGAGAGCTTACTGTGTACATACTTGCTTGAGTATATGTACAGGAAAATTGATATATTCTATGCACTTATTCTTGTTATGAAATTTAAGAAAAAGCTATGGAATACTGTCTTATAAGAAGATCCCAATTTATCATTTCTAGAATATAAACATTTCACCTGCAAATGACAGGCAGTGACCTTTGCACTCTGACCAAACAGGCTAAGCAGGGGTCAACCAAAACAGAGGGAGGGCAAACAACATTTATCTTGAAGATAAACTCTTGAACTGAAATAATAAAAAACTAAGGATCAGACCTACTCAGGATCAAAATTAAAGCCATTTCCTCAAGGAAATTCCTTGTGAGTAGAATAATGAGGTAGAGAAGGAAACATAGTAATTTTCTTGAAATTGTTTGGGTTTTTTGTTGGGGGGAGGATGGATAGGGATACACAATCTAAATACATTGGGCTTGCTGTAGTGAATAACACTGACAAAAATAATTTGGCATGGCCTCAGTCAATCTAAGCTACATTTACAGATGAAGAGTCTGACTGAAAGATTCCCTAAGGTGCTGAAGCTTTCTTCTCACTCATGTCTGTTTCACTGGGCATGGGGGGCACAGCACATGTGGAGATCTTTGCAAAAGGGGTCAGGCGCTGCTATGTTGTATCCTGCTCATTCAGATCTGGATGGAGTGCAGAGTGCTGCACTCAGAGCAGTTTATAAGCCACATGGCAAAAATTCATATAGGACGGTGCTTGTTAGCTGAGGATAACTCTTCCAAGGTCAGGAGTCAATGTGGAAAAGGTCACTAGAATAAGTGGGTGTCCTGAAAGCCTAGACTGTTAATGTGAAATTTCAGTGACAAGAAATTACGGTTTTATGTCTTACTTCCATAGGAAAACAAAGCTACTGTGCAGAAATGCAGACAAGGTTTGAGTTCCTCTAGAGAATTGAAAACATTCCACATGCATGACAACAAAAATCACTTATTTTATCCAAATCTAGGTGCCTGAAGATAAGTCTTAAATCCATACTTAGGTAAATCTATGATAGTAGATTGATTTTAGAGTGGTTCTGGATAGCTGTGCTATTCTGGCAGTAGAAGCACTTTTACTTTAAAATATCTGTACATTTCTATCTTCCCAGTTTTGCATGGATTTTGATGATTAAAAAATATTTTGAAAACTCTCTGAGGACCTTTACAGAAATGCTTTTTTATACTACCATTTTTTTTTTCCCAACAGTCTAGCTAGAAATATTGAGCTTCTGTGAATATAGAGCTCTCTGGATCTATAGAAGAGACAAAACCTCACAGAGATTTATTTCTTGCTTCCCTCGATACATATGATCCAGGTAAGGAAACATGGAAAAAAGTATTGGGCCAGTATAAATGTGACAAAGCCTGAGATTAGTCCATAGTACAAATGGGAGATCAGAGAAAAAATTACAACCATGTTAATACTGTTAATATTAAGCATAAAAGAGCTGGTCTGTTATGACAGTAGCTCTGTTTCCACAGGGAGAACTTTTACAGCAAAGATATCTGACGAGGCTTGCATTAAAGTGCCAATGTTGTCCAGTTTTTGTGATGTTTAGATGCCATTCATCATAGCATGGCATGTGACTGGGTACAATATTACTTGTTAAACTGTTGTAGGAATTAGCTACAAATGTGTAGGTAGGGACAGACTGACACTTGTACTTTTTTCATGCCTATGTCTAAGAAGATTTTGGAAGAAGTCTTTGATATTAGTCCCAATCATATATTGGGACTATTATATTCATATATATTCATGGATATTGAATATTCATCATAGTGAGTATTTAGGAAAATTAAATTAATAGAAGTATTGTTTCTGGGTGGCAGAGTTTGAGGCTTCTGAGAAAAACCACATGGTACTTCCTCGTGGAATGAGGAAGTTAAAATTCACTGAGAATTAAAATATATTTCTAATATATTTCTCTTGCAATGTATGGATGCAGAATGATGCCTTTTAAAGCAAATTCTGTATGTCCTATTGGGATCAATTCAAACAGTCCAGTTATGTGTTTCAAAAGTATTTGTCTTCCACCCTCAAGGAATACTCCATCACCAATCTCAAAGCCATATTCAGTGTTTGCACACCTCACACTTGGTGGATGAATTCCTGCTTGCCCCAAATATTTTCATCAACTGCCCCTACTAAGAGAAACTTCCTGGGTATGGAACTGAGTGCTAAAACAGACAAGGCCTAACTTTCAGGTCTAACTTTTGTCCTGACAAGTGTTGCCAAGTTGGCCAAAGCAAAACCTGAGAAAGCAGCTGTGCTGTGCTGTGCTGTGCTGTGCTGTGCTGTGCTGTGCTGTGCTGTGCTGTGCTGTGCTGTGCTGTGCTGTGCTGTGCTGCTTGGTGGAAAATTATATGTACAAGGGTCTGCAGACAACAAAGTTGGGCTGCTGTGCAATGCATTTCTGCTTTGGCATCTCACTCTTCCAGCCTATTTGGCGTGATAGTTTTGACATGCCAAGAAGCCTCGCCATACCAGCTAAAAGGAGAGTGAGGGCTGAAGTGGGGTGCACTGCAAGCTGCCAAACAGTTTCCTCTAAGATTGTTCTGAGTGTTTGACTAGCCAGGGCTTTTGTTCTTACAACAGTCCATCTGCCTGGACTGAGTGTGTTGCAATCATCTATTTTAACAGAACACAGTTTCACAGTGAGGTTTCATTTGGACATAAAAGAGGAAGCAAGTTCAGCGTGTTGCAGTTCAGTCAGTCATAAAACACCCTCATCTCCTAAGGGACTTTCTTTCTACACTTCTTTGCTACAGAGGATTAGAAGTAAAACAGATGTTATCTTAGAAGAGTAATTAAAAAGGAAATAAAACCAGAACATTGCATTTTGGGGTAGGACAGACTCACAGGAAGCTTCAAACTAGTTAGAAGACATCAATTTTTCTGTGCCTGGTCAGCTGCTGTATCTTTGGAGGTAAGAACTAAAATATATTGCACATTGTATAAATGTATGAAAATGTTGTCCTTGCTTATCAAAGTGGCTTGGTACTGTTTGTGTGGCACCACAGCTGATAGCTGGTGAAATAAGGATGCACTTTTTCTGTTTTGAATGCACATGTGTTTGCAGAGTCTCAGCTTCTGTCCACAGACACTTACTGTTGCCTTAAGAAGTGATGAGAACATTTCTAAGGTGCCATCTTCACTACCATGACCAACCTGTGGTTGCAATGAGACTTCAAAATGAAAACAAAATTTTTCCTTTAATACTTCTAAAGTTTCATAAAATTAGCCTAAATAGGTTTTTCAGAATATTTTTAAAGTGAGCCTTACTACCTGTGTTGCTGTCATCATAATTAAGATATTGTTATTGAAATTTCTGTTCAGGTTACTGTACTGTCAAAGTAATCTCCTCCAACAGGAGTTCTCTATTTGTAGATTATAAATAACAATAGGCACCAAAATAGATGAATATGGACATCATATTAAAAGAAAAAGTACATAAAAAGAAAGATGAGACTTCTCTGAAAACATGATGATGTTAAAAATTATAACCAAAGAAAGTTTATGATTGTATCTTTCCAGTTCTCAGTGAATTTCTGGGTTTGCTGCAAATTCACAGTTAGGGTATACATGCATAACATGCCTCCTTTCCCCTCTTTTTTATGCTTTACAGCAAATGTGACTAACATTTCAATGCCTTTTTGTGGACCATTTCCTTCACTCCTTCTGGGAAACATCTTCAGCCTTTTCTGTCTTTCTTGCTTCACCATTTATTATTTTCCTTTCTAGAAAGTGTATTCTCTTCTCTAAGAGTTCACATGGATTTATTGCCTCTTTACTTCAAATGCTTAGATTCAAAATGTAGCAGTACATGTAGTACAGTCATAACAGCTAAAAAATCATTAAAAATTAACACAGACATGCAGAGACATGAAATGGTTTCCACCCCAGGAAGAAAATTATAAAAGCACAGGGTAGAAATATTACGTAGCCAAGTCTTCCTTATGAATGTGGATCCTGATTCTTTTCTGCCTCAGATTTCATGCTGTTGTTTACAGCTGTGGATATGAGATATAAAATGCTATCCAACCAGATTGATGGGGTCCCTAAACCAACCTTGTATAGGAATAGATGATGAATAAAAGTATGGAAAATGATAAACCAGGCTTGGTCTGTATGAAGTTTCAAGGAACTTGAAGTGATAAAACAAACTTGGGTGGAAAACTTTGAGAGGTCAAGAAGCTATATTTACCAACACACGGTTTTCATTATATTTTTATGGAAGCATGTCCCCCCCAACCCAAAGACACAACAGCATTCAAAAATACACTGAGAATGCATTTGTTTCTAAATTTAAAAAGCTGAATGCTCCTGAAACTCATTGCCATCCATTTAGCATGATCAAAAATTGGTAGGCATTTGTATAATAAGAGCATTCAAAAGTATGGCAGATTTCTCGGGGAAGATGTCTCCTCTGATGCTTTCTTTAGCCTGTCCTTCCAGCAGATTCCCTCATACTCTTGACGTATTGGATTATTATTCTCTCAAACCTACTTGTTCCCCTCGAACCAGCCCACATTCCCCCATGGGTGAGGTACGCCAGCATTTCTGCATCTCCTCAACTGCTGACATGTGAATAAAGAAGATAAACAGGGCTTATGTTTTCTCCTGTGGGAAGACCAAAAGATCAGAATGAACAGGGCTGTGGGGAGGGGGCAAGAGTTGTTTAGCCCATGATGACTGCTGAAAGAGCCTCATGGTGCAGCTCTGTGGGCCCCAGATCTTCCAGAGCAGCAGCAGCATCAGGGAGGGGAAGTGACACGTGGTGGGCAGCATTCGAATGCTTGTGCAAAACCACCCCCTGACTCTTCATCTTCTCCTCTGCTGTGGGCAAATTGAACCACTCCTACATCAAACAGCAGCCACTGTTATTGTAGAATCATAGTTAGAGAGCAGCATAAATCAGAAAGGACCTCAAAATATCATCTGGTCCAACTTTTCATGGGAAAGGAAGCCTAGATGAGATTATGTAGAACCTTGTCCAATCCCATCTTGAAAACATCCAGCGAAGGGAAGGGGACTCCACCACGTCTCCTGGGAGGTTCCAATCATTGATTATTCTCACTGTAAAAATTCATCTTCTCATATTGGTACGAAACCTCTTCCCTCTTATTCCTGGGAGCATTCAAAAAACACGTGGATGTGGCACTTGGGATCATGGTTTAGCATTGAACATAGTGATGCTGGATTAAGGGTTGAACTTAATGATCTCAGAGGCCTTTTGCAGCCAATGTGGCTCTGTGATTCTGTTCCAATTGTGCTCATTGCCACCTTGTCTCCTTCATGTGGCTGTTTGTGAAGAGAGAGTTTCTGTCTTCTTTGCAGCTGCAGATACTGGAACACTATGATGAGCTGTCCCCTTCCCTTGGTCTTCTTTTCTTCAGGGAGAAGAATCATAACTCCTTCAAACTTTCCTGACAAGGCAGCTTTTCCAGCCCTTTGATAATCTTCTTGGCCCTCTATTGGACCCTCTCCAGTCTGTCCACATCTTGTTTGAATTTTTTGGGACCAGAATTGGATGCTCCAGGGGCAGCCTGACACCTGCTGAGTGTGAGGATCCCGTCCCTATCTCAGCCAGCCGTGCCCCCGTGGGTGCAGCCCAGGATCTGATTTTCCTCATTTCTGCAGCCCTGCTCTGCTGGCACAGGGTCACCATGTGGAGCACCAGGGCCCCCAGGTCCCTCTCAGCAAGGCTCCCCAGGCACACAGTTCCTGTGCTGGGCTCTTTGGTTGTGTCAGCCAGTGCAGGAGCTGCCACTTGCCTTTGTTAAACCTGATGCTGTTATTGCTGGCCCACTTTCCAGCCTGTGCAGGTCTCCCTGTAAAATGTGTCCATCTCATCACACAATTTGGTGTCATCAGCATTACCTTTACCCAAGCCAAATGAGGTTCAGATACCAAAGACCTGTAGGTTTCAGGCACTAAGGAGAGGCTCTGTTTGCCCGTGTGCACAGCTCATTACATTACCTCCTTCACTGTCCTGGTTTCCCCACGCTGGCTGTGCTGAGGTTTCCTGGGAGCTGTTCCACACTAGCCCCAGGGGAAGGTGAGATATGAGTCCTTCAATAAGCAAAAGCTTGCTCTACAGACTATCCTGCTTGCCAGGGCTCTTATGTCTGGCAATCTGAGGTGGGTCTCACAGCTCCCTGAAGGGATCTGTCTGCATCTCCACAAACTGGAGAAATGTCTTTTAAAATAGGGAAAAAATGCTGCAGACAGATCCATAGGATTTGAGTTCCCTCGAGACAGGGAGACTGTCCTCTGGGATCCCATCTAGTAAATCAGCTAAAACTCAAGGTATACCCTGTGATAAGAGCTGAGCTCCAGTCCCCCCAGCACAACTTTAATGCCACTCAGAGCTCTGGTCAGGGATCTGAAAGCCAGACATATCCAACACAGTCTTGTCTCTTCTGTGAGTTTCCATCCCTTCCTTTTGCAATGCAGAAGAATGTCCCTTTCCCCACTGAGCTGTGATCACAGCTGGCACCAGGTTCTTCCCATTCTCACTAGCAGCTTTTCATTTTGCTTAAGTTTTTGAACAGGACACAATTTATCATATCTCTTTGTGCACACTTCTCAGGTTTTCCATAAGTGTTTTCTTATCCTGAGCCAAGAAATCCCACTCTGTTTACCTCCTCTCAGACTGGAATCTGAAGTCTTTATGCAAACACTGGCACTGTCTACAAGCATTATAACCTACCAATTTTGCTGTCACGCACTTGTAATACCCCTGGATTCTCCATATGACCTTAAACATTCATCCTGCCTTCTTGTGCTGAAGCTTTTCTTGTGCTGAAGATCTGAACAAAAACCTTGAGCAAGACATAGGAGATTTTAGGATCATCTGACTGTAATAAAGGCTATGTCAGATAGAAAAGACAGTAAACCAGGCAGTCTTCTCCCTCTATCTCCACTAGGCTTAGACAGAATGTAGTCAGTGACCATTGCCAGGGCAGTAGCAACACAAGGAAAATTCTTTTGGTTCACCTTACATGCAAAATGTGTCAGATCAGAATTGTAAAACAAGGACTGGTTTTCCTTGTGCAGCAAACAGTTACACAACTATTTTCAGGCAGATGTAAGTGAAATCTGGATCTAAGGAGCATGAAACCCAAATATTGAAAGACATTAGATATAATCTTTTTGCCCTGGGAATCCTGTGTATATATGTGTATCCTCTGTGGCATGGAGAGGGGATTAAGAGAAGAGGCATAAGAAAGCAGAATTAATGAAAACTTATCCGTTTCCATTATGAATAATGAATCCTTATCAGATTTAAAATTCAAAAATTAAAGGTGCCAGAGTTGCATGGCTGTTGGAGTGATGGGATAACAACTTGACAGAGGTATATATTATATTATGTTCTAGGACAAGCAGCATGAGATATATGTACCTCCCTTTTGCATTCATGCTCTCAGCACTGCCTATCAAAACTTCAGTCAGATTTCCTCACAGAGCTGGGAAGAGCCAGATCAGTGTAGCAGCCTTTGCCAGCTTCAGAGGGTAATCTTGTAACTCATTCAGCAGAACACACAACTCTGAGCATAAAGAGACCCTAATATTTTTCAATTTGCTAATTCTTTTGTTTCCACTCCTGTCTCAGCATGCTCCCTCTTAAAATAAGCACAGCAGAATGCAGTGCAAAGAAATGAAACCAACAGTTTCATTTCTCTCATGTAGCACCCTATGGCAGAAAGAGCTCACAGCTGGGGAGCAGCAAAGACCAAAGTGTCACATGCTACCTGAACACAGCTGCCTTTGCCTATGTTGGTTGAGCAGTGGACAAGCCATATGTTACATTTACACTCATTTCTCCAAATCCACATTAAAAATAACGTATGAATAAATGCATTACAGTTCTGGATTCAAGCTAGCCACAGTTAGTGGTGACTTTTCAATAAAGACATTTGGGCTGTGGATGGTGGGGAGAAGGGAACAGCCTTTGTAAAAATGGGGAACAGAAGCAGAAGAGAGAGGTGATAACCTGAGCAGCTCTATCGTTTGGATAAGAATTCTGTGGGGGTACCTTAATTACAGCTAAAAGCCAAAGCAAGACAACAGCAGCAAACTGCAGGGACTGCCAATCCCCAAACATGATTTTTCCCCCTTCTGGGTAAATAAGTCACTTTTAATTATGTGTTAGTGCCTGTGGGAAATCTCACACAACTGGCGGCAACAAAGAGAATTCAGGGTCACCAAAGCAAGTGTTTGGACACATCTAATTCCCATTAGTATTTCTGCCAGAAAGAAGGTTATTTTCTCTTCAACTTTCTCTTCAACCTTCTTCATGGTGTGGAAGTGATTGCCTCCCCCAAAGGGAAAGTATTTTCTCACACTGTCTCCTCCCTAACATCTGTGCAAAGTCTGTCTCCATGCTTAGACAGGATTTAGCCAACAATTATTAGTGCAACATTTTGTACTTGCAACTGTGACACATGAAAACTTTACCAAGAAATGAGAGTACCTTCCCTCTTGGAGAAGACCATTTGTAGTGTATAAGGAAAAAAATTACTTTAATAATTTTAGTTTAAATTTATTTTTACTTTAAATCTATTTTCCTTTTGTTGGACCAAACAATTTCTTTAGAACATCTTTCCCATTGATTGTATCCTTGACATATGTTGAAAAAAAAAAAAAAGACCGAGGTGGATTTTAAACAATTCTTTTGGTAGTGGAGCTGCTAAAGTTTGGGCAGAACATTTACTGATGTGCAGCATGTGAATCCTTGCTGGCAAATCCTGTCTTTTATTACTAACATTTCTGTGCAGCTTTTGGGTCTGAGCTGCCTGCTCAGAGAGTGGAGAGAGTTAGTGACTGCTGGAACCCAACTGTGCCTTTGCAGAAATGCAATGAAAACTGATTCCAGAGCTGTGGTACGACTAATCCCACAGTGAAAGAGCGAGCTGGAGTACTTCTGAAATGTGCACTTTCCTATGCATTGCACTGAAATCTGTCTCTTCAAAAGTACCCTGCAGATATCTATATCTAGGATCTAGTTTAAGATCCTTTTATAGCAACTGGAGAGTGATAAGCAAATCTAGGGCACAATTCATTTCATTTTGATTTAGGTGTCTAAACCAGGCCAGATGAATCATGCCTCCAAAAAGTTTTGCTTTTTCCACTGACATTTTCATGTAATAAAAGGTAGAGACAGTTAATTCCATCCTGATTGCAATGCAGAAGTGCAAAGTGCAAATTTAATGGTCTGAGATTTTTTTAATGAAAAAGGAACCGCACCTACAGTTGTTGATTAGTCTGGAGCAGAAGGGGTGATACTCTCAATATGAATCTCAAATCATCATAGTTCAGAGGCAGCTGAGAAACCACACACAACAAAAGATGCTTTTAATCATATAAGAAAAAGAGGGAAACCCCAGGCTTCTTAAAAGCATATGAGCAAGGGGGAACCCCTGGCTTAATGAACTCCAGGGCAAAATTAGAAGTATTTTAGTATAAATTACAACAGCTATTCCACAACAAAAAACTTCTTGTCCCTCTCTCCACAATTCACTTGCCATTGGATGTGTTGGATTTGCCATTTATTATGTCATACAGAATGTGCTTTGGTGAGATTCAGCACAGCAGGAAGAATGGCTGATCACTTCACTCACTGACTCAAGTCCCCTAGTAAGGCAGAGACACTCTTCTTCAAGTCCAAATAAGAGACATCTCTTTCCAGCTAGTAACTGGCGAGTGTAACCACAGCTTAGTGAGTTTAAAATGAACTTTTTGTAATTAATTTCTTCTTATAATTTTTGTGTCTGCTGGTGGTTCCTTTCCCTAGGAGAAGCATGCTGTCGGAAGGTTACATTCACAGAATCACCTACCTTTGTGAAGACCTGAACCCTGAGCTCTACAAGAGTTTGCCTGATGAAGGGGTGTATGAAATGAGGTCCATTAATTACTCTTCCACAGGTGAAGCACAAGGGAAAAGCCTCCTTCAGAGATGCAGATCTGCTGGCAAGCGCATTTCCTCAGTCTGCTCTAGAGGTAGTAAGCACAGCAGAAGGCAGAAGGATAATCTCTCCCAACCTGTCCAGCACCCAACACCCACAGGACAGCTCCCTCCAGCTTCACACATTTGTGAGGAGCTGACAAAAAAAGTCACCTACCTGGTCCCACCTTCCTGCAAGAGCATTTGCAAGAACTACAACGATTTGCATATAGCTGGGGACTACGTGGTGCCAATTAGCTCTGTCACTACAGATTTTGCTTGTGACAGCGGCATAGGCCCCTTCTTGGAGTCCTCAGAGATTCCTCCTGCCATGGAGTCTGTGAAGGCTGTCCCCACAGGTGACACCATCTGCAGGCCGCCCCACGGCCACTCCTCGTGCTGGCGGCTGGCCAGCCTGGGGCCCCACCAGCAGCCCCTCTCTGACTCCGCCCTGAACGACTACCTCGAGCAGAAGCTGGTGGAACTGTACAAGCAGTACATCATGGACAGCACAGCAAACAGGGCATCCCCCACCCAGATCCTGGCCTCCGAGCTGATCATGACGAACGTGGATCAAATCAGCATGCAGATATCACGGGAGAGGAACATGGAGACTGTCAAGGCCAAAGACATTGTCATTAGCCGCTTCTTACAAATAGCCAGTGGGAAGATTTCCTCAGAAATGAGCACACCTACTCTGCATATTTCCCAATATAGTCACATCAATGCTTAGTGTTTGAATGTTAGAATGTTTTTATGTTCTTCAAAGTCAGTTCTTAGTTTAAGATACTTTCTGCTTAATAAAAATGCATTATCCACCACTTAAATAAAACCTTTCAGTACATATTAAATAAGTAAAACTCCCTGACTCCTGTGCTGTGCAGCTCCTATTGTGGACCAGTAGGTTTTTCTATTTTCTTTTAAGTGTTTGTAATGAACCTCAGACATTAAAAAAGTCTCACAGAAAAATGACTAGGAGTATATGAACTCGTCCAAGTGCTTAGGTGTTCACTTTGTTTCCCGCATACTTAATGTATAATTTCAAATTTCCTCTCTCTGGCATTTGCCATCCTACTTCTGGGTCTGCTTGTGCAGGCTTACACTCATGCAAGGACAAGCAAGCACAGTAATGGCACAGCCACAGAAATACAGATTTTAGGGTGTCATCCAGTTCACCTCCTTGGCCTTAAGGGCTTTACTTAGGACATCCTTCACAGAAGGTTTTAGAATTTGTTCTTAAAGATATTAAGGGATAGACACTTTACAGCTCTTTCTATGCTAACCCTAATTATTTAATTGGTGCCTTCCTGTTCAAGAGTTACCATCCCTTTTTGTGAAGCACAAGCTCTGTTTCCAAACAGACAGCATCCTCCAGAGTGTGTGTAAACCTGTGTGCTTCGCACTGACTCACAATGAGCACTGGGGACCTGTGATCACAAACATCACCTTTGCCAGGTGCTCACACACCTGACACGGTGAAGGGGTCATGCAGGGACAGCAGCAATTATAGAGGGAGAAGAGGAATTAATCTTTGTTATGAGAATTGCACATTGAAGAAGCAGGGCTACTCCAAAGTCCATTGGATTAATGTGAACAGGGTCCTGGAATGCAGAAGAAAAGCTGAAATAGAGCATTTGACACCATGGCTGAACACTTCTTTTGTTGGGATTGTTGTATCACAGGTCAAGATCATTTGAGCTTGATGTATTTCTGATAGAGGGTCCTATTTTGTAAGATTTCACCAAGTTTAAAAAGAAAAGAAAAAAAAAACAAACCAGAGCTGCCTCATGGCAATGTATAGTGTTCATAATGTATAATGCCAATTGATTGACAATGCCAATCCATCATTGGTTGAAGTTCTGAGTATCAGTATAACATAAATACTAATTTATACTAAGTATTCATAAAATGATTTCATGTTATTGTTTCTACAGTGTAGTTATGGCCTTTGTGTGCTTTTTCTCTCTGATTTACTTATTTATGTATTTTATTTAAGGCAGGTTTTTATGTATATTTTAAAAAGAAATGTAAGGTGATAAACATGTCAGTTTATTCTGGTGCTGCTGTTTTTCCACAGATTACTGGGATAGCTCAGCATATTTTCCTGCATGTGCAGGTATACAAAAAGAAAGTTGCCATGAGAACCTGTGATGCTTAAATCCAGAGGGTGTACCTCTGTTGCCATAACAGCCTACCCAAATATTAGTATTCAGCAATTCAAGACAGCTAATTTCTGGCATGCAATATTTCTAGACTGTGATAAAATGCTATTTGCAAACACAAAAAGAAAAGACTATTTTTATGGGAAAATAACAATCATGTTAATGCATAGGCACACACATACATTCTGCATGCGGCATCCATTACCAACAACCTGGAAAATGACTTCCAGAGGAGAACAAAAGCATGGAAATGTAACAGTTTTTGTATCCAACAGATACAGATTCAGGTTTTTCGAAACACAAGGCTTTTGTTCATGCCTATTGACATTCACATCACTGAGTTCAGTTGCAAAAGATGTAGTGGAAAGCAACTTGCAGAGTTGAATGCGTAAATCAATACCCTTGCTTAAAGATCTGACTCCTTCATCAGAGGACACAATCGATTCTTGCACTCAGCTCTCCCCACTCCGCAGACCTCATCCTGCACAAACAAAACAGCATTTTATGGTCTCTTCCTCAGAAATCCCACTCTTCATTTCCCCCCAGATGCGTGGGCAGCACCTGGTCACCATGTCCTCTTTCTCAGAACCGCAGCAGGAAGAGGGAGGGCAGCTGCACAACAGGGGCCAAGAGCTCTGCCCAAACCCAGTGAGCAGAAACCTCCCACAGCTGCTGTGCCAGGGGGCTGCAGCCAGAGCCAGGGCAGTGCTCAGAGAACAGCAGTGGAGAGAACAAATCTTAAATGTACAAAAGCAGGCTCATGCTTATGAAGGGCATTCATCTATCAACTACAAACCACTCCACTCTCAGGAAGCTTTCTTCCAAGCAAATAATTTACTGCAATCATACTGGCTTTCAAGGAAAGATCTTATTTTGTATTGTCAGATTGACAATACAAATTTTATTTTATAAAAAAATCATAACCATGGCAAAAGCTGATTTATTCTGGAAAGACAGCATCAGCCAACTTCTTCCCCACATACAATTATTTTCTTTTCTCTGCCTAAATATAAATGCCACTTTGAGCACACTTTGAGCCCTGTAATGTGCCTGTTTCTCACATGAATTACATACCAACCACATCCCACTACCTGAAGCAGCTTTTGGATTTCAGGCAGTTTCTACATAAACAACTTTTTTTTTTTACTTTCCACCATACCCATGATGAAAGTGCATTTATGCCTCTGTCCTTCTCACATTAAACCCTAATCTTGCTCTGCACAGGTGCCTCTCTAGGTGTGCCTGTTTCCTGCTGAAAGCACTTGGATGGCAATTAGGCTGCTATTACCATGACTCAGGTTGTTATCTAAAGTGATTATCTTATATTCTCTCTCCTTCTCTCTCTCTCCCGCACCTCCTCTTCTGCCTCAGGGTCAAGTATTTAAAGAGAGAGATCTCAATTTTTTAGTAGCTCTTTGAAACAACTAATTTTTAGTCAGGGGCACATAATTTCTTGACAGGAGCTTGTCAAAATGCTGATAGGAGTCCTGGTGTCTGGGGAGTGTGTGTTGGAAGGAGGCTTTGAATTTTGCCCTCCCAATACTTCCTAGCAGTATGGCTATTTTAATATGACTAACATAATTTAAGAAGGCAGATAAAATTGTGATGAATATTTCATATTTGGTTGATATTTTGACCAACTGTCAAGAAACTATTCTCAGAAGGATAGTTTATAGCCACCTTCAGCATACTCCAGCAGCTTCCTTAGGCCTTTTTTGCAGAACATATTACTCATTGCTGACAACATGATTATAGCAGCTAGGAATTTTATTGTTTATAGATGTGGTGACTGTGCCTCCAAGAGTCTGAGCCCATCACTGTGGCAGATGAACATTACCTGTGGACTCCAGGAAGGCTGGATGTGTTGTGTCACAAGAAAAACTCTTGGCAGAGGGAGAAAAGAGAAGGAAAAGGAATTTGTCAAATTTGCTGGAACCTGTATGTCCTGCCTTTGGTTTTAACCCCTTTTCTGGCTCTGATTTCTTGTCTGTACTGAGAAACACTGGATGGAAGAAAAATGGATATAAAGTGCAGACTGGGCTTTGTGCTGAATGTGAAAGAAAACATGTCATGCACTGGTGACTAGGTTCAGATGAAGACAAAAAGCTAAGCATCTAAGACTGAAATAAATGAGGTTCTACAGTGCTGACTCCAGCCAGGCATATTGCTGCTATTTCACCTTGGGGAAGCTGAGACCTCCCAGTTCATGTCATTCCCCTTCTTTCCTTTCAAAGATTGAAGCAGTGGGGATTTATTTAGGACTATCCCTTCCCTGAGCTTCTTTTACCACAGGTTTCTCTCTGAGATAGGACCTGCTGGGATGTAACCAGCTGTCAGTATAAATGGCTTGGGCAGGAGCAGGTAAAAGGGACTGCAGGTTTTGTTACCTCAATTATCAAAACTGGTGTAACATATCTTGCTGGGTATGAGGGTATGGACTGGGAGGCGTCCCTTGTTCTCCCATATTCAGGAGGGATTATTATCAATTTAGGGAGATCAGTCACCATGTTGCAGTGACATCTCACTGCATACTTTAAGCCAATATTGACACATGAAAGGACTGCTACACTTCTGGTAACTGGTGAAGTTACTAACTTGCCACACACATCAAGAAATGAAACCTGTATGTCTACAATTGGTGTGTGTCTGCTTGGCACCTCTCTGTTCACAGCCAGCCCCTCTCTGACACTCACAACAGCTACGGACAGTGCTCAGAAGGGACATGAATTTCTCCAACTGCATTAATTACATAGAGTGAGAGTACGACAGCAGCTTAAATCAATGTATTAGCATCCAGATTGAGAGGGCTGGACCCTAGTTGGTGGAGCCATGTCAGCTAACATGGACTGAGACCTGGTCCCCAACCTGTGTTGTGCTGGGTAAAACCACCACTGTCTTTGAAGAGCATTTGCAGTTTAGAAATATGTAGCAGAATATGACTAACATGTAAAGGAACAGAAGTTTAGGTCAAACCAGAATTATTCTGTGCACTGCAGCATTACTTCTGCTTCTGCTGTACTGGGGAGAGCTGGCTTACTGTCTCAGGCATTTCTGCTGACAGGATTAGGATGGCTTTTTGGAACATTAGGCAGGCTTTCTAAGGGCTGAAGGGAACAGTGTTCCTGAGGCTCATTCTCAGACCTTCCTACATCTCTTTTAGGGCAAATGTTGAATGAACTACCTTGCTTGAAGTGAAAATCCCCTCTAGGAGCATTAAAAGTGCCTCATTTTGTTCACATCTGGTTATTGAACTCCATGCTGCTGTCCTTCACAATGTGACACTCCTGCTTTAGCTTTCCACAGAGCTGGTCACTGAGGGCTCCTGCATTTCTGCCATGTCAAAACCTCCAGGGCTGCCCCAGCATTTCCCTCCATCCTCCTGCCATGCAACCCTACATTTGGTGGTTGTGCTCTCTAACCTCCCCTTGCTGCTATAATCTCCCCTCGAAGAAGGTGATCCTGGCTCCCCTAAAAACCAGAACAACCAGGACTATGGCAGAGTGAGATACTGAACATCTGGAGGGAACCACTGGCAAAGGGACATGGAGAGATTTAAAGGCTGGTGATGGCCTGAGGTCCTGTGGGAGAAGCGAGGGACTCCTGTGAAGCTGGAGGAAGTCCTTGCAGAACTGAGTTTGTGAAACATACTGGGAGATGGTGGGGAGCTGAGTAAAGAGGTTTCACAATTTTGAAGACAAGCCTGAGGGATGGCAGCATTTCCAGCCACTCCCTGGATGGAAGGAGTGTCTCTGTACTTAAAAGACAGCAATTTCCCCAGCTCCACCCATGGCATGTTTTAAGCATATGGAGTTGTAGAATCCCACATGGTGTTTCCTTCCCTCCCTCTGCAGCCACACCTGAGTGGGAGACACCAGGGGCCTCTGGGCACAGCAGTGCCCATCAGCTGTGCTGGACAGTCACGTTCCAGCCTCCCCTCCTGCTCCTGGGGTGACACTGGGGACTGGGGGCTGCAGGAGCTGCTGCTGGAGCAGTGGCCACCCAGACACTCCACACTTCCTCCAGACCCCACACTGGCTCACTCAGCTCTGACCACCAGGTATTTCCTCCTTTACTGAACTTCGCTTGCTAAACACAAAGTGGGATAGGAGACCTTTCTTAAGCACAAACAGTGGGAATGGGAAAGACAGGAATTACAGAGTCAGGCCATGGAGTGGCTTCTTTTTACAAATTAATTTTTCTGTAACCAGAGCTAAACTATAAGAATAAAATCATAGTTGGCAGACCTGACTTTGGTATTTTCATTGATGCAGTTGTCCAATGTTCCTCTTTACACACAAGCTCCCTTGCCTGAAAATGGATCCTGTTTGCAGGGCAGGGATGAAACAGGATAAAAAACCCAACCAATAATAATTTGATAAGTCCCGTTTTAACACAGGTGACACATTCCAATGCATTTCTACATAGAAACTATATCAAAAGAAAAAAAGAAAGAGCTTAACAAAGGTAGGCTCACCAATTTTAAGAAAGAGAGGTTAGAGGTTTTCAGTTCCATTACTTTTAAACCAATCATTCTCAAGGTTTAGTTGACCTATTTAGCGAAAGCTGGCTGCAGTATCACTTCTGAAGCCCAGTGCTTGACTAAAGTACATTCAAGGCCATGAAAGTATGCAACTCAAATTGCTATTAAGACATTAAATTTTAAGTAAAGCTTCACAGTTCATTATAGACAGATGTAAAACTTGGATTGGGTGCAATGGCAGAAAGAAATTTATTAGTAGAAAAAAGAACTAGTTAGTTATTTTTAATTCACAGAACTAAATTTTGCTTCAAACTTTGCTCTTCAAACCCATAGCGTCAAATTTGCAGTTTTAACTCCAATAAGGCTACCAGCTCTTTGTATACAATTTGCTTTATCATCTTCTTTTAGCAACTTTGGTCTGTGAGCACTTAATTTAATTTCCTTTCCTCTGATCTTATATTTTCTTCTTCTGTTACTTTGTCCTTTGTGTGCCTCCCTTCAGTCCAGGCAACCTGCAATGTGCTCTCCTTTGGCACAGGGGTGTCACAGCTGAATCAATGGTGACACACAGAGCCCTAAGGTAGCTTTTTTCCCCCTTCATCCTGCTTTTAGTTCAGGCCTTGGCCAGCTAAACTTAGATAAGAAGCCAGAGGTTTAGTCATTGGAAAAGCTATTAAAATGAATTTATTAGAACAACTTCTTAAGTATAGTAAAGTTTCTTACTTCTGTCAGCCTATGACCTATTGCAAAAAAAAAAAAAATTAAAAATTCCAGACTGAACATAGAATCCAGAGAGCTCCTGTGGAAAACAGAAGGTCTATTAATTTGGAGACTGGAGCAAAGCAGAATGGTGCCTGATAGAATCACATTCATTAAATCAATTTGAAATTATTAAAATGATAGATTCAACCATTTGTTGAATGTCTTAAATGGTTTGTTGAACCGTTTAAGACATGAGCATGATTATTTACTAATTATTGCATCATATTTCTAAGGTACTTGTGTAAAAATCAATTGATCTTATGTCAGCTGTCATTACATACACTATAAAGGTTATTGAACCAGTGATGTATAGAAACATGCAACTGAAGATCAAAGGTAGTTGTAAGAAGATAAACCAGTTTGAGATTGCATTCTGTTTGCATGCCACTTGTCATGTACCGTGAAATGAAGTTCACCAGTGACCTGTTTCCTTATTCTGCTCAAATGAACAACAGCATATGGAAAAATTCATGAATCATATTATTATATCTAATGAAGTCACACAGCCCCTGATCCTTGACTGCTTGAAGTGACTGACATATTTTAAAAATCAGTAAATCAAAAGAAGAGGAAAAAAATGTATGATCTTCCAAATAGAAATTTTAAAATAATATTATAATATATTACAATATAATATATATATATATTATAAAAATATTATAATATAAAAAACACAAGTTTTTTTATAGGCAAGTCATGTCATCTTGGCTCCAATTAAATAATATTTTTCTTTGCAAGTCATGACCTCAGTGGACTAAGTCATGAAACAAAGTATTACTCAGTTTAAGTAAGGTACCAGATGCAAACCTTTAATACAAAGGAAGAAAATTTATCCAAACTATATGAACAGTAACTTCAGTGATGTGACTATAACTGGGAGAGGAGCTCTCTGTTAGATGTGCCAAGTTACATTGACATTTTCACAATGAGACATTCAAGTCTCATAATCTTGGAGGTAGTGTGTTTCCATGCATCATTTGTTATGCTATTATTATTTATTTATCTTGCTTTTGATAGATGGAATAGGGTGAGGCTGTGAGGAGATGTAACACTTCATTTTTATTCATGTTTGATGATGCAAAGTCAGGATAACAGTGGAGGAATTAAGAGAGAAGAATGATGTGCTCAAAACAAGGAAGTAGTAAAACAATTTTTGTAGAAGTTTGGGGAGGGCAGGACTGAATTAATCAAGCATGTTGTAGTGCTTGAGAATGCAGAAGCTGAGAACTTGGACAAGAGCCATCTGTATCTTTTGGTGGACACCATTTGTAACTGGTATGCAAAATAAATTAAAGATAAAAGGACAACCGAAATTGTAGCTATTGCGAAATCAAACAGAATTAAAGGGTTTTTTAAATTGTTGTTTAGATGGAATAGAATAATATATATTTTTACTGTGAAGGTAAAGATAAAAAAGAATTCAGGAAAAATGAAAAAGAAATTATACTGGGGACAAGAAGCCATGGAGACAAACAGAGGAGATTAAATTTAAAAAGGAGGGCAAAATTGTACAAGAAAAATGAGGGCATGAAAAGGAAAACTGTCACAGAATCAAAAGGTTAAAATGTAATTTTAATTTGACATGCTCAACAGTTCTTTTATCAAGGAAAATAATGATGGGGGAAATAGGAAAAAGTGTGATGTCATGTAAAAGATGTGAAAGGATCTAGAGCTGTGGTCAACAGTTGCAAAGGTAGAGTCATTTGTATAGGAAGACTTGGAAATCATGGCTGAAACAGGGAAAATCTACAATTATGCTCATAGAAGAAAAGAAAAAGAATATAAACATATCTTAATGTGAAAAAATGTCATTGAACTGGAAGAACTGGGTGGCCATATAAAAGTGTGCAGTACTGTTGACTAGGGACAAGTGGGAAAGAATCACAGAAAATTACAAGATTGGTAAAACACAAACAGTAAGAGGTCAGAAGAGGTCAGTGTTTGGTGAAAGCAGCCCTGGAAAGCTGGCTGGGCTGCCAGGTGTGGGGTGAAACGAGCAGCAAAGGGCTTGTGTCAACACCTACCACAGGAACTGCAGCCAGAGACTGGAGAGAAAAAAATGTAAAAGTAGAACAGAACTAGGGAGCACTCGTGGGTTCAGATCACAGGAATTAGGAGGCATGAGAAGACCTTAAAAAATTGCATTTAGATGAGAAGAAAGAGAGCAAAGGGAGAGAATGGAAATGTTGAATAAGAAAGAAACCTGAGACTCCCAGGAAGTGCTTTGATCCAGGATGCACAATGTCAATTTGCAAGGAAAGGCAGTTACTTGACTTTAAATTTAAATTGATACCATTTTAAAGACATAATTCCTTAAGGAAACTGAGAGCTGAAGGAAATGTCTAGAGACTCCAGATGCATCCTAACTTTTATAAATGGAGTGGTTACTCCAGACATGTTAAGAGAGCAGAGGGAAATAGAAATGAAGGAATGTAATTGTTCTAATGTGACTTGTCATTCTGTAAATACAGTTTCTACTTTTTGGCTAAAATGCATGTTTCTACCTTTCAGCATTTCCTCTAGAGATTTACCAACAGTGAATTCCAAATATCAGAGAGACTTACAGCAAGTAAAGAGGTCATGATAGTGTGCCAAGAGTACTGAGCTATCTAGGACAAGAAGAAATACTTTCAATTTTATATTAGTGTTCCAATTTAGCTCTAAAGAGTGAATTAATAATAGGAAGAAAGGAATGCAGTTGAGAAGCATACTAGCATTATGTAGATAAAATCTTACATTCTGGGATAGGTATTTTTTTGTAATGTTTAAATGGATTTTTGGATGAGAGCAATGGTTTGAGTATGTAAGTGTGCCTAGCCCTGAGAGTGGGCTCCCAGCTCACCCTTGGACAGGGAAAGGTGTCAGCTTTCCCACTGGCTTCCTCTTCCTCTTGAAGATGGAGAAGAGAAATAGCCAACCATTTCTTATTCCTTACTCACACTTAAAGGAGAGCAATCATACTATGGGAAAGTTTTTCCTAGGCAGGGTGCCCTGGAGACGGTTTTTAACCACTTGGAATTATTTAAGTTTCTTTTACATGTACTACATACCATGCCTGACTTCTCTGCTTCTCAGTTACCTCCCTCTGGCCTGGGTGACCTGATGTGTCCCACATGAGCACAGCTGTAGCATTGTCTCCATCTGCTCTGGTGGGAGCCAGAAAAACTAATGCATTTGAAAAATCAAGGCCTCTGGATTTCAGCTGACTGGGGGAGTGGGACATGGAGAAGCTTCAGAGCAGCTTGTCCTGATTAAAGGCAGGCTGCCCCAGAGACCCTGGTATTCATTTTGTGGAGCCCAAGCCAGCATGCACATGGTCCTTACGGCCTGCTCTGGCTGCCTTGCAGCCTTTGAAGGAACCGATCTATTCAAAGCACAGATTTTGTATTTGTCTTCATTTCTACATTAGTGACAGCTGTAGCAATGCAGTCTGGAGGCAACAAAATGAGAGGCACTGTGTCCAGATCCATTTGCAAAAGAAAGATGTGAATTTGCTTTTAAGGCAGAGAGAACTGTAGACTCTTTTGACACTGTTCTTTCATTATGCAGACTGAGGGATGACCTAACTGAATTTTGAGATTTCACAGCACTTGGTAAATGAAGATCAGTATCTTTGACTGAAAGAAGGGTCATAAATTTGGTGTTCCTTGGGTGGCAAGCCTTGTAAGGGTAACAGATATTTTGTTTTGTAATTCTGAATAAAAGCAGGAGCCATGTTTGCTGCCTGCCTTGGCAATTACCTTATTGATATAGAAGAAAGGAAACAAGATAGTTTATTGGCTTTCACCTGTGAGCTCTAAGGGAAAGGAATAGCACTGTAGGCAGAGAGCGTACAGAAATTACTGTTCTTACTTTTTCTACTGGATCTGAATTTGTAGCTGGATGCATTTTTATATAAGCTATATATTATGAACAATATTTTGAAGCCATATTTAGTACTGTTCATTTTCCATGTCTTGACTAAGGCTTAATTTTGAATTCTTCCTGATGCACATCATTAAACTTAATTTGAATCAGCTTTTTTATCCTTTTTCAGTTAGCCTGTAAATTAGCAGAAGAAAGGCCTAATATATCTAGTATGGCATATTTTGATGAAAGTAAAATGTCATCTGGAAAGCTTCTTACTTCTTCAAAGTGGAATTAACTGTTCAAAAATACTCTCCAGAAATGGAAAACCTATTAGAGTGTCTATAGAAAGAAGTAGAAACTTGGGCTAATCCTCAGCACCTTGGGAAATAAAAAGACTCTGGATCACTGAACTGTCATCTCTTAATTGTATACTCCTGTTCCAGAATTCTCTATGAAAAAAGAATAGATAACTCCTCATTAAAAATAATTATTTCAGACATATTAATTAGTTTTTTCATACAAGTAAACTAAAAGATGGTATGGGAACGGAAAAGGACTTTGACAGCCTTCCATTCTGCTAAGCAATTCTTCAGAAGTGTATTGCGCTATGGAAAAGGACATAAATTAAATTGTCTGACCTCCACATTGTTTTTCTGGCTTTCATTAAATTTAATAGTGAGAGCACTTTTGTTCTATAAGAAATGAGAAGGGACTGCAATCTAAAGAAAAAAAAATCATTATAAGGTGAAGGTTGTGGCTAGACAATAACCACCAAGCATTTTTGTGTCTAACCACAGGAATTAAAACAGGCTCAAACTCTCAACATAAAGTAAAAGTGAGTGATATTTAAATCATGCCAAGGAAACACAGCTGGGGGAAAAAACTTTAAAAAGTTGCCATCAGAACCCCTCCACATGCAGATTAAATAAAACATCTCTTCTTGCACTTTTCAGTCTTACACACTGAATTTATCTTTCACTGATAGGAGGGAAAATACAGGCTCTGCCATTATTTACAATAACATTTACAATTTACAATTTTTCTGAACTAATTGTGAAGCTGATATGCAAACAATGTTTGAAAACATGGCAGGTATTTTATTTATGATTTTTTATTCACAGAGGGAGTGTGTGTGTACAATAAAGTGTGTGCATACTTTTGCATAGTTTTTGATTCGGACCCAGGTGAATTTTGAAACAAATATAGCAAGTTAAATGAAACACAGGATCTGAATTTTATATCTACTTCAAATGTACGAGCAAGGAATAAAATAACCCCTGAAGATTAAACCTTTATATTGAATTATTTGAGTAAAGACTTTTTAGAGAAGAGAAGACATATTTGCTGTGACAGTATTCAGTATCTTAACAATAAAAAGTATTCAATAATCACCATTAACAATTAGCTGGACAATTCCTGTCTTTGTGCTTGCAGAAGATGCAGTGAGAATAATGTTATTTCCTTGCATTTATTCCATTTAAATGATATCTTACTGATTTCCTATTGGCATTTTATTCCATTGCTAATGGACTCTGACCAGCTCAGTGTGAGTTGTCAGCTGAAATTCAAGCTGTGCCCGCTGTTTGACCATATCAATGGAGTCAGGGAGCATTGATTTCTCATCCTAATTGGAGTTTCTATAAGTTACCAGGACATCAAATCACTCAGAAAGATGCTGGATTGGATTAGGCAAATTTAGAAGATCTGAAGCCTCTCCTGTCCACACAAGCCTTTGGTACACCATCTTTCCCAGAAAGAAACAAAATTTATTGGTTGGATGCAGAGTTTAGGTTTCAGTTTCTCCCTGATCCTTCCATACAAAGTAAAGGAATTCCCCTGGCAGCATCTGGGCTGCTCCAGGAGCAGATGCTTCCCCTTGGGGCTCTCCAGCTCCAACAACCCCTGAAACTAAATGAACCCACTCATCACTGTCAGTGGTACAGGCATTCAAGGCTGGGATAAATGGAAAGTGATTAAATTGTCTGTTGTCTGGGGGTTACAAAACTGATCTCTCCTCTCTGGTGACCAGTTCCAGGAGTTCATTTGTTCAACCTCTTCTGTTTCCTTTTCATTGCATTTGGTATCACTGCAGAGCAAATCTTCACCTCCTATACACCCATTCCACCTATGAGCAAAAAAATTCCTAAATTTGCATCAAAAAAGCTAGTTTTGGGTCAAGTATTAGTTCAGTATGTACACTGTTGCAATGGTAGATGTATTATTGCACACAAGACAAAGGGACTGAGTTCTCACTGAGCTAAATCTAAATAACAATTGCTGAAAACATGCAAAACCAAACCAGACAAAGTTATTTATATTTTCCTTTTCATGAATGACTGAAGAACTAGTGAGCATTTAATTTGTGAAAGATTGAAGGTAGAGGAAAGCAAAATGAGAAGTCTTTTCATCAAAGTATTTAAAACAGTTTGGTTTTATTCAGTTTTGGGGGATTTCTATACTTGATCTTTTCACTTTTGGGCCTTGTGAACACATTGGACAGAGTATTAATGTTAAGAAGAAACAGAGGCTTTTGTCTGTGTTTCAGAAATGGAAAAAATATATTTAAAGGATTTTAGCATTAATACATGCAACAGCCACAATTGAATTTAAGAACCAAATGACTAATTCTGAGGAAATATGTAAATAATCTTCCTCATATAAACAGTCTGATTTAATATTGTGGTTACATTTAGGGTAGTGAAATTATATCTTGATGCATAGCTAAAAATGTATGAGTGCATGATTCAAGCAATTTGGTTTTAAATTCTTTTTATAAGGTTTAGGCCATAATACAGTTAGGAACATGTTAGCTAAATTGACCTGTGCAGTGGTAATGTTAGTCCAAAGCTGCTGTAATTGGAACACATTGCACAACAGGGTTTTAAAGAAGTAATATTTTTTGGCTTAGACATGTCCTGATTGTAAGATCCAACTCAGAGCAATTTCCTTCTGGAACTTTAATCTCAGATCACAGTTTTAAATAAGACTCTTGTCCTCCCCAAAAAGCTGTGTGAATTTAACATCCCTTTTTCTTATGCACAAGATCATAAAGTAGAGTAGTGGGCATGGTGCTATGATTTATTTATCAACTAAAGTGCAAGTTTAACTAAGGCTAAAAAATAAGTTTGAAAATGAGCAGTGGATGGTTGAAATGAACATAGAGCTAGAGCCATGGGAACACATCTTAGCTTTTGGTGTGGTCATTCAAGAATTACAGCTACCTAACTGAAAAAATAAATATTTTTTTGGTAGGAAAAATTTTGAAGTAGATTTTGAAACTGGATGTGATCATACTCAGGATTTTCTTATCTCTCTGAGTCTGCTGAGAGTCTGAAACTACTGCTTTGAGCAAAGACAAGTATAAGCCATTTTCAAAAGTTTTTGCTGTGAAGAATAGAAAAGGAGCAGAAGAAAATGTCCAGCAAAATTCTTCTGCTGCTGTTTCCAACCCCGGGAAATGCTGCAGATGCTCTGTGGGGGTTCAGACAGCACCTCCCTCAGCTGCCCTAGTCCACATTTAATTTAAATGTCTTCATCCTTGTACTCACTTTCATTTCCTACTGGTTTCACCCCAGCAAGGGCCAGTTTTGTATTGATATTTTGTTTGTCCCACCAGCAGAGGAGTGCTGGGGCAGCACAAGTTCAGTGGCTGGGCTGGAGTGGCAGGTGAGGTGTGAACAGGAGGGAATGGTCGAATGCAAGGGTGGGGAAATGGAGGCAAAGAAAAGGCACTCCTTACGTTTTGGACAATATCTCTGCACCACTTCAAGATGCAAAGTCTGAGCCGGTGATCACCAGATACTAGCTCAACCCTGGGTAATTCTCTGGAGCTTTTCCTGGGGCTGTATTTTGAGGGGAGGAATTCTGAGCTCTAGCAGCTCTTAATTCTAGTTCAAGTATTAGTGCCAGGCAGCCCATGGTGAGGAAAGATTTCATTATTTTTTTGTCAGGATTCCACATGTGTCAGTGGCTGCAGCAAATGAATTGTAAGAGGCTGGTGAAAGGGTGCATCATCACCCTGACACGCAGTTCACATGCTGCTTATGTTAAAATGTCATCACTTGTCAAAGGGGTTTTACTATGCAGACAGATTTTGGAGGCTTTCTGAGGGAATGATGCACAGTCTTACTGATGCCTGAAGCTTTCAGCCCTCAGGTATTCCCAAAACCAGACCTCCCTGAACCCCTGGTTTATGTGGTGGAGCAATGTTCCCCTGAGGGTTGAAGTGGCTGCAAATCAGAAGATTGGTAACCCAAAGAAGCAAAAGGTCAGAAGAAAAAGAAGCATGTGGGTACTTTTCAGAAACAGGAAATAAAAATATATGTAAACAATTTTATAGTTTTCATGATTTCATTATCTACTTTTCTGTTTAAGGCGGTAAAACATTAAAAATATCACAGGTGTAGTTCACGACAGGGCTGAAGGAGGTTAAATCAATCTCCAAGCTCCCAATAAGGATGGTTAATTCTCATTTGTGAGTTGTGAAAGTTGTGACAGTCTTTATTAATTCCTTGAACTTTACAAACAGAAGATGAGAACAAAGGAAGAAAGGAAGACTCATTTGTTGGGTTTTTTTCTGATGTAAAATTTAATGTTCATCAACTCACTTTAATGACTCAATGTGACAGCAAGCAAGTAAAAGCAAGTCATTTGCTCTGCATGGATATTCTATCTCCATCACACCGTAACCAAGAGTAAAAAAGTACATCCCTTTTTTTGGAGTTGTCTGGATATTTTACAGTGCATAAGCATAATAACTGTTATTTTCTGTCATTTTCCAGCATTTCCATGTTCTCTTGGCAGTTGATCTCTCTCATCTCTACTGAAAGTGCAAACCCAGAAATAGTCCCTGAAGTCAGCAGCCGATGTAAACTGAGCGAATACAGAGCATACATAAGAGGATGCTACATGATGGCAATAAAATATGTACACAGTGATCATGGCAAAACTCTCACCTGTGAGCTCTGTATTACTGCTGGATGCAAGAAATATTCCAGCATCTGGGCAAGCTGGGATTCATGTGGGGCAAGAAGCATAAATAAACGGGTGAGAAGAGGATTGGCTGTCATGAGCTTGCCCTTGGCTCTTCTGCAGGTACAGGAGAGCTGGCAAAGCACAGCTGTAAATGAGGGTGGTGTAATCTCTGTCTGCAGAACAAGTTTACAGGGAGTGAAAAAGGGAGGTGTAAATTGCCACCTCTTTGCCCTGCTGACCACCAGTACCTCTCCCACCAGACAAGAAATCGCCCAGCAGCACTTCACCTGCCAGCCCCATGCTGGTGATGAGCTGCAGGGTGCCCTGGGTCAGGCTGTGATGTTTGAAAGATGGGAGATGCATGAGCACGTGCCAAGGCCTGCACTGCAGTCCAGAGACAGCACGAAGGTGGGATTTTTGGTTTAATGTGTGATAGAGAAGCTCTGTGATTTTTCATGTGTGTAACTGCCTACAGCAATCTCTTAATGCGATTATCATTTATCATCTACCATTAGATCTTGCAATAATTGGTGAGTACAGGCTCCTTTACAAGAGCAGAAGTGATTTCCACATTTTATGTAAGTGCACTATTAGTCATGTCATTTGTTGTCTAATGTTTGAGGTGAATACTATTTAAGATTTATTTTGTAATTTCCATTATGCCAATGTAAAACATATAGTTTGTTGCCATTAGGTTGGAAAAAGCTACCTCTTGATGCAAAAAGTGTGTCAAGATTCGAAATTCCCCAGTGGCAAATGACAGAGGCACCAAATATACCTTGTTCCTGTATATCACTTCTTTGATGATGATGTGCTTTTTATATAACATTGTGGGTTTCATTCCCATCCCCAGAATACCCTTGGAACTGAGTAGTGCTGTCCCAGCAATGTTATTATGCTGACAAAAAGATTTTAATTTTTAGACAGTTATAAAATATACGAATGCAGGCATAATGTTTTAGTTGCATAATGTAATTCCAGGAATAGCTCACCAGTCATCTTAATCAGGTCATAATTCACTCAAAATCTCGGTAATTTGCAGTCTAAATGTCTAAATGGAGGTCAAAGAAGATGCTGGTAAGGTCAGTAATCAGTGTTGGTACTGAAAGCTGGTGCTTGGTAGATAGGAAAATAATTGTGAACTGTATGAAATGTTTTGCTTGTGAGGCTGCAACTATCTTGAGGCATTTTTCAGTTTGTAGGAATTCTCATCCACTTATGGTCATTAATGCTTCCTGTTTTGAACAGATTCACAAAGGAAGAGCTGCCTTCAAATCATTAACTCTCCAGTCTTTGGGAGTTAATAGGGTTGATATAAAATCACCATTATCAAACCTTCTAAGATCTGCTAAGAACTCTAAAATAACATTGCACCACATCTGTTCCGTTCAGTTATGCCCATTTAAAATAATTACAGCAGAAAATCCTCATTGCTGAGAAAACTCTGGACAGCTGGAGTCTTCCCTTTAACCTACATGAAACTAACAAGCATCACATCTTTCTTGTTAGCAATTCTGCACAACATTTCTCCTGCCAGCCAGTGCAATTTAAATCACCTGGTTGCCTGAAGTAAGGTCAGGGACATTGAAAAGATGAACAATTACTCCAAGTGTTTTTTAACAACATAAATATATTAGACCAGTGAAAAAAAATATATTATTCACTCAAGAATAGTTACAGAACTATCTTGGAAATTTGTTATATTCCTGAATAACAAACATCTAAATTATTCCCAACATCAGAAGGATGCTTTCAAACGCTGTAAACATCAAGAACAACTTTAGATGAAAGATCTAAGAAAAAAACTTCTAGCTGGAAACTTAGCTCATCAATAATTCAAAGTAGTTCTGGGAAATGTAATCTATTTCTTGGCAATGCTTTATCCAAACCTGTGGCTGTGTGGGTTTGATTGCCCTTCTCTGCCACAAGGTGTCATTGTTTTACCATTTTCAGCTTTTAAAATCCACACTCTAGGAAAAGCTGCGAAAAATTCCTTCTTCTTGCATTTTAAGAACTTGGAAACAGACATAGATAATTATCTAGGTTTTAGTTGTTTGAGAAATGTAGAAAATAGCAACCTGTCAAAGACTAAATCAGGAAGATCTCTTTGACACCTACCAATGTACCAGCAGGCCTTCAAGGTCTTCAGGCTTGTTGGCTTTTCCCTTCCTAGTGTAGAGGCATTTTGTGTGGCCATTTGATCCCCTCACCTGGACAGGAGGTAAGGAACCTCAGTTCTGTTTTGAAGGCTTGGAGGATGACACGTGCTATTTGGGCAAACCCGTGTTTCTGTGCCCCTCAGGTGAAGGCCACGGTCGCTCACGCTGCATTCCCAGCTGGCTGCTTGCCCTGGGAAGGCTGCCTCACTGCTTGCTTGATCATGGAATGATTTGGGTTTTGGGGGACCTTTAAAGGCCATCTAGTCAACACCTCTGCCCTGGGCAGGGACACCTTCCACTAGGCCAGGCTGCTCAGAGCCCCACCCAAATGGGCCTGGAATATTCCCAGGAATTGAGCTTCTATTACTTTTCTGGGCAACCTGTTCCAGTGCTTTTTTACCCTCATTGTAAAAAATTTCTTCCTAATGTCTAATCTAAACCTCTTTCCATTTAATGCCATTCCTCCTTGGCCTGTCACTGCAGTCCTTTTGGAAAGCCCTTCTTTATCTCTCTTGTACCTTAAAGGTACTGGGAGGAGCTCTAAGGTCTCTCAGGAGCCTTGTTTTCTCCAGGCTGCACAGCCCCAGCTGTCCCAGCCTGTGCAGCTGTGCTGGTATTGCCAAAGCAGAGCTCCATGTGACACTGAGCCTGCTACACAGACATCAGGTAGGACACTGCAAAGAAATTCTACTATTGAGCATATACAGGAAAAAAACGGACTCAAACATTAGCAGTAGTAAACCCCAGGAATATTTATGCATTCTGGAGATTTTCTAGATAGTTGCCTAGTTGCCAAAACATGGCTAAATTTCTCAGGGAAAGCTTGGGGGAAAGCAGGTGTCCATCACTTTTACAGGGTTTGCCTGCTGCAGTGCTAGGAGTTGGCTGCTCAGCCAGGATCTCAGTTCTGAAGGAGCTGCTCAGGCACTGAGCTGTTTGCTCTGTGCTCAGGGCAGTCGGGAGCACTGTCTCCAAAGAGGTCATGATGCAAAAGCCTTGAGAAAAACTAGGTGGTGAGAGAGAGGGAAAAGGAGGGAGGAAGATGAGCTGGCTCACGAATACAGCAGGAGAGACCCCACATCCAATTGCAAGATTGGAAGGAGTGCTGGGAACGAGGACATAACAAGAGAATTGTAAAGGAATGTTGTGCAGGGGATGAGAAGCTATTGCTTGGAATTTTTTGCCTAGGTACTTATGACCTTGGGGAGGACATCTGAGGTTCCTACCATGGGATGGTTTAATAGGAAATGTTGATATGTTAATAGGAACCTGTTGGTGTATTACAGAGGCATTCAGTGTTGAGACAAAGACTGTGAGTTAAGAGGTCCAGATACAGCCATCCTATGTGTATCCATAAATTATAAATCTATAGACATATGTCTACAATATAATAAAATAAAATAAACCCAGATATCCTAGGTATTAAATCCTATCACTCTGAGCTGAAAATGGATGTTTAAAGTGATGACTAGATCTTTCATTTTATAATTGGTCTTGGAAATCTCAGTGGATCTTCCAAAACTTCAAAACCATTGGAAATGTTTCTTCATCCTGGGATGAAGATTACTGACAGAATGGCATGTGAAAAGTTTGCTGGAAATTGCTGTCTAAATCATTACCTTTTCTGTGCAAAGAGTGACACTCTTCAGAGTGTTGAAGTGTAGAAAAGAGGGGATTTATCCACAGGAGTTTGCTGGATTTCAGAAAGGCATTAGGCTGTGTAATTGCCTCAGTCAGTTTGCTATAGGGAGAGGAAATTATGGCTCTGTTGCATCAACTTTTCTTCTGAATTTTATCACTGGTTAGTTAGAGATACATTTTTTGAGCAGCCAGAGAGCTGTCATTCAGTATTGATAGTAAAAAGTCAGTAGTAAAAAAACACACAGCTTGTTCTCTCTGGGCCTTCTGCTTTTCTTTTCTTACTAATGAATGTACCAAACACATCTTTTGTCTTTGATTTAATACATAAAACCAGCCAGACTTTTTGTGCAATGTCTCTTAGCAGAAGTTCCTGCGGGTGTTGGCAGCAGAGGTGAGCAGTGTGGCACCCACTGCACCATGTTCTGGTGTCTCACCTCCCCCTGCTTCCAGCTCACACTGCTGCACGTCTTCTCTGACAGGTTCTCTGTCTTTAGCTACTTCACCCTGCTTTTATTTCTGCTTTCACTAGGCTTCCCTAGCCAACATATGCCTGCTTTTAAGTACCTAAAATGAAAACCAGTCTTCACAGAACCAGTGTTAAATCTTGTACTGTCAGTCAGAGCATGAGTTGTGTCACTGTGACAGAAGGTCTTTATGAGGTGCGCCTTTAGGACCTTTATGCACTGTATAAAATCTTTCCCCAGGCTGCCAAGGGTACCTATCACCTTTGTTTAATGATTCCACAAATGTCACCATGTTAATGATCTCTTTTCAGCTCAAACTGTAAGCCTTGGATGTCTATTTCTCTTGAGAGAGATAACTTATGTATAAACTTCACCTCAAACCAAATGGAAAATAATAAATAGTAATAACATTTCTGATGGAAAATGCTTTCCACTGAAAGGCTCAAAATGTCATGTAACAGTTACAAAGATAATGTTTCATCTCTCATAAAAAACTTCCATCAAACCAGGAGCTTTTACTGTGCACTTTATTTGTTGATCCTAGGAGGAGGTGGGGCTTCAGCCTTCTCTTCTGCCTCCTTGTATGTCAGTGCAGATGCAGCAGTGGAGTTTCTGGTCACCTCTTGCAGCTGTGGCTGTGGTGGCATTTGGGGATTTCTGGAGCTGGACCTCTGGCCAAAAGTCTCAGCATGGCCCTTCTTCCTCTGCTACGCTGGAGAAACAGCTCAAGTGCCCCAGTGCTGCTTCAGCCTCACTGGAAACGTTTCTCTGGCCTCCAGAGCAGCGAGGTAAAGAAATGCCCTGACTCTTTCCAGGCCTTGACAATACTCATTTCATGAAAATTTTTGCATTTGCCAGATTTTCAGCAGCTGATCAGGAGCTGCCCATGAAGGCTCAGCTTGGTCCTTGGAACACCTCACAGGCAGGGTGTTACCATGTACCCTCTTTGTGTGACCTGCTTAATGCACAGTGGTGTATGTGGTAGATTCACTGAGAGCACTCAAGCTGTCATGAATTGAGAAAAAGAGACAAGAAACAAAGTATTTGTCTTTTCCAGGCTAAACAGGCTGCTCCCTCCCCATAACCCCCTAGTGAAAACACTCAGTGCTTGGTCAGAAATTGCTCCTGAAATATGTGTTCATGTAGAATAACCACTGACCATGAAGGCTCACATGAGTCACGGTGACATGATGATAGAAGTGTCAGACAGCCCAACTCTGGTGCTCCCTTTGTCACATCAAGCCAAACATTAGAATAGAGCAGTGTGGATGCTGAATGCAGAAGCACATAAGATCAAAATTATCTCCAACATGGGGAAGAGAAAATCAGTGAGATGAGAGAGGACTGTCCTTAAAGCCAAGTTTTACACTCACAAGGTTTAACCTGATGAGCTCCAAACCAGACTGTAATGATTAATTGAACAGGTGAGTCAAGTGCATGATTTTCCTCTGTGTAAAAATTAAGAGAAAAATGATGTGGTCCCTTAGAACATCTCATCTCAGTATCAAGAGGTACTGAAGACTGTGCAAGAAACAGGTTTCTAGTGACCAAATTATTTTCTATTCTTTCTTATTATGTTAATCAGGGATGCAGGTGCTCATCTACCAATGTCTCATTAATGTTCAAAGACACTTAACTCCTATTTTTGCCTTTGAAATTCTCCCCTCATGGTACTGAACACATTTCCAGCAGTCCATCATATTCAGCTTTTATCACATACCCAGTAATCCCTGTCTTCTCCAGCTTCTGTGCTGAAAAACATTAGCCCTATATTTCAAAAAAATTAATAACCACAGGGACACGTTTGAGCTTAGCAGAAGCTCAGGATTGTCTTGGTTTCCCACAGCAACCATCAGGAATACTGGAAGAAAATAGGTCAAATGAAAACATTATTCCATGACAAAACCAGAGGCAGAATTATCATAGTGTTATTTCTGAAAGCTGGTTGAACTATTGTTAAGATGGGATGTGCATTACACACCAATTCCTCTAAATTATTCTAGTTAAATAAATAATAAAAAAAAGATTGTACTGTAGGAATATTTGACCCATTTTGGACAGAGACCAAAATGAATGGGTCAAAAAAAAGCAATACCTTCACCTTTGTGTGGCATTTTAGTGTTACATTTTCTAGAAACTTTTGAACAGAGTTAATTCTGTGTTTCCTGTTTGGGATATTGGTATAATGATTATAAGTTTGAAAGCTACAACAATCTATAGTGGAGGTAACAGCAAAATATTGATCTAGGATCACCAAGAATTTAATTTTAAGCTACCTTTCTTTCTCAGTTTCCTTGGTTAGTAACGTGTGAATGCATCACAATTTTCTATTGCTTTTCATGCTATATTTGTTATTTCATCCCAGAAGCATTTGGGAGAGTCTGTGATACTCTAGAGAATTACTGTAAAAAACACAGAGAGCAGAGAAGACTTTAAGATGGCTATGATTCTTCCACAAAGACAATCTGTTCTTTGCAAAGGATAAGCTAAATATGTTAGTGAATGAGATGAATCTCTGAGAAAATATGAAGCAATATACAGGGTTTAAATAGATCACATGCTTGCATAGAAAATAAAGTGAGATTAAATTTAAAATTACTTTAGTTAATAAATAGAGAGAAAACCCCAAATTTTCAATCACATGGACCAAGTTTGATAAAATATGTGTTTAACATCATCACCTTATTTTGAGTAGGAATTGATTGCAATGAGGAGAGTAAATGTTCCTCTTGATAAACAGACAAATTGAATTTCAGAACCTAGATGCCATTTTTATGAGCTCAGGAGAGCAAAACACTTCTCTGAATATAATATATTACTTAGTTTTCCTCAAAACACTTTCTACGGGAGAACAGAATTCTGTGTTCAGTGGACTGAATAGTGTGAAATGTTGATGAATGGTAGAGGGTTGGTTGGTTGGTTGGGGTTTTTTGCTTTTTTTCCACCTGTAAGACTTCACAGCACCCAAGTCTTCTATTTCTAGTTACATGCATTGTGGAATCGAGCTAAAGGTTACCTCTTCCTTCTGCTGGTTCTGTTCAAAATCACAGCACGATGAAGTGTGGCATTACAATTTCTAATCTGTTCATTTTGGTTTTGCTAAATGATATCTCCATGCTTATACTATTCTTCCCTCTGAACACAAATGCTAATTGCTGTCTACAGAGTTATTCACCTTCCCCTTTGGCCAGGTCCTGGCTTAAAACCTATTTCCCACCAGGGAAATAAGCTTTAAGCTATTTAAAGGCTATTTAAGTCTGAGTGGTCTTCTCTTATGGCACTGATCAACTCGTGCCACAAGACATGTCCCCCTCCATCAGAGGGACCTGCTCAGCCTCCACCCTCACCCCACAGAAACCCTGCTGTACCTCTGGGTGAGGCTGAGTGAAACCTCCTGCCTCTCACAGACTCTCACCTGGACTGTCATATCCTTTGTCACAAACAGGAGTCTTTGTGCTGATCCATGTCTTTCAGGCATATGAACTTGAGATTGTTTTCTATGCATAATTTTATATGAAGGGCATAGTCTGCTCTCACAAATAAGCAGGAAGGAAATTAAGCATTAGATACCAGCTGTTGAGCTTACTGTCAGCTATTTTGGAGCAAACTGTGACAAAATCTATGTAACAAGGGGACTTGCATAATAGAATTTACTTTATTCTTCATTATAATGCAAATCTCTATGTCCTATTACTCCGGCTACAGTATTTTATACCAAAATAGCTGATGATGCAAACCAGATTTCAGTACTGCTGAGACCTTGCTCTCTGGCATTTCTAGATTCATTTGGGGAAAAAGCCCACAATTTCTTTCCAAATATCTCCTCCAAAAGCTTTCAAGAGATAAGCATTTTTCCCCTGCTCTATTCTAATGTAAACTTGAACCCATAAAGTTTCATCAGAAGAGTGTAAATCTTTCCCCTCCAGAAGTTATCTGCCATGTTTCTTCTTATCCTTTGGATGACTGCAGTAATTTTTATGCTGTGCTGTCGGGAGTGTAATGTTAAGTGCTTCATTAATGATGATTTGTGCCATTGAAAAGTTAAAAATGGGCAGATCATGGCAAGGACCTGACATTATTTATTTTCGCTCTTTGTATTAAACTCTGCAAAGAACATTTTAAGAGCAGTTTTGCTTCCACTTGGGGATGCCATAAGCAGTATTTCATATGCCATTGCCTCAGAGACAGCATTAACCAGGACAACAATAATAATAGCTGCACACATTGCTAATAAATATTTCCATTTATTTGTAACAAAAGGGATACATTTCACTATGTGAAAGGAAGGAGATAAATAGAGATGCTTGTCTACATATGGAATAAATGATAATTCCAGAAATTTTCTGCTTGAAGGGTTAAGAAGTAATAATTGTATCTCAAGGGCCCAGGCCCTGCAGAGTGTGGTACAGCAGAGCAGCTGAGAGCAGATACAAACTGGGAGCTGGGAATTGCCCTAGGGGACAGGCTGGGGCTCCCTGGGGTACCTCACTTCAAATGAAAACAAGGGGATCTCACCTTAACCTGGAGGTGGGGAGGGATCAGAAGGAGCAGGAGGAAGGAGGAGATGCCTCAACACTCAGATGTGTTATTGGATTTAAGTCCTGACCTGGCTCTTGGTTTGGGACCTGGTCCTGGGCTTGGGTCCTGTCCAACTTGTTACTTGTCTGGAAAGTGAGCCAGGGGGCAGAACTTGTGCTAAAATCCAGGTGGGATAAAATAGTCACAGCACCACACAGGAAAACTGAAAGACCTTTTTAGCGTTTCACTATATATATGTATTTTTAATCCCCACACTATATTATAATATAAGAAGAAACAGAGGCTCATTTGCTAAGCAAAATTCTTTTTTGCTAAACCAACACAAGGTGGTATAATATGATTTCTTTGTTTAACTATAACTTTTGCAACATGTTGGAAAAAAACCATTAATCTGAAACAAATTAAAGGGAGTATAATTTTTTGCCTAGTTGATATATAAATGGACATTTTACTACAGCTAAAATTTCACATGGCCTCATTTAAACACCAGGCACAGGTAATGCCAAATGGTAGGTAACTTCATTTGTGTGTTTTAGCTCATTAGGACTGTATTTCTCTAGGGAGACTGAAACTTAAGAACGTACATTAGGAAACTGAAGAGAATTCTGAAGATTCTAAGCCTTTGTCTGTGGACTTCAAGGTGGCTTTTGTAAACAAATAATGAGAATAAGCTGCATTTCAGAGTGAAAAAAAAAAAAAGTTAAAAATACAGTATCCCAAAAATCACTTTTAGGAGCAGTATTAAATAAGTTTGTAGGAAAGGAAAGGTCAAACACAGTATTAAAGAGGTCTGAATTAAATACCCTAGAGAAATTAAATTGTTAATAAAGACTCTTGGAGTCCCTTTACAATTAGTGTTTCTTAGAACTTTGAAGAGACCAGATTGCCTGTGCAATGTAAAATGTCACTGTAAAAATATTCATTTAATCAACATGGATTAAAATATATGAATCTTTGCTTGGTTCAACTCAGATGCAATAATTTTCCAGCACACACCTGTAGCAGTCAGACATCAGCCTGGATAGGTTTGTGCTTCGTAGTTCCATCGTTCTTTGGTGTTCTTGTAGGGAAAAAATCCAGAAATTAGTTCTATAAGGTGAAATTTTTCAGGAATTACAATTCCCACAATAGGAATGAAAACACAGATTAGATGTTAGGGGCCCTCACCAGTTTCAGTGATCAGACTGCTACTTATTTTAATATGACTGGGAATAAACCCCACACAGATGGGTTTATGACACAGGATTTATTTAGTACAGATTGTATTTAATTTTACACTCGATCAACAAGCATATTTAATTTAATGTTAGAGAAAGAAAGAGAACAAGGAGGTGCTTACCATGTGTGGAGGAAGGGGCCTCATGAGGAGAGGAGTCACCAGGATGGAAAAGGAAGGAGGGAAGTCTAGCTGGAAGAGCACGCCAGTGCCGGTGCCTGCTGGGATCCCTCCCATCTACCACACTTCTCCTGACAAGAAATAGATCAACTTCTCGCTCTCTCTGCAGGATGCAGCAACCTTGACACGCTGCTACTCTGTGGGATGATGTGAAAGACAATAAAAGAAAAGAATATGTTCACTCTAATTGGCAGGGGAAAAAAATAATGTAGAAGAAATATATTGCTGTACACTAAATATTGTTAGGGTGCAAGCTCATTTTAAGAGTTGTCCAAGTGGTGCTATTCCCAACAAATCAAATTAGTCTGAACTATTGATGTTTATATCCAGGATTATGATGACCTCGCATAAGCAACAATTTGCTGGCAGTATGAACAATGGAAGAACTGATTCGCAGACACTCCCAACACATTCAAAGCAACACAGATGTCATATGTCTACTCCCAGTTAGCAGTACCAGACATTAGCAAGCTCAGTGATCAGTTAAAAAAACTTTTATAAATCCTGTATACATCCATTTGCCTTCTGAATAACAAAACTGCCTCGTGGGTTCATTTTCCCCTCCCATTTTCTTCACCTAAAAGCAGCAGTTTGGGAGGCTCATTTCCATTACAGATGCTGTACGTGCATAAAAAGAGCGTGCCTGTGGAGAAAGCTCCGTTTTAGATGTGCTCCCTGTGGAGTGCATTTTTTATCAAAACCCATTTCTGATAAAACATGCTATTTGAGCTATTTTTCAGTTGTAAGGAATCTCACGCAAAACTGCTGCAGTTGGGCAGCAGCAGATGTGTGCAGTCTGGGGTGCCCAAGACTTGGTGTGTGAGTTGAAGCTGCAGCAGCGCTGGGTAAAGGTATGGGGTCCAGTCAGGACACTGCAAATCACAAATACAGCTGCCTGGAACTTTACAAATTAATACATTATGCTCTTGAAATGTATCTATAGAGAAATCAAAACAATTTGTCAATATATGCTGAATTTCAGAAGCAGTTCAGCCTTCTAATCCTTCCCTTCTTCCCAAGTAAAAAGGAAGATATTTTTAGACCTAGTTTTACCTAGTTCTTCCACCATAAACCTCTGTTTGCAGATTTCAGATTGACCCCATGTGGAAATCTCAGTTCTTACATTTGCACATATTAAGGAGCTGGGTAGATAAGGAAAATGCTTTCCAGGCCCACTTTGAAAAAACATGAAGTAAATATCCAGTTCATGAGAAGTGTCTGAGGTTCCACACACAGAGAAAAGTGGATGCCTATTCCAGAGGAAACATTTCAGGGAGAGTTAATGCCTCATCACCTTAGCCATCAGAAACTCAACAAAACCTATAAGCAATTTATCCTGTGGATGCCAAAATTCATTAGTTCCTGTCCTCATGACATTAGAATCTAAACAAAAGCTTCTGACTTCTATGTTAAGTGATTGTGGAATCACAGAATATTTTGGGTAGGAGGGGACCTTGAAGATCATGTGCTCCAACCCTCCTGCCATGGGACACCTTCCACTAGACCAGACCCAAGGCTCCATCTAACCTGGCCTGGAACACTTCTGGGGATGGGGCATCCACACCTTCTCTGGGCAACCTGTGCCAGTGCCTCACCACCCTCACACTGAAGAATCTCTTGATATCTAATCTAAATCTACTCTCTTTCTGCTTAAGACCATTCCCCCATGTCCTTGGGAAAATCCCTGTCTCTTGTAGGCTCCCTTTAGGTACTGGAAGGTGCTCTAAGGCCTCCCTGGAGCCTTCTCTTCTTCAAGATGAGCAACCTCAACTCTCTCAGCCCATCTGCACAGGAAAGGTGCTCCATTCCTCTGATCATCTTCTGGCCTTTCTCAGGACTCACTTCAGGAGGTCCATGTTCTTCCAGTGCTGGGGTGGGTCCCAGAGCAGGGTGGGTCATTCCAGGAGGGTCTCACCAGAGCAGCAGGGCTGAACCACCTCCCTTGACCCACTGCCCACTGCTCATGTGACACTGCCCAGGTTATGTTTGCCTTTCTGGGCTGTGACTGCACATCTCTGGGTCATGTTGAGCTTCTTGTGGGCCTTTGTTGCCTTCATGAGGGCAGCAATTATCGGTCTTAAAAATAACTAGGGGTTTTTTTGTTCTTATCAGCGTCCCACTGCTCTGGATGAGTGGGAAGGAAGCAAGCAGCAAACAAGGCAGACAAAATTGGAAATAATAATGAAAATATAGGGGACTGAGGGGGTGGAAGGGAGGGAGAAAATGTCATCCTCATTTGAAAGGAAGAACTTGGAGAAACTGAGAAAGATGTTAAAGCATGAAAACATTAATGGTCAGCAAATGTAGGTGTTGGTGCTTCTTCTATAAAAGGAGAAATTTTGTGAGCTGATCTTTATCTCACAGAATTGTTTAGAAAGGACAAGGCAATAAAGGAAGAAAGAGCAGTGTGCTGTGGCCTAAATTGAATATATATATTTTTTTTTCCTTAAATTAAGACAGGGTATTTTTGAATTTTTATTTCCTAATAAGGAATGTCATGGTTCCCTGGCCAATCTGTGAAATATGAGTTTGTTAACATCAGTGATGATTTTGATAGATAGACTGAAACATTTTCAGTCATACATTAAAGAGGAGGAAGCTTATTAAAGGAATTTTTCTTCCAACTTTTTTATTAGGTCAACATAAATTTGGTGGGTTTTGGCAGTTTGAATAAAAAAGCCATATACTGTGTGAATCAAACTCATGTCCACTTTCAAACACTGTGAGTTTTTCTTATGAAAAATACCTATATTTGTGAAGCCTGAATATTTTTGCATACTTTGCCTACAGAAAATGCGGAAAGTCATACAGGTGCAGTATATCAATATGCCACATTCATGGAATGACCATGTGTGGTATTTTAGTTTGAACCAGGATTGCATTTTTGTCTCTGCTTACTGCATCTCACATCAGAGATTTGTCTTGGAGGACACAAACCAGATTCCTTGATGAAACTGAACTGGCAGACGCTGTACTGGTGGCTAAGGCACTTCAGCTGCTAATGAGCAATTAATCCATAAAGCCAGAGCAAAGCTGTTCTGGCATAGCCCCCCAGATTCCTACGGTGTGTATGATGCGCTCAGCATCGACTGCTGCAATCAGCAGATCTGTGTTCCCAGTCTTGGGAATGGAAACAGCTTTGAAAAGTGCCAGCACTCAGTGCTCGAGGTCACACCCCACCCACGGGGGCCAAAGTGCATTTCCCAGTCCTGGCTCTGGATGCCCAGCCTGGCCCTGTTTGACATCTGGACCCAGAGCCAGGGGCTAAGGTGCATCTCCACAGCTCCCTGACCTGGACACCTTGGGGTCAGGATGGTTGGGTCTATTGTCCTGATAGACACTGCCTGTCCAGGAGTGTGGGCACAGCTGGAGTGGAAGAACTGTCCCTACGCTTGGACACTCAGAGAATGAGTTATTTGGGGCTTGTTTTTTATTTCTCCTGAGAGCCCAATGTGTCAGTCTGCATGGTGTCCGTTTGACAAATATAAAGCCTTGCTCTTGCTGCTTTTCAGAAGTCACATCTGCCTTAGAAAAATAGGATGTCTTCCCTGAATATACATTAAACATTCCTATAAACTCTGCTTTAAATTCAAATTTAAATAGATAATGCATGAGAAGCCATAAGTTACTGGTAATGTGTGCAAGGATGTTGTACCTTCTTCAAGGCAAACACAAAATTAAGGAAAAACACAACAAGGAATACAGAGAAGGCCTCAATTTATTAAAGTAATCTTTTCCTATTTTTTTCTTCCCACCAAAAAAAAAAAAATGCCTGCTTTCTCAGGTGTAAGGCCTCATTCCAAGGGCTTTATTTTTAATGAAAAGAAATCACCTTGACAAAAAAGCACAGTAGTGTATAACCATACTAGGCAGACAGCTTTGTTAAATGTTTTCCCTTCATAGGTTTCTCAGGCATCTTAGACCGTATGTGTGAGCGATGTAGCACATACAGGAAACAATTTCATTCTGGATACAGAGGCTGGAACACATATCACCATATAGATGTTTGCACCCACTAATAAATGTACATGTATACTCACATGCACAGCCAAATATTCTTAAGCTTCTGTCTTTTGTCATTCTGATTTGTGTACAGCTATAGAAGTATCAGTATCTATATAATTTTGCCCATCTATATGTCTTTCTATGAATGATAAATAATTAGTGGTGTAGCTATAAAGCTTATGTATTTCTAGCCAATGACACCTTCAAGGTCCCTCTGCTGCCTACTGCTTGACCTTGGTTTAAAAGCACACAGAATGAAAACCTTGAAACCAAGATCAGCAGGATTCATTCTGACAGAAAACAGATGCAGCACAATGGAGAAAAATACACATTTAATTTTACTCCTTTTTTTTTTTTTTTTTTTTACAGCCTGACTATTACCAGTTCTTAAAAAAATCCTAAGGTACAGCCTGTCCTTCACACAAGTATCATACATTTAACACTCCAATCAAGTTTTGATTGGATAACATTGTAACTACAGTCACTAGCAATGTCTACATTATTCCTCCTTTTGGACGTGGTACAGGAGGACAATGTGGAAATAAAATAACAAAGGGCTGTAACCTTAAGATGACCCTTCTTAATGGAAGACTCCTGACTTCATGGAAGTACAATAAGAGGCATTTTATTTCATAATATTTGGACAGGAAGGTTACAAGACTGCAATATAGATAGATGACACACAGCGTTGTGACCTTAAGGATACTGCTTTTGTCTTACATTACTTTTCAATTTTATGCTCTGTCTCAAGCCACCTAATCTTAGGTGGGGCTTAATAGGCTTCTTGTTTTCTGAAAGGGAATGAAAGCAATTATCTTTACAAAGTGGGGAACAGTATTTGAGATCATGTCACATGTCACTGGTGTAGGTCCATGAAATGGACAAACCCATGCCTGGCTCTCCTGCTGCACTTGTCCATGGGAAATGATGACCGAATAAAAGCCTGCCTGAAATCTTCCCACTAGAATGACTGCTTGCCACTGCATTATTTGGTGCTTTTATAGACAAGAACATCTAATCCTTTGCTGATGTTGGTTGTTAATTTGGTGCTTTTATTAGGAAGAAAAGATCAACATTTGCTGCTATTTTTGGCAACGTCAAAAAAATGAGAGGGTGATTAAATAATGAAAGGAGGCAGCTCATGTATGCTGGATTGCTCAAGCTGTTGGTGACCAAAGAAGGAATGTCTTAATACTGCTAAAACAGGCAAAAAGAATATAGGACACTGTTCATAAGTAAAGAGGCAACACTAAAAAGAACTAACTTAGAATAATGCTGAAAAGGACTGGCATTGTATTTGAATAGAAAAAGGGGGGCATTCTAAAAGGATAGAGAAAGATATTTAAAATTGTTGTGGGAACACTGGCAGACCGTGTACATATCCAGAGTCCATTCTTCATCAGCGTATGTGGGTATGGTTTGTAAAGACAGGAAGGTCTTGAAGATCTTTCTAGTGATGTGTGTAATGTAAAGAATCACAGTGTGAATGTTTGAATTTTGGAAGCACATGAAAATTAACTACATTCCACCAATGCTTGAAAACCCAATATAGCAACTCTTGAGCCTACTTTGACAAAGCAAAAGATGGACAACAAATTGGAAAAGTGAGAGGAATGAATTGTTGTGACAATTGAATCTTTGTGTCATGCCACAAGACATTTCTGCCACAAAAAGGGCTATTCCTTTCTTTTCCATGAACATTACAAAATCGAGTAACACGTGACTCAGACTTCCTCAGTTTGTGAAAATAGAACCATTTTCCAGTGCACATGCACAGACTTTTAACAGTTTCATGTAGAAGGTTAAAGATAGTTAAAGAATTTCTGAAATGTTTCCATTCTGTATATTACATAAAAGCAGCAAGCAGGCATCCAGAGGTTTCTTCATCACACATTTAATATCACACCATCCCCTTTTCTGTAATGGACATTTTTATGGACCTCAAATCACCAATGTGGTCTCTTCCCAAGCCCTTTTCCAATGTTTCTATTTACCCAATTTATTTCTAGTGTGATAATGCCCTTAAGTCCTGTAATTAGGTTCTGCAAAGGCAGGAATTGCCTGATATTTCAAGCTTCCTTCTGCTGTTTTCAGGCACTACCATGTCATGGCTGGTCTCACAGTTCAGCACAGAACAAAATTCTCTTTTTCACTTTTAATAGGAGATTTAGTCTTCATTTCTTTAGGGATCACTGTCCTGAGGTATAGCTTTGTCATGCTGATTTAGTCATGCTGATTTTTCATCTTTTCTTCCATTTCTGTGTGCACACATACTCAACATACATTCATACCCATACCTGGATACATCAGAAGCTCAAAAAAGTTTGATTGTAAAGCTAAGTAAAATATAGGAAAGAAAGTGCTTTATTTATTCTTGGAATACAATTATGGGTAGTTGAATAGGATACTCTGCTGTATAACTACACACAGCTTTTTTTTTTCCCTTTTCTATTTTCTTCTTTATAAAATTGAACTTTTCTGTGGGAAAATGTGCTGGTAATAATGAGAGCTTTAAGCACAAAATGTCTGATAATGACAAGAGCAATGAGAAGAGAAGCAAGATGGACAGAAGAATAAAGACACTGAAGGAAAGGCAGAAAAGAATTCTGGAAACCTGCACACAGGCCTGGGAGCAGATTATTGAATCTGAACTATAAACTTTATTTATGTAATTATATCAATTACACCTAATTACAAGAGTGAATGCTGGCAGAGACGGAAAATACTTCGCTGAATTTTCATGCTTCTCTCTCCTTATTTCTTTTTATGGTTAAACAATTTAAATTAACTTTTAGTTAAGACCATTTAATCTATAAAACTATAAGTGCCCTGTAGCATGTTTTGGAAAGCAAAATAAGCTCCTCACCTGGGAGATGAGTAAGAGGAACCTGAAGTATTTTTATCAAAGCAGCCTAACAAATGGTGCATTGCAGACCTCAGCTGAGATAGTGCAATTAAAGGGAAAGTCAATTGATCACAGGAAGAGAAGGACAAATATCAACAGGATTTTTGTCAATTTGACTTCTGCATTATTGTGTGGGATTCACAGTCTTAGGGAAAGGTTAAAGCAAGAGGCTTTGTAATGCAAAAACAAATATCTTTTGGGGAATTCATTGCTGATCATCTGACCAGTGTTCCACCCTTATGATGCTGAACAAAGGCTGGGGACCAGATTCCTCAGTGGCTGTTGTCATGCTGGGTAGGATATGTCATTGCTTCTGATTGTACTAAACCACCATTAATCAGGTAGCAAAGGGTGTATTACACTCTTCAAAACAATGAAACCAGTTAAAGATGATGTTTTAGGGCTTTTTGCATGAACTGAGCTTCACAGGTTTATGCACCTGGCAAAACCTTTGTTTTATATTTTAGTTTTGGAATTATTCTTTTAGCTGCTTGATCACAAGTAGAAATTTCCTATTGGAAACTTCTGTTGTTTTTGAAGAACTATTAATGAGTGGGGCAGGTGTCATCTTCTTATTTTTTGAAGTGGTATATCTCAAGGAGTCTGGTTCAGGTTTAAATTAACCTAAAGTTCTTGTAGGCAAACAAAAAACACTGACAATTTTATGAATAAAGAGAACTCTATAAAGAGAGGACAATTATTCATATATTCTGAAATGTATACTGATCACTGAAAAATAAGAAATGGAATTCAGAATATTGAAATACATAGGAGACACTGTCTTAATTAGATTTCTGTATCAATTTAGAGCTTAGAAGAACATCAAAAGGCTTGATTTAAAAGGAAAAAAAAATACCTCTGATTTTCTAAGTAACAGCTGACAGTTTAATTTTACTGCCATCTTCCAGATTGCAATTTGGCAACAGGATTTTTTTTTAAATTTTAAATGAGGTTCTATAAAAAGTCCCGCATTGCACTAAAATAAATAAGGTTTTAACTTTGGCTTTGTTCAAGATCTTAGGTCAGAAATTGATTTTTTTAATGATTTATCTTTAAATTAATATATCCAAGCTACTGTTTAAACATTAAAACTGTCTTTCTTTCCAAAATAATGTGATTTATGTAATACCTGAAAATATGGAGCAAAGCATGAGGTTCCTGCTTATCAGCTGATTTAAGCAGTTCAGCAAGTTGGACTTCAAGCATTTAGAAATTTTTAAGAAATTAACAACTCGAATCTACACTTCCTGGACAATATGTGTATCTGGACTTGGTCATACTTCTTCACTGCACTGCAGGCAGCTGCCTCTCTTGTCAGTGCTCACCTCCAACCAGGTGATAGAATGACCTGGATGTGAGAATCCACAGTTAACCATAACATTACAGGTATTCTACATTTATACAATAATCATAAGTCACTTTGGGCAGTCCATTTTCGGAAGGCGACTGCCTTGCTCTCCAGACTGAAATCTCTATTCTCTCAGCCTTGTGACTCATAATGCACCTTTAGTCATATTTTAACCTTCAGCACCGCACTCTCTGTCACATTTTATTGCTTAATACATGCTGTTGATCACAGCAACATCACAGCACCAGATAAACCTCAGAGACTTCTGCATGAAAAACAACTTCACTCGCCTTTTTAATAAGGATTCCTTTTAATTTGAATGCTTAATATGGATCTTCCCCATTGATATGAATGTGGCATTCATGCCCTTGACATACATGCTCAATAATAATAACTATACTCTCTGCATACAAAAGGGTAAAACAGGATGTTTTTGCCATATTGTAAAACTATATTGGTTCGTTTGGTTTCTTTTTTTTTTTTTTTTTTAAGTCAGTTGAGATATAAAACAATAGATTTGGGGTTATTTCAGGAATTACTTGAATTTCTTTATATTCTTTATATACTCTTATATAAAGAATATACTATTTATATTTATATAAGGTGTATACAGACACCTTCCATACCTTTGTGTATTTTATTTGGAATTTAATAAAATAATGGTAGCTGGAGAGGGGTAAAGGAGCCTCGAAATGTAGCTGGTATTTCAGATGTGGCAATAATTTATTCTATGGCTTTACAAACCATATGGATTAACAAACATATTCTATGGCAAAGAAAAAGTGCTGGGCTTTTTCAAAAAAGAAAACCTATCGAGCAATATGATATGGAGTTGATAATCCTTGCAGTAAAACATCACATTAATAAAAAGATAATGTGATTTTACCTGATATAGTCATTAAAGGCAATTTTTTACAAATTTTTCTTTCACTTGTTTTCACCCTTTGCTCAGTGTTCACCTCAAGCATAATTCCATTCAGATTTCAGAACCTGCTAGTAGATATTTAGGGAAATTAATTGGAAAACCTTTATGGAGAAGTGCATGGAAGTTTACAGAAGTGAAGAGGTGATGAGTTTTATTTGTATCCTCCTGAGAGACAGAGTGAGCAGGATACCAGCAAACACAGACTGACCTCTGCAACAGTGGCCAATGAAAAGCATCGTTAAATTCTCTGGCTTTTGCTTCATTAATAGTTACCACTTGCTTTGGCCTCATTTTCACACCACAACGAGCAGGAATGGAGTTTGGCCAAACCTCTGTAGAAGTGGGCTGTGGTGTGGGGGCACAGACCACACTGATCCCCCTGGGGCACCAGGCAGAGGCTGCTCCCTTACCTGCACTTGGTTGCTGTGTCCTGCAACTCCAAATGAGGCGATCCTGAGGAAAAGAGTGGTGGACATGGAGAATTTATTTCCTGCTGAGTCATTCAGGTTGCATCTTAGCTTCAAGTCCCCAGCCATTGGAGTGAAACTCCAGTGGCTGAGAGACACTGCTCCTTCCCTCTTAACAAGGGCTACAGCACGGTTACCTGTGCTCAAACTGAGTTCCTTATAACCTCCTTAGTAGCCCTTCAATTAACTAGAAGATTTGCAAATAGCTTTCTAAGCTTTAATCTGCTTGCTTTCATCCTTTTCCTGCCTCTTTGATGGATTGCCAGACAGGATAAGTAAGTGGCAAGACAAGTACTTTCAGAGGTGAGAAAGTATCGAGTTCACAGTGCAGAAAATGCATGTCCTCTGGTGATGGAGTCTAAATTTTAAAGCAGCAACTCCTATTTCTGGTGAAAAGGATGTCACGTTTCATCCAGTCTACTGGATGTATTTAAATTAGCATTCTAATTTGGATCTGGAGTAAACTCTCGGAACTCTGCCCTCAGAGGGGAAGTGCCAAGTCTCCAGCTGGAATGGCTTCACTCCAGGGATTGGTTTCTGCTGCCCTGTCTGACCTGCTGCATGGCTGTAAACAGGCACAGCAACTGTGAATCCTTCAAAGCTTGGACAGAAGGAGTTCCTGCTGACACTGCAAGAGAGCTGTTCTGCTGCTTAGGTCTGTTTATGTATTTATTATATATGTTTATGCATATATTATATATCCTCAGGCTGGAGCACCTTCTATCAAAGGCAGACTTTAGTAAGACAAAGAAAATCCCAAAACAAAGGGATAAGTCAAGATTCCTGCATGGGGAAAGAAAATCTGCTTTGCTTTCGACATTTTTGACCAGCAGCATTGCACCCAGTGGGGCAGAAGGACCTGTGCTATTTTCTAGCTGTGTCCAAAGACTGCACACAGGCACCAACAAAAAGTTCACTGGTAGTGCCAAGAGCAGCTTCTATTTTCTTACTAACTTTGGAAGATTCCTTCTTGAAAACTGAGCTAATTCTGGGCTGCCTTTTTTTAATTTTTATTTTATCAACCAAAATAATATAAAGAAATTTACAGCAGAAACTACAAAGTACTGGCTTCCTCTGAGTATGTTTAATGAGGCAAATGGCTACTCTGTGCAATAATTTTATTTGCATGCATCCTGAGAAGGTGGTAACAAAGTCAACCTGCATGTCTTGAGCCATCAAGGAAGAGTTTGCACAAAGTATTTCAATTCCTCTTTAAACCCACAAGATGTGAGTGCACAGAACCTTTCTGAAATCCAGAGGGGATATATCAATGTGCTGCAGACTTCTGTCTACTTTACAAATATGTAAAGTAACTCTAAAATCCTTTCCAAAATCTGCTTTTACAGGCTTAATATTCAAGGCTGAAAAGAACTTTGTTTTTCTAAACCTGAAATTCATTAAGATGATAAATAATAAACACTAAACATTAAATGAGGATATAGTAAATGTTATTTTATTCAAAGTTTCACCTTGGAGAAAAGCAACAATCTCCTCAAATCACACAGCAAGTATTGAAAAACATAATAAGAGAACCTGTAAAAACCATGCAGATGTACTGTTTCATCACATGTACCCCTAATTAAAAAAAGGGAGGTAGAGATTAAGAAATTTTTTTCCTCTTCTAGTGTTAAACGAAGACAGTTAACAAATAATATTGAACTGGATAAGAAACAATACTCTCTGTAATCTTAAAAATGTCCACTACAATGCCATCAGACACAGTAGCTCTAATAAAGAATTATTTGAAAATATAAACTTATTTTCTTTTAATTCTATGGGATTTTTCTAAAAAAGTGAAAGTATTTTAATATTATTTAATACAGTTCAGTGAGAGTTATTCTTTCTTAACAGAAGTTACAGGGGATTTAAAGCTATCCAAACATTAATCTTTCATATGATGGATCATTAACAGAACTAAAAATTCTCATATTCTTCAGGGTTTTGGAGCACAGCAGCAGAAATTAACCAGCTGGTTACATGGTTTCAGGTAGATCCCATCTCTATTATTCAAAAGTTTGCTTGCTGGAACTGAAATTTTATCCTTTCTGGTGAAGTGGATAACACTCACTTTAAACCCATACTTACATTGTTTGCTGGATCAAGACTGTCACTGGGGTTTATGATTTTCAGCAAAAGATTATTTTTCAGAGGCACAAAGAGATTCACTGAAATAGTATTGACTTTGTGTCAGCAGTATTTATTTAAAAAAAAAAAAAAGCTGCTGAATTATTTTGTGATCTCTGAAAAATAAAATCAAGAAACTTCCCCCAAAAGCCTTTTTCTCAGTAGCCCCAAGTTCTGTGAGTTGAAATAGGGTTTCAATAATGTACTCAGCACAGAAAATTCTGAGTATTCCACTGGAAATGAATTAAAGAAGCAAGAGATTCCTGTTAAACAATGAGATTTTTAAAGACAAAGAGCATTCAGGCCCAGTTTATGAGGTTGAGGAGAAACTTTATCAATCAAAAGATGCAAGGGGCCTCTGAAGACCACCTGGCCCAGGCTCCTGATTAAAGCAGACTGATTTTGATGTTAGACCAGGCTGCCCAGGATCAGAGAAATCTGAGTCCACTTCTCAGCTCCATATAGGATATTTCTTTCCCCTGCCTCTCTTATTTTGTGAAACAGAGATTTGGAGCTCCCCCTCCTCCTTCCATCCCATACAGGAGCAGCCTGTGCTGCCATCACACACAGACACATTCTTGCAAGCTCAGGTAACACAGTTTGAAGAGGTAAAAATTGCAATCTTCAAGGCAGTTGTGTCAGCAGGACATCCCAGGGAGTTACACTTCTACTACCAAAAATACATTTTAAAAATATAGCTACTTTTCCTCAATATTCATGGTTTTACTGTGCTGCTTTTCTGACAAAAACAAGCCACAGTCCAACCAATATAACTACAACTGCCTTCTGCCAGGGAAAGCACACCCTAAAATAGCTTCTCTGAGATAAACAAGACAACTTCTGCTCCCAAAATAATGCCTACACCAAAAATTACACTGATGTAACTGTACAGATGGAGCAGTAAGATTCCTCAAGATTAATTCTTCCCTTTCAAGTCTGGCTGCCTGAAGTTAGATCTCTCAATCTAGTTTTTGGCATGTAGACAAGCGATCTGATTTTCATGAGTGCTCAGCACTGGGCAGATTCCCAGAAAACAGTTTACTTTTTAGTAACTAATGTCACTTTTAGAAACACTGAAAAACAGACAAATCTGTGTTGAAGGGTTTCCTCCAACTATTTATGTATTGTAGGTGGTTTTATTTCTGCTCGTCTTGCCTAAAAATAAAAGAAATGCTACCAATTTAATTAATTTTAATTCCCTGAATTAAAAAAAGAAATCTCTTGCTTAAACAGCAGCTCACATTATGACTCTTCACTGGCCTCTGGGAAGTGGGACAAGCAAAATGACATTCCTATCCCTTGTGATACATGATTCCTCCAAGGGAAGAAAGTCGAGACCACAGATAACACATTCTCTCCCTCTAGTTTTTGTAGACATTATTTAGCACTGCATACAACTTTTTGTTAAAGTATTTATAAATGTCTTCAATGAACTTTAAGGCAGAATGCTTTGAAATGAAAGATACGATTACTGTGGTTAGGTAATGGAGAAAGGACTAGCAATCACAGCAGAGGAGAAGTGGAGTTTATGGATTGCCAGTTGATAATTGACTAGAGCACACGTGTGCACACTCTGTCAGGGGAAGCACAGCCACAGAGGCTCCAGGAGGAGCAGTGGTGTGGGATGTGCTGCCTTCCATCCTGCAGTGGGGCACCAGTCACACCAGGTGCCTGCTGTGGGAAGGGAAGCCCAGACTGTTTTCTGAGAGGAACAATGGCTGATGGATATCCCTGGGATCACCAATTTCCTCTTCACTTGCTACTGTGACAGTGTTAATACACATCGCCCTTCATTTAGGATTTCTGGCACTGTCACAGCCTAGTCCTAATAAAATATGAAACAGCAGTAGATTGTTACTGCACAGAGGTTTTTGGAATAGCACATCCATATCTTTTTATGTAATTTTACTTGCTGATATTTGAATACAATGAAGTCTGCCTGCCTGCTTTAGTTATATTTGTAGTAGGGGTTTTTTAAAGTGATTTCTGACCTTGCTAATGTTGTTTAGTGTCCTTGAGCCTAGCTTTAATCTTAAATAAAAGCACAAGAAATGCTATGTTTTCAAAGGCACAGCTGAAAAGCCATTGACAACAAATATTTGTAATATTTTTATTCCACTTTACTAAACTCTTCTACTTGTTAGGAGCTCTGATTCACCCAAGTTAACAAGGTTATCAGGTGATAGGTCTATTGTCTTGCTGTGGCCCCCTTGGCTGAGCTCCTGCGGCAGACAATGCGGGAGTGATGCTTTGTTCTTGCGGCAGGATGGAGGGAGCGGGAGGGGGAGCGCGGGGGACGGGCTCAGGGAGCTGCCAGGGTCCCTCCTGTCCCTGTGGCCAGGACCCAGCACCGCTGTCCCCGGGGCTCGGGGGGTCCCTGCGGGCTCTGACAGCCCGGACTCACCTCCGGGAACCTGCAAAGCCAACCCCGCAAGCGGGCAGCGCACTGCAGGCATGAGTTAACCCAGCTGACACGTGCTAAAGACCTTGGAAGAGAGGCAATTAAAGGCATTTCAAGGGATTAAAGCTATGCATTAGCTTAAAAATACATTTCCACTCACCTCAACCTATGCCAGAGTGCCTAAATTATAAGAATAACTGTTTAAATTACCAGTAAAAAGGCATGATCATTGCTTGCTCCCTTTTCTGCTCTTCTGCGTAAATGCCAGGTGCATTCAGCTTTCCCCTAAGCACTGTCATAAATTTGCTGTCTCCCTGCTGGCATAATTAATATATGCAACTGTTGCTATCTAAAGAACAGAGGGTGCCAGGGCAGCAGCTGCACAGTTGGAGAATTCACATTATCATCATGCCAGTTGGCTGGCAATTCTAATCACTTTTGTACTGTCGTGATACTTTGAGAAGCAGAAAAAATATTAGCTCCTTCTACAGTATCAGCTGGTGAAATGGAAGTTACAGGAGTACCCCATGTGGCTACTGCAGGATTTACACCATAGTTCAGCATTCAATTTTTTGTGGAATGGTATATGTGAAAGTACATAAAACATCATGGAAAACTTTTGATGCTCTTCTCCCTCCTGCTTCCTGCTCCCAGACACTTTCAGTGTTACTGTTTATACTCCTGCCAATAACTCCTGATTAATTGAAGACATCAGCGGATCCCTTGAAAAAATTTAGAGTTTTTTTCAACAGCATTAAAGAATAAAATGAGGTTTTTCTTTGAACTTTCAATAAGAAAACTCTGCTCAGTTCTCCACTGACAATTAAGTTGTGGCCATCATCCTTCTTCTGGACAGGATGGTTCAAAAGTTGCATTCAAACATGATCTCAGCTGTAACATACCCAGATTCCTGCTGCCTGTGTGGAAACATTGTGCTGGCCAGGGCCAGCAGCACCACAACTCAAACTGTGTGTGAAGCCATCATCTCCAGCAGAGTTTTAGCAGGTGTGAGCACAGTGCCAGGCCCCAGCATCTTCTCCCATAAAGGTTTGTGCCTCCAGCCATGTCCCCAGCACTGTGCCCTCCATCTGTATCCCCTATTCCTCCTCCTCCTGTGGCTGCCACTCTCGCCCTTGCAGCATCTGCCCAGCCCTGTGTGCTCCTCAGCTCCTCTTACCACTTTCTAATACATGTGCTGGTTACCCACAAGTTACCAGCATGGTTTTTCACTGTCCTCATTTTCTAAACAATCTCTATGCCTTTTATAAATGCTTTTTCCAGGGGATGCTGCCTCAGTTTCAGCTTGTGGCTGCTGAAGTCTTTGCATGCACCGTGTATTCCCTACCCTTTTAGCTCAATCAGATCACACTCAGCCTCTCATGTCACTGTAGCTCCTGGCTTCACTCAGGAAAAAATTCCAAACCAACACAAAAAACCACGCTGATGTTTTATTTCAGTGGGGTGTCTTCAGAAGGATGTGACCTGGGAGGGACAGGGAGTGTGGAACAGCATTGCTTCCTGCAGCTCTCTGTGTGTGCCAATGCACCTCAGAGCTGTGTCACAGTGGCCAAATTCACAACTACCAGAGATTTACCAAAATAAAACACTCAATTGCCTTCAAATCTAGGGGCAGACAGGGGTTCTCAGCACCCTTTATGCTCATCTATTGTGTGGAGCCTACGTTGGAGGCCAAAGGTGGAGAGAAGCCAAGAGAAAGGATGGTGGATTCCTGCCTATCCCCTTCTTTCCCCTCACCTGAGAAAGAGGCAGCTGCTCTGAAACTGTTCATGTCCTCACCCAGGTGTACCTCTTGTTAGGACAAAAGCTTGTCTAGTCAGTATTAAAAAAAAAAAGCCTACTGTAAAATGCTAATGAGGGCACTTCCAGACTGCAAAAAACATGTGTGTGTATCATGGGCAAGAACAGATTTATAATTTCAAAAAAAGTCCTTGGCTCCAGACAAAGCCTTGCTGGGTCACATTCATTTCAGGCCACAGCAGTAAGATATTTAATTGAGGATATTTGATGTCACCTGCTTCCTAGTACTTCAAAATCAGTTTAACTTTCAGATTAAATAAAAACAGGGCATGCATTGTTCATTACAACAAAGCATATGTTACTAGAATTCATAGAGAGTGAAATGTGACTCTTTCAAAGGGAAATGTCAGAGGATCCAGAAGGTTTTTTGTCTGTATTTTTCTTCTAAATGCTGGTTTTCATCAGAACTTCACTCTTGGCAGTTTTCTTTGTGCCAGTAAAGTTTCAGTGAATAGAGCTGGAAACAACTCACATGGGGACTTCACTAAAATGTCTTATCCCTGCAGGGGTAGGTAACCAGGTCCAGTCTTTGTGGTTCAGGAAACAGTGATCTGCACAAAGGGCACCAGATGCCTCAGCAGAGCCTTTGAGTCTCCAGATACTTTGAGGATTTTTTTTTTCAAAATGCTGTTGTGGAGAAACATTTCAGTAACAGAGACACAGGTGACTAATTCACCACCCTGCTATGCAGAGACATCTCAGTCTTCTGGGTTCCACAGAATGAAATCCCTCTTGAAGAACTGCACTTATAACCTTCCAAATAAAACACTGTGGCATCCCCTACAGCCCTGAGACATGTCCCCCCACCATCCCTCCCCACCTCCCAAAAAAACCAACCAAAAAGCCAACTCAAAACCCCAAAGGACAAAAAAACCCAAACCAAACTACAAAACAGAGAGAGAGAATTAATGTTTCACATGGGGAACTCCTGGCTAGCACCAGACCATCAAAAATGTTCTGTGGACAGCAGCTGGGGACAAATTCTGTGTGAGTCAGGAATGCCACTCTGTGAAAAAGGCATACTACAGATTAGGATGCATAAGCAAGGCTATTGTTTTTAAAGCTTGTGAAAGACTGTTCCATCTTTGTTCAGCATAGTGGAAGCTTGGCTGTATCCAACTCTGGACACTCAAAGTATAGAGAATGTGCACAGAAGGGTAACAGGATGATCAAAGTGATTCTTACATTCCTGGTATGGAAATCCACAGCAAGTGTGTGTAGTATTTTTCATTCTGGAAATAACAAGTCACTGTCTTAAATTTTCATTAAAACAAAAAGAAAATAAAGGATGGAGAATTGTGTACCAATAAAGCAAATTGTTTTGGGAAGTTGAGGAAATTCGATCCATGTAACATTTTAAGAGCAAGATAGACACAGCTCTGGTAGAAATTATATATACAGCTTTGGTTTCCTTGGCTGAAGAGGAAATCTGTATAATTCCCATTTTGCATAAGAGTTTTACTCAACAAACTTCCAGGTGAAAGGGAACAAGTCAAGACCTATGAAATCTACTTCACGTGTTCAGCTGAGTCTGGAAAGGGAAGGAACTGGAACTGAAGTGAGTTTTCAGTTTTCAGCTAGACACTGTCTAACACAGTGGATTTTTTGAGCATTGCCTCAAGTAGCTTCTATGTTCCTGTGAATAAGTATTCATGAAAGCTCATAGGTTCAGGTGTTCTCAGAGGTAAGTTGAAAGCAAGCAGGAGTTTTGGAGGTATGAACTTTGATGCTGCTACTTAGCAGAATTTTGGTTTCCCTGTATCCTTTAGAGAAAAGAGTTTCTTGGAAAGATGGTAGGAAAGAAGGAAGATCCAGGGAACCACAGGCTGCTCAGCCTGTCCTCAGTCTCTGGGGTACCAATATTTTTGGAAGTCACTTCCAGCCATGCGAAACATGAAGGTGGATTTGCTAAGGGCAGGTTATGCCTGACCTGATTTCTCTGAGGGGCTGACAGTGTGGATGAGTAGTGGGTATTTACCTTGCCTTTAGCAAGACCTCTGTCATGATCTCCTATAATATCCTTAAACTGGTGAGTCATAGGTTGGATGGTGAGTTGCAAATTGTCTGGACTGCTGGGCTAAAAGTGGGATGATCAGCAGTACAAAGTCCAACCAGTAGTGACACCTTAAGTTCTAGTTTTCATATTTTTCATATTTTGTGCTGCCTAGGTGTGTAGTTTTGAGTTTCACATTGAGTGTTTGTGAATTCTCTTCACTCTGTAGGTAGACAAAACAATTCCTTTTCTAGCTTGATGCCAAGGACAATCATTACAAGTTTCAGGCCCAAAAGCATAAACAGTAGACTGAAGAGAAAAAATAAGGATGGGACTTCATAACTTGAAGCTGTAAATGGACAATTAACTCTGATATGCAGATGGACCAAAACTTATAAAAATGTGAGACCTTGTGACCATTTTGTGACCATTTTTAGGTTCATCTTGGGTGTAGCCCTGGCCAGAATCTTGTACTGCACAAGGTGTATCCTTTAAGGCCTTTCAATAAATACCTACTTTATTCTTAACTCTGTATAGCCTCTGTTCTAGGTCAGCCTTCTCAGGGCATCAGTTCCAGGGTAGTAGCTGTGACCCTTGAGATTCATAATTTCCATCCTTGGAGAGATTTAAAAGTGCAACAGGACACAGCCCAGAGACACCTGCTGTAACCAGACCTCCTTCAAGCAGCAGGTGGGGCCAGATGGCCTCTAGTGGTCCCTTCCAAGGGACCTGTGCAAAACACTGGACTGGACTTTCCTAAGACAGTGTGCTGAATACAGTGGGTTGTTTTGTAGATCAGGATGAGTAAAGGACAGTTATAGCTATGTAATCCTTCTACTGAAATGAAAACTGAATTTAAATGAAAACTTAGTGGCCAGGGTACTGGGGATTGAGATATTTTCCACTGTCAAGGTCTTGTAGCATAAGTGAGCAGGGAATCTTCAGTAAATCCTGGTGGTATATCACTCTCACTGGCAGCTCACCCTCCTATCTGCTCCCTAGCTGTTCACTTGGGAGGTGTGAGAAGAGAGAAAAGACCTCTGACAGTAGATGCTTTCCTTTGATGTTTGATTAGGTGTGCTTGAATTTTTTAGCCTTTTCTATCCTGGGAGCAGGTTGGTGTGCATCCTGCTGTGCAGGAGGCACTGTAAGCCCGCTGAATGAGAATCTCTCCTCTGCTTTCCTTCCATTATGGAACCAGGAATGTATGAGTCTATAATTTATTTAATACTATTACATATGTTTCACAAAAATGTCTGGCAGATTTGTCACAGCTAAACTACCTTTCTTCAGGATTCAGCAGTGATAAAGTGTATCTTGTACTTAAAAGAAATTTTAATTAGAATCACAAATTTTTTTGTCTGATTTATCAACAGTGTGTAGAATGGTAAGGGTGTATGGGAGTGAATCACTTTCCAATCCAAGCTCTACAGTACTACTGGCCTATTGAAATTATCTACAGAATACCCTTTAGGCATTTCAAGTCTGCTGCTAAAATTTCAATGGACAATTCCATTCTATGACCTATTGGCAAGATGAGCTGGTGCTTTATTTGAAATTCATACCTATCAGCCAGAAGGAATATGGCTCTGAATGTGAAAAGGATTTTAAAGTAATCTTCTTTTAAAAAGTTTTTGAAGGCTGACACTTAAATCCTTTGTGGCTGGACGTAGAAATCGTGACACAGCCTGATCAGAGAAGGCAACATCTTCATGTACACAGCATAGAGCCCAACATCTCCCTGGGATATCCAAACCTTTAGGACTCAACACATGCAGGATTTATAAACTGATTAGGACTAATCTAAAAGATTCAGCTGAGATCTCAGCTCCTGACAGGTCTTAATTCAAAACTCAAACCAAAGGAAAAAATAACCATCCTTCAAGACACCAGAGTTTGGTACATTTTTAAAATTTTCCAGCATAGTTTCCTAGCCAAACACAGCTTTTGTGAGTTTGCCATCTGTCTGTTATTCCTCTTTAAACATTTTTAAATTCCAGTAACAGTGATAGACATGTCATGGCCTCAGAGATGTTATGTTTATGTCTATGGCCCACGTATGTTATAATTCCAAGTTATTATTTCTGATTGGGCTCATGCAGGATGTGCTCCCTGGGCCAAGAAATGCAAGAGCAGAAATTCCATGAGATATGACATTTGAAAAACACCCCCAACAAGTCCCACATGCTATTCTGTAAGACTTAGCCTGTTTGAATATATTTCATGCACACACACAACCCAAAATTTTAGTTGTTTCTTAGTGTTCAGTGAAATCTCAAATACAAGATTTAGTCATTATTTTTCCTGGTTTTAGAACAGAGCTGCTGTTGGGATTAGATACCAATAAATAAAATAATTAAACACTATAAAAAATTCTGCAAAACTCTGGATAATGTCTTTATTGTCAGACCTCCCCTCCTAATTTCTCTCTTTCCTACTTAAATTGTAATCTTTACAAGAAAGGAACTTTCTCAAAATACATTTTTGTAAAACTCTTGCCAGCTTGGTCCTCTGGGCATGAAAATAATAATGAAAAAAACTCCAGTAATAACATTTTTTTCAGACTATTATGTCGGAAAACCCACAAATCCCTTATATGTGTAGGATTAAAGTTCTGTTAGAGGGCAGACTCACAGCTCTATCTCGTGTGTACCCGACTCTCTTGAGTAAAGTATTTGCTGTACTGAACATGAATAGACTTTTGTAAAATGAACAAAACAGAAATCTTAATTTAAACTTCAGGAAAAAAAATCAAAAAGTTTGTATTCCACTCATTGCTCTCGAATCTTATTACAATTCAAGTCTTTAGGAAAACAAAATAAATCTAGGTAGTCCAGATTGTTTTGCTTTGTGCTATTGCAAAATATAAAAAATGTAGAAAAGAAGAATATGGAGGAGAAAATAATTTAATGAGTATTATCCCTTAACAACCAAAGCATTTTAATGAACATTTTAAAACTCCTTAAGTAATTACCTATAAAATAGGTGTGCTTTCTGTGAGAATTATGAATTTAATTATAGCAATGTCATAGGTTTGACCCAATTATCTTTTGGTGCTTTTTTTTTGTTGTTTTTTAGAAATAAATTGCTCTTTGCCAGCAAATTCTTTAGGATGAGAACTCTCTTGGAGTCCAGTGTTTGCAGAGCCTAGCAATAGGCAGTACAAATAATCATAATTTAGCCTAATTTATGCAGTTATAAATAAGAGTGGTTGTTGGGTCATCCTGTCCCAGAAACATATTCCTTACTAATGCTGATTTAAAGCATTTTTGACATTTCATAATTATTTTTTTTCTGATTTTCTTGTGATTCGTTTGCCTGGGAAAGATTTCTTGAGAGGATTTGGCAGCAGGCTTGAGTGCTGGGCTTTAGGAATTACTTATTTTTCTCATCAGGGACACAAAGGAACGGGGCAATATGATTTCATGTCATCTCAGTTTTGTGCCACCAGAGCTTGGAAGTGCAATATGCAGGTGAGCTTCCCCAACAAGTTATGTAATAAAAAACTTGTGTTCTTTCATTCTCTCAAGTGCTTAAGATATTATATGTGTTCTCTGTGTGAGTTATTGAGAAGTCTTTGGCAAGTTATGATGAGTAAGATGTAGTACCCATGTTCACCTTCTGACACTGGACATTTTTCTTTGGAATTCGACAAGGTGAACCACTTAAAGTTGTTTGACTTCATCCCTTTTGCCTCCCATGGAAATCTGTAGCATGCTTCAATGTAGTTCTGGATTTGAAGGTCTATCCTGCAGCCTTCTGGAAAAGTCTGTGACTCCCTGATTTCGAGGTGTACACAACACAAACCAGCAAGAAAGAAAGAACCCAGTACCCAGGAAGAGGCACATTTTTATACCTGTCTCCTTCCTTGCAGCACACCAAGGCAAAGGGAGGAGGATCCATGCACATTCCAAAAGGTGCTGGACATTCCTGGGATGTCACCACCCGGGTGGGATGCATTTTTCTGAGATAACACTGTGGGTCATGCTGCACTGTTACTCCCTCCCAGACGTGTGTTGTCCCCTCTGTGACACACTCTGTGATGTCCTGTCTCGTCCTTTCTCTACCTGATTGCTGTGCTGGCCAGTGGTGGGAGGGTAAATGTACAGTTAGGTAGCAACAAAGTGTACTTGCTAATTTTTCAGTGTGCCCAGTCTTCCTCTGGTGATGAAAACATGGTGATGAATTAAAGTTTTTGGTTTGGTTGTGTTTGGGTTTTTTGTTGTTTGTTTTGGGTTTTTTTCCCCTTTTTTTTTTTTTTTCCCCTTTCTTTTGCTGGTCTAGCTATGTCTTTTTGAGAGGTATAGTCAAAGGCAGAACTGAAACTGCTTCCCTTTTTCCAAGGTCCAAAGCTCCTGAATTTTGTGCATGTTTAAAATCAAAGATGCACCTAAGAGTGAAAACAATTCAAATTGTCCAAATAATTAAATAAATAATGTTATGGGGAAAAACAATTCCTTAAGCTGGAACTATGCACACTACTGTTGTTGCAAGTGTTGGAGCTGTGGTGAGAAAAGCTGCATTATGGTATCTGAGGACCTTGGTCCCATGCTGAAATCTGTCAGACTGAGACTTGAAATCCAGATTCACATTTGGTTGCTTGCATTTATCTTAGATTTTCCGTGAGTAAAAGTTTGAAACAGAAAGATGTTACTTGGGTATTTACCTCACAAATTTCTTTAGTTTCTTGTCTGTTATTAAACTGAAGTCCAACACTGATTTTGTGAACTGCAAAGAAATCCTAGTCTTGCAATTCCATCCTGAAAGAAGCTGAACAGAAGCACAGACAGATTATTGGTGTTCTTCATATAAATTATTACACATCTTATGGTGGGTTAATGGCAGCTTCTGAGTGTCTTAGTACTGGAAGAGAAAATAAGTTAGAAAAGAAGAGAAATTGAAGTTAGGTTGTCCTTCCTTTTTTTTTTTTTTAATTAATAAATTAATTAATAAACATCAAAATTCCTTGAGAATAACATTTGCATCTGTTTAAACTGTGAGCAAAATATAAAAGGTTAATGCACTATTAGCCCATTCTATCACCTATGCTAAGATTTTCAGTTTTCACTGTCTCCTGCTTCTAACAAGATTAACCAGAAAAGAATTAATAGAAATACCAAAGCTGAATAGATATTAAATATCTGTTAACAATAAGTATCTCTTTTCTAATAGTATTAATCCACTGATTTTTTGTTTGCTCTGCTTCACAATTTTTATTTAAGAGACAACAAAAATTAATAGAGATACAAATATTTAAGGCACTGAGCTAGCCTGTGATTTGGAGGCTTTTTCAGTTGCTTGCTTTGAAACACTTCTATGACCTGAGGCTCTTGTAAAATGAAAATAATAGCACTCTGTAGCTCATAGAATGTTTTGAGAATTAGTACATAAATATTTTGAGATGCTTCAAATGGATAGGGATTAGATGGGTAATAAAGGTAAACCAGCAGATGAATTTATATGTTTTTCTAAGGAGTAAATTAACTTTTTTAAAAGCATTGAGGACATTATTTCAGGAATCCTCAGTTTTACAGTTTTAAATTCTTGTAAATAAACTGGGAGCAAAAATTACATAAAAACACAACAAATATAAATTTTCAAACCTGTGGAAAAAGAGATTTTTGAGGTGCTAAATACAATTTCAGATTTCTCAAGCAAGTTTTTCAGTAACACCACAAGTTATTTAAAATATATTTAGACTTGTGTCTAGGTAGACCCTAGGTTGGATGAATTTGAAGACTGGTATAAAAAGGTCAATTTATTTGTTCCTTCAAGCACTAAACAGCAAAGTTTGGAAGATCACAGGAGACTAACAGATTGCATAAAACTGAGAGCTCAGTGCAGAGCATAAAACAAATGCCACAATGTACTGAAGAATCACAACTTGTTTAGAGACAATTTCATTTGAAGGAGTCCTGTTAGTACTTGTGATTGATTCAGTAATGGCCTCAGCATATCTGTCAGGGGAAAAAATAATAAGCTTGCCTTCGTGGTATCTAGGTGAACAAGGTCAAAATAGAGCATGAAATAAGATAATAGCAAGCCTAGTGAAATATGAGAACACTGTAGAGGCCAGTCAAAATACTATGATGACGTTTCCAAAATGCACCTCACCTAGAGGAGGTTTGAATGGTATTTCTCTGCTGTCTTCAGGAGTACATGTTATCCATAATAAACCCCAAATATTGTCCATAATAAAATGAAGAAGTTGTAATTCCTAGAATAATCAATATTTATGGTTTCAGCAGTCAAACTTAGCTGTTCATTCTTGCAAAGCAGAAGTGCTGTTTATTTCAAACCCTTCGAATCCTTTACTAAGCAATTCAGCTGATGATAGAGTAGCAGGATGTGCCGACTGTTACAAACAAGGGAAATGAAAAATGAGATGTTGTTCCTAAAATTTGCTATTGAGTATTGCTGTCTCTTAGGGTGGCAGCTGAGGGAGAGGACCTGCAAAGCAAGGCAGGGCACAGCTCCCATCCTTACCAGTGTGCTGGCTCAGTCCACAGCTAGCTTCAGGTGAAGCTCCAGTGCTTTGTTCTGGAACACAATTAATATGAGCTTATATCATGGTGAAAAGATTGGCTTTTTGGATCATGGCTCTTATTTTAGTCTCCAAATTATTAAGATGAATAATTACTGTAATTGCCATCTCAGCTGTGGCAATTGCAAATGCTGTCCTTTGGATGTTTGAGGCTTTTAAAAATCTAAGTAATTTACTTCAAGTACATTCTATTTTGGGTTTATTACCTTGTGTTTTCATAAAAGGTCCTCTTGTCCTTCAGGAGAGTAAGGTTTAGTTGACCCCCTCTGTTTTTCTCATTCTGTTGTATAACTGGCCCATTTATATATGTATTTTTTAATCAATCTTTTAAGTTTTGTTTTAAAGGGAAAAACCTGCCCTCTTCATTTCTGTTCATCATTCCATGGTCTCATTTAAATTTTTTTTTTTTTTAGCTTGGTTTCCAAAGGCTTGCACCTGAACTCACCTTCTTTGTAGATTCCCATATACCCTCATATGTCAATTTATGATGATGTTCAGTTCATTGACCAATTTTATCTAAATTTGTCAGGGGACAGACATCTCAAAGACAATTAGTTTCCTATAAATAACTTTTGAAGAAGTGTTAAGAGAAGATAGTAATGTGACCTCACTTTAGCAGGCAACAGAGAATTCACACCTGACAGGGCCTGAGGGTGCTCCAGGGGAAAGTCTCCTTCAGAGGAGCTCTGATGCCCACTGGCAGACAGCCACCAGGACATCACAAAGTACCTGTTTTAATGAGGGGCCTAATGGAGAAAAGAGGACAAATTGAGGAGCTTCCAGCACGTACTGGAAAAATACTTGAATTTTCCCTCTTCTTCACTTCAAATAGCTTTTGAGATGTTGTGCAGTAAGGGGCTGGGAGGAACTCAGAGCAGTCACCCTTGTTGTTGTTCCTGCTGCTGAGTGTGCTCCGTGTTAGTGCAGGAAACATGAACCTGCTCACAGTCATAAAAACCCCACGGCTACAGGGGCTGTGCCAGTGAGCAGGATTCTGAGCTGTGACATCAGGGTATGTCTGCTGAGTGCTGGCAGGTGCTAAACCCCAGAAATGAGAACTACCTCATAAGCACAGATTTATTTTAGATCAAACCAGGTCACCTTTCATATTCACACACAATATATTCTACTCTGTTAATCCTGTAATAATGATATTAATTCTGTTTTGTGTGTTCAGAAGGGCAAATAGTGTTTGAATTGGAAATTTATATTGTTCAACTGCAGCCAAACTGGAAATAGTAGGGGAGGTCAAAGAGGATGATAATGTCTCTGTGTTGCTTATATACATCCTTAGGGAATATTTTGCATTTTTTTTTTTCTTCTTTTCACCTTTAGTCTGTTATTATCACTACTATGAAATTTCAGCTTAGGGAATATGCTTGATTGTTCCTAGTACAGCTAAATGCTTCTTTGTGTTAATCTCCTACAAGAGATGACTCCAGTGAAAAATAATTCAAGGACAGGAACTGAATAATCCTCACTCATGTAAGCAGTGTCAGGGAAGCAAATTTTCCTCATGGCTGACTATTCAAGCACTATTTGCTTTGTATAAAAATAAATTATTTTGTTTGCTTATTCTTCATACTTAAAACCAGTTCTAACTGCATATGCTGGGGGATAAGTAATTTGATGCTTATTGAGAGAGGCTGATCCCCACCATACCAGCTGATCAGAAAAAAGAAGATTTCATATATCTGGAAAAAAAGTTGGTTATTTCCCCTTGAACACACAAACTGTTTTCACCTTTCCAGTCACTAATACTCATAAAGTGATGTTATCAGTTACTAAGGGTAACATGAATCAAGAAACATATTTTCTTATCTTTCAAGGCCAGAAGGTTTTATCATAGTTAGGAGACAATGTTGCATGAACCTAAACTTTCTGCTGTAACAGAAAACAAACTGAACTGTGTTTGGAATGTTTATTATTAGTTATACAAAACAATGAAGCTTTAATTCTAACAACATCAGCTGTGATAAAAACTTCTAGCATGCAGTGTATTTAAAACTTTTCCACCCATCTGTAGATATATTTTAAATCGATTTTTATCTAACATTAAACATATTTTAAAAACACATAATTTTCATGTTAATTCAATTCCTGTCTCACAAAATTTGCCAGGTGGGCCCCTTCTCAAATGCCAAAGGATGTTTAGGATTGGTCTACAATTGGCCTACGAATGCGTAGGGTGGGGCTGTCAGCCACAGCACCAATTTACCCTTTGTGAGGATGCTCTTTTCAGGGGCTCCGCTGAAATCCCAAAGTCAGTCTTACCATCCTGTTTAAGTAGGGAAGACTTGCCCTTCTAGGAAGAAGAAGTCAGATTTACTTCTCTAGCAGTAGAATTCAAACAATTTTCAATGTGATTTCTTATTTTGACAAATCCAATAAATATCTTATCTTGCTCACGGAGATGCTTCTGGAGCTACATGCCCCTGAAGAACCATTAGAATGACTAAACCCATCAAGATACCCTGTAAATCTTCCCAAAAGAAAGTAGTATTCACAGGAAAAAATATAATTATCATGTTAACATCTTCACTAAGGTCAAAAACTTCGAAGGCATTTTCTTTGAGAAATAAGATTAGGATCACAGTTGGTATTGAAGCAATACTTTCACAATTAGAGAAATTTGAATGTAGAGGTTCTTTTCTATAACTCAAACAATTTAAGTGATTCTGTCTAATCTCCACAGAATTTGATAGAATCATCATATGATTTATATGATAGAATCAGCATATGAAATCCATCACACAGCAAAGTTTTTTTTTCCATAACTCAACATCATTTAGTGCAGATCTGTAGAGACAAATGCCCTGCTGCTGCAATGTTAGAGCTGTGCTTTTGTAGTGGATTCCAGCTGAGGAAGTCCATTACAAAATAGAATTCTGAGTATAGAATTAAACTTTAGATTTTTCAGTTTTAGTACAGAAGTCTGGGAAGGAAAAAAAACATTCTGTTCTGCCTATGTTAAAATACTTCTACAACTATTGACCTGAGAAGATTTATTGCTTAGAAGAGTGACTTTAAATAGGGCTAGAGGGCAGCTCGTCTGCCAAAGCTCTGCCTACCATGTATAGCATTCCAGAAAAGTTTAAACAAATAAGAAATCATGTGTGTGTATATGTTTCAAAGATGTGTTATCCAAACTTGGCTTAGTTAGAGATTATCAGTAGGAAATCAATTTATTTTCAGGTTTCTTTGTACACTTTGCTCTCAGGAGGTTAGAGAAGAGGTCTTCCTGATAGTGCTGGTCTTTGGCTTCAAGTATTCCTTTTCTTTGGATAAAAAAATCTGGAAAGAGGGTGTATATCTCCATTATGTACTCACCCTTCTCCCTGGCAGGCCTCAAACAATACGAAGGAAAACAAAGAGGAAGCAGTTTCTCATTTTGCAGTACTTGACTTTGATTTTTACAAATAGCAAAATCTCACATTTAAAGTAAGGAGCACTGAAAAGGATTACATTTATGAAAAGGTGTACTAGCACAATTCTTTCTTTTTCTTTTTGTCTTTTGCCAGAAAACACTAGGCAAGAGGTTCTTGGCTGATGATACTACTCATCAATTGCTATTGAAAGTCTGATCAGGTGGTGAAGATACCCTTCAGCCTGCAAGAAGGATTACAGTGACAATGACTACTTTTGGGACACAAAGTAAAATTAACTTCTAGGTTATCCCCGTCAAGGACCATTAAGTTCTGAACTATGAGGGACACTGCGAACAAGTCATATTTTAACCTCCTGCAAGCACAAAAGCAGGCAAGTTCTTCTCCTCCCCCAACAAATCTGACCTTCATTGAAATTTATGTGAAAATGAAAAAATAAAAGGAAGCTGCAGCCCTGCCAAACTCTGATGATGTGACTCATTTTAATTACTGGTATTTGGAAATTAAATGGCCTGAATTTCATTCTATAGTTTGCTGCAGGAAGAATGATTTAAGCAATCTTCAGAGTTGCAGCACCTTTTACAGCAGGTATGAAGCAAGGCATTCATTTTTCTTTTAAGGGCGTCCTTGTAAACATAATAACAATTAGGAAGCCAGGGCTTCACATCAGAATCTCCTGCGCGCTCCAGCGTTACCTCCCTGGGCTACTTCATCACTTCTAATTTTCTCAACAAGTTCCTCAAATAAGACCTTTGATAAAATGACATTGAACAAAATTAGACAGGGACAATTTCCCTAAAAGCAAAAGATGTAAGGGACTCAGACAGCCAGAACACATGCACTGCTAAAGGAAGCTTCTTGCCTTCCCCTTATCAGCTTCATTAGGCCAGAATTTCCACTGCACCCAAGCAGAGATTCTTCATCCTGTGATCAGAATTGCTGAGGAAACCAGAGCTGTCTTATGACAGCAGTGGTGGGTTTCCTTGCTGCTGCTGTTTTTTCACATAGTATTAATCTAATAGAAAAAGAGAAAGCACCAGAGGACTGTATTACAGCAATAGTGACACTATCAGCTGTTTCTTACAGAAGTCACAATACATCTGTTCATTTTACATCTAGCTGTAGTTTAGAAGTGGCTTTTCATATATTTAGTCCATCTTTGAAAAGCACAAATAGACTTCAATATACACAGGAGTTTGCAGTGCTGTCTCTAAGAGAGATGGTGAACTCTCTTAAAGGGATTTTTTCCAATCCTGTTCAGTATTTCTGATAGCTTTTTATCAGAAATTTAAATTCACCCTTTTGAAAATGAATAAATGAGGCACAGCTTTCAGATTTGGGGGGTGAAGGGAAGCCTAAAATATTAATTAATTTGTGATGCTTAAGTTTACTCAGGATCCTAGAATAATTTAAAATATTTTGAAATAAGTTTTGACTATAATTTACACTGATCATTTTGAATATGATAGTAGTTAAGTCTACTATTTTTAGTAACGAGGAATATGTACTATTTTTATTAATGAGAAAAATGTACCATTTCAAACTATTAAGTGCATCTTGTCAGCTTTTGAAACTGTATTCTATACATCATCCAATAACTGTAGGGAATAAGCAAGGTATTTAAGTCTGAATGTTACAAAAAGAGACAGTGGAATAATTTCAGGAAGATGCTATTAGAGTGTACTAATCTGTAGGCCTTTAAAATTGTATTTTGAACACCAGTCAGGAATTATTTATTAAATAAAAACATTTATGAAGAATCAAACACATTTTACTGACAATACATAATTATCTCACCATAAAGAATATTTCATCCTCAGTTACACACATGCTAAAATTCTTTCCTTTAAATGTTCCTCAATACTCCTGAACCATTTCAAATTAAATTCTAAACAAAATTTCATGAGGATCATACTGGCTCAAGTAGAAGCCATGAAATAATAAGCATTTCATATGGCTGCAACAGGCAGCAGAATACTGAAGAATCTTCTTTTAAGATAGTTTTGTCCACATATTTTAAAAAATACAGTGACTGGCTGAGATTTTTACTGCCTTCCCTGGTGTTTCTTAACAGTCAGGAAAATTTCTATCATTAACTTTCTCTGGGAGGCCCTCCTCATAATACATCTATTTGAAGGCTGATACTACAAGAATATATTTAAAATGTTAGTGCTCTAGTCCCCAGAGTTGTGGTACAGAGAGCTTTGGAAGTGAAGTGTACTGTGCCATATCTCAGTTATGGAACTATCCTGTAAGTCTATGGCCAAATGAAAAATCCAGAATTAATGATGGTCTAGTTCAGCAGAGCAAAGAATGTCTGAAAAACAAATTACCCAGGAAGAATATGCAGTGTGTACAGATGAAGGGAAGGTGCAAACAGCTGTGCTCTGTAATGAACAAAGTACATGGTGCACTTCAAAAGGGGGGACCAATGTCAAATGGTCAGCAAATATATAAACTGTGATATTTCAACTGAAGTAGTTCTGCCCACTAATATAAAAAAAAATAAAAAAATGGAAGTGAAGATTATAATAGGAAAAGGTAGGAAAGATATGGGTATAGCAGCTGTCTTACAACTACTTTAGTTCTGAATTTAAATTATTCTAAAGCATTATCTCATTTTCAGTGAAGTAAAAGCTAGTAAATGGAGAACCAAAACAATGTTGCAATAGTTTCTAGAGGAGAAAAGATCTCTACTTTGTAGTGTGGTTATTTCTACTGTTATAACTACATCCATATTTCCATCCTTCCATTTTTTGGAGGGCTTTCCCAGGTGAACAATATAAATATTTGGGAAGGCTAGCAGAGAAGCGTAGAGGAGTGTACAAACTGAGGAGAGTCTCTCATAGTCTCTCATAGGTAGATCATATGTTGGGTTAATGGTTCACAACTCTAAGTGAGCACCTGGTCTGCTCCCCATCACTAATGGGATTGGGGGAAAAAAAAGGGCACCAATTTGTAATCTCTTGGGATGGAGATGGATTCAGTAGAAGCTTAATTTCCTTTTCACAAAGGGCAGCTTAATCATTATTCTGATGACACTACTTTGACAGCTGCAGGCTCCATTGATTTAGAATTTACTTGTATTCTTTGGCAGAAAGAAGTTGGTACTCAATTTTGAGCTGAGTCTATAGTTTGGAAGATGAGTACTAAGTCCAATGATTTTGCTGAGATCAAGATTCATTAGTGTCAGGCCTTGTGATGCACACACCTGTCCTCTAAAGCTGTAACTGCTCTGAAATCAAATAACTGCATAATTCACAAAATACCTCTGTACAAGGATCAAAGGAGATGATTTCTCCTTTGGTGACATACAATTTAAGGTTCCTATTAAAACTCTTGCTGCCATGTATCCTAGCACAGAGAATGTCCAAAGGCTGATAAATTTAACTTTTTTCACATTCTCTGTTGACTTTTAAAAAATACCTAATTCAGTTCTTGTTGTGCAAATTGTATCAGGAAGAAAAGGCAGGTTAGAGGATCCAGCCTGTGTTTACTGACATAGTGCTATGATGAGATGCAGCCTGTCAATGCCAGGTGCAAAGTTATATGGCCATTCTGATGACATGCACATGAAAAGAATGATTTTGCACATGAGATAATCACCTTGAATTATTCAAAGTGCAGCTTCTTCCTTCCGTATCTATCATATATTACTGCTGGGTCAGATAAGTCGGTGTTAGATGGTGGTGACATATTTCAGTCCAAAGTGGGGTTTTAAAGATGAATTATGAACCCCTAAAAATAAAATAGGAGTTTGTCATGGGACCTTCAACTATAGAATCACTAGTAAGCATAATTAATACTGAGCTCAAAAATGGGCAATCTGCTGCTGTCCTCCACTGGAGAAGGAATATTACATGAATTAGAATGCCTCATGTAATGAAGAGAAAGAGATCTATTATTACCATAAACTTTCTGGTTCCATTATCTTCACCTCCAAACCTGTATCAACTACCATAGTGGCATCTGTGGAAGGAATATGATCATTGCATACATGGTTGTCTCAGGAATTCTGAATAAATGCAATTTGTGCTAAAGTTGCAATATATACTGAGACACCAGACTTTATTTAATGGTCAAAAAAGAAACAAGAACAAGAAATTTATGAAAGGGTAACATTAATGATGACATTGGTATAATTCTATCTGTGCTATATTTTTATGAAGGAATAAAATTGGACTGGCCTTGCCACTCAGGCTACAAGGACCCTGATTAGACAAGCTGAGAGCAGGTAACAGGAGAAGTGCTCTTAAGATCAGGCTGAATCATAGCTCTTTGGAAAAAGCCCTTTTAACAAGGATTTATAAAAGGGGAGCATCTTTTGTTTGGCAACAGTGGAACACAATGTCAAACCTACCCTGGTCCTCCTCTATGGATTCCTGAACAGAGGATTCCACTTATACTTGACCCATCAAAACACAGTTCTGAGTTTTTCCACACAACTTGCATTATTCTTGCATTCATATTTATAGTTCTATGTGTACTGTCACATATATTACTCACAAAAACCAGAGGCAACATTTTGCGGTATTTATGAAGAAATAGAAGCACAGCTCAAGTTTGTTGCCAATTTCATTTAAGTCACCTGTAGATCTTTATTACTACTCACAAATATGAACATTAATATGCTAACTGAAATATCTATGTGGAATGTGAACGTTTTTTTTCATTGAAAAATGACATTCATACAACATAAAATAATTATTTTTAAACATGTTTACATCTTTTTCATCTTTTCTTTAACTTCTCTTTATAAATTAAGAATGGGGAGAATGGGTAATAAATTTTACTGTGTGGAAGAAAAGATAAGACAAAAAAAACTTTAATTTATTTTAAAACAATAGATCTCCATCAGCCCCTTCTTACATTTTCTGCAATCTCCCCATTACATGGAGCATGTGGTGTAGGTGTCCCTCACTGTCATGAACTTATCTTCTTTAGTGTGCTTCAAAAAATTTTTTTTCAGTTATTATTTATATTTTCCCTGGCCACAAAACACCAGAATTCTCTCCTGTGTTTCAAAAATAGATTTATTTAATGTAATATACCTTCATAAAATTTCCTTACATCTTTAAGCTGCAACAACATCTCAACGGCAAAGTTGCAAAGGTGGAAGTACAAAAATATTCATAAAGAACAAAGCAGCTAATTTTTGAAGGACATACTTTATAATATGCTGGTTGGCAGGAAATACCAATGTTTATTTATTTTCCCTGACATTCCAGTTGTTTTTAGTAAAAGATTTGTCTTTAGCACTATGCCCTGCTTTTATCCATCGTGGCTGTAGTAGCAGTACTACTACTTTTTGAATATAGCCTTCACCTTGACTGAGCTCCATTTAATTCCTGATTTCTCTGTTCCCACTCTCTTATTGAACTGTAGTATGAGGAGGGTTGAGTAAGCATGGGGAAGCACATCCAGTTTTGCAGGGCGTAGGGAAGGGCTTGAAGTGAATCCTTACAGCAGAAGATAGGGGCTTTAACCTGGACATTTTAGAGCTTGTAGATCTCTGTCCTTGGGGACAATTCTTCCTGCAAAGACCCAGTTGCGCAAAGTCCCTAGAAACCCAAACTCAATGTTGAACCTAATTTGAGCAGGAGACTGGAGCAGCTGTGTTTCAAGAGTTCCTCCAAGCTGAGTGGTGCTATGAGTTGGTGACATCTGTACCTGTGCAGCTCTAGCAGGAGTTTGGTAGCACCAGTGGGCAGGAGAGGCAGGATTGGCTGTGCAGATTGACCTGTTCCAGCAGGGGAAGTCCTGTCCTTACCACAATTATCAGGGAGGCAGTGAGATTACCAACACTGTTAGAAAGGACACTGCTGTGGCACAGGAGATTGAGTATTCAATATGCACTCTATGTATGCAAGGCATTTAACCTATAGAGGCAACAGGACATGCAATTTTCTGCTTAATGCCACATATTTTATATCATCTGTAGTCTTGGTGAGATTCTGTCCTTTGGCTCCTCTGTCCCTGAGTGTGAGAGGCTCTGGACTGACAGACCACTCTCTGCATCTCTGACACACAGCCCCTTGCTGTGGACATTCCTTCTCCATGGACACAGCTGTGTGACACTTTTCTATTTTCTACTATTTTTCCTCTTTTTTTCTCTTTGCTGGAACTACTGGTATTTTATTTGCTGCCGTATTTTTATTTCTTGATTATTTTTGCTGTTTTGTATAGTTTTTTAAACTTTGAGGATTTCCTCATTTTCCTCAAGTTTTTCTGAGTAATTTTTCATTCATACCCAAATGTCACAAAGCATAATTGTTACAAATGTAAGAAAGCAGTTTAGCTTGTCACCCTTCTTGAAAGCACACTGCCAGCTGTGGGAACAGATTGTGTCATCCATATGTAGCTCCAGTACTTCTCAAATTTTATCATATCTCAGGTAAAAAAACTGAAGCCACAACCTTGACTTGAAAATTCGTAATGAAATGGAGAGGGAGAGGAGATGGAGAACCCTGTCATCCTTGTATCCTGTATTGAGCATTGTCAATCCTGTCAAGTCAAATCTGATACAAATGAATCACCTTAATCAGAAAATGCAAATTTCTATTTGACAAGCTAAAGGAGCATAACATCTTCAATTAGACTAGCTACCTAAAATTAGCTACTGACACAAGTAAGTACACATGGTCAATTTGCCTGCCTGAAACTTAAAATCAAGTAAGACATATTAGATAATTCATAGTCCCAGACTGAATGCAAGGCTGTAACTCAATGGGCCACACTGACGTCACATGCAACCGAAATTAATTCAGCTATATATCCAGTTTGGGGTCATCTGTTGGTGTCTGATTTACAGTACATATTTTAACCTTAAATGGTTTATACTCTTCATCAATATTTCAGTTCTTTTGTTAGAAAAGATGGTAGAAGCTGAAGTCCATCTTTCAGATCTATTTGTAAATTCTGTGCTGCTCTGAGATCCCAGCTACGAAAAAAATGATAAGAGGCTGGATAGGTCTTTTATTTTTGTTGGTTCAGTGCACAGTAGAAGCATATTTTCTACAAGTTCATTAGGATGAAATAAAGGGAGGAAAGACAATAGGGAGAATATACTTCAGAGACACATGGGCAAGGGCATAAAAGGCTTGAGCGTGCAAGATAAGAAAGGGTGGTTTCTTGGTGCCCTCATTCTGAAGCTGAGGCTGGAAATTGCTTGGAACCTCATCAGATAGGCTGCTAGCCCATGAGGAGATGATTTCCCTTCCTTGCAGAAGTGTAGGGATGTGTTCCCTTTGAAACTGGGCAATATGAGACCGGTTCTTGGCACCCCTGTGCACCTCAGTGTCAGTGTTTAGACAATCATTAGGCAATTACTGACTTAAAGACACACAAATCTGCTTCTTGAGGCTAAGTTATCTCTTGGCAGAAAGAAATTAAACACACACTAGAGTCTTAGCAAAGATTATCAGATATCTCTGACCTTCTTCACAGGGAATCTGAGCTTAATTCAGAGATTAGATTAATTGCTTTTCTTACCAGTTGCCCTCTGGATCTTCAGAAACTTAAACAAAACATACAAAGCTAAAAGTCCCTAATATTTCCATGTTTTGGAAAGTGTATCTTCCTTTTGTAAAAATCAGGACTATAATAATTACAAAGAAAATAATAATCCAGGACTCACTAAATTAATTTCCTCTAGGCTTGTGCAGCCTTGATTGTGTGATTGACACAGCAAGGTCTTTAACACAGTTAAGTACCTGTTCTCTCATGTTCCTGGTGGCTCACTGTTTTTCACTTCTTTTTCCTTCTGAGAGTAAATTCCTTCAAACTGCTACAATAACTTTTATCTAATATGGACTACTATTTCCATAACAACTAAAACTCCTTGATTATCCTAAGCTTCAATTAGTCTGGCATCACTTCTAGAGAAATACAATTTCAATAGAGAAGAATAAGCAGGCTTTAGACATGGATTTTGAGACCTGAGGGGAACATGATCACATGGTTTGACCTGCTACACAGTGTAAAATATTTTCTACTGATTGCAGCATCTTCATGAAGCTTTAAATCTCTCATTGTAGTGATGTATCATAGAGTGAAGGGTTTTTTCTCTAGTTAGCTTTCCTGATATGTCAGCTCTCCTTCTTGTGTGAACCTTATCTTTAAAAGAGAAGTTGATAAATATCAGAACTTGTCCTGTGACATTTACAGAATGGCCCTGCTAATATATTAGGAAAAAAGAATGGCCACAGGCCAAGATTAAGTACTTTGGCCATAAGGAGAACAGGCAAAACTATTTTCCTTATTGTAACTGGACAAAGACAAAGGAGAACTGATGAGCCCAGAGACAGAATACATGATGAGACAGCACATGTTTATTGGACAGATGGATGCCCCCTCTCAAATGTTTGGCTGCATCTGCTGTATGACAGAAATGAAGGCATTTTGGACACAGAACAGGGTAGAAGACATAAAGAAATAACTTCATATATCAGAAATAATGCATTAAGTCACTTTTGTCCACTCCAATACAACACTGAAGGGACAAGTGGTGAACAGAGCATTAGACCTGTTGCTTGACAGATCTTCTGGTGGAATTTATCCATTCTTCAGGCTCTAGGCCAGTTTGAAGAGCTGCTTTGGGGCTCAGACCCATGAATGACTTACAGTAGCTCATCAGGAAACTTCCCAGACTGAGTTCATCATTCTTTCCCTAGGACAGCAGTCTAGGACAAGATAAATGATGGCAAAGGGTGCCTCTGTCCCCTCATTGACTCTCTGAAGGGAGCCTAAATGACATTGATTGAGTCTGCCTTTGGTTTGGGATGAATTTCTCCTCATGAGATGTGAGCTCATCCCCATTGCACGGTTCAGCCTCAGTATCAAAGGTTTGCCCTGAATAAAGGAAGGGCATGATGCAGTAACACTGGCACAGGTGATGAGCAGTAATGTAATGGGAAGCTACAATCTGATTGTAGCTCTGAGTTCTTACAACCCTTGAAGAATAAATTGGATCTTTTTCTGATGTCATCCTTGCTCTGAGAGCAGAATTTTTTTGTAGATAGCACTTTCAGCAATAATTCATTCAAACACTGTACTAGCAAAATAGATAATGAAGGCCTTCAAAACTATATTTGTGATATAAACCCAGAAAGATGATTTCGATAACAACATCTTTTACACTTTCCTTGGCACGGGTATGAAATATCATTGGAAAGCTCCAGAAAATCCCAGAACTATGGAAAGGGTTGGGTCCCACAGTTAAATCACTCAGGGATTTTCAGAGAAGATTAAAAATCCCACTGGAAAGTTTGCTTTAATCCCAGGGAATTCTTTTTTCTACATGTACTTTACTGAAAAAATATACAAATTTTTATTTCTAGTGTTTTTTTGGCAGACTGCTCTCCTCTTATTGTCTCTGAAGTTACAAGAAGTCCTATGTGGAAATGCAGAAGGAGGTGCCAGAAAATGAACACAATCTATTTGAAATACTTGTGAGTAATGCCATTCACTGGTGAGCTGTGCAGCAGATCACTTGAGGGGCAAGCTGCTCAGGAGCTTTCTGTCACATTTCATTCTACCACAAAAAAGTCTTTTCTGGTCAAAACTCTGGGACTTTTTCCAAATACTTAATTAACTTTGTCATTATCAAATAAAGGAATTTGTATTATTTTTAAATTAATTTTTTCAAGTAGCAGAAGTCTTTCATGCCTGTTTTCTGAATGAAAATATAACACAAACTTTTCTGAAAGTGGGATAATGTATATGGTAATGTAAATAAGATGTCTTCCAAATTTTGTTACACCCAGCACAAAGCCATTTGATATTTCATTAAAAGAAAATAGACATGATTGTCAAAATTAAGTTTCTAGTTTTGATTTTCATATTTCTTAGATTGATAGTACATTAAGATTATATTAGGAAAATGAAGAGCTGACATGAACTAGAGCCAAATGTTGTTTGGGGCTCAGTTGTTTGATTGTTATTACACATAGAAAGAGTAGGATACCATCTCTACAATAAATCATGCTATTGTTAGCATGGATCATTAAAATATACATATCTTCCTTCCCCAAAATTTTTTGATAAAAGAAAGGAGATAATTCTTTGTCATTCATGTTCTCTGGCTTTAACCACAAAGTCCAAAATATGAATGCATTCAATAGGAAAAAAAAGAAATTCAAATAAGGTTTTAAGAAATAAAATTTCAAGTTTTTTTTCCCTCTGACTTGGGTACTTACTGCTCCCTAGACTTTCACAGCTGTACTGGATATCCCTCACCTACAGAGGGAAACACCTAAGGGAATTTCTGAGGAGGCCCCCAGATCAGCAGTTGTTCCAGTTTCCTGACTATAGTAATTCTGTTCATATTCTTTTTTAACTCCCACCCAATTAGGCAACCTATAATTCGATTCCTTTAATTCAAATACATTATCACTGTGTCTGAGGATCTCCATTTCTCACACAAATTTGGAATCAAATGACCTCATGGATTAAATGAAGAAAAAAAAAAGGCTGAAAACCCAAACAGGTAAATCAGCTGCAGCCACCAATATCAAAATAAACTGTCACACAAACAAAGGAATAAAAAGTAGGCATAAAAATACGTCCAAAGTCACCTGTCATCTGTCAAAGAAACCTGGAACATTGCACACTGATGAAAGATTTAAAAGTGAACTTCACAGACTGGATGCATCTCAGCCACTGATAATGTAGAAAAGATACTGGGCTTGTTTGCTGAATAAAAATCACAGGAAAATCACAGAAAATCTTGGTTTGACCTGTGCAGACATGTTTATTTAGTTCACCTCACTCAGGGATTTTCCATTGTAGGTTTGACAGGAAAAAGATTAATTTAATGAACTTTCCACACGTTTACTGTGTGATTATTAAAGGCAAATGAATGTTTCATTTTGTCAGTCTATGTACTTCAGGTAACATAACATCTCACAACAGCTGTCAGCTTCACTTAGAATATAATCTTTAATTCATAGGAGAACAAATAATGGACAGTAGTAGTAGTAGCAAGTATAAACTTTTTCTCCAACTGATGATTTGTCTGTCTTGTGCACTGCAACTTCTCTCATGTCTTCACTCCCTGCAAAAATCCATATATTCTTTGTTCTAGCCTCAGTTTTCTCTTGCTACCTTTCAGAATAGAGGGCTGGTCAATAACATCCCTCCATAGGATGCCAGCTCTTCCTGCAGCTGCCCTGCTGCTTGCTCAAACTGTGATTTCACTCACCTTTAAAATGTCTAATAAAAACTTTCTTGTTGCTCCCAGGATTAGTCTTGCAAAAGAAAAACAATTAAGTCATACCACCTGGTTAAAATTTATCTATTCTTCTTACCACAAGACATTAGAAAATAGTAAATACATTCAGTTTTATTTCTCCTTACTCAGCCTTCTCATCGTTATATCCTGAGCAAGCTATTCTTATCAGTTTCTGAGGAATCTGGCATAGAAGTATGTTGGTCTGAGAGAAGATTGACTGAGAGAGGAAATCACAAAAGTTTAGTGGTCTTAGTAAGACTGTATGAAGAAAACATGTTGTTATGAGACTCTGGTATTACTGCTCTTTGCAGGTAGGTTCTGTGAGTAATTTTGAAAACTTCAAATACAGTTCTTCATATATATATATATATATATATATATATATATATTTAGAAATTGTTAATGCTTGGTAAAAGCCTTCAGACCTACTGATGAGGATGGATAAAGATTTTGTGAGCAGCTTGGGAAAAAAGAGCTATAGTGATCTGGAGATACAACAAGAATTGCATACAAAGTCTCTATGAAATATGTAAAATGCTGTTCTGTTAATTTCATCCAATGCCATAATTCTGTATGAAAATTTACAATGAAGGTTTTTCATTTTTTTAGATTTGTGTTTCACAGAAAGTCAATTCTGAAATGCAACTTTAGCTGTAGAATCACAGAACCTTTTGATATCTCCTATCTTTGCCAGTCATCTTCCTCAGCATATTGAAGGACACCCACTCAATCTCTTTATTTTAAATAGGATGGCACACATTATCACTCTTTTTTCCACCCTCTGCAGAAATTTGGTCCAGCAGAGGCTCAATTGCCTTCTCAGAGGAAGCTGCACAAAGAAATTTAAGAAAAATTTTTTTTAGCTACAGCCCAGGCAGTATTTTTGTTTCACACTGATTACAGAAAGTCTGCTCAACATTCACTTTCCAAGACCAAAAAGGATATTCTCGATCTTTTTATGATTTTTCTTGTTTCTAGTATCTCTTAGAAAAAGCCCAACAGAAGACAGCCAAACGAAAAACCCCATCAGAAATCACTACAGTATTATTTACATTTTACTTCCCCCCACCATCACTAGGTCTGACCCTGACAATAAAATACAAATCATGGTGAGAATATAAGCACTTTAGTGTTGTGACATGGCAGTATAAAGAAAAGATCCTAACTTGTTTGTAAACTGATGCACTTCCACTGAAATCATGAAATTATTTTAGCTTCCTGTTGATTGTAAAGACTTTTTGTTAAACATACACATTGGAAAGAAATAATCAGATGCTATTTCTTTCAGATAAATAGCATTGCCTATCCTTAAGATGGAAAGTAATCTACTTTTTTAACCTACCATAGCAGAGAAAGACCTATTTTTAAGGTCTTTAACAATGAGCAGTACTTGATATAGCTAATCAGGCTGGCACCATGAAGACAGTACCTCCCTGGAAAAATAGTTCATTCATATTGTGTATGGGGGAAACATGAGTAGGAACAGGTGACTTTTGAAGAACTGTGCTACTTGCAGAAGTAGTTCTTCAGTGCACACATAACCTATTGAAAGATTAGAGCATGCAGCCTCCCTCCCACAGAAAAATATGAGACCTGTATTTGATTAAGGCCTTGGCAAAGCAAGATTATTTTGGTTTTTACTCATTGAAAGAAAATCAATTTCTGCAAGATAATCCTGTTGACAAAACCTGCATGAGTGTATGGACTATCAACAACATAAACACTTACAGTACTAAAATAAATAAGCATTCAAACATTGGAAAATACAAACTAGTCATTTAGGTTTTACCATTTAAATTGTCACACAGTTTAATTGTCACACAATTGTGTCACACACACAAAAAGGTGTGTGGTTATGCCAAACACCCACAGGTTAACAAGTATTTATTTCAATTATTTAATGATAATGAAAAGAATTCTGATTCATCTCTGCTGCCCTTCCAAAGCACTCCAAGCTGTAATCAAAGGACTCTGAATACTGCTTCCTCCTAAAGGAATACTGCTGTTTGTATCAATAGTTTGTAGTACAGAAAGCAGCAGATCAGGCCATTTTTAATGGATTCACACTGAAATAAACAGCATTTCCACATTAGAGTTTCTGGAGTGGATGATCCAAACCTGCTTGCAGCACATAAATCTCATCAGTTATGTAGGACTTGGACAGTACAAGACAGCTCTGTGACCTTAGGCAGAAAATAGATAAATTTCGACTATAATCCATACAGAGATGTAATGGGGACAGGGATGTATGAAATATTTTCCAGTCATTTGTGAACTGTTACTCCACCTGGATTTTAACTTGTATTTCCAAGGGAAAGAATAATAATTAGGCAATCACCCTAAATTTGCTCACCAATCTTTGTAGCTGTTCTCTACCTCAGTAACTTTTAAGTCACAAAAGCACTACCTTCCTATAATATGTGAAGTAACTTGATGCAGTGGGAAGGAGCTCTATTAATGGTTCTACTTTAAAAAAAAAGGCTAATTTACATGTCTCTGTCTTTTTAGGCATCTAAAAAAATCTGTACTGGTACCTACTCCTGAGACCCAAGGGCAGCCCTTGTTTTATTTTTGGTTGGCACTGAGAACACTGTGTGGGAAGTGTCTGTGTGCCACAAACAGGATGCATTTAAGCATTCCTGGGGCTTTTGCCTTTCTGAACATTTGAGAAATTCCTCACTCTGCGATAATCCTGGAAATGCTTTTGCAGTATCTGGATGTTGTCCAAGAAACTTTTCAGGCAGTCTTGGAAGAAGTCATCCAGAATTTCATTTTGCAAGACAGACTCAGTATGATACTGAACACCTTTCTCAAGGCAGTAATTTAGCAATTCCCAATAACAGAAATTTCAGGACTATATCCACAGTATCAGAAAAGCTAAGAGATGATGCTACCTTCATCCTCAGAGCAGCACTTTGTGAACATCATCACAGATCCCTGGAACACATTGGCACTTTACAGCACCTATACAAATGTCATGCACGGATTTCAAAGCTGTTTTCACTATAGAATTCTAGTTTGAATCCTTGATTACAATTAAAATACTTCTTGCCTTCAGTAAAAAGATGAAGATTCATTATAAGATTTCACCGTTCTCTTTTTAAAGACTTTTGAAAGGGAGTAACATTAAGTTTGGTTACATAAAAAGTTAAAAAAGTCAGTAGAAACCCATCAGGTTTTGGATAAATGGTGTGAAAATTAAAAACTCAATGATTAAGTGCTATCACAAAGGCAAAATTCTTACAAATGGTAGATTCTAAGCATAATTATATCCAATTACAGAAATTTTTGTGAATCCGATACTTGTATTTCTTTGCACTACATGTTTAATGATGGGTTCCTGGGTAATTCAAGAAAGTACTTCTGTATTTTCCACCCCATGAAGGGCTTTTGGAACATCTGTTCATCATGCAATAAAAAATAACGGCTAAGAGAAAAAAATTGTATTTAAAGAGAAATCAGAAGTTGGTGCTTCATCCATCAGATATTTCTACATCATCAAGGAGAAAGAGAAAAAGATGAATAAGACAGCTGGGAATGCATGAGAACACGACAGTGTTGGAGAACAGAAACTTCAAAGAAGTAAGAGTGTGGGTAGTGTAAGGGTGACTTTGAGAGTTGACTTTCTTATTAACTTTCAAAATTATAAAGTGATAATGGATAACGATTCACTGATAAAGTGAATAATGGAAAAGTTTTTAATGGCTCAAGTTTAACTGAATTACTTTAAAGTGCTGAATACAAATTTACTCTTTTGTGATTTCTTTCATGTAAGAAGTCTTTATAAAAAAGCTGTTAGTGTCTCTTGATCAATCATTGGAGGAATAACATAATTTAGGGCAATAATCCATTTAGAGGAAATACTGACATTAAAACGTGTGCCTTGGACTTTCAAGGCTATTTTGAATTTTGAACACAGCTGCATCTGCAACTGCTTTCCTCAGCAGAGCTGAACCTAAACTTGCATGCTACCAAAATATAAGAAAAAAGAAGGATGAAGATGAAACTTAGGAAAATAAAGCAAGTTTTAAGATGGGTTACAAGATATTATATAAAAAAATGGCACCTGAAAAAGATGAATTCTCATGGTAGAGAGTTTTACTTGCAGATGTGTTTTGTTTATGATAATCCAAACTAGAATGTCATTTTTTCACTAACATCAAGTCAGAGTGCATTTACTGTTATCTACCTACTGTGTTTAGTTGAGTCTGCCCGCAGAAAAGAACATTTAAAAGTGATTTTTGTATAACAGTGTGATAGATTAGCATTTAAGAAAAAGAGAAACAACTAAGGAAGTTAAAACTGCTGATGGGAGTTTTTCTCCTAGCCAACAGCTGGCCATTTCTAAGAATTGACAGCAGTTATAACCACTGAAAAGTGAGATCAACCTGTGAACACCACCCTAAGACCTAAGCCTGGGAATTTCTTTGTCTCTTTGTTTCCTGGCTGTGAAAGGTAACAGAGCTCCAGGCCTCCCGTTCCCTGCCCAGCCCATGCGGCCCGGGCGGGGGCTGGGCTGGGCCCAGCGGCTCCCGGCCGGGAGATGGGGCCTGCGGGGCTCGCCCCGGGCTCTGGCCGGGCCAGGCCGGTCCCTGGCTCGGCTGCAGTTTTTGCTGTGACTGAATTCACCAGGGACTGCTGAGTAAAGAAAGGAAAAAAAAGCTCTTGACCTGCGGCGAGCTGAGACAGCGACCACACTCTCCAGAGCAGCCATGAAGAATCTTCCATCGAAGACAGCTCCAGCCGCTGCTCCGGCAGAGATCACAGAACCATCTACAAGCCTGGACAAGATTTTAACTCTTTCATTACCCAGATGAGACTTGCAGATTAATCCTTTTTTCCAGAGAAAGAAAAAGAGAGGAATCAACATGTAAAGAGACTTTATAAACTATTAGACACAGTAAAGAAAAGAATTAAGCTTCAGAAGAGGTAGAGAATAAGGAGTTGCTTTATAAGCAGAAATATTTTTCTGTTAAAGCTATGGAGATGGACAATAAGGTCTTGAAAAAACTCCTTTAATTCATGACAAAGTACATTGGGAGGAATGGAGTGTTCAAAGTGTGGATTTTGAGCAAAAGGTGGAGTAATTGTGATACAGTGAGGTGCTGGAACAGAAGGAAAGAAGTAATAGTTGAAGATTTGGGGCTGTTGTAGAGGCAAAGAGAAAACTTCTGTTTTCCAGAGAAGCTCACAAAAACAGATGAAGAGAATCTTTGCCTTTGAATAGCTCATCCTGTAAAATGACATCCCCAGACTCATTGACCCATACACACCTCAGAGTGATGTGAAATGGGAGGAGTGAACTGATGACAGGATTTCCGGGCAGCTGGCATCAGAAAAATAGAAAGCTATAAGAGAAATAGTTTTCTTGTGAGAAACTCCACAAATTAGCAGAAGAAGACTTCTGTTTCTCTACAAAGGCTGATGAAAAGACGCTAGCAGGAATTGGGACTGTTTTAAACACCAAAGTTCCAAAGTTTTTTGTCTCTATGTTGTCATGTGAACAAGGGAATGGTTGGGTAGTGGGGGATAAAGGGGTTTTCTGGAGGTTTATGCTGGTGTTCTTATTCTTGTAGTTTTGTTAATAAACTTTCTTTATTCCTTTTAAGTTTTAAGCCTGTTTTGCTCTTGTTCTAATCCATATCTCACAGCAAGAAATAAGTAAGTTTTCTAGTAATTTTTTTAGTTACTGCTTTGAAACCACGACAAACAGACATCCTCAGTATTACAGGACAAAGGATCTGAGACATAAGTTGATGACCTGATGAAATCGGTTACTAGATATAAATAAAGAAATTCTATAGGTGTAAATTTATTTTAGAAAGACCCTCTCATGAAGGGGATACCAAAGACACTCCACATCATGTCCATTCAGGAAAGAGGCAGGATTTTCCACATTTGCAGGATTTTCTATCATTAAACCTTGACATCTTTTTCCCTCTGGTAAGATGCAGCTTGTTTTTTCTGGAGAACTTTTTCAGGTTTAGTTTTGTCATGAAGGTCTTGAGCACAGAACCAGTGCTCTGGGACTGACATTTGTACAGGAATATGTGATATCTGTGACTTGGGAGGTCACCACACAGACTGACTTTGTGTCTGCAAAAGTGACACTTTTGTCCCAGCCTTTGATTCAAAAATTTTGCTGAACAGCAAGTTATTTTTAATGCACATTGAGGAAATTTGTAAGAAACTATGCATGATGATTGATGTTGCTGAGGAAAAACTGCATGAAGGGGAAGAGCAATGCCCTTCTATGACTGTCTCTTTCCTCTGAAAACTTTATTCCTTCTAAAACCAAAATATCAGAGAAAGAAAAACCTTCCTGATTTCTACCTGCATCTATGCTTTTTCTGTTCATTCTGCTTCTGAACTCTGGCTGTTCACATAAAATTCTCCTTTTCTGAAAAACCGTCTCCTGCTGCTGATTCATCTCTTGCAGGATTCCAGTTTATTCTCCTTTTCTCTAAGGGTTCTCTATGTAACAGAGTTCCAAGAGCATCCTCCACAAAGAGCAATTCTGGTTGTTGAAATACAGCCTTACCCTTCCTTCCCTTGGAAGAATTTCATCTCTCATCTGCCTCTTACCGGGATTTGCTACAACTTTGTGAGGGGTAGATGGACAATTTGTGTGAAGTGGGAACAGAATCCCATTGTAGCCATGCTAGCAAGCGCTGCAGTGCAGCCCACAGGAGCCAGCGTGTAGAATAAAACCGTGCTGAGGATTCCACAGTGTCTGTATTCCAGGGGCTTTCCTTCAGGCTGGCTCCACTCTGCTCAGCTGGACCAATCCCACTGGCACTGGAGGGCACCAGGTACATTTCTGGGGATAAAATCTCAGTCTTGCCCAGAAGGACCTGGTTTGCACAATCCAAAACCACTCTGCAATGCAAACAGTCTGCAGGGGTATTGAGCTGAACTAAAATACTGACTAGACTGCTGTGTTCAGTTTCCTTCTTCCCCAAGTTTCTTCATTCATCTGAATTGGATGTGAAGTGACCTCCCTGAGATAAATAAATAGAGTATTCCCACTAGCAATAGCACCTGTGATGGTGGAAGCCACAGCTGAGGTAATATTTTCAGCTCTACTACACTTTCCTTCTCTTGATTTTCTGCTTAATATTTGCCGAAGCAGATAGTACTTGATGTCTTGAATATTTTTCAAAAAAGTGTCACACAAAGACACACATCACACGACTAGTAGAAAACAGCTAAATCATTGTGAAAGAATGTACGCAGGAAAGCAAAATATATTTCAAATGCCATCTTTAAATTTGACATTTATTATGCCTATATACTATTTTGGATGTTTCTGAACTATTAGGGGTGTCTTGTTCATTGATATCAGAGAGCAAGCTGTTTCTTAAGAAATGTGATCAATAAATTGAACTGGCAGAGCTGTCAAAGTTAAAAAGAAAGAGGACTAATGAATGCATAACTGTCATCAAAACAAGTTGGGAAGGGAAGAAACAACATAAACTATTAAATGGAGCAAGATTTGTAAAGAAGATAAGCAAGCCAAATATAGTAAATATTTATTCATATCATGGACAAGGCAAATTAATCAAAATTTGCATTTTAGCTGATGTACATGGTATGAAGAAAATAGAAAAGTGAGAATGCAAGTTGAAAATTGTCACTTAGAAGTTGCAGAAAATAAGTACATCAGTTATTATACAGACAAAGGTGATTTTTTAAGTAGCAGTCTGAAGACATGTAGGGAGAACATATTCCCTTTAAAAAAGACTGATCTGTAGCTTCAGAAAGGGGCCTTGAAGCTGTCCCCTGAATGGGTTTTCTCTTCTAGAAGCTACTGTTTTTACTTTTTACTTCACCTGCAATCAAACACTGATGAACCCAGCTGGGAGAATGACAAAATAAAATCCCAGAAAACACTAGAAATAAGGTGGCCATTTTCATCTCAAGTCACTGCAAGAAATCGTGAACTCACCAATCAATTAAAAATGAATGTGATTACTCTATTCCCTCATAAATATCACTGGCTTTATTACAATGTCACAGTTTTTTTCTTACTGGTAAAGCAATTTATTTGTAAACAGCTTTGTAGAAAAAGTATCTGAGTTGAAGCAGTAAGAAAAATAGCACATTGTGAAGTTGTACTGCAGTAAACTGCTTTGTTCTGGGTATCAAATTTGCCTCTTCCTCCAAAAAATGGATGTTCAAGGCCTCCTTTGGATCATATAGGTGTCAGCAGAGAAACCTGTATAAAGCCAGTATCTCTTAACAATTCAGGGCTTTTGGCACTTCCCTTATGATTTTTCTGCCCTCCCTTATCTTTCCTATTTAAAATTCATGGTTTCCAAGCAAAAAAAAATTATAATATAAAAATTACACAGTATGGTTTAAACATGTAAAACACAATTCACAGTTCAAACTTTCAAAAACCTCATTAAAACCTTACACATGTGTTTGCTGCTGCATTTTCTTGTGTGCATAAACAGATTGAGATCAGCACATCCAGGACAGGCTGTGCTGAAGAAGGAAAGGGATTCAAAACACAGGCTTTGGAAAAAGACAAAATCAGATTCACAATGCAGCAGGGCGCGTGAGTTTCTCCTACAATAAAAAGTATAAATTGGCAATAAGTTTTCACAAGAAAGATGAGGTCAGCTTGCCCTTGTGTGCTGTTGAAAGCTCTCAGTCATGTAAAGCTGAGGAGACTCTAATAGGTTGAACTTGTTGGTTGAAAAACTTTCTCCCTCAGTGGATCCAAATTAAGATTTTCCTGACCTTGACAGAAAGAAGCAATTAACTTGGAGTTTTCACTCATCTGCAGCCAACTTAAGGTTGGTCAGGCATGCTGTTATAGTATCTTTGTGAAAAAAAACATAGCAAAAATAGACTAACCCCTGAAGAAAAAAATACTGAATGCTAGGAAATTGCCTGCGTAATTTCAAGACCTACACCTTCCCAGAATTATTTTTTCGTCTGCATACAATTTCACAGTTAAAGCCAAAAAATTCAACAACTTCATTTAGCCCAAATAATACCAAATTCTTTTTATGGATAAGAATTTGCAAGGTAAAACCCTGAAAGAAATTAAGATTTCTTATTTCTAATTTCTAATCACAATTACTTTGAAATGGAGCAAATTAAACTAACCACATCCAAGAAAAAATTTAGAAAACATACTCCTAATCTACAAAAGATGGGGTATTTACTAATTTAATCAACTAAAAAGTGACAAAATAATAATAAAAAATACATTCCATCAGTAGTTTGTACACATTTTCATTAGTGCAGACCTTAAGCCATATGCCACTATCTGAGGAAAAAAGTGGTCATACTCAGGAATTCTAGAGCACAGAAGAATGAAGGGCTATGTACTGATATAAAAATCTGAAATACTATTATAAGCTAAAGGCAGTGTGAGATTAAGTTCAGTGCTCATCCCAAATGCACACAGCACTGAGCTGGTGAGAGCATTTATTTTTTATGTAGTCTTTCCTTAGAACTTGGACTTTGAACAATGGTCCCTCCAGAAACTCTACTGAATGGTGTTTACACTGTAAGCACACAGTCCAAGGGGAAAATTCCCCTAAATTCCATCCAATCATGGTATGCCAATATGAAACAGTAGAAATTCTTAACATATTAACCACTTAAAATATTTCAATCCAACCTCTTCCTCTGTTCCCCTGACAGCTCATGGCCAATGCAAACCATGGATATCTTTTGCCTAACTACTGGTGTAAGAAAAGTAGCATATAGATAGGAGAAAAACTTGCAATACTAAAAGAATGGCATGAAGAAAGGGTTCTGGTGAGGCTCTCCATTGTCAGCTACCTTTAGTGCTATCTTATGCATCTGGGCACATTATCTTTTATGTGTATCTATGTCAAAATATGAACTCCACCTAGATTTGCTTGTGATGTTTAAAGAGAAAGGTTAATGAAAACCAACATTTTGTAAAGATCAGTAACTGAATTTTTCATAATTAACATGTCTTCTTCTTTAGCCATTAGTGCACAGTTTGGGATCACATTTCCAGCCAGAAACCCCCTATGAACCTCATGAATTTCATCTTTCAGACACAGTCCCAGCTGCAAACAAACTATATTAGTCTGAAATATTTGACAAAAAAGACTGTTCATATCTAATGTCAGTGAAGTGGAAATATCTTGCAAAAGTTGCATTTCCTTCTTTCCCTCCTGCCTTCTTTCTACTGGGGGTGATTTCTGACCCATACTGACAGATCAGCATGTACTTCATGCTAGTGGTAAGAGATGATCCTTCGACACTATTTGAGTATTCTTAACCAAGGACAAAGTATAAACCCTGTAGTTCCTGCTTGGACTGTACAAAGACATACTTCTATATTTTGAAGTCCATACATGGACTGTTATCACAAGAAGCTGTAAATAGTTGCCCTTCTATGCTCTTTTTAAATAAAATGCAAATCCTTGTCCTATTGGGGATTATTTTGGTGACCAGGAGATAGCAACACAGCCTGAAATAAATTTTGAAATACTATCTGTCTTTGCAGTGTGGCACTGTTTAGGTTTAAATACATTTTTATAATTGGTCTTTGCATGGAACACCTGCTAAAGATGGTGTGGTACCAGCAGAGCCCTGTATTATTACAACCCCTTACATTTTCTACACCACCATGACTTTCTTATTGCCAACAATAGCATCTCTGATCTTCTTGCAGCTGTTTTTTTTTTTAAAGATGATGTCCTTCCAAAACAGGAAAACCAAACAGAGCTGCCAGAAGATGGACTCTGTATAGCAGCTAAAAACTTTGGCAGGCTTAGGGAAATGCTTTGAAAACAAGAGGGAAAACACACATGTTAAAAAAGCCATTATGTTCAGCGTCATAGAGTGACTTTACCTTTACGATAGCTTTGGGAGCTGAGGAAGTTGAAGCTGTGAGAGGCTGATGGGAATCTTTTCTCCTGACCAATTATTGGTCATTTCTGAGAATTGGCGGTGGTTTTAACCATTGAGAAGTGAGATCAACTTGTGAACACCACCTTAAGATGCAAAGCCAGGGTTCTCTTGTTCTCTTTGGTTTCCGGCTTCTGAAGTAACAGGCTCTGTCTCGGCCTCCTCCCCGCCTCCAGGCCGGACAAGGCCGCAGAGGGCGGGGGGATAAACGGAGCTGGCCACCCTGGCTTGGTTTATAGCTTCTACTGCTGAACTGAAACCTGACACCTTGAACATCTGCAGCTTTCCAAGACTTTAACTCTTTTACTACCTGGATGAGACTTAAAGATTACTCCTTTTTCCCAGAGAGAGAGAGAGAGAGAGAATCAACATGAAAAAAACCATCATAAAACCATCAAACACCGTGAAGAAAAGTGTTAAGTTTTAGATGGGGAAGAGAGAATAAGGAGATGCTTTATAAGCAGAAATATTTTTCTGTTAAAGCTATAGAGATGGACAATAGTGTTCTGAAAAAACTCCTTTAATTCATGACAGAGTATATTGGGAGGAATGGAGTGTTCAAAGTGTAGATTTTGAGCAAAAGGTGGAGTAATTGTGATACAGTGAGGTGCTGGAACAGAGGGGAGAGAAGTAATAGTTGAAGATTTGGGGCTGTTGTAGAGGTAAAGAGAAAACTTCTGTTTTCCAGAGAAGCTCACAAAAACAGATGAAGAGAATCTTTGCCTTTGAATAACTCATCCTGTAAAATGACATCCCCAGACTCATTGACCCATACACACCTCAGAGTGATGTGAAATGGGAGGAGTGAACTGATGACAGGATTTCCGGGCAGCTGGCATCAGAAAAATAGAAAGCTATAAGAGAAATAGTTTTCTTGTGAGAAACTCCACAAATTAGCAGAAGAAGACTTCTGTTTCTCTACAAAGGCTGATGAAAAGATGCTAGCAGGAATTGGGACTGTTTTAAACACCAAAGTTCCAAAGTTTTTTGTCTCTATGTTGTCATGTGAACAAGGGAATTGTTGGGTAGTGGGGGATAAAGGGGTTTTCTGGAGGTTTATGCTGGTGTTCTTATTCTTGTAGTTTTGTTAATAAACTTTCTTTATTCCTTTTAAGTTTTAAGCCTGTTTTGCTCTTGTTCTAATCCATATCTCACAGCAAGAAATAAGTAAGTTTTCTAGTAATTTTTTTAGTTACTGCTTTAAAACCATGACATTCAGATATCAAAATTTTTTGACCAAGATCTATTACAAGGTCGAGGAATTCTTACTTCAGTGTTTATTTTTAGTCACTTTCATTAGCCACCACTCTCTTTTACATATTTCAGAAGCTGGGTGTGAAGTAGCATCAAGGCCCTGTACTGTCTGTTCAGGTCTTTTTAGATATTCCATGGGTGGTATAATGTTTAACATCAAGTGTACTTATTTAAAGGTTATGTAATCTGGGATTTCTGATTTGTCAGAGTGATACAAAATACATTGTATAGCACAACACAAATGTAAGTTACACTTGGTCAATTGCATGCATAGGAACTGCAATATGGAATTCAATCCCAATATAAATGTGATTCCCATTACTGGCCTTTAGAAGATGCTCAGCACCATGACAAATGGGTCCCCAGTCACCAGGAAACTGCAGATGGGTTCAAGCCACCACAAGCCTCTTGCTCTCTTTGAAATTCTACTGTTAGTTTTTCAGTTTTTGCACTCTTTGTTGGGGTGTGTCAGGTATTCTCCTGGTCTGGAAAACTCAGAGAAAGATTCCCATTCTTCTGATGAGCTCAGGGAGAAACTTTTACAACGCCTATCAATCCACTCAACTCTTGACAGCTGTTTACCTGAAACAAAGACCACCCCCTGGTCCCCTTGGAGCTAAGTCTGCTTCTATCTAACAGATTTGGCCAGTCAAACCCTGCATTATTCCCAAGCTTCATGGGAACATTTCCTTGCCCATCTCCTCTGCAACTCCTTCCCTTGCAGAGGTTTATTGGTCAGTCTCATTTAATCTTAATTTACAGACTTAGAAAATCATGAGGGAGAGTACCTTCAAATACAACTGAAAAATATTAAACAGAAAAGAAGGAAGAGAAAATAATGTTATGAACATATAAATGATAAAGCTGAATTTTAGCCATGCCCTGAGGTGCTCTACAGGAGCAACCAATTCTGGCAGGAAGAACCCCTCCTTCCCAGACACACTATTCATAGCCTGCACCACCTCCTTGTGCTGCAGCTGGTGGAACTATCAAATATCTGTATAAACCCCCCTGACTAACTGCTTCTCTGTCATGAATAAACATCTCTTTCAAAACAGACGTCTGCAGCAGGAAGATATTTAGTCCCCTTTCACAGGTGGGAAATTGAAGTTTGAGACGGACTGTTTTAACCAAGGTCAGGCACAGTATCTGCTGTCTGAGCTGGGAAATGAGCAGCCACCTGCAACACCACTACTCTGCCAGCATTCCATCTAATTCTATCTTTATGTTTGCATTGAATATGACCTTAATTTACACCTTAAAATAAGCTGCTCCCTGCAAGCCTCCTTGCAAGCTTGTTAGGAGTTAACACAGTGAGGCTAAAACTTTCAGTAAATACAATTTATTTTAATTACAGCCTACAACAGTATGACATTTTTTTTCTCCAAACAACAAGGGCATAAGTCTCAATGCAATAACTTTTTCAAATTATTAATGAGAAAAGTGGGTCAATATCAAGGATTAAATGGTACAGCAACACAAACTTAATCAAAGTTAATATTTAATTCACCAGGATAATAATCTTATTTTGCTATGCTCCAGACTATATTTTTAAATACAGTTCTAATATGGAAATAGAATTTCTTTTCAATTCTTCACAGTTCTAACAGGAGCTCTGTAAGGTCACGTCTTCCATTGCTGTTAAAGTTCATAATATCACAGTGTCCTTTTTTTTATAGGATGGTAAAATATGTTGGATTTAAAACTTGAAACTAAGAGTGCCATATTTATATTATTAAACCAACTATGTTGACCTTTAAAATCAAGGTGACAGTTACATTTTCAGTTTGTACATCCATAATTTTCATTTTCTTTGTATGAAAAAAATATCAGAAACAAAAATAGCCAAACCCTCTTATGCCATGCTTTAGGATAGTGATTAGCTAGAGAACCATTAACATGTGGAAGAAATAATTTAGTATCTAATGGTAAGCAGAAGGATGAAACAGGTGGCAAACAGAAATCTATAAAGAGTTCTGTTAAGAGAGCACAAGAGGCAAATTAAATTAACATATTATTGTGAGTTTTTGAATTGCTTCATTGCACTGCCAGCATTTTTGTTAAACAAGGCCTTTTTTCTTCCTCTCTGAGGAACATTATATTTCTATTGTCCTTGGTATCTCATCAAATTTTGTAATTATGAAATAACTTCAGAAAAGTGTTTCTAGTGAAAAGAACACTTGGCTTGTCACTGTTCTTTGCTTTCTGAATAATGTAATCATGTTTTTAAAGGTCATAGATGGAACTTTTAGTAAGTAAGCTTTTATTTTTCCCCTTACTTAGGTATACCAATTAATAAACATTTTTGGTCTTCATTTTTGTTTACCTGACAGTCAAAGCACACTGAGATAGAAGTAGGGCTGTTCTGCTTATGTTTTTACACTGCCCATAACGCCTTTAAAGCTCAGAAAAATAAACTCAAAGATATTTTGATACAATCCCTACATCAAGGAAAGCAAGGGAATGTAACAATAAAGGAATACAGAATACCTTTTTTCAGTACTGAGCTATGGGGGAAAAGGCAAATCACAATATTACAAACCAGGTTCTAGCCACTGCTGTCACTACATGTTATGGTGATGTAGCTAAAGTCACAGGAACCTAGGAACTGCTGTGCACAGTACCCAAGCAAAGCTCCATTCCTGCTAATGGAGCTCAGGGTAACCCAGGACACCTTTAACAGATGCAATAAACTCCTCTGGACAGCAGCCTGCCCTTCTACAATTCTGTGAATTACCATTTACATTTATAATGTATTAGAAATTATCAGTATCATATGTTAAATACAAAATGCCTCTGCTCTGAATGATTGCTTTTCATTACAGAAAATGTATCAGACTATACTGTACTTTAAATCCCTGGACCTTTGCTTTTTTCACAGCACAACACAGCATGAGTGCATGTGACAGTGCCTGTGCTTGAAACCATTAAACTGACAGCCACATGCCATTAAACAGCAGCCTGAAAACAGCATTGATGTTGGGCTGAAATGCTGTCTTCTTGAGGTAATTTAGAGCTGTAACACATTTCCCTTCACCTTACCTGTGTCTGTGCTCCTTGATGCAGCTCTCAAGCACTGTGCTTCCATTGCCCAATGACCATCACAAAAGAGGGTATAGAGAAAGGTGAATTTCAAGAAAACAGAATTGAAAAATTCTCTCAAAGAACTGTGTCATAAAAACAATGAATGTGGTGTAGTGGACATGAGTCAACAAGGATGTTGTGCAAGGTAACCAGAAAAAAAAAATAGTGATTTTACGCACAGTTCATGCAGTATCAATGGACAAAAAAATAGGAGAAATGGCTCTAACATTTAATAAGAATTTACTTGTGCTTAAATTCTGATCCTAATCTGGTGGAAAAATTTGGTTTTAATGTCATTAAAAAGCAAATACACTTTGAAATGTCAGATATTATTTTCCAAAGTCAGAAGAGCCCATAGTCTTAGCAATGTAGGATTTGACATGCTTAAGACTTTAATGATCTACTCTGAAATACTATTTGTGATGATGTGGAGGGCCATGATGAATATTTTTTTCTAAATAGTACTACCCTCACTACTAAGACCACAAGCTGGTCACTGCATTTTACAAAGCATATCATCCTTCTGTGAATCCACTGCAGCTTTCTTTGGAGTATGGACTAATTCTTTACAAATGGAATTTCAACAGATAACTCATAGACAATAGCTGGGGAAGACTGCTACTCAGATGAGGTGCAAAGTCATCTACAGCTGTCTATATGCTAGCATCATGCAGGTTGGTCGAACTGTTTATGCACTTATGTGCATAGAATTTGCCCTTCCTTTGCTGATGTTTTGAGAAAAGTCTCATAGGCTTGTAGGAAAAGCAAGAGAAAGCCAGCACAGTTTCATCATGTGCTGCTGATAAGAATGTCTGAACTATTACAGTCTATTTGGGAATGTCCTTGGAGTTTTAACTTAAGATTCTCTAGGGGAAAGAGAAGTCCTAATAGATCATTCTTCTAATAGCAATGATAACAAATAGAACTGATATCAGACAGCTGTTGTATATCAGGAAAAACTGCCTGCTGTTTATTTTAAAATGACACAGTCAAACCGCATCTGCACTGCCTTATCACACATTTTCTGGACAAAGTTCTTCTCCTGCTTGTTATTTAGTATGGGGATAATAATAAAAATAATAAAAAAAATAGACAGTGGAAATGGGCAGTTGAAGCTTTGCTGAAATAACCTGTGGTTATTCACAGTCTCTCTAGCCATGACAACACTTGAGGTGTTTGAGACAGTGGGTGAAACACTGTAGTCCTGCTTCACCAGTGATGCATGATGCAGTCTGCATTTCTGTTTATCCAGTAGTGACAGGAACATATTACTGCCTCCTACCTGAAAAATGGCCCAGACATTTTTGTTTGCTGATGAAATTTTATTTAAGGAATAAAAAATAAATAAACTTCTCCATATTGTGGTAAGACAAATTGCTTTGAGATAGTTTGAGTTAGGCCTGGCTGGACACAGTCTAGTGTCACACAAGTACAGGGAGGGGGAAAGAAACTAAAACTGATTTGGTCTCCAGTTTATCAGTGCTCTTGGATTTTTTCATACAGAAAATGCTGTAGTGTTTCTATGGTCTGAATTCTAAGTCACAGAGTGGTCTGATATTGTAATGATTATGTAAATTATTGCAGAATGCTTCTTCTGCATTCTTCTGCTAAAGCTGCTTTTGCCCTGAGCCTCTTTATGCCATTCCCATCCATTTCTCACTGAAGCTAGGACAGAAGGACACAAATAAGGTAGATTTTCTTTATTTGACTTTATTTCAATGAAAATGACTGACAGCAGAAGTGCAGCCAAGAAGGCAGGAATAAACCAAGCCAAGTATCCAAATCTATCTGAGTAATTTGGTTTGAATTTAGGTATTGCAGGACTAAATTGTAAGGTTATGATAAAGAGGTGGACTGGCAGGGAGAGATTGAATTTGATTTAATTTAATTTAATTTAGTTTGATTAGGAGTCAAAAAGGCACATTCTCCAACATTCAATGATTTCAAATATTATGCTCAGGACAGATTTCTTGAGTTCATGTAAATGATCAGATTTTTTTTAAATTAAAGCACTGAATTTCAAGTTAAGCACTGAGAGATCTCTCCATAGGTTTAGGTCTTCTAGTGAGGCTGTTAACAATCATGGCAAAGCACAGGATGTGAAATGGAAAACTAGGGACTGGACCCTGGAAAGGTAGGATGCAATTTATATAAACATTGGTCAAGCTTCTGCTCCCCCCCATTACTGGGTGAGCTCTACAAAGACCTGTCTCACCTATGACCTTTTCATACTGTACAGAATCTGAATAAAAGAATAAAAAAATTACCATAACTAGAGGATTTAGTAGAAGCTAATTCAAAAACAAAAATTATATTAGCCATAGAAGAAACCAGTAGCCATAGAGGGAAAAGGATGGATGGATGGATGGATGGATGGATGGATGGATGGATGGATGGATGGATGGATGGATGGCTCTCAGTCAAAATAAAATGAGCTAGAGGGCAAATCAAGGGATTCACAACCTCTTGGAACAACTTTCTGATAAACTATTTATCTGAATCACATTGTGGGGAATTGTTTTTCAGTCAGTCATGGTATTCTGATGCTTTTTCCCATCTCTTTACAAAATGTATTTTCTTGTATGTTTGATTTTTGTTTGTTGTTTGTTGTTTTGTTGTTTTTTAAATTTTTTTTCCCTTATCTAGTTAATTTTCAAAACAGGTTTACTTAAGTGATCTCAATTTTTTAACCAAAAGATTTAGAGCATCCTCAGACCAGTAAATTGAACACTGAGCTACAAGGCTCAAGCATTTTACTTGTTCAATCTCAAAAATACTGGAAAATGGATTTTATTCCTATTACAGAGTTGTATGACTGAAATGAAAATGAAAAATAAAGCTGGCAGAGAAGGCTACATTAAAATATGTGAATCTGATTGTGGATCAAATGAATTTGTGTTGCTCTGTGATGGTCTCTCTAGTTGATTAGAATGTTTTAAGGAAGCAATCAACTTTTCAGCAGTCATCAAATCTTGAAACTTTCAGTTCATTAATCCTGCCATGGTCTTCTTCAGAAGCAGCTGCTTTGTTTCAGAATGAGTAAAGCACATCCATATGGTAATATGTATGAGTATATATTTCTGGAGCAAATTTAATATCATCCCTGGTATGAAAATTGTTATAAATTTATTGTATATAAATTTAGGGAAATAGCTTATTTTCTCTTGACTCAAACAAAGAAAAGTAGAAAAGCTGGTTTGTTCCTTGAACTGGACTTTCTTCATTGCCCTGAGTTAAGCACTGAATTCTCAGCACCAGAATAAAGGGCTAGGAGTGTAAGATCATGTGACCACAAAAGTATTTAAATTAGAGCACAACTGAACCATTTTACTGAAAAAAGTCAACAAAAGTATTCAGTCTAAATCATTCATTCAAGGTTGAATTTAACAGAAATAAAAAAAAAAATCACAGACTTCTATTATTTACCTTTTAATTAAAAAAAATTAAATCATACTACTCTTGCATAGAATAAGGTGCAAAATAAAGTTTTGCTATTAGCAAACAGCCTTACCTAGCATGAAAATGCAGACATGTTTTGACTCTACAAATTTTACTCTGCTTTTTGCTACCCATGTTGTTTCTATTCCTCTCTGCACAGCTCTTGGTCTGCAATGAAGCAGCTGAACAACTGTTAAGCTTCTAAAGCAAAGAGCAATGTTTTCTCTGTACATTACTCCAAGAATCATTATTTTTATACCTTTTTTTCATTAGTTTACCATAGGACTGTTAAGCTGTAGTGTTTCACTGCCCAAAATCACTGGGCTGAGCTGTTACATGCCCTGATAGTAGATATGGGACATACAGCAAGGCTTTCCTGCAGGTACAACTTTAAATGGGGAAAATAAAGTCTCCCTTTTCGTTAGCCCATTATTTATCACTGGATTAAAACACTGAAGCTTTCACTCCTTTTTAGCAGTCAAATCTAGGATAACAGCATGCAAATTGTGTGTATTAAGTTGGAGACTCAAAATATTGGGTTTTTTTCCCCAGATAGTGTCCTTGAGGATATTAATCATACTCTTAGTTTCATCATAATGATAGGTTTCAACGTAAGAAAATTATCTTCTCTTTCACTTGATCTTCTTCCTGCTTGTTCTCATTTATCACAAAGAACTAAAACACCGCTCTGATGGCTTTAGATGATTATGAAAGAACAGGCCCTCCTATTCAGCTTTTCTAAGCACTTTTTCTTCTCCCCAGGCCCCATTCCCCAGGAGCAGTGAATGCTTTCAAGAAACGTGGCACAGATGTGTCTCAGTATCTTCTATGTTTTGGAGAAAACTACTGCAGATATGACTGGATCCTGCAGTTAGGGGCCCTGTAATGCCTACAAAAGCATTTTCAGAGAAAAACTTGGGCTTTAGGGAACGAACACCTGCATAAAACCATCACATTAGGAAACAAGGTTAATGAAAGTGAAATGTGAAATTTTGCAGAATTTATTTTGCCCTGGAATATTTACTGGGTGTAAAAAGCTCTGGCACATCACCAGTGATGGATAAAAAGGTAAATGTTCCCAGTGTTGGTAGAGTAGCCAGAAATGCTGACTACTCCCTTTTGTGCTAGTTTCCACTATTTCTCTGAAAGTGATACTTTGACCCAGAACATTTAATAGCCAGCATGATTCAGACCTTTGTGAACGCTGCTCACATTTCTCAGTGCTTCATTGGTGAGGAAATTGGCCAACCTCTGTTTCAGCTGATTAGAGAACCAAGTTTCCAGTTTGGTTTTGTATCTTCAGCAAAAAGAACACACTGTATTGAACATAGCCTGCAGTATTTTAAAATTAAGGTGTATGCTAGGCCTGGTGTGGAAGGGAGGATAAATTGGGAAATCCATAATATATGGGACGAACCTTGGCCTCATTGAACCCAGGGGAAAACTAATTGCTGGCTTAAACAAACTGGATGTTTTGCTTCAAATTTCTGGTTTTTGATTATAAATAATCTCAGGCAAATAAAATTTCATATTTTTGTTGCTTGTCCTTGAGGTTTTGAGCCTCTTCAGCCGATTGTGATAACCCCTGAGCACTCCTTATTTTCACTGGGGCCAGTTGCACCCTTGCTGGGGATAATCATGAATACTCACACATGAGCCCTCACTGAAGTATCTTTTGATGGTTACAGACAGGAACAAACACTTAATACAGAAAACCGAAGTGCTCAGAGTCACCTGGCGTTGAAAACAGGGTATTGATACAAAGTACCTATAAACCAGGCAAGGTGAGAGAATTTAGAATCGGCTCTCTCACTACACTCCCTTTCTTGCACTTGTAGCGCGGATTACAGATGCTATGTCTGTTTCTGTGTCACAAAGCCTACTGAATGGCAACACTTAGCCAGAGAAGGGCAATTTACTATTTGAAATATGCCCTTTAACTTCCCTAATTGTCAGACTTTAACAGTTACCTTAAATTTAATTCTGTTGCATTTAAGGTCCAGCTTTATGATGATATAATTTATTTTGGACATTACCATGACACTGCTATGCCTGTCAATGGAAACATGAAAGAATATCATCATAATGAATATCCATGGACTTACATAAATCACTCAAAATGCTTCAGATGTGCACAGAGATTTTTCCATTGACCCTGTAATGACTTTATTAAAATTGTTTCTACACAAGCTGTGTCAGCAACAGAGACATGAAATGATGGTGCTTCAGCAACACCACCTCAGGTTTTAAATGTTTTGGGAAAACACCATTAATTTTCTTTTAGTAGTATATCATCCTTCCCAAATTACAGTCTCAGAGAACAGCACAGGCTCCATATGCTGGGAACACATGGGATTTCCTTTTTCTGTTCCTTCGTAACATCAGGAGTTGTGTTTATCACTGAGAACAAATCCAAATTATTCAGAGTATCTCTACTCATCAAAATGAAGATGTGAAGCCACTGCAGGTTCAGTGTAACCATTAGAATGAAGGCGATACAGCTGACAGCCTAGAGGACTTGGACAGTGACTGTCATTTCCACTAGGTCATTAATATTCCTCCTAGACTTAACAAAACTACTCTTGTTTAATTTTGTGGAATGGAAAAAACCTTGGAGGACTTTCTTTGAATGGTCCAAGGCACCACAGTTTTGCATAGGCTGGAACACTGGTGTAATTCCAGTGATCAGAGAAGAGTGACAGGAGTCAGGATGAAGTTCAAAATCTGCTGTGGCAGTGGCTCATACTCTTTATATCCTTTGGTAAGCAAGACCTTGGAAAAAACTCACTCAGCCAGTTTCTGTTACAGTAAGGTAATTTCTTTCTCTCCTTTACACATTTTTAACCTGCTTCCAAGTTAAGCCCTCTTTCCTTTTCCTTACCAGGAAAGAGTGTCAAAGATTTGGGCTGGCCATGACTGAGACTTTTAAAAGACCCAAACTGACAAAGGTTTTGGAAGTGGAGGGGAAGGAGGCTGATGGGAGAACGAGGGAACTTCTGGGATCTGTGTGTGTAAAACACTAACCCTTGCCAAGTTCGGTAAAGGAAAACACACAGATTTGCTTCAGGAGAACTAAAAAGAAGCTACAAAGTGTCAGATTAAGTTTTCTATGCTTTATGTGGAAACTTTTATTGTAAGGATAGAACATAGTTAATAAAAAGTAAAAAGGCATATTTCAAATCAAAGCAAACATGATAGTTTTACTCTACGAACCCTCATATAATTGGTGAAAATTTTAAATATTATCTACAATCAGCTTCAATTCTCAGAGCTACTGCAGTTCTGACATTAAAAGGACAAGGTAATGATGTGATTTACTGTGTTACAGGTGTAAAGGGAAAACTTGACTGTGAAAAAAGTGAAAGATTTAAACTGAGTACATGCCTGGATGTAAGAAAGAGATAAAGAAGTATCAATGATGACATTGTGGGCTTTGTTTTCTGAGGTGGACCCTCCACATGATGCATACAAGTAAGCAAAGTAAATGACAAAAGTATAAAAGAAGGAATTTGCAATCTGCCTCTTCTAAGGAACCCAAATTTTCAGAGACAAAACCTAGAAAGAAGTGCTTTGATATGATAGAGGAAGTAAAGAACTAGCAAAATAATCACATTTTGGTGAAATTTCACTAAAAAGAGAGATCTACATGAAGTATGATTTGATGAGAATAAAGGGAAAATTATTTATCAATCTTTCCTATTTCTATGGGACCAACTACCTTAATTCTGCCTATTCTTAAAAGATCTCTAACTGCTGCAGGACCTTATGTATTTTCAGTTCTTTTTCATTTTCCTTTATTTCTCATCACTTCAAAATTTCTTCTGTTTTCTAAGCTAAAGTTTTCCTCTACATGCTTATTTTCTATGTCACATCTTATGGCCACTCTATCACCACCCAATGTACTTCCTTTATTACTTGGTTAGTATTCAAGGCAGAACAACCTAAACATTATTAAATTGATTGCCTATTACATCCTAATTGAACAATTAACTCTAAAATAGCATATGATCCTTGATTTTTCTGAGATTTTCAGTGAAATTTATGCTATTGATTTCAGTGTTACTACCCCAGTATTTAGACGTTTCAGAATGTTTCAAGAAGTGGACCAAAAAAAATGCAACTTTTACCACTCAATTCTTTAGACATGACAAGCACCAGAAGATTCAAACTCATAATTTTTTTCTCTTCTTTTTTTTTTTATTATTATAAAATACTGTGTGCATCTTTCTAAAATAAGACATTACATGAAAAATTTCAGTTATGAGGAGCCTAAATAAATTTTTATAGTAGTGCACTATAATATTCAACTCTGTCTAGGTCAAGCCAAAGGTAACTACTCAGATATAACATTTTTTAGAATTCTGGAAAGGCATTTTTCCAAATTCCACGACATACCATTTAAAACATCAGTAGTATGCAATAGCAAAAAGTGACTTAAGAAATTTACAAAATTGCAGTGAACAAAACACACTGAGGAAAATATTTCCATCTCCAACTCAGGAGATATGTAGGCATTCATGGACGAAGATGAGGCTCAATGGTGATAAGGAGAAGTAATTGAAGGCCAGAAAAGTTCTTCCCTTGCATTGCTGGACCTGTTCTCATGGAACACATTATAATGCAGCCAGACACAGAACCAAAACAAGAAAGACATCCTACCTCTGGTAATAGACAGCTCTGTTGTTGGAAGAAGAGCAGAAAACTATATAGGAAGTGGAGCAGATTCCCTGGGCAATATGCAATTATGATCCCAAAGACTAATGATTCTTTAATGTAGGAGCATAGAGTAATGAGTGTGGATTGGAGAGTTGCTATATATATCTCTCTCTCTCTCTGGCACTGGTGAGAGCAGCACAAGTGGAACCCTTTGTAAAGTTCTGATGTCCACACTGGAAAGGCTTTTAGAAACTGGTAAAAGTGTTGCAATGGGTACAAAGGATATCTAAGAAACAGGTCTAAAAAGAAAAAAGACTTTCGAAGTTTTAGCTTGAAGGCTGTTTGCAAGATAAAATATGTTTTACTCATTAAAAAGGGGGTCAGTATTGACAAGGATTATTCCTGTGATTTTAAATTAGTAGGGAAATATCAGGAGCCTGGAATTTATAACCTGAATCTGGAAAGTAACACAGTACTAATTTTATACAGTAAGAGTGGCAAAAGCCTGGATAAACAACCAGTGCTCTGTTGGGCTTTAATGTCTTGGGCTGAGTTTGCAAACTGAGATGAATGGTGTCCTGCACTTCAGTCCCCAGCAGCTCTGTGTTTAGCAGTGTCCTCAGGGAGCCAGAAAGGGGAGCTGATGGTTCCCCCCAAGCCTCAAAGTCTGCACTGCAGCCCAGCCAAGGATGCCTCTGGGATAGATGAAGATTTTGGCACTTCCCACTGCACTTTGGGCTATCAATGACTGCAAGTTCACTGAATGTACCAGCAGAACTGCTGGGCCACTCCCTAGTCCACTTGTGTTGAGAACAGCTAGGTTAGAAAAATCCTTTCTTTAAAGAGAGTAAACTATTATTTTGACAAAACTGAAGATGCAGTCTGTCTTGTCTGCCAGCAGAACAGAATGCCAAATTCTACAAAATCAGCTACAGAATGGGTAGAAAATTTAGAAATCTGGTGAATGGTTATTGAAGCAAAGAATGCAAGGAATTGCTGAAGTTATTTGAAGATATTTGCAATACAGATTATAAGTGAAGCTTTAAATTAAATATGTACCTTTTAAACACATATTTGACAAATAGTAAAAAAGAAAGAAATATAATTTTAATACCATAACACAAACTTTATCTAATGAGAAATTATATCCTGATTTACCAGATGACAGTGTTTTTAAATACCCAACTTGAATGAAGTAAGTCTGAATTAAAACCTATAGGAAGATGTATGGATTTTAAAAACCTGCACACTGATATTCAGATAAAATACATGCCAAATTATAGGCCTATTTGAATGCAAATTTTTATTAGCAGAATATCCTATGATATTAGTCACCAATCGAAGTGTATCTGAGAGCTCACCAGTGTCAGAGAATTAGCTGCAGTAATATACAGAACTTTAAACTTAAAAATTGGTGCAATGGATACATAGTATCCTCCTGCCACTGTGGAGCTAGAATGTGTCTTATTCTTTAAGCCACAACCTTGAACAGTATCTAACTTAATTGAGCTTTTTGCCTGTTACCCATCTGTTATTCTGTATCAGCAATGTGTTCTTCAAGGTAAGTAACTGAAAGCTATTTCTACACTAATATTTTATAACACAATTCCCTATTCAAGCAGCATTACCAAGAGTACAGATCAATTTTGCATGATATTTAAAAGAATAATTTAGAACCAAAGCTTGCTACAAGCCCTCTCCTATCACCTATTATTTTCTGCTCTCAAGATTTAGGGCTTTACCTTCCAGAAGGAGCAGTTCCACTTGGTGGGTGAGTGGAATATTGGTTTGCAGCAGTAGTTCTTGCCCTTTCCCCATTCTCCTGGAAGGGTGGTAAGACCACACCTTTCCACCTGCTCTGGCACCCATTTTAGCCCCAGCTGAATTCAGTTCTGTTCAATTAGCAGAAAACTACATGTTTGTTGGTTTGTTTTTTCTTGATGTGTAAGTTATTCTGTTGACACACCAGGCACAATTCTGTTGTATCATGAGTGTTCCAACTTCTCAAGAGTGGCAGAAACATTAAAAGTAACACTGGGTAAAATAAAGCATGGAAAGCACAAGTCAGGGAATCTCATTTCTCTGCTACTTTTCTTGTAGTGGCTGTCACAAAGATGCCACCAGGATAGAAAGAAGATTTGGTTCACCAAAGAATCGTGTGTGTGCCAGAGCTGGGGCAAGGAAAGCAGTGGCAGCAACACTTCTGTGTCATCTGAGTCACCTCTCTCAGCTCCAGTGAGCTGCTAGATTGGCTCAGGAGGGTTTATGGGACTGCACCCTGAAACATTCCACACTGACAGATGTTTAGGAGCCCCATGAACACACTTTGGACCAAAAAATAAATTATTACTTCTATCTAAACACTGAAACTCCAATAGGGACGTAAATGTACAGTTTTAGATTGCTGGGGCCCACAGCACTTGACAGACCACAAAGATCAATTAATCTTCACTTAATGGGAAACAACTGAGTGCCTTTCACTGTAAAAAGTTTAAAAGTTTGCTTTTTTCCCTAGTTTTGCTGGCCCCAAAACCCAGCTAACTCTAACAGAATAACCTAGCACTACCTAAGGTAAATTATCATATGGGTACAAGAATAAAGGCCAGGCCTGGGGTATGTGAGACCTCCTTAAATTTGCCAGTGGAAATATGACAGTGAAGTGCATGGTCCAATAAGGGCAAATTGAAATTCAGATTTGCTATTTCTGTTTCCAAATTGCCATGGCCACATTTTACAAAGAAGTGCTCTGGCAGCAACAACAACAACAACAACAACAACAACAACAACAACAACAATGATATTCTCTTTTTCATGTTCTGGTTTCTTTAAAATATGTTAAAAGGCCGATTTTGCACCAATACAGTTTATACCAGATTAGACATCATCTGCCTTCAAGCAGCTTGCAGGAAGGTCTAAACCTGGGATAAACTCATTTTTATATATTCTGGCTAATTCCTTAAAAATGTCACCAAATGCTCATCCTACTTCAGAACAAGCACATACTGTTAGGTGAGCTGGTGGTGGGATACAGAAACACTGTCAAATCACAGGCTTAGGGAAACTGAAAAAGCTCTAGAAGTTCTGGTCAGCATCAGCTGGGTCCACCTCAACTGTCTTTGGCTCAGGCTCTCAGGATGCTCCTCCTAAGGAAAACACTGCCCATCCAGAAGGAGGACAATAGTCCCATCAGGAGTACAGCACATAGGAGAACTACTCTTCCCTTAATTTCCACTTATTTCAAAAAACACCCCAGAAAAAGTAGGGGAAATGTGAATGGTGGTCAGTCTAATAAATGGATAGTCACAGTGAGAAAAGAATGAAAAGCAGCAAAAAAATTCAATTCCAAAACCTTGTTTTAATAAAGCATTTGTTTTTACAAAAGATATATTTCTTATCATATCCTTATAACAATATTCACATTAAACTTTGTTTTTCTGTAGAGAAAAGTTAACTTCTCTTGTGCTAATCACCAAATTGAGTCTGCTTTACATCTGATCTTAAAATCAGATTTTATTTTGCAGCACTTAATGGAATAGTGTGTGTTTATAGGACATCAGGATCAAATTCTACACTGGAAAAAAGGCTTTTCTCAAGCTAATGGTGCATTGAAGCACTGATGGCATAAAAACAAATGCTTGTTTGGTCTTGCTCTGAAGCTGAAGTCTTGCCCTCTGGCCAAGAACCAAATGTGCTACCAGATGAGTGATACAGAGACACTGAGCAGCAACACGAGAGAGTGAGGCTGCCAAGACTGCACTCTATCACCTCCATATCCAAGGCTTTGTCTGAGCTAAAAAAGCCCTGTAACCACACACACAAAACCAATCCAAAACAAAAACAATCAAAAAAAGCCCTAAACAATACAAACAAGTGATCCTTTGTCTGGAAGCTTGTAAACCTACTCATGACTATACCACAAGGAGCTTGGTAATACCCATGTAGCATCAGACCTTCCAGCAGAAACCAGGTACTTCCACTTTGTTCTAAAAGGGTTTTCATGCATCTTCCAAAAAAACAGTCAGGTTTCTGTGAGGGATTTTGCTTTTGGTTGTGAATAGAATGCTTTCTTGTTAATTTAGCTTGAATTCTATGGACAGGCAGAACCCAGAATTTTAAATAAAGACTGTACAAATTGCTAAATATCATCATGAAAACCACAAATAAATATTATCTTAATGTTTTATCTGGTAAAGAGATGATCTATCCTGAATAAAATAAACTCCATAGATATCAGAATACATTAAGAATTAGAATGAGAGAAATGAGTGTTTACATGCACTTGTCAGAAAAGGAAGTACACTTATAACTACAGCAATATGATTTCTGGCAGTGAATAGTGAACCAAGTTCTGGTTCCAGTGTGGGGTACACATTTTGTTATAATTATCAAACACAAAGACTTTTTGTGTAAGTTTTTTTAGAAAATGAAGAGTCAGCAATTCTGTTATATAACAGAATAATTGCATCTACATTTGAGACCTGTCTGAAAGAGAAACACCTTGAAAATTTAAACACCTGCAACCAATCAATGTTGCTACATCAGGGGAAAAAATCTATTTCAGACTTGGTATAAAAGTTATATTTACAAATATTTCCTTTGTCTATAGCCCCGTGTAAGCAGCATCCTCCCATAATAAGCAGAACATTCCCACAGTTGGAGTCCAAGGTCAAAGCTGCAAAGGCAATGATTCCAGTATCAGCTGTACCGTGCTTTCCCATAGATATTTTCCAAGTTACAAACACATAAAAAACACATCTAGATTCCACAGTCAGACTACTAATCTGTACCTCATAGGAGAAATGCTACTGAATACAACTAAAAGCTTAGAGATGCTCTTTTCTAAAAATTGCCAAGACCTAGCTATGAAGTTAGTGAACATCCCTTCCCCCAAGAAAAAAGAAAAAAAAAGGCTAAAATACCCAAATCCTAATGCTGAGGAAACAGTGATGACTATAAAAAGAAACAACTTAGAATGACAAAGAAATATTCTAGACAAATAAACAACTTCTTTCCCATTACCAGTGATATTATCCAAATGAAAAATTTGGTAATATTTAGTATTAGTACATTAGCAGCATGTTTCCTTTTTTAAGGGATGTTTGGTAAAACCACTGACCTGTCAGCAAACTTAATTGGTGCACTGTAGCAGTTCTCTTCTACTGCAAAGCCAATAAAGGGCTTTATCATGCTTGGGTCTGTGGAAAAGAAAATGCATTTCATAGGTAAAACCAAATGTATAATAGATACTCTTATAATAATCTAGATTTTGGACAGCTTGCATTTGGTAAACAAGGTTTACTTGAAGCAGGTAACCCATCAGTGATTTATGTAACTTTATAGAAAAGTGCCTTACGAAAAGCACAAGCCATTTGTAAAAACCATTTGTAAAGAATATCCCCTCTGAGTCTAATTGTGAAGAAACACTTTGAGGGAAGATGCTATATGACTTTACACCTGTGTAAGCTGATAGGGGAGGACTGACTTCACAGGGAAAAGAAGTTAACAAGATCCAGTCCAAAATTATTTTGTTTCTGCAAAATCCAAAGCACTCAATGGTATTTGCTTAAAAAAACCACCAAAAAAACCCCAGAAACAAACAAACAAAAAATCAAACAAAAATCAAAACACTTTTATGGAAAGAAAATGCAGCTTTACAGGGGTGATTTAATCTTCTCATGGTAGCAGATACTGGTGGAGAAGACACAGAATTTTGCTTAAAACCAGATACTTTCCCTAACTCTGCCAAGGTTCTTCCAGATCATGTGAACCAGAAAATGTTTCTGTTTTAGCCCATATGCAGCAGACAGAAGTAACTTTATTTTCTGTAGTGTTTATTTACTCTGCTCTGCTGCAGCCACTTTTATTTAGCCCAGCTGAGAAGGTGCTTATTTTTCATTTAAGAGTCCACATTTGGACAATTCCCTTGTCCCTCCTGTGTAAATGCCAAGGCCTGGAAGGATGGAAGGCTTCCCTTGCTTTGGAGTCTTGCCACTTGGAGGACCTGGGTCACACAAAAGTATCTAAGAGGAGAGATTCATGGAGAAGCAGAGCCTGAAGGAATAATGAAAATGGATGGAACAACATGACATCAGGAAGATGGGCCATATGTTGGAAGGCAGAGCAAGGGAATTATTAATGGAAGTGGTTCCATGGGGGATCCCAGTGGGTGCTGCAGCAGCACCAGCATCTGGGCACCCTGACAGAGCCTTGTTTGCAATCCTCACCGAGCACCCACTTGGGCAGGGACGTGTCCAGTTCTCCCTCCCCGCATGGCAGCACTGAGGAGTTAATTTGGCACACAAAGTATCGCTCCTTAGGGCAGTCCTAGATGTCGTTACTTTTTCCCCTCCGGTAGGAATTTAATTATTTACACCAATTCAGCGTTCCTTTCTTCACCAGTACACCTTTCTCTCCTCCCCCAGAGCTCTGGGGTGCTTGTGAGGACAGTGGGGATGGTTGTCATTTCTCGGTGGGGTCCCGCGGGGGCCGGAGCTGCTCCCTACGGCGGCAAAACGGGAGGGCGGCGGGAGCTGCCCTGCCCTGCCCGAAGCATCCCGGCATAACATCAGCCGGGCTGGGACTCGGAAAGAGGGGCCGGGAAGAGACATCCCGGGGCAAAGAGGGTGAAATTTGCTGCTGCTCACGCCACAGCCCGCGGGCAGAGGCGACCGCCCGCGCCCCCCGCCCCGGGTATCGCTGGCTCAGGGAAGGAGGAGGAGGGTTTGGTTTGGTTTTTTTTCATCTCCCCTCCTCCCCCCCGCCTCTTTTCCAGCCAGTAAAGAGTGTCTGCCCCTTGGAACCGGCTGCACAGCGCCTGCACACTCGCACAGACACACGCACACACCCCCGCCGGCTATAAATAAATTAAGGAGCCGGGCAGAGGGCGAGCGGTGCTCGCCTGCCGGCGGGAGCAGGCGGCAGGGACCGCCCCGCAGAGCCTCCAGGCGGCTCAGCCCGGCCCCCGGGCCCCGGTGCCATGGCGTGCGCGGAGCGCTGCTGCGCCGAGCGCCGGCGGCACAGCAGCATCCTCTACAGCATCCTCCGCAGCGAGGAGCGGGCCGTGCCCCCGGCCGGGCCGGCGCCCCGGGGCTGCCCCTGCGGGTCGCGGAGGCGAGTGGCCCTGCGGAGCCCGCAGGTGGCTTGCAAGGCGGCCTCGGCCGTGCTGGTGAAGACGCTGCGCTTCGTCCAGAACGTGCCCTGCTTCCAGGAGCTGCCGCTGGAGGAGCAGCTGCTGCTGGTCCGTAGCTGCTGGGCGCCCCTGCTGCTGCTGGGGCTGGCGCAGGACCGGGTGCACCTGGAGACGGTGGAGAGCGCGGAGCCCAGCATGCTGCAGCGCATCCTCACCGCCCGGCAGCAGGGCGAGCAGCCACCGGGCCGGCAGCACCACGGCCCGCACCTGCCCTCGGCCGGCGACATCCAGGCTATCAAGGGCTTCCTGGCCAAGTGCTGGAGCCTGGACATCAGCACCAAGGAGTACGCTTACCTCAAGGGGACGGTGCTCTTCAACCCGGGTGAGTGGCCGGGCGGGGCAGCGAGGAGGGCGGGGAAAGCCCCCTGTGTCCCCAGGGAAGCGGGGCAGACCCGGGGCTTTCCTCAGGGTGAAAAAGGTGCCCCGGGACAGACAGGGACGCGGAGCAAGGTTTCACCTTCTGCCCCTTCCTCAAGACGCCGGCCGCAGGCAGGTCCGGCTGCGGCTCGGTCAGGGCTCCTGAGGGCTGGCCCTTTCCACAGATGCTTTCCACGAACAAAGCGAATTCCAGGCGCCTGGCAGCCGCTTAGGGAAAGCTGGGGGTCAGCAGTGGCTCCTTGCTCGTTTCCCTCAGCGGGAGCGGCGGGACCTTCCCCTCACGGCCCGAGTTAGCGGCACTGCCCGGAGAGCAAGGAAAGGCTCAGGACTTCCAGCAACAAAGTGCTGTTGTGGCTTTTGGGACAGCATCTATGATCTGGGTTTATTTTTGCCATCTCTCTTTGTGGAGGCTCCAATAGATGCAGCTCTACCAAGGCACTTATCTCGGCCGTGACTGACCTGGAAGGTGGCTGGCAGGTTGGATATAGCACTTCCCAAGAGTGGCAGTACCCTGTGAAAGTGGGACAGGGCTCTGCTGGCGCCCCCACTGCCAAACTGCTACTTATTGATGGTTAGGTTCCTGTAGTGATACTTTGCATTTGTCATCCTGCTTGTATAGCTTTGCTTTTTACACAGATAAGGGAGAAAAAGGTTACAGTAGTTAAGGTGAAGCTTATGTTACACAAGTCAGATTTGGAAGCTGGTCTAGTGCAAAACGATAGAGGCATTATTCTGGTATGAAAAAATTATTCTCTGAAAGGTTGGTCAAGCATTGGAACAGGCTGCCCAGGGAAGTGGTTGAGTCACCATCCCTGAAAGTGTTCAAAAATGTGTAGATATGTTGCTCAGGAACGTGGTTTAGTAGTGGACCTGGCAGTGTTAGGTTAATGGTTGGACTCACTGATCTTGGAGGTCTTTTCCATCCAAAATGATTCTATGGTCACATATAGCCTTAATTCTTCACCTTCCATTTTTCAGTATCCTTGCTGTGGTTAATTGGGAAACTGCTTGTCGTGTGTTGGAGTCAGTACTTCTTACCACTTATAAACTGGAGTATAAAGAGTTGTCAAAAGAAGCCTTAAATGTAAACAATGCATTTCTATAGAAGTGAAAAACTGAAAAAGTTATTTTGGTTGTCTTCCCCACTGTAATGGTGTTTTGAAGAGCATTCTTCCATCAAATTTTTATCAACTAATTTGTTTAACACTTAATTGAATGTTGACAAACATCATGTTTCATGTTTGTGAAGAAGAGTATTTAATATCCAGAACACCAGTATAAGAATTTGACCCGCCCAATAAAATTTGGCATGTTGACTTTGCTTACAAGAAATCCTATCGCCATTTAATTTGCTTCTTTCCTTGAGTGATGATTACGGTTTGTGAGCTGTTAGTTGTTCTGTAAGAAAATGTTGTTTTATAAACAAAAATATGTAAACAAAATAATTTATTTTTCTTTTCAGATCTGCCTGGACTGCAGTGTACACAGTACATTGAAGGATTGCAGAGGGAAGCACAACAAGCTCTAAATGAACATGTCAGACTCATTCACAGAGGTGATGAAGCCAGATTTGCCAAGCTGAATGTTGTTCTCTCCTTGTTAAGATCTATTAATGCTAATGTGGTTGCTGAATTATTCTTCAGGCCCATCATTGGTGCAGTGAACATGGATGACATGCTTTTGGAAATGCTTTGTGCAAAGTTATAATTAAAATTATAAAGGTGTGTAAAATAATGACAAGAAATCCAGTGCAAAGGAAGCCCCAGAGCAAGATAGTGTAAAGTATTGTAAATAAATTAACTTATTGTTTTTACATAGATAGTATTTTTGTATTCCATAATAAAATATTCTTCAAGTTCTGAAAGTAATTTTTATTAAACATGGTGGTTTTGGAATAAGGTTATGATCATGAAAACAAGCTTTAAGGTTGTAGAGAATGTTCATATCCAAAGCTGACTGGCTGTTCTTTTACCATGCCTCTGAATAAAGAACATATTTACTATACTGTATTTTCAAGAAGAGTAATCCCTACTTTTTCAAAATAAGCAGTCTTACTGCTATTCTTACTACTTCTATTGACTTTATTGACTTCTATTGAGAGTGAAATCTATGAAGGTTATTAAATATTCATCCAAGGTTTACTTCCATATGAGGAAGATGTGTTAGTAGTATTCTGAGGCTTAATGAACCTTAAAGTAGCTTCATCAACACTATTTTTTTTCGGTGAAACATTCAATTCAACACATTTTGGGCTCCAGGAAAATGAAATAAATCTGTCCCCCGAAACAACAAGCAAATAAAAACTACCTCCAAAAATATGCAAACAGCAAATGCTGATTAGGGTCAGGAAACTAGCAGGGTGGACTCCCCACTTTAATTTTATCTAGATAACTGCTAACTGGGACTTCAATAGTCAGCTTCTCCAGACTACTTATTCCTATTGAAAACCAAAATTATTATGCTGACATGGTGTACCAGTGGTACATCCATCACAGTTCATGTGATGATGTCTTAAGCTTTGAGCTTAACATTTTATTTTATTTTAATTTTTCTTGGACTTGATCCTTTCTCTGAAAGTGATTGTGTTTTCATTGGAAAAATACCTTGTTGTGAAAATAAAATCAGAAAGGGAAAAGCAGTGATTGAAGGGGGATTTGTCTCATGTTTTTTTCCTTTTTTTTGTATTTAATTTTTTAGCTTTTCCCCAGGGGAATATTGGTAAAGAAAAGGACAGTGAAGTGTGACCGTGTTCCCAAAGTAAAAGGTATTGGTAACTCCTTGTATTGTTCAGACATATATTAATCACTAACAACAGGTGGGTTTTAGAACACAATTAATAAAGTTGAAGGACTTACTCTTCTTAATAAGAGGTGTTCAGGGGAGAGAGGAAGGAGTTTGAAGAGCTTTCTTTTGCTGCCACCTTGCGCAAAGGATAATCACAGCTCCTACACTAAGGTAAGGAGCAGGGGCACTTTTGTTTGCTTGTACCTGCCCAGATAAAATTTATGGGAAGCAGAAATTGTTTGAGAAATAGCCAAACATTCCTAGGTGTACAAGTTCACTCATAAGTATCACTGAGATCTGCATGGCCATGGCACTAAGGATCTCCTCATGGACTTAGACAATGCCACTGAGGAAAATAACCAAGCAAGAAGCACAACCCCCATCCCAAAAAACAAAGGTGGACCATAAATGAACAGTGTTCTGGTGCTCACATAACTTTTTAGGCTTGTGTATGATGAGGAACTTCCCAAAAATTCAAAAGGAGAAAAGATATGCAAGTGAAGTGATCTTTACTACCAGTCCAGACTTCAAATCGATTCAGACGTAATAGAGCAGACTTAGTTTTTATATTAGGTTGGTCCTTTTATATGTACACACACATATATACACACTTGTAACAAACATCTACATTGTGCATGTGTAAATGTTCTGTGAGTTTACAATAGCTTTTGAAATTACCTGATATCTCTGCAACATAAATATGTATATGTTTCCCTCTTTGGATGTGGAATATGAGCTCACAATAGTTAGCTTTCAAGGATGCCTGACAAAGAAATCTTTTTCCACAGAAGGACAAAGCAGGATGATAAAACATTTAAATGGTGGTTAGTGGCGGATGATGAATCTTGGGACTAGAAACAGCTTCATTGCCACACAGAATTCATTAATACACTAGTGTTCAGACTTCTCTGCTAACTGGCAGAAGAGACTTGTTGGATGTACTCCTGACAATTAATTGTACTAGCTGAGCCTTGGTCACAGGGCAATATTTTCACCTGAACAATCATTTTGAGACATCTTGTGTCTATTGTGCCACTAAATACTGTAGTTCTCATGAGTCAGGTGTACCTGCTTACATCCCCAGGCTTGATGTCTCAACAAATTCTATATTCTGCTCAATATTCTGAAGTTGTCATGAAAAATGTGCCTTGCAAATCTACCTTGAACTGTAGTCTATCATATTTCTCTTGGACCAGTAATACTGTTAGTCATTCAGCTGTTGTCTATCCTAATGGAAGCACCTGGGAACGGTAAGTAGGAAATCTGAATGGGAAAACAAATTTATCAAGGTTTTTGCAGAGAACTGTCAAAAAAAAAAAAAAAAAAGTGTCTCTTCATAGGTCAGAGGAAGAGGAATGACAAAGCAAAACATTCAAAAGAGATTTGTAGGAGAAACCAAGCTGAAGACTTGGGAGAAATATACAAGAAATGGAGAGAAGAGTTGGATGTGGTTCTGGAGTGCAGTGGGGAAGGGTCTGATTTTAGTGTGGGGACAGTGTGCCAGGAGCTGAGTAGAAGGAGTTGGAGAGAGATTGTAACTCACAAAACAAGCCAGAGACTGAGCAAAAAGGTCACTGTGGGAGGATTCATCTGTTGAGTCCAGAAAATTTACAGAGCAGGGAAGAGCCCACCCTAGAAGCTGACACTGAAGAGGACACTGGCATCCTCACTGACCTGCTGGGACAGGTGGCCTGTTCTCTCCCCTGGTGCTGCTGCTGCAGAAGGAGCCACAGTGGCAGCTGTGCAGGTGTGAAGAGTGAGCTACTCAGCCTCCAACAGCATATGGTGCTCACACAATTCAGCAAAATTACTTGGATCTTTGGCCCTGGGTGCTCTACAGCACATTTTTCTGCTAGGTAGGAGAAGTACTGAGCTAGATCCTTCCCTGTCCTGTGCAGGGTGTGTGAACTCTGGCTCAGCCTCAGATGGCCATGGCCAGTGCTGTGACACAAGAGGTGATCTTTCTGGATATCCTGGGCAGAATAGGACAAAGCACTGGAGGCCTTAGGGAGGTGGAAAGTGGCTACACATCCAGGAAGGATGGATGCTTCTTGGTAGTGTAGCCTGTACTAGAAGGGGGGCAGGTTGAGACTCTCCCACAGCCTCAGGTAGTGTGTGAGACCTCTGTCAGCTGCCTGGGACTCCTGCAGAGATAAAAGCATCCAGCCCTGCCTGCTGCTGAGCAGTGCTGTGCTGTGAGCACCATTCTGTGCTGTGAGTTCTGTCCTGTGCTGTGAGCTCTGTTCTGTGCTGTGAGCTCTGTTCTGTGCTGTGAGCTCTGTTCTGTGCTGTGAGCTCTGCTCTGTGCTGTGAGCTCTGCCCTGTGCTGTGAGCACCATTCTGTGCTGTGAGCTCTGTTCTGTGCTGTGAGCTCTGTCCTGTGCTGTGAGCTCTGTCCTGTGCTGTGAGCTCTGCTCTGTGCTGTGAGCTCTGTCCTGTGCTGTGAGCACCATTCTGTGCTGTGAGCTCTGTCCTGTGCTGTGAGTTCTGTCCTGTGCTGTGAGCTCTGTTCTGTGCTGGGAACTCTGCCCTGCGCTGTGAGCTCTGTCCTGTGCTGTGAGCTCTGTCCTGTGCTGTGAGTTCTGTCCTGTGCTGTGAGTTCTGTCCTGTGCTGTGAGTTCTGTCCTGTGCTGTGAGCACCATTCTGTGCTGTGAGCTCTGTCCTGTGCTGTGAGCTCTGTTCTGTGCTGTGAGCTCTGTCCTGTGCTGTGAGCTCTGCTCTGTGCTGTGAGTTCTGTCCTGTGCTGTGAGTTCTGTCCTGTGCTGTGAGCTCTGTCCTGTGCTGTGAGCTCTGTCCTGTGCTGTGAGTTCTGTCCTGTGCTGTGAGCTCTGCTCTGTGCTGTGAGTTCTGTCCTGTGCTGTGAGTTCTGTCCTGTGCTGTGAGCACCATTCTGTGCTGTGAGCTCTGTCCTGTGCTGTGAGCTCTGTTCTGTGCTGTGAGTTCTGTCCTGTGCTGTGAGCTCTGTTCTGTGCTGTGAGTTCTGTCCTGTGCTGTGAGCTCTGTCCTGTGCTGTGAGCTCTGTTCTGTGCTGTGAGCTCTGCCCTGTGCTGTGAGCTCTGTCCTGTGCTGGGATCTCTGTCCTGTTCTGGGAGCTCTGTCCTGTCATGTGCAGCACAGAATTTCTCCTCATGTTCCTAAACGTACCAGTAAAGATTAGTTTTCAGATCAGATATTGACATGGTTTCCGAGGATTTTTTAGCATTTGCTCTGTTTGCTCCCTACCCCTGTCATTCCAGGCATGAGTTTCCTAAGGAGCACCATTTTTTTCAGCCCTCCAGGGTGTTAGAGACAATTTAACTGAGGGCAGCCTCCTGGGCAATTTAATCCTTCCATCCCCACAGTGAGTGTCCCAGGCAGAAGCAGTGCTGTACAAAGAGCCATTCCCACCCACCTCAGCAGAGATTCCCATTGCTCCTGGTCAGACCTGCCACTCCAGCACTCCAGACTCTGGCTTCTAATCACAAAGCACCATGTGGCAGAGTAGCCTTGCCATGTCCTTTTCTCCAAAGAGATCTGAGAGAGGATAATTTAAAAACCAAGTTGCATTTTTAGTTGTATGAGTGTTTCTTTTAGATAAGGAAAAGCACAGCATTTATTTATAATCTTACTTTTCCAAGTTTAATACATAATCTTTGTTTTGGTAACCTTTCTAATAATTTGCTTTAAACTTTGAAGCACTTTGCTGTTGTGGGTAGGCTGTGAATGTTGTTAATGCCTAATGAATACTAACTTTCCTAACAAAGGTGGGATTCTGCAACTTAAATTTTCTTGTTTTGAGTTGGCCTTATACACTGGCTTGAAATTATGGTAGTCAGTCACTCATCTCTTTTCAGACAGAACTTTTTCTTCCAGTGGATTTTCTGGGCATTGCTGTTTATCAGTTTTTAATTCACTGAAAAAAAGTCCCAAATAAGCAAATATTATATCAAAAAATTTTGAAATTTCAAGATGCAGCTTGAGATTTGAACACACATATTGTCTTAGGACTCCTAATATTTATTTTAAATTGTGGAAGTGTAGTATTTTAAATCTAAAATATACATGAGTAAAATACAATAGCTGAGACAAACAGAGACTGTCAGAGGAACTTTGACAAAAATATTCCTAAATGTACAAGCTCTGTCAGGTCACAAGGCTATAACTTATTAGCTCTATGCAAATCCATGAATCATTCCCATTGTTGATATAAATCACACTGTTGATAGGAATGGGTAGTCATTTCACTGCTTGTGTCAGTAATGAGATTGGCCCAGCTTCATTTACATATCCACAACATGCCTGTATGTAGGTTCATAACCACACAAGTGTTATACAAGCATACATGATACACAGACCCTTTTTCTTCTGTGTGTAGTTATGTTATTTACTTATTTTATATAAGGGAAATTACACCAATTTCAGGTTCAGAATAAAAGAAACTGTTCTTTAATTGTATAGAAGCTCTCACTGTTTTGTCACATGGGATGAATTTCATCTTGCTGAAACTGAGCTGCCTGAAAATTTAACATCCAGTCTAGCTGGGGCATCTGGGCTGTGTCTGGAGAGGATGGAGAGGCACAAAGACCTCCAGGTTCCTTTTGATCCCAGCATCCTTACTGTAGGGTGGCATCATGGATTTGTACTTTGCAAAATAAGGCTTGATTTAAGTTTTACACTGAACTGTCAATTGCTATAGTTTGGTAAAGTGAAATTTTTTTTTTGGAGTCACCCTCAATTCTGGCAAATCATCAGCCATCTTCTCCCAGCAGAGACCATAATGAGGCTTCTCACATATGCACATACCCATACACACATACATAGCAAAATGTAACAGGACAATTATATCTTCTTCTTCTAGTGGGGCTGGGTTAATAGAAATAACAAAAAAGTCAATAAAGCCTCCAAAAGTAGAGAAAAAGTATTTAGAAAAACTTTTGTGCACGTAACTACATTCACCCTAGGAGCAGGCCTGCAGTTCCAAGTTTTAAGTACCCAACAAATATCTGCCATCTCTAAGGAAGTACTAGCTGAAGAAAATTAATCTGTTTTTCAAAGAGACTATCCAGTTTATTTTGTCTCTGAAACTGGAATGAGCAGATAGGATTGACTGATCAAGTGACCAAAAAATTCAGTACTAGAACAAGGAGGTTTTATCACTGTTATTATAGGGGGTTAAATTTTTTTTTTAAAACCTTTTCCCATATTATCTTTACCAGATCAGGGAGATAAAGGAATAGATGTGATCCTGTCTTCAAAATGTTGAAACTTAGCAGGCAGCAGCCATTCAGTGTCTTGTCAAGTACACTTTGGTGGCCTGAAGAACCAGAGCTGGAGGGTATCTTTAAGAACTTCCAGAAAGCTGAGGAACAGTGCTGCATTTCTAATTCTAGAATAATTAGGTGGAAATCCTGCTTCTCCATCAACTGACTCTCAAACAAGGTAAAGAGAACAAAATCCTCTTGTGGGTGGGATCTGAGCTCATCTGAGCTGAGAACTTCAGCTGTTCCCAAACAAGATGAAATGGATGAGATAGCATTTATGACCTGTAATTTCTAAGTTATTTCTAGATGATTTCCAGACATGCTAATTTGTGCAGAAATTGAGGGATGTAAGATTGATGCTTGAGTGGGTTCTGATAAAGAAGTCCCAAAACTCAAGGAGTTACCACCTTTAAACTGATTTTCAATAGGTCCTTTCTATAATTTCTGAGATTTTGAGTTGTGAACAGAAAACTTTCACTGACATTTTCTGTGGTCAAATTATCACAGCCTAGCTAACACTTTGAATTAAGGTAGGTGCATCATACAGCTGAACTCTAAGACACTTAATGGCCATCAGCTGGAACTACCTATTCTGTCTAGAAATCATGCTCAGAAAGGGCTTAGACTTTAGGAGTCCAGATCAATTAGAAGTGTGCCCTCCTATAACCGGAGGCACACCCCAGCTACAGCCCAGCTCTGCTTTGGGGTGAAACCACAGTGTGAAAACCTGCAGTTTCCTCTCTCAGTTCTCTTCTTCCCTCCTTCCCTCCCTCCCTCCCTCACAGTGCTTTGGTTTTTATAGGAAGTACTCCAGACAGGTGGGCTGAAAAGGAACTTGTGGCTCCTTCCAGTCAGGTTGTTGCTCCGGACAATCACACACATGGCAGCTTGCCCTGCTTACTCCAGATGCATTGGGGAAGTTGCAGACCACTCCTTTCCTCAGCACTTAGCAATTCATGCTCCTGTTATCCATGTCTTTCCCTCCTTGACACAGTCTTGCATGTTGGGACAAATATTTGAAACTATTTTATGCCTTGTTTATGGGACAAACATAAAGTGTAAAGCAATTACTGATAGGATGAAGGAGGCACTGCTTATTTAGTTTTGCCTGGCTCCTGAGGAGTCCAGTATTCTTGGAGTTGCTATGGTTTCAATGTTTCCTTAATACAAACCATAGAAGTAATTCAGTAAATAACCCCTTTTTCCATCAGTTATTTTATTACAGAACATTAAAGGTGACAAGAAAAAAGTACGAAGAGAAGCATTAAAGCTGAAACAGGCTATAAATTACAGTGAGCACATATTCTGTTCTTCTACATTAGTCACATGGCTGGAAGGGCTGGAAGGGAATTCATGGGATCATCTAATCCATCCTCCTGTCCTGACAGGATGAATCTTTCACCATATCATACATGGCAAGATCTTGTCTAATTTATCTTTAAAAATTTTAGTGATGGGGACTCTATGACACCTCCATTCAGTCTATTTTTGTGTCACTACCTTTAAAATTCTAACATTTTCCAGGCACCTGAGCTGGCTCTTCTATATTTCAGCATAATCTCCCTTTTTTCGTAACCTATTTACCAGCCACATGGACAATCTTTGTGGCAGAAGACCCTTGCATATTTGAAGGCTGTTAATCTTACATTTTGTGGAAAGATTTTTTGCCAGGATTCTTCCAATCACCTGTGTTCCCTAGAACCTCCTCTACACACCCATTTGGTCAACATCTTTCCTGAACTGCAACTCCAGGTTTTCTACTGGATCAGAAAAAAATACAAATTATGAATTATAGTCCCCTCTGATCCATTTAAACTGTCTTGTCATCTATTTTCAAATAGCACAATGAACCCTTTATAGCCATTTTCATAAATACTTCTTTTATATCAATCTGGCACTTTCTGATAGTAAGTAATCACAGTTAAAACATATTTTCCAGCTTCAGTTCTAAACATACTGCATAGATTGTGCTTATACTTTCCTAACCTCATGGCTGTAGTATTGATGTTATGTGCAGTTGTAATGAAATATTTCTTGCATTTTCTTTTTTTAAGGTGGTCTTCACACCTGTGAAATTTAAAAATAAGACTGTTCAAAACACTTAGAAATTCCTTAGTGGGATTGTTCTTAAACTGTCAGTGTGGGTGGATGAGCTTGGTGGATGGGTAGTTTCCAGCACCTAATTGCCCTGAGTCTGTGAAATGCAGTTCATTGCATCATCAGCATATGACATTATTTTGTTTTCTTGAGAAAAATAGGTTCCACTTTATGATGGATTTTAATTTGTTTATTTAAACTGTCTTAAACAAAGGAAAAGGAACCAAGTGCATGTGTAACATAGTTCCTCTGGAATTAGCATGCAGAGAATTTGAAAGGAAAACAGCTAATCTTGTTTACAACAAGAAGGTTATTTTACATCAAAAGTGAAACACTATCATTTCTGCAGACCTTTTACTTCACAAACAACACAGGCTTTTCTACATCAGGAATTTTGCTGAGAAGAGGGAAAATGAAATAAAATAAAAAGAAGGCAGAAAGATTAAAGGAGCATATGATGGCTGCTATAGAGCCTGGCAAAATCTGCTACACAGCAGGTCTCCCTGTGTCTGCTATGCCAGACTCTGTCAAAAGCAGCTCCCAAGTATGGTGAAGGAAATGTTAACATTCCTAATCTTGGATGCATTCAATGGTGCCATCTCAGTTTCATCAAAAACCTGTAATAAAATACATCCAGAACATTTTCTCTCATGAAAGCTTAGTGAAACACAGATGTTGCTGCTCCATATTTTCCCGGAGACCCTCACTGGCTCCTTTCACAGAGAATCTGGGCTTCCCATAAACCCATCATTGCCTCTAACAGCAGCCTGCCATTTCCATCAACATTTTGCTCTGCAGAATTGCTGTTATCGTGCAACACTGTGCTTTTCAGCACATTAAACTGGTTAGAACTGAGGCAGTAGAAACGTATCATTGCTATGGCTGGGGAAGAAAGCAGATGCTGTTCATATGCATACTAAGAAATGAGAAGAAAAAACCCCAACTGGAGACTGTTTTGAAACTTCCTTAGAGAAATGTGAAAAAAGCACAGTCCAAAAGGCAAGGAAATTACACTAATCAATATTCACCTTAAGCCTGTGAAATAATGATTTGGAGCCATGCTGGCATTATCAAAAGCTTTCTTTCTTGCTCGTGTACTTTTCAATAACAGGCTTATTTTTTCTCTCTTGAGACTGGAATAGAAAATTAAGGTTTTTAAACATCTATTTTTTTTCAGTAATCTGCGGAATGAATATAAATCATCTGTAACTTACAGTGCTGCTTCATGAAAGTCAATATTTTTATTTATTTTGTTCTGTCACATCTTGCAGTTTTCCTTAATATCTGATTTTTTTAATCTATATTGATGATTTTTTCTTAGTTTTAATAGTTTTCTCCTTCAAAATATTTTGCATACAAACATTAGTATGCTTCCGGCTGAACACTTTCCAGTACTATCACAGGCACAGGCATTCATATAAATTTTGTGTACCTAAACAAGTCATCATTATTGTGCCTAATTATTAATTTAGAAGAACAATCACTTCTTAGACATAGGGTTTTGAAAATTACACTTTGTAACTTGAAGAACCTTCTTCCATTTGTAACTCAGCTGTCTGACATATCATGATCTAATACTTGAGTGGCAGGGTACATTAGGATGTATTCATGTATTTGGATAGTTTAACAGGGAATTTTAAATCTGCACACTGTGGCTGCCAGCACCAAGTGAGAATCTCATGGCTATCATGGTGACCAGCAAACTCTCAGGGTAGACATTTCTTCTGACAAGTGAAATAAATCTGTCCTGTCAAAGGAAAGAGCTGTGCTCAGGAAGCTAAGCAGCAGACCTGCTCAGACTTGTTAAAGCTGGTGGTCATTCTGCTGGAGGTATTTGGAAATTCCAAATGTATAACGATAAATTTTATCATGCTGGACCTGACAGCTTGAGGCCAGGGCTGCTGCCACTCTGTGTCCCCAGATCCAGCTGGTAATGAGGCTGAAAAATTACTGCCAGCAGGCACTGGGCACATATAGAGATGTCTGGCAGTGCAGGTCATTGACACACACCCAGGGCATTCCCAAAGCCCAGGCAGCACCACCAGCCCTGTCCTGCTGCCCTGTCTGCCTGGGCAGGACAGCAGACCATCCCTGGGACTCCAGGAGCTCATGCACGAGGTGGATCCAGCCAGCAGCAAGGATGCTCAGTCCTCCCAGCTGAGGGCACCTGAACATAGGAGATCCCAAGGATGCAGCCCCACTCCAGCTGCTGGCACCACAGATTCACAGGCAGGCAGGCAGGCAGACACAGAAGTGAAAATTCCCATGCTGGAAAGCACTTGGAAGTGGACTTTAATTAGTAGAGAGGCAGATGGTGATGATCAAGTGCAAGACAAGGACAGACTACTGCACTGACCAGGCCTTGCTTATGTGTTAATGGACCCTTTTGCTCCCTTCTTCCCCCTCAAGCTCCCTAAATCCTTTCCTTTTTCTCATTTTTGAGTCCTCCCTTAAGAATCCCATAGAAATCCTGTGCAATCCTAAAATGTTCTTCCCTTGCATCCTGTGATGTGTCCCACCCCTAGACAGGAACCATCCTTAGTCCAAAAGATGACTCAGAGAGCTGCCCCCAGTGACTCATGGTGTCAGTTTTCAACCTGGATGCTGGGACTGGGGTTCTGCTGGGGCAGCCCTGGACAAGGCCCAGACAGGATTCCCTTCTCTCTGAGTCCTGAATTGAGATTTCCCCCCTGCCTGATGTTGTCACTTTTTTGTTGTCCCTCTAGGTTTATGGCTGCAGGGGTGGGCTTGGAACTCTCTGGACAGGGTGTTTGTTATTTGGGGTGTCTCTGCTCCATTGTCTGGTTGGGCCCTTTCTGTGTGCAGGTGAGCTTTTATTTGATAACCTAACATGTTCATTTTGTCTTGTAACTACAGGGACCAAAAATTCAGTGAGACTGAGAAGATCTCTCAGCTGTAAGAGAATAAAAGAGATCTTTAGCTTCTGCCTTCTGAGATATCCCATGTGCTTTTTTCTTTTTAGTAATATATGAGAGCTAGGGACATTCTACTACAGATATTATTTGCATGTTAAGCTGCTTTATCTCCCATCTTTCAAAATGCACTTCCATCACTACAGAAAATATTTTTCCTGTATTTCTTTGAAGAAGTTCAGGATGATAGCATCTCTTGATTAAATTTTGGTAGATCACAGATATTTTCACCAAAATTACATCAGTTATCATCTTGTCTACATTTGTTAGTTTTGGGGGCGGGTTACTGAGATGTGATGATGATGTGGCAACGGGTGCATTTTGGTTCCTAAGCACTTTATAAAAGTAATGTTCCTGCATGTAACTTCACAGTGTCACCTATACTTCCTCCACTATACCTTGATCAACACATTTAACCTGTAAACAATATGAAGGAGAAAAAAGTCAATGATCCATTGTGTAATTACAAAGCAATGTCATTAGCTTAGCAAGTTCAGGCTAAGACAAGGCTCTTGGTTGCTATACATTCACGCAGCTTCACTGATTTTTCTACAGGCTGGAGAAGCAAGTTGAGCAGAACTTGGCCCATGGCATGACTGACATTTCACACAGCCGTGGTGCCACTTCGCCCACCCCTGTCCCCAGCGGTATTTCAGCAGAGCTTCTGAGCACCAAACTCACTCCCCAGCTTCCTCGCACAGTTGAGCTGTGAGAGAACTCAGCAAAAACCTCCTTCATGTTTGAAGAGCTCAACAGAGCTTCCTAAGTGGCAAATGTGTTAGAAGTGGATCTGAGAGACACCTACCCTGGACTGCAAAGTAGTGTTAAAACCAATGGGTAAGAAATGATAAGCACCTGAGAAAAATGGCCTTTTCTGCTTTGCCCCAGACCATTCCATATAAATTCTTGTTCAACATTGTGTCCAGTGGGTCAGCAAGTGCTTCAAAGACTACATAAGTTATAAATAATGTTATGCTTACCTGCATAACATGCTGAAGGTGTTCCCAGCTGCAGTGCTTGAACTTTGAACCTAATTCCTCTAGCACAACTGAAGGTGCAGTTTGAAAACTGAGGTTTGACTTGAGCTGCAAGGTAAGGGATAACTTGAAGAGATTTTAGAGATTATACTATCAAAGTAACTGTCATAAATTTTCTCAACAGGTATGTATGAAAGTGGGCTTTTGCAGTAGGTTGTGATTAGTACCCAGAACAACCACTCTTTTCCTTCTAACACAATTAGCCTCAACTAATTCTCTGCAAAATGCAGCCATAGTTGTTTTCTATTGACAGCTGTCCTAACCTTGCTCCTTTTGAAAATGAAATGGGAAAAAGCATTCAGAATGCAATGAAATTCCTAGAGCTGGAAACTAGACATAATATCAAGGCTAGTAGTGGACAACATACAGTAGGATTTTCAACTGATAAGGAACATGATCTTAACTCTTATCTTCAAAGGAAATACCTCTAACAAGCCGGAATTTTCCAACATAGTGAAAGACAGGAATTTAGGGAGCAGACCCAAGGGAAGCATGCTGCCTAGTGAGTTACCAACACCTACACAGTGAAGCATTTAGATTTTTTTTGAAAGCTTCTCACCCAGACACTATCCAGCCCCATCTGTGCTCAGCTTGAGAGCTCTGCTGCAGCCAGAGCTCAAAGCTGCAGGCCAAATTGGAGATGCATGAACTGATCAAAATTTCCTCTAATCCTACCTCAAGAATAAGTGACTGAAATGAATTCCATCAACTCTATACATTTGCAGCACTGCCCCTGGCACATTTGAGTTGATTGGCTTATTGCCATAATGGTTTCAGAAATATACTGCACTATAAATGCATGAGTTCTTCACAGCAGTGCATTACAATCAAAATTCCTGCACATCTACACCTGCTATTATTTAAATTGCTCACTGCAACTTCATTGAACATGGCACTTTATTACAATGGATGCTCAGCAAGAAAATCAAATAGAAGAGGACAAAGGGATAAAATCACAAGAAAATGAGAGCACATAATCAAAGGAAAAATATATAACACTCTGGGATCTCCACTCTTATCCTCACAATATTAAATCATTTCTTCTTGTCAGTAGGGGAGAATCTGAATGACTAAGAAGGCTAAATGCAGGTTTGCAATGCTGAAATAGACACTAAGGGTTTGCAATACTGAAATAGACACTAAGGGTGAAAGAAATCATGAGTACTTAAAAATCATCATCGAGCCTCTCTGAAAAATCAGCATGACTAGGATTTGATTCCAAGTGACTGAAAGTGTCCAAAAAGAATTCCAAATAAGTTTAATGCTTTTTTTTTTTGACTACTAATTTGGAGCACTATGTAAATCATACTCTGTCTCTAGAGAGGGAGAATATATTCAAAAATATGATGTATATCAACTGCATTTTTCAGGGCTACACAGTCCAGTGTCTCCATGGGGCTCATTCAGCAATTCAGCTGCATGAAGTCTATTTCTATAGGCAGCAGAGGCGTGTGGCTCAGCTGAGGTTTTTGGGTTTTTTCCTAAAATGTGGGCCCTAGTGGCTACCTTTCTTTTGATGTAACTTTTCAGTCAGAAGAGCTAAATCCTCTGAGAATGTGTTCTATCAATATTAAAGCTTCAGGAATTGTGTGCATTTGATAGCAATTTTATTTGAAAGGAAATATTTTAATTTTTTTATAGTCAAATGTCCTTCTTAAAGACGCTGAAATGAGATGCATTTTTTTCAAATTGCTTGTCTCACTTTGTTTTTAATTTTACATTTGGCTTTGATGAGCATCAGTATAAAGTAGTAAGATGTAGGTTTGGTTGACAGACAGTATTCTTCCTCTCCTCCCCTAACTCAGCTCTTCTGCAGATTGTGTAAAAAAAATTCTGTGTTTGATTTACAATCAAAACAAAGAAGAATTTGAAATTCTCTGTGGAACAGAATTTCTGTATTTTATACAGGTTTACCATTGGACTTTTCTTTCACTAACAGCAGGTAAAATATTCAAACACATTTGGAAAATATTTTCCATTGGATATTCACTCCTGGCTAATATGTATTTTCAGTTAGCCAGTATATTACCTTAATTTGGCCTCTCCCAGGCATTCTGAGCTTGCAAGAGACTCCTCAAAGTTGCAGAGTAAGAGAAATTGTTTAGTTTAAAATCTGTGATGATAAGGTTTCCCATGGCACATTAACACTTAAACAGTAATAACCACCTTTATACTGACTCTTCAAAGTTCATCTGACCATACTCTTTTCTATTTAACTACCCAGATGATTTCTAAAAACAAAAAAAAAGTGAGTGAAATCTAAATTCTATACATATCTAACTTCAGTGCACTTCTTACACCACCTTGCAGAGGACTGCATGATTGTGTAATAATCTGATGTATGCCTCTTCCTTTTCTACTTTCACCTCCCTTGTTTATGAATCCATCCATGTTCTCAGCTATATAATGGGAACATATCATTCTGTGATATCTGTCACTGTTATACTGCTGTGCCATTTTTGCTGCTGACTGTTCTTGAAGACTCAAATACCAGAGTCACTTTGTGCCCACGTTATAAATCTTGGTCTGAAAGGACTAAAGCTCAAGATTTTTTGCATTAAGAAAAACAATTTGCCCCTATCTGGATATCAAATGCAAATATGTCAGCAGAATATGTCAGACTCCTTCTTAATTACTAAATATAAATTCTTTCTATACCACATACAAACGTTCTATATCTCAGCCCTTTCTAAGTCTATAGGCAGTAGCCTCGTTATTCACATCTTAAATTGCAGACATTTATATCTCAGTAATGTTCAAGTAATCAACTTTAAAACTGAAATACTTCTCAGTTTTAGTACAAGCCTCTCTCCAGGAGCTGAAGTTATGCTGATGTTAAATTGCCAAGAAAAAAAAAAAGTGACAAGTTGCTCTGTTGTCTTTGTATTTGGTAAAATCTTTGCTATATTTATTTACCCCCAGCCCTGGCCCCCATTTCTAAAGCACTTATGGGTTGATCAAATACTTGACATCTGAATTGTTTAAACTTTGCCATGAAAAAAGGTGATATTATAACTTGAACAAATACAGTCTGTGACTTGGCAATAAAAGGGGGCTGTAACTGAGACATATGAATTGCTAAACATGGTTTGAATTATGCATACAAACTTTATGGATCAGCCTATCAAGAGATCATCTCCTGTTTGTCATTTGATGCATATTAACTTTATGCACTACTGCTTCAGCTGCTATTTCATTAGAATGCTTACTGATGTTTAAGGTATATTAATTCACAACAAGAATAAAAGTTCTTACAAGCTCATATTCTTTTCCCTTCAGCATTGTAACTTGTGTAAAATTTATTTCCTTCAAAATTAAATACAAGAAGATAATGATTATAGTATTGTAACTTTTGTGATTATGTAGGCCTATTGTTTTCCTTTCTTCCAAGTTTTTAATTTAAAAATCAGCAATGGAAAAAATTCAAGACCTACTTTTTAGGCTTTGTTTTGAATATTATTTTATAAAAATGTATGGTAATGGTAAAATCTGAAGCAACAGAATTGACCTGAGTCAGGGAAAACATAGACGTAATTATTTCACTCAGAGTTCCTGTATGTTTTAGGCCTGAAGGAGAATTAAATTAGGTATGTGGAATTCATATATATATATATAAAAATATACCCTACCCAAACAAAATCCACTCCCAATCTATCCTCAGACTAGTGTAAAATATCTGCACTTTTTGAAGTGATATTTCAAGCAATTCAAAGCAATTTTGTTTTACATCTAAAAATCTCTTATTTTTCTCAACACGGTACTGGATGTGCAGTCCTACTTTCAAAAAAAAGCTTTCATCTGTGTGCTCCTGTGCCTTCACACAGCATAAGAGTAGCCATCCTTAGCAGCATCCCTTGGACTGGGAGCTTACCTTTGAAAGGGGATTTTCCATTACCATGTTTTGGCTCACACCATGGAAAGGAAGAGCAGGAGTGGATTCCCTTCAGTGGAAACCAAGCTGGGGGGTGAGCTCAGCTGCTTGTGGACATGCAGTTCATGGGACTAGGCAAGAGCTAGTTCAAAATAAAACATCTTTTAGGCCCTATAGTGTGAATAATAGGTCTTCAGTACACACCTGTGTTGCTCTGCTTCTATATAGGCTTTGTCTTTGACCCTCCTGTGTCCTACCTTGTGCCACAAGCAGGTCTTGGTGCAGTTCTGGAGCCTGGAATCTCTCTTGACATTGGTGGGGAAAACAAATCATGCTGTTAGTTAGATTAATGCTTTAATAAATCTGTTATGGAAAAGCCAACATGTCATTTACTCATTGGTCATAGGGACTGTTTCTCTCTCTCCGCTCTGATTTTGACACTATATATACTAAGGAAAAGGAAAATTAAAGTATCTTTGATATTTGGTATGCTTGTTTCATGAGAAAGGGAAGGCAGTCGTTGTCCTTGTATTGTGTTTACATGGCCAGATTTGGTAATGGGAGGGATACAGGGGTGGCTTTTGTGAGAAGCTGCTGGAAGCTTCCTCCATGTCCAACAGAGCCAATGCCAGCCAGCTCCAGGATGGACCCACTGCTGGCCAAGGCTGAGCCCTCAGGAATGGAGGGAACACCTCTGTGATAACATATTCAAGAAAAAAAAAAATTATTTCACAGATATAATTGCAGCCAGAATGAGAACATGTGAGAGTGTGAGAGGAGCAACTGTGCAGACACCAAGGTCAGTGGAGAAAGAGGGACAGAAGGCGCTCCAGGCACCAGAGCTGAGATTGCTCTGCAGCCCCTGGTGCAGCCCATGGTGAGGCAGCCGTGCCCCTGCAGCCCACAGAGGGCAGGGGGATGCAGAGATCCACCTGCAGCCCATGGAGACACCCAAGCTGGAGCAGGTGGATGCCTGAGGACAGGCTGTTGGAGTCCCATGCTGGAACAGACCCCTGGCAGGTTTCCTGGTAGGAGTTGTGACCCTGTGGGGGACCCATGCAGGAGTAACCTGTTCTTGGAGGACTGACCCTGTGGAAGAGTGACACACATTGCAGCAGTCTGTGGAGAGCAATTGTCTGTGAGATGGGATCATTTAGGAGAAATTAATGGAGAATTGTCTCCTGTGGAAGGGATCCCAGGCTGATCAGGGAAAGGACTCCTCTCCTTGATCAGCAGCAGGAACAACCTGTGATGAACTGACCATAACCACCATTCCCTGTCTCCTTGAACTGCGGGGGGAGGAGTTAGAGCTGGGAAAAAGGGAGGGATGGGGGGAAGGTATTTTTAAGGTCTTATTTTACTTCTCATTATCCTCCTTTGATTTTGTTAGTAACAAATTCAATTAATATCTCTAATTTTGTCCTGTTTTTACCCATGATGGCATTTGATGAATGATTTCTCCTGGTCCTTATCTTAACCCATGAACCTTTCTTTATATTTTCTTTCCCCTGTCCGGCTGTGGAGGGGAGTGATTGAGAGGCTTTGGTGGGTGACTGAAATCCAGCCAGGGTCAACCTACTACAGCCTGTCTCTTCTGCTATTGCCCTCTCAGAGTGTGTGCACAGAGCACTCCTTGCAGCTGATGTCTTCTATAATCCCCACAATGTTCTGGTCCATCTGGCTTAGTGCTCAGGCTGGGCCAAAGCACTTGTGGATCTTCTCCTTTATTATGATTTGTCATCTCCTTAGCCTGATGGATGGAAGGTGATGCTGAAAGACTTACATGTCCAGAGGGAAACACAATTACAATGTCTACATAATGAGATGACAGCTACATTTGCATGATTTCCATAAGAAATTAGAAGAGAGGACTATTAGCTACAGAAAATACATAAATAAAGCCTGTAATCTGGAAATCTGAGGTAACTTGGGAAGAGGAAGGAAGGGAATGCAGCTTTCTGTAGTTGAGCACCACCAGTTCTGGGGTTTACAGGGCAGGTGCAGATGTGGAGCTGGTCATTGTTCACCTACAGCTCACCCCATGTTGGCCAGAGTGGCCAGGTCACAGTGGTTCCCTCCCTAACAAGTCCAATGGAGGTGGCTCCCAGATAAATGGAAAGTGACTTTTCTGCGACACATTGATGCTGAAGATCCTAGGAGAAGAGAAAAAAAAACCAAACAAGTGAAAAGCCTTTTGAAAACTGTTTTGTTTTTTAGCTATGCATAAAGCCAGTAGTTGCCTGTGTTGCATATATTTCTCCTATAATATTGGGCATATTCCAGTAGGTGAAAGAAGATACAGCAGCCATCAGAGATTCAAAAAATGCAAAGGGCAACTTCTTAAATGCAATCACTCTCCTTGGAGGAAATCTGTGGTATTTTTCTGTCAGGTTTTAAACCAATACAGGGCTTCTCCTCAAGCAGTGCGATTTGTCACATGGGAATTAAATTTTTTTCCAGGCAGTATTTTGTGACTGCTGTTTCCATTACTTCATTGGGACACTAAATTTCATGGAAGTCTGCATTTCCCTTCCACTTGAAATATTAGGAAACAGGCTGTGTAGTCCGTCAGAAAAATAAGTAAACCAAAGAGCTATTATTATTTTTTAAAAAAATCATTTTTAAATATGGTAATTCCCAATTTTGAAATAAAATTTTATGTTTTAATTTCAAAGAAATAGTGTCTGAATTTTGTGTTGTGAAGAAAATAATCTTCGTGAGATATTGCTTTTTACTCTGAAAATATTAATGCCAGTGATAAGCACAAAAGGCATGAAAGACATAGCAAATCAAACTGCATGCCTGAATTAGGAATATTTTAGTTTTAATTCCATTTCCTCTAATGAACAAACCTGACATGAAATAGTTCTGTCACGCCTACTTCTAATACAGAGAAATACCTCGAATACAGTCCATTAAGTGACTGTCCTATGGATTATTGTTTTTAAATTATGTAGAAAACAAACTTCTGAAAGTTCAATTATCAAGATGAGCATATATATATTTGTATAGTTACATTTAATTTTTAAATATACAAGTATTTAATGCATTTAAGTAAGTATAACTATATTGAATTAATATATAAAGTTATACTTCGCATAGATTTACATTAATATGATACTTTTGCAGCAAATTTTTATTCTGGACTTAATTTGGATGGTATTACATTTATATAAATATACATTTATACAATGTATAAATAGTAAGTGGCAGGGATAATGACATAGCTGAGCTTCTTATTTTGTCCCTTGCAGCACAGAACATGTGCTGCTGCACTGTGATGAGGGGGTCTGGCCCCTCGCAGGAGCTGAGATGCTGAACATCCCCTGCACCTCTTTTGCTTGCTGAGGATATGCCAGGTCCTGTCCTATCACTCTCCTTAAAGTCTGAGAGCTCTGTTTTAGTGGCAGAGTAAATTTGGCTTTCTTTCCCTATTGGAGTATATTTCACCTCTGTAACAGGGGTACACAGGATTATCACTAAACCCTCTAAGGAAAACTAGGACAGAACTCATCTCCTGCTTTGGAACATGAAGGCATGCACTTTGTACACCTACGTCTGAAGTGTTGATTCACATCTTGCTCTGAATAAAGGAGCTCCCTTACACAGCCAGCTGGGTCCCCCAAAAACATAGACATGAGCTGACTGCACATGTGCATTTGCTGTTTAAGTTTATCTGAAGGGTAGAATAACATGGTCTTATAACACAATTTTACTACGTAGTTCTGGTAAGGTTCTGTCAAACGGCAGCTGTCTGCAGACCAGCTGCTGAAACAGGAAGATGCTTTAGTTTGTGTTCAAGGGTTAGAGGAGGAGGTGGAGGGATGCCTTTGAAACCTCTGCCTGAATTGTCTGAGGATTCATCTGAGCATTCTTGTTGAGCATCTATTTATTACCCATATCACAGCCTCTCTGCATATGACATATTGTGCTCTCATGTCCCACACCTAAATTCTACTGTCTTGCCCTATTGCAAGTTTTCAGACAATAATGCACCAGCTTTAACACACTAATTTTCTTGTAAGCTGCCTGCAGCCTACTGAGAAAATACAATGATCCTTGCTGCATTTGTAACAAAGAAAATAAAAATGCATCAAGAAGGTGGCAGAGGAGAGAGCAGATCACTGCTTTTGGGAAGCAAAGTTAAACAGTCTTCTGTGCTTGGTGTGGCAGATATAAAAATATGAAATTAGTGAAAAACAGGTTTTGTACCCTAGACAGTACTTTGAAAACTGAGCATGTGAAAGAGTCACTAGAACCAAGCTAAAATATTGGAACAGGGAGCAAGAAGCAGGAGAATTTGCAGTGACAACTTTTGACTGTATTTGCAGGCCTTTTAAGAGGAATAAACAAATATATCCTAAACCATGAATTTTACTGAGGACTGACAAGAAATGCTCATTAGCCTATGCTAATGAGATTTCACAGTGTCCTGGGGTGACTTTATGATACTGGTATCCCTAATCGTCTGGTTTATGTTATATATTAAGTTCTGCACATGGGAACAAAACCAGAAGTAGTTTTTGGTATTCTTAAAAAAATTGTTTACCCATAATCTCATCTGGTGTCCTTTTCATCTTCCTTGATGTTTTTAAATGGCTTACTACAGCAATAAATAGGAATTCTGTATACTCAGAAGGATAGAAACAACTCTGTCTTTCCAATCTTAAGAATGTTTTTCATTAAATACAATAGTATTCAGGTCCTATTGTCTGTCAAGCATCATTAAAATATTTGACTCCTCACAGGCAACTGTCCAGACTTTATTCTCATTACTGGCTTTGATCTATTTTGTAAGGTAGGCAGGACAATTTTTGCTTTATATTATCTCCCTAAATACTCAGGAGTTTTTCCATTTGATTCATTTTTCTCATAATTTTTTACAGACTTTCTAAGGAAGGGTTATTGAAAATTATACCAAATTATTTTATTGTCTTTCATTATTGTCTTCCCTATAAATTATTTAGAGTACTGCATAATTTTATTACTTTACCCCAAAACCATCCTGCTTATATTAGTAAACTCTCCTTCCTCTGAGGTAGTGCTGTATATCTAATTTTTAATTTAACTTGTATATTTAATTTTTAAGTCTAGAATTTTTATTAAAAAAAAAAAAAAACGAACAGAATTTGCACATAGCTGGAAAATTTTGAGAACTCAGTAAGCAATCATTTCTGAACAGTGTGAAATGTTAAAAACTATCAGAAACCTAAAAACAGTTTAACATTTAGAAGGAAAGCTGTCAACCCAACCTACAAGGCAATCACCTTGCTGGCTGCTAAATTGCCAGACACCAACAAGAAAAGCACTCTGGGAAAATCAGTGTCAGAATACAAAGCCATATTGAAATATTCAATGACACTTGCAGAGAACACTAATAAAAGAGATGATACTGGAACAGAGACAATCTAAGTTTGAGAAGTTGAAAAATTTGATATTATTATGTTGCTTTGCAAAATAATTTATTCCATTCTAATTAATTATTTTTTTATAAATATAAACCATATTTATAAAATTTACTATAATTAAGTGACTTAAAAATCTAATTTAATCAGTTTTAGTCATGATCCAGACTAACATGTCTAAAAATTTTGGATCACATTTGAAGAAGTATAATGGTAAACAAGGAATGTAAATTAAACCCATCTTATCAGAAAAAAACAATTCTTTTACAGTAACAACAGAATTATAAAAAAATTAACATTTCTTCTATTATGTGATTGAACTCTTTTTTACTGAATATTTTATAATTGGTTAATTATTGGTTAATAATTATTTTTACACGCTGTAATGCATAAGAGCTTTTATTACCATTATTACATAAATTTAATGAGTTTCCATTTTTAGCAATCCTCTAACTTCTCAGATTTTTGGGCCCACTGTACTTCATTGAGTTACTGCCAAATACCTAATCTTTCAGAGAAAAATGTAAACAGTATGCATGGTATATATCAGTATCATAACAAGACTTCTCTTTGCCAGTTGACCTGATATGCAGGCTTCTTTCAGATTCCTTGGTAACTCCTTTCATACAGTAAATTACTAAAAAGAAAAAAAAGAGAAAGTTATCATAACAACGTATGTTTATTGTAGGTTGAAAAAGTTATAAATTGTAGCCTCCAAAGCTAAGTCCAGAGAGATTTCTGTGTAGGAATATGTAAATTAACAATAAAGATATGTAACAATAAGGATATGTTATAATAAAGAGAAGTTCTGCCTTGTTGACCCTGTTTCTTTTAAATTTTGTGTTCAGTCATTTCCTTATGCACATCTCCTTAGAGCATTTCAAACTCTTCGTGGCTGTCAAGGGTTCACATTTTCTAATTCAGAGTGGCCCAGCTTCCAGCCTGTGAGCCACAATGGCTTTATGAAGCTGCATCCTTTAACCCTTGTCTATTTCAGCTTTCAAGTGTTACACAGACATGTGCCAGGAATAATTACCCATTGCTCAGGTGGTAAAAACTACTGTCTGGAGAGCCTTTTTCCTGAGTTCTGCCAGTACATGGTCGTGTCACCTGAGCTACCAGTGCATCCATGTGAGAAGAAGGGATGTTAAGGATAATTATTATGTGTTCCTGAATGTTTCTAAAAATGTTTGTGCTAGCTGTAGTTCCTAGTAATTTATACTGGGTGTTCCTAAAGATGGCACCTAGCTCCTAGCAGGTGTAGGTAATTACTGATGAGTAACACAGACGTGTGTGACCCAGCATGCACAGTGTGCCTTGGGAAATGCTGTTTGCTCAGTCCTTCAGAACTTTTCAGTCTCCAGCATATGGAGGGCAAAGTACTGATGCTATTGAAGCCAAATATCTGTTTTGCTTTTGCTCCAGCAAGGACAGCTGTTAGGCTCCCTATTTCTCTTAGGAAACAGGCAGCTGCATTCCTGCCTGGAACCAAAGCAGAGATTTTCAGCTTAACTTTGAGATGAAATCAGAAAGATCATGCATTCACTGCCCCCCCCAAACCCTGCAAATTCCCCCACAAATCGAGTGCATATAAAGCATGCTGGTGGGGTCATTTATTTATGGATAATAGAAAATATCTTAAAGAAGATGATTTTCTGCCATAAAAATGGAATTGTAATAATGACAGGGGAATGGAAGTAAAAAAGTGATGATTAGTCGGGAACACATTTGGGTGTGGTGAAAAGACATCCCTCCACCATTTATTTCAAGGTTAAACGACCAAATGTTCAAATTGGTCTGCAACTGACTCAACAGCATTATAGATGAATAGGCACTATGCAATCAGAACACATTATATCCCTACAGAGACAGTCCAGGAGGAATGATGCTGATAAACAAGCTCATATTAAGAGGAGTGACAAAAAGACTAAAACATAAAGCTTTTTGACAGTGCAAAATTTCATTTTTCTAAATATTTTATTGGGAGAATGCAATATTGGATCTGCCAGCATAAAAGATTATATAAAATTTTTGGATTTCAGGTTCTGCTTCTTGTTCTGACAAAGTATCTGGCTAAATTACAGTGTGAAGCAAGTATTTCAAGATAGAAATCAGGCCTCAAACCAGCTTAAATTGTCCTGGAACACTCGGTGTGATTCTTCTCACTCTTCCCCCACTTTTCCACTCCTTCCCAGGGAGGTTCAAGGGAAGTCTGTGCAGGGCTTTTTCAGCTGACTGTAGGCTGCTTCCATAAATTTGGTTTTCTTTCAATTCAAACTTCCTTAAATTACACCTTGTGCTGCAAAGGCTCAAAAGGGGAAGAATCAAATTCTAAATGTTCTTGTTTTCTCGGTCAGATTCCATAATGTTGTATCTAGTCTGATGGAGAGTATAAAATAAAATCTCTATGGGTAAGGTAATTTTGGCTAGTGTATCTTCTCTGGAAAGTGCAGCAGGAGGAAAGTAACTTCTTTAAATTTTCTATTATTTAAAAATATTTATTATATAGTTCACATGTGAAAATTTTGGATAAACCAAAAGGATATTACATTAAACCGATAGAAAAGTGGACCAAAGGAAAGGTATTAGACAGATGAGAATGACCTGAGCAAAATCACCAGAACATCACTGAGTTTATAAACTCATATTGGAACCACATTCTCGTTCTTCAGCATCTGACCTCTGGGTCCTACAGAACAAATAAATTTTCCCATGGCCAGTTGAGTTCAGCTGTGACTGCAACTGATTTAGTTTCAGCTCTAATACAAACCTCTCAGAACTTTGAAATAGGATTTGCTTTTTGTTCTGGTTTAAGCCAAAAATAAAATGGAAAAGAAGACTACTATTTATTCAGCTCCATTGTTCCCTCATCCTTTGTTCTGAAATCAGACTTTTCAATACATGCATATTTTGAAGTGGACTAAGTGGTAGCACACTTCACTTCTATTAACCTTACTTTAAAACTTGAGCCTGTGGGTTGTGTATATCCAAAGAACACTTTGAGGTGGGTAAGAGTCAGAATGGATGAGATGACAAGATAGGAAAAAACCTCTTCCATAGAGCAGGTTTTATCATATCTGAAATTGGCTGCATATTTATCAACTTGAAGATAGTGGAAGATCCATTTACCGCTCCTGCTTATATGTCAGATTTTTATTCCTGCACTACACTGCAACACATCCACAATTCATCAATGAAAAGTTGAGCTTACACTTGACTTATTTACTGTCAGTTCTAGTGTTAGATTTACCTTTGCATATTACTGAATACTTTCAGTGGTACAAGTGGTACTGTGATCTTGAAAGGGCCAAAGTAAAGCACTGAGCTTTGCTTACATCAAATGCAACAGGACTACTATTCATCTATTTCTGTCCCCAGTCTGATTTCTGAAGAGTTGAATCTCTTGCATGTCTCCATTTTTTTAGCTGTTTTCAGCTGGCAATCCCATCCAGAATGGTTGCTATGTTCCCATTCATAGCATCCAGGGAATGTGTCAACAGTAGTGAAAACAGCAGCAAGAAATGCAGAAATGGACCTAAGCAGCATATAGGCAGAAAAAGCACAATTACTTTTTAAGCAACCAGAAATATACATCAAGAATTTAACAAGTCCATATGCAGCAAGCAATGTGGCACATCATCTATATTGATTACCACTTCCAGAGCAGATACATGTAGTTCACAATAGAAAACATACCCTGAATTAAATTTCAATTTGTTCTAAATCCCTAGCAGGGATAAAACAGTTAGGGAAAAGGTCACATAAAGTCTTTGCAATAAAAATGGTCATTCTGTACCCCTACTGTGTGATCTAATGATAATGTTGAGTCAAACATGAACAGGGGAACAAAATTGGCCTGGCTAAACAGAGATATTTGGCTGAAACTCAGGACTAAAATGAGAGTTTATGACTTTCTGAAGAAGGAGCAAACTACACAAAAGGACTAGGAGGGTGTTTAGAGGTTATGAAAGGAGAAAATGAGAAGAGCAAAACCTTGACCACAAACTGTCTGGCTACTGATGTAAAAGACAATAAAACTTGTTCTATTAAGGCATCAGAAACCAAAGGAGGGCTAAGGAGAGTCCCCATCTTTTACTGGATACATGGATACAGTGACAAAGGCTGAGGGAAAGACTGAAGTACTTCATGCCTTGTTTGCCTCCATCTGTAGTAGTAAGACCAGTTGCTGAGCTCCCTGAACTGGGAGGGAAGGGGAGCAGAATGAAACCCCTGTAATCCAAGAGAGAGCGTTCAGTGGCCTGCTACACCCCTTAGATACACACAGGACTACGAGGCCAGATGGGATCCACCCAAGGATACTGGTGGAAGTGCTCACCAAGACCCTTTCCATGATTTACCAGCAGTCCTGGCTAACCAGGGAGATCCCAGTTGGCTGGAAGGGACCCAGTGTCCATCTACAACAAGGACTGTAAGGAGGATACAGGGAACTACAGGCCTGTCAGCCTGACCTCAGTGCTGGGCAAGGACATGGGACAGATCACCCTGAGTGCCATCATTGGTACAAATGGGACAACCAGGGGATCAGACCCAGCCAGCATGGGTTTAGAAATTACTTGACAAATCTGATCTACTTCTGTGACAAGGTGACCCATTAAGGGATGAGAATGAGGCTGTGCCTGTTGTCTACCTGGACTTCAGTAAAGCCTTTAATACCATTTTCCACAGAATTCTCCTGGAGAAACTGTCTGCACATGGCTTGGACAGCTGCAGTGTGTAGAAAATTACCTGCTGGGCAGGAGTGTTGATCTGCTGGGGGATAGGAAGGCTCTAAAGAGGGATCTGGACAGGCTGGGTTGATGGCCAAATGCCAATTGCATAAGGGTCAACATGAGCAAGTGCTACATTCTGCACTTGTGTCATAACAACCCCAGGCAGAGCTGCAGGCCTGGGGAAGAGTGGCTGGAAATGTGCCCAGAGGAAAAGGAGCTGGGTTTGCTGGTCAACAGCAGCTGAACATGAGCCAGGTGTGCCCAGGGGCCAGGAAGGCCAAAGGCAGCTGGGCTGGATCAGCAATGGTGTGGCAGCAGCAGCAGGGCAGGGATTGTCCCCCTGGACTCGGCACTGGTGAGGCCACACCTCAAATGCTGTGTCCAGTTTTGGGCCTCTCACTACAAGAAAGGCACTGAGGGTCTGGAGCGAGTCCAGAGAAGGGCAGCGGAGCTGGGGAAGGGTCTGGAGTCTGATAAGGAGAAGCTGAGGGAGCTGCAGGTGTTCAGCCTGGAGAAAAGGAGGCTCTCCACAATTCCCTGACAGGAAGCTGTGGTGAGCTGGGGGTTGGTCTCTTCTCCCAAGTAAAAATGGCAGGAGCAGAGGAAATTACCTCTAGCTGTACCAAGCAAGTTTTATTTTAGACAAGAGGAAAATTTTCTTCAGGGAAAGGGTTGTCAAACTCTGGAACAGGCTGCCCAGGGAAGTGCTTGAATCACCATCACAGGAGATATTCAATAGATGTGTAGATCTAGGATAGATTTAACCTGGAGACCTCTTTTATTTATGGACTTGGTATTGCTGGGATAATGGTTAGACTCAATGGACTTAAACACCTTTTCCAACCAAAATGATTCTATAATTCTATTTTATGATTACCAGTGATGATGATGATGAGGAAGGGAAATAGGGTGGCATCTTACCAGCAGCATAGAACCATAAAATATTTCTACCCTGGAAGAGCAAGCTTAGCATAACCCTTGTCCCTTAGCACTAATCAGTAGTCCTACTGATGTCAAACTGAGATAGGGCAGTAAAATTTGCATTCTTTTGATTAGAGAACTGAGATTAACATTGCAAGTCTCTTCTGATTATATCTGAGAAGATGGGAAGTCGTATGTGAACTCCAGGGGGAATGTGATAGCCTTTAAATGAACACAATTTAAATGGAGGGTATCAGGTCTCTCACTCCTTTGAAGGCAGAAAAAAATAACAGCTTCAAACTGGTACCATGTGAATATCATGCAGCTTATCTGATATTCAGTAAACACTTCAGGACTGCTGCCATTCCATAGGCTAAAGGAAAATGTGATATTAAGAAGCAAAAGAAAGTGCAAAACACTGGTGATGGGCAGAACACCTGTGTCTGCTTATAACAGAGAAAAATCCTGAACTGAATAAGAGAAAAATAGAAATTCACTTTTAAGATTACTGATCCATTTCATGAGTAACAATCAGAATTTGCTTTTAGGCATAAAATGAAATGAAAAACCCACATATTTCTTAACTAACAACTTTTTATGAGATCTACATTTCTGCAGATTACAGAACCCTCACAAGTTTAAAGAGCTGGGACAAATATAGGAAAATGCTTATTTGGGTTCCCCAAAAAGGGACAGTAGGCCTATTTATGTAATCACTTTTATCAATTCCTGTTATCATTATGTAATATAAGCTCAGAGTGACAAGGTTCATTTGCTCATTCTCTTATATCTTCTGTTGCAGCAGGCTTCTCTCCCAGCCTGCCTGCCCAAATTTTGGGCTGTTTGTTTTTGGAAACAATCTAGTAAGATAGCGTGATTTTTTCTGATATGTTACAGTGAAGGAAATTCTATGCATAGCCCATTATGTTGCTTAAGATTAATTATGTTTTAGACCTTCATTAGCCTTTTTTTTATTCCTTTGTATTTGAGATTTCAGTGTCGTAATAGGATTAGTTCCTGCAAGCACACTCGGGTATTTCTATAAATAGAACTGTAATGGATGCACTGAGTGAGGTGAAATTCCACTGTACTTGGTTATCTTCTGCCTACTGGTAGCAAATACAGCTGTACAGAGAGCAAATACAAGAAACACTGCACAAGAACTCCCTCAAAGGAGCTCAGAAATTTAGAGACTTCTTTGAAAAAATGGCCCCCAGAATACTCCCTTTCCTAGCATATAAGGACCAGCTGTTCCCATCTGTGCAGGGGTCTAACTCCTTTCTGAAGACATATAAATCCTGGCTTCACAGCAACATCTGGCAGTAAATTCAACAAATCAGTGTGCTTCTTGTTTATTTAATATTCTTCATAGTCTTTGCCTTGCTACCTACCAGGGACATTTAATCTTCTGGTAGGACATCATGGATATACATTGCTCATCTGAAGTCTCCTCAACCCTGAAGATTTTTTTTTTTTTGTATAGATTTGTATTATGGAAAGAAGCATTTTCCTTTCAACATTGAAACCTCTTGCTTTCAGAGCACATTGCAGCCTTGCAGATTTCAATTCCAAAATAAAGTACTCTCCCTTCTTCAGAAAAGCTGCCAGATTTTTTGGCATGCTAGAAAGAGATCATAAGCAGAGGAAATAATGGAGAACAAAATTTATTCTGTGCATCCCCAACAGGTAGTCAAACACATATGGCAGATTATTGAGAGACTGTGCTTTATTTATTCATGTCAGTGCTTAAAAGAGAGGACCATGATACCCAGCCCTATCGAGGGATGCAGGGATATAGCCCGTAGATGGCACTGCTCCCTCACTAGTTCTCTTCTCAAGCGAGCCATGACTCACAGTTTGTACTGAAGATATTATTTTTTCTCCTAGGGACATGTTTACTTTGTGCATCCTGAGCCACAAACAGAAAAATGAGCTCTTCTTCAATGCAATATTAGCAATGAAAATCCTGTTAAACCTTTAAAGATCAGGATGGGCCATGTTTCACTTACCTTTTTCACCAGACTGCTCATACAGTTAAATAAAATTGCTCTTCCTGGTTCAGTGAACTAAAGCCCTTGCTTTCTGTCCAATTTAGTGTGGAATTCTTTTGTTTCTAGAAAAAAAAAAAAAAACACTAAAAAACCTTCAGACCTTTCAGTAGCACGAAAACCTGGATGTTTCTTGAAGAAAAACAAAAATATCTGTCAATTGATAAGAAAACAAGTGAATTGATTAAAGGAATACATTTAAACACACACACACACACACACACACGCACACACACAAAGAAAATAAACAAATGCGTCCTACTTCAGGCAGAAGCTTGTGTTTGATCAGGCTTTCACTGAAGATACAAAGCTAGCAAGTAAATTGGACAAGGAAGAGTTTTCCTCCCTGTTCTCTGCAGTGTGGCACCTCAATAAACAGTTCTGGGTAGAATTTAACACCAGACTGTGGCAAGGGAAGCAGCATGCTGTAGTAATTTGGTGACTGCATGTTCTCCTTTTATCTATCTGCAGAGAGAGCAGTAATGCTTGCAATTAACATTTCATAGTGTTTTCCAGACTAAAGTTAGAAAAAGAATTGGTTTGCCTAAGTTATAGCATACCCAGTTGTTTCTTTGAAGAGCACTATTGTCTTCGTTTTTTTAGGCAATGGATTTCAGTTTTCACAGGGGACTACTCTCAAAGACATGAAGGTGGCCATTGCTTCTGCTTGATTGTGTACACTGATTTGACCAGCCTATAAAACCTTTCAAAAATCATGTTTTTACATGCTTAGCAGAACTCTTTAGAGACTGGCTGTAAAAATCATGCAGTGTTCAATTTGTGCACGGCACACACTCAACTCTACAGAAGGCTCTGCAGGTATCTGTCTTGAGCAAAGCTTATAAAATAAGAGTGAAGCTTGCTGCTGCAGGTACAGCTCCTAACACTGCACACTGAGCTGCAGAGCCTGCCGTGAGCCAACATGCGTGAGACAGGACGCCAGCAAGGGATTTCTACACCACAGCAGATCTCAAGGGGTTAATAGGAATAGTAGCATTTAAGGGCTCCTAACAAGTCAATGACAGACAACCTATTTGATAGGGAAGAAACAAGAGGAAAGATAAATCTCTTTGTTCCCCGCATGCCAGTGCTGCATACTGAGGTTGTAGCCACTTTTCCTTGCACATCACAAGGAGTTTGTCATGTCTGGGAAAATCCATTGTTGTTTCTGCTCCTTCAGGTACACAGAAGAAGGGAAAGCCCAAATTCTTGACTTGTCACATTTTTTTCAAGTCCAGTAAATGATGAACTGTTAGCTAATTGGGAGGCATGTGGCATGTCTCCTGTTAAAGACAGAAACTCTAATGGTTAATTTGCCCAGAGCTTAGCTAGATACAACTATCACTGATGTCAACGAGCAGACTAAAGCTCAAAGCAGATTGAATTTAACATATTCCTGAGGAACTGCTGAATAATTCCATCCTTTGCCTTTTCTCCTCACACTCCTGCCATGCTTTTTCTGCTCTCTGCTTGATTCCCTTTCTTCTTTGTGTTTGCTTAATGATGGCTGCCATTTCCCCTCTCCATGAACAAACAAGCTCACCATTTTCTTTAATGCTCCTAATTCGAATTATCTCTGTAAATTCACCAGAATGATAGAAGTGTTATTTTGCTATCTACCCCAACTGTGAGTCTTGCTGATTTGAACTCAAATATGCTAAAATGAGTTTTAGATGAGGATTCTTTGTTCTATTGTCTCTACAGGATTCACTGTTCCAAACGTGTTACTTTGAGAAGAAAAAAAAAATTAATATCCTGTGCTTAAGGCATTCTTGGAAAAACCAGTGGCCTATGGACATAAGGAAGAGATACTTATCTGAATAAAAATATGTCTGTTGGACATATGAAGACATTGTCTATGCATTGTCCCATTGTCCTTTGAAAAGCTGTCCTATTCTCACCCACCGCACCTCGTTTCCCTCTGGTTCATTCTAATCTGACTCCTCTAAAGTTTCCTTGACCTTTCCTTAGTACTCTCTCTTGAATTTTCCATTTCATGTCTTTATATAAGGTAGATGAACAGTTTTCTTTGTACCTCTGACAGCTTTTTCTTTATAGCCATCCCTGTGGATTTGAGCAGCATTTATCTCTGGGCAAAAAGGCTTTTAACTGGATTATTTAAAAACAGAAAAACAACAAACCAATTTATATAATGTTCCAAACTGAGCTTTTTAAGCAAGAAAAGGAAAGAAAATATTTATCAGGGCTTAAAATAAGCACTTCAAGTAATGAAAGCTGATTGACAATTACTGCTGTCTTTTAAATGAAACAATTGGACTGAGGTATTTGGAACACCTGTTGTATGAGCTAATATTACAAGAGAAAAGATTGAATTATTGATTCACTAACAAAGGTATGTCATAATTCTTTTTTAAAATTAATAGGTTTTAATACTGAGCAAAAGAAAGTTGAGAGAGGACTTGACAAACTGTGACACACACAAAACATTGTTTGGTAAGTAAAAATAGGAAAAAGGAAAAGTGCAAAGTGGCTGTGCCCCACTGACTGCTCTGCCCTGGGCAAGGTCCTGCAAAGACAAGCTGACTTTTGACGTGACTGTGAGAATCTTTGTGGATGTAGGGCAGTAAATTTGGCTGTGAAGAAGTAAAACTCCTCTTAGAAGTACCAGTTATTTCTGTATCCCTTGCCCTATCTCTGATTGCAGCAGGAGCAGCAAATCTGGTTCTCCAGAATCCACTTGAATCTGACAGTTTCAGGAAGGAAAATGTTTTTCTCTCAGCCCTCCTTGGATGTTGCTCCCATAGTTTTGCCTCTGCCTCTGACTTCTTCTGTCCCTGTGGCAAAGTAGACCCACCCTGGGTGTGGTGCTTTGCAGAAGCAAACCACCAATTCAGCTTGACTATGGATACATGTCTTTACAGCCTCTGTGAATGCATTACATACTATATAGAAATAGATTATCAAAATGTTCAAGTCAAAGTCAAAGACATAAAGAAAATTATTGGCAATTTTTGACATAAATCATTTCAGAGCTTTCTGTGGGATGGGATTTGGTTCCTTCTCATTTCAGCCATCACTGTGATGATGTGACCAAAATAACTGTCAAGCACTGAGATGCATTAATGCAGATAGCTATAGTAAAACCTGTGAGGAAATTAATAATACTTTATTTTCATAGCAGGGAATTAATAATGTGAAGTAAAAAAAAGGCCACTGTTAAATAGAAAATATAAAATATATAAATACATAAAAATGCACACAGAACACACAAAAATAAATACATAAATCTGTAAAATAGTTGATTCAGTTAAAGAATTATCTATTGGTGTTAGAACGGTTGGGTTCCTTTGGAAAAAATTCAAATGTAAACTTGTGTGTAACATGTAAATAAAGATAACCATATCTGCAACATCCACAGCTAGCAGTAGAAAAATAAAACAAAAATCATACCTCATTCTCACCCAATCATTAACAATGATATTTTGCATTTTTAAGTTGCTTGAGTTGGAATTGTCAGTTTATAAAAAGAAGCAAAACAGAAAAACAGTCATCCAGTTACTGTGGTCTGTGCCTCTGTTCCAGAGACCTAGGCCCTCTAAGCTGACAGAATTCTGGAAAGAATAGTTATCCCCTCCTCGGCAGAGCAACACTCAGCTAGGGGCAAGATGCTCTACAGCTAGTTTCACAGTTATCAGCTGATAGCAGAGAAACCTAAAACTGGAGTCATGTTTTCTGTTCCAAGCTCTGGGCATATGTTCTGCTGGGTATGTCTTCTGCTTGTTTCTCTCTGGTATCATCACCTCTCCCCTGCCTTTAAAATTTCCCTCCCCCAGTCCTGTCTCCTGAGATGCCTCAGCCCCTTCCTCAAGCAGGGCTCCCCAGGGTCTCACGTCACACTGGATCCTCCCTTGCTCCTGTGCTGGACTTCTCCCTCCCCCCTGCATGAGGCCATTCTGCATTTGACTTTGCCACAGTACTCATGAGAAAAGAGAATGATTCTAGGGCAAGAAAGTGCATGTTTTAAAATCACTCTTACGAAGATTGAGGGAGAGACAAGAGGATAAACTTTCCACATTCAATTTCATTATCTGTGGTACCTCCAGCGTCCCTGGGAACAGCCCCTGCAGGAAAGATGTTCTCAAATCCTCAGAGCCTTTTGTTGCAAGCTACTTCTCTTCCTGCAGGGACTGTGCACTCACTGTCTTCTCAGTCATATGGGTTGAGAGGGGAAGAAGTTATTTCCAGCTGAACAACCTAAGTAATTCTTATTTTCAAAAGCTGAGTTTGTCCAGATGTCAGCGTATTTTCATGAGTAGACACTCCTCATATTGCCAAGTATGAAACCACAGCACAGCCACAACATTTCAAATATAAATACCTGCATATTTTTTTAACATTTGCTTAATAATGTGTTTGTCTTAGGTAGAAAAATCAAATTAAGAAAAACTGCAAGCACCTGAAAATTGCTGCCTTATGGGAAATACTGAACAAGTTTAACAGTATAAGTTTCCACCTTCCCAATATCTATTAATTAAAATTCGATATATTTATTAATTTTACCTACACATCTTTTAGTATTTTCTTTAGTTTTGGAAGATGCATTTCTAAACACAACTCTAAAGCTACTGGTTCTGTCCCATGGAGAGAAGAAAGTAGCTTTGTAGGTAAAAAACTAGAAAGGAAAACAGGAAATTAAGTTTTTAGAGATTCCCCAAATATAAACTTAAGGATGTCCTTTAATCTTTCCAATCTTTGCCCAAATGAAAACATTATTCAATATACAGCTCATGTGTCGGTCTTCCAAAATAAGGACCCCCATTGTTAAAGGAAAAAATGACAGGTCATTAATAACCGAGCTTACTACTCACAGTTAGATGTTAGGAGCCTCACTCCTTTATATATTTTTTAAATTTGTAGATCTAACTTGCAAGCTTTAAACAGGAGGTATTTTCTGTATTTATTTGTTTTTATTTATTTGGTTTTATTGTCCACAGCTTTTTGCATTCATAGTAGTAGAGAAATGTTAAGCTAATCTTAGACTGACTCCTAGTGTGAAATAGACAACTTGTAACTGCAATTGCAAATTTTGAAGTATGCTACATAAAATCTGCCCCAAATATGTATGTTCTCACAAGAATATGTTTATCTCAAAAATACTGTCATTATTTTCATGATCCTGCCTGTAGTCCTCAATATCTCAGGAATTCTACTCTTTCATGTTTCAAAATATCTTTCTTTCCTAAATTATGGTGTGAAAGTCAACTGTACACCATAGTAAGAGGACAATTTTGCAAAATTATTGTAAATCAAATTATAAGCTGACAGGGTTGGAGGATTTAAACTATCTGACTCACAGATTTATTTACCTGTCCTTCTGTATACCCCACTAGGTAATATCTGAGTTTCAAGAAAAGCAAAATATTTCCATCATCAGTCAATTACACAATGTCCAATATTGTGATATTATCCTTTGTAGTTGTAATTTCGTATTATCTGCAAATTAGTTTCTTTGCTGTGCCTTTAATAAACCCAGTACCAATAATGACACACACTGTTTCCCTGAGACAGGCTGAGGCTGAGAAATATGCAGAGCATGATTAATTAACCAAGTGAAAGAAACTACCCAGCTGACAAAAGTAATCATTGGCCCAAATGACCTTTGATGTCTCAGTGCTTTTGGCCAGAGGGCTTGGCAACTGCATGAGGGGAAATGCTAAAATAATCTACAACTAATGAATTAACATTCTGAAGATGGTCTATTTTCACTGCAGAAACCACAAGTCTTAACAGAAGCTATTTCTGTTGTCATAAAGCCTGCTGAATTTAGTTTTCTGGTCAAAGATAGAGGGACTGGTGCCTCAGTTTTTATTATTATAGTCTCTGTTTTTACAGTAAAAAGAAACACCTAGCCTTTTCTGTAATGGTCACGTATTTCTTAATAAAATTTCTTACAGAACAATTTGCTGAGTGTGCAGTCCATCTATCATCACATTACTGGTCATGCACATGCCACATTGATCTGACTTGGGTCATCCCCTGATCTGCACATCCCCCTTTACACCCTACTGTTTCAGTGGCTGAAAAACCCCCTAAAGGTGTCCATACAGGGTTGGTACAGACTCAGCTGTTTGCTCTCTACTCTGTCACTCAGCAGTTAAGCACATGCATGACTGAATCCTTTTCCACCCAATGTGTAAGTCTCATCTCCTTTCTGCCAATTCTCTGTTAAATTACAGTTGTGAGTACGAAGTGCCCTGAGCTGCTGTGAATCTGCATTGCTCACACACTGTATTTCATAAGAGCCTTCGTTTTTGTTGCTACTGGCCTCTGTCTTCTAGCCTGCATGGTGTAATGGAGAGACATCCTAATCTGTAAGCATTTAAAGATGGGGAAATGGTACCATTTGTGACCAGTGAGAGAAAAGTGCATCTGGCTTAGATTTGGACAGTGAGAAAGAGGTGGCCACTCTTGGTACTCCAGCACCTCCTCCTATATAAAGATGGTTTGGGAAAGCATGATCATAAATGTATATATAGCAACATACATGAATTTCAACAGTTAAACTCATTTCCTAGGAATGGCTGATTTACAAAATGCAGCTCAGCCTCATCCTTCCCTACCACAACTTGGAAATGTTTTTTTTTTTGGTGAAAATACAAGCTAATCCAAACAGCTAAATGAATCCTTAATGAGGCAAAAGGCAGACTTTGAGAGAAGAGTGTCAGGCAACATTTTTACTTAAAAACTGTAACAAGCATCAGCTTTAATCTCAGTGCACTGAGGGAGTATATCGCTGTCATTCTTCCATTTGAGAGCCCACTGCCAGAGTTATGCACCCTGTGTCATCCTTGTTTTCTCATCCCCTGAGACATAGTCACAGTCAGTCTCGAGGCCAGCAGGCCCTGAAGATATGCAATGCAGGAAATGGTGCCCATTAGCATGCAGCAACAAATAACAGCTCTTTCACTTTGCTACAGAAGTCACAACTTTTTAAGGCTGAAAATAGAATTATTGTATTATTTGCTAATAAACACAACATATATTGCTAATAAGATCCTGAGTAGATCAAGAACAATAAAAATCAAATGACATTACATGAGGATATTTTAATAAACCATCTCATGAGAAATTCTGTTATTTTAATATTATTAACTGACATTTTGTCCAAGAAGGATTTTTAATCATTAAATTGGACAAATTAAAAATGCAGTGCATTAGCTATTCCTGTCCAACACATATCTGATCCATTTTTTGGATGGCTTATACCTCTCACTTGCTACCAGATATGACATAGTGATGATGTCCTTGGTATTTAGATAAAGGCAAAGCACTTAAGTTTATATGGAGGTGATCTTCTCAAAGCTACATTTTCATCAATATTTTTGAAGCTTGTGGCACAGCTGACAGATCAGCATTGTTAAAGTAACAAAGCTATTTTCTCTCTGAGCTTAGAACCACAGCCCTTTTATGCTGCCCAGTTGACCTTGTTCCTTCTTTTATTTATTTTTTAGAAAATACCTTAAATTCTTTAAATAATGAGGTCAACGGAAGGCCATTATTTCATTTATTTTAATTGTGCCTCTAAATGTCAATTATTAATTCTTTCCCTAAACAAACTGACCCACCCCAACCTACTGCTCAGATTTTTTTTAATTGTGAGGAGATTTGGCAGAACATTTGATGTTTTACTGGTTAACCAGAGCAATACTTCAGACATTCTTCCTACAAAGAATCTACCTTGTGAAGCAAGTGAAAGAGCAGGAGGATAATTAGGATATAAAGAATTCCACTATGCCGATGTAATCCAGACAGCAATGTCTAATGAATGAGAACACAAAGACATGCAGCAGCTGTCAATTGAATACATGCCACAGTGCAGAGCAGCTCTATAAATGCTTCTGAAAGATTTATAGGGTTCTATTTCTATTCTGGTATTCTGAGAGCATATATTATTTGGAGGATAATGTAGGGGGAGATGGGATAAGGATGGAAGAAAATTAGATCCCAAATTAGATCACAGATTAAGATGAGGAGTAAAACTGCTCATGAATTATCATGGTCTCATAATAGAACTACTGTATACTCCACACTCCAGAAAAGCACTTAATACCCTCTGCTTAGTGCCAGGGCAATTTTGGCTGAAAAAATAGAAATTAAATGGAATTACAGCTTGCCTTAGCTAAGTACACATCCAGTAACTAATGCACATTTGGAAGTGTTGCTGAGGGCTGTGTTGCAGTTGTGAGGCTGTTGGGCTGCAGCTCTGGAGGCCTGTGCACTGGGACACACATTCCTGTGTCCGTACGCGCTGCCGAGGATGCGAGCGGGCTGCAGGAGGAGAAGGGCATCGCTCTGACTGCAGCATATGGCTCTGGAAGATATATTTGCTACTTCTGAATTTGTTTTTTCTCATTTCTGTCTGACATCCTCTGTCAAGTTTCCATGCTTAGCTTTGTCAGTCTTCATTTCCCTCTTCAAGCTCTCTGGGAGGAATTCAGCTCAGGAAATCACTCTCTGAAACTTGCTAAATCAGAACTCAACTAAAACACCTTCATTTTTACCTCATATTTTTATTTATTTATTTATTTATTTATTTATTTATTTATTTATTTATTTATTTTTTAGTTTTGGTTTTGTGACAATCATGTAGATAATGGTTTAGGAAAGGTTACCATCACTGTACTAGGGCAGGATTTATTCTCAGTATAAAATCTGTGCATATTTTATCTAGTTTACTCTGGAGTATTCCTAATGATAGACCACCAATTACCCCTCTTTGTAGAAATTTCCACTGTCTAATTGTCCTTGTTTTAGCATTTTTATTCCTTGTGCATAACCTAAATGAGTTTTCTTTCTTTAAGTTTCAGCAACTGCTTCTTATTATATCATAAATTGAAATACTTTCTTCCCATATTTGATGTTACCTCTCCTGAAGTAGTTAACCACACTTATATCTGCTCTTTGCCATTTTTCTCTTAGCTGTACAGGTTGCACTCCTTTCCTGTCACTTTTTAGATTACGCCTCCTAAACTATTTATAATTTTTTACCATTTTCTCTAATTTATTCCTAGATTTTATTTAGTCAGAAAACCCACCATACACATCCCATGAAATGAAGGAAAAATTAATATAGAATATCATTTTTAATAGCCATTTTAAGAATGTTTCAGAGGTTTATCAAGGTATTACATACGTAATTAGTCACTTTTACAAGTACTGAAGCACCGTGTTCTGTGTCAGCATAATTATGTTAATGAGTATAATAAGTAGTTTGAACAATCAAACCTCTTAAAAGTAAATATATAATTTCAGTAAAAAAGTTTTGCTTGGTGTCCTGGCACAATCATTCAAAAACTAATCTTATGAATACTGCTGGATTTGTAATTATTCTGAGTTACACAAATGATCTTGGAAAGAAAAGAAATTTCTCAGCTAAGAACCCTGCAGATGACATTCAAGGGGAAGAGAGCAAATTCATAGTTAACAAAAGCCAGCTGATGCCAGTAGAGAAAACTGCACCTCTGGCAGTGCAGAAGCAGCTCTCATTTATGTTGAAAGTATCTTTAAGATGCTTCAATCTGAAAAACAGTGATGTGTCAGAGAGATTCTTACTGAAAAATAAATACTATCTAAAAGTAAAGCTTTGATAATCTGATTTTGTATGAAATTATCTTTCCTTGGGCAGGCATTTTCAGAAAGCTGCAACATATTTCCAAACTGGTAGTTGTGTTTTAGAACCACACCAAGAATCCTCAAGGTATCTGACCATCAGCACTTACAGGGCCCACAAAAAAAAACTGTCTGGAGACCAAGGAATTGTTTCTAATGCTTTTGAAGTAGTTTCCTATAATCCACAAGAACTTGTGAAGACTTGATGAGGAAAGCTGCAGTTATTGGAAGCCTGATGCTATTGTTGGACACCAATATCAGGACATGTCCTTCACCACAAAGTTTGTAACCTAAACACAGGACAAGGGATGGTGCTCAGGAGGACACTGGGACAAATTGCTGGTTGCAGCTGATTAATTATGTCTCTACAGGGTAGAAAAGACAGGTGAGTGCACATCTCTTCCACTTGTAATCTTGGTTTGTACTTCCAGAGGGAAACCATGTTATACTTACCTGGAGCTGAGGTGTAACAGAGCCCAGCCAGAGCAGGAGATCTGATCTGATCCGAGAGAGTCCAGAAGTGTCACTGTGCCAGTGCAAAGGACATGGACTTTGCAGAAAAGTTTGTGAAAGAGACTTCAGGGATTGTTTTTTCTTGTATTCCAAGAGCAAGGATGGTAGGAAGGATGAATTACAGCTCTAGTGACAGGCTCCAGGAGGCTTCATTGCATGTCTGTGATCAGAAGAGTGACTGTGTTTTATATTTCAAGGAAACAAAACCAGAAAGACATACTGAAGTCTGGCTAGGATTTATGAATTTGCATTTTCATAAAAATAATTTGTGTTTTCATAAAAATCTTTGCTTTCTTACATGCTTTAGGTACTTTCACTTTTGAGTTTGTTGTGGTTTTTTTGTTTGTTTGGTTTTGGCTTTTTTAAAATTTTTGAGAACTAATGATCATGGAACTTCCACATTGTCTATCTTTCACTGGAGTAGTGCTCTAAGTAACATCACTTATATAGGCCCCTTACAAAAAGGCACAATTTTATGGTCAGTCCTGCAGCTCAAAGAATTTGAATATCCTCATTAGGGAATGAATTGTAACTTTAATCTCAGGACCATTTTATAATCATTCAGTTACAGTGCCCAGCCCAGCTGTAAGTGACAATGTGTGATTTTTCACTGAAATCTAGACTATAGTATTTGTGACTGCTTTGCATGGCATTGTGGCATACTAACCATTCCACTGCCAACGAAGATGCTCCTTCCACAGACACATTCCTGTTTGGCTGCTCACTGGAGCCTGACCTGAAGCATATGCTGTGTGGTTGAGAGCATGTGGGTAGGAGACCAGACTGATATTTCCAAGATTCAGATCCTTAAAAAGGCAGGGAGAGCATTTCATTTAATTTAGTGGCAGAGTACTATGCTGGCAGCTTGCAGTCATTTTGGAAAATACAGTTGAGAGAAATCAAAAAATCAACAAATATTATTGTCCATTTGAAAGCAACTGTAATTGAGGCAGAGCTCAGCAAATGGATTGCTGCTATTTAGGATCTGAGGAGAGCTGCTCATAGTGCAGGGCTGAGCTGTACATGTTGTTATTCCACAATAACTGATGTGTGTCTCACCTGACCAAATCCAGACTCACCTTCAAGAACAAAGAATTCTATCTATAGCCATCAGGCTGGCTCTTGCCTGAACATACACCATTAACAAAATAACATTTTCCATCATGCCCATTGGAAAACCATCTGATTGCCTCAGATATTTAGGTCCCAAAAATGCCCTAAGAGCATACCTTTTTACCTTTTCACTGGCAGAGTGAGCATGCTCAATTAGTTTGAAAGAGAAAAGCTTAAAGAGATGAGCAAGAATACCGATGTTCAGCAAAAAGCAAAAGTGAAAATCTAATGAAGGCTAAAGTTAAGTTTCAGTAGGGCTGCTGAAATGGGAGGTATGGCTGGAACAAAATCAATATATCATCACATTGTTTTGAATAAAAATCTCTACTTGTGCCTCTATATGTAAGTCTAAGGTGGTAAACTTCATTGAAGAGCCTGAAGGAAAAATCCATACTGAAAAGGAACATAACATGTTTTGTGTTTCACCAATAAATGATGAAAATACTTGGTCTCCTCTAGGTTAAAAAGAACTCATTTGGAAAACTGCTTTATAAACTCATTGAATAAGGGAATTTTTATAATGTTTCCTCTAGATTCATAATTTAGGTAAATAGTTTTACATGAAAGAACAGACAATAATTTCTTGATTAAGGAAAAAAAAAGAAAGAGATGTTTCTGGGTAATGTTCTAAAAATTATCTAGTTACTTTAAATTTCTTCTGTCTTTGTGATCTGGATAAATTCTTAACAGTATTTCATTGTTTCATTTCTGGGCATTGGTCCATGTGTATTTCAAACACAGAATGTATATTTCCAAATTGTTGTAATTAGTAATGATTTTAAAATTACTTTACTGTTGCTTGTGTCATAATTTTTACACTATTCATCCTGTTGGGAAATAAAAGCTCAATTTAATTTAGATCTTTGAAATTTTAGGATTGTGCTGTCTTTTCAGTGCCATAAAGCTGCACTGGAATTGGTTTCTTCTAAATTTTTATGCACATATTTATTTACCTTGTAGTCAAATGCAGTAGTTCTGATAAGTAACTAAATTTGAATTTAAAATAATCTTTGCTGAAGGCCCTGGGTTGGCAAATGCTTTTCTTACAAATAACAACTGCTTCAATTTAGGCTTTCATTGTTTCTGATAGAAAAGAAATACAAATACACTGGAAATGTGATAATGAAAATTGAACAGATGGAATTGGATGAAAAAACACTTTTAAAAAATTTAGAAATTTTTAAAAATTTTAAAAATTCTATCTTTTTTTTTAACATGGAAAGTGTTCAGTTGTTTAAATGAAAACAATGAAGAGGATTTTGCAGAAGATAATAAAATATAACCATATGCAATATGAAATAAAACATTGCAAGGTAACTCTGTTGTCATTGAGAATTGCTTTACATGGAAGTCCTCCACTGTGCTCTCCCTCAAGAGTACTGATAGGGTACAAAAGAAGCAGTCTGTATTCTTGCAAAGTTTGTTTATATTTCCACAATAAATGTTAATGTGTTCATCAGTTTCAAAATGAAGCATCTCTTGTTTTCTTTTTCATGTTCCACAAACTTGAAAACACCAATAAACAAAATCAGATTTAGATAGTAAAATCTTTCAGGATGATTAAGTCATGATTGTGCTCTCATTTATGCCTTTATAACAACATATATAAATCCAAATATCCCAGTGTATGTTATTCCTAGCTTACATTACACAAGAAAAATTGAAAGAACATTTGCAGTTTTTCTTTTTCATACTATGCATTAAGTAGAAGCCTTAATGGTCTATTCCCCAGAACATCTGGAAGTCTCAGTTAGATAAAATGCTCTTGTGTTAGGTCCTTACAAACATACTGTTGGAAAAAGTCCAACTCCAAAGGAGCTCTCACTCTCAGAAATACTTGAGGATAGAAAAATAATGATTTGCTTTTTGTAGCTGCAGACACAAATCACAGGATTCTGATTTGACTTGCCCAGGGATATACATGCAACCTCTGGCAGAGCTGGGATTTACGCTGTCATCTTGCTGCTCAGTGGCTTAATCAGAAAACCTTTATTCCTCTTGCAGCCTGAAAGTGACCAGCTTTGCTGTAAAACATTCCTGGGTCTGACAAAATAATATTGTCCAGCCCTTCTGAGTCCAAGTGTTCCATGAAATCTGCCTGCAAGAGTTCCCAGTCTCCAAAATCTCCCTAGTTAACTGGGCAGAATTTAAATTTGAGGGTCAATTAGCAGGATTCACAATGCCTATTATTAGAGACTGAGGGGATTTAGCACAACTGTGACAATGGATTTCCAGCTGGCATCACATACATTGGCTATAGGTGTTAAGATCTCTCAATCATTACATTAAAAGAAGTGACCAAGTTAATTTTAAAAGTATTCCTTCATTTATACTTACTGGTAATAGCTCTTCACCTGTGTTCTTTGCATGCTATCTTTTTCTTCTTTATTAATAAATTTGTGTCCTCTAGAATATAACTGTTATGTTTAGTTGTTATTCAGTATTTCCACTGACTTTAAGCCATACCATACAATGAGGTTTGATATCATGTAGGGGTGAGGGGGCTGAACTTCTCAGTGGGTGACATGCTAAGAGCAAGGTTTGAATGGGCAGGTTTTTAAAACAGTGAGCAAAATTATTAACATGAGACTGAAGGGCAAAGGAATAAAACTTTAAAACCATTAAGTCTGGAGGCCATGTCAGAACACTGTAGTAGAGGCACAGATGGTGTGCATACTGATGAGCAGGAAAACATAAAAGAGTGAGCAAAACTGTATGGGTAAATGGAGAATTATGTAACTTTTACTGGGGCAACAGATGCATGATTTTCTAAAGCAAAACCCCACTGTAGACAACAAAGAGAAAATCAGATGGAAAGCTATAGTAATTTCGCTTCCAAAAGAAAATCAATGAGTAAAGCTGTGCAAAGAACAAATAACATAAATGTAACACAAAGATGGTGAAGTGAGGATGGGAGATTTTGAGTCATGGAAGGGAGTTGTATGGGGTTAGCACATCTGGGAGCCTACCTCTGAGATTTCAGAACCTACACTGATGGTATTGCAACTCAAGGTGTCTGTAATCACCTTGTTGGGTTGTCTTGGCTGAATGTTGAGCTGTTGCATCATCAGTCCATGGCATCTTTTATTCTCATCTCCTGAAGCTGGTGAGCTTCTTGTCCTCTGTCTTTGGCTCTGAGCAGTGTGTGTTGCTCTAAATGATGACACATACAGTAATCACTCTGGAGAGAATTTTCTAAATCATCCCTTTATTTTCAGTTCACCTAAAACATTGATGACTTCATTTATAACAGTAACAAAACATTCTGCCCTCCTACTCTCCTAACAGTGGTATCTTCTGTATTTTAAGGTGACAGCTTTTGCAACCTACAGAGGTAAAGCTGAGTACAGCAGACAAGCATGTAAATTTTCTGCACTTGCCTCAGAATAGCTGTCTCTGAATCTGGGTTTTCATTCTAAAGGTTATGGATATCGTCAATATTTAGGATCATAAATACTGCAATTATTAAATTGCAGTAATAAATGTATTAAATGGGATTAATAAAATGGTATTTTTTCTGAATCCATCCTGCCAGAAAGTTCTGTGGTCCACGTAGTCCTGAGATCTCCATTATTATGCAGCATGCTTATCTACTTGAAAGGCTCAGGTCTGGATAGGAAAACATCACTGGTAACATCAGCTGGACATGTGGGAAGCAGAGCAATGAGGAAGATCAGTCAACCACGGGGCTGCTGATGCAGCATTTCTCTTGTTTCCAACAGATATTCTGAAACACCTTACAGGCCTCTACTCCTTGGTTAAACTCTTAAATAGTTACAGTCTCCAGGGAGCACCATCAACAGATGCTAATTATGACTCTTGCATTGCTACTACTTAATCTAGCTTATCAAATGTACTACTTCCCAGCAATGGAAAAATAAACTGAGGAAGTATTCCCAGTCCTTCTGTACAAGGCTGGCAGCGTGGCTTTCTTCACAGTCTTTCTTTCATACATCTTATTCAGATCCTCAAAATAATTTTCTAAGTTTCCTTCGGCTTTAAGTTTATTGGTATTCTGCCAAAATATAATCAGTTCTTTTATTACCCTTTACATTGTTCAGAATTGACAATTTAGAAAACATTAAGCATTAACAATATCACCCCTTCTGTTCTCAAGCTGACACAGTACTTCTTGACCCTTGGGTATTTTCTGAGTTTCTCAGCTCTGTATCTGAACCCAGCACGAGGAAGTGCCATGCACAATGGGAGAAGCAAGGAAAGGTGAAATTAATGCCATTTCACAGTTAACTAATATGATATTGATAGAAATTGAGCTGTGTCCTTGTAGGTGCTGCACTTGGGATCTGCAACTGGATTTTTGCCTTATAAAGATGACTACTGTTTTATTATCCCTTAACTATCTATGGTTGAAAAATAAATTGCCTAGTATATACATGTGATAAACAGTGTTGCTGAAATGGTGCAAAAGCTTTAGAGATGTCATTGTGGTCTGTGTTAATGGATATGTTTTCAGCAGAATTTTTTTATGTGTGCCTTCAAATTTCACAGCACTTTAAAAAAGATTAACAATGTTAGAAGCATGGGTGAAATATACTTAATGAGCCTATTCTGTGCCAAAATTAAATCTCTGCCCTTAATTCAGTGGCTGTAACTTCTGCATCCACTCAGTATTTTAGGCAGGAGGGATGACACCCAGAGACATGACTTGGCCAGTGGCATTATTGAGCTTTCTTCTATTGTGAAGCCATGTGCTGGTGGTGTGTGTGATCTGACTGCAGCCTCTGATCCCTGTGTTGAGATAGTGCAGTCAGCTGTAGTCCTCAACCTTCCACATATGGTGGATATACAGCTCACTGGGCCATGGCACCACTGCTTCTGTGGAAGGCTTCAGCAAAACCAGTCTTTTTCAACAAGTTACCAGGAGCTTGCTGTGACATATGGTAGACACAACTATGAGGTGGGCTTAAATAGCTGAGATACTTATTAAAAATATAAACATAACTGTATAACTTGCTTGATCATTCTACATGGTGTTTCTGAATTCACTAAACTGTTTTCTGTGTGCCTTACATTAATAGACAACACATTTCTATTCATAAGCTCTCAGCTCTAATAGGAAATACAGAAAGCCTTCTCAGGAGATGAAAGCAGCAGCAGTATATCTGAAACATTGCCAGGTGAATCACTCCTCTACCATAATACTGACAGCAGCATCTTCACGCGTTTCTCCCTTTGCAACAGGCTCTTTGTCACAGGCTTCCTCTCTTCCATTTATAAATCACCCAGTACGAGCTGTGTCAGATGTGTCTGCTCCCAGCACCCAGCAGAGCTTTTGGGCAGTCCTGCTTTGCTAGGGCTGACATGGCTCAGCCTCTGCAGTGCACAGTTTGGTGTGACAGCCTCCTTCCTGACAGCTTCTCACCCACTGTCCTCTTGCTGCTGCAAGGACATTAACTCAGGGACAGGGCAGCGAGCAGGACACTCAGAGTTACTGAGTGTCCTTCTTCCTGCTTCTTTTTTTCCCCTCCAAATGTATTTCTACTCTCTGTTGGCTCCCAAAGTGTTTTTGAGAAATCCTGAACTCCTGCATGCACTGATACGTGGGAGGTTCTTGGTGTGCCCCATCACCACCCCTGTCTCAGCTTTGCTCCTCACAGAGGGACAAGGCTGCTGGGGAAGGTCCTTGCCCCAGTCTGTCCCATGGGACCTTTGCTACCTGGCCTGGCTGGGCTGCACCCTGACAGGAGACTCATGGATTGCAGGCAGAAACCCAAAATGGACACAGGCAGCTCTGTGGTCCTCACAGACAAGAAGCTCTGCTCATGGTGAAGAATACTCTGTGGGACAGTCACACAGATTTGATTTGTCTTACCCTTCCTTTCAGAATTGCTTCTTATGGTGAAGGGATGATCTATGCAGGCTGGAGATCATAAATACCACACAGAAATAAGAGAAAAGCATTGAGGGCATGGTGCTGGTGGATATTTATGGCAAAAGAATGGCATTTAAGAGTGGATTTTGCTGCTTAGTTCATCCAGTTAATAACCTTCTTTCCCTGCTTGAGTATCTTTCCCAAGAGCTCCTCAAAACCCATCTGCAGGCTTGACAAACTGCTCTGCTGGCAGCGACATCTCATTCTGTTTTTAATTTTTCCTGGGGGCCCTGTGATTGTTCTTGATTGTACAACATGCCCAGACAGGAAGTCACGGAGGAGAAAGGAATAAATGACCTTGGGAAAGATAAGATCTAGGAAGGAGCTGCCTCTGTCATTGCCAAAACAATTATTCTGGGTCTTCCCTGCAGACAGAGGGGGTCTTGCAGCAGTTCATGTGGATTTCTCTGCTGGCTGCAGGTCATTTTTGGTTTCTCTCTGATCTGGTACACTTCAGACGCAGGCAGGAATCAATGCTGTGATGAATGGATTTTGCATGGAAGCTCTGGAAATGTTATGGTATCCCTGTGTACAGGGTTCTCCATAGGAAATGGTCAGCAGCTCTTGCCTCTTGAAGCCCCTAAGAGCTGCCTCCTCTTTAGATCCCTACAGTGCCAGATCCCAGATACACAGCCCAGTTTCAGCATTTCCTCAGTTTGGGAGGGGCTCAGTAAATACTTAATGTTGAATTCCCTGGCTGAAAAGAAACTGCACCCTAAAATGCTTATCTTCTTTAAATTGCTTCTGATTACGACTTTTTTTTTCTCTGAAAATAACTGGTACCTTCCCATCAATTTGTGGTGTTTCACTTTTATTGTGCAGTGATGGTTACTTGGCTTTCATTGATTGGCGAAGCATTGATCTTTACTTGTTAATAAAGGTTTTATTTGGCACGAATAAAGTTAAATTCAATGTTAATACAGTAAAAGCTGTACCTTGATGTGTCTGTGTGTTTGTATTACGAGCATGTGTTTTAGCTTACAGAAGCTAAGTTTAATATGCAGATATTTTATAGAGGTTTTACTTTCGGTTTTTTTAAAGATAAATTAATGAGGCAAATAATTTTAACACATACAGCAAAACAACTAAAAAACAAAGGATACTTATAGCTAGAGCTGATGAAGATGTGAGACTGTGTCGCTCTGAGGAAAAAAGGAATAAAATAGAAAGCCTTGGAGTGAAAATTATTCTTGGATCAGAAAAAAGACACAAGGAACCATGCCAATTAAAAAATGAATTGTGCTTGCCTTGTGATTATTCCAAATTCGTTATGAGCCAAAAAAAAAATTACATGGCTAATAATTCTAAATATTCAGCATTAGATCACATTGTCCTCTGCAGAACATAACTACTGCTTGCAGCTGGTTCATACCATGACTTCCTGAATGCTCAGCCTGCCACATATTCACACTTGAAGTAGAGAGAATACATAGGTTTAATATATAAAATATTTTAGGCTAAATTGACTAATTACCTTTGTTTTGTTAGAATCAAGATATCTATCTAATCTATCTATGCAATTTCTACATTTATATCCATAACTATATCTATATTTGTATTTATATCTATATTTATATCTATCTGTCTATCTAAAGCTGTAACTACTGGAAGCAATAGGAGAAATGAGGGCAAGTATTATGTCTTGGAAAACTCTTTTCACAACATTTTAGGTAACATTACTGAGTTGCTTACTGAAGGATACAATTACATAAATACTCTGTAGCTGTAGGACCAAGCTTTCTCAGTTCTCCTGTTCCTTTGAACAGTGTATCTCTTCTTAAAGTCTAAGATTTTGAAAAAGAAGAATGAAATATTTAGTAAGAAAAATATTGAAAAATATTGGTTTATGATAACAATATTAATAATTCCAATGCTAAACCAGAACTTTTCATCTCTTCATAAAGAATTCATAGATGAAAGCAACATTTTTAATTATGCAGTAGTTCTTACTCATGACAATGAAATATCAGTTTGTGCTTTCATGTTTTTACAAGGTACATGCTGTGTATCCAAATATTTGAATACAACTATTCATCCTTTATCAGCATCAATATTATCTTGATATTTATTTTCAACCTTCACTTGGCACCTCTTTTTTATTTTTTGTTTTAAATATGGGGGAACTGATAAAAAAGATTAGCTTCTTCTAGATGTGTTGTTGTTAACTTCATTAATGCAAGTCATAAAAATCTTTAGCTTTTTGCCAGTAAGTTAATTTTTTAATTAATTCAGAAGCATTTATGGAAGTAGAATTGTTTTTCTTTGAGCGATGTTGCAGAAAATTTAAGCTTTGTTTGCAAAAAGTTGATCATTTTTGTCTAAAATTTTTCTTTATCCCTGTTTTTAAATCTTGTAATTAGAAAAATCAACTCTTCTCCCATTTCACAAACCAAGATATTATTGTCTTCTATTTTGTGGTTATTGTGAAAAGCATTTTCTAGCCAAAACCACGAAATATAGCCACAGCAGGATTATTGAGCTATTCAAATTTCCCCTTGTGAGGGGGAAAATATAATTTATGTCAACAAGTTTATTGATTTAGATTAGAATGAAGCTGCAGATGTAACCAACCCTTCTAGTATTTTTCAAGCTGTAGGGTGACCTGGTTTGTAGTGATTATCAGAGCTGTGGAGTTTGGGGAAGAGGTACCTTGGTTGCACTTCCTGGCAGGTGGTGGGAGAGACCCAGAGGACCAGCTCTCACCTCTGTGTGCCCTGCACATGGCATTGGGTGGGATACTTGCAGAAGAAAAACAATGGAGGCCTAACAAATTATCCCATATGTTTGTAAAGGAGGGAAAAAAATTAAATCAACAAAAGCACAGAAATTTCACTGGTTTATACTTCCCAGCCCTGCAGACTCATGCTGCTCAGGAAAACCAGCGAGAGCTGCACAAGAGGAGCTGTTCATGAAACAGAATGAACAAGCTTTGATACCAGCAGCCACTGCCACACTGCTTTACTGATCTTGTCAGGGAACGTTTCTTTGTCCCAGTGTCAAAGCAAAAATAAGTTAACCCATCTGTGAAGTCCCCCAGAAGGTCAGTGGGCTCTCAGAAGTATTTTTTGAAGAGAAACGAGAGTGGAGCAGAACATGGTGGTGACTGAAGAGTGAGCTGGTGCGTGGCAGGGATCCCATCACGATGACTGATGCCAGGGCAGTCAGTACAGCTCAGCCTTGACTGAGTGTCCATGACACCAGTCCATGTCTCACAAAATCACAGAGTGCATCCAAGTTGGAAGAGACCTCAGCAGATCATCTGATCCCAGCGCCCTGCTCGCAGCGTGCTTCAGGGCAGGCCTCCTGTAGGCGTGTGCCTGCAGTGAAAGTAGCTTGCCTGCTGAGATCCTGAGGGATACCTCCTCCTGTCATTTATTACAGATGAGTTTCAAAATTATTATTCCCCTGCCTATAGGTGTCTTGGAGGTGGGAACAGGTGTGGCACTGTGCTAGGGAGTGGACTGAAATATAATTGCTGTTACAATTGAGTCAGAAGTAATTTCCAGTTGACAGCAAAACTAGTTGCACCATCTCCCAGTTGACACATTTGTGATGATCTCAGATTTTGCATGGTGTTGGTGGCTGGATTTCCCAAAGGATGTGAATGACAAAATTACAACCCAGTACACTGATTTATGATCTTAGGCAGGGCAGGCAAACCAGCACACCTCTTATAGTATTTTTTTCCTTAAAAAAGTTTATTTTATAATTACCTCTGGACTGAGAGTCTGAGTTTTTGTGAGACAAGCCACATAAATCTATGTTTCTGGTTCAAATGCTGACAGATGCACAGAAATTCAGGCTGCAGGTGGTTGGCTGGGCATGCAGCAGGAAAACCTGTCTATAGCATCCCCTAGTCACGGAGGAGCACTGTCTTCAGCACTATACTGACCAAGTCCAGAGCTGAAAAGTCCAAGTCCAATGCTGTTGGACTGAACAGAGAAGTTATCCTTGTTATCCCAACAATTCTGACAAAATAATCCATATCAAGATCCTACTTTTCAAGATTTTATTATTTCTCCATATGCCTGCTGTGCTTGTGTTGGTTTTTCCTGATCTATGGAAAAATGTGTTGAGATTGTCATCTTAAAAGGCAGAAAAAATGTATGTTAAATAGTTATGTTTTTCTTTTTCATTTCCCCCCAGATTTCTGTGGCCTATCTTCTGCATTCTCACAGTTTAAATCTGAAAAGTTAAAAACTCCAAACATACTTCTCTCCCAGGGGTATAACTGATGCAAAAATATCTAAATGTCAGTAGAAGCAACATCTAGGAGAGAAGTGAGTTTCATAAACCAAACCACCCCAAACTTCTTACGTAGCATGCAAAATTAGTATGCTTAGGTCTGCATTTTCAGTTTTGTACTGTCTTTCATCACCCTTCTGGGTGATGAAGGATGATATTTGTTGTGTGCTAGGAGCTAGCATTTTGAGATCAGTCCATGTAAATATTTCCCATAAAGAGAGCTAAGTTCTAGCGAGATATTTTCTTTTATGCTTAAAGTAGAATGATAAAGTTTCTGAACAGAGCAAACTAATACCAACTGGTAAGGTAACTGAAAAAGCAGTGAGAAGTATCCTAAATATGATTCTACCTCTATGCCAGTTATGTCTTGTTGAGTGTCAAAAGGCTCTCTGTACACAAGCTTACCCTTAAATCAGAAGAATTTGACCTTGAGACCTGCTTGATTTACTCCTTGCTGAGAGTTTTATTCTCCTGCCACACTTGGCTGCATCTAGAACCATTTGTTTCTTGAGCAAGTTCACTTACCCTCCAGGGTATACCAGCTGCTGATTTTTTTTTCTTTAAGGGAAGCAAGAGGAAACAATCCTGACTCTGTTCAGCCCAAACACAGCTTTTACAATAAAATTAATTATATTGTGACTGCTGAGTTTATGTTTCATGATATCCAAGTAATTTCCCCAAAATATTGCTATTCTATTTAAGTCTAAAGGTACCAAAACAAAAGTTAAGCAATTAAAATTTCATTAAATTACCACATTAGGGTTTATCTGTGTTGTACTGAAATGTGATAATAAACTGACAAGCACACAACCAGGAGACCAAATAAGGTCCATTTCTTCAAAACCTGCAAAGAACTGCAGAATTAAGAGCAGATGAAACAAAGCAAAACCTTCATTACAACACTCCCAGTCTGAATACAAGCATAAAACCCAATCAACCTGCTTTTTAATTCTATAGATTTTGATACGATGCCAAGATAATTTCCAGCTCATTTTTTCTAACATTAAAATAAAATTGCTCAGCAAGCTTCTTCATGGTCAACAGGAACACCTCTCATCTGCATTATGAAATGGACAATTTAAAATATTTATCTTAAAGCCACAATGCAAGACAAATGTCAGACTGTATAAAACTCATCAAAATAACAGGAAAGCTGACTACAAAAAAAAGGGATCATCTCATCAAACAGGACAGCTGGCCATCTTCCTCTAACATTTGAATTGCAGATGTTCTTTCCATCTTCAGTATTATCCTGTAGAGGCCAAGAACACCTTTTCTTCATCTTTGGAGCTGGGATGGCTTTGTCCAAGTTTTAGAGGATAAATATTTCTTGATATCACCTTTAGGCACTGCTTCAGGACATAGTGTGCTTGTGTGGAGACAGAGGGTGTGTGATTCTACAAGAAAGACCAAGTGTAAGCTCTCAAAATGAAGGCATCTCCTCCAGCTTGGAAGCCACCATTCCAAGCTGAGATGAAATATCTAACATTCTCCTGGCCACAGGGACTCTCCTTGGTACTATCAGATAATGTCTCGGTAAGACATCAACCTGGTTCTGTTTCTAGGGTCAGACCAGGATGTCTGGGGTTTTGTGTTCATCCAGATTCCTTGTCACTGAAAGACATGAAAGATCCACCTTCACAGGGAGGCTGTATGGTGCCTTTGTGCCTAAACACTCAAGTATTTCTGGAGTTTGAGAGGAGCTGTCGTTTAGTTACTCTGAATCCTGACATAAAATAACCTCTGCAGGTAGATGGGTTCAAGTTGGAGTTACAGACAAAAACAGGGAGTAAATCCCAACCCCAATCTCCAGCACAAATGAGCTCAATGTCAGCCAGTTGTCATTGAGTGCTGGAGCTGCCTGAAGAGTTTTTTGACAAAAAACTCCTAACTTCTTCTCTAACTTCCCCATGGAACAATTTAACTCTCAAAAGTGCCCAAGTCTTAGGGACTATCAGGATGCAGCATTGGTGGACAAGCAGTGGAGTGGGACAGGGACCTCCTGCAGTGGCCCCATCCCACCAGAGGTGCTGGGAATGGTGACCAGGGCAGGTGAGTCAGGGTCTGACAAGGCTGGCAGGAACATTGCTCAGGCCAGGACCATGAGAGGTCTGAACTGAGGAGGCTCCTGGGCAAAGAGGATGAGGGTATGTGAGAGGAGGACTGGTGATGCTGCTCAGGGCCATCAAGAAAAAATTAGTGCACTTAGGGCTCTGACATTGGTTCAGAAATACTCATTAGAGTCAACGAGAAACCAAATGTCCTTTCACCTCCAAAGAGTAATACTGGTAGGACAGGGAATAGTGAAGAAGAAAGACTGAAAGTTTTTGCCACAAATGCAAATTAAAATATGTTCAAAGTGAAACATGTGCATTAATAAAACATATCCTACAGAGATAATTAAGCATATGAAATTATCTGTACAAGAATACAACTAACTTTTTCATTTTCATGTAAAATGAAGTAAAATAAAGTCCTTTCAGATCAGAATGTAAATCAAAGCCTAAATAAAATCATGCAATTGTAGGCCATCTGCCTTCAGAGAATGTTTTTGACTGTGGTAAGCTATTTAATGATGTTGCCCACACTAACAATGCTTATGAATTAGAGAAGTCATGTGCCTTGCAACAATTTGCTCTTATGTGTTTTTTCCTAAATACCTTTATTGTTGCTGTTACACCCTGCCACTGGATTTTATCCAAAGTAGGGTGTAATTAAAGCTGGCTGAGAGCTCAGTTGTCAGAGCAGAATGTTGAGCTTGGTCAGATGAATGCTGTTTCATGCTTTGCCAATGATCATTGACTGATACTTAAGCAAAAGGCAATATTTAAAATAATATAATGTACCTGGTCATGTTTTGCAATATCTTCCATAGCTTATAAATCCTTGTTTGAAGCCAATGTGATTTACTTTATCCTCTGTCACATGAATTTTGATTATCCAGCTTATTATGTGTAACTGCAAACATTGCTCATAAGATTATCCTTCTTAAACTCAGCTGTAGCTGTAACATGAAGGCTTGAGCTTCTCCAGCAGTGGATTGTGGAAATTCTACCTAAAAATCATAAGTTATATCCACTTTAAATACACTCACTTGTTATTAAATACATAGCATAGCATACATGATTGCAAGGTGAACTGAATAAGAGATTTTGAGTTTTCATTTCAGGACACAATATGAAAGAAGATGCACATGGCAGCAGCTGAAGTGAACGCTAGGCTTAGGGACCCAACTTCCTGGGAAAAAGACAAATATCAGCTCTACATAGCAGGGTTTCTGAACTTCTAGATAATAGGTAGGATGAAATTCTTCAGACTTATCTCAAATCATCCTAGGATAGTTGTGTTTGTGCCTACAGAAATTGCATTATTGGGTTTTACTAAAGGGTGGATTCAGTCATCACATTATTACCAAAAGCAAAATAAAACAAAATGAAAGGTCCAGGAAAACCCATCTCTGAAAGGATTCTGGCTCCAACATCATCTTGCAAATGCTAGTCAAATCCTTCTGTTGATAATTACTTGCTTGGTTGCAGTAGAGGTGAGCAAAATGTCCCTTACACATATTCATTGTAAATGATGTGAAATATGCTTGTTTCTTATTTTTTCATTGCAAAAGAAATAATTTCTGTAGTTTTGCTGAGAGTCACAAAAAACTTTTGAGTGAAAATGGGTCTGTCAAAAGGAGAAGAATTGGTATTTATAACAAAAGCATTGAAAAAATGTTAGTATTTGCCATTCTCATGTGAGAGACTGTAAAACTCACCAGAGCTATTTCTTGTGTTCTCTGATCTTCAAGATGACTCTCAGGAGTTATAAATATAGGTGGAAAAATGAAATGAGACTCTAAATGATAAGTTATCACATTTCACCTTGCTTTATTCCTACAATTTATGGCTAAAATGGTAAGAGAGTAGAATTAACTCATTAAAGGGTAGAGATAATGCCTTAAAGAACTTGAAAAAACTCATTACTTTCATGTAAGATAGAGAGGGTCTGATTTGCATTTATGCAAATCCTCTGGAAGGGATGCAATTATACTAGCATAACTTAATATGAAGATGAATCAAACTTGATGTCTTTCTTTATAGCTTCAGGGCAAAAAGCTGAGTTTCACAAAGACCTTTAAGGTAAAACTTAGGGTTTCTTGTTGATGGTCTATTCCAATGTTTTTGCCTCAGGAAAATATTTTAAATCATCTGCATTTTATTCCTTTTTGAAAAGTAAATCTGGGGATTAACTGAGAGTTACTTTCAGATTCTGTGCATATTGGTCACATATACTCTGTAACTCATCCTGCTGTTCAGAAAAGCCCAGGTTTTTTTGCTTACTGGAGATATTATATGATGTTCTTAATAACAGCCAGTTCTCTGGAGAACTTCAGGGATGGGCCAGAATTTAAAGAGCTGTCACTCCTTGTAACAACTTTTTACAGTCAGCAAGGAAGTGGTTATCTGGAGCTATATTATTTTATGAATTTCAGATCGGATCTGTAAAACCCCATTTCTCAGAACAGCTATGTTATCACTGTATGTCAGAAGCAAACATTTCAAAAGGTACATTGGGCATACTCTATTCTACAAATAGGGGCCAGGGAAAGGATACATTCTCTACAAAAGGTCTGACCTGAAGAGATGATGATGTGTAACTGGTTGATTCCTGTTAGAGATTTTATACATACAAACATATATGAATATATATACAGCTATGTCAGGATCTATCAGCAATTAAATATATCAACATTTATATATATATATGCCTATATTCATATATCAACAGGAAAAATATATGATAAGTGGGAATAGAATCAGCTTTTTTGAGTTAGATATTTTATACAAATCAAAATCCCAATGTTTCATTTATTTTAGGGGCAAAAATAATGGTCCTTAAATAACCTCCAGCATAACAGAAGAACATTCAGAATCCACCTGTGAAGCTCTGAAAACATGATTGCAGCAAGAATCCCTAAAGGCCTCTGTGTATTCTTCAGTGTCATCAGCTTTGTATTAGCTTAGCTCAAGTACCAGAAACAACCTCATTGCCATAATCTGGGATTTCCTTAAGGTGTGTGTTGCTGAAGATACCCTATTTTTACAGCCCATACTCTTGTGTTTATAGCTAGCTCAGCTCTCTCCAGGTGAGGGAAGGCATAGGCAGTTCCATCCTTTTTATATCCTTTTATATGCTTGGTTTAATGCATTAACCCTAGGAAAAGAAAACCTAATGGGTGCCGTGTCACAGCTGCCACAGCACTGCAACAGCATCCTTGAAGTTGCTGCAGAACTGAACTGGAGGTTTCTTGTCTAATTCAGCCCCATTTTTTTTTGGCAGGAAAATTTTAACAGGTAGGTAATCCTGTACATGATTTATACATAATGTCAGAGACGTAATAATGTGTAATGCCAGAGGCATAATAATATGTATAAACATAACGAGAAGAGTACTGTATTTTGTTGCAGTCTGGGAACTAAATGGGGATTAAATTAAGTAACAGCATAAAAATCAACATTAGGAATGTACAAGTCACTTGATCACAAATTACTACATTACCTCTCAGCATAATCTCACACACAAAATGTCAGATTTAATTATGTTACACTAGTTTAAAATTTCTATCATTTTTATATGTCCTCTTGAATTCATTTACCACTCAAATGTAGCAAACATGCTTATGAAATTTTCATAGAGCTTCCTGTACTGCCTTGTACAAGTAAACACTGTGTTTAATTGTTTTGGCTTGTGAAATAAGAAAATGAAATGTGGAAATTGTGGTAGGATAATAAATGCAGTGTCTTGCAGCACCATTTTTACTGACATTGAAGTTTAAAAATTCCCTGGTTTTGATCTGTGACAGATAACACCCAAAATAATTTCTCAGATGAAATTATTGTTTTTAGGCAATTCTCCTCTGGCTTCCATGCTGGCTGTCCATATGTAATAACAGGGGATTAAGGTAACCTAGGAAACCAGTATTAACAGATAGATATAAAGGTCTACTATTTTTAATATTTTCCCATTTCTCCTCTTTTCTCAGAACCGTTGATATGGTACATAAAAAAATTCTTGCTATTCTACCCATATATATATATATAAAGGCATTATAGTACTCAGGCTACTGGGGCAAAAGGTCCTCCTGCAGGTGTGCAGAGGAGATATAAAGTGTGTTGGGGATTCAGAACTCACATCCATATGGCTGCCTCAGGAATGAATAAGGAGGATGTTTTTAGGATAGTTGCAATCATTGAAAGTTCCAGCTACAAATAAAATGCTGAAAGTGGGGAAATGCAGAGAATGGTTTTATTTTGTTTTACTGGAAGACAATAGGCATAGGCTGATTAGTTTGCTCATCACACACTAGTGCATGGGTGACAAAACCTTCCTGTTGATGATAAAGATAAGATTCTGTGGTGCATGAGTTAAAGAGATTACCAAAATATTTGTTCAAATACAGCTTTTCTTTTCTAAATAACTCTGCCAAGTGGCTTCAATCAAAGAAAGAACTTGGAAGTTTGATTGAGGGACCTCTTGCTTTAAGTGAACGTGGCGGGAAGGGAAACAGTTAAATCTAAATGTTCCCTCAGTCCTCACAGAATGAGTTGTTTAAGAAGGGAATAGATAGCTACAAATTTCCTGACTTGTCCTGTCTTAGTGACAGTGTGTGTGCAAAAGAGATGTTTCATGTCCCACAAGGAGACATCTCTGGAGGACATCTCCATTTCATGTGCTGGCCAGCTTACCTGTCCTTCTGCTTACTAATAATAAGTTACATTGCCACCAGGGGCTGACAGCTTACAGCTTGATCTCAAGAGCACATTGACCAATTTCCTTCGCTTAGGCAGAGTTCAACAAAATTTTCAAGCTACCCCAGCACAACTGAGTTTCATGGTCTACTCTAGTATCTCCAGACCCAGAAAAGACACATAAAAATTAAAGGCCCAAATGGAGATCATGGCTCGGTCTCAAGCTGACTGGGGTTTGAAATGTTGCACTCCACAAATTTTGGGTCTTCCTCTTAGCCTGAAACTTGAGAAGGACACCCACCAGCATACTGTTCAGATCCCAGAAAAGATATGAGCTTTCCCTGCATATCACCTGGAAGCTTCAAAACAGCCGGATTCCCAAGGTTTTCAGTTCACCTTAAGAGAATATACCAGACAACATAGGGGGAAAACTGAGTTCATAGAGCAGTACAAAACAAAACTTCAAGTTTTGTTTTGTGGAAGGTCTGGTCACAAGTATCTGCCACTCCATACCTACAGAACTGACCAGTGAGATTTTTTATATGAACAGGAGATAACACCTGCAGAAAGCCACAACACTCACAGTACATCTTTGCAGGAAGAACAAATAACTGGTACTGTTGTTAATTTTGGCAAAGGAGGCCGAAATTCCATTTCTGCTCCTCCAGAAAGCAAATACAGTAGACTCATGCTCAGAAGAGCAGATGAGGGTTTCTCTTTTTTGGTAAGCAAGGCAGCTGAACTAAGCAATGAAGTGCTGTTGGTGTACTTCATTTGACAAGGCAAAAAAAAATCCCAGGGAACATGGGGAACCTTTCAGTACAGTGCCAGAAGACAAGTGGGGGAACAAGCTTCTGAATAACCTTCTCTGACCTCCATCTCAAAAAAAACATCCTCCCACCCAGTAAGAGGAGACTGTGGGAGGAAAGAAAGGTCTGACTCACAGCAGAAACAAAAAAGTAACGCAAAAAGAACAGCCTGCATATGCCTCAATAAAGAGATCTCGTATATCTTTAATTAGCTCATTATAGAAGAGTGTAAAGCACTAAAGGAACCCAATATGGAATTATCAAATCAAATGGTATTAAAAAAGAAAGCAGGGAAGGAAGAAGTTGCTCATGGTACACATTTGCTGTTACTGTGCTGTTCTAAGCAAGAAGGAAAAAGAAGAGGAAACAGAAGGAAAGGTTTTGGACATAATCTGTGGTAATGGAAGTGTCCATAGGAGTGAGGGGGGGATGATACTACTGCCTCCATCGTTTTGTGTGTGTCTGCATTCCTGAGGAAGACTTTTTTTCCCCATATCCATATTCACATTCAGCTCTCCAAATAATCTAATACCCCAGGTTAAAGAAATGTTAAAAATGTAGGTGGTATAACACAATATGTCAAAACGTAGACATCAAGTGTAACATTATCCTGACATTTAAAGATAAATTACATTAATTTCACGCTGTATCTACCTCAGCCTCTCTGATCTGCAATTCTGCAGCAAAAGAAATGAGATGAGCACTTTAGGTACTTTAAGTGGTGTGGCTGCAACTCAACATCAGTGTTTTACTTTCAGATTTTTTCTCACAGAAATGACCTGCTATATATTTTTGGTACATGCACGCTTTGAGCTTCTTTATATTCCCTTGAGTTGCCAAAATAGAGCAAAAAAGGCAAATAGGCTTTAGAGACCAAACAAGCTCAGCAGCTTTTGCAAAAACATTCACAGAATTGTGTAAGGAGCACAAAGCTGCCTTTGAACTTAGTCTGCCCTCAGTGCTAATGGAGTGGAAGTGTGCTACAGCAACCTTCTCTGTGCCCCTTGATACGAGCTGTGCTAGAGAGTAGCTGGCATGACTTGGATCCTTAAATGGCATTTACAGTACTCTCTGCTGCCTTCATTAGCAAGCAGAGTAGCTGAAATAATGAGTAATAGTGTGAAAGTTATCTAAAGGGAAGAAGATGTAAACTCTCAGTCAAAGGCAAGGGAAAGCAGGGCAAAAATTAGAATTCTCCTGCCCTGGCAACACAGCCCTGCTGCAACACTTGAAGATGGATGATCCAATGCTCAGCCATTCCTGTTGGACTCTTTACTAGCTAAGTTACAAAGCTGACATCTTTCTGAAAGGAAACATACAACTTGCCATATTTTGGGTGTGCACTTTAAAATCAATAAACACATGCTGACAAGATTAATCATTCAGAAACTGACTTGGGCCGTCTCCTACATTTCAGCATGCTTAACCATGTCCCTCTGACACATCTCATCTTGCAGAGGGACAACTTCTTGAGAGTGAGCTATGTCTGAGCTAGGTAGTTTCTCATGAACATATGGTCAGCCAGGACAGATGACCCCAACTGACCCAAGGAATATTCCAGACCACATGACATCATGATCATTATAGAAAGTGGGGGAAGAAGAAGGAAGGGGGAGATGTTTGGAGTGATAGAGCTTGTCTTCCCAAGTTACCATTATGTGTAATGACACCCTGCTCTCCTGGGATGGCTGAACACCTGCCCAGCCATGGGAAGCACTGAAGGAATTCCTTGTTTTGCTTTACTTATGTGCACAGCTTTTTTTGCATAGTGTTTAAGAGATGCTGAGTCATGGCTGAGAGTTCCTGTTATTTTCACATCTAGTGACCAGACAGGCCTATCACCCTCCAATTTCCCACATGCAGTCAAAATCATTAACGTTTTTATACAGAATATTATAAATAATTTCCAAAATTCCTGCAGCTATAGAACTTAATGAATATATGCATTTATCTATAGATTTCAGTGCCAATGGCAAGGACCTAGGTTTCCTGCAGCCCAAAGTGTGGGCAGTGAGGCAGCCCCATTTTCAGACCCCACTGAATGAATGGGGGCACAGCTCCATACCTACATCTGAATGATGTTGCATCCTCTCCGTTTGCTGCCTATGTAGAGTCAGCTTGAAATTTTCTACACATTTCTTTTGGGAAGAAACTTGTTATATCTCAGTGGCTCTTACTCATATTCTTGGCTTATTCTTTCTTCTGTCAAACATTCTCACAGACCACAGGGTAGAATGAACCTGTAGAAAGGTGTCTTGCTCACCTCTCACCTGGTAAAGGCTCTAAGGCAATATATCATTTACCTTAAAAAAAAACAAGCCAGAATCCAAAACCCAAACCTACTGAGAGAGAAAATAGCACAACAGTTATTCTAGAAAAAGGGAAAATTTCCAGATGCTTTTACACTTTCAGAAGAAAAAGGAAAGAATGTAATTTGGTACATCAACTTCTAGAAGTCCTCTCTCTCTCAAACTGGTGAAATGCTAGGAGTTTGTAATGTCTTTTGAAACCATGACAGAGTTATCCTATTTAATGGCCTGTGAGATTCAGAAGAGCAATATGGAAAATGTGAGACAAATATGAAGGGCTTGATTCCTCCCCCCTGGTACAGCAGTAGAGCTTTACATCCACATGTTTAAAATCAGCTTCTGATTGCATCTGGCCTCGAAACATGGGAGGCAGAACAGGAAAATCTCCTTTGGCTGTGCATACTAGCACAAAAGGTGATTGCTTCTTATTCAGGAATTGCTGCAAGTGGCTACCTTATTCTGTTATGTACGAAATCCAGTGTTGGGTTTTAATTTACACTGCCAACACAGAGCAATGCCACCACAGCTAAAATGTAAGAACAGTCTTTGTGAAGAACACAAAACCAACCATCCAAATGAACAGTGCTCACACAACACATTACCCCTAAAAACCACTGGAACTGTACTGATTTTCTCCACAGCCTTTTTCAGAGATGCTGGCTAGATTTTTTAATCTTGTTGTCCATTTCTGGCACCACTGAGTTTTACAGAGTTACATGTTTTCAAAAAAATAGTTTTAAAATGACTCATAAAACTAGTTTGGAGGCATAATAGATTTATTCATATGCATGCATGTTCTATTTTTTCCCAACCCTATTGACCCAAAGAACTCAAAAACATCACGCTTTTCCTACATGACCAACATCCCATAATATCTATTATAGTAGAAGAAATATTAAAAGAGAGAGGGAAAAGGAATGATCAAAAAGAGAAGGGAAGCAGGACATATTCAGACAAGTAACACGAATAAAATACTTAAAGTAAATAAAGGGGAATGAGATGAACAGTAGAGAGAGCAGAACAAATTATGTACTGACATAAGCTAAACAAAGGAGTTAAAAATCTTCTAAGGGAACACAGATGACAAAAAAATCAAAAGAAAAAGGAAAGAATTAAGTTAAGAATATCCCAGAAGAGAAGGAGAAATCCATGTACATCCTCATGTATTTGTAACACAAGCACTATTTTTCCATTTACTTGTGTGGGAATCAGATAAGAGTCTTCATGAAAAGCAGAAAAATAGAAAGCTTTCTTGAAGATGAAGGAATGACAAGAAAATGTTCCTAGAGAAAAATAATAAGAATTAATTCAACATTTTGAAGATGAAGTGTAGTCCAAATATCATGCACATTTTTATTGGGAATTGTAAAACTCAAGATATTGGATAACAGAATTTATCACTCTCTTTTAACAACTTACCCTGGTTTCTGGTTCTGTTATGGAAAAGGGTCTCTGTAAAATCAAAGAATGACAGCTTACAGTTCTGCCTCTTGTAAATATTTGGCCTTTTGTCTCTTCTTTCCTCCCCTCATCCCCAATAAAATGAACCTCAGATGTCTCACGGTATGCAATTCCCCTGGCACCTTGAGCAACAGGATATGCAACATTTTCATGCTCCTAAAATGTGCTCAGAGGGCACAGGAGAAAAGTCTGCCTCTCTCCTTCTCTGTAACAAATCTGGTCAGAAGCTCAGTCCCTGCCATGCCTGTGGGGCTGAGAGTACTTTAGTGCTGACTCTCGTGCAGAGCAGTGTGGCATGGAAACGGGATGAGGGAAAGGCATTTTCTTCCTCTTGGAGCCTGTGCCATTGTGTGGGTGCTCCAGGAGTCCAAACAGAAGGTTCAGAACACACCCCAGCATGACCCTCCCACTTACGGATGTATTTTTGTATGTATATTTGTTTATTTATCTTCTATATTCATTATGTGTATGTTTTTATATGTATATCAAACTCCTGTCTTCCTCTTCCCATTGACTTTACCTTTCCATAATCATAGTTTCCTCTTTTTTTCCTCTTGTAACTGGTTTATTTATCTCATAAAGGGTGAGAGATCACCAAAATAATGGAAGACATAGAGAATTAACCAGACCTGGGAAAATATGACATCAATAATTTTAGAAGTCCTGCAGGATTCTGTGCAGGATGCACAGAAGGCAGCAGAGCCTGAGTTGCAGAAGGAGGCAGAAAAAACAAAGATGAGTTTGGATCACTCTCCTTTGATGAGAGGAATGAGTATGAGCTGGGTTTAATGACAACACTATTAAGTGAAATGTTTCTGCTGCAGCAAAGAAGCAAAATGTGGTGGGAACACATGTTTTGCTGGTAGGGACAGAGAAGAATGACTGGATTTCTCAGACATATTAGAAATAGCAGCAGGATTTAATGAAAATACTGAGGGGAAAAGAAATGAAGGGAGAAACTAAACAAAAACACCAAGTTTGTGACACTGATGACTACAGGAGATGAGAGAGTTGCCAGTGGTGACAAACAAAGCAGAGGATTTATGTGAAAAATGTGTTAGTTAGCCTCCAGGAAAATTTGAAGCATCAGCAAAATCTGGGAAAGGAGATCTGTATTGGATGATTCATTTTGCAGGGTATCTTCTAAATGTTGTGGTAGCTAACTTGAAGTCCACAGTTTCAAAATATTTTGGACACTCTACAGACCTTGCATTATTCCCTTAGTAACCAACAAAACTGTAAATTGAGTTGTTTTGGTTTTATCTGGGTGAGTTCCTGGTGGCTGAATAAATTGATGAAAGGAAAACAAAATCACATAAGCTTGAACCTGAGAAAGCTCAGTCTTGTCCTGAAAATAACCACTAAAATAATCCTGTTTCCAGTACATTTTAATCTAATGTAGGTATCCCTCCTTAGTGACTCAGTCAGTGTCTTAAATGCTCCTTGCTGGCTTCCAGATGCCATTATTCCTGTATGAATCCCTGCCTTGTGACAGGAGAGGAAATCAGTTGTATGGGATGTCTCAACATGGCATTTCCTTCTATTCAAGATGCATTTATGAGAGGGATTTGTGCTATGTTTGAGTAACTAGACCTCATGTAATGAAAATACATTGGATGTGATTGGTGCTTTGGGCTCTGGCTCCTCCAATAATTTGCAGTTTTGGAGAGGTTTGAAAGCAGTGTGAAATATTGTAATCCTTCCTGGGGAAGAGTTCTCTAGAGCAGAAAGTGTGGAAACACCAGCTCTGTGAAATCAGAAGTTTTAATGACTCTTGCCTCAGTTTGCCATTCGATAAAAAGGAATTCTAATTTACCTGCATTTTAGAGCTACTGTGAGAGGTAACCTAATTAAGGTTTTCCAATTGTTCTCCTTTATAATTTTTAAACAGTGTTATTTAGCTAAGATGAGAACACTCATGAACAAATGTAACCATGAGCTTGAATTCATAATTGTAAGGCATCTTTTGTTTAATAAATTCACACAGAGACCATTTGCAGAACCTTCGCTGATTTCAAGCACCTTAGTGAAGGTTCCAGACCAAATATTTGACTCCATCTAAGTAAAAACCCTTTTTCTCTAAATGTTGACTTACTATTTACAGAATAACAAGAGTAATAGTAATAGTACTGACAGCAATAATAGTAGCAATAAATAATGTCATTATAATAATGATTAACTCTGGTTTTGGTGACTGAGAATCTTCTCATTGATTTCAATGGATGCTAGATATAAGATCCACTCATCTAGATTTAACATCCTTGACTGGAACTTCATATAAAACTTCGTGTGGAACTGTTGATGTCACTGTAGCAGCAGGAATTCACAAAATATACCTTCCAAAGTTGAATGACCTCCAAAGATAGTAAAAGCCATTGAGTTAATTGAGATATTAGTGTTATGGTATATTGCAGTTTTTCCCAAGTTGTTTCCTGATAACTCAGTGTTCCACAGTTGATAATTACCAATTTCTCTTTTTGTCTCTCAGGAGCTGATGACCTTATCATCTCTTTCTAACATCCCTTTCTTCCTGACTGGTGACATCCATATTTTGCTTTTAGATTGTCTAATTGACTAACATAATTAAATTAAACACATAGCAGGTATTTCCAGTCTAGAACTGCTTTGAAATTGCTAGTTCAGAATTAAAAAATATTTATTATCTTAATCTGATTTTTTTTTTAGAAATAAAGACTATGGTGGCTCAAAACAAGTTGTCACCTTTCTAAAAATAACCAAAATCTCCCTAATTGAAATAATTTTCACCCTTATTGTATAGAACAAGAATAAAAAAGAGAAGACATATATATGACATATATATATATATATATCTCCATATTTCAAAATTAGTTCTGAGATATTCTGATATGTTTTCAATAGTCCCAGTTGAAGTCTGAGCACTGTTATTTCAGAGAAAAATGGGAAGGCCCTGTTCTGTAAATAGTCACACTTTATATAATGCCAAAAAAAAAAAAAAAGCAGCAAATGGAAATGCCTGAAGGTGATCATTCAAGGCATCAATCTTCTGCTGAAACCTTAAAAACTCTGTAACTGGAGTTCGGGTTTTTTCTATGTCCTAGTACAGTTGTAGAAAGAAAACACTTAGAGGATATATCTAACACAAAAATGTAATCATACCAAATTTAAATCAAAATTCTGATACCTACATGTATAAATGTAGGTATCATTTTATTATGCTCTGTTATGGTACTCACTGTGACCTGAAACAAACATTTTCAAAACAGTCTTCTCTGGCTCAAGGACAGGAGGGAAGGTAGGGAAATGCAAAGAAAAACCATATTTTTAACAAGAAACTATTTTTTGCTTGTTTGGTTGTTAGTCTATTTTCTACATAGCTTTATTTTTAGGGGTTTTTTTTGTGCTACTATTGTATATCAAAATCCAAGTAAATGATCTGGTTTTCAAGATGTGGCATTTACGATATTGGTAGTCCTGGTTTTCAGGAAATATTATTTCTCTGCTGTTCCTTGAGGAAGTTAAAGAGCAGGATAATGAGAAGGTACAGTTACATTTTCTCACACCAGAGATCACCCCTGAAGCTCTGGAAAGTGTCTGTCTTGAAGAAAATCTCTGGGAGCAGCATTGTCCCCAGGGGAGGAATTGCCCAGACCTTGTTTATGCCCTGGGCTTGGTGGCAGTTCATGGCAGCTTGGCAGCGTTGCCATCCTGGCAGTTCCTGGTGTCAGCAGATCTCTCATGACTGAAATGCAGCCCTTTGATTACTCTCATTATATCTATTATCCCAGATCCAGCCAGCTCAACACAGGAATAGAAAAAAAATGATGTTAATTACTCCCTAGTTATAACTGTTGTGGGGTAACAAATTCTTTCATATAAGAAGTCATATGAGGAAAACTGGTGAAAGTTTGATAATAAAAAGTGCTGACTTCCTTAGCAAATAAATTGTGCTTCATTCAGCTTTAAAAGAGCAAAATTAACAAGAGCAGACTCTCCCATGTGTGTCTGCATGCCAACTTAATTTGCCTATTTTTCTGGGGAACTGAATATCCACTAACCCTGTTTCTGAACTATGTTTTATTTTGGGACAGACTATAGATCACAAACATCATTAATAATTTTTCCAGTGTACCATGCGTGACAAGCAAGGGCTCAATATGATAAAAGGCAATTCAGATACTGGTAAGTCCACCTATATCAGCTAGGTAATCATTCCCTTCTCCATTTTAAATTCATTTACATTGATATAAGAAATGGTAATGCAGAGATATGGGTGTGTGACAAACATGTTACAGTCTATGAAACTACAGACAAGCAATTAATCTATACTAACTGCCCTGGGCAGACTCCTCTCACACAGCGTACCGTGGGGTAGAAAATGTTGTTTTTGCTCAAAGGCAAGCAATTTAACATGAATTTGCATTTTCCAATGAATAACTGTGCAAGTGACCTGGCTCTGTAAATTCACTCTAGTTTTGTGGTAGGTTGTTCACCATTTCATATACTAAAGCCTGACTACAAATGAACCTCCACATCTTCATCTCCCTTAGCAATGCAAGCCGATTATACTGGGAAAGTTTGTATGCTACAGTGGGAAAGTTGCACCAGCAGGAAGCACTGGTATAACTGCCTGGGATGTGGCATTATATTACCAGCCCCTTTCATGTTGCAATCAATGCAAGCTAATGTAAAAATTGTGCATAGATTGGATCTAATATATATGCTAATGCACAATAGAAAACTGCCACTCCTCTGCTTAAAATGATAGAGTGCTATGCAGAGCAGATCACCTCTTCAAGCAAAACCACCACCATTTGGCTTTTGAGTGCCCCCATGATTGCTAGAATAAAAATGGATTAAAGTTAATTTGCACCCTGTCACCTTGATAGAATCAACTGCTTGTGTTTTGCGTGTACCAAATTTTTTTTGCAGATTAAATACAGACTAATTTCCTAAAAATTGATGCACACTCTATGACAGTAAATGAACAAACAGCTAATAAGCCAGTCATTTTTCCTCACTGAAAAGCAAAAAAATGTAAAATAAATAATTTTCTTTATTATTTGAAGGGGGACTAATGAACTAGTTCCTTTCACATTATTTGAAAGAGAAACAAACAGTTTCACTTTACATTCTACAAGTACCAGCAATTTAGTGGTAGACATAGTCCTGATTTCAGCCCTGGTGTTTTGCCAGTCTAGCACAATGCTCTCAAATGGGGAATGATAATGTTTTTGGGCACCACAAAAAATGCAAAAGCTGCAAAATGTAAAAAAACCATTCTACATTTTCCTAGTGCCTACTATAGCAAGAAGAGGAGAAGTTGCTGCCAATACTAGCTACAAATATTTATTACATAAAGATATGCCAAAGGTATCATGAAATGCCTTGGAGTGCTGCTCTGGGTGTAGTTGCCGCAGGGAAGAGGCATGAGCACTTACACCCACGCTGAATAACTGTAGAGAGCTCTGTTTCCTGCCCCAGCTGGAGCTGATCTCCAGCCTCCCACAGATAGCTGAGAAGGGACTGCTCCTATGAGAAGTCTGAGATGCTTTACTACAAGAAGCCAGGCAAATGGAGTAAAAGTCAATGGCAGTGGCAAGTACTCAGCACCTTTGGCAATCAGGCCAGAAGATATTCTCTTAATCTTCCCACAAGTGGATTGAATGGGAAAGAGACCATGAATAGTTCAAAGCTTTAGAAGGAATGAGTGCCCTTTGTCACTTTTTCAGGTCTGTGCTCTCTCTCACCTTGCATCTTTTTGACATCTTTTCTAACTACAACAGTAAAAGAAACAGCCTGCCCCAAAGCTGGTCTCTCTAGTTTAATTAAAAGCTTTATTTCAGCTTTGTATAGACCGTGTGTGCTAAATGACAGCAATTTCAGCAAAGAAGAATAATGTCTGCCCTCACACCAGTCATCTCCAGGTCAACTGCAGAGGTATGGTCTCCAGTGGAGGAACAAAGACAATTGAAATAACTTTCCAGCTCCAGCCACTTGCATCTCCTGTTTCAACATCATATTTCTCTTCTTCTTTTTCCCTTCTTGTAGAGCTTAAAATCTTTTGCTCCACACTTCTTTTGACACCAACTCCCCCACCAGCAGGATCAGTGAGAGTACTGGAACAGTTAAAGTTGGAAGACTCATGGGTTGAGATAAAGACAGTTTAATTGGAAAAGCAAAAGCCATGCACACAAGCAAAAGAAAACAAAGAATTAATTCAGTGCTTCCCATGGGCAGGCAGATGTTCAGCCATCTCCAGGAAAACCAGGATCCATCATGAGTAATGGTGACTTGGGAAGACAAAAACCATCACTCCAAAACTCATTCCCTTCCTCCCTCTTCCCCCCACTTTATACACTGAACCATGGTGTCAGACGGTGTGGAATATCCCTGTGGTCAGTTTGGGTCACCTGTCCCAGCTGTGGCCCCTCCCAGGCACACCAGTCTCCTCACCCATGAGGCAGCACGAGAAGCAGAAAAAGCCTTGGCTCTGTGCAAGCCCTGCTCAGCAATAACAAAAATATCCCAATATTATCATCATTTGTGTTCAGCACAAATCTAAAGCCTAGCCCTGTATTAGTCACTGTGAAGAAAATTAATTCTACCTCAGCCAAAACAAGCACATCTGCAGACGTGAGTCTTGTTCTTCTGTATTTCTGAAAGTTTAAAAATAAATTTACCAAAGGGGAAAAAAAAACCCAAACCAAAACCAAACCAACCAACCAAACAAAACTCAACCAAAAAAACAAAAACAAAAACCAAAGAAACTCAAATCTATACACACACACACACACATAAATATATGTACATTTTAATTGTCTTCACATCCTAAATCCTGATCAATCCTAACAGAATCTAAGTGGCATGAGACAATACTCCACACAGGGTATATGTGTTAAGAATATCTGCAATATTTGCAATGATCACCTAACAAAAGACAATGACAATTCCCCATTTGAACCTTCAATCCTTTGCTCCACTGCAGCTCCATTTTTTCCTGAGCCAATGCAAAGTTCTCATTTTGCCATTCCTAAAGCTGGATGCCAAGTATCATGGAATATCTTTCTGCTCAATTTGATATTTTCTCACTTATAAACATCCAAGATTCATAGCTTTGAATGGTAAGCTCACTATTCAATCATAGCTTCTTTTTTGTCCCAAATCTGTCTACTTAGTTTTAAAAGTGAGTGTTTGGCCTCAATAGCACAGATTAGTTTGAAGGGCATTTATCTTTGGATTGATCTTCTGATATACAAAAAAAAAACACTATTGAAAACATTCTTTTGCAATACACAGTAGATTTTATGACAGGTACAAATGGATTAAAAATGGGCATTTTTGATGGACTAAAAATCAATGATATGTTAGTTATGCAGTCTTTCTGTTTTTTAATCCATTCAAAAAGCATCTAGACGTGGTTCTGAGCAGAGAGGTTGGAGCAGATGGCCTCCAGAAGTTCCTTTCAACATCAACCATCCTGTTCTGTGCCTTTCCCCTAACAACACTGGGGAAACAAGACACTTGATCATATAGATTCAAGAACTAAATGCTGCTTCCAGACTTAGCTGTATTAAAAAAGGCATGGATGGAGGACACCAAGATTCAAACTCCTAGTTTGAATGACAGAATTAATTCAGAATATCAAACCTTCCTCTCTTACCACAAAGTACTGCCATAGAAGTGTCTACTGATGAATGGTGGAGGGGAATTCCAGGAGATCAAACACCAAATTAGAAATATTTTCCAACATTTTGTAACCAGCTTGATTTTGACATATCAGTCTTTTCTGTTTAAAGATTTATACAACATTTTCTGATTACTAGATAGTTGGGACTTAGGGAGGAATCATCTTAGGAGATTGTAATGAAGACCATTAGTATTAATTACTATCCTAGAAATTAAATGCATACAATTGCAGCTCAGAACTAAGACAAACAGGACATTTCCTAGCATCACTTTGTATTTATTTAAGACACCAAACAGGTTAATTTTGGAAGATATTTGAAGAGATGTTCTTTCTAATAACAAATTCTATGGTAATCAAGAACAAAGAAAAAGATTATCTGACAAAAAGCCAGATTTTAGGGCAACTGCAAAATCCCTAAACACAGGGGTAGACACACATTACAATCTTAAACAATTAGTAGCAATTGTTACAATGATCTTGGAGCATCCTTTTCTGATTTCAGATTTCACTACTGAATTTCCTGGGGAAAAAAAGCTCCAAACAAACAGCAAATAAAGACTGAAGAATCTCAACCACTTGCTGCCAAAGCAGGAGAGCCACAAAGGTGAAATAATGAGCTGCATCTTAGCAGAGTCTTTTTCAATGCAACTGCTATGGCTGAAAGCCCTAAGTGCCACACATCAGCAATCCTATCCATTTAGACCTGCTGGCAACAGCTGAAAAAGCCATGGTGAATACCTGAAGCAAGAACAGAGTCTTTGATGAGCTGGTTCATCCAGGTCTTACCCTGAATCATAATTTTTTCCAACTGGTTGTTTCAGAAGTCCTGCTGACCACTGAGACAGAGCTGGTACAGACAGTGGGATATGGTTGTGTCCACATGTGCAGCTCCTTGCAGAGCACAAGGGCTGTAATGTAAGACTTTGCTTTCACTAAAAAACAAGTTATTAATAGCTGCAGGTGCATTTGAAAAGCAGATATGTTTTTCTTAGGTAACAGAGTAAAGAGCAAAGCTGTGTTAAAATATATTTGTGGCCGAGATTGTACCTCAACAAGTTTTGTCCCAGATGTGTGGGTGTGTTTCAGAGAAGTCAGGAAACCAGAACCTGACACCACAGCTTGTCCTGTGTCCCAGTCACCAGCCTGTCCTCAGCCCTGTTTCTGCTGCAGCCCTGTTGTCAGGTCCCCATTTTGCCACTCCAGCTGTAATAATCTGTTTCACTTCTACATCCAAGACAGTTTTAATTTTTCAGTTTCAACATCTCTAGGTGAGCATATCCCTATTTCCTTTCCTACACATCTTTTGTCTGTCCATAGCAGTTTTCATCCAGGGATTGGAAAGCATTTCTCCCATGTGCAGGTCTCCTCAGTGCTACCAAAGTGCAACTCTGAGAGCCTTTCACTTCCCACTAGCTTTTTCTCCTAAATGTTAATAACATTTATATGTTGTCCCAGAACAAGGCACATATTCTGTAAGATGGATTGAGGATGAGGAAACTACCAAAGTCCTCTCTCGTCAGTCCCTGCTCTGCACTGCTGACATATTCAGATGGTCACAGTGGCAAGTTCATTCTCTCCCTCCATGTGACACACTTGGACCCAATATTCCTAAGTTTTGTGGAGGGGAGGTTTGGTAAACAGGACATCTGCTTCCCCTCAGCCAAACTCAGAAGCCATTTTAGGAGGAGTGAAGGAGGATGGCAAGATCATTGGACTTGATGCACTGTTCCCAGGGAAGTCCGTCTGGGAGTCCTCTGATTCTGTGGACACGCTGATGCAATCAGTGGAAAATGAAGGCTATTTTGCTCAGGTGTAGTTGTTTTTATCCTCCCAAAACAATTACAAACTACTCTATTTAATTGATTAAAAAAGACCAGGGCATACCATGAAGCTGTGTGCAGCATGTGCTGTGTTCAAAGTGCTGTCTGAAATCACAGGTTCAGTTCAAGACAAATCATACTGAAAAATAGTTCTGACAGCATTAGATACTCCTCAAAGTGTTTGAGGAGATATAAATTACTCTGGACATTGAAATAAACATTGTTTTTCTCTCTTTGCAGCATAATTTGTTACTCTCAGCACATAATCAATCTAAAGGCTCGTTTGAATTCATGGAGATGTGAATTTACTCTGCATCAGAAAAGATTTCTCATTCCAAAACATTCCCCATTGCTCCTCCCTGCTGGGAGGACAAAGTGGATAGAACAGCCTTCTCACTGCCTTCTTTCTCTCTCTAGCCAATTATTTCACATAAACCTGAAGACAAATGATCTGTCTCTTTGTCTCCTCTCCTCCATTTGCTTTCACTCTTGACCGTATTTGCTACCTGAATGACACAAAAAGCCCTAGGATAGTAAGGGAAACACAGGGCTGTCTCAGACAAAATCTTGAGTCTACTCTCGTCATTGGAGCAGAGTCCTTTGCACCATATGTGCTCCAAAAGGAAATTAGCTTTGGGAGTGTAAATGGCACAGTTGTGTCAAAGTGGTGCTGCAGTGGGGCGAAGAAGCAGGGCTCACTGGGACAGGGATTTTTATCTCCTGGATAGGCTCCTCCTCTGACACCAGCTACTGTCTCTGCCTGTTCTGCTTGAATTCCAAACAGCCTGCCCCTGCAGGGAAATTCCAGTGTAATCACTGTTGGAATGCAAATGTCCTAAGTGGTCACAATCCTGATTACTGCAAATATCTATATTATTTATATAATTTATATTTATATATAGACTATGTATAAATTTACACACATCTCTATGCACATTCATATGTATTTGCTCACACATTTGCACATGTGCATCCTCATGTGTCCTTGCATCCTCCCTGTCAATTGTGGTGCTACAAGTGAACCAACTTTATGGCCAGTGAGACAATTTAACCATAGATAACATGAACAGAGGCATAACCTGATGAAGTGAAGCAAGGGAAAAAGGTACATTTCCAATTTGAAAACATCTTACTGCACTTAGCATATTAGATAGGCATTTTGTTCCACCATCTTTTCCATAATGCAGCAAAGTCTCTCATCAATTTGTACTTGGAAATGTCAAAGTTCATTTAAATAATGATATAGAAGGGAGGAAAAACTTTACAGAGATGGGATTTAAAAGCATTTACAAGATGGAATGAAGGAGAAGATGTCAGTCAACAGGATCTTCTACAGGGAACTGTAATTCCTGCTCAAATGACACCTCCCATAACTGTGAAAAGAGACTTTACAGAGGGAAAGCGCTTCTACCATGCAGAAAATCAGTTTTTAAAATTGAATCTAAGAAGTTAAATGTCTTGGTCTGGGAAAGCTTTTTGGTAATGTTTGAGGTTTTCGTGACCTTTACTTGCCTAAGGGAAACTAACTGGAATAAGCGTCAACTCTGTATATGTGCATCACCATATATTATGAAATAAAAACTTCTTTTTATGCTTTCAGCTTTGCTTGTGGATTAAACATTTATGAAAATTATACTACTTGATCTGAGGTGTGATTTGTGTCTTGTTTCATGAAAGAGACTGCAGCTCAATTCATGCTCCATAAAGCTGCCAGATTTGTTAATAGAATCTGCAAACATAAAACCATGGTATGTGCCAGCAAATATTTTTTAGTGGCACAGGAATTTGAATAATAACTCCAAAGGAAGTCCTCCTGTCCTGCAGATTCAGTAGACTTTACAAACAACCTCATTAAATGTGGCCTTTACTCCCAGGAGGATTTGTGGAATCTCCAGGGCTTTTCCCATGCCAGATGTTACCAGCAAAATACTGAATAGGCTGAAGGATAGGGAACAAGTCTGCATAGGACAGGAATAGACTGGTAAACTGAATAGTCTTTGACAATTCTGATGAGATACCATCAAAAATCTCCTGGAGATCACATGATGGATTTAGAACAAAAATACAATTAAAAAAAAAAAAAGTGCAGAAAAATTTTTCAATAGATTGCTTTAGTGCTGTGTAATTTTTTCATTCTATGGATGACAATTCAATATATGACATTAAAGTCTTCCACTGGGCAAGAAGTATCATAGTGAAGGATGTCATGTAGAAAAGAAAAAAGAATGTCAGATTTTATCTTTGATTTGATGAATGTACATGACTATTGAAATCTAAAGGAAGATTTTTATCCCATAATTATTAGTCATTCTGAAGAGTGTGTTAAAGTTTTAATATTTTACACTTATGTTTGCATATCATATCACTTAATTTCTATGAATTCAGGATAAGAGTCTTCATGAAAAGCAGAGAAATAGAAAGCTTTCTTGAAGATGAAGGAATGACAAGAATTATTTTTCCTAGAGAAAAATAATAAGAATTAATTCAACATTTTGAAGATGAAGTGTAGTCCAAATATCATGCACATTTTTATTGGGAATTGTAAAACTCAAGATATTGGATAACAGAATTTATCACTCTCTTTTAACAACTTACACTGGTTCCTGGTTCTGTTATGGAAAAGGGTCTCTGTAGAAGTGCTAAAATCAAAGAATGACAGCTTACAGTTCTGCCTCTTGTAAATATTTGGCCTTTTGTCTCTTCTTTCCTCCCCTCATCCCCAATAAAATGAACCTCAGATGTCTCACGGTATGCAATTCCCCTGGCACCTTGAGCAACAGGATATGCAACATTTTCATGCTCCTAAAATGTGCTCAGAGGGCACAGGAGAAAAGTCTGCCTCTCTCCTTCTCTGTAACAAATCTGGTCAGAAGCTCAGTCCCTGCCATGCCTGTGGGGCTGAGAGTACTTTAGTGCTGACTCTCGTGCAGAGCAGTGTGGCATGGAAACGGGATGAGGGAAAGGCATTTTCTTCCTCTTGGAGCCTGTGCCATTGTGTGGGTGCTCCAGGAGTCCAAACAGAAGGTTCAGAACACACCCCAGCATGACCCTCCCACTTATGGATGTATTTTTGTATGCATATTTGTTTATTTATCTTCTATATTCATTATGTGCATGCTTTTATATGTATGTCAAACTCCTGTTTTCCTTTTCCCATTGACTTCTTTCCCCCTTGAACTCTGTTCCTACCTTCAACCTATCTCCTGCTCCTGCCTCATAATCTCTTCATCCTTAATCCTCTCCAAAGCACTCCAGAGCAGCACATGTTCCCCACCAGACTGGCCTGTGCTTGGTGCATCCATCACAGAGCCAGATCTCCCCTGCACCCCATCCTGCCCTCCTCCCTAATCCCCTGCACATTCTGTGACAGGGTCCCCATCTGAGGAACCCCCTCGGTACCTGCTGGCCTGCATCAGACCTCTGTGCTACACAGAATGAGGTGGATGGGTCTTTTTGGGTGTTTTATAACAACACACACACATGGACACACAGAGAGACACACAGACACAGTCAGGGGAATATAGGATGTGTGCTCTGGACCCTGGTCCCGCTGCTCTCACTGATACTGAGAGACGGCAGATACATCTGTTTCAGTCTGGTCAGTGTCATGACTTTAAATATTCTGTTATGCTTTTGAAAACTTTCAGTCATGAAGGATATTAATCTGCATTTTCAGACTTTGGTCTAGCATCCAATGAAACAAGCTGGAGAGGAGGGACAGGAGGGAGAGGAGGGGCAGTGTGAGGTGTTAGACAGAGTCAATTATTGTGCAGTGTGTGACAGTCCCCTGGAGACGGAACAAAAACTTATAGCTCTGTAAGCACCTCCAAACCCTGCAGTGAGTGTGTGCCTGCTTCCTGATGAACTGGCACAGCTGCTTTGTACAAAACTAAAAAAAATCATGTGACCCTCTCACAGGACATTTTCTTCTTCTGTAATACAAAAAGAATTATTATATAAATTCTACTGTAAGGATACAGCTTGTATCCTCAGGTAACATGATCCTTTAACTTTGAAATTATCTTGAATCACTGAAAGTGTGTTAAATATTTTCTAGTAATAATTTTCAGAATAAAAGTAAAAAGGTCTTAAAGAATAATTTGGACTCTCAGGCACATGAGGTGATTATTGGTGTGTCCTGTGCAGGGTCAGGAACTGGACCTGATGATCCTGATGGGTCCCTTCCCACTTGGCATTTTATGATTTTACGATTCTGTGAAGCTTGCATGGTGATACATTTTGGATTAAAACACATAGCTAAACATATCTACTTTTTTCTCTGTAATAAGTCTTTGTAGTCCAGGCCTTTCAATTCTTCAACTTTTGAAATGAAAAGAAAATAAATGAAACAAAGTTATGAGGGAATAAATAGGAAAATAAGAAAATGAAAAATCAGATAATAATGAGTTGTAAAAGTTTGAATTAAACAGTGTGGAAGCATTTATTTTAGTTTGCTTAATTTCTCTTAGAAACACACACATAAAATATTTCTACTTCACAGGGAAAATCACTACAAACAGTAATATTTTTTATTATGTTTGAAGTGTTGTTTTCCAGCAAAGTGATCATTGATGGAAAAACTATAAACAGTTCTTATTCTACTAAAGTCTATACTGCTTAGTTTGAACCACCACATTAATTTTACAGATTAGATCTAAATTGTCTAAAATAAACATTTCCTTTCATTAGTTTAGAAACTGACACTTTGTGTGACAATAGAGAAGTTTTAGAATTATTTGCTTTATTTACCAACTACATAAGTTTTTTATCTTCTTCAGTACATTTACATGAAAAAAAAAGTGCTAATCTTTACAATTAATTTCTTTGCAATTTTTTTTTTAATTTTTATAATTATTTTCATTAGTTGTCTCTGAACAGTTGCAATTTATATAATATTATATTTAGTTTGGATAACTAGAATGGTGCTACAAGTCTGTGATCACACCTCACCATTACCCTTTTGTGCTGCTGAAAATTGACATTTTCTTCCTACTTAGTTTTCTGTCTTTAGCTTTTCCTACTTCCCAACAGCACTTTATCTTTCATGTCACAACAACTTACATTCTTTACTAGTTTCTTATGATGTAATTTTTCAGAAGTTTATGAAAATCTGATGAATCACAGATTCAAACTGCTCTCTGAATATGCAATGTCCAGGAAACAGAGAGAATTAGTATATAAAAATAATTTTGAGTTATGCCAGTAAATCATAAACTGACTAGATTACTTACTTAAAGAAATACTTTGCCTTCTGCAGGAAAGACAAGGACTCTGAAACATTATATGGATTTTATTTCAACATTGGCATTAATGCACCAAATTGCTTATCTCTTAATAAAAAATAAAAAATTAAAAATATCCTACCTAAATGTCTAAGCTGTTTCTCTGTTTTTAAGATTACAAACTTAGGTCTGTGTGCCTGATGAATGGGAAGGGGATGAAAACAACATGGAAACTAAAGCATAGAGAAGCACAGTTCTCATACTGTCAAAGATTTATGTCCACAGATATTCATGTCTGAAAGGCTTTGATGGGAGATTTGTAGAAACAGAATGGGAAATATGATGACTGCTATGGGCAGGCTGTACCTGACTGCCATGTGATAAGCTGTTGATATTTACATTATGGTAGTGCTTGGGGCACCCAGTTGGAAGCCAAGTTGTATTTCACTGTGTGCCTGCACATAGAATAGAGGTGTCTTCAGGAATGTTTCAGCCACCTTAGATTTGGAACCAAACCCTTCATTGCCCTCTTCCCTGGCACAGAAGTGGGAGCTATTTTCTTTGCTGGGTTCAGGTGAAGCTGAATGTCACCAGAAACCTGGGTTACAGATTGAGTTGATTTGGAAGCAGTTACCTTCTTTCTTCATCTCCTTCTCTCACATGTCAGAAAAACTGTGGCTAAAACCCCAAACATTTAACAAATCCATGAGAAATTAACATGTAGATTACCATGAAATGATAACACCATGTCATCAGACAGCTGTAGTTCATGGATGTGAAAGTCTGGGTGACCCTACAGGAAGCAAATATTAAGCTATCTTTCCCAAATCTAGCCTCTGAGGTGCTGCTGCCCCCAAGGTCCTACAACCAGACTGGGTGAAGGAGAGGGAAACCCAGCATGGAAAAATTTGTTCTGGGTATATACACGTCTTTCTTCTATTTATCTTTCAGGGCAATTTAAAATTTCTTTTAAGCCTTTAAAAATATATTCATCTCCTTTCCACTCTTTCTTTTCTTTTTAATGTTAATTCTGTAATGAGATCTTTTAATACTCCAATTCTCCTAGATTTCTCCCCTGGCTTCCCTAGTATATCAATGCAAACTACAAAATCAGAAAAATACAGGGATGGCTCCCAAAATAACATCTGCAGTGGAGAGCCTGTAGTAGCTGCAGATTACATAGGCATACCCAAAGTAGCTCTAAAATTTGCACGTTTGGATGCAGCTCAGACTTATGGAGCAGCTTTTATAACAGCTGCAGAGCCCTTTGCTGCTACTGCAGACTCGCCCTTGCCCAGTGCTAAAACTGCAGTGAGAATTCAACAGGACACTGGGACTGCATTTCCAGGAGGTGCAATGGTACCTTTGGCTACAGTGGAGACAGAACCAACAGAGATGATAAATCACTGCAAATAACAAAATTGTCTGTAAGTTAAGAATACAGAATGAAGCTGTTCTCACCTGCAAATTTCCATTACAAGGATGAGAGCTTTTCTAAAACATAATATTCTTGAAGGATAAAAAAGACAGTGGTTCCCATGGTGATGAGAAAAAGGATATTGGAACGAAAATGTGGAGGTCTCTTGAAATAACTAGCAAACAAATCTGTAAAGTTGATGATATGGTGAGTAAACACAGAACTGTGGTAATCAAAAGAAAACCATTGAGTCAAAAGAAAGGCACAAGATATGGGCTGTTCTGAGGGTCAGGAAACACTCTGTTTTGTTGTGGTTAGATATCTATGACTTGTTTGTGGGAAAGCTACATTAAATTTTGAATAAAAATTATAAACCTATTTTTTGTTGCTAGAGATAGTTGTATATTTACACCAAATTGTTTTGGGTTTAAAGAAAAAAAAAAAAAAAGCCTTAGTTTTCCATGAAAGTGATTTACATTATCTTATTAAAGGCCCATTTTAACTTTTCAGAAATTGGCAAAATTATATTGCCATTTGTAAATCGTCAGATATATTAAATCTGAATTTATATATCCAGGATTTCAAGAAATCATAGTGATGATATAAAGTTTAAGATCCAACTTGTATTCTTGAATGTACTAACATCTGCATTTTAGCACATTCATATTAAATATTGTTAAACAGATATGTTGTTAAAAGAATATTTCTATAACATATTTCCCTTTTCTCTCAAGGAGTTAGTACATGTTAGAGAATTTATATATGGACTTTTAAAATAATGTTGCAGCATGGCAAGTCCCCAGCTAATTTCAAATTTTCAGACATATTCAATAATCGGATTTTGATGTCCAATCACCAGATTTTATGATCAAATACCAAATTTGAGGCATAATAAAAGAATGAAAAATCATTCTGTGATTTTGCCAAAGAAATAAGACAAATTAAATATAAGTACAAAACTATTTGGCAGAAGAAAGGTATATCTTATAAAGGAAATGTAAAAATGCTGCCAGTGTGGGTGAGAATGTGACCTGAGAAAGAAAGCAACAAGGAGATTGTAGAGAAGAGCAACCTGAGATCTGTACCCCTAACTTATCAAAAACTTCATGGATTTATCTGAGCTTTGACAACATAAGAAAAGTTTGGTAGAAACACAGATCCCCTGTTTTAGTCTCCAACAACCTGGGGAGAGCACTGCAGGGGCTGGGTTACCAGGGGTGCTGCATTATGCTTTTTAACTGAAGCTGGATCAAAATGTTTTTTACAAATATTAGCAACTTCCTTACTTCCCTTAATATTCCATTTTGAAAAATCCATTCAACTTCATCTCAGAGTCTGTCAGCTGCTGCTGGATTTAACCAGGCAGCCCTATTCACATCTTCCTGCTTGTGTGCTCTCCAGCTTTCAGGATCCCATGCAATTCCAGAGAGAGAGCATTTAGAGCTAAATCTATCAAATGACCTCACACAGGAAATAATCCATTTTATTCAATTTCCTTTGCCATGGATTTAGCTTGCAGACTTGATATACAGAATCCTCATTTTGGTGTACTAAACAAGATCAAAGATGGCTCTGACTGTTCCACATTCCTTTGAAAAGCTAATCTGAATCATTATGTTTTAGACAACTTCTCTCCTAGGAGGCTCTTCTTTAATGAACCATTCTTTACCATAGCAGAGGATCTGCTCAACTAAAATAAGTCCAAGCATCTTAGAATTTTACAGCTGCTGTAATTAAGCAAACATTGTCAGACCAAGCTTTTCTAAAACCATGGAACTTAACATTTTTATTTTTTTTTGTTATATATATGTATTAAATTTAGTGGATCAGCCAAGAACATTTTCAGAAACATTTTAAATTGAGATATAATTATCTGTTGCCAATATACAAAAATAGAATAGGGAACCAAACCTAATTCAGTGTTCATTATGATTAAAAGCACTTGGGTTAATTCCTTTGTTCAAGCAGAAAGCAAGAAATGGTCTTATGAAATGGTAGGGCTTGATCCAGTGGAACAGAATTAAATAGAATTGAAAATGAAAGTGAATTGAAATATTTAAGCTCTTTGTCTTTCAGCAGGTAATGCTGCAGTTAGAGGTAGTATTAAGGGCATCAGATTTCTTCTGAAAATATCTCTGGGCTGAAGAACATCTCTTCAGTACTCCAAACATGGTAGCTGTAGGTACTGAAACATTCAAAGTATTGTCATGAAAATATTCATAAGACTACTGCTTGAAAAGAGAAGAATCCATCTTCTGCAAGAGAGTCTGATTCCATTATCTGATTTCCTTTAAGAAAACATGTGGGTAAGTTTTCATGTTTATTTATAGCTGCTGCTTTCATTATATCTTGCTTTCTTATGTGCAATTTCATGCATTATGCAGGAGTGGAAATGAAACAAGACCCAGTGAAAATTAGGCTACAGAACATGCCTGAATTTCACCAACTTAAATCCCTTGAAATATTTGAAAACGTGTGTATTTCGTGCTGCTGGTGAGAGAGGCATGGGATGTGCTGGGTGTACCCAGGAGCAGCCTGTGCTTCCTGCATGCCAAGAAGGAGGAGGGAGTCAAAGCTCATCCTCTGGGGATTGCACTGAAGAAGCAGCATCCAGGGGATTCACACACAGCCAGTAACTCTGCAAATTTTAGAGCTACTTTGCTGGCATAAATAGAGAGCCATGCCTGGAATATAATCATTTTTACATCCACAAGGGAACAAAACTCAGTGGCTTTCACTCTCGTTATCCAGACAGCCTTAAAATGTCACTACATCTAGTCAGCTGGACAGAATTTCCAGGTGCAGGTAGTTGGTGTCTCCTTCAGCATGCCACTGAAAATAAGCAATTGATAGGATGCCATTGTAGATTAACAGCGCTGGATACGACTGACCAATTCTTACAATTCCTTTTAGAAGTCTAAGGACAACTTTTGATATTAATATTGCTTTAAAATGTACATTTTTTCTCTTCTCATTGTCTAACTTCTAGGAATTAAAAAAAAAAAAAAATCATTCCCCTGAATTCACATGACTCTATCTATCCTTTTTAATCCATCCAGACTTCAAGATAATTTTATTCTTTTAACATTTGGTTTCATCACTCTTCTTTGCAGTACATTTTCTGTAGGCTGAGAAGGCTCCATAAGGCATTTTATTGCAGGTATTATTATGACATCTGATTAATGCAGCCACCATCATAATTAAAAAGCCCTAGTTCCAAGAAGATAATTGCATTTCCTTTTCTTTTCATTCAATTATATTAGTATATTACCCTTACATTTCAAATTTCCATTTTTAAGGTATTTCTTGTAGCAAAGTTTGATTTCTTTGCAATTTTGAATATTTTTAAAGATTATTATTGGTCCCAAAAATTAGACAATCAAGAGAAAACAAACATGTCTAGAAGAAGCTGCTGTTACCAGTACTACAACCAAATTTTTTCTCTAATTCTGGGCTTCAGCCAAAATCCACAAGTGGAAATGAAGTGCTCAATAGATTTTGAAAATGAATCACTTTCTGCTGCATGGCAACTGATACTGAGCTTTCTGAGAGAACCTGTCTGAGGATATGACCACCTTCACTGTAGCTTCTGTGAACAGAGCAGATCTAAATAATCATTTGGGTCAATTTCTGTTAAATATGAGAACATTACCATTAACATTTTAATGTAAGCAAAGTGAAAAGTTACTGAGAATGATGCCTCATGTTCAGCTGATGTCTTCTAACTATGGCTACCACTCTCAGCCAAGAGTGGAGCTTCAAAAGGCATATGAACACACAACATATTTTGGGAAAATCCTAAACATGAATAACCTCTCATGCAAACACAGAATAATTTAGGTTGGAAAATAACTCTAAGATCATTGAATAACTCTAAGATCATTGAATGCAAGCCCAGCACTGCCGTCTACCACAAAACATGTCCCCAAGTGCCACAACTACATATCTTTGATATATCTCCAGGGATGGTGGTTCAACTAGTTCCCTGAGCAGTCTGTTCCAATGCCAATCCTTTCCCTGAAGAAAATTTTCCTGACTTTCTCAGTCTAAGCCTCCCCTGCTGCAACTGGGAGCCATTTCCTCTGCTCTTGTCACTTGTTACCTGGAAGAAGAGACAGACCCCCACCTCATCACAACCTCCTTTTGTGTGGTTGGAGAGAGCAATGAGATCCTCACTGATCCTCCTTTTCTCCAGGCTGAACACCCCCAGCTCCCTCAGCTGCTCCTCACCACACCTGTGCTCCAGACCCTTCCCCAGCTCCGCTGCCCTTCTCTGGACTTGCTCCAGACCCTCAGTGCCTTTCTTGTAGTGAGAGGCCCAAAACTGGACACAGCATTTGAGGTGTGGCCTCACCAGTGCCGAGTCCAGGGGGACAATCCCTGCCCTGCTGCTGCTGCCACACCATTGCTGATCCAGCCCAGCTGCCTTTGGCCTTCCTGGCCCCTGGGCACACCTGGCTCATGTTCAGCTGCTGTTGACCAGCAAATCCAGCTCCTTTTCCTCTGGGCACATTTCCAGCCACTCTTCTCCAAGACTGGAATGCTGCCTGAAGTTGTTTGTAATCCAAGAGCAGGACCTGGCACTTTTCCTTCTTGAACCTCATACAGTTGGCTTTGGACCATCCACACAGCCTGTTCAGATCCCTCTACAGAAACTTCTATCTTCCAGCAGATGAACACTCCTAATCACCTTGGTGTCATCTGCAAAGATTGCCAGGGTACTTTTTCTCCCCTCTTCCAGATTATCAGTAAAGATGTGACGCAGGACTGGGGCCATTACTGAGCCCTGAGGAACACCACTGGAGACTGTTTCCAGCTGGATGTAACTCCATTTCCAACCACTCTCTGGGCCTGGCCCCACAGCCAGTTTCTACCCTTGAAACGGAGCACCCATCCAATCTAACAGCCATTTCCTCCAGGAAAATGCTGAGGAAAAGTGTCAAAGACTGCTGAAGTCCAGGTAGACAGCATCCATGACCTTTCTGTCCTCCAGTGAACAGGCATCCTTGTCACAGAAGGAGATCAGGTTGGTCAAGCAGGACCTGCCCTCCATAAACCCATAGTGGCTTGGCCTGATGCCCAGATTTTCCTACCCATGATGGCACTCTGGATGGTCTGTTTCACATCCTTCCCTGGCACAGAGGTTCAGCCTGACAGGCATCTTCCCTCTAGACCTTCTTGTAGATTGGCATCACATTTGCAAAGCTCTGGTCAACTGGAACCTTCCTGGTTATCCATGACTGCTGGTAAATGACAGAAAGTGGCTCAGTGAGATCTTCTTCCAGCTCCCTCAGTATCCTCTGAAGCCAAAGGAGGTCTAAGACTGTCCCTGGGAGGACCCTCAAACAACCTCCAAAATAGGCCGAAGTCTGCCCTACAGAAGTCCAAGGTGGCAGTTGTGCTGATCATCCATAGTTCTCTGAGAACTGAGAATTTCTGATCACAAGATGGATGTCAAACATCACATGATGCTCTTATAACAAACCGCAAGTCCAGCAGATCACCTTCCTTAGCTGGGTCCCTCACCAGCTGCATCAGAAAGTTATCTTCCACACACTCCAGGAAACTTCTGCATTATTTCCTCTGCTGAATTGCGTTTCCAGCAGACATCTGGTAAGCTGAAGTCCTCCATGAGAACAAGAACTAGTGATTATGATACTTCTCACAGCTGGTTACAGAATATTTATCTTCCTCTTCCTCCTGGGTGAAGGCCTGTAACAGTTCTATGAGTCATTCCACCACATTTTGTGATGACAGCTATATGATCGTTTTCCAGTTGCACAATAGTTTCCAGTTCCTCCTGTTTGTTGCCCATGTGCTTTAGTGTAGGGGGATTTCAGCTGGGTTGTAGATCCCAGCACAGCTTTGAATGTTTAATTGTCCTAATTCCTGTGTGGTCTTTCTCAGGCACTTCCACAATTCCTAACGCAACAATAATTCTTGTGTCTTTACTGTTTCATAAATCTCCAGCCCCACTGAGACATCAGACCAAAGGACCTCACCAGCAACCATCCCTCAAATATTGATGTGGTATCCCCAGACTTATCTTGAGTGAGTTTGGTTTTGTCCCTTTTCCCCTTCAAATCCATTTAAAGCTCTTTCACTGGTCCCTCATAACTCCTGTGCAAAGATCCTTCTCTCTCTCTGAGACGGGTATAACCCATCAAGCATTCAACTTCTGATTGTGGCAAAGCTTTGAAAGCTGGAGACCTTATGAGAGTTAGTCTGGGCAGAATCAATGATGTCTAGATTTATTTAAATTAGCACAATAGCTAGATGATTGATGAAATTGAAGTTGTAAGCATCACACTCAAGGTGGATAGTTTTTCCTTTTCCTTCCTGCCCACAAAATATTTTTTTGTTAAAATTCTTCCACAAGGGTTTCTGTAAAAACACAAAACTGACATTTTGGAGACATTACCATCCCTGCATGTGCAGAACAAGAATCAGCACACAAACAAAAAAACAAATGTCAATGTACTGCCCCAGAAATGAAGTGTTAGTCTGACTGAACATTTATAAATCAAAGAAGTATGAGATTATTATCCACTTGGCTCCTTCTCCTTCAGGGTACCCAAAAGCATGCCAATTAGTGCCAGCTGTGCTGACAGCTATTCATTAAGTCTATCAGGAAACTGCTCTGAGATTTAGAGGTTTCATTAATTCCTCTAAAAGCATCAGAGCAGGTGCTTTACTCATAGTGGGAAATCCAAATGCTTCCTTTCAAGACAGCTCATATATGCTTCAGTGTGGTCAATAATAATGTTTTTGAGGGCTATAAATGGCAGAATGCATTGCTTTCTTTGCTCTTGCCTAATGAAATAGAGCAGCAGGCACTTACTGGCAGTCGTGGCCCTGATGGTGAGTCCCCTCTGAATCTCCCCAGGCATACCCTGCACCTGGGCATGTGCTGCAATCTGGTCAGGCATAAGTTCAGAGCAAGCGAGAAAGAAAAACAACAGTAAAAAAAAATCCCCTCTCAAGGATTTTCCTATACTTCAGGAAAAAGCAGATGGGATCCTCTCCCCTTCCTACTCCCAGATGGGTGCCCTCAGCACCAGCCAGCTGACCTAGGGATCCTCCTCTCATGAGGCAGAATTTGTCAGTGCAAAACCTCAACTGTTTTCTGTTCTGGGATCCACTTGGATACATTCTCCCTTAGCAATAGAAATTACTGTTGATTATTTCCCTCTTTAGTTTAAGACATTGAAGATGGAAGTTTAATGCCTGATCCCTTTTCCTGCCTGACACTGTATGGATGTTATTATCAGCCACATAAAGCTGAAAGATTTTGCATGCCTCAGATCACAATGGTTGCATTTTCCTCCAGAAAGAAAGAAACTCTTCACATTGTATCCAATTTTCACTTAATGTCTCTCCATTTATTTTATGAAATGTGAATATTTGTAATGGCATCTGTTGTTTCATATATCCCTTTCACTAATATATGCTTTGTTTGTATTTCCATAATATAGTCTTCATCTTGTAAACACATTAAAAAAAATTGTCCGTTGAAGTCCATCACAAATAATTTTTTAATTTTTTTTATTTCTTTTCTTTTAATTACTTCCTTAAGACACAATGGCAGAACTGAAAATACTACTGGTATTAGGAAAGCAACAACAACTTATATAATCTAAGCATCTCCATCTAAGCTCATCTTTATTTTTCTTATTTTCTTCTTCATATTTGCAGAACCTTAGAGTCAAGATCTGAGACACAGAAATAGTTTGCCTCTGCAAATAATATATGCATGGTGATATTTTTTCTTCATTTTTCTGTTTCTCTTTAATGAAGGCATTTCAATTTGCTTTTATTCATTCACCCAAAACAGTGCATTGAACAAAGTGGATCCCATATTGTGGTTTTAAATTATCACTATTTTTTCAAATTTTTCCAAATGGGACAGGCATATTCATTATTAATAACTCTAATTTCACAGTCTCCCCACTCCACATTGCCATGATCTTACATATCTTTAACTGAAATTTGTGCATACCCATATATTTATATGCATTATGTAAAATCAACAACTACCTCATAGCGGTAATGCAGTTTTTTCCCTGAAAATTTTAAATGTAAATATCAACCACGATACAATAGTTTCAAAAGTAACTGTGTAGTTCTTCACGATTCACTGTAAAATTCCCACTGACAGAAGAGCAGTCAGTTTTGTGAGACCAGCACTTCAAAAGCTTTGTAAAGACTCCATGCTATACAAATGTTTGAAGGAACTCTAGGAGGAACCCAGGACATTTATTTTCCCAGTCAGTAATTTCTTAGACTATGCTAGCTCTGATTTTTTTTTCTCATTTTTGATTTTTATGACAGATTTTTCCACCATTTTTCCTCAGCACTGTAAAACTAGACAACTTTAGAAAAACATTTTACTGTTCAGGCAAGTGTAATTGATTTCTCTTTTTGTGTAGAAGTCACTAAAGCTTTGAGTTTGCCACATGGCAAATGCTTGTAAGGGTTTAGAATGGGACTGTGTTCATCTACCCCATCCAACTAAGGGTAACCTTTTCAATTCTTGATAGCATTTATTCATCTTTATCCATGTACTCAGGTGACATCATGTATCCACAAAAGGATTTGTAATTATTAGATGAAAACTGTGTAACTACTGAAAAATGTAAAGACAGGAACTAGCTCTAGTGTCTGGCAATGTTTTAACCCTGAACTTTTCCACTGTAGAACAGTGAGTTTCAGCTGATCAATTTTATCTGTGAAATACTTCCTTATGCCATAAAGATCTACAAGGGAGGATGGACACTTTTTAAACAACACACGGGTACTGCTGCCAAAATGTCTTTTACTTAAATAGGATTGGAGTCCACATATAATGATGAAAGTGCTTATATGTGATGAAAAGGCTTCTATAGTTGCACTGCTTTTCTGATTAACGCGTCCTGAAAAAATGAACCAAAAGTAATGAATTTTATTTAACACTTCCAAAATTATGACAGAAAATCAGATTTACAGTGCTTTAAATCTTTCTTTTTCTCCTAAAAGAATTAGATGTTTGCCTAAAATACTCAAAAAGTAATTTCTTAAGTTTGGTTGATAAGGGGCATGAGAAATGAGGTTACCAATTTTTTAGGAGGTAAAGCCATGGGTAAAGTATCTCATCCTGAGGGTCCCTGGCCACAAAGGGCACAGGCCTGAGAAGAGCTGTTCAAGGCAGACACAAAAGTAGGTACCTCATTCTGGCTGTTGTTCTTTTGAGCGTGATTTATGAGCTCATGCTGATCCTCTGTTACACAGAGGCACGTGTAGCATCTCAAGGAGAGAGATAGGTGGGGATGGGCAGAGGAATGAGGATTTTAGAAACCCACACCACCATGCTCCACTTTATTTAGGCAGGGACCCTCTGTCTGTGAGCCTGACTTGGTATAAAAAATATATATAAGAATAACTGAAGTCTTGGACCCTTCATAGCCTACAAGAGCTTATGCGCTGATTTTAACGGAAATGGGTTTTCAGTCAGAACTAGGGAACTTTTTTCACAAATACATTTATTAGATTGGAATGTAGTTTACCAGAGGAAGTGTCAAATGCAATAAAAGAAATTCACTTCAAAAGCTTTTTTCCATTCAGCTTCTATCATCCTACGAATATTTTGGTTTCCATTTCAATCAGAGACTAAGAATCTGCATGTGTTATGTGTCCTATTTGGACAAACTCTGCCTTATTAAATATCACATATTTCACCAGATTAAATGATGCAACATTTTCTTTAACAACTGTGAAAATAATGAGAAAATAGGAAGAGTGTATATTTAAATAAGTAGCCACAGTTGGATGCTAGACCCAACTGATAGGAGAAAGTAGGAAAATAGAATTTATATTCTCAATCTAATAGGGAATCATTGTCACATTTCTAAATAAATGCAACTAAATGAAGCATTTCAATTTATATTTAAAAAAAATTCAAATTTTTCTGTAGAGGAAGTAACAAAAATATTTTTACTAACTCTACTTCTGAAAACTTAATTTATGTAGACCATTAGTCTGACCTCATTTACCAGCGCAGAATTCATTTCAAACTGATTATAGTAGCAACTTATCTGTCATGCTCTTTTGAAATAAAAAGAGCAAGAAAAAATGAATCAATGTAGTAATTATATTAAAATATCTACATTTTCCATAATTGGTTTCATATGTTAACAAGAGAGAACAATGTAACCAATGAAGTAATTACTTGCTTCTATCTGATCCTTATTTTTGCAAGAAACAAAGTTAAAACACTGAACTAATTATTTTCAAATTCTCCTTTTACCCAGCCCTACTTTTTGTATTCTGGAGCCCCAAAACGATGTTTTCAGTGGAATAATTAAGCTAAATGCTCCTCTTTTCTGCATGTGTTTATGTAATGGGTGTTGAAGAGAGGAAACAACAAGCAAGTCAGTGAACAGACTACTGTAGAAATTGAAATATTTCTACTCTTTCCTGCTTGGATGATCTATCCTAGGCTGAAAGGAAACACAATTTGATGCTTTTACTAACACAGCTTTAGCTAGGGTCTAAAGGCATTGCTCTTGCTGCTCCCTTTAGCTGTGGCTAAAGGCAGTGCTGAATTTTATTGCCTTCACAGCTGCACATACATGTTAATATCAGGGCCAGGTGAGCCCTGTTTGATTTTTGAAGTGTATATAATCTGCTTGTGGCTCAGGGAGATGGTAGGGCTGTCTGAATTCAGCAACAGGTTAGTGGTCTGAGAGAGAAGTCTGGTGGCTTGGATTCTCTTTGTATGCTTGATAATATAGACTGCCTCAAAATGAATTTGCTCAAGAATGTAAGGAATTAAGATACAAAATTAGTCAATTATTCAGGTCATTCAGTTCAGAACTGTTCCTGAAAACTTAGATTCAGTCCCAAGTAAAATATAAATCTGTGAATACCTATATTTTATACAAATATATTCTATACATATATAGATGCATATACACATGTGGAATCATTCCCATTCATGCACCACAGAGACTGCTATTACCCTGGAACAACCACAAAGTATTCAGCTCCCTGACAATTGCCTTTGCCAAGCCAGGACCAGCAATAAATTCAAATGAATCATTAGTCCCTGCTCCCCTAAAATGAATTCCTAACGCTGAATTAACTGTCATAACCTTACGACTCCCATGTGTCTCCCTTAAACATTTCAATTGTCACTTATCCTCATTCTAGTATTAGAATTTAGGATATTTCCTATGTAGGCACTTGTGACTGCAGTCTCCACTGGAGCCAAATTACCACAACAGCAGAGAATCTCATTATCCCCTTAGCTGAGGGCAATACACTGTTACAAGCCCTTACTTTTGTCCTGTGGTATTTGAGAAACAAACTTGGCATTTCAGGTTCTGCTGAGTCCTAACTCCAAATCTAACACCAACATCAACATGAAGCTTCCAGAGGTGCAGTAAATCCTATCTGCTGTCAGAATGGTTCCACAATATTTTACACTTTCAAACAGGGGTTGTGTGAGTCCTCCTTCCTTGAACTTCCCAATAGGAGATTGAGGTCTCTTGCCTTTAACCTCAGTCAAACCCATAATACAACATTAAACATAATTAGTCTACAAAACTCCATGGGTTACTATCATATCCCTGGAAATCAGATTTTGAATTATTTGTTTCTGCTGATGCCTCTGATCCCAGTATTAAGTGCTTGAGAGGATATAGAAGTTAATGTACCTGATCGACTGCTGCTTTCAGCTTGAGAACTGATCCATGCTGTACCAAAACCATGGCCTAGTTACACCAGTACAAGTTTGGACCATAAATCATAATCTCAATTCCTGCTGACACCCAGGATCTTAACTTTATACATTTGGAAGGCTACAGACCCTGTACAGAAACTGTAATCTATCTCTGAACACCAAGTATCTTTCTTTGCTTTTCTGAACTCTAGCAGCCTTCCTTTTCTTGTTCAGGAGAACCCCTCATGTTAAAACTACACCACTGCAGCTCAGCCCAACCCTACAGGCCTTGTATCTTGCTTCCCTCAAAAAGCAAAAACTCTGCCCTTAGACAGAGTTTGAATGATCATATTCCTTGTTACTAAATGTAAAACTTTTTCTGACCATAACAATAATAGCTATTCAGTCTTTCCTGCCCTGACCCCTGAATTGAAGCTGAGACGTATCTTCTTCATCCAGAATTTATCAAAAATTTAAGATTTTTTTGTAATTTTTCATCATCTTAGACACAAGGATATATGATTTAAGCAGTAAAACTATTTATTTAGACATTACTGATTCAAACTTTAATATATTTTGCTGACAAGTCAACCCATACTGGTCCAGACTAAAGTATGTTACCTAGTTCTTTCTACCAGAGCATTCTCACCAGATTTGCATGACTCGCTTTATTCATTATTCTTTTGTCTGGATTGTATGCAAGAGACAAACTTTACAGCAATATTTAAAGCAGAAATATAACCTAGGCTAGTCTTCACTCTGAAACACTTGCACATCTTAGGCCAGTAATTGTCTTTCTCATCTGTGAACACTCTTCCCTCCCACTTTGGCAAGCTGATGAGCACAGGGCAGGAACAAACAAGGTGGTGTAGTCAGGACTGGCAAGATTCGAGTTAAAACTTGATTTTGTTTTACTGTTTAAGGCAGCAGGGGTTGGGGGGAATGGACTTTAATACATGAAGGCCTCAACCTTCAAGCTTACCAGCATTAGAGGCTATCTTAACTAGGGATGGCTCAGAAGATGAACAGGTATAAACATATAATCATGTGTAAATTGGAAAATTGTGTAGATACTTGGTCTTGATTATGTGTCAAAAAGAAAAATTAAGGTGTTTGTTTGTGTTTTTTTATTATTTTTTTTTTTGTGGAGGTACTATGATTCAATTGCTGTTCTTATAGCTATTTATATAAATTTTCAGACAAAGCAATAGAAGTGGAAAACCGATGGGAAAAAGTTTATCTAACTAGAAATACCTGTGGCTTGCTAAAGAATAAGAATTATTCTTCTATATATAACATGACAAAGCCCAACATTTCTTTGACTTCTGCAGGAACCAAGGTGGAGGTTGGTGTTTGATGGAAGGAATGGTTCATGGATTATTTGTGAGACTGTAATTTAACAATCCAAACATTACTGTTGATTCATTAATAAAGCTGACTACTGTTTCTATTAAATATGCTTGGTTCCTGCCCTTAGGAATGCTAACTGGGTCTCTCCTGAAACTGAAAATCTGAAAGCACAGGTTTCTGACTGAGCTGCTTGATTCTCTAATGCCAGTATGACTGCTTCCAGGCCTGTGATCAACATGAAGTCTGAGGACTGATAGAGAACTGGAGATATTGATGATAACACTAGGATTTTATCCAGCAGAATTTGCATTAGAATTTATGATTAAAACTGGTACTCATGACTGCTACCCCTACGGTGGAAGCTGGTTTTCCCCCTGGAGCCTGTCAGAGCAAGGGGAAAAGACTGATACTCTAAGCACATAAAAGTTACATCCTAACTCTGTGGATCTGTCATGATATAGATACATTTTGTTCTTTAAATCCTGTTACTTCTAGTCCTAACCCTAATGAAATTACAGTGCCACCACTCATCAATTCCTATCAGTGTCTTGAAACATTCACTTGTGAAAAACTCCTACCCCAGCCTCACAGCAGTGAGCAATAAATCTCTCAGTGCCTTCTTGCTCTCTAGTCCTCTAACTCTAGTCTTAATCTCTTCTTGACAGTATACAGCAGAATCTGCCACTGGCTCAAGAATTAACATTAAACTGCACGTTAGTACTGTGACTGACTTCTCTGAAAATGCCCAGCCGGGACATTTTGTCAGACCAGGAGCTGTCAGGAGATCCCTGCTACACTGCTAGAGCAGCAGTAAAATTTAGAACGGTGGAGGCAGCTGTATATCTTGGTACTGTTAAGATCAATAAAGGTTGTTGCTGACATGGGCAAATATCTTACACAGAATTCAGGAGGAGAATGAATTAGAACCGTGTTCGTTATGGCTGTGGTTAGGTGTGGAACAATCCCCTGCTGCTGCCTGAAAATGCTGCATGTGATGAGCAGTCCTGCAACAGGGAAGGTGAATTGTGGGGTGTTTGAGGACTTTCAGGTCATCCCTGGGAGAGGAAGAAAGGCTGGTCTGGTCCTGCAAGATGCAGGGGAGGGATTATTTTAGGCCAGAGTTAGACCTCAGGATAGCAGAGGTTGAAGGACTAACTCCTGGATTAATTCTGCCAGCTTCAGTGTATAGATTATAGACTGTGAGGGCTGAGTGCTCTATTGTGTTAAGGCTGTGTTTAGGGGCTTGGGACAGCTGAAGTATGAGAATTAATGTCAAGTGTGAATTCTGCCTGGCACACAGCGCTAGGCTTTTAGATACATTTTGTTCTGATGCTGGTTAGATGGAGCTAATAAACTACTATGTTAAATATAGGTTTGGCGTTAGACTTTAGGAAGAAGAATTATTGTATTTTTTTGTACTAAGTGGGAGTGAATGCCAACAGAAGGTTGCTGATTGACTTTGTTAAAGGCAGTGTTACATTTGAGTCAAACTTAGTGTCAGTCTTTAGGAAAACTGGCTGAATTTATCTGAGGGTGGTTTAATAGTGAATAAATTAGCATGAGGTAAAAAACATGTTTTTTCTTTGGATCCAGATATTACCACTGGAAGGAAGGTGTGACAGAAAAAAAAATAAATCAAATGAGCTATACGTTTGTGATTATTGATTGAGTTAATCAAGGTCATTACAGTATCTTGTTTTTATACCAATGGCAGAATCTGGTTTAGAATTAGAATCAAGTCTGACCACTGTGTTTTACGGAGAGATCCTACAAAGCCTGCAGAGATAAGATGAAGGTCAATGCTAGCAGTGGCATTTGGCATTTGATTGATATCAGGGCTGGGGAAGGTCACTGCACTTGCATTTAATGGTTGTGTTAGGGCAGGCACCTGGAAGAGCAGAGGCAGGTTTATCGATTGAATTTCCAAGATTAGCAGGGCTAGGATGATAACTTAAATAGGTCATACTAAGTGTAGGGTCTAACAAGAATTTCTGCTCTTCTGAGTTAAGTTTGTGATTAGAATTTGCTGTGTCAAGAACTAAAGAGCTGAGGCCAGCAGGCTGGAGAGAAGTCAAACTGAGAAGGTAGGCTTGTTGTTTGTTTTGGATGTAATTATCCCTGGGCTGTGAGATACCTGATAGGATAACTATGTAGATGAGTCTCCATTAAAAGAAAAAAACAGGGGGAGGGATAGCCCAGGTGACGAAAAATTCTCATAATACCCCTGTTTGAAACCCATTGCATAACCTTAATTTTATTACAATTTTATTACAATTTATAAAGCTCAGGCTACCACAAATCCCCTTCACTTTGAAGCTGGAAAAGTTGCACAGTTCAAATAAATGTACCAAGAACAGATTTCTCCTGCTCAGGTACAGCAATGGATTCTAGCTAATAAGCATTCTGAAATTTAAAGCACTGGACAGCTCTGCCTGGGCACAGACTCATTCTGCACCTGAGGCACATAAGGACTTATTATTTCAGATATAGCTGAGATTTCCCTGAAACACTTCACTGTTTTAAAGCAGATCTCAGGGAAAAACAAAACAACACAAATCAAACATCCCCCTCCAAAAATTAAAGAAGTCTGAACAAAACATACAAATCTGATGATACAAAGTTGAGAACAAGAGAATTTGGAATTGATGATTCTTGTGTTTCCCTTCCAACTTAGAATATTGTGTGATCTGGAATAACGTTAAGAATATGCTCATTTGCAACTATGGTGTGACTATTGTAAATGAAATATGTGGTGTTCACAAGATGAGGATTTTTCTTTCCTAATTTTTTTTTTAAACTAAAAAGCAAATAGAGAAAATTATACTCATAATTCCACTACTTGAAATATTAATAAAAAATAACTATCTACCTATGTTTCAAGTGGAACTTTCAGTTTAAGAAAATAAAACAAGTTTTTCTAAAATCTCAGAAATTTTAATTTTATTTATGACATAAATATTCACTATGTAGCCATATAGCACTTGGAAGGACCTGAATTAATGTATGAACTCATATAAAAGCTTTGTAAAATTATTTTGAACACTTGCTTGAAAGAAGGGTAGGCTGGATTAACATGAATTACTTACTAATTTTCTCCATGAGAAAAAAAGGAATTACTCTATATTCAGAAATAACATGATATAATTTTGGAAAGGATGTACCACCTTTTTACATACACTGACTAGGTGAAGTCCTATTTCAAAACCAGGAAAACTCAGCTGGCTAACCATGAGGATTTCTTTGCCTTTGGTTCTGTGATGAGTGAGAACATACTCTTGTACTAAAGCAGCATAGAAACTTTCATTCCTACCCAGGGAAACACTGGGCAGTCACAGGTTAAACATTCCAAGTGGGGCAGTAGGATTTAATGCAGTCCTGCAGGCAGCAGCAGTTACACTGATTTTGCCTTTTCACTTCCTCACTGGCACCCACAATGTTGCAAAGAGGTTGGTAGAGCAATGAAGGTCAGGGAATGCCCTGAGGTTACAATATTGTTCAAGCCACTGCTACCCAATGGCCCACAAAACCCTGTTTCTTCTTTGACTCTGGTCCCATCTGAGCATCAGAGAGCAGCTGATCTGAACATTCCCAAGCAGTTAGATTATGAAACAGCACTGACAGTGTTTAATTAATGAAGTCTGAGCTCATTCTAGACAAGGACAATGCTGGGAAGGAAGAAAAGCTGATGGTTATGGTGAGCAGCATTGACCTGAGCTCAGAAATCTGCTCAAACACCCATTTGTGTCAATGGAGTGGCATCATATGTGCAATCCTAGTAAGTTAAAAGGAGAAAAGAATTAGGACTTGAGAACAGAAGCTAGCACTGATAGAAAGATTTTTAAGGGAATTTTCTCAAGTGGCACAAGAATTTTAAATGGACATGGAGAACGGGAATTTTCATATTGAACTATGGTTGCCTAATTAGTCAGCATATACTACATGTTATGCTCCCTTTTCAACTAGACAGATGAGCATCCTCAGAATGGGAATCATTCCTCCTGTTTCAGCTCTTGAATAATCTTTGGATGGATTACTCTCTGGAGACACTCTAGCCTTCCAAGTTTGTTTAAAGCAGTAACAGAGTAGGGAAAAAAGCATGTGTTTTTATCTGGAATTACCTGTTTGCCTGCTAAAATTAACCATAATATTTCAGTTGCAATGCTACTACAATATTAGAATGGTAACAACTTCAAGAGGTCATAATCCTGTCTCTGACATTTGGATAGTTTTAAAATTAAAAAAAAATAAATCTGAGCAACAGGACATATTTTTTTTAATCTTTAACTTAGAGACCCAGCTAGATCTTCTGCAGCCTACTTTATTCCTCTCTCACATTATTAGTGCATTCATCATCTTACAACTGCATGCAAGTACTTTTGGAAATACCATATGAGGGTTCATGGGGTCTGCTGTCTGTAAAATCATTCTGTCTGACATTTTTATAAAACCTTCATCAAAAGTGCTCCCATGAGCCTGTACCCATTTAGATGAGGTCAGTATGTTCCTGTTCCTGTCTGGTAAACCTACTCATCTTTCTGAATATGAAATGATTTTCTAAAAAATGTCAATTGTAAAACAATCTTAACTGCAGTAATGCAGCCTATGCTAAGGATGGCTCTTTTCCAACCAACTTTGTGTAATCTTGTTCACTTAAATGAAAAGTAATGTGCATATATCTGCTTTAATCTTGATCTTTGAAAAATATCAGGCCAACAGACATTAAGCAATTCCTTGTGAAACCAATTTTATAAGCAGACATTTGCATTTCATTACATGTATATTAGCATAGAGTGATTGACACCAAGTTTTTCCAGGGTTCATGTTCTCAGGCATTTCTATTTCATAACAACTTTATTTTGTAAGCACAGAGGAGGAAAAAGAGGGATTATGTTTCTGTTCCCCAGTCAGGTTTAGCAATGTGAACCAGCCCTGGTGAGCAAACCAGACAGTGCTGAGCACACTGTGTCCATGGTACACACGCTTCAAGCACAGGGAGGAAAAGGAGGTTTCAGGCCAAGTTTTGTCTGCTTTCATGGCCTGAGCTCCCACTCAATGAATACCTGGAGCGTTCACTGAAGTTCAGTTCTGTCCAAAGGGAATTCAGATCAAGCACGTTGACCCAAATCCATACTATGCACCAAAGCATTGTAAGCTGGGGACACTGGAGAAACATTCTGAAGTATTCCTGATCCAAGAAAAGCAGTAATGCAATGCTTAATGAGAATAGACCTCAGGAAAGTGTTAACAAAAATAAAATAAATGTTGTTTTCACCTGCTTTGAGTTTTGAAATCACAAGAGTCAATTTACTTCTCACCATGACCAGCTGGCAACTGAGATGAAGCAAAGACATTCCTTTCCTGTTTGCTTATAAAAATTTAATTATCTTAAATTCTGCTGGGACTGTAACAGGAAATTTTGAGACTTATACCAACATTGCTAATTGCAGACATGATACCAAAACATATCCAGGTGTGAAAATAAAGTCCTTATTAAGTGAACAGCTGTGGAAATAATCCTTTTCTTATTGAACAAATTGCTGATTCAGGGTCAGGTTATCCTCTTCTTTCATTAGCAGCAGAAGTGTTAAGGGCAGCAAGGCACTCTAGGACAAAATTGCCAGGTACTCAAGCAAAAGTTTTTCCTTTGTGAACTGCTGGAAGGTAATGCTATCTATTCTATCTGTTCTCACAAATCTTTGTTGAAATCACCAAACTGGTAGCAACTAAAGAAACACGTGATATAAGAAGCAGAATGTCCTTTGAGATTGATATATAATATATGGCCTGAAAAAAATGAAAATTAATTGAAAATTACTTAAACAAAAAAAATAAAGAGCATAGAAAATGTCAATGTGGAAAGGCCTTTTACTGATTTAAAATTTAATTGAATTTCAAAATGTTTCACTTCAGTCAAATGCTGAGGAAGCTCTGTTGTGTATTCACAATTTCCTGGATGTCCTAGAACTGATTGATGACAAATGTGTTATCATTTTGTCACAGGAGACAGTTATATATGAAAAGAAAAAAGAAATATTTTTTGAGAATAAAAAGTGCAAGTGTATTTAGCAAGAAACTTGTTTTTAATATAGTGCCGTTGCACTTTCTTAATAGGTAAGACATCTGTGATCTATCACTTGGGCCTTAACACTCAAATGGATTTTGAAATGCTGGTATTCAGCAGTTTAGCCCCAAATTACACCAAGTTTAAATGCTCTCATTTAGGTCACAGTAACATATTATGGTTAAATCAATACACAGAAGCAATTGTTTACTGTTTGTGATAGTTAATGTTGTTTAATTTTGAGAATTAATGACTTGGATAAAATGAAGAGTAAAAGCCATATTCTAATTTGTGAGTGGGGAAAGTTTCAGTTTCATAGAATTGTAAATTGTTAAAAGAGTGAAAGACAAGAAAATACCACTGCAATTACTACAAGTACATAATTTCAGCTTGGAGGGCATTTTTAAGTACTGTAATAGGGAAAAAAAAAAAAAAAGATGGAAAGAAAATTTGTGTTAGTCAAAGCACAAACCAAGTTTTTAATGAGGTATAGAAAAGTCTCATAAAAACCACTGGAAAGTTGTTTGAAATGCTCAGTTTTGGTTAATAAAATCTACAACTCTCAATGACATTAATTTTAAAAGATTTCACATGACTTACAAGTCATGTAGCCAGACATAGGCCATCATGAAATGTGAAGTATTAGCATATTTACAAGTTAATATTGGAGACAGAATCATGGGGTTTATCATGAACACAGTGTTTTGTATTTGTTTTTTATTTCTCCCCCTCTGTGGTAAGACATGCTGAACAGACCATAACCTCAAATAAAACAGCAAATATTATTACTGTTTTTCAACTACTGAATCATACTTGCTACTTCTTCCATTTAAACTTCCATTTTCTCTTCCACAACCTACAGCACTCATTTGTGATTTGCTCTGAGCTTGGTTAGCTATCCAAATAAATTAAATGTGATAATATATTGATAGTGAATTGCCATTGTAAATATAATTTAGAAGTTCTGTTTTTAGTTTTAAAAATGTAATATCAATAAAAAATCAAACGTTATATGCTATGGAGTGTCCAGAAAAACAGTTTTTATCTCTAATGCAGAAGAAAAATATGAGGTGCCACTGTGTTTAGGGAATCTTCTAATAGATACTAGACATGTGCTTTTCAGGAACTAAAAGATGTGAACCCTTGTGTTATTTTAGATTTAAACCTTAGAAGAATAAAATCTGAGGGAACTTAATCAAGCACTAAAATTAAGAGGATCCTGATTTGCTTTCTCCTCAACAGAGGCATTAATCTTCCTTTACAATTGCTCCATTTTAATGTTTCAAGTCAGGTTCCTGTTAAGAAAAACCTGAGCAGTGCCATGATACCAGGGTATGTTCTCAGTGTCATCACCTGGATGCTGTGAGTGTCCTTTGAAATGTAAATGGTCATAAATAACAAACTCCACTGGAATTTGCCTGCCAGGTGGGGCAGGCTCTAGAACAGGACAGGTGGGACACTCCAGGCAATGACTGCCAGTCTTGCTGAGGTGCATGTAAGGCTTTCTTCAGTGTCCTCAGCTTTCACACAATACCCAAGGACTGAATAAAAGGGTGTCTCAAATCCACTGTGTTCCTAGAAACTAAAGGAAACAGCTTTCCAACTTCCCATATATGCCCCAATTTAAAATCTAGAAAAGAGAACATATATAATTTTTTCAAAGTGTTGTATTTAAACCCTATGTGCTTACATGCAAAAGCTGTATAATTATTCCCAGCAGTTTTATTTTCAGGAGAGAGAATAAAGTTGTGAAAATGCATAAGTTTATCATCATGAAAATGTGCAATCATATTATGACCAAGTTATTCTTGTTTTTAGAGATTATCTTTACCTACAGTGGATGCAAATCTAAGTTGAAGAAGATTGTGGAAAAGAGGAGGGGAGGGATAAACTGCACTGTTGCTGCCACTCTTCCCAGCACTTGCCCACACTGGGGAAGTGGCAGAAACAGGTCTCTGCCTCTCCAAACCCTTAGGCAGGTGTGCACTGCCTTGGCACGCAGGGAGAGGCCTTCTTCAAGGGCCACAAGGCAATCTGTGGAGGCTTCTGAGCTTTCACACTTGGATGCTTCCACTCTAATTTGCATGGATGACAGCAATGGGTTGAACACAACCTTACTGTACATTCTCACAAATGAAAGCAATTCTTTAGACAATAATTAGAAATGAAAATGGTTTATCCTTTATTTGTGTCCAAATTCCTCCAAAAATTTGGATTATTTTTTTTTCCATATATTAAAGAGCAGATAGTCCTGGAGACAAAAATCCAGAGGAGGCAAACAGAAAGGGAAAAAGAGGATTGGTATGGCCCTGGGTTTCCCATTATTTGAAATATTTATTTGTGCCTCAGCTTATTTTTAGCCACTTTTTCTGTTGCTAATGTAAATGCTCCTGTTATTCTCTTTAAACACAGAAATGTTGCCTTTGTCTCAGCTTCATCATTACCATTAGGTGTCCTTGAGGGATAATTCTCTCTCTGAGGTCCCCAAACCATATAAATGGAACACTACTGTCATTGAAGCTAAATTATATTTTATTTAAAAAGTTATTTATATTTAATCCAATGATATTGATGATATAACATATATCATGTATACTAACCAGCTCTATATGCAGCCTGATATGCAAAGATATCAGAGCAAGCACTGCTGTGTGCCCACTGTTGGGTGTGTTCCCAAGAAGCCCTGTCACATTTGATCACTCGTTCATGGCACACAGCCCGAGTTCAGCAGGGTTCCAGCTGCTGACAGGCCCGATGCTGCCACAGACAATATCAGGGCATTTCTAGGAAAGGCTGTGACAGTCTTCTCTATCAGGTGCCATCTCTGCAAGGGCATCTGGAATTTTCACAGGGTGCCAGGAAAATCCATTTGAAAAGCATGCTCTGGAAAATATCTCAAGTGACACAATGTGCTGGCAGTTATCTTAAGGAGCCACTAGTATGGACTATTCCAGAACGTGGCCCCAAAGCATATTTGAAGAATCTTGAAATACAGTAGACCTGATAGGAATCCTGTCTGCAAGAAATAGGAACATGAAAACAATAATAACAACTTCCCCCTATACACACTAGAGAGTGCTCTGTTTTAGGGATGATGATACTCCATTTCAACTAATCAAATAGCAATGCCTCCTGAAAAACATAAGCAGACAAGATAATAACTTAGTCTGTGTGTGATATTATGTACACATTTCACCTGAATTCTTGTTACTTGCCTGTTGTGTTAAACCCTGAATGGCTCCATAAGCAGTCATGTGGTTAAGAATGAGACCTACTGTGTTTTACACTGCATAATTTTTATTGTTGTATACATGGAACAACAGGTGCATCTGATTCTTGACAGATCTACTCTGTTAAAACTGCCAGCAATTTCTGTATAGCTCTTTTAAAGATTTTGCAAATAAAAGCAAATAAAAAGTAGAAGTTTCCAAAACTGGGTGAAAGATACAGCTTCATAGTGAAGATGACTTTCCATTCCTGATCCTTTGAGTGCTTCTGTCATTGCCCAAAACAAGGCTGCCCAGAGCCCTCGTTCTATGTCTCCCAAAGTGTGACTGTAGTGTTTTAATCTAGATGGTGACATGGTTTGTGGTAACAGTCTACCAGGATACTCATTGCTTTTCTGAATTTAGGCTCTCACCAAAGTTGAGCCCCATTCTGTTTTAGAGAATGTCACCTTAGTCTTACAGTGACTGAAAGGAATGTGAATGCCTACTCTGTTGCCTCTCTCTGGATACAAGCCTAAATGACAGCTGCAAAGGAGGGTTTAGTTTGTTACTGCTTTTTAAAGGAATAAACGCACACAAATAGTTAATATCTAGTATCTCCTGTCAATTAGGGTAATAATTTTGAGAGATATGCTGTGTTAGTAATATTTAGAGTCACTCTGGTTTTAGTTCTGCTTTTCTATGTTGCTCAACTGAAATTTGGATTCTTTATTGTTATTGAAAACAGATATAAACACTGGTCTAGGGTAACTTCATGTTTCAGAATTTTAGGTTTTAAATAACTGTAACAACTACTTAAAATTGAATAATTATACATTTAAAATTCTACTAATATAAAGTCTCAAAATCTAAAGGCAGTTAACTTTTCTTAATTTGATAAAAGTAATGGTAATATATTTTAAAATTAGTCTTCTAAATTCAAAGAACATGAAATTTGCTGTTGAAACAAGTGGGACTATTGAAAATCTTAGGTCACCTATGTGTTATAATTTGGTAATTGCTGGAAAATTAGTTTGAGACACTCTATTAAAGATGTTGCAGAAACACCATGTACTGCTCATTCATATGATCACAAGAACGAACACAGAAGGAACTTATGACTTTGTTCATAGTGCTTATGAAGGTGATGATTTAGGTTATGCTTTAAGGTAGCTGGAGAATTGCTTTCCCTCTGTTACAAAATGGATTTTTTTTACCAGCAAGAAGATGATATTGGAAGGTACAGAATAGGGAGGAGGAAACAAGGGACATATCAGTGTTATATGAAAATTCATCCATCTGAAAAATGAATGAACACAATTCTTGACAATAGTCTCCTATGAATTACCTTCAAAGAACTTTGTTGTGAAATTTCTCTCTGTCTGTCCTAGATGGCAGACTCCAATGTCAAGCCTGCCCCCAGAAGATGCATTGATATTCCTTATTGCTGGAGAAAGAACCATCAGACAGAAGAGGAAATGTGGATGCTGAGCCTGAGTGTGGACTATGAAGATTAGGAGAAAAAAATTATATATATATATACATATATATATGCATAGGTTTTTGATTTAGTTTTGCTGATGACTTAATCTAACAAGAAATTGTGTACCCACACATAATGTTGCTTAGAACTGCTTTAGAGATCTTTATAACATTCAGACTGTTACAAAATGACCATTGCATGGTTAAAATGCTTCAGGTTAGTGCTGCATTTGCTCAAATCAGGGTTTATTCTTTTATTCCCCTGGGGATTCTTTTTTTTGTGAACTTTTCATATGCCTACTTGTGCTGGTTTTGGCTTAGGTGGAGCTAATTTTGGCTCTGGTAGAGATCATTTTCTCCATAGTAGCTGGTATGGGACTGTGATTTGGTTTTATGCTGGAAACAGTGCTGGTTATCCAGAGGTGTTTTGGTTATTTCTGAGCAGGGTTTGCTCAGTGTCAAGGCCTCCTCTGTTTCTCACCCACCCCACCTGTGAGGAGGCTTGGGGTGGATGAGGTGTTGTGGGGGTCACAGCAGGGCCAGCTGACCCCAGCTGACCACAGGGACATCCCAGCCCATCTGCTGTGTACAGCTCAGCATGTGAGAGGGAAAGGGAGGATGTTCAGAGCCTTGGTGTTTGCCACTGCACGATGGAGCCCAGCTTTCCTGGGGTGGCTGAGCACCTGCCTGCCCATGGGAAGCAGTGAACTAATTCCTTGCTTTTCTCAGCTTTGCTTGTGTGCATGGCTTTTGTTTTCTCTTTAAATTGTCATTATCTCAACAAATGAGTTTTTCTCACTTTGATTCTCTCCCTCTTTTGGCCAGGGGTAAGTAAATGAGTGACTGCAGGAGGATTAGTTTCCCACTGGGGTAAATCGTGACAGTGCTAAATAAATAATAAACTAAATAACAAACTGTATGTTTGAGAGATACATCATGTACTCGGCACCCAACAGGTGCCAGAGAGCTGCAGCTGAAAGATGCTATGGCTGGTGCAGAAAGTACTGCTGAAAACACTGTGCCTTTTTCAAGCTAAGTATGTCAGACCTGAGCTTGCTTGATAGCACAGAGCCTTGTCAGTGTGTGTTTACAAGACTGTGTACAAAAGATATGCAAAACCTAACATGAGAAAGTTGAGCCTAAATACAGACTTTACTCAATTTTCAGGTCTCTGTGGGACTAGTGCAGTATTTGCCATCAGCATCAGTACAGCACTACCAAGAAAACAAGAAGATAAGGATAGTAAAATAAAGGTTTTTCTGAAGATGTTAAGTCAGAAGCAAGAATTTTTTCCTTGTTTTCACAATCTGTACCACTGTCTTCTTTAGTGCAACTGCCATCTGTATCATGGTAACTTGAATAAATTTAAATTGCCATGTTTTCTCCATGTATCTGAACCCAATAACAATGAAAGCCCATTAAAATATGTATCTGACTCTCAGTACATCGCAAATTATTATGAAGTCACTTCACTCACTTTAATATATCAGTTATTTTGTTTGTTTGCATAACTAAATCTTTCATATATTTATAAATTACTTGTTCCTGTTGTACATACTTTTTTTCCTTTAATCTTTCAGGAAATTCAGAAAAGGAGAAAAACCAACAACATTAAAACTAACCTATTTAATTCCATCCAAAGAAAAAGCCTAGCAAGAGATTTTGAGGCATTAAAGGCAGAGAAGGAGAGAACAGGAAGAAGTTTTTATTAATAGATATGAATCATCCTTAAAGGTCGGTAGTCTCAATACAGTTTTCTATTTATGCCTAAACAACTACAGAATTTTTTTCCACTTTAGGGCAAGCAAATTAATGAATAAATATGTTTGCCAGGTTTTTAAGAAAAACTTCAAACTTTACAACAACAAAAAAAATTAAACTGAAGAAAGCACAGTATAGTAATATAAGGAAAAGAGAAGGACTCTAGGGACTTTCTAACCTTTAATCAAGGCTGTAAGAAATCCCTTCTGTTTGAGTCATGTTCTCAGACATGCCTCTTGAAAACCAAAAATCTGACCTAGGGGATTTTCTGGATACTCACCCCCCACTGAAATCTTTGCATGGTTAAGCACCTCTTCTCAGATATTAATTTCATATTCTGTCCCATCCAGGCATATGTTGTATGGATTTACAATGCAGTCATGAGGGACTTCTGAAAACTCAGCAATAATCTGGTGTCAAATCCCTAAACAAATTGTGTCCAAGTTTTTTTTCTCAATCTCTAAGTAGAAACAAACTGAGGAAAAAATGCCCAGCAGTATTTTCATCTTGTCTTAGAAAAGTAAAGTTTGGTATTACTACCTTACTGAATTGCTTTAGAAAAGTATATGAAGCAATATGTGACCGAAACAAAGAACCTTGCAAAAAAAATACCAATCTACTAAACAAAAGGAAGGTTACATCCACTGAAAAAAACCTCACTGCATTCTGAGACACAATGCCTTTGGCTGCCTCGTGTTGGTTGGGAAAACCTAATAGTTAATTTGTTGGAGAGGTTGAAGCTGCAAACTTTTGGTAACATCTGAAAGGAATGAAGAGAGGAGGTGTATGAGTTTGGACATCTTCTTCATAAACAAGCTGCTTACCCACAGGCTACAAAGTCATTTTTCCTATGCTTTCTTTGGACTACTGAATATTTAATTGCTGTATATGAAGTAGGGCAGCTTCAATGGGGGGAATCTATCCAGCCTCAAACATCCTTACCTGATAATGCTTAAATCAGTCCCATTGCCCTTGGCAGGAGCAGAGGAGGGAAAGAGTGAAGCCAAAGCCATCACAGCCCTTGCACCAGTCTGGGTTTGAGAAGGAATTTTCATACACACTGAGCTCAGGGGCTAAATTTCTGCTGGGGACAGACAATCTATATTGACTTGAGGGAAGTGTCTGACTCTAAGAGAAAGGCACACTTTATTTTATATGTTTGTTCTCACTGTTTTGTGTCCTCTGGCAAAAGTGCTCATTACTCTGTGTGCTATTTTCTGTGATTTGCCTTCTTAAACATGAAGTTTTATTCCTGTACAGAGCAAAGAACATAAACCCTTAGGAAGGGCTGTGAATGTTGCCAGGTAACTGTGCACCGTAAAGTTGGGCACTGCACTGTCAGTCTGCATTTTGAGATTAACTTCTCCTGAGCTGTCTGGAGACATTCCTCCATAAGGACACAGCACACACCTGTGTTTTGACAGGTGGCAGTGACACTGAAATACCCAGCGATGGGCAGGGCATGCTAACAAAATGATACTTTTGTTTTTCCTTCTCCATCCAACTGGAGGTACCAAAATCAGTCTTTTCCAACCTCCTCCTCCATTCTTTGTTCTCTGCATCAAATCATACCCCCGTGTACATTTTTGGAACCCCGCTTATTTCCCCATTCCCTTGGTGACAGCTGTATAGTCACATTCCCTTCATTTAGAGTCAGTTGTGGCACCTAGGCAACCCGAGGGCATCAGTAAATTGGATCATTGCCTCAGATTGCACTCAGTGTTATTTTGTTTATTTCTGGGGAGAAACCTTCATTTGAACACATCTGTAGCTGCCTGTAACAGCAGAAGAAATAAAATCTTACATTTTTAACTACATTTAACAGATAATACTTTGAATAAGTAACAGAAATGATCTAGTTTCATAGGTAAAAATTAAAAATTTTTCATGTAGGTATTTTTGCAGCTCTGTTCTCTGCCCCAGCACCTTTTAAGAATCTGATTTAAGCTGACAGAAGATAAAGCAATTTAAAATAATGCCTGTCACATCATCCATAATCCTTACTATGGTGCCATCTTCTTGCCCTCTTTCAGTTTAGTTCAATACAGTGGCAGGTGGCAAGGACATGCCAGGTGCCTTCACCTTAGATTTCTGGATTCTCCAGAGGTAATTTGCATTTCATTGGTACGTTCCATAACTAGAGAGGTACTTCCTCCCGTCTGGAAAGACAGCACACAGGGGCACAAAGAACCAAAAAAAGGAATTCAAAACAATGGGATGGGGTTAAGCTATGTAAGAGCTAAGAAAAAGGAAAGATGTTTCCCCTGGGTGAAGCAAACCAAAATAATGTTGAATCATCTGTGCACAAATTTTGCAAGGGAAGTATTGAAGTTAAATTCAGTTAAAAATACATTAATTGGTATCTCTTTGGCTTTGATTATTTGGTTGATATTAAACCTAGATAATCAGTGCTTTCTAGAACAGCAATAATTTTTCAAGATAATGCTGATATATAAGCATTGGACCTCTGTAAACTGGCACTATTTTCTTGGGCTCATGATAGAGAGGTTTTTGGAAGATTGTCTCCCATGGGAGGGACTCCATCCTGGAGCACAGGAAAAGTATGAGGAGGAAAAAATGAGACCCCTGGGCTACTCGGAGAGAGGAGGTAGATAAGTTGGGAATGACACTGAGCCTATGAGGAACCAAGACGTGTTCATAGATTTGTTCATATTTCTCATTATTCCACTCCGATTTGATAATTAATAAATTCAACTGATTTCCCCAACTTAAATCTCTTCTGTTCATGACAGTAACTGGAGAGTGGTTTCTCCCTGTTCTTATCTCAACACAGAAACCTTCCATGAAGTTTTCTCTACTTCTTGTGCATAGGAGAGAGAAAGATCACCTTGGGAGTACCCAGCAGTCAGCCAGGGTCAGTTCACTAAATTAAAAGATATGAGAGAAAATGCAAGATTCTACAGGAATAGTTTCACAATAGCCAAACAACCAACCAAAATAAAATCACCATAGCAGCATGGATTCAGATATCTGAAATAAGATATTATTCAGCAATCCAGAAAATTGTCCTGGGGTGACTTTATTTTAAGATAGCTTTGGGAGCTGGGGGGAAGTTGAAGCTGTGAGAGGCTGATGGGAGTTTTTCCTCTGACCAATTATTGGTCATTTCTAAGAATTGGCAGTGGTTTTAACCATTCAGAAGTGAGATTAACTTGTGAACACCACCTTAAGATGCAAAGCCAGGGTTCTCTTGTTCTCTTTGGTTTCCGGCTTCTGAAGAGGTAACAGGCTCTGTCTCGGCCTCCTCCCCCCCTCCAGGCCAGACAAGGCCGCAGAGGGCGGGGGGATAAACGGAGCTGGCCACCCTGGCTTGGTTTATACCTTCTACTGCTGAACTGAAACCTGACACCATGAACATCTGCAGCTTTCCAAGACTTTAACTCTTTTACTACCTGGATGAGATTTACAGATTACTCCTTTTTCTCAGAGAGAGAGAAGGAAGAGAGAGAGAGACAATCAACATGAAAAAAGGCATCATAAAACCATCAAAGACCGTGAAGAAAAGAGTTCAGTTTTAAATGAGGAAGAGAGAATAAGGAGATGCTTTCATTAAGCTGAAATATTTTTCTGTTAAAGCTATAGAGATGAACAATAGTGTTCTGAAAAAAAGCTCCTTTAATTCATGACAGAGTATATTGGGAGGAATGAAGTGTTCAAAGTGTGGATTTTGAGCAAATAGTGAAGTAGTTGTGATACAGTGAGGTGCTGGAACAGAGGGGAGAGAAGTAATAGTTGAAAATTTGGGGCCTTGAGAGGCAAAGAGAAAACTTCTGTTTCCAGGGAGGCTCACAGAGACAGATAAAGAGAACTTTTGCCTTTGAATAACTCATACTTAAAAATGACATCCCTAGACTCATTGACCCATAACACACCTCAGAGTGATGTGAAATGGGAGGAGAGGACTGATGACAGATTTTCTGGGCAGCTGGAGTCAGAGAAATAGAGAACTATAACAGAAATAGTTTTCTTGTGAGAAACTCCATAGATTAGCAGAAGAAGACTTCTGTTTCTCTACAAAGATTGATGAAAAGACTCTAGCAAGAATTGGGACTGTTTTAAACACTAAAGTTCCAAAGTTTTTCTGTCTCTATGTTGTCACGTGAACAAAGGAATGGTTGGGTAGTGGGAGAAAAAGGGGTTTTCTAGAAGTTTTATTCTGGTTTTGTTATTCTTGTAGTTTGTTAATAAACTTTCTTTATTCCTTTTAAGTTTTAAGCCTGTTTTGCTCTTGTTCTAATCCATATCTCACAGCAAGAAATAAGTAAGTTTTCTAGTAATTTTTAGTTACTGCTTTAAAACCACAACAAAAATTCAGTTAAAAGAAAATATCTTTAGTGATCTGTCTTTAAAACTTATCTCAAAAGCTGCTAGTGTTAGGAATAATTGCACAGGACAGCATCTCAATAGTTCTACTATAGAGAAATGCCTCATGGGAAAAGAAAAAATAGTGATAGATTCTCTTTTTTATTTTTTTAACCTAATTGTTAGTGTGTTAATCCAGATCCGGAACTTAGGATACACAAACTTCTTTTCAGCAGATTCAAATAGAGTTACCATAAAAGCATGGTATTCTTGAGGACTAAATCATGTCTTGGGAAATCTTGTTCAATAGAACAAAAAACACCCAAGAAAAAAACAACCCCCCCCAAAAGCTAATGACTGGTGTTTCAAAGGCAAAGTGAAATATTTACTAACTTTACCAGCTTTTTCCCTATTTTTTTTCTCATGTCGCAAAACTAATAACGTATTTTTGTTTCAATTTGTGAATTAGCTGAGTCTCATTTTCAGATGGCACACAATAAATCTCATGCTTTGCTTTCTAATTGTTTTGTTGCTTGTTTCTTTTGTTATTTGTTTTTTCTGGTTTTTTCATTGTTTTGTTTTGATTTTGCTTTTAGTTGGCTGTTCTCTCAAACCCATGAAAGGCACATTTCAAATATTCCTTTCATTGTTATTTTTTGCTTTCTGTTGATCCATAACCTGTCATGGTTTGATACTTCACATCATAAGTTGCTGCAGCCTTTGAGAAGCATATGTGCTGATTCACATTCCAGATCTGCGTTCTCTAGAAAAACACTCAAGATTACAGTTAAATTAGGTCAGCAGTTGGACTGAAAATGCTGAAGAAATTACTTAAAATTACTTATTTCTGGTATAGAAATGAGAAGAAAATAAAAATCAGAGTTTAGAATATCTTTTATTGAACGTCTTGTGTTCAAGAAGTAAGGGGTATTTTTTTCTTTCTCCACTAGTAAATTAAACAAAAAAAACTAACAAACAAACAGAAACAACACAACTACCAAAAAACCCAAACAAAATCCCAAACCAATCAACTGAACCAAAGAAAAGAAAATTGGGATTTTTTTTTTCCTAGAATGCATAGTAAAACTATTTCAAAATATTTCTGTTAGAGTATTTATGCTTTAAGATATACTCCAAAATATGTGAAACTCATGATAAGATTGTGAGAATTAACAACTTTCTGTCCTCGTTTGCAGGAAATGTGCAGGAAGAGCTGGGGAACACAGTGACTCATCTACATGAGTTAATTAAACATTGCCTGTGGTGCTCTATTATCTCACTCTCATGCTGTTAAAAGGGTCTCTGGCATGATTTTGCACTGGGCCACCAAGGGCTCTTCTAGTCAGTGCCTAAGCAAGTCTGCATGATTGTTCCTAATAGACAGTTTGGATAAGGCACTTCTTTTGGATGCCAAAAGAGTTTTAATTGTGTTGATGCACAAGTTGGCCCCAGGGCCAAAGAATGGGCCAGTCACCGTTTCCTTTGCTACTTTCAAGGTGACAAAAGTGAGGAAGCCTTGAGAAAACACATTTGGAAAATGTGCAGGGAAAAGCAGTTGAGTCACTGGGAGAATTCCCTCCTCATAAAAAATAAACAAGAATCTGAGAAATATAAAAAAATGAGATACATGTAAAGCAAACTTAGAAGTCTATGGTCAGACAGTATCAACAACACCAAAATTCAAGCTGATTTAGAACTTGAAAATTAACTTATACCATAAAAATAGTCTTATAAATAATCAAGAACAAAAAAGGTGTCCAGTCTCTATCCCCACTCCTACTATATAGTAAGGATGAGCACAGATTAAAGTGTTGTCATGAATCCAAATGTAAATTAAAGCTTTGTCTTTTTTTTTTGTATGACTGATGAAAAAGATTAGCTAACTATCCCTCAAAATAATAGGAGACATAGTAGGCAAGCAGAATTACTAAATCTAAGACTGAAGTAAAACTGTTTGGAGATGTCTCAATTTTGAGATATCCATTCCAAAGGTCTAAAAAACCTTGCACATTAAATCTAAGTCAGATACCAAGAATTGTTAATACATTTATAAAGCTGATAACTGTACCTCTTGCCTAAACAATTGGAATTGTAGCTTCTACATTTAATAAATAGAGAAAGAGCAACAGCTTTATACAGTCCTTTGTCTGACTTAAAGAGAAGGGAGGGCTTTGGAATATTAAAGAAAGCCAAACTTCTGAAAGCTATGGAAGCAAATAAAAATGATGGTGAGCTCTTCTCTCCTTTCTTCTCTTTGTCTCGTAACCCCAGCTCCGGCCCATCCACACGGCAGGACCAATGTGGGATCTAAGGGCTGGTGACATTCTTTGTCTTCTGAGGAAAACATGTCTATCACATTTTACCCATACTCCATATTGAACAGTGCTGTGGGAGCTGGGTGATTGTGGAGGTGTGTTGTGACTCATGAGCCAGAACAGGTGAATACTGAAGTGTACTGTATAAAATTAAGGGCTTGTTTGCCTCCACTCTTGGGGAAACCTATTTTAGAAGTTTAAGGGCTTGTTAACCAGTGTCTTTCCAGTCCAAAGAGTGGGCTGGTTGCCAAAGTTATGGTGGCTGTACAATTAAAACCTAAGAGTTCCCTGACAATGGGGTCTGGTGTCTTTCTTCACCGTAACAAGAATTTACCAAACATCACCATTGGGTCGTGACACTTATCAATCCAGATTTCAGTAAAACATGCATGGGAAAGTATTAGACTACAGAGATAAACTGATAGAATAATAGAAAAAGAGGATTATCTTTGACTATATTGAAAGTAAATCTTTTATTCAGGGGAGGCTGGTAATGAAGCTCTTAGATGAGTATTGAGGACAGTCTTTGCATTCTGCCCTTGTTTTAATTTGGAAAAGTTCTGATTCACAGCTTTGGGATGCACTGTCAGTACATAAGTCTAAGAATAACACATAAACAATAGAGGCTGTTAAGACTTAACTGAAGCCTGGAAGTTGATGAGGGATTATAACAATTGCATCCAAAAAACAGCCACCAAAAAATAATGACTAAGCTCAAAATGTTATGTGTGGAGCATTATGTATAGAGCAGGTAGTTCATCACTAGGTAATTCTGAGCCATTGTTCTCGACATTCATAAAAAAGAAAAAAAGATTATTATTTTAATCAGGAGAACTAAATGTGAAATAGAGAAAGACATATAAGTGACATTTTACAAAGCCTTGGTGGAAGGACTTGTAGATCCTCAACAGCATACCCCACCAGAAGCATCATGGAGAAACCTTATAGATGCTTATGGGAAGACCAGACTATCTTGTTTATCTTAATTTTAAAAAGGTCAAGATGCATGGATGATACACAATACCTAATATTTTCTGAGCACATGCAAATAATGAGAGAGTTAATTTTACATAGAAACAAAATTGGCACAGAAACAGTATATTCAGGGTAAATGTATGATGAGTTCTAAATGGTAGAAATTGATGGTCTGGAACAATAAATATAAGAGAGTAATAATAAAAATCTACTTGGATTTAAGTTTTAAGTTTAAGAAATGTACCACATAGGGTACTTAGGGTACATTTAGTAAGGACTGGACTTGACAGCCAGTAGCATTTCTCCTAACACTATACTTGTAGGACTATCCTTTATTTCTGCTCTGTGACACCTTCAGGAGCTATCTGAAGTAGGTACCAAGCCTTCTTTGGACTCCTTTTGTGTCATGTCTTTTTTATAACTAATAGAGAAGATTTACATTTCTGCTTCACACCCTCACAATTTATTTTCAACAGTGGGTACATCCTACAAAATATTTTAAGACAAGATTCTCAAGGGAGAAAAATAGAAATAATTTTGCAATTGAAGAATTGGTGGGGAAATCACCACCAAATCGCCAAATTCACAACCATTGTAAATAATTCATAATTCTGGAAGGGGGGCGAAAATCTCTCCCTCATATGATTAAGTGACCTACAAGTAGTAGTCAGAAGGAAAATCAATTTTTTTTTTCTGTTGTTTCTGAGTGGATGTTTTAAAATCAAGACTAATACAGGGATGAACAGTAACTCCTGACCTGCGAGAGCAGTCTCTCCAGAAACATAGCTTTCTCTTTCCACACTGAAATAAAATCTTGGTAACTCTATCCCCTGTTCTCCAGATTCTGCTGATGTACAAAACGTATTAGATGTTAAATCTTGAAAATTTTCTGCTTAAAGTTCATCCAGATTCAAACCACAATAGTTTTTGTAAAGTGGTCCATACAAGTTTGAAAACCAGACCTCATTTCTCAGTCCCACATTACAATTTCTGAAGGGAACTGTCAGCAACTGGCATTTTATTTTACTGAGAAAATATGAATCAAGGATAGAATATTCTTCTGATTTTTTACATCTGATGTAGTTTGTCACTTCTGAATCAAATCCTTGACGGTATTTATTATTTGTTTAAAGTGATCTCACTTCTCCTATTTTTAATTAAAAGTTATAAAATCTGTTATTTACCCAGGAGATTAGATCAGAGCCATTTCATCCTATTTACAACAAAGAGAGTCTGTAATAAGTCCTTGAAACGCCATCTAATCTCTAGTATAAATATTTATTTAATCAGTTTAAAGATGGTAATTATTTACCAGAGAGACTGAGGGAACTTCTACAAAGTTATTATGGATGAAAACACAGTTTTTTAGTTGTTTTTTTAAACTTAATAGCTTGAAACATGTCCTTTAGAAGATGCTCAAAACCTTTCGGCAAATGATTGTTTAGGTTGCTATGTTTTTTTGTTTTTCACTTACCTAAGGAGATTTTTTCCCCAGGCATCTATTGATTACATTAACTGCTAATTAACTATTTGTTTGGAAGAACATGTTCTGTCATTTCAATCACTAGAATAAATTCAGCTCTTCTGTCCTGGTTTTGGCCTTAAAAGCATGACATCTTCTTATGTTACTACAATTTCAAACTCACGCTCGCACCACTCAACAAGGCTTTGGTAGCAGGGGAATCGTAGGGGTAACTTTTGGTAACTACAGGGGTAACTTCTCTGAGAAGCTTCCAGAAGCTTCTCCCATGTGTGGCAGAGCCAAAGCCAGCTGCCTACAAGAGAGACCTGCCACTGGCCAAGGCTGAGCCCACCAGTGATGGCAGCAGTGTCATGGGGATTGCACAGCAAAGGATGGAAAAATCCAAAATGTGCAACAAGCAACAGCAGCCAGAGAAGAAAGGAGTGAGAATATTGAGCAAAAGACATGCAGGCACCCAGGGGCAGTGAAGCAGAAGGCTAAAGAGGCGCTCCAGGTGTCGGAGGAGAGGTTCCCCTGCAGCCCATGATGAAGACCATGGTGTGGCAGCTGAGGTATGGAGCTCCATGATGGAGCAGGTATCCACCTGAAGCCCAAAGAGGACCCTGTTCCAGGGCAGGTGGATGTCCAAAGGAGGCTCCAATACCACAGGAAGCCTGTGTTAGAGCAAGTTCCTGGCAGGATTTGAGAGCCCATGGGGGCTCATGCTTGAGCAGTCTGTTCCTGAAGGGCTGTACCCCAAGGAAGGGATTAATGCTGAATTTTGTGAAGGGCTGTAGCTTATGGGAAAGTTTAATGTTGAAGAAGTTCATGGAGGACTATATCCTGTAGGAGGCAACCCGTGGTGGAACAGGATGAATGTGAGATGTCCTCCCACTGAGAAGGAAGGAGCAGCAGAGACAATGTGTGACAAAATGACTACAACCCCTATTCCCTGTGCCCCTGAATGGGAGGAGGAATGATGGTCATTGGCGAGTGATCTCTCCCTGTCTTTATCTCAGCCTTTTGTTATATTTCCCCTCCCCTATCCAGATGAGGAGGGCAGTGCCAGAATGTCTAGGGTGAGCGCCTGTTGTCCAGTCAAGGTCAAACCACCACATAACAAGATCCTCTCTTTTGTACATTCAAACAAATTTATACTCTTTAGCTTTATAAACAATTCTTCATAACAAAAATGTCCTCTTAGATGCATTAAAAAAAGCAGGGTATCAAAATCAAAAACTGAAGACACAAATGTATTTATAGCACACTAAATTCAGTGGCCAAGCAGAGATATAATAATTACAGTTAGGAGACTTTTGGAAGTTAACTTGGTGGAAGTCACCTCTTGCAGTGGAGAGTGTAAAGGTGGCTGAGCTGGTACAGCCTGGAAGCGTTCAAATGTTGTGGCTCAGAATTGCCTATGGATCTCATTAATTTGAGCCCAGAATCCAGGACTGAGGAAGGTGTGGAGGAGGCAACAAGGAATTTATCTGTCATGTGGGATGAGAAGTCAACCAGCACAGGAGAATAGTTCTTTTTCTTACATCCTCTTTCATAGTATATTCCTCCTTTAATGCTTTTGTGTCCTTTCCATTCTCTCCAGGAGATGTGGTGCTACTATCGGGTGCAAGATTCTGCTCACTGGAGAGCAAAAATCTTGTGCTTGTTGTTGGCAGTGTATCCAGTGCTGCTGACAGAAAAGCCACAGTATATTCCCACATCAAATATTTGGGCTGTGTTGCTTCTGACAGCTGTCTCCACCACAGCCAATACTAAATCTGAAGACAGTCAACACCTAATTTCTCAAGACAGAAATGAGAGTGCTATATAAAGTAATCATAAGGGGCCCAGGCTTTGTCCTAGCTTTACCTTACGCAGTGCTTATTTCCCTGAAGTAGAAGTAGGGAGAACATGCCGACCTGGGTAAGGTTCATAGCATTCAGAGAAGAATAGCTATTTGATTTTGTAGTTTGCATATTGATTTAAAAGAATGAACCCATTCTGCATGCAACTGGAAAGTAAAACACTTTAAAGATCTCTGACTAATTTTCTGGAGCCCATTTTTCAATCTCTAGACAATGCATTTGGACATCACTTCTATGTTACTGTTTTATCTCCTCTGTTCACAATATTCTCAATACTGCAGTTCCCATTCTGCAGAAAAATATGTTTACTGTTCATTTTACTTTCGGCATTTGTTTTTACCGAGCTTTGAAACTAACCTGTGTACAATTCATGCATCAATTTGAAGTGAGGGTGCATTTTCCAGACCTTTTGGAGCAATTTTGAAAACTTAAACTACAATTCCAGATCTATCTTGGATCATAATGTCTGTTATTCTCAGCATCACCTATTATAGTATTTGACTATCTGAGTGCCTTTTATGTTTCTTTTTTAACAGAAGACCTTCTCTTAAAATTCTCCAGTTGAAATAAATCAGCTTTTTACTTGCAAACAGTTTTATTTGCACTTCAGTGGATACTGCAAATACCTGAGCATTTAATGTTCAGTTATGTATGTATTACTTCAAATGACATTGCAATCCCCCTGATCCAGTAGCTGACATGTAGGCTCACAGTGTGTGACTAGTTGAATTTCACAGGTCTGTTTGTAAACCTATGTTCCAGCTACAGATACAACACTAAATTCCTAATAACACAAACTTAGTACTTAAATGATACTTATTTTTTCATTAAATACAAAATTCAATTATCTATGCAAAATAAAATAAATATGAAGAAACCTGCCCCCAGATAAGAAACATGTTGGGGCAAATTTGGAAGGAAAATGATGGGGATACCAGGATACAAAATCATAAAGTCACCACAGGACATTGGGGAAAATAAGAAGTGAGAATAAATACATAAAGGGGAAATTGAATTTAATCAATCAATGCAATTGATTATAAGAATAACTCTAAGTGGTACATGTCAGCGGAATCCAAGAAACATGTCCAGAGGTACTCTAAATATTTTGATCAATATTAGTACTTATTGGTGCTTTTATTCTTTCTTTTTGTCTGTTTCTCTTTATTTATTTTTTTTTTGAAACCAAGACTCCAGCAGTCTTCAAGCAATAGTCTTGTTTACTTACTTTTTTTCCTGTAATTGTCCCTCTTCAAGCATGCATCCCTATGTGGCTTCCCAACCTGTTCACACCTGTTGCATGATTTTGGGAGAGAATACCAGCAATTAATAAATTTTTTGCACTTGTATTTGTCTCAGTCATCTGTCTAAGAATTGCATGGAATGCAGAGTAATGCAGTAGAGAATAGAGTATTATGTTCTTCAATTTTTTTTATTAATGTCTGTTAAATAGCAATATTTAAAAAATGTAACTAAATATACATAAATATTTTTTAATTTACAGTGGATACCATATTTCTGTGCACATCACATGCTGGTAGTTGAGTAATCATAACTCTTATGATGTCTAATCAAATGCTAAATGCATTTTCTGCCACCATACCAGGCCAATGAATTGTGTTGATACTGGTAAAACCATGATCATTAATTCAAATGATCTTACTAGTATTTTGTATATCAAAGATAAAAATCTCATGAGAAGTAGATGAAGTTCAAAAGGGTGTCTGTCTGTAGAAATAATATTTTTTAATATAGTTCAACTTGACTGCAGACTTCGGGTGCAAAATACAGTAATATTAAAAATGCATTTAAATATGAGTTTCTGCAGGTAAACCAACTCAGTTGTCACATCCTAAAAGTCTTGTGATACTCATGAGCTCCAGAGACACAGGCCTGGCACAGGTCTATGGCCTGGGCTTCTGGAGGCAGAAGATCACCAGCCCATTTGAGCACTTAAGCTCTGGCTATGGTGTACACTAGACCTCTGTGAGAGCTGCTGTGCACTGGTGCCTGTCTCCTATTGCAAATTCTTGTGTTACAGAGGTTCAAATTTGGAGCTATTCTCCTGGCATCTGAGGAGAGTCACAGCTTTAAAAAAATAACAAAAGAGTGGAAACAAGTTCAGTGTTTCTTGCATCTTTCAGGACTTCAGAAGATGAGGGTCTCGATTGGAAGACCAAAAAGAAGTGGCTTGCAATTCATTTGAGCAGTGTAACATGGGTATAAACCCATTGCCTTGGATAATGATTTATGCCTTTTAGAAGAGAACCACAGAGCTCACAGTCTGTTGAGAACCCCAAGGATGGAATTTGTCCTGACCCAGGCATGATGTCGTATTCAACAAACTTATAAAAAAAAAAAACATTAATCCAGGTTTTCAGTAATGCCCTTTTTGACATTTTCTTATTAGCTTTCATGGGTACAATGACAACATTGCTGCAATCTGAGCTCCTTCTGTTTCTGTATCAGTCAAGGTCTTCCATGATGCTCACACAAACACATCACACACACACGTGGACTGCTAAAAATTATTCCCTACCATGTTATTACATTCCCCACCATGTTATTCTATTCCCCTGTCACCCTGTGGTTCCAGTGGAGCTAAACTGTCACAAAGCTTGAGAAATGCTGTAACAAATCAAACATGTAAGCGCCACCCACACACAAACTCTTTGCCCCAGAGAGTTGTGAGACTGCACTTCTTGCTTTACAGTGATTATAACCATAACCCTTAGAGTTTCTGAGAAAAAAAGAATACACACAAAAAAACTTATATATCCTAAAGAAAATATCCTTAAGAAATAGAACAGCAGAACAAGAGGAAACAACAAGAAAGAAAATATTAGAGGTCAGATTTTCAGCTGGTGTGAGCTGGAGCATCTCCATTGCCTCCAGTGGAGCTGTGCCAGTTTATCCAATGTGTGTGCTTTGGCCCAGTATGCCCTTCTAGTCAAATCACTGAACTGGTACCTTCAAAGTGTTCCCTATAATGCTGTTAAATTTGTATTGCTAGTAACAACAATTTTGTTAAAAAAAAAAAAAAAAAATTTGCATACGCAAATTATTCACATTGCTTTATTTTTTCTTCGTCAGTTCACAAAAAAAAGTATTTCAAATTGTCATAACCTTGCATTTAGTCAGTGAAAGAGTAATTTTGAAAGGAGAACATTGTTTTACAAACTGGACACATACCCTGTTTACTTTTCTCTAATATTTGCACACTATAAAGCAAGTGGGTTTTTTTGTTTTGTTTTAAAACCTTCTTCATATATTATCATACAAAAATATTAATATGCAAGTAATAAAGATTTTTTTTAAACATCCAACTTTTTTAAACCTAAATCAAAGTCACACCAAAATGTGGGTTTTTTTGTTTGGTTTTGTGTTATTTTGTGGGGTTTTTTTTAATCCAGACAAAGTACACCTTGTGCTTTAACAAACTTATGGCATCATGTGCTCTCTGCAAGGATTGTATTGAAAAAGCCCATGTGTTGTTATTCATTAAATAATGTAAAACTTGCCTACTTTTGTGGGTTTAAATTCTCTTAATCCTCTTTTCCCCCCTCTATGTGTTGTGTTTGATTATATATGTGGAAAAGTTAAGGCAAGTGCAATCAAAGTTACAAAAAATCAATGTTTCTATTGCTAACATGTGCAGCATTCATATTCAGTGAGTGATGTCCTTTCTCCTGTAAGAATAAAATTGATGAAAATACAAAAATGTTTAATATGTTATAGCTATAACAATAAGCTCTTCATTTTTTTTTTATACCAGGCTTTGTGAATTTTCCAGAAGTTAGGATAACACAAACCATGTTCTTTTTAAAGTAACATACACTGAAACTATGTAACATTTTGATCATGACTCTCCTGCTTCTCAGCAATAAGTATAGTATTACTACAAAAATGCAGTTCCTTTTAGCTATGACCCCTCTATTTTTTTAAAAAATAAATATAAGTTAATCTCTTTAGATAAAATCTTTAATATACAGTAGGCATAAATATAGGTTGATGTATTTCTACTTATCTTTAGTGCTTCTATTTTAACTTTAGTGATTTTGAACAAAGTGTATAAAGGAAGAGACATTTTCCAAATTATAGTTGTACCTGTAGCCTTAAAGAAAACCTTGACAAGAATACATATGTTAATTTATGGTTTGTATGGCAATAGTTATGGACATTTGGAAAAGGCAATGATGCTGAAACTTCAATTAAATTTTAGAATAGTCAGAAATTCATGCTCACAAATTCTGGGCCTGATTCTGCTCTTTATTTTGCACCAGTTGTACACAGCTGCAGTTAATTCTACTGACTTCAGTAGAAATATTTTTTTACTTTAATCAACTACTAAGAAAATTAAGATAAAAGGTGCCAAAGCCTTCCATGGCACTTTCTTGTTTCATTCCATCAATGCAAAATTAAAGATGATAAGTAGACATTTATATCTTGAATGTAGGTGCATGTATTCAATATGAACTACAAAGCAGTTCTACTCTGCTGGTTCCTCAGATCATGGAAGACCAGCTTAGAGCTTTATTAACAAAGTGCTTTATCAAGATGCTTATGTAGGTATTAACTTGGAGCAGTGGGCTCCCAGGAAGCAACTATTACTGTTTGAGTTGTGTTGTGCATTCTGTTTATGGACAGTCAGCTCCTTCTGAGATGAGTAAAGTAACTGAACAAAATTAAAGAAACTAAAGCCCCTAGACAAACTGCTTTATTTGTGTTAGTTTTGCAACTTTTTTTATGAAAGAGAAGGTGATGAAATTTTTCTTCTAGTATTTCAACCAGACATATGTTCTTTCTGTTAAAGATCTTTTTGGTCATTTTGTTTTCTTGTCATCTGAAGAAGATGCAGAAGGTACAATATTTTAATAAAAGGATTCACTTATGAAATGGTGCATATGCTTAATTTTATATATTATGAACAGTCTCATGACACTAGTAACTGCATAGAATTTAATAGTGTGCTTTTCTTGAAAAATTCATAGGTGGATCAAAACTGCTGTGAGTGACAGCAGTGGATATTTAGATGCATTATTGGGAGATAATTTAACTCCTTTTAACTGTGAAAGCTAAGATTAGTATTTTGTCTTTCAGCATCCTCCACCACTAATTTTTGCTGCTTCACCACTACCCAGCACTGGGCAGCCGCCTTCTTTAACTTTATTAACATGCTGAACATGAATCATTAACAAATCTTCAAACCTTTAGAATGAAGATATTATAAAATATTTATGAGTTTTCTGAATAATATAAAAATATCTTAGGTCATATTTTTACAGGACATGTAAAATAAATTATAGCAAATTACTATCTAGGGCAGAAGAACTGTAAGAGTAACTGGAAGAAGGGGCAGATAACTGTGTTCTTGTCAGATATTCGAAACAACCAATGATGTTTTTGTAAATTCACATAGAATCACCTTGACTTTGAAATATTTGATTTTTATTTTATTTTTCAAGGCTTTGGAGAGCCTTAGAAAGCCAACAGATAGCAATCAGAAGACTGGATGAGGAAACCTCAGCTTTTCAAAGGAAACTCATTTCTCAGTGAGCAGGGGGAATCAGACTCACTGTGCTTGAGGCTCCAGGTATAATGGGACCTGAAAGTACCATTTTCCTTTAAAAGACCTATTTTTTGGATTGGTTATGAAGTGGAGATCTGACTGAAGTGGGAGCTAAGGAGAGCCAGCAGCTCTTTGAACAGTTGCCATGTGCACAGTTAGGAGACTTTCAGCTTCATTTATGACTATTTTATTCCAGTTCTCTGGCCTTCCACTCTATTCTTTCTAATAAATTCATGTAGTGCCGTAGTATCTCAGTCCTGATATCTCCTTATGAAAAAAAATCTGAACAAGGCAAAGCAAGTCCAAACAAACAAAAACACATTTCAAAGAGCTACAAGGAATGAAAACATTCTTGAAAATTGCATGCATGTGCATCTCAGTCTGTGTCCAACTCCTTATGCTCTAGGTTGATGTCTGAGGGGATCTTGAAAGTTGTATATCTGGTAAGGTGCCCAAGATGACTAAGAGGGAATTTTTCTTCAACATTACCTAAAGGACAACTTGGCAAGAGTAATTTCAAGGAGACAGAATCTTTGCTGCTGCTTCTCGCTCTTCAAATAGCTAACAACGTTTAAAAAATGTAGGAATGGTATTTGCTATGTGTACTGAGAGCTATTCACAAACTCTTTTGTTTAAAGAGTGAAGAGGTAATCAGAGAAAATAAGAGATGAACTGTACTGACACCATTATTTATAATAGGAAATTTGGCAGATATTCAGGTAGGTCCTATTAACTAGGAAAAAAATAATTTCCTACTTCTAACAAGGTTATGTAAACAGCTTCAGATAGCAAAGAGTTGGTGAAGGAAATATCTGCCAAATTTGTGTTTCCAGGAAAAAGGTATCTGTAATTTCCTGTGGCAGTAGGACTAGATGAATGCTAGTTGGGTTAACCTACATGACCAATGAAGATCTTCCCTATAGCTCTCCCTCCCTGTGTCACCCCAGCAATGTGTCTGTGTCACTGTATCCCTGGCAATGGCTTGATTACAAGTTTGTCATCTCCTTGCAGCACATGGGAAATGTCTTGCTATAAAAAAACCCAGATTTTTGGGACTTCCTTGCCTTTTTTTGAGTGCTTCTTGTTTTATTTCATTGTACAGTTCTATGATTAAATGGTTACAAGTTAAAATACCGATGAACAGAAATAAAATTGCATAAAGTGCTTTTTGTGATGTAACTAAGATTTGAGAGTGCTTATTGCAATGATTTTGTCCCAGATATCTGCACAGTTTGCAGATTCATGTGCTTTGCTGAGGTAGACATAGGTCGAGGTCTCACAGAAGGAGCCTGGTGTCACTGAACTATTTTGCTAAGATAGATGGAGAGACAGTTGTGTCACTGTTCTCCTCACTGCTTTGTATTTACATAACTGTTCCATTTGAAGTTGCCTGGGTCTTAAGATGAAAATGTACAGTGTTCTCATGTGATGGTGAAAGTAAATGTATAATACTAATTGTTTACATTTTCTACTAAAACATTCCTAAGAACTCAATTAGGGCTGCATTGAGCTCTTCACCAGAGAATATTAACTCCGGCAAACAACTTCTTGTATGTCTGTAAATTCATTGCCATTTGTGTTTTAAATTTACAAGGAATAGTGAGATTTCCTAAACAAATCTCTCTATGATTTACCTGTCATGCAAAGATTGGAGAGAAAATTTTGGAAACTCTCTTACTTAACTTCCTACAAAACATCTAGACAAAAAAGCTCTTGAAAAAGAATCGTCTAAACCCAGGTTTAAAAAGATTAAGTAATTGCATTGCTAATTTGTTGTTCTTCCATTATGTTTGTTTTTCAGGGGTGTGTGTGTGCAGACTGCAACTTAATGGAATATTTTGAGCCCATAACTGACATTTTCAAGACTTTCTTTTTACCTCAGAGAAGATCAGAATAGTAACAGGATGTGGCTTCATATAAGCAGTCTATGTGGATGTGAAAAATGGTGCAGAGAACAAAAAATATAGCCTTTTTTCAGCTCAAAGCTTTACTCCTGTAAATCTCAGGAAAAAAGACATCTACTCAACCTAAACATCTCTGCCAAGAGTTTTAGTGTGGATCCCAACCTGAGGCTTTACAGCAAGCTTTGAGTGCTTGTACTTCTAATTCTGCAAGGTAAATAGATATGAGAGGATGGCATGGGATGGGATGGGGGGGATGGAAATTTCTCCAAGGGTGCTCAGGTGTGGTGTTACCTGACTGAGATGGCAATTTCCTGTAGCTGTCATTTAGTGGATTGCACACTAATCAAGCAAGCTGACCTCTTTCTATGCTCAGTGCTGGCGTTTATTTTGAGCATGGAGCAAATGGGAAATATTGTCAGCTGTTCCTGCTTTGCCATAGGGTATCTGCTCCTCGACATCTGACAGCTCTCATGTTTATTTTCATTAACATCAGTAGCAACTTACTACCCACCTTCCCTGTGTGCTGCCTACAGCAGGTAGGACAGTGGTGATACCTTGAGCCCACGGCTCCTTCTGCAGCCACCTGGCACAGGAGTAACTAATCATGAGGCCAAAGGGGCCTGTGCTCTCCTCCTCCACACACAGGGACACACTTTCCCCTCTGTGGAGCTTCTCAGCCATAGACACGTGGTGCAGCTGCCTGTTCTGGCTTGCACTTCTTTATTTGTCACAAAATGTGTTTAAGAGTATGGGCTCCGTAGGCATTAATTGTTCCTACATGACTATATTTTTGAGGAGAGCAGAGAGAGAGAGCTAATTTGATTAACAGAGAAAGAAAAGGTAAAAAAAAAAAAATCTATTTTATTTTTTCATAATTTGTGTGTTCCTTTAGACATATGCTAATGGTTAAGAGATGTCAATAATACCCCCCTCAAATTCTTAGCTCTCGCATTTTGCTTCAAATTATTTTTCCAGTACTAGTGACCAAGAAAATAAATGTTTGCACTCTCTATATGCTCAGTACCAGATAATCTATTTTATTTAAAATTTAGATCCTAGAGAATCAAGTAACTCTTTGTCCTCCCAAATAAAAATATTTGAATTGACTACTGAATGATTCTGAAATTATGTTATTTAAGGTAATAGGTATTTAGTGTTAAGAATGCTGGTAAGCTTTTGGGATGAGGCTGGTTGTAATTACAAGTTGAAGACTTCCCTTTAAAAACCCTCAGTAAAAATATACTGATTTTTCAGTAATCTGAACTTCAGAATTGACATGTTTTCAGCATCTTCTCTGACTACATCATGACCCTGTGGACTCTAAAACTACACCCAGAGCTTATTAGTCCAGAGCAAAAGTCAAACTTTGTTATAAGTAGAATTTAAACAAACCCTCCCCCCCAAAACAAAACCAAAACAATCAAACAAACAAACAAACAAACAAAATAAAAAAACAGGCATAGGAAAACTCTTAATAGCTGAAACATTTTTATCAGTTTTGCTCCTCAGGGCAACAACTCTGAGTTTTGGAACATCAAGTCAAGGCTGTTTGGTGAAGTGTGATGCTGCCAACATCTTCTTGGAGGATAGAGACAGAGTCAATGGAAAATGGCCCAGCATTACATCACAAACAACAGCTCAGTATCCATGCTAAATTCAGTGAATCTGAAATTAAAGACACAATGGTGTTCTTCAACCTCCACTTAGTGGGCTATTTAGGGGGTGAAGAGTTGTGTTTAGACAAGAAAAAAAAAAAGAAAAGCAAGGAAACTTGCAGCCCTCATAATACAAGGAAACTCATTGTTATGAAGTTGCTTACATTTCTTCTGTTGCCAGCCACGTTAACCTATTTCTCTACTGGGTTAGAAAAAGTGCTTTAATAACAGCAAGCCAGATAGTAGGTGGGAGTGAAGCAATATAGTTACTCCAGTTAATAAACTAAGTCTGTTACAGAGACTTTATTTTAGCGCTGGCAGATTTTTGCCATCCTCTTTATAACAACAATAGAAGAGGAACAAAAATCTCTCTTTGCTAGACTATCAACAAGTACAAAATCATTCAGAAGTGTATTAGACATACAGAGACATATTTGTGTTGCTGATCTGTCTGGATGGCCTCCAAAAAAGCCAGTTGCTTGATGTAGGTCAGCCAGAGTACAGAGCTTTGCATGACAAAAAAAAACGACAATACAGTCAAAAAGCAAGTGGGTATTTTGCCCTTTATTGTCCATTGGCCATTGTTCTATTTTTGAGCTTACTTTACTACTGTGGTTTTCCTTCCTTTGGATTTTAATTAAACTCTTAGGCTTATTAGCTTGACATTTTCATCTTCTTTTTTTCTTTTTCTTTTATAGTTTGAAAATGAAGGAATCTTGTTTACTAGGCCACTTTTCCCCAAATCTCACTGCTCTATCTATAATTTAAATAGGTCATTAATGCACAATATCCCAATAAAACTTTGTGAATTTTGATCAGGAGGGTATAACAAGCTTTTGACTATTTTGAAACTGATTATCACTCATTATGTAAAATACACATGGTGTTCACAGCTGTGCAGTAGTAGAAAAATCTTAGTTTAAGCCTAATGGTATTGAACTCTGAGCCAGATCATATCAAAAGTGTTTGATGTTGGCTGCCAGGTGACAACTGTGTCCCCACTAAAATCCAGAAGGCATTTTGCTGTTCCTTTCCTTGCAGCCAAGATTTCAGCTTGTTACAGACAGCAAATACGAATTCCTTTTCTCTTTGCTTTTCCAATTTTCTTCTTCCACACAAATCAATCTTGCACTCATTCAGATTTATTAGATTTACTCTCAAATCATCGTGCTATAACTGAGAACAGAATCAGACCCAGCAAAACATTTTGCCTTCAAAATAATTAGCTGCATTCTACAGTGTCCTATTTTTGTCCAGCTATATATGCTGTCTGGAGAACCTATATAGTGAATTTACACAAGCTGTGTAACAAGAGTCCTTTTATAACATGGACTACCCTGATTAGAGAGAGCCTTATAAAGACAGAGCACCACACTTGGATAATTCACGTGCATAGAATCCACATACAGACCCAAAGTTATTGACCAGGCAGATTAAGTTTTTCTGATCATTACACTGTGCTTTTTTAAAAAATAAAGTGCTATTTCCTTATGGCTAAACTATTGCATGCACAGTTCAGACTGCATTGTCAAAAATCAAAACACCTTGACCAAAAATGATGGAGCCTAAGCACTAGGGCAATGACAGTTTTTGTTGGTTTGTTTGTTTGTTTGCTTGTTTCCATTTTAGTTTGCATTCCAACAGAATTTTTGTCCAACATAGAGCACGTGAACACACAACACTTCCCTTCACTGTTCCCCACACAGAGCTGTTCACAGAAGAGGAATATTAAGGAGGAATGTTTCTAAAGCCACAGACAACTTCTCCACTTATTTCAGGTTTTGTGGTTTATCTTTTTTGTTTGTTTTTCTTATATTTAAAATTATGACAAAACATTATAAGAAAAGCTTTCTTTAAGTAGTTAGAATATCAAATAGTATTTGTCAATCCCTGAATCATGCTATTCAAAGTGCTTAAATCTACACCAAAAATAGGAGAACAGAAAAGTACTTCCCATGTGGCTAAGAAAAGACCTACCAATTGTCTAAATGTGATTGTGGTCAAATAATTACATCCTACATTTATTTCATATCCCAGTCTTTACACCAGGGTATGTAAAGGGGAAAAAAACAACTAATGCATTGCTTTCAGAGCATCCTCGGGTTTTTGGGACAGTTGTGTTTTAACCTGGATGGAAATTAGGCAGCTCACTGCCACTCACTCAACCCCTCCCCTTCTCCCCCCCTCAGCCCAGTGAAAACCAGGACAGGCATCCAGATGAATGAAGGAAAATGCCATCAGTGCCTGACAGGTGTCTGTAAGAGCAAATAAATAACAGCTTTCTTGAAGAAAAAGTGCAAAACTCTCTTAAAATTTTATGTGACCTGGCAGCCTAATTTCCATTTTGTGGATGTTTGGCACATGTCAAGAGACACTATAGTAAAGAACAGACTGTAGAAAAGAAATTGAGCTTAATCTCAGAGAAATAAGCATTTTAAGCAAATAGAAGTCAGTGCAGACCTCAAAGGTCTATTAGCTTCTTATGCAGATACTGAGATTTCTTGACTTTCACAACAGGAGCACAGTCATTTCCTCCCACACTGTCAGTTCTGGATTGCTCCCACAAACATCCTCCAACCTACAGCTTCTCCACTCACTTCTCATTAAGAATACCAAAATATTATAAGCTATACTTTTCTCCTTGTGACAACCATGACGAGCAAACCCCACATCATCCATTATATTGGCCGATATCATTCAGCTGCCATAAAAATACCTAAAGCTAATTAATTACATAAATAGACTCTAAGGCCTGCTTGCCAGGACACCAGTTGGGATTCTGCCAGGGCAAATCAAACCCATGACTCTGACAGTGTGCTGCAACCAGGAGTTCTGCTCCAGCTCCTCTGCTTCTGCCAGCAGGGACGACCAGAGAGCTTGGCCTGAATGTGCTGCAGAACTGCACCACTCCTCTCTCCTTCTAAAACCAGAAAGGACTTTCTGTTATTTAAAACATAAGTATGAGCAAGGTGCTTGTTTAATTTGTCTCAAAGATGTCTGGATGTAAACACAGTGGTGGGCTTTTCATCTTCCCTGTCATCCATGGTACATGCATTATTTGCAACTCCTCAAAGATAGAATCATACATAAAAATAAAACTAATTTATTTATTCATTAAAGTGAATAAATTGTTTTTAATACTTCCAGGTCTGATTTAAATATTAATTTTGTATAAATAAAGTTTATTCTGAAAACAATTATATTTCTGGTAATCACGTCATTTTTTCTGCCTGAGTTCTTACTGAAATCATGTTGAAATTAATAAAGTTTTATTTATCGTTACAAGCTAAAACCAAATGAAAGAAGATTTCTTAATCTTGAATATATAATTTTAAAGCAAATACAGTTTTTGGAACATTAAAATACATGGGACTCTGAAATCCACAGGAAAATAATGTTTTGCTCTTACTTTTTTTTTTTTTGAAAATAACACTTTCTATAATACAAAGTGACAAACCATCTACAATACTTTATCATTCTTTTTCATTCCCCTTTGGTTTGGAAGTCATCACTGTACATATCAGCAGGACTCTGCACTTCAGTGTCTATTGCCTCACTTGTCTTACTTGCCTGACATTTGCAAATGTTATTTGCAGGACTTTGAAAGTTGAAAAAAAAATAAAAATTGAGTGCTTAAAAAATAAAATCCACAACCACATTAATACTTTTCCTGGATGTGTTAAAAATAGGGTTGCTTTTATATTTATAAAAGGGATACAACCAGCTCATTCTTAAAATCAGAATTAAGAAGAAAACAAACCCAAAAAAGCAAAAACCAAACCGGCTATAGTTTCTACACACTCTAGTGACTACTGTGAAGCAACCGATACAGATTGGGTATTTTCTCTTGTTTGACAGGTATCTACCAAGTTACATGTTAGATGATCAGACTGTAGTGTTACCCCAAATGGGGGTCTTTGTAAGGGCAGGGAAGGAGCAGTGCACATTATGGGAGTAGAAATGAAACTGGAGCTCTCGGTGAGCAATGGGGTCCTTCTAAGAATAAAAACTCTCCAAAAGAGGTGAGCTGCAGCAGGCATGGCTAGGCAGGCCAACAAAATGGATGGTGCTTCTGATATCAACATAGCTTTGTCCAAGCATTCCCAAGAGAGGTTATAAACAAACAAACAAAAAGTCTAAAACTATACTAATGAAGCAAAAAAGTTTCCTATCTATACAGCAGTCTCTTCATTTAAAAAAAAATGTAAATATACAAATTCCAATGACATATAAAACAAAGTCAAAAATGTGAATGGGAAGAGACATGGGTAAAACAGGAAGACTGATGCTACAAAGAAATTGCAAAAACATATGTACAAGACCCTGTTTTTCCTCGTTTGTTATCGATTGTAATGCATGTTTAACAGCAGCAGTCGAGGATGTAGTTCCAGGCACCAGACTGCAGACTCTGCTCCTACTCAAGGGGGTCGACAGCCCCTTGCATGTCGGTCACCAAATGACACTTGATATACTGGTCTCCCGCGGCAAGAGGGGCAGTATGGCACTGTTTGTGTGAGCCTCTTCGGGGTTCTGCTCCCTGTTAGTTTTTGTCTGCGGCCGCTGCCCATTTATAAGTGTCATGGGGATGTTGCAGTAGGTGTGCTGGTTACCTATTGAGGTAAGTGGCAGGGTGCCGGCAGGAGGTACATCGTATTCATAGCTTCGATAATAGTGTTTCTGGCGCATCTGCGAATGATATGTGTTATGAAAGGTGGAGCGCAGGTCTGGATGGGCAGTGGCAAGAGCAGTGGAGGTGGCAGCGGCCATGGAAATTGCGGAGACTGTCTGCAGTTCCCCAAAGGGCCCCTGCTCACTGACATCTAAAACCTGCTCGTTTGTCATGGGTTCAATCCTCTTAAAAGGCATTTCGTACTGTAAACGTTTCCAGAACTTGGAATTCAACTTGTTGCATTTTGGTCCATGCCATTTAATGACAGTGAGGAGCTTGATGGTATGTTTTAGGGCCTCAACCTCCTGGTAGTTCATAACTCCTCGGAGTTCACTGCACTCAATCAGTATCACTTTGATTTCTCCTGTGACTAACATATTTCGAAGCCTTGTTTCCAGTTCAAAGATGCTCCAACCTCTTCTTACCACGTAACTTGGAGTCATGACGATGATCAGTCGCTTGCTTTGGTCTACACATCTTGCCACATCTTCAATGTAGGCTACAAAACAAAACAATTGCTCAGAAAAACAATCTAAGAAAATAGTCTGCTCTCATACACTGGTGAGAAACAAGAGGCAAATCCCTGGTCCCAGAAGATGTCACTGAAATATGCAAAAAACATCAACTGCAAATATGCCAGGCTGGCCTGGCAGAACATGGTCTTGAACAACCTGCTGTATGTGGACCTCCTTCAGCAGGGAGGCTGGAACAGATGACCTCCACAGACCCTTTCCAACCTCAACCATTCTGTGATCCTGCAAAACATCTACTCCCACACTTGCTATGGATTCTGAGTGTTCATGAGCTGTGGCTTTGTATCACCTATGTCGCTATAGGAACAAATATGTCCATCGTGATTTTTACCTTTAAAAAGGCAAAGTCACCCAGTTAGACAACAGAGCAGCAGCCATGTGCTTCAGGACCTCAGTCTCAAACCCAAATTATACTCTAAGTTTTTTGTTAGGCTTTGACTCTGTTTTTCTTTCATATTCCTGCCATACACATTCATAAAAACAGTGTTGTCTCCTGTAAATTAGTCTTAGTTTGCTGTAGATTTAAAAAATATCCATGAGATTGTTTGATGTTCTATATTGTGCTCTGTCTATACCAGCCATCCTTTATCTTTCATTGAAGGTATTGAACTTAGTTGCTGTCTATATGGTTACACTGAAGTCATGAAGAATATTACAACAACTGACAAAACATTACTGTACTTATGTAGGAATATGTGAGAGAAACATGAAAAAGATCTACTTGTACCAGTGGAAACCAATTCTAGTGTTCAGTCTCTGAGAAGATCCACATTTGTCTACAGTAGACACTGACAGAATTCACTGTTTTTGTCTGGTGTAGAAATTATTATTCAAATATTGCCTGAGTTCAAAATCAACTTTTTCTTTCTTGTGAAATTTTGGTATCATTTATAAATATAATTTTTTAATATATATATAATTTATATATATATATATATAAATTTGTGTGAATTTCTGTAATACTTAGACTCATGGATATTTTTTCCAAACAAAATCTAAGGAACAGAAAAGAAAGAACTTGGTATTCATTCCTAGAGATGCAAGTTCTCAAAAAATCTCAAAAATGTTAGTCTCTTTCATTTCCTTTATTTATGCATGCCCTTTCTGTGCTATTTTACCTGCAGTTAAAACAATACAATTACTGAATAATAATCCTCTTATCTGGGAAATGCACATTAATGTTTGGTGGCTTTATCTTCAACATTCTCTAAGACATGGGAGAAAAGATGACATTCTGAAGGAGTAGGTAGAGAAACAAGACTAAAACAATCACTGCAACCACTTATTTTCTCCTTCCAAATCACATGAGAATAAAGACATTACTTACTTCCTGTGGGAATCAAATCTCTGTCTGGTATGAACAACTTGTATCCATAATGCTTTTCCAGCATATCTGGTAGAATCTCAAGAGCAAATCTTTCTTCCTCTCCAGTTTCTTGATTCCACTGGTCAGGATCCACTTTGGTATAAGATAGATATGCATCATAGTCTTTGTTGTCTAAGGAAAGACAAAAATTCAGTTAGCTTATTCCATAGTCTAGTAGGTTTCCCAGATATTTCCCCAGGTATTATTTCTGGGAGAATTTTCCAGGAATAGGAAATGGTTTAGATAAAGTGGCAAGCTTTCCCCCAGTCTCCAGATATGCATCCATTCAGCTTTCCTGTTTCACCTGGTAGAGATAATCCTTAGTTACACAGATGCAAGGAAGAAGGGCTCCATATCCATAGGCAGAAGTCAGTTTATGTAAGAATCTGGATGAAGGAAATCCACTCAAAGGCAAAGTGACAGCTCATGAGCACCAAAGTCAAAAGTCACTGAGAAGAATTTGCATTTTTCTCTAGCATAAAAGGAGAAAGAAGAGCATGGAAATAATTAAGCTAATGTGTAAATGTTAAATGCTATGCATAGTAAAAGCATTTCAGTCTTGCCAAAATTTTACTATAAATTTAGGACCTGGAGCTAAAATGCTCTTAGTGTACATATAGTATTCCTTGTAAAACTCTTTAACTCTCCAGGTCTGAAATTATTGCCAAGCTTAAATCTTTGCAGCATCAGCTCCTGATGTTGCAGTTTAAGTTTCTTGAATTCTGTGCACTTAAATTTGCAAATTTAATGTTGCATTAATGTACATTTCATTCCTTAACAGTGTGTTACTTCAGTATGAGAAATAACCATGCCTGAGTTTTAAATGTGCTTGGTGTGCCTACTTGAAAGACTGAATCAAAAGAGCCACCATTAATTCTCATTAGGAGGTCAATAATGCCAAGTGCTCTGGAACTAATTCAGTGGAATAAGAGGTCACGTTTTGACTTTTGTTGTGAAGAAAGCAGAGGAAAATCAATGACAAGAGTAATGAAATGTTAACATCCTTCTAACTCTCTTGACAACATTATGAACAGACTACCCAGAATATCAATTGATTGTAAGAGATCTGACTGAATACTCTAAATACTGTGTCATAAGTAATGTTATATTCAGCCAGTGCTGACTTCATTTATTTATTGAGCCACTCCTTTCTTCATTTTACACCTTTTTGTAGTCTGGTAGCATTATTTTGAAAAGCCTGCCAGCTGTAGGGTGGATGCAAGGAGTGTAAATGAAATTAATGGAGCGGTGCTAATCTTGAGCAGTCTTCAATCCCTTTTGAGGAACCATGTGCACTATGCTCATTAACATTTGCAGATGACAGAACAAATGTGGTTGTAGTGTTACTACTTTTAAACTTTCTAAACCCATGAAATGACCATGTGCTCTTTCTGTGCCCTGCACATCTTTTGTGGGATATTATCTATTGGATTGTTAATAGCCACAGAAAAAAAACAACAAAACCAACAAAACAAATAAAAAACAACAACCAAAACAACAGCAAAAAAAGGAAACTAAGAAAAAAAAGAAGCACTGCCTTTTATAGTTCACAGTTTCCATGATTTTTTGGGAGTATTTATGAAAACATGTCTTTTAATAACAGACAAGCATCTCCTGCCTTTGACAATGCCTTAAAATAAGACTGATTGGATCAAGTATGATATAGAGGGACATACACAGCAGGCTTTTGTTTCTGCATTAGGGCAGTGTTAATCCAGCAAAAGAGTTATCACAGGGCGAGGCCAACAAATATATTAGGAAATTATTACAACTGACAAAATGCTGGTTACCTCAATTACAAAATTCTATTGTTACCTCATTATGGTCATGACCATGGTACATGCTTGAGACCAGTGCTGCTCTGTTCAAAGTCTTTGAGTAAAGATGAGAAGGCATCATTTTTCAAAAGAATAAATAATAAAAAATAATGCAGAATTCAAACTGTTTTAAAGGCTGAGTATTGTTTGTTAAAATGGTTTGCACATCCTTACTTGGAGAGGAAATTATTTGTGCTATGACATTGTTTTACTGCATGTGCAAATACCACACTTAGGCATGTATTCAAAGTACACATTTTTCATATAATGGAGGCTCCAGCACCTCCACTGACTACAGCTGCATCATCCTGCATTGCAGGGAAAATATCTTTCCCTCCTAGTTTTATTAGTATTTGTAGGGCAAAGAATGGTTAGGGTCTAGGGTATATCTGAAGAGATGTGTTTGGGCATCAAGCATGGGGAAGCCCTGGGGAAGTTCATCAGAATGAGGTCAAATGCAGCTTTTGCTCAGGGTGTGATGCACTCAGTCCACAAAGGTTTCAGTCAGCCCCAAAACACTGGTACTGCAAGAATCCAGGCAAAACAGTGAGTTGCAAACTGTCCTATCACTTCAACCTTTCTATGGAGATGAAAGTGAGAGGTTTTTAAGTGAGAAATGGTCATGGGACTACACTCAGCCACAGGTTCAGATAGACCTTAGGGGTAAACACTGAGGGTCAAATCCCATCTTCATTAATAACACATGGAAAGATTACTTCATTTAGTGGCCCAGGATTCTAGCCAAAATACTTGTTGCTTTACTGGAATATGCATTCTTTAATACTGCCCATTCCTTTTGATACTCATCCAAATGCAGAGTATGCTCTCATACTCCCTGTGACTTTCTACAATGTTAATCCAACAGAAGTGATATAAATTTTTTAGGGGATGAAGCTGTAAATGCTTCTTGTTATTCCAAGGATGTGCTCAGCAGCAGTCACTTAAAGGCTCAATGTAAGCATAAAATGAAACCCAGCCTATATATGCATCTACTTTTTCACATGCAAATGGGATCTTTGGGTAAGTAAATTGCTATCAGACATCTAAGAACTCATCTGTATGCATGCTCTCTTAACAGCTACACATGAAGAAATGATAAGCTGGTGCCTACAGAAAGAAAGATAAAACTTCCTCTTCTACAGGGACCACCAGACAGATTTAACATCAAATTTGCATTATAGATGTGTGTATTTTCTACTTACTTCCATGTTGCACTGCAAGAAGTCAACAGTTTGGGCCTTTAAGGGTTTATTGGACTTAAACACTGAAGATATTTCTGCTAATGGGGGACAGAAAAGTTATATACATGCATAAAAATTTAAAAAAATAATAAAAAAATAAAGAGAAATTTTTTCTTATCAGTCATGTTTGAGCCAGTGACAAATTCTGACTTTTAGCTGGCACAATACATTCTAGCACAAGACAGATTAAGAGAGCAAAAGAAGGACAAATTCCACAATGCTACATTTTATAGTGAGCCTTCAAGTGAGTTTCAATGAAGCCTTAAGACCTAGACAGTGGAGTCAGCTCATGTGTCTGTGCATCCTGAAATGCTCAGAGTAGTGTGCAGTGCCTTCAGAAACATTCAGTGCACTGGAGGCAGCTGACCACACACAGGGTGCTCCACAGCTCAATGCAGCCAGCAAGATCTTCCAGATCTTCTGGGCAGATCTTCCAGACCAACAGGGAGCTGGACAGCTGATTCCTTTCCTTCAGCAGAGAACGTGCTCGCCTCTTAAATGCTCAGATACTCATACAGGAGCTAGGAGCAATGCACTGGTTTAACTCAGTGTTTCAGGATTTCAAGGGGAGCTTTGGCAATAGGAGATTGGATCCCCCCAGATGCCACAGGGAGCTGGAATCAAACTGATACAGGAAGCTTTTGTCTTAAAAAAAAGTGCTATGTTCAGGAAGGGTTACAAAGAACTTTTCAAAACTTCTCAGACTGTAGCTGCTTCAAAATTATGGCATTTCTTAATCTGTATTTGCTTCACTATTTTGGGGGCCGCATTTAATATATACATTGGGATAGTGGTTATCCTTAATATAATGAAAAAATATCATTTAATGCTGAGTTGAATAAAATGCTCAAATCCTAGATCTTTCAAAATACTTATACTTTTCCTCACACTATTTGCTGTTGCTAATGTAACATTTTCTATTATTTTTAAATGTCAAGCCCTTTTAATGTTAATAAAAATTAAGAACTACCCATACAATTTTTGGCATGGCATAGTATATTTAAGTGTAGCATTCCTTATGATAGTTCATATTCTTGTGCAAGTGAGTGATGCTGAATCGTATGGTAATGTCTTTTTTTTCTACTTTACATCTGAAGTTTGTAACCCATAACAATCTCTTGGTTTGGAATCTAAAGATGATCTTGGTAATATTTTATTTTTAAGATAAATATTTATCATATATTACACATGCACTTTAGGTGCTGTGAAATAGGAAGAGAGAAAAAAAGCAGGAATTTTCCTTTGAATTAGCACATTTCATGCATAGAATCTAGAAAATCCCATATTCAGTGGAGATATAAATTGAGTTTTTATTGTTTGAATTGCATTTCAGATGTAAATAAATAACATAAATAAGAAGAGTTAAAAGAAACAGTTTTCCAGCAATAAAATTGTAATTAAATAAGAGAAAAATCCTTTTTTGTAACCAGTAATGTTCAGAAAGAAGAGAGATGCATTTTTCTAAGGTGATTTAAATAGAATTTGAAATTGATATTCATGGAGCAGGATTTCTTATCGTCACAATTTGCCAATAGCCAATAAGAATATATAAACGAGTGGTAAGACTGCTATTGAAAACTTATTTTGTGTGTCCCCAGGGAAGATTCAATAATTGCAAAGTCACTAACTTCAGCAGTAATTTCAGTCTAGCTATACCTGCATAGCATAATCATTAACACAAGCGCTTTGGTGGTGCTTAAACCAATGGTAAAAGTTATATTTGAAAGTTAATAACTTAGTCACACAGAAATCTGAAGAATCTCAAAGCATTGCCATTCCTTGCTGCTTAAGGGTCTCACTGGGATGAAACCCAGGAAACCACTAAGAAGTATTTCTTACCTGCTCTTGTCCTGGACAGTTAATAAGATATAATCTGGGCATTCCCATAGGTTCATCCATGAGCCCTGCTAGTCTTTTGCAGCTAAATAATAGCAAGGACAAAATCATGATTACATAAGGGCTCCCAGGTGTAACAGGAACTACAAGGAAGAACCAGTTTCATCAGTCTCCTAATTTGAGCATCGATTTGCTTTCCCTCAGCAAGAAGTAGAAATTCATCTCTCATGAAAGGGCAAACAGCCCAGCCAAGAAACAGTGGAGATGTCATGTACCAAATCCAAATGAGATTTCCAGAACCAAGAGAGCTCAGCAGTGGCACATTTTAATCTTATTAGAAGCACTTTGGTTAATTTCAGCAATGTGGTAGAAAAGAAACACACAAACAAACAGAAAAAAGGAGCCACTTTCCCTCTTTCAGAACTGAAACTCCCCAGGCCTGGGCCCGGTTGCCTTCCCTGTGATGGAGCTGCACAGAGGCCATGGCTTCCTTCAGCTCACCGAGGCTTCCATGGCAAGGAAAGCTGAGAAGAAGATTGAGGACATCACAATGAGCTCCTGCCCAATATTTTAGAAACAGCTGATGGAACCTAATGGCACCAAGGGTCATTGTGAAGGCCATAATTTCAGCTCTTAAAGAAAGCTCTCACTTTCTAGTTATCAGTTGCTAACACGCTTCTTTTTTTCTTGAGCCTAAAGCTTTACTTGTCAGCATAGATGTGAAAAAGGCTATTTATGTAAATTTCATTAGAAAACTATCTACAACGGATTTAGTCAGATTTTGTCTTTAATTACTACTTGTTTTTGACAGCCTCCTAATGCAAAATTTCTCCTTTCTCCTTTCTCTTTTTTTTTTTTTTTTTTTGATTGTGTTCACCTTTGCTTATTAATTCCTTGCTAAAATACTTCCACCAGTTTACAAGGTTAAAAATCTACCCAGGTAATGGTAGTGGCAGATACCTGCAAACTGTTTCTACTATTAGCTTTACCATATGGTCCTGCCTCTGAAACTAGAATCTAAAACACAAACAAGTAGAAGTTTTTGAGTTCGTGTGCCTATCTCACCATGTCCGATGGTTTTTAGCCTGTCTTCTATAGACTTCTGGATTTATCCATAATGTAAATTTAAACTGGCATACAGTCATCCACATATGCACTGGAATCTCTCAGATCTTGAAATGGCAAAAAAAAAGTTAGAAATAGTTGTTTTGGTCACTTTGAGCCTCCTATCCACTCTGAGGCAGGGCTGTACCTGGCACTGCTGAGAAGTGACTCCCCACCCCCATTGTGGCTGATGTGGCTGTCATGCCTGGAGACTGATCCTTGCACAATTTGGTGTGCAGGAATGGTACAAAGGAGAAAGTTGTCCCAGGTAAAACAATGGGAAAATTTCCACTGATTTTAGGGTGCCTGGAAGTCAACTTATATCTTGATAAAGAGCAGATTTCTATATAGTAGTAATATCTCTTCTGATAGAAACAGCTTTTAAGGTCACAGAGTGCAAGCTAGAAAAAAGTCAGGGCATGTGTTGATCACAGGTACTTGTAAATGGTTATTTGCATTTTCACTCTGTCAGTTAAAGTACAATATGTCTTTTCATAAAGCCATTTAATAACTGGGAACAACAGCAAGAGAAGGTCCTTGGAAAATAAAAGTACATGAAAAGCAACTGCTAAAATCCTCCACAGAGAGTGAATATGATATAAAATCTCTTTTGTTGTAGCTCAATGTACAAGAAAATAGAATAAATCATCACTTCTAAAAGTGGCTTTCACTAATATAATTTTGTCCCTAAAGTGCGCTTTATGGACAAGGCTTTTTAAAACAAGCTTTTAAGTTTAAAGCTGTAGAACTATAAAGGTTACCTGGCATTTGACAAAGATTAGCCCTCAGAAGTTCCCAGTGAAGTATCTACTTCTGAAAATGCTGTTTTCAGAACAGTACAGGACATTTCTTTGTTTCCATAGCACTTCAAGCTATCATCTTTACTGCGTATGCGGAGAGTTCTTGAACTGGATTTTTCTTAAACAGGTTTGTGAGTCTCTGGCCACCAAACCAGTAGTGGTTCATTATGGCTCAGAGATGCAAGGCCATGCCAAACACCTGCAGGTGAAAAAGCTCCTACTTTTCCAAGGGTCAGAGTGTTTCTGTAGCCCCAGTGCTCCCGTGCCTGGTAGAGCTGTCAGGGGTTCACAGCGAGGTGTCCTGACCGGACAGGGGCACCCATCCTGTGCCACTCTGCACTGGAGGACACATTGTGGTGTCCATCACGCCATCCCCACAGCTGGAAAGCACAGGCATGGAGTCAGAGGAGAATCAGCAATATATACTGATATTACTAATGTTCCAAATTAGTAGGAAAGGCAGAGAATCAACCACAAAAACAAAAAGAGGGCTTCAATTCCCGTTCCCAGGACGGAGCTGCAGTGTCTGCAGGACAGGAAGAAAACAGAAGGAGAGTCTTGTCCTTAGGCTGAGAAAAAACACTGGGAAATGCAACACTGTAAGTTAGAGAAATGAGGAATCGACAGCTGTGGTCACTTGGTTAATCTACAGTGTCCCTACAGAAAGTAATAAATTGAGTTGCATTAGCTGTAAGGGTTAAATACTTTGTTTTCAAATACTTCTCACAATTTGCCCATGCCTCCCACAAAAATGCGTATGTTAGTTAGCCTGAGAAAAATTGATGTGTCGAAGGCTTGGAAAGGAAAAAGGAATTGTGATGAGATTTGACATCCTGAAGGGCTTGTTCTCTGATCAGGGAAGAAATGAAGCATTGAATTTTAAAAGAGATTTTCAACTGAAAATTTTAATTGGACCTCACCTTTAAAGCGTTTCAAATCCTCTCTGGGTACAATACAGCACACATAAAAAAAAGACTGTGATATTTTGATGTTTGCTCATCTCCGTGCTGTCCTGAAGTATGACAGAACATGGTGTAAATTATGAATAGAACGTGGGCGCTCTGCTGCTGCACTGCAGGAGATGCGGTTAGAATAGGATTTTAGAGTTCAGCATTTTGTGTCTGTCAATAACAAACTAAGCCAAAGGAAGGGATCTCGGCAATTTATTTCTGCACAAGTCATGTCCTGGGCTTCTGTGAAACTTTTTCTCTCCATCTTCCTTCTTTTGCATGCATGTAAGTGAAAGAGAAGATTGCAATGTGCTGCTGCAGTTGCTTCATTAGCATAATGGGTTTTATCCATGTTGCCAGAACACTGAACACAGTGCAAGCTACATGTTTTCATTAGGAATTTGTAAGTAGTAGTTTTCTTTTTATATTGCTATGGTTGAGCACCCAAGTTATTAGTAATCAGTAATCAGTGTCACTGATCTTCTAAGGAGATCCCATGCTTGACCTTCTTTAGCAATGACCTTTGCTCAGAAGGATAAACTGAATAGATATTGGTTTTCCTCCTTTTGAATCACAGAACAGTATCCCTTAGAGGTAACTTTTTTTGATATTTAAAATCTGTGATTCAAGTATTGCTGTTCCCAAGTGAGCAGTGTTTGGGATGGGACAAGAGAGAGAGGTAAGAGGGTAACGCTTGGCAGAGTAAGTCTGCAAATGAATTGGAATTATTTGAGAAAATGAGAAACGACAACTATAAAAGCAAGAATTACTGATACTAAGAGAGAAAAAAATAAATTACCTCTACCCAAACAATTAATTTTTAAGTGTCTATTTCTGCATATTCTAATCAGACTATTATTAAATTCACATAATTTATGGAAGTAAACATGCCCACTTAAACTGGCAGCTGCTTTGTGGATAGGAGAGGATCTTCTGAAAAATATGAATTTCTGTCAAAATCCTTCACAAATCACAGTCCCTCTGGGCCTCAGTTTCCTCCTCAGTAAAATAAATAGAATAACCTGACTTTTTTCTTCATTGAACTGCTACATTAATGAATCTTTTTGTAAATCCTGTAGAAAGTTACAAAATGTTCTGATGTTCTTGGGTTGTTGTTGTTCTTAGCATTTTCTATTTTGAATCCTTGTGCATTTTTAGATGGGAGGCAGAAACGGGTCATTCCCTAGTGATTTTATTATGGAAGTCTTATGTAAGGACTTGTAAGTCTGCAACTGCTCTTTTCCTTATCAGTGACAGATTTAGCCATCACTCGTTTATGAGTACTTTATTTTATTTTATATTTATCTGTATTTATTTTAAAATATCACAGTGACTTCTGCCTACAGGCTATTACCTTGACCTGTAAAAAGACCTTTTATTAGTATTTCTGTTGGAAAAAAGGTCCTGTCACCAAAGACATAGTGGTAACCCAAAACATCAGGAATTTTGACCCAAGAAACCAAATCTAATTAATCAGAGATTGCAGCTCAACCCAGTTTTCTGTTCAACAACAATTTTGATTAGTAAAGCTAGAGGCAAATAAGACCTTTTCCTTCAGTCCTTAAAAAAAAATAAAGATGAAAATGCATGTATATGTTTGACAGAGCTGGTGCACATATTGTGGGTTACTTTTGTTTACGCTGGATGTTCTTGAATCACAGAACAACTTTAAGACCATTTACAGCCTGTTCAGTGATTAAGTAAATGAACTCAAGCAAATGAACTACTGGGTACATTCTCAAACTCTCAGTAGAGTTTATTGAAACTGATCAGTTTAAATAAGCAGTAAATTGAGATTCACTTCAACCTCTACCTATTTGTTGAATAGAATTAGAGAGAACACCCCCTATCTCACAGAGAAGTAAAGCTGGCTTTCAGTGCTGACAGGAAGTGAAAACGTTTAATGCGTACATGTTGGCAATTTACATTCAGTGTTGGGAATAAAAATCAAAGTAAAAAAACACATGGATGTCATCTGGAGCTCCAGAGAGCGGGACACACATCAGCTCAGCAGTGACTGTGCTTACATGCTGTATGAGGAACATATATTCAAGTCAGCACTTAAAATTGCAGTTGTTAACACATCTTGAACTGAAATTAATTTTGGGCCTCTGTGGAGAGAAATAAAAGACAGATATTCTTAGAATGTAGGAAATGTGCTAAGAAGCTGCCTTACCTCCATCTAGTTCTTCAGCTCCAAAATGATTTCTGTAGAAGAGCATAATCTCTATCTTGTAACACTTGTAGATAGTCACTAAACAAACAAGCAGCAGCAGAATAGCGCCGAGCCCACCAGCAAGCTCAACTGTGTACATCAACTCTGCAAAGAATTACAAAACTCAGTAACAACCACATTCCAAACCACAGAAAGATTAGCAGCAGACCTTGCACTTCTGTTAAACATTAAAATAAAATAATGAATGATAGGTTATTTATATATTTATTTCATTATAAAGCACTTGAATCTACCTAATTGATGGGTTTTATATTCTTCAATAAGCTGTTTTTTCCCTCTGATACACCGTAGGAATTGGTCATTTAAAAAATAAATTTTGCTGGGGATATTTGTGTGTGTGTGTCTTTGTCTATGAGTATGTGCATATATATGATATATTTTATAACTCTCTTCCATTATCTTTCTGTAGTTAGATCACAGTTTGCTTTACCTAGATAAATGTTGCCATTTGACTTAGAGTGAAAGAAAAGGCTAATGTTTCCTTTTTGAGGACTACAATGCAAAACCAGCTCTTCCCTTATTCCACATACAAATAAGATGTGGGAAAACTGGAAAAGATTAATGATTTAATTATTTTTTCAATAATAATAATAATAATAATAATAATAATAATAACCTCACAAAACACTTGAGATGTGAAGACACATTATCCAAAGAACCCTACAACCTCACATCTCAGTTACATTTATGTTAGTATTTTTAACAATGTCCCAGAGGTCTGCAGTTTATTCTCACTTTTTCCCCAGTGCACACAGTTAATGTGGAGACAGAGCAAACAGTCCTGCTTTGTGTGTTGTGACGTTCCCATTCAGACCAACCCCTCGGTGTCCTCGCTGACATCTGCTCACAGGATGGATTGAGATCACCACCATGGAGCTCCGTTCCTGAGGACAGGGAGCGGTCACTTGTGGCCACCATAAGTGTCCAGCACCAGCAGAGGAGCCACTTTTCAGGCCAAAGGTAATATGCCACCATGGACTTTTGCCTCCCCCAGTTTGAAGGAAGCTCACAGAGCTTTGTTACTTTCCATTTGCTCATTGACTAAAAACTCTTTAGTGTCACAAAAGAAGGGTAGGAGGAGAGGTGCTAACAATTTTGTAATTTGAAATCACTAGATGGCAAGTCTGAAGATCTTCCTTGCTTTTCCAAATCACCCAGTTTTGAGCAAGGAAAAACCACCAGATCTTGGAAATCTAAGATACAGAGTTTTCTTCATAGAACATCTGTGCTGGAACAAGTATTCTTTGTGAGTGAAGTTGTGTGGACCTGGAGTAACCTTTTTTTGTGTATGTGTGTGGTTGTGGAGATTTGGTAATCCAGCACAATACAATTCAATTAGAGAAATAAAAGGTTAGAGGAAAAATTGACAATCGCATTTATTTGACAGCTTATACTGAGAATCACACACCTTTTTTTTTTTATTATTATTATTATGAGGCAACTGTAAGAAGATTTCATTGCTCTCTAGAAGACACTAAAAGTGTAATAAAATAAAATAAAAAGGCATTGATATTCCATGTCATTCTTCCCAAAACTGTGCTGGAAAACTCCTTTGTGTTAGATATTTTTAAGACTGACATGGTTATTTCAAACTCCCAATACTTTTCTGGTCCAGAGAGGGAAATGTTATTAGAAACATTTGACAAAATATGGTTTGCATAGACAAGTAATGCAGTATTTTAGAATATAAATGGAAATGGAAATTACTCTGCACTGGCTTACTATATCTTGTTTATAATTTTGTAATACAGGTGATTCAGCTGTTCAGAACTAGAAGAAAGGCTTCAATATTTCGGGTTGCTAGGTGCAAAGTACTCTATGTGCCTGCTGTTACGATTCAGTAAAGGCAAAGAAAAACTTTACAACTGGAAAACAGAAGTTTTTTCTAAACTAATGATTTTTATATTAAATGGAAAGAAATAACCACAGGTATTCATCTGTTTTCTGTCACTGTGCATGAAATCAAACTAATACACTGCATCACTTTTGCCATCAGAGTTCCCCTTAGTTATATGTTTCCCCATAAAGTAAGATTATGCCTTCATGTTTGCTTCAGTAAAATCTATCTGAAAGCACATGAAACTGTCCTTAATTAGGCCATCAAAGCAAATGACAAAATTGTCTATGCCTGAAACATAATAGCAATTACCTTTCCATGTGTTGCTGCTGAGCCGTCGTGATCATACACAGATAAAGTGGTTCTTTTTAAACAGATTTGTTTGCAAAAGAAGTTTCATGGTCTATTGATTTAACAGAGCCAGCTTGTACTTTCCTCTGTGCTGGACAGAATCCATCAGCACATGTTCACTCTGCATTTTGGGTGCAGTTTGTCAGGGTTCAGAGGCAGAGAGGGGGATTGATTAGCCCAGCAGATTGCTGCACCCTTACACCCAGCCCAAGGGATGCCTGAGCTCACCCCAAAGGGCTGGAAGTGGGACAGCCACATCCATGCAGGCAGGGGGATTGGCCTGGGCACAGTGTCACGCCAGGCTGATGGTTTTCAGGCCTTGAGTTCGTGTTTCTGCAGGATGCTAAACTGTGCCCTAAAAGTTTAGCCACTGGATGGCTCTGAGATGCCTCAGGGATTTTAGGAGCAGTGTTACTCTGTGTTGAGCTGAGCTGAAGGTGCAAGGAGCAGAAGGCTCAGTCCTGCCTCTGCTTTTGGCCCCTCAGATGACTGAGGCCATTTCACATTTCTGTGCCTTGGTTTTCCCCATGTGGATTGGGGAAGGTGCTCTGGCTGCTTCCCAGGAGAGCTTACTCCTGAAAAATGCTCTGTGGGTGCCAAGGGTGTTGGTGATGTGCGTGCCAACAGTTTCAACAATGATGTAGTGGCTGCTAAAGACAAGTTAAAGAGTAGCAGCAAGGTCGCAGCCCATGGTTACCTTCACAATAACATTTTTTTCTGCTGCTTTATTCTGCCTTTTACAGTGCGATTTGAGCACAGTTGCTGCAGCAGGCATTACACACCCTTTGAAGTGTGATCAGTTTTTCCTGCTGAAATTCAAGTTTCCTGTAGTGGCTACATACTAAAAAGATCCAATTTCATCACAATTCCACATCAGAAGCAAGACATGAGAAGTGCAAACCTTTTAAAATCTATTTAGCCCCTGTGTTGCATTGCTCAAATTACAGACATGGCCCTCCTTAAGGAACTGAGACTGAATGTAGAAAATAGTAAAGGAAAATTACTCGGCTAACCCTTAGGGGGACAGGCATTCTGTTAAACACAACAAACGAGCAAGTGCCAGAGAGTTACATCCAGAAGCACAGCAATCATTTAGTTACAGGCAATTAACAATAGTCTTCCAGTAGCACAGGAGTAGTTCTACTCCAAGGAAAACACATTGATTGCTGCAGCAGTAGTAGATTGGTTTCTGAATAAATAGCTTCAATTTAAAACAAGATTTGTTACAAGCATTTTGACCAATGGCTACAATTTTTTTCCTTATCAGGAGGCTTTGGCCAAGCCACTCAGTGAGAGACAGCTAATTAAAACAAAGCACATACCCTCTCCAAATATCTAGCATAAATGTCTTGTAATAAATGCACTCATTTTATACCTTATCTTTCCTAATTACTGGACCCATTTGTAGGCTATATCTTTGATCCTCACCTGGGTCTAATATTTGATAAACTTCCTTTCACTGTGTCATAAAGGTCATTCACTTATCATAGCTGAAGTTGTAAGAAGAAAGTAAATAAAAGTGTTCTGTCAAAGATTCGTATATTTTGACTTATATGACATGCTTCAGGGGCTTTACATTTAATGATCTGTAAAAATTTAAAATTAATTTTATTCATTAATTAGCCTTCACACAGCTGAAATACTGAGAAAAAGAATTATATTTCCAACATTCTTTTTTTTATAACTCTTTGAACACATGTGATTTATAGCTGTGTATTCAGTTCCTGAACCTGTTTCAAAATCCAATTACAGTCTATCTAAGGTTTCAATTTTGCAATCACTTACGCAGATTGCTCAACTTCATGGACTATAAGTAATCCCTCTGAAGTCAACAGGACTATTCAGAGAGCTTCAGGTTAGCACATTAATAAATCTTTGCAACTTTTTGGCCTAAACTGATTTCCATTCTCTGCTTGTCTTGGATGATTTAACTCACAAAGAGATGGGGTTTGATTAGAGGCAGTTCTCAGTTTGTTTAGGTATACTTTTATAGACTTCCATTATTAAAGGAACCATAAAGATAATGAATATCATTTGGAAGGGGAGCAGGGACTGCTGTGTTTTACCATGCAGGTTTGGTTATGAACAGGAATGTTTCTTCCAAAGGAAGAGGGAATCTGGCTAACACAGGAACACTTTTCTGAGTGTCATTTCAGAGATCAGCCATAAACAGTAGGCAGAGCTTAAGTTAGCAACAAAGAAACTCATACTCAGTTTTTAAATTAAGAAGTGTGAATTTTTTAACTCTTTTTTCTTTTCTTTTCTTTTTCTTTTTCCATTCTTAGTACAGTATTTGTTATGGCATGGCTATTAAACAAATTATCTTCCCAAAGTATAACATATAGAACCATGGCTTTATAAGTGTACACATGTCCAATACATATATGTATAAAACCTACTCTCTACTTTTTTAGGAATTTTTCTTTGCTTTGTTTCAAATTGCCAAAAAAAACCTGTTTATGCTAAAGGTACCTAGCTGGATATGTGTGAATATCCTATATGGATATCCAGTATGGATACTGTTATGGATAATAACTGATTGATATTGCAGGACAATAGTACTGTTGATAGCAGTAGAAGTGCTACTTTGTGCTACTCATTTGTGCTTGGTTATGAAATAATTTCTTAGCACAAAGGATATGCTTTCTGCTAGCATGGGCCATGTGTGCCTGTGGATGTCTGCAGAGTTAAGCCTAAATTTAGTCATGATTTACAAAATTATTTTCAGTGCAGTAGTTTCATTTTATTTATTAGAACTATTGGGACCTGGTTGTCTCTCTTTATTTTTTATAACAATAAATAATATATATTCCTGATTCCCTTATGAAAAAGAACTAGTCAGGATTGGGATTATATAAACATAAGCATATATATGTGTAAATGCAACAGAGGGATCTTGTTAATCTATTCATTAGTATGACAGGAAACATATCAGAGCCTTGGTGCTGTTGGATTTCCAGTGCTATAAGAAGAGAGATAATAAATTATTATAATAGAGGTATATTCTTACCGATGGAATTTTTATTTCTGCTGAGAAGTGCAGTGTTCCCAGTAGGAGAGTAATTACACTGACTATCTCCAACAGTATGTTAGCTCAAAAGAGGATAAGGTTGGGAAAATATAGATGCTGCAATGTTACTGAAGCTTACTACATTTAAATACATAACAATGCATTTTAAAAGCAGTTTATTATATAGATTGAAGAAAAAAAGCATCATGGTGTGGAACTGCAGTAATCTTTGGTTATCTTCCCTAAATTAATGAATTGTGTATGACCTGAAATCTTCCTCATTAGGAGAGCTTCTATTTGTTAATTGTACTGCAGAAATCAAACAGGCCCACACTATTACTTCATTTAGATCTTCTGAAAGAAATGAATGTAAGAGGCACTGAGGGGTGCTAAAGTTGAGGGGAAAAAATTGAGTACTGAGTTCCAAAGATGTAAGATCATAAAACATACTGTTTCCTTTTTTTTTTTTTTTCTGAGGATAGCATTAATGAATAATTTAGCTATGCATGGATTAAGGGAAAAAATTGTGACATTTTATTTTATTTTCATCTTTGCCAATCAAGGTTAGACTTGCACTTATATATTACATAAAAGGAAGAACTGTGATAGAAGTAGTACAAAAGTTGTTTTAAACAGTAATCTGTTAAACCAATTTGTTTGATGCATTTTGATGCAGTAAGATTTATCAGAGGAAAGTTAGATTTAGGCACATGCTGAGCAATCTTACAAACCTTTTTACTGGACTTATCTCAGTCCAATTTTCTAAAGGATGAGAAAAAGCTGACTGATTAAAAGAGTGATCTTATGAAGAGTTTCTTTCAGGCAGAAGTCTTTAGCATTCTATTCCTTGACTGATTTTAGATGAGGTTGAGTGTAAAAGAAAGTCACTTTTGGTAAAGTTTGGGACAAGAAGGGAGCCAATATTTGACCTTTGGCCCTGTGTCGTGAACCTCTTGGGAAAATGAACCTTTGCACTGCTGAGCACAGTGACAGCTTGAAGACTTCTTCAACGGCCATAGGTGAATGAAAAACCAATTTCCATCAAATCCAATCCAATTTCAATTCCAATTCTAAAACCTGATGAGGGTCTTGGAAAAGGTTTTCCTGCAGTGCAGAATAAAACCTGGATGCTTTATACAGTGGAAGAGAGACTTGTGTAAGGTCGGAACTGACCAAGTGGGTCGGAGTTCTTCAACAGTTTTGCTTTCACTGAGACTCAGAGATTCACTAGATTGAACTAAGTACTCAGGCCCAACTAGCAGAAGCTGAAATGTAACTCATTGTTCTCATATTTCATATGATGAGTTTCTCTTCAGAAATTTCAGAAGCATTCTGAAGCTTTTTGGTAAAAGGAGATGTAACATCCAGGGTTTCTTTGAAGAGGGTAGACAAGAAGTAGTTTCTTTTTTCTTTTAAGTCTTTATTGTCACTCATCACTACAACTGTGTGAAATTGTTTCCACCTGGTTGAAAATGCATATAACACATTGAAGTTTGTAAATAATAAACCAGATTTAAACTATTATGTGAATGGCATTGCAATTTAAGGTGCTTGTCAGCACTTCTATTATCATTAATAACCATATGAAATTAACGTGGAATTATTTTATATTCATAAATTGCTGTTATATTGTACAGGAAATATTAATATGATATTTATGCATTAAGAAATTATGAGTTTAAATTAAGGTAGTTTTCCTCAAGATGCATTCCATCTAGGAAATATTATCTTGAATATTTTTTCAAACATATATTTTCATGGACAGTTTCAAATACAGTCTTTCAACAATTTATTTCAGTGAAAATATTTTGTTTTATTTTTCTTGACAGAAAGAAAACAAACCCAAAACTTGTTTTAACTACCCCTCATTAAATTGCAGTCAACAAAATTCATATATGTCCACTGAGAACATCTATGACATAGGAAAACAAACTGAAACCAAAGAAGAGGCTAAGGGTAGGAAATTAGATGATAACACTGTCTAGATGACAATGGGAAGGAAGGGAAGCAGATACTTTGAAAAAATGCAGGAAAGCATGTTACCTTAGTTCTGGTGTCTGTCCCAGGAAAAATACCATTATATTATTAAGCCTTTAAAATAATACCCATACCACCTAAAGAATAATTCCAAGATAGAATTTGAGATTATTTTTGCTGTAGAGTTCTACTTGCAGACATACAGAGAGGACTTTCAAAAAAATAATCACATAATTAGATAATAACCTGTATTTATAACACAGTCTATAATAAAATAAGATTATGAAGACTTTGATCCTGCATGAAAGTCATATTTGTCAATATATAATATTGCAGAAGAGCATTCATTTTCCTTTGCATTTCTATCTACTACATTGATAGACTATAAGCTTGCCTTCTTTAATTAAAAAAAACTTATGAAAAAAATAGAATTGTAGTCTATGATCCACCTGTTATATCGTCTGCAATCTGTGGTCTGTCATTAATAAATTTCTGCTTAGCTGCTGTCAGTACCACTCTCAAAATTAATTTCTAGAAGGTTCCTCTATCTGCCTGAAGATTAACCTGTAATGATCAATGGCACCTATCACCAGTAAGTAACAAAATCAACCTTAGATTATAACAAGTAGATTTTTTTTTCCCCCACACAAAAGAGAAAATAACTTGATTATAGTAAGGATGACAGGGATTTGGTCAGAAGGTGGAGGAAAGGGATGAAAGTTAAATCTTTTGGGTTCTGATTGCTCTCTTTTTCCTATCCTTTTTTACAAATGTTGTTGGAATGAATGAGAAAAGGAAACAGCATTGGCATTGTCATGCTTTAAATACTCTACTGCCTTTAACTGTGAGTTAAATGCTCCCTATGCACAGCATCTGAGGAAATTTAGGACTCTAAAAAATGGTTAGGTGGCAGCAGAAAAACATAGATTATAGGTCTTCTCCACTAGTGTCAAAAAGTAAAAGAAGCTCAGGAGAAAATAAAAGCTGGGCTCCCTGAGACACAGAGCACTGGTGTATGCACTAGAGGGAGGTACCAGGAGCCCCAGCTTTTCCCAGTGCTGGATACTGAAATTGGGTTCACTTTTCCTGCACAAGCACTGCAGGAGTCCAGGGGCACGGTGTTCTGCTTTCCTCCTGAAATTAGTTCATGTCAGGAAGGGTGAGGCTCTGGTTTTCATTCCAGTGCCACATCAGGGGGAGATCAGAAGCCCCCTTCTCCTTGGCCAAACGTGCCAGGCTCTGCTTTGGGCAGGGACTGCCCTCTGATGGACCCTGAGGTGGGAGTGTGTCCTTGCTGGGCTGACCAGTGGGAATATTAAGGAAGATGCATCCAGGCTTTTTCTGGTGATTTAGTCTGTTGACTTTCTATGCTTTCAGGGCCTGTGAAAGTGTAGGTATGCCTAAAATCTCCCCCTGGACTTTTAAGTGTACAGAGACTCTACTGACCTGGATGAAGCAGAAGTTTCAAGGGTGTTTGAAAGGCTTAAACTTTGTACCTGAATGCTCACTGCAGTGTTTAGCCCTAAATGCCTCTTTTTCCAGGAACTCTCTTTGTTCAGCAGCAGAGTTTTTGCTTTGCTGTCCCTTCTAATCCTGGTGATAATGTTCTACACAGGAAGTTTAAGAAGGATTATAATTTCTTTTTCAGGTATGCAGTGAACATTCCAGATTCATCGTTTTTGTACTCTTATACTGCTGGGGAAAAAGATCACTAACTAGAAAACTGGCCAAAACTAATATATCTGCAAATGTCTTGGTGTACAGGAAGCAAATTTATCTAATTGTTAGGTCCCAACTGTTCTAAGTCAGCCAAATAATCAGAAATTAATAAACAGCTAACTCAATCCTAGCAGAGAATAAATATGGATCTAAACAAGGAAACCTAAACCGAAAGGTTGTCATGGTGATATACAGGGGACTAAGCAAGCAGTGCAAAACTCCTCTTCCTAGGAGACCTGAGAGACTAGCTCAAATTTTTATCTGTCATGCTTAATTTTTCATTTCACTGAAACAGTTGTCAACATGCAAAATGTGTAGAAGGCTTGTGTCTGGTACCTCTTGTCTTTCGAGGGCACAACAGATTTTGCTTCCAGATCTAGTTCAGATTCAGCCTTACTTAAAGAGGAAAAAAAAAATATTTTTGCAAGTTTTTCCTGCTATTTTTGTCCTTTTAGTATTAATAAGGGCAATTAAATATTGAGATTACTCCCTCTTAAGCATGTCATCATGAGGCCACATACTGTGGTATGTTTGACTTACTGACTTCTCTAAGAAAGGGAGCAAGGAAAGTAGATTCTTGCAAAATTCATGCATGCACAAAGCTAAATTAGAAATCTGGTGGTTGCAGAACAGAGAAGATTTACATGTTTTCAGTCTTGGAGCTACTGCATGTATGGAAGAGAAAACAAGGACTCACCATCAGCAGGTGACTTAATAGATGTCAGTTATAAGTATTGGTTTTAAAGTAATTTGAGCTTTTAAAATCCTTTATTTTTAGTATTCCATTTGATTATTAAGAACAAGCTGTTGGATTTCAGTGGTTTTTTGGGTCAAGCTCTTTCTCTGGGTTCAAATGTCTCTGGACCAGAGTGTGATTACTAGCTGGCATATTGTTGTGGTTCAATTACTTAATAAGTTAATTTCTCATCTCAGTAAATTCAAGAAAATATGACAAATGCCAGGATAAGCAGAATAGCTGGTAATTCACATCTGCATTTTTTAAGAGGCAATGACAAGAGTTCAGAAAAATGAAGTTCTATTCAAGTAATTGGAGGTACCCAACAATACATTTAAATAAATTGGTCACACTATCTTGATTTATGGCTTCCTTCTAAGCTTAGGCAGACTTTGCATGCTACAGAACTAAATTTAGGGAAGATATCACTGGTTTGATATAAATTGAGATGCCACAAGTACTTCAGCATCACAGTAAGATCCTGGTTTGCTCACTTTTACAAAGAGTCTAAAAAACGCACGGGAATGTCAGCAAAATGCGGACACTGCTCCTGCTCATTCTTTGCTTTCTTAAGGCAACAGGCAGCTGCATGAGGGTGGGAAGTGTCAATCCCAGGCATGTGGAGCACCCTCTGGGAGGTAAAGTGGACAAAGTGGGTCTGGGAGCTTTGATTTGCAGGAGATTCTCCATCTCCCCGTAATCATCTCGGTGGGAGATGGCTGTGGCCATTAGGCAGGCTGGAATCCTGGCATGTGAGTGGTGAGGAGAAACAGGAAGGTTCTTAGAAGCTTCTCTCATGAGATTTCACTTCAGAAATGTTGATATTAAACAAAAGTGTTGGAAGGAAGGAAAATATCTGTGTCAGGCTATGCAGGAACCCCCCTGGCATGGGTTTTAGGTGGCATTTCTGATAGAAGTGGAATGTTTTTTTTTATGGTTTTCCAAAAATTTGATTTTTTTTTTCCTTACAGAATATTATTAACTTAAAAGTTGTATAACCTGCAGTTTCCTACTATTTTTTCTCTATTGAGCCTTTATAAATTTTAAAGTTAATGAATTATTAAATGCATCTTTTACAGAGATCTAATTAAAAGGCGTTACTGTATTTTTTCCAGTGACAGCCATAATTAACAACATCCTTTCTCTTTTATTTTGCAAGTCATACAAATTCCTGGGGAAAAATAATCATTGACTATTAATTCTTAGGAAGCTAAAATTCATGCTTGCGTCGGAGGGAATCTCTACAAACTGACCACCCCTACATTTTACCCTTTCATGGAGAAAAGCTGCATATTTACCTCTTTTGTGTAGAAGAATACTGGCGTGCCGGCGTCCATTCCCATTCTCAACGTAGCAGGAATAATTTCCCAGGTCTGCCTCTTCAACTGAGTCAAGAATCAATGAGATGGAAACCTCCTGCTCCCCGAGATGTTCCTTGAGAACCCTGAGAAAAAAACAACCATCGCTGCTGTTCTGCTTGTACCACAGTGAAGCTTCAGATAATCATGACATAATGATGCTACTTACAGCTCACAACTCTCTGGCTTCGAATTTGGTTATGGTTTGATGCAATCTTAATTTAATTATATCATGCCCTTTTCTTCCTCACTTCTAATGAGGAGGTTTGGCTTGTAAATGTTAATGAGAGCTGCAGTTCATTGTCTGTTTTAAGCAGAATGATATGCACATGGGTAATATATCATTGCACACTTTGATGGAGACCCTGATCCATGAAGTCTTGGAATGGTAGAAGTGAGGAAACTGGAAACATTTTTTCTGGGTGTTTAGAGTCACACCAGGAGTCTGGGCCAAACACAATATTTGTCCTTTTTCTGAGTCTTTTCTGCATGCCACTCAGAAACAGTGTGTTCATGCCATGGTCTGAGAGATAATTTCTAGAATACATTATTATAAATTTGATAATGTTTTATCAAACAGTAGGAAGAACTGGCATGCCCAGTGCTGCTAGTTCATACAGATTATAAATAAAAGGCTTCCTGTGTAAGACTCCACTTGTCTTCACATTGCTTTCTTTCCCTCTTAACATCAGTGGTTTCAGGAACTTTGGAAAGCAAATGACAAACTGTTCCAGACCAGAAAAATGAAGAGGAAATGAGCTTTTCTGCTCCCCCCTCCACAAAACAGGAAAGTTGTAACAGGTTTATTGTCACTTTTTTTGTCAGTCATCAAACAGCCAAGTCACTGGCTGAAGGACTTAGGAAAGGTTTAAACACCAAATGCAGCTGATCTTATTGTCACGTGCCATTCAGTGTATTGGTCTTGACTTTTATAGAATAAACTTGAAGTACACTGGGGAGAAATGCACTTCCTTTTTTTGCCTGTATCTGGGGATGATGACCTTGAAAGTCTCTCCAGTCTTCCTGATTTTGCTAATTGTGATTGTATTGTCCATAATTTCTTTTTCTTGTGTTTTATTAATCTATGTCTAATTTTCATTACAATTATTATTAATAACATATGTTTACTATTATAGTTAGTATTATTGCTATTGTTATAATCTCTTATTTTGTCCCAATTATTAAACTGTTCATATCTCAACCCACAAGTTTTATTCTGGTACTTTTCCCCACCTGAGAGGGGATAATAGAGGAGTGAATGGGTGGCTGTGTGGAATTTACTTGCTGTCTGAGGTTAAACCATGACATACACACTAAGATTTGCCTGAATTTCTGAGTTTTAATTTCTATGATACATAGAAACAGCGATATTCACACGTGCAGAGGTATAAATGAAAAGGGAATCTGTTCAGATCCAAGCAGATACTTCATATTGGATAGGATTTAGTATGCTATGTCAAGCATGTAATCCTCAATACGAATCCACTTTTGTCCTTAATTTCTAAATGAGGCAGCACTTCTAGGAGCAGTAGAAGTACATGGCATGAATTTCCAGATCCTCTCCAAAACAAGTATTTCAGCAGATATAAGCAACCCACATAACAGGATGCTTGGCTCTCACAAGCCAGATAACATCCCAGGAAACTCAGGTTTTCTTCATGAAGAAATCAAAGCATTCCAAAAGGGAAGTCAAACTTCACCATTTATTTAAGGCTTCATGTTTGAAAATACTTTTTGAGCTGATTTTATTTTTCTTTATTTCATCTTACTAAGTGTCCTCATGGTTATTTTAGTAGATTGACACATTTTGAAAAAGTCACTAGGTAAATTGCACCTGGTCAATACTACAGCTCTTTTTGGGTAGCTATTCTGCTTTTGCAAGGCTCTAACATCAGATTTGGCTAGAGGAGGGCACTTTTCTGTTCTCTACTGCTGGAGTCAAAAAGGAAAAGGATGTATGTTGCAAAAACAAAGATCAGACCCAATATGCTCTTTAGTTAGTCTGTGAAAAAAAAAAGTATAACATTAACTATAAAAAAAAAAAAAATAGAGAAAAAAAGAAAAAACCTTTTTCTTTTACCTAATGTCACTTTCCCAGACTCGACTATCATCCAAATCTTCAATAAACTTCTCCCCTTTCATCCAGTAGATTAAAGGACTGACGTCTCCACTGTATCCAAAGAAAGCTCTGCAGGTTAGATTAGCAGAACTGCCTGTTGCAAAGAATGTAAGAAAATATGTTTATTTCAAAATTTAAAATCAATTGCTTTTTAAAAACCAAAATATTCAAAGAGATCCTCAATTTCCAGCTGCTGTTGAAAGTTTCCAAGACTATCTGCTTGTCTTGACACTAGGTTCAATACATTTTCTGAAAATAAATACAAGAGAAATGAAATTAAATTATATGTAAAAACATAATTAATTTTTTTTCAATATGTTTTCTTTCATTGTTAAGGAGAAAGACTTAGGAAACACAGAGACTATATCTTTTCCAAAGGAGCTAACTTAACAAAATATTTCTATGTTTTCTCTGAAAAAGATAAAAGTTAGGTAAAATAGATGTTACATCTGTGTCAGTTCAGCCTTGTAATGGTTTCTGCAAAGAGGCTGGTGTATTCCTGTAGAGTTCCATTCCCAAGGGATCGCTAGTACTCATTGCTAAACTACTTTAGCAGCAAAGTTTTAAGCACTGACACTTGAAAAAAAGCACATGTGAACTAATCCTGAACATTAGAATGGGAAGAACCATTAGCAGAACATGCAGCAGGGAGCAGTAATTTCATATATATGTACAGCATTACTTATTTAATTATTATAATGAGGATTTAAAAGATAATATGCCTTCACTTTGTTTATTTTCATTATGGAATCTTACATTTTATTTGTATCACTTGGCTTTGGGCTTTATCTTGAGCACATACAGGGATCAAAATGGCAACTTGCACACTTTTTGTGTGTTGGTAAGACTAGATAAAGCAAGAGGACAGACACAGCTGAAGATCTCCCGTTCACTGCTCTAAAGAGATTTGTCTCAACATGCACCAACTCCTCTCAACTGCCATGGGCATTCCTTTAGGGGATAATTAAACAGTAACTTAAGAAAGTGTTGGGATTTAAGAAGTGTTTTTTTCCCCCCTGAAGAGAGTATTTCCATGGAGTTTATATTACTGCTGAGACCAAATTCATATTTTATTGACACTTTCAGTTTTTGATTTTTGGACTTTAAAGCTGACTGATGACAGCTCCTGGACAAAAAATGAGAAAAACCATTGTTAGCACTACTTCATCTGTACCAAGATGTCATAAGTCCATCTGGGTTCAATTAATTTCCTCAAAAATATACTGTTTTGTGTCGGGACCTGGTTCTTCTAAAACACACAATATTAATATTTGAATATAATATTTACTTTTTAGCATGAAAGAAAATGCAGGATTCTGTGTAACAAGAAGACAAGTAATCATTAAATAAATGTCTTAGAAATTTCTCCCCTGCCTGGCTTGAGCTCTCACATCCATGCCATGAAAGATTTGGAATCAAAAGTTTGTGTCCCAAGTGTGCAACATAAAGGTAACTACCATGTCTGCTACTTTCCCAATCCATTTTGGAACTTTAGGAACTCATTTTTTTTAGTCATTTAAAGAAGGTTTGGTTGCTGCTGTACCTTTTACAAGCAAGGCCTGCTAAGGATACATGAGTGTTCCAGTACTTGAAACTAGGATGGAGAGAAGGGTCTCATTCATAATCAAAAAGCATGAAGTGGAATTTCTGTATAATGAGAAATTTTAATAATATCACATATTCTAGAGCAAAGTTGTCAAATATTAGATGAGTTCATAATCAAAAAGCATGAAGTGGAATTTCTGTATAATGAGAAATTTTAATAATATCACATATTCTAGAGCAAAGTTGTCAAATATTAGATGAGTATCTTCAGTGAGAGGGCAAAAACTCTCTTTCTAAAGACAAGCACAGCTCCTGTTTTCACCTCAGGGAGCCATGGTCAGGACACCTCCCTGGAAACTCAATTTCTCAATCTCTTCATGGCTCAAGAAGTGCAATTTGGAATCACTGGGGGAAGGACTTCTGCAATCTTGAAGCCATTTGCAGGGAATGAGATGAGCATGGGGACACCACTTAATGTAGGTCATGTGCCTGAAAACCTGTAATGGAACATGATCAGTTTCTTGGTTCCCTGCCATACAAAACCCTGTTTCTTACAGCAGTTTCACTGCAGATATACCAGGTGGAGGGTGGGGCTGGGTAGGGGTTGCTTGGTTTCGGTTTTGGGATTTGCTTCTGTTTTGGTTTTGCATCATAATTATGATATTTGAATTTGTGAAAATGAAAATATAAAACCTTAAAGGATTATGAATGTCTTGGTGACAGTGGAATCTTTGCACTCTTGAAATGGGAGAAGGTACCTGCACATCTAAAGCCAAAGCCACCTTCTGTGCAAATTGGACAACCCCTATGGCATTATCTACCAGACTTGGAGAGAAGAGTGCTACCTAATGCATCACTGCCACTTCTTGGGCTTTTTCCAGAGCTTTCCTACCAAGCCAAGGCTTGGTTGAAACTTTATAGCTTTTAAGAGCTGGCAAGATCACAGCTAGAGAGACTGTAACTTCTGGCCAATTTATCCATGATTCGCAGAGATTAGACACCACAGGATTTTTGCTGAACCATCAAAGCTCTCCAGGCTCCTACAGCTAACAGGTACCCCTGATAAATGATTTTTGCTCTGAGTGGGCTTCTGAGCTTTTTATAGATGAATATTATCAGCATAGATTTGTTTTTTAAGAATAAAAATCTTCTGCTAAGAGCAAAAATCATAAAAAAAAAAGTCCTGAAGATTAAGGTTGTTTTACTTCTTAAATTCTTAAAGCCGTTTCCCCCAAAATAAAGCATGCAAACATAACTTTAAGTGTAGAATCTGAAGTTTCCATTCAACATGGAATAGTTTCAGCTGAGAAATAAATTAGGAAGAGTGTAGTGCCACTTAGCAGTACTGTGTTGATTGCAGTTACTCAGGGAAGGCCATTAGGATGCTGGGGCTTCAGCTATAAATTACCTGTACTGTCTATCTTGACCAATCCTCACAATAAGCCAGTGGGATGTTCATTAGCTGGCCATCAAGGAAGATTCAGTGACCAGCTAATGACAAGCTGTGACCATTAATTAGGGGGTCTGTTACTGCAGGGCTCCCAGCTCCTTGCAGAGGGCACGGAGCTCCCCTGGAGAAGCAAAGAGGCTTCCAGCTGCAGGCACATGTAAATAAAGGCTGACTGCAGGGCACTGCTATGAATGGACAGAGTTCTGGGAGCACATTGTCATCTCTACTCCAGAGCTGCCATCCTGAGAGTGAGTGAGTTGTGCTGTAGGAGGGGCTGGTGCTGTGCAAGGGGCTGCATTTTCCCCTAGAAGTTCCCCTTTGAAGTCAGCAGACAGACAATCTCTGGTTTGGCACCGACAACTCTGCAAGGACAATCTGCTTATAAAAGTCTGCAGATTTGCAGAAACATGTGAAACATACAATAAATACAAGAGCTGCTTTGCTTCATCTTTAAGCTAAGGTACAAACAACCTGTCAATCAATTAATAGAAATTTCTCAGTTAACCTTAAGCAATTGTTTCTCTCCATTTTTTTTCTGTACTTAGAAAAATTAGGGAAGAGACCTGAAAGTCATGAAAGTTTCATTAAAGGCTATATAATGGTTTCTATGCCATCAGTTTAATTTTTTTCTGTAAATGCTGGATTACTACAGTTTAATATTCTGTTTTTGAAGGATTTTAATTTCACGTTTTAAATTTACTAAATGTTTTCAGTTAAATTACTAGGGAAATTAATCTATTTCTTTCCCCTTTGCTGTAAGTTGTAAATTCAAGTTACAACCTGGGTAAACTGCTTTGTTTTGGTTTGGGTTTTTTTGTTGTGGTTTTTTGTTTTGTTTCATATTTTTTAATGGACTCTACAAAAATCTAAAGGCATCAGAATAGAATTATTAAGTGAAACTTACAGTATTGTTATTTTTGTTGGCAAAACAACAAGCAGAAAAATCAAAACAACTTAAAGAAAGGATAAAGAGAAAAATAACACTTTTGACTTCTCATAATTATAAATTTTTAACTGTGAAATAATGTAATAAAGACATACAAGAGAACACAGAAGTAAATTCAACTGTAATTTTTTAATCACCCTTTTTTTCTGATGAATATTCTCTTAGAGTATTGAGTTTATTTTTGTAAAAATTGGAATGTATAGCGCTACATGTTCCTGCTGCTCACTGTGATAAAGTCACACTGTCAGCTCAAGCCAACCGGGCTCAAATTTAATTAGTCAAAAGCTCTTTGCCATCCAAACTGAGACCCGTTTTTGTTGCACGGAACGCTTCCAAGTAGAGTAGAATGCATAAAGGAACCACAAAAAGATGTGCTTCCTTGAAACCAGCAAATATCTTGAGCAGAAAGACACAGATTTTGTGATCATTTTCACGAATTGTCAACATTTGGGGCGCTTTGCAAACAACTGCTATGGGAGCCAATGCCCAGCAGAGGGCACTGTCTAACTTCCAAACATTATTTCAAATAAAGGAAATTCCTAGTGAATAACTTCTCATTAAAAAACATCAGCCTGCTAAGAACGTGCTACTTGTAATTAGAAAATTAGTGAATGTTTTGTGATTGCTGAAATGCCATCTTGTATGGTCACTTTAGATTCCACTTGCACCGTTACTTGTTCAAGTTACCATACACCTTCCTCACCTTTGCTTTGACAGATTCTTCAGTGAAGGGAAACCATTTTTTGTTGGCAGCAGCTATAGTAATCAGAAATGCTCTGAAACCCCTTTTTAAAAGACATCTCAAAGGCATATTATGGAAGTGTTTGAGAGGCATGTTCAACATCTAGTAATAATGAGTGACAAAAGACTGAAAATGTTAAGTGCACTGAAATATGGGGCTTTCTTTTACTGTGCAATGGAAGCCATTTATACAACTTATGTACAGGAATAAATAGGCAGTACCTACACACTTACAAGTATGCCATTTATTTGTAATGTTAACATCTCAAAACGAAATTATAAAAGGTCAAGACAGATGCAATGAAAATCTTACACATAGGAATTAAATACTATTCTTTCCATTCACGTCACACTGCCAAAATATCAGTTGTGATATTTGGTGTGGAAAAGTGGAAGGCTGTGAAAGCTGGTAACTTCCTAGGTGTGCCAGATGAGCATTGACATAAAACCAAGTTAATGGCCCACTTGTTTTGCCAATGGCACCTGACAAGGCCAGCGGGCAGGTAAGTCATTTTTAGAGAAGTCTTGTGTCATAAAACAATTTGACAGTGTTTGAAAGCCTTCATGCAAATGTGATTAAAAAGAAAATAAATAAAAAGCAAAGAAAAATGAGGTACCATTTAGTTTTCAGCTGTATGACTTGATCATATGCTCATCTACCCTTGATCTCTTAGGATCCTCTTAGAAGAGGGTGAATTGCAGAGATTCCTCTGGCTTCCTTCCTTGCATGCACAAAGCACCACCTGCTGCTATCTCCCCTCCAGTTTCCATACCTATTTTTGCATCTCAATATCTTGTGCTCCCTTAACATAAAGTAAATGTCCTGCTGCACACTTCATAGAGTGAGTTAGGAAAAATTAAACAAACAAACAACCAAAACAACACCAAGCAAAACCAAATATTATTTTCTGAAATATAACTGCAACCTGGGAATTGCAAAATTCTAATCTCATCTCTGAGTAGTAGTTTTTTCAAGTTTTTGGCAAGTCATCAGGTCTTGCATCCATACAATTGTGAAGGTACAATATGCAAATGCTGTCTATTTGGAATTCACTCAATGTGAGTTTGAGAGGGTTGGACATAATCATTCCTCTAAGTGTTATCATGCAAGCATCATACAAAGTGCTGAATGTGATTACACAGCTATATTTCTTCATTAATAGGCCTGTCCATATTTTGCTGTGCTGCAGAGTGGAATTTTGATTGCATTGGAATCTAAATCACATTTTGAATACGTCCTTCAGGCCACAATGGTGTAAATTCAGAGTGCACATTACCATTCCTCCACAATAAAAAAAATCAGCAGAAGGTTCTCAACAAGACCAGAGAGAGATTCAAAAACTTTTACAGAATTTGTAAATATCACTATTTAGGGGAGAGGCTAAACAAATCCCTTTCTTCAATTTCAGATTTTTTTTTTTTAATTGGAAAGAAAAAAATCAAAAGTCTAATTTTTGGTCATTAGATTTTTCTTTGGTGGTTTTTTTTACTAAGCAGGTAGTCCTTGTTCACCATGGAGCTGAGCTCATTCACCTGTTCAGGGTTACCCATTACCAAATGAAAAGCTGCTGAATTACAGTTCAGCAGCAGGAGCCCTAAAGCAGGTGTCTGTATGCTCCTGCTGACGTGTTCCTACAATCAGCCCCAAGATACCGTAGTCTGCAACACTTTATAAGCTGCTGAACTCAAACATATATTGTGAGAGCTAAGATTAACCTATGAGTATAAAAATTTTGTGGTGGGCTTCTTCATAGCTTGTGAAGGAAGAGAAACCCAAATCCTTTCTGCTTTGAACAGGCTTTTTAGCAGCAGGACTGTCAGAGTCAATGAAGACAGCAACCACCTGCTGACAGCAACCAACCAGAGCAGACTGCAGGAAAAAAAATGATGTATGGGACTTGGGACTCAAAACGTCCAGAACATCTCTCAGGTGTGTAGATTGTCAAACTTGCCCTCATTTCACAAGAGGTAACAAAACCCCTGAACCAATAATCTTGATTTTCCTAACAGCAGGCCTCTCCTCTTGATAGATGGTAATGTCAGGCTGATAAATTAGCTGTTCAGCAAGTATTTTTCTCTCCTCCTTCTTCAGAAGTGGAGGCTGGAGTGGGAGACAGCTATCACGAGCATAAAGTATTGCTAAGGAAAAGGAAAGCCACTACAATTGTTTTACAAGCTTTACTTAACTTTTTCTCTAGAAGCTCCTATTTTCTATTTTTTTAAGCAAATGCATTTATAAATACTTTTTCACTGTGCCCTCTCTGTGAGATCAAAGGATAATTTTTTTTTTCAGAAGCTTAGCTGTTTTTAGACAGTCATAAGAAAATATCCTAGCTAACAAATGTCTAATCGAAAAAAAAAACCAAAAAAAAAGAGAAAGAGGTGGCTCTAAATGTCAAACTTCACATTTGTTACCTCTTACAGATTTGTGTTGTGGGAGCTTTAAATCTGTTCATACCATGCATAGCTTAGTACTGGTGTTTTGTTTCTGATTTCTCTTTAAACCACACTGCCTTTGATTATGGTGGTGCATTTTTTCATTTTAATGATGTTACATGGTGAAAAAACCAACCTTAGCTGGCAGCCCAAAGTTCCCTTTGCACAAAGGAGTCCAAAAGGGCTCCCATAAGGGACCATGTGGCCTCTTCCTGTGTCTGAAAAGAGACCCCAAGTCCCACACCAGGGCTGCCTCTGCCCCTCAGCAGTCGCCAACCTCCAGAAAGATCTTGTGTCTTTAGCTTTGTGAAGTCCTGCTCTGAGTCATATTTTGGAAAACTCCTAGGAAAGCAGAAGGGTTTTCTGCTTAAAGCCTTCACATTTTGGAGAGTTTGTATTAGGGAAAAAAGAAAAATAAAAAAAATTCAACGTATGTCCCTCTGGTAAAGAGTATTTACTGGTAAGAAATGCAGTAGAACCTGTAAGCTTCTGGAGTTCTGTAGGTGACTCTGGGCCTCAAGAAACTACAAAGCCAGAATAATTTCTTTACTACTAAGGAAAGACAGTTTCAAGCCATTACAATTCCCACTACATATTTCTCCATCCCAAAGAGAATCCAGAGGTAAAGCAGCAGCAGGCTCAAAGCGGGACTTCAGTGGCTCTCTTGGTCAGAACACAGCTGTTGCTAAACTTGTTTTGCTGAGGAACTGTGTGAATAACACACAACAGGACAGCTTCCTTTCCACTTTATGTTGCTGTTGAAAACTGTAGATACAGTTGCCTTTTTTTTTTTTAAACCTAAAAATTTTGTTCCAGCAGATAAAATAATTCAAATATTTGTTTTTGGTTTTTTTGTTTTGTATTTTCTTTTGTTGTTGGTGTTCAGGGGGTTTTTGGGGTTTTGTTTCTTTTTTTTTTTAATGTTTTATATTTTCTAAGTGTTCTGAGAGACATGTGGGGGTTTTTTATAAATCCTGTTTTCCTCTTCTTTCTGAACAGACTATAGTGGGTTTGCTTTGGTCTCTTGTGGGTGCTAGTCCATGTCAAAAAACTCTGCTCATAAATCATCACAACCAGTACCTTCTCCCAGTCTCCCTCTCAGGTGCACTGCACAATATGTTCTGTACAAAGAATAGCAATGATATTCTAGATAATGATAAATAGAGTACTTATTTTCCCAAACTCTGCAAACAATGTCAGATCACACTTAAATGTAAATATCAACAATCTTAAGGAACAGCCTCATCAATTCTGGTTAAATACAAATTCAACTTCTTGTGGCTCATTCAGCTCCCAACTGTTCATCCAGTTGATATCTTTAGAAATGGAATTTAACAAACAGCATTAGAAAATGTGTTTTACTGGAATGTCTTATAATAGCTGCTCTTTAACTGCTTTGGAGAGAGGGACTGCAGTGTTTGTATCATCATTAGGTAATCTGAGTGGGTATGTTAAATTCTCAAATTTGGAGTCACACATGTATACTAAATGATAAATCGTGAGCTTATTTTCCATTGGTCAGCTTGACTGTTCTTTTCCTCTCTTTGGTCTTTCTTCATAAGAAAGTCTACCATGGACTGAGTAGGCTTCAGGGAATTATTTGGGTAAGGAGGTATTCTGAAAAATTCTGTAGAGATGGGCTGCATATAGAAGATTTTAAAAAAAATAGAGCCTTTGAAAGTAGCATGCACAGTGTCACCTACACCTGGGTTCATATTATGAAAACTGGGACTCCAGCTTACAAAAAATAAATAATTACACACTCTATCTTCCTTTGATGCTCTTTCTCTTCAGCAAACACGGCAAACATTACCAGTTTTAAGATTTTAATGAATTAATCTGATCTGTCAGATCAGATCATGTGATGGGAAATGTCATTTGGAAAAGACCCAGACTAGTTTGGCAAACATTTGAATGGGGAAAACTACTGCTCCCATGAAGCAGTGTGGCACAACAGGATAAATACAATTGAAATAAACCTCATCTATTACATAAATCAAAATACTTCAATTTGGTTCTAAAATATGTGACACCACTAGACTGTTAAAATTTTCACCCGGAAAGCCATTAAGAACCAAGGAAAATTTGAGCCCTGATGAAATGGACCCACCGATTACTAATAAAACAGATAAATAAAATCAGCATCAACTTTCAGTTTACTGCAGTAAACTGATGGTAGAAAGGGATTTTATGTTTATTCATACAGGGTTTTTCTACTTGAACAAAAGAATGAAAAAGAGTGAGATATTTACATACATAGTTTAAGTGTGCTTCTACTTTAAATCAAGAAGGTGCAATGCAATGGACAGAGAAAATACTGATTCTTAGCATAACCTTAGAAACAATTTGCCATTTAATTATCATATGGACTAGTATCTGTTTATATCATTTTAAAATCCTAGCACATCAAATGTTTCTATTGCATAAAAACGAAAATGCATGCTGCTCCTGAGAGCACTAGGCTTTCTGCTTTTACACAGTAGTCATTACATTATGTAGTCCTTTTATTTCTCTTGCATGCGTTAAGAAATTAACCTTTAGTTAATAAGGACTTTCCTAAGAAAACACTGAAACAAAATCCATTAGAATAAAACCCTCCAGTTCACAAAGATGAAATGGAGAAACTCATTTGCTTCTCAGTGACACATGTGCTATACTCCTGGACCATACACGTGCTGGAATAATCCAGTGCTATTTATTGGCTTCCTTTCCACATGAAAGGCAGGCAGGCATTTTTTAGATTATACCTCAATAAATTGCAGACTGATAGACAATGCTTGCTGAAGACAGCTGCACAAATACCACCAATGGAATAAAAAAAATCCATCTGGCACTGCATATATGCTACCCTACTTCAAAGGAGAAAAGTTTATAAATGGGAGCAGCATGAATTCTTGATGGTGTACCCTGCTTTCTGACTTGTTGAGCAGAGGACCTGAGTTACAAGAAGAGTTCCCACAGGGAAGAATATGTGTCTGGTCAAAGGCAGGAGTCCTGCCACACATTCCTGGGCCACACAGCTCCATTCTCCAGGTCCTTGGTCTTTATAAAAGCTCCTCTCCTATGGCAGAGCCTGCCCACTGCCCCCAACCCCTTATCTCACTCTGGTTTTGAGGTGGGTGAAGACCAGCAAACTTCATTCCCCTCTGCAAAGAGTAGCTATTCCTGTATCTCACAGGCCAGAGGGGGAGAGTTTATTGCATTCCTGAAGAACACCTGATCGAGGGCTGGCTCCACGTTGGCTGCTGCTCTTAACAGGAAAATGACCTGGCCAGACTGGAGGTAGCGTAGGAAGAAGTAGAGCACCACATCCCCATCTGTGTTTGAAGTAGGTGCAGTCCTGGGCATAAAAAAATGTGGTTCTTCCAAAACAACTTCCTTCTTGAGAGCAATCAGTCTTGCATATCTTTGTCAAGAGGAGCTGCTCTTCAATACTGGGAAGTCTGAACAACAGCAAGGCTGAAATGATTTCTCTTCCTGCAGCAGCCATGTGGGCCTCGTTTCTCTAGGCCATCTTCATTCTCCTTTAGTTGTAATTTCCATGGTTGCACAGCACAGAGTCCTGCCAGCAAAATTCTGAGAGACTTAGGGCTCCTGTGTCTGAAGCCAAATGCTTGAGGTCAGCAAGAGGGATATTAATCCTCTTTACTTATATAATTGTAAATTTTCTGAACAATCTACACATGCTACATGCCCACCAGTGCTGTAATTTCTCCTTGAATTTTTGTTTGTTTAGGTTGTTTTTTGTTTTTCCTCTTTTTTTCTTTATTTGTTTGTTTGGTTTTGTGGGGTTTTTTTTGTTTTGTTTTTGCTTTTGTTGTTGGTATTTGGGTTTTTTGGGGGGGTTCTTTTTTATTTCTTTTTTTTTTCTTTTTTATATTTTCTAGGTGTTCTGAGGGGCATTGGAGTTACGGCATTTCTAAAAAATTAGAAGAAAATGAAGGAAAATTTCACCTTGTTCCATTCAAGCTCTGGGAATACAGGACCCTGTCTACAATGTTGTTTTTGCTTTTAACAGTTTCTGGAGGTCTCAAAGCAAGGACTAAAAGCAGGGTTTGAGTGACAATAGAAATAAAAGGTATGACAGCTGCTGGTTACTGGAACAGAGACAAATATTCACTGCGCAATACTTATGATACAAACTGTCCAAGGAGAGAAGTGGCAGGATGGTGTCTGTAACAGCACAGGTCTCTGCAGAGGTGTGTGTGCCACCGCTGACCCAGTCCCCTCTCCCCCCAGAGGCTGCCAGTCACCCCAAGCTCCATGATGGCTTTTTAATGGGGACACCTGTCCACAAGGGACCAGAGTAACTTTGCAAAACCCATTTGTGCTTGTGGCTCGGAGCTAGACATGTATTCCACAGCTGGGGAAGAAGAAGAGGGAGTGTTAACCCTTGCACTACACGGCTCATCACCACCTCTAAAGAAAATCATGGCAGCTACAGACTTTGATTTTTATCCATGCAATTATTTGCAAATGCTGTTACAAACTACTGGATAGTAAAACATTGATGGATTTTTAGAAAGTGCTTACAACACTGTTTACTTTCAGTCCTTTGCCATCTAAATGGCATCCATCCCTTTGAAAATGTGTCATAAATGCAGACATGAAAATGAGTATTATTTATAAAACACTCCAAAATTGATGGCCTTAAGCATTAAGGATATGTTCACATATGCAGCAAGTTTCTTGTTAATGTATAGTGTAGGCTCTCAATGGAGTTTAAATCCATACTTAAAGGAACTCATGTGGATCATCTGAGGTGAGAACAGTGAGGCAAAAAACCCTCTACTTTAAAACACTGTAATGATAATTTAGGGTCATTGATCTACAAACACAAAAAGTGGGAAAGAAAAGTCATCCATACTGAATAAGAGGGAAGATCTACTCTCCCAGCATCCTGTACCTGTACCATCCAATAGCATGAGAGGCAAATATCTAGGTATGAGTGCCACAGTCCCTGAAAACAACATTAATTTTATGATGAAAATTTTGACAGACTTTAGAGAAATACAAATAATAAAAAACAAGGTCATATATCTGTCCTTTATAAGCAGTTTGTCTGTTCTAACAGGATATGCATATAAAATGGGGCCAGGAATAAACTTCATTAGCACTGGGAAACAAAAAGAGAAAAAATGCAGGTCTTCTGATGGAAGTTCAACAAAGTGCTTTTTAAAAGAACATGCATTTATACATGAATTTAAAAGATGTAAATTTATTGGTATAAGAAGAAGCTAAGTTCTCTTATCCAGCTGAGTGCTTTGCTTCCAACCTGTTATCATTTATTTTCTCTACCACACAGTATAATCAAAGATAGCTAAAACTCAAGTCTGGAGAGAGCTGTTTAGGATTTTTTTTTATTTTTATTTTTTTTTTAATGCATTGGATTTTGGATAGAAAGTTTGTTAAACTATACTTTACATAAATGGTTATCCTAAAACACTTTGTAGTGTGCAATGCTAAAGTTCAACTGCTAAATAATGAGCTGATTTAATAAGCATGAAAAAAACAGAGGAAAATAATAAAAGGCAGAGAGAAAAGAGGCATAATTTCTTCTGTTCTAGGTGGTCATTTAAAGATGAAGTGATGATTTTTTTTTAAGACTGAGATGGCAGGCAGCACTTCCTTGGTGTCAAAGGCAGGTAATAGGATGACAAAGGGTGTTTGGTCCTGTTCTATTCTGGTGAGTATTCCTGGTCTTTTTCTATTTAATTTCAGTAAGTCTCTAAAACTAATACCTGTCCAGATGAGTGTGAGGAAAAAGCTAATTCAATTGGAGCAGCAATAACTTTTCAATGTCCTGCTCATTTTTCCCCCCTATACTGCAATAAAGAATTCTTGTAAAAGCCATTTCCATCTTGAGTGTTTAGGTCAGTATTGTGTGGAAGGAGCTGCTGAGAAGCAGAAAAAGATTGCTTTTGAGGTTAGGACCTGACCTCTTCTAGGGTATGTACATGGAAATCTGGAAGGTGATAAGGTACTTCTCAGAGATGGGCTACTGGAACCTACCCAGTGATAATGCAAGAGCCTAAAACCAAGTTCCAGCAAAGGCTGAAAGAGTGATATTGCTCTTTCTCCTCAGAACAAAAGCCCTCAGCACTCTTTTTGTCCTGTTCCCACAACCACCCTGTCTCACCCCATCCCTCCTCCCATCCTAAAGATGTCCTGCAATCTCCAAGACTTCCCTGCCTGGAGACAACTCCAGGCCTTGATCTCCAGCACCCAGGATAGGCAGGAGGCAGCCTGAACCCTGCTAACATGTAAATTCACCTTACACCTCTGTCTTCACACATAAAGTTAGGAAGGCTGGAACCTGCCAGGTCTCTAATGTAACAGATCATTATTATGAAATTACTTTTATGTATGGGGTTATGAAAAATAAGAAATTCAATAAAATAAATCACTGCAGAAAATGTGTGGGAGAAATGGCTGAGAACAGCCACTTTCCTTCTTCCTTGAGGAAGATTCTTATGCTGTAAGTTTAGGAGCAGCATTACTAATAAAAACTAGCTAAGAGCAACAGTTTGCCATTCTGAATAAAATGAATCATTCCTAATATGATTAGCACATGTTACATATTAGAATGAATATGAAATTTAAGTTTGAAAAGAGCATTTCTTGAAAAGGAAGAAGAAAAAGGTTGACATGACATTTCTGCATAAATGAAGACTTAGAAAGAAAAAAACCCCCTCTGTTTCTATATTCATTTTAGAGGTATTTCTATTATAAAGCTATTAGTTACTCAAATGTCACTTTTATGAATAAAAAACTTATCTTGGTGCCATAGGAGATATTGCAGATGAGCTCTTGTTTGTGTAAAGAATTGCAAACTCAAAGATTATCACTAAGAAAGACAAAAAATGCAGAGCTACTAGCTCACCCTTTCACTAAGTGGCAACATGAAAAGCTCCAATAGATTATTTAAAATTACAAAGGCAAATTGTTAAATAGGTTAGACAAGAATAAAGTCATCTTTGGTAGGACTTTTTTAGTTTTATTTATCAACAGCTCATAAATTAATAATTCATAGACTGGACACCTGTGTTCAACAGAATTAATTTTCAATGGCTTAGACAGTGGTATGAAAAGCAGAGATTTCCAGGAGACAAGATTTCTGATAAAAAAAAAAAAAACAACATTTACCATTTTATTTTATTGATTTTTTTTTTCCTGTCTGCTAGTTTATTTAATTTGAATAGATCAGCACCTTAGAGCTGTTAGACCAGGATAGTCACAAAAGCAAGGCTGGCCTGCTAAACGAGGCTTTGGCATCTCTCCCAGGACTTGCAGAATCTGAATTCAAGTGATGCTGGAAGGAGTTTGACAACCCAGTTGGACCTTGATGACCTATTTTTTCAGAGTTTTAAGATTCTTTTAAGGAGAGTAAATTACTTGGGGCTGGGGATACCAAGGTTTTCCTGCAAGCAAGGTTCATATCAATGATCTTGGAAAGTCCTGTATGTTTTTTGCCTGGAAACATAGTCCTTGAAAGTCCAGCTTGAGCTTCTCAAAGCTGTAGCTTTTAGACTGCCTCCCTGTTTACCACCTCAAGACCCAGGATGCCTCAAGACCTCTGGCACACTGGTCATGTTGGAGAGGAAGGAATCTTCCAAGATGTCAGTTGTAGCCCACAGGAAATTCAGACTTCCAGCTCTATTGATCAGGTAGGAAACATCTCTCATGACTATGAGTATTCAAGACCAGGCTTTGTAAGCTTGGTGATCTTTACTGACTTGCCATAAATCTAAGATGTTTGATTTACCAAAATGCTGTGAAGCCCTTTTGTTCTGGCTGAGACTATCTTTTCCCAAAAACTACTGACCATGACATTAAGGTGTAGTTCCAACTCTGATGCAAGTGTTTTGTAGGACTTTGGGGTACTTACAGTCACTTGCTATTCCAATTTACCTGCCACTAGGGTTCAGAGAAATTTTTCCTCTAATCCTCTGTTTAGTTTTATTCAACTAGAAGGGCAGCAAGTCAATGAGATTCTGCAAGAGACCCAGGATCAGCTCAATGAATGGTAAACCTGAGTATGTCCCACAATAATCCAATATTCAGAAAAAAACAGCTAAAATCCTGAAAGCAATACAGCTGTAAAATGCTGTATTGGATTGTCTGCACTGCTTCTGTACCAGAGCTTATTTATTCTGGACCCTATTGGTTTTATAAGTGTAGAATGCATTGCTTACTGTAGGTCTACAAACACTGTTTCTTCTGTGCAAATTTGATTTAAATTGCAAAGGAACCTCCTTCTGGTGGAGGCCAGTAAATGTCACTGTGATAACAAGCACTGTTACATTTGTGATTGCTCATTTCTTCATTCACTATTTCTTCATCTGTTCCTCAAAGAGGTCATTTGTTTTTGGCAGGCTACTTGAAGAAGTGTGAAGAAAGGAGAATATTTATTAATGCATTTATATAAAGGGTGTCAAGATTAATTCAGTATAATCCGTAGGGCAATACTACTTTCAACTTATTAGGAAAAGAATAAATAAAATCAGAATGGCCAGGCACAGGGAAGGGCTCTAAACAAATTGGTAGTGAAACTTGAGCAAAGTAGCCTTGTTACCACTTTTGTCTAGGCTACACTTCTGCAATGAAGAAACTGCTTAACACTCCCTAAGCTCTGAGATGACTCTTATGCTTCAAATTAGGCATTTACGTAACTGTTTATAGGCTGGGGGCATTGCATCTTAACCTCCATGGGGGAAGAAAATAACGTCTCCCATGCTCATTACACACCAAAAATTTAATTATTTTTCTAGAAGTCTTTCTTCTAGTAAGAATATCTTTGCAGTTTAAGTTATAACATCCCAGATTTATTTTTTACTTTTCTTTTTTCACTACTGACTTGTAGTAAACATAGTGCTTTTGGGATGCTTTCGTACCAGAAAGGTAGAGGTAAAATGAAAGAAAGACAAAGTAATAAATAGATAGATTACAATAGATTGGCATTTCAGAGAAAAAGAAACACTTAAGGAAGTTAAGGCTACTGGAGGCTGATGTGCTTTTTTTTTTTTCTCCTGTCCAATAACTGGCCATTTCTGAGAATTGACAGTAGTTTTGACCATTGGAAAGTGAGATTAACCTGTGAACACCACCCTTTAAAAACCTCAGCCCGAGAATTGTCTGGCTCTTTGGTTTCTTGCAGTAAGAGGTAACAGGGCTCCGGTTCAGCCTCCTCCCCGCCAGGCCGGAGAAGGCCGCGGGGGGAGCGGGGCTGGCCGGAGTTCTGCGGGTCCGGGGGGGATGGAGACTGTGAAGGGACAGAAGCTCTTTCCCAGAGGGGCTGAAGCCCTGGCAGGGCTCGCTGAGCCTTGTGCAGCGGGGCTGCCGGGCCAGGCCGGTTCCTGGCTCGGCTGCAGTTTCTGCCGCTGCTGCCTTTCACCAGAGACTGCCGAGGAAGGGGAGGGAAAGCTCTGGAGCTGCAGCGTGCTGAGACAGGGACCACACTCCTCCAGAGCAGCTACCGAAAACCTTCCATGGCAAACAGCTCCAGCTCCGGCAGAGATCACAGAACCAGCCACAAGGCCTGGGCAAGAGTTTCACCCTTTCACTAGCCAGATGAGACTTGCATATTTAATCCTCTTTCCAGAGAGAGGGGAAGAGAGAGTGATCAACATGTAAAGAGACAGCATCAACTATCAAAGGCAGTGAGGAAAGGAATTAACCCTCAGATGGGAAGAGAATAAGGAGATGCCTTAATAAGCTGAAATATTCCTTTGTTAAAGCTATGGGGATGGACAATAATGTTCTGAAAAAAACTCCTTTAATTCATGAAAGAGTATTTGTGGGGAATGAAGTATTTCAAAGTGTAGATCTGAGCAAAGGTAATTAATTGATTAAGCTTAACAAATGGTGAAGTAGTTGTGATCCTATGAGATGCTGGAACAGAAAAAGAGAAGTGAGAACTGCTGAAGACTTGTGGCCCCTAGGAAGAAAAGAGAAAACCTCTGTTCCCAGAGATGATCACAGAGACAGATGAAGAGAACCTTTGCCTTTGAATAACCCATCCTTAAAATGACACCCCTTGAGTTCATGGTCTGTGAACACACCTCAGAGTGGTGTGAAATGGGAGGAAAGGACTGATGGCAGAGTTTCTGGGCAGCTGGCATCAGAGAAATAGAAAGCCATGAGAAAATGGTTTTCTTGTGAAGAACTCTTCCTAGAATGACAAAAGAGAGCTTCTTTTTCTCTACAAAGACTGATGAGAAAGCTACTATATAGTTGGGACTGTTTTAACCACCAGGATGTGTCTTTATGTTGTCAGTTAGACAAGAGAATGGTTGGGTGGTGGGGAAAAAGGGTTTCTGGAGGTTTTATTCTGGTTTCCTATCCTTGTAGTTTTGTTAATAAACTTTCTTTATGCCTTTTAAGTTTTAAGCCTGTTTTGCCCTTCTCCTAATCCATATCTCACAGCAAGAAATGAGTAAATTTTCTCATGATTTTTTAGCTAGTGCTTTAAAACCACAACAGATGCAAATCAGGGAAAACATTTTGTAAAGTAATTAATTGTATTAGAGAAGGAAATGTGTATAAAATTAAAATGGATGCTGGCTACTGCTCTGTCTAATATTGATATTGCATGTCATTAACCTACAATTTAAATGAAAAATACGATAGATAAATAGGTGTATGTTCTTACATGGATGTTCATGTGCTGCTCAATGGCTCAGGTACTGTTTGAATTCATCTTTAAAATACAACCTGTAAGCATAATTACTCTTGTGAGTGGTATTGTAATAGTGATAAATTTGAACCCTAACACTATAATCTGATGGGGTTTTATTGGTTAGAGACAATATTTGCTAGAAGATGAAGATATGAAGAAGCTGTTCATATCAAACTTAGGACAAACAACACTTGTCCTGTCCATCTCAGATTAAAATGATTCTGACTTCCATGCTAAAAAACTGTTGTGTCTCCCATATTTTATTAGTTCATAGAATCATAGAATATTTTGTGTTGGAAGGTGTATCCCAAAATCAAGTCTAACCTCCCTTTTATGAGAAAGGGCGTTCCTATTTTTTTCCTGGTTTCACTGTTTTTTCCTATTTCTTCAATCCACTGAGAAAATTTGGATCCCCAAATTACATAAAAAATTGTATTTTTATTTTCACAAAATGATTAGTTTTACATCTTCTATGGATAGCATTTTTTATTTCTATATTGCTTTTGTATAGACCCCCTAAGGTATTCTGCAGTGTTCTTCAACAGAACAACTTTTCTGACACAAATGGCTGGGTCTATATTTTCTGTTCAGTTGAACACAATTAATATACTTTTATGGTGACTAATATTGTGAGAAACCAACTGCTGAAGAACTATCTGGGCTGCCAGCAGAACTCTCATACTAGTCTGGGATTTCACCCACTGTCTTCACAGCACCACAGTATTTTGCACAGTAATGCTCCATCTGTTTATGGCTGGCAAAATAACCCTCATCATTACCACTGCCCAGCTCAACAGCTGTAATAGTGTAATGAAATATAAAACCATTTAGGGCTCCTATTGCTGTGAGATAAATGCATGAGTTCAATCCACATAACTCCTTCTATGCAAATGTGCACCACTTTGGAGTCTTTTATAATGGGTGAACAGTAGGGAAATGGAATCTGGGTGTTTATGTGCACTAGGAACAAGGGGGTTTCGTCATTCACTCCTCCATGGGACTCTGAATAATTTTCACTGCTCACAATTACTGATGTGCTTCTTCTGGCTCATGTTACCTGGTAGAGTCCTGTCCAGTGCTGCCTATCTTCCCCACCAAAAGCTGTGATGATCACAGACTAAAAAAAAGAGTGTGGTGAACTGGGAAAAGAAATATGACAATAGCTCCTTTGAAAGCCAAGATTGATTATTAAGTCTTAGCAGGAGGAAGCAGCTAATTGTGAAGAGAGAGAAGCAAAATCAACTCATACCTTGCAAGGCGGGATTTTATTTCTGGTGTTAGGGGATGAACTCTTCCTGCTAATTCGAAAGGTAGTCATGGAAACATGGTGTCTGCAGCAAAGACCTTTCAGACCACTGAGTCCACGTCCCTCATGCAGGATATAGTTTTCATACCTCTAACATACTCAGTCTGTTTTACTGGAGCCTAGCCAAAAGACCAGCAAGAAAGTTGGATAATTTGGGAAGAAGCCAAGACAAATGCTTTTCGATTAAATACTATATAATTAGTTTTAATTCCCTATAAAATTCTCTAGAATTTATCCCTTTTATTGGTAGACTGAAATATACTCCCTTAGGGAGAGTTTTAGTAGGAATATTTGCCCTCATGAAGTAAATATATATTCCCATTCTCTTCCCAGCTGCCTGATAAAACATCTGGGGCAATGGTTCCTTTGCCAGCTTTGCCAGTAATCTCTGTGGCTTGCTTGGATACAGTCTATGTCTTCTTGTGGGAGTATGGGTAATAACTCAGTTTAAATAATAATTCTGTCTTCCTCTTCTGATTTCATGGAAAACATAAGGTTTCTACACACTAAAGATATGGTAAGAAAATCCTTTGCTTTTTTATGTGTAAAATGGAGGACTATCCAGAGACTATAAAATCGTGGGAATTGACCTATTTAGTAATGCTTCATAACTAATTCTTATCCTCCTAAGAAAGCCATGTTAAGTCAATTAAAAGGTTCATGCATATAAATTGCTTGGAGCTATTCAAGGATGATGGTAAAAGTATAGTGCAATTTGTAATCCTGTTGGTAGAGGGGGGAACTTCTTTACAAATGCAAGAAACTGGAGTGGGTAAAAGGCAGAAATATCCACTGTAGACTCATTTGCAAACAGAGACAGTCTAAACAGGTTCATTTGCTCTCATTTAGAATTGGGATAGTCCCAGTTACTCAGGAGATGGCAAGGAACAGAATTCCCAGTAAAATACTACATAGATCCTGACTCTGCCTGCTTCCTCAGATGTGCACAAAGCTTTTACACAATTCACTTTGCCTTGACAGAGGTAATGTTTTTTCAGTGAATGTTGTGTTATGGAAAGGAAGAAAGATGAAAAATTATTTGTGAATTCAGATGAACTTTGGCTAAAGAAGGGTAGAAAATATCAAGAGAGGTGTTTCTTACACTTTCAAAAATTGTTTTTGAAAGTTTTCTCACTCTAATTTATTCTATTTTGGGAAATGACCCACCCTGAAAAAGGAAGAAGTTTTCAAAGGGGATTAAAAAACAGGAAAGGAAATGTAACTTATTATTTTGTGCTGAAAGACATCGTTAGCTTCTCCAAAAATGAGACACTGCATGACATCATTGTTACACCAAGTATTCCTAAAAAGGTTATTTAATTTCATCCCTAAAAAGTGCACTCATTTCTTCGCCAAGTATTGATCCTTGGCACATTCAAATCACAAGGGTTGAACGGTGCTAATTATTGTGAGAACACACTTCTTTAATGTTTTAAGTTCCCATGTCTAAATTATGCTTTCCTACCCTCATGCAAATGGCATTTTCTACAGCAAGGAGGAAGGAAGAGGTATTGCATCTCTAGATATTAGAGTTCTGTCATGGCATGACATGTGCAAACACAACCTAACACTATATTCCTTCAAGCCCCTTAGACTCAGGTTAAGCTAAGTCCTGTGAGTTCAAATTTCCTTTGAACAATGCCATCTGAGTGACCTGTGACAGTTCACATGTTTGTATGATCACTGTCATCTTGTGTCAATGAAAAGCAGCGTGGACATTGAATTACACAGAGCCTAAAATCATGGAGGAGCCTGCATGGATTTTGTTTGACTTCTTGACTTGACAGAAGTTTATCTGTTAACATTTATAAGACAAAATACTCCATAAAATTTTTTTGGTTGTGTATCAAACCTAAAATGGAATATGAATCCTGAGGCCTGGAACAAAATATGGCATTCCAGAAGACTTTCTTTCCAGGTTACAGTGCTTAATTTGAGGTCATTTTGGCCTTTGTTTTAGCACTTCTATTCTATATATGGCCAGGAGAATTGCTTGTAAATGGCACAAGAATAGACAAAAGGTGTTAAAATCTCCTGAACCATTAAGACAACGATTTGTCTAGAGTTTGACTTGAATTTCAAATAAAAAAAATCTTTTCTGCCACATTCCCTGCACCTCAGTCATTCAGATGTAATTGTCTCAGAGTACTTACCCTCATGAATGACTAATACCTGCTGTACAAACACTATAGAGACAGAATTACAGTTTACAGACAGGTTTGCTTAGTTTTGGGTTTTTTTCTCTTTTGTCTTTTGTTTTGGTCTGGTTTTTGTTGTTGTTTTTTTTTTTTTTTCTTTTGTGTGTTTTTTTTTTTTTATATGTACAGATCACTTTGGGTTGATACTACAGAAGCTGGGTCGAAGAAATGTCCCAGGCACTTGGAGAGTCATGCAGGGAATTCTGCCCCATGATTCATCAGAAAAGTCTTAACCACAAAGCAAGTGTACAAAGAAGTTGGCAGTGTAACTTAAAAGTAACCCAGGACATATCAGAACTTTCACATAATCCCACATGAACAGAGGTAATTTACTGAAACAAAAATGCAGCTGATATTTCCCCACTCTGAGGTGCTGTGAGGATAACCCAGGGGTCAGGTGAAACTGTCGAACAGCCACAATTAACTACAGATGTAGGATACCACTCTTCCACATTGACCAAGTCTAAATACTCTGGAGATGAACACTTCTTTTATATCTGATCGTGGTTTTGATTCAGCGCTGTGGTGAAGAACATGGATTACCTTTAAACACTTCACGCCTCTCTCTGCTGCACTCACACAAATAAAATAAATTAGGTAAAAATCACAGGTTTCAATAGAAAGTGAAAAATTAAGAGCTAAATTGAACTGGTATCAAACTATCTAGGGGAAAAGATAATTTCCATCCACATCTCAGTGATGGTGCAATAAACATTGTAAAAATACCACAGAATTACTGAAAACCCACATCACATTTTTATCCTTTCTTGTAATGGTCCTTATTATAGGCATTAAACTCATTCATCAAAAGGGTAGACATAAATTATAGAAAATGATTAAAGATGTATGCAGGTGAATGTGTTTTTTTAAATTTAACATGCTCTTACTGCCTTATTCAGATTCTTTAGGTTGAACAATTTTTTTGTTTGGTCTGGTTTGGTTTCTTTTTTTGTTTTTTTTTTTTTTTGGTTGTTTGTTGTTTGTTTTTGGTTTTTTTTTTTGTTGTTGTTGTTGTTTTGTTGGACAAGTATCTCACAGTTCTGAATTTTCCTAGTAGAGATTCTCTGTTAATTAAGACTTCATCAGACTTTTCAGATTCAATAATTTTTAACTTTTGGGAAAATCCTTCCATTTGTTTCTAAAATTTTTCCAAGAATGGTCTCAGTCTCACTCATGAGACAGACAATTACAATTGCCTAATTAAGAATAAAAAACTTTACACACAAAACCAAAAAAAGTTAATCTAATAGAATAGTATACTTGACAAAAAAAGTTACAGGCTATTTCCAGCACTGTGAGAAAAAAAAAACATTATTTTTAAATCTTACTCAAAATTTTTATTCATGAGCATTTTCATTATTTTTCATTATGCTTTGAATTTATATAGTGGGAACACAATTGTGAAAAACAATTTTTAAGTATAATTTACCATGTTAGACGTACCGTAAATCTGAGTATTGAAACGTAGCACAATCTTTCCAAAAAGGATGAATGATAAATATTTGGTAAAAGTTCATTTTTATGACGATAAGATTAATTAAAAGAATTCCAGGTAATAAAAATATATAGAATTAAATATGTTATCTAAAGTAGACCACACTGTTCTTTCATTAACCATATTTGAGTTATACAAGTCAAGAAAATAGTGAGAAATACAGTTTCATATTTTAAACATGGGCTTACTTAATATGGATTTTCATAATAAAGGGGTACTGTCCTTGCCAATCACAAAGCCCCTCCAAATCTATAAACTGTTAATATTCTTTTTTCTTGATTGTAGATCAAGATAAATTACATAATACAGTAAATCTTCTATTTTACAGATTCCAAAGGAAGGAACTTAAAAATATTAGGCTTAGATGTGTGCACAAATGGAAATTGTTCATGCAAACAGAAAGATGCAATCTGCTTACATGCAGTTTACTCTGAAATATTTAATTCGTACAGTTCTGGCCTTCAGTGACCACAGGATAAACCTTTAGATTATAGGTATGTCTGCATTTAATGTGCCCTTTATTAAACTGTGAAACATTTCAAGTGCCTGTATTATATAGTGCTATAAAAACCTATTTAATCCCTCTCTATCTTCCCAGCCCACCCTGAAAGATAAGAATCTTTTCAAATACTATTTATATATGACAATATTCTTGAAAACAGACACCATTAGTCTTGACACCTACTGTCATTAACAAAATTCAAAGCAGAAAGTGATATCTACCTTACAGAAAGGGAATTTGAAGGAAATAGATCTAAAAATTTTCTGTTCCTTGAAAGTTATTACCTTTGTTGTTGTCCTCTTGAAAAAAAAAATCATCTTTATAATGACAATCTGGATCTTTTTTTCGGTTTTATATTATTATAACAGGAAGTTTGAAATAGACTGACATAATATGATAAATAACTACCACAATCTCTCTGGGTCTAAACCCTTGCAGAAATGTTCTTGTACATGCCACAATTTCATCTGAACACCAGATACATTTTAAGCAGGCACACACTCACGGGCCCCTCCTCTTTGAGCACAGCATCTTTTGGCTCCTTCCCTGCTGTTTCTGAGCAACTTGTAATAGAGTGTTCCATGGAAGAAAGACTTCAGGCAGAAGTCCAGAGAAAGAGACAAGAAAAATGTGACTGCTATCTCTCAGCATGCTCCAGAGTGTGAAATGACAGTAACTAACTACTGTGGCCATATCGCTCGTGGGGAGAAACAAAAAAGAAGTCTCCTGCTATGGAAAATATTTTTATTCAAAATAAATTCTATATGGTCACAGCTTCAATAGTCTTCATTAAAACCATGCTACTGAAACCCCTAAACACATAGAATAAAAACCCATGGATGTAGAGCACACTAACTCTTTTCATAGATGTCTGCACAATCACTGTCAACTAAAGTAATCTGAAATCAATTTACATTACATGAGTCATTGGACATCAGTGTCTCATCATTTGTCACTAAATGAAACAATCTAATATTCTGCCTTGGCAGGTGCTCCACTCCAATTATTGAACATAAATTGCAAATCCTTTCCTTTTTCTGAACTTCTTTTGAAGTATAGATTCAGAAGAATAGTGATCTCTAGTATCCCAGGATCCAATCTCCTTGATTTAAAACGTTGTAAACACACTGCTCATAAAAAAATTAAAAAAAAAAAAAAAAAAAAAAAAGGCTCCATAGAATTTAGATGAGGGGGACAGTAAAAGAGGAAATTACATTAAAGAAATCAAAAGAAAATTGCTTCACGTCTTCAAAGATTTGGCTGTTTAGACACTTCTAAAAATGAGGAAATCAGAAGTAGAAGAAATGGATGAAAATACCACTTGTTTTCTGCACCCACACATGGGAAAAAACACTCTGACTGATGGCAATTGCTTGTGTGTGAAAGAAGAAAAGCAACTGTGAACATACCCAGATCTTTTTCTTCCTCATGCCATGAATGTATCTAAACCTTGTTATTTTCTTATAGAGCATTTGTGATATCTGCCCTTTCTCAACATCCCTAACCTCTGAAGATCCACATCTCATGTAATTTCTACATCAGTTTTCTCTCTAGCAGTCCTGTTAAATGTTCTCACCCATTGGCATAAAACCTGATTTCTAAGATTTGCTTCATTTAAAGCACTTTTGACCATCAAAAATCTTTCATGTCTCCACCTGCAAGGCTATCCAAAATAATTTTATTCTCTCATTATTTAATTTTTTTTGTTTGTTTGATTATCTAAACATTTTGCCACTCCTAAATTACTCCAAATTAAAATGTCCAAAACAACCTTTTAAAAGGTGAACTATTTGCTTGAAAAATAAATGGATGTTTTGTTTAAAAATGGAAAAAAAAATTTAAAAAGATCCCCTCGGGAAACTTTGGGGAAAAGCTTTGGCTGATCTGATATATCTTGAGGTTTTAGTTCTTGAAAGCTTTTGTAGTTTTTATTTTTTTTAATTCTAATTGAATAATATGGGGGAAAAGTCATTGTAGGACATGAAAATTGCCTCTCAGTCATTACAGCTCCTTGTATAGATACTTGATTTTAAGTGAGTATGTACACTGCTACTAGACAGAAATCATTTTTACTACTTTCTTTTCATCTTAATCCTTTCTAATGACCAAGTTAGGAGGGGTTTCACTGGCAGAACAGAAAAGACTGATGTATTACCATGGATTCAATAGATTCAGGATAAAAGCATAAATACCTACCTCATAGCTTTAACTTCCTCCCTCCTGCCTCATGCTGCTAATCTATGGATTTGTAGTGTCAAGTAACTTCAATTTCTGGATAGATAATTTTTTAGAGTTTAGCTGTGATAAAGTTTAAAAAAGGTTCAAGTTTTCAGTAAAGGAAATTCTTAACTAGAGATTTGGAAAAAAAAAAAAATAGAAGCATAATTTCATTGCCTACTACTGGGCTTTAATCTTCATTGGCAAACTGATGAATGGATACAATTTTCACCTATTCATTTACTTATCCAGAAGTAGTATACCAGGACTTTCGTATTACCCCTGGAATTTGGGACATTTGCAACAGCTGTTCTATAACTAAGACAATCCTTTCTGCAAAGCTGCACACAAGGAGATGTGTGGTAGACAGAGCTGACACAGGAACAGACAGAAACAGAAGGTGGGATATTTAGGGCAGCACTCAGAGCCAACCAAGACAAATCATCCATCTCATTATCAGTAGACTGTTGCTCAGCTATTGATACCACAGGAGACACCAGATCCTTGCTAACTAGGGGAGGATTTGTAGTCATTAGGTCACCATCTGGTTGTTTGCAGAACTCACCTACCATCCAAGCCTTTACCAGAGAAGAGGTCATAAGTCATGAGTAACATGACCATGTTGAAAAAAACCCAAGGAAAAGTGGCATAACCTGATTAGCTCTGATGAGTGAAAGTGCCTTTTGTCTCACTGTGTTGTTATAAGATGCAGGCTTTTTGTGCATTCCACAAGGTTAGGTCACACACACTTGGAAAACAAAGACATGGATTTTACTTGAATTCCAGTTCTCCAAACCCACAGTGACATTCACTGGACCATTTCCACATGCTCACTGTTCAAAGTGGAGCAGTATTTTGAAGGTTGCCTCATGAACTTAATAATTGCTATGTTAGGAAAACTTCAGCATAAGCCCCCAGCTGGATGGTGTTTATCTCTGTCACACCAAACATGAGATATCTCAGTAACCAGCTTCATGCCAACAACCCTTCACCCTGCTCTGCCCTCTTAAATGAGAATTACTACTTGAACTACTTAATTGTATTGGTATGTGTGCAGAAATAGATGACATTTTCATTTTTTCCTTCAAAGGATAGCTGTATTGGCTCACTATGGAGTTAATCTCACACAGTTTTATCAAACATAAGATGAAATATGAATCACTTAGACCAGAAGTTTTAAAACTGCACTGTTTTAGTTATCCTGATTTTCCCTTCATATCAAAACTCATTCAAGGAATATTAATATTTGCAACTTTTCTTGAACATAAACTTGCAGTTTGAATGAGATGTAAATAGCTACCACCCTTAGAAATGAAGAATACTAGGATAGGATAACCGTATATTTTGCAGCACAAAGTTGAAACTAAACATGCCATTTTTTTGCCAAAATATTGTTTCCCATTACTGAAGAGAAGTGATGGGCCTGAGGGCCTCATGCATTACAAATCTCATGTGCTTTAAATTGCTAGTAAATCACTTGCAGTTTTGCCTTTAGTGGTTTCTGCCGAGCTCAGCATTTATTGCTTACAGCTGAACACAACCACCTAAATCATCCATCACAATTTTATAACCTACTGTCACTTTCCATTTCATACACCAAAGAAATGGCACATCTTCAGAATGGCAATGGCTGAGCACTCTCCACACACCCTGAACAGTTCTGCATGTGCAGGTGGGTATCTGCTGGATGCAGGGCTTTTAGCAGCACAGGGAGAAACACCTGCGAGTTTCAGCCATCAGACCTCACCTCAAGGGACAGAGATCCAGAGCAGAGCCAACAGGATGGAGTTCAGAGTGCTTGCTGACATCATGTTGCTAGCAGTGACATGAACATTTCTGTCCCTCTTTGGGACAAGAAATAAGATGAAACTTCACCCTGCAGTACCAGAGACACTGATGGCCATGGAGCACTGAGCAAACACTCCTGGACCTGGTTTGTGTGAGAGGACAAGATTTCACCACATTTAAGTTTCTGATTCCCCAGGCAGAACTCAATATGAGCCAAAGTCTCTCCCTAGATGTAAAGTGTGTGTAGCTGGAGATAGCAAAATGTCTGTTTTTGCCATTTAAGTCTCTAAGGAGGTAATGCTGAAGTGACCAAACATAAAATTCAGATCTGTGCTCCAGTCTGGCACCTCTTTATTCCCCTGGGGGTACTGAACAGATCATGGTCAAAGAGGAATTGAGAGGTTCAGTGGCTCTGGGTTTCTGGAGGCTGATGGAGTGGTAAATAGCAAAAATTCAAAAAGTTTCAGTGAAGTGTTTAACCAGGTCCCAATTTAATGTCACCTTGTAGTAGTCATAGATATAATTTATCTTCACCACTTGGTGTTAAAGGTTCTCTTGTCATATACATATTTTCTTGGGATCCAGCCATTTTGACTCTAAACCATCTATTTTATGGGCTTATTTCAAAACGGCCTCATCTAAATTCCTAAAATGGAATTTTTTCTCTCCTTAAATTTCATAATGTCCTTGCATAACTGCAGCTGAGTTCAAAACTCTGAGGTTACACCTTATTACTCCAGCTCTGAGTTTTACAGTGAACAGCTCAGTCTGTAGAATTTTCCTGAAAAAAATTCTACAAGCTCCATTTTACTGTCTCATCTGTTACCCTCTTAATAGCTGTCATTTCACACTGTGTTGAATTGCCTTTTTTTTCTTGAATGGCAAACTAAATGCATAACATAATGGACATTTCCACATGTCTGTTATAAAGTAGATTATTACAAGCACATTACCTCAACAGCAGAATCATGTCCTGTTGGCATAGAACTGGTAAAAAATTCAAGGAGGATTAAAGAGATTTATCCAGATGGATATTAAAGACGAACCAAAGGCTCCATCCATTTACCCAACAGTTCTAAAGTCACTTAGATACATTCTTAAAGAGAACAAGGAGCTCATTTCCCTGTAATTTGACTGATCTGCACTAGGTGCTGTAGGGATGGATGCTTAGGGAAAGGGATAAATAATTTTACCGCAGACACACTAGAAGTGGAATTTATAATTATAATCAATAATAATCACCATTAATCATTAGCCAGTTAATAATTATTTAATAACTAATCACATCCATCTAAATATTACTTATTCATTAATTGATCAGTTTTACTCAACTAATAGTTTGTAACCCATTACTATTAATTACCTAAAAGCAATAAAACTCACAAAGGGAAGCTTTTCATATTTTTCAAAAATCATTTCACATTTATTTTCTTCTCCATACTTTTAAAGTATGCTCCCAATGATATGTTTTTGGAATCTTTCATTTGGGGAAGTACCAGCCTGTCACAAATTAGCCTCTTCTCCTTAATTTTTCCTGGTTAACTAACTTGTTTCAATGGAAAGAAAAAAAAATAATTTAAAATAAATAAAAAATAAAGGTAAAAACCAAAAAGCTAGTCACTGAATTGGTATTTCAGTGTTTGAATACAGCTTTTGGCTATTCCATATAACTAAGTGTCACTTCAGGAAATTTCAAGACAAAATCAAGGCCCTCCAGAAACCTTATTTTTTTCAATGTTCTGACATATACCTTTATCTTTCTTAATTTTGAGTATCAAAGAATGGGATGTTTCACCCAGAAATTAGGAGCCCCTTTTCAACATGCTGAGGGTGTATCCAGGCAGAAGCAGTCTGATGCATAACACATCTCACAGATTAATTTGTGGAGAAGTGAAGAATACAGTTGCTGTTTCTTCAAGTGCATCTACAGCTTTGCAGGTATATATCAGAGACCCTATCAGGTAATGCTATCTTATTTTTTCTGGGCATAATACATTAATCTTAAATTTGTGTGAGTTACGCTGAACATTCAGGCTGTAAAATACATTCATGAGTCCAGGAGTCTTCATCATGAAGACTTTACTGAGGAAAAATAATACTAAGATTTTTTTAAGGAAAAAATAATAATATTAGTTTTTATTTTTTAGTTTAAGATGCTCCTGTTCACTAAATTAATATGAAACAGGATACAAACAAAAGGAGAGTGGATGTAATAAAAAAGGGAACTCTGATTTCAGAAGTCAATGTGTATGACCCAAGGTTAGACTGTGTTCATTAATGCATGCCACTCACATTTTATTATGACAAATACAATTTAGTTCTATGAAAAGACCTTGAGTTTCAAAAATCAACACAGAAATTCAGAGAGCTATATGATGACTCACTGATTTAGGGGAAAAAAAAACCCCAACAAAACAAAAAACCAAACCAAAAATGCAAAACCAAACACACAAGAACTAAATGTGCCCAAAACAAATTCACATTTTTATTTGGTTTCCTACAAATAAAATGAAGTTTTAAATGATTCTGAGCTGAATGTGCCTGTATGTATGGTAGGTGATTAATAACATGAAGGAGATCTCTGAATATCCAATAACTGACTTACATTTGTAGTTTGGGTCTTCTCTTTTTATTCAGACAATAGAAATGTTATAGCCATGCTGGATACGCTTCCAGCTATGTTTATTCATCTTCTGTTTAGACCATAGTAGCTTTTCTGGCCACACCTTCATTCAAATAGTGGGAAAAAATAGAAGGAATACACATGCCTAGTCCACAGCTGGTGTAAATCAGTGCAGCTTCTCTGTCTTCAGTGGAATGACACCAATTTATAGCAGCTGAGGATCTGGCTCTTGAAGCCAAGTTATGAGCCAGATGAGCACAATGGGATGCAAAAAAGAAGGCATAATGTTGCCATAAATTTGCTCAAAGGCTCTTCACATTTCAATGATAGTCTCTTTGTAGAATTCAATTAGCATTGCTGTTTCTACTCATAAAATATATGCTCTTCCTGGATAATTTTTTTCTTGTTCTTTCGCACTGTCCAGAGGCCAAATCTTACAGCTGCTGCTGAGGCTAAATTCTATTGATTTCACAACATGCCTTCAGCATGTAAGCTGGACTATTTCACAGAATTTCTATGTTAAAAAATATGAACTTGGAAAGCAGTCTGGACATATTCTTTGGAGTGCAGAATCTGACATTTTTCCAGATGTCTCAGTCCCTCAAAGGTTCAACTGACAGTTCTGCCTCTTTTCATTCATTTCATTTTTGCAATTTATCAATTAAGTTTTATGTCATATTAGGTTTTTTGTTCTGATGTATTAAAAAAGGGTATTTTTGTGTGTGAAGCATATGCTATAAATCAACAAATAAGAAAGAGTCAGAACCAAGTATCTTATTTACTGTGTGGTAATAGTGAAAAAAATAAGAAGAGAAAATTACAGGAATAGCTTTTTCAATCTTGTAAAGCAAGGGAGAAAATAATTCAAAACAAGTTTGTGATAGTGTGCCATTTGCAAACACCACTGCCTTCAAATATTTATTAGTATATTCAGTATGTGTAAAGTTCAAAATTAGACAAAACAGATACAAACCCCAGCAATATATCACCACAGTATTAATGCATTTTCCTGCCAATTTAATCTTAATAGCTAGTTTGAGCCTTTTGACTGAGTCAACAGCCCAGGAGGAGCAGCAATTGTGACATTCTTCTCTCTTCTTCCTGGCCTGAGAAGTCATGGCAACTGCAAAGGTCAGATTGTTATTTTCCTTACACGCTGCTGCCACTAGCTGCTTTATTTAGGTGCTAAATCAGGACTCCTTGTTCTTTCTACCAGAGTAATATCTGCATCCCAGGAGTGGATGATTTTCTCTAGCTTCTTCTATGCACCATACAATTTTTCAAAAACATACTGCAGGAAATGGAGAAAACCACAATTCCTTGCACCACCCTAATATTCCATTGAGGATTTATGTTTGGAATTTTTCCAGTTACATCTCAAATTTAATCTTTCACTTTATCTGTACAACTTCTCTTTCAGTTATTTTTTTTTTTTTAACAGATGTTAATGCAACATGTCCCATCTCTTCCCTTTCTTTTCAAATTCCTCCCCAACACCCTTCCTTAGAGAACATACACAAACTCTAACCAGATGGGTTAATGGTATTTCAAAGGATCCAACAGGAACTTTAAAAATACCTAGACTAGCATGGTTGTCTGGATATGAACCTTTTTAAGAGCATCAGAAAAGAAAAGTTATTACCATGTTCTTGTCTAACATGTCTGTTCAGTCATTGCCCATCTACTTTGTCTTTAAATTTTTGGGCAAGACCTCTGCCTTCTTTTATATTCTATGGCATGTGGGGCTGGATGTGAGTGCTTCCCAAAGATGGATCATCACCATAAATGACAAATATTGGTCAGAGTCCTAAGCAGTTTTTGAGCTGGGAACACAAAAATCATAATCTTAAATCTTAAAAACATTCCAGATGAAATTGCAAGAGCTGAAGGATGTGATTACACTGCTACAACACAGGCCACTGAATTGCTGAAGAGAGAGTAGATCATAAGGTGTAATATTTAGGAAAAACAAATCTTTAAAAATAAAAATATGTAGTATGTTGGGAGGTAGTCGTTCAACATAGAAGGCTTCAAAAGCTAATTTTATAACCAAAACTAAAAAAATATGAAAACTTTCTTAGAAACAAAGCCAAATATTGAACCATAATAGAATTTAAAATATTTCAACAGGAAAAAAGACTTGCAGATTTTGCATGTTAATTTAGGCTAAGCAAGTATTCAAAGTGAACCACTGTTTCTGTTTGCTGCTATTGACTTTGGAAGTGGCCAGACAGCTCAAAATGAATTGCAGCAAATTTTGGATGATTTTATCTGGTCAGATAAATTTCTAACTGGTTCCTTATTCATACACCACAAGAGGGATTTTTTTTTCTCTCCTCTCACAATGTCTGTTGTATACATGAATAAATACCTATTTTAGCTAAAAAAATTGGTTACATCCATGTGATCTTACTCTGGTCTTTGTTCTTCATTATCCGAGGCCATTAATATCTGTACAAAATGAGCATTATGAATCTGTTTAATTTTGGCAGGATTTTATTCCTGACTAAGCAGTCTGTCTATAAGAAACCAAGGTTCAAGAAAATTCCTTCCACTCAAGCCTTCTGTGCAGCTAGATTGCTAACCTGGATTTGTCCTCTTCAACAAACACAAGGAGAATACTTTTAAAAACACCCAAAACTATGAAAGTAAAGGTGAAATTTTAGTTTTCAGTTATTTTTATTTTATTTTCAGTGATACCTGTTAGGTTCAGAAAAACTAAACAAAAAATTATTTCATTCAGTTTCCCACTTTAAAAATGCTTCAATCCTGTTCCAGTTTCCAAATGAATTTGTTCTAATGCCCTGCCTAGATGCCTAAAAGAAATCATAGGAGAAACTAGGTATCTTCTCTTCATCAAGCAGAAAAAGAAAATTTATCTTCTTTCCTCTCATCACAACATGAAATCCCTCAACTTCAGCGTTTGCCAAAAACTGTCCTCTAATCCCATTTGATTTTTTTAATCCAGTTTTCCTAGGTGATAGTTTGAAGACACTAAAAGTGAAAATAAATTATTCACCTAAAACATCAAAGTCAGATTTTTCTCCTATATGTCACTGGAGGCTACAAAGTCTGTGAATAACATACAGGTAAAAAACTTTCAAATGAGCACAGTAAATCATTGGGACTCAATAATGATATGTACTTATGGCAGTTTTCTATGGGTTTGGACTTCGATCATGCGGCAATTTTAAACAGGAATTTATATGACTTTACCAAATAACTTCCCATAGCAAAGTTAAAAATGATTTTGAATGAAGATTGGGAATGATGCTGTCAGTTTTGATGTCCAAATTATTAATATTTGATTAAGAGGAAGTTTCACTATGTAGTAATGGCTGTGTAGTTACATAGTCGTGTTCAGAGTTTGTTCATTTTCTGTCATTTGAGTGATAGTATTTCACAGTTTTTCAAAATGATTCTATGCTTAATGTTATTAATTTCTTCTTTGTCAAGGGAAGTTCCTTTGAACAAGAAGTTCCTTGCTTATGAGGGATACAACATTTTGTATTTTGTGAGGTGTGAAAGAAGAATGCTCTAGGTTATGTGCATTCTGAATTGAGATCCTCTGCTAAATGGCATCTGAAATTCCTATGCCTATAGTAACATGGTATTAACATATGTAACGGGATAACTAAAGAATATTGGCGAATATTTTGTCTCTAGACAGTTTCAAAATTTCAAGAATGAAAGAGGAATGAAACTGAATTTGTACAGTGACATTTGAGATCATTAGAATATTTTAATTAATATTTTCATGTAAATATAGATGCCAATTTAGCACTAGTTGGATAAACTAAAAGTTAATGACCTTACTAGATTAATAACTGTTTTAGGGAATTTCATTATTTTTTTACTTTAGAATACTATACTTTCATAGTTTTTGTGTCCAGTTTTATAAAACAATGTCATAAACCAGTGGCTAAGAATATGTTTAAGTGTTTACTTCATCAGAGCTCTTCATATACTGCTGCAATCATACAACCCTATACCTTCTGTGTTCCTTTAGTGCCTTTTTCCTTTCTGTTTTAACTCACAGGTCTGTGATGTATCCTGAAAAGTACAACTGGAAAGAGACAGGTCAGTGACAGAGCTCCCTGTGTGTGCTTCTTGTCTTGTACTGCAATCAGAGCTTTCCTAGCAAATGGCAATATCTCTATAATGCTCTTGCCTGTTGCCTAGTGCAATTATTCCAGGGCACTAACACAGTACAAAGAAACACATAAATAAATAAACAGCAAATCCAACACTGCAAGTCTGTTCAGGTGTTTTGATATGCTTCATTTGTTGAAATCTTGTAGGAAATTTGGATTAATAATTTGTTACTAAAGTTTTGGGTTAGAAATTCAGAGAAATATTCTCATCCTGAATATTTGAATAAATTATTTATAAACATGATTTGTTATTCTTGGGTTTGAGTCTTGTTGCTTATGCCATCCTGTCTTTGCTCCTCAGACAGCTTGCAAGGATGGGAACACTGCTTCTGCATGTGTCAGTATGATTATTTCCAGTCACTGAGTGCCGCACAAACTGTGTCATCTTGGAGTATTGGATTCACCAAATCTTTAGGATTCCTGTGTTGAAAATCTATCTCATAACAGCTGGGTCCTATCCACAGGCCACTGATTTAAAACAGGTTACAGACAACCTCTATGATTTTTCATCTTTCATTTTTTTATGACACTTATCCTCATGGAACACTAGGGACTTTTCCTTACAAGCTATTTCATAACTTTGTCTACTTTAAGTATGAATCATGTTCTAGCACTGGTTTTTAGCAATAAAAGTGGCCTAATTAGCAGACATCTGAATTTTTTCTCCTAATACTCAAACTTTTAGGGGGCAATGTAAGGTGAAAGGATATTCTCAGATGCCTAGGAGGAGCTTTGACATCATCTCGGTTTATTCCATTTTCCTGCCTAAATGATTCTATTATTCTGTTACACTGCTAAAATTTTTAATTTCAAGGAATTGAAAATTTGAAACTATACTATTCTTGATATGGGAATGATGGGTGAGCTTTTGTCTATAACAAGCCATGAAGTTTCAAAGGAGATATAGGCTGGTAATGCAGACATTTCTTTGATAAATGTTTATTATTCTCATACATAAAGCTGTTGATGGATTCACAAATGATGTGAGCTGTCTGATCTTTATGGGTGGGACTATATGGTGAAGATGGGAAAAGATTGAGCAATCTCCAATGGCAAGGGCAGAAAAAAATATGTTAATAAGGTATAAAATGTTGGTGTTCCATGCATAGTGCTTAAGATTCTCTATATTATTTGTTTGTTTGTTTGTTTATTTATTTATTTATTTATTTAGTTAGTTAGTTAGTTAATTAGTTAGTTTGTTAGTTTGTTTGTTTGTTTGCCTCATTGCTAGTTCTGGTAATTTAATAAGACATATTTCTCACTCCCAGCCTTGTCTAGTGCTTGATCAGGGCACTGTGAACACTCTCACATGGGGTGATTTCTGGAGGATTCTACATGCTGGCTACTGAAAATAGCAAAAAATCTACTTTGGAGCCTGAGTGGTGGGACAGTGAAGAAGGATGACATAGAACTCTGCTTGCCTAAGCAGAAAACTTCTGCCTGGCTTTTCCTGGACAGCTGAGGAGCTGTGGAAACCAACTTGGTGTAGCTAGATAGAGCTAACAATGCTGGCAAGAAACTCATCCACATCCCAGAAGAAATTAATCCAAATTATTGTGGAGCTTTGTTGAAGGTAAAAATCTGTGATTCTTATCATGGCTGTTTCTGCTGCCTGTCCTGGGAGGTGCTGTTGGCAGCATGCTTGTTTATCTTCCATGTTCGCTGTGAAATCTCTCATCTGCTTTTCCACTGCCTCATCATGAAAAGCTTCATTTGAGTTCATCCTTTAAGGCCATTATCATAACACACAAACAACTTGAGGTAGTCATTGCAGGTGCAGTTTTGTACCTTTCCTGCAGGGAGGAAAGAACAGGCTGGTATTTTACCTCAACAATTTCAAAACTGCTAGTTCTCTTTTAGAAGATGTCTTTACTTCACTCTATAAAATCTCTGAGTTGATAATAAAGGCTTTAAATTCGACACTCACTGTGGATGATTGATAACTGGAATGAGTATGCAGAACAGAAGGATTAGGGAGAAAAATACTGAAACATGTAAGAGGTCTGAAGGGATTGACATACAAGAATAGATTAAAATTTTAATATGTGTAGAGTAGCTAAACAAAAACTGAGAAGAGGTTGATAGTCATGCAGGGAGTAAACACAATAACTTGAGGCAACTGAAAGAAATTAATCAGAAGAAAAATTAGTCAGAAAAAAATTAGGAAAAGTAGAATTGATTAATTTCCCAGAACAAAAGGGGAATTCCCAACACATCAAGCCTTAAATTCAATATAGAGGAAAAATGTAATAGGGTGTTCTCTTGGGAAAATTCCCTCATTGCAAAGAAATATTACTTTCTGACCTACTAGGTCCTTTTTATCACCAGTTTCTCTGTATATGTAATTAACTTTTGGAAGAATGCCAGCAAAAACACTGCAGCAAATCCTTAGAATACTGTCTTATATTCACATGGGCAAGAATGGTAGCTATTAACCATGTCACACTACAGGAAAAATGTCCTAATTCTGTGTTTTCTAAGAGGAAGATGGTAGACTTTAAGCCTGGCTAGAAGCTTCATAAATATTAAGTTATCTTTTTTACCTTATTGTCCCTGCTTTGCCACCTGCACATTGTAGTATCTATTGCTCAAGAGGTTATCCAGAAACAGGCTTTGGGAATATATTGTCCCTTGAGAAATGTAATTAATTATTATTGTTTCACCTAACAGATTTCAATTTCAGATCATTTATTTTCTAGAGCCACTGATGAGCTGACTGGGAAAATGAAACACTTGAGTTTAATTACCAGTCAAAATTACAGCTTTCTAAGCAGGTACTTCATCTCATACCCTTTTTCTAATTGTCTCTTCTTATGATATAATATGTAGTTATATCTGCTGCCTTTCACACTGTTAACATCTTACTACCGCTTCCAAGCCAAAAAGAATACAAGATGATTGTAAGATGACTTAAGTGTGACTTGAGAGTTCACTAAAGAGCACAGTTTATTCTCTCACAGATGCTTACTTATTTTCCCAGGACTGGTGCAGAAATGAAAAAGGGAAATTGCCTAAAAATAACACACTGATATTAAAACTTTTACGTATTTTCAAGCATAAGTTTGTAAAATATAGTGCAAGTGAGACAACAGATATAAACTGCATTTTTATTGTCAGTGATACACTACCACAACTGCTGAAAGCAGAACTTGAAGCCAGATTCCCAGTGGAGAGACCATACGCTCAAGGACCCGAGCTCTGCTCCACAGTGTGAGCATCTTCAAGTCAGGGCCACTTAAAACACATATGAACACTGTCAGCCTCAAAATGACTGAAAATGTAAAGAAGTAATATTTTAATCACCACTGGGTTTATAAAATCAGATTTTGTTCCTGAAAAAGAGTAGCTTTCTTCTTCTTCACTGGCTTGCCCAGTTATTTACAGATATTTTATTCTTTACATTGCTTATTCTGGGTAATTAAATGAAGTTGCATCTGATTAACTAGATGAACTAATAACCCTTCAGACTTGACCTCCATTCTTCTATGCTGCCACTCTCATATTTTCTGGTATGATCTTTGCAGCATTATTCTTTCTCCTAGGAGATGGGAGAGATGAATTCAGTGTAGATGAAAGGGTGAAAATCAAATTTAGGAGTGGACTACACCACAAGTCCAGCTCAAAATGGAATATTTGGTCTATTCCAAGTAGGAGAATGCTTATTTCTATGATCAATACTTTATAAATCATCATCAATTCTCACATGTATCTAAACATACTTCAGGAGTATTTACCAGCAATTTTATTTTTTGCAGTTACGAATTACAATTAATGGAGCTAAGCAAGCTGTTAATGGGATTGAGGTGCCATGGAACTAGTAACTACATATCTTTAAAGATGATCAATATTTTTTTTTTCAGCAGTGAGGCAATTTAATCTTATTAATTGCAGATGTGAATTAATGAGACAAATGCTGTGATTTACAACCAGGTGGTATTTCCATTTGTGTTATGTTGCCTAGTGAGAACGACAGGAGAGATGTAAGACCAAACAAGTATCAGTTCAGGTCTTGGGATATTAACAAACCATTTGATTATACACAGTTTACTGATTTCTAACAAATACATGCATAATTTAGAACCAAAGATCTTCAGTACTGTCGCTGTTCATCTATCAACAACACTCATATTAAACTATTTTAATAAGAAAAATATGTGATGCTCAGTTGTTTGCTTATGTGTCACTGAGTACACATCACTTTACTCTTGTGTCCAACAAGAAAATTTTCTGTGCTTTGATTCATTTGGAATTCTCTCTCTCCTCCACTAAAAAAATCACTAACACAAGTCCACCAAACACTAAAATGTCTCTCCCCTGTCTATAAATTGTTGCACATTTCTTATTTTCTGCTTCTGCTTAATATATGTGGCCACAAAAACACACATAAACAATAATAGTCTCTTGGGTTTTACTTTTGTTGGTTTTGGGCCAGTAGAAAAAAACCCACAAAATGACGACCCAAAAAAAGGACAAAACAACTTGTTGAAATCAGCTGTAGAGATTAGCCAAGGGAAAATAAACTAAGACACACACACACATTCTTACATCCTCTGTCTCTCTGTTTCTGGGATGTTTATTCCTTTTATTTTGATGTTAGAAATTACCAGGCGTTTCTTTCAGTTTTGTTTATTTTGGCTTTGGGTGCATTTTTGGGGGGTTTTTGGGGTTTTTTTGTGTGTCTCATACACAAGACATTTCTTAAAGTTTTACATATAAAATTTGCTTTCCTTTAGTTATTTATTTGATTTTCTAGATTTGAGACTGTGTACAGGTGTTCCAAGTGAGTAAATATTCAGACTAGGTAATTTCTCATGATGAATCAGGGATGTTCTGGGTAGTTTTGTTTGTCATCCCTTCCTGCCTCCCTGGTCTCCCCTTTGGTCTTTATAACCTTATGCTTTCAAATTTCAGAAGTTTTATATGTCCTGACTACTAATATTTTTGAAGGCAAAAGTAGCTTTTTCATTAGAATTTATATAATTTTATTTTTATTAGGTGGAAGAGATAATATTATCCTAGCCATCAAGAAGGATAATAAAATCTTAAAAATACAGAGATTCAAATTAAGATGACAAGAAGCAGCACATTACATGTGAATGTATAGAATTAAACAGAATCCTCTGAAACATAAGGTCACAGAATATAATACATCTGAAAAAATATTTTGCACAAAGAATGGATTATGTGTCTATTCTCCAAGATCTTTATAAATTTCAGATACAGCAGTGAGGACTTTAGGAGTTAAAGCACTGGAGAGAAAACTGCTCATGATTTTGATCAGGAGTAATTAATGAACAGAACAAAAGAAATATCTTAGGTCATCATCAAATTTAATTCTCTCATGTTGTCAGAAAATAGAGGCAACAGCATAATGCAGCACTCCTTCCTTAGGATCTGCAAAACCTGTACCTTCAGGTTAAGATTAAAAGTTTCACTACACAACAGAGACTCAAGAATCCAAATCAACTTTTAACTGAGAGATGGAAATGAAAGATATGGAAATTTGTTTGCTATGTGTTTCCAGTCATACTAAAAAAAATGGTTTGTCTCAATATATCATTACTGATCCTTTCAAAATGGCAAATTCCTCCTTCAGAAGGCAAGATTTCTATATGACATTTAGAAATGTTGTATAGAAATCGAAAGCAAGATTTCCAAAGTATCTTCTCTCTTATTCCCACTTCCATTACATCTACAGTAAATTAGTAATAATCTTTAGAATAGGTTAAAAAAAATTAAAAACCAGTTCTAGTCATTGCAGTCACAGAAAGCTGGGAATTTTGTCATCTATTTTTTTATTAAGATGGAACAATGTCAATTGTTAGGCAAGCTGGAATTAGATAGTTCACATTAAACAAATTGTGAGGATTTTGATCTACCTCAGGTATTTCCCAGTGTTTGCTTAAAACCATGTGTTGTTCTTCTTAGTCATAAAATATGCCATACAGGAATCCAGTCATTTATATATTAAAAAAATATAAAATACGTTTTTTCTTGTTTTCCCAACATAACAAGGGAAAACAGGGTAGCACCAATTTTATCATTATTATTTTTACTGTGTTAGTTAGGCAGGATGACTGCCAGATTTCTGTTGGCAGTACATAAGCACTGGGATGCCATATTCCCTACCCTTCAACATCAAAAGTCACAAGTCACTAAGTGGGAATCAGATCCAGCAGCTTCCCATATCACCAGAATTTCAAATCTGAGGTAAGACATTCTTTGGCAAAGCTTAGACCTAAAAAGCTTTTCTTTGCCTTCTGTTTTAAGGATGGAAAACTCACCTGCTCCCATGTATTTCTGACCTAACTCGTTTCCTGCATGGCTCACAGAGAGATGCATTTTCTTTGACACAGCCTGCTTCACTTGATGTGATAATATGCCATTGTCATTAATTATAAATGAGGTGGAGTGAGTGTGCTGCTTTTGGCTGGGGTAGAGTTAATTTTCTTCCCAGTGGCTGGTAAGGGGCTGTGTATTGGGTTTGTGCTGAGCACAGGGTTGATAACACAGAGATGTTTTTGTTATTGCTGAGCAGGGCTTGCACAGAGCCAAGGCCTTTTCTGATTTTCCTACAGCCACAGTGGTGAGGGGCTGGGAGTGTCTGTGAGGCTGGGAGGGGACACAGCTGGGACAGGTGACCCAAACTGACCACAGGGATATCCCACACCACACGGTGCCATGCTCAGCACATAAAGCTGGGGGAAGAAGAAGCAAGGGGAGGATGTTTGGAGTGGTTTGTCCTCCCAAATCACCATTACCTGTGATGGGGCCCTGCTCTCCTGGGATGGCTGAACACCTGCCCAGCCATGGGAAGCACTGAATGAATTCCTTGTTTTGCTTTGCTTGCACGTGCAGCTTTTGCTTTCCATATTAAATTGTCTTTATCTCAACCCATGAGTTTTCCAGCTTTTACACTTCTGATTCTTTCCCCAATCTCTCTGGTGGGGAGTGAGCCAGCAGCTGCCTAGGGCTTGGCTGCTGGCTGAGGTTAAACCATGACAGTGAGTCAGCAGCTTTTCTGTCCTTTTTTCAGCTCAGATCCTGCCCTGCAGAGGCAGCTATTGAGCCATCAAAGACAGGAAGATATTATGAGACTTGTAATGCCCCATAACTTATATATGCAGCTCACCCAGACACCTCACTCAGGCAATAAATATTTTAGAAGGGCAGCAGACAGATAAGTGAGTAAGTGAATTAATTCATGCGTTCTTATTTATGAAATGCTTGCTCCCAGATTCTGTTAAAATTTTAAGCATTGGAGAAATTGAAATCTACTTTCATGAAATGACCATCATCTTCTCTCTCCTGCAGAACTGGCACTGCCAGCAGCAAACAGGCGAGGGCACGACCTCCTTTTGAAGACCAAAAGCCCTGACAAAATTGTCCCAGTCTCATCACACCATTTCTGCGACCAGATATGCCTATCATTTAAGAACAAAAAAACTAATTTATTCTATTTATGGCTCATTTTCCTTGAACTTTAATTAAGTTATAGAGGGACAGAAATCCTGTTTATGCTTCAAACAAAGCTGCTTTTCCCCTTTGAGATACTTGGTCTCTTTCAACTTGTTCCCTGATAAAAATAAGGTTGTGTTGAGGCCACCCTGATATGAAATTCTTTCTTTCTTATTTTGTTGTCCATCTGAGACTTCTGTTACTTGGAATATATATATATATATTTTTTTCCTGCAAAATATCTATCTATCACATCATTATTGATTTTGATCTGTTATAGAAACTGAATATATTTCCACTTTCAGTATATTTACCAGTGAGACCTAATAAAAGATCCTTAATAGAAGCTGAAATAATGCATTTTACAGCGTTCTGTTGCATTAACTGAGGAGGGCAGGCTGACTAGGAGAAGTGTTCCCTGCAGCAGCAGGAATGCACCATGCGGTCCAGGAATGTGGTGCCACTTCCCAGCAGGAGGAGGCACCGGTGTGACACAGCTGTGTGGGGATGGCAGCTCTTGTCCTAAACGTGTTATAGGGCAAGAGCTGTATGTTATAGGCCTGTTAGCAGCTCGCATTTGAGGTCTCCAACCCTGAATGCAGTAACTAATGCTGATGCCAGCTCTTGGGCTGCTCCAGCTCTGTGCATGCAGACCTTTAACACGTGGTGCACTTTGGCTCTGGAAGTGCCCTTCCTTCCAGCCAAGGCTATTTGCCTGGGTGAGAAGTGATAATACCACAAGCAACATGTCTGAACTTTTGACTGATTGTGGTAGGCTGACCTACCAGGAGACCACCTGGCTGGACTCCAGGTGCCCACCAAAGTCTGTCTGTCACTCCTCACCTCAGCTGGACAGGAGAGAGAAAATAGAACAAAAGGCTCATGGGTAGATAAGGGTGGGGAGATCACTCACCAGTTACCATCAAGGGCAAAACAGGCTTGGCTTGGAGAAATTAACTTATCACCAATAGAATCAGAGCAGAGTAAGTAGAAATAAAGTCAAATTATATAACATATTTCCTCCTTCTTCCCAGACTCAGCTTCACTCCAGATTTCTCTGCCCCCTCCTTGCAGCAGTGCAGGGGGACTGCTAATGGGGACTGTGGTCAGTTCATCACTTTTTTTCTGCCACTCTTTCCCCCTCAGGGAAGGATTCCTCACTCCTCATTCTGCTCTCTAACATTGTTTAGTTCATGTTTTACCTGTTACCTCTCCCAGTTACTATCCTTATCTCAAATTCCTCATGCCCTATGTTGGGCACCAAAAGGGACTGTGGTGGGTTGGCCTTGGCTGAGCATCAGGTGCCCAACAACCCCTCATTTTCCCCATCAGCCAGACGGTAGGGAAGAAAATAAGATGGTAAAATCTTGTGTGCCAAGATGAAGGCAGCTAAAAAAAGCAAAGACATATGTGGAAGCAAAGAAAACCAGAAGATTTATTCTTTAATTCCCATCAGCAGGTGATGTCTAGCCTTTTAATATTTTACAGCAACATTATGTTTAAGTAGAAACAGATGCATTATTTCTGTGAGCATAAGTCTCAAATTACAACTTGCTCTGCAAGACATCTGGTCCTACAATGTATATGTAGGATGTAAAGTCCATGACACATCTTTTGTAGTAGAATTTCGAAATAGAAAAAGCTCTGAACAAAAATCCTGGAACTGAATAAGCCTAAATTCTGAGAAAAATAGGATTTGGGATTTGGCCACATTCTCCAAATGGGTATTTCAACTTTGTTTTTAGTAAAAGAGTTGACAAACTTCATAATAGTTATTAGTTTTAGTCTTTATTATTTCCTTTTTAGTAAGCCAGTAACACTGAGAAATGCTGGCTCATTTTAGCCATCAGTCCTAGATCAGTCAAGAAATTTTTATACTTTGTGAACTTTATTCTTCTTAGATTCTCTTTCAATTTCCAGCATGAGCAACAAACCCACATCTTTAAATCTGAATTATCTAGTTGAGAATTTCTTTTCCTGAACTCATTCAGGAACTGTTAGAATGATACAGTAAAGGTTTATGATATTTCCCCCATCACTCTCAAGATGTTTTTTTCATATCCCATGGGGTATAAACCAACATTTTAATTTAAGAAGAAAACAGCATCTGAGATTAAAATCTGGCAGCAGGAGAAGAAGAAAGCATTGCATCTTAGTAAAGTTTATGTGGGACGGGGATCTTATTTCAGTGATATGTAAAGCCCCAAACTGGACCTGTATTTTAAGAGAGAATAAATAAAAATAATTCTTAGCCAGCTGAAATTATTTAATTTGAAAATCTGAGCCTTGTATTTATAACTATTATGACCAAAAGAGAAGAAAATCTACTGGATTTTTGAATAAGTTCTTATTCCTTTTAGCAATATATTGTGTATATTTAAGCACATGACAGTCAAATCAAATAGATACTACCCTGAATTGACTGAATATGGGGACAAGAAATGTTCTACATCAAGAGCTAAGCTTGAGCTTCCCCTTCCCTTTATCTTTGTAAGTCTCCACTAGAAACAGTAACAATCACATATTTTACATAAAATAAATAAATAGAATTTAATTTGGAATTAAGATTCCAAATGTATAATGCATTGGTACTCCATAGCTACTTGCATATCAGCTGAATTTTTTAGTGCAAATTTTCTGTACTTCTAAAATAAATCTTTGTAAGAAAAGCTCTGCTTCCCTTTTACTGACATACTGCAAAGAAAAATAAGCAATAAACTGTAAAATGCCAAAAAAAAAGAGATGTCACATAAGAGCATATTAAAGGCAACAAATAAATTGTTGTGAATTCACAGCAATATTTCATTTCAAACAGCTATCCATTCTTAAGTGCTAGAAATGACCCATTGTTGAAAAGCAATGTGATTTGTGACAGTGGTGGTGTGAGAGTTCAGTGCAGGAGTCTGTAAACACACTTTGGTTCTATTTCAGTAATTGCTGAAGCAGGCATAAAAGACCACTGTTAAAGACTTAGATTTTAATTTTTGTACATTTTTAAAATCCATATTAAAGCAGGACACAAATCTCCCTTGCTTTTCACCCTCCTATTGAACTCATAAATGACACAACACTTCAGGAGAGAATGATATTGACAGCTAAAGCTTCCCAAAAGTAAACATGTTGCAATTTTTTCAGGGATACAAGCATGTCTCACCTTGTCAGCTTTCAGACTGTTGAGCTGAGAAAAATAGGTGCAACTTCCATTAAAGGTCTGCTTTAAGCCTGGTAGTTAAGAACATAAAAATGGTACCTTAAAGATGATTCCTAAATTCTAGCTGTGAATCACTTAGAGCATTGATTTTCTATAGAGCTGAGCACTCTGCAGTTCAGGACAAGGTAGTGGTGTCTGTGGGTCCAGCTTTAGGTGTTCTTGTATATGGGTGCTTTGGGTATTCAGGCTGCACGTATAGGCACTCAAATAGACTTTACTAAAACTGTTCTACGGAGATTTGTATCCTAAACACTGGCTTTACCCAGAATTCAAGGTGACAGATGATGTGGTCTGTTAAAAAGCCCTGTTAAACATTTTCAGATGTGAATTCTTGGAGCGTAGTCAAGATGAAAATATTTGATAGAGGCATAGTGGAGAATGACTGTAATTTGTTTCTCTTGTTTACCTGATGATTTTGAGCCTTGACTTGATATTCACAGCAGACCAAGCTGTTCATATGCACTTATTCTAAGCTGAAATAGATCTTTACTGTGCTTGGTTGGTTACACAATGTTGTACAAATATATTCCAAGGCATTTTATTAAAGAGATTTCAGTGACAGCCAGCTCCAGACACTGGGCAGCACTGGATGGGATGGTTATTCATGATAACAAGAAATGACTGGCCGAACAAAGCTTGGGAGTGGTCTGTGAATGCTGGAAAAGAACAGAAAAAGGACTGATTTAGTTGGGGGATGAGAGTATGATAGGAAGCTATGTCAAGCCAAGAGAAGAAGAAATAAAGGGAAAAGAAAAAATAAAGTATTTGCAGATGAAAATAAACTACAAATAGAGATATCAGTGCCATTGAAAAGGTTTTGGTCATCAATAATTAATAGTTTTACCATGACAGAAAGGAGAAAAACAGTCCATAAAGGGATTGAGAACGAGTGACATGATCAGATCAAGAGATAGGAGAGGAAGTTTTCTTTGGTGAGGGCACTCAAATTAAAATGGCAGGCAGTGGGGGTACATAATTTCTGGAAATCAAATCCAGATATGCTCAGCTCATAAACGTGTGGATTTCAGCAATGTAGTGCTTAGGAACCAGTAGCTCCCAGAAACATTAAATGGGAAAAAAAATACATATTCTAAGTGTCTGAGTATATATTTTATTAAAAAAACATTTGAAAACATACCATAAACACATCTCTACCTCACTGGAAGACGTATTTACTGTGTAAAATTAAATTTCTTCCAAGAATCCTGAATCAAGGACATACTTCATTTTGTCATCTTGAACTCTAGCCCTCATTACCTTAATGGATTTAACTTAGGCCCTTAATCACATTTAATTCTGTCTGTTGGTGCAATGCCTCAGTCACAGAGGAAGACAGGCAGCTGGCAGCCTGCTCGAAGGACCACTGGCCACAGCAGGCCGCTTTGGCTGGGGCTGAGTTTCTGTGCCATGAGGTCAGGGGGACAGACCCACCTGCCACAAGTCCTGATATTCAGCAAGGATGATCAGAAGGAAGCTACACTCTGTTTGGTGGCCTGCTACCTCATTTTTCCATCTGTTAATTACGACTGAATTAGGGAAGGTCTGCGAGAGTTGCAGCTCTTGTCTGCAGGAGGCAGCGCTGCTGCTGCTGCTGCCTTGTGCTCCTGTTTGCCAACTGAGCGGGTTCCAGGTAATTGCAACTGGTCTTTACACCCCAGATACCTGCAGCCTTGTATTGATACCACAGTGAGACTTTCCACAAAGCACAGAGGCATCAAAGAAAGAGGTTAATTAGGCAAAGAATTCTGTCCCTGAATACTGAAGCAAGTGCCATAATGAAAGCCAGTCTAATGAGGCAAGTAGTGACACAGTGATCATGTCAGGCAGGTAAAACTGCTTTCCTTGATAAATCGTAAAATATATTTTTCACTAACAAAAGTCTTAGCTCAATGGAAGTTTTCACAGGCATAAATAAAAATGTTGCTTCTCTCCTTTATATCGCTTTATAAAACATTTTTGCCTGTGCTCTGAGAAAACGGTCCATGGGTGAAAGGAAGGAAGGAAGGAAGGAAGAAAGGAAAGGAAGATTGTCATTGACTCATGAGCATGACTCACCTGGAAAAAGACTTGGCTGTTAGTGCTGGTGTACAGATCTTTCTTGTTGGGTGAAATAAGACGTCTCTTATCTTAGGTGAAATTCTAACATGTAAGTTAGCAATATTTTTTTGAATTCAGAGAATCTTTTCCACCACAGAAATATCTCAATTCCCCTACGCTGATTGTTATTATTCAAGCTCTCAAAAAGAAATTCAGTGAATCGTGCAAGTATGTTATTATTTATTTTGTTAAACATACTCTCTAACTTTTGAGAGCAAAATTAGCAAAGCAAAACCAGCGAAGTAATAAAGCAATCAAATTCCATCCCTTTTTCAAAAGAAATGAAAGGAGGCATTTTAGTGGAAAAGTAAATAGCGGGGGAAAAAAAAATCAGAAAGACCTGAGGGAACTGGGCATAAAATCAGCTACAACAAAATTATCAAACCAAAGTCTCACAAGAATCTGGCCTTTGCATGTCTCAGTCAATTCAAAACATCACAGAACTTGCAGTGACAAAGCACTGGTAGGAAACGACAGCTTTGTATCTGAAACCCAGTCAGGTTTCAAGGTTAAAGCCATATTTATGTTTTCAGATTTTTTTTCTTCCTAATTTTTAAGGTTATATCTATGAATATTATAATATCTAATCTGAAAATTTCAAATAGGTTAAAAGGCAATCTATCACCATCTTTGAAATGTGATGTTAACAGCTTTATAGTTAAATTAGGCCATGAAAAATGGCTAAAGGTTGTCTATGAAAAAGCTCTTTTTTATGACAGAGATAATTGAACCCATAGAGAGGAAAGTATAAGCTGAAAATGATTTAGAAAATTTATTATGAAAGTGTGTCATTATATTAATTTAGGGAGAAAATAACTTTTTTTTATTATTTACCTATCTCTAATGAATTCATCTTTTTCTGAACAGACAGGCTAAGTGAATGTCAAAATGCTAATGATGGGCAAGTTGAAAGTTAGACTTTAACCTCTACATGATGCTGAGCAGTTAAAACAGTATTTCTGACGTCCTTGTAATGCAACATGAGATGGATCTTTGTAAGTCTTTTTTATTGTTTTGTTCAAGGATAAAAGAAAGATGTTGGGGAAAAATTGAATTCAATCAATTTGTTAGCATTTTTTTTTTCTTTTCTCATATCAGTGTATTATGCAATGAAATAGTGTCCTAAGAGAACTAAAAGTTTCGCTTCAGACTGCATATTAAATGACTTACATTATTCTCAAAACTTCTTCTTTATCACCTCGAGATAATGAAGGTGACAGAATGGAATATAAAGAAGGGAATTTAAAGTCCTGTTACTGATATTTAGCTTTTCATATTAGCTATGGTGCACACTGACTCAAAAATTTTTCTATTTTATCAGTGTTTGTTGAGTAATTTATAGTCATTGCTATTAATTGCCCAAGTAATGAAACCAGTGAGAGCACCTTTGTAGTGAACAATAATGAGGCACAACATCCAAAGTACTGGGTGATAACTAAGCTGTGTCAGACCCTGGAAGACGTAACTCCTTTTTAAAATCAGTGTTCAAGTATCATTTAATTGTTCACTTAGATATCTTTCATAATGGAGCTTCATGAGTTAATTTCCTTAGTGTGCAAAGATAAAAAAAGATTAAATATCTCTATTTAGTGTTAGGATTTCACATAATTTTGTGAATTCTCATAAGAAAAAGGCATTTTCTTTTAGTGAGTTTTAAACAATAAGTATGGACAATATCTTAAAATTTTGTTGAACCTACTAGATACTTTAGTGGTGTTCACCATTCTGTAAATAAATATTTTGCCAATATTTCTGTTTTACTGAAATACAAATTCAGTCAGGAAAGAGGCTCTCCTTGTAAAAATGGAGCTGAAAGATATCTTTGGAGAGATTTTGTTAAAAAAAAAAAAAGTCACATATCTGGGGATATTTAAGTTTGAACTTATGTGCCTTGGAAATCTCCTAATGCAATGTACAAGTTGCAATGTATTATGGAGAACTACTGACATTTAACAGTAGAAAATTGGGGCTGTTTCTGCTCCCCTTTACAAGGGTTTCAGATGGGTATATGCTGTTTACATCTGTTAAATCCATTTTAATTTACATAAGTGTATCTGAATGTAAAAAGGGGTCTATTTGTTTATTTATCTGTCCATTCTGTGCATATCTCTATACATTTCTTTATAATCAAATCACAGCTGAAGAGCTGTTATAAAGCACTTTGTCGAAGTTCAGGGCTGCTGTGCCTCTGTACCCTTCCCAGTTTGCTAAATAGAACAGACCAAAAAATACCTGTTGAAAACAGGACTGGAAAATACAATGTGTTGTTCTGCCTATGCTTCTCTGTCAGTAGCTGAATACAGTGTAAAGGAATAACTGTGGTGATCCTGTAGCAGGTTAGTGTTCCCTCACAGAGAGAAAAATCAATAGTTCAATCAAACCAGCTATTAGGACAGCAGAGAACAAGCTCCCAGGGTACAAGGAGGAAATTTTTTACAGTGAGGGTGGTGAAACACTGAAACAGATTGCCCAGAGAGGTAAAAGATGGTCCAGCACTAAACTCCAGGCTGTGCAGAGCTCTGAGCAGCCTGATCCAGCTGGGCATGTCCTTACTCATTGCAGGGGGGTTTGACCTTTAAAGGTCCCATCAAGCCCAAAGTGTTCTGTGATTCTATGATTCCATGAAAAGAAATTGGTCTGAAAAAATGGCTACACTTTTGCATTGCACCATTTTTTGGTATGGATGGAGTTATAGAGGGACAAAAATAAAAGTACATGTCTTCTGTGTACAGTGGCTTTAAATCCAATGCTTGTTACTGAGGTACCTAATCAAAAATATTTTTTTTATCAATTTCGGAAGAATGTATATACAAAAGCACACAGAAGTCTAAAAATATCCTTTATATGAGAGTATAAAATGTGTGTACTTGCTTACATGTAATAAGAAATAAGTTAATAAAAGACTTATTCACTTTTTTCATAGATATTTTGCAAAAAATGGAGGGTCAAATGAGCAAAATATATTATCATGACTATAATTTGGAACACCTGTGACTTATTTCCATAACAAAGGACTGTGTATTAAAGACAAATGAGATGTTTATGTTACCTGAAAAGGAGAACTAGATGCGGATACTGAATCAATAACTCACTGCTTTATGAAGCTGAATTTTAAGTTAATACACTTATTCAGATATATTTTCAGATCTCTATGTAAACTCAAACAAACACATTTCAATATTGTAACCAAAGCGCTCATCATTATCAGATTAAAACCAAAAATATCACTATTGAAAACAAACTACATGTAAAGTACTAGTGACAAAAAGGAACATCCCCCCCTGTATATAAATCCATGAGAAATGGTATAATAGAAGAGAAAAGAAAATCTAGTTTGCAGTAATTCTCTTGAATATGTTGTGCTTGTTAATGAAGAGGCAAATAACCTCATTAGAACAATGTTCTTCAATCATTCAATCTAGTTTTCTCCAAGAGAAACAATTACTAAATTCTCTGCAGGAGTTACTGTCACAGTTCCCCCAGTGAAGGAGGAAAGGAAAGGTCATCTTTTATGTTTCATATTAGGCATACTTTGTCAGTGCTGTTAACTTACATTTCTGTGGACTAGATTCCTGTTATGTGTTTGATTTTTGCATGTCATTACCTCAGAACATTACTGATGTCATGATAAGCCCTAGTGAAATACAGGATTTTTTCACCAATAGACTGTCTTGTGATGCTCAGATGTATGTTTTCCTTGGTAATGTCCCTCTCTCTCTCTCAAATAAGTAAGCCTTAGATGAAGAACAGCTAAACCAACACAAACATGTTCAAATAATTGGAATGCATCTCTTATATCTATGCCTTCTTTCATAAGGATCAATACACAGAAGAGCAGGAAAGTTCTATCTTCATCTGTCCTTGAGAAGGAGGAGAGTGCACAACCTCTTCTCCCTGGGTACAATTTTGCTGCTAACAGGGAATCTAATTCAGTCTGCAAGTGCTTTTTCCAAAGATGCTTTTAGGTGGGTAGAATAGAGGTTTTGTAGTGTGAAGAAACCATACAGGTCATTATGACTTAGATGGTCTATCCAACAAGCCTTTATGTGTATTTTGGTTATCTGAAAGGGAGCATTGAACCATATGTATGCTGACATTCTCATGTGATTGTTAGACTTGCTAGCAGAACTGCTAGGAATGATCCCATACCTAAGTCAATTTTTTAAGTTTTTCTAAAATCATTCAGCCATGAAACATAATTCTTTAGTTTTCTTTACATCTGAGTACCAAAGGTCTCACTGAATATCCCAGAGCAATGTGTTGATGGAAAAATGGCTATAAATGCTTAGCATGAAATGTGCTATTGTGGGTAGGGTTCTAGTGAGCCCCCATGATGGCAGTGCAGAATAAGTGTCCTCCCATGACACATTTCACCTTTCAGAGAAAAAGGAACACTCATCATCTAATTTTTTTTTTTTTTGAGTCATGAAAAAGACAGTAAGTATGACTAGTTTGTCCTGGTGTCTAATTATGTTAGATGAATAATGGATTGGAGTCTACTGTGTTGTCTGCACCTGCATTGACTGCAGTAGCAAGAAGCCTGGCTCGTGTCTAGACATGCACAGGTAGATATCTTTATCTGTAGATTCAGTATCAGTAACAAAATAGCAACATCTGAGGAAATAAAAGGAGAGATTTTACAATTTATGAGGAGATACTGAGCAAAAATTATCAAGCTGTGTAAGTGTTGAGAAAATGAGATAGTGGGTGCAGCATCAGAACTTGAGCAGAATATTAATTTCTGAACCTCTTATATGCAAGGTATTTTGTCACAAAAATCAGGGAAATGCAAGACTTGTACATCCTCCTTTTTTACCTGCTTTTATCTAAACAAACTCCATGTGGAATATATTGTTTGATTTTCCCCGGAAGACAAACTAGGTTCATAACCAGGATAGTCTCAAGAAACTTATGGAGGAAATTGCAGTGTGCAGCATTTCAAAACAACTCTTTAGAAGCACTGCATGTTTATCACAGCTTCAGCAGTGACAGAAAAAAATAATAGCAATAGCTAACTCATGTTTTGTGCAATAATTTCATGTATCCAGTGCACTTTTAAAACAGGCCTGCTTTTCAGAGGAAGCCTTTGGACCTTTTCCTTATGAAGGCACCTACAAACTCACAGATTTTAGAGAGGTAGTTGAAAGATGTGTTTTCAAAAGCAAGGCAGCATCAAAAAAGCAAAGTGTTTCTGTTTTTTTCCTCTGTCCTCCCCTGAATTCTTCAGTATCCAGATAAAATGCAGAGAAGTTGATTATGATGTCCAATGCAATTACCAGTTTTTCTCAAACAACTTATTTTAACTTTTTGTATTATGTTTGAAAGCATAATGATTACTTTTTTTGTCTTTTTTATTAAGATTTTATTGTTACAATATAGATAGTGGAAACATTTTGGTGCATTTATTTGAGATTTTTCTTCTATTTATCTCCTACTACTCCAAGGGCAGCTTTACTGGTGTTCCCCTGCATCACAAATGAGAATGCTTTTCCTGGATTTAGTAAAGTCTTTCCATTTACTTCAAATTCCTCTTCCTTGATCTTACTAAGTCTTAGAATGATCCATTTTATTGGTTGCATTTCAGATTTCAGACCTGTGGTTCTGTTGTTTCAATCTAAGATCAGTCACAAAGGTTTCCATATAAACAAATCATAAAATGCAAATCCTGCTAATTGGGATAAATTAAAAGGAATTGGAGTGAAGTACTGCAGATCTAGGCCAAAATGGCTTTTGTTTTCCAATTGAGATTTTAAAAAGCCTGTTCTCCTTTTCAGTTGTCTATGGATATATCAGCAAAGACTTTAACTGTTACATACAAAATTTTTAGGATAAAAACATTTAAGCTAAAATTAATCTTAATATAAGGGATTATTGCAACAGTGTTTCTTGTTAATGTGTTCACATGGTTCATGCTTAGAAACAATTGAGAGCCCTAAGCATAACCTTATGCATGCTTAAATGAAATGATCTTTCTTGAATCACTAGCTAAACCACTTCCATGACTTAAGTGACACTTTGCTCTTTTTCACATTCATGTCTTACTCACATTTCTGCTGCATGATCAGTACTTGACCTTGGTTCATTTGCTGTCTGACTGCAGAGGAGTGTTAAATCAAATAGAGAAGGATCTGGGCATTACATGCTGATGAAAGTATCTGTGCACAACAATTTGTGCTTTGCTTTTTCCAGCATTTGACCACTCCATGATGGCAGGGGATGGTGCCTGTGGCAGTGCAAATACATCGAGTGCCATTTATTTCAGTTGCACCTGTACAAGGTGCCTTGTGGAATGGGTTTGGGAGATCTGTGGCCTTGCAATTGCAGAAAGAATGGTTCATAAAGGTTAGTGAATCCTTCCCTACCAATCTTATACGTTCAATTCAAAATACACAATTTCCTCTTAGTCAAGAGTTTGAATTTGAAGATGATTCTTCTGTTTATATTGCAGCAATAATTTTCTCCTCATAAAAATATGACTCTTGCTTACATCGTCTTTTAGAGAGATTTCAGAACTCACCATCACTGATCTCTCCACAGAGCAGGTTCTGCACAATTAAATAGAGAGGATTTTTTGGTTGGTTGGTAAGGTTTTTTGTTGTTTTGTTTTGTTGTTTTTTTTTTCTGAGACACATGAACTAGAATATGCTGGAAAAGAAATCAGTCAGTTCTGGAACTTTAGTCAAAACATAAGCACTAAGAAAACAGTACCTCTGTCTTCACAGTAAAGGGCTACACAGTCAGTACAGAGTTCAGGACACCAAATATATAATTATAAAAAAAAATATACATATGTACATGCACTCTTGAAAACTTTGGCACTTCTGATAAGATCCAGACTGACAAAAAACTGCAATAATGGTGAGTCTTTCGGTGGTTACTGGCACTCTCTACACACATTTTAAAAACTTCTGTTTTAAAGTTTACCACAATTGATTGAGACTACCCATACTAGGTCAGTTCAGAGCTCCCTCTAGCCCAGTACCCAGGCTTCATGGTGGCCAAATAGAGGGCTACAGAGGACAAAACTGCAGCAGAAACCATGCTTCTTCTGCAATTCAGAAACTATTGCAATGTGTACTAGGGCATGTATATTCTTTCTTGACCATGCTCTCAAAGCTTGTGAAAGCCTCCTCTTCCCCTAGCATTTAAATCTGCTTGTTCTGTTATTTTCTATACAGTGATTAAATATGATCAGGACTGTTTTAAGAAACAATTAATCTACAGCCCATTTAGACATTCCTCCTGTGAATTTCATCAAGTTGTTCAGAGCTGCCATGCTACAGGCTATTTCCTCTATTTACCGTGTACAGACAAAGTTTACAGAGAAGTCTTGAGTTCAGCTGCTTTCCAAGAGAACCCCATGTGTGCCCCAAGTCTGCTCCCAGTGGGCAGCTTTGAGCCACACACATGGAGGTGGCATGCAGTCACAGGGATGGGCCTGAATCTATTCTGAAGTAAAATTCCCAAACATAAAAAGACAAAAAATTTAGGCCTTGACACAAACCAGCTCAGTCTATTTGTCTGCTGATATTGCACCAAATTATTTGTTAAGGTAGAGATACTCACTGCCTCCAAGCTTCTGATTTCAGTTTATAAACTCCAGTATGAAAGTGATTTTCAGCTTCTTAAATCTCAGAATTCCCCACACTGGAAGGAAAACATTAGGATTGTGTATGTTGTATCTATCTTTAAACTGTCAGTATTATTAAACCATTCAGGGGCACAAATATAGCTTTTCACTTTAGATCAAAAGCCAAAGAAGATAAGTGGGACTCTTGACAGGAAGTTGTATGCTTATAGGAAACCAAAAGATGTTGATGAGTTGAAGTGATTCTCAATCCCCTTTTTGATTATTGAATTCCCTCTCCATTATTCAGCTTTGATTTGAGCATAAAACACAGTATAATTGTATGGAGGCTGGTAAATTTGTACTTGAACAGAACATTAACTACAGATATAGCATCTCTTATGGAAACCAGTTAAAAGTGAAATTGATACATAGGAGACACAAGGGCACTTCAAAAAAGCAAGAAAGCCATCAGTTTAAAATGCTACATGAGAACACATGGGAGTTTTGAGAGAAAAAAAGAAGTTAGAATTTCTTCTGGGATGAGCAATATTCTTCTGGGAAAGGACAGAAAATATAGTCAGTAAAAAGTATAACAGATTTCAGATCTTTCAAAAACATCCAAAAATATTGGCAAGAGTGGTGGATTACAGGAGGTAATTGTTCTTTACTTTTTTAAATTTTCTAATTCTTAAAAGGAGAATAGAAGTTATGGACAGTTATGGATACATTGATTGCCAGCTTGATGAGTGGCATTGTATATTCCAGTAATGGCTATAGTATATTCTCTTTTATAAAATTAATTCAGACTTCTTAAACCTAAACTAATTTAATTCAGGAAAAGGCATATGGTATTCTTGTGAAATGAATCCATGCAGATGCTAGAGGAACTGCACTTGTGAACAATTATAAACAGTTTAAAATAGACTGTCAGTATCCTGTGGGTACTCTCTGATAGCATGGAGAGTTTTGCATTCCCACTGTTTTGGCTGGTGTTACTTCACAGGGCAATAAAGAAGGAGACATTGCAAGAGAAAATTCGCAAGCCAGGAGGAAAAGGTCGCCAAGTAGTGGCACTTATACAATAGCTTTTGAACCAAAAATAGGAGAGAAAAACAGGCTGTTGCAGACCTCAGACTCAAATTCCACCAGTAACAGAGAAAAGGAGAATGTTAATAAAATTGAAAAGATGAATAGCAGTTTTCTTGGCATAATTCAAGTTGACTAAAATGGTATCAATGCAAAGCTATCTGCTTATTTTGTTTGTACTTTGGAGAAGCAACTCATCCTCCTGTTAAAAATTTGAAAATTGGTATTACTTGTGTAATGTAACCAGTGATACACTAGTTTATCTATATCTTGAACATTTTAAAGCTTAGAAACATTTTTCAGGTATTTTTTCTCAGAAGAATTTTTTTCCGATACCCTTTCTTTTGATTTATGTTTTAGGTCAGATCTTATACTGTATTTGGAAAAAGAGAACGTTATAAGGTTCTTCAAAGGCAAAAGTTGGAGTCAGTTGTCATAAAAGTGGCCATTACTTCAGAGACACTAATCTACAATCATATCTGGTCTCAGTTATGAGCTCATAATGAAAAAAGTATTAATCTCTTTTATTTGTATAAATGAAGTTTGCAACAATCATAACTGTTCTTTTATATAATTTGGTAAAGTATAAGGTTTGAAAAATGGAAATAAATACAGTTATATTGCTGTACTAGGTAAGAAAGAACATTTTACTCAGAGGTTAATGACTTGCTGGTTTAAGTAAGAGAGAGATGTCTGCACTGATTCTGTCCAAACTACATTAGCATTTAAAGAGAAGTATGAGCCACTGGTGATCCAGGAAAGAAACTTCTTCATGGTAAGCTGTCTGTCATTATTTTCAAAGACAAGAAGAGATTTTTGATGTTAAACAAAAATGGCATAAACATGCAAGTTACCATTCTGTACAAAACATCTTTCTTATGAACATAATCTGAAGATGTATAGCTGGCAGGAGATACAAGATCCTGAAATTTAGGGTAAGCACGTGCCAGTTCGGTACAATTTCTAGAGAGGTCTCCATCCAGCTTTACAGGGATTTGATTTTGAAATAATCCAAATATTTTCTTTTCTGACACTTCCGTCTTCATGACTTTGGCTGCTCATTTTTCCTTTTTGTAAATTCATTTGTTTTCACAATGCCATGGCATTTATTTAGAATGATTTAAAGATATATAGGTCACATACACTTCTGGAATATACATCCAAGATATTCTTACAGCGCACTAAATTTCAGCAGATAACACACAGCATACTTCTGACAAGTTTGAGAGACACTGCTGTGATATTTAAATGGGTCAGACATGAACTGGCAACTATTCTCAGCTGAGAAATTTCTCTTTTCTGAAGGAAGCTGCACTTAAGCAGTACACTTAAATCTTGATAGGCCTCATGGAGTCTATGATATAAGTATACAAAAAAGAAAATTTAGATGAATGAATCTCATAAAGATTATGTAGTTCAAATCTGCTGGTTATTCTCCACCTAAGTCAGAGGACAAAGATGTCATGATTCTGAAATTACATATTGCTAGAGAGGACATAACAGCTGCTTTTCAGCTATATAAAATATTGAATCTACAGTACTAGTATTTTCTTCTGTAAAGATTTTGTGGGTTTTTTTTCTGAATCATGGTGTTAAAGATGACATAGTAAAACTTATAGTTCTGGGGAAAAGTATTAGAGACAAAAGTTATCTCACTTTTTTATATTTCATATGAGCTAAATATGGGCAAAGAACAGTTTGCTCATTCAGAAGATATAAATTAGACTGTATTTCAGATCTATCTCTGATGGTCTAGTGCATGGAATGTGAGTGGGTTTATAACAATTGCTTTCAGAATAATGACTAAGGATTAAGTCACTTTTGGTTAGGAAAACCTGTGCATTGTCTCCCTAGATATTTTTAGGCTTTTGCTCTTTGATACAAAGGGAAGTACTGAATGTATATGGGATGAGACAGATCTATTATCAGAAAAATTGATATTTAAAAGCACCAGATAGCTTGAGTGCCTACACATTTGCACATTCAACTTATCACTTTTCCTAAAGTGCACCTTGTCAAACCTTTCTATAAGCAGCCCTACCATTCCCTTAAGGTACCTTTGTAAGCCCTCTACATAAGTAGATGGTTTTGAACATCCAGGTCATAATTTATATGAACACTGAAGCTTGCAGTGAATAGGGATGATAGCTCTAAATTTACCAATCTAATTCTATGAAATTTCATGCCTTTTTTTTTTTTTCCTCAAGAACTGCCAGTCTTTCACTGGGAGAGACAATGGAAAGTAATAGACCACTTCTAATCCCAATGGACTGGGATGAACATGGCCAAAATCTCATGTCATAAAATATTAAAAAAAAAAAAATAAATTAATAGTAGCTCCCCATTGTATACTGTTGCTTTCAGTCTCAGCAAAACTGCCACTGGGAGAAGCAACCACAAAAGAAGGAAATATGAGGATGAGGAGAAAACTGTACAAGTCCTAGAGCAAAAACCACTCTGTATGTAAGGATCAATAGCTCAAAGAGAAATAAGCACTATTATTTGCTACAGGTTTCCCAGCAGCATCAGACTCCAAAGAAGATGAATTTGGAGCAATGGCAGTAGAAAATGCTGTGACAGGAGGCCTTCCAGGCTGGTGTCCCAAGGTTAGCTGGTGCTAGGTCAAAATAAACCATATTAGACAGTAGTTCTATCTGAGCACTCCTACTTTAGAAAGCAAATCAAATCCAGGGCTACATCAAAAGCAGCACAGGCAGCAGGTCAAAGAGAGGGATTCTGCCTCTCTATTCTGCTCTTGTGAGACCCCACCTGGAGTAGTGATCTGGAGTCCCCGGTGAAAGAAAGACATGGAACTATTGGAGTGAATCCAGAGGAGGCCATGATGTTGATAAGAGGATGGAATCACATCCTTTATGAAACAGGTGCAGAAATTTGTTGCTGTTCAGCCTGGAGAAGGTTGTGTGGAGATCATTGCACTGGGGTTAAATCACAGTGGGACTATAACCAATAGAACAGGGACTACAAGCCCAACAAAAAGGGAAGAAATGTTAAATTGTCAGTGTTGATGCATTTGTTGTATGGGAGAAACAAGGATTTATTTGTGAAAGTAATACCATCGGGCCTAAGACATTTGTCTTTGACACTGAAAATATGCCAGTTTGAAATACATCCTGAGGAAACTCCTGAAATTTTACTTGCATAGGTTGGAAATAGATGCGTCTGTGTGAGAACTATTTGTGGCACTTTCCTTACAGATAACACCACTATAGAGATGAGCAATCACTCAAATATCTGCAATTTTACCAGAATAGAGGGAAGTGACTTCAGTTATTCAGCTCATGTCACAACCTACTGACTGCTATAATCTAACTGTACATCATATAAAGATTTACTGCCTACCCCCACTGGAATCAATCTTACATTGGTAAAGAAACTAGTGCAGCATGATGGCCTGTGCCAACTGCTAGAAAATGCCTGAAACAATGGTCAGAAAGCTCTAATCCATGTTCATCATGACACAGAGAAGATATATTATGTCTTGGAAAGAGTGAAGAAGAATGAAATCAGTGCTGGTGGGACATATGGTCATCAACAGTGACAGAAACTCTAAATCAGATGATGCACCACATAATCACTTTGTTAATTTCCATTGTATTATACTTGTTATTGAAGACTATTTTGTAAGTTAGAGTGTGGAGAAAAGCTAGGTGGGTGGCACTGTTGCAAAGAACTCCCTGAATATATAATACTGCTCACTCATGTTTAACAAATCTTTGATAAGTAGGTAACCTAATAAAAAAATTCTCTCAAATTACAATGAAGTAATAATTAATCTGTTTATAGTCATGGAGGCAAGAGGCAACCACATAGCCACTCTGTGGAGCAAGATGGATTGGGGAATTTTTAACAGGTATGCCTTTATGCATTTAGATGTATACACCTCTATGTGTGTGTGTGTATTGATTTAAATACCCTCTAGCTAGTACACTATAAAAGTTGCTGCTCAGATCTATAATTAAATCACTGGTGCAATTGTAGTAAAGTCTATCAAATCATTTTGTAAATGTTAAATTAGTCAATGATTAAGTGCTGTTTAACCCTTTTGCACCCTTACCCTTTTGTGACCCTGGTTTCCATGTGAGTCATTGTAAATTGTTTCTAACTTGATTTTCCTTTGCATGTTTCACCATATAGTCAGTAATAGAGTGAACTTTGCCATTGACTCTGTTAAAGTCACAAATTTATGGTAAAATCTGCTTCGACCAGTACCTTTGACAATGATTCTTTAAGTGGCCTAAACCAGTCCTTCAGGACAAGAAAGGAGAGATCATTGATGGAGCCCAGCATTAATCACGCTTGTGATTCCTCAAAGAAAAACACAAGCGCCATGGAATTTAAATTCCTTTCCATAGCGAAGGAATAATTAAGACTGGATCTTTAACTTTTGAAAAGTCTACATTTGCACAGTCTACCTCAAAGCTAACTGACCCTTGGTCAATGGAATTAAATTAGCACCTGTAAGATGCAATACATCTGAATGTTTTGGACACCTCTTGTGTTTACTCCAAAGGACATCCAGGTCAGTCGATCAGAGGAAAACACCTACATTGCAGATTTCTTAGTTTGCTAAGATGACTTTCACTCCTTTCTTTGGATTCTGAAGGACTTCACTGAATGGCAGAGAATTCTGGGCACTGGTGTGTAGTCACAGATGTGTCTGGTAACGAAAGCAAATAAAAGCTCTCAAATAAAGCTGAGGCTTCCTGCTAGACCAGTGAAACAATAGCAACAAGTTGCTATTTCAAATATTACAATTCTTGCTATAGAAGGCCTGAAGATCTCCTACGCCTTTCAGTGCCTAATTTCTTGTACCAGACTCTATTGTAGGAGGAAGAACTAGGTTTTTAAGAGGGTTTTTTTAAATTCTTATTTGTTTTGTTTTGTTTTGTTTTGACACCTTGTTTTCAATCTGGTATCATGAATGGCCACTGCTGGAGAGAATTATGTTTGGCAATGTGTCAATACATTGTAGGCAAAATACTCAGAGGTTAATGAATTGACTGTCCCAAATTGTCTTCTGAAACAATTCTATAACATGGGTTTTATTACTTAACACACTTCTAAAAATTATATTTCTTAGTTTTAAGAGCCAAGCTGAAGAAGAGCTGTAAAAATCCTTCAGCCACCTGTGTATTTCCTGCTATTATGAAAAATTCTATTTTATATTATTTTAATATGTAAAAAGATTAGAAAACCAGATTCCCGCAGAAATGAGCATACTCTAAAATTGCCACATCTAGAATTTGCTGTAGCTTCTAAAGAAGACAGAGCTGCCTCATTTGATTTTAAAATGGACACATTGAATATAGCACATGTAGGGAAGAATTAACTAACTGTAGTAAAATGTTTTTCACAACTGCTTCTCTCTGCTGGAAATCCCACAATCATTCTTAAAATCTGAGATAATGAGAAAGCCTCTAAGCTGAAAAAGAACTCCCTTTAATCATTTCAATTGCAGAATAATATATAATTTTCTAAAATGGAGCAACATTTTTTTTCCCAAATTCAAATTGAAATTCTTTTCAATTGCTAAGATACGATTTCACAGCAGATCCTTACAATGAACTGCTACCTGCCCTGGCATCTGAGTAAGAGCAAAGAGACTCTTGCTACCCTTGGGACAGCAGTAATGACCACAAATGTACAACAGATCACACAAGAAGGGTGGAGGGGTAAGATGTGGAGTGCACACTGTGGTGGGACAACAAAGAGCACAGCAACAGTCCAGCAACAGTCAGTGAAAAATCACGTGGATGCACACAGCAAAAGGATTTAATCTGAAATAGCCATGGTGAGAAATATTGCCAGCTCCAAGAGTTCTGCTTAGAAGAGAGGAATTTCATCTAGACTCAAGCACCTGATACTCCAGTACTGAAGTTGGGCTGAGCTTCCTCTTCTGCTGGTGTCACCATGGGGCACTATGGACAAATGCAGAGGGAAGAGGAGCACGCCAAAAAGAGTGTGCTCTTTATAGTGCCTGACAGCCATTTAAAGATTGTGTGTCTGCCTCAAAAAAAATTCTAGGTTATTTCTGGTATTATTAGTAAACATTTGCTTCTTGGGGGAAATTTAGCCTTTCCAGGTTCATGTCTAAGATGGGGTAAACCTCCACTGGATGACGTCCTTCTCTTGCCCCTAAAGATATAACGATGTCTAACTTTCAGACAGACAAAACTAGGAAACTGAATCCTGTCAAATTTTGTGGGGGTTGGAGCAGGGAAACAGAAGAAGGGATAGAAGAGATGAAGAGGCTTTTCATGAATGTTTATGTCCTTTTCCTGCAGTATCAAATATTTGACTACCAAAGATTAACATTCATTCCTGTGAATAGAGCTTACAGTGCATGAAATAAATAGTATCTTATTTAAAAAAAAAAAACCTCCAAACATATTGAGAAACATTAATATATCAAGGTGATGAAGAAATGAAGCAGCTCTGGGTGCCTGAAAAACCTGGCAGCCACTTCACTGTTAAGTCTATTGACCAAAAGTAAAAACAACTTCCAAAATCTTGTTCTGTTCTGCGTTTTGTCCTACAAAGTGGCAAAATCGTAAAAAAACATGTACGTCAATAATGCAGATGAGTAAATCCAAAGCTTTCAGCATGTATCGCCTCCTCCCAACATCAGGAATTTGGCTGCCATACTGTGATATGAACTGGAAATTTATATGCATGCAAAGTAGATCAGCCTGACTCTCTAGCAGATATTAAATTAGATCTAGACTGCTTTCCAAGTAGGTGAAAATGGTAAATGCCAGATATGCTACCCTTTGTAAATGGACTTGAAGGATATAGCTTTCATTGTTTGATGGCATAATAACTTTCTTTCAAAAAATCAAATTTTTTGTCATCAAAGGGCCAGTGTCTGTAAAAGTTGGATTTGACACTGTATTTTCAGAATTTGCATTGCTAAACTTAGCTATTCCATTATTCTAAACTTAGTCAAAACAATACTTTCTCATTGTTTTGGTTGGGATCAAGTTGACTTTATTTTTAGCAACCCATAAGTTGCTGTGGTTTGGATTTGTGTTGAAATCAGAGTTGATAACACAGGCTTGTTTTAATTGTTTAGTTGCTGAGCTGAGCTCAAGGTGTCAGGACCTCCTCTGTCTCTTGCACCATTCCCCTGTGAACAGGCTGGGAGTGCACAAGAAACTGGGAGGAGATGCAGCTGAGACAGCTAAACCCAGCTGACCACAGGAATATCCCAGACCATAGGGAGCTCGTGCCCAGCAATAAAATCTGGGCAGTCAAGAAGGAAGGGGAGTATTCAGAGTTTTGGTATTTGTCTCTCCAAGCCACCATTGCACTGATGGAGCCCAGCTTTCCTGCAGATGGCTGAACACCTGCCTGTCCATGGGAAGAGGTGAATGAATTCCTTGTTTTGCTTTGCTCCTGTGTGTGGCTTTTGCTTTACCTGTTAAACTGTCTTTATCTCAGCCCATGAGATTTCTCACTTCTGTCTTTCCACCCCACTGCAGAAGGAGTGAGTGAGACACTGTGTGGTGTTTGTCTGCCCAAAGGGGTTCAACCACAACACTGTTGACCATCTCAGGACCACCTTTACAGAGGCAGAAATTTTACATCCAAACATTCATTATGAAGAGCAATTTCTACTGTGAATGTGTGTAAGATTTTGATGGGTAGATTTCTGCAGTCACTTGTGTGTGGAACATTCAAATATGAGTTCATATAATTCCAAATTATGTAATAATATCCAAATCTAAGGGTATTATTGTTGAATTGCACAATAAATGTTTAATAAGATTGTATCTTTATTCATTTTTAATGCTTTTTTGCATTCAGAAAATAAAATAAGGAAATATAAAGTAAACATAAAATTTAAAATAATTATTTAAATTAAAAATATATAATCTGAATACCTGAATATAATCTATGTATATGATTTGGGCTATGTGCTGTTTTTCACAGTACATGCTTTAGATACAGCAGCATTATAATGCAAGTAAAAAACAGAGAGGTAAGTACTCTTATTTCACTCTACAGTAAATTTTTTTTATTCTACAGTAAAAAAATGTACTGCACAACATTTGTGCAGTACATTTTTTTACAGGAAAGTATATGAGCTATTTCAAAAGCATGTTGTCAGTTTGCTAGTTATGCCTTCTGGAAATAGTCCCATAAAAAGCTGCCCTCTAAATTACAATGTAATTTTCTTATCTTAGTGGAAGGTAAGCATTTGGAATACCATCTTGTTTATCACAAATAGGGAACAACACATTTACTGAATGGAAAATTTTAATCAGTTAAGTGAAATTTGTAGATTCAATTTAACCTTTTTAGGAGCCTGTTTTAAATACCTAACTACAGAATATGCTGCAGTTTAGTTGATGAAAATGACCTGTCTGCAGAATTACCATTATTGCACATGTAAAGTTATGTACTGCAAGAGAATTTTGTACAGTGTAATATCAACAGGATTTATTTTAGCCAGTTACAAGGGGATGTACCAGAGCATTAAAGAATAGGCTCTCATAAAGGATAAATATTGTCCTTTGACCAAACTAATTTTCCACCTAATTTAGGTTATTTTACTTGGGTGGGGGGAGAAGGGTTCCATCTGTCCATTCCTTCAGTTAGTGTATATTTGAGTATTTACTTCTCTAAGAAGTCTCTAAGATATATTGGACCTACTGTACTTGTAAAACACTGATAAATTATTATGAATAATTTTTCAATTGCAGTTAATCTAATATATTTACCAAGGCAAACTTCATGAGCATCCTAATATCACTTTCTTTGAGCATGCTATAAATCTCCCCAGATATGTCAGAGCCCTCTTCACTATGGAGCCCTCTTTATTTTATGCATGCTTTATATGTAAGAAGTGGATCTTTTGTGTCCTAGCAAAACAAGCTCATTATATAAGTGCAATTCTATTTACATATATATATATATATATGATCAAGGCAGAAATGTGGCATTCCTATCTGGAGAGATGAATCACTGCTCTGGGAAGTCATGTTGAGGTCCACTGTAAATGGACCAGAAAAAGTGTCACTATCCAGTTCTTGTAGCACTGAAGTCCAGAGGGCAGGAAAGGTAACTCTGTGAAAAGGGGGTTCCAGTGGCTTCACTGAGTAGAACTCAGGATGCTTCCATGGATTGAGTAATCCTGGGTAATCAGGTTTAAAAAATCTCCAAGGGCTTCCTTCTCAGTGAGCAGAGGTCACTCATTACCCTGCACAAAGATGTGCCAGGGTGGAATGGATGTGTGAATATAATGAACTCTAAAGACCGTACAATGATTTCTGTCACAATCATAATACACGTGAGGACTATATGTCTTACAAATTCAAATGTTATTTTGTTTACTGGTGCTAAGACAGAATGAGGTTGCAGAGCAGTATTCCTGAGAGCCAGATTCTGTTACACAAATTGGACATGAAGTGCCAATGGCTGCAAAAGAGGTTAATTGCAAAGGAAAATAATGTTCATTATGAGGAAGGACAACAGAATGTAAGCCTCAGAAGTTTCATAGGATTTTATCCATGGGGAACCATTATGATCATCCAAATCTAATTTCCTGCAAAACAGCTCCAAAAACTTCAATTGCTAATTTTTTCACTTTTCCCACAATGCTGGTGTTTGAGCATGTCTTTTCAAATGACAGCTAATCTTAATCTAAAGACTTTAAATTGTGGAAGACACACTACAAACTCTGGAATATTTTGCACAGTTTAATTAAATTTTATTGCTGGAAAGTCTACCTCATTTTGACTTTGAATTTATTAAGCTTCTGATTCCAGCCTCTGGGTCTCATTCTCCATTCATCTGAAAGATTTAAGAGCCTTTTACCACCAGAACACTTTCCTCATGTGGGCAGCTGCAGACTACAAACAATTCACCTCTTAACCTTCTTTTTGTTTAGTTAAATAGATTAACTTTTTTTTAGTCTTTTACAATTGAGACAGGTTTTTCAACCTTACATTGTTCTTTGAGGTTTTTTATAAATAATTTCCACACTGATAACATCCTTTTTATACTCTTTAAATGAGAACTGTAGAAAGAATTTCAATAAGCTCTTGCTAGCATGGATAGCACTAACCACCTCCTTGTTAGTTTCACCTTTACTAAAACAAAGTCCATGCATGGCTTCAGAGAAACAAAATCACTTTGTAACCTCAAGTTCAGATGATTGTGCCCTGTGACCTCCAACTTCTCTATGGGAACTGGTAAAGGTTCTTTTGAAATATTTAACTTTAGCTAGAGATTCCTTTAAGTTATACTTCTACATTACTTTCAAACAGAACCATGTTAAAAAATTATTGTATATCTGGAAAAAGCCAAAAAGCCATCTGTTCTTATGCTTGTATTATTCTGGGAATAGAACAATTCATTAGCTGAATAGACAATAATTTAGTTCTAGATAGATTATAATATTGATTATAAAAAAATAATTAGTTAATCAGAAAAAGATAAAATTATTATAAATAATTGCTTAATTGCTTAAAAAAATTTCCACTTGGGTAATGTAAAAGCTTAAATTAGGGGGTTTAACTATCAGCCATTAAAACATAAACAACTCTGTGCTTACAAAGCTGGACATTGAAGGATATGATGAATAGCTCTGACAAAAAGAGTTTTTAAACTAAAATGTCAATCCAAGAAATCAGTTTGAAGTATTAAATATCTTCTCTGTATCTAAAACCTTTCTGTTTACAGTCAAACTGAAAGGAAAACATTACTTGCCCTCCAAGTGAGTAGACAAGCTAAAATGAAACAGATATTTTCAGTTTTTTCTTATAACATTTTTACCAGCCATGTTTGGTACCCAAGCAGAAGAGAGGTACTAGTTATGGTGGTTACTCCTGGCAGGGCATTTTTAAAGCAGAGTTCCTGTCTTCATGATTTTGATGAATTATGCTACAAGACAACTGCTTAAATGTGAATCAAAGTTGGAATCAGTGGCTGAACTGGTTTTGATCAAAATCAATTTTAAACATGATTTTAGAATTCACAGTCTAATGATAAAGAAACATTGTTCTTGGTGTCTTCTGTAATGATTGTCCTTTTTCCTGAGGGCTAGACTGATCCTCTCCTCAGCATAATAAAGGTTTCCTTCTTGTGAATGAGGAATCTGGGGAGCATATTTTCCTTTGTACCTTTTCCTAACTCCTTCTCACCTTGCTGCATTATGTACTTTGTGAAATGGACAGAGGACAGTAGTTAGTTCCTGCCATAGGTTTGTAGTCTACATATTCTGCTTCTGTGGGACTTGAAACTTGTCAAGATCTTGGAAAGAGAATCATCTCCCTTTCTACAGATTTCTTATGAACACCCAGCCACACAAAAGAGCTGCCAGGAATGAACATTATTACTTTCTTATTTTCGCTTTCCTTCTTATATTAGACATCTAAGGAAAACCCACAGGCTTGTGCTGATCCATCCTCCACATGTTCAGACTGGTCCTTAGAAAGAAGTGGCTGTTCAGCAGCTGGTGTTTCTTCAATATAACTGCTTCCTTTTTGATATTCTCAAATAACCTCTAATTTTCACACAGGTAGGAGAAGCTGCTGCACATCTAGGGACTACTGACATTTGGTAGTTGAACTGTATGTTTTATATTCTGCTTCTAAAGAAATTACTAGGAATTGCTTCAGTGACAAAAAATGGGGGTGTTTTCTTGTTTTCCTCATGATTTTTGGCAACTATTTATAAAAAATTATTAGCTGTTTTCTCATTAGTAAAGCAGCATGAAACGGAAATCTTCGCTTGCTGGAAAGTGTGCATTCAGTTCTTGTTTCTTTGACTTTTCCTCATTGGTGTTCTGCTTGTGCATGATGAGGAATTTCTGTGAGAGCCAGATGATGACAGATTCTAAATCTCAAACAAGATTGACAAATTTTGGTTCACTTTACATATGAAACTATGCAGAGCCATGAACTCCTTGCAGAATTGCAAGTAGCATCTTAGTACACGACTCATATGCTTTTTAGAGAGGAGTCAAATTTGGATGAATTCCCAGGGGCTGTGCAGCCCTCTGGTTCCCCTGTTCTGTTACACTGGGTTTAAAGTTTTGTGTGGTCCTTACAGGTTACCATTTTCATAGACAAAGATGGATTTGCAGCAGTAGAGTTTTAAGGTGCTCCATGTAGGTTCTGTTTTGGAAGTATTGACTGTAGTAACTGATAGAAATCATAAGTACTGCTGTAGTTTGGTATCTTGATCTTGGGTCTAGTCATAGAAATCAAAGAATTTCTGCTAGGAAGCATGCAGAATCACACAATGAATTCAAGTGCAAACATTTGCTGCTATTTGTAAGGATTTCTTATCCAAACATCACAGGATGCTCATCTGTTTCATTGTCCCAGAGAAGTATCCTAGACTGAACGCAGTGAGCTCTGCACTGCTCCATGCTGAGATATAAATAATTCCTGTCAGGCTCAGAATGAAGTTTTTAAGCCTTCTGAGCACCTGTATTACATGGAAGATTGACTTCACCTGCTGCCCATCATTATGGTCCCTGGAATATATCTGGAATATATTTTAGGATGTTGTTAGACCTTGCTTCATGTCTTGAAGTGAAAATGTGTTATTGGAAGTATATTTGTTCACTTTTTTTATTTTTTCAAGCTGATATTTTTAGGCTTTTTAATCTTCCCATAAATACTATATCTCAATATAAGTTTTATTATTTCTTTGTAGCAATATTACCACATATTAATTCTCTCTCCTGTTTTATGTATCATCAGTAAAAACCATTAATGTGAGAATAATTCCAGCTTCCACAGCAAAAATTAAGATATTAATCAAGATGGATAATAAAGTCATGTCCTGTGGAAAGCCACTAGATACTTCTAGTCAACAAAATGCTATTTATTATAATTATTAACTTAGGATAAATTAAGCTATAATAAAGATTAACTATATAAATAAATCAGCTTGGACTTCTGAACAACGTAAAGCAATTTGTTAATATTTCCTGCACAGATTCTCTCCCTCTATAAAACAACCAGCATCCATTGTTAGGAAAGAAAAAGGCAAAAATATTTATAAGAGTACTACAATTAGCTATTTATAGTTACTATGGAAACAAAGAAAAATCAAATAAGCATCAGAATTTGTGTGGTTATACTTTTGTTCATTTGATAGGCTATTGAACAATACTCTTGCTTTTAATAGCATTTTCTTTCAAATATTAATAAAACTCAGTGTTATGGATTTCACATTCAGGTGGACCCTATTTGATGACAATAAGTGGAGACATCAGAAGGCCTAAATTTTACTAACTTATAAACAAGAACAATGTGCAATATAGGAAGTTTTGCTTGTCTAAAAGAACAACTTTCAAAGTAGACTATTGAACAGAAAATATTGCCACTTATTGGCACATGTTCTTTGCTGCAAAAAAACACCAAACTTCATGCTTTAACTTTTTGCTATGGTACAGGTGAAAATATGGATTTATATGTAGGATTACACACCCAGTGCTACCAAATTACTAAAGATGAAGCAACAAGCAGATTAAAGGGAAGAGGTACTTAATGATATTTATGAAACATTAAAAAATGTACCAAACAATTTATTATGTATGAAAGCATTTGTGGCGTTTTACACAGCCTTTAGATGCAACTAATTAAAAATTTCTTAATTAACTTGGAAACAATCTCAATTTGAGTGTATTCAAATACAAAAAATACATTATGATCAGCTTACTGCATTTCACAGTAAGCTGGTAGGTAGAGGACTCCTGTCCCTGACGTTCAGCACAGATTCAGATCCCATGCGTTTGCTCCTCTGTCTGCTGCTGCTGCTCATGGCCATCCAGGAACTTTTCTGTCTCACACACAGGCTATCTATTAGCCTGCTTTCCTGAGACTCCTTCTTCAGTATCTTCTGATTTTATCCTTTCTCCCTTTCTTGGAGCGAGATGGACTTCATGCCACTGACAGAACCACAAGGCTGCTGCCACCCCACTGCTTCAGTGCTCCTGCCACCAAAGCTCCCAGGAATAGAATGCTCCAATGGAAAGACCAAGCTATGGATGAAAACTGATGCCCCCACATACAGAGGCCACAAGCTGTAATTGTAATGGTGGCTTTATGGCAAACAAACAAACAAACAAACAAAAATCTCTTGGTGTCTAGAGTCCAGCTTGCTCTCAAAGATTCTGACTACAACCTGTGCTATGTTTCAATTAATCATGAGTTCACAGATCCATTTCAGATATTTAAAGAAAATTGCAATGATGGCAGCACCTAACTTTTCTAATGACAAGAGACTCTCAGGTACTAAGACTGCAATCAAAGTTAAAAAAATATTTTGACAGCATATACAGTGCAGACATTACTATGGTATGGGATAATCAGCTTTTATTGGTACCACTTTGGAGAGCGTCCTCTTTCCCTTGCTTCCCCTCATGCTGATGTAAACATCACAACTCAGATTGCTTTTACTTCATCCAGCTCTTGACTGTAGTTCCTCTACTGGGCTTGTTGTAAGTTACTTATTTAAATTAACTTTTCTGTTAAAAAGGAAATTGCTTTATGGATGACATCCTGGTTCAATTTACATCAATAGCAATATTTCTGTCCCTTCATTGGAGACAGAATTTCATAACACAAGCATAATTAAAATTATTGCTATAGGAAATGCAGCTTCCAGAGGCAGAATTTGTCTTGTTTTCCAATACTTTTAATAAAATAATAATGAACATTTTTTCACACTTTCCTATAAGTAAAATCTCTCTTTATCCAGAGGAAAAAAAAAAAAAGGGGGAAAATGAAAGAGAAAAAAATAATTTCCTATGGTGATACAAACAGAAGGGGAAAAAATAATGTAAATAATAAATTAAATATAATTGTGTATTACAAATGTTACATACTAATAAACCTGATTTTTTGTAATGCCATTTCAGAAGAATGCTGTTCTGAAAGGCTATTTTTAAAAAATATTTTAATCTGTGACATATTTCTATATGTCCTGCTTTTCCATATTTAAAAATATTGGCTTCATTTTCAATACAATGAGAACTGCTGAATTTTCTCACTTTAGAAGTATCAGAAAATCCTTGTGATGTGCTTAGATAGGTTCCCAAAGAACAACAGGTTCTTTGCTCTAATTTCAGGCTCTAATTTTAATTTGGACTTGAAACAAATATGTTATTGTGCTACTAATTGTTGTCATCAGTCAAATCCATGCTTGAAAAATATGTCTATCATTTTGGTGATTAACTTGCTTTGGAAGAGTTGATAATATCTTAATAAATAAATCACTTCATATCAGATTTTTTTTCTGAATTAAAACAGACACATAAAGGTCTTTGAAGCAGTGAAATTCAATAAAGGTAGATGGATTTTTTAGCCTCTCTTTCAGGTCTTTTTCAAGTTTGATTTTCATTTTGTTGCCATTTTTCTCTATTTCTGACAACATCATGTTGGATGAAATGGAATGAGTCAGTAAGAAAGAATGTGTTGCAGACTTCTGTTTATAACCTAACATCTGACTGATTCATATTAGAACATCTTGTCAGGCACACAAGAGATTACAATGCATTTGTTAGCTGGATTCTTCATTTAGGATGTTTCTGGGCTTGTTGATACTATTTCTCCAAATTCTGTATCATCAGGGAAAGAGGAATGTTTCCTCTTCCTATTACAATTAAAGGATGCCTTCTGCTGCCAACAAATGCACTTGTGTTGGCTTCTAAAGACACAATCCTCATGAAAGAATTGCAATAAATACATTTTGGTTGGGTTAAACAACAGATGGCTGACATCTTCTACAGTTTCATTTCTCTGGTGGTATTTTACCACCCTCTGAAAAACTTGAATTGTAGCACTTCTTGAGTTTCTGTTGATTTTGCAATAGGAACCAATCTGGAATGCAATAATGATATCTCTGAGAAGGGTAAATGTTTTTCAGCAGTTTTCTACTCATAAAGTCTGAGATAGTGCAAAAGAATAGGCAATATGAAGGGTTTACCTTTAGTTATGTAGCTCATCTGGTGAGAGATTGGAGCAAACAAAAACTATGCTGGCAATAAATATCTATAAATGGTAGTGTGCCTCCTTCCTCCTTATCAAAAAATGGAAGAAATTGTTGCAAACGTATAGTTCTTATTTTTATGCCAAGACTTTTGACTTTGGATGTAATTGACATTGTAAAGGCATCTTTTTTCTTCTCTAAGCAATTTAGGAATTGGAAGATGTAAGGGAAAGTTGAATATGGATGGAAACACTGGAAGGTTTCTAGATGAAACAGAAACATTTGGTCTGAACTCAGAAACACCTTAGGCATGGATTCCCCAGTGTGTACATTTGAAGCAGGTAGTAGAAGTAAAAATCTAAAACTTTCTCTTTGCAAACAAATGTTATCATGACTGACCTTCCTGTGAAAGGAAGAGGGTCATGCTGCTCCTTTCATCTCCTGCTTGGGGTCAAGCAGTGCTGTCCTCAAGCTGCTCATCAAGCAAAGCTCCCCTGTCACCCTCACACATGAGCAGCAGAGACACGCTGGGACAGGCACTGTCCTCATGTCCTCCCAGCCCTTACCTTCCCTGTGCTCTGCACCATACCCAAAATACCTTCTACACTTCTGTAAGATTTAATCTGTTGTGGGTTATTCAAATGGATCCTTGGGAGGCTTATACAGAGCAGATCATTTGCAAGAGTAACATAAGTTGCTTTAAAATAGAGTTAGGTAAATATCAAAATGGTTTTTGCAAAGATGAAAAACTGCCCAAAGAGATTTCAGTTTAGACTAAGATGAACATTTTAAAATAAGAGGTGTGTGAAGAGAGAGAGGGAGAGAGAGAGAAATAATTCAGAGTATAGGCATAAATATACCCACATTCTCACCCAAAATGCTCAGCCAGCATAATTCTGATATTCAAAAATGTTTAGGGGTTTTTTTGCCTTCCATGAACCAATTTCAAAAGAAAAACCCAACAAAACTGAAAGACCCAATGCCTCCATATTAGATGCTTCCTCTCCTCTCCTCGAGTCTCCTCTCCTCTCCTCCTCTCCTCTCCTTCTCACATTTCTTGAGTAGCATTCCTTATCAAAGTATATTATGTCATCTGAGCTAAAGATCAAGCTGGAAAAGAGCTACAAATATATCATGCTCTGTGTAAGTTTTCTTCGGTGGAAAGAAAAAATGATCAAAGCACACCTCGGTATCCAACACATCCATATTGATCCAATGTGAAGATGTGCTGTGCTAGGAATTAGGGTATGATGTGTATTTTCAGCTTGGTCAGCAGAGGAAGAAGTAACTTGGACTCTAAAATTTCCAGTGCTCATTTTTTCCACTGCTCTCAGATGCTAGTGCCACTTTTAAATGAAAACCATTTGGCTTTAAGAACATGGGATAAATGCGAGCAATGCAGTGCACTAATCTTGGAGACAGAAAGCATTTTGAAGAAGCTTTCAGGAAAAGCAGTCAGTCATATTGATTTGGAAGGCAATGAAAGGAAGTCATTGATAGAAGAAAGACTAAAGAATGTGTACACAGCTCATGACCAGGGCAGAATATGGGCTACCTTGTACATTTTTTTAAATATTATTTTTCAGGGGGAATTCAAGGTAGATCCTAATGTTTAGTTAAAATAAAGATACTCTTTCAGCATTTGGGTTTGTGCTACTTTGTGTAAAGCTGGCTTGCCTCCCTTCTTGGCAGAAATTAAGAAAATTAAATAGCCCTGGTTGCAGAAGTCCCCTAGAGAGTGACACTCAGTGGAGTGGGAACTAGGACAGCTACAAGGAGATCATGAGGAAATTCCCTTTTCATACCAGGTGAACTCTACCAGTGTGAATTGGCCATCACAGTGATGGAGAAATGAAATGGAACGGGACACAACCTCTCTCTTTCCATGGCATACAGAACAGAGACCACCTTGGGAGGTCCTACCTGGAACTCCAGAGCACTCCCCCTCGCCCTCTTTTCCTTAGCAGCTGGTTCCTACTCCAGATGCAGACTCCTGGGTGCCCAGGGAAGGGGAAGGATCATTTCCACAGCCATGCTGGCTCCACCACTGCCAACACAGCCCAGGGAGCTGGGGCTGCCTTTGCCACAGGACCCACTGCTGGCTCATGTTAACCTGGGCTCTCTGGACCTTTTCTGCAGAGCTGTTTCCCAGCAGCTCTCCCCCACCTTGGGTTGCTTCACCCTTTGCCCACACAGAGCATCTTTCAGTGCAACACCTTCAGCTTCTCCTTCTGATCTTGAGAAGGGCTCACAGGTCATGTGAAGAGAGGATACGAGAAAAAGCAGGAAGGAATGTTACACAAGCCTCTTTCTGAAGATAGAATTGATTTTATTTTTTAAACACCGATAAATTAAAGATATCAGTGTGTTAGGCATAAGGTCTCAATACACAGAGCAGAGAGGGGATTCAGCAAACAGATGAAAGGCTGGCTGCTGGTATTTCTCACCTTATAGCTTTCTGATATGACAAAATATGATTGTGAAAATGTTTTGTCCTGAAAAACAGATCCTTGCAGGTACAGCACAGATGTGTCCTTGCCTCCACAGCCATAGACATAAACTTTTTTATCCCTGGGGTCAGTGGCAATAAACAAGGGTTTGATTTCACTACACTGCTACCTGTGCATGAAATGTGAGTAGGTGAGAGAATGAGAATTAGAAAAGTATTTTCATTCCTTCCTGTTTAAGCTCAGACTTGTTTATTTCTGTCTCTCATAAAAAGACATTAGATAGAAATTCATAATGCAAATGCTCTCTCCTGCTAGAATAAATGAGTCATAAAGATATAGCCATTCTGTAGTCACTTTTTCATATTAGCACAGTATTCTTATAAATGTTTGTTTTTAAGTAGGAGAAGCAACAGTAAACTTTTTTACTTAAGTGGCTGGAGTTATTAATTAAAAATATACAAACTAATAATATAACCAAGAAACAATACGAAGTTTCGATTTAGGACTTCAAAAATGAACTAAATCTTGTGTACAGATTTTGTTAAAAGGATTAATAATGACACAGAATTGTTATTTTATTAGCTTTGCATAAGGGCAGGCACTATGAAAAGTTCTTTAAGGTGAACAACTTCATCTGCATGTGTGCTATTGCTAATTAGTTTGATGCTTTGTGCTAATGGAATGGTCCCACAGCAAGAATGTATATTTAGAGTATTTCTAACAAGTAATTTTTTAAAGTATCATCTTCTGCATTTGGTTATGGTGGAAGAGTTGGTAACCTTGTTGAACACTGAATGCTGTTATGGCCCTTGCATGGCCATGATAAAGGAGGGAAATGCATTGTCCTTAGAGGGGATGCAAAGAGGTGACAAGAGGCATTTATGTAGTTAGGAGAAAATAACCAGGAGCACTTTGTGAAAGTGACATTAAGCAAAAATATATTAAAAGGAATGACAGCTACAGGCTGCTGAAATTCATATCAATAACAACCTTGTTTTCCCCTAGCAACCAAGAAAAAATAAAGAAACACAGTAAATTGGATTACACAAGAAGTCCTTTTAAAGCTTTGGTTCCAGGGATGAATAACCAGGAGGGTGAAGCAGAATTGGTAAATTGGAGGCCAGGCTGGATGGGGCTCTGGGAAACCTGGTGTACTTGAAGTCATCCCTGCCAAGGGAGCTTGAACTGGATGATCTGCAAGGCCTGATTCTAACCCAAACCATTCTATGATTCTATGAGGACACTCCTCCAGAGAAGTATTTGAAAACATTAGGAAAATTAACAAAAACACCATGGTGCCATTAAAGAGTTTTCAATCTACTTTCAGTTTAACAGAAAACAAGTTAAAATTTAATTAAATAATATATGCCTATTATTACTTTGAATAAGGATTTTATTGTTATTGAATTGAATATTTTAATGAACTTCATGCAGTAAACACTGAAAAGAACATTATAGAAAGCTCACTCGTTTTAATTAGTCCTGTTATAAATTATACAAGTGACCCTGCTCAGCTGCCTAGCAGTAAGAAAATGCCACTTCTGAATTCACATGTAAATAACTGAGTGACAATTAAGAAGATGTTGATAAAGGAGTATATAATTACTGCTATTACCATTATACCTAAAAAACAATTGAGTACTGAGTTATACCTGTTTAAATTGCTTCTTTGAAGAGAAACCCCAAAATATTTTTTCACATGCTCATATCAACCCAGTTAATTATAAGTTTAATGAATGCACAACACAAACCAGTATAGAAAACTAAGCAATAAGAAACAATAATTTATTCATTTTTCTGATGATCACATGCAATGAATTCAAACTTATGGTAATAACAGATTTTAGTTAGTCTGTGTTTTATGAAAGACGAGCATGAGAGGCAACAGCTTTTTATTTAAGTTTTGCTTTTCTGTCGACATATTTCATTTGGTTGTTGTTGGAGATTGTGAGTAGATATGGACCAAACTTCTGTAAATGGGAAATAATTTCTTAATTCATTTTGCAATGGAAAGCTGCTTAGATTTAAAAATGCATGTGCTTAAAAAGTAAAAATATTTTAGAACAATTTAAACTAATATAATTTGGATTGGTTTGCAGTTTGTTCAAATTTTTTTTAATAAATGTAAACAGAATTTATTAAAATACTATAATTTTCATACAGCTATCCTGCTTTATGGTTAATTTGATGCAAAATTTGTATTCAGTTTTCAGCAAATTGAAGGATGTTGTGAATACCTATTTATATGAGACTTTTACTGCTGCTTACGTAAAGGAATGGGGCTGTCTGTGTCACTGTCATACAATTTATATTTATTAAAACACCATCACATGTGTGGGTGATATATTGACAAAGTTATAAAATATTAAGTGATTATTTCCTTCATGTACTGGCCAGGAAACAAAATCCGGTAATGGTGTCAACCAGTTTTGGTTTGATTGTTTTGTTGTTTAGTTTCTTTTAATTGTAATGTAAGCTAATTTCCATTGGTGACATAACTGGCACATTAATTTCTTCTAGATAATGGGATGAATTAACCCTATTTGCTCAGGAGTTTTAAAAAAAAATAGAGATACAATGGTATCAGGTTCTGTCTACAGTGGCCTTCTCTAACTATTTCTGTGGTGTGCAACATGGAAGACACATGTTTTCTACTGATTTTCCTCCCCTTTTCATCCCCTAAAAATTCAAAATAGCATGAAGCCATTGTCCTTTCCAAAGTGCTCTAAGCCCTTCTGCATTAGGGAGGTCCTAATTGCTTCTCAGCAGAAGTATCATCATGGCTCACGGGCTATTTATACTCCAACACTTCTGCCCCTACATTCTACCAATTTTCACCATCACACCAGGTCACAAAAACACACTGAGGTATTTCTCTGGATGTGCAGCAAGGATAGATTCAGCTGGGTGTTACGTGAGCACTGTGTGACAATAATGGCCTTCAGTCATCTCTGAGCCTATTATATGCTGAACTACCTTTGTTAGTGTGCATCCACTCTCACTTATGGGTCATAAAGCTCTGCCCAGCCACCACATTAAACCTGATCTATAACTGTTCCTGATTACCTAGGGTCTTCTGTCTGAAAAAATTTTTAGAAACAGAGTAATGCAGTCATTTTCAAATTGCTCTATGCTGATTTACTTGTTCTTAAAACCTGACATCAAATCACCATTGCTGATAAAAGTGGAGAGGAAGAAAATCTGTGCATAGCAGTTCCAAATGGAAGCACTTCAAGTAAAAAGATATGAATGCTGCTGGGAGCACTTGCAGCAGTGACTGATCTGGCTATAGATTGATCTCTTTTGTTCAAGCCAAGCCTGCTGTCAGCAATAGCTTGTCTGTCTTTCAGCTGATTTTAAAAGCATCACCCAGAAAATTAGCAAGATGAAAAGGGATGCTTCTCCTTTCTGAATCCCACACCATGAATGCTACAGAACTTTGTATGGTCTGGCAAAAGAATGCAAAGCAATGAACTTGCAGGTAAAATTTAAGAACCCACAATGACTTCTAGCTGGGAAGTACTGTTAGAATTTAAAGTGTCTGTGAAGATAAAAGGTGGTTACCTATGGCCCCTGGAAATGGGGGAGGGAGTAGTTCAAGAAGGGCTACAGCTGCTGGTGGTGAAATGAATGATTACCAAGTAAAAGGAAATGCAGGAAAGACAGTCTGATATTCACTTCTGAGGACAGAGTAACAATGACAATGTCCCCATGCATCATTTAGCTCCCAGTCCAAATACTGATGGCAATGGCAGAAAAATTTTATTATCTTGCTTTTTGACACAAAAGCCAAGTTTGATGGAAGACTGTCTAAAAATTATTTATCTTAGCTGTTCCATCAGATTCCTTCATTTTGGTAGAATTGAAATCCTTTGGGAGCAGGCATGAATAACAAGTAAGCAAGGAATTTAGTTGATAATGCTCATTTTCCTTTTTCTCTCTTTGGTAACAAATGGTACAAACAGTAACACCAAGACATATATTGCTGCAGTGTGCTATCAAACTTCATTGTGGATTCAAATGAAAGGGAAAAGAAAATCAGAATATATTCTACTTGTAAACTTTCTGTAAAAAACAGATGAGATGCCATCCTAAGAACTATAATTTCCATGTTCTTTCTTTTCTACAGAGATGGAAAGGGATCATTAGGAATATATATAGCCCAGCAAGCAAGGGACTGTTGGATATCTCTGCAAATAATGCATAATAAATCAGTGAACAAAAGCCATGAAGATTCCACTGTTCAAAATATTGTTTCTAAAGCCATATGACAGATGTATATGAGTGGTCTACCTTTTAAAAAAAAAAAAATCCCTCAAAATAAAAAAGGTTCTTCCCAGCAGCAGAGCCCTCTCATTATTTCAAATCTCAGGTTTAAGGCTTGAAGAAGCAGCAGTAGGGTTATTATCTTCTGTAAGATTCAGTCTCCTGTGACTATTTTTTGACACACTCTAACAGGATAACAAGGCATGGAAGGCTTACACAAGAGGATGATAGTGCACTTGAGATTGCCTTTTGAGTAATTATGTGATCACAATTAAATTAGTTTAGAATGTCTTAAAAGGCAGGTTAAAATTCAGTATTCATTGTCCATCTTTCTCTAAGAGCTGAAGTCCTGCTCAGTACACTGCATAATTGCTGTGAAAGCAATGATTAGAGCCTCATCGCCAGGATTCATTACTGAGCTTCCTTTGCAGCGCTCACAGCTATGGCTGCTCCCCAGTTTTTCCTGCATTTGAATGCATGAGGTTCTGATAATAAATGTCATTTAGGATATATGCAAAGGTACTGTCACCCCAGAGACAACTTCAATCCTAATTAAGCATTTGCAGTGTTTCTAGAAAAGAAAAGGTTACTTATGCTTGTTCTTTTAATGACATATGGATCTGGACTCTCTGCAGTCAAATACACCTTCTGATCATAATCAGAATGTGGGTGTACTTGGGGAAAAGCTATCCTTTGGTTAAAAATGAGCTGCTTTATCAATTTTGTCTCAGAAGAGTTTTTGCACTAGTATTCCAGAAGTACTTTTTCAAAGAAGCATATTTCATTATGCAGGCGTTTTTGATTATTTTTCTGCATGAAGTACATGGATTATTTGTCCTAAAGGATGTCAACTGACAGTAAAGAGACTGTTTCATTCACTTTAAGGAAAAGTAGCTGCTCTCACTTTTTATTGAGACAGAAAATGACTTGTGGTTGAATATATGCATAACTGCAATATAATTATTCTGATCAGTGAAAAATAACTAACTCAGACAGGTTAGCAAGAAATGTAGGCCATAATCGGTCAGTTAATTTGTCTTTGTAATTAATTGTACCCTCCTATGGTTCTTGTATCCACAACCCCCAGAAAAATACCCTTGTAGTTAGCATCAGTTATACAGTTTCTCATTGAAGTAGGAGCAATTGGTCCATCTACCAGGAGCACATTTTCAGCTCAGATATCAGAGGATGAGATGGCACCCAGATATTCAATAGCAGATTAGATGCAACTCCCTCTAGGCATGCAGTGTCAAGGCCCACAGTTATTACTTGACTTAAATTATATCTTTCTGTGGTTTGAAAAAAAAAATCAAAGCTTCATCAGCCTGCCTGTACACATGAGGGTGAGTAATGTTTACCTCTTAGAAAACCCACAAACCATGCCCAAGCTAATGAGACCACTACACTTCATTGGTGTTTCTGCCTAGTTCATCAAACCAAAACCACCACAGAGGGAAATGTGGAAAGATAAGTGGCAAAAAAAAGATATGAGTATTCAGTAAAGTTCGAGTACTTATTTAAATTTGCATTAAATAACAAATTAATGAGATTTGATATTGATTCTTTCTAAAATACAAATTGCTGCAAAATTATTTGGTTGATGAAGGAAGCTACTGATAAACTATATGTTGTGCCTTATGGCCTGAGATGGTCAATGCCTTCTTCTGGAAAAGAGGATGATAATCTCTTATTTGAATAACACAGTAAAACTGATTATTTTTAAAAAAATAAATTCTCATAAGATTGATTTCAGCAGTTTTCTTCATGTGTGTATATATATATATATATATATATATATATATAATCTTACATTACAAGCATGACATGGCAATGTGCAATACTGTTCAAGTAATTGCTATCTACAGTGGTTCACACTTCTTAAAAAGCTTTTATAATCCCAAATATCCCATTAGACCAAACAAAATAATCACAAGAGTGTATGATCAGAAGCTTTTCCGAGTATAAGTATTTGGGCTGCACAAGCAGAAACTTACTCAGACTGACACTCATTGAGGGGAAAGGGCTCCAGAAGCTCAATGACTTGCTTGATAATAATCCTTGATAATGAATTGCATCAAAAGTGTTAAGAGTTGGAAAGTCAACTTTGGTCATCTTGTTTCCGTAAATAATTTTTTAGTTCTATTAAAAAATAAATAAAATCCATCTTTTTAGGAGCACATCCAGTATGTGCAGCTGGAATTTTGTGAAGGAAAGAGCATGTTGTAACATTTGAGTTGATATAAGATTGGCCTTTCCCCAAGAGAAAATTATAGATTTTTCTACCAATCACAAAGTAACACAGAGTTTGCCAGACTTAAAGTGCTTAGCAATATTCTTGGCAAAGGCTGATATATAATCATCTGTCAATTACACTACTGCCGTGTGTTGGAAAAAGAATTAATTTTGACTACATTAAAATTTGATCTCCTTAATCCAGGCCTTGATATCTTTTTTTCTAGAGGAATATATTTTTCTATGTAGCATAAGGTAGAGATTTCAAGCTTTTCAGATTATTCCCACCATGTATTACCTGGAGTAAAAATAAAAGGAGAACATTTTTCAATTCAAGATGAAAAAGGACAACTACTAGAAGCATAATTTGAATTTTCTTTCAACAAAAAAATGCATCAGTTTTAGTCCTAGCCTGGCTCAAAGATAGAAATCCAAGACCATCCAAAGCTTAAGTGAAAAAAGATGTATTACTTCACAGGCAACAGAAGTAATTACAACAATAAAATACATTTGTGATAGAAACAGAGCTTAGGTCCTTCTAGAATTTACAAATGTTTCCATAATACCATTTATGTCTCTTGGTAGCTGTGGAAAGCTTTGTGTTTTTCTGATTTTCTCTCCACATATGTGAGCATCCTGCTGTACTCATCTCTAATAAACTAAACTTGTTCCTACTTAAACTTAAGCTCTGTGTAGTTGAACAGTTTGTGATTCAGGCATGATGGGTCCTTTTTAAAATTCTGATCCAACATTCTGCATTGAAAAATATTAATGTGTCCTCAATACAGTGTCATTAAGGAATTCAGAACTCTCCCGAGCCTCCCTTTTTTCAAAATTTAGTATTTCCTCTTGTAGTCTAACATACCAATCCTTGGAGTTTTAAATTTTCTTTCTTTAGGCTTTTCATCTCTGTTGTGATGTTCTTTCTCCTTTTTTCCTTGAGAATCATGGGGCCTCATGAGTCAGAATCAACGAATTCATTTCAGTGATCAGAGTCAAACTGAAAAGGTCTTTTTGTCCCTCCCTTTTGCAAGGAAAAAAACAACTTCAAGCAGTGTCAGACACTTCGTGCTTTGCTGCATTCTTCATCTGGTGGATGCCTGAGTACATCAAGTTCCCTCTTACTACAAATCATGTATTTCTTTAATCACTAGGAAATCTCATCTTTATCTGTGAGATTCCTCCCTTTATGTGATTCTCCATTTTACCAAAAACACACATCTTTCTTCTATTGTTCTAAGAAAATGAGAAGCCAGTGTTACTTCTGGTGTTTTTTGTTTGTTTTTTTTTTTGACACAGGCAGACACAAAAAAACCCAGTAGCTAACTAGAATATAAAAAAGACTTTATAATCTGGAATCTTTGTTTTAGAAATGGAAAGAGAAAAAATTTGGGGAGAAATTTTTTTTGCTCTCTCAGTACATTGAAATTTTTTGTTTAATAGTCTAATTTTAATCTCACGGATTATTAGTAGTTTTACATAAATACAACTTTAAATCCTAGAATTTTATTTGCTTGAGCACTGTTTCATAGAGTTCCACAGACTATTTACATGTTATATAAAGTAGGACCTCTTGTTTTGAATCTGTTGCATTTTCAATGCATATCCTGTATAGAACACGTAGGTGCTGTTTCCAGGGTGTAGCAGAGTGTTTATGGTTGTACTTGGAAAAGACAGATTGTCTTTTCCAACCTAAAGGATTCTATCTCTGCACAAAGGATGCAACACTGAGGCTGGTGCCAGTTAAGGAGGAGACTGAGGGAGCTGGGGGTGTTTAGCCTGGGGCAAATGAAAGGAATTGTACACAGCTGGGGCATTGGTCTCTACACCAAGGGCCAACTGATAGGATGACGAGAAATGGCCTCAAGTTGCACTGGGGGATGTTTAGGCTGGATACTGGGAAAAATTTCTTCACTGAAGTGGTAGTCAGGCATCACAAAAGGCTGCCCAGGGAGGTGGTGGAGTCAGCATCCCAGGAAGTGCTCAACAAAGCATGTAGATGTGGCACCTGGGAACGGGGCTTAGTGGTGAACGTGGCAATGATGGGTTTATGGTTGGACATGATGATCTTAGATGATGATGACATGATGATCTTTCCCAACCTAAGTGATTCTTTGACTCAATGCATTTTTTTTATTCTTCTAGTTGTATCATTAAGCTTTTAATGAACCTTGCCTAATTTCAGGAAGTTATCTGATTCTTACTCTTTACAATTTACTGTAATTTATACTATTTGTGTGTAGCTGCATTAGTCTCTTTTTGTTCCCTGAAAAAGTTAAACTTGAGTTAAACTTCAAGTCCCTGATGTGCAAGTTAATGAAGTTTAGAATATACTGGGGAACAAATATCTATTTGTGGTCCTCTAGGCTTTTGTTACAGTCTGTCTTTAAATGAGAGCAAAGAACTAAATATCTTTTTTTTGGTGCGGTTCACTGCTGGCATCCTTTTGTCTACTTCTTGAAACTTTCTTCAAATGTGTTATCTACATCCAAGAAAAAGTTAACTGTGTAATAAAGGACGAGAACATTTGTTTACAACAAAAGGAAAAGAAACAACAGATTGAGAAATCCACCCCTTCACACACCTGAGCATAAACATACACAAAGTGCAGGGAAAATCTTGGTTTCCCCTTGCAAGTGAGCTCCCCATTAACTCGGCAGGATGGCTTCCTGGATGAATGTCTGCATGTATTTTCCCTATGCACTTTGTTGGTATATAATTAAAAAAAAACAACCCATTATGTGAATTTAAGTAATTCACAAAATCTGTTTATTGTTTAATATTCTGTCATCACTAATTTTATGTTTCAATTAATTTTCTTCTATATTTTCTCATGTTATATGAGAAAGCTATTTGTACAAAGTCATCTATTTGAAATTAATTTCATTTTCCTTTCTGAAAAAGGCCATCTGCATGAACACACTGAGAAAATGAAAGGAAGATTTCACGTCTTTAATTTTATAAATCAAAATTATTCATAGGATTAAGATTTGTAGAATTTAAATAACAAAGTGACTTGACATGCCCCTAACTTGCATAACCATTGTCTTAGGAAAATAACTTAGATACAGACTCTGTGACTGCGTGTGGAATTAAGCATAGAAAGCCTTGCCAGAGGTGGGTAGAGGGGGTAGGAGATGGCATTCCATTCTTTCTCATTGCACAAGGTTTTATTTTTCCATGGTGGGTGGTTGCCAGGAAACAGTAAATACAACTGAAGAATGGATTTATTTGACGTGAATCCCTTAAGCAAGGCGAGGGAACAGAACACCATGCAATGACTGAGCTGAGGATCAGTTTGAGCAATCTACATTTGTTCAGGTGATTGCTGAGAAAGCTACACACAATATTTTATTCTTGCATCCTTTCCTTCCCTTTTTCCGTCTCCTGCAAGAAAGGAAGATGAGTAAAATGCTGGCAGCACCATGATCCTTGAGGGCAGCTTTCCAGGGTGGTTCTTGCCATCCAAGAAACCCTTTTTTTAGTTCTCACATGCTGGCAGGGAGCCTGGGGGAGAGAACCCACTTGACTGTGCCAGTCAGGTACCAGGGTGCTCCCCACAGCCCCAGCCCCACTCCCACCTCTCTGACTCCTTTCCTTCCCATCTTACCTTCTCCCTTTCCCTCCTTCCCCTGCTCACAGCCACAGAATTAATGCCAATTTTCTTCTAGCTCTGCTTACACAACATTCTGTGAAATATTCATTTCCCATGCATGTATTTCATCCAGACTGAAATTTGCTGGATGCGAAGCACATATCCTTCTTGGTATTTGCTTTTTGTTTTATTTTTTTTCTTTTTGCTTTGTTTCTGTCTGGTACAATCAGGCGCTATTCTTGTTTGTTTCCATGCATCATCACAGCAATAAATATAAATAATAACAGTATGTGCAAATTATCCATGATTAACTGTTTCTGGGGTAAGATTATCAGTTCTCTAGGATACACCCCTCCCATAAGAAGTCTGTAATCTCATAGACATATTAAATCATTTAAATTATTCAGAAATGTTAATGCAGGAAGATTTCAACAAGGGAAGCTGAAATCTGCAGCTCCCTAATAACTTCTCTGACATTTTTATGCAAAGATATTTTTCAAAATACATTTTAATTGATAATTTTGGTTATAAAATTTGAGGCTATCCTACCCCAGTAATTATATGTACTATTAATTTGGAAGTGTGCTGGAGAAAAGAATTAGTGCAATTACCTTCACTGTAAAAATGGGTATCTGTGGACATTTAATTTAAGATTCTATTCAAAAGTATTGTACTTTCTTATCTATTTGTTTTTGAAGATGGTAATTGGTGAGAAATTCTTGTGTCATGGCTCATATTTCTGATTTATTTTTAAAGTTACAGACACATAATATTAAAGGAAAGATGTTCTGAGCTGGGTAAAAGACACGTCTACCTAAGCAGCTAAAGTTATTAAAACTATGTTGTTCACATAGTTATCATATTTTACTCAAAGATTCTCAAAAGTAAAGACAGAAACTTTGATCTAAGTAGGGGTAATATAATTTATCTAAGAAAAAAATCCTGTCATTTATACAGATTTTAGGAGAGTAGGGTATTCTTGACCGTGAATTATTTAAATTCAGAAATATCAGGTTTAAGGATGAGCAAAAGATAAAATTCTTCTCCAGTTAAAAAGAAAATTCATATTAAGCCTATAAGAAATCAAGTCTTTCACAGAAGTTGGGAATTCAAAAGTGTAAATTTATGTTGTGGTGTGTAAATATCTACAGCAGTTCTGACATTAAAACGTGCCCTGTTTTACTGCACAAATTTTTCAGAGTAAGAAAGATGAAAGCATAAAATTCAGCCCGGGCTCCTGAGAAAAGCGGGTGAAAATCCTAACTTCTCATGGAGTCTGGCTAACAACTGGAGCTGAAAAAGACACAATTTCCTGGAAGTGGTACCTGCCCTGCTGCCACAGGAGCTCATGCCATGGAAATCTGGCAGATGCTTACCCTGAGTGGATGTCCACCAAAATAAAGAGATGTAGAGGTACAGCTTACCCCAAGTGACTTTCCCTGTGTCAGGGCACATACTGTCAGGAGCAGAGTGACCAGAAATCAAAATTTCCTGAATTGCAACCGTGTATTACTTCTCTCAAATCCCATTGCCTTAAATGTTTGCAATCTTTACAGTAAGATTTGCCATTGGGAAATACTATCAAGGTAGGTCACACTTCAAGCCTACCAATTCTGACAGTATCCTTCCAGTGCATTTCTTTTTCAAAGGATCAGTGTGAGCAACTGCCACTTCTTATCGTGTAAGAACACTTGCTGATCTTACTACTGCCAACTTCTTCAGTGCATTGCTTACTGAAAATGTGGTGACAAGCTGGAGCTGTCAGGAAATCATGACCTCTACAAATACCTGACTTTGGTAAGCTACTAGCTCATGCCAAATCCATACTATATGTGCATAATATAAATATATAAGTTCCAATACATACTTAATAAACTATTATCTATACAATACAAGCAGCCGTGGAAAATTTGCTGTTTTCGTGATGTATATGCACAGTTGAAGAAAATAAACCTTTATAGCATTTTGCTATTATTTTTGTTGAGTTTCCTGCTTTTGTTTTCTTGTTTTTATAAAATATAACTTTGAATTAAAATCGCAGAGCAAATTGCCTATTTTATGTGTGCACATGTGTGCATAGACACATATCTCTGAAATTACAAAGACTAGAACCTAAAAATAATGCTTGAGCTGTTTCAGTTCCTTTGATGTTCTCAGTTTATCATTGTGCTCATCATGCTTTTCAGAATATCATTCATAGCTTGTTTCTGTTTTTATTGTATTTTTAAACATTAAAAGCCAGGTCAGTTATTATTGCTGTTTTCTTAATAGGAAAAATGAGGCAAAGGAGGATGAACTAACCTACATACAACATCAGTCATGGTATTTGCCATGACAGACGTTCACTTTCAGTTTCCTACACATGGCAAAGTGTTGCTCTTCTCTCTAGCTCTGTCTTCAAGGAGATCAGCATTTTTCTGGATTGTCCAGTGGAATAATTTCTTAAAAAAATATTTAGCACAAGAATCACACAGAAAATTGTGGTCTAAGCAAATTCCATTTTACTGATGACTCTGATGTATTGGTGGATTACATTTTTTACCTGATTATAATGTCCTAATTACTTCTAAAATGTTATTTAATATCTATTTAAAACAGAAAAGGTGTTTATTTCCAGGGAAGATAATTAATCCATATGTGTGTCCTTGCTTAGACAGGAGGTTCTATGAAGGCTGCAGGCATCAGGCCTCTAGAACAGCATTCATTCCCTGCTTCCTGATATTGGTTTTTTTCTTAGTATTATGAGAACAAGGCTGTGCATTATTTCACTCATTTTCCTATCTCTGAATTATGGGAAACACATTGTAAATACAAAATAATTCATCAGTCTGCCTGTGATGGAAAAGCCTTTATAAGTTTGACTTCAGTAGTCTGGAAATGTGGGTGTGCAGAAATGAAGCAGATGTGGGGTGCTGGAAATGCATTGGAGGGAATATGACAGGAGAGAAGCAGAAGGAACAGGGATTCCTGTTTAGTCTGGCACTTTATTCTACTGGTTAATCCCAAACCTACAGATACCAACAGCATTCTTGGTCTGTCCATAACCAAGAGATTTATTATTTGCTGCCCTGCCAGATCTATTTATATCCCAGAAAATCTGTTCCTGTAGTTATTCCCATTTGTAGTTAAAATCACAGCTATATCTATATTAGTAGCCACATGCCATAGAATACATGATGATGATAGCTTTATTCCCTAGTGGAATTTTCTAAAGCCTAATTTATAAAATAAAAATAGTATTTGCAATTGTATACCAAAAAAAAGTGATTTCAAAATACACTTTGAGAAAAAGATAATTCTATTTGAGAAGAAACTGAACAGAATCACATAACTTAATAAAGGATTTTTGTTCCCTCCAACCTTCTTTTACAAATTTCTGAATATCTTTGTAATCTGGAAAATGTATGTCAAATCAGGAGTCTCTCCAAGTCAGGACTGACAAGAGTGTTGCAGTTCAGTATTCTTAATTATCTAACATGAAGAAGAAAAGAAAGCTCAGTCTCTGTACATTTCATGTTCATGCACCTTTTCTATGGTTAAACTATGACACTTGCTTTTACTTCAAACATTTTTTTAATAGAAAAGCCAGTTAGTGTCATCCTCCACTGAATTTTGGCACAAACATCAAATGTTTCTGACAACACATGCTGACCTTGCATGACACTTTTACTTTTTCTAATATAGTACAGAGCAAATGGCTTTAGCACGGTTCTGAAGCAATTTAAACTGCAGTCTAATTCTAGTTCTAAGACCCCTACTAAAATAACAACCAAATAAAATCCACTCTTAGCAATTTTTTTCAAAAAAATCATCAATTTCCATCTCAGTTATTTGGAACAGGAACTTAAGATAATTCAATTATTTCAAATACTTAGGGAAAACTAAGATATTTTTTTTTCAGAAAATTGAGGAGTAGATAAAAACATCTCTAGACTGAATAGAAATACACAGGTAAATATATTTGCTTGTATTTGAACACATCTGAAAAAGCAGCAGTAAATGTATATTTTTGGGTTTCCAGGAACAAATGTAGTAAAGAAAATGGAGTCCATTTACAACCAGCTTTCCTCTTTATTGTAGGCTTAAACTGCTTATGATGCTGTAGTATAGGGTGCAGTGAAAGCAGAGAAAGTATAAACCAGAAATAATAGTAGAAAGTATATATTTCTCTTCTGAGCTCTGCTGAGAGTTGATTCTGGGCATTGCAGGCTGCCCTTATGCAGTGCCACACTACCAGGTCCAGCTCATGGTCTCACTGCCACAAATGTGTCTTGCTCATTGGTACAGGTATTGGACAAACTCAGAAAACATTCTGGCATAAAACTGTGAAGTCCTACTTGATTCATTGATATCAATATGGTATAAAAGAAGAAATACAATGCAAATTTGTAATTCTATATGTTTGATAACTGTTGTATTTAAAGGATTGACTTGCACAGTGGGTTGGTGCCAGCCATCATTTAATCATCACTTGTGTGATGCTCAATCGCTCCTTCCCTATGGTGGGATAAGGGAGACAATGAGAAGGCAAAAAGAAAAAAAAAAAAGTTGTGGGTTGAGAAAGTTTTGCAAGTGAAAAGAAAAACCTAAAAGCAGTGAAAACTGCAAAAGCAGAAAGCAGTCACAAACAATCCCTGGAATTGACTCTACAGTAGGAAAGGGAGTGAGCAACTGCAAGACTTAAAGATCACAACTGCATTAAACACTGTCAAGGCCACAGAAGGATCTTGCCGTAAACTACCACAGCAGCAACTTGAGATATGCAGAGAGAGGAACTTAGAACAGGAAGGCCCTAATTCCAGGCTTAGCAGAGGTGAGCACATCCTAGTTAATGCATCCGGACAAAAATTCCCACCATGGCAGATTGTGGGAAAGGAAGCAATGCTCCAGGATCCACGAGGTGGTGATTATCTTCTGCTCGATCCCTGTTGCTGTCTCCCTCTCTCTATCCCCTTCTGCCCTCACCCTCCCCCTTTCCCATTTCTTTCTATCTGTCTACCTCATATTTACTGTTAAAAAACCCTGTACTTTGACATATGATCTCATTTGCACCTTTATTCCGGCAGAGGCATCTTTCAATAAATTGGGTCATAACAGCAACAGGTCAGGTGAAGGACTAAGTCAACACTGTGACCAGCAACAGAAATTAACAGGCTTCCAAGCCAGAGCAAAACTCATATAACAGCTTTAAATTCAGTCTAGCGCTCTTTGGTCAGATCTGTCATTATTTTGAATCCCTAGAGCCAGATAGATCTGTGTTGGGTTGACACTACCAGCAGCCAAGCATATACACCAGTGCTCACACAGTCCCTGCTCCAGAGGGACAGGGGCGAGAATAGGAAGAAAAAACACTAAGAAAAGTTGTGGGCCAAGTAAAGGCAATTTTTCAAATGAAAGAGAAAAAAAAAATAATGCTAAGATCCTTTATCACCTCCTATTAAGAAAACTGATGCCCAACCAGTTCTGAGCAAAGGCCACCTTGGAAACCAAAATGAAAATCCCTTTCTTTACTTCAGTTTTTGTTGCTGAGCATGATATTAATACAGCATTGAATATCCCTGAATATCCAATAGCCTTTAGAAGCTGTTCAGGCTGTGTCCCTTCCCACCTTCTTACTCACTCCCAGCCTGCCTACTTGCTTGTGGGGAAGGAGACAGAGTGGGAAAAAGAGAAAGCCTCAGTGCTGTGCAAGCACAGTTCAGTGAAAGCCAAAACATTACCAACCAACACTGGGTTAGACACAAATCCAAAACATAACAACATATGAATTGCTATGAGGAAAGTTAACTCCATCCTACCCAGAACAAGTACAACTTGCTACAGAAGATACTCAGCCACTTATTCTGCAAAATTAGCAACAAAATTGGCTATTAGGCAAAGCAATTTATGTCTTTATTTATATTAATTATGTCCTTTAATGCAATAGGATTTGTAAGAGGGCCGAACCAAGTCCTGCCTAGTCCCTGGGCAGGTCCCAGAAGTTTCTTGGACAAACCCTGAAGGTCCTGCTGCTCCCAAAGGAGGAGGTCATTTGAAGGAAATTCTTATCCACATGGGAGGTGTTTGGATGACCACAGCACTGGTTGAATAGATCTCGCTTACATCCTGTTATATAAATGCCTGCCTTGATACAGGAGCTGTGTTCTGGGTTTCCTGTAATTTGCTGGAATTACACTAGTCTGCTTAGATGGGAAATGCAGTGCTAACAGCACCTGACTTTTAAGTGCCAAAGCTGACCAATCAAGGATGCCTCAGTAGTCACTGAAGGGTATAATATATTTCCATAAGGAATTCAGCCAATTACTTTACAGTGGTGTCAGGAAGGGATAAATCATCCACTTTAGGTACTTACTGCTCTTCAGGTATTGATGTACTTGTCTAAGTGCCAAAATTCAGTATCAGAAAGGAAACCTGAATATCACTAATTGAAGAACTACTTTGAAACAAAGCTCAAAAATCTTACATTTAGCAAATCTGACCAACGTAGTCACAGTTCATAGAATCATAGAACAATAGAATCATCCAGGGTAAAAGGGACCTTTAAGAACATCTAGTCCCACCATCAACCCAACACTATCTACTGTGCCCTCAAACCACATCACCTAGCACCAGATCCAGACACCTCTTGAACACCTCCAGGGATGGTGACTCCACGCTTCCCTAGGCAGCTCATTCCAGTGCCTGATCACCCTAAATGGGAAGATTTTTTTCTAATAATCTAATCTGAATCTCCCCTGTCTCAGTTTAAGGCCATTTCCTCTGGTCCCCTCCCTGCAGGCATGGTACAAGAGATCTGCCCCCACCTCAATAAGACCTCCTTTCAGGAGAAAGTGAGGCCCATGACTAATTATGGGTTCATCATTGATTAGGGTTTATTTGGTGTTACTGACTCAAATGTTTCATCTCCAAAGAGGAAATAAAACCAAAACATCACCAATAAAATGGAACTAAACCCATGATCAACAATGACATGTACAAAACCAGATGACTGTTGGACATTTTCCACTGTAAAGTAGATTATGTGAACAATTTTCTGTCACTTGAAAGTGGTTCTCCAGTACTGGGAAAATGGAGACCAGACGTTGATATAAAGTGAATTTACTTCAAACAAGCTGAATTGAGAAACTGCACAAAACGAATTGTTATAAAAAACAGGGGGAGAAGTAGGGGGAGGAAATTATTTTAGGTTTATTACACAAGACATAATATTTCTAAATATTCAGTCAGTATTTCTAAAAAAGTAATTAACTAATTTTACTTAGGTTGAATAAACAAATAGATGACAAATAAGCACTTTGATAGCTCTTATTAGATACCTTTACTCCAAACTCTCCAGTGCATTTATTGCCTGTAATCAGTATGCTGCAGTATTGTCAGAATAATAATTAACTTACACAGGATACAAGCAAGTCTGGTAAATAAACTCACCCACTATGACAGTCATTTATGCTATAGTCATTAGTAATTAAAGACAAGAAGGCAGACAAAATTACAAAATTTTCATCCATGTAAGTATTTCACCCATGCCTGGTGAAGAGTGCTGTTCAAGAAAATACTAGGAAACACTCTTCTTTCCTAAGGCTTAGGAGATATTTCATTTTCACTACATTCAACCCTTGTTCTGTTTGAAACCATATTCAAGATCATAAAAGTATCAGCTGGTTGTAAAACTAATTTAAATTATTCTAGAGGATCTAGCACGAGGTGGCATTGAAAGACAGTAAGGAGTAACAATCAAAAGTTTATAAATAGTTGGGATAGTATGGAAATGCTCACAGGAATAAACACTGAGAGGATTTTGGCCCTGACAGCAAAGCCTTCAGCTTTTACCACCCTCATCAGAGGAGAGCACCTGAGAGCTGTGGGGCAGGAGCCCTTTCTGGCTGCCCTGCTCTAACATTAAATCTCTGTCTTGCTAAGCTGAACTGGGTGTGCCAATAGGAAACACAGGTATGGGAGACATTTCTTCTGGTTTTTTATTACAACAATATTAAAATATTCCTTGATAGTTAACCTCGATTGCTTTTCTGGTAATATTTTGGTGTTGAAGAAAATGAATAATTCATTTCTGCAATTATAGCTAATAAAACGGCATTAAAAAGGAGATAACAACATTTTTTACAAATTAGATCTGAATTTTTTCCTAGATGATAGTGACACCACAGAGATGCTTTACTGCTTGCACAACATAAAAATACATCATATCATAGAACTAAGAGGTTTTTTTCTTAAGTGAGACATAATTCATATTATTATGCTTTTAATTACAGCTTCAACACTTCTATTTTAATTTTCTGCTCCTGTTTTGGGGGAGGAGAAGGGATATTCAGTAAAAGACACATGGAAAAAATTAAAAAAATATGGTTTCATTTATATGTGCTGTTGTCAGTACCAGCTCTGGAAAATAGCCTGCAGTCTCTAATGCAAGATGCAATGGCAAAAGTAGAAAAAAATACAATCTTTACTGTTTTTGTAATATTTTACACACTTGTTCCAGAAGTGTTACACAGTCTGTGAGAGCCTGCAAAAGTTACAGACAAAATATAAATGGCCTAGTAAATCACAAATCTTTTATTTCCCAGACTATCAATTCTCAAATGCCCAGCCTGAAATATAAGCTATACAAGGCAAGAATTCCATTGCAGAGGGTTTTTTGGTGTGTTTGGTTTTGTGTGCCTTTGTTTTTTTTTTTAAAGGTGGAATTTTACCTATCTCATTTATTTTTCTTTTTTGCTTTGGATAACTTGTGTAAAATCTCAATGCCTTTTCCATGATTCAGCCCCTTTCCAATTCTCCATAAAATGGTTAGTATTATATCTAAAATTAACATTCGTCCTCTATGCAAATACACAAATGATATTTTTATAATGAGTGTGAAATATAACAAAACACTTAAAAATTATGTGTGTGAGAAAATACTCAAGGCTCTTCAGACTCCCAGAGCAGCTGTTCAGAAACCATTATAATATGAATCAGTCCTGATCCTGAAATTTATGGCCCACTGCTTCTGCTGTCTTTGAAGATAGCATCCTCAAGGGTCAACACATTCCCAATGTCAGCTCTTGTCTGAGAACCAGCTATAGTGCTGATATAGTGCAATTCCTAACAGGCTCATCTATCCCATGTGAGGTCCAATCTTATGCTCTTTGCTTTTCACTACCTGGAAAACCTGAATAAAGTTTAGGATTTTAATGGTTGTCAAATTATATTTGACAAAATAGATAGGCTTTGCCAATCAACTCTATTTTCAGTTGTGGACTTCTGAAGAATATTACAGAGGTTCTTCATTTTCATTCAGTTTGTAGGCAAAAAAAATATTTCCAAATGAAGACCATCTTTAAATTGTTGGGCTCACTGTTTAACTCCTGAGATTTAATGGGCAAGATTGCATCTAATCCCCTAAAAAAGAACAGCAATTAGTATTTCAGTGACTATTATTTCTCTTCTGATGAAAGATGCAGCTCAACCAGAGTCTATGTGAAAAATTAAGTGGATGACACATGAACAAATACTTTTATTCCAAGTTAGTCAGGATGCAACCAGGAAGATTCCAAATTAACAAACCGCTACCAATTCACCTAAGAATAGTGTCATCTGCATGAAATGTCTGAAAACTTCAGCATTTCTCATTATTATTTATATGCTTGTATATATTTTTCTTTTAATTTTTCCTTAGATATTTATTTTCATATGAATTTATAAAATGGGGTTTATGCCATGATTTTCTCTATTGCATGTATGTCTCAGTGGTTATTCCCTCTTTTATCAAATACACTAATTGATATAAAATCTCAGCATTCACCAGCAATTAAGGACATTCACACAGTTTGTGATAAAACAATATTATCCCCATCTCTGGGATTGTTGAAGGTCTTTCAGCAACACTACCTGGTGTACTTCAAGATGTCCCTGCCCACTGCAGGAAAGTTGGACCTAGATGATTGTTAGGGTCTCTTCCAATCCAAACCATTCTGTGATTCTATGATTCTACATCTTTGACATGTCAAGCAAGTGGTCATAGATTAGTATATAAAAGTGTATTAAAACAACTTAGACACATAGAAATTTGGAGTGTTTCAATTAGTTGAGGAACTTCAACTTGGGAAAGATCAATTTAGTTATTAAAAATGAGACTCCACTTAAGAAGTTCATCAGAAGGATGTCTTCTGATATTTTCTCTGCAAATTGCCTACTTTTGGAATATGTATAGTAACCCTTTTTTTAATTCATGGGAGTCTCAGAAGCCTTCAGTGCTGAGAAAACATTGAGTTTCTTGGGTAAGTAGTAGGACAGCTGTGTAAAACAATTTTCCTAACCAGGCCAATGTGACAAATGAGCTACTCTTTAGAGTATTTTAACAGCTTTGGTGAACTGCAACAGGAGGTGAGAAGACAACCCATTGTCCAACCTGTATATCTCAGGGATAGGCATCAGCATGATTTATTACAAGAGCTTGAACCCAGCCTGCAGCAAAAGAGAAGCAGTTTCAGATCACCAGGGAGGGCTGGGCTGGGCTAACTACTTCACTGGAGTCAATCACTCTTACACAAAGCATCTGCCAGAACTCTGCTATGAGACATTTACAAATCAGGGATCATGACAAGTACAGAATGTTCTGTTCTGCTTCTTCTGTTTTTTTCCTTGTTGAAGTTAGCAGTAAGATGATTTGTATTCAGTGCTCTTGTTTTTCACCATGTTACAGCCTATTTTGCTTTAAGTGCAGTTCAAAATTTCTCACCATAGCATGGCCAAATTAACTCAAGTTTTTCACTGATTTTGCTTCTGTAAAGGTGCTCTATGAGAGATCACTGGGAACAGGCAGGCTGTGCTTGGTTAACAGTGCACAAACAAAAAGTGCCCTTTAAAATGATTTCAGCATATGTCCTGAAGCCAAGCTCTGCCACAGAGCTCACTTCCTAGGTTATGGTTAGAGGAAAACCATAATATATGGAAGCCAGTTACTTGGCTTCACACTAAATTAATATCACCATTTTTGCAACCACATTTACCAAACCCTCTGTGTTCCTCTGCCCTTTTTACACAGTATTTATTTTTTTTTATGTCAGCAACTTATGAATGTGATAAAATATAATTATCCATAATGGGATGCAAAGTTTAGCGCTATTACTTTACAACGATTGTCAAAGTTGCATTTAGAAAAGCATATGGGCTGCATCTGTGAATGCACTTCCACTGCTGCCCCAGTGAATTTGGCAATAAATTTTTCTAGTTGTGTTTCAACAGAAAATCAGGAAATTAGGTATCAGAATATAAGAAATTGTAGAACCCCCAAGTGGTTTTGAATGAAAGATGGTGAACATATTCGACATTTTCATGCCTAAAAGTTTTTGTATCATTCATGTATTTTATTGAAGTATTTTATATCATTGATGGATTCCTAAATAGGTGTAAAAAAGTAAACAAGTCTGAGCCTGGCTGAATTACAGAATGGAGAGCACAGTTCCTTCAGTGTGTATGATGGCAGCTTTACTGGTTCTGACTTTGTAAAGGATGGGAAAAGGCGACAATTGTCAGTACTTATGCAACACTTTGTCGAACATGAAATGTGCTCCCTGCCAGGAAGTGTCTTTTCAGTTTAACCTCAAAATGTCAAAATATCTCTGTTTCCTAAGTTTCCTGATCAGCTCTTTTCCCACTGAAGCCTGAAAAGAAGAGTTTTATTTTGCTGCAGAATGTGTCTAAGAATAAATTATTCTAACACTGATTTTAAAAGCTTAGTTATTGGCTGCTTTGCACAGATTTTCTGGTACCATGTTATGTTCAGCAGTGATCTTTGGGCCACTAAGTATAAAAACTTCTAAACTTAATATATATATAGTTGCCAAAAAGTAAGCTTATGCTTGGAATGCACTATATATCTTGCCCAAGAGCTGACAAAGAAGAGCTGAAGGATTTGATGGCTTTTTGTTCTAAATGGCAAAAACACAAAGTGTGCACTCCAATTTCAGGAACTGCATCCTGATTTCAGCTAAGACATCGTGATATTTCAAGACAATTACCTAATCAGCCTTCTTCCACTGAAGCCAACAGTTGGGGTATTCATCCTAAACTTAGAGAAAAACAAGACTGATAGCCAATAATGCTGTTTAAGGGGTTTCCTAATGTATGTTTTTGTCTTGTAATGAGAGTAGCTTTCCTTCTCTTCAATCTTTAGTACACAAGTTACATTGCAGTTAATCCTCTCTGCTGATAGATTCTGAGAGTAAGAACTACAAGAAATATCTTCCCAGTGTGATCCCAGAAGTCGTTCTACATAACATTTTATTTAGAAATAAATAAAAATTATGGACGCTTCAACAGCTGAAACAACTTTTCTGAGTAGTTTTGCTTTATCTACATTAAACAAAGACACAGTATATTATTCCTTGTGAAAAAGGAACAAACTGACAGAATTTGCTTCTATTAATCTCTCATATATAAGCTTTGGATTGAACATAGCAGAAAGAGATATAACTTTAGAGAGGAGATTTGGATTTTTCTGTTGGAAACCTAATGCCAGTAGGGACACGGTAAAATCTAACTAGGCTATCAATAATCAGTTTTTTACACTGGAGCCAAGAAATTTGGCTCCCCACTAGAAACCAGGCTGCAGACAAAGTAAACTGAAGTCCCTGTGGTGCACAGATTTATACTGGATAGGAATTTCTACCAGCATTTTTAGGCTGGCAATGTTTGAGTTTTCAGTATGTCACTTTTAGGCTTGGATATAGGCCATAAAATAATTTCCTTAATCTTCTTCTAAACTGATTTTTTTTTTTTTTAATATGGCACTTTTTAAAGATTTTTGAATGGGTGAAACATTATGTGAATTTTCCCAATAGAATATTCATTTTTATATTTATGTTTAGTAATGTATACAGTATATAACATTTGTAGTAGTAGTAGTAGTAGTAGTAGTAGTAGCAGTAGGATTATTATTATTATTATTATTATTATTATTATTATTACTACTATTATTACTATTATTACTGATTTGTACCACCATTAATGCATATTTTTAAATATTTGTATCTTTATATATACACAGCTGTATATATACAACTATTTATAAGTAAACAGGTATATGTATATACATGTATGTAAACATATGTATGTATGAATGTTTTTCTATAAAGTGTATATATTATTTATATTTATATCTCTATATATATTTGTTTATGTTTATGTTTATGTTTATGTTTATGTTTATGTTTATGTTTATGTTTATGTTTATGTTTATGTTTATGTTTATCTATATTTATATTTATATTTATATAATTATATCTCTGTGAAAACAACTATAATATAACCCTGTATATATAGACGGATATTTAGGCTCTCAAAGTGTTTAATCTCAGAAAGCATGTAAAAGCAGAGGTGTAATCCCTGTGGCAGCCGAAATTATACCCAGTGCATGATGAAAGAGTTGATATTACATGCATCTGTGATGTGACAAATCACAAATTTCTGGGACTCTCAAAAGAAAATACCATCTTTTTTATTTTGTGTGTTCATGGAATGTAAGTGTAAGTATATGGAATTTCTGAAAAAAGTGTTAACACTGGAAGATTAAGGAACCTGCTGACTTTTACAGAAGAAAATTATTTGTAACAATAAGATGCTTCATTTTCTTCCATTTTCATTTCTAAATGACTAATACCATAAAATAGTAGTAAATTTCAAAATAATAATAAAACTAACATGCAATGTAAACCCTGTTGGAAAGAATACATATTATAGATAAAATCTGCCATCACAGAGATTCTCAATTTGATATAAGTGAGAAATTTTACATTGTAGTTTAATTTGATTTATGAAAACATTTTTTATAGAAATAAAAAGATGTTATTAATGGAAAATGAACGTATGATAATAAACACTGGTTTGAGTAAATGTTCTGCCTCTATCATTTTCACATATGTGTTTATCTGACAATTCAATCTAAAAAATATTTTCTAACTACTAATTGAGATATTGCTGAACCAGATAATAAAGAACATAGTAAAAACATCTGAATGAAAATATTACATAAATCCTTATTTAAAATGTTCCTTGAACAATAAGAATATATTAGATTCTACATACTTTTTCCTCATAAATTGACTTTCATGTCCAAGAAGATAGAAACTATCTATAGCTTTTATCTACCTATTCATCACAGTGAAAAAAAATAAAAAATAAAAAGAGAAAGGGATACATCTGCAAGCATAATTTCCTTACATTCAATTCCAAAAGAGATCTCTTTTTCTACCACTTCATGAACCCCGTTAAGAGCAGAGAACTGCCATGTAAGGAGGTTAATCAGTCTCATGAACTGTTCATGGTGTGACAGGACTTGTTTGGCTCAAAGCAGACAATAAATGACAGCAGCTCTGTTTCCATAGATGACAAAGGGCACATCCTTAACAGAATAAAGAAAAACCTCTGATCTTTGGGGACACAAGGAAAGCTTGGTTGCTACTCCAGTTATTCCACATGTTGTTACACAATTTAATTTAAATTAAATTTAATATCTGTTCTGAGGCTTCCTCAGTTTTCCAGTGGTTTCATTTCCTCCTAACCAGCCAGATTTCCTTGGTGGGAAACTGCTGCTAAAGGAGTTCCACTTGATGTCTTGAAGAACAGGACACCTGAGTAAAGAGCTAATCCTGGACTCCATCCCGTCTCTGGGGGACTGAGGACCAGTTCTACCTTTCAGTAGTGAGCGAGGTGGAAAATATGTTATCAGTGTCTGATAGCAGTCTTATGCTGTGCAGAAGATGCTTGATGTTACTATCAGAACACTCTGCTACACACCGTGGGGCTGCAGTCTGCAACATCACCTCAGGGATTGCATGACAAAGGGGAAATGGAAAGAGGAGCATCAGCACTGCAAAGAAAGTTACCAGAGAGGTGCTTTTGGCTTGGGAAAATCTCTTAGTCTTGCATAATTGATAAGCTATTTTCTTCCAGTCTGACAAACACCAAGTAATGGCTTTTAGTTTTAAAGGCGTATTTTTGTTCTCTGAAGAAGTACAGAGTTTATAAATTGAGGGACAAAGTGTTGTAACATGTAGTTCTCTATTTCTGTTCAGGGTTAGTTATCTTCATTTGAGAAGAGTACTGGACAGAAGTCAATAAATAAAATTTTCCCTCACATACAATAATAGTTACTTCTGGAGAAATTAGGTACCTGAGGTCCAAATTATTCCTTATTTTACCCCAGGAAAAAGACTAACATTATACAGCTGAGCATTTGGTCTGGGGATGCTGAGATGGAGGTTTTATAGGCTTCAGACTTTACTTCCTGAAGGTTATTACTTCAGATTTAAGAATAATCATGAACAGTAATAAATACATTCTGAATCCTAGAGAATCAGGAATATCTCAGAGGATACTCCGTGACAAAGGTGAAAAGGGCTATCACTCTGGGAAACCAGAGTAGGGCAGTTAGAGGCCTGTATGACTTAGAGAATATAGAACTTGTTTTATTGCCTAATCCTAAGACTAACTTTTTCTTCACAGGTTGTTTTACTGTTGTGATTTACCTTATAATTAAACCTTAATATGTTTTCTTATGGAGCAGCAATGCAAGGAAGCCTTGATTCCTGGATCATAGTTCCAGCAGGAATGCAGAGACAGATACTGTAGTTTTTATGATACTGACCTATCTTTCAAAAATAATAGAATTTTGACAAGTTTCAGAAATACACAGTTGTTTTTCTGAAACAAAAATATAAAAATTTCATTACTGACCAGTAAATATTAACCTGCTCCAAGTGCTTCATGGAAAGATAATCCCAAACTGATCAGAGTTATCAGTTATCAGAGATCATCTGCCATATATATATTTTGTATCTTTTCTTTGACTGAGTGGCTTAATGAGTAAAGAGGAAGACATTTTCTAAAACCCAACTTCTTTAAAATTCCAATTATCATTTTACTACAGCAACTATTAATATTTTATTTCATCAACATTTATCATTGCTTTGTGGCCATTAACCCACATATTTTTATTAAATTGTATTTCATTTTGTGAGTTTTCTCAAATGTCAATTTTTCCCACTGCTTATTTCACTTGCTCCAGATCTTGCTGATTATCTGAATCAGTATGTTTATATTCCTCTTCCTGATCAGAGCTGCTAGGTGATATGCAACTGATAGTCAATTATTCATATTCAACTATTACTGCCAAAAAAAGTAAGGATTTAAGCAACAGATAAAACTGGTCATTATATTTATCTGGAAGTGGAGGATTCCTCACTGCAGGAAATGTGTCAAGAATCCTGTGCAGAGTGTAAGAGGTATCCTGAAGTTGGGGGGAGCCCATTCCCTGGTGCCCTTCAGAACACTTCTAGATCCCAACCTCTGCTCCTTGGAGGGCCAAGCTCCTCCCAGGCATGGGGAAAGCATCACCAACGCTGTTAGCACTTTCTAAACTGACATTTCTCTTGTAGACAGTATCCTTTAGCAGCTTGTAACATCTAGCTGATTAGGGATTAATAGTGAAAAGCCAGAACTACTGATTTGATTGAAAACTTTTATAAACATGAACTGATGGTAAAATATAGACAAATTAATAAATATTACAAATATTTTCTAAACACTCGTATTAGTTATCTGTGCATAGCCATTAGTGTCTAGAATGCCATAAGTACTTGAAAGAAAACCAGCATACTCTATAAAGTGTTCAGATGACATGAAAAATACCTGTTTAAGTATTTAATGTGTTTAACATGGGTCCATGCCTTTCTTTTTTTTTTAATTAATATTCATTAAACTTTGCTGGCAAGCTTTAGAAAATCTTAAATAACTGTAAACAGAAACAAACCAAATTTCTCTATGTAATTCACACCTCCCTAGATTTTTCATACATCACTTAGATTTCTGTGAACCCTATAAAAGCAGGTAGCTGCAGGGTCTTCTGTAGATCATTTCAAATTATTAACTTTTCAAAATACACTGAAATATTCCCTTACTGCTGGCTTGCACTTTTTTTTCATTCATTCATTCATTCATTCATTCAGTCATTCAGTCATTCAGTCATTCAGTCATATACTATATGTACTTACAATAAATTTACATAGAGATGAAAATGATAATAAAATAATAAAAACCTCAATTATTTTCCAATTATCAAAAAAAACCTTATAGCTAAGGATATGTATTTTAAGAAGGTTGAGTGCAGGTGATTTTGGTATATTCTGCCTGAGGCTCTGAAAGTACTTTTGGGTCATTAGTGCTGCCTCACAAGACTGCAACAGAGATAGCAAATTATTTTCCTAATTTTGTCAGAGAGCAAACACTTTAAAAAAGATACCATCCATTAGATGACAGAACCATTGTATTAGTTTTTGATGAAAGATTTCTTCATCAGAACTTGGTGAAGTTTTTTTGTTTTCCCTTCACTTGGGAGGATGTCATTTTTGCCGCTCCTGGTACTCTAGGTCTTTATGCAGAAATAGAGCTTCATTATTCTGTTTGATTCAATCTCCTTACTCATGTCTATTTTAAAGACATTTTACCGTCTATGAATAAAAATTGACATATTGTTGGATTTTTTTAAAGGAGGAAATAGAACCAACCCCCATCACACAAGACTTTTCAGAATGAAACAATTGTGAGTTGACATGACCTTTCCTTGTTGCTGTCTTTCCAACAATGTTATAAACAGCTTTCCACTTTAATTGATGAAAAATGTTCTATAAAAAAGAATTAAAATTTTATATTTTCTAGCTTTTAGCTGTAAGTGCAGGGGAAAAAGTCATAACCTCTGGGCTCTGAGAAATTATGATAATTGACATTATTATAATGTCTAAGAATTTCAGGCATGTAACAGACCATTATCCTTGCAGACTACAACACTCACAGTTGACCCTTATCTTGATGTTCCTAAATCTATAATATACACTTAAGATGAGAGGCAACAGATTCTTATAGATAGATGAAAAAATGCAACAATGAGATGATGGCATTAAAAACAGCAGTATTCTCATAGTAGTTATGTATTTTCCAGATTTCATCACAGTATCACAGCAAAGGAGAGTACTAGGGTGGATTTTGAAGGAGAATGCTAGCATATCTTTTTGGAAGTTCTTTCTAATAGCAAGACACTACAAAAGAAAGCTGAAAATTCTTTCTTGATAACTTGCACCTTGTAAGTGAAGTATTCATCTGACAGAGGTAAAAAAGATGTGAAATAGGCCAAATGTGAATTAGTCTATAAGTCTAGATGGGGCTGGCTATCCACAGATTAGCATGAGACCTGCAAAAGAAATCAAAGGAAACAAGTAATAATATACATTTAAAGGGCGGCACAAAAGGATCAGATCCCAAATGAGAAAACAGAGAATCTTGTGCCTTGTGGTTTCCATCCTACTCCAGAGCCTAAAAACAACAACTCCATCTCAGATCAGTCTCACCATTTCCCATATTATAAATGTTTTAAATTTCCAGACAGGTGGAGACTTTTTCTGCTCTTAGCCTTCACCAGCCAGATGAAAATCTACTCTGGATTGAAAAGCAAGACATTTGAGCTTCTCACTCACACTGTCACATGTGGCTGCATTTCTGGCTGGCATAAGCTGCCATCCAAATAACCAGTGCTGGAATCCATTTAGAGGGGGGAGGAAGTGGGATTATGCTTCTTCTGAAAAGATTTTCTAGAGATGCCATGAAAGTCTTGACTATCTACTGTCCAGGTTACATTGTGCTTGGTATTTGACTTCGCATGCAAAATAATTGGCTAGTACTACCAGTATTCCATCAAAAACATGTATATTATTTCCCCTCCTTCAATGGCAGGTAATAAAAATACAATTCTCACCATTTGTCAGAGGGGAAGGGTTTGACTTGACTTAGAGATAGAAGGATGGAACACTTAGCAGGTAGCAAGGACCTTCCTTGACTCCCTATGGACTTACTAGTTTGGTGTAAACATAGGAGGAACTATCTGCCAAAAGGTAAATAGGGGTTTCCATGGGTGTATGTCTTACTTGACAGCTGAAAAAGAATTTAGTGTTTCTTTTCACGACACTAACAAATACACTTCGCAACTGTTTCTCTCACTCATTCTTTTTCACTGATTTCCTCAAGCTACTTGGTTTGATGAACTAGAAAATCTCATTTGGTGTTCTCTGAGGTCCCTGTAAGGAACATTTGGGCAACCTGAGAATATTACCAAGTGAAAGACCACCTTAGTGTTGGAAGCAGAGCAGAAGCTGCCTTGAGGCCTAAGCATTGTGCTGCAAGAGCAGGTGATGCCATGATGCCACCTACAAGGGAATACCAGGTTAGATGAAGATGTAGAGGCTTATGGAGATAGGATGTGAAAAATAAGTGCAGAGCTGTAAAGGAAGCAACCACATTAAACCATAAAGATGACCCACAAGTATTTAGACTGATTAGAATGTTTACTCAGTTCTGTTCCTTAAAAATGCCCAAAAAACAAGCAAACCTGTGGAGCAACACAAACTTCAGATTTAAACCTATATACACACAGAAACACACAAAGACAGCAAGTGAGGGTGCAGAATTTGTAAAGGTACAGAATTTTCAGAATACTTGTCAGCTGACTATCTGATATATGCATATGCATGAGAATAAAGATCAGCAGCAGCTGGTCAGCAGCACAAAGTTTATGTGTGTAGTTTTTCAAATATTGAGTATATAATTTAATTTAATTAACAAGTACATATTTGGTAGAAATATCCAAATATATATATAATTTATGATCATCCCTGCCACTGAAGTCCTTATTTACATTGGCACTTATCACTTTACTTGAATGATTTCTAATACAAAGCAAAGGATGTACATGGGTAATACTAAGCATTCATGATACTGTTAATACTTAAAAGGCTTCACCAACCCAAATTTTTAACTAACTTCCAATTTTGATTGCTTTTAATGGAAACTCTACTAATGCTGTTGAATACAAAAGCATAATCCATTAACTCACACTATGGTGAATATTGAATATAAAAATTGTCCATGCTTTTTGTATCCAGTTCCATTTGTACCTAAGAACTGTGGAATTGTTATAGTATTCCAGAGGGTCATGGATGCTAAGAAATGCTTTCTTGTTTTTTTCTTTATTGAAACTTTTAGTCAGAAGACTTTTACATATTTGAAGATTTGGGTTGTGTTTATCTCATAGTGAGAACAGATTTTTCTTATGTTTGGAGTGGTTAAGCAAATTGCATATACCATCTTGCATCAATACTAATAGGAAAAATGTATGAAAGGTATAAATTGAAGTTTGAAGGTGAAGCTGCAGAAATCAAATCAGTTCAAAGGTGCAATTTATGTGAATAGCTTGGTTTTGATACTAAAATGAGAGTTTGTCAACCACTCCAATAGACTCTTTATAGGTAAGGTGGATCAATTTAAGCTTTCATCTCCATTCCTACACACTGGACTTCTTTCATTTCCTTTTCTAGCATTTCAAAGCTGACATTGTAAAAGATGCTTTGCTGGATTCTTACACATGCCCCATTTTCCACCCCTTTCCACCATGTGCCCCTTATCTTCCTTTCACACCATGAGATTGGTATCAGCCCTTTTAAGAGAAGGGGGAATTTACCTAGAGTTAGTCCCTTTTGCTACAAAGGGATGGTAAACCTTGCTCTAAGGCTTTCTTTTGGGCAGCTGCATTCCGCTGTGACAGTGTGTTGGTCTCTTTACACTGACTGCCACACTGGTTTCTTTTTAAACACAGACTTCCAGACTGACATCCAGGGCCAAATTTCAGTCCATGGTTTCCTGGTGCAAGGTTTCCTAGGTTTCCTTTCCCACTGGCACCCTGCTTAGCTGTTCCTTTAGGAGGCCAGCTGAAGGAGGGAGGAGGCATGATGTCTGCCCAGCCTTTTTGGCAAAAGGAGACCATATCTGTGAGTTCTGTGCAGGAATGATAAACTTAGGTTATACTTCATTCCACATCACCATGGAGCTTTTCCAGAGTGGATAGGTATCCTGGAAAGGAGTAGTTCTTCAGGTTATTAACATGATAGATAAATAGATCTGCAACTTAAGGGAACATTACTTAAATAAGCAGTGGAGAGAAACAGCTATTTTCAGAGACAAGATGGAGAGTAAGAAATTAATCAAAATGCTCTGTGCTGCCTCTGGAAAGTATTTGACTCACAAAAGAGAGGAGACACCTTAATAGCTGCACAAAGGAGGGATGAAGATATATCCAAAATCCTTCTGAGCTTTGAAAAAAACAGCCCACAGCACATCCATTGGTAAAGAGGGATGGGTGAAAAGGTCATGTGCAAAGTACTGGGTGAAAGAGATTTGAGCTTTTCTCACAATAATGCAGTGCGTTACTGACCAAAAATAAACAGTGCTTTGTCATCTTCGCTGAGGGACAGACACTAATCAGTGACATTAATCTGTACATCATGAAAAGAAGGTAGATAGAAAGTCAGGTTTTGTCTGCTGTGCTAATGTTTCTGGCTTTTTTTTTTTGAACAGCGAAAAAAGAGACAACCCTCCTTGCCGTGACAGCATGTCCCATAAAACTCATTACTAAATGCTTATGTGCTTGAGCATTAACCATGAATAATCATTTAAATGCTAAACAACAATGGAGTTTGACCTCAAATTTGAAAAGAAAAAAAAAAAGCTTTAAAGTACATTATTTATGAGATGTCAAAATACTGAACATTCTCTGTGGTAAAATGATGTTATTATCTAATCAAAGTAAGTGAAGAATAAATACTTCCATTGATTACTGAAATTTATAAACCAAAATCCCATGAAAAGAAAATTTTAGACTCTAATTGACATAATGAAATATGAAGGCTAAACTGTGTTATCAGAGTAACAAGCAGAGATTTTTCTGTTCTCATCCTGTGTTTTGTTGCAGGGCGCCACCACTTAGACACACATCAGTGCCAGGAAGATCATGGAGCAGCTCATCTTGAGTGCCACCACATGCAGGACCAGGTGATGTCTACATGGCACCTGGGGATGTGTTTTAATGGTGGATTTGGCAGTGCTGGGGTAATGGTTGGACTGAGTGATCTTGAAGCTGTTTTTTCCATCCTAAATGATTCCATGATTCTAAGGAATCTGGCCTAGAGCTGAGAAAACAACAAAACAAGGGACTGTATTTTGTTTTAAATTTGTTCTCTTCATGTGTCTTCAAGTTTCATGATTTGTTTCCAGAGTACAAACAATGCATATTCGTCCTCTTTGATAGTTAACATCTAAATTTTTGATAGTATAACAAATATACTCTCATAAAATCTATTTCAGTTTTGCTGGCCTTCTTGCCAGAGTTTAATACTACAGTTTATCAACTCTTTCCAATCTCCTTGCATGAAACAGAGAAAGGGCGATCCAAGCCCTTTTTGTTCCTTTAAGAGAAAAAAAGTCTTTAGAACTCCCAGATGTTCAGGTTCATTGATCTCATGTTTTCTGAAATGCAGAGGCAGCACAGTACAAAGATTCAAGCAGACATTGATCTTGCTTCATTGCTACCCAGCTCCAATAACCCTAGACCAGAATAAATACAGGCACTTTCACTTATATCTTCCACCTCTCCGAGTTCAGCAGTAGGGTATTTATATGAGGCCAGAATCTATGCACTGAAATCCAAAGTACAATGTCCAGAACAGTAGATTTGTACCTATAAATTGTTTTAAGCTTTTCTGCTTAAAGAGATTGTCATCTGCTGAGTGACTCCTCTGGTCTACAGCTCTACTACTGAGGAAGAGCCCCTCAGTTGTCCTGGTATTTCTTTGGGTACATGATAAAAGGTTTACTTTTATCAGTGAAGATACAGTCACAAATACTAGAAAGGCTACAGGTACAATGTGAACACATGTACATGTGTGTTTCAAAGATTATCCTGTCTATTACTGAATGTGCTGAAAGACTTAAATGTAATTAATAGATCACATAATCTGCTCAGGTTTTCACATGTCTGCCCGCACTTGAACTACATTTCTAATTAGCACATTTTCTGCTAGTTTCATTTACAAAATTACTATATTAATATTGAAATAACAGTATAACCTTTCACTCAACAAGACCACATCTGAACTTTGAAAATCCTGTTCCTATTAGCCAAAAGACAGTACTTCAGTCTCAAAACCAGGAGAAAATAAGACTATGTATGGATGCCATTGGCCACAAAAGATGGTTATACAAAAGCATTTTGCCTATGTCTATACCTTGAACAACTGAAACTTATCCTTTCTATTAATGCAATTAAGGTAATATAACCATGCCTGTCTCATGGTTGCATGTTTAAGTAAATAACAATAAATTAAAAAAATACTTTCGTTCAAAAAGTGCAAAGAAACCATTGCAAATTATTCTGCAAAATAGACTTAAGTATTCTTATCTTAGCTTTCAAATCTACTGACCCAAACAGGGAAAGATTAATTTAGAATGCATTGTCACTTCATAGATTTTATATTAATTTTTCAGTTGTCTCCATAAATTAAGAGCATGGAAAGAGCTTACAAGAAAAGAAGACCCCTCAGGAAAATAAACCTTACATACTTAGCAAATGTGTCTGAGAGCTACACTTTGAATTCATGCTTGTGGTATGTGCTATTACATCTGCTTAGGCAGCAGTTAAAGTCTAATTAATCTTTAATTGCAATTATACAGAGAAAGTAGAAAATTTAACCTGTTTGGCCAGTGGTGAGTTTCTGTCAGCTTTATGTAGATTCTGTTTCTAATGGGTTTGTTGTTGTTTATTTAATCTGTTCTATTATTTCTGATGAAAAATTAACTCACCGACCCATTAATAACTTTGACAAATTTTCTGCCCTTTGACTTATAGCTGCAGCGGTATTGTTAGAAAATAAAGATTGTGTGCACATAAGAGCATTCTCTGCTGTTGTAAAAGATTCTTAAACACACAGAAATAGGAAACAAGCAGTTACCCAGTATTTTCTTGTTATTCACTTAAACAATGTATTTTGTGACATCTTTTATTTGAAGTAAAACTTGCTGTTATAGTCTTATCCATTTTTTTCTTAATCAAGTTTAAAATCAAAGGGATTCTGAAAAGTACAAAGCACTTGATATTTGTTAAGTGATGGGTGTCTTGTTGTTGTTGTTTACATTTTAAAATTCCTATTTTATAGAATGCAATGAAATATGAAATCACCCTCATATAAAGTAATGACATTGTGTAGTTATGATGCATTGGATATCTATTTCATTGATCCTCAAACCTCAGTCTGGGTCTATAGTGAATTTCCAAAAGCGTAACTACAATGGAAACACGTAGTGCATAGTTGCTCATAATTTAAAGTCAATAATTGGATAACTCCTATAGAATTTCTATGGGATTTTCTTCTAACCACCATTTTGTTTCTTACTTATAAAAATAATAATTTGACCTCTGTGAATGTTCACAAGAACAACTTGGTAGCACCTGTCAAATATCAACCAGTACTGTAACTGAAAGCGAATTTTAAGAGAATTGTGAGTGAATTGTAAAACAATACATACACACAGGAGCCATGCTTGTACAGCTGCTCAAAGAGAAGCTATTACAGCATAGGCAAGAGACACACAAGAAAGTTATGCAAATGGGAACACAGAGAACGTGTTTTGAAATAGGTTCTTTTTTCTCAACTGTTCGGAATAACAACTGCAAAAACATGACATACCTTTTAAATACAATCCATGTCAGTCAGCAGCAATATAAGGATGTAATTTAAATATTTACCTCTTTTTAAGAAATGTATTAGGTAAAATAAAATAGCAGGCATCTCCTGGCCTAAAAACATGCTGAAAATCAATTGCCTTGGTGTATCTCAGTATATAGATAGACAAAAAAAAGGCAAAGAACAAGAGGACAGTTAACCACACTCATGAATGGGACTCATTTTACAATACAGCTCAGTACTGGTTTCAAGGATGTGACAGAACTTCTGGAAAGAATCCCATCTGAGTTTAATTTGAAGCCACTGGAATTTAGTCTTGAAGCAGGAAATTAGCAATTATAATTATATTTTTTTTACTTGAGGGTGGTGGTGTTGGGGGGTGTATTTTACCTCTTCATAACAGAACATATAGGAAAAAGAGCCCAAATATTCAGTAAGTCGGTGAGAAACCTGAAACCTAAGTGTTCCCTTAAGGAAATATTTTTTCAAGAGTTTAATTATGTGTATATATATACTGCTAATACTTTTGATTTAGCTTTTGATTTTCTTTGAGTTATCCCGAGTAGGGAAATTTCATAACAGTCACTGCCAGCAGGTAGATGAAGGTGTTCCTACACATGCTCAGTGCTGGCTCTCACCCCATTTGATATTTAACACCCCAGTGGTATCACTTGGCATTTCTGTTCTCTGCTGATCCCATGAATGCACAGGATTTGCAATGTCTTTTCAGTGACCAAATACTATGGATTACTGTGGATACAGTCCCTGGGAGCACCTCTGTGGATCTTCCACAAGATAAGGCTGAGCACCATGCCTCTCCACTGGGCTAACTGAGGAGATTTGATTTTACCTCCTGGCCCTGAAAAATGCATGGATTTTATACAGATTCTCCAACAGAGACACCTTAAAAGCAGCTTTTCTTGAGATGGGATTAAGGACTCATAGGGGAAATAAAAAAAAAAAAAAAATATAACCTTGAAATGTGAGACTAGCTTTTTGGGATTTTGATGACTTGGCTGTAAATCACAGTTCTGACTTTCTGACAGAGCTGTCTAGTGCCAAGTGCAAGAGCCTCCAAACCTGGGCTCTACACTACTGGGTAGAGCCCAGCCTTTGCAAAAAGCACAAAAGCTTCAGCAGCCACTAGATCATTTTTAAATCTTTTTTTAGCTTTTATGGACAGCCTGAGGTGCTCACATACACTCACTAAGCACAAGCACATGTCTGTATTTTAGTTGTGTTCAGGGCAGTGGTAGAATGCTACCAATGAGATGACTCATGACTTCCATGCCCACCCAAACACCCACCCACCAACACCGATGCTTCAACATTATGTATTACCAAACTTCTTGCACAAAGGACTAATCTAGGTTAGAAAATGATAGCTTGACCGAGGCCATGGCTGTCTCACCTTTAAAATACTTAAGAGCAGAAGATTCTCCAGAGGTAAAATTCTGTCATAACCTATGGCAGACAGCACTGGGTTTCTCACCTTCCCTTCTCTCTGTTCAGGTTATTGCACTCTACCCAAAACATCTAAGGATCCAGAGTCTCGGCCTCTGTGTTGCTGATGAGCAACTTTATTGCAGCAACAGGGAAAGAACAAGTCTAGCTTTTGTGATCCCAGCTCCTGGTAGGGTGGGAAAGAAAGGATTATTATTCCAGGTATAGGGGAGGAGGCCCAGGACAAGGCCAGGCTGCAGGTAGAGCATGAGATGCAAGATGGTTGGGTCACAAAATTCTTCAGCTATGAGCAATGAGCAAGTCTGGTATCTTTCAGCTAATGTGAATTTAAAATCTCTGCGCTGCCACCATGTTGACAGTTTGTTTGCCACTAGTTTAACAGCTTTCTGAGACAAACTACAAAACAAATAATAAAAGAAAAGCTCCAGAAACAGCCATATAGACAAAGAAAGCAATAGGAGTGGAAATAGGATAAGAAAAGAAATCAGATGAAAAGAAAGATGAAAAAACACACTGTGAACAATATTGTGAAATCATCCACCCCTCACTGCTACTGAGCAGCTCCTATACACATCAAACTTCATGGAAGGCAGTAGTTACCCATCTGACACAAATATTAAGAGATGAAAAGGAGGTGGGGCAAAAACATTGAATACATTTGAAGGAAAAATAGACCCCAATGCAATTGTTGATTCTGATAATTTACAGAAGGAAATTGTTGAATACTTCAAAAGCATAGCTCCTCTATAAAAATTGAAATACAATATTACAGTGTTAACTATTGAATTATGATTTGTTGACCCTTTTAGAGTGTCAGGCAGTTCCTGTAGCTTCTGTTCAAGAATGGCCACGTTGGACTTCTCTTCCCCAAGACATTCTAGGAGACAACACTGCAGACAGACTGTCTGGCCCTTTACAAAGGATGTATTTGCTGTTAAAAGAGAAACTTTGGCATGAGGTTCAGTGAGAGTACCAGCAGGTAGACTGTCCTGGGCAGAGCTGGGATGTTTTAACGAAATGCACAGATGGAGGCATTTATCATCCTGTGTGTGGTGATTGAAATGAGGGGACACTAAAGAGGGTCAGCCCTATTTACCCATGGGGATGGCAACCTGAAATAAGCAAAAGAAGAAAGCTGATTAAGGCAAGCCTACAAGGAATTCCTTTCCCTGTGTTTTCCACTTAGTTTCTTTTACTCTTTCATCATGAATTAGTTATAGTTCTCATGAAAATATTTCCATTACACAGCCTAAAAGTATTTATGGGTTTAAAGTAAATCCTTGTGCACATATCACATGGAATTGGTGCTTCAAATCAACCTGTTTTATTTAGGTTATGAAGAGAAAATTTTCCAAAAAGATGGAAGACCTTAAGGTTTTATTTAACATTAAAATCCAGAGTCTCATATAAAAGAGTTACCTATGCTGCACAAGTAGGTGCAAAGAAGTAATTTATATCCCCATGATTCAGGACATAGGAATTAGAAAATCCCTAAGCTTTTCTTATATAAGGAAGGAATTTTGTCAATGCATCTGCAAAATGGAAAAGTCAAAGCATTATTTCAAATTTTGGGGACAAAAGTAAATAGTATTTTTTTTTTTTTTCATGGGGAGGCAGGATGCCCACAGCACCTCTAATGTTTTTCCATGCTGCATATCCCAAGATTTGCCAGCACTAGCATATCTGAGCTTTCTAACTTCCTTTGACTCAGATTTTTATTCTTCCTAAATAAGAACACATCTTTCACATACTGTGAGTCAATAAAAAGTTGTTTTCCTCCCTACTATTTTTTTTTTTTTGTCCTTAGATCATATTTTAAGTACCCATTCCTCATCCTATGAAAATATAAATCTCATCACGGAAAATATAAAATATAGACAAACTATATGATAGCTTTTCTACCTATAGACATGCACAAGAAACCATAAAAGCTATGTGTTAAAAATTAAAATAATTTATGAATATTTAACTAAAGCTCATTTTCTAACAGCTTTTTTAAAATAACTTTTTACTGTTGGAGGACATTCCACAATAAGTAGCCACACTGAAATAACTGAGGATTCCCACTGTGCTTTTGCACTATACTATTCTGATGTTAGCCCTTTATCCCTGTAAAGGTGCTTTCCTGACAACTCAGTGATTAATGGAAAAGAGGTGAGTTGTTAAATATTCAGCTTTCATGTCTTGTATTCTCTTGACTGAAATCTGTAAGAGCCACACATATGCAGAACTCCTTTGAAATGCTGCACTTATTAAATTATTTTCTAAACCTTTTCAGAAATTAAAAATGGAAAAAAACTCCAGTGGTTTTTCATACTGTGAAAATGTCAGAAAAACTAAGAACCCATTATTATGTGTTCATTTATGTTTGAAGCAAGAAGAGTGTTACCAGTAAATATAATATTCTCAACACTAACTCCCACAGCTTTTAATGGAAAAATATTTCCCATCTTTCAAACCATGTAGGCATAAGAGGAAACGACTACTTAACCATGATTCTCTTGTTTCCTCCTCTTTTAAGTTATGTATTTTAATTTTAAAAATATGTCTTTATCATGGTTGTCCTATTCTATTTAGACATGTAGACATAAGCAGTATCTGTGTTTCTCACTTTGACGTGTATTTGACATTGGTGTACTGCTGCAACAAACCCCCAAGCTGTGGGGAGCTTTTTCATCAGCATTTTTCAAAATAAGTTGTTACAGAGACACTAAGGAAGATCCTCCCAGCTAATGAAACCACTAGCCTAAAAGAGACAGCTGTATGCAAGGGACTGATTGGTAACTCTGCAATGGCTCTTTCTGCTCTTTTCTGACCAGGGTTAGCCCTGAATGTGCACAGTGAAAGTGGAAGTGTGGCAGGGAAGGGAAAGTCACTTGACTACAAGAGACCCACAGGATCACTTTGGAAGTGTCCACAGCTCCTGATCCTGGCCCATCTTGGGAGCTGACATTAATTCCTCTTCTCCAACTAACCCAAGCCTTTGCCTCTCTGTGAGGACTTAAAAATGAATGTTGGTGACCTACAGTTAGATCCCATGTAAAAGCCTTGCCTGGTGGATTAATGAGTTGGATTCACACAAATGACTCCTGGGGAAGAAAAAAACATACATTTCTTAACTGTTCCAATCGACTGAACCAAAAATTTAATGAAGAAATAGCTCCTGGAAGTTCCAGGACCAGGTTATCAAAGCTTTGTCAATATGACAAATTGCCTGAAAAAATCTCTCTCTATGTAGGAACTGTTTGTGACTATCAGTGGGTGAATGAATATATGTTAAGGGCTGGGGATAGACACAGAAACATCAGGAACAGACTTTCTACTTGATGATAATTTGAAAACTGCTTCTGGCCTTTAAAGACATTCCTGCTGTGCTTGGATTTGATGATGCACAGGTTTTGTTAGCAAGCACAGAAATAAACGTGAGCAACAGAGAGAATTTGGCACAGACTATTAGACCAGTACGGAAACAAATGCAATTTCCCCTGGTCAACATGGTCCAGAGAGGTACAGAGAAACAAGAAGGCAAGCACACCCTCATCAAAGCTAGTGCAGAGCTCTCCCAGACAGGATCTATATCATCCTCCATAGCTGATTTTAGCCATGAGCAGTCATTCTCACAAATCTTATGTGACAGTAATAAGCTTAAACCTGAAAAACAGTAGTTAAGATAAATGGATATAGAAATGCTAGAGCTTCAAAGGCCAAGTGAAGAGTGCCCTATCAATCATTCTCAAAAGACTGACCACCTTTTTGTTAATCTTATCTATTTTTCTTTGTTTTTCTCCTATTTTCTTATACATGCATCCTATTTTCTAGTACTTACTAATTGAAATCTGTTTTTATGCATAAATATTCAGAGAAACACAACTGGACAACTGTATACCCTTCATGGTCTAATATAATTCACACATTAATATATTTCCTGCAACAGATTTTATTTATATTTCTTTCATCAGTTTCATCATCTAAAAAAATCAGTATAAATCAGTATTAAGTATCAGGAATAAATCAGTATTAGCTTTTCAGGCTGACATTAACCTAATTAGAATGAAGGAATTTCTCACTTAATATCTATTGTTATCCTGACCTCATGAACAAGACAGATTCTTTCTGCCCTCTCGTTACAGTCATAACCCAACTACACAATATACATCCTCCTCCCTTTCTGCATTTAGCTGCTGTTTGCAGCATGGTCCAGTACCCCAGGGAGAGAGTCTGTGGATTTCCCTTTCCTCTGCCACAACACCAGCACCATGTGTTGTCCTAAAGATATTCTCTGTTATGGACTGAAGGGGCTACATTGCACCCCATGATTGCCTCCTCCTTTTCTGATGTTTGCCAGAATTTACTTGTTTAAACTCAGCCCCTGCAGAGATTTTGTGGGTTTCCTTCATTCCAACTACCTGATGATTGAACTTCTGCTTTTAAACAAGCTGGGTTTTTCATTTTGCTAGAGGCTCTAAGTTTATGCTCATTACACCTACACCTAATCTACTTATTTCTTGCACTAATTGCCATACATTTTTTTCAACTTTCTCAGAGCCAGTTGCCTGACTAGAGGTCTTTCAAAGACACTGCAAATTCCTCTGAAGTTATTTCTAAAGTTTAGGTTATTCACTGAAATTTGACCAGAACACCAAATATGGCATATTGTACAATTTCTAAATATCACAATTATCATTAAATATCATGTGGGCTAAACTCTGTAGTAAGCATTTTAGTTTCAGTCATATCAGACTGGTTACCTATCATCCACTCCCTTCCAGAGGTAAGGTAGAGTTCTCTGGGCTGCTGAAACGTAAGGAGGCTTCAGCCTGAAAATAAAGGGATCATTAGGGATCAGTCTGGAGCAGAGTGCTAACAAACACAGCTTTGAAATCTGTAATCTCTACACAGAGATTACAGATTCTACTGCACATTTGCATGTGAAAATTTTCTCTATTTTATTTCCCATTAAGATTGGCAGTGTGGTAGATGGTGGATGCACCCAAACACTTGGTCTGATTCTTTGAAAAGATGCTGAAATACCAAATAAAAGCTATGCTAAGCAGCATATATTTGGATTTAAGTGCAAGGACTCATTCAGAGATTAAACCATAACCTGAGAGAGTCTTCTATTGAAATGCCAATCAAATGAAAATTACAAATGCTCACTGGTAGCTTCCATATTTGTAGAGTCTGGTGGGATGCCTGGCAGCTGTAAAATGTCTTCTAATAAGAAGGGCATTGACTAGATTGTGTAGAACTTTTTATTTATCCAGTTTAATTTTTAGTGACACTTTTACTGCATGGAATAAGTTTTCTCTTCTTTGCCTTTCTTTCTCCTCTTGTCTGGGAAGACAGTGGTAAGGGAATGAGGAAGAAGGCAATGTCCTGCACAGGTTTAGACCTATAGAAGGTTCAAGGTGTGCACTGATGAAGGAGGAACTAGGGAGCAATAACTGTAAACTAAAGCTCTTCCAAATAAAAGAGAAAAACAATTATTGCTGTTGTGGTAGCAGCTGCCATGACCAGGTATGACTAGCTGGGCTTGGCCCTACAGGGACCATTCATAGTAGAACAGAAATATTTCTTCAAGAAATTTGCAGTATTTGCAGTATTGAGCAAATGTATCAAAATTCACGTGGAGACTGTGAATCAAGCAAGTTTTAATAATTTCAGTCACATTTCATCCTGTCTGGTCGTCATCAATGAATGTATTTAATAAATAAGTGGTCTGAAAGAGGATGATACTTGTCTTAGCTGTATCTGCCATGCACGGAATGCACAAGTGAGTGCTAGGGGATTCTTGATGCTCAGAGTTCTTGAATTTCTGATGAGTTAAAGTAAGAATGTGGGAGGAAGAAGATGTTTCTGAGATAATGACCTTTTTTTGTTCAATGACTATCACTTTTATGGAGGATACTGGGGAAGGAGAAAGTCTATTCTACTCTCAGAGTATTTGGGTGAAACTTCAGCAGGAGAGGAAGTCCCCTTCATTACAAGAACTACCACTTGTGAAGACTTTGCTGTTCCAGAAAATGCCCTTTCACAGAAATCTTTCTTGCCTTACTGATGCATGAATTGTCTGTCCCACCTCTGCTAGTAGTATAACCAAAGACTAATTGGAAACTGAATTCTTAAAAATGCCTCTCAGATAAAAAGGTGGAGGACAGTCCGTTGCTGGCAGGTATTATAGCTCTGCAAAAGGCACAGTGCTTGAATTCCATGTACTCCTTTGCATTAGTTACATTAGAATAACTCTCAAGAATAATAACAGTTAAAGAAGGCAGGACCCAGACTAAAAAGTCATAATTATTCATGACAAGAGAAAAATATTTATGATAAGGGTGGTAGAGACTGTCTAAAGAGAGAAATCTAGCTGTGTTTGAAGAGGACAGTAAGAAACAGAATTGGAATCCACAAAAAATGTGATGGCTATGCTCTTTATGTGAAGGAAATAGGTGGTAGCAGTATTGTGTGTAAAAGTCTCTATCTCCAGCATGCAAGGAAGATTACTACAGGGAGAAATATAAAGCCCTCCAGACACTGAAGCCTGGAAGGAGAGAAGGTCCATTTTACATACAGTTAGCATAAAATATGATTTTTAAGTGTTAGTGTTTAAGTGTTTAAGTGTTAAAATAAGATTTTTAAGTCTTTAAAGTATCAGTTATAATGTTTTTCCAATACAGAATTCTCCTCACTCATCAGGCTTCTGAACCATTTATATCCATAAAGAGATACACAATCTTAAATCTCATCTTATGTACTAGAAAGGGTTTGAATTGCAAAGACAACTGAAGATGATAGACTTAAGAGAACCAGAAAGTCTGAGACTGGAGAAACTTTTGTAATGGCTTTTAATACCATGCTTCCAAAATAAGTTTCATCATTATTTACATATTCCAGACTTCTACTTCATGATATTTTTAACTTATGACTCCAAGCAGTTTGTTTTTAAAAATGAAATTTTAAGAAAAAACATGTGTAATTTAAACATTCTTAATAGTATTTTCTACTTAAATCAAAATTCATGTATAGATTCTGACAGTCACTTTTTCCCAGGTTTAGTCATTAAAGAAAAAAAAATCCTAACATTAATGAAACACTAGTTATTTCCTTTAGTTACATATGAGAAATTCTCTCTCAAGCTAATTATTTCTGTTATCATCTTATGTTTTTAAGGAGGCAGCATAGATCTTTACAAGTCTTGACCTTTACTAATCATTGACTGATTCTTTTTATTTTTTCCTTCTCCAATCTTTGCTTAGAGCAAAATAAATATTCTTTAGATCAACATTTTAAGTAGACAGAACTAAGTAGCGCAGATGTATGAGGAAGGATGAAAACAATTGAAAAAAACCTGTCTTTTTATTATCTTTCCCCTGTTTAAGTTTAAACACAAAATTTAACAATCTTCTAAAAATATTTTTTCTTATCTATTAGAAAACACTCAACTGGAAAAACCCAACTTCTCCTTGTCTTTTAAAACATATTTATGGCTTAGTACCATAAGAACAATGATGCAAGATGTGGGTTTTCATATCTGCACAAGAAAATGTTTGGATTTTTAATTTACTGTTATTCCATTCAGCTTGTAAAATCCACAGCTACAGTAATCTGGTCCCATTGATGCCTATAATATACATAGACTATATGTCAATGCCATAAACAAACATTTTCTCTTTAAAAAAGCTAGTTTTAAAGATAGACTGCTGGCTTTAAAACATTTGATCCTTCTATATACTTAATAAAAATATTTTAGGCTTAGAATTTGCTAGAAAATAAAACTAATGATACATATCATGTTGGCTTTTCATTCTTTAGGCTTTCTAGTGCCACATTTTTTCTGGTTTAGACCATAAAAAATTTATAAAAATATAATTTTCGCTTTGCTCAGATTTTAATACTTCTGTATTTTAAACTAGTTTCTTGTATTTCTGTGCTTCAAAATATAAACTGCAGAAACAGCTGGTAATAATTTTTAGATTATTGTCTGTGTTGGGTTTCCTAATTAATTTTCAAATAACCCCAGAGTTTTAATTCAAATATCATATCATGTTGTGTTTTCATAAGCAAGGCTAATTTATCTACATGTTTGTCTATATAACGGATAATGCATTTAGGGGTAGGTAAATTACTGATCATAAATAAATAAACTAATCATTACTAACTGTGAAGAAGCTGTTACATATTAAATAGACAAACATGATATTAGATGATTTAGTAAGGATTCTGTATTGTTCTTTAGATCATAAATGTGGTACCACAGTTCAAGGAATTGCAAAACATCTATGCCACAGTAAGTGATAACATGTACTGTGAGCCTTTTAGAAAGCAAAGAAAACCACACAGCCTTAAACTTCAGCAATGATTTACCTTCTATTTACCATGCACTGAGTACATGTCTCAGGAAATGATGCTGGGGTCAAGTACTGAGACTCAGCTCATCTACAAGTCAGTCACACTTGAGACCCAAATTAAGTGGCTTTGAAGTAACCAGCAATTATACATGCACCAGCTTCCCTCTTTAGACATCTCAAACTTCTGAAGTCCTTATTTTCATCTGTGGGTTGCTTGTAAATTGCTACTGGCAGTTCAACGTCTTGTATCTCCTCATCCATTAGGTTAATTCGGAACGAATTATACTGAATTTAGGACACAAAACCTCATGAATTACATTTCATGCCTTGGGATATTATGACAGCTCAGAGGAGTTGGTCCACACCCACACTTGTTAACAGATTGCCACAAAGCAACACAGGAGATAGGGGCAGGGGCACTGCAGAGTGGTGGGCGATGGATCAGGCAGCGGCTCCATCTTGCCATAATAAAGATAACACTTCTAAATGACAAGCAGGGTTCAATGGAGGGGATGCTCACACTCAGGGACTCAGTACAGTCTTCTCTTTTGGTCTACTTCAGGCTGAAAGTCTATTTTCCAGTTACATGAGGATGGAGTTGAGGAAAAGGATGCGTGCAAAGACCCACTGAATGCAGCGAGGGTGGGGCTTTGGTAGTTTGGCAGGAGCAGTGAGGACACAGCAGCTCAATCTTCCTACAGAAAAGTCAAGTTTCCAGTGTAAGGGAAAAAGGGAAGAATTTCAAAACCAAAGTGATTTAAAATTATTAATTTAGAACCATTTTCACTGATAATTGCCTGTAACATAAAGTGAGACAAAAGTAAAAATGAGATATCCCTCAATCCTAACTCTAAACATACAATACTTAATCAACTTTTTACTTTGAGTCAACAACCTTACTGTGAAGGTTGTATTAAAATCAGTGCATTTTTTCATAACAAAACAATGCAGAAACAATATTTTTTTTCATGCCACTAAGTGGAACAACTGAAAAATGCCTGCTGACATGGCAGCATTAGAAGACAGAAAATGTACCAAAGAAAATATTGTCTTCTTAAATTAAAATTGTCTTTCAATTTTGCTGAGCTGTGGAAGTATGACCATCAAAAACTATTTGCTATGTTGTTCTCAGTATCACTAACATATCATGTGCACTTCTGCTGAAAAACAAGAACCATCATCCAATGTGCTTGTTACTCATATTGAGGAGTACAAAGGAGATAGAGCAAGAACAATGGATAAACAAACTTAACATCTAATTAAAGAGTTGATATGAGTAATACTCTTTTTCCTTTTATCACAGTTAGATGTCTGCTTTGCTCTCAAGCTCCTTTAACTGGATACCAGATAGACAATTAAGTAGCAGTGTGATTCAATATAGTTTTAAATAATAACAAAATAATGATGTCCTTGTCATGGTCATGGTAAATCATTAACACATCGCAATTAATGGAGCTATTTTTCAGCGAATTTAGCAGTCAAAAATGCAAACACATTAGAGGACCTGGGCTATAAATTTCTATGACATACCACACCTCTTCCATTTCCTCCTATAAAATTCTTCTTGTTAAATGGCTCAATGTAAAATGTTTCTGAAGGCTATATTTTAATATATTTTTGGAACCTGACATTCATCCACCTGTTGTGTAGAGGTGTCATGAAAGAAGACATTCACACACTCCAAGTTCAGGTATGTCATCCCAGATGTCTGAAAAAGTAGTCTAAAATCTTATACAGGGAATGGAACAAGTTGTCAGCTTGCCAAAGTCCAGCAAAGCCACCTTGACGGGGAGGTGCAGGTAGCTGCAAAGCAGTTCCACTCTGCTGTGATATGATGTCATACAGGTGCCTCTTGGTCTATATGGACATTTTTTGTAAATTTACTGTGACCCAGTGTGGATTATGAAACTGATGTTTCATAATCATTTTGGGCCAAAACACCTTCTCCCACCTCTAACTGGCTATAATTCCCACTCTTGACATGCAGGAGGGTTTGCTGCACTCATGTCACTATCAGCATACAAACCCAAAAATTGTTTAAATTGGTTCTCTTTCCTTTAAATCGCTTTTCAGCCCTGTAAGTAAGAGTGCTGAAGCTGGATGAAATAAGAGGAGTGTGACAGGAGGCAGGTGTCAGAGCAGCACCTCTTTAAAGCAATCATGAAACATCACACCATTAGTGGCTGGCATAGCTGCCAGGTGAAACTGTGTCTTCTCAAGAGGCTCTACTGACTAATTCAGGAGCCTGTTTGAGCCAAAGGTCACAACTGAAAAAAGTGAGCACCACAATATACAAATAGCAGGAACACAATGGTATTGACAGCAACAGAAGTTAGGTATCTTAGTAGGTTTTGTTCATCTTACCCTAAAAGAGGGTTTATGTTGGGGTTTTTTTGCTAATTTTTTTAACATGGTGACTGTGTCAGAATCATTTTAAACAGATAACAAGACCATTGGTTTTGCATGTCCAGAAACTGCAGGAAACAGTAGCAAAATTTTCCTCCTCCCCAGGCCTCTTTCTGCTGTACAAGTAGGAGTCTGTATGGTCACTTCCCTGTTGAACTGCTGGTTCAGTCTGCCATGGAAACCACACTCCATTTTCTACCTCCAGTTTCCTCCTTACCTCAGGGACAGACTGATAGAAGGAACTCCCCAAATAAAACAACTCTGAAAAAAGATGTGATTTTTATTCATAAAAATAAAACGCAGGAAGTGAATTGCAATGAGTATCAACACTCTCAGTAAAGTCTTTCAAATACACTGAGTTCTGCCTTCTACATATCCCTCCAGTAACTACTACGATAACATTTTAGTCCTCATTTTAATTTTTGATTTAAACTAGGTTGAACCATTATTGTTGGTAACATATTTGCATGTGTCTTCACTGTAGTAAGTAAATTACTGTGAACATTCTATAAAAACTCCAAAGATCATTCATTCTGTGGCAGTAGTTCCAAAATATTTTGTCTTAGATTTTGCCCTTCTAAATGTAACTTCTGTTTGTTTATTTTTACAAAGAAGAATAATCTCACTGATTTGAGTAAGGCATAATGGAAAGTATTTGCATTTATAAGCTTTTTTGAGTGCCTGACCTTTCCAAAGCATTGGGTGCCTGTAAATGGCATGTTGGACACTGCAGCTAAGACAAAATATCAGCTGAGATTAATTGCCACTTGAAAGAGGCAAAAAATAATAAAAAAAATTGGTTGCTGTATTTTTAAGTTATCTTGCTTTATATGAGTATTGAGTATCTTTATTAAGAGTTGAAAAAGTCTTGCAAATAGAAATCCTCTATTTTTTTACTTAATGGGATGAATTCTGTTTAATAGTAACTTATGGGAGATTAAAACCACACAAAAGAAACCCATAAAGATTCTCCACTATAAACCTATAGGTATATTTGTATCAATCTCTAAACATATTATAAAATCAGCACCAAGAAGCTAGTCCTCCTCTGACTTTTAATGAGGAGAAATGTACCATGCATGCTCTTAGATATCTCATGAAAATCTGACCGTGAATGAATGATTAAAAACTACAAGCATTTATTACTTCAAATTAATTGCTTTGAAAGCTGTGAAAGAAACAAAACTTATAACCCTAAAGCCTCACATCTCCAATCTATTCATTACATTAGTGTACAGAGAAGTAATTTAGCAATGCTTGTTATAATTTTTTCCAAATAAGCCTAATGTGCTTAACTGAAGTATGTGCTTCATTTATTTCTTTAGTGAACATGAATAGTCACTTGATAAGTTTTATTTCACGGTAAGTATAACATTTGTCTAATATTTCTTTTCCAATATTTTCAGTTGTTGTAAACTAGCTGTTGGGATGACACCAGCATACTGGTATTATTATTAAAATTAAGCAGATGGAATGACTGATTCATTAGAAGGTGACATTTGCTGCAGAGCTCCAGGTAAATGCTCAAGGCCTCACAAACACCTACATCCTGTAAGTTTAAATTTTGGGTTTACTGAACTGAATGCCTTCTCTCTCCTATAACTTCCTAGCTCCATGGTTCCCAAGAGTTACCTCTGAGCAGTGAGACAAGTGTTTAACACCTGGGGTTCTTTGCATTTGTTCTTTTATTAGTGCATATTTTCAGACTGGCACGAAAACTAAGTGCTCAATAAACCTCTTGTTTCAGGTGATATTTTACTTTCTTGTGTGGCAAAGAACAAAAGTACCAAGTAGTCCATTGCCAGAATTTTTCCTTAGGCAAAAGAATAAAAAATTAAAAGAGGACAGATTGTGGAAAGTACTATTCTGTTATCTTTTGTTTATAATTCTTTAGAGCATTCTCAGACAGATACAGGACTCCAGTTATGCTTGGCATGTGAACATTAAACACAGTGCCAGTCTTTTTTTGTCAATATGAAATTCAGACTAATAACCATGTGTATCCTAATATTCCCAAGCCTATCCCAAAACAAAGGAGTGCACTGACCTATAGCTCATCACACATTCATTACTAAAAAAATGCTATATAAAGCTTTATAATACATGCCATATGTTAATTGTTCTTGGAATTATTTTCATGTTTTAATATCAATTATGCTATATAACACCAAGTTTAATTTCTATGAGTATATTTTTTTTTATTTTTAAGTTCCTCAGATATTAAATATGTAAAATTACACAGGTAACAAATTGGATATTTATGACAAATATGTGACAACTATATCTTGAGATGATATATCCTCTGTATTCATCCATAATATCCCATGAAACCAGACAAGAATAGCACTTCAGAATGCACAGTCTGGAGCCTCAGTGTTACACATCCATTAACAAAAATAAAAAAAGATCCTGTTCAGGTGATTGCTTCAACTATTCACACTACTGTGTTCTAAACTAGAAGAGTTTATCAAAAGCCTTTAAACCCTCCAGGCCCTCAGTGTTCCTTCAAACAACTTTCTATTTTCTAGTGACCTGACAAATTCTCAAATCCCTGATAATTTTTCCCATTAAGAATGCATGAAGATTTAGATGGATTTTTCAGAATGAAACCTGTGTGCAGCACTTAACAGAAATCCACAACATGCCGAAGACAAAAGCAGTGTTCAATGCAGCCTCATGTAAAACTACTCTTTTAAACTCCTTGAGCACATTCTGACTTATAGATAAGGCTGGAAAGTATTTATTCTAGAAATAATTAGTTCTGGAAAACAGACTAATTCCTGTAAAAACTATAAATTCCTGACTAAAAGCTGTACTACTGTTTGTCATTTCACCAACACATTCTTGAGATCAGCTCTATATATAATTAACTTTGCTGCTCACATGAGAGCTGTATCCCTATAGCAAGTTATTCTAGAGGAGTTATTAATTTAAATACAGTTATTAATGAAGATATACAATATTAAATTTTGAGTTTGACATTTGCTGTTTAACATTTTAATGTTTGTGCACAGCACTATTGTATGATGATTTGGGTTTTTTTTAACACAAATAAACACTCATTTGGTTTTCAGCAACTCTATGATGAAGTCCCAACATATCATTCAGAACCACAAACTATAGCTTGAAGCAAAAAATCTGTCAAAAATTATTGCAGAACAATATAAGTCCTGATGTTTCAAATGTATAAAATTAAAGTCTTTTTAGGATTGTAATTTCACATGAAATAATGTACTATATGTGCCTAAATTCCATTTCTTGCTATGTGGACTTAATATGATCTTGGTTACAATAATTTACATCCTGCTGTCTGCTACAGAGCATTCCTACAAAGGTTTTGCTGTATCTGAGTATATTTTACCTCTCTAGTAAGGAACACATAATTTTTGATTGTTTAAGTCTTTAATAGGAACCCTGTCTTCAGGATTATCCAACTAATATGGAAATTCTTCTCAAGTTTCATAGTCTTTCCTATTATCAAAATAAACTGGTTATATTGCACAGGTAATTTGAAATGTAATAGTCTCATATATCTAATCTTTACATAAAAATCAAGTGTACATAGTTGTAGATACAGAACAGACATTTTTGATCTCATTGAACCCTGTTTAGATGTTTAACACAGCTAAGTATGGTATATAGTGCTCTACAAAAAACGTTTCTCAATGGATTATAATCTACTGTGAATAAAAAAGTTTTACTCTTCCACCATTAAATCAGACAAATGTGTCTCAGAGAAAGCATTGATAAAGTGAGATAGAATTTGAACAAATGCATTTTGTTCAACAAATTTTGTCCATAAGTATGTATATATATATAGGGGAAGATTAAGTATACAAGTATATACATTTATTCTCAGGCACATAAAAGTGCATAAAGAGTGAAAAAGAAGGCTTTAAAATGCATATTCTACTTTTAATATCTTAACCATAACCTTTTAGGGTTTGATTAAATTGGGAAAAAGAGTGGAAGTATAATCAGTTGACATGTCACAGAGCTGTAACTGCAAACTTGTCTTTAGTGCAATTGAATGTTTCTAACTCAATTATTGTCTCTTCAGTAAAGTATATTAGGCACTTCATGGACAGCCTCAACTACAGAATAGTTGGATTAACGCAACCTAAAGATTAAAAGTTTAAAGAAGGGAGTGTAGGGTGCCTTGCAAACACTTTTTTTTTTTAATAGTCAGATTTTAGAGATTAAAACCTCCCTTTTCACCATCTTCACTAGATTTTTTATTCTTCCCAAGTCAAGATCCTTTTTGGGAGCACATTTTAATGTTATACTTCTGCCTTTGGTATTTGAAAGATGAGTTGAAAATGTCAAGAAAAAAATTAAATTTATTTTTCCTCTTTAAAGTCGAACATGTAAAAGAGTCTATGCAATTTTGGTCAGAATGCATCTGGTTTGACTGAAAAAATGTACATGCATGCTAAAGTAGGTATTTTGATATTCTGAACTCCCTAATAGTACTGCTTCAGAGAAATAAAGAGAACTTTTCAAAAATAATTTCTTCCCTTCCAGCTAAATGATCCTGCTTGGGCACATTTATAAAAAAAAACAGATGATAATACTTATATTTAATTAAGCACTTTAAATGTGCTTAAACTGACTAAAACCCCTTCAGTGCTGTTATTATTGCTGCTTCTGACACTTCAGAGGCTCTCCACTTTTCCATGTGTCCCCCCCATAAAGGTGCTCAGAGCCTACAACAAGAGGGCAGATCTGGCTATTGCCATTGACAAAAAAGACAGCAAAATTAACAGCAATATGCAAACTTCTGCCCTAATCAGATAAATATTTCCCTCTGTAATGTTTTCCTGAATGTTAGTTTCTATTTTCGTTTATATCTTGGTAGGAAAAATTGTCAGACACTTTTAGTTTTGTTTCTTTCTTTGTTTTTGTTTGTTTGCTTGAGGTTTTGTTGTGGTTTGGCTTCTTGTTTTTCCCATATGCTAACAGCATATATATTCTTTTTCCATTTACACTAGATTTCAAACATTTCACTTTCAATGAACTGGTCTGCAGTTAAGTCATTAACTATGTGAGTTTTTCAACAAAGCTTTTTCCTAATGTTTCATTAGGTGAGTATAGCCCAGGAATTGATAAAATATAAAACCAAAACATTTCAGAACAATGAGGTTATAAACTTCTCAATGAAAAAAATTTAAACATTACTTTGTTCAAATCAAATTTTTAGCAATAAATAGCTCAGAAAAAAGACTTTTTTATTTTTCATATTTTTTTCAAAACACTCCAAGTTGTATTTTGAAATTATAATCCAAGCCCTTATATAAACAGAAAAAAAAATTAGTTGGTATTGAAGAAGTAAATTTTGAATTTTCAGTTTTAATTATTTCCATGTGAAGCTGTTGCCCATATTATGTTAATCTAATCATAGAATATATCAAAGAGCAAGTGTCCAATTGAAACATATGATCAAAAAAAAGATTCAATTTTGTTTAAAGACAGTTGATATAATCAAATAAACTTGAAAATCTTCATATAATGAAAAAATATGTTCATATTGCAGAGTGAATAGACCAGTTACATGCAATCTGTAGAAATAAAACTTAAAATTCTCAATATTTTTTCCATTCAATTTTCATCCTGAAAGGAGTCACAGATTACTAGTTATTGCATATCACTTTAGTTAATTTATTTATACATCTTTTCATTAATCTAGTTAAGGATGGCTTTTATCGTTAACAAGGTCAATTTTGGTGGATAACAGTGTTATAAATGAGCCAACATTCTTCTGTCCCTGATGGGGAGATTCTTTCTTCTACCATGGAAATTATATACTAAAAGTAGTTCAATAATTTTTTTTCTTAAATCTGTGCAGGGAAGGGTGAGAAAGAAGAAATCCCCAATTCACTATGTAATAGTTAATTTAATTTTATCAAAATAATGCCCTATATAAAAACAGGGCAGGTATTGATTGTGCATTTGGTCACAAGTAATGTTTTGGGTTGGATACAATTCAGGAAAATTCACTTTATTCAGTTGACAGAGAAAGTGTCTGGGTTCTTGATAAGTAAAAAATATTTTTATCATATAGTGATGGCAATACTTTATTCCTTGTAATTTTTGTTTGTTTACTTTTTGGGGTTTTTTTGGGGGTTTGGATGCGATTTTTTGGTCTGTTTCTTGTTTTTTTAAAATTTTTTTTGTTTTGTTTTTTTTTGTTTTGTTTCATTTTTTGTTTGTTTTTTTATCTTCTCTAACATTAAGCAAAAAACAATTCAACAATAGCTTTCTTTTTCTGGATGAATTTTGGCATATCAAATTACAGCCCTGTGCAAAATCAGGAGACACATTGAACAAGTGGGGAGGACAGAGGTCAATTAGCTTGTGAGGTGTTTAAAATGGTTATTTCATGTTCTGTAAAATTTTTTAATCCAGATCCATCACTGTCTGATGTAAAATCACATTTGTCTTCTTTAGTAACATGACATGAACCAACTGATTCAACTAAAATCAAACTTTTTTGAGTCAGGGTAATAATTCTTTGTTTCCTTGGTGGGGCACATATTGGACAGTGTTGGTGTAAAAAACACTCTAACCTGAAAGGTGAAACTGAAAAGACTCAGAATTTACCAATAAAAAAATCCCAGAATGCAATTTTAAAAATAAATTTACACATAATGGATATGATATATTTCTATCATAAATATCTACATGACTCTATAATTAAAAATATAGTTACCCAAAGTTTTGGGATTTCTGATATATAAGGAACAATGTTAATTAACTCCTTCCTGAACAGGTCTGTGTTTGTGTTTTCAGGTTTGTGTTTTCATTATAACAAAGGAGTCTTATCAGGGATTTGTACATTTGATTTGCTCAGCTTGTTGAAGGTAAGAAGGATATTGTAGAATGCAGTTCCTTGGTCATTATGTTTCTCACTCCTATGCCTTCCCCCCCTGCATTTCCAGCTTTTCTCTCCTTGGCCTGTCCTGCTACCAAAGCATAGAGCAGCTCAGAGCTGAAAACACTCTTCCTCTTCTTACATCTCCAACCTTTGCAAGGCACAGTCTTTTGAAGAGTGTATTTACCATAATATTTTATCTGGAGATGTTGTTTCCAGAGAAGTAGTTTGTAGTGGGGTCACATATCTGTCTAAAAGCCCTCTTCACAGGAGAAAAGCTTAAATGTAATTAGCATTTCTTATCCTTGTAACAGGATTAAGTAATTGATTGCAAATTTGGAAGTGAAGTAACAAACAAAAAACATAAATTCCAAAACTAATCTTTCTTTCCTCATCTAGATTTTTGTGCTTCATTCCTTAGCTTTCCCATGTTATTTCTTATGAAAAGCCTTTGAAAAATTAACTTCTTCGATTTTTATCCTGCACCTCTATCTTGTGAATTTCTGGTTATTATTCAGTCCAATAAAAATATTTCTGATGAGATATCAAAATACATAATCTTATATATTTTTGTACTCTATAATTTTTGCATCTCTAAAGTTGCTGGTTGCAGTGCATCCATGTTTAACAGAGTCCCAAATACCAGCTGAATAGCATGACACCTTTTTCTCAAACAATTGTGGATGACTTGAGCGTGATGGGAGCCTGTGGGTTCCTAGGATTGAGGTGAGCAGATTCTCCAAACCGTTTCTCACCTTTTGCCTTATCAAGTCTGACTTATGCCATATCAGTCACCTCTTAGAGAAACTCCTTCCTGCAGTCACATCCTGGTCTGCTGTTGTTTTATGGAAGTCAAGTAAAATAATAATACAATAGGTTGTGGTCCCATGATATTAGTTTTAATTGCTCTGTGTAGAGGAAGCCTCTGTGTCTCATATCTGTGTCACCCAGCAGTGCTGGAGCCAAATGAATAAGATACTTATTCTTAGATATATCTATATATCTTGGGAGTTAGCTACACCTCGATTTAAATGCACTGGTATTACTGAGGTCCTCCTCACAAGTGTGCCCAGCACAGGGGCCTGCCAGCAGGGGAGGATTTGGAGGTGAACCATCACTATTGAATTTTCAGTACATTGTGTGCACCTGGAGCTACACACATCCCTGTAAGGTATGTATGACCTCCCAGAACTTTCCTTGACACATGTAACCCCTTTCATTTCCAGCTCCAGCTGGAGGACTGCAAGGTGAGGACAGAAATGTGGGAGGAGAGCAGTGATTGCTCCAGCTTCTCAGCAACTGGTGACCTGCTAAAGCAATCCTGGACTGCCCTAAGATCCTTGTTCCTTTCTCTGTCTTCTCTTTGGGAATGGGAATACCACCCATTCCACTTCTCCAGCATCCACCAACTCTTTTATTTTCCAAGAAAGGGACGAACACGCCATTGCAAATACATTCTGTAGGACTAACCTTTTCTGGCAGTGTCTAGACTGGTCACAAAATATAGTCACCCCAAGCCTCAACTGAGTAGGATTCTCCTGGCTTCAACAGCTACCTAAGTGAACTTTGGCATTGCTCCATCATTAAATGTTCTACATCTTTTGCATGGTATGAACTGACCCTCAGGATAGAACCCTGGCTTTCCCCAGGGAAACACAGATCTTTTGAAGGTTATGCAGCAGGACCAAGGCATTAAATCTAAGAGCAGAAAAACAGTTTTCATGTTAGGGAACTATCAATTTTTTTCATTTGTTCCAGTTCTCACAGGTTTTTCATGGGCTTTTAAACAACAAATTAATATATTCTTGTAGCTTCTTGATATAAGGCTAAGTATTGTAACCACATTAATTTATGGTCAGACATTCCCATCTGTATCCGAAAGTGACCTTTTTGAGTTAACTCTTTTATATTCACTAACAATTATTTTGTTTTCTGAAAAGTATCTTTTTCAAACCCAGTCATTTTCAAATTATTTTATGAGAAATCAAAACTGAGATTAATTCTAAAATTCATAGACAAAAAGCCTCTATCTATCCATTAACAATTACACACTTCTTGAAATAGTCTCACCATAAAGTAACATCAAAGCCCAGAAAGGTTCTGCCTTTTGGTTTTGGTTTTCCTTTTTTTTTTTTTATGAAAAATATCTCAGTAAGCAACATTAGTTAAAAAACAAATGTGCAGTCACTTTGTTCTCTGTTCCATATCTCGTGTTCAAACAATGTAAGATCATTTAGGTCTGACATACAGGAAAGATTTTCTGAGTCAGTGTATCAGAAACAGTACCTTCAGAATGACAGAAAGCAGCTCTAGAAGGAAACATGCTACATGTCTTCTTTTCTATATAGTAAGTGCTAAAAAAACCTGTATATCAGCATATCAGAAATTTACCTGGATAGTCTGAACCATTCAAAGTCATTGTTTACTAATATCAAAGAAAAGATGAGTTATTCTCTGGCCACTAACAGCAATAACCCGGCAATCACCATAAAATGCCCTGCCAATGACTGTCAGAATTAATTTGCAAGCCTTCTGCTTTCTCTGATGTTGTGTTGCAGAATGTACTGAAGTTTACTTGCACTATTTTTTTCTATGAGATTTATATATATTTTTTCTATGAGATTTGTTTCCACCAGATTGGTTTCCATTTTCTCCCTTATCCAACAAACCAGAAAATCTATCAATAGGTTACTGTTCTGACACCAAAGCATAATTCCAGTGTAACCTACTGTTTGTTTCTTACAAGTTGCCCTCATTGCCAATCCACAAAAGAGGTAAATTGCTATATCTGGTAACTCATGCACTCAGTTTTGGAGACTTCATTACCTCTGCAGCAGTAGGACACTAAGGTGACCAATCATATACACCACCTATTAGACTAGAAAAAGTGAAACAAAATGCTTTCATCATGCATAAATTTCTCTTCATTCATCTATACATAAATATCCATGCATTCAGAATGAACAAATGCTGTTAGGATAACACTGTTTGCTGGATGATTTGCCCAGCACAACCTTTGCAATTATAGAATATCTTTGCAATTCTTTAAGCAGCCAACAAAACACAAAAGTCTTCCAAGCAGAACTTAAATCACAAAATCCCAATGAATCCCACAGTAAGTATGTATAAATATACAGAAAAGGGAAAGTTTAGAAAGAAAAGTTCAGATATTCTTGTAACAGTTGACTTTCAGCAAGACAAAACCTAGTATCACTAACCAAAATCTTAGCATTCAGTATTAATTATTAAGATTTTTTTTTTTGTGAACAACAATTTTGTAGATGATATATCATATATCTCTGCATGGAATCAACATATGTTTAATGTCTTTTCAATTAAATTATTAATGTCAACATGCCATCAGATTACCATCATACATCAACACATCAAATTCCTTCATACAATTTGAACAGAGGTTATGTTTTCTACTTACCTAACTGGGTCTCCTGAATTGTTAGCTTACTCTCCAAGGGGTGTAAAAGCTTTGGTGGTTTATCTGTTAGTGGTGCTAGAAAAGAAAGAAATTCACATATGTAGTGTTCTGATTATTATTGGGTAGACTGAGACTTGGTTTTATACCTATTATTTCTAGAAGGCTTTGGTTTTTCTTATGTTTCAATAATGTTCGTGCCTTCAATAGTGGTAAATGTTTTTGCTTAGACAGTAAGTCTAAGCTCCAAAATTAAAGGCCCTTGTATTAAAAAAGTAATCTCTTTAAACTCCCACATAAAAAAACCCAAAACAACCAAGCAAGAAAACAAAAACAACAAAAACCCCCAAAACAGCCAACCAACCAACCAAAAAACCCCAAAAGATCAAAAACCCAAAAAACCAAACCAATTTCTCTAAAACAAACAAATCCAAACAAAAATGCACTGACATTGCAATTTTCTGTTTTTATAAATATTATCCAGAATTTCATAGTTTGTTACGATATTTAATTACTTTTCTATAAGGTATTGTCATTAAAAGATATAACATAAACTAAATTACTGAAAAACAACTTTGAATATTTGATGAAAATTGTATTTGAAAAGATATTCCCAACACTGAAACCTTGCAAAGTGGAGCACAAGGAAAAGGCTAAGTTTTCAAAATCCAAGGACTGGATATAATGAAATAATGTCAAGATTCCTAATATGACAGATTCCCTTTTCCATTTCAGTCTACCCTGAAATAATATGGGTAGACTTATGCAATAATGGAATGGAAAGGGTTTTGTAGTGGTCAAAAACCATCTGAAGGTTGCCAAAGTGTGTTCAAACCATGCATATATATAAAACATGCTATTCTACTAAATATAACATCTGTCTGCTTAATTCATAGAAGTGACATTGATTATTACTACTTTTGTTGTTGTTAGCAAGTGTACTCTTTACTGTGTCTGACAGATGAGTGCATGTCATATAAAAAAAATGTGGTTTTTTTTTTCCTTTAATACTGATAGTAAATATTCATGGGAAATTTCCAACTTTTCTAGTCACCTGCAACATTTTGATATTCTGCTTTTCAGCATCAATTCATACTTCAGTTTTTTACACAGATTATGGGCTGTCACAGATTTAAAATACATTTGACATTTTGATATAGCTCTAGAATATTTGTTCCCTTCAACTTGTCAAAATCAATGCTCCTTTTCTTACTGACACACACACATACCCATATGTGTATGGGCTTCATCTACTAAACACACTCATCTCCTGTCAGGAGAAGTTTATTTGCATTCTCTTCACTCTGTTTCCTCTGGTCTTTTAGTAAATTATCAACATTCTTTAAATGGTACAGCATTAATTTCAACTTTGCAATAATTACAGAATGGAACTATTGTCAACTCATATTTCTGCTTTACAGGGATTGTCCTTTATATGATAAAAGTATAAACCCACTAAGTTGGTATCAGAGGTGTTCACCCATCAGACCTAGTAATGAATCAAAATTCAGTGGAATGGTAAAACAAGCGTATTTGGTCCACAAACCTTCTCTCAGTTCATTCTTCTTGCAGCTTCTAGTCTCTATGGGAAACCATTCTGCACTACAGGCTTTGGAGAGAGCTGTAGTTGTGAAAGATTTTTGGCATCATCTCTGGCTTGCTACCTTTTTGTAAACCAATGTTAATTTTTTTATCTTTTTGACTCTTTTTTTTTCTTCTTTTTTTTTTTTTTTTTCATAAAGGCTAAAGTGGGTGGAAGGCAAAAGGATTCAAAATATATTTTCTTCTTAAACTGTAAAATTAGTCATTCCCATTTCTTAACTTCTCTGTAAAGGCTCATAATTCATCAGCACATTGCCATTTTTTAAACATCTATTATGAATTTAAATTTAATTTTGCAGTTCTGTCATTCTCAAGTCAATTATTATTCATCAGATAATGTCTTCTGAGTCACTGTTGTTCTAAATCTGTTTTGAAACTGTGAGGAAAGTTCCTTCATTGTAAGTAAAGATATAGTAACTTGTGGAGTTAATCTGAATGCAATGAATAAGTAGATTAGAAACCAGCATTTTTATCAGTTGAAGCAAAGATCAACATTACTTTTATGATCCTGTATCTAAGACCTCTAAGAAGCTTTCTACTTTTAAATGAATAGGCCCAGGATGTGTGGAGATAAATCATCCTTCAACAGAAGTATGAAGTTATTATAAAATTTATGCCCAGTTTAATTTATGAGATTTAATACATTATTTAACAAATAAAATTCTTCTGAAAATAATAAATTAGACACCTAACTGATGTATCAGAACCACAGGAGCATGTAGGCTGGAAAGATCCTTTGGAAGCTGAGTGATGATCCAACTTCCTGCTGGAAGCAGATCCAATAGAGCAGGTTGTGTCAGGACCTCATCCAGTCCCATTTTGAACATCTCTGTGGATGCAGATTTCACCACTTTGGGTGTTCCAGCTGCACACCACCCAGTGGCCATGCACTGGGCTTGGTTCAGTACATCTGTCTTTCTGAGAAGCAAAGACCTGAAAATTTGTCAGTGTCCCAAGTGTGGCCTCACAGACACTACAGGACTGGGAAGGATCACCCTCCTGGGCATTCTGGCTAAATTCCTGCCAAGAGCTGTGCACTTGGGTTTCACCAAATCATGCTCCACTTGTTGTCCACCTGGGCTGACAGGACCACTCATGCAAAGGTTCCTCCTACTCAGCCAGTCCCAGGTTCTGCTCTGCTGCACGGGACTATTCTGCTTCCAGACCAAGATGTTGCCTTAGCCTTTGTTGGAATCCATGATTTTCTCCAACTTTTCAAGGATTCCTGAAGGAGCATCTCTGTTCTCTGCTTTGTCACCCATTTTGCTGAGAGTGCACTCTGTCCCATCCCCCAGGAGTACAAACCCCCCACCAATCAATAATGAAAGATATGATAGTTAATCGTGTCATGTGCTAATTTTAAAGGGATAGTTACCAATGTTTGTAGCCAGTAAGAGTTAATATTTAGTTCTACAACACAACATTAAAAGCTCTAAATTGGGGAAGTATCCCAGTATTGTATTCCCTTAGATGTCTACCAAGCTCACACCGTTGTATGTCTGTCCTATAAGCAATCACATTTCCCAGGGCCAACTCCTGCAGCTGTCCAGAAAAGTAAAAGTGTCCTTGGGTCCTCCACATTCCAGAGCTTTAGACTGTAGGGAAATACTGTGAATATGAGTTATGTAGGCAAGGAAAAGAATTTTAATGACTATATGTGCTTAAAATATCAAATTTTCCACAGTGATCTGAAACTTTTCTTCAGTCAGTCAGAGTCTTTATTGTCTGTTATTTGATCCATTTCTTAGCCTGAAAATGTAAGTACCTTCTAACATATTAATTCCACTGGACTGATGCAGAGGTGGGAATTTCTCTAGCTGCCTCTACACCTCTCCAGTGTACACTCTCCACAGACAGCAACACAGATGATGGGCAACACCAGAGTTACTGCAATCCTCTTTTAGTTTAGAAACTCTGGAGAAGATCTACCAGCTTTTTCATATCCTTAAAATCATGGGGAATGATTTCTTAACTAGGCCATGTTTGAGGCTATTCAAAATCAATATTATTTTCAGGCAGGTATATTGAGCCACAGTTATCTACTAAATTGAACAGCTAAAGTATAATTCAATCCTTTCTTCCTAAATTTTTATTAAATAGCAAGAATCTAACGAAATTTATGAAACTCACAACTATATCTGGTCTCTTAAATAAGTTAAATACCTTTTATTCTTTTTTTATAAATAGATGCAGGAAGGCAATAATTTGCGTGTCCTAAAAAAAATCCACAATTTGAAAGCACTTCCTGTTCTGTATTGTATGCAAAGAACAAAAATCCTTTTGACTATGTCTAAAAATATAAAGAGAAGATCCTCTTCCCACCAGGTACTACTTAGCAACATGGCTGTCATACAGGAGGAACAGAATGCTCAGATTCCTATTCTTGCATAAGGGAATTCTCAAGTCTCTTGGCAAGAATCTTAGTCCCTGGATATTATTATCTATTGATGCATGGATTCACTTCTCCCTTCCTCCCTCTTGTTTTTTTCTTTCTCTTTTCTTCCCATTTTTTCCCTTTTTTTTCTTTTGTTTTTCACCACCCTCACCCCACCCCCACCCTCCACTTCAGAGTAATTATCCCAGATATATTCATTCAGAATATTATCCCAGACATAGTTAATCAGAATTGGTATATTCCTCTTTAAAATCAATGGGGACTTTTAAAAAAAGACTCTTTAAAAACAATAGGTCAGTGCCTTTTAAAGGAAAGCTGTTTGATCATAAATCAAGTTTACGGCTCATCTTATGTTTGATTTCTGGACCATCACTGATGAATGGTTTGAAAAAGATACGTGTCAAACTTGAAGTAAACTAAAGTTGAAAAAAAAATAGAAAGGTGAAGTAACCAATTCTGAAGATTTATTAAAAATTAATATACAACTTTAGAGATACCAGTCAGCTGCAGACATATTGATCCTGCCCAGAGAAAAAGTGACTAAATTCACATTCCAAGTCTATCAGATTGGATGTACATTTAAAACGTATTGAACAATTTGTCTTGTGGTAATGAAAGTGAAAGCCACCACAATCAGTCACCCCACTGGAAACTGGCCAGAAGATAGTATTTTCACATCAGCCACTGACTTCCATACTCCTCTTCCTACACTGCTGCTTTAGATGAACGTGGTCAAATGAGACATTCATACACTTGCTCTGTGCAAAACACTGATATTTGGAGAGGCCAGCCAACTGTTAGGAATGAAGAAACCTTCATTCAACCTGTATTTCAAAATAGCACTAATCTGGACATCAAAATGGAGCTGCCTCAAATTGCACGAGCTTTATAACAGAAAAATTCTAATTTCAAAGATTTAGGTTTATGTCTCTTTTATGAAGTGATCTCAGATTCTCCCTTGAAAATAAAAACAAAAGGTTTTAATTTCTTAGAAGACAACAGGGCTTTGTGGAATTGTCTGCACATCAGAAAGCCAGTTTACTGTCTGGACATTTCATCCCAGGCAAAAATTCACAGGAATAGTTGCCTTACTTGTCCAGTCTGAGTTATATATATTTTAGAACATTTCTGGTTCAAAAGTTTTATTGAAGTAAAAACTACATTTTGAGGATGAAAATCCTTCTGATCTTTCTGAGATTTGAGATAATGCAATGAGATTAAACCTCTTATGTTTATGAACTTAGAGCATTTTTAGAAAAAAATGACTGACATGTCCCTGGAAGATATTGTAACTATAGCACAGGATTAAATAGGGGAAGAATTGATTGCTATGCAAAAGGAAAATATTCTTACACTTTGAAATCAAAGGACATCAGAGACATGGAGCTCTTTTCATGAAGCCTATGTTGTTGCTTTGAATTCAACCCACAGTTCAAAAAGACTCCATCTCTCAGTTTGTGTTTAGAAACATATAAGAATTTCACATTTCCATGTACTTTCTTGCTAATTTCCTGAGCTTGTGTTTCTTTTTCTCCAACATTTGTTGTGCCAATATTGTCATAGGCAGATAATTATGAAGACAAGGTACTTCTGTCAGGGGAGGGATATCTGAGGAGAATATAGAGGAGGTCTGACTGACTATAAAGATGAACGAGTTGCCCATGAAATCCATGGATGCGCCACCCCTGGAAGTGTTCAAGTCGAGGCTGGATGGGGCCCTGAGCAACCTGATCTAGTCAAAGGTGGCCCTGTGCATGGCAGAAGGATTGAAACCAGATAATGTCTGAAGTCTCTTCCAACCCAAATCATTTCATAATTCTGTGGCAGTGCCTGGAACTGCTGCCTGCTCGACACATTCAGAGTCGTCCTGGGCCTGGCTGCACTCACCCTTCCATTTATTCAGCATTTAATCAATCATTGTCAAGCATGATTAGCTTATGCCAACATCAGTGGAGAAGGTTTGAGCTAGAGTAAAACAATGGATTTGGGTTTAGATTGCTATGTTAAAATGTCTGCTTCATGAGAGGGCTCTGAAAATAAAGCACTGTCATTGAAAAGTCCTCAATTATGAAAAATTGATATTGAAGGCCATATTCAGGAATCATAAGTAATAATACTAGAAGGAAAAACTAAAGCACTCTAGTTGATAATCACAGCACCTTAAAAACTCTGATGTAACTTTTGGCATATATTTGGTATATTTGATATATACTTTTGGTTTCTTTGTTTTAATAGAAATGTCTGTAAAAGAAAATGTAGTAGCAGTAGTCTACAGTAGATTGCAATAAAATTAATTATGTCCAGCCTGAAGCTGCAGTCTTGAAACATTAATCTACTCAATCACTGTCCAGATGAATATTGATACTGAGAACTCTGAGATTCCTCAGAGTAAATCTGAGCTGAGGGAAAAAAAAGTAATGCAATGAAAGGATGCTGGGCTTTTTCCTGATTTCTCCTTATATAGGTATAGTCTTATGTATTCAGATCTATCAATGCCCTTTAAAAACTAAATATATGGCAAGGTCTTTCATAAGAAGGGAGATCTTTATACCTGTTTGAGACTTCTAACAACCTCAAACCTCAGCTTTCAGTTGCATTCAGATTAGCTTTCATTCACAAGGACATCATTTAAAGTCACATATGCCATGAATTGCACAGCAGGCCTGTGAGAATATTCTGCCTCGCTGTGTGAATGCTGAATCAAGCAGTTCAAACTGAGGGCAGATACATACAAGGATACTGAAGATATGTGTGTAAAGCCATAGGCATATGACAGTAAATGAGCTGTCTAATGTGACTTAGTTTCCACTATGACTGACTGAAGATCAGCTTTTATCTTCTGAAATGTTCCCATAAATCTTGCATTGCAAGACAAAATCGTCTCTTCTTTCAGTTTATGTCTTTCTCATTGTCTTCTCCTTACCACATATTAAAACCCTCCCCCCAAAAAACAACAAAACAATTCCTCAGTGCTTTGGGCATATAAATGAAAATAGTTTTTATTTCTCACACCTAATCATTTCTTCTGATGTGTTTCCCAAACTGGCTATAATCTTTAATTTTTTCAATCAGAATTTTCTTCAAAAAGAAAACCTTTATAGTGCTTTGAATAGAATTCCAGCCCTTCCTAAAAGTAAGTGCAGAAACAGCTAAACCTATATACAATAAAGGGATTGCAAAAGTTTTCATGATGCATATTGAGAAGAGACATTAATAAAATGAAATCTAAAAGTTGGGAAGAATATTTCCAGAAGCCTTTTAAAATGTTTTAAGCCTGTGAGTCTGCCGAGATTAAAAACACTGAATACTGGAGTAGAGCAAATGCAGCCAGATGTTGGGGTTTTCATTATCTGCCCATCTCTAATTGAATCTGATGTGACACTTGTGCTATCCCTATGGCTTCAGAGGAGATGTTAGTTTTCTTGAACACACAGTGACATTTCCCAGAGATCATCTCCATGGAAAAAATACAGATAATCAAAATGCTGCCACAGCAGATGTTAATGCAGTCTAGAAATACAAAGGAACAAAAGAATATAGGGAGTTAAACTATTGAGTGAAATATAAGCCTAAGATCTTGGTCTCTTTCTGTGTGGCAGATTTAGGATTGATATATGGATCTTATAAATAAAAAGGGAAGGAATAATGCAAAGCTTTGATTCTTGAAGACTTTATTAATTATAGTGACAGGATTCCTCATCTCCTTCAAAAAACCCCAAACAAACAAAAAAAGAGACCCACAATACAAAAAGCCAAATATAAAGTATCTAAAATATCCAAAATATTTTTTTTTCTCTTGCCTGAAGTTTCTCTACACTTCACCACTGTTTTTGTATAAAACTGATTCCTACAGCAAGATAATGGAAATGAGATTTCCTACATAGATTTATGAAAATGATGTTATGCTAAAGCCCGGTCTATCTGTATGGTCTCTTAAAGTTTTCCTGCACTTGGGTCTTAGAGGTATCAGATCATCTGGGAAAAAAAAAGGAATGTTGTTGCTACAAAAAGTCAGGATCTATGTTATCAATGCGTTTATTGAAAATAAAATCTCTTGTTAGCCAAGTAATTCAATGATATATCAAGGAGCATTTCCACCAGCAGATCCTCTGATGTTCCAGGTTAATGAAGCAGCTGACCAGCATGTCATTCAGCAGCAATGCAGTTAGAACCTGTCACAACCTGCTCCTGTTAGCTCAGGCCTTTGTTTAGAAGAGGCTTTAGGGAAGTGATGAGTTTATAATTCTTGCATAAGGCTTGTGAAACAAATAGAAACACACACAGTGTAGCACATGAGGCTACCTGAAAAGATTTCATATTCATAAAGAAAAACAGAGTTATATAATATTCATAAAGAAAAACAGAGTTATATAAATAATAATGATTGAGTCAAACTTCTAAGAAAAGCAGACTAATACATTATCATCAAGCAAGCATTCTGCAACACATTATTGAAATCTCTCTGCATATCATCCTAGATTGCCTTCTCATATTGTCACCCTAACCTGTTCTCCTTCCTTTTATTTCTAGGTTAAAACACAGAAAATATGGGGATGGAAGTATCATAACGTTGTATTTTCTGTGACTAGACAAAATACACGTTTTTTAAACAATTATTCTATCATTCTTTACAGATGACCCAAAGAATCTCTCATTTATGCAGTCCAATTATTAAGTCATACCTACATTTTCTTGTTCAGCCCACCCTTCACACTTGTCACTGAATTTAAGTATGCAATATTATTTCTTGTCCTCAATATTTTTACAATCATTACAATTTTCCAACTGAAATAGAGCAATGTTTTATCTTTTTTTTTTTTTTTGCCTATTATTAGTATACTCTGTCTCATATTTAGATTTCAAACCCAAGGAAATGGAGTGTATTTTTGAATAATTTGAATCATAAAGAAATCTGGAAAAGACCTTTAAGATCCTCAAGTCTAACTGTTAACCCAGCACTGTCCAATCCAACAAACCATGTGCCCAAGTGACACATCTACAGGTCTTTTAAGTACCTCCCGTTCCAATGCCTGTTCTGTGGACGCCCTCCAGACCCTCAGTGCCTTTCTTGTAGTGAGAGGCCCAAAACTGGACACAGCATTTGAGGTGTGGCCTCACCAGTGCCGAGTCCAGGGGGACAATCCCTGCCCTGCTGCTGCTGCCACACCATTGCTGATCCAGCCCAGCTGCCTTTGGCCTTCCTGGCCCCTGGGCACACCTGGCTCATGTTCAGCTGCTGTTGACCAGCAAATCCAGGTCTTTTTCCACCAGGGAGATTTTTCAGCCACAATTTAAAGTACCCCATTGAAGGTGGAACATCAGCAGAACAAATTTAGGAAATGAATGGTAATATATAGGAATAATAATGAATAATAATGAATAGGAAACTTGTTCCTGCCTTATTTTCATTATTATTTCCATTTTTTGGAGTTAGGGCAGATCGTTCTTGGATATGCACTAGCTCATGACCTTTGAAGACAAATTCTAGATACTCTATTTTTTTTTTTTAATAATTAAATCTGATATAAATCTGCTGATAATGCTGACATTTCAAAGTAAGTCTCAGTCTCTGAGGAGGCCTTGTAAAGAGAGGAGGACCCTATGCACCCTGACCACTTCAAGTCTTCCAGTAAACTGACATTTAAAGGTCTTGCAATTAAAGATTTTTCATAGAGTTTTCTCTTTCAGGATTTGTATTCAACCTTTTAATTCTGTTCCTCTTTTTTAAAATCATCTGATTTAAAAGGTGGTCTGCACTCATTCTCTCCGTTCAGTGTCTGTCTTAGACCTGCAAGATTACAAAAAAGATTTTGTCCTCCAAGTAATTTCAGTGACTTAGTCTTCTGAATCTTTGTTCTGCTAAGAATTTGGACATACTATAATTTCTTTTGACCTAAAAATTGAAAAAAAATTCACTTTCATGAACAATGAGAAGACTTTTTATTTTCTTTTTGTATTTCTCATTGAGAGCACATGTTTTTTTTCTGTCTTCTCATGCAGCTTTTTTTTTTATCTACTCCATTGAGACAAGGGTTTTGCTTTTAAGTTGAGAGATTTTGGACTGTAAGAAAGCAAATATCACTCCTAATCTTCAAGAAAGGCTAGAAGGAGGATCTTGGCAGTATAGACTGGCCAGCCTTTCCTTGATCCCTGAGAAGATAATGGAACAAACAGTTCTGAAAACCATTACTAAGATTATTAAGAACAAGATGATAATTGAGAATAGTCAGCATGGATTTACATGGGTAGAATTGTGCTTAACCCACCTGATAGCCTTCAGTGATGAGAGGATGGGCTCACTGGACCTGCAGACAGCAGCTGATGCTGTTTATCTTAACAAAGGCTTTTGTCTCACTGACAAACTCGATGAATTTGGTATGTGGGTAGGGAGATGTGATGAAAACTGAGGGCTGCATCAAGCAGCATAAAGCTTTTGGGGCTGCCTGTACCGCAAGGATCACTGCTGGTTCAGAACTTTATTGATCTGGATAATGGAACACAAAACTGGGAAGAGTAGCTGATGACTGATAGAGCTGCTCAGGGGGACCTGACAGGCTGGAGAAATGGTCTGACTGACAAGAACACCATGAAGATCAACAAGGTGAATTGCCAAGTCCTGCCCCAAGGGAGCACTAATCCCAAACTTCAATACAGGCCTGGAGCTGAGCAGCTGAAGATCAGATTTGGCATGGAAAGACTTGGACTCTTAGGAAGAGAAGTTAACTGTGAGCCAGCTCTGTGCTCTTGCAGCAGTGAAGACCAGCAGCAGCCTGGGCTGCATCCAGCAGAGCATGGCCAGCAGGTTGAAGGTGATCCTTCCCCTTTCCTCAGCTGTGATGAGACACATCTGGAGTGCTGGGCCCAGCTCTGGAATCTCCAGCACAAGAGAGATATCGACATACAGGGATAAGGGCAGTGAAGGGCCACAGTGATGATGAAGGGATTGGAGCATTTCAGACAAGGAGATACCAAAAGAGCTGAGGCTGCTCATCCTGGAGAAGAGATCCTCAAAGGGATCCTGTCCATGTCTGAAAAACCAAGATGGGTGAATTCAAAATAACGTAACTGTACTCTTCTCAGAGTAAGGTACAGGATATGAGGCAAAGGTAGATAAATAAAACAGGGAAATTCCACTTAAACATGAGAAAAACATTTTTCACTTCACAGGTGGTCACCCACAGGAACAGGTTGCCCAGAGATACTTTATTTTGTCCATCACTGGAGATTTATAACCCAACTGGAGATAACCCTCAGCAGCCTGCCCTCTCTGACCCTGTTCTGAGCAGATTGGACCAAAATATCTCTAGCAGGTTTCCACTTGTTATGTAATTTTTAACAAATATTTGTACTGTACAATCATAAATTAGAATTAGAAAGCCTGGAGAATTCCCTGGGTATCCTGAGTTCTTAGTGCCTGCAGCAGGTGGGATGGGGGACATGGCATGCAAATTGCACTGTAGAGCTCCAAAGTTTGTCATGCAGATGTGCCTGGTTCCACACTGCGTGTACAGATCCTTCCAATACAACAGCAGACACCCTGGCACAGAGGACTTCAGGTTTGCATTACCTCTATACAAATCTTGTCTGCATTCTCAGCTGTGCAGTTTTTGTTTCCATACCTTTTCTGGTTTGTAACATGGTAGGAAATCAAGGAAATCTACCATAGGACATGAAAACAAAAAATAAGTTACACTGTCCATGTAAGGAGAGGGAAAAGAACACGCCTGAGAACAACAATATCTGATACATATTGTCCTTTTAATGTGCCAAGCTTTAAATAAAGCTCTGTCTACAAACGCAGTATGGCAGATGTTATATTAGCACATATCATACGGTTACTTGGCAACAAACAGAGATTAGACATCATAAACATTTGGTCTGCAGAAATGATACCAGAGCTGGTAACATTTCTGGTAACACAACCATATTTAATGCTCGGTGCATTAAAATATCCACCCTAGTTGTGTATGTACCAACTCTCTTTAAAGCAAACTCCAAACTTTTTCAGCAGAGGGCCTAGTTAAATATGTTAGAAAATTCTAATCTATTTTAGAGCTTGTCTACAATTCAGTGTCATACAGAGGATCCCCATTAGAAAGGACATTTAAGGACACTGTCTGGGCTAAAATACTCTATTTCAGAAGTTCAGTAATGCGTGCTGGTGAGCGAGGGAAGGGTGCATTGCTAACAAATCCATACTGCTTCTAGTGTTTGAGCTCCACGCCGCTGCACAGTACTTACTACAGAATACCACCAGGGATTCAGGAGCCTTCATCCAGCTTCCAAAAATGGTGTAGATACTTAGGAGCCCAACTGTCATGTCAGTTCTCAGAAACTCGCTATGGATCCCCTTTGTTTAATTGCTATGCTTTTGTAAATCCTACTCGGTGACATAATCCTTGTGTAAATCTAGGAGCAGGAATATAAATCCCCATAAAACAACTGACTTGCCTGTAAAGTTTTGGTTTTTTTAAAAAAGGCAATTTTCTAGCAAGTTAAACTCTTTCCCAATGGATAAGAAATCTGGCATGCAGAGTCTGTGTAGAAAGTAGCACCAGAGCCCAGTTTGCATACAAATACTCTTGGCTTCTGCTTATATGGTTGACTTTTCTCTGAAGGTTCAAAGTACATTACAAGCCATGCTAGTGAAATGAGAAAATTAGCTGTCACCTCAAAAACAAGACAACAAGAAACCCCAAACCAGTATGGAACCTTCAAATGTAGATCTGTAACACTCCTATAAGAAACAAAGTCATTTTTACAAGGAACTAGAGAAAGAAAAAGATCAAATCCAAAGATGACAAATAAAAACTACTGAGAGAATATGAAAATTTTGTTTTCATGAGAAAATATTCATTCTTATATTGGAAATATTTCATCCTTGTGTTCCATTTTGATAGCAAAGAACAAATTTTCTTTCCACAAACAGCTGCGTGTACTAGCTATTATGTTACATGGCTCTGGGTCTTTAAAGGAAAGAAAAAAGTAAGTTATTACCCAGCAGTAATAGCCATAGAAAAGCCACAGCTTTTCTATGTAGTGCACTGGCTGGAATAGTCTGTCCAAAAGTCTGACATCTCCATTTAATACTTTTAAATCTCAGTAATAAAAAAGTCCTAGTAATATTTAGGCAATAAAGATTAGTACACAAGGCCTCTACAGACAGGAGAGCAAGCTGCTGTATCAGAGGAAGAAAAGATCTCCTGAGTCAAATGAACAACAGACAATACCTTCTGCTCCTACATTCCACTCATGGAGTCATGATGGGTTGGAAGGAATCCCAAAGATCATCAAGTCCTCCCACCACTTTGACACAGGCAGGGACACCTCAGGCTGCTCAGAGCTGCGTCCAACTTGACTTGGAGCACTTCTAGGGACGGGGCATCCACAACTTCTCTGGGAACCTGCTCCAGTGTCTAACCACCCTCAGAGTAAACATAACTAGGCCTATATTTTAATTACTAAAACGTGCAGATGGATTTTCATGATTAGATGGATCTTCAGAGTCTCTGGGTATCACATTCCCATTGTATCCCATAGATATCTGGCATTTAGGAAAACTACAGAGAATTGTGTTATGTGCAAAGAGTCAAAAGACTTGTCAAAACCGTAATGAGAGTTCTAACATTATCTTTCTGACAGTTATGTATCTGCTATATATAGTTACAATATTTTTTGTTTTCTTTTATCACTCAAGAGGATCCAGATACTGTTGCCTCCATCAGAGGCTTAATTCACCTGTGACATTTGTTAATGGCACTCATGGCATATGTCATTTGTATCATACACAATACAGGTAAGATGTCTTAGGTTTTACTATTGCAAATGGGTTTCACTAGGACTTCAAAAGCAACCACAGACCCTTTTCATGCCAGATTCATAATATATAATCCTGGGAAGAAACACTGAAAGTAGCAGATCAGTGCAGAAAAATGACACTATTTTTCAAAAAACCTAAAAGTTTTAACTACTTTTTTTTTTAGGCAGTTTGAGAAATGTTTGTACTGTTCTTCTCTGCTTTGTTCCCTTCTGTTAATTTTTCCCTTTTGTCTAATACATTCATGTAAATCTCATTGTATTTGCTCAGAGCTGTTTACTGGGGAACATCCAGTAAAAGATGATGTAACAGGGAATGATACCACAGCTAAGATTGTGGCAAACTTAGTAGTCTCTAGGGCAATAACTTAAATTAGTCCTTGAGTGAATTAATCATAGATTGCTAATTAGAACCCACCACAATGGAGGTTTAAAAGAGTGAAAAAGCACTCCAAAAAAAGGAAACTGGAAGATACTTTCTGTGTTAGGACTATACACCATGAGTTAAAAATTAAGAGAAAGGAAAGCACATCACTCCAAAATTCGCTTTGCATAAGGAAGAGTAGAGGAAAACATGACAACACCACACATTTCTAGTGAAATTATCTGCTTGATGTGTAAGTGCAACTTGCAGCACTTGGAGATTTTCCCCCTCTTATTGCTTTGCTACTTATTCTGATAGAAGTGAATTTATCAAGTGTTGGTGGGGTCTCAAACCAATTCCATATTTATATCTTTATCCTTCATGGATATTTCAGAAATATTTGTCAATATGCTACAGGTTAAGTATCCTTCAGCCAGACTGACTTGTGATAAATTTGAAATTTAATATATTTTACTTATGACAACAACCAAAATATAAATAATTAAAATAATAAAAAATATGCAAAGCCAGATACATTTTTCTGGGATTTCTTTCTGAGAGTAGAATTAATTTGAAAGTAGCAGGTAGATTCAAACTATCAGAAATCAATAAGCAAGAAATGGAAATAATTTTTGATGTGGAAGAACTCTGGAGCCATGCCATGGTCATTTTCCAGGAGAAGACCTCACACTAGGAGGCAAATATGAAGGTAAAAGTATTCTCAGTGAATGTGTGTTCCTTGATATATTCACATATTTTTTGCTCCTACTTTCTTATTTTTTAAAGGGAAGGGCAGGAAGGGAGAAGATTTACTCTTGGTACATACCTCAAATCAAGCTAAATCATATTCAGTATCAAATCAAGCATAATCATATTCAGTAGAGAACAAAAAAAAAGTAATGCAAGGAAAAGAAAAAAATAAGGAATATATAGAAAATCATGACAGAAAGTTGCCGAGTGTAATGTTAGATTTCAAAAAACATATTTCATAAACAAATATTGTAAAGATATTAAAAGCAGGATGCCTGCAATATTTTTTTTTTAAATAGTCACTGAAAAATTTTATGTTTTTCAATACCAGGTGCCCTATTCAAATATTAAATCATATATTATTAATAATTATTAATAAATATTGATCAGAATACCTCATCAACATGTGGATATTTCAAAGCTGGGTGAAGCTGCAAGGAACTGTAACCTGGGGGTCATCTAGTCCAAAACCCCCACTCAAAACAGGGCAAAGTCACCAACTCCTGTTCTAGGAACCTTCAAAAAGTAATTTCTGTTATATTAATTCTTTTTATTTTTCCTTCTCATCTTGTTAATTTTTCTTTGATAGAGATGTTTTAGATGAACAAAGGAGGCCATTTAATTCCCAACCACTTTTGCTGTGTCCATGAGAGAATAGCCTCATGATGCAGGTCTGACATAGAAACTCATGAGAGTATGAAACTCTTCCAAACTTTTCTGAAATAGGTTTTGCACTGCAAACTTCTTACAAAGAAAATAAGGGCCAATTTCTCTGCCAAGTGTTGTCATTTTTTGAAAAAACAGACTTACTAAAAGCTGCCTGCAAGTGATAGCCAAGTTATTAATAGCTAAGCACTGGCAGGAGACTTAGGAACATTTGAAATATGTTTTTAATCTCAAGAATTATTTCATACAATAGATTTTATTTTATTAATCAGCCTCAGAAAATGTTACTTTGAAGTTAAGAACAATCAGATATTGTGGAATCATTTATATGCATGCTAGCATTTTTATTGTTGTAAATGCACCTTAAGCTGCACTTAGTAAAATTATTTTTCCTCATTAATAAGCATTTTACTTTTGTACTCTTCTGTATAAACTGTTGTCTGTACAGTCTGCAGATATGTTTTAGCTTCTCCATTTCCCATCCTTCCCAGATATTTAAGCAGGTTTGATGTACATTTCTTGTTGTGGTTTGGACATATGCAAATGGGAAAGGGCAGGAGTTGAATATGGAAAAGATAGATGGATGGCTAAACACTTATTTCAAAATAAGTAATAAATTGTTGATGGTCAGGTGTGGTTAACAACAACGTCACATTTCTGTAACTCTGGGATAGCTAAAAGTTGGAACAATAACACTGACCTCCAAAGAAAGTAAGACATTCATGGAAATATATAGTCTGTCTATTATCTTCTGTCTATAAGCAGAAAAAAGTGCTGTTTTGGAGAAATGAAAATTATAATGTGCAAAATCCACATTGTCCTTCCTCTGTTGACAATTATTTGGTTATAAAGTATTAAACTAATTATGTCAATAACATCTCAAATATATTTTTTTAAAGATTTTCCTGCTGCTCAGCCCTTTTGTCTGTATTTTACCTTCAGTCATTGAACTTCTCAGCAGAAATAATTTCCACAGATTTTTAAATTGTATCTGTATTCTGGACCCACAGCTCTTTAGAGATGTAGATGATTTGCACTAAACTCATGAGCAGAGCTCACAGCTTCCCCACAGGTTTGCAGAGCGCAAGCTCTGCCTCTAGGCTGGCTGATCTGAGACCAGTCTCACAGTGTCAGCTGGTGCAAAACCAGGAGTCTATTCTTCTGTTTCATCTCTAGGTAACAGGTCCACTGAGAAAACTAATTTATCATCATGGAGCTCCTCTAAAGTTGGTTGTTTCACTAGGAATGGAAGTTGGTTTTTTTTTTTTAATTTTATTTGGTGGGCACCACTGGCTTAGATACTTTGAAAAAAAAAAAAATCCTTGCATAATGAATGAAAAATAAATACTTAATTCTATATTAGAATGAAGAAAAAACATCAAGAGATCTCTGTATCCCCAAACTGTGAACAATACAGAATATAAAACTTAAAGGAAATAAAAGCTCACAGTGGACTTACAGTGAGAGCATGAGAACACTTCACAGGTCTTATCCACAAATTTCTGTATCTTTTCATTCAAGTAATTAACATGATTAAGTACAGTTTTCCCATCTAATTTAATTAGCTGTAATCATACCAAACTATTGTAACTTGGACATTCAAGATATATGACACATCTTTTCAAATATGTGTACAGCTATTGTGAAAATGAGTGTACTGGTAGCATTCACTAGCCCAAAGCAATTACAAGAACTTGTTTGGTATAAGGTCACAATCTGATGTCTTGAATTCACCTGAAACAGTCTTGTCAATCCACAAATTCTAACAGTGAAAACATATTTTTAACAGCCATGATTTATTAATTTAACTTTAGAACTAAGTCCATGTTCTTCTGAATATTTTAATAACAAAAATTTAGAATATATTATCTTGACAGAAATGATGGATTAAACCTTTAAACTGCTCTTTATTTTTTATTCAAGCAGTTCATACATTTACCTATAGGCATACTGCAGAATAAAGAATGCCAGTTTTATGAAACACCAACGCTCTGACCACGATAATTCCTTAATGCTGTGTGAATCACTGAGAACCTCTTTAAATGACCCTTTCCAAATTAAATTAATCCACAAGTTTCATCCCACTGTCTCCTGATTAATTCACTTGCATTTTGCTGGAGGCAACATGCATAAAATCCTTGCCTGCAGCTGGATGGCTGGGGAGGATGATTTGGTGAGGCTCAGATCAATCAAGGACAAGAACTCTTCCCCTGTCCAGCCACTTTGTGTTAATGACCTGCTTCCCAAAGCCACGACTCTTTTCCAGAATCACTTTTTTCTCACCTGCACTGTAACACACTAGAGCTGCAGAGAATTCAATGTAATTAGTCACTTTAACTTTTGCCTCTAGCAGCTTGTCAAGCAGCATTTGGGGAGAGGAAGGGCTATGGTATGGAAATTAAGAGAAATCTTCGAGGAGATTTTTAGGAAAACGAATAATTTTTGAACATCCTGTGTCTTGAGAAGGAAATGGAATGGAAATGAAGATTAAGCTGGCTCATGTTTGAAAAGCGTGTGGAAAATGAAAATGCAAAATGTTTTTGGTTCACATAATGAATTAACCACAAAAAAACCTACCAAACCTATTAAATATGCAAAATTTACTTGTGGGGAAAAAAACCCAAAAAAACTATTATGGATTCGATACAGTATCCCTGCTAAAGAATGTCTATTTGTAATAGATTTTTCCAACTCTGTAATAAACATCGAATTTCTAAGGAGATGGTTACATTTCTTGTTTTTCTTTCCTTTTGATTTATTAATAAAAAGCCAAATAATACACATAATTTAAAGATGTCCTTATAAGCTGCCAGGAAAAAAAAGCTGTAATGCAGGTGTGTATTGAAAAAGTATGGTTTCTCTCTGGTTGGTTACATGTAGAGGTGAAATATAATAAAAAATGCTGTCTTTAAACTAGGTATTCTGCACCAAAGCACAGTATGGATATTTGGAATGACAAAGTATCCTAACAAATAAGCAGAAGAGAGAGAATACAGTTAGAGGATTTAGAAATAAAATTAGAAAATCCAGAATTTACTGAATTATAAACTATTACCTTGAATAACCTCAGACAGTTACCTGAGTCATTGTTTTATCTGTTTCACCTCCTACTTCATCTTTCTCTCCAGACATGTAATGAATATATTGAACATCACCTGCTTTCCTATGAAATCCTGTATGCTTTGTTTCTATGAAAGCATACATGCTTCATTTTCCTATGGAAAAACAATTCTTTACTACAAAGGGTGATCAGTGTTAATGCACTTCTCATTCATAAATATGGACAGCAAATATTATAGGGCAGTGTAAGCAAAAGCAGTTTGTGATTAATATAGGAATATCAGAATAAAATTACATCAATTAAGTTATTTATTCAAATTCTTCATGTGATATCCAAAGATCTAGTCACATCTGGAATTGCTGCAAGGAAAACTAGTCAAAACTTTATTTATTTGAATTAAAACCAGTTGCAGTCTGTCTATATTTACAACTTTTCCTTAGTCATATATATTTCATTGATCTCAACATTTACAAGAATGTACCCTAAGCTTGCATGTTTGTTTACTATTTCAACTTAAGCAGCAATTGAAGATGTGAATTCTCTAACTTCATGAGGCAATTAATCTAAGCACAAAGAAATCCTCTCCAAACAAATTTTTGGTACAGTGAATATTATCAGATTAACCTCTCCTTCTAAGTAGACAAGTTACAATCTTGAACATGAGGTTGGCTTCCTTCTGTTGCTCAGAGAAGAGAGACAAAACTGACACTTATGACTTTTATCTTTTCTTCTTGGGATGGGGGAGGGTGGAAAGGCAAAAACCTCCTGTCTAATAATGTTGTCTCTTTCACTGAAATTCAAAAGCTTATCAGAGTGCTGCTTGTTGGTATTAAAACTTTGAGCTTAATTTTTTAGGTATTATGGGTGGAAATGTCAAATTCAAATGTAAAAGTAAGTCAGAGCAAGTAAAGAACAGAACAACAAACAAAGGAGATCAAAATCCTAATGCGCTTCCTGTTCCACATAATACCCAATTCCATATTCACACTGATATTCATACCAATGGCAGTGATGGAAAATGTCAGCAAATCCACAAAAAATTCTTGGGGCACACAGCTGTAGATACTTTCCTCTGCTTAGTAATAACCAGGTGGTTATTAAAGGGAAAGGACTTGTGAATCATTAATATCAGTGACTATCCCTACCCCTGGTGTGAAGCGAGTGCTTTGGGAACTTTTTTTATTATTATTTTATAGATAATTAAAAAACAGAAAAATATATTTTAAAACCAAAATATATGAGGTAGACTTCAGGAGATCTGTTGTTTGAATGTAAGCCCTGTTTTTCTTTAAAGAGACCCTAACTGAGGTTAGAGTGTGAATGATACTTCAGAGCAAACCAAACCAAACCAAACCAAACTATACCAAACCAAACCAAACCAAACTAAACCTAACCAAACCAAACCTAACCAAACCAAACTAAACCTAACCAAACCAAACCAAACCAAACCAAACCTAACCAAACCTAGCCAAGCCAAACTAAACCAAACCTAACCAAACCAAACCAAACCAAACCAAACCAAACCAAACCAAACCAAACGTAACTAAACCAAACCTAACCTAACCAATCCAAACCAAACCAATACTTTTAATACCTGTTCTGGTAGCACACTTTCCCTGGAAGCACAGAGCAGAAATGATTGTAAAGAGATGTGTAGGAGCACACACAACAGCTTTTTCATCAGACATTTTAAAGAAGGGTTATCACAGATAGGTCCCTGGTTGGTTCTGAGAGATGGTCAAATACAAATTCTAATACATGGTTTTCTACCATCAGCCACAGATCTTGAAATGCAATCACTATAGACAGGAACTCTCTGTCAGAAGGCTTAGCAGGAATCTATCTATAAAGATCTTTCCACTTCACAGTATGTATGATCATGCATATATGTAGATGTATGGGTATGTATGTATATTCAAAAACACATTTGCAAAGATAGTTTGCTGCAACTCAACTAACCCATTTTATGAAGAACTGAGGACCAGAGACGTTTTCGAGCACTGCAATCATTCTGGATTGAGTCCCAAACAAGGGCTATGCTAAACTCCTGACCTTGTGAAAGACACAGAGTAAATTTTTAAAATGTAATTTTTCTTTCCAAAGAAAATTACAGAATTAAAGTTGCAATACAAGGTTGCTTCAACATGTTTCTTTACAAATTTTCCTCTGTGAGTCACCAGCCCATGAAATAAATATGCTCCTAAAGAGTAAGAGTTATTTTAGAAGAGAAAAAGAACTTTCTCTCTCTTGTAATTCTGGAATAATATATGAAATGAATCAGAAGTAAACAAAGCAACAAATGGAGTCACGCCTCTACCAGCCTGAAATCAGAAATGCTGAAAGTATTTATTATATGTTCTGACTCATCGCAATGAACTTCCCAGGAATCTGAAAAAGGTCATTCAAATATTAGACAATCCACTATTTCATGTAGCTAAAAGCACACTGTAGCTCTATGCTATAATCCTAAAATTGCATCTTAGTTGCCAAGTGCCCCGATGTGTCCTGTTGCAGCTTAACTAATAGTAAGCTGAGGACACAGTTTTCCTCCCTACTGCCTGAACTACAGCTAGCTGTTATAAGAATGTCAGTGATTAAAAAACCTGACAGGTTTTTTTCTAAATATCTTTGACATTTAAATGTGGGGAGTTGTTTTCAATTGAGAACTAGTATCTCTTAGACTGAGGTGCACCTTGCTCCCTCCAAGGCCAGGAGAGTAAAGCCTCTAAAGCAGCAATCTCTTATAGGGTTTACTCGCCAAAACCCGGCCCCATTCACCCTCTACATACAGGAACTAAACATGCTCTGGGCTACAGGAGCTTGTTCCAAGTCTTGTAGGATTACCATGTATGAACTGTACATGATGAGGGGGCAGGAGATGTTCCCTGGGGTCCAACCTGAGTCCCTTTCTGGCCAGGGGCTGCACACAGGTGTGTGAAAGCACCATCCACCTTTCCAGCTTTTCCCTTTGCCTGAAGGTGCTGGCCACACATCCTGAAGTGTCCTGTTGACCAGGCTGAATTGTCAGTTCCTGTCTTACATAGAAAACGAATTCCTTACCACATTCAGACCATATCAAAATTTCAGAAGGTTACACAGATGAGACTGAGTTTTTTTAACTTGATGAGATGTTCTTCAAATCATTATGTCCTCATCAAAAAGGAAGAAGAAAAAGGAAGAAATTATACTGTCATTTGCTCATCGACAGGTTGGGATAAAAACAATAGCAAATATCTTGATTTTAATTTTCTTTGCTGCTTTCAAACTTGCTGCCATATACTACATGGAGAACTCATTAATTTAATTGGCTAATTAGTTGCAAGCAATCTCTGATCTTTGCTAAAGATTAAAAATGCATTTGTTAATGAAATCTATCTTGAATACAGCTTTTTGGAGTGATTCAGAATACCTAAAAGAAGAGCATTATGTTTTTATTCAGTTTACCGTGGAGACTGAATTTACGCACTTGTAACACTACTATGACCTATATTAAAGACAAACTGATAACCATTGCCATGGTAACCAAAAAGCTTCAGAGATCTTATAAGAGTTTTCATGTGAGAATTTAAAAATAACAATTCTGTACTTTCCTTTTTATTCCAAAAAGTCAATCAACTCTAAGCAATTATTTTATATATGTATATATATTTATAAATATAGAAAAAAAAACATTAAATTGTCTTGAAAAATTAATTATATCCATGTATTTAACACTAAAAAAGTACATAGTTAGGTAAATTCTTCTATTCAAGAAATCTATATTTTGCAATAAAATTAGAAAATTTGTTCTCTCAGTTCAGTAGGAAGATATCTATAATTAGCTCAAAGCCATCTCCCACCACTGGTGTCAAGTAGTTAATAACACATACATTATACATGACTTAAATGGTTGTACTGTTTGTCAGCAATTGCATCAGCAGCTTGTTGTTGTTTATTTTTTATCACAAATCATTTAGGCATTCAGTACCAAACCAAATAGGATGAAGATGCATGTCCTTGCTGCAAACACTTGGATTCCCATCACTTTGCTGCTTAATGTGATGCCAGTTGCAAAGCAGAAAATTTCAATAATTTGATGTAAAGTTGGTTAGCTCTATAAATCATGAAATTCATTATTTAACATTTCCTCTTGAAGCAATTTCAGACTCTCAGCTATCATAAATAAAGGAATAGACTGGTTCCAGCCTCTATTTAACTTCAGACAATGTGTAAGCCATAAATATATTTTCAAAAATTCTTTTCTCCTCCATATGCTGTTCTAATATATATTCTGGAATTCACAGAGGTAATCCTTTTATAAAATCAGCAATGGAACATATGTTATTTATAAACCTGAGTATTTTTGCTCAAACCAGCCTTGCATTTGTTATCTATCATACAGCTGTAATAATACACGTCCTGTAAAGTATCTGAAATGTATTGTATGCATTATATTTATATCCCATATAAAATTATCTATACTTACAAATATGTATTGTTAAATGTGATATATTCATTTTCAATATTGTAAGCATCAAAGCATAATAATTCATGTTAAAGCCCAAATGAATATATTCAATAAAAAATTCAGTGTCATGCAGTGCTCATAGATTATCCTGTCAAATACCCGTTAAATGACTTGTAATTATTAGGTAAACAAGCTGAATTGAAAAACTTGTGGAATTTCCCTTGAATGACCACCCAATGTTCCAAATACTCAAATTTAAAAATAATTCTTCATATTCTCAGTTTTTCCCAGTTGTACTTCTTGTTCCAGTACAATGAAAAGTTAGGGAGAAATCATTCTTCAAGTATTTCCACAGCCATGATGCAAAAATGGTGGTTCAGAATAACATCCAATAAACATTTGACATCCAACAAATATTTTAGATTTCTATTCAATCAGAATGGTATCTGAACCTGTGAAAAGAAGTGGTGACTTCTATACACATGTTGACTTCTAGAATGCAGATGAGTACAGACACTTTCTTTTTTTTTTTTCTAAAGTCAACAGCATTAAAAGTGTTGATAAAGGGAAAAATAATTTAACAGCTCCGTTCCTGTACTTCAAGTTCTTCATACAGGTTAAAAATAAGAGCTGTTTCATTGATATGGGTTTGATGACTTTTTAGATAAGCGGTTAAACACTCATGCTCTACAATGATATGGTAAAAAGCACAATGAAATGCTGAAGTATTAAGAAACTATGAGTCGTCTAAAGAGTAATAGGCTGAAGTCACGCTATCATATGTGGCAATTATATTTAGAAATTTCCTGCATTTTGCTTGTAAAAAAACTATTGCTGCATAACATTAGGAGTCTAATATAAATATGCTCCTTGTGTATTCATTAACTATCACATATGGAAGTAGAAATGAGAGGCTTTTAAAAACATGACCATCTATCATTTTCTGTTAGAAACCCACAGAGATTTCTCTCCATAGTAGTCATTGAGGATTAACCAGTTCATGGCCTCATGGACCCCCAGTAAAATTCTCCCAGCTACAAACTCATGATTACCATGGTCCACCTTAGAATATGTTTTTCCAGGGGCTGTTTTCACTTTGGACAAGACAAATATAACATTTTACTCTTCTAAACTTGCCCTTTCCATTTGTCTTGTATGCATCTGACTGTGCAAGAAGGCTCAGTGCTTAGCATGGACACTCAATCATGATGTCAGTGCTTAGGGCCTATTTTTAGGTGTAGGAACACCTGAAGCAGCTGCTCAAATTAGCTATAGTCTGAACAGAACTGTCAGTGCAAAGCCCAAAGTTAGTAAGGTGCCTGCTTCTCAACACCTCTGCTAACAGAAATGAAACTTGGCCCCTAAGAGTCCTTCTTTCTCAGGGCATTCAAATTGTGTCCACAATCCATACAGGCTGACTCAGAAAGGTACACATGAAAGATGAAGGTAAACAGAAAAAAGAGCTTTCTTTAATTTGGGGAGATGTTATAAATACACAAACAAAAGATAACTTATTTTCAGAAATGGCTGGACCCCAATAAAGTATTCATTTTAAGAATGGATTTATCAGAGTATACATTCTGAAGCAAATATATACTTGTGCTGAAAAGCAAAATATCCCTGAGTGGATCAACACACTCTCAATGTGCTCATGTACTATTGCTCTTTGTAAGTATCCTACCACTCACCTAATGATTCTGAAGTATTTTTAAGTGCTATAAAAGAGTCAATTACCAGCATAGTTGTATTATTATGTTATGGGATACTTAAAACACAATGTATACATGTTTTCCTTAGTTTAAAATTACTTAGGGTTTTTTTTTTCTGATTTGCAATAGAAGAATGAGAGAAAGTTGACTTTCCTCTGAAAACCAGTGAACCCAGTTCTCTTCACAAACCTAATGATGGTTTCCCCAGGATATTTGTTTAATCAGTTTGTTGTAACACACACATTTGAAGGGGAGTGATATCCTTCTCTACAATGTCCTCTACAAGGCTGAAACTACTACTACATTTGAAATTTTATTTGATAATAATGCTTATAATAAGAGCAAAGATACATAGTTAAACCTATTTCCAGAGTAACACATTCAGAAAGTCGTATCATGCCTAGCAAGTGATTATAGACAAGAGATAAAAGAGGGCATCCTTGTTCTAAATTCAGACCTGCTAGAAGCAGATTGCACTCATGCTCCAATCATCACACAAACATGAGTAACTAATTATTTTTTGCTATAATTCTCAATGTAATCAATGTCAATTCACTGGCATCTTCTCTCTTAGCAAAATATCACTGCTGTTACATTCCTGAAAGTGTGAAACATCTTTGACCACACATTTGTGATATCTGGACTGAGGTAAGGCACACATACTGAAGTATGTGAAAAATCAGATGTTTTTCACTTATTGGGATGTCAGAACTGTCTGCCCCAGATAAAGGCACAGGACTGTGACTGGACAGAGTGTACAAAGACATGTGGGTATGCAAGCTTTTGTCCTACCTAAACAAAACAGGGTATTTTTTGACTGTCATCACATGCACCAAACAATTGTAGTCAATAAAGTTCCTGTCACCATGGGACTTTCTGTGTAGAGATCAAGCTATATAAATCCCCTAAATTCCCTCATCAAACCAAAACTTACTTTTACTATATTGTTTTTAAATTTTACCCTACTTTGAAACTAGATCTACTCATGACCACTGCCCTCGGGGTTCGACTGAAGTAGAATATTAGTGTTAGAAACATCAATCCTATTTTTAGATTTTCATAAAAGTTATCAATCCACGTTTACTGCTATGAAAAATTAATATTTTGTTTTTACTTCATACAGTGACAGGAGCTTGTGTCATGAAACATATACTGAGTTTGCTAAAAGCCTATATAAATTGTCAGTTTATGTCTCATAGAGGCAATTACCTCCCATAGCAAATTCTCAATGAATCAGATGAAGTATTTTTTAAAATGAAGTATTTGTCTTGTGGAAATTTTGTAAAAAAAAACAAACAGTAATTTCTAAATTTTACTTCTAGCTCTCTGGTTCTTTTGCTTATCCGCAGAGATTGGAGCTATTTATTCCACATGTGAAATTACAGTGTCTGGAGACACAGGATAGCTACTTGTGAAGTTCATCTTGAGGCAGGTATTTCAGCAGTACCCGTTGGTTTGTTGGTGACAGCTGCTCTCGTGTAAATGTAACTCCACAAGATCATTAGAAAGGTAACAGAATAAATTCTCTGCAGCTGTTTTATAGAGGGAATGATGTCTGCCTGTGAGACAGATATAACGGCAATATTAATTTTATCTGCCATTTGTGTCTGATACAATATTTTTTTTAAATTCAGGAACTTGTTTAATGCTGATTTTTGTTTTGCTTACACCCCTTAAGCAAATATAGTTAATTCTAATATTTGAATAATTGAAGACAAATACAAAAAAAACCCCCAAACATTACATTGACTTTACAGTGGGCAAATTTACTAATAAAAGTCTCACCAATATTGTTCTGGACAAGATTATGTTTTTAATTTTACCATTTTACTCACCATGAATCAAAGAGGAGGGAAACAATAAGTCAGAAACATAAGAGACTTTCCCCATCTCTAGAAAACCTAAGACTGACTAAGCTGCATGGCTCTAAAGTGAGTGGTGGAAAGATTAAAGATGAACAACAAGCAAGCAGAAAACATGAGGAGATGGCAGAAAATATCTTTGTTTTTGAAGGACTCCTACAACTGAATGCCCTGACACTCACATAAAGGATATTCATTGATGCTGTAATTTTAAAATTCAAATAAACCTTGCAAACCTGGGCTGAGTTTAGGCATCCAATTTTACTTTAGGTATGACCTTATCATACTTGGGTTTTGATACAATCTGTATGCAGACCTACAGCATATCTGAAGTACAGGAGAGGAACCAGGGAAGATGCAAACCATGACTTTATTTGGCTACTATGATGCATTTTTTTGAACTTTGCCCATGATGATCCCATGGAATTTTATGCCATCTTCCTTTTTTTTTTTCCCTCTTCTCTATGCCAATGAGAAAAAGAATGAGCCTGCCTAAAGCAATTGTTATGATAGCAATAGAAAAACCTCTCAAGTATGATGGTACATTGGAAATTCAGCAAGAAATAATCACTATCTGTGCATGTCTATATATTTATGCATGTTACTTTGCTCCATGGACTTATATTTTGTTTTATAAACCAAAACATAACTCTAATTTTAATTTCTGAATTCACTGCAGTATAACAAATTATTACAGAAACTATGTAATAGAATTTTATAAATGTTATTAGTTCTCTCCAGCCTTTTTTGCATCTGTAGCTTGCTCCTGCAATCCCCTCCTGCTGAAGTCTTGCTGAGGAATTCAAGGGAAAAGAATGACTAATTTCAAAAGTGGAAGTGATAAACTAAGGACATCATGCTCATGCAGCACTCTTCTCTTGCTGCAGCTAAACAATAAAATTTTATGCTAGTAATTGATGGTGGTAGTATGGCAAAAGTTTACCACATAATAAGCTATTTTCATAGTAAATTTTTTAATTGTAGTTTATCTGTATTAAAACTATGTTGTAAAGCTCTCCAGCTCATCTACAATAAAACAACCTTCAGCAAGTGTTGCAGCATATAATCTCTGGATAATCTTTTCTGAAGAATGCATAAAACCCCCCATCCATTTCAAGCTGTATTGCTACTTCATTTATAAAATCCCACAGCCATGGTGAACTGTAATCAACTTTACTGTGATGTGCTGCTATTAAACAAAGCCAGTATAGCCTGCTTTCTTTGCTTCCTCCCTGACACCAACTACACCATCAGGATACTTGAGTGCAGCTTACAGCTCATCACAGTTTTCCATTCAGGTGAAAGGTGCTGCAGGACCTGAGTGTGACCAGAGTGGAAATGCATGGGAAGGACATCCCCATATTTTGATGGTGTTTCTCTGCTGCAGCTAACGAGGTTGTTACAAAGAAGTGTCATATTGTACACACAACAGGTGTACTTTGGTGAGTATCATTTTCTGGGGTGTTCCAAAATATTTTTACTTCAAATTTAAAGAATCTACTAAAGAATACAGTAGAGAGAGGAGCAGAAGAGGTAGAAAAGAATTGTGGAGAGAGAAAATCTAAGACCAATGGGTCTCCTCCTCAGCTGTAGAACCGACTAAACCCTATTGGAGTACAGCTGAGGACATAAAAGGAAAAATGTTAAGTGGGGAGAGACAGAGGTCTACAGAGTAAGGAAGCTGTACTGAATTTCTAATCATTATAATATTTATTTAGCCAGTATTAACTCTTTTAGAGAAATAATGTTCATTAAGGTCCTGGAAACACAGGGAGCATAAAAAATTTAAAAAAAAAGGTTTGTTTTCAAAGAAAATTATTTCACGGTGTAAAATTCACCTGCTGGTGACATTATGGCACTCATCTGGTGGATCTGCACCTCAGCACAGTTTGTTAAACTCTGGAGAAAGAAAATTTGTTGGGAACTTTCCATTCCAAAGGACTGACTGAAATCACAAGAATTCATGTTTCCTGTTTCTGCAGATATTGGAAGCCCAAGGAAATCTCCATCTGTATATTTCCAAAAGAATCCAGCTTAAACTAGGTTTATTTTTAATAAAATAGGCATACACTATGGGACTGACAATACCAGATGGGTGGTCCTCCACTATTTTTAGATCCTAAAAGTAGGCAAAATTTAAAAGTATGTTAACCATTATTGTTCATTGGTTCCTAGAGTTGAAATGGCACTTTGATTACATTCTGTGTTGCACTTTGAAACAAGAAAAATCAGATACTGTACACCAAAACCAGCAATGTGGTGTATCCTGCAGGGTCCTTCATTAAGGTACTGATAGAAATATATTGAGATAATGAGAATGCAACCTCCACAGCAGTATTAATGCCTACCCACATTCCTGCTTCTGTGTTAATCATCAGTGAAGAAAATTTAATCCAAATACAGTGCTGTACCTCCTCTTTGTAATGGCAAGAAGCTATTAATTCATTTTTAGATGAGAAATACATTATACTGGTACAAACTATCTGATAAAATTAAAACAATCAAGCACAGTATCAAGATTTACATAAATTCCAGTGAAATTGAAAAGTGAACAGAAAGCAGTATTCCTCTCAGGAATCAAAGGACACAAAATACAGTCTTATATGATTTGTTAGTATTTCTTTTAAAGAATGAGATGCCCTGAATTTTGCATTTTTCAAATACTTCAGTTAAAAAAAAAACCAAAACACCTCTGCTTCAACAAAAATTACTTTTTGTAATTTGAAAAGTATCTTTGCATAATCCATGACATTATGGACAGCAGGAGTGACTCTCTATTTCCACTTAGATCACAATTAATTCTATGTTTGAAGCTCTGATGTCATAAATAAACAAACATGTAATACAATCATACAGTGTATCCTGAGATATGGCATATGAGGCTGACAGCTGCACCTCCTCCTCTTTGTAATGGCAACATGGACTAAATACACAATTATGATGAGTGCATAAACGAATGTCCCAGAGTTGCTACATTTATTTTTATCAGCAAATTTCCTAATTTTCCTTTCTGATGTTATTGCTGCAGGGGAAAGTTTAAATATATCTCCATTCCTTCACATACCTTAGATATTTTCCCCACTTAATCTAAGCCATATTTTTTCTCAATTTTCAAGTAGAATTCTACAAATAACTACATTATTGCTTTCCCTTTTAGTTCCTGAGCATTTCCATCCATGAAATGACAGAGATGGGGATGCTGTGCAGCCCAATATTCATATTAGTCATGAAGAAAGTGGGAGTATGAGAAGGACTCCAGGCACTGTGACTGGAACATCTGAGGTGGGCTGGAGCATAACAGAATCCCAAACCCTGTCATGTTAATAACTGGACAGCAGCTGTAGCAGTGACTCTGCATCTGAGAGACAGTGAGACTAACTTTAGTTTAAACTGAAGGAAGTTTTGTCCCTCCATCCAGGGGAAATTGCTATTGACAAATAGTTCAATGTGTATTGTAGCTCTTGTTTGATAACTGTAAAATATAATAATTTAGGAATAATCAAATGACATTTAATAGCTTAAAAACAATTGGGAGGCCATTGGTCTTTGCTGTTTTTGTTATTTTATTGATTTTTTTTTTCAACAACCAATATTTATACATAAATAAGGAGCTAAGCAAAGATTCTACCAGGCAGAATTTTTCTCACACAAATTTCTTTTAAATGTTTGGTTTAAGTAGGACTGAACCAACTGATATGTGATTTTAAAACAAATTCTGGCTTTATATATTTGTTTTCCTTTAAATATAATGTAAAACTACTGAGTATATTTGCAATTCTCTAGGGTGAAAACAAATGTTATCTCTTCCCTCAGAAGTCATTATGCATTGGATGTTTTTTTGTGAACCATATGGACATTAGTCAATTATTTTAAAACTAATCAAATGTATGTTCAAAATTTCCTCATTTCTTTACTTTAAAGACCTACTTCTAACTGTCAATTTATATCTTCTGTCTAAAAGTAGATTTATATATTACTATTCTATAACCATGAATTTTCTGCTGAATGTGAAATGTGAATGTGCCATGTGGAAGAACACTGTACTTCTGTAGTTATGCAATATGAAAACAATGAGAGACATGGGTTGTTTCAGTCTGTTTAGAATCAGTTTGCATTCTAGTACTTCACCATTCTCACCTGTTTCCTACTTAAAATATTCATTAAAACTGACACATCAGGACATGCATTTCAGGATGAACAGAAGTGTGAAAATTGAAACAAAAGCTTCATGCTGATGTTTTAGAAAAGACCAAATCCTTCCAGGAGACTTAATCAATATTAAGAATGATATGGGAATCATAACAGATGAGAGTAATAGATTGAAGGATACAGCATGATAAAAAGAATATTTTTCTTTCAGTTTGAGCTGCAGGTATGGAATACACTCATATAGCAGCAAATAATAACATTGATTTACATTTGTTTGGATGAACTAATGGAAATTCTGATCAAGGCACTGACATTTCCATCTTCTCTGTGACAATACAGCTTTATGTGTTTTGAGAAGGCCTGGAAAAAGGCCAATAAAAATGATTGTACATTCAGAGCCAGAGATAAACTGTAAAATCTTTGTAGTTATATAATTAAATGGAAAAGTTTCCTTTTGTTAGACTTAATAATGAAAACTCATAATGTATGCTTTAATCTCTACATTTGAACAAATAAAACTGACAAACTCCTCTTTTCCTGCAGTATTCATAGCAAATCAATCCCTGTAGGAATTGGGAAAAATATTTGGCAGTGAGATTCTCTGACATAAAAAAATAAGGTATTAAATAAAAGATTAAGTAAGCAAAAAAACCCCACAAAAAACCAAAAAAAACCAAACCAAACCACAACCCCCCCCAACAACAACAACAACAAAACCTCAAAACCAACCAACCAAACAAAAACAAACAAAAAAACCCAAATCACCCAAAGTTTTGAAGATTATTATGGCTAAAATATTTAGCAAAAATAATTCATAGTTTTGTACAAATAATTTACAACATATCCTCTGTTTATAAAAATGCCGTGTTTCATTTGATAGTTCTGAAAAAAGTTGAACACAAAGACTGACAAGCCATTGTGACAAGAAAGCTGAAGAATGAAGCTGACATATTACATATCATCAGTTATTAGACCCTTTCAACTTTTTAATTTGTGTGTGAACAAATGCAGACTAGAAAAAACTAAATTAGAGAGAACAGAAAATACTTAATTCTTTCTGACTCAATCTATTAAGCCAAATCATGATTTTCTGCTTTAGTCATGGAGCCCTTTTGTGGACCTGACCAAAGTAAATTTAAGGAAACAGACAACAAGAGAAAGCTACACAAAATCAAGTTAAAAGAAAATATAAAATATATGTACAAGATAAATGGGTTTTTTTGCCTTTACTTAAACAATATTTTAATCCTAATATAGGTTTACTGACAAAAGTTTGACTAATTCATTGGATTCACAATACAAGTGTTTCTTTGTTTCATTTTAGTCATGATGGAAGTGCTTGGAAGCTGTTACGTGCATTTGCACAAAAATTTCTTAAATTAGCCTTAGAGGATAGATTGCTCTGCACTTCAGAAAAGATTATACTGTTATAAAGTCACACACACATACTCAACTGTACCTCTTATGCTGCTGCAATTCTACCATGATTAAGAGGTTACAGACCTCATCTGCATATATTTCTGATGTGTTTTTTACAATCAAATATCCCTCTGTGGTATTGTCCTACACTGCAATACACCAAAACAGGGTGGAAATAAACAGCAACAAGAAAGCATTGCCGTTTGGACCAACCTATATTTTTCAGAATGTTTCTCTCAGTGCATACGAGATCTCAGTATTCACCACACATTATTGGGTTTTGGCCTATCCTGTACACAATTCTAACACAATTTCATAACCTGGGAAAATATATTTTGCACAAAAAACATGGTGATGCCTTTCAGCTTACAAACACTACTATCAGGACTCAGCACTACTAGACATCCTTATATTTTAATGACACATCTTGTTCCTATAAGATAACCAGGATAAAAGCTCTGAGAGACCCCAAAAGGTGGAGATTGCATTTACACAAACTTACACTATGACAGTCTGCAAGAAAATGAAAAAGGGATGGCATACATGTGCCTGTATGATAAAAACACAGAGCCAGCCTAAAGAGGTAAAGAATAATGGAGAGATACTGTCATGTGAAACAATGAAAAAATTAAAACCATGAAAACAACTCTGCTTCTGTTGTCTCAGGTTGAAAGATAATTGCAAGAATAGCCAGAATCACCCTAAATAAAACTCAAATTGTATAAGAAAGTTTTCTAAAAAATAACAGGAAAATCAAGACTTAAAACAAAATCAAGAATATTTTCTTCACACTTTGAACCAGATTCAAGTAAGCAGTAGTTTAATAATATCAAATATCACTTATATGAAATTTGATACCAAATATATTTTGACAAGGAATATATAATGTTTTCTAAGGAAAGAAGCAATATGAAAATTCTGAGATTTAAGTAATTAGATTTTTACCAGAATAAAGACATTGTATACAATGTATTTGAGTGCAGCATATGTTTTCCATTTTCTTAATCAGTAATTCATCCTGGACCTATAGGAATAATAGTACAATATTTTATATTTCTCACATGGAATATTTTTATCACACATATATTGATGATATATTAGAAATGTGATTTATGATTTCCTTGGACTGGTATTGGAATTAGAAAGATATGGATACTATCACATACATATAATTTATAGAGCTTATACATCTTATTCTCTGATATTCTCATGAACACAATTACAAGACAAAAAATACCTCACATGAGTAATATGAGGTGCTCACACCCCTGCAGAATGTGTCCAGCAAGACCAATTTCTGCCTTAGCAGTGTAGTAAGACCAGTGTGTGCTTCAGGACTCTGCTAATTCACGTGGAGGAGCAAATTTTGCATTTTATTAGAACTTTTAATCTTTTTTACATTGCAGCTTTGCAGCTTGGGAAATTCCTGAGCATTTCCAAAGAAAGCTGGTAACAAAATGCAAACTAAAATAGAAATTAAAAACAAAATCCAAGTGATATGTTTTAAGTGGAAGAACTGGAGCACTCATAAATTCACATTATCTAAATAAATCTCATTTAAGAAAAGTTATATCCGTTTGGTGGTTTTGATAACTATTGATAAACAGTCTCAGCTCATTCTTATAATTATTTGGGTTTCTCCAGTTTAATAGCGGATTTTGGACTCATCTCTTGGAGTTATCTGAAAGTATTTATACTTTTTAAACTGATCTCATTTTTTGCAGCTGGACCAATGAAGATTAGACATGGCCTGGACGTAAGAATTCTGAGAATTCTCTCAGCACCATTTTTCATGGGCAGAACCCTAAGCCACTACATGTAAAACGTGTTTTAGTACTCTATATTTTGAAGTAGCTTGTCTCAGTAGAGACAAGTCTAAAGTGGCATGAAAATAGGATTGTCATTCAATGACCTCTGGAACGTGTCTGCTTCTCTTCCTCAGGTCTGTGAGCACAGGACACAAAATTTACAGGTGCTCACCCTGAACTAATCAGAACAAAATAAATAGCAACAGACTATTTTTGTCAATTTCATGCTTTAGTCTATGAAAATAAAATTGTTTGTACATAAGGCAAAAGAAATGGAAAACAAAATCAAAATATTTGTCTATAATAAATGTAAAGGAAGGTGATAAATGAAAGACAGGATTTAATACAGGAAGAACAACATATATCTTATATGGATTTAATTTCTGTACTCAAATGTTATATTTATCAAATATCTGTTGTGCACAAATACTAAAATGAATCTTTTTCAATTTAACTGCAGGTCGACTGTCTCTTAAATAATAATTTATTTGGAAACATATGAAAAGGAATTGGGATTTAATGAGATATACACAAAATGCTTCAAACAAAGATTTCTAGATAATTAAAAATAATAGAAATGTTACTGAAGGAGTTTTACACTATATAACAGTGAAATTTTTCCAGTTCATAAATATCACAATTTTTTTACAAGAACTGTAATTTTTCAAGTTCTAGCTTAATTTAAATTATTTTTTAAATTTTTAATCTTGTGATAACTACGCATCGTTCTTGGTAAATAATGACCATGAAATTCTCCTATAAAGCAGTGACATTGCTATGTCCTCAGTGGAATCCCACAATACTTTCAGACACCTTGATTTTATGAATTTTGCTGAAAAGTTAGTCATATGTCTGTAGGTAGCCATGGCAACAACAAACATTATCTAGCTAACAGGTTCAAAGTTAGAAAACTGTCTTCAGAAGAGAAAATTTTACCCTTAAACCACTAGCTTGATGTTTCATAGGAATAAATTCGTTAGGAAAATATTTATATTGAAATAGGAACAACATATCAATGTGCATTCAAAAGACAAAAATACCCAAGAAAAGTAATTGTATAGGATCTTAAAAAATAATTGCAAACTCTCTAATGTTGTTTTTCTAGGAAGTAAATTTAAAACACAAACTAGAAGAAAATACACAATGTTATATTTACAGTCCAGAGCTTTCAGAAATAAACTTTAAAAGACTGCTAGTGTTTCTGCTCCTCAGTTTTCCAGTTTCCTTTTAGCAAACACAGTGGAATGAATGGCTCATCTATCCTTCACATTTCTTATCGATTCATTAGCATTAAACATGAATGGCTGGGACACAGCAGCAGTTAAAGACTAATTTACAAAGACACAAACAGCATTTTATGTAGTAGAAGGACACTAATAGAATAGATGCTGGTTTGCTCATCATTTCCTTATTACTGTATTTACATAAAACATGACCACACTGTACAAAATTTACATGATTGCTACAATGGATTCCTAAGTTCAGAAATTATTTTCCTAGGTCTCTTGTCTGTAGAATCTAAATTTCATTGTATTTTTATTGGCTGTCCTTAAGCAAGTTCCTCTTCTAGTAAACAAAACCAAAAAAAACCAATAAAACCAACCTAAAAAACAACACAAAAATCCCACCTAAAGAATCTCAGACCGCACAAGAAGTACAAGATGTACAAAAATAATTTCCACACTGTAAAGTTTATGATACAGGTATTAAAGATAAAAGAGATAGAGGCAAAGTAGGAAAGTATCACCACTTTTTACTACAAAACACTGCTGATCTACAGGATCTGACACACTGACCAGATAGAGATTATCATGACTTCTCACTGACATGGACAAAAGAAGACTAGAACATTTACTCATCCCTGCATATTTGGAGAAAACTGGGAAAGGAGTAAGAAAAAGATACAAATTTCGTATAGATATGCTGCAGGCTGTTGAAAGAGGGAAGGGCAATAGGGGAAGAGCTGTGGTAGCAGTATTGGCTCGTTATTTCCTTCCTGAAATGTCCTCTTACACATCATTCATTTAAAATAGAGAAAGGTTATGAAAGATTTATTATGGATAAAAAGTAATCACTGTTTTCACAAAACTCAAACATCTCTGATAATACTTTGTAAAAATTACTTTCTGCTCTTTTGCCACAAAACCAACAAACCACAAAGGTCCTGGTTTTGTTATTTTTAAGAATATTTCAATTTTGAGCAGGTTCATAACCAGGAGATTAATTCTACTCAGAGGGACATACTGAGTCCTGTTCATAGTTTTTTTCCTGGTAATTAAAAACAACTACCAAACAACAAAGAGTTATTCTTTGAAAAGAAGGATCTACAAAAGCACCAATCCTCTCCTAAGTGTAAAAAATCTACAAACCTAATTAAAAAAAATAAATCTTAAAATTATGTGTACATTCACACACTTACAGTTGACGGAAAAATTCAGACTTTGTCCAACCATCCAAAGATCTGTGAAGTTTCCTTTTGTTTAGCAGAGATTTGTAGATTTATATTGAACTTAGTGGAATAACCTTTCCTAGACAACTGACAAAATGAGAATAACAAGAGGTGAAAACAAAAGAGGAAAACAAAACTAAGAGGAAAACAAACTTTCCAATCAGCCCCAAGTCATAAAAAGAAAGAGCAGCTCTTTATGGTGCTGCATGCACAGGAGATGCTCCCAGGGTCCACTCTCCGAGCACAGAGCAGTGAGAAAGGTACATTTGTTTAAGTTCCCTGACATTAAAGAGGATCAAAAGAAGGGAACGAGACATCTGTGGAAGCATACAGGGTAGGCAGGAGGGCAGCAGCCCACAGACATGTCAGGCTGCAAGGCTGCAAGGCAGGAAATAAAGCCCCACTTGTGGGGCACTGCGCTGAGAGCTGGGGCAGCTGGAACTGGGAAGGGAGAGGGGGAGTGTGGGGTACCCACAGGAGGCTGTGAAACAAATTCAGGGGGGATGTAGGGATGAAGGAGAGAGAACAGGCAACCTAAGAAATGGAAAAGGAGGCAGTGATAAGTTTAAAAGTGACAGTTCTGGTCTGCAGACAGGTTTAGCTGCCTGTTTGCACAACCCCGGCTATGGATGAATAAAGAGCATGACAGCACTGGGTAGTCATCAGTATTGTCTCCATGTTGGGTCTCAATGCTGAGATATCAGCACAACACTTTGGGCCCACTAGAAAAGAGATTAATAGCTCATATTTAAAACAGAATCATACTATTACCCTGTGACCAGGGAACTTCACAGATCAGTATTCCCTTATCTCACATATGAGGTATGAAATTCTCTCTTTGCAGGTAAAAACTAAGGTGCAGAAACTTTAATTCATGTACCCAAGGTGACATAGGATGCCTTTGGTAACAGTGGAAAGCAAGATATGTCACATGCCTAGGCTAGTGTCCTAACAAACCTCCAGAACAAATGCAGCACAAATTCAGTTCGGTGCTCACTTATACACTTGAGGTTTTCCCTCCATGATATAGAGATATAAACAGTACTTTATTTAAGTCATAATATCATTTAAGTTATGCATAATTGCAAATCTTAAATGTAAAACTGTCAAGAAAACTTTGAGGTATGAAAAAGAAAAAGAAAAAACGAGATGGATCTTATGTTTGCACTTATGCTGACCTTATTGTTTTTATGCCAGAAAAGAAAAATCAGTAACTAGGAATTTTCTGACAACATATTTTATAATGAAGCCCTTGTTAGAAAACACTTTTCCTATCAAATGTCTGATAATGAGCTCTACAGCCAGAAACAAGCACAAATTTGGCACCAACCAAAGATATCAGACATGCTGTTTGGACGCCCAGTAGATTTTGTCGGCAGATGATTTGAAAAAAAATAAAACAGAAACCCAAAACAAAAAATCAAAAAAGACAGCATTACAAACTAACTGAAAAATTCTGATGGTCTCCAGAATTCATTACCATGTCCTTCTGTCACAGACATGGGCAGAAAAGACCTGCACCTTCCTCCAGCTGCAGGGCCGGATGCAAGCAGGGCTCTGAGCCTCCACGGCTGGCAGAACTGCTGCGAAGGAAAGGTGGACTGGGGATATGAGGAGACATCAGCAGGCAGAATAAAATGACAGAAGGAAAAGGATCTTGCTGTCACATTGAATCAGGATTAAACTGTGGCATATGGTAACTGCACAAGAGATGTTATACCCTTTTGGCATGGACCCTGGATACAGAAGTGGAAAGGGAGTCTGTGTTTAGTCATTAGTCCCTGCTCTGTATCAGGGTAAGAGAACTGGGTTGGAAAATAATAACTAGCAGAAGTAGTAATATTGGAATATACTTTTTAATCACTTTTTAAGAAAAACCTAAAGAACTCTTAAAAAAAAGGTGTTTATTTCTTGTTTCAACTCAGGAAAATTTTACTATTGGATTCTCCCAATATCTCATCTCACTAGAGCTTGTACAAGGGGAGGAAAAAGTAATCTTTTAATCTTTTGCTCTGTTTTCTCCAGGAGAGCGTCCATACCAACACAGCTTTTGAAGGCAGAGCACCACTGCACCTGAGACTCTTTAAATGAAGCACAGCTGGGTGGCTGAACTCAGCTTTCAAGAAGGGGCTGGCAGAGTGGCTCTGGGGCTAAGGCAGGAAAGAGCAAGTGAGATGAGAAGTTAACTAAGCCAAAATTTCACTGGAAAGTCTGGTTCCTCCATCTGTCTGCTGCTTAACTGCAGCATGTTTACTTCAGTAGTTATGGACATTCTTTAAGAAGTAACTCCAATCATTTTAGTGGCACTAACTTTCTAGCAAGATTATCTTATTTCCTATGGCCTGTGTGCTGTTCTGTTTCAGCAGGTGACAAGATTCACATTCACAAACTCATTTATTAAAAAAAAAAAAGAGAGAAAAAAACATCTTAGTAATGTAAAATGTCTGAGGATAAAAGAAGTAAAGAAATGTAGACAATAAGAATATAATTAGTACTACACGACATGTGGTGAGATTTCTGCTTTTGATCATTAGCATTCCTACAGCTTTTCTGCCCAGGAATAATGAGGATAATGGGGTGATTTTCTCTAACTGCAATCATAAGGTATGGAAATTAAAGAAATCTCTACAGAGTCTGAAATCTGAAACTATAAATAATAATGAAGGTTCTCTGGTACCCTGGAATTAACTAATGACGCATTTTCTGAGACCAAAAAAGCAGTTCCCAGCACCCTGTCAAGTGTCTTGCTGATGGTGTGTAACACTCTCCAGCTCATGCTCTTATTCTGATCACGGAACAAGCAAAAGCACTTTGATGCACAAGGGCCTAAGATTTTATGTAGCAGTTCCATTCAGTTAATATTTTCTGCCCCTCAATGTTTTTTTTTCCCATGTAGATTTTGTGCAGGTTATTAGCACTAAGCTTCTCAGGAAGACAAACACGAAAGCATGGACCCTCAAGGTAGTACTGAACATGCCAGAGATGAGAGAAGAAGGCTCTGCTGAGCCCTCTCCTTTACTCCCTGGATAGGGATGACTCATTAAATAATTTCAAGATTAGGGTGAAATCAGGGAAACAACACCTGTGGCTCAATGGCAGGGAACGAAGGGATTTTAATAGGACCTTGGGTTGGAGATCTTCAAAAGAAAAATCATTTTGATGTACAAGGTAATTTTTAGGTTTCTTTTATAGGAATTAAAACAACTGTGTTTTTTTCAAGAAATGTTATATGCCATTTATTTTAAAACACTTTTTCATTTCTGAAGTGAATTATTTGCTATAGAAGACTTTGTAATGGCATTTTTGGTTCACTCTGTAAGAAATAAGGCGACCATATTATGGTATTCAAGATATATAAAATTTAATTCTCACTGGACATGCAGAGTGTCTTCATCCAAGTATTTATAACATTTTCTTATCAACAGCAGCAGAAATGTTAACATTTTCTCCCCAAGATTCTTATGCAATTTTTAAAAACTCTATCTTAGCAAGTAAACTGGAGGCTAACAGTGTATTTTGTAAGATAAATACAAGAAAATGAAACCTGTAAGCACATGTAGGCAAAAATGGTGATAAACTCTTTTTAGACAATTAAAGAGAATAGGTGGATTCTAAACCAGTGGCATAAATAGGTTTTCTAATTTTAACTTAATAAAGAGGTAGAATAAAAATATTCCCTTAATTAAGTATTAAGACTTAAAAGGTGGGGTTTTTAAAAAGATTTAAAGATTTTTTTTGACATTTGCATATTCTGGAAATACTTAATCTAAAAATATTTTTACATTGCAGTTGAAAATTCATAAAATAGTATGAATTATTGGAAATTATTGTTTGATACTGAATAATAGAGAATGGAAAACAGAGTTGGTTAAGCATTTATAATAGTGCTAAGGGAAGGAAAGTTTCCCACTTAATTTCTGGCTTGATAAGGAATGGAAATAGAGATAGTGATTTTGAATATATGATGGATGAATCAAATTTAACAGATAGCAAAAGAATTTGAAGTTTTGTCTTTGTTTGACCTTTCTCTTGTCTGCCTTCATGGTATTATCTTTGTGAGTAAAAAAATTCACAGAAGTTCAGGAAGATTAGTTTTGTGCAACAAGGATTTAATCATGTAATTTTTCTGAATCATAACTCAGTTAAAAAAGATATATAACATAGAGAAACAAAAGGAAGACAGAATGAAAGAGCAAATTAATCCTTTCTCTGAAGGCCATGTAGAACATTACAATAAATACAAAAAGTAAGGATTTGCTGCACTAAAAATTCCTGTTACTAGACTGATCAGCATTTAGAAAGGTCAGGATTTTTCTATATACCATCCAAATTACCCTCTACTGATCCAAAACACGAAAATATCATTTGGCATGTTGTTTCATCAACATTTGTAACCATTTTGAATCACTTAGAATACCATATCTTATCTGAGAGGTCCCAGGGTATCTTCGCTGAGTCTCATAAAGTTGAGTGCAGAAGTGGCCAAGAAAGGGATACTAGACCATGGATATGTAATTATTACTAATTTTTAATATCAAGGAAAAATTCACTTCAAGCCTTAAATCCAGATATTTTGGATTAAATGGACAAAACCCATAACTAAAAGCAATTAACAACCACTGAACAGAAAAAATCTTTTGTCAAGAGAGCTGAGTGGCTCTGCCAGAAGTTCTTTGCTGTATGTCCTGAAAAGTGCATTGGCCTTATTTAAAGTTGAAAAAGAAGTTCAAAATTGTATAAAATATCACTGCAAGTAATTCAGTTCAACTGTTCACTCCATGTGGGATTTTAAAAAATATTTCAACTAGTTGGTTTTATTAGGTTTATGGGTTTTATTTGATTTTATTTTAATTTGTTTATATTGTTGGTAGTTTTAGCAAGACAAAACATGCCCTAGGTATTATTAGTTTTTCCATAGTGCAGAAGGGACAGAAGTGTGTTTCAGAAAATTGAGAAATTAGAGTGAGGTCAATGGCTTCAGTGATTGAGCAGTCTGAAAATGGCTTTGCAGAACAGTTTAATGGCTGAGTACAGACTTCTGAATTAAGTGCACAAATGTAAAGAGGTTTAAAGAACAGTTCATCTTTGCTTGAACATACAGATGGAAATTCCTGAAGGTTCATGGTTTTGTCTTTAGGTGCCTAAATGTGTTAAAAATTAAATTCTGTCAGATTATTTCAGGACAAGAAAGCTTGTGGCAGACCATGGCGTGGTGCCCAAACCTCTGACACAGCTTTGTTACCTCTGTCAAGCAGACCAAAATTCTTCTTGACTTTATGGGATATGTACATTTTACCAAAACTGTTGAAGAAGGTTACACTTAGTCATCTAGACATGTGGGTCTTCACAGTCATATAAATAGAGTTGTCTATGAGCAAATATAGAAAATTCTTCATATTCAGACTCTTGATTGACTACATGAATCAATGCTAAAAATAGTTAATCACTTTCTACTCTTCTGGAACTGGCAGACCAAATGTGACAAAGATTAGCCGTCATAATGTGTTAAACATGCTCTAAAGTTCCCGCTGAAATGTATGATTCAGCTGCTTTGATATGCACATTTTGCTGAAACAGCACAATTATTTATCTTCAGAAAAGTGTACAATTGAAAGAGCAAAGTCTGCTTTTGATCACCACTTTGAAATCTTCATTAGCACAGTTTTATTCAGAGCTGCAGCTGCTTCTCTTTGCTGGTGGAAACTAATCAATCAAGCTGCAAACTTACTTCTGCAAGAGAACAAAGCAGCAGCCAAGTATCAGTGTATTTTTGGTGTGGCTTTAAAGCACACTAATAAGGAGCAGAATATGTAATTCTCTTTATACTAAATACACTATTCACAGCAATGACAGTTAATTAGCAAGTAAAATGCAAAAGTAAATATTTGGCAAGATTACAACTTTTAAGCAAAGGAGTGCAAATGGACTACTGGGGTAAGTAACAGATGTTTCCATAATGTGTACCTGACAGGAGGGCTTTTTAAAGGAGGTCAGCAACAAGTTCTTTCAGTTATATTTTTATTTTCATTCCTGTTAGAAAGGATTAGTTAGTAACTTACCCTGTGTGATAACCTGCAATTTATTAACTGGAAGCTTCTCTAAAGTTGTTGGTTTTTATCTCTTGTCAGCCTCAGGCTACAGGCATAATTGAGACTGCCAAACACCAGAATTGACTGAAAGGAAGTTTTGAAGAACTTTGTCTGGTTTTCCATTAGCAAATGCACTAGCCTGGCCAAAAATGTTAATGTGAATTTTGGCTGGACAATGCTGTCTTTCATCACTTTTAAGGAAGATGATAACCCTTTATACAATTTTGATGAGCATTTATGAATATGTAGCAAGCAGAAAATTCTATTTTTCCTACTTCTTTGCATGAAAATGTTATATAATATCAATTAGTTCAATGGAACAGAGCAGATGTCAACCCTGGGTATATATTAAGTGGTTAAAATACATATGGGACAAGTACAGATGTCTCTGTCTGGCCATGTGGTGCATGTGAAAACACACTCCTTTCTAGATAGAATAAGGCTGGAAGTAAAGATACATCTGGGGATGTGCCAGTAAACACACACATCACATTCCCAGAAAAGGAAATTATAAATTATTCATGGAGAAAAGTATTGAAATTTTTAAATAATTAAGAGGGGCAGAATTAGCATGCTCAGGCAGGGTTGCTTTAACTCTTCTGCAGCACTCAATAAACACTATTTTGCCAATAGAAGGGCAGTCATGGACACAAAGGCAACTTGGTTTGGTACAGATCCCAAGCTGCCCCAGGCTGTGCACAGAGCAAGCTTACATGGGCCAGGTCCTCAATCAGCCAGGACTCTCCAGGGAGAAGGCCTGTGGGATCCACCCTGCTCCCAGGATGTGCAGCTTGGGATGGCACCGCATTACACCACGCTCCATCTGGGGGGCTCTGCCCTGCCACTCTACACAGACAAATTTGAAACAGTGAGAAACAGCACTAGGAAAGAAGTTTTGCAATATTAACAAAGTATCAAACACAGTAGATAATCAGTGCAAAACCATTGCTGCATGGAAACTTAAAATAATGTAAATGGTTCCTTGTTTTACTTATATGCATTCAAAATAGGCACAATAGGACTGAAGACAGCAGACATATGACATATTCTTTTTTCTACAGAATTTTAAAGATACAAAAGAAGCTTGTAAATAAATTCATCATTTTTAGCCTGGGGACTGAAGAGTTGCAATGATTTTAGCAAAATCCTTAACACCCTTCAATCACTGAGTTAGTTGACAGTGTCAATGCAATGTGAAAAAATGCAAAATGACAATAAATTATATTTTAGATCTCCAGGACAAAACCATTGTGCATTCCTGACTCTGTTCTCTGAAAAAAACCTATCAACTGATGAGATTTTCCTTACAGTAATTTGTTTTATGGTACAAAACCCACAAACTGATGTTTTTTTTGTGGTATTTTCGCAGCTTCAACAAAGAAGCCATAATAAATCATCTAAACTTAAAAACTCTGGTTGGCACATATTAGGAAGTTACAAGCCACTCAAAAATGCCTTTCAAAAAGGAACCAGTCAACACAAAATTCAATAATGCTTTCTGAGAAGAACATAGCAAGTGAATAATCCTTGTTCTGATATGTAGCTTGGCAAGCGTCTGGGATAAGTAAATGCTATGTGAATGAAGAAAAATTGGTAGTTTCTCAAAGAGTGATTTTTATAAATACAATAAGTATATGAACAGAGGTAAAGTCCTCCCTTTTATTTCCCTCTCCAAGATTGTTTTCAAACAGTTATTTGTTTCTGCCATAGACAATCTAATAAAAGCAGATATATTTTTCTTCAGACACAATTAAAATAGCCTGTATAATTTTTTTAAAGCAATTTGCAACAGACATTTTATTGCTCCAGAATTTTCAAAGATGCCAGCTACTACAAAATAATGGGCACATTATTCACAAACACAGGCTGAAGAAAAACAATTTTTCCAGAAATCCTGATCTCATTCTGTCACTCAGAAAGAATTCCCATTTTTGTGATATGCAGAAATCTTCAAAGTTAGCACAACATGTACACCTGTGATCAGAAGATGTGTTAATTTAAATGAACAGCAGGAGGTCCAGCAGACTTTGACCCTTTCACTGATATTCCTTTGAGGATAACAAAAGTAATGAATGGGTGATGATTTAATTAAAAAAATGAACTCTTCCTGGTTATGCATGATTAAGTTCACAGACCAATAAAGATTAACACTTAACATTTGCTTGTTTTAACAATGCTCCATGGGCCTGTAGAACTGCATGAGGAGAGCATTTTCTCCTGAAATAGCTTACACTGCTACAGTGGTAGATCAAGAATGATTGAAAATGGCTGTTCTGTAGAGAAGATTTTTACATAAAAAGTAATCACAGGCATTAAAAATCACTCTAAGAATTTCAAATGAGAAAACCTAAACCAAAACAAAACTGGTTATGTTTTTAGTGTCATCCTTCCCCTAATGCCTCTTAGCACCAAAGTTACAGCACACAAAACTGTGTTAACAGGGTAGAGTTTTTTAAATATTTCTCATTCCTTTGTGATTTCATATGTACTCTAGCAAGTCCGGATAAAGAAATGAAATCTCCTTTCTTCCAAATATACTCAGTAAGCACATGACTGAGATAGAGAGAAATTGGATTGCCCCTAGTGCTGGAAATTAGTGAACAGAAATATGATATTATCCTGGTTTAGTTTGAATAGGTGTGTATATATACATATACATAGGAATGCTGCTCTCAATACATGTAAATAAGAAAGACATTCTGTAGGTGAAATAAATGTGTTATTAACCTCATGAAATGCAACATTGTTACAAAACTCTAAAACAGGAGCAAAAACTCCTAAAGTTAATGCAGTATTTGTGCCGTTCAGCTTCAGAGATATAAAAGTTAAGCAAATAACTAGAGTAACCAGCTGATTTTCTTCTGGGGATTCTATCATCCTGGCACTGGTAGAGCAGTTAGATGTGATGAAGTCCTTGTAGAGTTTCTTATCTGCCTTTTGTAAATATTGCAGGACTTAGCCAGCAGGACTTTGTTTGATTGCCATCACAAAAAATAGTCCATGACTCCTCCAGCATATTAAAACAAGGTTGGAAAACTCCTTAAGGATCACCTGGTCCAAACTTTCTTGGTAAAACCACACATGCTCAATGATGGAATGGGAGAGGGGACAGAAAGGGAACTGATAAAGAATAAAACAAGTTTTGACAGAGACCTTAGAACTATAAAGATTTCACCAGGGTTCTCACTTCCTCATAAGAGGAAACTCCACAGCAAGAGCACACTAAAGTTTTGCTGCTGTGGCAGGAAATTCTGGAAAACATTTTGCTGAAACAGGACCAATATTTGGAAGAAGATAGCTGACAAGGCCAGTTATACTCACAGCCTCACTCTATTTTATGTGCTGAGGCAACGAGAGGAGCTATTACCTCCCAAGTAAACCAGTAAACATTAGAGTGTTAAAACAGAAGTTCCACTTCTCCAGCTATGACTTATTTCCAAATAGAAAAATGTATAAATTGGTGCAAAGTGTCTTATAAAGGTTTATATGTGTACAAGAGTACAAACACTAAGTACAGTGATTTTCTATTTTCTTTTCTGTGTGGTTTTAGGATGTAAAATGGCTGCTATAATTTTAATTTACTCTAAAATGTGTATTTCAAAAGAATATGTCACTTATTTGATCGAGCCCAAACAAATTGCTGAAAGCATAAATTATTCATTACCCATCTGAAATCAATTTTAAAAAACTCAAATTCCTCCCCATGAAATAACTAGCAGAGCTGACTGATGTATATCTCTAGAGGATATCTTTCTATGGATTAATTTAAGAACTACTCCTATGATGAGGGAAGATGGTTTGTTCATGTATGTACAGACTTTACATACCCAACAAGGTAATTTTCTCTTGTAGCTTGCCCTTCCCCTGAGAATATTGAAGCTGATGAGAAAAAAATTATGTGGAAAAAGAAATCCCTGCATGAAAAATGAAAATTTCACTGCCCGCAATATTTAACAGTTGCAGAAGGCACAGTACTAATTGCCCCAATCAAAGTAATCCTTCCTATAGGTGATTTGAATCTTGTATTCCTTTAAATAATTATCTCCTGACTTTAAAAAATTTCTAGTTCAGCCCAGAGTTCAGAAAGGTGTTCAGGCAAACAAGCTGACATGTCATGTATGAGATGCCACAGAGATTTATCAGTACACAGTATCTTACAAAAAATTATACTTTTGTCTTCCTCTCAGCTTCTAAGGAGGCTGCAGGAAAATAATGAAGTGATAAAAACTTATCGTCATAACTTATAAGTCAATCAAGCTGTGTGTGATTGCATTGACATTCTTGGAAAAATTAGGAAACGCTTTCTGTGACTACGGTGATGGCCTAGGATGGTGATGGCTCCATCTGCCCGCTGATGTCTTAGTGATACATTGAGGGATTTCCTTCTGATTCTGCACTAGGAAAGACTTCTCAGGTACCAACAGCCCAGGCCTGGTCAAGACTTCACACCTTCCCATATCAAAGTCTTGAGTAGACCAGGTTTGATTAGCCCAGCTCAGGTACAAAAGCACCCATCTAGAAGAACAACCATAATTAGCACCAAATGCAAAAGGCCATCTGCCTAGCAAGCATGGGAGCACACTACCCCTCCATGGGCATGCTTTGTCCCAGATCAACTGAGAGATCAACTGAGAGATCAACTGAGAGATCAACTGAGAGTTCAGCTGAGAGGTCAGCTCAATCCCTCTGCTCTGATCTCTAAAGCCATCTGTAGCAGTTGCCTGGCAGGTATCATCTCTCCCCTGGTAATTCTGCTGCATTCTGCCCTATAATCCAACTGCTGATCCCCACAAAACCCTGTAATCCAACTGCTGATCCCCACAAAACCCTGTAATCCAGCTACTGACCCCCCCAAAACCCTGTAATCCAACTGCTGATCCCCACAAAACCCTGTAATCCAGCTACTGACCCCCCCAAAACCCTGTAATCCAACTGCTGACCCCCACAAAACCCTGTAATCCAGATACTGACCCCCCCAAAACCCTGTAATCCAGCTACTGACCCCCCCAAAACCCTGTAATCCAGCTACTGACCCCCCCAAAACCCTGTAATCCAGCTACTGACCCCCCCAAAACCCTGTAATCCAACTGCTGATCCCCACAAAACCCTGTAATCCAGCTACTGACCCCCCCAAAACCCTGTAATCCAACTGCTGACCCCCACAAAACCCTGTAATCCAGCTACTGACCCCCCCAAAACCCTGTAATCCAGCTACTGACACCCACAAAACCCTGTAATCCTACTGCTGACCCCCATGAAGTGCATGAAGTCCCATGAGTGCAGGGGGAAACCTCTGCATTTCAGAGAGAGTGGAGAAGGACATTTCTCTTCCTAAGGTACAAGGGGGACACTGATTAGCACAACTGAAAAGTTGATATTCCCAAAATGCAACAATCCTTTCAAAAACTTTACATAGAATAAAACCCAAGATCATCCTCCTTGATATAGATGATCAAACAATGAACTAATAAAGCTAATTTTATAGGCAAAAGACATTTCTAATATAAATCCAGACAGCAAAACTTTGCATAATATAATCTCACTTCTTGCACAATACAGGATAGAAGATTTCATTGTGTTTCTTGAAATAAAATTATCTTCTCCACATATTAAAAAAAGCAAAGTCTCATTTAAATGGTATTAAAGACAAAAAAATATATCTTTCCAGTCAAAAGTTCTCACATTTCCAGGAATTCAATGCTTTGAATTTGGTTTAGATTTACTTTATTCCCCACAACACTACTCTTACATAAAATACTCTGTGCCAATTAAAAGAAGTCTTAAAAAATGATTACTTTTAAAAATCAATTTTGTATATGCTACACTTCTAATCTACATCCATCCCAACCTGTGTTTCAGAAATCACATGGAAAAAATACTAAATTAGTGGCAACAGAAGTTTACTTCTTTATCAGACAGAGAATGTAATTTTTAATTATATGTGCCAGTACAAGTGTAATGATGAAGCCATTTGTAATGAGGTACAACCAGCAAATTCGAACACATTTTAATTAAAAAGCATAATGATGAGAATTATATCTGTCTTAACTAAAAAATTTAAATTATAAATAAAATGCTGTAGTAAATGCTTAGACCCAAATACATTAAGCTCCAAAAAAAACCCACTTACATCCACCCATTCCTCTCCAGCTCCCCCATTTTTAGACTCAAAAGTGCTTTGCTTTATTAGATTAACACTAGAAGCTTTCGGTTTTTTCAATGAAAAACTTAAAGTCATTAGAGGAGACAGAGCTGCAATAGCAGTGGTGGTTTTCATCCTTCTGTGCCTTCCTGCATGGCAGAAAGCCCTGCATTCCCTGCCTCGGTCCAAGGAAATTCCTCCACCACCTGAGCGAGGGGATGCTCTGCTTCCCACAGCCCCAGGCTGGGCTGGAGGCTGAGGCTTGGCTCCTTCCTCTGCCCAGCCTGCAGCAAACACCTCAGCAAAGCCACCAGCAGCTCTCCAGATCTTTTATACAACAGTGAAAATACACACCCATGCACTGTCTCTTACCTGATAAATGAAAATTCTAAGCTTATATTTCACATTGGTCTTTTAGTCTGATTTTAAAAAATGTTATGGTACTGAGAATTAACAAATGCTTCATCTTCTCCATTTTTCTGTAGAAAAAACTTTACGGATTTTCATTGTGAGGATTTAAAACTATGGAAACATTTATTCAAGGAAAGAAGCCATATAACCTTAGTATCTTTGTTTATATTGATACTGTGTTCTTGTTGTACAAACACATTAACCATAAACACAAATGAGCCATGTTTTAGTGATTTACTGAAGATGTTTTTTTGTTATAATATCCCTGCTTCCATTTTGAAGAGTTTCATGAGTCATTAAATCATCCAACAGTGTGCATACAATAGAATGTCAAGTAAAAGGAAATAATTTAAAAGACATTTAGTTTTATTAATAATAGCAACAACAACAGAAAACTCACCATAAATGTTGACTTCTCATTAAAAATTGGTTTTATCTCTGTGCTGAGCTTTATATTTTTTCCTGTGTGTTGCATAGCCACATACCCATATCGACAGAGGATGCAGTTCTGATTGTTGGCACATTTACAATCCATGGTGTACTAAAATTTATTCAAATCATAAGGATGCAATTTTACAGAAATTCAGAAATATAGTGCAAATCTGAGTATATTCTTATTTAATTCCTTAGGCAATTAAGCTACACAGTATGATTCAATTTAAGTACTAGCAAATGGGTTGTAATAAAGACTGCAAATGCAAACTGTTTAGATTAATGTAAAGCCAAGGGTGTTGGTTATGCAATTCTCTTTTGCAATCAGCTGTCACTTGTTACATTTGAGATAAGTAAAACATCTAATAACTTTAATTTCCATACAAAATTTTGAGAGAAAAGAGGCAAGCACAGAGACACATAGCAAAATACAGAGATAAAACTGTTGTATGGTGGTGGTAACTACAAATTCTGGCAACATGTGGCATTGAAAGTATTGATACTAATGTATGAATATCAGATGCCAGTAGTTTGTTTCCTTAATAAAATATACATTTTAAATATGAAAAGGAAAAAAATTAAATTAGCTATGATATATTCAGAGGGATACACTTCTAAAAGAATATTATTTCTAAATAGACATCTCTCAGATCAGTAGTATATACAAGTATTTGTGGGTCCTTGTAAAATTTCCTGGAGGATACATCAAATTCTCCTTGTGATTTTGTAATTAATTCTTCATGTAATTCCTATAAGTCATTCTTTTGTATAAAAACCAAGATTTTGGCAAACGTACCATGATGTAAAAATCCGAGAGAGGTGAGTATTAGTAGGAATTTAGGCAGAGGCCTAAGTAAAATATAGGCTTGGGGTAAAATCTGCAGTGTAATAAAACCAGAGAGAGATTCAGCAAAGACTAAAGCCATTTTTTATGTATAAGGATATATATACTTACATTTTTATGTGTAAGGAAATGCTTGCAATTAATACAGCCTTGAAGAAACTAGTGTTAAGTACACTTATCTAAATTAGCTTAGGAAAAATGTTTTTTATGCAGGGCATGACTTAGGAGAAAGTGAGTTGCATTCCCAGACTGATGCTGTGCCTGGAATTCAGAAAGGAGGATAAATGATACTATGAGAGATAACTTAAGTGCCTTTTCAAGTGGAACTACTTGAAATCTACTTTCATGTGCTTAAAAAAAAAAAAATTTAAAAAAAAGGTAAATTAAGTATTATTTATAACAATTACATTGTTATAAAATTGGTGATGGAGTGTGTTCATTTACAATGATTAATTTAAATGGCAAATGGAGGTGTTTGTTTAAATCATAGCCTTGTTTAAATTTTTTTCTTTTAAATAGAAAAATTTTCATTTATCTGGATGGGAATTCTCAATTTGATGGTACATATCTAAGACATAACCAAATACTCCATAACCATCTTCTGTCTGCATAGATTTCTCTAAATTTTTGTAGATTAATAACATCAAAATAAGTCTTAGAGAGTATAGATATTTTCATAGAATTATAGAATCACAGAATGGTTTGGGTTGGAAAGAACCTTAAGGATCATATCCTTCCAGCGCTGCTGCTGTGGATAGAGGAACCTTCACTAGACCACGTTACTCAGAGTCCTGTCCAACTTGAGCACTTCTAGGGATGGAGCATCCACAGCTTCTCTGGGCAACCAGTGCCAATGTCTCACCTCTTTCTCAGTAAAGAACTTATTCCTAATATCTCATCTAAACCCACTCTCTTTCACCTTGAAGCCATTCCCCTTGTCCTATCACTCCAGGCCCTTGCAAAAAGTCTTTCTCCATCTTTCTTGTAGACTCCCTTGAGGTACTGGAAGGCCACAGGTAGGTCATCCCTAAGCCTTCTCTTTTCCAGGCTGAGGAATGTAAATTCTCCCAGCTTTTTCTCATGGTAGAGATTCCTCCAAACTTTGAATTATCTTGGTGGCTCTCCTCCTACAGGTGTTTACATGCATTTTTCCTGTTGCATTTACCTTATCATTAAAATAATCAAAGTGCAGTTTATATATGAATGCAGCTGAACAAAAATAACAGTAGCAGTAATTACAATTAGTCCTATTCTGATCCCTTAGATCTATCAGTGACCATTTACAGCTTCTGCAACTGATGTGCATTAACATGTGCAATGTAATGTGAGAACTGATTTTTATTTGTTGGAAGACAACTTAAGATCACAGATCCTCAAGTTTTATTTTAAGCCTTTTCTCATCAGTATATCATTTATACTAGGTAGGTGACATTTAAAATTATTTTTTTTGTTTTTTCTTGGATTAAATGCTTTGGAAGTTTTTAGTATAATTTTGCATGGTGTCTCAGACTTCTAGGTTACTGCTTGATCAGACACAGTTCAATAACCTTAGCATAAAAACACTAATGCCAATTTATTTGAACTGGAGCAGATCAGATCAGTCACACCTCTACAAACTATAAAGAATTATGAAAACCTTTATGGTGGTGTAGTCTAAATACAGAAATCTACTGTGAAATTTGTATTTAAATGACACATTTATTTCAGTGCATGCTTTGAGAATTATCAATGTATGATTATCTATTTTATATTCAGAAAACAAGCAAATAATTTTATTATGATATAATTTTGCATAGCTTTACATTTTATCAAAATAAGCTATAAATATATAAATTTTATAAATTTAAAACTTAAATAAAATTAAATAAATTTAATTCACTGTGTTTATTGTGTAATAATATTGCAGCGATATGTTTGTTTAAAAAACTATCAAATTTAAAAGCTAATTTGAGATAAAAGAGCAGAGAATAATATACACAAATTGTTACACAATGAAAGAACAAAGAGAAACAGAACCAGTTGTTTAGAAATAGTAACTATTTAAATGTGAGATATAGATGATTGATATCTGAAACATGTAGAATGTTCCTCAATATCATGTGAATATCAACACCTCAATAACATGTGAAATACAGTTTTAGAGAAAATTTCCCCTGAAACCACTCCAATAATTGTAATACATTTGAAGTGCAAAGCATTTTAATTAATGTCCACAGTTCATTGCAAACATAAAATTTTTGTAAATTAAGACAAAAACGGGAAAAGCTTTAATGCTATTCTTGAAGTTTTTCACTACACTTGTATTCATTAAAGCTTTTTGTCCATACTGGATTGTACAGGCATACAGCAAAATAATAAGTAATGTTGATCTCAAAGCCAGCATATAATACTTGAAACCACGTTCCCTTATTTCCAAAGAGACTACTTTACTTCAGTGTCTAAATCTTCCCTCCATCTCATCTAAACCCCTGAGGTTAATCCAACAGTTATTTTGAAGCTGATATTATATTCTGCTCTGGGTTTACAGGTCTTGAATAGTCCATTGTGTTGAACAGGAATAAAAAAAGAGAGATTTATCAAGTGTGATATTTTGAGACGGCACTGATTGCCTGTCCAATAAGCACTGCACTAGAGGCACGACTGTTATAACTCACACATAACATCAGCTCCCAAAACCAAATAGTTCTCTGAATACATAAATTAAACTACTGGACTGATGCAGACAAATTTAAGACAAGCCATTAATGAGAAAAAAGGGCAAAACCTATAACATTTAAGAGAAAATATCTGAAATAACCCCGTGTACAATATTCCACTGACAAGCAGGATTTCTCCCCTCATCTCCAGCTCACTTTCCCAGCAGCCCTGTCCTTGGTTTTCACCACACTCTTATTCAGATTCAGACTGTCCACAGCTCCCATCAGACCCGTACCAGACTGCCAGTGATTTTAGCATTTTAAATTATTCTGCTTCAAATTAATTGTAATACTTTTGCTGAACAATGCATGGATGGCTTCCATGCGCTCTAGTGTTCCATTGAAAATATGAGCAGCAATAAACACCTTAAACAAGGAAAAGGTATTTGGAAGCATTAGTTCGAAACAGTGAAATGTTTCTAAAAGCTACTGAAAGATGGTATTTGACACAAAGTTATGTCTTCCATTGTACTTTCAGACTTGAATTTTTAAAATGTAATTATTTGCACTGGCCTAATCATTCTATACTCTTGTTTTCACTAGCTCTGACTATTATTAGCACTACATATCATCAAAATATTATTGTTTCAGAGCTTATTTAATATAAATCAAATCATCTTAGTTTTTCATTTAGGGAGTAGTGTGGCCTAGATTTTTTGTTTTATTGACTATATATAATAAATAATGTATGCCAAATTGCAAATGTCTTGATCTTATCTCGTTACAAGCTGTATCATTACAGAAGTGACTGCTTGCAACTAGAATCTATGCAGCAAATATCTCGAACATCTTAAATATCACAATATGTTAGAGGCACACAACAAAAACTTTTCTTGTTGCAGCTTCTGAAGGTGTTGCAGCCAGCTACAAATTTAACCTGGATTTTTGGCAAGTGCTGTGCATCAGTTCATAGAAAAATCACAAAAGCAATGATAACTCTCTTTTACAAATAAGTATTTTTTTAATTAATAAATATTTTTATTTAACTTCATCTATTCAACAGTAATAGTACTCAAAAGGTATGGAAAACTGTCCTGGTTTAGGGCAAATTTGGGAGAGAAACTTCAAATGGGGGTTTCTCTAGGGAAAAAAATTTCAAATTACCCCTTCCCCCCCAACTGGTCAGGGAAAGGAAAAAAATTATAAAGGAAAAAAACTATAAACTTAGCTTTGCAAAAGTGTAATGAAAATTCAAATGTACCTTTTAAGACTAATCTTTAAGACTATTGAAACTATCCTTCAAACTTTATGAACCTGGATAAGTTTTCTTCACAGTTTCCTGACTGAGTTAAATAAAACACTCAACCAAGAGCAGATGTATAACTCTGCAATGGAAGAGGGGGCAGGGGAACTGAGAAGTAACATTATTTAGTTGGTTTTCTCGTTCATAGTCTAAAGAATAAAGTCTTTCATTGACTGCAGTACTCATGACTCCTTCAGAATTTTCAAGGCTCATTATTTAACAAATGATTTAATAAGTTATTCAGACATTAGGCTGTACAATACATTCAAAACCCAAGGATGGAAAAAACTAAATATTTTATAAGATAGAAAAATTATCAGTAACATCAGTTCCAATGTGATTTCTTGAAAATTTGCTTTTATGTGTACATTTAGGAATAAGTATCCAGAGATACAGCTTTAAAAAGTCACAAAAAATCTGCATGTATTGCAAATTTTATTATTAATACAGTAGCTTACCAAACATTGTGCAGAAATTGTTCTAAAAAAAAAAAAAAAATTACCCTTGCCTTAAGTATGCCTTAAGAACATTAAAAATGTAACTTTAAAGCCCCCATTCAGGGTTACAATAGTTCATCCACCAGCAGATGTTTTCTCTCTGACAGGATGCTTATACTCCAAATACAACTGCTAGAGAGAGTGAATACACAGTGCTTTAGTGCTGAAGACTGAAACCCAAATGAAATTTATATGGGTTCAAGCCCTCTTTAGGAGATGTATTTTTAAAGGGGACTTGGAAATAACTTGGAAATAACTAAAAGGATCTTGAAAGACAACACCATTCTCTGTGTGCCACCACTGAATAATGAATTATTCAATAGCAGGATGCTTTAAAAGACCACTATATATATATATATATATGTATGTATATATATACAGTTTGGGTGTTTTAGTGGTGCCCTGTGCAGTGTGGGTGTGTGGTTATGGGAGAGAATTTGGGAGATCCCAGTGAAGGCTCACACCAAAAGCAGAATGTGTCAAATTCTAGTAGGCTTTCCAGGAAGAATTCACTTTTACATTTTGGCATTTCTGGTGAAAGCCAGAAGGAGACAGAATTACAACAAATATCAGAAAAACAAAGAAGTGGATTTGAGTTTGGTTTTCCTGTGGTGGGGGGAAGAAAGCATCCAACAACCAATCACAGATGAAACATGGAGAACTTTAAATCCCACATTGTATTCCTCTAACTGGGTATGCCAGAGCAAAAATTCTTGTTGTTCCCCACACAGTTCATTGCTGGATTTTGAGGAACATCCACCAGATGCCACATCCTTCATCTGGGTGAGGGCAACTCTGAGTGCACAAATGAGAGGCTGGAAAGCAGCACCATGGAAAGGGGCCTGGGGGTCCTGGTGGATGGAAAGCTGAATCTGAGCCAGCAGTGCCCTGGCAGCCAGGAGGGCCAAGCGTGTCCTGGGGACATCAGGCCCAGCATGGCCAGCCGGGCAAGGAGGGGATTGTCCCGCTCTGCTCTGGGCTGGGGCGGCCTCACCTCCAGTGCTGGGGGCACTTCTGGGTGCCACAGTATAAAAAAAATACTGATATCTTCTCTCTGTGACCAGTGACAGGTCCCAAGGGAATGGCCTGAAGCTGTGTCAGAGCAGGTTTAGGTCAGGTGTTAGAAAAAGGTTCTTCACCCAGAAGGTGTCTGGGAGCCCTGGAACAGGCTCCCCAGGGCAGTGGTCATGACACTGAGCCTGACAGAGCTCAAGAAACATTTAAACAGCACTCTTGGGCATGGTGTCATTCTTGGGGTTGTGTTGTGCAGAGCCAGAAGCTGGACACGATCCTTGTGAGTCCCTTCTGGACTTCTATGATTTTATGAGATTTTGGGGAGATTTATATAAATACATACATATATATATATATATATAAAGTATTTAAGAAGGAATGAGACACCTATTCCAGAACAGCAAATCCCTTGTGTTTATGTAGGAAGCTGAAGTCCCTGATTCGAATTTTTAACACATCTTTTAGTCATTTTCTTTCAGTAAATCTTGTCCTGCCCTTGGGGTCCCCTAACACAGTTACTTTTGAGGGAGTATGGAACAGGAACTGAACATTTTCAGCCTCGCCCAAGTGTAATTTTCTAATCCTCTCCATATATGTTGGATATGTTCCAAGTTTCTAGTTTATCTTGAAACATGGACTCATTCCTAGAATTTTTCTGTCCTTTTTTCTTCTCCATCTACTTTTAAAAGAACTCAAAGGAAGTAGACTAATACTTTCATTATCTGTCCATATTCTTGTGCTCCTGGGAAAGTTTTTCTGGTTCCCATTAATCTTTCCTCTATGTGTGGAGATTAAGCACTCAGTCCCTTTCCCTAACACATATTTCTTCCACTCTAACAAAAGAAAATGTAACAACTTTACTATTTTTTTTTTTTAATAATTGCTAAGAGCTAAATCAATAAAACATGGCCATGGAAAAGGCTGTAAAATAGCCTGGTTTGAACAAATTTGTACATATCATTTTTAGCTATTGGAGTTGTAAAGCCTATAATAAAACATTATGGCAGGATTGGTAAAATGCTGATATTACATACTGTTTATAAGGAAAAAATTATATACAAAATGCATTTTGCCATCATCTCTTGTAAACAGCTACCATGCTGATTCACTGGTCTTTTTGTCCAACTTTTATATCAGGAAAAAAACTATTTCAGTAATCATATGTTCTCTGAGGTGATTTCCAGAATAAATGTGCTCTGTTGAATTAAGAATCTGTTGGAAGATCACTGGACTAGAGTAGAGGAACAGGGAATAAAGCAAGCTTGACTAAATGTGTTTGCTTAGTCAGAATCTCATGTCCTTTCTAGAAACTTGAGTGGAAAATAAGATAAGTGCACACTTTAATCACAGAATATCTGTACAGTGAAGATAGTCACATATTTTGTGCACTTAAATGTGCCTCCTATAAATTATTCAAATATGTTTTTTTTACTCAAACATTTCAAGAATATGTTTATGTAGAAACTGAGTACTATAGAACTAGACTTCAATACAGCCAGACCAAGTCAGGCAGAATTTCTGGACCCATCAGCTATTATTATTAAATCATTTTATTATTAAATCATCAAATTGCTTTTCAGAAAGATGAGGGTCACCAGTAAAATACTAATCCTTATCCTTCCGGTTTTGATGATCAATTACATTAGGATATTTCTCAGGTGATTTTTACATTATTATTGTTATTATTTATTTAAACAAAAACAGATGGCAGTTGAGACAAGCTAATAGCTTGGTGCTTACCATGCCCCTGACAGATCCATAAGACCAAGGCAGACCAAGGCAGTGTACCCAGCTAAAGGAGTAGTCAAACTATTTCAAGGCCACTGTGTGCATACAGCTACACACTGCATCGTGTTTGCATCACTTGTCATCATGTTTGCCAGTCATGTCCATCAGAATCTCTGAACTTCTTTCCCTCTCCCACTTTTCATCATAACTTCTGATTCATATGTACTGCATATTTCTTAGTCCTCTATATGTCTTTTAGTTATCCCTCCTATCTGCCACCAGAACCTTAATGAAATTTGGTTTTACCATTATTTTTTCTGTAGCTTCTAAGACCTCACTTTAGAAAAAAAATCTTCCTTACTTTCAACACTGATCCATGGCAAAGGTGGATTTTCCCAAGTCTCAGCTTTGCCCTTTCTCCTACTCTCACAACATACCCTCTTTAAAGAATTTGATTCCTTTACATTCAATTCACACCCTTTCCTAGCAAAACATTAAATTTTTTCAAGCTTAAATCCATTCTCTTATACCTTTTAACACCTGCCACATCAAATTCTGCTCATAATGTGCAATCATTTTTTGTAGTATTACTATTATTTTTGCTATAACAGGACTCTGTTTTGTAGTTAAAAGTAAAAGAACACATGACATTACCCTTTTTTTGCTTTCTTCCACTCTTCTCATTGAGACACAGAATTATCTGTTTATGTCATGCTTACTTCAATCATTCTTTGTATTTTAGCTTATTCTTTGTATGTTGATATTGGGGGATAAAAGTTTATAGCTGTTTAAGGAACAAAAAATGTTTATATATGAAGCCCATATGGAGTTAATTCCAACAGTTTACATAGAATGCAACCTGGAAGCAAAGCTATAATTGATAAAAGTTATATCAACTACTTTTCCTTAAATTTCACAGTCTGAGATTGAAATAACTCTGACATGACAAGTGGCAGAGGATGACTCTAATAAGCTCAGTGGCACACAGTCATTATGAGGATTACTACTGTAGTGTTGTGGTTACTGTAAGCATGACCAGGTCCTTTAGGATGAGCAGCCCCAGTTTCCTGAGTTCACCTAAACCTGCAGAGGACTGCAAGATCCCTTGGTCAGCCCCCCAAGCCCACAGGTGTCCTGCTGGTGGGCAGAGGCTGCCAGGAGGTGTTCATCTGCCTGGTACCAGGTGATGCCCACAGTCTGGCTCTGCAAGGCTCATTCTCCTCTGCTCTCCCCTTCTCAAGCAGCGTTTGAGTGGCCCTGCCAGCTTCCCTCCCTCTCTCTGGAACCTACAGCTTCATGTCCTTCCTCAGGTTCTCCTGACAGATGGTTCACTGTTCCCAAACAGAACCAAAATTCTCAAAGCAAATCGATCACTAAGTCTTTGGTTCCTCATCTGGGGATTGCAACTCCAGGAATGATCCACAGATAATGAGTTCCGAGGCTGTTTTAGCCACGATGGTGTCATGCTATTAATGTGTAACCCAAAGAATTGGTATCTATGTTCACTCAGTAATTCAACAAACAGTGGCTGGATTCTGTCACAAGCAATTCTGTTTGTGCTGGGTTGACAATTTGTTTCCAGACCCTCCTCACCTCAGCACCTGCCATTCCTCCAGATATGGTCAGAAGCCTTGCCTGACATGAAAAGAGATTTAATTGTCCTACTGCATCTTATCACGCAAAATCTAAATTGCTCCCCGCATTTCTCCATTAGTTTTCACTCTCCTCAATTGCATTTTACTCTAAGAGCATAATAAATATCCAGCTGTGTCAGACAATATCACTGCTAGCTCAGAAATCTGGTTTCATCTAGCTGAGCAACATCAATGGGAAATGTTACTTAGAGAGTTACCACTTTCTGCAAACTACTCTCCCACAGAGCTGATCACCCTTTGTCCCCTTTTATTTTGTACAAACATGGTCAAGTCACCTCCATTTTCTAAAGAAAAAGACATTCAGTGTTTCTCTCCAGCAATATTTGTTTTTTTGTCCTTTCTTTTCAATTACTATGGGCGCAGAATATTACAATAGCTATCCCTAGCTGAGTTTCCATATATTTTCCACAAACCACTAAAACAAAATCCTTAGTACACTCTGCAGATTATATGAAAATAAGAACTGCATTTTCCTTCTTTGATTTAATAGTTTCCTTAAGCCAATATTTTGGCTTTGTCTTTCTTCTGCCATTTGATCCTTTCTCAAATTTCTTTTTACCTCACCTGAATCATTATTTCAGTCCATTCTAAACATAAAAATATGATCTCAAATCCTGCCATAATTTTCTCCATGGTTGAGTCCCCCTGGCCTTGTGTATTTTTATTGTGTATTCTTTTAAATTATTTCTTTCATGAAACCTCTCCACAGAAAACAAATTTACTTTACATTGTTACATGCCAACACATCCCAGAACTGTTTTCTTGCCCAAAAATTTACCACATGTAACTTCAGGACCTTAAACTCAGGAAGTAACTACTTCCTGTAGTAGGAAACCTAATACTTTTTTTCAGAAAAAGAGCCCAAACAAATCAGTGTTTGCACTGATCTGTTTCAGATGGCTATTTTAGAAAGAATGGCTTCCTAATTGTGTCTCATTTCAGCTGTGAAGGAGTTTGGGCAGTTACTCGTTACAGCCATGTATACCCATTCAGGATACTAAAGCTAAGATCTCCATTTGACTTTTGATTAATATTTTACTAGATGCCCAACTATAAATTTAATTTCAGTTGCTGAAACCAGGTTTTTTCACACTGTTCCTTCTTGCTGCCTTGCTCTCCCCACCAATAATCTCTATCCATCTCCATCCATCCAGACTTTTTTCTTGGATGTCAATTACAAATCATATTTCTTACTCAAGTCATCATATCTAGGTTATCTATATCTTGACAAGATTTATTTTTACAAACGAGACAATGTATGTCTGTCATTTTAACCTTTATTAACTTAGTCCTTTTTTTCTTCCATCTCAAAGGAAAAACTATTCAAGATGCACATGACAAATTCATAACATAGTCCTATTACGTTGATGATAAAAATTCCCACTTTTTATTGCTCTGTTGAATTCCCCTCTTTCTCATACCATAAATGAAAGTAGAGAAAAAAGGATTCATACTATGTCAATAGTCTTTTCATTTATCCTTCAATATCAAGGATTCACCTTGCACTTGACACTCACAAAGTGCTCACAAAGCAATTCCTCCTCCACGTCCTCAAGGGCTGTTACCTACTTATAATTAGCAATGAATGAATTATTATTTCCTTGTGATTGTTTATGTACTAATCATAATGTTATTATGGGTTCTTTTTCACACTTGCATTGCAAGCTATTAAGGGAAAGAAGAGCTTTTCTTCATCATAAAAACATTTGTTAAGTGGGGTCTGGACAAGACCTTCTTCTCTTGAAAAAATAGAATTATAAAATGAGGATTATATAATTTTTTTTTTAATATATATAATTTTTGGGTGCATACTTCGTATAACAGGAAAGTTTCATACCAAAATGTCATGTCAAGACATGGGGAGCAATTAGTTCTCTTCCTTAATGTATCTTCTGTGACCCACAGTTAAATGAATTAACTCAATAAATTCATATCTCTGAATCCTTATTATTAAATTCTCAATTGCTATCTAAAAATTACTTTAACTGAAGTAACACTCACAAAGTATAGTCCATAGGTATTCTGTGAGCTGTACTGTCATATCATGACAATTACTTTGATATAAATATTAATATAGTCATAAAAAGTACAATTATTTTCTAACATGAATGCACCATTTTTACTTTCTAGGGTTCTTCTCATTCACATGTAATGAAATAATTCCAATATTCTGACAATAAAGTGAAATGTAAGTTCATTTTCATTTTTTAGTTCTGATGCCTGTCAGAAACCAACTTCCAAACAGTAATGCAAATGGTAAGATGAGTAAAAACCACACAATTACTTGATGCATTTAATGAAATCAGAGGAAACATTCCAGAAGCATTTTTTCATGTCATCAGAGGCTACCATAAGAGTGTGACATCAAGAGGCTGAAATATGGAAAATTTGAGTCTTACACAGGAAGAGTATCTGAAATATTTGTATTGGGAATAAATCTACCATTCCACCATGGTATGATGCAATACATGAGATTTCCATGCAAAACCACAGGAAGGGTGAGTGTACATGTAACTCACCTCTGACCAAATCCACCCCACTGGGGATTGGCATCAAAGAGCTGTCAAATGCTGTTCAATTATCCACGTTCAGAGAGCACCTGGGTTTCTTGCAGAAACTAGATTTAAAAAACTAGATTTAAATTCACAACTGCATTTAGTGCCAAGGCATTTAATGCAGCCAATGAGAAAACATCCACAAGATTATCAGCCCAGATACAAATATAGCAGAGGAACCATTCACAAAAGGCTGGTATCGCGCAGCTGGTGCAGGAGGCACACACACAGGAGGCACACCCGTGTTCCACTGAGACAGAGCAGGAAAAGAAATTTTAACTAAGAGCCCCAGGTATCATTCTGGAAGGACATCTTGACGGATATTTCTATTTTCTAAATTCTAGTCAGCTGCTAAGAGCTAAGGAAGAGTCCATCTGTACAAAATCAGATCAATTTTTAAACCGAGGTTATGTGGGACATATAATTAATGGATCAATTGATATTTTGCCCCTACTATTTTTTGAGTAGCTTACATAATGTATAAAACTCTCTCTGGGGCTAGAGCACGGAGGTGGGAGGTAAGTGAAATGTAACCTAAAAGTCTCTGAGTTTTCAGGAAAACTGAATATAAAACCAATGACTGATTACAGTGTTTCCTTGCAATTTCCAGGCTGAAACATCTAAGTGTAGTAAAATGATGAGGGCATTCCTTAAAACTTACACTTGTTATCAATCTAAGGTTGAAATTAAGAAAATCATCACTTTCTTTAAAATGTTTTTTTGCTGTACATATAAATTAACTTTTATCTCCATGACAGCTTGTTTTCACAGCTGGTCTTTTAACTTCTAATCCTCAATTTGGCTCCTGAACAGAATCCACACATCAGGTTTTTTATTTAATATTCAATCCCCCTCCTAACGCCTGTCAGAAAGCAACTTTCAAACAGGAAAACATAAAGAAGTGCACACTAATTGTTAATTAAAAGACTTTGTGCAATTTTTAACTGCTAGGAGACCAGCAAGAAAATCCATACATATGTCCTCCCATAAGTCTTGGATTTGCACATAAAAATATTTTCACAATATTTTCCACCTCAGTTTTCAGAAACATTGGTCAAGTGTAATACTCTTTCTTTAAGAACACATATAAACAAAAATGTTTTCTTTTTGAGTATTTAATTTATATAAGGTGTGTCTATGCCTCTCAAGATGAATTAACATAGGTAGAATAATGAGGCATCATAAAATATGCTCAACAACAGTCATACTCAAAGTTCATAAAACAAAAAAGATTAATGCCTAATAATTACCATTCTGTAAAAACCCGTTGTGGTATTGTGAGACAAAGAACTTGAAAATTTACAATTTCAAAATAAAAATATAAATAATTATTTAAAAAATATGTTCTTTGGTAGTGGAAAGCAGAGAATCATGAGAAATAACATGTGAACCTTATGAAATTTCACTTTTACTTATACAAAATATACTAATACATACAAGCTACTGTGTTCTTACACTAATGAGCTCTTATAAGGATCAGTTTTGGTAGGACACATGATCAGTTCTGTCTTGTTTCAGTTTGTTAGTTCTTCCTTTCCATCATCAGTTGTCAAACTAGAGCAATGATAAAAACACATCATGTTATTTTGCTCTATGTTAAATGCATAAAGTATGTAACTTGATAGCTTCTTTCAGATGATTAAATGAGATCCAGAAGAAATATTACCCTTACTATTTTAATGGTATTTTTTTCTTTAATGAGCTCAAAAACAGCTGCTTTAATTTTAATGATTCAGTTTTTAATTTACATTTTAATTTACAATTTTAATTTACATTTTGTTTGGACCACAAACTTGGTTTGGGGACTTCAAGAACAACTGCCCATTCTTTTAGCTTCAACATCTAAACAACTTCAAAGATTTTATCATGTAGAGGGAAAAAGAATGGACTTAAAGTTCTTCCATAATTATTTTTCAGTTTTGTTTAGCTTGTTGAGGTTTTGCATGCTTGCTTGCTTGATTTTGGGTGGGTTTTTTGCTTCTTTATTTGTTTGTGTTGTTTGGGTTCTTTCCTTTGTTTATTGTTTGGGGTTTTTTTTAAGTGTAGCTATTGAATAAGCATAATGCCTTCAGCTTTGTGCTCTGCTCCTCCAAAGGAAGACCTGAAACTCATTAATCATGAAGGGGTCGTGCTTTACCTTGTGACATTGATCATGCCAGCCCCTAATCAATCAAAAACACTGTAGGGGCATTTAACTCAGTTTGAGGTCTAGCGAGAAAAACCATACATTATTCAGAGATGTCTGGAACTCAAGGGTCAGGAAGACAGATTGCATAAAGGACTGCAAAACTAAAGGAGTTTTAGGTTCTGACATGGATGCAATAACTTCAGAGAAGATGAAAAGTATGGAATAACGGTAATGGAAACTTTATTTATTTACCAAAACTGCTGTAGTTTTTTATCTCAGCAAGCTGTCAGATTATAATGATCTTCAGATGCAATCAACCTGTGTGAATTTAAACTCATGACCTGAACGTGACTGATCATACATCCCCCTATGACTTCTTGAAGAGAAATTTGGCATTTGGAATTACTTTTTTGAAACAGATAAAAGCATAGGTATCTTTCCATGATATAAATAGGGATCAGACAATATATGCTAAAACCTTTGTGAAAATGCAATTATTTTCAGCAACTCTTGGTAAAAAGATTAAGATATTGATAAGTGGCCATCATGTCACAGAACAATTAGATGTGTGGCTTTGTAAGCTATGAGGAGGATCCAAGTTGACAAGCATTCATAAATGCAACAGCTAAATTCCAGTTCCAATTCTATCATTGAGCTATGCAGAAATATTTTAGAAACTCAATTTTTAAAAAAAAAAAAATAATACAATGCAGGCAATCTGAAGGAGAGATATTTTGAGGGACCATCATTCCAGACTACTTATAATATAGACCTCTTGTAGTCTTAAAAGAGATTCATGGAAGAGGGCTGGCTCCTCTCCTTTTAATGACTGTTTTTATCTCTTTGTAAACCCACAGAATTGTTAAGTTTGGAAAAGGCTAAGACTGAGTCCAACTGTTAACCCAGCAACACTGTCTTCACCATTGAACCTATGTGCCACACCTACAAGTCTTTTAAATATGTCCAGGAATGGTTATTCCACCAGTTCCTTGGGAACCTGTTCCAGTGCTTGATGCTCCCTTTTCCATGAAGAATTTTTTTTGTAATATCAAATATAAACTTCCCCTGGTGCAACCTGAGACCATTTCTTCTTGTCCTATTGCTTTCAGCTTGGGATAAGAGACAGATCCCTGCCTTGCTACAATCACCTTTCAAGTGGTTTTAGAGAGCAATAATGTCCCCCTGATCCTCCTTTTCTCCAGGCTGAACACCCCCAGCTCCCTCAGCTGCTCCTCACCACACCTGTGCTCCAGACCCTTCCCCAGCTCCGCTGCCCTTCTCTGGACTCGCTCCAGACCCTCAGTGCCTTTCTTGTAGTGAGAGGCCCAAAACTGGACACAGCATTTGAGGTGTGGCCTCACCAGTGCCGAGTCCAGGGGGACAATCCCTGCCCTGCTGCTGCTGCCACACCATTGCTGATCCAGCCCAGCTGCCTTTGGCCTTCCTGGCCCCTGGGCACACCTGGCTCATGTTCAGCTGCTGTTGACCAGCAAACCCAGCTCCTTTTCCTCTGGGCACATTTCCAGACACTCCAATACTCCAAACCTGGAGTACTGTCTGGGATTGTTGAGATCCAAGTGCAGGAACCAGCATTTAACCTTTTTGAAAGTCATGCAATTTGCTTCAGTCCATCAATGCAGCCTCTTCAGATCCCTCTGCAGAGCCTTCCCACACTCCTGGCCAACTTGTGGTCATCTGCAAACTGACTACAGGTGCTCTGGATCTCCTCCTCCAGATCATCAAAAAAATTTCAACAGGATTGGCCCCAGTGCTGAGTCCTGGGGAGCAGCACTGCTGTCCATCTCCAGCTGGATGTAACTCCGTCTCCCATCAGTTTCTGGGCCCAGCCATCCAGTCAGTGGAGGAAACCAGGCACCTGTGCAAGCTATGAACAGCCAATTTCTCCCACAGAATCCTGTTGGAAATGAAGTCAAAGGGTTTTCTAAAGCCAGGGAAGCAATATCCACAGCCTCTCCTTTACCTGCTAAGTGGACCATCTTGTCATAGAAAGAGATCAAGTGAGTCGAGTGGGACTCGCATTAAACACCTCAGGCTCTCCCTTCTCCTTTGCCATTATATTTCCCTCCACACATAAAGGATGAAAATCCTCCTTAGCCCTCTGGTTGTTAAGGTATTTATAGAAATATTTTTAATGCCTTTTATGACTGTAGCCAAATTGATTTCTAGCTGGCCTCAGCCTTTCTGATGTTATGCCTTCATAACCTCCTGGCATCCTTGTAATCCTCCTGAGTGGCCTTCCCCTTCTTCCAAAGGTGGTAAGCTCCCATCCTTTTGTTCCCTGAATTCCAGCTGGTTTCCAGCCAAATCTTTCTGTTCAGCCAAGCCAGTTTTCTTCCCTGTTGGCTCATCTTTCAGCACGTAAACACTCCTGCACCTTGAAATTTTCCATCTTGAGGCATGTCCAGCCTTCCCAGACTCCTCTAGCCTTCAAGACTACCTCCAATAGGACTTTGTCAAACTGTCTTTTAAACAGACTTCCCTCCAGAAGTCAAAGTAGATGTTCTGCTAACCCCCCTGCTTTTTTTCACCAATCATTCATCTGATTATATTGAATTGTTTTACTTCAGCATGAACAACCATTCTGTAATGCCAGTTATTATAGTCCTACATCCAATTTATTTAATTGGCTAAAATGGGCAGAAATTGGCATTTTCAGCTTCCAGAAAACATTCAACTTCCAAATTACTTAGTCTGGTTTCTGAGTGAAAATTTGATGCTGCCAACTGACCAGTCATCTCTGATCAGGTAGCTCACATCTAAACAAACAACCAAAGAAGCATTCTTCAGGAAGAATTACACAAACAGCAAATAACACTTCTAGATAAATCTGAAATAAAAACATACACATAATAAACATGTAAGGCATAAGAACTTATATCTAACAAATTGTATTTAGAAATATTTACTAATTTCTTCTCAGTTGTTTCTGCATCATTATTCATTTATAAACAAGTAAAACATTCTTTTCTACACATTTCAAAGGTACAAGCAGCACTTAAAAATGGATAGTGGTGTATTCTTCAAATATATAGGTTGTCCTGTTATAAATATTTAATAGAAACTTCAGTTTAAAAACCTCAGGCTTTTATTTTCACATAATTTAATTTCTCATTGCTTTGCTTCTTGTTTTGGTTTACCCAACAGACTATGATAGATTCTGTTGCCTGTTAAAAGCCCTGATCCAACTTTATCCAAGATGGTTGAACCCCTTTATTTTGCTGTATGCAGATTTTGTGCATAATAAGACAAAAATTGATGCCCACCAGCATTTTCCTACAAACCATATTTTTCATTTGCTCTCATAAACAGTCTTTGTAATGAATTGTCACATTTACAAAACCATAAAAATTCAAGTGGTTTTTATTTCAGTGGTGACTGCATGATATACCACTTTAGGGTATTCCAAAGGTTTCATTGGCAGTGTCTGATAGAACTTAAATGAAAAATAGATACTTGGGTAGGCCTTTGCTTTCAGCAAACATTTTATTTGAAAAACCAGTGAACTCTCTCCCATGAAATTACCATTCCATATAAACTCCTCAAATTAAAAATGTGATATTCAGCCAGCTCTCAAAGCCCATTAATACTCAATACACGCTGTGGCTTCACCAAAGCTCTGAAAGTCATCTGTGGTCCCTCTAGGCATCCTTTGCTCTGCCTGTGCTTTACCACAACCAAGCACTTATTTAGTGCATATCAAGCTACTGTAAAAGAAAAAAAAAAAAACAACAACAAAAAAAAAATAAACTTTTGCCTCATGGTTTGCATCTTCTTTTTCTAGTCTGTGTTTCATTATTTCCCTATTTCTAATTTCTAATTTCTAATATTAATTATTAGGAATTAGAAAAGTTTCACAAGAGTTTAGCATTCCCTCCATTGAAAAAGGACCTCTATAGTAACACAATATTCGTCTTTCAGAATTTCTTGCATCTTGGATGACGTCTCCAGTGTCTAAATAATGAAATTTCCATTTCAATTGATGTTATCTACATCATTAAGATATGGAGATGGAGATGCAAATACAGAGAAAATCTAATTCTCATATATTTACGAGATGAATTGTTGAACATTTTAAAGGTTTCAGTCAAAGCTCAACATTGTAAATATTAGTTAACTAAGTTGTGCTAAAAATTTGTGACTGCTTACCAAGACTTGGGGGAGTTTTGGAGAAGCAAAGCCTCATATGTATAGAATATATTCCTGACTTAAGCTCAAAGTTGAAATCTTTCAGCAACTACTCACATGAAGGCAAAGATTCTCTTATTGATTACTATTACATTAATATATTTTACAAACCACCAATATAAACTGGCACACAGTTATGTTCCTTTATTCATTACTGCAGAAAGCTTAAATGAAGTGCATATCCTTGTTTGCATGGGACTGAAGAATAGGGCATGCATTTCTTCATGTTTTATAATGGGTGCCTAATAATGTCATTGTTTAAAAGATTTATTCCTTCTTTTCTTTCCTTCAAAAAATGAAATTCTTCTTAAAAAAGACATTGTATGTTATTTTATTATTTAAAGAGTTCTAGTTCAGAGAACACAAATGGCACTAAATTCATCAGTGTCTCCCTATCATGGTTAAGCAGAAGGATTATAGCAAAGAAATATTTTTTTCTGTGTTTTATCTTCAGTCTCAGAGGGAGAAGGCTATGGCAGACCTAATTATATTCACAATGAACTCAGAGGAAAGTGGTTCTGAGGTGAAATTTTCATTAAAACAATTACTCATATCTCCATATGTTAATTCATAAACAGATTGTGAACCGTAGGATGAGGAGTTTCTCATATGTATCAACTATATTTAGTGTTAATGAGATTTTTAAATAGTTGTCATGAGAAGTCATGTACCTGGAAATTTGATAAATTCCAGTGACAGAGTAATAGACCCATTCAGACAGTGAGCCTTCAAACTATACTCAAAGCATGACATTTTTCCTCCATGCTGCACCTGAATTACCCATTAACCAGGATAAGTGGAAACAATCTGACACCAAATGTCATCAGCAAGATACATAAAGGTCATTCGTTTGTTAATGTTACCCTTGGCACTTGTACAACATCGGAAGGCATCACTTTCATTACGTGCCACAAGATGGGCAATGATAAAGAACAATAAAACAACATTTGAGAAGACTTGCAGGTGAGCTTTCAATAGTAAAACAAAGTAACAACAATTGTGTTACATGTTCAGAAGTCAAAACTTAGGGCACAATTTTTGACATAAATTTAAAGTTAAAAAAAATTTAGCAGTTTCTTCATGGTTATCTCGGACAGTATTTAGTGATAACTAATATGGCATGGTAACTTGTATATTTTTTATTACCTTTGAAGCTCAGCTCTAAAAGTTATTTCTCATTGACATGACTAGGACGTTGCAAACTTTAGCATCTCTCTTCAAATCAAGTAATCCCTTCAGTCTAGTTGATATTGCAAAATGTGCTCCAGGCATTTTCTTTTTAGCACCATAAATGAGATAGTGTTCAGCTCTCTCGCATACTTATGCTGCATATGAAAGTGAGGAACATTTATAACTATTGCTGAAATAGGGTGATGTTAAAAATCTAAATTTAACCTTCAGAAATGTGAAAAATGATGCATCTATTTCTATATTTTCACTCAGATTAAATATGCTTACACAATACAGAAGACCTGCAAATTTCTGAGTTCATGAAGAATTAAAATGTTCTGATGTCCTTAGCTGTACATCTATGACCAAAATCATAAATGAGATGAAGTTACTAGGGAGGCAGAAAAAATAATTTTCCCCTACTTTTGGTTATTGTCAAATGCATATTAGATTACTGTAAAAGATGGCATTTTTTAAAAAATAAAATAATGATTTATAAGGGTTTTTTTTTTTATTTCACAACCAGTTACACTCATATGGTCAAAGGCAATAGGCATCTAATATTAAACTCAGTCTAAGCAACTCTCTCAGTAAATACAGATTGAATCAAAATTGAGGCATCTCAATATCATTTGGGATTTGAATCATGGTAATCAATGGAAAAGCAAACTAAATGAGGTTCACAATGTCAATGTTATTTCAGAGGAATAGAAAAAAACAACGCAAGATTGTGAATTTTGACATATTCTGTTATTTTTTTCCAGCAAAATCAGTATTCGTATTTTAGGGCCGCTATTGTGAGCACTTATGCAGAAGCTCAAGCCAAAACACGTGGTTTCATTTCGTTCTAATTGGGAACGGCGGGAAAGAACGACACGGACTCTCAAAGGAGTCACAACAGGAGAAATCTTCTAGTTTATTGCTTTAGGCTTGTTATATAGATTAGTTCGTGGAAAGTACAGAAAGGAAACTCTTATTGGTCAGTAAATCACCACATCACCATCATTGGTCAGTGGGGTTCACCACCCCCTGACTTTCTCCTGCAAGGAAAACAAGAGGACAGACAAACAGCGCCTGGCAGTTGTTTTCTGTTTCTGAGGATTGTTTTGAAATCCTCCTGTGAATTTCCCAGGCCAGCTTCTCAGGCAGGACTGAGAGGCCATGGGGCCTGCAGCCTGCTCCAAAGCTAGCATCCATAGTTTCAGTGAGTGAATTATAACTTTGGGAAGAAGAACAGAGGTGAATTTCAGAACAGACCTGCAGGCTCAAGCTACACAGTAAATTTTCTGTGTTGGAGGCATAAAGATTCAATCTCATTTAAAATGACAAATTGTGTTTCCCTACCAGCCTCCCCTACATTTATCCCTGCAAATCAGGGGTTGATATGTACGTCCTCTCTGCTATTTTGATTTAATTTGATCTTGTATTAAAATTATTATCTGTCTGAAAGTGTTCTATAGAGGTACACAGATTTCCTAGATTACTGCAGTATTGCTAAGGTAGTGCCCTTTAAATATCAGTTTCATCTGCAGAGGCTTAAAAGACTTTGAAGTGGCTGGTGAGATAGAGAGATGACAAAATACACAATTTGTATTTTCTACATAAATGCTAGAACTGTGGCACAGCTATGGTGTATTTCTACCACTGAGTGTAAGGGACATTCCATGCCTTCCTCTGGTGCAGAGCTGAGATATCAGCTATTCTACTTTCTGCTCTCTTATTCTCTTTGAAATACTTAGGAAAGAAGTGAATCTGAAAATTATTAAAGTACATATCATAAATAACTGATAAGCTATATTACAATTTTGATTTAGCAGGAGCTTGTAATAAGAGGAGCCAATTGTGTTAATAAATATGCACACATGTGTATCCAGAGAGGAGGAGGGAAAGGGAGAATAATTTCATTTTCTATTGAAATACAGTAGAATGCTGAAATACAGCATTCTCTGGTATAAAATGAAGCAATTAACAACAGTTCACAGACCGGAAGTGATTATCACAGCCAATTAAAAGTGCAGAGGATAATTACATTTGGCAGACTGCAAACCCTTGCTGGAATCTGTCCAGAACACAGGTCCAGGCCGGCAGCTCAGTTAGTCTGGAAGCTGGTTCCAAAGACCAAGTGCCCAGGGTGAGTGTGCCGAACATTGGCTTTCACACAAGCAGCTGCTTACTCAGGAGCTGGCCAACCAAGCTGTCACAAGAATGGTGCAGCAAAAAGAGATTGTCAGCATCTATCAGGCAATAATTAAACCTCATCTCTGTACTTTTTTTCAGGCATGTACTTCCTTTCTGTGTATCAGCTGACTAAATAATTGCCACAATTAAAGGTGCTTCAGTCAATAGACATTTCAGCTGATTGATAATTTCAATGAAGCTTCAAAAAGCCACCACTGACATAACTTTATCTTTTTTCCAACTGGCATCACCAAAATTCAGGAAGCTATTATATTGACAATCAAGTTTAACTTGATATTTTCTGAATATGCCTGTTAGACACCTGGTTTTTGTTATGACATTGGAATCCTATTTGTCCTGTATATGCTTACTAATGCTGGTAAAGAATTCACCAAGTAAGAAAAGGAATAAAAAACGTTTAGGCATAACCTAAACTCCGAGCTCTTGTGCTTCTATCTCCGTTTGTATTTGCTCACAATGACCCCAGCAGCCTCCCAGTAAATAAAATGGATGAGGCAAGAAGCATGGAATAGAAAAATGTTCAACAGAGGCATTCATTCTTATCCACATCTATTCATGCTACCATGATATGTTCACTGATATGTTTTCAAAGATGCAGAGACTGGATGAGCCTGGCAGGCATCTCTGGAGATTGCTTGGTCCAAGCCTCTGCTTAGAGCAGGGTCCATGACAGCAGGTTTGCCAAGTTGAGTTTAAAATATCTCCAAGGATGGAGACTCTACAACATCTCTGGGCAACCTGTTCTTGTGTGTGACAAGCACAATAGTGAACACTTTTATTATTTTTTTTTTTAATATTTAAGTGGAATTTCCTGTGTTTCAGCTCTTGCCTATTGCCTCTCATCTGTCTCTGGGCAGCACTAAGAATCTGTCTCTGTTGTCTTGACTGCTCAATCATGTATCTATGGGCATAGACAAGTCCCTCCCAAGTCCTCTCCTCTCCAGGCCAAGTGGTACCAACTCTCTCAGCCTCTCCTCATTTGTCAGATGCTAAAGATCCCTAATTTGGATCCTTAATTTAAGGATCCTGATTTAATAATAAGGATCCCTAATTAGGATCCTTAATTTAAATCCCTTCCTTGGGCTTGGTTCAGTAAGTCATGTCTCACTGAAACTGGTTAGCTGTTTTTTTTAGTTAATTTTCTAAGATTTTTTTTTTCTAAGAAAAGAAGTACAGCTGTGCTGCCACATCCATTTCAGAAGTAGCTACAATTGAATTTTGTGGTCCAAAAATAGCAGCAACACACCTAAAACACTGGTCCTGAAATTAACTATCATTGTCAGTAAAAACACCACAACATTTACTAAGGAGTTTTCTAAATAAATGTATGAATATATTTTTTCTGTAACTAAGCTCTTTAATTCAGTTTCTATTTTTGCTTTCCATAATTACTCATTTTACTATGAATCTCCTGTAATTTTGTAACTTACATTCGTTTTGCCTCTCAATGGAAGAGGTTCTTTTGGTACTGCTGATTTTATATGTGTTATTAGATATGTGATAAGTTATTCAAACCTATCTAATTCAATTTTTGCAAGTAAAAAAAAACAACTTTACAATACCCTAGCTCAAGGTATATTGAACTGTGATAGATTTATGTGTTTCTCTCCAATTTGTTGCAGAGGTTAAAAAAATGTTTGTAATGAATGATGAATGGGTTTGTTCCTGTAAACAAATATGGATAATATCATACCTGAGGGTTTATTACTGTATTTTATGCTTGTATTTACTAGTTAATACATAAAATAATGAAAATACTTATACCATTTTATCATCATGTAACATGTCCAAAGTTTGTTTGCATTTAATCCCAGAAATTTCAGCATTTCCAGTAAAAAATGAAATTGATTTGAAGATGAATTATAAAGCAAATAAAATGCTTCTTATAAAGTAATAGTACTGATGTATTCTAAAGTATCTAAGAATAATATTATAGTCATGTCTCTTTCATCATATTTATAAAAAAAAATTGTTGGGATTAATTACCATAAACCCATTAAGAAGTACTATAAGTACATTTAGGAAATTAGGTGGTTAACTGAATCAACTACATTAAGTTTTCTTTCTGGCTCAGGGTGGATCCAGCAGAGACTATTTTGGAAGACACAGTAGGTGAAAGGGTGCTGCCCTATCTGAACCTCTTTGACCCACAATGGGAATCTATTTATGAGAAAATGTAGAGTTGGAAAAGTGGAGCAACAAGTCCAGTGTCCATTTCATGCCCTTCTGAGTGTTATCAGTATGAAAATACCAAAGGAAAGAAAGTTCCACTGATCATCAGCCTCATGCTGCAAACTGGAATTTCTCTGTGTGTGGCAGTTAAGTGAGAAAGATGAAGAAGAAATAAAGAGTAGGCACAAGTGAAAACACAAGGGAAAAAATAGATGAACCATTTGAAAACGATCATTAGAAAATTTGCAGCTAAACATTTCTATGTTTATGGAAAATTTCTTCACTGCAGTAAAAATTATTTCATTTGGCAAATTCAAGCATGACTACTGAAAACTTAATGCAATGTTTCAGGAGGGCATGGAAACAGTTTAGAAATAAGCAGGAGAGCTGAGTGTTTTATTACTCTCTGGTTCTATTGCTATTATTTCCCAAGCCATCACACCAATTACAGACCCTTACTGGAGACTGCATGCTCAGTGAGAACAGGAATAGATATATTGATCTGTATAAAAAGTAATTCATTTTCTGTAGATGGTGTCATCAAAGAGTCACAACTCCCATCTGCAAATGACAATATAGCTCATGTTCTTAAGCATGCATTACAATGGATCCATATAAATTTGTTGCTAGATAATATATTGGATTCACTGAATATCTCCAAAATTCATGTACAGTTCCATTTAGCATTACTAATTTGATCATGTTTTTGGTCACCTGGAAATTTCAGCTTTCTTGTAAAGCTTAAAGAGGATGCAAACTGTAATCATAATGATAAATCAGCTCTTAGGAAAAATATTTAAATTATATTTAAGATAGCACTATTATAATGGAAATACTTTGGAATTCATTTTGCTTCCACTTAAAATAATATAATTTCATTTGAACAATCAATGAGAAGTGTAGCATAGGAGCTTAAGAATATTAAACATATATATACACTGAACAGAATAATAGTATGCCTCAAACCTAATTTTATTGTATTTCATATGTAGGAATGACTTTTAACACCAAACTACGTCTGCACTTCCCTAAAATTATCTGAGAACCAACTTGACATCATTCAAACCCTAAACAGGCTCTTACATTCTAAAAACTTACTCTTTGCTCAGTACTTTGCAGCTCAGCCAGAAGATGTTCCTCCTACCCACTTAAACAGTGAAAAGCACTAGGAAGAGATCTTTTCTATTCCTTTTAACATGGAGCTATATCCTTAAGAAATCTTATTAATCTCACATCAGGACCTATTCAAGCAGAGAGAAGAGTTTGGAAATCTGGGCTACTTATGTTGGATTGCAAGGAGCTGAAGGCTGCTGCATGTTAATGGGCACAGTGAGTTTTAAAAGATGCTGCACAGAAACACAGAAGGGATCTTGTGTGGGGAACCAGTGAGGAGTTACACGGGACTCTGCTGGTGGTGTGTAATTGCTTTACAAGTTAGGAGCACTTAAGCTAAATATTTTGTGTCAGGGAGACCAGCTGATGATATCCACTTTGTTTAGAAACAGAATTACATGGAGACACCAAAGAAGACACCCTAAAATCTTCCTTACAATGATTTATGCTTTATTGGGTGAAAGGAAAATATGTATATGGGTTAACTCTTCTCAGCACATAAGTGTTCAATGGAATTCAGCAAATTACTAACTCTTTATAAAAACCTGTAAGACAGTCTTTTCCTTTTAAGGATGACGTTCTTAAACTCTCATCCAGGTATCCAAACTTGATTTTTGCAATTTTATTGAACTCACTAAAAGACTTCCACTGTTTAGTGTTTCAGAGGGAAGATTTACAGAGAACAGATGGAAATTTGAAGTAGGAGTTCATTGGTTAACCACAGAAAGCAATGATAAATTGATAAAAGTAAGTTTTTTGTGACCATACTATTGTCACCAGATGACTATTAAGGAGTAATGACTAAAATTCAACCTCTTTGTCATCTTTAGTCTACTAAATTCTATTCTTCCATTCTACTGAAAAATCAAATTTTTTACATATCAACCAATTGTTATACAAGAGGATGAACTACATCTAAATAAAAGCACATAGTGGTAAACTCTAAACATCTTTACGACTGATAAAGGTAAATGTAGAGGTTCATACTTTGAAACCTTCATATATACTTGATTTCCTGCTCCCATCAAGTCTTCAAAACCAGCCTTCCATCACCCTCTTTATGGATCAAATATTCCATCCCATGCAAATAAGTACAGCAAAGGAAAGTAGTGAAGAGAGAGATGAATTTGAGCACCATTCTTAGTACCATCTTTGATATTTAAACCTTTTGAGCTTCTGAAAACTCTGCATGTTTTCATACTGTTTACAATTTTGTAGCCATAAAATACTTAGAGACACGGTGTTGCAGCCTGAAAATATGATCAATTCAAACTGGTGAGAAAATATCAATTCTCTCATCCCAAACATATTAATCCAGCTGCAAAACAAATATAAGAAATTTATTAGTAGTGTCAAAAAGTAAAAGATGTCAGATTTTTAATCCTTGAAACTCTTGTTGTTGCCTCTAAATTTATTTAGAACAGATTTAACATTTCTATTCCAAAAATTCTCCAATATTATTTGTATCAAGTAGCATATTTTATAGGCATCAGTGTTTAAGTTTCAGACATAAGCCTAATTCTATTCACTGAGTGTTTAATGAGGTTAAAATACATATTACCAGGTGGGAGTATTTCTTATTATCATTCTCCTCATCCTAATTGTGCTGTACAACAGTGGCACAAGAAATTGTTGATCAGTTTCAAATCCTGGCTTAACATGTTCTTTCTGAGTAGTCATTTTATATGACAAGGTATTTGCAATTATGTGATCAAGCTTTAATTCTGTGGCACCCCTACATGAGGAGTGCATGGCCTACATCTCTCCAAGGTGTTACTATAACTATTTTACACTGGTGTAGATTCAAGGATGAGAGTAAGGGTAGAGTGGAAGAATCTAATAAAATAGAAAAGTAGTTCTAGTTTTACCAGGTGCTGGACCTCTTTTGCCTTGCTAAATGACAACTATGCATTGGTCATTTTTACTAAATTTAAAAAAAAATAAATAAAAAACTAAATTAAAAAAAACGTTCTGGATTTTTATCTGTTTGATGATGAATAATGTGAAATCCTTACATGCAAGTGATTAAAAGTTTATTTTGTGGATTTGGATACTCAGGTACCTGAATAATTTGCTGTGAGTAAGCTGGTATTTAGTTTGCTGTCCTACTAATTTCTGTATTGGGAGTAACAAGGAAAGAGGTTAGATGAAAAAGTGATGATTTTTGAAGGAGATTATGTATCTTAAATCAGGCATATCTGGTAGGGAACAATGGCACTTAGTGTTTATGTTGCAGACGTTGCATGAGACCTCAACACACGGTTAAAAAAAAAAGAAAAAAGCACAGACTAAAGAGATACATTGTCTAAAAAGCAAGAAAAGGAAAGTACAATTGTGTCTACTTTTCAAAGGAAAATGAAGGGGCACATAAGGTAAATGTCAGAATGAAAAACAGGAGTAGAAAGCTGGGAGCCCCTGAACCCATCAGCCGTGAGTCTGCTCTTCGTCTCTTCTGTAAGGGTCCAGCTGCCATCAGGTCTGAGCAGCTGGTGGCTTCTGCTGACCTTGAATGGGTATAATCTCCCCAGCCACAGACATGGGAAGTGAATAGAGTCTGCCCTAATGAAGACACAGACAAAACTGTGTGAATCATCACTGATTGTGACAAGAGCCCAGATGAGCAGCTCAGATAAACCTGAGTTTGGTTTTCTGTCCCAATGTTTATGAACAGGTGAGGCAAAGCTGTGTACTGACCATCACCACACACATTACGTGTGTTTGTCTGTGCTTTTGTGAAATCTATTTTTTCTGAGGGCCTTCAAGATCAGGCTTTGGGAATATATTTAGGTGACTGCCTTACACAGCTGGTATTTTAAATTGACCACTATTTTATCTGTATGCTTAAACTTCTGGTTATGTAAAATAAATAAACACTCTAAGAAAAGCTAGAAATAAATACTGACAGATTGAAGAACTCCAAACCAGCCAAACAAAGTCTGACTTTACATCCTTCCTGAGCAACTTAAAATCCTAGGGTGCAGAATTTTTGAGACCTGGTTTGTAACTCTGAGAATTATGAAGTATTTTCATTGGTTTGAGCATCCTATGCATTGCTGTTTAGTTGGAGGATTTGAAATCATCTGCTTGTAGATTTGAGAACCAGAATATTCAACAGTATAACAACTGCATCTTTTGAACCCTCTCTCTTAAAACTCTTGAAGCAGCTTTGTTCTTGGTTTTCAACAATGTAACTTCGAATAGAATCACCAACTACCAACAGAAAAAATTTCAAACCAAGAAAAAAATACCATTTTCACACAATGCTTGATTACAAGAGTTGATTTCCTCCCTCCAAGATCTTGTGGAAGATTTTAATATACGTAGAACTGTAAAAAAATGTGAAATGGAGTTTGGAATAAGACTATTATAACAGACAGCAATGGAAAAATTCCCTGAACTACAAGTAAGAGAAGACTACAAAATATTCTAGGGAAATGTCATGATCATGACATTCAGTTCTTTCATTTCTCCTTATGTAACTACTATAGACCAAATTTGGAGATATGGATTCTTTCAGGGTAGAATTAGTACCTTTAAGAAGAACTTCTGAAAAGTTCTGTAATTAAATCCCAGAATCCTCTAACTGAAAACCATTTCCCAAGACTAAAAGTAAGAAGAAAGCTTATTTCCATGAGCTACAGTACACGATAAAAGGGCTTTTAAATATTAAATGATATATACAACCAATAATAAATGTATTCTGTATGAATGTGTCCTATTTAAATTTCTCAGCATTTGCCTTCAATGCAGAATTCATTAGCTACTTCATTTGTCTAAGAGAAAACATAAATACACACAGTAACTACTCTCTTATTACTTCAATGAAAAATTCATATGTTAGGCTACAAATCTATGTTTTGTTCACTTGGTTTGCTATCTATTGGGAAATTAGTGTTGTAATTCTGCTTTCTGAAATTATTTGGGTGTTCAGGGAGAGAGAGAGAACATGAAGGAAAGCTGATTATTCATCTTGTTTTACATACATCTAGTCCAAACCAGCTTGTATATGTTATTTTTTTATAGCTCTAAAAGCAGTACCTCTGGTTAATAACATCAGTTTTAAGATTAAATCACTCCTTATTTAGTTACTACTGCAACATAAGACTTTTTTTCTTTTTTGTGTTCTTTATTTTAATTCAATGTATTTAGAATTACTCAAATTCTCTTATCTATGATAAACACATAGCAATCAGGATATCTGTCTATTAAGAAAGTGATAAATGTGCTCATAAAAGGTTAAAAAATAAATTACATTCCTTGAAACACTATTATGTTAGAGTGACGAATATGCTAGGAAAATTTTACAAAGATAAAAATCTTGAAGAAGTTTTTGGCATTACTAAATTAGTATCTTAGTAATAATTATATATTTGGGTTTGTAAAAGAATATATTGGGTCTGTAAGTCATGTCACACCTACTCTTCTGGAAACTACTAATTTGTTATTTAGTATTAAGATATATCCCTTTTTATCTCATAAATTACTTATTTAATAGAAAAAGTTGGGCTAGTTGTGTTGTATTTCTTCTTTCAGTACTTTATGTACTCCTACAATTTCAAAAACAGAACACATCCGTGTTTTCATTCTAATAAATCTAAATGTACCCTTTGGTTCTGATTTAACTAAGAGATGGGACTGGGTGACAACAGGAAAAATGAAGAATGTAAAAAAGATGAACATAGAAAGTACATAATAAATAGAAATACCATGCACCATTAAAAGTTACTCTAAAACTAAATTTCAGTAAGAGCCCAAAGTGATGTCAGCTATTGGCAGCAGAGTCTGTGATAAGAGAACTTCCAGTCAGCTGGATCATAGATGTATTTCCCCAGAGAGGCTCAAGATATGCTGTAAGCACCTGATGCAAACATAAGGCAGTTCCAGCACCAACTAAAACACTCTCACATCAATACAAACCTTTAAAGACCCTTTTGCATGAATAATATCTTTCTCTAAGGGAAGTTTATCGGAGGGTGGAGTTTCTGATGGATAGAAATGCCTCATGAAGGAAGCTGGAAATTTCAACATGGTTATCAACCTAAAAAAGCAATTTATGAGAATTTTTCCTCCCTTCTTAGAGCTAAACCTGATCTAAAATCACAATTAGCCCTAGGGTTCATGATGCTTTGGGCCATAATTCTGACACATACTGGGTAGTAATATTAGTGTTGATAAGGTGACAATTAGTCATGTCAGTGAGGTTAGACTTGCCAAACCACAGCCCCACTGCCTAAAATTGACTTTTCTTCCATAAAGTATGATGCTAACACTAATGTACATTCATCTGAGAGGTATTTTCCAATTCTTTTCAGAGAGGAAACACTCTACTGAGCTCCATCTCTCACGATGAAGAAGGAAGCATTGTTTCTCAGGTCCTGTGGAACAGCAATATGGAGGAACTTCTGTCCAAGGGGCCTTTACTCTCATCCTATATTTGCCAGTTTGTATTCTCTTCTTTGAGAATATAGACAAAATTATCTTCCATGCTTTTTTTCCCCCTTTCTTGGTATCTGTCATTATTACTTTAACATGTATATCCCAAAGAAAGAAATTAGAAAAGCAGCTGCTTGGAAAAGAACTGTTGCATAGTTTTCTGAAAAAAGTGTTAGCTCGGATTCAAAAAGATTTTTTAAAAAAGAGCAAGCCAAAACAAAAAACAACCAAACAAAATATCCCTGAACAAAAAAGCCCAACAAACTTTCTTAAAATTTCTGTGATAATGATTATTTTTAAAAACTATTTCAGCTGGAGATTATATCTCTATATCAGCTGCAGCCTATCATACCTAAAAGCTTTTGCCAATGTGAGACCTGTTTTAAATGCCAAATGCAGAGGAAATATCCTTCCTACCTTCTGCTTCATATTTCTGCAGTTAATGACATTTATTACAATGTTTGCATAGGGTCCAAAACCAGAACTATCTATCCTTTAATGAATAGAGCTGTTGAAGAAAATGTATTTACCCCAATTTAATTTTCTTTTTTTTCCTGTCATATTTTTTTTTTATTTTCTAAATTTTTTTTTGGTAAATAACTGGAAGTTTTCAAAAGTCTAAAAGATAAAAAATTTCAAAACAATAGAACATTCACTCTAGGGCTATTTTGCTACACAGTCTCTTTCCAAAGTAATTTTTTTTCTTAATTAATCAGCCCATACTATGTTTTAAAAAGATTATTTAAGTAAATAGTGAGAAACAAATTAAAGAAATATTAGTCCTTTTTCCAAGGCAATGGAATGCTACTCCAGTTTGATTATATTCTGGTCATTTAGGTGAACACAGTCCTAATCTGATTCATGCAAATTTATTTCAGTGAAATCATAAGAGAACAGAGCAAAGCAATTTTATTTTCATAAATCTTATTTTTCTCGGAGGTCACCCTAAGCAAGACAGCAGTGCTGTAGTGAAGGGAATCATTGGAACCCACTGGATATTTATAGTTTATATGCTAAAGGTGAGAATTGCTGGCAATTAAAAATGATAACCAAGAGCCCCATGTACCGTGACCTGCACCAGAGATGATCAGGAAAGACATAGTCTTCAGTTTTGGTCAAAATTAGGGGAAAGATTTGGTTCATATAAATTATATTTCAGGTCTGAACAGCGTATTATTACTCTTACTTCCTCTTATCATGTGTATACCTATGTGCACACACATGGTTCTATGAATGTCGTGCCTACTTTTCAATTCATTAGGTATCTACTTCCTTGACAAGCAACAGTCAGAGAGGAAAGGTTTACCTGGAAAAAAGTCAGGGTTTCAAGACAGATTAGTCCTGTTCCACTGGTATTTTTTCTTGTTACAAAATAGCACTAATGGCAGAGAGAGACATGACACTAAGCCTTGACCTCCTGGAGGAGTAGAATGACTGTCCCATCTGACCCCCTTTTCACTGCTGTGTGAGAGAAAGGGACCATAAAACGGTCTGAGGGTCAGTGAGTGAAAGTTTTCCATGAAAGATGATAATCCAGGAAGGAAGTTTAGCCTGCATTGTTATCCAGACAATACCTACAGGGTAAATAAAGTTGCAACTACCTATTCTGTAGCTCTACGTGTTTCACAGCTGTCCTTTTCTATGTCTGCAATTATGAATCATAATTATGAATTATGAGCAGTATTAATTCAAAACATTTCATTTTTTAACAGCTAGTTTAACTTTTAAAAAGGAAAAAGTCTTTCTATAAATCATTCAGGGTGACTGGTGCACTCCTCTGATGTCCAAATGCTGTTCGGCACATAATGAAATTATGCCAAGCTGGAATTACAGAATCTGAAGTTAATATCTGAAGACATTTCTGTCCCTCAGAATGTGATCACAAGAGTTTATGACTGCAAAGGCAAGCAAAAAAAATGTTGCATGCCTCTATTTGTAGTAAAGAAATTGGGAAATGTGTTCGAGAACATTTTCTGCTTTTTACTGAACACGAAGCTAAAGATTGTTCCCAGCACTGCCACATCCAACCTATCTTCAATTTACTAGAAAAATCTAGATTAGAAATGAGCAGCTCTTACCTGCCAACACCACTACAGGATGTTTGACAGGCACAGGCAACCATGTATTGTGCAGTTTTCACTGCCAGTTTGATGTGCTGCCTGGTTTAGAAGCATTGGAAACTTTAGACAGAAAAACAATTTAGACAAAACAAGTGGGGGCTGCTGGGAAGCATTTTGCACAGCTCACCTTCAGGGAGCAGGGGCAGCCTGAGATCCAGCAGGGAGAGAGGCTGGTAGCAGCATGAGAAATTTTCAGCTGGACATGATGGAAAATTCCACTCCCTGTCTTGGCTCTCAGAACAAAGATCAGTGTTTAATTTTGCAGCAGTTTTGATGAGATAGGAGCTTTAGAAGTGCGATGCAGCCATGAACTTAAAGGCAAAGGCTTGAAATTTGGGCAGGATGCTGACAGCAGACTGCAAGTGTTCTGCTTTCGCATCTTGGAACAGGCAGAACAGGCTATCACTAACTTCTGCTGTTTGCTGGTGGGTTCTGTTTGCTTGTTTCGAAGCAGTACTGACTTTCTGAGTACAAATACTGATTTTCACCCTATGAATTAATATTTGAAAAAAAATCAATGATTTAAGCAAAAATACTTACAATTTAATGGGTTTAATACATTTAAAAATATACATAAGCACGCTGGTCTCATGACAACTGTCTCAAACTTCATTTTAAACCTCCAAAATACTATTTGAAGTTAGAAGAATATTCAGAGAATACCAAGTGAAGTCTGGGATCCTGATAGAGCAGTGATGAATTTCAAATGCAAAGAGAAAAGAATCACCTCCTTTTCAGGCCATTGTCAAGAATTGCTTCACACACTAATACTGATACCTGCTGCCGGCTGCTGAAATATGTGGCTGCAAAATATGTCTGGGGTGAAGGGATCTTGTAGTGACATGAGAGAATACCACAGCTATTTTCATACAATCATAGTATCATAGAATTTTTAGGTTGGAAAAGATCTTTAAGTTCAAGTCCAACTGCTAAAAACACTTAAAAACAAATATTAAAGCTGACACACTGCACAAGCTGAGCAGACTACATCACAGTCCTTCAACATAAATGTTTGCAGTTTAGCCTGACTCTGGCTGATGCCCAGACATCAAGGGGTAATCATCACCACCATCTAGGAGTAATTTGGATTCTCCTTAAGTAGGGATCAATACATTTAAATTAAATTCTAGCCCAGGTAATCCAATTTTCTTATTTTCCATTTTCTGGAAAAAACAAACAAACAAACAAAAAAAAGCCAAACCAAATTTGAATTGGTAGGCAACACTTCAGTAAATATCTTGATTTGTCATTCAAGAGTTATTTTTTCCATTTCTATATCTGCTGCAGGCAAATTATTGAAAGATGTCTAGAAACGAGAGATCATTTAATTTCAAATGAAATTATTTATCCTGAATAGCAAAGAATCATGATGTCTTGAACCAAATTCTTTATCTACAAACCAGAGCAGAGAGGTTACTTCATCTTCCCTGTACTCTAATGTACTTTTGGGGTCCTGCCTAATAGTGAGACTGGTAGTGCCACCTCCAAAACCATTCAAGTCTCATCTTCTCTGAGATGACCAAAGAGGATGCCAATTATTGCTGACTGTAATGGCATTTTTTGCAACGTAGACATTGTCAGACAGGAATTACAGTGAGATATGCCTGTTAATTTATAACAGGAGTTTAGTGCCTTTTTGTCCCTCTTATGAATCTAGTACAGATGACTGAGACATTAAGAGAGATTTTGAGTTCCTAGTCTTTGAATTCATCAGTAGTAAAAATAAAGTTTTTTTTTTTCTTTTTTTTAAATATCTCCAAACCTGGAACTGTCTGAATACACCCAAAAGCTTCTGCCTATGACTGCCCTTGTAATGCAGTATTGCAGTAGCTATTTAGAATGTGTTTTTATTCATTTGTTGGTAAGCCTGTTTTTCAAGAATGACTGCCAGACAGGGGTGACATTTCACTGACTCCAGCAGTGTCACAAAAATCATCATTTGATGGAGCTACTATGCAAGTTACAAAATTATGTCATTCATAAAAAAGACTTTGTGAACATTGTGATCTTTCAGGCAGCACATCCTAATAGTTCATTCCCACTACTACTCAGGGTTTTGAGCTGCATTTGCTGCAATATCTGCCTTCTCTAACATTTCCTCCTCCCAAGTTTCTTCACTTACACACAGTCTAAGTTCTCAATTATATTTCTTAAAATTTATCTATGCATTCAATATTCCATTGACCATTAAGACTTGGCTCATGACTCCAAAAAAAAAGAGATTCTAAATAATTTTAGTTGATTTTTCCTGGTGTACTAGGCAGAGATAAATCTTCCAGAAAGAAAACAATGGAATAGCAAGCAATTTTTAAAGGCTTGTTTTCTAATGTAAGCATTCACTTTCCTACGGATGAGATATGAAAAAAAGATTAGAAGAATTCTAAATGCTTGTCTAGTTGTCAAGCTGCCTCAGACTCACAATTTCAATATTTACAGCTTGCACTCTAACCTGTTTAACAATGCTTGGTGAAGCTCCAGGCATGTGGATCAAGTCTCAAAGGACAATCAGGTTGGTGTAAAAACAATTTGGTATGTGGATACAAAAATACTACCTTAAATTTAGCAAACAAAATTAATAGTATTTCTGATTTTTCCTAGCTAAGGTGTTCTGCTTTCACTCAGTGCAGCAGGAGGAGGAGGGCTTACTGGCTGTAACAGATTATTTGTATAATAAAGCCATATTAAACATTAATTTTGTCTTTTAAAACCTAATATTCTTCATGCATTTATATTTCAATATTGTTTACTGTTTGCGCATAAGATGCAGAGATACCTCTCAAATGTCTGTATAGATAGCTAACATAACCCTTGGGAGGGAGAAAAATAGGTTTATATATTTGACAGTGTTGTTTACTTTGCTATAATGCCATTTCTAAAATAAAAGTAACAAAGCAAGTAAAGGAGCATCATGCAATGGATTACTTAGTAATAGCTTCAAAGGCAATTTGGAGCCTCTCACTTTTTATATTCCTTAGAATGAGCACAACAGTTATAAAGGTTTTCAAACAGGAAAAGGCTTTATGCTGCAGTTGAAGTATTTCATGATGACAGGTAAAGGCAAAGCTGACAGGTAAAGGCAAAGCTCTTCAACATATTTCATATAAATTCTAAAATGATTTTGAGAACTACGCTTTGGAGGGGCAGAGGGAAATCATGATTTTTTAAACAAGTAAATGGTATCTAGCTGTGATTTTGTCTGATGTTTTCACTGTTTCATTCCATACAAACTTGGGCAGCAAACTTTCATGAAAACACCATTTCAGTAAGATTCAGGTAGGGTACATTCATCACCAGGTAATATAAACAGAAATACATAATGCAAAAATTTAACTAAATATCCATCACATTTGAACTTCTCAGGAGTTAGAGTATAAATACTTATGGCTTAAACTGAACAAATCTTGTATAACAGTTGTTATACAGCCTGCTGGTACATAAATGTTAAAATAAAACCTTACATAACCTTTTTTTTTAACATAAATTAAAAACAAAATTTGGTGTGATAGCTATGACAATCCTAATGATGTAGCAGTATTCAATTTTTAAAAATCCATTTAATGGTTTAAAGAGTGCAAATACTCTCTGCTATAGCTGTAGCAGTATTTTACCCATCCCAAATATTCATATTTTTAATTACTTTTCACAATGGCTTGTCTTGTTTTTCTCTCCCTCTGCTATTTCTTTTTAGAAATCAGTTGTACAGAGTAAAAAGAAATCTAAGCATATTCATTCCACTTCTATTGTTTTCTTTAATGGAATGTCAACAACTATTGTAGTTCTGAAGAGCTCCATTGTACCACGGACTGTTGAAGCCAACAGTGAGTTTTAAAAGCTGTGATTATAGCAGCCATTCATGATGACAGATACAACTGTATTCATTTAAATATATTCAGAACTTCTAACTACCTCACCAGTCTTTAGTGTCAATACTATCTTATGAAAAATGGTACAGATTCCCACAACAGGGAAAATCATAGTTGCATTTACATTTGGCTTCCTGAAGAAAAATAAATCATTGTCATCTCCACATGTATTTTTCCCATCTCTACTGGTGGAAGCCTCTTACTCCTTCTGTATTTGCATATGCATTTTCTTCTGAACACCATATACCTTTAAGGACTTGTTGTTGCAGTCTTCCCAGGCTCCCCTTGCACAATAGAAAGAAATATATGTTTGTCTTAAACAAATGCTCTATCCACAACTATTCTACAACCTTCTGCACACAGCAAAACTGTCATCTTACTTAGGAAAAAGTGTTGGTGTATTACTCTAGGCATTAAAAGTCTGCCTCTTACCTCATAGAAGAACTTCCTAAAAATCTAGCAGGATTTTTAAACTGTCTTTCCCTTGTTAAATGTGTATTTTCCTTCCAAGGCAGAAAGTTCTATATATTTCTTCAAAGATGTGTTGCTTAAAATTTGGTAAAGGTCAAATACAGCTAAACACCTTTAAAACTGTTTTATTTTTTCCTCACAAAACAAACAAACAAACAAAAAACCACAAAAGCAGCCTCTGTGCTCCTCTCCTCTCCTCTCCTCTCCTCTCCTCTCCTCTCCTCTCCTCTCCTCTCCTCTCCTCTCCTCTCCTCTCCTCTCCTCTCCTCTCCTCTCCTCTCCTCTCCTCTCCTCTCCTCTCCTCTCCTCTCCTGAGTCTCCTCTCCTCTCCTGAGTCTCCTCTCCTCTCCTGAGTCTCCTCTCCTCTCCTGAGTCTCCTCTCCTCTCCTCTCCTCTCCTCTCCTCTCCTCTCCTCTCCTGAGTCTCCTCTCCTGAGTCTCCTCTCCTGAGTCTCCTCTCCTGAGTCTCCTCTCCTCTCCTGAGTCTCCTCTCCTCTCCTCTCCTCTCCTCTCCTCTCCTCTCCTCTCCTCTCCTCTCCTCGGTCTCCTCTCCTCTCCTGAGTCTCCTCTCCTCTCCTCTCCTCTCCTCTCCTCTCCTCTCCTCTCCTCTCCTCTCCTCTCCTCTCCTCCCCTCCTCTCCTCTCCTCTCCTCTCCTCTCCTCTCCTCTCCTCTCCTCTCCTCTCCTCTCCTCTCCTCTCCTCTCCTCTCCTCTCCGTTTTCCAAGATTTTGGAAGATAAGAAGAGATTTCTTTCTGTTTACTGGTAGTCAGAAAACTGCATTCAAATTTAATGATTGGGTGTGTATTTGTGTTTAATTAAAACACTTGAATATTTATAATTAGAAAAACAAGAGGTAAAACTGATTTTAATAGTCATGTGATTATTGTTTTCATTAGAATAAGTAAAAAAAATCACCAAATGTCTCTTCGGTGTAGAAAGTACACTTTTCACCCTCTTCAAATATTTAGCATAACAGCCCACCAATCCAGTGCAAATTTTTTTTTTCTTTTCTCAAAATCCTTTACAGACTACAGGTTTAGCACTTGATTGGCTTCTCTTTTAATGGCTGAAATTGCAGGAAACAAATTTCTTTCCATACTGACTTGCTGACAATGCTGAAAGGCATGGAAAAAATAAATACACTTCTTCTATGCATGTTGAAAATACAATCCACATCCTGAAAATTTGACTAGATTTTATCAGTTGCCATAAGAAAAGAAGAATGAAGACCACCTCCAATTCAGTTTTTGAATCAGAATTGCATTACTTACTCTACTCATTTTATTTACTCTTCCATTATATACATGAGCAGAAACTAAAAGGACCTTCCACACATGTAGTTATTCACTCTGCAACTATTTATTTGTTAAAAAACCTCTCCTATCTGCCCACAAAATCCTTTTAAAATACCAAAAGTAAATTCATCATTTTTCTGTTGACTCTGTATAGGATTTCTAATCAAGTTAATGCAAGTTTTCTGCCCTTTGATACTATGAAGCACTCAATTTAATAAGGGAATCAGATCAGCTGTCATGTTTTCTTAGAGGAATGACTTTGCTATACATCCAAAAACTGAAAGACAACTTTGAAGTCATGAAAGTCTTTTAATTTGGCCTGTAAGGCCCAACCCTCCTATATTTTATATTGCTTGGGTTAGTTTCCTTTTTTAATAAAGTAGCATTTTTAAGAACTGCTGTTTTCAAAGGACAGATCATAAAAAAAACCCACTGATAGTTATGTGTCTTATGGAACAATTAAGTAAAAACAGTACTCTGAACTAGTATTTAAAATATTTTATTCTGATTTATATATACTCTAGTCTAAAGGAAAACGCCTTCAGTGCTTTATGCTCTCTGCCCACCCCCTAGCAGGCACTTCTACCTGTATGTCTTTCTGAGTGGAATTTCTAAATCCTTGTTCTCTCAGCTTTATGTGCATATCAAAACTACTATGACAGATCACAGAGATGTTTTTGAACCACACAGACAAGAAGACATCTAGAGCAGAATACTACAGACATTAGCTTTTGAAAATATGAGATGTAATCTGCCAACTACCATTTATAATATATTGGAATAAGACATTACAGAACACATGCAAAACCATTTTGAAATGTCCTTGACTTTTCAAAAGCCAAACTAGATCTTTCAAGCATTTTTCTTCAGTCTTTTGAGCCTCTCTTAGTAAGTGAAATAGCTGCATAGGACTATTTCCTATTAAGTGTAGAGCTTTCCTTTTTGTGCACAAGAATAGGAAGAAAAATAGATGTTTTTCCTGTTGTGATCACATAATCTCCACTAAATGTCATATTATCCACATCTTGCAAGTGTCTTTTCTTCCTAAATCTCTGTTCCTGGCCTCACATTCATCCTAATAAACTGTCATTGTCCAAATGTAACAAAAAGTCTAGGTAGTGCTAGCTGTATGAAAATGACAAACAAGTCACCTAGCCTTAATTTTCCGTTTTTCCTGGTGGTGTCAGAGCAGCTCCTCAGAAAATTGAATTTACTCCTAAAAATCTAGATATTAAATTAAAAAAATAAAAATGCATATCCAACCCACACAAAGGAATGAGCCTATTTCTATTTAAATTAGCTTATCACAATGCAATTTTTGCCCTTTGCCTAGTTATTCATGAGTGACTTTTTGAATTCTGAACACTAGCTCAAAAATTTCCGAATAATGAATGGAATTGTTTTGAGGGAACAAAACACATGAAAGTTCAAAACAGGATGTCAGCAACACTCTGCCACTGCATGGAGAGGTGTCTGCTGGGCTGGAGGCTGTGGCCAGGTGGGAAGGTGACCACTTTGGCCCAGCAGGAGAAGAGGTCCCTGCTGCCTCCGTCTCAGGGGATTCTTTTTGTGCTGCCTTTCTTCCTGAGGCCTGGGGAGACCTGAATTTTGGCAGATGGGTGGTTTGCTGAAGGGCAGGAACAACCAGAGCAGTGTTTGTGGGTTGGCAGCATGGCCCCTGTCGTGGTTTTAAACCAGTAACTAAAAAATTACTTATTTCTTGCTGTGAGATATGGATTAGAACAAGAGCAAAACAGGCTTAAAACTTAAAAGGAATAAAGACAGTTTTAGAATTTCAATTTTAGAAATGACTGATAATTGGTCAGGAGAAAAAAAAACTCCCATCAGCCACCAGCAGTTTCAACTTCCTTAGCTCTCAAAACTACCTTAAAGGTAAAGCTATCCCATGACAGCCCCTCAAAGTCTCCTCCTGCTGCTGAACATCTCGGTGTGACACCAAGACCCAAAACGTGTTGCTGGTTTGTGTGTTTGTGGGGCAGGCTGGGCAAAGAGGTTTTGAGAGAGAATGGCCTGGGCCACAGAAATCACAAACTCAGAGGCAATTACCAACTCCAAAATGCAAAGATAGGAACCTTTCAGTGGGAATGCAGAGTCAGAGGGGGTAGCATGTTAGGACAGGTCCAGCATGGGATGCCATAAGGCAGCTGATGCTTGGACTCTGGTGCCAGACTCAAAGCTGTGGAGGAACCAGATGTTCACAGCAAGTTGCACTTCTCTCTTGGATGTGCATGGAAGAGACAAGATTTCTTGGCAGAGCTACACGACAAGATAACAAAAATCACCTCTCTCCTCAGCTCTTTACCCACCTGGGCATTAAAGACTACCGATAGCAGCATTAAAAATGCCCTGTTAGAAGATACATATAAGTACTGAACAGAAATAGGAGCTTAAAATAAATTTACCATCTCTACAGTGAAGCATCATAACCCACCTACTTTCTAATAAAACATTTATTCTGTTTACAGCAGCTCTCAAACCAAAACCTTTGTTTTCAAAGAGGACTCATTTTTCTTTATATTTAGTTTGTGTTGAATTGAGAATAGTGAAGTATAAAAAGAAAGTTTCCAGCTGTCTTGTAGTCACAATCATCACTTTCAAGTGAAGCACTAAATGAAAAAGGGCAACTTGGTGTTACATATGAAGCACAGTTCATTCTAATTGCCAAAATTAATCAAAACAGCAATATTTTAATAAAAACTCCTATACTTGTTTTGCACACTGTAGCTAGCTTAAAGAAATGCATGCTGTGAATCCATCCTAAGAAAACTTAAATACCATGAAATATAATAACAGTAATGTTGCCTTGGACATATCAAGGTAAAAGCAGTATATTTTATTAGACCAACTGTATATTAAGCCCCTGAGATTTAAAGACAGCCTTGTACACCCTAAGGCTTGCACTTTTTTTTTCCCCAGCTGTACATCTTGTTTAAAAAACAAATAATATTTCTGCTACAGATTTGTACTTGTCTGCTTTGAAAAGCTGACATGAATTTTTGCGCTTGTTTTATAACAAGGAAATATTATGTAGAGCCAGCTTGCCATTTCCAAAGGTTATAACCATAACAACCATGAAAACTTAAAGTAGGATTCATGTGATTTAGATGCCTATATTATAAATCTACGTTTGAGTTTGTTAACTAAAGCCCTTGGATAGCCAAGAGATGGAAGTGGAACTCTGTAAAACTCGGCTCATCTGATGTTCAACACATTGGCATAAAAAGGATACCAATCACACCATGGAATTGCCAGGAAGAGCAGCCAGTTCATATAACTGGGTGTAAATATTAAACTTGGGTGGAGGAGTCTTACCTCTAGGAAAAAAATCACACAACAGGTCATGTACTCACCATAAAGAAACTTTCCACAACTTGAGTAAAACGCTGCTGTGGGACTAGTGGCTCCACAAAGAGCTTGCTAAGGGCTGGGAATGTTCATTGTCATAGCAAGTGTCTGGGGAAATATAATCCTCTTGTTGAACATGGGAATAATGAAGTGAGGTGAAACGGAATGATTTAGAAAGGGAGCAAATCTTCAAGTATCTTTCTACTCTAGTTCTTCCATCTTCACTTTGTTTAAAGAATGTGGAGGAAATTCACTGATTTATATCACTCAGTCATTTTTCTATGAAGTTCTATCTAATATTTTTAAATTAATCCAGTTCTGGATGTGAATATAATACTCCAAAGCAAAGAGAAAAACTGCATTAAAGAAATGGGAAAATGTCATTTCTGGTTCCAATTTCTTTTTCATATACAAAAAATTATTGTGTGTTATCATGTTAACACAGAAAAAAACAAAAAAAACCCAAGCTGGTGAAATTGTTTTCCTATATTAAGCTCTCATATAGAGAAGTAAAGCATCAGAAGTTAAATTATTATACAATTTTGATTTAGTAATTTCTACTCCCTTTAACATATCTTTAATTTTTAAACTTTTCAGATAAAGTACCCAAGAGCTATTTCTCTTGACTGCTCTTGAATTTTTGCTCTATACTTCCCAATAAATCAGTAGGTGTTTTATCAAAATTTATTCCAGTAAGGACTGAAACAAACTGCTTATCAAAGTGAATAAACTGGGAGGAACTATAGTTTCAGACTTTAGGAATTAAAATCTGTACTTTATAGTCATATAGAAATAGATGGGCAGGTTTTCCTTTTTTATTATGGTAAAAAATAATTTCATATCTTGTTCATCCTCTTCTGGAGAGTCACTATGCACCTACCCTGCGCTTTGCTTGTTACTATAGCATGAAGAAAGAATATTTAAATTACCTTTAGAAAATTGTTTCATTCATTAATTTAAAGAAATTGCATGACAGAATAACAATAAAACATCAGGGTGGTTTGAAGAGCTGGATTTTTTAAAAATTGATTTAAATTTTTAAAATAACATCAGTTCTGATCTTTCATAACCAGAAAGTCAAAAGACGAAATATTGACCCTCTAAGATAATGGGCAAATGGACACCAATCTCAGAGCAACCAAGATTTCAGTCTTGGTTCACACTTGTAATAGAATTCCAAGTAAGGCCTGTTTCTTAAATTTGGTACGCAGCTTTTCTATTGTTTACATACTGTGATATTTTGGGTAAGTAATTAATACTGTGAGACAACAGCATGAAAAAAATGCCTTTTTTTTCCTTGGGGCTTGGTGACGGGGAGATGACAATATTTCTGAGGGTGTCAATATGCTTTAAGAGAAGTTACTCTTTTAATATTGTGTAATATATATTGGATAACTTCTAAATGGTTTTGAGGCTACTATTCTGTTAACACACATATCCCCATGTGATATTGCTGCAGTTAAAATGAGGTGTCTTTCATTTTCTTCTGTCAACAAAAATTTTCTCTGTCTAAAAACAATTGCAATGATTTCAGGTACATGTATTGTGGAAACTGAACATATGTCTTACCAATATAATTTTGCCTAGCAGCTCTGAACTTAGAACTTGCCTAAGCCATTTTAAAGACACTGAAAGCATTGGAAAATTATTTCCATCTTAAAGCCAAATATTCAATTAGTCCAATTTTGTATAGACTTTTTAAGAATGTGTGCAGATTATTTTTAGGATGGGGGTAACACAAGGTCCATATGCTATTGTACTGGTACATTTTATACTCTGGTTTATTAAAGTACCATCCTGGGAGACCCCACTGTACATATAAATTATCTAAAGCACTATAAGAAAAGCTTTGGAAATGCCAGATGCTCAGTTAGGACAGTGTTGGTGGATTTAACATACTCTAGGGGAATGTAAAAGTAAAATGAAGTCTTCTGATTCCGTAGCAATAACGTGAAACTAACATTAAATGTAATTTATCTACTTTTTAAAAGGTAGTTTAACAAGCATCTTGGGTGCCTTAACAACAGATTTATTTAATTTTGTGAGCTATTATTAAACTACAAGTTTATATGTCTTTTATGTCTTTAGTAGCCACTAAAATATTTTTGTGATAAACTTTTGCTGCAAATTCTTTCTCTCAGCAGAATGTAGTTCATCTTAACAACCTCACTGCACTGAACTGAAACAATCATCCTGGTAACAACATCCACTCGCATTGTTTTTATTTCAGTATTCTCATATGACTCATGAAGATAGGGAAATTGACTCACACAAACAAACTTTCATTTTGGAAATGTCATTTCCCTATATTTTTTCCCCTCACTGATGTAAAAAACCAAATTTGTTTGGACTTATTATTTTACCTTAGTCTTTAAGTCTTTAATCTTACACACAAAGCCAAAATTGAAAAAAAAACCATCTTCAGGAACAAAAAGTTAATATAAATTTTAAAAGACACCAGGTTTATAATAACACTTAGAAATAAGCAAAATTGTTGTAAATTTAACAACAGTATGTACAGTAATGCATTGCATTTCTTGCATAATGTCCCATTTATTAATTTAATTTGAATTTTTCATTTTGATTATGGACTAAGATTTTTTCTATTTTTTACCAATTATTGACACAATGCCTAACTTTTACTGTCACCGGGTTGTCCACAGGGAGTGCAGGACTCCAGCAGAAGTGATGACTGCATCATCAACTCGTCGCCACATCCTGGAGGACTTTTGGTAAATAACAGAAAAAGAGCAGCATCCTGTGCATGAAATAAAATATTGTCCAGAATGAAGAGCATATAAACACATCTCCCAAAGGGAGCAAGTTATTTGTCAACTCTTATTTTAGGGAGAGAAAATTTTCCTTCTAAAGCCCATAGAGTCTGTTTTATTAGACAAGTTTTGACCACCCTGCTTTGCCTACTTCTTTGAATTACTATCTAGAGGATCTTCTTAGTACCCTACTATCAGAGTTACTACCCTAACTGTGATAGGAATAATCTCTAATAATTAAAACTTGTCTTTGTGAGCATCCCAACTCAGCATATGACGAAGAAAGAAATGTCAAAAGGTCACCAGCAGCAGGTTTGAAAATTAATTTGGAATTTTTTTCTCCCTTTAACTTTTGCATCTCTTCTTTGGCTAAACCAGCTGAAGCTGGTTTTCTAATTCATCATTTGAACTTATAACATAGAGTACATGACATCATCTGCTCTTCCTTTAAGTAAAAAACATAAAGCTTTGTTCACTGCTGTCTTCATATAAGTCTGGTTTTGAGTAACCCTCTAAACCCATTTATAATAAATATGTTAAATGATCATTTACAAGAGAATATTTTATCAAACATCGACATAATGTTTTGATTATTATTACTCAAATACACACAGGAAATTAATTTAGGCCCGTGTTTTCAGGTGCATTAAAATGATTGCACTATAAAAGAAAATCACTCATTTCCAATTTACAAAAAAAAAAATTCATCCCACTCTTCAGACATAAATTTGTTAAAACTACAGGATTTAATGCATTTTAAAATGCTAAGTTAGTGTTTTGAACATGCTGCTTTCATAATGATTCTATTGTTTGCTTTATATTTTATTAGTCCTAGAACAGAATAATGGTAAATAGAACTTCTATCTGAGTATGTTCTGGAATTGAATTAAATAAATGATGAACAAAAGGAATGAACAACAGCTCTGATAATTATTAGGATCAGCTAAATCCTGGAGTCACTGGGTACATTCAATATGGTTCATATCAGTCATTAACTTCAGCAACCAAGCAGAGTCTGTGCTAAAGCTCTAAATGCTTACAGAACAACTCTCTTTGTTCTTTAATGCTTTTCTCACCATGAGCCTGCTAAAAAGAATGAGGAACATACTTATGGCAGCCCCTCTCTGCATTCTGATATATTGAATGAGAAAGAGCAGCACACCTGGAAGAAACTGAAGCCAACATTTTTGGGGAAAAGAAATGGTGAGCATTTTGTCTTATACATTTAAAACACAGTCCACTTAAAGCAGGCTATAACCTTCCAAGTATGTGTGTGTGTGTCCCTTTCAGGGTTTTTTTTTTGTTTGTTTTTTATTCACAATATATAGTGGCTAGCTGTATATAAAAATCCACATTTTTGAGCTGTGAGGCCAGGTATATACCTATAGGTATATAGGTTCAATTATAATTATTTCTCCATACTATTTATTTTTACAGTGATCAGCTCTAAAAATACATACATACATGTAGTTATTTAGGATTTCCCATTATGCTAGTGATGACTAAACCTGTCAGAAACCAAAAGAGCCAAAACTTATTCAACATAACCCACACTTTAGGCAGCATAACTGAATGAGAAAAATTTAATTCCTTTTTTTTTTTTTTTTTTTGTTTAAAAATACCTAAAGATGAAAAAAGTAATGGGTGAAGATGGAAAGAGTAAACTGGCATTTTCAAGATTGTTGCAAAAAATTTGTTAAACCAAGCGGGCTGGATTTAAATATTAAAAATATTACTCTATCAATTTATTATTCCTCTAGCTTGATTGTAAACATGCTGGAACATGTAAATCTGAAATTGTGCTCATTCCAGCAGAAGTCCTCCCTAATTCAACTAATCATTGAATATAGAATACAAAGGGCATCTGTAAGGAAGGGCTTCAGGATTAAGAACTCACTGACCAGCTCTGATTCCATCTGCAAGGTACAAGGTTTTCTTGCTTTTGACAGAATGGAAAAAGTATTTTAATACTTAAAATTAAAACAGAATGAGTAAAGTTCCAGCTGCAAGGCTGATGGGATCTGTTTGCTTTATGATGTTCATGATGGAGAACTTTATTTTATTGCAGTGGGGATGGGTATATTCTGTCTCAGACACAGGCTGGACTTCCTTTGACCTGAAGTAAACCCTTCAAAATCGGAGTTTGCAAAAGCCTCAGTACTATAAGTCAAAAAAGAATATTATTAAACCTAATATTTAAATAAATCACTGAAGGAAAGTATTTTTGACCCAAGTTGTTCACTATGATTAAAATAACAGTATACTTTTTTTTCTAATAGGATTCTTTTTCACAATACTAAACACACTCTTAATTATGTCAGACAGCAGGTATGCCTTAATTAAAATTCCACATATAAAATAAAACCTCTTAATCTGAAGTATAAAAGTCTACAAATGACTGCACATTGTGGGACATTTTAAAATGTGTAGTTGCATAACCACAAACCAAAAAACCCACCAATTATGCTTTTTAGGTGAGTATTTTGATTAGTTACAAACTAAAATAATCAACGTACAGTTTTTTGTTTTGCAAAACAGGGAATTTCTAGGTCCTGTCTCAGAACAATAAAGAAAGTGATTCAAATTACTTAGACAATAATATTTTTTTCAGTGTGAGATACAGATCTTCAAACAAAAAAAAATAAATTTTCACTAAGATCAAAGAAAAAACCCCAAAAACCTGAAACACAACAATGTAATAGTTGTTATTGCAAAGATGTACTGTAAACGCGGACCCAAGGTGGCATTGAGTACTTATACTTTAAGCTAACAAGGACAATTTTTTTTTTCTCATTTTTTAAAAGGAAAGAAAATTATCTTTTTTCCATAGCTTAGGGGTTTTCAACTGCTATTCTTAGAAGAGATGGATTCTGTCTATTAAGTGAGGTTTGTCTTTTTCAAAATATCTGAATTCCCTTCTTATTTTTCAACTTTAATGATAAATCAGAATATGAGCCATTCCATGTTTCAATATGAGGCACACAGATATTTAAGATGCAAAGCACAGAGGTTATCATAACAAGAATATACAACACCAATATTGAAAAGAACATGTTTATAATTACATCCATAGTTAATAATCTGTAAGAGCAGCAGGTTTCCCTAAAAGAGACAGCAATTCTGACAAAATCCATTGTGTAGGAGAAAGAAAAGAATCCTTAAGTGGTGATTGCCCACAGCTGCCTGGAGAGAAGAGGTGGTAAGGAATAGGTGTAACAAAAATTAGTACTGTGGGTGAATCTATCTGCTTGTTCTGTTTATTCACATAATATTATGAAGATAATATGAAGACCCATAGTACTACTAAAGGAGTTTACTAATTTGGAGGTTGTCCTTAAATCTGCTGGGGCTTGCAGAGGTGGAGATGGAAAAGTTCTATTCCTATGAATTCATTCATTTTTAGCACATCAAAATCAGCCAAGTCTCTTTCTGTCTCTTTCTAGTTATATATTAAATACTGAACTCCTACCTACACTACAAGTGATGAATTACATTTTTTTTTCAAAACTATTCCTGCAAATAGTAGCATGAGTCTGATTCAAAAGCACTTTTTCCTTCCTTTCTTCTGTCAGTATGTTGAAATACTTCTGTGCAGTGGAGCACCAATCAAAGGGACAGAAGGGATCACTTAATAATGCAGTAAATACGTACTCTTGAAATCCAGGTATCAAATATTTCAAAAGGTAATTGACATTATTCTGGTATAAATCACACACTTGAAGAATCTTACTCTGCTCTCTTTATAACAGAAACAATCAAAAAGAGTATATGGACGTTTATTATGAGGTTAATCACTCAACAGTAATTGCCTATCTGTACTGACCAAATAAACCAATGCTATACATCAACAAAGAGGATTCTGGTTATTGAGTTTAAATACATATGATTGATTACTTGAGTCTCCCAAAACAACATCAACAATTTGATTTCCAGACACTTCCAGCAGTGGAAAATTGCATTCCCAATTGATTATCATTTCTGTTAATGCGGAGGGAAAATGTGATACTGTGAAAGAGAAAACAAACTTTTCACCACTGAAGGAAACTGTTGCAATTCAACCTAATGCTTAACATAAGAGTGTTACTAGTTGTTGCTGTGCCTCAGATTTCTATATTAGATTAAAAAATGATCAAAAACAGCCCACGTTATTATTCTGGAAGACTTGTTTCTTGGCTTACTAGATATTTTGAGGGTGCAAGAACTTATACATGCAAGCCTCCTTGTCAACCATATGGATCTAGTTCACTTCTAAGTTGCCAGGAAAATCCTCATTCTGCCTTTTTTTAGGAAATATACCATGAAACTACACAGAATTACATAGTTCATGAGGTACTCCTGACTCCCATTGTAATCCTGGAATTGTGAAAGCTCATTTTTTTCCCTTACATGTATGTTCAGCTATATGCTTTACATAATTGTAAAATGGAGGTTAGAGGTCTGGTGAGAAATTGAAAACTAAATGGACAATTCTTAACGTTGTTCTGCTGCTATGGATGTTACTATTACAGCATAAATTTTGTTTTCATTGATAATGGATTTTAAATACTGATCTGGTAGTTTTAAAAGCAGGTTATGTTTAAATGCATCTTATGCAATTTCTGTTTGCTGAATTATAGAGTTTATTCATGTTACATAATTACTAAGTGGAACTTAATACTTCAAAATGTTTTCGAAGCCAAGACTAAATGGATTAAAAATATAATCAGACAAATGCAAAATAGATTAATTGGTAACCACAGCACATGACAATTGAGATCAGAAAGTTCTTGAACTATGAATTAGAGAAAGTGGGGAGAGAATAACAGAGGGGAAATTCTCCTGTCCCTCCTCATGTGCTGCTCAAGCACCTGTCACACTCTTGCAATGGTCTCACTGGGACAGAGTTACTGCTCTTGGGTTGTGGCCACAGCTGTTCTCATGTTCAAAGACAATTAGAGCTGGTACTGTGGAGTTATTGCTGCATCTATTTTATGTCTCAAGTAATTTAATCACATGGCAGAGTATGCTAGACATAGTGTTTTGGGGTTTTTTTCTGTAAGAGGTCATGCTTTCTGAATTTATTTGTTCCTTGACCAAATTTTCCACTAAAAAAAAAAAAATAAAAAAAACCAACCAAACTGAAAACCAAAAACCCACACCACGAGCAACCCACAGGCTTTTGGAACAGAACAAAACTCAGACTTGTCAAGGTATTACAGATACCACTGCGAAGTATTCAGGACAGTTTTAATGTATCAACCATTCATACCTAGGTACACAGCAAAGCTGTGTGCAAAAAATACACAACTTGAAACATAATATTCAGTGGGGTTTTTTCTAAATATAAGAGATAGAAAAAGTCTGAAATTACCTGTAACTGTCAACTCTGTAGTTCTTCTGACAACAAAGAATCCATATTTTAGCTCACAAGTGTAATTTCCAATGTCATCCTCTCTAACTTCCCGAATGACAAGAGTGTCCTTTTTAAACACAATACTTGATCTCCATGTCTTTGTCTTGCATTCCTGTTTAAACAGAATATGAAACTTCAGGGATTGTGTTCTTACACTTGAAATGAACCACTGTGGACAATACTGCCCAAAGTCAAGGTGGCTAGGCGAGAGCCCAGGATAGCTATAAATGTACATAAACTAAATATGTAAAAACCCAGTCTATTTGGATGTTAGCTAAAATTAATTTTATCACCTGATTTGATATTTATGCCTCTGGTTAGAAAAGGGAGTTGATTCCTTTGGTGGTTTTTGTTGTTTTTTTTTTAACAGCTGCTGAGTGGCTCATATTTAATTCACTTATTTAGCTTTACACTTATGTCTGCAATCTATGACTTTTATATTACCAGCCACTCAGGCTTCAGGGGAATTTTTTTTTTCTTTGTATTTAATTTTAAAAATTATATTTAAAAACTGTAGAGAAAGAGAAGATGAGAATGAAGAGATAAAAGAGTGTTATATATCTCTTTCTAAAACCATCTTAGAATCAAAGCTCTCTGAACCAAGAAAAATTGTATTCTTAATCTGAAAAAGTATTTTATTACAGATGCAAAATCCAAGATGAGAATAAGCAAATAGTTGGCTACATTTCTCCTACCTTAGATATACTATCAGTTAATTTGGATGTTATCTTTCTGGGCCACAAAATTTTACTTTTTAGATAGCCCAGTCTTGTATAACATAATTAATTCTACTGCATTTCCCACAGGCAACACCACTTGCAAGAACCTGGCCCTTAAGTAATGATCTAGAGAGCATTACACAGTATTGAAATAAAGTTATTGAAAAAAACAATATATTTGCAAATATAACCTTAAGTATGTAAAAAATATGTAGAAACTGAGGTTTTGGTAGTATTTGCTGAATTTTATGCTGCAAAACTAAGCTGTTTATTCAGGTAAAGCATATATTGATATCTCATACGGTTAACTAAAGGAAGCATTTGAATTTCTCAATTAGCTCATTCTTTTCTAACATTGGTCCTGTTGCTTTTTCTTGACAAAATTAAAAACAACTCAAGCTTCATAACACATTTTGATCAAGAGAATCATAAGAACATTGAATAACATATATTTGAAGGTATAAATCTCTTGTGTTCCTTACCTTATACCACAGAATTTCAGGCTCCCTAAATGGAAATAAAAAATCCTCAATTTCAGGGCATGAGATTTCCTTGCTTTTGCTAAGTTCAGCTTTTTCAAAATATTTCATCTTTGAATTGTAGCAGAGTCCAGTGTCATTTTCACCCACCGTCAACGAAATGGACACTTTCATGCAGTAGGTTGAGTTTCTGTAATGCAATAAAAATAGAAAGAAAAGTCTAATAAATTGGAACTTGAGCAACACACCAAGAGCCACATATTCATCAGTGATAAGTATGCCCTAAATGGGGAGTGGTAACGTTTTACAGACATTAATTAAAAACAATCTTGTGATTTGTTAGAGAATGAGGGATGTTTCAGTCTAAGTCATTGCCAGTTTGTTGACCACACCCTTCAATGCCTATACTCCCAGGACAAAATATTCTGCATTACCTACAGACTTCATGAGCTTGTGTTCTCTCCTGAAACTAGTTACTACATCTGTTTCTGGGTGTTGGTAACTGGGGCAGCTAGAGACATTCCACTACGCGATTCAATCAGGCAAAAAGGCAAAACCGCTTGAAATGATTTTATAATTTTTTCATTTGAATTTCCAGGTGGGGAGCAAATGAGAGTATAAATGAGTTGAGTACTCCCTGGGAGCACACTGTGATGGTGTAAGACTCCTCTCCTACTGTTCTGTAAATGCATTTTACCCCTGGCCTTCTGACGGAGGGTCCTGCAGAGAGCACTGAGGAAACATTCACCTCCTTATCATCGTTCTCATCCTCTATGAGCTGATTGCTTATTTATAATGGACTTGTATCAGACATGGCGGAATCTCAAAGATCAATTTCCTAGTATCTGATTCCTTTTCCTGTTCAACAAGATGGGATAGAAATACTTAAGAATAAAGAATAAGAAAACTTAATTCAAAGAACTCTACAGTTCAGAACTCTACAGAAAATATAGCCTTGTAAGTAACTATCCAATTAGAGAGTGGTCTTAGAAATGTAAATTTTTGAGCAGAATGACCCTTAGCTATCAATCTAATTCATGGACTTGTAGGGAAAACAAACACAAAATTATTTCCTTTTAATGAAGAAGCAAGTATAATTTGTTACCATTCGAGAATTTAGCTGTATAAAGCAAATAAAGTTGTTCAAGCTTTTTGCAAATCAAATAAAGGATCCACTGAATATGGATCACTCTTGCTGCATTTAAGCTGGTAAGGAGCCAATTACCGTTCTTACCTGTACATACAATTGAAAATCACTCACTTTTTAAAGAATACTTTTTCATTAGTGTAAATTGTGTTATTTTTCCATTATGGTGTTACTTGGAATATTTTATTTATTTGTTTGTTTACCATGTGTCTTTGAAATGTCATAAAAAGTCACTTAATTCTGTTTTTCCAAATTGGTAAAATGCTTTTTCTTTTTCTTGGAAGACTCATTCCTTGGATACAGGTTCTGAACAATTCATCAAACTCTGAGGTTTAAGACTAAACTAGATGGAATTGTCCTGTTATTGGATGACAGGAACAGTATGTAAGAAGCCATTTGGCTATGCAACTTTCACATTTAAATATTTTCTTTAATTCTTCCCTGTGTGTTTAACCATCATGTTTTCATCATGCTACTGAATTTCATTATTTATATATTTCTAGAAGGACATGGCAGGGGAAAAAAAGGGAGGACATTTTACTTTCTTCCCAGTCTCTGAAGAAACAAGGTTAGTAAAATTTTTGCATAGGCATCCTTCAATATTCAAAGTGAATTTTTCAAAAATTATGATTAAATGTTTTGATGTACTAAAGAACTCTGTTCTGCAACAGTGACAAAGTCAATTGCCAGAGACAGAATTTTGTCTGAGGCACATCCAAGTTTCCATCACAACAGCAGATCCTTTAGCAGATGCAGCTAAGGCTTCCTGCTCCATCAGAGAAGCATTTTGGAAATATTTCAGAATGTTTAAATTCATTGTTTAAAGTGGATCTTTCTAAACTGTCAGATACAAGGTACTGAAAAATTTTGGGTGGATTTTTGTCAGTTGAGTTCTCTAACTGAATTGTCTTTCAAAAGCCCAAAGAATTATTAAAACAACCCACAGTTCCAGATGCCCACTGGTGACACAGACTTCCTTATTTCAATTCTAAATACTAACTGCACTGTCAGTCTGACTCATCTCATGCTCTGTGTCAGAAACCAAGGCTGTTGGGATGAAACAAAACCCAAAGAGGTGGGTACAGAAGGCAGAGCAACATCAAGAGTATGTGATAAGAAAGCCAAGAAAATGGACTCACAGTGCAGAAAGAGAGAAAGAAAATTAAATAGTCCCTAGGTAGGAATGAAGAAGAAGAAAGAGGGGATGAGTTTGCTGATTACAGCTAGAGAATGAAGGATACAGTAGATGTCAATCCTCTGAGGCAACAGAAAGAGTAGCAGGCAGCAGAGCCCTCTGGAGCACGCACATAATGCAGAGGGTAAAAAATGCTCCTGTGTTAGAAGCAAGAAAGTTTTCCATATGTCTCTTACTAGAGGGACCAGATATGAAGTAAATAAAAGAAGTAAAAAACCCTACGACATGAGTTTAAGGGATTTTAAAAACCAGTATTTGCTATACTAACTGTGCTTTAACTCACTTATCACATGATACCTTTGGGGTGTTTCTTTTGTTTATTTGTTTTCCTTTGTTTTTTTCCTGAACATGGTAATAAGAAGAGGTGAAAAATTACTAAATTATTTTTTTCCTAATCTACCAGTCACAAATATTCACAAGTAAAAAATTAGCTAGAGCCTTTTTGTACATAAAAGTGAAGGTTTACACTTTCATCTGTTATTCAATAGATTTTCAAGTGTTAAAATAACGACATCTAAAAGTAAAAAATGCAAAAATAGGATGAAAAAAGCTGTTTGGCAGTTTTTATTTAAGACAACAAACCCATTTAATTTATCTTAAAGTTAAAGGAGCTGGTTTGTTAGAGAGAAAAGGAGAAAAGGAGACACAAGGGGGAAAATGGAAGAGAGAACACACAAAGAGCAAGAATAACTTATTTGAACTTTAGCTTTTGCAATATTCCCATCTACATTTAAAGGAGTTTCTTTGAGAATTAAGCATTTAAAACGTGGTTTCTTGATAAATACATCTCTAAAATGGGTCCAATGGATTTGCACCTACAAAATTCTGCTTTTTTTCCCTCAGAAAAAGACCTGATGTAATTCTCAGTCTCTAGCCTCACCAGATAGAGCTCAGTAAAAGATTTATACAGCTCAGTACCATCCAGGCAGCATCCCTCATCATCCCTGTTCATGACAGAAGGGAAAGTGAGACTATTCCTGTTATTTCTCCACTCTGGTGCTTTGCCCATTATACTATTTACTAGAATAAAAACACTGGAGAGCAAACAGGAGGCCAGAAAATCTCTCTTATGTTTCTCCTCTTCATACAAAGTCAGAAAGTAACTTTATTTCCAACTAAGCTGGAAAACTAACTTAATTTCCAGTTCCTGCAGAAATGGACATTTAAAAGAAAGTCAGAAAACTCTTTCCTTTGCAGTTTTATTTTAAATTTTAATAAACAAACCTAGCCATTGATGCCCATATCCACTTTCTATCAATGGTCCATCACATTTCTGGGGAAAACTTTTGTTGACTTCATTAACTAGTTTTTTCATGATTTTGCAGAGACAATTTTGTCCTTTTTCAGTCCAAGTAATTTCTGTTACATTTATATGGATGCCTGAAAGCTGGAGAGGAAAGAATTCATTCAAGGCAGAAACAAAAACACGTTCCTAATAATCAGCTCGTGCTCTTGGCCTGTGGCCCCAAAGGCTCTTTGTGAACTTTTAAACTTTCATACAAAATTTTTTAAAGCCTCTACATAGCAGCAGGGTGTTTTGAGGACATGCCTGAGGCTTTGGGCACGTGGTGAGGGAGAAAGGCCAGGGTACTGCGGGGCAGCCAGGATAACTCTTGTCCACTGAGGTCCCCTTGCTGGCCGGATCTGATGGCCCCAGCAGGTCACTGCCCCCCCAGTGACTTCTGGAGCATTCATTCAGGAAATCAATTGACAAACTTTATATACAGGATTCTCTTTCATTGGATTTGGGTTTTGTTTGTTATTTGGGTTTTTTTGTTGATTTTTTCCCTCAAGCTCTGGAATGGCTGACTCCCACACTCGCTGGCTGTGATATCTGAAATCACAGATTGCCTTTTCCACAAAGCTTCCAGAGCCAACAAAGCTGCAAGTGCTGAGGCAGAGCTTCAGGCATGGGGAAAGGAGAAGAAAAGTGGCAGGAGATGGACAGAAGCCGACTGGAATTTTCCTCTGTGCCTTAGAAATTTTCTGCTGCTTCCATACCCTGGGGGGCCGACCCAGTTTGGAAACTGCTTTTGACCTCAATTGAATTACATAAGCACTGATTTCTTCCCTCAAGGGTCACCTAATTATGTGCATGATACTATGAAATAACCCAGTGCACACGAGCCTCCAGGACTATTTGAATATCAATACTCTGCAAGATACTTGTTTCAATAGGTTTGAATTAGACACACCAAGGTATTGTTCAGTTTTAATGCCTGCTTCCATACTTGGAAGCCAAACCTTCACATTTTATCTTTTTCTGACACAAGTGGTATGCACTGCCATCCTGAATTTCCCCTTCACTCCAAACCTGTCAAAAGAGAATGTCAAAATGCAAAGTCTAACTGCATTAGAATAATACTTTCCTTGTGTAAGAGGTAGCTAGAGACTGATATGAAAGGCCTTTTAGTGATATTCTAAACAATAAAAATTAAATAAAAATTAGCCTTTACAAAGGAAATTAAATTTTCTCATCCTTATAATATTCTAAAGCTTCTTTTTTTTGGGTAAACTAGAAAAAAGACATGTAAATTTTTATGTTATTGATTTTTCTCTATGATCTCTGTCTTTTTTAATGTCAAAGTGAAACATTTCTTTATGAGAACTGGAACCAATCTGATATTGATTTCCACAATTTAATAAAACTTCACTTTCTTACAACAAAATACTCAAAAAAAATTTTGACAATACCCTTAATTATGAGCTTGTACTGGCATTTACATGGAAGGCAAAATTACATAAAATTAACTCATTTCCCTAATTTCCCCATCAAACATTTTCTTTCAGATTAAAGCTTCCTTTCAGATACATTAAAAGAAAAAAGTCCATAATCCTACTGTACAGTTATAAAAAAATATTCCTATAATGTAACTCTGTCTGCACTCCTAGAGTATATGAATATAAATCAAAATAAATTTTTATTTGAAGCTAAAGATTTCTTACAGAGAAAATGTGCCTATAAGTCTATACATATGGGTCTATAAACCAGTCATATAGGTATGTTGTGGATTCCAATAATTGTAAAACTAATACTAGAGGTATGTGATTCAAGAAGGTTACTATATAAAAATTTTAAAAGCATATTATTAGTATATCTATATGTTATTTAATATGAGAAAATTTCAGTTTTAAAAATAACTTTCTATTCAAATATTTGGTATCAGAAATTCAGAGAATAGCACTTATGGATTCCAGGTGAAAATGTTAGAGTTAAAAAGAATAGTAATAAATCAAAAAAGCATTGTACTGTGCAAGGCATATAGGGTGAGTAAAATATGAATTGCCACTAGTCTAAATTTAATTGCACATTTGATGTTTTAGTGCTAGTTACAAATTTAGTGCTAAATTAGCTACACATTTCAGCAAGGCTTCCCATTATAATTAGTGAAGACATTTTGGGCCAGTGAATCATAAAGTGTTAGAATGGAGATGTGTCAGTAAGATACTGAACGTTTTCACTGCAGCAGATCAATGTATATTCCCAGAGGAGACAGAAGTATGAAGAGCTGTGCAAAAGTGTACCTTTACAGATGAAAATCCCTTTAGCTTTCAACAAACTGCAGTAGGGAGATAATACCATAGCATGAAATGCCTCTAGGTATACTACGTGCTTGTAATACAGGAGATGATGGCATTTGCTTTTTCTTGGGAACCAATGATCCTGAGGAAGAGTAATTTTTATACTCTTACTTAGCACCATATGCCAGAATAGCAGAAATGCCTCTTTCGAAAATTACAAGCTAATAGAGTTACATTATTCCCTCCATTTCTTTCATTTTTAGAATCACAAAATGCTTGAGATCAGAAGGGAAGTCTGGATGTCGTCTTGTCCAACCCCTCTGATCGAGGACAGTCACTTAGACTGCCCAGGAGCGTGTTCAGACTGCTTTTGAATACTGCCAAGGATGGAGACTCCACAACTTCCTGGGCAACCTGTGCCAGGGTTCAGGCACCCTTATGATGAAAAGTGTTTCCTGATGTTCAGATGGAATATTCTGTATTCCAGTTTGTGCCCATTGCCTCTGGTCCTGTCACCAGGCAACACTGAAAAGAGCCTGGCTCCGTCCTGTTGGCACCCTCCCTTCAGAAATGTTTATCTGTCAGCGAGATTCTCCTGTGCCTTCTCCAGGGCAGAGTCCCAGCTCTCAGCCTGTGCTCACAGCAGAGATTCTCCAGTTCCTTTATCACCTTCATGCTTCTTCATGGACTCTCTCCGTGCTTCTCTTGCAACAGCGGGTCTGGAACTGGACAGAGGTCTCACCACTGCTGAGTAAAGAGGAAGGGCCACCTCCCTTGGTGAGCTGGCAATACTTTGTCTAATGCAGCACAGCTCATCAGTCACCTTTTTTGTTGCAGAGGCACACTGCTGGTTCATGTTCAACTTGGTTTTCACCAGAACCCCCAAGTGTTTTCCTTCAAAGCTGAATATATTTTTGTTCATAGAACATCTGTTTTCTCCATGGTTTTTCACTCACAGGGGATGGAGGGGAACCATTAAACAAAAAAATACTTTTCCCAAGTATTATATAAAGAGGACAGAAAAAAAAATAGGGTTGGTATGAGAATTACTAGAAAAAATACAGACTTTTTGAAGGTAGAGGTCCTTAAAATTACATCTACTGTATGGTGCACCAGCAGCTGTGCCTCTGTGTTCAGGAATTGAGTGTTACTACATCCTGATGACTCAGAAGGTCAACAAATACTGGAATGTCTTTATCACCAAATCATCCCTTTTGCAAATTCAACTGGCCTTCTTTTATAGTACTAAAACAGAAAACATTGAAAATGCAGTTCTGCTAAAAGGCTTCTCCCTTGTTCCCTCCCTTTGCTTGATGAACTCACACAATTCTCAGATAAAGACAAATCCTGTCATTCAGTTGCAAATGCTAAGTTAGTTTTCTGTTCAGCTGTCGAGCAGATGCATAAAGAATATCCCATGAAGGTATCTGTCTTGTTTCTGAGTGATTAGATATTTATCTGTTGCTAACTCTGCATGAGTGTGTTATTTCCTGAAGAGAAAAGTTACTCATTAATGGTAGATATGGACAGACATATCCAACAAATACAACATTTATTATAGATATTAGAAGAATGACATTTGTGCATGAATAAGATTCTCTTGAAAATATCTCCATAACTCTTTCCCATATCTACCCAGTAAAAATGGGGATACATAAAGAACTCATCACATTTATTAGGTTCAATGTTTCCTAGCATACTGATGACACTTTTCCAGACCCCTAAAATTTCTCTAATGGGATCTGATCTCATGACAATTCTGAATGAAAAAAAAAAATCTAAATTATTCCCAGAATTATGACTTCTACCTTTGTTTAAAAAAAATCCAACCAAACAAAAATAAAAAACAAAAACCAAAAACAACCAAACACAAAAACCCCCACCATATGCCTCCCCTCACAAAAACCCAAACAACCCCCTCCCAAAAAAGCCCCAACCCCTACAGTTTTAGTTATACTTGTTTTACACCCTCTTTCCTGAGAAGAAACAATTCAGATATCAGTCAGTCTTCCTCACCACTCACAGTACTAAAAGAAAGACAGTAGTATGACATCTCAGTAAGAGTTGTGTGGAAACTGAGGCAGAACTCAAAAGAAAGTAGCATTTTTCTGCAGAAAAGTCAGCCTTTGGAAAAGCTGCTTCTGCTGCTACTAAAACAAAATTTAGAAATGTGCAAAAATTTTTATGAAATTTATACAGCTGAAGACCTCAGAGGAAGTCCTGAATTTCTAAAGGCAGCAGGATTTGAAGGAATAAATAAATAAACAAACGGATATAACTCAACCTGGATTTGTCCTTCATTTGAGGACCATAAAGGACACAGAAAACTTAGGTATGAACTATTTTTGACTGTGTTCATATAAACAGCTTTACCTCAAAACAGTTTCCAAAATTGCCTCAGTGTGATCTGTAACAACGTAATAAACATTTTATTTCACTCTAATTTTGAGCTCTAAAATGTGATTCTGATACCCTTCAGGCTGTAGCTGAAGATCAGAGTTATGAAAGCTCAGGTAATATAAACCAGTAGTTGCACTATGTTCATATCAACAGCATCCCTGAAGACAAACATGGATGGGCAAGCAAGGACTTCCACCCACCCGAGCTACCAACTCTGCCCAGCCTTGAAAGTGTTCTCAGTTCAGCCTCCAGAGCTTCTATTCAGTTTGTACTTCTGCCCTTAAATGTACTAAACACCAGCTTTATGTCCATACAGTCAAGGGAAATTATAGAAAAATAATCAGCTTTACAGAGAAGAAGAAAGAACTCAGTGAGCCATTTTAGGTAAACATTATTTGAGGATCTTTAGAAATATTTTATTGAGGAGGCTGGGACAGCCAGAGGGACACACTCTTTTTTGTAAGGCTTTCAGTGCCTGAGTTGTAACCCCGTGCTAAAGAATTATTAATTCCTTTGTTCTACAGAATCCCCAAATAAATTAATTCTTGTTTTCCTCAGCATAAAACCAATACCTTCGCTCCTAATGTCACATTTCCATCTCCAGTGACTTAGCCTAAGTACAACACAACACATTTGAGAATTCAGCAGACTCAAGTTTCAAGTATATGAAATTATAGTATTATTTGTCCCATGTTATTATCTACCACCAAGGTAAACAACTCTGATGTGACAAATGAAAAGGTTTCAGAGGCATTGGCTGCCCAAACAACAGAGTGTGAGGATAAGGCACAGGCAGGTGCCAGACACTACAGCTATATATCTTCATTTCTTGATTTAGCTTTCAAGCTTGCTGCTACGTGTCATCCTCAGAAGCATGAATCACCCAGAACACCCAGACATGAAAACCCAAACTCATGTGAACAGCAGCACTATGAAACTATGAGAGCATTTCTACACAGAAGCCTTGAATAATTTCACCTAAATCAAGTGTGCTTGTGTAAGCTATTTTCATTTTACAAAAATGAGGTTTGCTTTACACGTTTTAATTCATACTTCAAACATAAAATATAAACTGTACAAGTTTAAATGTATTTCAGATAATTGAAAGTAATTTCTTTTTCAGTTGGACTACGATGCAACATTTATGTGCCAGTCTTTATACAACACTTTCCATCACAGATGCAGGAGGGACAGTAGCAGACATATCCCTTTCAGACATATTTTTTTCTTGGTGGTGGACTCACAGAAAAGTCCACTTCATTTGTCAGAAGTGCAGGATCTCCACTTTGGCTTGTCTGGCTGCTTCCTCCTAGAGCAGGACACAGCTTCCAGCTGGGTTGGTGCTGCCAGCTTGATCATCTGCTGTTCTTGTCACCCAGCTTCACCCACAAATTCCCTACTATCTAAATATAGGAATAGCTGTATAAAAAAGTTCAATTTCATTTAAAAATATACTGTTGCTCAAAACTCTCCCACCAGTTTTTACAATAGGTAAAGAATGAATGAATATATAAACGATTTATGAGTAGAAAACTTAACCTATATCATCATTTATGTACCACATTTTCTGGTTTCTATTTTTGTTTCTGCAATCTATTTCAGTCACATTTTTTTCTTCTTCATATTGGGAAAGAACAAAGAGAACCTGTGAATTCCTGTATTGATTAAACACTTTGTCACATTTTTCATGGATGAATTAATATCCATTTGCATGTATTTTAATATTCAGAGCAATTTGAACTAAATAGCAATTTTCTTGACATTTGTTCAGAAACATGACTTCTGCTTATGCTCTTGATGTCTTTGTTAGAGTCAGGTGGATTTAGTAACCAGAGGGATGAGGGGAGGCTGCAGCACGAGCACCAGGTTCATCCAGCAGCTGGGCTAAGCTCAGGCACCCCACAGGTGAGCACACACACACACAGGAGCTCACAGGCTGCTCACACACACCCCTGCACACATTCCCTATGCTTGCTGAAATCACGAGCTGCAGAGCTGACCCAGCCCAGGGCCTCCCCTCCAGCTGATCAGGCTGAAGGCAGCCAGTGGAACACTCATCCACAAACACTCCCCGCTGGTGCTTCCAGCAGCTGCCTTTGGCCTCCCATGCCGGGAGCTGGCCCAGGGCCACTGCTTGCCCCAGCTTCTGGCACTGGCACATGAGGTTTGTGGTGCCCACCAGCTGCTGCTCCTCAGACAGCTGACCCTGCTCCCCAGCTCAGAGCTCACCAGCATGCACCAACACCTGCTTAGTGGAGGCAACACACACTGAGAACTGGAATGCCCTTTAATGAGAAGATGGGGTAAATTATATAGCTCAAACTAGAGTACCTACCATCAGCATTTTTACACTGGACAGCATTTTAGCTCCTTTTCCTATTATCCTCCTGTCTTTTATATTCTACTCCATTTCTTTCCTGCATATTGGTCTATGTACCTCTGGTCTTTCCCTTAAATAAGATTCATGCATCCTCAGAATCACTTCAAAAGATCATTCAGCAATATTTTTTACATAAACAAAAAGTGCTTTTCTGGCCTGCATCCCCTAAGAAGCCCCACACTCTCTTCAATGCAAATGCCTTTCCAGGAGGGAACATCTCCAAGTGATGGGGTGGTTTTCTGCTTACAGGTCCTGGGGATTTATTACCCATCTCTGCTTCTCTAACCCTTCATTGAACCTTTGTGTTTTCCACAATCATCTTTAGGTGCTAGAGTCTGATTAACTTGGCACTACATGTGTGATAGCAGACAAGGTATCAGTATATTAATTTTAAAACAAAGACTGTCAGCCAGTTCTCAAGGACCATACAGGGTAACACTCTTGACAAGTTAGTGATTTCTTCTCACTATCCCTTGTTTTCCTAGCTGGGTCTTTCCTTGCCACTCTTTATAAATGCTCTCTTCTGCTCACTTAGTCACTCTTCCGGCAAAGATCCCATCAGGTTTCTCCCTAAGACTATTTTTTATAAACTGTTCACTGTCCTTCCTTTGCTATTTAATCTAAAGACTTCAAAAATCACAGTATGTTGTGGCAGAAACAGTCAGTTTGTGAGTGTAATCACAACTAGTATTGAATATTTCATACTCTGGTAATACTGTTTTCTAATGATTTTCTGAAACTTTCTATAATCCAAATGCACACAAAATGTCTAATCTGTTTCTTCACTTTCCTAAAAAATTTGATATACAACTTCTATTTTCTTAAACTTTAGTTTCACAGCAGTATTTCTTGTACCAGGTTTTTCTCTGAAATTTTAATTTCCTTTTATCTACCATTTTTACCCCCATTCTGATATATTTCAGACATGATTTTGTCTACATTATGTAAGCATTATGTTTACATCGCCATATAAATAATTAAAAACATATAGATATGTACCAGTATAACTTCCTTAAATCCTAAATATTCTCAAAATTAGTTTTGTTTTTTTTTTCAAGAAAAAACCAGAAATATTTATCTCCTAAGCTAACCCATTTTGGAGCTACTACAAACAAAAGAAATATAAAATACTATCAAAAATACCAGATAAAATTTCAGAATAGAGTAATTACAAGTGTCACCAAAAAACTGTGTGGTGAGCAGGGACTGAAAGCACACAAAAATCAGGTATCTTTTTCTTTCTGAGCCACTTAGGAGTTGTTTGTTTTTTAACAGAGCTTGTTATGGGAAATCTTCCACTGTAATTATGCATCAACAACTGCTACTCCATAATACTGATGCTTTCTATAATTTTTTTTTTCCTCTTTATTTGGCCCTTAAGAGTTTATTTGCACCTTCTTTAAGGGTTCACATTAAGTTGCCAACTTCTCTGTTATTTTATTAAACCATTTTCTAAATAGATAATTTTTGAACATGTCACAAAATACCAATGACTGTAGTACAGTTGTTAATCAAATGCATACATATATGTATAATGAAATGTAAATTGCCTCAGAAATGAAAGCTGTGCTATGAAAAATGGAACAATAAATAGAAATTTTCTACATTTTGTGTATGTTTAAATCAGAAAATGAATTAGCTCATTTGGCCTAAAGTCAAAATATCTGAAACATGGGAGTTTCATGTAGAAGGCCAGAGCTCAAAAATATGTTCAAATATATTGCTGCATAAAGGTAAGCATCAATTTTGATATATGATGGCTCTGATAAGAATCAGGGTTACTCCAGGATCCCTTTAGCATAAAAACAATCTATTAAAATAGAATATGAAAATAAAATAATTATAAAACCAGTTGCTTTCACACAGTAAAAGACACTCATAGGAAAACAGTATGAGAATAGCTTTCTTGGATTCATATGTGGGTTTTTTTAGGTTTTTCAGTTATTTCACAATGCATGCTAATGATATTACTCTTTCACAGTAAACACAGGAACTGCAGAAAAATCATAACAAACCAACACCAAACTCGCACCTAAAAGTATTATTAGCACATGAATCTTATCTGTGACAGCAAGACAAAGGTTCAGTAGAAATAAAATACATGGTTGTTCCTTATTCCTGCTCAGACCATGGAGCTAAACCAAACTAGTAGAATGGCTTAATTCCACAAATTGTGAGGTTTGTGTGTATTCCTCCTGCAGTGTATCAGCATACACAATTATTTAAACAAGATGTTTACTTGAAGGAAAGCCATATCCAGTGGTTCTACTGGTTTAGAAATAATTGAGGCTGTGTCACTATTTATAAGATAGTCCCAGAAAGCTCTTGAATTTCAGGCGAATGTCCCTCTTTTTTAGATTTGTTGTAAGCTATTATTTCCAGAGAAGCAAGACTGGAAACATGAAAGCAAATCTGGTTTGGGAAGATTTTACTTATTTGAGCAGATTTTCTCAATTTTCATATCAGGAGTTATGAATCTCCCTGCAGAGAATAGAATTGAATTTATTTTATTTATTTTTTTTTTTGGTGGGAAAAAGCTGTGCAATGGAGTTCTGTTCCTGTATCAGCTCAGTGACAGCTCATCATTACTTTGTGACTGAAGTCTGTGCTGAATACTTGGCAGAACTGGCTTATTCTGTTGACAAAGCAGAATTTTGCCACAATCTGCTGAAATGCCCAACCAGAGGAGGAATAGGCCTCCAAGACACTTCCCTCTTGCAGTTCCCTGCACAGCTAGACTCAAGTCTCAAGTAAAATTATCAGTGGTGGTTTCAGCCAGCAAGATGGTTTTGTTATTCAAAAGCAGCAGAATGCAGCATATGCACATTTATGTATAGATATTTAATGTTTTAAAACTAGGAGAATTTTTACGAATTTCTTTATAAAAGAATTGCCTTGATAATGTCATTAAAACAAAAAGTACCAAGTCCCTGACTTAAATGATTACTATATATCTTTAGCTGTACCTTTCTGTGTACTCACATTATAGCTAAGTTATTAGCTATATGATTATACTTTACTTTTCATTGTGAACTTAACTGATTTATATGCCCAGTATAGACTAGTGTTTCCCAATGCTTGACATTTCAGACTATGAAACATGGTTTCAATACTTTTAAATATTACTCTCAATTACTAAATCTCATTGGATGGGTTGAAATTCAGGGATGTTGCTATGAGGCATGCCATGTAGAGGATCAGGAGCTCCTACGTGCAGCATCTTGTAATGTGACACAGGAAAGAAAAAGGAAAAAAGAAAAAAAAAAAAGAAAAAAAAAAAGAAAAAAATTAAAAAGAAAGAAAAAGAAAAAGGCAGGGGGAAAAAAATAAGCTACTGCAAGGCAGAAAAAAAGTCCCATAGTTTTCCTCAATATCCCCAAGGCTACTGAGGCCCTCAAGTTAAAATACAGGCATGGAGAGATCCTGTACATCAAGTGTAGCTCAGAAGAGAAAAGGGTTGTTATATAATCCCTATTTCCTCTCTCACCAAAAAATCCCTGAATAAGATTGTTTTTGTGGGGAAAGTGTCAGATCTGACTGCAGCACCACTAAAATAATATTCTTTTATCAGTTGCCCTCATTTCAGTTTTAATAAGCTCTCTTGGCTCTCTTATCTTTTTATGTTCACTCCACAGCAATTAAACAGAAATGCAAATGTCATACCCATTTTTATAACAGTGTCTCTTATAAAACTGCAACGAAGACATCAAATTATATATCTGTTAAATGATCTATCTTCTTTTTGTCAACAAAATCTAGCTAATAAGAAAATAATGCCCCTATGTGTACCATATGTGTGTTTGCATGTTTCATGAACATGGGAAGATTATTGGTTACAATTCTAGCACAACATCCAAGGAAAAATTAGACTTTGAAAGCTCAAATCAGTTAAATCAGGCAGGGAGAGAGTTTATGAATATTCAGTTTGGATTTCCAAACAGCTGCTCTATTTGACCATTATAAAAATTACCACCTTTTTTATTCACTAAATATAAACATCCAGAAAAGTGATATTGTGTTCACACAAATGTCTGATAACCACTTTAATCCAGATGTGTTTTCATAGAGCCATCTTCTCTCTTTAAAGGGAAACCTCTCCAAAGGAAAAAAAAAAAAAAGCAAGATAATTCAGACTTATTTTTCTCTGTCTCTGAAACCAATCTAGCAATCCAATAGAAACACAGAGAGTATAGCTCAAAAAATAATTTAGTAACCATCCATCTTGAACAATGAACATCTTGCTGTCACATTGACAACATTGACAACATCTGATCACTACCCCTAGTAGAGAAAATCTCACCCAAACTAAGTGGGGTACACTTTGCCACTAAAAGTTTTCTAAATAGAATGCCAGAATGTCTTCTGCTCAGGTATTTGCCTGTGACCTCAGCCAAAGGCAGCCAAGTGTTTCACACTCTGTAATTCATTCACCTCATCATCTGTGAAGTGTAAAAGTGTTATTTTGCAGAGGAGGAATTGAGAGAGAAAGACTACTTCCCCACTCCTCACAAAGAGTAATATGACAAAGTATCACAAAAATAATTTAAATCCAGGTCTAAACATTTACCCTCCAAAATCAACCCTATTTCTAAATTAACACACCACAGGATGAAAAAGCCAGAAAGAATATATGAAAGAAAAAGCTTCCTTCCTGCTTTATTTGCAGCATCCTTTTGATTGTACCATTTTGCCCTCCACTTGTTCAATCTTTTTACTAAGTATTCATACATGTGTGCAAACACAGGGTTCTAACATCAGGAAAATAGCAGGAGTGAAATCAGGATGCAGACAGGATGCAGACAGAATAAATAGCAGGGACTAAGACTGTGTCAAACAGCAGGCAGCTGAGGAGAAGAGCAGGTAGATTGGAAGAACCAGGTAAAATAAAGGGCTGTATTGGGTTTGTATGGCAAGGTGTTAGCAGAGGTGGCTGTGTGAGAAGAGACCAGGGCTGAGCCAGAGCAGACAGATGCTGTTCCAGCTGCCTCCGACAGATCTGCCTCAGGGCACAGCTGGGCTCAGCAGCCAAGCAGCCCATGTCCCTGGGAAAGCTTATTTATGAATGCATTTCAGAAAAACCACAGTGCAACTGTGCTGTGGGAGAGGACCGAGAGAAAATTGGGAGAAACAGCCTTGCAGATTGTAAGCTTGGTGAAAATGGAAGGGGAAAAGGTTCTCTAGGTGCTACAGCAGAGAATCCCCTGCAGAGGACCATGGTGACACAGGGTGTCACCTGCATCTCATGGAGGATATGTCCCACTGCAGCCATGGAGGTGCCCACGCTGGAGCAGGTGGACAATCCATGAAGGAAGCTGCAGCCTGGGGAGATCCTGTGCAGAAGTAGGTGTTCTGGCAGGAGCTGCATTTCATGAGGGACCCCTGCTAAAGCAATCTGTTCCTGAAGGCCTGTGGAGAACACCCATGTGGAGTAAATTTTGAAGAACCACAGCCCACAGAAGAACCACGTTGGGTATCCTCATGAAAGAGTGTGTCCCATGGAAGGGGCCCCACACCAGAGCAGGGTAAAAGTGTGAGGGAAGAGTGGCAAAGATGAACTGCTATGAACTGACAGCAACCTCATTCCCCTTCCCCCAGTGCCACACTGGGTTATTGGAGATGAAACAGAGGGCTTAAGAAAGAGGAATAAAGTTAAGTCCAGGGAGAAGGAGGAGACAGGGGAAAGCTGTTCTTAGTTTTTCCTTTTTTTCCTCACAATCCTACACTTAATATTGTCCCAGTCAAGTTTGTTTTTCCCATTAAGGTAACTGGTAAATGATTTCCCTGTTTTTATCTTGACCCACAAGTTTTTTCATCTTATTTTTCCCCCCATCCTGTTGAGAGAGGGGAATGTGAGAGCAGTTGGGTGGGCATATGGCACACAGCCAATTTAACATACCACAAGGGCAAATCATTAACTTCCTAATGGCACTGAAAGTAATTTTGAATCCCAAAGCTATGATAAAAAATTTGGGTTTAATTTTTACTGCTGTTTAATTCTCTCATGATATTTTATTATTTATACTATCCTCCTCAGCAATAGCCTCATATATTAAAAAATTACTTTGTTTTAGATAGGCTATTATATATTGTAAGCTTGAAAAATTAGACATTAGTTGCATGATTTTCTGCAGAGTTACAAATTTAACATAAAGATTATATGGCAGGCAAGACCATTACTTTTTTAAGCATCATTTTTGGAAATTTTGCTGTACAATACCAAGGTTTTTTTCAAATAATAAAAGGCAGAAAAACACCATAAAATGTAGCATGACTGAAAAACTGTCATTAGAAAGACCAGAATAAAACTGCATTGAGAAAGAAATGGTTTGAACGAAATTGATGTGTCATATAGGAAGGATTGTAAAAGAACTATATCGACTGATGGGTAAAGCCAGAGATCTTTTCTAAATTTGAAGTAATTTATCTTGTTTATTAATTTTTAAAGGTGTGTTTCCTGATTTCTCTTTATCTAACTACTGTTGACATTTTAACTTTGTCCTCCTGGTTTTTTAAAATCTAAACTTCACCAATAGCAAAAGCACCTTGAGTGTTATTTTAATCTGTCATATGAAGAGATGAACAGTCAAATGCAGAATCCCACAAGTTTTCAATAGTAATTCTCAAATGCTTTCTGAAACACTGGTAGCACTGCCTCAAAGATGACGTGTCTTGAGATAGAGGAGGAGCTGCAGGTACAATATAGAGGCACTTTTCCAGTATACAACATCATATAGTTAGAAAATGCATTTTTTTATAGAATACTTTGTGCTTTTCAAAATTACATTGAACTGTCAATGCTGCTAATACAGTATTAATAATGATAACAACAAGAACAACAATAAATAACTAAAAGGCACAAAAATAATTTTAATTGATTCAAAATAAATCATTCCAAAAGACATGGAGCAATCCTCCTTAGCCACACTTTGATGTTATTTAAACACACTGCGTCTCTCTGTGAAACTTCTATTTAATGTTATATTCTAATGAGCACACAGGAGTAACTGAAAAGGAGGCCAAGCAGCATCAGAGCACAGCAGAACTAGCACAGTTAGTGCCCTAGTCCCAAGAGGTAGTGGTGTTACACTGCATGCAAACAATCTGGCCTGCTCCCTAGGGAAGGAGGCTGAATGGGACATAGTATTCTGAACTTCTAAAAGGTTAAATCAAAAGTTTGGATGCTTTCATTTCCCAACTGAAACAACTTGGATGCAGCTGCTATTTACAAGCAGGCTGGCCTCTGTGATCACTTTAATGGGTCACAGATACCCAAGAGTAAAGACATATAAATGTAACCTGTCTCTCTCTCTCTACACATCAGTTTTAAATCCAAACCTAAAAATTCCTTTATACTGAAAATTAACAGAAATCCTAAATTTTTTTTTTTCTGTAGTTCAAGTCCTAGAATTGTAATGTATTATTTGTATTCTAGTAGTGTCAAATTCACCAGTCAAAATGAATGCCTCCCTATTTTCAGTGTTGTGTATAAACACTCAAGAAGAAAGCACATGACTGAAGGTCTGACATAAAAGAAGAATAGACCTTTCATAAAGAGAAGGAAGAGTATTTGGGACAAAAAGTTACATGGTTTGTTTTACTTCTTGCTTCAGAAAATTTACCTTATTTTTAAAAAAAATTGAAAAAAATGAGAAAGATGAGTGTGCTTAGACTGTAACTGGTGACAGGTAAACCATTGATAAAAAGAAAAACCTGGACTCTTAAGGAAGTTTTTGAAAGCATTTTTATCTTAGGGAGAAGAAGAACATAGGCAGAGAGGGCAGAAAGCCCGACAGCAGAGACCTAGAGGAAGGTCAGACCCTAGATGAGTGATCTCTGAAGTGTCACAGAAAAGCTCCTGACCTAAAGACAGTTGCAGTGAACAATATTTTTTACACAACTCCATTACAACTGATACAGGGTTAGGGAACTGGATTCTTAAGGAAACTATTGCAAGTAGTCAGGAGAAGCCGAGAAGCCGGTGCATAATATCTTAATTTCCAACAGCACTTCTGTATGAAGAGCTGAGGACAGAAAAAGAAACCCCTTAAAATAATATTAGTTTACAAAATAAATCCATGAAGAGCTGCTGCTGAACACATATGGCACTTACATATTTTAAGTAGATTGAAATGGGATAAGCTGCAACATGAAGTGGACACTGTGCTTCAGAAACAATCAGTAAAATATGTATTTGCCTGGCTCTTTAAGTTACAATTAAGTCAGCATCTCATGAGATATAAGTTAAAGAGATATTTACACTTCCTGATAGTATATTTATAAAATGGGAAAGACAATACAGAGAAGATCTGGCAAAGACCTCCTAAACCAGCCCACCTTTGTGGAATGCATTTTTAAATACCTTCCCCTATCACACTGGAGCAAATGTTGTGATGGTACAATTTCTTGTTTTCAGAGAAATGAAACAAAATAGCCTTGAGAGCAGAGAGAAAAAACCTCACTTTAAGAATTACTGCCTTTGTCAGCAGCTGCTACTCAAATTTCTTACATATGGTGCCAAGGAAAAATACGCTTCTTCAGATATAGTACAGTACACTGTGTAATTTTGATAGATATTTATTTCTTGAATTCTGTTCAGAAGAATACAGATACTAAAACTGAGCAGAACTTAAAGTTACTTAAAAGAGCTAAAGCTAACAGAGTAAAAACCCATATGGCAATATAAAACCCACCCAAAAAGTAACAGTTGTGTACACAGAAACAAAATCACACAGGATGTACTATAATAAACAATCTCTAGTGACTGCAAGCAGACACTGTTCCAAAGAAAATCAAGGATTATAAAAAAAAAAACTTTTCCATGTAAAAAAATATCTGCAATTACTTTGATGAAAATGAAATATTTACATTAATTAAAAATGAATAAAACAGACTAATTAGCCAGTAGCCCACTCAAGTACACCTTATTTACCTGTGTAAAGACCATTGCTATGATTTGCCACAGAAGGTATCCTTTCTAGGGAAGGTGGATAACTTCAGTAACCTGGATAAATTCAGTAACATCAGGAACATGAATCTCAGCAATGGAACTACTCAGATATGGATTGTGAAACAATCAGATTGTGAAACAAAAATTTAAAGTTGTAACCAAGTAGACAAGGTTCAGGAAGCACAATGGCTCTGGCCAGCCGGTCACCACGGGTGCTCCCCAGGGCTAAGTTTTGGGTCCGGTCCTGTTTAACAACTTTACTGATGATCTGGATGTAGGAATTTACTGTACAATATTTCACTATATCCATTCCTTGGATTTTGAAAACTTAACCATTTTCTGCTACTCCACTTTACAAAGTTTCAGTGTCGGCAATATCTTTTCAAATAAAATTTTCATGAAACATTCAAAATTCCTTTACAATAACTTAGCTTATGTTATTTATGCTTCATGATTTGTTTTCACATGATCAGATACTAGATCTGTAGATTTCTATATTAAACTTCCTGCTCTTTAACCTTATAAGCAGCAATTTATACCTATAGATGCAATGTTATCTGCTCATTCTGGCCTTAAAAGTCAGCATGTTTTCATATGACAATGTGCAATTATTAATTTGGTCAGAGAATAATAAGGATAAATGCCATAGCTAGGGGACTATTAAAAATCATTAAAAAGATAAGACTGATATTGTCAGCAGAGCAATATTAAAAACTCACTCTGAAACCTTTCAAAATTTAATTTGATATTTTACATAAAGAAGGAGACTGACATTTTATAAGCATAAAAATGACATTAATATCCATAGATAATTTATATAGAATATATTAAATTCAGTAAAACAATGAGTAAGCATCTGAGAGGTGAGGGACTTGAATAAGTTAAACCAGAATGAGTTAAAAGTAAGGTTTATTTGGCCTTTCCTGAATATTTTCATGAGTATGCATTTTTCAGTGTTACAAATACAGCAGCTGAGCTATGAATACAATTTTGAACCATGAAATCCATATTCCACTCCCAAAAAGAAACCAAATCAAAAGACTGCCTATAAAGCAAAATCCTCAGTCTTTTAAAGTCTATATTTGGGATCTGATACCCTCTTTAGCAGCTTTTTGAGTGTTGCTATTATTAAATGGAGACATTTAAGAAGGCATGGTAGATTAAGAAATCTCAAAGATAGTTGAAACACATTATTTTCCTAACTACTAGTGTTTCTCATTGGCTTGTGAATTCCTTCCAAGGGAAATTTGGTACACAGATAATGGTACATGTACTTCACTAGCACAGCCTGAATTTTACATTTTATTTGGCTCTCCCTGCCTTCCTCTGCTCAGGGATTTAACTATCTAATCCATATGATATATGTGCAATGTAGCTCTTAAAGATGTCCTATGTGGAGAGAATATGTATTTGTATTAATAAACTTTGGAATTATATTGCATCAGACTTCCTAGGAAGCAACACATTTTAGTCCACTCATACTTCTTATTTTTCTTTGTTTCTCTATTGTAAATAATAAACATTACAAAATTCTGAGGAGTAAATGCTGGTTCTTTCCATTGGAACAGAAGAAAGTAACAGGATGAAATAAACCCTGGAAGATATCCTGCAAAGTAACAGAATGTCATCTGCCTTAGAAAAGCCTTTGCTGACTGGGCTGCTGTCTACCTTTGCAGAAGTCATCAGTCTATAGATCAAATTTACTTTACACATCACATCGTGTGCTTGTGTACTGTGCTCCATGGAAACTGTTTCTTCTGTTATTATTCCTCTCTGAGCATACACTTGTGGCTGCAACTGCTGCTGATTTTCCCATTTAGGGACAGAAACCAGGCTGTACAAAGTGCTCTGTTATTACTGGTGGGAAATGAACTGTTTCCTAATCCATCTTTCATATAACCATGCACTGAAACATCCATCCGCAGCCACCCTTGCGCACTCTTCTCAGGGCAGGACAGTCATATTCTGGATAATTGTTTAGCTCCTTACAATAATTTCAGTCACACAGGAGTAAAAAAGAACCAAAAGTGAAAGGCTGTAAGAAGTGTCCACAGAAAGCCTGGATTCCCAGCAGAGCTGGTTCTCTGTATTCTGTGTCCCTTTGGAGCTGCTCTATGGTTTTGGCTCTACATAAGATGCCTTATAGCAGAAACTAACTCGGGCCAAAATCAACCTCTTTTGTTTTGACTGTTTCATAACCAAATATTCTCATTTAATCAGAATATCTAAGGCATTGTCTGTATTGCCAGACACAGGACACACACTCTTGACATTTGTGTTGCACTCTGCTCCAATTTACAATATGTGTTAATTGATTCTATATTTAGTATATTTTGTGGTAGTTTTGCATTACTAAAGTCATCTTCAAGATTCCCACTTAGATTTCTACTTACCCATTATATTGAAAATATGGATATCACTTTTTTTAAAGCACAGTTAGGGTTTTTTTGCATGAGACAAATGCCAAATATTTAACTTTTTTAAGTTAATATAAAGACTCTTAAGTAATCCCTATTAGGTGTATATTTTTAATTTTGTTAGCATCACCTGAACATGGTTACCCTAGCGATAATAAATACAGTAGAACAGAATATAGCACTGAATAATTGAACATATACACTAATAGATGCATGCTGTTTCTTTGATTTTCAATATAAGAAATTTTAATTAATTATTAAAACACTAAGAGGAACTTGATCTTTCTGCTGTCATATAGGTAAGCAGATCATTGATAATAAACAATGATAAAGTTGTTTTTCACACACAAAGGCAATTCTACTCAATAAAGCTGTTTCCATACTGAAATAAACATCAGATTTCCCTCATGTGATTGTTTTTAAGAAATTTTTTGAGTGAGAATAATTGACTGATAAACTCAGAAACTCTTTTTGGTTATAGGAGACCAAATTTCCTGTAGGTTATCAAGTGACCCACAAAAATCATCTGTTCCATGGGGTTCCTGGTCATAAAAGAAAGACAACATTTAAATTAACAAATAGCCAAGTATAGTATTAAAGGTACTACAGTACTGATTGGCACTTGAAGTGTGCATTGCATGTGGATAAAAAATAATGAGTGTATTCATTGTGATGAGAAATTCACAATAAAAGATAATTAGGAGATAAAAATCTTGATGCAGCACCTTAGGAATAGTATACAAATAATAGAAAAGAGGATTCCAGGTTTGCATCTCAGCTGTTCAGTAGTTTCACTCCACTGAACACTAAAAATTTCAGCATGATAAAAAAAATAGTATGTTCGCTATTAGCCATTGCATTTAAATAAGATGTCTTGCAGGACAAGCTCAGATCTAAACCCGTATTTAGGGTTTACCAAGTAATCTAAAGGTCTTTTTTCCAGTGACAGAGAGTAATACTGAGGTGATTATTATTAATAGACAATATTTTTCAAGTGGCTGATCATGAAAGACCCCAGAATAGCACAGTTCCAAGTAGATATACGTGTAAGTGGTTGTGAAAAAATCTGAAAACTGAAAAAAACCCCATTTTGTAGAATTGATCTAAATGCCTCCACTGACCATACAGGAAATGTCATTGAAAACCTATGGGGACATCATTATTTGCATGCCTCTTAGAGCCATTTTCATGTAGTGTTATGACTGAGAAACAATTAAAATTCAGATCTTTAGAGACCCAATGGCAATGCTGTCACAATGTAATTTTAGACAATTCAATTTAGATGCTGCAGCAGCTGCTTTTCAACGAGATTTTGATGTTTACCCAATTTTGCTGCTGGGTTAATTGAGTCGTATTGAGGTCAAGTGGTTTGTCTGCAATCACCCAGATGTAGGCTCACTGAGAATTACAGCTCAGGACTATCACATCTATAAACCTCTGTTTCCCCCAATAGGGCAAAAATACAAACAGAAATAAACTAATCAATGAAACACTCTCAGTAGGAAATTATGTCAGCTGCCACAGCAGCAGATTACTTGGGTTACTTGTGTTGCTGAAGAATAACCATTATGTAAAATGGGAGAAAATACATTAACATGAAAAAGCAAATAACAGAAGAGCAAAATATTTTAGAATTTATCTCATCTTAACAAACTGACTTACTTTAAAAATACCAACAAGTTAAACTTGAATAATAACCCAAGCAGTAAAGTTTAAATAAAACCTCTTCCTTTTGCCACAGGACAAAATAATTTCTTATTGAGCTCATTGCATCCACTGACTGCTTCTCTCTCTGAAAGCCATATCCAGAATTGTAGGCAATGTGAAAAAAACACTTGCTCAAAGAATACCTTCAGTTCTCAAACCATTAATGGATTCAGCTCAGCTGAAACTATTCTGGGAAAAGGTATAATAGAAAATGGTCCTATTGCTGCAGCAATAAATAATTTAAAAATTGTAAATTTCCAGGGGCACACATAAATAATTAAAATCAGTGTATTTTTACTTTGAATATCATATTCCTCTTGCAAAACCATATTTCAAACTATTATGTAATCCAAGTTTGGAACTTAGGTATCCATGACTAAGGTGCAAGTTACAGTAGGAATTACTAGAGCATAACTCTGCCTTTAGAATCCATTGCAAATGCTGTTCCAAAAGTGATGCATGGAATTAAAATATGCATATATCCATAAAGGACTAGATGAAAAACAATAGAATTTTTGTGTGTGAATAAAAAAAAAAAAAAAAAATCTACTAGTTTAGGTTTGGGTCCTGTTGGTGTGAGAAGAATGGGTTTTAAAAGGTGCTCTCTCTCTCTCCCTTTTAAAGATGGTCTCTCTCTACAGCTGGTATTTCAACTGGTTCACCATCTTTCTTCTCTGGAGTTGTTTTAAACCAAACATAATCCTCTGTTTTCTGAAGAGAGCTTTAAAATTGATCTTTCATCTTCATATTTAATCGTTTTATGGAAATTTGATAAATACCATTGTGTAGTTGTGTTGAAAATCTCCATTTAAAATAACACACTGTTCACCATTTACATTTTGGCAGAGAAAAATGATAGCAAGAAGACAGATAAATGACAGGTAGAAAACAAAGCAATTCATTCTAGTAACATTAAAGTCAAAGGGGGAATACAAGGCTTAAAATTTATTAATCTGACACAAAAAAATCATTACTAAAATACATTTTTCTCTTTAATTTTTGGGTTTAGAGTGTTTTATCAGTTGAAATATTCATAATCAGATTTTTTAGCATCTACTAGCAAGCAGAAATAATAAAGAGAAACAATTAAGAAATCATTATGTTTTCCTGTCTTTTCTACCTTATTATAGAATATGCTTTAAGAGTTATTACAATCATTTTCAGGGGTGGAATTGACAACTGACAAAACTAAGTTCAACTATTTCATGATTGTCAAAAAAAAAAGCCACAATATGTGTCAAAGTTGTTACTGAAATATGCTTTTAACTATTTTATCTTCTTAAATAAACATTATCTAGAATTTTAGCAATTATATATATATACAAATATACTTATATGTGAGAGAATGCTTCTCTCACAGGTAGAGATGCTGTGATATCATAGAAATTAGAAATATCATGTAGACCAAAATATCACAACTGTATATAATGTGGAGGAAAAACTTTCAAAAACTCTTTCTTTTCTCCATTCGCATTTTCTTTGATTAGTACTATTTTTAGTAATTTAGAGATTATTTTTCTTGAACTACTGAAGTTGAAATTTTCTAAACCAACCCTTAATTTCTTAGCGTCCCTTTGAACACAAAATTTCTGTTTTTCATATTTTCTACTTTTAAAACATCTTTCAAAAATCTTTATGGCAAGGTACTGAATGTTCTTATCAGGATACACAGACCAAAGATTAGAGAAGCAAGAAGATCAGAGATGTTACAGACCTGAGATCAGAGACTGATGATGCACAAGCAGATTTATTTGTGTGATCATTATTTCACCGGGACTATATGATTGAGACAGATAAACAAGCTTTCAAATATAGTACAGCCCTGTTTCATTTTTCAAAACCTTCTGTGATTCTGTAGTGATTTTAGTTACTGACAGAGGAGAGCTTGAAATTTAGTAGTTAAATAAACATAGGAAAAAAATTTAAAGTACTTGCGCAGGAAGGCCTGATTGATAGGGTGCTATTTATTACATTCTTTGGCACAGAGTTCAGATTTCATGAGAGAAAGAAGAGGAATGGAAAGAACTGAGCCCCTCTCAGTGAAGCAAAGTCTCTAAAGAAAATACTAGGAACCTGCAGACTAAAATCAGTCAGTTGATAGAAGACCAATGATAAGCTTTTACTTATTTTGTTTAACAAATGGGTAATTTTCAGGAATACCTTATTATTCATATCAGGTCTATTATCTAGTTCATATCATAATAATATTATTCATATCAAGTCTATTATCTATCTCAACAAGAGTAAATCCTGCCCCTGGGAAGGAACAATGCTGGGTACCAAACTGCTGGGAGACACCCAGCAGCTTTGGGGCAAAGGACCTGAGAGTCCTGGGGAACATCAGTTTGAACATGAGCCAGCAATGTGTCCTTGCAGAAAAAGAGGTCAATGATATCCATGAGATGGAGCATTGCCAGCAGATGGAGGTGGTGCCCCCGCTGGAGCAGGGTCCAGCTCTGCGTTCCCCAGGTCAAAAGACAGGCACTCATTGCAAGGGCCAGTAAATTGATGGAAACTGGAGCAGCTCCTCATGTAAGGAAAGGCAGACAGAGCTGGGACTTTCTAGCCAGAAAGAGAAGTCTCAGGACAATCTCACTGATGTATTCAAATACCTGAAGGGAGGGTGTGAACAAGATGGAGCCTGTCTTTTTTCAGTGATGTCACAGGAAAAGAAACAAAGGAAGTTCTGTCTGAACGTCAGAAACACCTTTATCTGTTTTCTTTTCATGTCCTATGCTCTAGAGATCAAGGCTGCCATTATGAGACAAGTGTTTGGTGTGACACAGCAATTGTCACACAGATTAGGATCTTTTTCTTGCAAACAGCTACATGTTAGCAGTTTATAAATGCAACTTCAAGAAAAATGAAGCTTAACATTAACTGCTTGTTCTTAGCATATCATATGCACTCATTTCCATGATACACACTGTGTATCCTTTTAAGGGTACTTTGGTATCAAGGAAGAATTTCAGCTCTTCTGGTTGAGAAAAGATAAGATGCTATTTTATTTAATTTTTGTCCTTCTAACTCACGTGGCTGATGCCTCAGGACTTGGATGGGTGCCCCTTCTTTTGTCATCGAAATTAAGTCATTAATTCCTGTGTCAGAAGAAACCAGTTTCAACAAGGAGACACAATTGATCACAATTTTTAAAAATGTAATAGGAAATGGTGTGGACAGCTTATCATTTTGACCTTGCAAGGGAATCATGGAGATAACATTTAAAGGGATCTACAGTATTGTGTTGCATAGTGCATACTGTGATTTTTTTTAAATTGTATTATTTATATTTGAATTAAAATTTTCAACTACAATTTTTGAGACTTTATAATGAGAAATATGATAATAGTAGGAGACAATTCCTCAAGGAGAGTAGTTTTCTTTATTAATGCATCATGATAGCCCAATCTTATCTTGACTTTTATGAGCACATACATGAATACACAAGCACTGTATGTATATACTAAAACACCTATTTTTTAGTTTTATGACTCCAAGAAGATTAGCATTTGCTTCGTCTATATTAGCAAGATGAGTAGATAATATTCATGTTGCTTGCATATGCTAAACAATAAATTTTTCTGGTGGTTCATTAAATACTAGACCAAAGCAAATAAAATTAATCAATGCATAAAATCCTTGATGTTGACTGAACATTTCACTGTCATGAATTCCAGTGATACTCTGGCACCAAATTTACTCTACACACATGAAAATTATGTCTTTGCCGATTTTTATTCAACAATTATTGAGTGCCTTACACTAAATATTTTATCCTTTTTTTTTTTTTTTCTGGTGACAGAAAATCAAACTTATACAATTATCAGTGACGATTTGAACGTTTTAAAGAAATATTATTCACTGTGTGATTCAGATTTAAATAAAAATATATAATTTCTGCATTATAACTTGCAGAATCTGCAAATTTGATATACAGTGCTTCAGGAAACAACTTTGACTCTCACATGTCTTACAAATAGAACTATTGAAGAGTCAGAAAGAGCTAGATACTGGTTCACGTAAAATGCTTGAAACTCTATTAATCATGTAGCTGTTCACTCAAAAACATAACTTTCCCTTTAGCACTCTTCACTGTTGAGAGTCTATAATAGTTATTCTGTCACTCAAATTAAATTTGGTGCATTTGCTAAACACCAAAGAGCAAAACATGATGGTCAAAATAAGTACTGCATGTCAATGAGATTCTCAGTGGCAGCAAAGGACTGAAACACGAGCAGATTCCTCATCTAAAGCCACCACTTAAATGAAGCTTTGAGAAGAGAGACTGACAGTAGGACTTGCTGCAGTTTCCCAGAGTTAAGGTTTTAATGCAGTACCTGTTGTTCTGTGTCATACACAAACATTACACTGCAGTCTGCTACAGAGCCTCACCCACATGTTTAATCCCCCTCCCACCACTGAAGAAGGAAGTTAAACATTGTGGGTACCCTCCACATCCCACATAAGACAACACCCACTGTCCTGTGTAAATCACTTAATGTCAAGTCTTTTGTATGAGATACAGTAGGAACCCACTGCCAGCCCAGCTTGTCTCATCTGTCAGCCAGCCATGCCTGTTCTGCTCTGATGGGACTGAGGTCCTCTGATTTTCAGTACTTGAAGAACGTCTTCCAAAAAATCTGGGTCATAACATATTTTCCTCATATGCAATTTCATCTTACCTCTTTCACTGACACAATGTAAAAGCCATTAAAGCTGGCAAAATTCATGTCTTCAGACCACACCTTGTTCACAGAAATGTCACTCACTAATTAATCTTGTTGATCATATTTATTTTGACCATAAACACATTAATCCAAACTCTTCTATTTTCATTGATTTTATTTCATTTGGCCTTTGCTGATTTTCCTCATGTGCTAAACACTCACAGGATTTGAACATGTGTGGGTGTATTTTTCTCATAAAGAATAGGAAAGCACAGCTTAAAAGTACCACTAACAAATTGTACATTATTGCATACACTGTCAATTTATTGCCCTAATTAATAACTAGGTATTTACTCTCTGGTGAACAATATGAGAGGGTGACAGAGTCCCTGTTTTCATTCATTCCCTATTGAGTACTTCCTGCAACCAACAGGTTTAATGCTGAGACCTGTATGATTTTAGAAAGATTCTCTAAATAAAGTTCCCACATAAAAAATAAACACAAATCTGCTGTAATAAGGAAAAACTATTTGTAGTGGAAAAACTGAACATTTTTTCAAAAGCAGTAGAAAATATTTTAGGCCAGACAACTGTTCCAACACTTCTTGAATAATGAACAGGCTTGACTTTGAGAGGGTGTTCCTGAGGCCCATAAAGAGTCTGCATGCTGTTTTGGATTCAGCACTTGAGAGCCAAATGGAAAAATTAGCAATTTCAATAAGCACAAATGGAGTATTTACTGTCAGTGTATCATAACAGTCCAGTAGATCTCACACTGTTTGAGGCCATTCCTCTTCTCACTTCAAATGATGAATGGATCAATGCAACATTGCTGTTGCAGAAAAAGGAACTGTCACTAACCAAACATAGAGACAGTGCTACTGTGAAGGAAATCTTTTGGGGAGAGGGTATTTTGGCATGAAGCAGCAATTGTTCTGCAGTGGGGAGATTGGACACACACTCAGTGTCCCCTCCAGCACCAGCTCTGCTGGCTTGGGGACACTTGGTCCTCCCTCTCCTTCCCTGGGAGACTAAGAATGGTACACCCTAAAAATTTAAAAGCTCTGTGTGTCCCTACTAAATCTCACTGCCATCTTAGAGATGTTCTTAACAAGGACAAGGATTCAACATCATTTTGTATAGCAGTAAAGCCATAGAATTTATTAATAACTTTTCTACCTGTAGTGCTACAGAGCCTGGGGTAAAATTCATTGGACAGAAGAGTGGGAGATAATATATTAATTTTAGCTAGGTATGCATACCCCATTGAAATTAAAATCATACAACTCTGCTGCCATGAAATGTGTATATTTTAAATACCTGAACAAAAAATGTGAAGTAAAAAACTTAGATGTAAAGGAATGCAGTAATTAAAGGTTCCTTAAGCCTGCCACCCTGTGTGCCTACATTACAATATTATCTTTAAATAGCATGAGAACACTTCTTTTTCCCCAGCCTTTCCTCCACTCAGCTACTTTCTTTTCAGATTTGGAACTGTGGATGTGCAAGCCCCAGTAAATGCTCTCTGATTTAATCTTTCTTCCTATCTTATTGCTCAGTATGCAGGTCCTGGTTTTACTTCCAGCATATCCTGAACTGAATACAAAGGATTTTATTTCCTTATAAACTCGTATATAGTTTTACCACTTCACTACCCTGGTTTTTCATTAAACTTTTACCTTTAAACTAGAATATTTGGCTTCAATCTTCCAGAGAAAATATTTTTTCTTTTCGGCCCAACCTGAAAACCTAGGCCAAGCAATTCTTAAAGAGCCAGTTTTTATCACTGCAGAGGTAACTGAAATTTTTGATCCTTAGATTAACTCCTCTCAAATAAACATTGACTGAATGAAAGTGATCATTAAATGACATGTACTTGGAATGACTGCATGAGCAGCTGAAAAAGCTTACTCCATGGGTAAGTAATGAATACTCAACTCCTCATTCCAGCTGCTTAACTGAGTGAGTGCTGTGTGGACTGTCACGTCCAAGTTTAGACTCTAAGTGCTTATGAAGGACATTTCCAACAACTCTTGAATTTTACCTCAAATGAAAACACATTAGTGTGGTAGAAGGAAAGAATTTGTTTGTAGTTTTTAACAGCTCTGAAGCTTTTAATACAAATGGATAACTGCAAATCCAGGTCCCACTGGAGTTATCAGCGATTTTCTAGTGACTAAGAAGTCATAATCTCAGTCAAAAACTCAGACACTTTGAGAGGGGAGAGTTTTCTATTGAAAAGTACTTGTATTTTCTGCACTTTGGCAGTGTTTTTTGGGAAAAAACTGCTCCTAAAACAAGGGAGATTCAGATACCTTGAAGCCAGAAGAATGGGTCAGTTAAAGCCTTTTTTTTTTTTTTTTTTGCAGTATTAATTTAAGTGCTGATTCTCAAGGTATTCTTTTCCAGCTCAAATGAGAATAGTGGCAAATTGTGGCTTGTCAATCCTGGAATATTGCCATCCAGGGGTTCTGAAGCAAATTCAGCAAAGATGCTGGTTTAGAAGACTCACCTTTTGGTTTTTACCCTTTGTTATTAGCATTATACAGAATCATAATGCAGGACAGTGTATCACACATATGCCTTGCCTGTATTCTGGTAGAAAGGTCTGGGGGTTTCTGAGGCTGAGAATCTGCTCTTTTCTGCTGCTAAAGAGATACAAGGCCTGAAGGTCTATGCACCTCATCCTTCTTTCCTCAGCACTCAGAGGAAAGGCATTATGGAAGCACACTTTCATTAGAGGATGAGATCAGGGTTTTTATTTTTCATTTGCCTCAATATAAAATGTTATGCTGAAATAAATTAAATTTTTATTAAGCCTTGCCTGTTTCCAAGGATCCACAAACAGAGAAACAGTACAAGAAAACTGTAGCCAAAAGCAAGGATGTTTACCAGAAAACTTAATTTTAGTATGTAACACTGATAATAAGCACACAAATTTGAATGCATTTGATTAAACTTTTGCCTGTAAAGTACCATATTAATAGTCATACTTTAAACAGCACTGAAGATAACAGGAACAATAGCTATTTTAGTAGATATAATGTCACACATAGAGAAACTGCCTGTGAGTGTCATTACTCATTATCAACCACCACAAGGGTGTATTTGACTATGTGCTCTTCATTTAATAACATACCCCAGCTGGGGGTTACTGACTGCTATTTAAAACATGCAAGATTTATGTTCATGGTACCTAGATTGAGAATAGCTGTGAACCTGGACCTGAAAGTCATTAATCCTATTATTTCCTGCATCTACATATAAATGTGTGCCTGAGGCCTCCAGCAAAAGAAAGATGTGAGAGGTTAGAGAGAGGAGAAGAGGGTTCAGAGAAAGGCCATGAAGGTGATCTGCTGGCACCTATGCTGCAGATAGGCTGAGAGAGCTCTCTTAGTTCAGCCTGGAAATGAGAAGACTAAGGAGACTTTCCAGTCTTTAAGGGAGCTTCAGAAAAGATGGAGAGTGACTTTTTCCATGGGCAGATAGTGATGTGACAAGGAGGAATGGTTTTAAGCTAAAAGTGGGTAGGTCTAGTTTAGGTGTTAGAAATAAATTCTTTATCCAGGGGGTAGTGAGGCACTGGAACAGGGCTGTGGATGCCCCATCCCTGGAAGTGTTCAAGACCAGGCTGGATGGGGCTCTGAGCAACCTGGTCTGCTGGAAGGTGTCCCTGCCACGGCAAAGGGTTGGAAATAGATAATCTTTAAGGTTCTTCCAACCCCAGTGATTCTATTATTATATACAATATAGATATATCTTCAAATACTGCACATATATGTATATTCAAATCTTTATCTATGCTGAGCATAGTTGAGCAACTATGGCTGTGTGTATTAAAGTGTGTATTTACATCCACAAACCAGCTCTTGTATTAAGTGAAAATAGGAGCCCTTCTCACTGTCTAATCTTGATTAATTTTCTAAATGAAGTCCAAATTTAGCACTCAAATGCTGTATTATAATGATTACTGCATTAAAAGGCTAAATGAAGGTTCCAGAGACATCCTTGACCTTTGATAATCTTCTCAGCTTTTGCAATGAAATACCACAAGATTTGTTGGTCACTCTCACCACCTTTGAAATTAGCACTGCCAAGCTATATTACTTTGAGAGATGATAACACTGCACATGCACTAAATACGCAAATTTCATTCATTTCTCTCTATAGTGGGAGTAACAGCAATATTATTTTCAATGTTACAAGTAAGTTTTATCTGTTAAGTCTCCCTGTAAGCCTTAAAAGTAGTCTAAAAAACTAAATCAAATATTTTTTTTTTACCATCAACTCAGGTATATTTACTGAAAAAGAGTTACTCTTTAGTCATTCTATAGACAACATTGTAACTGAAGAAACAATTCATGGGTCTTTATTTACCTCTTGCTTACATGTGAATTCTGATTTTATGGTAATAAAACAAGGAAATGAAATATTTGAATCCAAATTATTTAGGTATTACAAGATGTCATTTTATTACTTCTAACACATCATATCTGGAGTCACTTTGAGATCTCACATGACTTCTCCAAGTACTTAATTCTCTTCACACTGAACTATTGAATCATGTGCATCAGCAATCCTTTGAAAAAACCTGCTATTCTGACATTGCCAGAGTCAGCAAGTAATTTGCTTCTTTCATGCCATACATTTCCAAGGCAATATTTCATTAACATCAGTATTTTTTCCTCCAGTTCACTCCATATTCTCTCTCTTACTTGTGCTTTTGACTAGGAGACAGAATTCCTATAAAATTATTTACTGGATGGTCAAAAATAAAAAGAAACTGTTAGATATATCAGAAAACTTAAATGAAATTAATTAATTCATTAATTAAATTATATTTAATTGCAGTCTACTTATTTTTCACTGTTAATCTCACCACTGTTTTCTCCTTCATTGATTTTGTTATGACTATAACAAGTTTCCAAATGTCCACCTGATTTGCATCTGAATTTTCCTGAACACTTCTCCTCACAGGTATTACAATAAAAATCCCTCCAACCATTTTTTTAATTTTTTTCTCGCCATGACATCCTCTTACATTTAATCAATTTTCCGTAGCACACAGAAACAACCCCTAGACAAATAATTAAGCCTCAGCTTGAAGACTTGTGATAAAGATGTTTCCCCTTTCTTTCTGTATCAGATAAAGATGAATCCACAGATATCCCAGCTTGCTTGTTTTTTGTTGTTGTTTTTTGTTGCTATCTGTTTGTTTGCTTTTTTGTTATTTAGTCAAAACAGAGGAGAAGATTGAAGAGAAGGGGAAGAAGGACAGAGGCCTTCACCTTTCCACTGTTCTTTTTGCTGGGAACTACACAACCTCCTCTTCATTACTGGGAATATTGGGTGCCTGTCTGCTTTGTGAAAGAGGAGGAGAGAGAAGCAAGGGCCAGAACAAGGACCATGAAACAACTTCTCACTGCTGCTAGGACTGCTTTAGCTCAGTCTTGGCTTGGGGCTTAGTCTAATTCCTGTGGGAAGCAGATGTTAATGGAATTGTTCCAAAGACATCCTGAAAACGCAGCACCTTCTTCCCGACTTTATTTACCCTTACCATAGTGGCAGCAGAAATTAGTCAGTAGGCAAGTTCTCTACAGTGTCTCTACTGGATTAGTAACCTTTCTGGGTCATGGCATACACACCCTTTTCAGATGGAACCCTTCTGGAAAAGCATGCAAAACTTCACCAGAGACCGCTTAATATTGATACTTTTGGGAGCCTAACTAAAGATTCAGAGCTGCTGCTTTTCTTCCCCTTTTCTAAAGGATGATTTGTAATATTTTTTGGTCAGAAACCTTGGAAAGGTTGAAGTAATTACTAAAAGACTTATTTGTGGAACTGATGGTTCTTAAGTCAGTCTGATAAATTTTGTAAGCCTCAATCACTATTTTAGATTTGCATTTCAGAAAAAATTATGATCAAAAATTAATTCAATTCCATTACTTTCTTACATTATAACTCATCAAATAAATTTAATATTTTAAAATGCCAGCCTCATGTCATAGCACTAAGTACAGAGATATGTCCCTTGACTTTCATATCAGCCACTGCATTTCAATGTATGTGATAGAAACACACAAATGAAGTTAATTTAATTTGGAATGAAGTTTCAGACATTTCAGTTCTGCCATCCATTTACATTCATACACCTGTGTGCTACATCTAAACTCCTACTGTAGCTGTCAGTCTGCCTGATGGAGCCTAGAAAATGGTTTAGCTTGAGAGCCACAAAAAGCTCATTTTATTTATCTTAGAATGGTTGACTAGTGGCACGTGGCTTACCCAAATTAATCCCACATTCAGCCTTCTCCAGATCTAGTGTCAATATGTCATCCTTGGAAGTTCCTGGAAATGCTCCCAGAGCCTCTAAAGCAGCATTAGACACCTATTCTTGTATAATGGACTCAAAATTTAGCTATATTTTAACATCAGTTAAATTGCTTTCTGTCCTGATAACAAGGAGAATTAAAAAAGGAAACAATTGACATGCAGCTTTTTAGAATTTAGATGCTTAAACTGAATTTGATGTCCACAGATAGCTTATACACAAAGAGGTAAGCACTTGGAGAGCAGATTCAAAATTCAATATTAGATGTTAAGAGCAAACTTAAATGACCAAGTGGATGGCCATATTATTATTAGGAATACAACTTGATTGTTTTGAATTCTGACAGAAGAAAAAAGAAAAAAAATTATAAAAATTTGAAAAAATTAAAAGTGACTGTTTTGAAAATTAGTGAAAGTCATTTTAGTTCTTTGCCTTTGCCTTCCATTTTTGGAAAGCCACTTCTTCCAATCTTTTGCATAGTTTTTGGACTTTTTCTAAGATGTATGGAAGTAGAAGCAGAGTGTAAAACAGACAAAATACTGCCTACTATTTAACAAAATAGAAACTATGATTTCTGCTATGAACAATGCATAGTAATGCAACCTGACTATCTGTTAGGCCTTTCCTCACATAAATTACATTTGCAGAACCAAACATCACAGTCATATTTTACTGTTTTGTTGAAATGAGATCTGAAGTGTTACTTTTTTGGTCAGAATTAATAATTTAGTTGTGAGCAGAAGAACCTTGACAATCAAAGTGCAAATCTAGTTTGCTGGAAGTGTTCTTAAGGAGAAACTAACAAACTTCTAATAAAACAGTGGAAGCAACAGTCAAACTGCTATTTGTTACACTGCTGTATTTAAGCAAATATCTCAACAACAAAAGAAATAGCAGTGAAAGAAAATGGATATCACATAAAAAGCTTTTCTTTAAATCTTCAAGCATTATTTATGCCTCTGCCATAAGTTCAGAGTGTTAAAATGCAATATTAACAATGCCTTCTGCTCAGTCAAATACACTAATTCCTTCTTCTTTCCCAATATCAACATTCTTCCCCTATTCTGTGTAAGTATAGACATTTGCTATTTTGCCATCAGTAAAAATTAATATATTCTTTAAGCCTTACATAAAAGAAGTATCTGAACTAACCTGCTCAGTTCTAGCCTATCAAGACTCCTCACTTATTCATGACTCCACCCACTGTAAGGGTCATATTTTTCCTTTTTCTACTTATTATCATGCTTGCTTGCTGGTTTTTCATTGTTGAGTTCTCAGTCAGCCAAGCAAATAGCAAACACAGGAATTTAGCTCTATGCATAAGTTGTACCCACTGCACAATGAGAAGATGTGCCCTGCGCTCACCTGCTTATCTCCTCAGTATTATTAGTTTTGTCCTAAGACATGTGGAAGGTGTTTGTCATGTACAAGGAAGATGCTAATGTCAAACAGCTGACCTCCTGCAGTGTCAGAACAGGGGAGTGGAGAATGAATGGATTTCAATCTCCTGACTTCCAATAAGCATTAACTTCAAGAAAATCCCCCATTTATTTCTAGAAGCCACTTCTTTTGCCATCTGTAGAACACTTAATGTAAGCGCCAGCTACCCAACCTGTATAAATTCCTAATGTTAGCCTGAAGGCTTTTTCAACTCACCAAGCATCCCTAAGTCACAGTTAAAAATTTCATGGATATCTGACCTGACCAGCCTACCAAGCTTGCATTTGAAAAGGAGATGGAGGAAACAGAATAAGAGCCAGCTTCCTTGTAATGGTTACCCTTTTCACAAAAATTAAAGATCTTGGAAATATCTCAGACACTCAGATTTACAAATGGAGTGTAAAAATAACAAAGACACAGTTAATTGTCCCCCATGCTCTCTATAAACCAAATGACTACAAAGGCAGGGACCAAGGAAAGTCCATCTCACGTTCAACAAGGTCCTCCTGAACTTGCACACCGTTCCAAGAGGCTGTCAGAGTTGTTGTTTTCTTAGAACCATAGGATTGCTAAGGTTGGAAAAGACCTCTAAGATGCTTGAGTCCAACTGCTAATGTAATATGTCCACAGTTCCCACTGGGCAGCTGTGTCCTGTTGTCCTACCACTTGTTACCCGGGACAATGAGTGGTGATACTGTCTTGAAGAAATTCATAGAATAACAGGCTCTTCTGAAACTTCTTTCTTTCTGAGGAATTGCTAACTCCTTTGGTATTCCTTTGAGAAAGCTTATATTTCTTATCCATTGTCAGATTGCTTTGTCAGTAATAAGCATAAATATAACCAAAGGTCTCATGGAGATCTAGGGAACACCATGTTTATGACTTTATTTTCCGATACCTTCTCCTCTTTTTGGTTTTTGGGGTTTTTTTGTTTGGTTTTTTTTGTGTGTGTTTTATTGTTGTTGTTGCTTTGGAAGTGTTTTTGTTAGTTTTTGGTTTTTTTTTTTTAATTGAGATTTGATATGTAGTTGTTATATGAATGCTTATTCTTTTCTTAAGATGATAATTTTTAAAAACTCTATAAAGAAATAAAAATATTTATAAGCATATATAGCCAGGATAAAAAGCCCTCCTCATGTAAGACATATTTCAAAAATGTTTGGTACCCAGAAACAGGAATTCCCATTTTAAACATGTTTTACATTATTCAAGATGATGAAGAAATGATGCTTGCACCAGGTTCATGAAAAATTCCTTCCTCCCTTCCTCCCTCCCTCCCTCCCTCCCTTTCCACTATTTCAGTCTTCACCTCTTTGTCTAAAATGCTGTACTGTGTTACTAATGGAAAGTAACTATGTTACTAATAGTTAAGGATACTGAAGCAAATGCTCAGGTTTTTTTACCAACTGGGGATGAAAATAGATTTGAACAATCTCCATAAATGCTGTTATTCCCTATTTGAACCTTGCTGTCATCTGAATTTGAATCTTCGAAGCTGAATATCACTAAATTAATTATGGGTAGCATTTTTATGGCTAATAAGTACCTAATGAATTTAAATATGTTAAAGATTTTTCATCTATAATATAATTTGTAATGCTTTATTTAAACTTCTATTCTTATCTTTATTTGTCTGTACCCTAAGAATTCTTTATAGACACTCATGTTTCTGAATGAGACTTGTTCATATGCATTTTTATCCACTAAATGTTAGAGCTGAACAAAACAATTAAAGTTCATAAATATTAAACATGTCCATAAATATAAATTATGGCTGGATGGCCAGATCCTGAGAGTTGTGGTGAAGGGTGCTGTATCCACTTGTTGGCCATCACTGGTGGAGTTCCCCATGGTTCGCTACTGGAACCAGTTCTGCTAATATTTTTATTGATGGTTTAGAAGAGGGCAATGAGAGCACCCTCAGTAGTTTTGCAGAAGACAGTGAGCTGGGCAGGGATGTTGGTCTGCTTGATGGTACAGCTGAAAGGTTCTGCAGAGTTTGGGACAGGCTGGATCCATGGGCTGTGGAAAGTTGCATGAGGTTAAAAAAGGTGAAGTGATGGGTCCTGCACTTTGGTCACCACAGCCCTGTGCTACAGGGTGGGGAAAGAGTGGCTCAAGCACAGCCCAGCAGGAAAGGATCTTGGGGTTCCAGTCAACAGCCCAGGTGACCAAGAAAGCAAGTGGTATTCTGGCCTGTATCGACAGTAGTGTGGCCAGCAATGATTGTTCCCCTGTACTCAGAAAAGGTGAGGCCACACCTCAAATCCTCCATCCAGTTTTGAGCCCCTCACTGCAAGAAAGACATTAAGGGGCTGGAGCATGTCCAGGAAAGGGTTATGGAGCTGGTGAAAGGTCTAGAGAGTGAATCATATGAGGAATCACAGAGTGAACTGGGATTGTTTAATCTAAAGGAGAGGAGGCTCAGGGGAGATCTTACTCTCTAAAACTATCCTACAGTAGGTTGTGGCCAGGTGGGGGTTGGCTTTTCCTCCCAGGCCATTAGCAACAGGACAAGAGGAAATGGCCTCAAGCTGCATCAGGGGAAGTTCAGGTTGGACATCAGAAATAATTTCTTCATTGAAAGAGTAGTTAAGCACTGGAATGGACTGCCCAGGAAGTAGAGTCACCATCCTTGGAAGCGTTCAAGAAACAACTGGATGCGGCACATAATGAAATGTTTTAGTTGATGTGATTCTCCTTGTCAAAATGTTGGACTCCATGATCTTGGAGATCTTTTCCAACCCAAATGATACTATGATTCTATGATTCTAAATCACGTAAATCTTCACTGAGGCCCAACTACATAATTCCAGTTTCCCTGACCTATGCTGAAATTTTGTTGGGCAACTACTAGAAACATTGTAATTGATGTTTTCAGGCAGGGAAAAAAAAAAAAAAGAATACATGAAGGAAGTGTTCTCTTGATAGGAACAATATTTCAGCTATTTTTGAAACTTTAAATGTAGAATTTTTGACAGAAACTACTTATTATTTACTATTATACCAGATGTGTGTAGCATATACATAATTTCTGAGAGCTGTACTTGAATATTCTTGAATTAATTCTTAGTACAGCTTATCCAGCTATATTCACTGTCCATATATGATAAATAACAAGCAACCCTGTGACGTGACATTCTTCTCTTCGTCTCAGGGAGGTGTCTAGGATTGACCCCATCCTCTACCACCATCACCCATCCCCTTCCCACTCCTCAGGTGTGGCACTGGATGTGGTTCTGACCAGCAGTGAATGCAGCCTGCACCCCAGTGGGGTGGAGTGGTCAAAAGTGGCAGTGCTGGTGTGGGAAGCAGCTGCAGGGAACAAAACAGCGGAGAAACCAAGCTGGGAGGAGCTGAGCCCAGCGAAACAGAGGGGCTGTGTGACATGAGCAATTCAGCTTTCAGAGCTTTGTCCATCATTTTCCATTGTCTTGGACTTAGGGATGGTGGGAAGCTCCCACCAACCTGTCTTTGTGTGGGAAAAGGCACATGGTGCTGGGAGCAGGAACAGCTGACATCTGATCTTTGTGTGGGGAAAGCCACACAGTGCAACCTACGGGGAGAATCATCTTGTCTTTGTCCTGGTGGCCATGCACTAGTCAAGGTGATGAATGCCTCCTGAGTGTAAAACATCTTTTATTTGTTATTAATATTGCTGCTATTACTGTGTTTTTCTTATTCCACTGTTGCTTGATTTCACTAAATTGTCATCTCAACCCATATTCTCTGCCCTTGTTCCTCTCGTGACAAAGGGTGAGGTGGGAAGAGGAGTGGTTTATTTGTAGGTGCAACTTCTGACTGGTAGCAAACCACCACACTACTTTAAAGCAGATTAGAACATGGTCCTACCTACCTCTGGATTAAATAAAAATCCATGTAAAAAATGCCATGAATACAAGTTAAGATGGTAAACATAAGGCATGTCTGAGTAGCTAAATGCAGCATTTATCTATACTTGCTGGAAATTGCAACATGAGATAACCAAGGTTTTCTTTATATAAACAGAGGAGATTAATTATGGCATTTTAAATAGCATTATGGAATAATTGACAAAACTTCATTTTCATAGCTACTGTTACACACTTATCAGAAAATAATAATCCAAATATAACTAAAAATTCTCCTTAAGGAGCTTAATTTATAGGTTTTAGTGTTTTTTTTTAAAGAGAGGTGTTATCATTAGAAAAACCATGCTGAATATACTATTCAACAAACAATGTCTTTTGAAATGTCTCACAGGTAAAGAGCTCATAGAATAATGTTTTTATAAACACAGTATTTAGTAAAAATCTCCTTCAGCATACACAAACTAGACAGCAATCTGTTCTCCCCTCGCTCTATGCAAGAAAAAAAAAAAACCAAAATGAAACAACCAAAACAAAGCCCAATTTAAAAAAAAGGAAAATAAAGAAAAAAATAAAAAAAAATTAAAAAGTGACAGACAGTAAACCTTTCCAGTTGCTGATAAAACAATTTCCAGTTTTTCTTTCATCATTGTACTACCTGCATCATGCATTCCTTTTCTAGCCACTCACTTGTTTCACACTTTGCTTTTGACTCTTTCTATTGTGTATTAGTAGCACGACCACTTTTATAGTTATCCAGATAGAGAAGAACACTGTAAAAGGCAGAAAAATATCTTGGTATGAACCATATTAAAGATGCAGAAAGAAGCCAAAAACCTGTTGCAGAAATCAGAAGTAGAATCCAGTCCAGTTTCTGATGAGAAATCTTGATGAATCAGAAGGTTAAATAATTTTGGAAGACATCTGGCACACAGCCTCTATTATCAGGTTAAGCCAGATGTAATTCTAGAGAGTGTATGTAGAAATGCTGAAATTTCACCTGTTTTCCTTGATGCAGCTACTTTGCACAAAATAGCAATTTTTTTTCAGAAAAAAAAGTTAATTAAATCACTTGATTAAATCTACATAATATTAAATCTGAATGCAAAAAAATTAATTTTTTTTACTCCGGGATAGTGATTACATGAGTGAAACTAGAATCAAGAGAAAGGAACAGATGACTTTTTCATCCAGTCCCAACTACCTTATAAATTTTAGATTTTATTATAAATGACTGATATTATACAAAAGAAAAGTTAATATGTTCAAGACATTCAATAACAATTTCTAGTCAGGCATAAAAACCTTCAGGGAAAGGAATGCCAGGAGAAGAAAAAGGAACACGATCTGAAAAAATTTATTTTGGCACAAAAATCTCACTGTTAAGAGCCTTGTTTCATATTTGGTCAATTAAAATGCAGTATATTAAAATATAGTACCTTATAACACATGCATAGAGCCCGCTGTCTTGTACCACTGTTGGTCTGAACCAAATGGAGTCTTCTTCTTTGCTCATTCTGGTTCCATCAAAAGCTATAGGCTCCTCAAAATCTCCAGGTCCAGAGCTTTTGTACCACATCAAACTAAGTCCAGCACTTTGGGCTAGGGAGTAATTAGCTCTAATATATCCATAAAAGAGTGCACATTTTATACGAACAGGTTCTCCCACTAGAACTTGATATTTCTTGTAATCCACAGACCAGTCAGTGCATCCATCAGCTACAAGAGAAGAGAAAATGACAAGAGATTGTCAAAAGTTTTGGAAAGCACTATTCACACAGCAGTCTTTATTGTGGGAAAGTATTGCATTTGAAATAAAAGTCCATTGAGGGACTACCAGCATGCTTTTTATCCCTGAAAAATTAATTGCATATTCATAATGTTAATGTCATGTACTTGTCTATAGTGGACAGAGCTATTAAGACATATATTACTAAATGTTGATAATCTCTGATCAATAACTGACCAATTGTTCTTTTAGCTTTTGTGGAACTCCAGCATGACCACTTATAAAATACTGAAGTGAAATTAGTGCAACACAGAGGGCATGTGGTTCACAGGATGTCACCATCTAAATTGCATCAATCAAATATTTTCAGGGTTACCATGTAACTGAAAGTCTCAGAAGATATTAGCATGAGGAATTGTGCTCTGAATCAAAAAGTGTGAAAGTTTGGGATAGATTTGAAGGAGGAGAAGAAACTGTCTTTACAGTAAGTCCAGATGTGCAAAAGAGGTACTTCCAGGAAGATCACTTTTGGTAATATAAATGGATTATTCAAGAACATGTTAAACAGGTCTTAGTCAGAATTCCTAAGTTTCCAGAACTACATTATAAATTATGGGTTTTAATGCTTTTATTTTTTTTCCAGTTGAATGACATCAGCCCTTACCAATACTGTCCCACAATAACTGCTTGTCAGAAAGAAAAACTGAATATTTTTGACATTTTGAACCCCAGTAACAAAACTAAACCCCAAGGCCAAAAAAACACCAAACTCACACTCTCGTCCCCTGTATTTTTACTTAATTTTTACTTAAGAATATCAAAACAAAAGGAAAAGAGCTATTTTCTACAATGCCTTCTTTAACAATAGCTTGTATTTTTTTCTTAAACAATTTCAACCATGAAAATTCACCATTAGGTTCATACACTGAATGTCCAGTCTCAGCTAGCTAATTAGGCCCCAATCCAGTCAGTAGAAAGCAATCCAAAGGACAATTTATTGAAATTTAAAATCATTATCTATGTCTCATATAAATATTTTGTCTTTGAATTTGACACTTTATTAACTTTAAAAGAGCTCAGATAGACAGATAGATATCCATCTTAGAAAATCAACTTTTGCAAAGCTCAATTTTCCTCCTAGAACTGGTTGAATACTGACTTTAACAGAGAACTCCAGCTAATGTGCAAGGCAAAGCAGTATTTGCAGTTTAAACTTAGACAATATTTTGATCTATATTGATAATATATTTTGGGAGGAAAACATATTAGATAGTGAATTTTTGAGTCCTATATTTGGATAATGCCACAGTACTTATTATACATTGCAAAATAAGAAAGACAGACGTTTTCACACATCCCTGCGTAAGCAATAACCTAAGTTGATCCAATATAGAAAGATGGAGCAAAAACACACAAACAACTTTAGAGTGAATTTGCATTGTGAACAGAATTCACACAAATATTTCATATATCTTTGGAGTGCCTTCTCCTGTGTTTACTTTTACCACCAGGAAGGGAAAATAATATGCCCTTGTTCCAATTTTCCTACACAACAGTTTCTAAAAATTAATAACTGTTGTTACAAGGCCCTAAGAAGACTTACTTGTACTCATGCATAAATTGAAGTGAATGGAAAGAAAGCTACAGTATTAGCTTCCCCTTAGGACCAAAGAAACTAACTTTCATTTATTCCAGAATTAAATTACATCTTTTATCATTTCATTTTTACCTCTCTGAAAGAGCATTCTCTCTCACCTGATTTTATTTCCGTCTGCTTCTAAATCCCAATGCCAAAAATGAATTAACAGCCACCTCTAAGCAGTGTTAATTTCATTATATAAGTTACCAGGTAATAACTTCTTCATCATACTTTATCATGAGATTGCAGTCTTGCTTTTCACTGCTTCATTTAGTAGACCTTGGTTTACATTTTTAGTCTGTAAATTCAGACATCCTTCTCTCTCAGGATATTCAGTTCTAATGGTTCTCAATTCCTTTAACTTGCAGAATCCATGAGAATATATTGCTGAATAACACCAACTCTGCTTCAAGCCCTTTGTATTGGATGAATGATAAACTATGCAGGTTAGATGCCACTGACTTTATTTCAGTGTGATATTTCTCATACGGGGCCTGGGGGTCCTGGTGGATGGAAAGCTGAATCTGAGCCAGCAGTGCCCTGGCAGCCAGGAGGGCCAAGCGTGTCCTGGGGACATCAGGCCCAGCATGGCCAGCCGGGCAAGGAGGGGATTGTCCCGCTCTGCTCTGGGCTGGGGCGGCCTCACCTCCAGTGCTGGGGGCACTTCTGGGTGCCACAGTACGAAAAAGACATGAAGTTATTAAAGAACATCCAGAGGAGGGCAACAAGGACTGGAGAGGAAGCTCTATGATGTCACTTGTCTTGCTGGACCTGGAGAAAAGAAGACCAAGAGGGGACCTCATTGGAGTCTTCAATAACCCCATGAGGGGAAGCTTAAGGCCAAGTCCCAATTTCTTCATTCTCATGACAGGTGACAGGACTTGAGGAAATGGCATGAAGCTGAGTCAGCAGAGGTTTGGGCTGGATATCACGGAACTGCTTTTCAGCCAGTGGTTGGGCACAGGAAAGTGGTCATAGTACCAAACCTGATAGAGTTCAAGAAGAGTTTGGATAATGCACTCAGGCACATGGTGTGACTCTTGGGGTGTCCTGTGCAGGGCCAGGAGTTGGACTCCACAATCTGATGGGTGCCTTCTAACTCAGCATATTCTATGATTCTAGAAAAGGCTGCTAAGGATCATCTGATTTATCTATGTATTCACTGAACTATTTGTTCATTTTTTGGCACAAACCACATCCAAATGACCCACCAGATATCATAGCAGAATATCTACTTGTCCTGGATTTAGATGGGGGAGAGTTCATTTCTTTTAAGCAGCTATTACAGTGCTGTGTTTTGGGTTCAGAACTAATGAGCCCACACCTGGAGTGCTGTATCCAGCTCTGGGCTCCTAAATATAAGTGATATGTACAGACTGTAGTGTCCAACAAAGGCCCACAAAGCTGATTAAGGGACTGGAGCATCTCTGCTATGAGCACAGGTTGAGAGCTGAGACTGTTCAGCCTGGAGAAGGCTTAGGGGGGATTTAGTAATGAATACAGATACCTGAAGGGAAGGTGCAAAGAGCCAGGCTCTTTCCACTGGTGTCCAGTAACAGGACACAAGGCAATGGGCACATATTGAAACATGACAGGTTCTTTCTGAACACCAGGAAACACTTTTTTTTTCTGTAAGGGATACTGAAAATTCACACAGAAGGTTGTGAGTTCTCCATTCTTAGAGATATTTAGAAGCCAGAGAGACATGGTGCTGAAAAACCATTTCTACGTGGACCATGTGACCTACAAAGGTCTCTTTCAACATCAACCATTCTGTAATTCTGTGTTTTATTACAGTTACACTCAGTGATAACTTTAAGGAAACATATGTCCTCTTCTCAAAGCGGTCTTTGAATGAAATGAATGTGAGAGTGCTTCCCTTCCTCCTTTCAGAAATACTACACCAGTTAAACCACCAACACTGCCATTCAAGTCACTTAGAACTGTATTAAACTTATTACAGCTGGAAGGCTTAATACCTTAAAAATCTTCCAGGAAAATCCTCACACTACTGCTCAGCCAATGTGCTAATCTATGAGAAGGTGCTAATTCAGTTTTGTCAGATATAATAGAAGTTCATCATTCCCATCACAAGACACAGATATCATTCTGTGCTATTTTCTCATAGCTGATATTTCAGGAGATAACTGTCGATCTCTGCATAAAACACCCTATTCCACAGTAACTGAGGAACATAAACAGAGGCTTAAAACCACATAATGAAAAGAAAAACAGACTGTCACATTCTTAAAAATATTACTGTGAACACTTAGATGATGATAGCATGCATGCACCATAACCAGCAGTTTCTACCAACACTCTGCATGTGATGTGTAGAGCACATGTGCATTTTTCAGTCTAGAAAAACTAGGATATATCAAAAACTAATTAAAAGCCCGATTTCCAAATTCCTTGAAGAACATAAAGATACATTTTAAAAGATGCAAACATATATTCAGAGAATTATTTTGATTTTTATACTGACATCGCTACCTTAAAAATGCTACATATTTACATGTTAAACATGCTACTGGCTTTGTAAATAGGGACAGAAAACAACAAAGGTTTAATTCAGATATTTTAATATTTAATAGATTGAATATTTCTATTCAGTTTTATACTGTAACTATGTCTATTTCTACCTTGATTGGATTTTATTTTTTCCTTTGTGCAAAAGTAGGGCACTGACCAAATAAATTATCTAATGTTTCCTCTCTTAATTGTGGTTGCTACTGACATAAAATCAACACCTTCAATTACGGTGGTTCAAAACAACTGTGGGGGAAAAAATACATTCAATAATTTTCAATGTTTTTATTTATGTCATCTCATCATCAAACAGTCAATCATCTTTTATAAATTGAAAAATACTTGAATAATTCAACAGCTTTGAAATTTCAGAACTGCCTTCAAAAGAATGGTTGTAATCCCTGATCTCTATTTTAATATGCTGCCAGTTATTGCTACACATAATAGCACAATACAGAGTCCAGGATAAATATAATCCACCCAGTTATTTCCTTGAGTGATTTCAGGGTATGAAATAAACCACACTACATCACTGTCCTAATAATGAGATCATTCTGCTCAATACACAAGTGTCTTGCAGGCTGTATCTGCTGGATAGGACCCAACTCACAGAATATTTAACATTACTAAGAAGGCCTTCCCCTTAATTTTTGGTACCATGTGTATCATTTTCAAGGTAAAATTCAAGGTAATATTCAAGAAAAATATAAAGCTAATAACTCGTGGGTCTGCTACTACAGCCTGGTCTAATTCAAAAGCTTCAATTCAATATATAGGTTTCAGGGTGAGAAAAAGTCTTCACATTTTCGATATATTGGTTAAAATCTGATTTCCAGACATCTAAAGATATTCGGCCTGACAGTTAAAAACAGTTCTCCTAAAACTTTTGTAAAAGAAATAACAAATTATCCTATTTTTTTTTTCACTTCATGATATTTAATGAAATAAAGATTAACAACAGATTTACTTTTTCCTGCTCACCTGTGTTGATAATTCTGTTCTTAATTTAATTTTATATAAAGATTATGCAATGTCACTGCATCTTCTATTCTGTCAGCTACTTTGGGTTTTTTTAATAAGGCATTTGCAAACCTGAGAAAGAAGTGATATTGTAAATCACAAAATATTCTGAAAAGTGAGTGTGGAAAGGAGAAAGCACCAGTATTGTTCCTAAATCTGGAAAATTGTCAAGGAGGGCACTAGGGAACACAGATATAAGATGGCAGTATGTAGGGAGAGTAAATATGATGGGTTGAGACATCCAAGGATGTTGTATATGTGCTGTAAGATTTTTGGATAGGGTTGCAATTAGCAGGCATAACAGGTCAAGAAAACAGGCTTTCCCTAATTGGCTGCTTGTAAAACAGCATTTCAAAATTTCATTGAGTGATGATGCATAAGACTCAGAATCGCTTTCTTTAAAACAATTTTCACAATATTGTACCATCAAAATCACAGTCTGTTCTGGATTACCTCTCTTTACCATCCTTGTTACATTCCTCTTTTTGCTTAGACTAGCTAGCATTAAAATAAAAAAAAAAAAAATGAAGATTTCATAGTTTATAGTGCACTCATTACAGTGCCTGAACCAATTAACTCTGTCCAACATAACACATGGTATTCTAGTGTGGGTTCTCATTATGAAGACATGCAAAGATTGTCTATTTTTGGTTTGAGTATGCTTTTATTTGATACAAAAATAAGCTCTGACAGGAATGAAGAAGCAGAGCTTAGAAACAACACATTATGGAGATGAGGGAGAACATGATCAGTTCTATTCTTAGACTGCTTAGATTTTGCTCTTTCAAAATACTACCAGTATAAAATTGGAAAAATGAAAAAAAAATTAATATTATTAGTAATATCATATATTATAATACACAATTAAATACACAATTAAATTTCTTTTTACACTGACTGCTATCACAGCTTTGCATATTGCTATACTGCAATTCTGTTGGATACAGCGTTTTCATTTTGAAAATGTCACCCCAGGACAAAAGGCATTTCTCATTCCCTTGAAAACTCATGTAAAAATTATGGTTTAGGCTAAAAACCACATATTTTGTTCTCAGTCTAAAACTGTGTAGTAGCTGTTATGAGAGGGTGCCAGTAACGGAATAAGATGTTGAATGACATTACAGGGAAACAGAAAAATTATTTTGGATATCGTCATCTATTAAAGAATTTAGTTTCTAAAAATTGCGCTTTTCCCAACCCCAGATAAATTATAAAAAATGTAGATGTAGTTGAGGAATTTTGGCAAATACACTAGCCCATAGGAAGAGGAACGTCAAAAAAAGAAATCTATGTCTTGCTATAAATTAATTAAAAATGCTGTGTTTCTTGGCTTCAGAATACTGCACTAACAAGAAACAGAGTATATGTGCCTAGGTATTGGGCTACTTAGAGGCATAATAAGCATGAAAATAGCATTATGTCAATCTGGTGGGAAGTTTTTCATATCATTCTCTCTTTTACCTAATCCAGGTCAAATTAAATAGAATTTTTGTCTGAATTATTACTAATCCTTTCATGACCACAAGTAATTTGTAGAAAAAAGTTAAACTACAAAAGCTATTTTAAGGGAAAAAAAAAATACTGTTCAAGACAGAGCAATGCGGGAGTAAATGCTGCACTTCCTAAGTTCCTACTCTAAACCAAGAGTTTCTCCCTGCTGCTGATTCAGTCCCTTTTGCATGTTTTAAACCCCTTTATTCTGGTTTAGCATGTCATATAAATTAGGAAGCTCCACAAACACACACTTTAAAGGTATCCTGGCTGGACTGAATGATCAGGTCCTGCTGGATTGAGATCAGGCCAGCAATGAGCACCCACACAGCTTCTCAATCACTAAGCCATACATGAAACAGAACAGGGGGAAGAATAGGAAAAGCAAAAGAAAATTCATTGGTCAAGATACAATTAATTTAATAAATGAAGGAAGAAACCCACACGTGGTGCATAAGCACCCCCTTGTTATCTCACATAAGCAGTCCAATGCCCAGCTGGTGTCTGTACAACAGCTGCATCAATAGCCAAAACTTCCCAACTTTTATTTCTGATCATGATGTTATTTGGTGTGGAATATCCCTTTGGCCAGTTCGGGGGAGTTGTCCTGGTAGTGTCCCCTCTTAATCTCTTGTCCCCCACCCCTGGAGAGTAGAATGGGAAAAAGAGAAGTCTTGAGGTGCAAGCGCTGCTCAGCAATAGTCAAACACTGGTGTGTTACCAACACCTTTTTTAGTCACAAATCCAAAACAAAGCACCATAAAAGCTGCTGTGAATAAACATAACTCCATGTCGGCCAGACCTGGTACACAGGTCCCTAATTTCTGTGTGTTCTGTCTGTTACCTTCTTTCAGTTATTAATTTTCAACTCAGGAACTGTCTGTATGTTTACAGTTACAGCATAGGTATGGCAACATAATTAATAATCAACAGCCACAAAACACAAGTGTTTGTTTACTGGATTGATTTCCAAAGCCTGATATTAAACTGCATTAATTTCTGTGCCCATCTGAAATGAATTGTTTCTTCTTTGTTATATTTACCATACAACTTTATTTGAGGGCGGTTCTACATCCTCTGTTTCTTTCCTAAAATCACATAATAATCTGAGTTGGAAGGGACCCACAAGGGTTGAGTTCAGCTCTTAAGTAAATGGCCCATATTGGGATCAAACCCACAACTTTGGTGTTGTTAGCACCAAATCCTTTGTATTCCTTATGTGGCTATACCAGATTACCTGCAGTTCTTTTTTAACACTAAGAGTTCCAAGTTTCTTTCCAAACATACTGTGATTTATTTTGAAAGACAATTTCCACCCAGTCTCACTATCACACAACTTCTATATCATGTATAACTTTCTAAATAATCTCATATATATATATTTAATTTATATATAATACATATATATTACATGTATATATTACATATATATGTTTAGATATAGAATCTCAATATGAGTATGTGAGGAAGCCAAGTCTGGTACATACTGGTCTTAAAACTCCCTCTGAAATGACTAAACAAAGTGACTGAAACAAAATAGTAACTCAGCCTGAAGAGAACTACTGTGGGGAGAGGTTGTAAAAATTGAACAGGCACATGTAAGGGTAGGTTTGTTGGGGGTTTTGCTGATTTTTTTGGGGTTTTTTTCATTTAGAAAGGAGATATCCCAGAAAAGAGAATCTCTGGGCACTACTGGGGTATCATGCTGCATAGCAGATGGCAAATTATTTAATCTCTTCCATAATCTCTCAATTATTGAAACGGCTTCTGAAAATACATGCTGTTCACCAGTAGCTTAATTTTGGAGATTATGAGGTAGATCAAGGATTTTTTTCTTGTTGGAATTTTAGTAGCATCCAAGTAACAGCTGCACTGCATACCTCTAAACTTTTTCAACAAAGAGCTCAACCACTTAATATCACAGAGCTGCTGAATATCAGCTGAACTGTGATAAATAAATATGTGAGAACTGCCCACTTTCAGTAAACATAAGAAAATTCAGAAGATTAGTTCATAACACAAGAGGATTAAAATTAATCAAATGACAACATGTGCATAGGAGAGTAAAATTACCTTGTTGCTGTGACTTATCTGGTGGAAATTTCTTAAACTGCATTATCATGCCTATCTGACTAATACTGTGTAAAAATGCAAAGAATTGCAGTGAGAGCTTCAGAAGAGCTGAAACCCAAAGAAAGACTTTATTTCAAACAGACTTTGAATCAAAGTATCATTTTTACTTTAAAATTTCAAAGATTCAAAGTTCTAACCATATAACCAAGTATAAATAGGCCATGATGTTACCAGAAATTTACATATTTTTAAAAGTTACATTTTCTGTTTATTATTCTGTTCTATATTACTTTATTTTATATTATATATATTTATTTTACATATATTTATAATATATATTTTATATTATATTCTATATTACTTATATTTACTCCGAAAATACTGGGAGGAAGTTAATATATGGAAACAGAGATCTAGGATTTAAAATATCAATATTCTTTTTGAAATAATATGTTAACTGCATACAACTCCCAGTGGCTTTGATGGTTGTTTCTTGCCTACAAGTAGTCCTGCTAGACTGCTAAACTGCAGATATGGATTTATTTAAAGCCATATATGTGTCAGACAGCTATTTGTGTTTAAAACTGCAATTAAATAGAAGCTAGAATGCAGTACAGCATTAGAGAACACAAAGCAGTTCTAGGAAGTTTTTTATTTTTCTTTGCTCAATATCACAAAGTAATTTATTTCTCCCAAAGCTGGGAAGAATTTTTTAAAAATCTTTGGTGTATATCACTGCTTCAATTTGATTTACTGTGTGCACATTTGCATGCAAAAAGAATTGACCTAGTAATTCCAGTGTTCTTGAATAGGCATATGATGTCAATATTTATATCAATATGTTAATACAGATATATGGTGCCATTAGGAATCTGTTAATCAAGGCTTTAATAATCATCAGCAGTTTTGAGACAGTCCAGAAACACTTAAACACTTGAAGAGAGAATAAAGTCTTCTTCCCATGGATGCTTTGGGCAGGTCAGTGGAGCAGAGCTGGACCACGAGGCTGGCTCTGGGAGGAGGGAAGGAGGCACAAGGCAGAGGTGTGGAAGGACAGCTGCTCTGTGGCCTGGTTAGGCTGTCAGGGCACCTGGGAGTGACCATCACTGCACAGGGAGGGATCTTGCACGGCACAAGTCAGCTCAGGACCTGCATGGTGCTGCTAGCAGATCGGGGCAAAGAATGACTAAAGATGGGGAAAAATCCCCAAAACTGCCCCTCCATAAGGCTGTATCTTCAGCAGGTGGCACGTTTACTTGAAAACATTCCTGTCCTTGTAACAGTCTGTTCTGCTATGTTGTTACATATCTTAATGAGTTCCAAGAAACATACACTGATAATAGATGTTGGTACTCTGTTTTGTGTGCATGTGGACAAGCATACAGCTTCTGGGAAAGACACATTTTCCTTCTCTTTTGCATCTCTTTTTAGTCCCTAGAGCCCTCTAACATTTTCTGTGTGAATGACTGAAAGGTGAAATAAATTCTTGACATTACCCTGAAGCTTACTACCAGCATAGAGCACAGCTACCATAATGATTAGGAAATATGTATTAACCAACTATCAGAAATATAGTCATTGTCAGCTTGTAGATCCTCTTTTATAAAAAACCCAAAACCTGTTATTTAATGACTAGCAAGGGTAGAATATAATAGCCCCTGGAAACAAAAAAAAAGCAAAAAAACAAAAAAAAAAAAAAGAAACTATTCTCATTTCCCAAAACCACAAGAAAGCCTTATATTAATATAATGCAGGGATAATTTATTATCAAACACCTAAAGAAAGGACATATTTTCTTATGAAAGAGAAATTATTTTTTAATTCAAGATATTTTAATGATGCATTCTCTTTTCCTGCAGTTGTTACTAAGTACAAGCAAGGTAGTTTAAGCCAAAAGAAACTTCATGAAAGACTCAGCAAGTAACAACAATATCAACTGAACTTGAAAGAAAAAATATTAACTGTAGTAATTCTGCACTCCAGGATTACAAAAAGTCATTATAAATCTGTTTGTACACTTTTTCTGTTTTAGAAGAATCCATATTATTATAGCATCTGGAATTTTCTTTCTTTTTATTTTTTTTTACTCACATTAAGTTAAGAAGCTAAAGCTTATGAAAGTTATTAATTTTTGTAGATCTTTGCTCCCCTCTTTGACATTTCCTCTGTTCCCACATGCCACATGTTTGCCACACTTGAGACAACTTACCAAAGGGAAGGAGGATCACCAGACTAATACAATAGTTCAGTATTTTAATCTCATTAGGCAAAGGAAATTAAAATCACTATTATTTGAGTTTGAGAAGAAAACTTTACACCTTTCACCAAAGTTTACTTTAAAGCTTAGGATGAACGTTTTGGTTGAAGCAAATCTAAAGAAATGGAAAGGATTTAATTGAGTTAGGAATCAAATCCCACAAGACTCAGATAAAAAGCTTCCTCAGGTACCTTTGTGGATCAGGTAAGCACACTGATGTGCTTAGCTGCATTGAATTTCAAAGACAAAATCGAAACATCAGAGTATTTTCTTTTCTCTATTTATGTTATTTTCTAGAATACATTCAAAATTAAAACTCATTAGATAAAGCAAACAAAATACATTATCATACTGAAATACATCTTGGTATCCTAATTCTATGAATATGATAGAAATATTTTTTGATTGAAATTCTGAAAACATTTTAAATGAGAAAAATATGCCATCTGCAATTGAAGGATAATTTTTTTTATATTTTATAAAACAATTTTTTTATTCTGGTTAAATGAACAGACACAAGAATATTTATTTGGTTGTGAAACTGCTTTATATTGGGATTCATGATCAGGTTAGATGGCTCAAATTTGCTGTAGCAAGAGCTGTCCCCACGGGGAGCGGAGTACCTAAAAGCTGTAGTAATGGGAAGATGAGATACCAGGAGCTGTCCCAGTGGGAAGACGAGAGATGCCAAGGGAAGACAATGGCAGAAAGAAATTAATAAACTCGACTTCCCGACTGGATAACAGGAACTTCTGGCAGGGCAGATCATGACCACTGGCTCCTGACTCACCAATCCAAGAAACTAACTCTAGGGAAGAGGAAGTCTGAGCAAGCAGACTAATTTGCATATAATACGAGAGAATCTTTTAAATAATGGAAGATAGAATACTAATTAATTAGAGAACCACATAATTGGTTTGTTAATATACGTAAATAATGAACAGTATTGATAGTCCTGATGCTCGCTTTGTGGATGTCCCATCCAACACCCCTTTCTGTGGTGTTGTATTAAAAATAAAACAAATACTTCCAATCTGTGGGGGATTATACTTCCACTCTGCAGGGGATTGGCTTCTTGCACACCATGGGAAAGAACACATTTTGGGATAACAGCTTTGCCATGGACACATTAATAAAATATACTGATTTTCCAACCATGCTAACCTGTAATTAGTCCACCTTGGGAGCAAAACAGGTGCAGACAAGACAACTAAGATTTTAAATTTAATCACTGCATGGTTGCTGTGGTCAAGATGGTCACCATTCACCACTTCACCCCACTAGAGCCTCTCTGGGAACAAGCAACAAATCACACAGGGCACCTCCTTGAGTCAGCTCTCCAAGTCCTGTACCAAAAAGCTGCCATCCAGCTGTTATAGGACTCTCCTGGACCTGTTTCTACCAGCTGTGTGGTATTCCCAATTCACACCCACAAGCTTCATTCCCCCATAAAGACAAGGGCAGTTGATTTGGAGGCAACCCTTGGTTCCTTAAACAATAAATTTGTGGTGCCACTGTCTTGGCTGGGTGGCCAAGAGCAGCCTCCCATGATGACAGCCACTTCATGGGTTTTCCCTCAGTCCTTACACAGAGGCCTGGACACTGCAGCCTCTCCATTACATCCAACACATGCAGCAGTGCCCTGCACACTCCCAGTGGTGCCCTGCACACTCCCACACTGCAGCAATCCTTGCACACTCCCACACTGCAGCAATCCTTGCACACTCACACACTGCAGCAATCCTTGCACACTCACACTCACAGTGGTGCCCTGCACACACACACTGCAGCCAGACAAGCACACCTGGGCCTTGCACACTCCTCTGCTGCCACTGTGCCCCTCACACCACACTGCTGCTCACAACACTGAGCTGTGCACGCTCACACTCAGCGGGGCAGTGCCCCTTTGCACACTCACAGGGGTGCTCTGCTCGCACACCCCACTGACGCTCACAGCCCCGCTCTGCACACTCGCCTTTCCTGAAGAACCCGGCCTGCAAACTCACACTGCACCTTTCCTCTCCAGAAATGAACGTTTGTATAAAGGAATTCACTGAAATCAGAAATGGTTGTAAGAGCACCTTATAACCCAAATTCCGCTGAGACTAACTGTTATTGAGTGATGCTTCACGCTGTTTGATCTCTGTTCAGTCTTTTTGCTACCTCTAATGCACGGAGGTAAAGAAAACGTTAGTATATTTTTCAAGATAAGGTCACAGAGCTGAAACTGATTTTGATCTGTGATTAAAACTTCTTCAGGAATTTTTCAATTTTAGAACTGATTCACCTTCTACGTATCTTCACTTTCCTCCTCTGCACATATAGGCATACTTAAACATAAAATTTAATTATTAATGATGAATTTTGCTGCACAGTTTAAGAAATGCCAATGAGAATGAAATTTGAGTGCAATCTGGAGCTGTGTAATTTGAGGGTCACTGGTGTCACAGCCCTCTGCTCACACTGTAGGAAGGCAACATGTGGAATGTACAAATATAGGATCAGATTTCTGTCAGAAGGAAGAAGACGTGACTGAAGTAGACAAATAGATATAGACACCATCATCTACAACCAAGTATGAATTGTACAGCCAAATGTGAATTTGTGGTTTTCTGTCCAGATGGAGTGCATAAAAAAGACCAGGGACTTTTTCAATTAGAAAAAAAAAAAAAACAGCTTCCTTTTCCTCTTCCAAACTAAAAGAAATAAAATTAAGAGTAATGAAGTAGAAAAAATAGCATATCAAAAATAGGAGAAAGAGCCAAGACCAGACAAATCTGAAAGGCTGAGAAAACATATGAAAAAAACCCATATTTAATAAAGTTTCATATGCTTTTCATTAACTGAAGTGCTTATATCATTCCTTGTTTAGTCTTGTTTCGTTATGTTTTTCCTCAACATTCATGTGAATTTTTTTATGTGAATACAATAACAAACAAGTGAATTCCTGCAATAATTCATATTATCCCCCCATACTTTCCTTCTGGGGTAAATAACACATATCAATTTAGAAAATTTTCCAACACAAAGTTCACTCATAAATACTCTTGACTGTTTTAGGATGTGTTAAACTTAAGGTCTCTCTCCTTCTGGAAAGGACTGCAATTTCTGATAGATAGATAGATAGATAGATAGATAGATAGATAGATAGATAGATAGATAGATAGATAGATGAAGATACAGAAGAGCCTAAAATTGCAACACTGACTTCTGAATTTCTAAGCAATTGAAGCAGTGGGAGGAAATTTAGATTGAATACAAGTTCCCTTGTGATACTCAAGTTATTTTGCTTGGACTTTCTACAGCTTTTGTGCCTCTGGATAAAAGTACTTGGGTCATTCTAGTGTCTTCAATCCATGTATAGACACCAGGTTAACTGCCTGAAATAGGGATACAGCAGAATAATAGCCTACCAGGACACTCTAAGAAGTCAGGAGAAAAAAACAAAACAACATATACAAATATATACTTTTTTTTTTGGCTGCTTTGGGGTTTTTTGTTTGGTTGTTTTTGAGGGATTTGTTTGGTTTAGATTTTTTTTATTTTGGCTTGGCTTGTTGTTTTTTTCCCCCTGTACTTATTCCATTACTATCTTGAGTAAGAAAAAGCTTACATATCTTGCTAAGGCAGGATAAGGTTGGCTCACTTTACTTGGCCTGCACTGACTGGGCATGAAACAGCCCAGTATTAGCACAGTAGTGCACAAGCTGTTAAGTTTTGTACTTCAGGCTGGGAGCAGCTCTGTGCTAATGAGACGGCACAGCTTCCAGTCTGGAGAGCTGCAAAGCTCACAACTGTCAGTGTAGGCATCTCCAAGTAACACAGAACTTCCCTTCCGAGATGAGCTCAGCCTCTCAAAGCAGGCAGAGCAGTTACAGCAACCCCTCATTCATTTTTCCACGCACCTTCCCCGGGGTTTGGTGAGCAATGCCATTCATTGTCCCATTTTACAGCAATAAATTAGTGCCACTCCAGCAGCTCAGGATGGCTGTTCACATGGCACATTAGCCAAACAGTAGGAGAAACCATACGTGTCTCTCATTTGACACTTGAGTCTCATTTCACACTTGGGTTTGCCAACGGAGTAAGAAATAGTCTTTATTAAGCTTCTTCTCAGCACAGTCTTCTTAATATCAAGGGAAAATTGTCTTTGAGAGTAAAATTGTCTCCAGCTGAGAAATGTTTTCTGCACTGCTGTCTTGCAGAGTGTAAGTAAACTTAGTTCTTACATTGGTCATCAGCAGCTTAATTACCACCGTCCTCTAAGGCTTCATCTTTAATGACAACAAATGTACCCAAGGAAAAGGTTTAATTCTTTTTGTAGCTTAACCATAGCAAACAAAGTCTTTATAGACATGAAAAAAAGATTACAGCTTTACAGAAAAGGTTGATTAATACAAATTACTCTGATGTGTAAGATTTTGACATAAATCTCTTTTCCTTTCAGCTAACCTTTGAAATTGAGGCCAACACTTTTCTAGAGGATTACTTTTATTTAGAAAAAAATAATATCATGAAATACAGACCTACTAGCAGCAAGACAGAAAGAAGAAAATCTAAGGTAAGATTATATGTCTCCTTAAATGGCAGTTGCAAATCTGTTCTTTAATGTGTCACTAACCCAGAGGGGCAGCTAAGGAAATAAAACTAAAATACATCCACTGTATAGTATGTGTGAAATTGGATGTGATTAAACCTCGCTGTATGGCACATGCTGTGTTATTTCACACATTTAATAAAGGAAATAAACAGGGTAAGGTACATAAATATTAATCCCAAAACAGAATTCATCCTCTGTAGGTTGGGGGAAGGGAAGGTGCGGGAAGGGAAGGTGCGGGAAGGGAAGGTGCGGGAAGGGAAGGTGCGGGAAGGGAAGGTGCGGGAAGGGAAGGGAAGGTGCGGGAAGGTGCGGGAAGGTGCGGGAAGGTGCGGGAAGGTGCGGGAAGGTGCGGGAAGGTGCGGGAAGGGAAGGGAAGGGAAGGGAAGGGAAGGGAAGGGAAGGGAAGGGAAGGGAAGGGAAGGGAAGGGAAGGGAAGGGAAGGGAAGGGAAGGGAAGGTGCGGGAAGGGAAGGGAAGGGAAGGGAAGGGAAGGGAAGGGAAGGGAAGGGAAGGGAAGGGAAGGGAAGGGAAAGGGATGGGAAGGGAAGGGCTGGGAAGGGAAGGGAAGGGAAGGGAAGGGAAGGGAAGGGAAGGGAAGGGAAGGGAAGGGAAGGGAAGGGAAGGGAAGGGAAGGGAAGGGAAGGGAAGGGAAGGGAAGGGAAGGGAAGGGAAGGGAAGGGAAGGGAAGGGAAGGGAAGGGAAGGGAAGGGAAGGGAAGGGAAGGGAAGGGAAGGGAAGGGAAGGGAGGGGCAGGGAAGGGAAGGGAGGGCAAGGGCAGGGAAGGGAAGGGAAGGGAAGGGAAGGGAAGGGAAGGGAAGGGAAGGAAGGGAAGGGAAGGGAAGGGAAGGTGCGGGAAGGGAAGGGAAGGTGCGGGAAGGGAAGGGAAGGTGCGGGAAGGGAAGGGAAGGTGCGGGAAGGGAAGGGAAGGTGCGGGAAGGTGCGGGAAGGGAAGGGAAGGGAAGGGAAGGGAAGGGAAGGGAAGGGAAGGGAAGGGAAGGGAAGGGAAGGGAAGGGAAGGGAAGGGAAGGGAAGGGAAGGGAAGGGAAGGGAAGGGAAGGGAAGGGAAGGGAAGGGAAGGGAAGGCAAGAGAAGGGAAGGGAAGGGAAGGAAAGGGAAGCGAAGGGAAGGTAAGGGAAGGGAAGGGAAGGGAAGGGAATGGAAGGGGAGGGGAGGGGAAGGGGAGGGAGGGGAGGGGAGGGGAAGGGAGGGGAGGGAAAGGGAAGGGAAGGGAAGGGAAGGGAAGGGAAGGGAAGGGAAGGGAAGGGAAGGGAAGGGAAGGGAAGGGAAGGGAAGGGAAGGGAAGGGAAGGGAAGGGAAGGGAAGGGAAGGGAAGGGAAGGGAAGGGAAGGGAAGGGAAGGGAAGGGAAGGGAAGGTGCGGGAAGGGAAGGGAAGGTGCGGGAAGGGAAGGGAAGGTGCGGGAAGGTGCGGGAAGGTGCGGGAAGGTGCGGGAAGGGAAGGGAAGGGAAGGGAAGGGAAGGGAAGGGAAGGGAAGGGAAGGGAAGGGAAGGGAAGGGAAGGGAAGGGAAGGGAAGGGAAGGGAAGGGAAGGGAAGGGAAGGGAAGGGAAGGGAAGGGAAGGGAAGGGAAGGGAAGGGAAGGGAAGGGAAGGGAAGGGAAGGGAAGGGAAGGGAAGGGAAGGGAAGGGAAGGGAAGGGAAGGGAAGGGAAGGGAAGGGAAGGGAAGGGAGGAAGGGAAGGGAAGGGAAGGGAAGGGAAGGGAAGGGAAGGGAAGGGAAGGGAAGGAAGGGAAGGGAAGGGAAGGGAAGGGAAGGGAAGGGAAGGGAAGGGAAGGGAAGGGAAGGGAAGGGAAGGGAAGGGAAGGGAAGGGAAGGGAAGGGAAGGGAAGGGAAGGGAAGGGAAGGGAAGGGAAGGAAGACTATTTTTAATTGTAGGAATGGAGTGATCAAAATTAAAATTCAGGTCTCCTATTTATCTTGGCCTGCTTTAGATGATTTTTTATGAATAGATGAACTCTAGGTGATATGACATTTTTGTTATTACAAAAATATTATTAGTAACACCATAGTTAAGGATACACTGAGATGTTTGCTGAAACTGATTAAAATTCTTCCATTTCAGACTTCATTGATTGAATCTCTGTTTTAGAGTTAACATAGTATCTTCATAGCAGAACTCGTTTTTTTTTGTCCAAAATATTATCTCTCAGAAAAAAAAACCCCAAACATTAAACCAATTCCTTCTGGATTTTTTTCTTTTATCTTCTAAATGCATCCTATCTTCCTTTTCAAAATCACAATAACCACACAGTTCAAACTTACATTATATGTCTTTGTGTGTAACCACATTTTAGACAGGTTACATTTCAAAACACATTTTATTCCATTTATGCATTATGCATAAAGGTTGAATTAGAAACCTAAACTTTCTTTTCTCTTTTCTACAATTCAGCATCTCACCCTATCTCTATCATTACCTTTTATCCAGTTTTTTTGAATAAGAGATAACTATAGAAACCAGAAAAATTATCTGTTCAATTCCCTAAAATTAGGGTGCCTTCAAAATTGGGTCAGTCTTAATAAAAATTCTTTTTGGAATGGAATTTGAAAAGAAAACAAGGGGATAACAATAAACTCACAAATATATTCACTTTTCTCTGGCAAATAATTATAATTTATATTCATATTACTGCACAAGAACAGAGGACTTAATGCAAAATATCAGTACTGAAATGAAACATTTACTAAACTTGATTTTTTTAATATTCTCTTTATGAAAAAATGGTCCAACATTGTTATTCATAGCAAATCTGGATTTTATAATAAGCACTCCTCCACTAATATATATTACCAACCTCTGGACTTTATCTAGGGAAAATCCCTGTTTTCCTTCTGTTGGAAAACTCCCCTTCTATACAGAAGTTCCCTGACTTGATGCTCAGTCTGGAGTCACCCAGCTACCTTCATATGGACTGCTGTGATGGATTAACCCCAGCCAGATGCAAGGTGCCCACCAAAGCTGCTCTATAACTCCCTCCTTCACTGAACAGGGAAAAGAAAATATAAGAAAAGGCTTGTGAGCTGAGGTAAGGACAGGGAGACATCACTCAACAAATCCTGTCACAGGTAGAACAGACTAAGGAAAATTAATTTATTACCAAACAAAATCAGAGTAGGATAACGAGATGCAAACCAAATTTTAAAAATACCTTCCTCACACCTCTTTGTCCTCGAGCTTTACTCCCAGTTCTCTACCTCCATCCCCACAGTGGCACAGGGAGGTGTGCAGTGGGAGTTATGGAGTGTCACCCTGAGAATCAGACCTTTCAATACTGTTTTCATAATTTCTAGCCGCTTTCCCAGGAAAGTAACTGTAAACATAGATATTTATACATTCCATTAAAGATATGCCTTTTGATGGATGTCTCTCATGACCAGTGTGGTTGGGAAGGTGGTGACCTGACTATCCAATCCCTAGTCATTGTCAAAAATCTATAAATACTGAAAAGACAGAATAAACTTTCTTTTTCTTCCATCACACTTTGAGCTGTGTCTGTGTGAATCATTTCATGTCCAACAGTGACAATGGAGTTATGGTCAGTCACACACTGATCACATCTCCTGCTGCTTCCTCATCGGGGAGAGGAATCCTGCCCCTGCTCCAGCATGATCCCTCCCACAGAAGTCAATCCTCCACAAACTTCTGCAGTGTGAGTCCCACAGAATAAAGTTCTTCTTTGATTTCCAAGCATATTGAAAATTTTTAGCTTGACTAGAAAATTAATTAATTTATATGGTTTTCAATTAACCTTTGACTTGGCTGCTTTCTATTTAAGGTATTCTTTTCCCTGGATTTTTGTTTGTTTGGGTTTTTTCTTTGCTTGTTTGTTTGTTTGTTGTTGTTGTTTGGTGCTTTGTTTTGTTTTGTTTTGCTGTTGGTTGTGGGAATTTCTATTTTCTTTTTGGTTTTTTATTTTTGTTTTTTTTTTTTTTAATTTTGCCCCATATGTCCAACATAACACCATGGTGTTAATAAATAGTCTGCGATGGAAAACTTTCAGTATAAGATAAAATTGTTCCTATTATCAAACAAATTAACCTCTTGAAAAGGAAATAGAAAAACGGTTTTCAGAACTAACTCATAGTGTTGTGTGACAGATATTTTGTTTCCAGTGTGAAATATCCTGCAGGTCTATTGAGGAAAGCATGTTTTAAAGACCATTAGAATATCAAGTCCCATCAAGACATTCAGTAGTGTAGAATTATTAACTTCTTTGTGAATCAAACCCTATTGAAAAGATGGCTACATAATGTAATAGTAAAAGCATTCCCCATTGTGAATAAAAGACATTGAAATTAAATTCTAAAATGTTAGAATCAAAAATGTTGCATAGTAAACAAGAGATAATGAAAAATAATCCAAAAGTAAATAAGGAACTGAAGATTTCATAAATTATATTTTGATCTATTTCTTGAGTTACCAATAGCTGCTTAACTTTTAATTTATTCTGCATTTAAATGAATTATTCTCTCTTTTATTAGAAAAATCATAAGAACCATTTCACTAAAATGAACATGCAGAGATACTGGAGATTAATGAAAATAACCTTTCACAGGAAAATATGCCATATATACTTGAATATTAAAGTATTAAATTAAATTAAATATTATTATTATATTGATATATACTTGAATTATGCACAAACAAAAATGAAATTCATCAAGTTTTATCATAATAACACTACTTCTAAACACTATTGTACAGTGCACCTACTATATACAAACTGTTTCTCTTCTGTTACAAAGTAATACAATATTTTTAATGGCAAAACAGGGCCAGGTCTTCTGAGTCAATGTTTCTTGTTGTCTACCAGACCTATCAAAGGAGGAAATAGAGATTCTTATAGTAATTTTAATGTTAAGAACACATTTATTTATTTTTTTTCTGAAACTCTTGATGGAAATTGCTTCACAGTCTCCATCTTTGAATGTTTAGAAACTCTTGTATATCTCACAGCCCATATTTAATTTATACCTTACATTTATCTGTGGTGAATTTATATTTGTTCTTCATGCAAGTGTACTTAATTTATTATCTCTTATTTGTGACTAGCAATTTGGGAAAGCCCTACAGCCACCTTATGGTCATCTCATGCTCATCTGAAATGGAGAGAAAAAACAATTTGACTTATCAATGTGTATCTTGATCACTGTAGTACAAGGAACACTTCCCTTTGAAAATGTGGAATATTACTAGTAGTACTAAGAAGCCTTTTTTGCAGCATCGAATCATACTAAAAAAATGTTTTACTTTTTGAAGATACATTAAAAATATTGGAACCAGCGCATTTCAAAGGCAGAGTTATAAGAAAGCAGCACTGAAAAGAATTGCTTCAGCTATTGATGCTACAAGTTGCCCCCAGATGGGTCTAGCTTTGTCAAAAAAAAAAAAAGAAAATGTATTAATTTTAATAAAAGCTTAAAGAAAACTTTACCGATATCCTTATTGATATTCAGTATGATCACATCAGACTACAGTAATTTATTTCCTTTAGATTTTCTCCGGTTTGATTAAAACAAGTACATGCTGCCTGGCATAGAGAATTTGAGATCACTCCAAGAGAACCATTCAATTTCCATTACCCATTTCATCATCATTATTTATTGTTGACATTTTACACCTACTGCTAAAGTACGCAAGCAGGAGTAGTGAATCTCAATACAATATCAAAGATTGGAGAGGTGAACTTGTAAGAAAGAAACAAAATACAAGCATTCTATTTTCTTCATTTTACCACAGGATGATTATTAAGAATGTTAATTAATTTGTACATTGTAAAAAAGCATGGAAAATTGAGATTTTGAGTCTGAGACTACTCAGACTGTTAACTTTAGGTATCTAATTTGAGTGCCCAACAGAAACTTGGTTTCCTGACTACTCAATAGATAAAGGTAAGCAAGGTGGCGACCTGGAATGTGAAAATGAAGCAGTTAAAATTAGGTGATGATTTAACTGCCCATGTTTCCAGATGGAGACCTTGAGCTCTGAATCCTGGGAGGAGAGACATCACCACGGGGTTGCAACAGCAGCACCCGCCCTTCCTGTGCTCTGCATCTCTGCAGGTGGGACAGGTCATCTCCCCAAGCACAGGCCAATGAACAAAGACAAGTTACAGCACAAGAGATGAACTGAAACCAAGATTGTTGACAGTTTATCCAATGATATGAGACCATGAACTGTGATGGGTCCCATAACACGGGTGGGAAAACACAAAGGAATGTTTTTCCGTGTAGCCACGGATAAGAACTACAATTTCTAAGACAGAGGGTCAGCACTTGTACAGCAGAGCACATACCCATGGTAGCTAAAGGACTTTTTGCTAGAAGTAATCCCCAGTTTGCCAGTGAAAGAAAATTGTATTTCCAAACCTCAGCTTTTTAGCTTTGTAGTCCATACATAGTCACTAACAATATCCTTTGTTCTCCCTTTCCCTACACCCCTGACAGAAGCAGGGCTAGAGAGGAAGAGAGAAAACCAAGGTTGCATTGCTTCTGAACACCCCTGGCTAACATACTTCCCCTCCTTTCAGCAAAACAAAAATCACTCCCCACTTCCCACCTCCAGAGAGTGTAAGTTACCAAAAATGAGCTCTCAGCAGCTGTAAAGCAGGAGCCAAGCAAGCTAGCCTATGTGAAGAAATCAGACAACTGAAAAAACCCACAGGCTGAAATCAAACCCCAGTGCTTCACAGATATTCAGCTCAAAAACATTTCAAAATATACACACTGATACATTACAGCAGATCGGTTTCACCCAGTGAGAAATAAATTAACATCTGTCTAGAAAATGATGCTCTGTTGTACACTTTGTCTTTCTCTGCAACTCCCCCTCCAGTTTCCATTCAATTTTAATTCCTGCTCAATTCTGTTTATCTAAAGAGTGAACAACTCAGGGATTGCAACTCTGAACTGCATGTTTTCTAGGTAGTGAAAAATGTATGTATTCTAGTAGGTGTTCTTGCCAAGACAAATAAAACATAAAAACATAGTGATTTTCATTATTAAGCCTGTTTTGTCAGATACACAATTTTCAGAGTTCCTGAATTAAGTAATAATATCTGCTATAAGAGATTAGGTAGGCAAGTGCTAATTGAACTTCTGGGCAACAGTCATGTTATCACTGCAAACAAGAAATACCTGAACTGATGTGTCTCAAACAAAGGCAGGAGATGATGGTACTTTAAATAATTGTATTTGGTTCTCCAGTTCACCAAACCTTTCAGATAATAGTGTCTGAAGCTTACAAAGGTAATGGATTTTGTCTTTTGGTTTTGGAAAAAACTATGAGTTGAACTTTAAAGAAAACCAACACAAAACATACTCTAAGTGGCATAAAAACTTCAACACAACATGTGTTTTCTATTAATTTTGTACATTTCTGCAAGATAATTCCAATACCTTGCCCTTTTCTCTTGCAGGAAGAGTTTATTTTTCACCCACCTGTAGATCAATGTAATATAAATAGAGACTGTTGATGTTACCTGTTAATTTTGGTTAATAGTAATGGTAGTAGAAGTAGTAGTGCTAGTACTAGTAGTAGTAATAATAATAATAATTTTTTTTAGAAAGTAAACTAGGATGGTGAAAGCAAAAAATCAGTTTGACAGACATAGAACCTACCTCACTGTCTCTTACTAAGCATTTTACAGGGGTCATTTGGTCAAAGAGATTCAGAATCGAAATTCTGATTAAAGTGAGTGAAGTATGATTGGCAGTTTCCTGTTACCCACCGTGAAAATCAGAAATGGAATTTCACCACTGTGATCAAGTCTTTTAAAGGCCATTACAATTTCCAGCTGGATATTCACTTTGATAGCTAGACCTGTTCAGCACTTTTTTCATGCTTTTTATAAATGTGATGCAGTGCTTCTATTGATGAAAAGGACTATTTCAAATGTGTGCCGTCTTCTCAAAGAATAAAGTTGTTATGTATAATTTTAAAGAGAAATCACCACAGCATCATTAGTTTATAATTAATTAGTTTGCAATCAAAGGCATAACTGGAAATAGATGAAATCTTTGAGCTTGATGTTTACTATTTTGCCCAGCAAAAATAGCCATGTCCTATACGTACCATATATATTTTGGTTTAAAATTAATTCTTCCTGTTTGTCACCTGCAGGCATGCAGTTCAGGAGCAATCAGGTGTACTGTTGACTAAGAAAACAAAATTTGTAGTAGCATTTACAAAATAACAGCACTCACACATATGTGATTATTACAATATTAATTAACAGTATTAATAATTAAATATTAAAAGCTGCAATATATTAAATGCATGGCAGATTAAGCCTCACAAAAGAGTGGTAATACCAAACCATATTTTCTCTCCTTTGACAGACAGCTTGAATTTTGCAGGTATGGTGTTTCAAGTGAGCCGATGAAAAAATCAAAACCACATAACTTTTCCTTATTACCCACACTTAGCACACATTTACATTTGTCTTTGAAATGTTCAGAAGTCCCTTAAGTGAGCATTCCTCACTCTTCAGTTTCAACACCTTTTTACTCAAAGCTAAGTGACCACTTATCTCTTGGGGTAGTTACTTGGCTATTAAACAAAAAAATTAACAGTGCAGGTAAACAGGCTTTTACCTGTATTCACTTTCACTTTTACACAGGAATGATTAGCTCAATTTTCATAATTTCAGATGAAAGTTGTCAAAAATATGCCTTTCCTCTTCCTGATGTGTCTTGGAAAAGCACTACCTCTCTCCTGATAAATTATTCAAAATCTCTTACCAGAATATTTAGTGCTCTTTTAAAAAAAAAACAAAAAAAAAAAACCCCAGAAAACATGTAGTTGTACAAGACAAAGCTGTGCATGATGTATATGCATTAGAGGAATTCATTAAAATTTCTGTCTTCTCTCACAGATCAGATCAAGTACTGCAGATATATATGTCAGGATTCTTAAAAGAGAGCAAGAGAGTATCTACAGAGATAGGGTCAATTAATGTTTAAAACTACCAGGCATTGATTTATATAGCCAGTAAAACAAATCAGTGAAACATCTTTTTCTTGAAATAATTCTGATCATGCTTTTTTCCCCTGCATACTAGAAAGACATTTTAGATATTGGATGAGTCACTGTACCATGACAATATTCATGTAAGGAAATAAAACAGTCTAGTCCCACTACTTCCCTGTCTGACCATCCAGGTGCTGTCTGACAGCCATTCTCTCTCCACCTGACCTGGGACCAAGGACCCTTCACAGCTACACAGACCAAACTCACAGTCAGACAAGGTTTCCTTAATAGCTCGACCCCAGTTTTCCCAGATCAGAATCTCACCTCGAGCCTTTAAATAATTTAATCATGGTGCAGGAACAACATGACTGCTGGAGCTGGCTGCCTCTGAGGAGGGATCTTGGACAAAGGAAACCCCGAGGCTCTGTGCCCTCAAAGTCTGAATGCTGGAAAGTCTGGGGGTTGGTGGCTCCTGCCATGTCTCAGGGTGTCCCTTGCCTGGCTGGGCCATGGGTCTTGGGCCATTTGTTATGCAAAGGGTCATCACCCCTTCACAGCCTCTTTCCTCATGCTCCAGTCCCCCAGAGCTCAGCCTGCTGCTCACTCTGCAGCTGCACTCTGAGCTACCTGCCCTGAATATATTCATTGACACCACTTCAACTCTACTATGCTGGTAGTTAAAGTTCAGGGGACATAAAAAATATGTAGTTTTCACTTCTATTTTTCTTTACGAATTTCTTTCCATTTACTTGAAAGTGTATTTTTCCTTACTGAGTTATATTTTTCATTATATACATTTTTATAAATGTTTACAGTCTAGCTTTGCCACTTTGGGGGTTTGCTAAGTCCTCCTCCAGGGAAAACTGAACCTGACAAGGAAAAATCATAGGATCACAGAATCATTAAAGGCTGGAAAAACCTTCATGATCATGGAACCCAATTCATGACCAATCAACTAGACCCTGTAAACCTTGTAAATTGTAAACTGTAAATTAAGCCATAGCAGTAAGTTCCACATCCAGTCATTTCTTGAACATCTCCTGTGGCAGTGACCCCATTGCTTTCCTGGCTAGTCCATTCCAATGTTTAACTATTCCTTCAGTGAAGGAATTCTCCCTCATGTCCAACCTGAACCTCCCTTGGTGCAGCTTGAGGCCGTTTTGTCTTGTCCTGTCTCCAGTTCCCTGGGAGAAAAGGTTGATTCTTGTCTTTGCTATAACCTCCTCTCAGGCAGAGGGCAATGAGGTCTGCCCTGAGCCTTCCTCCAGGCTCCCTCAGCTGCTCCTCACCACACCTGTGCTCCAGACCCTTCCCCAGCTCCGCTGCCCTTCTCTGGACTCGCTCCAGACCCTCAGTGCCTTTCTTGTAGTGAGAGGCCCAAAACTGGACACAGCATTTGAGGTGTGGCCTCACCAGTGCCGAGTCCAGGGGGACAATCCCTGCCCTGCTGCTGCTGCCACACCATTGCTGATCCAGCCCAGCTGCCTTTGGCCTTCCTGGCCCCTGGGCAAGTGCTGGATCAAGAAGAGGAAGGGAAGGATGCACAGCTATCATCAATTGCCACTTGATGCTAACTGCTGTAGTCATGGCAGGTCTTCTCTGGATATTATTGATTCTAAAATACACACGAGTTTATATGAAGGAATTTGATAACTAAAATTAATAAGACCTCCCACATGCTGAGAGTTTTCAGATGTCAAATGTGAGCAAAACTGAGACCAGACTCTTTTCAACTTCTATTTTCATTCTGCTTTTTCACCTTCCCTTCAACCATTTCAAGCAGGTAAGAAGCTGTGAAGCAGATTTTATATGGCAAAGCACACAAAAGCAGGGACAGGTTTTTGGTATTTGCAGTTTTAATGTGCTAGGCAGAAGCTAATCTTCCTCTGTTGTACCCTTGGCTTACAGAAACCCAGAGTGTGATTAATGTCCCTTCCCAAGTGCCAGTGAGAAGTCCCATTTTCAGAAGCTTTTGTCAGAGGAGGTAGAAATGAGCCAGCATCTTGCAGCACAGAGGCTCTCAAAATCTTTCAGTGCCTTAGACATCAGTAATTATTTAGTCAGGAAGCATACAGAGGAATTAATCCCTACCTGAGAACCATTTGTTGTTGAGGCAATAAAACCCCTTATATCAGCATGAGTCGCCCATACTTTCATAATAGAGTTCTTTTTTTCCCCTCTAAGCTTCATGTAATTACATATTCAGAAAAATTCAGTGCAGCGGACTTCAGATTTACCTATCACGTCTTACAGACCTCATTAGGGAAAAAAAAGGAATTGTGTAAGAAAACTAATTAATGGTACGCTTTTGAACATTGAATTTGCAGGTGAAAGTTAGAATTTTGTATATTTTTTTTCTGCCATATATATTCATTGTGCTATATAAGTGCAAGTATATGTATAACTGAGCTTAAAGAGTGTTATGGATGCTTCTAATCTGGTAACAACAAACATGAAAGCCAGCAGAGTTTTTCTATTTTCTTCTATTTACTTCCTCATTTCAAAGAAGGCCTCCTTTCCCCCTCGTTCAAAAGGGAAAAAAAGAAAAACACTTGCCAGAAAAACAAGCACACCCAGGCATAAAAAAAAAAAAAAGAAAATAGTTCAAGAAATCAAACCCTGGTTTGAGACTCAGGATAAAAACAAACAAACAAACAAACAAAAGGCCCCAGAAAACAAAACAAAACGAAAAAAACCAAAACCCACAAAAACAACCAATCAACTAACAATGCAACACCCTCCTCCACCAAAAAAAAAATGAAATCCACAAAAAACAACCCAAGAGGATGAAATGGAAAACAAGAAGTCATACATAACCGTTTACTTTCTTGGTGCTGTTTCACACATATGTATCACTTACATTACTAATTACTTTTTCATCCTCTTATTATATTTAAACCATGACCTATTTTCTGCTTTAAACCTAAAAACCTTTTAAACCATTTTTTAAACCTTTTAAACCATTTTTTAAACCTTTTAAACCTTTTCTCTGTTTTAACCTAAGTCATGAAAAATCCACAAGATTCTCATGAAATAGAAGAAAACATGGTTGGGAGAAAAAAAAATATTCATTGAGTTTGAAGTAATTGATTGATCCAAGTTGTCCAAGCTGCTTTTGTCAGATCTATTACAGAGGTATCAGTAGCAGCACTACAGTTAATGCTGTATTGAAATGAGCACTTAAAGCAGGATTAAAATTCTCCCATTTCATCCTTCAGTGATTAAAATTAGACTCCAAATGATGTAGCAACTCTTCAAGAGATAAGTACATACCGGGCAAATTACAGATGAACATTTGAAAATAATGCCTTATTAAACATTTTCCCCAAGAGCTTTAATGTGCTGGCATCACCTTAATATGAGATATGTAGAAATGTTTCAGAAATTTACCCTACTCTTAGACACTTTAAAATTCAAAATGTTTTTTAGATAAACATTTCAACATTGTTATTAACCTCGTTTTTCTTTGTCTAGTAAGTCAAAGAAGATCCCATTCTGAACCTTTCAGCAGTACCTAGGCCATGCAAGCACTTCTGTGCTTTCTTTGCACGAGTGCCTGCTCAGCTCCATAGGCCTGACTAAAATTTTTACTATAATCTTTCTTCAGATTGATTATAAAAAGAAAAAAATTCATGTAAACTCTGAAAAACCCTTAGGTGTTCCCAACAATTTATTTTTTTACTGAAAATCTCATGCAATTCCTTAAGTAAAAAAAAAAAAATAAAATTCATAATAAGCTTCCTTCAATTAAAAATAATAATAGCCATGCATTTTATGTTGCCTTCCTCAAGTACCTCTTCCTGTCTCAGGTGAGGGATGTTCTGAGATGGTTCCATGTGAGCACAGAAGGGCTGTGATAGCCCAGGGGGAGTTGCAGGCAGCCAAAAGAAACCAGAGAAATTGCAGTTCACCTCAGTCACCAGGTCATATATTTCCTAGGAAAGAGCTATCACAGTATCTTGAATATCAGTTCTGACACATTTAAAGAAACAAATGCTGTATTTCATAATAATATTTAAATCTTTTAGCTTGTTACAGAGGTTTTCAGATGATGGTATGGTGTTCAAGTAAAGAAGGAAAGAACACCAGATAAAAGCCAAGATTTTATATTAAAAACATTCACATAAATTAGAGGCATTGAATAGATCTTTGTGAATAACTTCAGCAAATCTGTGAAGTACTGGTAAAATAGCTAAATATAACACAAGGTATTTTCTAAAATCTTTTTGTGTCCTATAGCAGAAGGGCTTTTTCCTTCAGAAAGGCCTTATTAGTTTTATCAACTTACTGTGAAGCACATTTTAATATGATTACAGTTTCAATTTATGGACACCAAGATCATTCAAATGACACAAATATATTGAATTTGTACTGCCCTTTATGTTGAAGCCCTATGGTGTTTGCCAAAAAATATAAAAAAAATTATATCAAAGCAGTAGATTCTTACAGAATCTTCTCAAGTTGAGTTACCCACAGCTCCTTGAATATAAATCCTAAGTGCAGTTATGCTGTGCAAACTGACATTTTAAACACCTTAGCTTCTTTTAGCAACTTACCATGCCTATATTTTTCATTGAAACCTCAACTAGTTTTTCTCTGGGTGTTGTGCAAGATTGCATAACAAAATCTTCACAATGGCATCTTACTGTCTAACACATGAATTTTTATCATAGAATACAGTATTTTTTTTTCCAGTATGCATGGCCTCGCATGCAAGCATTAAAGCCAATAAAAATCTGTGACTTTTCTATTTTTCTTTTGTCATAAAATAAAAATTACTTAGTTTAGACAATCTTGTGAAAATGACAAGCAGAATGCAAAAATGCCCAGCCTACATATTTGCAAGACCAGAGTATGCAGCAGAGTAGGTTAAAGAGAAAAATGGTGGGGAAGACGGCTGTAAAGGCTGTAAATTGCAGGTTCTGACTCTCTAAGAACTCCAGTTACGTAAAAGTCATTACTTGTCTGATGGGCTGGGCAAGCCCACTGACAGGACTGAAAAGCTAATTGGTAAATACCTGATTGTTGTCAGATCCAGCTTTTTGTTTGCATGCCAAGTCACAAATTCAGCTTTGGACTTCTCACAGTGGTCTCATTCATGGCTTCCCTAGAAAAATTGTTCTGAAGCAAAATAACATAAGCTGAAAGACAATTTTATTCACTTAATTTAATTTGCATTTGATTTTTGATCTGCAGAGGTACTTGGACCATCTCTTTCTCTGAGATCAAGTTCTCTGAGCATAACTTAATTGGAAATCTTGCCACGCCATTCTTTCCAAGGGTTCTTTAATTTTGCACCCTGTTTTAGGTCTGCTGAAGCTTTGCAATACTCCTAGGCACCTACAAAGTCTAGTGTAAAGCAACCCAACAAGGCAAATAAGGATGTACTTGACTCAAACAGTACTCTGAGGTGTATTTCCTCCAGTGTATTTCCTCTAGCTGCTCCTCAACAGGGGAGCCAGACAGTTCCCTGATCAGTCATTCATGAAACTTTCCAGTTGTCCCAATCTTCCTCCCAACCCATTCAAGTGTCACTGATTTTGAGTATAGTGAAAAAACTCTGAAATATGATCAGGAATTAGACACACATGATTACTAAAGCACTTAGCCATCACAAAAAACAAAACAAAACAAAACAACCAAAAAACATAAAACAAACAAACAAAAAAAGTTTTGGTGTATTTTGCTGTTTTCAGGAAATCCTGCTGCCAAAAATCAAATGACACAGCTGGAAATCATAATGTTCCACAGAGACAGCAGGCTTTTCTTTATTTTTTCATTTCATTTAGAGAGAAGTAATTGTGGAGGCTGCTCTGCTTTCTAAAAATAGATAACTGCAAAACAAATTAATTTTACATTTGCATTTTATAGCCTCTTCACTTTCCCTCAAAAGATATGAATTCAAGAAAAGTGACACACTGTTAGTACTTTTTCAAAGATACCAAATATGCAATGCACATTATTTTAATATAATATTATTTTATTTTACAGCTTAAAGTTTCTTCTTTGAAATGTTTTACATGAAATACATGATAGAATTGTCACCTTATTTTGGAGTTTGTGATATAAACAAGGTCGCTGTATAATTCAGAGCACAAGAACCTTTTCTGGTAACGAAAATATTGAGTCTTAGTGCCACACTATAAAGTTAATTGGGCCACTGGGAAAAGATATTTCAGGTAAGTAGCTACAGCAGATATTTCTTTGCCACCCTGTAGAGATATTTTTCTCTGAATGCATCAGTTTACTTGCATTTTCTCTAAAAGAGTAACTTAAATTATGGATAAAGCTTCTCTGCAACCTATTTTATACTAGTATCAATACACCACGCAATCTCCAGCAAAATGCTTTTGCTGGAAAATGAAGTTCACTGTAAAAGGCTGCTAACAAGGAGTTTTGCAGGCCTGTTTTTGTTTTCTAGACCTGCTCTTCTCAGCACTGATCACTTGAGTTTTGTTTTCACTGCTCTGGACAGGAGAACTGCTATAGCATGCTGACTTGAAGTGCTTTGCAGTTAATCTAAGCAGAAGCACAGAGGTCACAATTAAGTAAATCCAGAGCAACTGTTCCTCATTATTGCTTTCAGTACTAACAGTGTTCCACTTAAAGCAGAATGATTATTGGTCAGGCCTTTTGGTAAAGTTGAAAACTCAGGAAGAACTAATTCAGGCTAAGACAGGTGATGGAATCCTTATAGGGATGATTTATCCATGAATAATGGTACATGGTATTTCAGTCATTCTATGATGGAATGACTGGAAGAGTTGATGAGGAAAGACTGGCAGATGTCATCACTCAGACCTCTTCAAGTCCTTTGACATGGGCCCACGTTACCTCCGTATCCATATGGATATCCGTATGGACAGGATCCATATGGATACGGAGGGACCCGAGCAAGCTCAGTAAGTGGGCCCAGGTCACCTTCAAGAGGTGAAGTGCTGCACCTGAGTCATGGCAATCCCAGACATGAGTACAGACTGTGAGAACAACCCACAGAGAGCATCCTGTGCAGATGGACTGGGGATTTCTGGTGGACAAGAAGCTGGACATGAGCCAACGGTGAATGACCGCAGCCAAGAAAGACAATTGTGGCTGAGACAATGGGATGCACCCAAAAATACTTGGAAAGTAGATCAAGGGAAGGGATTTTCCCCTCTACTCTGCTCTGGTGAGATCCTACCTGGAGCACTGTGTCCAGCTCTGGGGTCCTCCTCTTAGGAAGGGCATGGTCCTTTCAGAGCAAGTCCAGAGATAGACCACAAAGACCATCAGAGGACTGGATCACCTCTCCTAGGTGGTGGAGGAGTGTCCTAGACTGAGGGAGTTGGGGGTGTTCAGCCAGGAGAAGAGAAGGCTCCAGGCAAACCTCATAACAACCTTCCACCTAGGGCCTAAAAAAGAACTGGAAAGAGACTTCTTACATGGGCATGTGGTGATAAGACAAGGGGGAATGGATTTAAACTGAAAGAGATTTGAGCTAGATGTTATCCTCTTTACTAAGGAGGTGTTGAGGAACTGGAATGGGTTTCCCAGAGAAGTCAATGCATTATCCCTGAAAGCGTTCAAAGAAGCTTGGATGAAGCCCTGAGCAATGTGATGGAGTGGAAGACGTCACTGCCCATGTAGGGGAGTGGAACTAGGTGGTGTTTGAAGGCTCCAAGCCATTTTATAATTCTATCATTCAATGACTCTTGTGACTAGGATTAAAGTTTACAGCGATGAAATCAAAAGGTGACTCTGATACTGTGATGCACAGCCAAAATCAGAAATGCTAGTTTAGGCTAGGGGCAGGTAGTCAAGCTTTAAAGTTTCGTTAGATCTAGCTTTTGACCTGCCCTTAGCCTTTGCTTACTTGCTTAACTTGTCAGCCTCCAGATGTAAATAGATTCCTGAAGAATGAAAAAGAGTACAAGTTTTATGTTTTTAGTAAAGCAGGAGATGGAAATGAAGATATGAGAATAGGAAGTATTGATTACTCAAAATGTGGTTTGTTTGTTTTCCAAAGCACTGCCATACCTCTTTGTTGAAAGCCCACATTGGGGCAGACTTAAAATATTTTTGCTCTCCTTTAAGAAGTTATGCCACAATCTGTAACAATACAAGTACATATTACACATGAAGCATTTCTGATTTTCTGCTAATTGTTTCCATTAGATTTTTCAATTATAATGTTGGTATAACATTATGAGGTACAATCTGGAATAAAAAGAATGACTGCAAGAGTGAATAGTAAGTTACACTACAATATACTTCCAGCTGGCAATGTTTTGCTTTAAGTGACTCCTGGAAAATACGATGCAAATTAAAGGCCAGCTTGTGTAACAGAACTTGATACCAGTTCACTGATTCTTTTTAATACAAAAATTTCCTGTTTATGAGAGAAAACATTTATTTTTAGGCAAACATTATCATGCATCTTTACAGCCATAAAAATTAGACAAGAAAAAACAAAATGTTGTCATAAAGATTTAATCTACATTCCTTTGGCTACATGTGGGAAAACCACAAATTGTTGTATATAGGACAGTCCTTTTTATATGTGTTTCCAGATAAGAACAGTTTCTCAACATCTTTCCAGATCCTTTTCCCCACTTCACACAAATAACATCTTTAAACACTAAGACTGAACTATCAGGCACTGAAGGTCCAGCTGTATTGCTAGAATCATGATGCATGAATCCCACGGATAGGCTGCAACACCTGCACAAGCAACATTTATTCTGCACTTTTGAACTTCTCATCTGCATTACAGTCATTAATAAATCTTCCCCTCTCTCAATTGTTTTAACAACACCAACCTCTCTGCATGTGTTCAGAAGCATCATCCTATTAACAAACTATTTGGCTTTTCCTCCTCCAAATGTTCATTTTTTTCCCCCCCACCAGTTAACATTATTCTGAGATCTAGGACAGGAATTACTCAGTCCTAAGCCTGAAAAATAAAGAGGATCTTTGGATACTGCTGAGTCAGAAAGGGTTTCTTTATACCACAGGAAGGCAGTAAATGACAGCTTCATAATGGAATTCACTACAGGAGGTAAACACAAAGTAGAGGAGTTATTTCATGCTAGGTATACTAGTTTGCTAATTTTGATTATATAGTGTTATTGGCACATAAAGAAAGAAACTCAAAGGTGAAAAAAATCTTTTCAAGATTATCAGAAGATATATTTGTAGAACTAATTATCTACATTCACATAAGGAAAATTCACCATTAGTCCCTTGCTGTGAGACAATACAAAATTAAATCAGGAAGCTCAAGGTTTGAGCAGAGAATAAAAAAATCACATTTTATGTTAGATGGTAAGTACAATGAATAGCAAAGGTACTTTTGATCTTATTACCTTCAGAAGGATGTCACTGGTGTCACTCAGTAAAGTGCAACTACCAAAACCTTACATTGCAGCCCTTAGCTAATTCTGCCCCTCTTCAGTTCTTCATACTGAAAATTGTTCTTTCATAGCTTTTTTTCAATTATTTCCATGGAATTTTCAAGGTATTTAGGGATAGTGCCTTTATGGGCATGTATACACAGGGCTGACCTCTGCCAGATTCTGGTCTGTAGCAGACACCATTGTGATTCTATGATTATGACTTATCACACTCCTTTCATCCATGAATAGTCTTACAAAATAACTTAAAATTGTTATTGCTTTTGATACTTATTTTTGTATTATGACAAATATAAGAAGACACTTTGAAATTGGTAACAGTCACTTGAGATTTAAAAAGGAGCTAAAACCTCAAAAGGCACAATTAAAAGGTGTTTTATGATAAGAACACAGGTGGAGATTTATGAAGAATAGAACATTCCTTTTATATCTCTGTCAAACCTGAGAATTTTTAAATAATTATTTAGGGAATAGAGATGAGAACTATTACTAAACCAAAGATGAAATGCCTATTAAATGGTATTTCTGTGAAAAGAAAGCCTAGGTTAAAAAAACAGTACTGAGAAATGTTGTGTAACATGGAAAATTTTTTTAAATCAATTTTATTTTCACACTTCTTAATTCCAGTAATGTAAGAAATCAGTCTACTGCTCTCAATAGGATTGGCAAATTTTGTCAAGTACTGGTTTGCAACTGAAAAATAATATTGGTTAAGGGCCTCCTAAGTGCTCTCTTTTAACCCACAAAGATGATCTATTTCTGCAAGTCAAGCTGTACATAATTTGTGCTGTGTCAGAAAACAGACTCATTCACTCACACTTTCCCACAAAATTAACCAAGATTAATTATAATAACAATCCTGGAGACAACCCCACTTATTAATATTTCAGTTTCTCCCTTGATTTTCCTTAAGGGAAGTGAAAAAAAAACACATTAATTATTAGTTTTTACAGTGATTTTATTAAAATTTTGCTGTTACTTTCCCATTATCAAGATTATCAGTGCTGTAAAAAATTGTGCTTATCAAAGTACATATATCTGTAATCTCTGACCTGTTTGTGCTCTGAGCCCAGAACAGACCCATAACCTTCAGCAGTAGTTCTGAATTTACTTGCACTAGATATGACTGGGATGAACCTTTCTGACAGCCTCTGACAGACTGCTCAGTCACAATTTGAACTTGAACAATAAATCTTTCTTTAAAAGGGCATTTGTTTAGCTCATGCACTCAACAAGTTGTTGGGCTTTGGTTTGTTTGTTTCTTTCTTTGTTTTTTCCTTCCCCTCCAAAACAGAGAAAGTCTGGAATATGTTAGCTCTGAAGTCTGTCAACCTTATTGACATATATAACATTATTAATTTACCTTCATTGTCATATGTCATATTAACCAGACTTGCTAACTTTTTCTTGGCTCTCCTTATATCTTGTTTTTTTTTCATGAATGTCCTGCTTTCATATTTTGGACTTTCAACCCTGTGGGTATGACCATTTCTCTGTGTACATGTTCATGCCACTGTCACCTGCAACTGTGCATGTACTCACACAACAAATATATCAAAGTGCAACAGCAATATTTAAACCTCTATTAACACCTTTGCCTCCCAATTTTTTTTCTCTATTTGCCTATACAAATTCAGTAAAGCTGATGATTATGAACTATTTAGGCTATGAGTTTTATCACAAACTAGCGCTTGCTCACAAGTACAATCAAAAGCACTGATAAAATAAATGTAATTTAGTATTAGCAACCTTCTAGGAAATTAATTTTAGATCCTTGAAAAAGGGAATCTTCCCTGCTTCTCCCTATATTTTTTCAAGAACTTTCTCAGTTTCCAGATGGTGTCAAAAACCTACTAAATCTTTCTTCTGTAGCTTGAAAGAGACACTGACTTGGGCTGAAATTTGACTGGATATTTTAAGGCAAGTTTGGAAGCGTCTCATCACTGCATTTGTAACTGGGTTGCTGATGCAAATCTAAGTATGCAAATCTAATCTGAAAGGCAAAACATTTGTCTGTCCAAAGTTAATTTTATCAGCACATCAATTAAGGTCAAAAGGAAACTGCCTTCCCCTCTCGAGTCTCAGACTGCCAGAAAATGTTTATAGTGCCTTCTCCAGCTGACTAGAAACCATTACAAATCCCATATTTTCGCCAGAATGTTGACACTGAAAAACATAAAGTCACCCAGGCCAGTAACTGTACTACAGTTCATGAAGTATTATGGTTACCCAGATTCCCAATTCTCCTAGTTACCAGAGATTAAGTAGTAATTTTACAATAATTTTTCTGTGTACCTTCTCAGAGACCCATTAGACTCAATGCTCATTTTTCTTTCTATGTAAGAATACAATGTACTGGGAAAAAAACTGGCAAGTTCAGGATTTTGAGATGTGGCCCAACTAGAACTTATTACCTGCTTACAAAGGATCCTTCCCAAACAATCCTGTTGGGTTTATTAATTTCACATACTTCCCTTTTTTGTCCTCATCACCTGTATTTTCTTAGCCAGTTTACTTCACAATTTATCTTCTGCACTAATTTTTGCCTGTATACAATTCCTCCCTTCCCTAAGCTGCCTTCACAAGGCAACAATAATTTTCTAATGCCACACACTGAACTACCTCTTATCTCAGCGTTTTGGTTACAAGTTTCAAAATTAACACCCTGGAGAAAAAGAGACTGGAGATTGATGCAAAACATATTTGTATTAAGACATACAGAAATACCTGTAGAGTCCACTTAAGGACCATCTATCACTCCATCAAAACTTTATCAAAAATTCAGAAAGATAAAATTATTGCCTCTCATGCTCTTACATAAATTTTCATTTCCTGATAATGTACTTTTGTTACCAAAATTTTTCACACGGTCTAAACGTCTATAATTGAACTTTCCAAACTATATCCATGAACTAAATGCCTAATATTTCTTTAAAAATAAAAATGTGTAAATTAAATATTTGATGATAAAAACAGGGCTTTCTTTTCTGTTGTGTGGAATCATAAAATACATGCCTAGAAATTACGCAGATTAACCTCTTAAGCAGATTAATCTGCATAAGAGATAACTTTTTAACATTAGTGTAAGTAATGACACAATGCTGCAGGAAAGCGCCTCCACCACATTTAGATTTCTTGTATAAATTTCTTGCAGGCACACTTAAAAAAAAAATAAGCCCTTATTTCAAACCTAGATTGTAAATTGGGGGACAATTTTTTATCTTAAAAAAGAAAATAAATTGCATACAGATATCTAATAAGGTGATAATCAGATGTTGAGACATCATTCGTAGCAACCAAGAGGTTTCTTCATTGGAAACAGCAGAGGAAAGAGTGTTATGTGCTCTAAAGAAACACTAGCAAAATTAAATGCTTTGAGCTGAAAACTGGAAAAATATCTATTGCAGGTTTTCATTTTTTTTTCCTTTTCCCTTGAGAAAAAAAAAAACAAAGGCCTAGGAAACAATGTACCATTCTGCATGCACAGAGGTATTCAATGGGAGGCTCATAAAAGAACTGATAAAGAACAACTTGTCCTTTGCAGCAAAATAAAAGAGCATAAATAGGCTCACACGATGAATCACAGCATTTGTGCAGGCCAATCTATATAGAATTAAATGGAGCTATTATAATATTCCATCTTGAATCTAGGGGAAAAAAGAGGAAGTGACTGAGGTCAGTCTCTTCCTAGGTAGATTAAATAGTTTTGTCCTTGAAAAAATGGGAAAAAATCAAGACACTGAAATTACTACTAGATAAGTATTTTTCTGGCTTTTTTAAGGTTATGTACAAAGAAGCATACTTGTTTCCCTCCATCTATGTAAGCCTGGATACCTGCAACTTTGACATAATGTTTTTAATACACTCACAGAAAACCTGTCAGCCTGCGTGTTTCTGCATAACTTCAACCTGAGACGACCCTGTCCTGCCCAGGAAAAAGCATGATTGCTTTGAAGAAAATATGTAATTTATATTTATGTTTATTTAACTATGTCATTGTTTTTTCTTCTTCTAGTCTGAGACAAAACTATATTCTTTCCTGTTGGGGAAGAAAATTCACAGGCATTTTTTTTTCTTTAAAATACATAAGTTCTGGTAGACTGTGACTGTCACGAGAAGGCACCTAAGGAGGGCAGGCAGATCAGAAGTTTGACTCAGAAATGAGTGAGGATTTCTTAATTTCAAGCACCTGTTTATAGCTCAAGCTTACCAACACTATTTTGAGGTCCATCTTTCCTCTTCCTGTAATAGAGCACTTCTAACTCCAGCTCTTCAATGCTCAGAAGTCTCCACATGATGGCACCATAAATACCTGAAACTGTTTTTCTTGACTGAAACAAGGTGGAAAACCTGTGCCAGTGCAATGAGATGTTGGCATCATTGCTACACTATAACTGTACTCCACAACATTTTATCAGCTAATGGTTAGTTCCTATTAATAATAATATTAGACAATTTCAAATATTTCTCTCTATCCAAGAAGCTGAATATGATCTTGTTCAAAGTTTTTTGGTCTTTCAGCCAAATATTTGACAAGTAAAAATATTTCCCCTTCAAAGACAAGTAATTCTATTGTTAATATGAAGTTGATTTTTAATAGCTATTACTAGCCCAAGATTTTTGATCAAATGAAGCAGGAGGAATAGCTTACACATGATTTGAATTATGCAAGAATACAGTTTTATCTTTATCAAGAATGAAAAGTTGTTACGAATTTAGTTCTATCCAAGGCACCAAAGCCAGCTGCAGGATGACTAATAACTTTGTACCTTTTACAAGCAATAAGGAAGAGCTACATATCCTTCTATCTGACAGCCAGGAAAACTCAATAATATTTGCTTGTTAAGTTGCTCCTGATAGCAAATTTTGCCTTATTGAAACTATTTTAAGAAGTCACATGAATCAGACCTTATCCAAAAAAGATTTTTTTTCATGCAAATTTCTGAGAATTTCAATTTTGGAAAAACTAGAGGAAAGATTTTAAAAATAAAGTGTGGAAGATTCACGTATTTATAGCAGGCTCCAGACAACTTTGGGGAACTTTCATAAAAATTATAGAAGAGGACAACTTTCACTGAATTTTTTCAGTCACTTTCACTTCCTTCATTTTCACAAATACATATAACCTTCCACATTTACCTTATAGGAGTAAAAGGTGATTAAGTAAACCAATTTTAAGATGGAAGCAGAAAAATGCCATCAACGGCTTAGAGAATTTATATTATACTACTCTAACTATGCTGACTGCACCAACAATATAAAGCATAAAACTTACTTTAATGAAATTAGAAAGCAGTTTGAAAGAAATCCAACAGTCTGCTTTAATTCAATGACAGAGCAATGGCTCTTCTGATGCCCTGTCATCTTAGGGTATAGAATGAACAGTTGATCTACTCTGGTAGATCAGAGTTTTGGTCTCTAGCTCTGGTTTTATTTGGTTTTATTTGGTTTTTTTTGAGGTATTTTTTTTCTTTTTCGTTTTTTTGAGATATTTTCACTGGGCTATGTGAAATTCCCTTCTGGGAAGATGAGCAACAGTAGGTGTTTCAAGAAGGAAGTTGAATAAAATGCTTGTCATTCAGTGTTACCTACTTGTGTGAACTCCAAACTACCCTTCCCCCTCTCCCAAGGCTGAGGGCATAACTCTGCTGTTGACTTCAAATCTCAAATCCTATATCTCTTTTATTTGTTAAATTATACAGCACCTTACAGAACAAAGTACATTATAATTTTATCTGCACTAAGGACTATGTCAAATTTAAGAGAAAAGTTCTGTGTATTCAGCTTGTTTCTGAAAAGTAACATGCAGCTGTTTTCACCAGAGGTGCTGATGGAGAATGCTCAGGTCATGATATAAAGCACCATTTTACCTCTCAGTTATGGCATAATCTTGAGGGCTTTAAAACAGAGCTTACAAAGAAGATCCACTAGAATTTCCACCCTGAAAATATTTATAAAGATATCTAACAGCCACAGCTAAACCTAGATCTGACATTTACTGTTTCATAGAAGTTCCATGAGCTCCCAGGTCCCAACCACAAGGAGCAGTAACTCTGTCTCTTTGCTAATAAACTGTATGTCTTTTCCTACTGAGAGCCATGTGTGAAAGCAGCAAAAACGTTCATGCTGCTCCAAGAAATCATTCAATTCTTTTAGTTGCCTCTGGTGTGTCTGCAGGGCAGCAATCTCTTTGAATGGCTGTGATGATTTGGAATATAAGAGTAACAGCCAAAATGGGGAAATAGGATATTTATTAACTTGTTTAATATATTTTCATTATCATCAATTGGAATGCATTCTAAGTGTAGTCCTCTACCTCAATATACAAGGGATTATCACAATATGTCAGAATAGAAAGCACAGTAAAAGGAAATTACAGTCAGTAAAAACCAGTACAGCTTATTATAAGCTCAGAGGCAATTTGGAACAAGTTTAAAATAGATGCTTTCAAATACAGTTGGTCTTGAGTGACTTATTTTATTTTTGCTAATGGAACAAGGTTAAAATGACATGATGATAAGGAGTCTCAACTTTTTAATTATGTATCTCCTTTCATTTTAAGCCTTCATTCTAGTACAATTTCTCTTCACTGACATAGGCTCTGGCACGACTGGTGAAAGCAGCCTCCATCTGCTGGTATTCATCAGCTGCTCAGTCACTGCCTGTGCCTGGGCACAGGAAGGCTGCTGCCACAGGGATTGCAGAGCGTGGCTTTCTTCTGGAAATATAGCTTTGTTCCAGCCATGCCAGGTCTTCTCTAGGGACATCATCATCCCCCCCCCCCCCACCCCCCCCCCCCTCCTCCTCCTCCTCCTCCTCCTCCTCCTCCTCCTCCTCCTCCTCCTTCTCCTCCTCCTCCTCTTCCTCCTCACCCTTTTCCTCTTTCTCCTCCTCCTCCTCCTCCTCCTCCTTCTCCTCCTCCTCCTCTTCCTCCTCACCCTTTTCCTCTTTCTCCTCCTTACTGGACCTGAAGCTAAGAACTAATGTACTCCCTTAGGTTGAAACCTCATACAGTCCTCCTTGCTGGAGGGTATATATAAAATTATCACACATTAAAAATAGAAAGGGCTAAAACAGTGTTAGTTTTATGTACAACACAAGCATCTAATTTTATATTTAGTGACAGAACATCACTGATTTGGTATTAAAGTGAATTAGCATGTTTCCAAATAATTTTTATTCATATTGTTGAATGTTTATGATTTATGCATAGATTTTCTCATTTACTATCAATTATCACTGAACTACTTCCCTTGCTAAGTGGCAAATGGCATATTTAAGCTGTAAAAAGATTAATTCCCACACATTTCTGACCTTCCCTTCAAGAAGCAGAAGGAGAGAGGAGCATCAAAGGCGTCTTTGCATTCCACATTTTCCTCTAACATTTTGGGTCCCCTGGTACCCCTGCAGGGACAAAACACTTTCTGAAGGCATCCTTAGGGAGGTTCCCAAGTGTGGGAACGTAGAAATGCTGGTAAGAGGTAGTGGGAATCAAGTGCTTTACTTTGCAGATGCTGGGGTTACGCAAGGGAACTTAATTCTAACAGGACATGAAGCAGCAGAGTGATGGCATGTAGAAATCCTCAGCTTTGTCTCTTCATGCCCCACAGGGTCTGTGCTGATTTTGACAGGCCACACCATGGAGCAGTTTGTCAAGTCAGTCTGTCAAGGTGTCTCCCAGGATGCTGTTCTAAACTTACATAAATGGGAACAATTGTGACCTAGAAATAGCAAAACTGACTGCTGTCCTCCCATCCAAGACAACTGTGATCTTGCAATATGCTATTGATATATTAGCTGCTAGAATATATGTTTCAATAGTGTATTCCTTGAAGTAATATCTGCTGTTTCACATTTCAGTCCCCTGCTACAAATGCATTCAGCACAGCTTCTCTAGAAATCAATCCATATCTGAGAGCACCAGAGGAACTAAACACAATGGATAGAATCCCTATCTCTTTTCTTTACAATATGATGAAATAAGTCAGATATTAGTGCTTGTCAAAGGATAATTCCACTTCTTTTTTATCTGCTCCAGAGAAAATGTGTTCTTTTCTGTGAATGAAGGGAAAACCAGAAGCACTGGGTTTGTGATGTTATTGCTATGGTTTGTGGGAGTTGCAGTTTAGAAAACAGCCACAGAGCTGTGAACAGCTGTTTCCCAGATGAACAAACATCTCTTGATTTACAATGAGTTATGGGAGATACATTGGATTCCACTATCAGAATAAAACAGAAATAGTTATATAAGATAACATGAAGACCAGCATAAATTCATACATTACATTTGCTTATGTATATATAAACATTATATTTCCACAATCAGAAAAAATTGCATTTGATCATTTGATATTGTGAAACTGAGGATTTGTATTGATGATTTGTGTTTCTTTTTATGCTCGTGTTTTCCTTTAAAAAAAAAAGTTTAGCTCTGAATCTACTTTGTCAGATATCACTGTAAATTAATAAAGTAAAATATCAGCTCTACTTTAGAATACTTTTGAATAATTTCATAATTCTTAAGACTTTTTATTCACCCATGCATTTCTAAATCTCATAGATTCATAGAAACATTGTGTTGGAAGGGAACTTTAGAGATCGTCTCTAGTCCAGCCCCTCTGCAATGAACAGGGACATCCCCAAACAGATCAGTTGCTCAGAGCCCAGTCCAACCTGATCTCGGAGCATTTACTACTTTTTTGGACAACTTGTTCCAGAGTTTTACCAGCCTCATGGCAAAAAAAAACCCTTCTTCCTTAGTTTAAATCTAACCTCTTTTGGCTTAAAACCCTCATCCCTTCTCTTTTATCACTACCCCTGTTATAAAGTTGCTCCCCTTTTAAGCTCCTTTAAATATTAAAAGCTGCTCTGCAGCTTTGTCCAGGCTGAACAACCCCAGCTGTATCAGGCTGTCTCCACAGCAACTGAGGTGCTCCATCCCTCTGATCATCTTTGTGTCTTCCTCTGGATTCACTCCAGCAGCTCCAGGTCCTTCCTGTGCTGGGACCCCAGAGCCGGGTGCAGCCCTGCAGGTGGGGTCTCACCTGAGCAGAGCAGAGGGGCTGAGTCCCCTCCTCACCTCTGCCCTCGGGGCTTTGGATGAGCCCAGGACATATTTGTTTTTCTGGGCTGCAAGGGCACACTGCTGGCTCAACCAACAGCCCCAAATCCTTCTCAGCAGGGCTGCCCTGGCTCTGCTCATCCCTAGCCTGGATGGATACCAGGATTTGCCCAGACCCAGGCTCAGGTCTTGTTGAACTTCATGAAGATCCCATGGACCACCTGTCATGTTTGTCCAGGTCCCTCTGGAAGGTGTTGTGTCCCTCAGACGTGTCACCCACACCACTCAGCTCAGTGTCAGCTGCAGGCTGGCTGAGGGTTCACTCAGTCCCACTGTCTGAAGATCTTGAACACTATTGACCCCAATGCCAGAGGGTCATAACAACTTGATGATTTAATTATGATGCTTATGAGATGTCAGTGACTTCAGTGTGAAAAACCCAGCACTTCACACCAAATCATTTCTGGTTTGTAAAAAATGAACTCCATTTGTCATGGAGTTTAAATTCATTTAGCTCCGATCAATATATTTACAGCTTTTAGGAAAATTTACTATTTTTAAATTTTTCTCCCATGAAACAGTAATCTTAATCTTGACAGGGGAAGAAATATCCCTACCAATAGCAGTAATAGCAGTTCCACTGATGTCAACAGTCATTTTTCATTATTAGATGCATATATAATTTCAGTTTTTTAAATTTAGATGTTCTTGACCTAGTTTCCTTTTATTTTTAATCTAAATAGCTCAAATATCTAGGAAAAGACTAAAATGTTTCTGTAGAGATTGACAGCTTTGAGCACATGATGATATGAATGCTGCATACATGTATTTACTTATATTACCACACTGGTCCAATATAAAAAACTGAATCAGATGAGGAAAAAATGTCAAGGATGACATTGCTGTGCTGTTTCATGAGGGGCATGAAATAAATAAAATTCATTTTATTTATATGAAAATAAACCTCAGCCTGACACCTGCACAAGGCTAGGTTGCAAGCAGTCCATTGAAAGGCAAAGTCAGTCTAATCAAGGAAAATGGGATAAATTGGTAAAAGGAATTGCCAAAAGCACACAAGGAAGTATCTCAGTTTAGGCATGACACACAAGTATTCTGTATTTTTTGGTTTTAATCTCTTTCTTCTCTAAGTTATATAACTTGGGATGGATGAATAAACCATACTTTATGTGGGAAAATCTTATGGTTGATTCTCTGATGAAAAAGCTGTTTCATCACACTTTTATTTTTTGAAGGCTCATGGGCCCTTGATTTGGCCTCAGGCTAACGGATTTTAGAACCAGCAAGATTTCAGCCTAATGATGCATTTAAAAGTGGCTAGGTGGTATGGCTTCTACTCAGAATGAGGAGCAGAAAACAAGATTTGTCATTAGAAGGTGCACTCAAGAGTAATTAAAACAAATTTGAAGTACAGTCCTCCCTGGTACTATAACATCTGTTTTGTATTAACACATATTTGGAGTAACAGTTGGTCTTTGCTCTTTATGGCTTCATAATGAACTGAACCTTAAGAACTAATTCCTAAACATCACTAGTTTGGATTCCTAACCATGCTCAATGATATGCTTTCTCATGCCCAGAAAGGATTACTGTCTTCTTATCATGGATAAAATATAAATATGGAGGGGATTGCCACTTTTTGCCAAGACAGAATGTTTTAAAAGAGAGAATCATATATGGTTTTTACTGCATGCAACTGTAAAGCATCAATAAACACTTAAATCTTAACTGCCCTGTGTTTTGCTAATATGAGATGGGAATAAGCTGTCAGTAAATCACCTAAGTTAGAGTGGAGTATGTTCTGTAAAAGCTTAATATTATTAAATAATGCAAGTTCTTGGGTCTAAATTGATGCATATTTTAAAGTTAGTTTATGCAGCATTTGATTTGTAACATTTTTATCTTTTGTCTCATTTGAATGGGTTTTCTTAAACTATGAAAACCTGCTGAATGCATGGTTCTTTGTAGAAAGCCTTTTGTTTTTAGAATATACTGGGCATCCATCCATATAAATTATGTTCCACAGAACTTTTTTGAATGCTAATGAACTGCAAAGGTGACCTCTTGAAATACAAGAATATGGTGCTTCTCCTAAGGACTCATAGTTCAGCTTTCAAAACACAAAATATTTGAAGAACATTAAAGAAAGAATAGAGAAAATGAGGTTATAATTTTAAATAGATTTAGTTAGAACTTTATATTCATTGAACTTCACAGCAGACTCCCACAGGCATCAGTTTTATTGGATTAGATATTAAGTGACAAGTCTAACTGCAGTTAGACTGCCAAAGCCAGTGTGGGTTCCTACACCACTTTTAATCTTTATTTCATTATTTCTGACCACTTCTTTTTTATATTCTTTGACTACCCATAATAGTTTCCCAATTTTTAAATTGCTATGGTCACAGGGGCTTAGTTTTAAATAGTATTACTTTGCATCAGTTACCAGCTCATCTGTTCCTCTCCTTCTGGTACATTCAGGTGGAAGTTCTGCAGCACAAGTCTTACGAGATGTAGCTGAGGGAACTGGGGTTGTTTAGTCTGGAGAAAAGTAAACTCAAGGGAGACCTCACCACTCTACAAGTGCCTGAAAGGCAGTGGTAGCAAGGAAGGCATTGGTCTCTTCTCCCAAGTAACAACTGACAGGATGAGAGGCAACAGCCTCAAGTTGCAGCAGGGGAGGCTAAAGTTAATCATTAATTAAATTCTTCCTTGAAAGGGTGATTGAGCATTTGAACTGGTGCCTTGGGAAGTGGTGGAGTCACCACCCCTGGAGGTATCGGAAAGATGTGTAGATATGGCACTTAAGGGTATGGCTTAGTGGTGAACTTGGCAGTGTTACATTAATGGTTGGACTCAATGATCTTAAAGGTCTTTTTTAGTCTAAACAATTCCATGATTCTATGTTATCATCACACATTTTAAGGTACTTCAGGCAAACATTTACTTCTTGAATTGCTTTGATTTTTTTTAATTTAGACTTGAAATTTCTGTTTGGATGTCATTTCACAATGATAAATTTAACTAAAGCTTTCTTGGTTTTGCTTTTCTTCCTCTGAAATGAAGAATTATATCCTGAGTGGATACCCTCACAGACTGTCTTGGTGAGACTTGCTGTAGTCTTATAAAAATGAAAAAGACAAAAAGGAGAACTACAGACCAGTCTGTCTCACCTTGGAGCCCTGCAAAAGATCCTCCTGGAAACTGCTAAGACACATGGAAAACAGAGAGGGAATCTGTGACAGCCCACACAGCTTCTCTGAGTGAAAATTGTGCCTGTCAAATTTGATGGTTTTCTGTGGTGGGCTTACAGTGTTGGTGGATGGGGGAGCCCAACCGGTGTCATCTATCTGGAGTTGTGCAAAGCCTTTCCTTCTGTGCCCCACAGCATCCTTGTCTCCAGACTGCAGAGACATGGGTTGGAAGGGTGGAGCTCTCAGTGGATAAGGAATTGGCTGGATGGTCATACTCAAACATTTCAGTCAATGGCTTGATGGCCAGCTGGAGAATAGCAAAGATGTGCCTCAGACATCCATGTTGGAATCAGTATTATTTAACATCTTTGTCAGAAAATGGACAGTGAGATCGAGTGCACACTCAGGAAGGCTGCAGATGATACCAAGCTGAGTAGTGTGGCTAATTCTCTACAGGGAAGAGAAACCATCCATAGGAACCTTGACAAGTGAGTAAGATGGCCCCATGATCTTTTGGGGCACTGTTCATTGTCATAAAAGACCAAAATTTTTAAAAGTTTTGAAATGTTAAGTCTCCTTGGACAGTAAATCTTGAGATATTTTGGCATTAGCTTTCTTGGTTGCCATCTTTAGCACTAAAGACTCTAAAACAAAATGTTTCTTTCCCTCACCATCACTTATGACAAAAAGGATAAACCAAACCCTTTCTGCTGTCAGCTAATCAGTGCTCCAAAATGTTGTCTGCATAACATATCTGCACTCCAAGGAAATCAAAATCCTAACATTTTGTGATGAAGATTAAAAAAAACCAGCTCTCCAAGCACTACAAAGTTTGCAGCATGCACTAGTTTTACATGCATGCTTCAGCTGGTTGACAAATGCATTGATTTAAGTTCCGAGACTTTTTTTTTTTTTTTTTAATTCATTTCTAACATAGTCTACAAAAATATCCATAGAGAGACTTCAAGTGAGCAGGTATATAGAGACATAAGTAACTATCCTGTATTTTAAAACCTGCAATTTCTACATTAAAGTCAGGGAAAGACAAGGATGTGTTTGCTATGACGTTAAAGATTTGCAGAGGAGTGAGATAGGACTGCATTGAACTTAACATATTTGTTGGAGGACATAAAATTGGTACCTGGATTTCAGGGGAATTTTAAAAATGGACAAGAAATATGAATAATAATTTTTACTGATGTAGACAGCCAGAAATTACCTAATGGAGTGTCATGTGGTTTTCTGTTCTAACTCAGCAGAAAAAAAATTCTCTGAATTCAGGATGCACATCAGAAGTAGTTTCTTCAGCAAAGAAAGACATCACTTTCCAGTCTCTAACTCATCTACCACTACAATGTGGCAAACATAGTTTCCTTCCTTACATGTTTTTTATTCACCATGCATTTATTTTTATGAAAACTTCAATGGCAGAAAAAGTCTCATTTTTTTCCCCTCTAATTTATTTTGTACCCTTATATCACTATATTCTTTTATAGTTTGTACCAGTCGAAGCCTCTGCAGCCACAGTGATTTCCTCTACCATGTTTTCTTATTGAGAAAATCTTTTCCTAACTATAACTTACTTGAATCCAAATTTCTTTGTTTTATTTTCAAAGCATTAAAGCATGCTAACACAGAGCTAAAAATTAACAAAATCAACCCACATCCCACCCATCCTACATAATGCCATGATGCCCAGGACACTTGCAGGATTATAGAAAAATTTCAGTGTCTATGTGTTCTGCTAAATCCTGTGGGTAGGTTTTAAAAGGAGAAGCTTCTTTCATGCATGCCATTTTAATTCAGCAACTGTTTACAGGTGTAGGTCAAGGGAAAAAAAATCCTTGTCTTATTTAAAATGCTGGTAGAAATAACACAAATTTTGCTTGCAACAGATTTTCACAAGAAAATATGTCAGCAGGTTAAAGAGCAATGGTTTAAAGTTTTGCTCACATCATAATGTGTTGGTAACAACAACACAGTCCAAAGTTGTTGCATGAACTGAAGTTAAATGTTTTTACTTTCTGGTCCCAAAACACAGTATTAACAAAATGTTCTTTGAAATCTCAACCTGAAATCACTGTTTTTAGAAAATTATGAGAGGAAAGAAATCAAATATACATTCTAAAATTATTGTGCCACAACATTTTATTCACCACAATATTTTTATACCTAAACACCCTGTAATGCTGGTGCTGAAAAGTAAAAACACTTTGAACAACTTTCTCCAAAGATTTCGGTTTCAAACTTGGCATGATTGTTTAGTCTTTCCTGTGGTCACTAACATCAGCATAAAAGTTCTTTGGTTTGTTGTAATAACACTTTTGTCTTTTTCTGGGGCAAAATTTTATATTGTGTTCTGTTGTGTCAGGAACGGTCATAGTAGTGGTGTTCAGCTTGGAAAGAAAAACGTTTCTTAAAATTCAGAATTAAAACCCATGATTGATCAATCACTGAGTTTGGAGAAAAGAGGAATTGGGAAATATTACAATGATGAAAACAGGTTAGGAAAGTTTTAGAAATGTCTTTTGTGAAAGAATTCTAGATTGCTTGTTTGACTTTTTGGCTCTCAACCAGTTTTAATGCTCCTGAACATTTATCTTTTTATTAGAAAAATCATAGTGAGATTAAATTTGGCTTTTAAATTAATGGATTGTTTTTTAATCCCATTTTGATATAACTTTCAGATAAATGAGAATGCAAATGTTTATACTTTTTAATGCTCTAATTATTTTGAGTTTGTTGTCAACATAGAAAAAAAATGGCGCATATCTTATTTTAAAAAGGATCATTAAGCACTTCCATAAAGCAAAATAACCAGTCTCTAAATCCCTTTTTTTACACAAATATGAACAACAGTGAAAGTGGCTGCAAATCTCTTTCTTCTTTACTTGTTTCACTTAAAGGCACAGGCAAATAAGAAAATTAATTACACACCAAAAGTGGGTGTGAAAAACTTCTCAGAAAGTTCCTTTCAGGATAATTCTTCAAAGGAAACTGAGGAGATGAGTACAAAACTTCAGAGATATTCAGATGGATTTTTAATATATGTGTCTGATTTGTATTTTAAACTGTGGAATAAATGAGGAATTTGAGCATTGTAGCAGAATTTATGGCCAAAGATGTACAAGCTTTTAAATACGCTTGATGAGTGTGCACGATGATATACAGAATCTTCCCTTATAGAGCAGAACATCTGAATTCAGTACAGTGATAGGTACTATTCTGAGGAAAGCACAAACTTCTCTTCAAAAAAACCCAGATAATTATTTCTGAGGATATGACAGGTTATCAAAATTTTATTGCCAAAAATATTATGGAAATATGACCACAGGAAAATATAACCAGAGCAAAACTTCATGTTGACTAGTTTTATGTTTAAGACCTTGCAGAAGTTATTTTAAAAGTTCTTGCTAAATTTTAGTAAACACCAGAAACATTTTTTTCTGCATTATCCATGGAATTACCTTCTACATTTTCTCCAGGATGAGTATAGATTGATCACATACTCAAAATGAAATTCTAAGGAAGTGATAGCGGCAATAAACCCCCACATTAAAGAAAGATAGTTTCATTTTTCTCAAATCATAATAAATTGACCAAAGAAATCCTAAAAATATTTTCCTGATAATGGGATTTATAAATTCGAGTGAAACTTGTTTGCAGGCAGAAATAAAGTTTTTTGATGAAAACCTCACTGAACTGGTTTTTGTCAGCAGCTTTCTGCAGGTTTTACCGGAAAAATATGTGTTCAAAATGTAAATATTACTTTACATTTTATTTTCATCACCAAACTCCCACCAGAACAGATATTCCACTGCTTTTTCCTGAAATAAGTAGCGCAGAGAACTTGGTGAGAGCTACAAACATGCAGCCCGATGGAGCCAGGCAGGTTTGGAGTCAGCTCCTGCTGAGCTGCTCAGGCTGCCTGGGGCTGCAGTGGCCTGAGCCTGGGGACCCTCAGCCTCTGCAGTGCTGGGAACAGGGACAAGAGGTTTGCCTCCTAAACTCAGTATTTCATATGGAAATGTCTCGTGGGGAGGTGTCAGGGTTGGGCTGTGCCTTTCCCTGCCCAAGATCAAGGGGATTTGGCTGGAATCAGTCTTGCGAATGCTGCACAAACCTGGGGGAAGGCTTGGTGACATTAATGACTTTTCTGTGGGGGTAATTTTCTCTTTCTCCTGATATTCTGATTACTTTGTGGACTAATTCCAGATACTCAACATTTTATGCATGATCATGCCTTCTGCTTTAACTCCAGCAATTGACACAGTCACTGCTGGGTTGGTACCACTCACAACAGCCCAAGGTGTTCTCTAGGTATGACTGCATAGCCCCCATTGAGTAACATGAGGTACCTCGTGACACCTGCTTAGTTTATGTATTCATTTCTTTCCTTGCCAAGTTGTGCAAAGGTTACAAAATATTATAAAATTTGAAAGAAAATGCAAGCTGTAAACGTGAATTTCACAGGCCTGTACAAAGAGGCAGATTGAGAGCTGTAGTTTCTGTTTTATACGTAAACCTCTGCTTATCAAATAAGAGAAGGTAACATTTTCAACAGGCAGCCGGGCAAATCTTATGTTCTGAATACCAAAAGAATACCTTGAATGAGATTCTTTGAGCTAGGAAAAGGAATAAAACCTGTAGGTTAAAGGATGCAGTAGATTATGCCCAATTGAAAACTCAGTATATCCAGTTTACTGAATAAAAATATTTAAAAAAGGAAGTGACTAAGACTGGTTTTTGATATGACCACACTATCCTACTATGTTTTTAGTATGAATAAGTGGCTCAGCATTAAATTCAGAAAACAGTGGCAGTCACAATAAATAGGGAAAAAAGGTGTACTTCATCCCTTAAAAATAGTCTGTGTTTTCATGGACTCTTTTAACAGAAATTTTTAATATTTGCAATGCTATATTATGGAGTAGATGAGATTCATCATTTGTCATACATCATACATGAATTTGTTTGCAGTGAGAAGCATGTGAGCTTCCCTTCCATGCTTTTACAAATTCTGTGGCAGAGAAAAGACTAAATGCAAAATGAAAGCCCATATTGTATCTCATCTCTAGGAGCAATTTCAAACAAATGGAGGTACAACACTACATTGCTATAGTTCTAATTTTAAAGCTAGAATTATGCCTTTAATACAGCTGAAGTCACAGAAATTACAAAATTCATTCTTATAATATATTCTAAGGAAAGAAGAGTAGCAAATACGTTAATGTTAAATTAAGAACATTCTTAACCTTTTAAAAGAGAAAAGCTATCTCTGAAGGTTAAGATCAGTGTACAGAAAAATTGTTGCCTCTTATTTTTTAATAAAATTTGAGTTATAAGGTAATTGCTTATGTTTGTTTTTATCAGCTAATTTCTGAGCCTCCTTCTCAAATGTCCTGTTAGTACAACTGACAATAAAAACTTACATGCTTGTTTCAGTAACAAAGCTAGAGGTTTCCTATGATCATAATTTCAAAAATAGCATTAGAAATCTATGACATGAAAAAAACCAGATAACTATAGCATGATTTTACACTTCTAGACATTGCTGCCCACATGAAATCTTTCTGCTTACCAGCAACCCATTAGTCACAACTTTATTACTTTTCAAAGGTTCAGGACCTTCCTCCACAGGATAGCAGAAAGATGATATACAGACCATGCTGCTGACATGGCCAAAAAAAATCTCTTGACTGAGAGACAGAAGATTCTGACAAGTTGTTCATTTTATCATTACCAATGTAACAGAAAATTAAACTGCCACAATTTTCAATTTTCTTGCAATTTTCCTTTAAAAGGCACATGCATTGATTAACAAAAGAAACAAGAGGAAGAATGTAAAGACTGGAGAACTTTATTGCCTCAGTGGCTGTTTAAGAAAAGTGAGCAGAAGAGCCCTACAGGCACAATTCCTGCCTGCACACACAAACAAGCTCGTCTTAGTTACTGATGGCCAAGTCTTCAATTTAATAAGAAAACCTCTTACCTATTCAAAGCAGTACACTTATATATAAAAAGTATTATTTTTGACACACATTCTTTTTAGTAAATATTTTTTACATGCTAAAAAGTCTTTGGAAACTGATAGAAATATTTTCAAATAGTTTTTGAAACATGGGGACTCAATCCAGGTTTTGGACATATAAAAATACAGCAGGAGCTAAGTGTTCCAAAGCCAAGAAAAAAACCCACAATCTAAACCCTAAACTATTATGTTTTATAACAGAAACTCTATGGAAATATAATCTATAATAGAATCTAACTAGAGTTCATGTCAGCAGCTTAAAATATTTTAAATGCAAATTGAACTTACAATAAATCTGTCTGATAAAGAATTATAATTAAAACTGCAACCTTAGCAATAGTTGCAAATAATCTGCATGTACATTATTCACTTCCCAAGCACAATTCATTGACTAAAAGTAGAGGGCTTTTTTTAATTAAATGTGTAGGTATATTTATATGTTTCTGTGTGTGGACACATAAAATTCCCTTAATTGAAATATGTGGTAAAGAGTATATGAAAATTGATAATTAAGCCAGTCTAATATTAGAAATATAATTATGAAATGCATCCTTAGAAGTAATCTTATATATTATTTTATTAAAGTAATATTATCATTAAAAAATAATCACTAACTACCTAAAAGAGAAAGATTATCTTTAGTGTAAAATTACAATATATTTTCTAATTATTCTTATAGGAAAGAAAAGAAGTTACATACAGCTCTTTAGGACAGAAACACAACAGTTACTCAATTATCTGTTATAATATAATATAAATCAATTATATTCTTCTCCTTCTTGCACCAGATCTTGCTTCTTGTAATATTCTAGCCAATGCTCCAAGTTTCTGACCTCTATGCAAGCACTGTCAGCTGGCAGTTATCTGAGTGAAACTGATAATCCTGGTTCTCTTCTATTACAGCCCAAAATCTACTTTTTTTCTTTTTCTTTTCTTCAATCAGATGCTCTGTGTCATCTAAAGAAAACAATTTGATCGCACAGGAACGGAAATCACTATGAAACATAAGGCATGGTAAATGAAACAGACAAGTTCCTCTTTTATGAATATTTTATAACAGCTTGACTATCCAAGCAATGTCTTTCACAATTTTCTCAACTTTTCAGATTTCTCACTTTTCCTTTTTTTCCCCGTTTATGTTTTCTTCTCTAACATGTCTTTATTGCTAAAACAAGATTGCTCAAAAAAACCAAAACAAAACAAACACAAACAAAACCAAAAAAATTTCCACCTAAAAACGCCAAATCAAGAATCAAAGCAGTATTTCTGTAAGAATTGCTCTTTAAGCTCAGTTCTACATTCTGCTTAATAGTACTGGGTGCTTGTTGGTGAGTTGTTTTCATAAGGCAATATTTTATATACCAAACACAGATAAGAGAACTTGCATAATTAATCATTCTCTGAAACGAAGCCTCTGTAAGCCCAATATCAATTGTTTAGATATTGACCAAATCAATGCATTTTATAGAGATACCTGAAGCAAAAGCTTGTAGGGCTCATGAAACCAGTCACTAATGCACTCCTAACCTTAGGATAGACACACTGTATCCTGATGCTTTTGAATAGGTTGAAGATGCTGATGAAAAGTTTAATTCTATTGAATTCTCAATAGGTTTTCTAACACTAAATATCCAATAACTTCACCATTCTAGTTTTACCTGCTGTCTTTGAAAAGGATTTCTATCCCAAGGGTGGCTGGGCACTGGAACAGGCTCCCTAGGGCAGTGGTCACAGCACCAGCCTGACAGAGCTCAAGAAATGTGGTCAGGGACATGGTGTGGCCTCTTGGGGTGTCCTGCACAGGACCAGGACTTGATGTCCCTGATAGGTCCATTCTGATTCACTGTATTCTGTATTCACTATGATTCCATGGTACAGAGTCTTTGCTTGCTTAATTCAATGTCATTGAAGGGAATCTCCAATAACACAATTTTCTGAAACAGAGAACAAAAATTTTTCCCCTCCCTACCATCATAACTGAGGAAATGTTAAGACCTAGGAATATATATTTAATGTTAAAGCATAATTCCTTTGCATTTGCTCTTTGCCACTGCCAAAATATACTGAGATGACATTTATCTAGAGAGTAGATATAAATGTAGGATGGACACAAGGTGTTTCACAAGTAAACCTGAAGTTCATCATGGAATAATATATTAAAAAAGTATATTTAAAAATCCTAACACAAATTGATGAAGCAATTCAAGATTTATATAATCTTTAAGTACAAACAAAATTTAAAATTTTCAATGTTCTTCTAAATAGTATTTTCAATAAGGTCTGTTTATCTTCTGAAATATGTATTATTATTAATGGCTCTGTTGATCATAAAATTAGGTCTAAGTTCACCAAAACTTTACCATCTTAAGAGGCTTTTTTGAATTATATTACCATCTCTAGGTATGAAGCTATAGCTGGCACTAATTCCCTAGTATGTCAAAGATATTACCAGTTTTCTGGAATAAGACCTTAAAACAGAACATCATCTAAACCTATAAAGACTAGAATAGAACAGAAATTATATTCTTACATCTATATTCTTATTCATCCAAAAGCCAGTATTCAGAAACTTGCTTCTTAACTAAGCTCTCAGAGAGGTTAAATGCAACGTTGCAAAAAATTGAATTCATCATCCATCATGCAGTATTTTATTTTTTTATATATATATAATATTTACATAAATACTGTAATATTTATTTTTGTTATAATATATTCAGAAGTCCCATAGACTCCTTTCAGAATTACTAGGTTAAATTTATTCTGTCACAGGTGTCTTGTTAATCCAATACAGACACTTTCTGCAGTAAGTCATTCACCAGCTATTGGAACAGGATGTTCAAGGAATCCACATAATTGAAAATTCTTCACTTAATGTGTTCCACCACTGAGCTTTGTTAAAGCTGGGGCTTCACTGAGCAACTACTGACAACCACCAGTTAAAAACTCTGCCTTTCTGACGGCTGTGAACAAACTGCTGATGTAAAGGAGTAGTCAGTCACTATTAGAATCACTATTGCACTTAGGTTGCCAGTTTAAAAACACATGTTATTATTTTTAAACAAGCCCCCAAAATATTTACTTTGCATCAGAATCTCGAGCAGGTTAGGATGTCACAGTCATCAGCTAATGGATCTCTGCTTTGTAGGATTTGTGACTTCTAGGGTCAGGGCTCTTGAAATTTTCAGGGAAACATTTTACTTTCCCTTACAATAGCCAGGACATGTATATAAGCAGAGCTTTTCTTTCCTTTGTGAGAAGAAGTGGTTAATAATATTTAAAAGGAAAAAAAATAAATTAAAAAAAATAATAAAACCCCAAGTACGGAGCCTGTAGTGTAATATTAGGCTCTGTGAATTAAAATATTTTGGTTGATGTTTCCTAGCTTAAAACTAATTGTTTACAATTATTTCTTCAACACAGATTGATCTGTGGATACCTGAGGTTTGTGATAAATATCTAATGAGAATAAATACACCAAGACAAATGCTGAGACCACTGTATTTACTTCAGCTTCTGTCAAGATCTGAAACCCAAATGCAGATACAGTTCACATATTTCATGCCAAAAGTGTTAAAATATAGTGACTTAAATTGCTACTGTTCAAGTAATTAAAAATATTTTGTTGAAGTTATAAGCAAACCCTTAAAAAAAATTAGCAATGTTTAGATGTTACAAATGATCATCATGCACTGTCTGTAGTTTTTCATGGAGCCTCATGTTCTTTAATTGAGTAAAACAAGAGTAAACATTGTTTTTTTAGGTGTTGCACATGAAAAATGGAATTTTCTGTTTTATTTGGAATTAGTTGATTTATAATCATAATAAAATATTAACACATTCTTTATTATGTAGATGTCAATGAACTGAACTGAACAATTAAAAAAAATATCCTCCACCAGTTGTAACAAAAGGCAATTATTACTGAAATTTAAAACCTTCTTTCAATACAGGTTTTTTAGTTTTAATTTTTTTATTAGATTGATTGCTGCTTTTTTTGTTTTCCTTTTTCTTTCTTAATTAAAGCTTTATCAAAGAAAACACTCCTCACATGTAGAATGAAAGGACTGTATCTTCTTAGCACCTCAGGGCACTTCAACGTTGTATGCAATTCAGGACCTTTATTACAAAAGCTATACTAACAAAAATAATCCACATAAACAAATAGCTGAATAAATCTTTGTCTTTGTACCTATTCTGCTGAAAAATCTTGCTTTACCCCGGCAGGAAGCTTGTCATAAAGCTTAATATAACTCACAGTCTCACCTGTTTTCAGAGTCTTAATAATTTCAGTTATTAAAAAAATACGGAATAATTCTTTAAGTGTCATAAACAGTGCATGCACCATTATTTTCTAACTCTAGAAGTGAAACAAGGACCATTTCTTTAATTTGATAAGTAGCTTTGAAATGCAAATTTCCTGTTTTTGTGAGAAGCAGGGTTTAAAGGACAAATATAAAGAGAACTTATATAAATGAGCCATAAAGTGAGCAATATCCATTATTAAGTATCACGTCAAAACTGGTGTACCTCCTACAGATTACAGTTTAAGGATCTGAGAGATTCTCTTTATACAATTTTAGGAACAAAGCTGTCCTTTATCCCTTCAGCTGTCTGTGAGAAAATCCTTGTCTTGTTAGCTCTAGCCAGGTACACAAAACCCAGGATCAACACTACTCTCAAAGATCATTCAATTATACCCTTTAAAAAACATGAAAAATCACTCTTTGTGATAACACAGTTCTCTTCAGAATGAACAAAAGAAATAAATAGGATATGGGATGAAATGAAATGTTTACTCTTACATGCAGGGGGAGGCCTACTGGTATTTTTGACAAGAAAGTGCAAATGGGAGGTGGACTAAACCTAAAGAGTTGAGAAAGGAGATGGTCATGGCAAATTTCTGTAGAGGCAGACAATAGATTAATATTTTTTACATGATGAAGTCTTATTTATAAAGAGATGAAAAGAATTCTGTCTATTTTTGTTAATATACTCATGTCAATTCATTGATATGGATAAAAAATAGTTTGATGTCATACAAAAAGTTATTAACTACCTTCTTATTGATGCTCTAAATTCTCAATGGGATTCTAGTCATCCCCCCATTAATAGAGGAGTAGGAGGTATCATACATTTTAACTGCTCAGACCACTTAGACTGTGAAAGCCAGATCCAAAAATCATACTACAGCTGCAAAGCAGAGATGTAAATGAAAGGTGACTGTACATCCTATAGAAAGTAATCAGAAATTGTTAAAAACAGGTTCTCATCCAACTGAATTCAGTGTAAATTTCCTAATTGATTTCAGTTTGAGTGGGTTTTAGAACCAGGTATTTAATGACTGGTCATGCTTTCAATTTGGGGATATAAACAATAAAGAAAATATTCAATTTTATTTTAAATTATGCTATGATTTCTATTGAAAATTGGCAGCTGCCTGCATTCCAGAAAATGAGACCGCTAATTTATATGCCAAAATAGACGCATTTAGCTGCTGAGAAATTTGATAAATCTATCTCTAAATGATTATTTGCAAAATCAAGTACATATTTATAATTGTGTAAGATTATATTATTTCTCCCAGCATGAAACTGGGAATGAGAAGTTTTCAGTGCAGAAAGTGATCCACTGGATTTAATCTGATCCCTCAATGGCTACTACACTGCTGAAAATATTTTAATTATAAGATTCAGCCTGGTGACCCAGCTCTTATTTGCCTCTCAAAATAATCAAAGAACACTTTACTGTAACAAAAAAGAATATTATCTAATTGGGCAAGATGCAACTTAGAGATCAGATTTAAGGAATAATATTAAAAATATTAGTTTACTGTCCAACTCTAATAACCAAGAATACACCAAAAGACATTAGAATGTATTCACCATACAAGATACAATAACATTTATCTGAATTGTTCCAGCTAAGCTTTCATTTCCTAACAAATACAAAGAAAGGAATCGAGTTACTTTGGAATTCCAAACAGTGACAGAAAAAAATGTGTTGTACCAGATTAGAATCCCTAAATGTAACCTCTTATTTGCTATTTCTGCTTCTGGTGATTCGTGTCTGTAGCATAAATTGAAGTTAACGGGATAAATATACAAAACCCAATTTAATTTTCATACATGTAATAATTTCACATCACATTACAACGGTAATCATGAATGGTAAAATTCTAATCAACATAAGTTAGTTTTTATAAATTAAATATGTTTAAGTTGTCAAACAATAACACAGATATTTTGTCTCACAGCTTGAGATGACAGAGTATTTTGCTTGTTTTCTCTAGTCATATTTTAAGTGACATCTGATCTAAATGCTACTTATAGGAACCTTAAGACAAACTTTTCAATAAGCTGAAACTAATTTTCATCTGCACAACAATACCTTTTTATTTTCTTTTCATGGTTTAATTGTGGTCCTTGAAAGCTACTTAGACCTAAGATCTTAGTTTCACCAAACTTCTTTCACCTCAGATTATTCCATACCTATAAGAATGGCATTACTATTAAACTGAGAAGCTGGGCTAATAGTAAAGACAAAGTTCTTATGAAATTATTTCAATGAAGTCAGAGGTAGTAGCCTTACAGTCTTCTTTCCATGAAAACTCTTTTTGTCACCAAGCTTGACTACAGCAATAGTTTTCATAAGTGTGAGAAAACACAGATGGTATAGTAGAGCAACTTGATATAAATAAGCTACCTTGCCTCTATGTATTGATTTTGACAAGTTTCCCTTATTTCAGTTCTTTTGTGAGAGTCTAAAATAAATGGTGATCCTATGTTTTCACTTATTTGCATAACTAAAGGTGCACCAAATCTGACAATCATGACTGGGAGCTACTCAACTGATGTCCTTTCTTGCAATAATTATTGACACAGAGAACAAGAAAAGCCCTGCACGTTGTCCCCTTCTCTCTTTCCAAATGGATCTCTCCTTGGCCCATCAATTTTACTCCAGTTTGTAAAATCACAGCTTATATTGTACAACAGAGAAGCAGTGTTTCATAATTCCACTACCAAACATGTAACACCTTCCATAAATATATACACAAACACACATTCAAGCAAACAAAACACACAACTTCAGAAAAGAATACAGGAAAATGCAAAAAGAATGCTGCATGTCTATACAAATAAGTTTCACCCTTCTGCTGAGGATTTATGTAGCCTTTCTTCTTCAGGCTTGATGGCATAAATGAGCTTGATAATAATTTGTTGAACATCTTAGTGAACACAAAGCTTTGAAAGAAATGGATTGACAGTACTGAGCTCTCTGCTTTGAGTATTTTGGTAAATTTATGTAAGGGTTTAAGTAAGAGTATTACAACAAGATCCCATTAAATTAAATTAATAATTAAAGACTGATGAAGATTTAATTTTCAAAAATCCTTCAGACTTCATACTAGATATTTGGAATTCACAGTTTTTGGCATGGCAGCAAATATAATGGTAACTCCTAAAGTCACTGCATGACACAGCATCATGGAATGAGTTGGAAGGGACCCACAAGGATCAACTCTGACTTCTGGTTTTGCACAAGACAACCCCAAGAATCATCCCATGTGCTTGGGAGAATCCAAACATCCAAACACTTCTTGAGCTCTGTCAGACCTGGTGCTGTGGCCACATCCCTGGGGAGCCCGTTTCAGTGCCCAGGCCCCCTGTGTGAAAAACCTTTTCCAAATAAAAACTTTATTCAGTTCCAGACAAATTTTAGGTTTGTTTTTTTTTTTGTTTGTTTTGACGGATCATTTTCTTTACAATTCAATAAAGGACAGTTTTACAAGTTTAATATTTTTTCTATTTTTGATTTGGAATATTTGCTCTACTTCTAACACAGTTTCTTCTTCTGTTTTCCTTATCTATAATAACTTTGCAGGATTTTTCATCTTCTTATTAGATGTTTGTAGTACCAAACTTTTGCTTAAAAGATCTTCATCTTTTCAGTCTCCATAACCCTAGAAACCCACTGTAAGACATCTTACAAGTACAGCCTTGAATATCTGACTTTCTCAGCTTACACATCTTCTCAGTCTTATCTAGCAGTCTCTTTTTCATGCTCTTACTTACTATATTTCTGCATTTTATGCTTTCAAAGCTTTTAACCCAAAATTTCAAAAGATACAGCTTTCAATTTGACAGCCTATGAATATCACACAAATTTCTAATTTCTCAGAGAATTTAATGTTCTTCTAATTAAGCTGACCTAATTATGACAAAAACTAAAGAGAAAATACTTCTTCTTTTGAAGTGTATTTAAGGCATTTCAGCATGCATCTGGTACTTAGTTAAGGTATTACTGATGAATTCAGTTATTTAAGCCCACCCTAACCATTCAGGAAGTTTTAGGAGCTTAACACCTAGGCTCAAGCTAGTTAATTCTCAGGGAATTAATCCTTTTATGAAAGCCCTTTAGCTAACATTGTTTCAGTTTGGGTTTTTAAGGCATCTGTTTTGATTTAAATTAAATGAGTTCCTGAGTATTTAAAGTAGTTTATCTGTTATTTTTCAGCTTCTGGGAATTCCAAACTCAAATCACTTTAAATAACAGTTACTATAAATTACAGAAAAGGTTTGATACATAGGTCAAGTTACTTACATCTCAAGTTCTCTCAGTGTCAAATAAAAGGAAAATAAATTTACTCTGCCTCTTCCTGCTATTAACCTGATCTCTACCCACAGACAGAGCCTGTTGTTGCTGGACAGTGCCCTCCACACCTGTGCAACCTTAGAAAAACCTTTCAGCACCACCATATGGGGACAACATGCAAATAAAGAACCTTTAACAATGCTAACAGGAACTGGGTGATTCATAAGCTAAAAGAAAATTCTTCTGAACATCCCTGAGCGGATCTAGATCTATAGAGTTGGTTAACTGACAACTAATAATAACATTTTATTTCTTTCCCAAAGAAATAAGATGTGATAGACAAGGAGAAGTTCTGACACTGCTTATGTGGGACATTCTTAATTAGGTCCTGCACTGCATATCAGCTTAGTTTAACATGGTGAAACTCTATTAAGCTTCTTTAACTCAGACAAGCCCTTGAACCAGTTGAAGCCCTTAAAATGGTATATAATTTGCTTTAAAAGTTAAACAAGTTGTAAAGTAGTGATTCAACTTCTAAAATATGTCTATTGACATTTGACATTGTTCCTCTGAATGTGACAAATATAGAATCATCATTTATCCACTCAGTTTAATGACTAAGCTAGTTTTACTTTTTTTCCTGTTGATTTCTAATGGCCCTGCATAACCAATTTGCTGATGTGAAAGACAGCTGGAACCTCTCATGTTTTATGAATGGTAAAGCAAAACTCTGACCTCAGTTTAAACTCTGCAGGATAACTGACAGCAACAAGAAAAGTGGGAACATAATTTAAAGAAAAATATTCAGAATTTGAAACAGAACAGTTAATTTGGCTTTTTATCTGTTTCTGTCACAAAGTTTTGCAGTTTTCCATGCAAAAAGAGGAATCCCACAATTTATTTTGAATCTTGCTTCCCTTCTTCAAGAGAAAACTCAGAAGAAAAGTGAAACTCTTGGAGCAGAACATGAGTTACTTTGAATAAAAAAAAAAGTATGTCTGCATATATAGCTAGTAGCTAGTCTTTAAACATGATTCCTGTCATTTTAGGTTAGAACAACAAACTGCATTGCAAAACAAGTCAGAACACAGCAGGACTTTGTCTTGGTTTCTCTGTAGAGAAAACAGTTAAAAAACTTTGTAGTATCAAGTGCTAATTCAAACAGCTTTGAGCTGAAAGTCAATGATATGCAGCAAATATGCAAACCCAAAAATACTGAATTAGGAAACACTTTTGGATGAGAGTCACTTGTGAGCAGGAAATGCTGTCTTAGTAGCTAAAAAATAGTACAGCTTGTAGCAAAAATTATTAGCTTCTTCTGAGGACCTAATAAAATTTGAGACCACAGGACTGAAAGACATAATTCAAAATACCATGCACAAAAATGATGTCTTCAGTCTTCCTTTTTTCTCTTCCTGTGATAGCTCAGATCTTTCTGGTTTATGTTTTTCTTTCAAATTTTATCACTTATAAACCTCAGGTGTACCTTGTGTGTTACTCACCTCTTAATACCTGGAGAAGACTATGAAGCTTATACACATTAAATAATAATTTCTGCTGTCTCTCTCTGTCTTCCTCTCCTGCTATCTTCTTAGCCTACAGAGAACCTTCGACCCAGCTGTGGAGAGAGAGGACCTGGAAGTGAAATGAAGGGACACACACAATTCTTCTAGTCCCATTAAGAAATTTCTGTGACTACCAGAGCTTGTAGCAGCTCCATTCATAGCTGAAGAAATACAGCAATCAAATCTCTGACAAGATTTTTCCTCTGGAAATGGAGCACTAAGGACCAGCCAAACACCTTTATCAGGCTCATGAAGCTAAAAGGCATTCCTGCAAACATCACACTCAGCAGAGCTCTGTAGGAAACAATAGCAAGGTTTCTTAACATTCATTGTCACAATTTAGGTTCAAACTAGAAAGTTTTACTAATTATCTGAGTTAAGGCTAAAAAAAGTCAGACAGAGGGTGGCTGGGCACTGGAACAGGCTCCCCAGGGGAGTGATCATGACCAAGCTTGACAGACTGCAAGAAAATCTTGGAAAACACTTTAAGATCATGGTGCTCTTTTTGGGGCTGTCCTGTGCAGAGCCAGGAGGAGTATTAAGTGATCCTTGAAGGTCCCTTTCAACACAGGATATTCTATGATTCTCTGTGTTTCTATGGGCTGAGGGTTTGCAGCACGAACAAGTAGAGCACCAGCATGTTTTAATTAAGACTTACGGTGGTGATGGTTTTAAGCCACAGAACTTAGACAGGTTCTTGAGCTTTAAATAAATTTTTCATGTAATTTTGAGTTAGAACACGACACTGAGCGTACCTAATGTCTTAGAAAATCTACCCACCTATGGCAAGTTCCAAATTTATAAGACTTCTCCAATTGTGAAAAAAATCTTACTGAATGCTGTATGGCTGCATACCATGTGTTCTGAGGGAAATTAATGATTTTAGAAGGATATTTTTTCAGAAGCAGAAATAGAAAGGAAGATGAAAGATTGCATTAGAAGAGTCCAGTAAAAATATTTTTTTTTATTATTTGTATAATTTCTTTGCTTTGTAGGAGGATCATGGGAGAGAAAAAAATATCCTCAGGACTTTACCAGCATCCAGAATGCTTCATTAGTTTGCTTTAGTAATTAGTAACACCACAATGTTGGCAAATGCCATATACATAAAACTCCCATGTCTACTTAATGCAATAAGGAATTCCAGACAGAGATACATCTTTATCATACTAATATAGTGTTCCTTGAAAAATGAGAGTGGGGAACAAGTATTATGCTATTTGTAAAATCTGTAAGAAATTAGTGGAACTCATGGATTGTACAGACTTGTGACTTTTACCTGACATATTAACTTTCAACTGTACATGACAAAAGTGTCAAACAAGAATGTTTGTGTTTCATATAGCTGGACTCAGTATTTAACCTGTGTGAGTACACTAAGCCAAACAGTAAAATAACTAACCTTCTGAGGAGAAAGACCAAAAATCACATTAAATGTCAGCCCTCTGTTCTTTTATCAAAACATGCTTCCTCTCCTGAGCTTTAGATTTTATTTTTAATAGCTCCAAGAAGTAAAACTCTGAAAACAGTCTCATTTTGAAGTCTTATCCCATATTCTGGAATGGTTAAAACATCTTCAGGGAGTTTAAAGGGGTTTTAAGAGTCCCTTTTACAGATAAGAACCAAGACACAATATAGCCTTCACTTTAGCTGCCATAGGGATGAAATAATTGAGGTTTTTGGACCCCTTGGCGACACTTTGAAGAACATTAGGGTCATTAGACAGCTTCAAATAGTTGTAAAAGGCTAAATAGATTGATAAATTTCAATTTATGCACACATACACATTCAAACTTACATGTATATACCTATACACACACATACACAGAGAATAAGATTTTAGACAAAATAAGGGAAAAAGAACCCTAATAAGTCTAGTAAGGGGTAAATATATGTCTTTAGATGTATGACATCAGTGTTTACATTTCCACCTCTGATTAGCACATAGGCAGCACATACTCTATTTTATTAATTACCTGGTTTTGCCTTTTTATCTTCTGTTTGTTCACAGCAATTTGTTAGATCCCGCTACAAAATGTCAAGGCATTGAATCTCAGATCACGAAGCCACAACAATATGAAATTCCTTCCAGCTGGAATAAAACATTTGAACTACTTTACAGACAGTCAGTTAGTCCCCTATTAAAAGTTTTGTGCTGGGGAGGAGGGTGATGATCTGACAAGAGAGAGGGAACCTCCAAGGGACATGAACAAAGATTTCAAATAACAAGAAGTCAGCACTCTCTTTAACACATCGCTCTATTGTTGACAAATAAAAAGGTAAGCATCCACTGGACCTTGAAAAAAAGTCTCTTCCTCTTCTGGACAGCTCTCTTGTTCATTATTTGTAACTGCACAAACTAATTTTCCCCCTTACCCTTCCAAATGGCTTCCACATGTGAATTACATGTTTTCAAGTATTTATTCTTCCCCTTGTCATGGGAAGAATTATGAGATTGAAGATATTCGCGATAGAATAGCCTGACAGTGGAATATCTAAATATTCACAGATGATAAACAGAACTTCTGTTTGATGAAATGTAAGTGTAAATGTATGACAAATGCAACAAAACGAGGTTAAAAGTGAAGCTGATTTTACTGAAATTTCTTCAAAAGGGCAAAGGAAATAATGAAACTTGGCTAATATTTAGAAAATTTTGGACTTCTGTTATAAAAACAACTACAAATATTATAATTTAAACCACAAACTCAAATCCCAAATCACAAACCCCTTCTAAATAAAATTACATATACCACAGCAATTTAAAGTAGACAGTTGTTTGGCATATCTCTTGATATCTTTAATATTTTAACTGTGTTTGTCTTGAGCAGATACTGTGAACCACTTGTCTTAAACTTTTTTTCAGTATATCATGCTACAACAAGGCTACTTAAGTAATCTTTTTTACTATACAACAGTCTTGAGACTATGTTTGAGATCAATAAAATTCTACATCTATATAAAAAATTAAATAATCTTGCTTCTATAAAATTTGAGCATTTTATCAGGCTTTTCCATACACTGATGGTCACAAAGGGATGATCTAGTAACCACAAAGCAAGAAATATTGTTATTTACTTAGTTTAAGAAGGAGCTGCTTAATGAAAGCCAAGAAGAGATTCGGACTGCTCTAAAGGGAGAAATTAGGAGAGCATTGAAAAGAGAATGTGTGGGGTTTTTGCTTTAACACACCAGAGCCAATTCTCAGTGTGAAGCCTGAAACAGCAGTGGCTGTTGAACTGACTAGATGCAGTAGCTCAGACCAACTCCAGGGAAGCAGAAACAATTACTTGTCCGACATAAGAGTTTTTATCTGAATTACTATTTAAATCTAGAAATAAAATATAAAAGAAATAACAGTAAGAACAATCACAATGTTCTACCAGTTTTATGAGGAACAATTTCCAACGTGTCTCACGTTAGTCATTCTAATAGAGAAGAATTTTTACCTTTCCTCCCCTACCCATAAAACACCAGATACTTAATTTCTAGGATTTTTCTCTAGCAATACTAACTCAGAAATGCTTAAGAGGATGCAAATTTCTAGACAACCACTCTGTGTGGTGCCTCCTTCAAGATCTACCATGGTTTGGATTGTCCCACCAGACCTTTTCAATTGAAGATTAAACACAGCTATGGCAGAGAAAGGCAGTTAATTCCAGTCATTCTTTAGTTGGCTAAAAACTCTCAAATGCATGACTAGAGGGAGCAATTTTCCCAAGAGTAGTTAGAACTTATACTGCTATTCATAACCTTCTTTATCATGTCACACCAACCCCTCTGTGAGGGAACAGAATGAATGCTCTGCCTTTGACACTACAGCCCCCTCCCTTTGTTGTCAATGGTAAATGTCCTTAATACAGTCAAAATACATAAAAATAATATACTTTAGAATTAAATAATAATTAAATAATTGAATAATACACTTTTAGGATTAAAAAGAAGTTGAATTAGTAAGTGAACAGGCACTGCAGATGGCACATGTGTGCATCATAACATACATAATTTTAGAAATAGTGTTCTGCTCAATAGAGTACAAACAGGTTTTCCCAAATGACTTAGAATTTCCTGTGCACATTTTATGTACAAAAGAGAAAAATATTGCATGGTAAATTCTCAAAAAACAGTCTGCAAATCAAATTCTAGGGATGTAAGATTTGTCCTCATAAATAACTACGTGATGTTTATTTGCAATTATTGCTTGTTAACATCTTATAAATATTTAGTGACTTGATTTCCATGCTTCCGTAGCCATCCTGAAATGACCTGACTGTAAATCTGGAGGGAAGTTATGAAGTTTGTTTCCCAAAATATGATGAGTTTTCTTCTCTTTAATCTTTTCGACTTTTTTACAGCAAAGAATGCTTAAAAATGTAGTTCTATTATTATCCACCAGCTCTATTAGTCAATCTCTTTGGAAAGTACTTTCACTCAGACTTTGTATAAATAAAAAAAAAAAATATTCTCTTCTATCAGAGTAAAAAATATTTTTCCCCTTCAATGAGAATTTGCATTAGACTTATTTAAAAAGCAACTGCATTGACATCACTCAGTTTTCTTGTCTCTATTTTGAAGATATTTGGAAGCAAGCATCATTTTATTAACATCTATCCATGCAGTTATCACATTTCTAAACAATAATTTCTTAGTCATATATTTGTAATGGAGAAATGATTAAAGAAAACAGGCAAATTAGGATGGAGAAATAGTATTCTAGGAGCAAAAGTCTGTGTGTCTTCTAATGTGCCAACCTTGTTATAAATCTACACGGCAGCTGGACTGTAAATGGTGTATGGTCACACAGTTGATAAATTAGACCTGCCAACAGCTACAGAGAGAAAAACTGAGGGAATTTGACTGCAGAACAAAAAGGAAGACTTTCTTCTTTGATCTCAATTTACATAAAAACATAGCATGTTGTTTAAAAGAAACACATGCGAATAAAGTATGTCAGAGAAAACAGTCCTTAGACAGGAGCTAGTGAATGGAACACTGAACTAACCCATGGACAAAAATCTTATCACCAATCTCTCTTTCTTTTCCTCCAATCCACTGCAGCGAAATAACACCTCATTGCCTGTACAGTCTTTCCATTCTAGGCCAGGTAAAACATATACTACCTGACAGAGCTGGAGATTCCCTGGCGCCAGCTTTCAATTTAATTATACAGACAGAGAGGATTCTGAAAAGACTGATGTGACAGTAGCTATAACGATCATTAAATACAACTCCTGTGGACAAAATCTTGAGTCATTTTCAAGAGGCTAAAATGGAATGACTCTTGGCTCTTATAAACTAGTTTTGAATTAATACCAAGGCTAACTCTATTTTCCACATACAGAATATATGTATATATGTACATAATATATGACTGTAAAAATCTGGGTTGAAGAAATTTGGGCCCATGTGCAGAACAGGCTCCAGGGCTGTAGACTGCATGGTTACAAGTTGTTTGCCAGGTTTGCTCTATTTGCAGCCCACACTTAGATGAGCTCATTTGGTAACAGAGCTCCCAGGTGTACAATGATTTCTGGACCCTGTGACTAACTCCACATGCATCTGCTAAAATAAATTCAAGCCTGATACCATTTCCTGACTTTAACATTTCCAAAACTAATGCAAATTCATTATTGATTAGGTAATGGTCATGAAAGAATTTTGAATCCTGTTTCTAGTCTCATTCTGGTGTTTCTCCAGTACATGGCCCTTAAGACTATTAGAGTCACTCCTGATTTATACATACACATATAAGAAGATTACTGATGCTGTGTTAAGAGCATATATGAGTATTGGCCAGAAAAAAAAGATATTTTTATAAAATAAATTTAATTGAAAGCATCCAAGAACCTATTGGCTTTTAAGCATTGATTCAATTATATGCATCCAGAAGCCTGAGAATATATGGGTTTTTATTTAAGTGAAAAACTGAGTACCTCACAGAATGCAGTGGACCATGTCTTTACTTCAAAGCTTTAAAACACTTTTACTAAACACATCAGTAGAGAAATACAGTGTAAGGGAGAGCATGGGCGTGTTTTCTGAAATGTAAGAAAGAAGGCACTCAGTAAAATTTTAAAGTTTTTACACCTTTTCATGCTCTGTTGCTGCAATTTCTTTTCATGCATTTTTTAAAAAAATTACCTTAGATATATTTGGATGCATAACTTCCCATCTTCCCATCACAATCATCCTAACCAAGATTTTAGTTCTCAACTTGAAACCTACTGATTTAAATGAAGTTGTGTGTCTAATTTGAATGAGAATCTCTCCAGAATGCCTGAGCAAATCCAGAGAGCTGAGTCAGTATAAAACAAGCAACAATCACTATAACATAAGTAATAATCAGGATAATATAAGGTACACACATGTTACTTGAGGCCATAAATGGTCAGATCACTTCAAGACTTCTCCTCTAAGAGGTGAATACGACAAAAGGAGGAATGAGCACAATCTGATCACATCCTTTTTCTCCTTCCCTTGTGAAATACGTCTTTCCAGTAACAAACCATTAACATGAACCCAAGCAGAGATTAGATATTCTTGGTATGTAATCTTGGTAGGTAGTTTTAGTCTATGGTGTCTTCATATTCAGTATGGGAAAGTCTAATATGGGTTATTCTTGTAGACTAAGACAAATTCTAATTTAGGTTATTCTAGTAGAATAAGAAAAATTCTAATGTACCAATAGAAATAAGTAAAACAAATACTGATAATGGAAATGGCAATATTTTTGTGATGTGTTTGCATCCCAAGCCTTTGATATATTATTCATGCAAGGAGAGCAGAAGAATATTTTTCTGTTTTACAAAGACTATAAGACGTTCTAGAGATAGCATTGGAGCTGCAGGATTTGGAAGTTTGCAGCCATACCCTGTTTTGATTTTGGACTAAGCCATACAATTTCATCAGCCTCTCAGCTGAACTGTGTTTTTGATGGAAAGGAAATGCAAATGTGTCCCTTGGATAGAAATCTCAGTATGTACATGCAGATCCAGTTAAAGACGTTAAATAAAAAAATCTTAAGCATCTGGAAATACTGGAAAAGGGAGTTTGTATCATGTAAACAGAGTTCAAAGTACATTCTTTGGTATGGATGATGGAGCAACTTGAAGCAAGTAAGTGGAATTTCTCCAGAATAAAAAAATGTGTGAATAAAAAAATGAACAAAGAAAGACAAATGTACAATTTGTCTTTCTTTGTTCTCTATAGTGACTTGCCAAAAGAACTTTGCATATCTGGTCAAATCTCTCTTCAATAATTTATTCATCTCCTAAATCTAATAACTTGTAGGAAGTTTTTTGAGTAGATAAATACACTCAGTATTATTATTTACTCTTTGAATTTGGCACCAGCTTGTAGGTGTTGATTCTTTCTATACCTTTCTCCCTTACATTTTTCTATATTACTTTTCTCCATAAATGGCTATTGGTGAAATAAAGTCTTCATTTATTTCTTTAAAAAAAATGAAGAAAAAGCTGGATGAGCAGTGCTCCTTCTTAATGGCACTTTCATCAGGTTTGTCGACCTCTTAGGAGGGTTTGTTTCTACTTCAGATGTTCTATAAATTTTAGTTAATAAAATATTGTGTCACTTTTATCTTTCAATTAAATAAAAATGTGCTGTGGGAAATAGGAAGTAAAAAAGTAATTTTCAATGGTCCAGAAAATAATCTACATTAACATAGGTATATTCACAACATTTTCTCTTGTAGCTGTGTATTTAGTGATTCTTCAGCTTCACTATAAAGGTGTCAATATGCCAGAACAATTTCACACCCAGCGCCAGTAGCTAAACTCTTCCATGTGTGTCACTCCATTCTTGCATGAACTGCCTCCAAATGCTTCTGGTCCTCACCTCTCCCCATCAGAAGCTCTCAAAATGAGCCATCTTTGGATTTGTTTCAGACTGGTGGAAGTAAGGGTGACACACCTTGACTTCACTATGGAAAGGAAGACATTAATATGTAGAATTTGAATATTATCATCTGCTTATCATCCTTCTGTCTCATGTTTTCTCAATTTATAAGCCATTCTGAAACTAAAGTATGATAGCAGGCTACTGTAAAAGTTACAGATAAAGTCTGTTTTGTGATATGGACTCCTGTACTGACCCCTCAGAGGCCTTCTCTGATCCAGGTTTCGAGAATTTTCAACTTGCTTTACACACAATTTGTCAATTGTACAGTTGTAAAATAAAAATTAATTTCCTACTTTATCTTATTGAAAATTGTCTTTTAGGTCTAGGGAATTTGCATTTCATTAAATGGTAATCTTAGAATAAAAGTTTCAAGAAACTGTCTTTCCTAAACCAAGGGAAGACTAAGAAAATGGGAAATTTCTAAAAATAAAAGGCAAAACTGAGGATATTTGCATTGCTGTAAAGTTTGGGAATTATTCTATTACAAGGATGAAGAGAATAGTGCAATCTCTTGAAAAAACATCATTAAAAAGAGGTGAGCCTTTTTCATGTGTCTCTGACACATGGAAGAACTTGTGATATTAATTTTGTTATTTAGGTATTAATGATCCAATTTCTTAAACAAAATTTTGAATTAATGTAATGAGCACTGCAGAATGAGTATTCATTCTGTACTATGTTCTCTTTCTTTGTATTGAAAAAATTCTATGTAGTGCCAAATGAAGACCTTTGGACTACCTTGCACAACTTGACTAGAATATTACAGTTTCTTATGTAAGATAAAACATGCAAATGTCCTTTGCTTTTTATCCACTAAATCTTTCTGTTTAAGTATAGATCTGTTTGAACTTCAACATGCTTCCCGTTTCCAAACATGGTTAAGAGAAAGAGAAATAATGTCTACTTTTATAACTTTTATGTTTCAATTAAAATTATCTATTTATTCCATGATTCCACCTGCTGTCCCCCCCCCCCCCCACAGGTAGAATTTGGTGGGAGGGTTCAAAAGCGTGAGATGAGGCCAGTCTAAAGAAATCTTTAACCATCCTTTTCTTGAGATGTGTTGGAAGAACTAGATGTAAGTAGTAGCAATGTTTAATTTCTTTTCTCCTGGAAAACATTTTCTGCTATCTGTGTCTATAACAAAGAGTATTTTCATACTGATCCATTCGATAAAACAAACCAAAATGAAAGCTACTTAACAACTATATTTATATAAACCAGATTGCACTGATAGGCTGTATCATTATAGCTGTGAAAACAGTACATTCACATTTTCTGTTTTGTAAATGACATCTCAGGTTTGAAGTTCACTATGTTATTTTAAAATGCACTAAGCTTTTGCTTTTATTTCATATGAGTTACTTATCTGCTGCTCCAGCCTTATATAATGTCACTGTTTAATGAACAGAAAGAACTCATGCTCAAAAAACACTCAGAAAACCAGCTTGCTAAACAAATGTGATTCAATTACAGTATCAGTAGCTATTTGTGATATGTTAAAAAAAAAAAAACTGTTCTGGAAGAATCTTCATTTTAAGTTGTTTTGACAGTACTGCACATTCTCCAGTGAAGGTCTCAAATGAAGTATACCACAGATAAATGCAAGTTTTAACCAACTCACAAGTTACCAACAGTAAGGTCTTAATCTTTATGCTTTCAAATATTTTTTCTTATTCTGTTAATTTCTTACTCTTATTAATAAATAAAAATTATTTTAGAGATGTAAGTCCTTCTAAAACTTTTAGTTTTTTAAAATATGTGTGCCCTCTTCATTGCAGTGCAAATATTCCAGCATCTCAAGGACTAATTTTGCTGTTTAATAAATGTATTGCCACACACCCCCAAATCAAGAGAATTCATCTAATTTACTCTGCCATTCAAGTTTCTTGTGAGGCCTGATGCATTTTACACAGATGGTAAATTACTCAGTGGTTCTGATTATGACAAACTCTTGCATCTAAAAAAGTAATTTTCTGCCTACAAATTGTGTGCTAATAACAAAAGTATTCATTTTAATAAGTTCAGTGAATGAGAAACGATCCTTTTCTTTTGCAGCATGAATGACATATCTGCATTAACAGGAAGCTGCTTCATGACTTTTGACAATCATATTGACTGTGTTCTTTTGATCCACCCCCTCCAAGGAGCTGAGGGAGTGGGTCATGAACTCCCCTGTACTGTCAGATCTTGCTATGTATTTCATAAACTATTTTCAGCAATACTTGTTTCTGTTACTAGTCTTTAATGTGTTTGTTTTTGGTTTTTTTTTTTCAATAAAGCCTTGCTGAAGATACTTGCCTTAATCTTTTCCTGTCTCCACAAAGCCATCTCAGAGACGAAGGAAAAAATAGCTCATTCTGAGAAACACCTAGTTCTGGGGTTTTGCTTGCATTCTGCTTTCATCTTACTGTGTTTATTTCCATTAAAGCTATTCATCCTTTTTGTTTCTCTATAGGGGACATTTTGTTACCATCTCCCCTCAGAAGTCCTTTATCAGATAGAAGGGGTCAAGTTACAAGGACAAATGGACAAACACACAACTCTAATTTGAGACCAGAGCTTTGCTGACCCTCGTTATTTTTCAGATATAAATGTTTTGCCTTCCTTCACTCTTTCATTCTCTTCCATCTGCCCCTTAGTGTCAAAAGGAGGATGCTCTCTTATCTGTCTCATCAATCATCTCTGACACTCAGCTAGAAGCCTTATCCATAGCAATCTCTCTGCAGCATGCTACCAGCTGAGCTCACCTCACCAGAGGAGAGGACTGGGCCTTTGACACTGTGATCTACAGGCACAGCCTTGGTGCACTGTTCAGCCTTTTCAGTGTTTTTATGTGGATTCTTCATCATACAGGGGCTTGTCAACCAACATTACTTAAGTGTGACAAGATGAAAGAACATCAGCCTTGAGCACGACGGACAGGAGCTTTCATGCTCTTGTGTGATGACGCTGACTGATAAAACTGCTATAATGGAAATTATCAAGCTTTGTCAAAGTAATTTAAAGACAATTTGTGCTGCAACTTTTAGTGTATTTGCATATTTTTTCATCTTACAACAGGTAAATAAGATGCAATAAGAATGCTGTGCTGGGCAGATTTAGCAGCTCAGGTTGCTCATAGCTAAAGATCAGTAGCTGCTTAAACCAGCCTCTTGCACAGGCATTGGGAAAAAGCGGCAGGGCTTACCCACTCCACTAATCAGACTTCCTGGTGGGACTAGCAGGAATGGAACTACAATGGAAATAACTTTTAGACACAGCATTGTGATTTTTCATGTCATGTGGAAAAACAGCAATTTCATGGTTAGTCCCAAGAGGCAGAGGAGGCTTAAGGATCACCTGGCTTTGGTAATCATGAATCACTACATCTCCTGGACATTATGAAAACTAGGAATTTTCATATTTGTGCAAATAATTTCTAATGGAAAATACCAATTGCTGCATCCAACATCATATTACGATGTGCTGAAAACAAGGTAGTTTTGTATACCTCAATGTAATAGGATTGTATTGACAATATTCTTAAAAACATAAACAAGCAAAGTTTAGAGGTTTTTTATCTGTAAGTATAGATTCCATTAAGTATCTTTAGATTAATAACTTAGTAATTTTTTTAAATGTTACTCATATTAAGACTTCAGGATACACAAGGCAGTTGAAAATTAATAGCAAATGGCTATATGTGGCAGCATTTATGATGACTGAAAGATTGGATATATTTTTGATTAATCTTGAAAAAGACATAATTTTCTTTTGCATAAAAGAAAATCTTATATTAAACTTTTCCTTTTAGCTTCCTTCTGGACCCTGACATAGTCCATGAAGAGTTTCCAAACGTACTGTATTTAGGAAAACAATAAAAGCAGAAAAAAGAGCACTGGTTATCAGTCATTTAATGATAACACGAGTCATAATCTTCGTGTAAACACTAGTCCAAAACTGAGCTAAATATCTACTCTCAGGTCCTGAAACCTCAAATTAAATGACAAGTAGCCCATACTGAAAGCAAGAAACCAACCAGACACAACAACAAAAGCTTAAGATTCTGTACTGGCAAAGGGGAGGAAGGGAAGGGACTGTAAGTCACGGGAACATTAGGACTGTTTATTTCTAAAATATATCATGTCAATGCAGCCAGACAACCACATTTATCCCTTTGAAAGAAGAAATACATAGGGCATAACAAAAAAAAATCTGACTCATTATGAATCTATCAAAATGTCATTAAGACTTGCAATACAAATAAAAAATATATCCTAAAAGTGTTGCAGAAGTACTTCTCACAGACCATATTAAATGCAAAAATAATGCTAAACAGTGATAGAGAATCTGAAAGTCTGCTTTCCCACCAAGGATATAACAAAAGAAATATATACTCCCAAAACCCCATAACTCATCATTCAAAGAATTTTTTAAGTCCTTCTGGTTTTCCAAACAAGAGGATGTGTTGTCAGTTCCTTAAATATATTTCAGAGCTAGGCATCATTTAGGAAATATGCAGTCATTTCAAAATGTAGTGACCTATGGCATATTGAATCATGAACATTTTGACCTTTGGTCTATTAAATAATGCATCCTTTGTGTAATGCTTTTGGACAGCATCTCCAAAATCTATGTATACAAGGGCATAAGTTTAACACTAGAAAACAGAGACTTTTAAAATTTAGACTTAATATTATGGAACTTATCAAATAATTAAGAAAAGAATGGGGGTGAGTATCATGTAACAGAAAAAAATCCAAAAATTTTATTGCCTTTAATATTGATGTATTTTATTACATTATAAACTGTTTACCTAATTTGTACTGAGCATAATAAATAACAACAATGTAGGATTCAGTCTTCACTTTTGAGCTCTTGCAGTATGTGCCTGAGCTACAGAGTATAAGAGCCTTTAGTTTTAGTAGGTCAAAGCTTCATGTCCCATGAATACTTTGACAAAACACCTGTTATCTGAACGTCCTTAGAGATGATAAATTCCTGTATAATATTGGGAGCCATTCCAAAATGCCACAATCTCCCACAAAATGCCCCAGAATCTGACAGAACATTTATATAATACATCATCAAAACCAGATGACTGAGATATTGCCCAGAAAAATTGTTTTGATGGGAAGTATTTCTGGTCATGCCTTAGCACAGCCATGTGAGTATCAGGTCTCCCACACAGCCACGCTCCCAGTGACTGTGGCTCTCAGGAGTTCTTATAAGCAAAAAGGGTTCTTACACAATTACTCTCAGTCGAGCCCCAGGCTTTATCCATTTTGGTTTCCTTAGTTTCTAATGTGAAGTTCTGTGGGAAAATCAATAGGAAGTCCAAAGATATGATGCAGTAGGATCAACAAATTTGGCCTTCTTTACCTGAAAAAACTGTGTGCTGTATTTTCTCTATATAGCAGTGCAAATGGAACTGCAATCTGGTCTAACACTTGCAGGGGACTCATAAATGACTCAATAGAAATACATTTTTGTGCACTCTAGTTTTCCTGCAGTAAACTGATTTTGTTCCTTTAAAGAGGTCAAAGTAAAGTGTTTACATTGCTGTATCTTAATATTTCCCATGCGCTTCTCCTAACAGGATGAAGGAAGTAAAAAGTGTCAGCTGTGCTGCCGACTTCAGTAAGATGCTATTTCAGTATAAATTTTTTTTGTTTTTAACAGGAGAGTTTCATTTCCCAGGAAATGGAAGCAGGAGCAAAATTCAGTGATGTTAGGTTTAATGTATGAGTCATCTAAGCAAATTAACTATTTCTCCTGTATATAAAACATTACTCACTTCAAGACATAAATATATCATTAAAAATATAACAGTCTACAAATACAAACGTGAGCACATACTTAAAGTTTTCTCAGATAGTTACAATATCTTACCTTCAGCATTTCAACAAGTCAGTTCAGTAATTTAAAAGTCTGGTTTTTTTGTCTGAGTATTATAATTACTGTAAGGAAATCTATTCAGGGTGTTACATGGCCAGAAGCTAACCATTAGTGTGAACAACTCCAGTCATTTGTCAGAAAGCAAAGAAACCCCAGAGCACACCTGTTTCAGCACTAAAATGTAATCCTGTAGCAATAAAGGTAAGCCTCTATTATATTCACCGAGTTTTGAAACCACAAAAAGCGGCTAGAAAACTTGAGCCTTTGCCTTTTCAAGAACCATGCAGTGACACTGCATCAGTGCCTGCCAACTATGGGTTTTAAAATTAAATTCCCCTGGGATAGAGTGCCCTGCAGCCATGGGACACGACATTCTCCAGGCAAAGAGAGCCAAACTCAGGAACAGGTAACACAGGTGTGAGCGGGGTGGCACTGTGCATGGAGGCAATTTTGTTTCTTCATCCCAAAGTCTCTGCGCTGCTCCACGTTTTCTAGCAGTGAATGTGAAGGGTGGAATAGGAGTCAGCATTTTTCTCTGCTGTCCCATCTCTCCCTTGGCTAGCAGAGGTGCCAGACACACTGACAGGGCACCCTGCACCATACTAGAAGGTAAATGATTCTCCTTGTGCACCCTGAGCAGCTCAGGGTGATGTTCTATTCTTCCAAAAGCAGTAACTCCCAGTGGCTCCACAAGGCAAGCAGAGATGTGCGTGACCCTGACTGGATCCATCCCTGAACAGTCTGGCTCCCCAACAATCTACAGACTCCCAGAAAGTGACATTAGCACTTTACTTCAGAGACAGTAACACATTTGTCTAATTCATAAAGAAAAGATGAGGTGAGAAATGCCCACAAGAGAGGGTTTAACTCCAAAAAGCACTAGTAACCCGTGCTCTCTCTAAGCCAATCCACACCAGGCAAATGATGTCTGAGTCCTGTTAAAGAAACTTTCTTTGAACAGCTTGATTGCTATTATGAACCTTGCAGTGGGAGTTTGGTTTTAGCACATGTGAAAGTATGGTGTGCTCTGCTTTATGTACATAAACAATTTCCCCATAGTAACATAGTAAACATTGCACAGACTAGATATTGCCATGAAGCCAAATAATCTCCTTTCAGTGCCTAGCACTTTTGAATGACTGTCCTTGAATGAGTTTACAAACAAACAAACAAACAAACAAACATCATTCAATAAATCTTTCCAAAAAAAAACCATCTTTCAATGTTATTAAAGTTATTGTGGATATGGAAAAGGAGGATATATTTGGGGGGGAAAAAAAGGGAAGACAAGAAAACGTAAGGCAGATCTCTAATGTTGTTGTGCTTTAAACAACAGACAAAGTGCTGAGAAGAGGAATAAACAGACCATGCTGTAGGATCCAGCACATTTAGGGGGTCTTGGTATGTAAGTGGCACAAAGGGCTTTTATGCTGTGAAAGAGGCAAACCCATGTGCATGGTGTGCTGCTGACTCTGTAACACAGAACACAAAAGTTCTTGAACAGAGAGTACTGTACAGGGTTCTGAAGGAACCTTTTCTGAAAGTATTTAGAACCTCAAGCTTTCTGAGAAATTCAGGACACCCTGATATAGGGAGTGCTCATAAAGAAAATAAAACTAAAAAAAAAAAAAACCAACACCAAAATAACAACCAAAAAACCAAAACCAAACCCCAAATGAGTTTCTTTGAAACACTAAAGGATTTAAACATGTACCTAATCCACCCTGTTGGGGTAGTGTCAATGAGCAAGTCCCTGTGGGTCACATTTTCTTCCTTTAACCACTTCTTTTTCAAATTGCTTCATCCTCCTCTAGATTGACTGGGAAATTTTCAAGCTTTCCAAAACATAATAAAGCTTTTCAACCACTTGTCTGCATGTTACTAAAATAAAACACCAAAAATTAGGTTATCAAAAATTCAGCATCCAAAGATTCACATGGCTTGTATTTTATCAAACCAATCAAAACAGAAAACCTCTGAAATAGATATCAATGTACTTAATGAATTTTCCACACATCTTTCCCATAAGAAAACATTCATTAATGTGGACCTATCCAGTTTCTAAGCAAATATTCTACACACCTTGCCTAAAAAGTCTTTAAATGTGTTAGGCTGCCTCAGTATCTTCAAGCTGTAGAATAACCAATGATTTATGGACTGAGAGAGTCTGAAGGGCTGACACAGAAAACAGAAAGGAATAAATAATGACAAAAAATGTTGACAGTGATGTATCAGTCAAGGCATTTTTTTCTCTCTGTAGACAAGGGACAACCATTTTTTTTGTAAATAGGAATTTCATCATGTCTCTGGTCAGCGTGGTGATATCACCATAGCCTTGATGAGAATTCCATAACACGCCTGAAGCATAAGTATCAGACACTAAATCAAGGCCCTTTTGTGAGTATACTGTAAGGCAATAAAATATAATCAGAGCAGAATTTCCCAGTTCCTATCATATTTCTAGTTCCTTGAAATAGAGTAATTTATATTTGTTGCTTTTTTGTTTTTAATCTATTTTTATAATATCTGGAAGTTTCCAGCAACAGAAAATCAGAATAAAATTAATATTTTTCTATATTTTGTGGAAGTTTCAACTTTGCACAACTTTATATAAGTACGGGAAAATTCAAAAACTCATTTGCAACTTTACTCAGACATTTTTCTTTTCTAAAAAAACCCACTTGTGTGGACTTATGTCCACATGCTCAAAATCTTGATGCATGCATAAGCATTATGATGGATTAAGGCTGTGATTAATTAAAGCTGCAGGTTTAGCTAATCATCTCAAAATTTAATGTTCTTCAAAATCCCTCAAACTTTAATATTAATATTGGAAAGAAAAGTAGAAGCAGCATCTTTTTGTTCATTTCCCAATCAGCCAGAATGAGGGCCTTTTATCAGCACTTTTCAGGCAGGGAAAATTGATAAAATGGAGAGAGTTTGGAGCAATTAGAAAAGTAAGTCAGTCAGATTTTTTTAGACAAGTCCACAGAGATTATGTTATCCAAAGATACAAAGAGGCAGATAAATTGGGCTGTCTCTGTTTGTGAGGGTTCTTGGGGCAATGCCTTATTCTTCACTCATGTGAGTAGCAACACGCCCTCTAATCTTCCTGTGTGCCAGCAGTGGCCAGCCTTAGCCTCAATGGGCAGGTGGACAAGGTTGTTGAAACAGAATTTGGAACAGTTCAGCTCCTCAGAATAAAGGAAAAAAATAATATCTCTAGAAATTACATTAATTTGACATGTACAAGAGTTTGAAAGCAATGCAGAGCTTCCTAATGTGTTTCTAAATCACATGTATGCCTGTACCCTATGCCAGGTTAAATATACATTAAAATGATAGTATGCATTTTGATAGGTCAGTGGTCATTATAATAATAGGATATTATGCAAAGTTACATTTGTTTTTTAAAAGGAAGCAAAAAAAGTTGCGCAAAACATTAAACCAAATTTTGCATTGGATTTAATGAAAGTTTTCATTGTAAAGAATTAAAAGGTACTAATTTGGTTTAGTTTTTAACACTGTTTATACAAATCAAAAATTGTGTGAGCTTTCCAGCTAACATGAAAAACAGATGAAAACAGATTTAGTGACAATCTAGCATAGTAACATTAGGATTAGTAGGATAAACCAGATCTGAATATTTTTTCAACCCAATGAGGTAGTTGTAAGACCAAAGAGAAATATTTTTTTCTTCAAATTTTAGTTAGTTTGATTAGTTCAGAAGAAAAACTTTCTATTTTTGATATGCAGAAAAATAACAACAGAGAATGTACTGGCACTAAAGGAAAAATAGCCCATTTGTTTTCTGCTGCATTCTTTATTTTCTGAACCCAACATGACTACAATTTAGGTGTCAAGTAAAATTATGTTAGACAGGTTTTCCTTGTCCTTGTTTGTTCACATCACAACATTGGCATGTTTTTACAGTTCAGCTGGAAAGAAACGAGATTTGAACTAAGGGACTCAGGTTTGAAATTACAGTAACAGAAGAAGTCTAGGCAATATCTTTTCTGCACCATACTAATCTGTAAGTACCTCACATAAATATCTATTTTCTGGAGAAAGGGCTAGCTCAGAGTGACGAATAATTACATCCTGAGTCCTTGAATGAGAGGGAAAACGTGACCTAAATATTTACTTTGACCCCATAGCAAAGCTAAGGTTTTTTATTCTCCTCCCTTCTCCCCAAGGCAGGACTGTAGCAGAGAGCACACAGTGCTTGGCAGTGGCTCAATACAACATATTGTTTTTCATCCCACCTTCAAGCTGGATTTGAAGGAAGGTTTTCTGTTTTAGACATTCACAGAGTAGCTGTGAGGAAAGATTCATCTTAAATCTCCAAAATGAGAGAAAGTCTGACTTATGCCCCATGGCTTGTTTTACCTATTTCAGTATCAATAGTATAAGTTTTAAAACCAAAAAGTTTTGCATTCTATATCAATGATTACTTTTTTTCTAAATCCCTGATAAGACACAGTGACCATGAATTGCACATTTTGTGATGAAAATGCTTTAGAAAGTTTTGTTGTTTATTTTTCTCTTTTCAATTGCTCTGATCACAGAATCATGCAATCATTAGGGTTGGAAGGGAGCTCTGGAGATCATCCAGTCCAACCCCCCAGCCAAGGCAGGGTCACCTGCAGCAGGTGACACAGGAACATCCAGGTGTCCTTTTAACGTCTGTTGGGAGGGAGACTCCGTGACCTCCCTGGGCAGCTGCTCCAGTGCTCTGCCATCCTCAATGTAAAGTTCTTCTCATGTTGAGGTGGAACTTCTTATGGTTTAGTTCATGGCCATTCTTCCTTGATTTTCAGCTCTTATTATGGCAAATTTATTCTTTATCTTTCTATCTGCCTTTCTTATTCCTAATGAAAAATAGCACCTTCCCCATTTTATTTAATATCTTCTTCCTAATAATTTTACACAGATTCTCTGATTCTTCTACACATTTTTTAAAGATCTAGTAACTGCAAAACATTTGAAGTGTGGATTTTGAGGACTACTGATTTATTGTTTATTACCTCCACATCCTGATGATCTTTATGTCACTCATGTAGTGTATCTTGGGGATGACTGTAACATTAATTCATTTACTTTTGCCTCATGGAGTTTCTTTCCCTATCATTTAGATAGACCCTATATGACAGGGGAATTTTCCATGTTTGTACATAGGAAATTTTCAATGTTTGTACATTTTCAAAAATTATTACTAACATGGAACCAAGACATTTTAAGTATATGTTTACTAGGAGGAAACTGAAATGATATTACAAGAAGGAGAGTAGATTTTCACTGAAACATCATATCTGAAGGACACCATAGGGATTTGGAGCTATATAGAAGATGATGTTGATGATATAGAGATAAGTACTGGGGATGGAAATAGGTGTTTACCTGAAATATTTTAAATCTATGTTTTTTTGTTTGATTGTTGCTATTTTATTAACTTGAAAACAGAAATCTTTAAATTCTAATGCAAAATTGTGTAATGTCTACACGTTTCATCTGTCAGAAGTGATGTTTTTCCTCAGCATTGCCAATGATTTCATAATTCCAAGTCCCTACACTGGAAGATCTGTGCATTAGGGATATGTGGGTATATGAAGGGTGTGGATACAACTGTGACCCAGACAAGACCTGAGGAGGAGGTATAAAGGAAGCTGCTGCTCCAAGAGAACTTCTGAGCTGTTACCCCTCTTAGACAAGTCTGTGGGCCATGATTCTTCCTTTTTTTCCACAGATTTAAACGATGATGCTCAAATTTGGATTCATCTGTTTGAAACATGTATAAAGCAGGTTAAAGCCAAACATTCTGTGTGTGCATTCTAGAGGGGACCTCTGAGGGCACATGCCTGAGATACACAGCTCAACCTGCAATCTAGCCCTCTGAATGCATCAGAAATAGTGAAACTAAGTAGAGACAAAACTTTGCTTCTAATTCTTTCAATCAGCCTCTTTCAGTTAATACATAGGCTTTTGAACATATTTTAATTTTCTGTAATTTATTCTCTTTATCTGTAAAACAGAGGTAGCAGCAGATATACCACAGTCTGAATGCAAAACAAATTCTTCCGAAGAACTTTTTGAGATCCTAAGGTAGAAGGCATATTGTAAACGCTAAACAGTTTTATAATTATACCTTAATAGAGCAGAATTTTCTTAATTGTGTTATATACCCCTGTGGAATCAAGAATGAGCCATTTGACCAATTGTCCTAATTATCTGAGATCCTGAGAAACATATCACACTGGGAGATTTTTTTAAATTACTATAGAAACAAGCTTAGGTGATGGAACAAATTTCTCCCTATGTACATGCTTGATAACACCATAAAAAAAAAAAATCACACCAAAAAATGAAGTTAGAAACCGTAATGCATTATGAAACCCGAAATGTTTTATTCAGTAATCTTCTTGACAGGGTGGGAAAAAGCTGAAGTAAAATAAGAGGCCGACAAAGTAGGGTATCTGTGTAGAAAGTTGTTCCCATTAACCTCAGTAAATTAAATTTTGCCAGGCCAACTGTGCTGCTATTTAATCAGACCAACCAACACCGTAATCCACTGCTTGTAATTAAAATACCCACTGCACTGTTACTTCATTTTGCCTCTTCATTTTCACTTATTTCTTCTGAGTGTTTTGCCTGGACTGGGACTTTTCTCATTTAGATATCTTTAACGCACTGTCCATTACAAAACCCTTGTATATTATGCATAAGCAGTTGTAACACAAATAAAAACAATGCTCAAGTACATTCATCGCTTCTAAATAGCTCCCTTTATCAGAGTATTGCATTACCTTAATTATTTTATACCAAAGGACTCAGATATTACTCTAAATAAAAAGTAGTATCATTTTGTATTATTACCATCTTACTTCTACTATACTGGTAGTATGGCTTTCTCACCTCTCCCTCCTTCCCTCCCTCCCTTTCCCCTTTCTCTCTTCATTATTATTATTATTATTATTATTATTATTATTATTATTATTATTATTATTATCATTATCATTATCATTACTACTACTACTACTACTACTACAATCAGCAATTTTAAATCAAGGAAACACATTCGTGTGTCATGCCCTAAATTAAACAATCTCCTAAATTCTACTTGGCATGACCTGGCCCCTTCAGAGCAGGTAGGAGAAGTGCTCCTCCACTAGCTGCAGACAGCAGCATAATCCAGAAATGAAGGCCTGGATTTGACTGTTATAAATAATTCAAAAATTATAATTAGATAAAAGTTACATTTCACTCAGAATGAATAAGCATCTATGTTAACAAATACAAAGCAAGTTAAAACCCATTAGGTCCCACACAAATTACAGGCAGGATCACAAACAGCTTCCCCTCCTGTTTTACACGTGGAAGGACCACTGTCAAAGAAAGTATTCCAGGGGTCATCTTGAGGCTTCCTATTGTTGCTCAGTGATGGGGCTTCTCCTTTCAGGAGAGGAACAGGAAGGACATGGTGTTACTAATTCTTATTTCCCCTTTAAGAGTCACACTGCAGTCTTGGTCACAAATTTGCATAAAGTGTTATGGTACCTGCTCTCACAGGTTAAAAAGGGAATACCATAATGGAAACTATAAAAGAAAAAATAGTCCAGTGGAAATCACATGTGTCCATGAGCTCCACAACCTCATTCTTTAATCTTCACAATTTACAGTTGATCAACCCAGAGGCTTGAGGTCAACATAAAGTGCAGTAAAATATTCAAGAGTCACACTTGCCCCTGTGATGAGAAAAAAGTTACCCTGGCAGCTTCTTAAGACAGCAGTTTCCTGAAAGTGGAAATCCTTTCCCCAGACAGTTTGATTTTTTTCTGTGTCAGAGGAAGTTCAAAATTAACATTAGGAAAAAGTTTTTTCACTGGAATACACTCTCCAGGGAAGTGGTCATGGCACCAAGCCTGTTTCAGTTCAAGGAATGTCTGGACAATGCACTTTGTCACATGGTTTAGCTTTAAGTAGTCTGACAATGACTGCTTGATGATCCTTATGAATTCCTTCCAAGGAATATTCTAAGATTCTATAAAATTATGTGATTTCAGTAACACCTTGGTGAGAAATTACACCCCTTTTCCTATCTTTAAAAATACATTACTTTTGAGCCTATAGTTATAAAATGAGCTGTTTATGTGTTGGCAGTCTGTCTGAGAACAAGAATGTCTAAAGCCTGCAAAGAAAATTTTCAGTTTCCTTCCATCAGATATTTGCTGTTTCTTCCCAGCCACACAAAGCAGGCAAGCCTAGTACCACCATGTCTCTGGCAATTGAGAATATGGACTTTAATGCTAGTTTTTTAGAAAAAAGAAAGACAAATAATTTCTGATGTGCTTAGAAAGTATATCATGATTCCTTCAATCTAAAAATACACAAAAATTATGAACATACACAAGCCTAAAAAATGACCTGTTGTCTGTATAATAGAAGAACAAGAATCCCCAGAGCTACGTGCAAGCCACTTGTACATTATCTAGCTGAAGCCATTTTCTTCCTCTGCATATCATTTATTACATTCTTTTTCCTCTTGTTATTTTGCATTTTTAGCTAAATTCCTCTCTGTTTGCCTAAATCTTATATTAAGGATTAAGTAGATCTTCCAAAATGTTGCACAAAAGAATTGGTTTTCATTAGGAAATATCTGGTGAATTGGCTAGTTATATTTCTTCAGTACTGAATATCAGCTAAAATATGCAACTAGTTGGTTAATTCTAATCTACTATTTCATACAGTTAATGAATTATTCATAGGTTCATGCAGCTGCTGAAGTACTGCAAAAGCTTAAATTTAGCACTCAGATGGCACACGTGGCAACTTGGCAATTATTATTTTTTGGGATATGGCTTTAATTTAAATTCATATGTGATTGATGTGATATGACATGCTGAGAGTACAACAGATAGTTTAATCAACAAATGGTCCTTATGAATAATGTTGATGGTAAAAGTTCTATTCAATTTCATGTCACTTTCCCTATCCTTAAATGAATTTTAGTTTCTGCTCAGCTCTTGATATTCAATGTGTTTTCTTTCATTAGAAATACTGAAGAAGGATGGACAGAAATGCAAATAGGAGATAGATTATGATAATATTTAATATTTTCTTTGAGTTTCATTTCCATTTCTACTTATTTATCTTCACCATCTTGGACTTAGTCCAACATTTTCTACCAACAATAGTAGTAAAGTTTTATCAGAACAATCATCTATAAATATATAAAAAAATATGGAAAAGCATTGCCTTAATTGGCATGAATATTTTTATTTATAAGAAGAAATTTTAAGGACAGTTAATAAAGTTTTTTAATTCATAATGATTGAAATATTATGAAGAGGTAGAACAATTATTTTTGTGACACTTGAGATGGCTTTCCTTTAAAGGTAGTATGGCAGCAAGAAACAAATTTTTAATAAGCTAGATATTTCCACGTCCCCATGGAAATGTCAAATGTCTTTCACAATAAATTTTATAAACTTTTGTAGCAACTAAAATTCAAGTAACTATTTTTTGGAAAGGTAAAGGAGAAAATAAAGGCAGGATTATGGGTGTTAGCTTGATCTAGAAAAGGTAGATGTATCATCTTCACATATGCAGGTTGCTGGAGATGCAAAATTTTGCTTCCAGCATAAATTTTATGCTGCCATTCATCACTGAGTAAATAACAGTCAATCCTCAAAAACACGGTTCCAAAAATGAAGATGAATACAGGAAGAAAAATAACAGAAAGTGATTTCCAAGCATTATTACCATGATTTTGCTCACTGCCCCTGTGTACATTGGGTAAAAGACAGCGAGGCTGACTTTTCCCCTTGGATACACCCTGAACACATGCCCTTTCCTCCTGAAGCACCTTTCCCCAAATAGAAAGGGAGCTTCCCACGAATGTCCATCCTTTCAAACACTCCTGCAGGGAGCAGCTTGTACTCCTGCTTGCTGAAGGTGCTGGATGCACTTCCAATATCTTTATTTCTGTTATCCCCACTCTCAGCCCACACCCACTGTGCCCTGAGGCATGGGAGCTCATACATCTTTCTCTGCAAATGAGAAGTAGGATCCAGATATGTGCTTCTTTTGTTGCTTTATGTCCCAAGTCTCCTATTAAAATCCATTTTATGATGTTTCCAGCAGTACTGGAGAGTACCACAGATCACCTTCTGAGTCACAATAGATAAAAGGAACTAATGAGACTTAAGGACATTGCAGTGAAGATAAAATCATTGCTGAGGATAGATAAAGGCTGACAGTCTTTTAGGTATTGTTTCTTTCAGCAAAGGGCTAGGAAAATATTTTTAGTTAATCATCTCATTGTTCTGCTCCTCTGTAAAATTCAACAGTTCTAGGACAATCTCAAATCAGAGATGTTGACTGGGAAAAATATTCTGTGATCACCCCAATAACTAAATCTTAAGAATATAGACCCTAATCTTCCACAAGCCCATCTTTCTTTCCTTGTTACAGGTCATCTAATATTTGCTCTTTTGGAGCAGGCACTTAAAGCACGGATGCTCTTCCTATATGCCTTAGAAAAATGTTTCTATTTGAGACATTGAAAGAATACATGCTGTTCAAATTGACTTGTTGAGAATTCACATATGAATAGAATGAATTAATGTTCTACATGGGGAGTACCTCTGAGACCCAGAAATTCCCAAGGTGCATGAGCAGATGGCACAATCTACACTTTAGCAGAAGGGATGCATGCTCTACTGAAAAACATTAAGGTACATTTGTTATGTTCAAAATATTCATTTCAACAAAAAGAAAATAAAAACTCCTTTTATAAAGTATCATGAATTTATGTAGTTGTGTGATAGAAATTACAAGAACAAAAAAAAGTAGGAAAGAAAACTATTTCAGAGGAAAATCTTAAATATAATAACATTATAATTTGCAGATTATAATAATAATATATATATAATAATGCAGAAAATTATTGGATTTTGTACTTTTTTCTGTGGGGTTATTCTTCCCCCTCTACAGCATCTATAGGTTTAGAGTCTGCAGCATAACAGCAGGAGTGAGACACTGCAGAATGTCATCAGTAATTCATCTCTTTCTCTCAGGTGCATCATGCTGATGCTAACAGCTTCTTGCTCCTTATTTCAGTCAAATGTATATTTCTAACATAGTTTCTCCCCCTTGTTTGGCTAGGTTTTTTGGGGGGGGTTTGTTTGTTTTGTTTGGTTTGGTTTTTTGGGTTTTTTTGGGGGGCTTGTTTGGTTTGCTTTTATTTTGTTGTGTTTTTGTGGTGGTTTATTTGTCCCCAGTAAATCTTTATTTCCTATATGTCAAACAAATATCTTTCCCATCTTGCAAACTTGCTCTCCATTTTCCCATTGCTTCTAAAAATCTGTTTTTACACAGGTGTGAAGGAAATATTTCTCTATCAATAGGTAACTGACCATTCATGAGTTTTTTATAGCCCTAGGGGTACTCATATCACCAGGTGCCACCTCTGTCATCATCCCATCCCTGTAAGCTCTCCATATGTATGATTTTCCCCCACTTTTAAGGGCTCTGCTTCACCCCCAGTCTTTTATTCCATTACTCTGCATCATTATGATTGGTCATAAATAGTTCATTTGACACAAAACAACTTATTAGTAGTACTATCTATACAAAAATTATGGGTATACTCCTTGGTTACACAAAGCTCAGCAAAAGTAAAACAAATTATAAAATAGCTATTAGAAAATAGGTCATTAGAATATTGCTTTTACGGCTGAACATTGTGAAACATAGCTCTGAGCAAGCCAAGAGAAGTCCTGACAAAGCCTAAAAAATCCTGAGGATTTGCAGAGCTACTGTGAAGCCTAAAATCTGTCATTAGCAAGGTCAATAATGTATTTATTGAGATACAGGGCTTGATGCTTGGATTGTTTCACAAACATTCAGAATAGCAAGACTTGCCTGGAACATATGATGGATTTTTGCAGAATAATACAAATACATATTAATTAATTTGACAATGCAACGGAATGATACACAACAAAGTTACTGGAGGTTTGTAATTTATGATACACTACTGAAGGAAGAGAGATAACTGAATGGCTCATCAAAAATATAAACTGAATAATCATAAATTAATATTTTTGCTGCAGAAAATGATTTTGATTAAGGGGCAAGCTTTGCCCTTAGTCACATATGCACAGCTGCTGTTGATGCCAATTGTAGTTATGGTGGTGTGTATCTGAGTAAAGGATCAGTTTATGAATAGGGATGGAAATTGTATTAGTTTTTGCTATAAAGAAACACTAGGACTCTGAGAAATATCTATAGCTTCTCTTAGAAGAAGCTTACTTTTTTTCTTTCTCTTATTCATGTTGAATACTTATATAGGATATAATTCTACTGAATCAGGAAGCTTGTTTATAGGCAAATATTCCACAAAGGTGATAGAATCTGTTCCAATTTATTTTTAGCCCTATCAAGCAATTCCTTTTCATATATATATATATGAAAACTGTGAGGTTCCAGAGTCCTAAAATTTCTTGAAAGCAAATACTAAGTTCAAGATAAAATATTCTATAGAAAAAGCAGAATACTTTAAGAGAATTCTTTTCTGAAACCCTTTTAATGAATTACGTTCTTTTTTATAAATGCAAGTTCTGTTATTTCAGATTCAGGTGGCGCTCTCATCAATTTAAAGAATTTCAAACTTGAAACAAAATCACTTTGCCACCCTCATTATAAAAAATTGCCAACACATATATGAGATCTTTACTGAAAAACTATTCATCAGAAACTCAGATGACCGAAAACAACTCAAAAGATGTTTCAATTAAATCCACGTGAACTTTTTGTGATTTCCGTTTCTGGAGTCTAAATAACACCACATATATGTTCCTTTCTTTCAAGATCTGCTTCCTTTCTCCTTAATATGTTCCAAAACTCTGAACTTTTCAAATTTCACCTGAAAAGTTCATTCACTCATGCAATGTGATAGAAACAGACACAGCCTAAGGTGCAGCCTACACAAGCAGTACAAGAATACATATTTGTAGGTATTACTGCAATGCACTGTAGTAAAAGCAGTTTAATAAGAACCAATCAAATACTCATTTTTTAAATATGTAAAATATATAAAACTTCATGAATCACCACCTAAATCATTTGAATCTAAGCATTTTAGAAAACACCATCACGATTTTGCTGATTACACAAGCTTTAGGCAAAACAGCAGTTTACTTCAGTCACTGACCATGAAGTTGTCCACAGATGAACTATATATTTTAAGTTTTCAAGTACAATTTGTACTTTATTACATTTCTAAAATATATCTACTCTTCTTTTACATGCACTTTAGACATTGAAGCATGGGCCTCCAAAGTTATGTAAATATTCCAATAAGATTGAGGGGGTAAATGTGGAAAGAAGGATGATTGTCCTCATCCTTCCCCTGTGTAATAAATATTGTCTAATCTTTTGTGCTCATCATTAAAAAATTAGATATATATATTCAATTTCTTTTTAAGGTGGTCATGAGGATGAGAAGGACCTGTCTGTATTCTCAGTGTATAAAAGTGCAGCATGGTCACATGAAAACAGGAATCTGCTGCCCTCTCCCTTCAGTTTCACAGGACTGTGGCAGAAGTGAATGCACAACTGTTCTCTGCTTCTTGCATGGCTCTCTGTTGCAACCTCAAGTTATTTTTACCTCTTGTCTTTCTGAGTAGGAATTTACTTTAACAGTAGTGTCAAATTGGTAGAAATGAAGCTGGACTTTGGGGCTGATACCAGTGAAGACAGAAGGATTTCAAAAGCAGCAGTGGGTTATTGCAGCAGCTCAGTTTGTGGAGCCAAGTTCTTAGTCAGCAATGTGCCTTGGTTGATATGAAATTTGATGGAAATAAAAAAATGAAACTGTGAGTAGGTGTCAAGCTGACTGGGACAGCTCATTCCAGAACTATGAGCTTTATGGAAAGAAAAGAAAAAGAAAAAGAAAAAGAAAAAGAAAAAGAAAAAGAAAAAGAAAAAGAAAAAGAAAAAGAAAAAGAAAAAGAAAAAGAAAAAGAAAAAGAAAAAGAAAAAGAAAAAGAAAAAGAAAAAGAAAAAGAAAAAGAAAAAGAAAAAGAAAAAGAAAAAGAAAAAGAAAAAGGAAGGTGCGGGAAGGTGCGGGAAGGTGCGGGAAGGGAAGGTGCGGGAAGGGAAGGGAAGGGAAGGTGCGGGAAGGGAAGGTGCGGGAAGGTGCGGGAAGGTGCGGGAAGGTGCGGGAAGGTGCGGGAAGGTGCGGGAAGGTGCGGGAAGGTGCGGGAAGGGAAGGGAAGGGAAGGGAAGGGAAGGGAAGGGAAGGGAAGGGAAGGGAAGGGAAGGGAAGGGAAGGGAAGGGAAGGGAAAAGAAAACGATTAAAGGAGTATCACAGTGAAAGGGGGATAAAAAGAACATGTTTGCCATGTTGTTATGAAAGTGGTATTTGTATGGGAATACCTTGACCTGCAGCAGTAGGGTTCAGAGTGCACAACCAAGGACTGGTCACTCCACTGCACACCCAGCAACGCTTTAGTTTGTTCCCTCTGCATTTTCAGACAGGCACAACCTGAACATTCTGGAACTTGTCAATAGACAATCCCAAAAGTAAAAGTTGTAATTTCAGCAAGGCCTGATCCCTTAGCAGAAGTTTGTTTTAGCCAGAGCTGGAACAGTCTTTCAAGGCATTACATCCAATAAGTAACACAATCTAAATTTGGGGATTTGGTGGTTATACTTTTCTTTCTGTTTCTGCCACCTAGATTTAAGTATGATAGATCTTATTTTGAAGGAAATAAAAAAAAAAATCTGTGGCCAGCCATATCCAGATACCCAAAGGAGAAAATAATAATAATCAGAAGAAAAAAGTAAAAAAAGGAAAAAAGAACAAAGAATAAAAAAAAAAAAAAAAAAAAAAGGGAAAAAAAAGCAGGCATTAGACTCTAACTAAGTTTCTGGTTTTACTATCACCCATGTTTAAAGAAAATGAATGTGTACGTAACTTCAGAATTTGGAAGCTGCACAGCTCTCCACTGGCATGGCATTTTGAAAGCAATTAATTTGTTCTGGGTTTTACTACGCTATGCCAAAAAAATAGCATTGCTCTTCCATGACCTACTTCATCAGGCTGATGGGAATGTTTGCTGAACTATGTAGAGAACTTAAAAATATATATTGATTGACAAAACTTATTATTTTGACTGAAAACAGAAATGGGATTTTTAAAAGGAGAAGGGATATTTTCTACAAAGAATAAAGACAGTGGGCTGCTTCTGAATTTCTCTTTAATATCAATTTGTCCTCTTACTCTCCTGAGATAGCTAAAAATAGGAAAAGCAAAACTCATGTTTCTTGTTGTTTAAGTTTTGTTTGGTTTTTCAGCTTGCCATACCTTCCAGTAGGTTTTTGAGCAAATAATGTCAAAGCCAAAGTATGGTCTTTTATATACTTCTAATTCTTTAAAGCATTCATGTTAATAAGTTATTTTATTTATATTCATATTTATATAATAAATATATAATAAATATATTTATTTATATTTGTTTTTATATTTGTTTATTGTTAATAAACAATAGAAAATATTTAGATGTTGTAAAACAAGCTTTTATTGCTGTGATCTCAAACACACCCACACAAAAGATTCCTGTATGTATTTCTAAAGCTCAAAATCTAAAGCTCAAAAATTACATTATATTCCCTTGTTTAGAAAATTGAACAGATATATATCAAGATGAGTGTCCTTTGTAAAAATATTTATTTATCTGATCCTGATATGATGAGGCTATGCAAAAGAGCAAACAAGTATTATTAAATATTCATGGTAGCTGATTATTGCGGGGGGTTTTGCTATTGAAGGTTAAGAACAGAAAACTTGTGTCAGGAAATCTTATGCTCTGGAGAGAGCTGTGTCATTCTGTTAAACCGTAGAGAATAATCAGACTAACATCCCACTTGGTAGTAAGCCACTTATAGATGTCAGCAAGTATATTTATCTTGTTAGGGAAATTGCCTTGAACAACGGTGATCCTGAGATACAGAGAGCAATATCCCTGGACTCAGTTGCTCTTAGAAATCCAGGAATCATCTACACACCAGCACACCTAAGAGAAGAGTGACTAAAGACATATTGGACACTCTTCTGGTGTATTTAGTAGTACAGCTTTATCAGAAAGATACTGAAGGATAAACAACAGCTGATGGTTTGGGAGATAGAAAGTAAAATGTTCTAAACCACAGACATAGATATATGTGGTGCCATTCTTTCCTCATCCATTTGCACGCAGAAAACAGTCTCTGTGTCTATCCTTTGATGATTTGTATCAATAGGCACAAAAGCATGCACAATTTATGCATAAATATAAAGGCTGTATGGACCAATCTGAATCAAAATACTCAATACTCTGAGAATCAAAAGACCTCAAAAAACAGCAGTGAAAATTCAAGTCTGGGTGTAGTTTAATAACATTCTTTGGGTTTCTTTCTGACCTTAAAAGAACCTCTTAGGGGAAAAAAAAAATAAGTATCTAAAAACAGGCCTGTACTAAGTTCTGTTCCATGCATTAAAAAGTCAGGAAGGAATTGCAATGAGGAAATAAATATTTAACCAAAACAGAAGGTTCTCACTCAGTGAAAAAACAAAGGAAAGAAAAACAATATTTCCTAACCAATGTACTGTATGAGCTGAAAAAAAGTAGAGTTCCTTACAAAGGTGTGTACACAAAAAATTAAGAATGTGCAATTCTGCAAATTTTTGCAAATTTCCCATGAGACTGACAGAATTCCTTTGAGAGTGAAGAACGAGCATCAGAAAACTACACTGAATCACCTCTTTTTTTTTTTTTTTTTTTCAGATTTGAACAGTTAATCACTACAATGATACCAATATTAATATACAGTCAGGCTGACTTTGTCCCTTGGAAAGGTAAGACTGAGAGCTAAGATGTATCTAAACCAGCACAACAATGCATAAACCTAATCCAGGTCTTTATGGCATTTAGGCACAATGATCTCAGAGGACCACGCAGTGGAAAAATAGCTTATCAATGTTTAACAGGCCTCAGTACAATATTTAATATAGGATTAGAGACTAACAGGAATACACATCACAAGATCCTTAGGGTTTCTGGCCACCAGGAGCTAAATTTGTTTGTAATTGGTGCATATGGAACAAAACAGAAACATAAATCATGTTTATTCTCCTTCTGTTTGCTTCTGTTTTCTTTAACCAAAAAGCTAATTTCATCTAGAAATTATTTCATCCTTCACTAATTTTTCACACTTTTCCCCTAAAGAGTTTTCAGGCAAGAGTGGACAGTGGCAGAATAGCTGATCACTTCTTGTTTTAGACAAAAAAAAAGTAGTTCTAAGATTTGTCATTTTTCAGGCTCAGTTTCAAAGGAGCATTTACTGAAGGCTCTCTTTAACAAGGGTATTTCAGTATAGCTGTATAGCAGAATGCAATATATTTTACCTTTGACCACTAAAAATATATTTCAAAAAGGATATAGGACTCTTCAAAACACTAATAAAGCTGAAGGAAGCTATTTTCTCTGAGACTGAAGTAAAAAAAAAGAAGGTTGCAAAGTATATTTGCAGCATTTTCTAAATGTTCTATGCTATTTTGTCCTGCTCTTAACTGTGCCAAAATTAGTTTTTGTGGGGGTTTTTTTTATTTTTTAATTTTTTTTGAAATGCAAAGTTATGTGTTTCTTTCATTAACTATAACCTCTCTACATAGAATTTTCTAAATGCCTGGTATTTACACTCACAAAAGGATACAGTCACACAGTAAAGAGAAAGATGTAAAAAGGTTGAAATTACAGCCAAATTATTTTAGATTAAATTAAATCTTCAGGGCAGTAGGATAATAAATTAAATTTCTAAACACATGAGAGGGGACTGAAGTTCCAGGAAATTTGCTGAATTCTTCTAATATGTATATCTTTTCTCTTCGGGCTTTGTACACTTCCCACTTTTGGCAGGAGGCAAAAGTGATGCCATTGCTGTAAAGGACATTTTCACAGTGTTTTAAACTTGATCCTAAGGAGGGAATGTTATAGATCACTTAAATTAATCCAGCTAACTTTTTAGCCTAGTTTTGAAAACTTTATCAACCTGTGATCTTTGGGTATAATTAGCTGAAACTCCAAGCTTTGGATCAATATTTTAAATTGACATGCCTTTGAGATTTGTTAAATCATTGTCTTAAAAGACCATAAAAACTGTGAAGTTCTTGGTGAATAATTTATACAAAGTGACTTCAGGAAGTCACTCTTTAACAAGCCTCATTGATCTTGAGAGCATTGCATGAGGCATGACTTGTCTGAACTGATCTAAAGGATACCTCAGAAGCAGGAATGTTTCCTCTTCCCATTCTTCCCTGTTTGAGAAAGAGATGATACTTGCCAGAGTCTGTGTTAGCTTTAATTTTTGATAGCAGTATTTTCAAATATTCCATTTTGCATTTTTTAAAACAGAAATCCAGTGTTAAAGGAAAAGCTAAATGTTTATTCTACTACTGCAATAAATATAAGTGAATAAATGTAGGGAGTATATTATAAGGGCTTATCCTTTTACCTCTTTAAAGTTATTGTGAAGGATTACCATCATCAAACTGCAGTTTACAGATGGAAATAGATATTACACATAAAAATATAAAAGAAAACATTTACAATTAAAATGAATGCTACAATTATTATGTGGCCTTTTCCCCTAAGAACTCAAATAAATTTCCTTTATATAATTCAATATAATCTTTCATATGAATACATGAGTAGAGTGAAGAAGTCCAAGAGAATGTATTTTAGTCATTTGAGATTGAGGGTAAAGGGAAGGAGTCATCCAGAATACTTACTAATGTCTTTTAGATGTAATGCTGTCTCAAAGTTTTGCAATTTTTCTTTTTCCAAATTCATAGTCCAGTCAGAAATGTAAACATAGGATCCTTTCTTAAAATTTAAAAAATAGCTTTTTGGAGTAAAATTTGTTTGTGACCTACCTATGAAGGATGAAAAGTTATTGGGTCAAAATGGCTGCCAATTTGATTCAAGTCTGGCACAAATATTTGGGGATGCAGGAATGAATATCTTTAGTTCTAACTTTTTAAAAGCATAAATCAAGAATGAGCACAGTGCCTGGAAGGGCATCATCTCACATTCACTGCCATTCAAGAGAATCATTACTTTTGAACTAGTTCTTGACCTGCTGGAAAGAAATGATGAGGGCTCAGACAAGCTGCATGAATTCCTCAGCATTGATATTGCTGGTGGCATGCACAGTTCTTGAATTTCTTCATTACTGCACTTGCATGCTGTGATAGAGATAGAAGGAATAATTAGGAACAACTGCTTTGATTTTCACACTTTTCAAATTTGCAGGACACCTCGTAAAAATATAGAAACATACAAACACAGAAATATAGTATATGCATGCACAAGCACACACATGCAAACAAACACCAAAAAAAATTCATCCATAATATGAAATAATGCCAAAACAAAATTCAATTACTGGTGTACTGAATGTAGGTTACATTTTCAATGTTCCTGCATTTCTTCCATATCAGAAAAAAAAAGGCATTTGCTGCACTCCTTCTGAATACCTAAGAACCTCCATTGATCCAGAAATCACAGCCTGATAAACATTGCTGCACACAGTGTCGTGGAAGTAGCTCATTATTTTTTGTGTATGAAGCCATTACACTGCACTATTTATGTACATCCTTTATAACTGCAACAGATCTTTCAGTTGACATTGCTGAATGGTATTCCTGAGGTTTCACCCAAAAATAATCCTATCAAACTACCTGGAAACACAATTATATGCAGGCCCTGCAGGCTTTTCTCATTGCACAAAGATCAATTTTTAGGCAGACAGAGGGGAACTGAACTAGGGATTAGAGGAAAAGTGGAATTTTGAATATTTTGTCTTCTGAAAATTTCTTTCAAACTTTGCAGAAACAACGCTGAGTGACTGTTACTTAATTTACAGGAAAAAGCAAGACATGTAGGTACAATGTCCTTGGAAATAGAGCTACGTTGTTACAGTAGACCCTGCTGGTTTTAACTAATACTTCATTTAATTACAAATTTTTAAAAACTGTAGTTACTCTGAGCAAAGATAGTGAAATTTACAAGCTTGAGCCTTTTCCTCTCCTCTTTTCTTTTGCTCATTTTCTTAGATCAGGAAGATAACAGCCTACAAGTATTTTTAAGAACTTAAATTTACAAAAATTGGTATTAGCAATGATGCTACAGTGTCTGTACTTCTCTATCTGCACATTTCCTATGTGCAGAGCCACTGGAGCACTCCAGGGGAGGACTTGTAGATTGATTAATGAAACAGGAACTGTTATCAAATGGAAGAAGGGTAATACCATGGCAGGAAGGCTAATGTTTGGCTTGATAAGGCCGCAAAACCAATAAGGAAAGATGGCTTGTGATATTTCCTTCTGGCAGGGAGTGGGAAGGAGAGGGGTTCAGAGAAAGGGAAGAAGAAAGAATAGAAAGTGAAAGCTCCTCTTTAAACTAAAGGACCAGACTGACACAAAAATAAATGGATGCAAGTAGCCAGGAAGACAGAAGTGTGATTTTATAGGGCAGGTGGACAATGAAAGTAAGGTGGACTTCTGCCAATTGCTGGAAGTGTGATATCCCAGAGCTCAAAAGAATTAGACTTGATTACCCTGAATGTCCTCTTTTTCTGAAGAAGCACAGTTATCAGAGTGTCTCTTCTTTTAGATGCCAGCAGAAATATAAATATTACCTGGTTAATGGTTAATCATCTTTGAGATCTTTTCCAACCTTAATAATTCTGATCCTGTCATTTTATGAACTATATGCTGATTCAAGTATGTTTGCAGATCTATACTTATCAAGTATTTGTGAGGCATTACAGTGGCAATTTCCTAAGATGTTTTGCTGCCTTTAGTGGTTGGATCCCATCTGGGCATAAGTCATGAGTACATGAAAACAGCAATACAATGTGCACTTGGATAATACATGCTTATTAAATAACAGCTTCTGTGAAAATAAAAAAAAGGTTCATGTGCACATCAGAGGAGGAGGTCTTAAAGCTTGGTACTAAAAGATTTTCTGATGTAGTATTAGCAGTATTTACAAACGTACAAACACTTCCTTTTATGTCTGCCATCCCTTTCCTTTTTATCACCTTATGGTCTAATACATTGTCACCCCTGATGGAGAAATCTTTGCTAATGTTCAATTTCCAAGGGCACAACATGAACAAGAGTAATAAAAAGTCATTCAAGGAGACAGCAGCTGAATTTTAGCCTAGTGCAAGAGCTCTAGCAGGTAGCATAATGAAGTTTAATTACTGAAACATCATTGAACTTCCTGTAGAACTAAGCAAAGTAAATACAAAAGGCTTCTGGAGTGAAAAATAGAGTGACCACTGAGGTCTGAAAAGGAAGACTAACATAAACTATAATAACTTATCTCTTGACAATGATGTGCCTTTTAGATGACCATCTACTGAAAACTTCAGTACTGAAAAGTGAAATTATGTTTATTGAAACAAAGTTCAACACAAAGAGCGTGAACAATATTCAAAATTTTCATAGGTTAAGATAAATGTCATGATAGTTTAAAAATCATTAGGCTTTGGTTTTTGAACAGTACTTTTTCATCAATAAAGAAGAGTTTTCTCAAAAAAAGATGAAATGAAAAAGACAACTCAAAAAACTAATGGAAACATTTTGATCTGATAGTCAAGATGGCAGGAAGGCTGTTTCTAATATAATATCTGAATAAAACTTTTTTCATAAGCAATGAATGTCAGTTCTACAACATCCCACAGATTCTCCTTTGGGTAATTATAGTAGTGCCAATACTGTTCAGCATTATAATTAATGATCCAGATGATGGGATACAGCACACCCTCAGTAATTTTACAGATGATTCAAAACTTGAAAAAGTGGCTGATGCACCAAATTGGTGTCCTATTATTCAGGAGGACCTCAAAAGGCTGCAGAAATGGGCCAAAAGTTTTGGAGATCAACTACAGTAAAGGCCACATCCTGGCCATGGGGAGGAATAACCCAAGAACCAGTGTATGCCCCTTCTGGGAAGCAGTTTGGCAGGAAATGGCCAGGGTGTCCTGGTGGACACAAAGCTGGACACGAGTCTGCAGTTTGCTTTTGCAGCCAAGAAGGCTAAAGGTAACCTGGGCTGCATTAGGCAGAAGTGTTGATAGCAGGTCGAGGGAACTGATCCTTTTTCTCTACTCTGGCAAGACAAATCTGAAGTGCTGGGTCCAGTATGGGATTCCCAGTGTGACAGAGACGTGCACATACTGGAGTGAGCCCAATGAAGGGGCTCAAGTACTCAAGCATCTGGCATAAAAGAGGCTGAAAGAACTGTGACTTGTCAGTCTGGAAAAGAGAATGTTCAGAGGGATCAAACTCCCTGATGGGGGTGTAAAGAGGACAAACTTTCTCAGGCAGAGGGCACAAAATGAGACTTAAACAAAAGTAAAACCTTTGAGAGGAGGAAGGTCACACCCAGAAAGGTTGTCTAGAGGAGTCTCTACACTGAGAGATATTAAGAATCCAGCTGGACACACTCCTGGCTACCCTGCTCTTGCTGACCTTGCTCTAAGTAGAGGCTTGGACCAGGTGATCTCCAGGGCTACCTTCCTGCCCCAGCCAGTGTGTGAGTTGGTCATTTTGTGTTAATGAACAAGTGGTACGACTCAAACTTCTTTTCCAGAGAGCTAATTGCATTTCTAGATTGCAATCTTTTCTTCCATGCTTCCCCTTCATTTAACTTGACAGCATGACAGATGTTTTCATACTGCTGATAACAAATTTCTACCTACCTAATGCACACTGCATTGTGCAAGCTCAGATAACCAACTCCAGTAAACAGTGGCAGCTCCACAGCCACTAAACTCTTTTATGTCCTCAGTCATAAAAATGAATTCTGATGACTTATTGTCTAGAGGGACACAAAGTAAAACTTTTCAACCATCTTTTCTTTATGCCTGGCAGTGTGTAGGCACATTGCAGAGTGAGTGCTCCAGTTGGCTGTTAGGGAGATTTATATGAGCATGACTTGGATGTTTCTCAACAGATTTAGTTGCCAGTGTAATATGAGTGCCCAATGAGCTACTGTCCCTCTAAAGAGTCATTACACAAACAAAGGCATTGGAAGAAGATCCATAGTTTTAGAAAATGTTTTTAATACCTAGAAAAATTAAAAAAAAATTAATTCTCATAGATGAAGAGTAACGGGTTATGTATCTGTGTGTGTGTGTGTGTGTGTGTGTGTGTGTGTGTGTGTGTAAAATGTACCAAAATTATGGCAAAATTCTGGAAGTGAAACTGGGAATCTGAGTACTGCAGAAAGTGGAAGCCTTGGGAGACATTTTTAATGTAATACCATTTTCTGGTTTGATTTTACCTTTTTTTTTTCTTTTTTTTTTTTCTCTTTATTTTTTCCCATCTGAATACTGTATAGTCAAGAAGCACTTTATTCAAGATTCAGGACTAGGTTGTTTTGTATCCATATAACTGATAGTGCCATGTAGTCTTGAGAGAAGGGCTATTATTTCCAGAGCAATAGAACTCAGCTTGATCTGATTAGAGACTTTGTGCTGTCTTGGACAAGGGAAAGGTAAGTTTCTAATTTTGGACATAGTCCAAGTCTCAGATCAATGTAAATTATCCTGTGCATGCACCTGTTAAAATAAAATCACCTTGTCCAATATTTGGAAACAGCTGAGAAAATGAGGTTTGGATGCCTGTCTTCTGCAACAAGCTCTAAAAATTGAGAAAGGAAAAGGACAACCTCAACTGTGTATGAGGCAAACATAGAGACAAGTTGTGAGAAATCCAGGTTAGTCAGGACAAGATGATTCCAACTAGTAGGAAGCTGTTCATAAGTTTACCTGATTGAAGAACTGCTCACAGCTTGTCAGAACTTCAGAGCTCTGTAACAGAATTGAAATGAATATGTAGCAGCTTTCATTACACAGAAGCAAAAAATAATTGACATCGACCACCTGCTGAGAGAACATCAGCACTAATGTAATGAACTTCAATTTGCAGAAGACAAAAAGTGCTCTGTCACAGTGGTGCACAGATACTAATGTACACTAGACTTCAGAAAGTGTCATGAAGAGCTGGAATCCTTGGAAAGGGCACCAAAGGAAAAAAACATGTTTTGTCATAGTTTAATAGAGCTAGCCACTCTGGTAGCTAGTGCCTGTGGGCCTCCTTATATGCCTAAAAATGTCATGATGGATATCCATATATGCATATTCTATGTATGTTATGCATACACATATGAGTGTGTGTATACATATTTGTTCATATGCCTATATCCATGTGCATATACAAACATATTTGTATATCCACACACAAACTTAGGTAATTGCAGTATATATTCATCCAAGATGGAAAACTGGAAAGCACAGTGATTGATCATGAAGAATCATAAGAGAAGAGCTCATAGTAACTAGAAAATCCTTGAAAAAGGACTGAAATATGTACAGAAATATAAGAAGCCTCAAAACAGATGAGTACAATTATGTGAAGCTTTTCAAAGTCTCCAAGCACATTAAGAGTTCCAGTAACATATATAAAAAGACGAAATTAGCATCAATGTTTGAAAAATTTGGCATGCTCTGATAAAAGAAGAATCAGGAGGAGGAGTGCAATCTGCATAGCTTCCCAGAACTATCATGCTAATGCAAAATTAGCAAATCTACAAATCAGTCTGTTGAAGATATTGAGAGAAATGGATCAAGAGCATAAAAGGTCAATTAAGCTGTAAAAATTCAGTAATTTCTTACACTAATGGCAATCAGAGAAAGTATTTCAGTATTTATCTACACGGGCCTATAGCTGAATTTTTTAGAAATCTAGATGATGCTGAAAAATATATGTCAAAGGAGCACGGCCTTCAAAACAAACAAGGATTTGACCTGCTAATGCCAGAAATATCTCACTGGGGATGAAACTGAAGAATTATATTTGCCAGAAGGTCAGAAATTTTAGAAAATAATGGATTACAGTTTGTGTCTTGAACAGCATGCTGTCATGAAAAAAACATTCCTGCACTTCTGACTGTAGACTCTGATGCAATACATGCTAAGAGCCACCACCATTGAGGTGAGCACTTCTGAAAAAGATTAGGCTTGAAGAAGCATGACAAAACTTAATTTTTATTTCCTTACCCACCAGTGTTTTTCTTCTTTATCTGATGTATGTTTCTTACTCAAGATGTGCTGCTTATGCTGCTTTATGCAGTGAAAAACATCACATCAGGGACCACTTTTTTTACAGAAATATATTGTTCTCTCTTAAACACATGCAGGTGAATGCAAAATTTGGTTATATGTCTTCACCTGCAAAGGAGTTTATATAGTATTTTATATTCTGTGCATACTGCTGGTTAAAAAGACTTAAATCTGATAGTCAGGATACCTTTTGTTGCAAGACAATGAGCATTTATTCGAGTTGAATATGCTTTTTTCTGTGCACTCAGTATAAGAAAACAAAGTCCTGTGATTTATATCTTCAGGGGAATCACAGAAAACTCTGAAAAGCAGCAAACAGAAATAAAGCTTGGATGTTATATAAGAATGTACAATTAAGATAATAATTAACATAGCGAGTGTTTAGGGTTTTATAACAGAAAAAAAAAATCACAGAATTATATGAGCACTGATGTATTAAGTGACAGCATGATTAAGAAAAACATACTTTATTTACTGGAGACTAGAACTACCCTTCACAGGGACACCTAAGTCTAAATGGCAATGATGTCTGGAAATGGTATTGTTCCATATTATCATATTATCTAATATTTTTGATAATTTTAAAAAAATTAAATCAGCCATGTGGCCATTAGAGGAAAATCTATGTAGGAGTAAGTTGATGATTTCTGTGAATTCAGACTGTATTAAAAAAGGGGTCAATAGTCTCAGAAGTTCAGTGCAGAACTGGACTGCTCCAGCCTCCCTTAAATGTCTTCTTTATTATTTTCAACTTTCATAACTATAAAAAGTTCAAATTTAATCTACAAGGGACATGAAAATACTTTTTAGAGTTAAAGAACAGTACATTTTAAAATATACATATGGAAAAATAAACATCTGAATAATTGAATGAAATAGCTTCTTCAGGTACACGTTATCTGAATTTTTTTCAATTCAAATGAAAGGTAGTCAGGTTTGGAAGTTCTGAGTTATATTTATTTCTAGACTAAGAGAAACTGAACTGCTAGACTGAATCAATTTTAAAAATAATAAAAAATAAATAATCCTTAAAAATATAGCCCTAATTTCCTCCTCCTGTTTTGAATGTAGACATGTTGCCAGTTAAGGCTGAGACTGTATTCTGCATAATATTCTCCCTTATCCATTGGTCATACTGGAGATTTTATGAAATTCTGTGGTATCCATGTGAGCCACCTTTTTCTCCTGCAAAATTCTCCATTTGCCTGCTTGAAATACTGTTCTACATTGTGTAGGGAAAATAAAAAAGACATCTTCCTTTGACTCCTGTAATTGATACACATTCCACGGAAAATAGCATATTCTCTTGATACGGCTTAAATTACAACTAGAATCTTCTTGAAAAACATGTGCTAGCCAATTGACAAGTCATCCTCCAGTCAGACAAAATTTATATTTCCTGAAGGAGTACCTTGATATATGGCTTCTACACTGTTACATGAAATGACCTAATGGTTTTAACTCTGTAAGGGAATGAAAACTATAAAACTATTTTAAAAGTCAACAGATAACTCAAGAACACTTCAAACACTCTGCATCTTATTCAAAATACAGCCCATAAAACATGCAAGCTATCAATAGATATTTGATTTTTCTGGTGAATCAATGTCTCTTTTTTTGAAGCAGCTTAACTAAGGGACAGTTGGGGATTTTAACTGAGAAAACTGCTGGATTAGGATGATCATTGGTCTCAGATTTGTAATCAGATGATCACTTAGTGTGACTAGTGGTTTTAGTCTATCACACCACCCCTGTGAGTTAGAAAGATATCATTGTTCCCATTTTCAGTTGTCAAGGTGCCAAATGTTTTACTGAACACAGAGCAGAGATTTACACACGATGGAGCAGGAAATCGAAATGTCCCAATTTTTATTTGGTTGTTGAAAGTATTTTGCAGACAAAGAATAGTTATTATTTTCACTTATCAGGACAGCGCTTTTAAATTAAAGAAACAGCAACAAAAATATGCAAGTCTAGTCTGCAGCTGTCTTCTCCACTCCACAGAGACAGAAAAATATTTATAAAAATAATTTAAATTACTTATCTTATAAAGAAAAGCTTTTTGAAAAATTAAAGAAACTATAACTTTGCCTTCCATGAGAAAAAAAAAAAAATCATGAATACTTGAACAATTTGAATCAAGATTATAAAATCCAGTATTTCATAAACTGAATTTCTTACCAGGACATATATTTACAAAGGGATAAGGTATAAAATTACCTACAAGTACAGTCAATTAGCTTTTTTGACATGCATTACTATGTGTTTTCAGATGGAATTATGTACTACTGACAGTAAATTCTGTACTTGTCGTGGATCATCTGTTATCTCATAGGATCTGCTGTGCTGGAGCAGACCTGTGATTAGCTCAGCACTCTGTCTCTGCCATGGGCCAGGGCCCCATACCTCAGAGAGAGATGCAATGTATTCGTGTGGAAAATGATGGAGGAACCTGCCTCCCAAAAATGCAGCTTTGTGCCCTTGTCAGCTAAAGATTACCTTGTGCCCTGAAGAGAGATGGAAATTACCTAAAGGATGAAGGATTGAAGATTCTTGTTTCAAGCTGTAAAGTCTGATAAATACAAAAAGAAATACTCTCCAAATGGGTTGTTGCAAATATGTCTGCTACAGCACTCTGAAACATACTGTCTTCACAGCACCAGAAAGAAAATACTAGATTACATGGACTGCCACACTGGTCATATCTGCTTTCTATTTCCTTTACAATAAGGAGAATTTCTTACTGTTCTGCAGGTATTTTACTGTACAATTTTATACCTATAAGGGTAGCCAATAATTAATATTTGTGATAATAATAATTAATGATTAATAATATAGACAAGGATTAATATTTCGTAGATAACTGCTTTCTAGGAACAGCTATAAGATATACCATGTTCTGTGGTAAAAATATGTCAGAGTTAAAACACTGAATATTTTTACGTGTCCCAACCTCAAATGAACATTTTTTCTATTAAATGAGCACTGGGAGAAGTGTCAAAAGGTGAAGAAGAAGAATTACATGATAGTACTTGGCAGTACAATGGATAAACCAATACTGAACACATTGTAATTGTGCACACTGAAGAAAACAATCCTGATTTTTTCATAGAAACAGTGAAAAGGAGTTACCACTGGTAACTGGTAAATACCAGTTGTTAACTTTACTACTTAGTCACAGGTTTGCAATTATAATGAAGAGTTCTATGGACATGTTATCTAAAGAAGAAAGAGTAAAAAGAGTGAAGAGTGAAAAATAAACCCGAAACATAGAAATAATAAGGAAAGGAAGGCAGTATAAAATACTTATGGTTCTCATATCTCAAAAGGATAATAAGATTTGAAAAGAAGCAAAGAAGGGCAGAAAGAATTCTCAAAGATATACAAACACTTCTGAATGAGATCTGACCTTTAAACCTCAGGCATGTAAAAGAAGTCTGTGAAATCATGGATGCCAAGAAGAAGGTGATTAAGGAATGAGTATTTAGTTCTTGTCATAAAACAAAAATGGAATCAAAGGACAGAAATCATCAGACTAGAATTTCCAAACAGGAAATATGCTATCAGTTTGCTCATAGTTGAACTCTGTGCATGCAGGTAAATGATTGACTCAGCTTGCATAGGCTCAAAGCATTTCTCCTAATTCATGGGAGAAAAAAACTTTAAGGAATTAGTCAAGATGGTAATAGCTGACTAAGGGAGCTTATGAGTACACCTAAAAAATAGAATGTTGCCCCTTGCTTCTTCTCTGTTTGCCACAGACTGGGATCAAAACTGAGGTACTGAAATAGATGTAAGTAGTAACTGTCTTCTGACTTAGTATTGCAAATTTCATACAACCCAATAGTAAATTCAAACTGTTACAATGTCTTCTCAATCTCTCCTCAGTTGCTTCCGGTATCTTGCCGTCTACCATTATACCATCATCCTTTCTTTTTTCTTTTTTTTTATTAAGGGACTGTATTTAATTCAGTCTTTAAGCATGTCTCATTTTCAAATGTTCCTATATATTTAATAAAACATACGTTGCTTTTATATGTGGAGATGATAGATAGATAGATAGATAGATAGATAGATAGATAGATAGATAAATAGATAGATATCAATCACATATTATGATATGTACACACACAACTCTATGTACAACTTTAATACAGTTACTCTTAGTACTTTTCTGCTTGGCTCCTGGAACATTAGGAACTTCTAGGTAATTTCATGATGGTGGTGTGGTTCTAGAATTAATTTATGAACTTAAATGAGGAATTTGTATCCTTATAATATTTTCTACTGAATTCCAAATTCAGGAAACTAACTGAGAAAAACAAAAACTTTGGTCATAAGAAAGTTTCGGATTCAGCTACAAAATTTGACACTGATTTGAGGTAAAGCATTTTCCCTTCTGGCAAAATATTACCACTCCAAAATAACAACCATGAATGTCTTCCAGCTTCCTGCAACAGATTTTGTCCTAAATTCTGACAAGACATGCGACAGAGCTGATTTATGACTTTCCTTTTTTATTATATAGCCATGTCTGTGATTGATATTCTAGGCCAATATTTAAAAATATACATACTTATGTTTATGTCTCTATAACTGTTTTAATATATAATCAGTAAGTAGAATGAAAAGTAATATTTTGATGATTGGACTTCAAGACAAACAAAAGTTTATTGAGAACTTTCCCCTTTCAGGTAGGAGGCCCCAGATTTTTCCATTATTCTCTTGGAATAAGAACCCATTTTTTTAATAGGAAAAACACATAGCTATAATCAGATTACACAAATGTCTCATTTTCCTTGTTTTTCTCTGATTTATGTTTTTAAATGACTGTGGAACTTATAAAAGTTGTCAGACACATTGCTCTGGAGGTAGTGTTTGAAGGTACAGCTTCAATGTGCTCTTATCCTATTTATGGTGATCCAAGACATTCTGTTCCTTACTGTCTTAACACTTTGAAGAAGCAGCAATACCTATTTAAAAAGCTATCTATGCAAACCTTTCATTATAGGCAGTGAAATTACGGTCTTTAGAGAACCTCTAGAAAACCCCACATATGCAGGGTAATGCTGCTTGTTTCATTTACATAAAAATAGAAATATATGCGTCTTAGTCACTGTTAAATGATAATGATGCCTGGCAATGTGAATTCACTTAAACTTTTATGGAAACAAACCACTTAGCATCCTCAAGACACCATCCTCAAAGATACAACTTAGATTAGGTGAGAGAAACACACACTTACCCATAAGTGGCAATTTATACATAAAAGGACTTTTTCAACTAAGACTTTAATTTTGATCCAAACACAGATATAGAAAATTATGATAAACAAAATTAATAAAAGTTGATAAAAATTCATTAGTTGAATTCCATTTTGTTCATACTGGAATGTAACAAGACATAAGTAAAATAACTATGTTTTTCAAAATTTGTAGTTTAAACTTAACTGTAGAATTTCTGCATTAAACAAAACAAAATTCCATTGCAATAATTCAGTCATGTAATATGTTTATTATATGCATAGGCAGCTAGTCTGAGCTCAGCTCTATCCCACCACCCTTATCAGGAGCACTGAACTCTAGGAACAAACCCAGGCAGATCATAAAAACCCAGCCAAGCAGGTTCTACAATTCAGTGTAAGAATTCCCCCCTCCTTCTCCTCTTTCCACTTTTCCATTTACACCCATTAATTCCAATCAAAAGCTTGTTAAATTCTTATCCTTAATTCAGCAGCAGAGCAGGAATGGACCAGTGGTGACCACGTCTCTCCAGTCCCAGCCCAGCCCCAGCCCAACACTACATCCCCAGGCCTCCCCATGCTTTGAGAGGGAGCACACCCAGAAGGGCTTGTGTGACATTTCTCACACATTCTGTTTGCCTCTCCTTGCCCTGACTTTGCCCTTGAATCTACTGCTTCCTTACAACCATTTACTGTGGCACAGCACAAATATTTTTGTTTGTTCGCATATTTTTTTCCAATCTTAATGAAACTGGAAGCATAAAACTGGGTAAAAACATAAAAAATTACTTCTGTTCTCACTGAGAATATGCAAGAACATATGAAGGGTCCACAGCAGGTGTGTTTTTCCCTGTAGATATATACACGAGGCATTGCCAAAAGTAAACAAACAAAAGTACAAAACAAATAACAAGGAAAGAAGACACTCAGAACCATCCTAAAGTAGTTTGTTTTTTCAACATGGTTATATTTATATAAGGGCTCCTTTATTGCTCTTTTGTTTTGATTACTTTCAAAAATAAAATTGAGAAGTCCATCTGCTTTGTTACCTGGATTTTGATTCAGCTAAGGATCATTTGCCAAGGAAATTCATATTACATTTTATCATCAGTAAAGATTGAATTACATTTTTCCTCAACCCTGGCAACCCAACATGACATCTAAGTGCCTGCTGCAGCAGAAGAAATGACCACTGTCTCTTTGCCAGGTGTCCTGTAGCTTTCCAGTTCTATTTACCAGCACTGAGCTGGTCAAGCTGCATGTCATAAATGGGTCTGCAGAAACTCCTTCCAAATCAATCAAGTTCTTTTTCTGTAAGAAATATCAGCCACAGACTGGTGGACATGGTCTCACAAAAGACATCCTAGACTAGATGTTATGGTCAGCCACAATGGGTTTCGAGCTGGTTCATGCTGGAGAGGTGAAAGTGCTTAAAGAACAAAGTAGAGACAAAAAAAGCCAATGCTGATTTTCAACCTCTAAAGATTTCTTTTTAAATGGTTGTTTGTTGTTTTGCCAATTCAGAGGCTTTGCATTTCAATGGAATACACAAGAAAAGGTAAGCATTTCAGCAGTGGTAGGTTTGATGATAACAGAACTCAGCTTCCCTAACATAATTTTGCAAGGTTTTCTCCAGTTAAAAAGCTGGCTTATTGCTTAGAAGTAAATAGCTTATATTTGAAGCTGTTAATAAAGCAGCTCTTTTATTCTGCAGTAACTTATATCAACAGCATTTCCAATATGATAGCACTGCTGTCTCACAAGGTAACTCCCAGAAAGCAACTGATAATTGCTTTTGAATGATTAAGTTCAAAATATCATGTATAGAAATCCAATGAAAGGGATTTAATGATGGTAAAGTGAGAAGGCAAAGGGTTAAGAAAATGTGATCTCTTCCACTATCCATATGGAATGTAGCACATTTACCTTAATATTAACTGTTGTACTCTATACCTCTCATTATTTACATAAATATGTAAAGTTACATAAATAACATTACAATACAACATAATAAACATCATTGTATAACAAATTTTAACTTACATTTCACTTTACTCATCTTTAACTTTGCTGGGCAGTTCAGGACATCAGCATTCCCAGGACAATACAAGCTTTCACTCCAGAAGCCTTGATCAGCACAAAATCAGCTGCCACAATGGCTATTGACTGTTGCTTGACAGACTGAATTTTTTGTTCAATCACTTGCACAGCACAGAGTGGCAAAAGATTGTATGACTGCAAGTCCTATTTCCAGTACTGACACAAAACCAAAATGTGTTTTTCATCATCACGAAGCTAACAGTAGGAGAAAAAGCACTATTAAGCAGAGAAATGTACTGATTGAATGTGAAGGTTAGGTTAGAGCCATCTCTGTTCTGTCAGTGCAGCAGTTCCCAGCACAAGAATTTCTGATATTTAACACTTGTAAGTATTTGCTGTTAAATGTCTAATAAAAGTCGCTGATTAGCGTGTCATGAAGGAAAAGATTAGATGCCACTTCTTTGATTTCTCACTTCTAACATAATTTCAGCATTTAGATTACAATGTTCCCTTCTAATATTTAACTTGTGGCTCAGAATTAAAGTCGTAGTGAATGCATTTGTATCTACTGTCTGTATGAAAGTAATTGGTAGCTGTAATTCAGCCCTTTAAACCTCAATAGTCACCAAACTACTCAACTATTATTCTTATTCTTATTCTTATTCTTATATTTATTTATTTATTTATTTATTTATTTATTGTTACTTTGTTAGTGGAAGGTAAAAGAATATGTGCACAGAGGTTGGTACCTTAGCACAAACAAAGAAGGAGCTGCAGGTGATGGTGTATTTTAATAACATCTGGGAAGCTTATTCAAAAACTCTCAAAAATGTAACAAAGAAGAGACAATCACTTAAGTATGCACTTATGGTTAATGACTTCTGGGAAATGAGTATCAGCAACTTATGTCAAAGATTTATAATCCTTATTTTCATAATTCATACTGCAAGTTTTACCATTTGAAACAGACACCCAACGAGCAGGATAGGATTTCCATGTTGGAAAATGGTCCCTATTTTTTGCCCTCTGGTCTATGCAATATTTTTTAATTTAAAACTCACCTCCAACAAATAGAAATCTGCAAATAAAAAGAACATAAGCTCCTATTTCCTCATCTCACTCAACAAAAAACAAACAATCTATGTAAACAATCTGTGGTTTGTCCTTCAGATGGTGCACCCCCATCTCCCAGCCTGCTGGGGCACAGGAGACAAAGGGGGCTCCTTTCCAGTCACAGACAGAGCTCACACAGGATACTGACATCAAGCTAATGATAATGAGATGATAACTCATTAGAAAAGTGGATTACCTGACCTTCTGGAATACCCTTAAGGATTATGAATAGTGTTAAAAAGGTCCTGTGGAAGCAGAAGCAAATTCTAGGCTGCTAACAAGCTGGTTTATTATAAGAAATGTTGCATTTATTTGTATACATTATTAAACCATTAAAAGTCTATGAACTATCTTAAGAGGAAGATAACTTTTTTACAAATATTCCAGAAAGTTAGTTAAAATATCCCCAAAATAACAGTCGTATATGAAAATACCTTTTTCCCAATACTGGTGTTTTCATCTTAACTGAGCTAAGCATTGCCCCTATTTATGTTAACTACCACTATACTAAAGCAAGCACAAATAATCCAACCTTTGGAGGACAGATTGGAGAAATTCTAATGATGTTAAATATATTAACATTTATGTATTTCCTTAATACAGAAAATTTCTATAGCAATTTAGAAATACTGTAGCACGGCAAATTATCATTCCTTCAGATAACTTTTTTTGGCATCTTGTATTTTAAAGGACATATTAATAGACCACATTTTACTTCAGAGCTATTAATCGAAAATACTTTAATTTATTTTTGGGTTTAAAAACTTTGTTTTGGAAAATGTTATTTCTTTTTGTGAACAAGTGCTTCATTCTGCTTTAGGGACTTGTGATAATAAAGCAGTTATAGGCAAATCTGATAGAATTAACATCACAATATTTTGATGTAAAAAAGCAGGCATTTATTTTCCACAAATTTATTACTGTAAAAGGAAGTCATAACCTTTTTCCTATTAAGTTTTCTTTTGTGGCATTTTGCAAGGAAGTCTTTGTATGCTCTGAAAGTTGAAAAATACATTTTACTTCATTAGCTCTTCATATTTTTATCACTCTAGAAGAGAGAGGAAATGAATTGACTTCAGACAATCTTAAATCTTCTCCCTAGAACTTTTGAGATACATACTGCTGTTACACTTTGTATATGGTTCAGGTATGTCCAGGACTCTATTCAGGAAAACAAACCCCATCCCAGAAAAACAGAGGCTATGTTTAGAAGAAAATATTTCATTTTCTACCATTAATTGTGAGGATCTTTAAATCCATGCAGAAATGGACCACAATAGATATTCTGCCTACTGTCAAAATATATCATTACTAGAAAAGAAGCACAACAACTAGGAATACAACAAAAATTCTATACGTTGCACAGTAAGTCTGTCATGATGCTGGAGATACCAGCTAAGGTCTGCATGAAACACAAACCAAAGAAAATATCCATGGCAAGCACCCACCAATGCATTATCCATTTTGCACAAGAGCTTTTGGGGCTGAGGACAGTGCCAGAAATTTCTTTCCTCATCTTCACTACTCTACTGCCAATATGGTCAATTTGTAAAGCAAAAGCGTCACAGTCCTTCGAGGGACTTCAACTTGCAGCTGGGGCAAGAAAGCAAGGAAGCAAGAGAGGATATAAGATTCTCTTTCTGCTGTCTTGATTTTCAGATTTTGGAGTTATTACACTTAAATGTTTTCCTTCTGGATGTTTTTCTTTAGGACTCCCTAGAGTCTAACTAGGTACTCCCATGACACAGCATCTTTGCCTGATGCAATCCTGCAGGAGTCATAACATGGATACAAATATTCATATTTGTACTTAAGAGTTCTGGCCTTGTTTAATATCATAATCACCTACAAATGCATTCTATTCTACTTCAGGATCCTATTTTTAAAATTTTTACATCAATATCCCAGCAGAAATTCCTGTCTTTTAACACACTGTCAACAACTTACAAGTCCAATTTTTTAAGGGTTACTGCTATCACACTGTTATTCATATGAGACCTCAGCAGTCATAGAAGTGAAGGAAGAGAAAGAAAAAAGACTGACCAGCAAAATAAACAAAAAAATAGATGTTTCTTTCATCCATCAAATTTCCTACCTTTCAACACTTATTTACATGCTCTTTCCTTCTCTCCTTGAATTCACTATGCCACTTGAATTGTACACTTACTGACTTCTGTATTGCTCCCTCACCTTCTGCAATGAAATGTGTAACCATGGCCCAGGTTAACCATTTCCATGCTGAGGTCAGCACATAATAGCTCTAACAGTGGAGAATCTGAGATGACATGTCAAGACTAATCAGCATCTTGCTGATGCTTCCATTTCTTTGAACAAAAGTCTCCTGTGCTTGGCCAAGTAATTGTTTAGTTGTATATTTCCATGTCTATCTGATGGTTTATTTTGTGCTATAAAAATTGGTGAGATTTTAAGGATTTTGGTTATTGCATATTTCTCTAGGTATTAGGGAAATCATAATTATATCCTAACATAAGGTATGATGCCTGGGGTATTTTTTTATTTTATTTTTTAATTATTATTGTAGTAGCTGTCAATATGCTGCAGAGTGAAATGTGAGATCATGATTCCTTTCTACTTTGCACACCAGGAACTGCAATGCTTAACAACTCTACCACAGAATTTCACGTACACTGCATTTCACATCAATGCATATAATCAGGATCAAGTTTAATAATATGGGCAATGTCTCCTCCTGAGCACAGGAAGGAAGAGATCTGCAAATAAAGCATTATTCTCCAGTCTCCTCTTTTTTCTCCTCTGATGTCACCCCCCACTATATTATGCATGATTTTTAAAATAAAGTCCCTCTTCATAGTTTGTTTTTGTGGAGGGAATAAAGCCACTTCCTTAATAGAACTACAATCTAACAACTTCCCTAATTAAGGTAGGAACAATTTTTTTTCCTTACTTATGCACTACATAGATTTTTAAAATGCATACAGATCTAGATGACATTCCTATCTCAAAATTGTTGTCATGTGGGTTTCAGCATTTTTTTACTTGAATTATAATAACCCTGTAAGTGTATCTTGTGCTTTAATAGACAAAATGTCATCCACTTACTTTGGAGAAAAAAGTCACACCAGCCCATCCTTCTGACAAGTAGATAGAAAGTCAGTAGAAATAACAACATATTGATTAAAGTGTCCTGATGGAAAAGTTGTAATACAGTATATCACAAAAACACACCAAGTTTTCACATACCCAGATATCTCAGTTTACATTGGCTATTTTTTAGCAGGAAGTGTATGCTGAAAAAAATCCAGTGACAAAAATGATCAATAAATGACATTCATTCCTCCTAAACCTCATTTTCGTGTCATTCAGTGATGGAAGAACAGATGCATTTACTTAAGAGATAATGCACAGAAAATGAAAAGAAAAAAAAAAAACCCAAAAAAACCAAACCAACCTACAAAAAAAATCAAAAACCAAACAACAAAACCCTACTTTTTCAAATATTATATATATTCATAAAACCATCAAGGAAATGAAGACTCATTACTTTACATCGCATTTAAATGGGATAAACTGAAACAGGGGAAATTTCAACTGCATTTAAGTTTAAAAATTTCCCTCCAAAGATAAATAAGCAATGATTCAGATCATCCAGAGGGGTTGTGGAATATTCATTCTTGGAGGTTTCCCAAGACCTGACACGACAAAGCCCTAAGTGACCCGACTTGAATTCAGTATTGTTTAGAGCTCCTGGCTGAGCAAAGGTTGTGTTAGAAACTTCTGTGGTCTCTTCTCTCCTGAGTGATCCTAAGACTTATCAGTGCAGCAAATTGTTCAGATCATGATTCACATCACCATCTGGAGATCAGTCCATAGGTCAGCACGGCATCAGGGGCGAGCTGCTGTGTTTGGATTGCACGGAAGAAAGCTTTCCTCCACCTGTAAAGTCTGTATGATTTTAAGGATGTGTACTCCCTGGACTTTCTAACTCATGAAATTGATACACATATTTTTAAAGATTTCAAAAAAAAGCACCCTTCAAAATAAAAAGCAAATAGAAATGCGTTAGGTACTCATTTAGTGTGCTGATCTTTGTAATGATTTAAAATAAGTTGGAAAGATTCCTGAGATCTGAAGGTCATATTTTTGCATAGACTTAGACGACTACAACATAGATACTGGGCTGTTTTCCAAAGCTCCCAGTTACTAAGCTTTAATGAGAATTATTTGCTCACCCTACTTCACTTCATCTGAAAATGCTATCCACTTACCTTCATTTTAGTGAATGTATATGCATTTTAAATTAGCCTTAAATTGAGAAGTCTTTGCATTAAAGGCCTAATTTTTTCATTAGTCAGTCTAAAATCCTTTTCAGAACATATATATTTTGAAAATCACCTGCTGTAAAATGTAGCCTTTCTTCTGTCTTGCATTCAGTATTTGAGTGATCAAAAGTACTACTTACTTTTGAAAGAAAATAATAATTATCTTGACATTTTAAATTAGGTTTACCTGAAACACAAGTGACCAAACATCATTATTTACCTGCATTTTATTGTCTCACAAGAAGCAAAATATGATCCTATAGCACAGCCATGGTTTGTATCTTGTTATCACTGAATGTGACCGAGGGGGTCCAGCTGCTTACACACAGATTAGGCATGTTTGATGCTGTCTCAGTTTGCTGAGGTATTTGGTAGGCATGGATCATAGAAGGAGTATTTCACCCTCTGGGCAGGCAACTGGAGACCAGAAAAAAGCACTGTGGAGTGTCTAATACAATGCTAAATATTTACATTAGAGAATTTCTCCCTAGTAGCCCTTATGCAAGATTAACTCACTAAACAGTGGAATGTTCATTGATAGAATTTGTCTGTGACTTCACAAATCTTTTATTTAAATTATAGTAAAAAAAAAAACCTAACCTTTTATACCATCTATGTACATTCACTACAAAACAAGTAATATACCTTCATCAAATATTTATCTTTGGTTTATATCATCATTTACATATTAAATATGAAATGATACTCTAGAAAGAAGTTACTCAGTGACTTCTCAACTAGTGCTAGATATTCCATATACTATTCTCCCTCATAGGCATTTTTTGTTACTCTGGTGGGTTTGTAAGGGATTGATTAGACATGGTCTCTTAAAGATGACAATTATTTTAAAAGTCCTGTAGTTGCACAGAATTACATTGCAGTCCTCAATTGCTCCAAGGAACACCAGTTATATTTAATTCTGTCAGTCATACAGAAGATTTTGTTCTTTGCTCAAAAACTACCCTTTGCAACCACCAGGGGTGCATCCAGGGGATAATACATCGAGTTCCAACTTTCCTGAGGTGGAAGGTGCAGCAAAGCCCTGTTTCATTAATAATTCCTTCCATGCTTTATGGGCTTTGAGCATATGAACAGCAACTAATTGTCAGCCTCCCATTTGATGTCATGTAATTATGTGGGTCTAGCCCACAGAACAGAATATTACATGGGATGTTAGCCCCTTCTTATAAAGCACACAGAGGCACTGGGAGAAGTTCATCTCACCTGCAAAGAAAGTCACCCAGGTCTGACCTTTCTGAAGAGGTGGAGAAAAACAGTCTGACTCTGCTGTCCTTCCTTATTTCCCTGCCTTCAGCTGTTGACACCACTGGACTATACTACAGAATGGACTTACATTTCCATTTATTCAACGGATGACAAAAAAAAAGTGACACTAAAAAAAATTCCAAACAGTTGCATGCAGGGTCCACACTCTTCCCACAGTCATTATTGAGATGTGTGTTTCTTTGATATTCATGTTTACAGACAGTGCAGGATCCATGGCAGAATGGATCATGTTATGTCAACAATGTCTGCTAAAATTATTATTTGTGCTTTTTCAACTAATGGTTATCTTCCCAAATCAAATAATGTTGATGCTCTTATTTGCAACAAATCTATCACATCTTTATTATTCCACATGCTACAGTTCTCTACAAAACCTAGCAAAAACAATTAATGACAATAAGAGACATTTTTCAAAGTCCCTTTTGTGTTTCTTGTTCCCTGAACCACCATCAATTAATAAAGTTGTTTAGGGAAAGTAGACTTCTTCTGTCTCTAGTGAAGAATACTGCTGAATAAAATTTTACAGGCTCAATAAATATAATTTAACCCTGTCCACCCAAATATGAAATTATATAACCCAAACAACTGAAAAAGATATTGCTTAAGCAAATCTTTAATGATTTCTACCTAGGTTTAGAAATATTTTTTCCTTATTTTTTAAAAGAAATATAATTTATTTTAATTCTGTGATTTACCTGATTTTGCTAGTGGTGTTTAAAAGTCATAGTGATTTTTTTTTTCCTACCAAATTAACATGCTCTTTTCTCTAAATGATGATTTTCACATTAGATTCTGTGAATAGGAGTAATATTGATTTTTCTTTTCAGTGATGTCTTTTTGTATTGTATTTTAATTGATTTCACTGTCATTTAAATAAATAAACTGCAATCATTTTACATTTAATCTGTATGCAAATCTATATTACCATTTGCTTAGATGTCAGAAGCTTTATTTATGTTAAAAATTAGGTTTGACCTTTAGTTCATTGGGCTGGAAAAATTGCATTTCCCTGCAAAATTTTTTAAGTTCCTAAGTATTTCTTAAAAGAAAGTGGCCTTGAAAACTATAAACCCCTTAATGTTAATGTTCACTGCTCAAACAGATAAGATCAATTTTTTTTTCCAGTGATTGGCTTCCCTGATAAAAGTACTAATAATTATTTGCTCAAATGTGACATATGCCTTTGAATCGGAATATTCTTTTGAAGCTTTAGAGAAAAATCCTAAAATAAAATGAGGGAAAATGTGTTAATAAACAATTTTAACCACAAAATCATTACATCAGTGTAAGGTGAAGTGAAATTTCTGTGTTTAATAGAGAAGTAATCTTTTCACAACTCAACCTATCTAATACATTAGATATTATATAGGTATTGGATAAAGTTAGGTATGACACTACACATTTGAATACACAATAAAATATTTAGGAACAAATTTGTCATTTTAGAAAGAAACTAAGTGAATCTATAGTCTATTAAATAAATAATTCATTATTTAGCACTTTCCCTCAATTTTCATAATTTCTTGTTCCTACAAGGTATGGAGACACATCTCCACTACCCCACTTTCTGGGACAATAAGGAAAACATGCTTTTAGAAATTAACTTTCTAACTCACTCTGGGCACAAAACCAAGTTATTCTACAGAAAGCAAATGCATTAGTGTGAAGTTTCAGAGAAAACCATGGAAATCAGGTTTACTCTAACCCTCTGACAGACACTGGAAGAACTTCACAGAGGTGAATATATATGTATCTTGGTACCATATTCTGAACAACAGCTTCTTTCTACAGAAACTTAAATGATCAGAAGATATTTTGTTATATTTTTTTGCTTTACTCAATTGCTCAAATAAAGCAAATAGCAAGAAAATTACTTCTTGTCTAGGCAAAATCTAACTTGGAATTTGTATTTTCAAATTTCTGAATCAGGAGAAAAATGGAAAATTTTGGAACTTACTATGAAATAAAATGATAAGGAAACATTTCAAATCAAGCCAACACTTCCAGTATTTCATCATTTTAAAAGATTTATTTGGACCAATTTAAAGTTTTCTTATCTAGTACTTAAGGATGTCTGGTAATGTGCATGTTCCAGAATGAGTCACTGGAGCAGTGGACTCTACATATACCTGCAAATGTCATGAACCGAAACAAACGCCCCAATCTCTACACATTCACTCTCCAAATTCCTCTTCAAAGAAAAATAGGTTTGATTGTAGCATGCAAATAGGACTGAAAGTACATCTCTAAACATGTAATTTCAATTGCCACCACTGACTTATGGAAGTACTCAGCTCCCGTTGCCAGAATATTATTAAAGGAAGTTAGGGCTCTTTTCCCCCTAAGTGTGAACACTGCTTATGCACCAGAGGGTCTGCCAGGTGTACTGGTGGCAATATGAAATGCAAGAAACCAGAAAAAACATTTTAATAGAAGACAGATTCCTGAAGTTGCCTGGCTGCAAACAAAGCTACATCTGTGCATCTGATTTCAAGTGCCTCTGCTGCAGAGAGCTGGGTAGGACCTGCAAGTACTTGTACTCTATCTTAACTGCTTCTCCTGGAAAATACACATTGTTAAAGCTAATTTAAAAGGAGTTCTGGCCTTTTCACATAAGATAACAAATTAGACATGCTCTACACATATGATCACTCTACAGATTGGTGCTTTTACAGATGGGTAGTTGCTACAGCAAAGTACCAATTAATCAATTAACTTTAATTAACTTGGAGAGAAAAGAAAGACAACAGAATAATGAAAACACAATTCCTGCAAAATCAAACAGAAGATCATGAGGGCTTAGCAGAGGATTTTTAGGTGCTTTGTGTGTGCTTGCCTAGAGTATATAGGGGGACAGGAGGCTGAGGAGGGCTGTGAACCCAAACCAGGCTGATCCCCCCACAGAACACAGCAGCCACAGAATATTAAGACTTGAGATAGAGGTGAAAGTTGGAATGAAGGAGCTTCTTGCAATGCCTAAATTTTCTGCCACAGTGGTAGAAAACCTGGGAGAGGAGATGGAGGTAAATAAAGGAGACAAGTGACATAAACTAGTGGACAGAGCTAGATACAAGGGAGGGAAATGACAGCAGATGGTCAAGAGAGTATCTAAAAATTCCTTTGAGAGGAACTGCTCGTATTTCTTCTTCCTCTTACACCATGGGCAATGAATTTTGTTACCCTGTGAAAACCAAGGGGATTTATCCCATTGAAGCCTCTCTGTAAAGCTCATGGGAAAATGAACATCTAGGATTTTCTTGCTGATATCAGAATTTCTATGCATTCATACTCATAAGCCTTGTATTTCATTCAAGGTGCTGGAACAGTCATTTGCTTAGATACTCTGAAGAAAATAAAAACAATCTTCAATAAAATCCCTATTGAAGGAATTTCTTAGATGAAGGCAGACTTTCACATTCTGTGAGGTCTGGATCACAAATCTAAGAAACATTATTTCTTGGTTTCATGCAAACTCATGAGGATTTGATGAAGTTTTACTTTTTTCACTTTCTCAGATAGAACAAGTACATGAGCATGTAATTAAAGATTACACTATAATTCAGCTATCAAAGAAATGAATGTTCTCAAAAAATGTGTTACTTTTTACTTCTCTTTGCAACTATATTAATTTATTTTTCACTCATTCTAAACCCACTCTTTGTGCTCTCTGTTCCTGTGCTACCTCTTCATGACTTGATCTAGATTTCCTTCTGTGACAGAAAAATATTGTGTTATTTCTTAGCTGGGATAAGAGAGTTCCAGTGGGCTGATCAACAATAACAACAAAAACAATAGAAAAGAGAAAGCCTGCAAATACACCAGAGAAGAGATGTGAAGTCTTTTAGCGCAGGATCAAAGACTATGACACTTGAAAGATGGACAGATGTTCATTTGAAAAAAAAAACAATTCTGAGACTAAGGATAGCAATTTAAATTATACTCTTTAAAAATATAGTGTTGATACTGTTTCCTTTCTTGTCTCTGGATTACTTTGTGGAGAAATTTTTATACCTGCTCACAGACACACAGAGCACGTGTGAAAGTCACTATTGCAAACTGCTATTTTAATTTTTAGATTCCTGACATAAAAGATCCTTGGTCTATTCTCTCACAACTTCTCTTGGTCCACTTACAGTAGGAAAACTGGTGTTTTTTCTTGTATAAAATTATAGTGTTCTATGTAACAGCTGGGAGGTTTTGTCAGATATACTAAGAACAGGGATGAAAAAGTGTCAGTGTCCCTGATTTTAGTAGTGGAGATGAAGGAGAATTTTGTAAAGTGTGTTTATAAAAATCAGTACCCTTCTAAAAGACCTCATTCTAGTTTGTGTTGTGACAAGCCAAAAGCAGTCTTCACCAAAATAGTTTTTGTGCATTACTCATAAGAAAGAAAGCAAGCGAGGGAAAGTGCACAGAACTGTAGGGCAGAACTCAAGTTTAAGTCTACAGCTGCAAGATGACAGATAGAGTGGAACTGAGAGAAGATATATTTTGACAAACGAGAAATTTTCCACCTTAAGATGGTCTTGGATGAAGATTACTCTGCAGCCCTGTTGCCAAAATTGGCAGATAAGCAATGAAATTTTGTGGCAGTTCATATATGTTAATGACAAGCAAACACAATTTTGTGCTGAAGAAATGTCAGTACCTATATTTGGCCCACTATCCAAAAAAGACATTGAGTAACTATTTTAAAATATTGCATGCACTGGCAGTGATCTGATCCTTTCAAATATTTTGCTTTCCAAAATGTATATAATCCTAAACCATTTCTATTTGGTGGAGGTTTCCAAAAAGATAATATAAAAATAGTAGATATTGAGGCACAACAAAAATGACCAGATTTTACCTAATGCCCTTTTAAGACATTGTATAATGATGTAGCAATAATAGAAATAAAATGAAAATATTTTTGTTACACTCAACTCAGTTGAAAAACTGCCATGAACTGGAGGTTATCCACTGATTCCTTCTGTACAATCTCTTTCTGAAATGAGAAGTTTATAGCAAGGCAAGATGAAATCTTCGTTTAGTTTTCCCAATATTTCTTCAGTAGTACTCTGTGGAGAACACCCCTATTTTCTTAAATCTGAACACTTACCTGGCACATTGATGTGTAAGTCCAGTACATAATTCATGACCATTTTAGGACAAAGTTCTAAAATTCAGGCTTGTTCCTGACTGCATTTGGCTTACTCAAGCTTAATGTTAATGCTCTTCCACTGGTGTACTGAAAGTTGCTTCTGGGTTTTTGTCTTCTAAACACACACACACACATATTTATATTTTTTTCTATGATCACAAAATCATGGAAAGTATCAATGTACAAGACAAGACCCTTATATCCATAGTAGCCAGAAGCAAAACAGGTCACATAAAATCCCTTAATACATGTTTGTTCCATGAATTGTCTCTAGCAAGCACATCCATCAGCATGGTTACATCTCTGAGTAATAACATTTGTAATACATATTACTATCAGTTTAAATGAGACTGCCTTTTCCTTGTATTTCCTTGTATATTTTCCACATTTCTTCCTAAGATTTTCTAGCAAGAAAACACAACTAGTTCATGCTATCCTTTAGCAGAGGCTGTTAAATTATTACTGCTTTTATGTGTTAAATTTACCACTTTCTTACAGCCTGGATTCCCAAAAAGAGATGAAGAAGCTGCCATCAACTGGAAGCTTGTGAGCCTTTGAACCCCTTCTTGCTCCCAGATTCACTTGCAGAGGACACTTCTGGGGGAAGAACGGTGTTTTCTCTAACCCCATGTTCTCTCTTGTCTAAACTCAGGTACAAATGGTTCCCAGGGAAGGAGAGAATAGTGAAGCTGTGTGGCCATGAGGTTATTTCCATAGTGTGCAGGAAACAGCATAAGTAACTGAGTAATACGAACAGTGGGGAAAGATGTCAATTCATATATCAAGTCTTAAAGAAGAAATCTGTGGCCTGCCTTAATATTTCATATTCTGGTTTTTAGAAGTTTAAATTTAATAACTTCTTGCCCTATAAGTGGGCAATTGCTGAGCCCAATAAATGGCTGAGCAATTTCAATTGTGTCAACAGCATTTTACAGAGCATTTTACAGTAATTATTAAAATGACAGACTTTTATAAGGTTTTTAATTCACAATGTGCTGCGAAAGTGATTAAAGAGGAACATTTTAAAGCTAGTATTACTATTTCTTCATATGGCAAGAGATTCATATTTTTGGAGGGTACTGCAGAGCACATGATTACATGATCAAAATCAATGGTTGTGATACTCTCCCTTATAACCAAGAAAACTACTAAACAGAGTCCTCAGATGCACCTGATAAAATGCAGTTTTTCACTGTGATACATGGAATGAGAGGAAGTGGGAAATAACAGTAGCACAAAATGCTCATCATCCAGGAAAATAGCTCCCAGTTCCTTGCTAACATGACAGTAAGAGGCAGGTACTGCTTTTTCTTTGGAGGTAAAAAGTGATCTTGTTAAATTTATGTGGATAGGAAAGGTTTCAGACACTGGCAAGCACCTGTAGAGCAGAATGAAGGATCAGCTGTGGTACAGAAGAGCAGGTAGAAGGGGGTTAATGGCGAGCAGAGAAGGGAGTTAATGTATCAGGGATAATAACTAGGCACTTCTGTTTCTAGGAGATTCTTGAACATTAGCATTTTCATGTTTTGGTATGATTTTGAACAGTTCAACTCAAGTTTTCTGAAAATATGATTCTCCTTTTTAACTTGCCATCTTTTTGTGATCTCCTAAAGGCTTAAGTTTGTAGAATGTTGCTGTCAAATGGAGGACAACTTCAGGGAGTGATATATATATATATATATAGCAGTTATAGACATAGATCATATAAAGTTCTATATATAAATTTTTATATATTTTCCAAATACTTGCAAGCACTTTTGAATCCTTTGATGACCTTGCCAAAAAACACTTAAGTGGAGTCACTTCTCTGAGACCACCACTGCAGTCTTGCAAGGGAGTCAACAGACTTGGCAGGTAAAGCAAAAAAGAGAACACACCAAAAGCAAATATACAGGGTAGGGAATGTATTCTACTCAAATGTGAGGTGACTGTGTCTTCTGCTTTCTCCTGGCAGGTTTTTTCCCCTAACAAATGCATTGTGAGCATCCCATGAGAAGTCAAAGGCTGTTTGAGAAGATAAAACCTTGTGGGTTTTTTATCTTACTAGAGCATAATATACCAGGAACAACATTCCCAGAACACATGAGCCCTGCTTTAGCATTATTCATTATGATGAACTTGCTTAAACACAGAATTTTTCTTACATTAACATAAAAAAAATCTTAACATATAGAATTTAATCCAAACTTTTCTGACAAATGCAGTTTTTCTAACTTTTTATGTAAACTCTATCAAGTTTCATAGAAATTCATGCAGACAAAAGTATTTCATTATATTAGGTATTTTATAATGTTCTGACCACAGAGATTGCTCATAAAACATTTGACCTATTATTTTATCTTCTTAGCTTTACTTCTGTCCCTCAGATTCACAGTGCTCAAAACAAAAAGGCCAGGAAAATTGTCTGTCCCAAAAGAGTTTGAGACCAGCTATTGCAAAATGCAACAAAAAAACAAAACAAAACAAATAAACAAGCAAACAAAAAAACCCAAACAAATAAAATGAATATAGCAACTTATAATTGCATGACACTTGAGTTCAAAAATATTTCACATAAAAAATTATCCTTCTCTTTCTTCAAGCATGCAGTAACTATGCTGCCAAGCTAAAGGTGATGTGGAGTAAAATTAATCCTTCCTTCTGAAAAAGAAAAGTTCTGATTTTCCTAACTTTAGGACTTCAATATTGTGATTTGAATTGAGTAGGTTAAATAAAAAATGGCTGTTTGAATAATTAGTATCTCCTATCCAATGAAAATTTTCTACATATCTGTCATCCAACAATCTCTTCCTTGCCCTTTTAATTTGTAACACTGTTTTCCCTACTATCTTAAACTTCTAAGAAATGGTAATGGCTTTCAGATTATAGAGGAGGACAAATTGCAGAACTATAGTCAGACTTTTGAAAGAAGAATGCTTGGTTCAAAGAGGAAGCATGCAACTTTCCATCATGAATTCCTAGACTTGACTCCAACTTTGATACTGAAAACAATTCTACTTCCAGGCTTTGTATCTATTTTCAACTTAAATATCATATTTAATCCCACATAGATGGAAAACAGAAATATAAAGCAATATAAAAGTATGTGCTGCTAATTTCAACAGTTCTTGTTGTTGGTTTCTCTCTTCTTTTGTCTTTTTTTCTGGCAGATGCACTTTACATATGATATCAATGTGATCAGTCTTAGCAAGAGGTTCTTTCTGAGAGATATTTCAAATGTATTATAGGCAGTTAGGAAAGAAGAATGTATTTTCCACTGAAAATTAATTGGATTTCATTTAAAAGGGCCAAAATAGATTTGTGGCTTTACTATTCTTGAGAATTCTGCTCCAAACAGAGGTTTCTAGCTTATTTCTAGCCCATTTAGACTTCTTACTGGGAATCTTAATATTTTCACTGTCTTCAAAAATCACCTTTGTGCAGCTGAGGTATTTTTCAAAATTCAAGCAAGACCCAAGAGACCACTTTAGAATTCCAAATTACCTAGATTCTTATCCGCTTTTTTTTTTCTTGGTCCTGGTTTGCACTTATCTTTACTCTGAACTTGTTCCTTAGACAGTATACTCTTTGAGAAGATTTTGGCATAAAATACAGCTGAGGAGGAAATAATGTATATTAAAAATAGCAGGGATTCCACATATATGAAAGGCCTGAACTCACTTGCATTTAGGTGCATTTACATTTATTCTTCACTCCAAGATGTCGAAGCTTTTATGAAATACAAAATAAAAAAAGAAAAAATCACAGCATATGAACTTACCAGACACCTTTAACTGCCTGTACCCCTACTAGGTCTCATATCAGGCTATTTCCTATAAAGACTAAATGGATTTTTTTCTTTTGTATTTTCCTTAATACCTCATTTCAACTCACCATGAGAAAAATGAAAAATGTTATGTTAGTACCTCCAAGTCATCAGATTAGAGTCTGTCACAGCAAAACAGCAAATTCCTAAATCTAGGAATCTACCTGACAGAAAAATACAAAATCATCCAGAAAAGCAAATTAATGTCATGCTGCTTGTGTTTCATGTTGAATGTGGAATGGAAATAATGATCAACTTATTCAGTAAATAGCACAGTTGGCCTTGAAGGGAATTTCAGCATGTGAGGGTTATAATATAATCATTTCCATTTGACATTTTGTGTTCTTCTCTGTGAATCAAAAAGGATTTTGTCTGGTTTTTTTTCTTAGACTTCTTCTTTGCTCCAATGTATCTTTGAATGCATTATTTTTTCTCTATTCCGATGGACAACAGTGACTGATTTTCTGATTACTAGTAAGAGATATGGGATGGTCACAAAGTAAGTCCCAGGATTGTGTGTAGGCCTGGACCTAACACTGAAGTTGAACATTTTTGTCTGTCTGAAACTTCTTCAGAACTACCTATAAGGAAAGACTATTGCAAACACCTATCCTTTTCAAAAAATATGGAGAAAAAAATAGATATTTAAAATTTTATCAAGACATTTGCAAAACAGAAAAAAAAATGAATTGCAAATAATAAAATGTGAATAAAAGTAAAAATAAACCCCACTGATAGAAAAACACCAGGCTCCATTTAATTTTTAATCTTGATCCAGTGAAACATTTTGACTTGTACAGCATATTTTAAAATGGATACGGTTGAAATAAAACTTTTATATCTCTGATATATTTAAAAACATTGAAAATGTTTTTAAACGTTATCCTGAATTTTATATGTTGCCACTGGATTTTTCTAGTGTAGCAATACAAAGTTTTTAGATAGAAGGCTCTTGGAAAGACATTTTTATTACAAATTCTAGAGGTCATGGTACAGTGAAGTAGTCCCAGCATCCTCATTGTCTTTTCTTCCCAGTGGGGGAAAAAAGAAGACTGAAACTGTACATTTTAATATAATGGTCACAGATAGCTTTTAGCCAGGCACTGCTGAGTTTTTTGGGAGCATGGCACTGCTGAAAAGGCTCAGCTAACCTAACAGAGTTTGGCTTCAGGCAGTCGGTGTTCTCAGCAGACACTGAAATGGAGTAACACAGATTCTCTAAGCTCAGATTTAACCTTCCATTCTCTTTCAATCACTTTGATTCATATGAGCTCTTGATCACTCCTGCCCTGTGCCTTGCAGGGTGCACGTGGTGCCACAGCCTCCAAAGAACAAGGCAGACACAGTGGTGCAGTGCCAGCAACAACACCTGGGAAACAAATCTGTCACCTGGTCACCTTCTGACTCTTCTTGAGCATTCCTCTCTTTCTCAGCATGCCAGCATGCTCTGTACCTTTCTGAATCATTGAGAGAATTATCCTAGTACCTATCCTAATCAGCCAAGACTGATCGGTTTTAAAACAGAGAAATTACATTAACACAAATCATTTGGTTTCCTCTAATTTCATCAAATTAAACAGAAATCCAGATTCACTAATAAATAAATTAGGCAAAAAGAAAAATTTGCAGTAGAAATTCACACCTTACAGTCTTAGTTCTTTACACAAAGAAAAAAATATACTGCAATTCCACAGTTGTTTTCTTTTCAGTAGTCCCTGATAGAACTGAAGGGAATATGAAGGGCTTCTAAGAGAGATTAAGAGCTTTCATTGGTGATAGAAGACATGTATCTATATATACACACACACACATACACATTTACCTCCGTTCAACCAAACTGTAAACCTGGGCTTAAATTTCTCCCTGCATACATAAAGTACATAAAAGTGTATTTATCTCTTTAAGGCATGTAGACCTATTTACTCCGATTTTGACTCTGCTGGTTTTGGCTGGGATAGAATTAATACTCTTCATGGTGGCTAGAATGGGGCTACAGTTTGGATTTGTGCTGAACACAGTGTTGGTAACACAGGGATGTCTGAGCTATTGCTGAGCAGCACTTGCACAGCGTCAAGACCTTTTCTGTCTCTCACCCTACCCTGTCTGCAAGGGAATTGGGGGTGCACAAGAATTTGGGTGGGGACACAGATGGAACCCAACTGACCAAAGGGATATTCCATACCATTTGGCATCATGATCAGCATATAGAGCTGGGGGAAGAAGAAGGAATGGGGGGACATTCAGAGCAATGGTGTTTGTCTTCCCAGGAGCCCAGCTTTCCTGGGAATGGCTGAACGCCTGCCTGGCCATCACAAGTGGTGAATGAATTCCTCATTTTTCTTTTCTTGCATGCATGGCTTTTGCTTTGCCTATTAAACTGTCTTTATCTCAACCCACATCTCACTTTTTCCAGTTCTCTACCCCGTCACACCATGGGGAGTGACCAAGTGGCTGCCTGGGGCTTAGTTCTAACTGAGTTTAAACCACAGCACTGGCTTACTTGCTGCTCACATAAACAGCAGTTTAGTGGCTTCTAAATCTCACAGTTCCCACTCATTTAGTACTAGTTTAAATATGCATAAAATGGGAGTGATCAGAGGGATTTGATGGGAGTGTGTGTGTTGGGAGAATATTAACCTCGTTTTAGCTTAGTAATTATTTCACTTAAAAAATTACAGAAATCCCTGACAAATAAAGTGATGTATACTTTTTATACTTAAAGGACTTCCTACAAGCAGGAAACTAGGAGTGGGAGGTAGGCATTGTGTGCTTAATATTTATCCTTTGCCAGGTGGCCTGTACCACTGAGACTGGGGTATTATGAAGTTTAAATCCTGAAAATAACTCAATTTTTCTATTTTGGATGATAGAGGTAATCCATCTTCCACTTCTTGAGACCTGGAGTGCCAAAACTGCTCATCATCAGTGTTTATGCCTATTTCCCCTATTTTAACCTGGTCACACAGCCATACTGGCATACCATTTCTGGTTGTGCATCCCAAATTCCCTCTGAATTCTTCCTTCTTTGCCCTTTCTTGCTCTGCAAGTTTGCCCAGCATCTTAGGAAATGCTGCACCTGACCTTTTCAAAAGGGCAAGGCTATATCTTTGTTTATACTACAGATAATCAGAGACCTCAGACTAAATGCCCACCTCTGTTTCAACATTGCTAGACATAAACATCCTACAAGTTTTATCAACACTCTCCTTCCAGCTGGCAATCAAACTGTGTTATGGTGTTGAGGTGAAGTCAGTCTTTGTTCCTCCAACCGCAGAACATGCTTAGCACAAATGACACTCCTCCACAACACATGAATCTCTTAAACTTTGTCAATTAAATTTTACCCTGAAGTTCTTCCTGTAATTTCTGTTATTTTTGTGAGTTCAAGTGTTTGCGTTGCACATGCAAGACTTCTGTACTTGCAGTTTGCAGGTGTTGGAATTTTACAGCATATGCGCGCATCAAAATAGAAACTTTAGTGAAGAACAACCCTTCAGTCAAACAACCCCTAAAATGTTCACAGATCAGGTGAGCTTTCTTTTTTGTCCTTCAGGTGTTGAGGGTGTTAATGCACAATTTGAAAACTGTTTTTATTCAACTGGAGTTGAAATAGATGTGTTTGTGTGTGTGTGAGGGTACAAATGTGTGTATGCATGCACATGCATAGATACACGTCAGTTGAGAAAAAAAAGCAAACAAACGACATTTATCCTCATAGAAGATTACAGATAATTAGGTATTAACAATATTAAGGAGGAAGTAAGTTCAGAAACCCATGACCTGTACGGTTAGGCCAAAATGCAACATTAAAATTGAGCAAAATATACAACTAATCTTGATATTTAAGATTTAAATAGGTCACTATCCTCTCTACTTTTTTTTGCTTTTTCTCACTTAAAAAATAATATTAAATGCAAAAAGGAAATAGTAGCCCAAGGTCATTCCAAATTATATTCAATGAAATTAACCCTCATATTCAACCTTGCTTATTATATATTTCTTAAATATGCTACTTCACTGAAGGGACAAGACCTCATGTTCATATGCAATGATATAACCTCTAAGCCTCAAGAAACTTTCTCATGTATTGAAAAATCTGATACCTGGAAAAAAAAAAAAAGTCAACTAAATGCAACACTAAATAAGTTGTTCTATTTGCTAAAAAAAACCCAAAAAAAACCAAAAAAAAACCAAACAAACAAAAAAAAGGGATGAAAAAATGGATTAGTCTTCATTTGCATGAATAAATGAAGTTACAGTCCAATTACCATGCTAATCTAATTACTACTGGACAGATTTCTGAGTACATCTGCAGACTTTTTTGTCAGAACTGAAAGAGAAAAACAAGGAAAAATGTGAGGATATTTGTATTGTCTAAATCCCTTCGGCAGCTGCAGTCTAATTTGTTTTGTAAGACAGAGCAAAGACAAAGCTGCTTCAAATAGTTTTGCCTAATGATTGTCTCGCAGGGGCCATTACATTGTCCTCACCTATCAAAACACATAGGATATTAGCTGCAATGCCTTCATTTTAGCCTAGAACTCTGTGACCTCTAAGGAATCCTTAGTTTTCCTGTTTAGGAAAATTTCCGGCTCCATATGCCATCAAGATTTGATATAATTTTGGCCTATTCGACATAATCTCTCTTATAAACTTTCATTTCATTTCTCTTTGTGAAAATGGAAATAGGGCAAAGGAGAAAACTAATTCTTCTTTGTCATACTGAACAATATAATTTTAAGTGCTTAACCTTTCCTAACATGCTTTAAGCATCAAACAGAAATAGCTGCTGTCCTTGTTCTAACCATTCTTTAATGAGATAGAACATTGTACCCACACCCATATTTTACATGAGATGACATCACATTAAATGACACTCAAGAATACTGCAGATATTTTAAAAATATTCATTTTTTTCTTAAAGTGAACTACTTGCTAAAAAGTTCAACACAAAAAACATTTAGAGTACATATTTAAGCCCAGACTGTATTAATAATAAATAAAATTAATAATTTTGGACAAAATCCATTTGCAGCCTCCAAAACTGACTTCTAATGTGATAACTCTAAAACTTGGGTGTCACGTTTCTTTCTCTGTCTTGGCTTTGGCACACCATACTTTGAATTCTTGCCTTTGGAAAACCTAATCACCCATCACAGCTGAATTAGACCCTCCAGCTCAGAACAAAGAGAGGACAGGCATGGGCTGCAGTTTCTTGTAGAGGGCAGAGCACAGGGGTCCCACTGTGTGGGTTACTGCAATGCACCAAGAAGCTTTCAGATGATAGCAGGGGTACAGGAGTCTACAGAAAAGCAGAACTAAACTTCCATTGAGGTTTAGAATGGAGATCAAATCTCTATTCCATTTTTAAAATAAATAACTTTGTGCCTAAACAGAGACAACCCAACAACACAGGGTATTTCCCCATTCCCAAGTTCTATACTGAAGACCCTCAAAGAGCAAAAGGCATTAAGATGTTAATCTGTACTCTGAATTCAATACTTCCTATCGACTGAAAATTTAACATCCAAGATGTTATGACTTCCTCCCTGAAATAACACTCCCCAGACCTTGTACAAGAAGGATTCTAATCAGCCTAGCCAGTTCACAGATACAGATCCCAGTCTCCCAGTTCTTTAGAAACAGTCTGACCAAAAAAAAATCCTAAAAGTAGTCTTCTGAAGGCAGGAAGGGTTGATTGAACTTGTACAGCAAATACAGATCTGTTGTCCCAAAATTTTGAACTCTTCCACCAGCTGTGGGCCACTTTGGCCTTTCCACAGAAATCAGGGCAAAGAGGGAAGATTGCATGTTATCCAGTCTTGCCTGCATGGGGACAGGATGCAACCCAGACATTATTTCACGAGATAGAAGATGGCAATTGTTCCAATATACAGAGTTGAAACATAATCTCAGAGAGTTAGATTTTCAAGAAATGTTGTAGAAATATGGCATTATTAGGCTACTATGGCTACAATTTCAGTATTCTAAACCAACAGGTGAAACTTCAGAATTTCATTTTAGCTTAATACATCTCTTATAAAGTTTATATAATATAATTCTAAAGCAAATGTACCACAGAGGCTAAAAGCTAGAAATTTATTTGTATGTTATCATATTCTATTAAAAAGGAAAGTATTAAAAAATTTCTCGCTTTTATCTAACTGACATTTTAGCCCTGAAATGTGAGATTACAGTTCTCTTAAGAAGTCTAAGTATGATCTAATACCCAGTGAAGAACTTGGCAAATACTGAAAGAAAAGCTGGGACCAGTCATAAAATCAATATAAAAACAGATTTTACCATTACAGTTCCTACAAATCCTTCCAGGCAATGATAAACTCAGTAATTAGATATCTGACCTTTCCCATTGTTCACAGTACTGACTGCTAAACTTTCCACATTACATATTACTTTTATTTTTAATGATTAAGTGATCTAGATGTTCAGCATATTAACATTCTGCCTAAGAATCAGTGTTTCTTCTTTCACGCACTCTATTTTCAGTAGTTGATCAATTTGCATGTGACAATATTCCATTTTTACATGAAATGGCCCATATTCTTGGCTCAAATTTGCAACCACTTAGAATAAATTTCTTGTGTGCATTGTTTCATTGCTGCAAGGTGTTGATTCAGAGAAGAATAATGAATTGAAGATTAGCAGAAAATATTATAAAAATAGAAATCATTCATTTCACTCTAAACCCCACACCCTATGACTAGTTTAACTGTGCAGCATATAAAGTTTGCTTCCCCAGTAATTTTTTTTCAGCTGAAAAAGTTTTCTGAACAAATAGGTAATTATCATGAATAATAATTAATATTATTCAGAAAGAAGAAACTGCAGTAACTAATTTTGTGTATGCCACCACATTAGTAGGAAGGACATTTATAGCAAGGAAATGCAAGCGTCCTTCCAACTGGGCTGGAAACAAGACTTACAATTTGCACAATGAAGAAAATTTTCCAGCAATAGAAGATGGAAGGGGGAATATATATTGCAAATTAAACATGAAATTAAAAATAAACAAGCTCTAAAGAGTCTTGAAATCTATTTTGTCCTTAAACCCGAAGTCCTTATCCCCTTTGGTTTTCCCCAGCTTGTGCTGCTGCAGCACTGAGGACAGGCTATGCCTTGTGAAGCGAATACTGTGTGTATGATGTTCAAGTTTGTTTGGTTTATTTTATTCTCTGCAATGCAACCTAGTTGAAGGTTTTCTGCATGGGCAATTATTCATGTTGCCTCTGTAGACTGACATATCTATTAAAGGGAGCAGGAGGCTTAATGAGAATGATCCACGCAAAAAACTGAATAAAGTTTTCTTACATACAGTTTGGCCTTAAAAGTTCATTATTTTTACAAACCTAATATCTCTGGAAATATGGAACTCTTTTATCTTGGCCACATCCAAGATTTTGAATTTTTAATCAGCATACTTCCTGAAATGGAAAATGTAAATGAACAAAGTTGTATTTTGTTAATTTGATAACATTTCTTTGAGTTTCTGTACGAGTTCAGCCACACATACAGATATCCACCTTCGCATGCCTCATTTTCATGGACACCCATTAAGATCAATCAGAATTAACTTTAAAAATGGATTAGTTAAACTATATTAAAGTCCTGCCTGGACACTCTCATTCAGAATTAAAGAGGGCTTGCATTTGGTTTAATTTAATTTATTCAGGATGTGAATCCACTAATCTACTTTAATTAATGATGCTCTGAATTCACGACTTTAGTCAATTTGGGTTAACTTTCACAATTGCATTAATGTAGACAAGTCCTAATGTAATTCCAAACATAAAGCAGTATTACCCTAACCAACTTATATGTTGTGACTCTATATCCGAAGTCAAGATGAATTTCATGAGTTCCTGGATGAATTTCATGGGTTTGTGCAGCTGGAAAGGCCACGATGCAATCTAAATTCACAGAAGACACAGCTTTTCTTTTGACCCCACAAAAAAACCCAAACCTGTTCAAAGTGGAGGGAGGTAAATGCTTCCAGATGAAAGATAGGTGATGGACACTTTAAGCATGTGGGTCACTAAGTATCCCACAACACTTTTCACAGGATTAAAAGTGCTATTCCCAAGACACCCTGAGTAATTACCTCCTGTCTTTCTAGCTCCACTTGTGATTTAAGCTGGCTGCAGTATTCTCGGCTTGGCAGTGTGAGAAAGGGAATTCTGCTCTCTGCTCCTGAGCAGCTGCCACTTTGCACTTCCGTGGTGGATCTAGATGTATAACCTGCAATGGTTAGCAACCTCAGAATCCTCAGAAAGAAAAGATATATAATTGTTTATACACAGTATGTTTTTCCTTGTATTTGCTGTTTTCTCTGAATTGAAGGGCACCACATACTGGCATTTCAGTAATGGGGAGACTTGAAAGAGACTCTGCTTTACAGTATACCAAATACTTGCATGAAAAGAAGCCTTAAGGAAGTCACATTAGGGAAGTCACAATTAGAATCATATTAATTAATTGGAAATTTAGTTAACATTTTAATTAACATTTTAATTCCGCAAGTATCAATGCTTAAATTTGTTAAATACTTACTTTAAATATTTAATAAATTCTTTTAAATTCCACTAGCCTTAAAGTAACCAAGTTCTTCAGCTATTGAAAATGAAGATTCTTCTTTCATGCCTGAATTTTTCTGTCACTGTAAAAACAGATTTTTATGTTTTCTTAGGACAAAGCCTTAGCTATCACTACACCTCTTACAAATAAGTAGCAAATGCAATTGTTTCTAATTTAAAGGATGCTTTTATTCTTACTGCTAATAATTTCCATTGATAACAGAAACATGATGGTACACAGCCAAAGTATAATGGCTAAATGACTGGGGAAATTGTTAAAAATCTACCTGTATCTACTGAAAGTGTTATTTAAAAAGTAAATTACTGTACACATCCTCAGAGCCTCAGAATGATGCCCTTTCCTTCCCCCCATCCCCATATACACATACACAGTTTTGGCTTTTTTTTTCTAAAAAAAACTATTCAAAACATGCTTGAAAATAACTTGTTTTCTTATCTGAAATACAGTGCAACTATTGCAGTGTAATGTCCTATAGTGTAGTGTAAAATTTGTAAATTTAAAAGTTTTTAAGTTGAGAGACAACTTAATACAAAACAAATTTCATATAAATTTTTGTTTCAACCAACAAACAAGTAAAAAGCATATTTTTAAATTATTTTTGATGAAAGGCATGCTGTAAATTCATACTTGCAAAAAACTCTTGCGTATTGCCTATAAAATCACCTGTCTGGTGATTTTTCTCTTTTCTTTCCTCCTAAGTATTTCTTTATGGCCACTAGTGTAGCTTTTCTTATTTTCATCCAAGAAGCAGTCAGGTAGTTTTTGAATTGCAGCTAAAAGTATGAATAATGTTAAGTATAGCTTTTTTTTTCTTTTACATAATAGGTAATGTCATAGACATCCCAGTATGGTGGCATTTAGAAAATTGGTTGGGTAGCAGGCAAATGGAAACCCTAAAAGGATAATAAATGCACTACCTTCCTTTGAAATTCCTATGAGGAATGTCTTTCCTCTCTTCATGCAGAGATGGTGAATCCATTACACATGAAGCAATATTGGATGTAATGTTCCTACCTGTACAGCACATTCTGGCCAAGAGTTCTGAGTAAAATGTACAAAACTGTGTAAGTAATCTGTATTCTCTTTTTAAATACAGAGCAACTGCTGCATGGAGACATGAAACATTTCACCCAGGGTCACTGGATGGGTTATTCTCCATCACAGCAGGGCTCAGGGTGCTGGTAGAACAGGGCACATTAGTTCATACACCAAGAACGTTCATTTTCCTGTGTAAGTTGCTATCATCTACCTGTCACAAAGAGTTGCTACCAGGAAAACTCTTCCAATTTGAACAGTTTAGGATGTAAACACTATTCAGTTGAAAACTTGTAGTGTAGAAACTGCTCTATCAGCAGAAGCTCAGAAAGATTATTAATCATAGTACCTGAGCAGGTCAGGTTGCTGCCTCAGAATGAGGTGTAGTGACCCGGTTCGTGAGTGATATGATGGCTAAACTTACAGGCCTGTCGGGCTAATCACACGCAAACACCAATGTGGTGGACGGTGAAGAGCGTTTATTTCTGGTGTGCAAGGTTTTATATGACCGAGTTATGATGACGTCATCACCGTGACATTATGGGTTATAGAACTTTGGAGAAAGAGGGGCCCTATCTTCCCATACAACGCGAGATCTTCCGATCGGCTTTCCCTATCTGACCACATCATCTCCCCCCCTCTCCATGAACAGAACTTTATAACTGAATGACTTATGTAATTAACAACGAACTGTGAACTGGTTAGTAATGAACGTGAAATGAAACCGCGGTGTGTTAGTACGCACTATCATGCAAACTTAGGTTAACTGTCTCTGTTCTAAATATAAAATGTCAATCTTATCTAAACGGGTTTATATAAACTGGGCTAACTTATTAAGGAGGCAAGGACCAAAAATAAGTACGAACACAACAACAATAACTGGTCCTGCTAACGTGGAAATAAGGGTAATAATCCATGGGGATTGGCTGAACATTGAACTAAACCAGTTCTGTTGAGAGCGTTGTTGGCTATGCTGTTCAAGTCTTTGTTGTAGCTCTATTGAAACTCGGGATTGAACCAGGGACCTTTAGATCTTCAATAATAAGTTGTTTCTGTGCATCCTAAGTTCCAAGTAGCTCCATTTTGGCCTTGCATTCTTTAACTTGGTTACTTTTCCTGTTCAAATCTCTTAGATTGCTCTCATCCATACAAAGTATATGATCAAAGGTCTGGAAATCCTCTTTAGTAATCTGCCTGGCAATATGGTTCATGGTAATGCCATGCTTCTTCATGCAGTTCTGTCCTCGATAGTCAGGAGGGCTTCCTTTTTCATAGGCAGATGTTGGTGCACTGTCTATCCTCCACTCACGTTCAAGCTTCTCGTCAGTTATGAGTTTTCTGAAAACTGCTTCAGCTATTGGAGAGCGACAGATGTTTCCCAGGCACACGAACAGCACTGACTTCGACTCTCGACCGCGTATGTCCACGCGCATTAGGCACCTTTCGCTCCGCCCCTTGCTCTTCTCCCCAGCGCCATTTCGCGGCGCGTATGGCGGGGGCCTTTCCCCGACATCTCCAGGGCCCGCGGTGTCGGGCGCATCCCGCGGCTCAGTGGCATCGGTACCCCCCGGCGGCAGATTATGTTCCGCGGCCAAACCCGCGTTAGAGCCGGGCGGGCGCGACGGCGACTCGGGTCGGCTGTCATCATTAGATGGCCAGTTAGAATCGGTGGGGCAGTCAGCAAATGTGGTCTGAGTGGCAGTTCCTACCCCCACCCGTGGTGTAACCTTTAAACAGCTTTGAGCTGCCTTCCAAGTTTCCTGCTCTTGAAGCGTTTTTTGCAGTGCTTGCATAGCTCTCACCCAGCTTTTAAGGCACTTGCTGGACTTAAAGCACAACACGTCATCCGTGAGCGCCTCAGTACACCTATCCCAGCAATCTGGGAGAATAATATCTACGGGATCATCGATAACGCATGATTCTAGTAATCTGACAACCACGCATTCAAAGTCCTTTGATTTGCAGTCTATACCCCACTGCTTATGCAGCTGTGAAACTACCTTGCCAAGCGACTGCATCACGGCAGTACGGGAGCGTCCTCCCCGCTGGAGTCAGTCCTGCCGCACCAGCTGTCCCTCAGTGTCCGGCGAGACTCCCGAAATCTGGCCGCTCGAACCCGTGTGTCGGGGAGCGGTCCCGCGTTTCGGCACCACTTGCTGCCTCAGAATGAGGTGTAGCGACCCGGTTCGTGAGCGACATGACGGCTAAACTTACAGGCCTGTTGGGCTAATCACACACGAACACCAATGTGGTGGACGGTGAAGAGCGTTTATTTCCGGTGTGCAAGGTTTTATATGACCGAGTTATGATGACGTCATCACCGTGACATTATGGGTTACAGAACTTTGGAGAAAGAGGGGCCCTATCTTCCCGTACAACGCGAGATCTTCCGATCGGCGTTCCCTATCTGACCTCATCATCAGGTCTGCTAAGAACCAGACAAATCTTGTGCAGAACAACAAAATATGTCCCTTATGAGAGATCAGGAGGAACCCATGAACATAGTGCAGGGATAACTGAGGGTTTGGAATTGGACCACTTGAAGGATTATGAATTTACAGAAGTACCATTTCAGATGTAGGTTCTAAATGCAGGTCTCACTGAAAAACCCAAGAGGCATTATGAAGTTTAAGAGATATTTTGGGTCTAAATTCCTGAGATGGATGGTATTGATCCTGTATTTTAAAAAATAACTGGAGGACTTTTTTCATATTCTTGTCACTCTACTACTCATTTACCTCTTCCTGTAGCATTTGAAAGATTTACAAGGAGTTCTGCTAAACACTTCTGGTTTTGTCAGTCTGAATTTTCCAAGCTCTGATGCATCTCCAGGCATTGTGTGGCAATTGATTGTCTTTTTTGGAGGACCATGAACAGCTGGAACAGTTAACAAAGTGAAAAATCCTTTAAGTGCAAGACAAATAGGGAAATATGTTTCTATAACACTCATATTTTTGTAGTGACTCTTTGAATAGGATTTTGAGTTTGTGTTACAAACTCAGGCATAGCTATATAAAATAAGGACAGTCAACCCATTCTAAGTATCAAAAAACATAGATGACTCTGCTGATAAAAGTTAGAGCCACTCAAGATGGTTTTAAAATTGTTAAAATTACCAAGAGGCAGCTGAAGCAAGCTTGTTGAACTGTTGTGTGGGATACCTCAACAGTATTGTTAAAGTGTCAATTCTAACAATGTCCCATTAACGATTCTTAAAAAGCCTGTGACTGAAGCCCTCCAACATTGACCACAAGGGCTTTTCAGGAGAAATACAATTTCATGCAGCTCTGTTAAGAACACTTTTTATTAGAGCAGCAGTCAGAAGGAATTGGTTCCTTAGCAATAGCAGCTTGGAAGGAAAATTGCCTGGTTGTTTGAACTTATATAGGGTTCATTTCTTATGTATTTCTCCAGGGGCATCCATTCATATATATATCTGTATGTATGTATGTGTGTATATATATATATATGTATGTATGTATGTATGTATGTATGTATATGTATATATACATACATATTAAAAAAAATATATATATATGTATACACACATACATATACACTCTGATGAAATGTGTGTGACTCTCATTTTTAAATAGAAGGTAAAAAAAGGAAAAAGAAAGAAACAGTATTAGTTCAGACATGATTTAAAGTAGTTTTCTGAAAAGTAATTCAGGATGTACATTTACAGCAATGCTATGACAGGAAACCCAGTAGATTTACAAAGAATAAAAGGTAAAAGCCAGACTGAAATACTAGGGTGACGAGTTTTATCAGCCACAACAACCTTAGGGAAGACACTTACTCGTCTGTCACAAAGAGTTCTATCAATATTGAATGCTAAAAAGTTACAGATAGCACAGATGACTTTTTCCAATCAGTGATTGTACAAATCCACTATTTTAGTGATGGGCTGGAAAAAATTAGGACGTTTATCTATTTTTTTCTGTCAAGTTGTTTATTGTTCTGTACTAGAAAAAGTTAAAGATGAACCCTTTCTTAATTTCTTTCATAAATTTTAATATTTCAGAACAGAAATTATCTCTAAGGTTAGCATCCTCAGATTTTATTTTGTTTCTCATTTTGCAAAATGGCTTTGCCTAGTCAGCATCCATATTCAAATTCATATTTGCTTATTTCTTGGAGACAGTCACTCATTAGGAGTCGATACAGAAGGCTAGACATAATGATGCTGCTTAATCTCACAGGTTTTATTGCAAACTGTTAAATGTTTACCAGCTTGCTGTAGTCGTATCTGAAGATAGCAGACCTCACAGCTTCGTTATTTAAATCCAGAGCTGAATTTCAGGCATCATTTTGAGGTCAAGTCTGCAAAGGAGTTCCAAGTACTTCTGCTAAAACTGACCAGCAATGAATACTTTTTCTTCCAGAGCCACGATCTTAAAACATATATTGAGGACCCTTTAAAAAACAAACAAAAAAGCAAGCTACCATGCATCTTAATGCCACATGACTCACTGATGAGGCTCAGAAATTTGGAATTCAACTGGATAATGTCCAAAATGTTGTCCAAACATTGTCCAATGCCCAGTTCTTCAAAAAAAATGGCTTTCAGGTGAAACTGGAAGACAAAGGCTTAGAGAATTGTCTAGTAATAGAGTAATTTTTTCTGCCATGTCCCCTGGGTTTTGTCTTAACATGAGAGTACATAATGAGAAGGCAATTAGCAACATATGAGGAAAGCAGCAGTAGAGACTGTACCATGCCTAGAAATATGAAGGGTTTGGAATGATCTAACTGCAGCCTTCCAGTACCTGAAGGGAACTTGCAGGAAAGTTGGGGCAAGAAAACTTAGAAGGGACATAGTGACAGGACAAGGCAGAATGGCTTCAGACTGAGAGAGAGTTGGTTTAGCTTAGATATGTGAAGGTATGCACTAGAACAGAGAAGTTTTGGATGCCCCATCTCCAGAAGTGTTCACAGACAGGCTGGATAGAGGTCTGAGCAACCTGGTCTGGTGTTTTATTTTATTGACTGCATGGATGAGGGTATTGAGTCTTTCATTAGTAAATTTGCTGACAACACTAAGCTGGGAGCATGTGTTGATCTATTGGAAGGGAGGAGGGCTCTGCAGAGAGACCTGGAATGCTTGGATGGATGGGAAAGTCCAGTGGGATGAAGTTTAATAGATCCAAGTGTTGAGTCCTGGCCATGAAAACCCCCTGCAACGTTATAGGCTGGGGACAGTGTGGCTGGAAAGTGCCCAGGCAGAAAGGGACCTGGGGGCTCTGGTGACAGCCGGCTGAACATGAGCCAGCAGTGTGCCCTGGGGGACAGGAAGGCCAACAGCATCCTGGCCTGGATCAGGAATAGTGTGGCCAGCAGGAGCAGGGAGGTCATTCTTCCCCTGTGCTCAGCACTGGTGAGGCCACACCTCGAGTGCTGTGTCCAGTTCTGGCCCCTCAGTTCAGGAAGGACCTTGAGACGCTTGAGCACGTCCAGAGGAGGCAACGAGGCTGTTGAGGAGCTGGGAACAAAAACCCTGTGAGGAACGGCTGAGGGAGCTGGGGTTGTTCAGCCTGGAGAAAAGGAGACTCAGAGGTGACCTTATCACTCTACAACTTCTGAAAGGTGGCTGTAGTCAGGTGGGGGTCAGTCTCTTTCTCCAGGCAGCAACTGACAGAATGAGAGGACACAGTCTCAAGCTATGCCAAGGGTTGGATATTAGGTTGGCTATTATCCACCAATAGGTTGGATATCAGGAAAAAGTTTTTCACTGAAAGAATAATGAAGTACTGGAATGGTTTGCCTGGGGAGGTGGTGGAGTCACCATCCCTGGATGTGTTTGTAAAAAGACTGGATGTGGCACTTGGTGCCATGGTTTAGTTGGGGTGTTAGGGTTGGGTTGGACTCGATGAGCTTGGAGGTCTCTCCCAGCCTGGTGATTCTGTGATTCTGTGGTAGAGAAAGATGCCCCTACCCATGGCAGAGGGTTAGAACTAGATGATCTTCAATGTCTACTTCCAGCCCAAAACATTCTATGACTCTAGGTCTCTTGGGAAGTTGTTGCAGAGATTGATTGCTCCTGCTGTAAAAATTTCTTTCATATGTTGAGATAATCTGTCCCAGTGCAAATTGTAACTGCTGCCCTTACCTTCTTACCTTGCTCATGTGGCTACTTGTGAAGGGACTGTTCTTTCCTAACTTAAGAGACCAGAATATAAAATTCCACATCAGTTCTATGAGTAAGGCCCTAACAATGACTAAAATCAGGACAGACTTTTTCAGAGGTATATAATATTAGCAGTTTAATCGTCCACAAGAGACTGATTCAATGAGAGATGTTTCCTGAATTGCTGCCTATAACTGATGTGCTTTTGGATTGTATCATTATTAGCTATGAACCGCCCCAGTTTTCTTCAACGTCACCAAAGCTCCCTTTGGTATATTTGTCATTCTTCCTGTAATGTCATTAATCAATACACTAATGAGGACGAATATGAAAAATTATTCTTGAAAATTTTCAATACTAATCCCTATTTAGAGAACTCTTAACATAAACATTTTGCATTGTTTTGGTTATCCAGTTATCTTTCTTATATCTCTTCACTTTATTTCTATGAGGTATACCTAAAGTCACTCTATTGTAGCAATTGAGTAAATTATTGATTTAAATCTAGGTAAGTCAGAAAACACACATATTTGTTTTATAAGTTTGAAATTGGGATTTTTATTTGCTATAAAATCATATTTAAGTAATTGTAATTTGCCTTTTATATAATCTTGTATATTTTACCACTATTTATATCCCTGTGCTAATTTGCTGTCCTTGAGGATGTTTTAAAAGATGTTTGAAATTTGGGCACCAAAATTAATGACAGTTAATTTTTTCCACAGTTACAGAGGCTGAGGTGAAGGGTTGCAGAAGGGCTTGAAGAAACAGAAAAATATTTTTGCATATTATTGCTTCAATACCTTATACTCAAATCCTGGACAAAGTAAATTGAATGCTAAGTAATAATGCATAATTACACATCCAGAGAGATGATAATGAAGAGGAAAGTACAACAAACTGTAATCCAATCACAAAGGCAAAGCATGCAAACGAAACAATCAGGTTAAAGATGCTGAATTGGCAGCATTTAATAAAGATTTATAGAGAAAGAATATAATTTAGCATAGCAGAAAAAAAAAATCTATTAGCAAATATAATCTCCCTGATGCAATTCCTTTCTGGTACATGTTAATTCTATTAACAAATCTCCAATGATTTTGCATTGAATATTCAAGGGAACTGAGTCAATATTAGGGAATCATATAATTCCCTGCCAGAAAGGAAAGGATTCATTACAGCTTCTAAGAATTCATTTGAACACTTGAAATAAAATATTGCCAAGTGTTAAGTGATTCAAGATCCAAGTGCTTGAGACCCACGGACTTTTCATGGTAACCACCATCCCTGAATCTAGGGCATATGATGTCTAATCTGGAACCAATCATTGTTCCCATCTTAACTTACATTTTTGTTTGTTTCATTAAAATATTATGTTACAAAGTACAATGCTTTGATTTATATATACAATAAAACAAGAAATCAAAATATTTTATATTTGATCCTAATGAAGAACTATCTTAGTCAGCTGTTGTGTGGGGGACAGTATCATGCCATTTCTGTTCTAAAAAGCTTCAAAAGAGCCTTAGTGACTATAAAATCGCATCCTATTTCTTAAAATGAGTACAACTAAAGCACTTTGTTGAATAGATATGAGTGATTGGTTGACTTTGTGCACAGGTAGAATGAGCATAAATTTACCTTTAAATTAACTCTGCTTTTTGATTTAATGAAATGCAAATATAGGCCCTCAATATACATCCATTGACTACTGACATTCTAGGGAATCTAGCAGAAAATCTTTCCTCTTTAGTGTGATTCTGTGGCTAGATTTTGACTCACCACAATTAAAACATACCTAAGTAACAGCACATAGAGTAAAATATAGATAAATTGTATTTTTAATAAGCAAAAATTACCAGAAAACATTCAGATTTCTTGATGATGTCTGAAGTATTCATACACACTTCAGTATGTTTCTAACAGTCATAATTCCTACACAAAATAACCATTAATTACAATCTGAAAACCATTTACCATACAGCTACTTTGATTCTCTGCTAACAAGTAACATGCACTGTCTATTCCATTAAAAATGCTTTGTAATCTGAGTCAGAGAAGGGGCCTGCACCGAAAAGTGCTGGTATTTCAGGTCTGAGCCAATAACCACCACCGATTTCCTAATGTCATTTGTGCCACAGTTACAGAGGGAAGATAATTTTAGCTAGAATTCCAGCATCTGGATCCGGAACACAAACTGGTTTATAGCCAGCACAAATCTGCAAGCATTTAATCTTCCTGAGGGACCAGAAATTATATTAGCTGTTCACAGCCAGACTGCAATTACTGCTGAAGGGCTCAACACAGGACCTGAGCCCCTTGAAACCCAAGGGCACCACTGGGCACCAGTGCTTTGGGACTCCCCAGAAAGGCTTTTGGACCCTCCCTGGTGTTTTCAGCATGTTTTAAATCCTCTCCTTTTGTATTACACACTTCAACAGCAAGAACCCTCACTTTAGCAGTTAATGACTAGGGAAAGGGGAGTGCGAGGAGCAGAGAACAAAACTAAAGTTAAATATGTCCCTCTGCTAATTTAATAATTAAAAATTTTCCCTCTACAACCTTGTCCAGAGCAGCACTTAAGTTTCTCTGAAATCTGTGGTTTTATTCACACTTTAAAGTTAAGTGTTTTGTTGGACAAGGGTATTCATACAGATAATAAATGTACTTTTCCTTTTCCAATCCAGGAGTTCAAGAATAGTCCTTTTGCAATAAATGAGAAAAAATTTTCAGAAAGCCTATTTACTATAACAACAACAAGTTATTTTGACTTTGAAATAGGATAGAAAATTTCTGCCTCCAGTGAAAAGGCTAAGCATTTTGTCAGGAAATTTAAAACCAAAACCCAGATACTTTTGCTTCTGCTGCTTTTAGACGAACGCTTTCTGTATATTAGAAGGAAGAAAAGTGTTTAAAGGCACTTTTTTTTTATATTCAGCCATAATTTACATTTCCTGGGAAGGAGGGAACAAAATGATCTGACAAAGACATGCATCAATCAATTAAAAATTCTAGATACTGTTCTGTGCTGTGAGAAAGATTTTTCATTGAGCTAGTTTCCTTATGGAAACAGTCTTAGCTCCTGTAAAAGTCGCATTGCTGCCACGGTGCATGTGTTTGATATTCTGCATGTGCTTCCTGCTTTTCTTCCTTGGTGGGAAACAGGAAAATTCTGTGCTGTGACAGCTCAACTATTTACAGTCACCCTGGTGTCACACACAGAGAAACAGTGTCCATGTATCATTAGGAACAACCTTCCTCTCCAACTACTGAGTTGCTAAAACCAGAGCAATAATGTGCAATCACAGATAGAAGATCAGGGAACAGTAAGATATTCTGATACTGAAGTAATTTTCCACACCTCTAGTAATGTGAATACATTACATTCATTCATCTATGTCAAACTTTAATTGTCAAACTGAGTTTATAGACCCACAGGGCTTTTAAAAATACTAATCATCAGATCATGTGCACTATTAGAAATTTCATTAAAAGCATATTTAAGGCATGCCAAATTGTATTTTTTGTCACCAAAAAGCAATGATCCATTACATATTTATTTTTGCAGCCAGCTAATGAAATGCAAAATAAGTGACACAGCAATGCCTAGTTGCTGAACAAATGCATATGTTTTCAGGATGAATAAAGTTCTTACAATGCTGACTACTGTCAGATTTAGCCAGTGATCAGAATTTTTTTAAAAAAATAAATATGTAGTATTTCTTCAGATAGAGATGGATCTCCTAATTGGTACATCCTTTTCACTCTGTTCAGTGTACTGTGCTTGTACTAACACTGCACTGCAGAGTACAGTGGACCACGTAGCTTTATGTACTGTCTTAGTGTGAGACAAAAAATAATAATAAACAAAAAAGAAATATTTTCCTGAGTTAGAAACCATAAAATCATTAATAAATCTCAGTACATTTCATGCTCACAGCTATGATAGTATTCTTCTATCATTGGATCTGGGCTCAAAACTCCATGGAGGAACCTCTCCAGCAATGAAACTCCTTTGACCTGATATTCAATCAGTGCTGTGGGAACAAGCCTTGGCAGTGTGCACTCTTTGGACTCAGAGTTGTGAAAAAGTAACGCAGATGCAATTTCGTGTATGCTTTTGTAGGCAACCCTAGTCTAGCTGTAGGGCAGATTTCAAGTCACTCAACTTCAAGGCAAATCAAAGCAGAGAGGAATAATTTCCTGCCTCTTTGACAGGCACACAAACTCTGAACAGAGTACGGTCACATTCTGCCTGGAAAGTGTAACAGCTGCAGCAAACATATGGAGCTGCCATGGAAGAAAAGCTGTTTGGTTTGTGGAGTGAGACCCTAATCAAAGTGATTGATGCTGGATATGATGCAGAAATGCTGTAGATATCCCTTTTGAAGGAAGATACTCGAGAGATAAATACAAAATGCTCCAATAAATGAAACAAGCTGAAACACCTGTAATACCTCTAGGATATATGTTAAAATCACTTAGAATTATATTCACAATGAATCATTTCCCTTAATACAAAATATAGAAATCAAGAGTAAAAATGAATCACTGGTCCAATATTAACCCTGACATATCCAACTTTTTACACTGTTATTGTTTTTCTTTTCTTTTTGGTAGTTGGAACTGTTATGCTACATATTGGAAGAAGGTGCGATATAGGAATTTTTTATAGGATACAAACATTGGGTGTAGCCAATGTGTCACAGACAAGTAGAGAAATTACAAAAGAAAGGCCTAATAAAACTAGGCCTTGCTCTGCTGAATAGCCAAGCTAACCTGTCACATCTTCTGAGTGACGTAGCTTGCAACTTCCCATGCAAAACTCTCTCGAGGATGAGAAGTTCAGTAACACAACAAACTATTCCTGGGTGAAAAACAAGTGGCACCTGTAACAACCGAAGATCCATCCCATGAAAATCAGTGGGAAAAGTATGTAAATGAACTAAAAATACATAGATATACATAGATATTTAATAGATATGCAGAATACCATGCACTGACCAATGAACTAAGTGTTATATATATATATATATATATATAGGTTAACTATTGTTAACCAATTAAATCTGAGACAGTGCCTTCTGATAATCCTATAAAATATGACCTATACAATAAAGATTTGGCTTTTCTGCATGAAGAAAACGGAGTGCCAGTTGATTTATTAGAACACTAATGACTCTCTTGTCATAGGCCAGTTTCTGTTAAACTTGCTTGCAATGAGCATTAACATCAAAGAGTGACTATTTTAAAGTCATTGGACCTTTGACATTGTTATTGAGGGAATTGTCTTTTTCTTTTATGGGTAATTATCACAGAACAAATAATTTCCTGCTACTGTATCAACAATATACAAGTATGAAGTCAGGCTATTTTTATCAGTGTTACAAGGCAGTGGTCTGAGTAATAGTGATTGCAGTTTCTGATATTCTTTAGAGTCTAAGAGAAAACTAAGAAAGGTTATTTCTAACTCACTATTTTCATGAAGAGCCAGTACACTCAGGATACTCTTGTTTCAAACATACGAAATGAAAATAGTAATTTTGGGGGTGAAAATGGCACAAGCTTGTTTTCTAAAAGAGTTTTGATTGCCTTTCATGCTACTTTTCTTTCCCTACATCTTTTATTTATTATCATATGCAAGGAAAATGGTAAATCACTCTTTATTAGATGCTCCTTTGATTGGGTAGAATGATACTTAAAACAATGTTTTGGAGAGCCATATTCAGGCAACACATTTTTTTAGTTTCCAGTATTATTTAGAATACTTACAAATTTTAAGTGGTGGACCTTAATTTAAAAATAAAGGAAATTATGTTAGTTTGAGTAAATGATTAAATAAAATCTCAAGGGCAACAGAAATATTCTATGCATTTGAGACTGACAAATGGGTTTGGATCCAAGCTAATAATGTTCTGTTTCTGTTCTAGGAAATGGCATCTAAACATCTAATATACTGTGGCTCTGCTGACAATTACATGTGAAGAAAAAAATACACATAAAAAATTTGGGGTAACTAAAATGAAGGAAATAACCTAGAAAGGACAGATAAGTTATCAATAATTCAATTCACAGGAGACTGTCACTATATCAGAGTTTTCTCTATGTCTGCATAGAGTTTTCTATATGGATGAACATGTTTTCTGCTAGAATAGTCCAGGTGGTAAAGTGACTGGCAATAAAAACATGTGCTTCAAGATACTGTAGATCTCTTTTATATATTTATGACATTTGGCAAATGTCCTGCTCTTAAAATCATGAGTGCATTTACCTCCCACTGAAGAAATTGAAAGCCAACAATTCTCTGGATCAGTGCAGCCAGGATCAGTAACTACAGGACTATAAAATTATTTCAGTCAAGTTCTTGTATAAGCAGGCTTTATAATAGATGAAATGAATTTTCTTTCAGAAATATTTTAATTGCACAGCAATCTGTTTGATATCAAGACTTCTTTGCAATGAGAAGCAGCAAAGGCTTTTTGGGCAATCAGCAAAGGCTCAAATTTTTCCTTGCAATAACTTTACTGTATACTCCAAGCAATTATATATAATTTAACACATATTACATTATGAAAGGAAAGTCAATAGCTTGCCTATCATCCTAACCTTTAAAATCTGATGAAAAATATCCATGACAGCAGCAATAATCCTGTATTTGTTCAACCATATATTTAGGGACAAGACTACAAAAAAGGTTTATGTTGTAATTTTCCTCCACTCCATTGCTCTAAAGAGACTGATTCATTTAGCTAGGTAAATGCAATTTCTGGAGCCCTCTCTGTTCACACAGTCACACACTACCCTCACCTGAGCAGAGAGCAAGATCAGCTTACCTCCAGCTCCTCCCTTCACATACTGACAGCAAAATCAGTGTCCACATAACTGCTGGAACTGACCCATGGCTGTGGGACCCAGGGAATTGTACCTAATTTTTGAAGCAGTATGATATATAAAAAAAGAAAAGCACTTTTGCTCTCCAGGGTAGTTCTCCAAAGATTTCTTTGCTCCTACATGTAGTTTCTCACTTTCAAAAACTGTGAAGAGAGTCTTATGGATGAATGTTGTGTTCAAAGTTTGTCTTCCATACACTTATTCTATATATATAGATATATTTGAAGTCTCAAAATACTGAAGTTTCACTCTACATCAAGATAGAAGCACATTCTGAGGAATTGTCATGAGCAGGTTGAAAACTCAGACTAAGAGTCAGAGACCAAGACAACAAAGGGAAACCAGTGTTTGGAGTGTGCTGCAGGTTGCTCGATCAAGGGGAGCCCGTTGCCAAAGCCTTCTTGTTCCAGCTACAGGGTCTTGTCCTTCTGGGGGCCTTCAACCACCTCAGCATCTGCTGGACAAGTATCCCAGTGAGCTGTAGGCATTCCAGGAGACTCCTGGGATGCATGAAGAATATCTTCCTAAGCCAGGCCTACCAGAGGGGATGCAATACTGAAATTTAGTGAGGGACACTCGTAATTCAAAAATTTCTTTATGTACTATGTTTTCCAGTTCCTGCAACTCTGAGGACACAGAATGCAATAAACATCACAAGAACCTCAGAAAAAAAATAAATGACTAGATTCTATGAATGGATACAGTACTTACCAGGATCAAAAACTGGGATCAGAAGCACAACATCCTCTGCAGATCATTAGAGACTTTAATAAACTTAGTAATAAAACACTAACTTCAGAATAAATAGAGAGGATAAAAGTGACATGAGTTACAAGAGTTAGACTGTGAGGAATGAAAATATTTGGTTTAATTTCACGCAAAAATGTCCATTTCCTCTGCCAACATACAGTACACAGATGCTTTTCCAATGTTTTTCAAAATGTGTTTTACAAAATCTCCATGCCCAGGTTCAAACTGATCTTAAAAAAGACAGCCAGCCAGTACTTATCAGATTCAGTACTTAATAGATTCAATATGACACTCACAGATTGATATATCTTGATTGTCCTTAAGAACATTACTTAACTTTACAGTGAAAACATAACCACACAGAAATATACCTTTGAAAAAAAGACACGCATTTTCAAATTACATATGCCACAAAATGCTTCACTATATTCTGACTGTATTTAGACATGATCAGCAACATGAGGATTTCTCACCAGATAACGAAGAAGGTGGTGGACATGACTCTGAAATGAAAGATTTGTCTTTGCTTATCCAAGAAAATGAGATCAAAGAATGTTGTTTAATTAAAATTCTACTTTAAAACGCAGCTTGAAACTATAAAGTTCAGATTTTAGAGAACTAAGTGCAGCATGTGCAATAATTACCAAGTATGTACTGGAAGGAGTACTGGTATTAGCAGCAAGCAAAGTAGGTGACTGGTATTCTTTCCATAAAAGACAAATATTCACAGTTGATAAAGTAACCAAGTCTTGTTTAATCTTTCTTTCCAAAGGAAATTATTTTCTGTTTTTCTCATAGAGGAAACAGTTGCTAGCAAACTCCATTTCTCAATTTTGTTGTCTTTCCACTATCTGAATATCTTATCTTTTTATTCTTACAAGTCCTCTAACTCAAGATGCAATTGCTGCTGTCTAGTTATGCTGAAGAAAGTTTCCCTCATCTTCTAGGATACAGATTTTTAAATTATTTTTTGCTTCATTCTAGCAAATAAAAGTAAACTACTGTATTACCGATTAGTGAAAGGTCTCAATAAATCAACAGAATTCTGGAAGAGGAAGGAAGACTATTCTAACTCTCAGACATCTAGCTATATAAACTTTATATTTAAAAGTTCTTATTCTTTCAGAGTAATATGCTGTAATAAGTAGTCATAGACAAATGAGCTTCTAGGGACCTGCATCAAATTCATTGACAGGTAGAAATTACAATTGTGACCCTATCTAAAGCCTAATCCTTTGCTAGGCCAGTTCCTTCTCTTCTTCTTATCTTTCAGTTTCTTATGCAGGCTTCTGTAGCTTGCATTGGATTGATTTCCTACATACAAGGTCTTCCAGTTTTGCAATATGGCTTTTTTTCCCCCAAATTTCTTTAGACTCGCCATCTTGACTTGTCCTCATTGCCCTCTAAATGTTATTCATCACAGTCTTTAGCAAAGTTCCAAGCTTCAGTTGGACTTTCAGATTCTCCAATCTTTATCAAGCCTTGTCTCTCAAATATCATTTACTCTCCTAAATCCACACAGTGCCAAAACATTGCAACTTTGCAATAAGATCTTGACAACTCTTCCTCTTTCCATCTTGAATATTTGGATTATTCTCCTTGAAAGTTACATGATGTTTAAAGATAGATGAACCTGGACTCAGAGAAGTTTAGAATACTTCTATCCTTTCTTAAGTGCTGCCATACCATAAATATTATCCTCAGACATTTATCAATATCTCAAAGCTTGAGAATATTTTGGTGCTAAAATACCAGTGGATATATTTAAAATTTGCCAGTATTTGACATAAAATTTCACTGTTTGAGTAACAGGTGAATACAGCTGATATTTGATTCTCCTTTATTCTTTGCCTTTAGAGATATGAATTCCAAGATATGATATGAGATATGATGGGAGAGTCTGTTTTTCCTGTCTATTACAACAGTTTCCTATTCAATCACTTTCTCCTAAATCTTTATATTTTCCTCTTAAGTGGAGTTTTTATTTTGAGTGATTAAAGAGCAGATACATAACTGTATCTTTGAATTAACATTTGCTTGTCTCCCATGACTCACTTGTGTTCTAGAAAATTAGAAAGGTGGAGCACTTTACCAAGTATTGAAATGCATTATTTTTCTTCAAGGAAAGAACGTAATATTATCATACACAGTCTTATGCATATACCTTATGCATGATTACTGTGTGCAGTTAAAAAGATGCTTGTGTTCACTGTTAAAAAAAAGTAAAAATAAAGTAATTATTCCTTGGCTAATTTCCTTTTGTAGAAAACAAAAGGTATTGGTTAATTTTCAAGGGAGTCATTACCAGAAAAATGGAATGTGAAACTCAGAACCAGCATAATAAATGAAGAAATTGATATTAATTTCAGTAGAAGAGCTAAGTTTGATAAACAAGTAAATACAAGATATAATCAGATAGAGAAAGAATTCTCAAAGAACACTGAAGTCGAATGTCCACCTGTTTCCATCTATTTTATTTACTTGACTTCACTTGACACTCATCCTCTCATGAAACAGAAAGCAAAATCAATACAAAACCTTCTAAACCTGATCAAGAAACTCACGTGAAAATAAACATATGACAATAGCCACGTTTTGGTTTTAACAAGTTTTCTGCCCACATAAATGAGAAGATAATAAGTTATTTGGGAATTACAGCTGTATTTATTAGTCCTTCAAGATTTTGTGCAAAAGAGTTTTTACATTTATAACAGTTTTTGACAATGCAATATCTATATTTTAAGAATACATAGATAATTAGCATTCATTTTTAGTCACAAACACAAGTCATACTGCTGAATATATCAAACCCTGTAAATCCCATTAATTAGTAACATTGGCAGTTGTGTGATATTTTATTGTCGTTCATCAGACAGCTTTATTTTGGTTTTAAAATGATAAAACTAAACAGCTTTTATCCTCTGTCATTCTTCATTTACAATCTGATGTGGGGACAATCCCACACAGACAAACCCACACATAATATGGTCATATTAACTGAAAGCAAATGCAACTGAAACACTCTCTGCTGATAAAATTATGTTTTTGCAATTTCTAACAACACAATAGAGAAACTGGCAATCCAGCAATTCAAGACAATGCACATCCTAGAAAAAAAAATGTGAATTTATCTGATAACATTATAAATCTTATATTTCTTTTGAAGTAACATTTACAGAAGTTCATACATAAACTCACACAACACAGCCTGACTTCATTCTAACTGTAATAAAATCAGATATTTCTTTCTGTATTAGAAAAGTTTGCAGCTGTTTTATTTACTTGGCTTTGTTAGTAATTTATCATCTTACCTTTGGAAATAAATAAGAGCAAAATAAAGTACAAGGTACTCTAGATCTAGTCAAGTATCTCAATGCTTGTTCCAAAAGAAAAATTAAATAGGCAAAAAGTCAGTCCCTCAGTTTGCACATGAAGTAATACATTTGGAGTAATGTGGGAGTAATACAAACCCATGCAAACGTAAGAAACCAACATGTACAGATGCTTCAACACGTGCTTAAGTACTCATGCAACTCTAAAGTCACATACCTCTTTCACTTGGAGAAGAATAAATTTGTTTAACAAGAGAAGCTTCTGCCTCAGAACAGTGAAACCTTTACACAGGTTTAGTAGGCAGCAATATTAAGCAGTGTGTCAAGCACTGCCCTGGCAGCCAGCAAACCCTGCACAGAAGCCTGGTTCAGCAGCCTGAGCAGATGCATGAATTTTCAGCTGAAAGGCATCCCTCATGCACACACCCAGAGAGCTGCAGGTCTCTGCAGGCTGTGCCACAGCAGCCTCAGGCTGTCTCAGCGACCCCAGCACACCCCAAATGCCAACATGAAAATCCTGCCCCTGGCCACTACAGGCACTGGCCTGAGGCAAGAGATTCATTCTGCTGCTCCATGTGACCACTTCAGAAGGAGAGCAATTGCTCTTTAGATATTTAATTTAGCAGGTGCCCATTTATGATAATGAAATTTTGAACACATGGCAGAGCTGTGGTTATTCATGTGGACACCTGAAGATAATTTATTCCAGAATGGTACCCCTGCCTCAGACATTCAGTGTCACAGAGTCCCCAAAATAAATACCAGTGCCAGCCAATTGATCTTAAATGCAGTGAAGACTGATGAAATGTCTTTACAAAGAGGTGTCAAAAGGAAAAGTGAAATTATACAGATTGTATTCTCTATTAAAATCAAGTATGAGTATGAAAGTCTAAGTGAAATGAACAGAAAGTAAGGAGAGCCAAGAACAAATGATTTTCAGAGTATGGAAAAAAAACCTGCTGAAAATTACCAATGTAATAGCTGAGTTGTGAAGGATCTGGAAAAATGTACTCTTTTGAGGGGCAAAAAATGTTATTTTCTTCCATTTAGCTTCAGAAGTCCTAAAAAATGTAAGCATTTAGAGTTTGAAAGGTCAAAAGTAGACTCCCTAGGGCCTTTTTCTTCCTCATAAAAAGACAGAGATTTAATTTACCATTTTTAAGTCTAAAGAAAAACTTAATTTTGAAATATCACATCAGAAGTTCATAAGAGAAGCTTGATTTCAGAAAAGTCATCTTGCTGCAATATATCACTATATTTCACAAAAAAAATGCCTTCAAAAATTAAAAAATAAAAAAAGATTTATTCTAATGAGTAGAAGCACATAAACATGGACAAAATTGTTACAAACTTAAATGGTGGATTCCTAGATAAATGTCTTTCTGACACAAAATGTAGATTATTTGGTGAGAACAAATTAGCACCTAAAACAAGTACATCCATATTGAGCTAGAATTTATAAGAGCTCTTCCTCTGTAGTGTGAAAAAAAAAAAAAATTCTGCTAGAAATTAAATATTTGGGCTTACACAGTGCTTGAAATACCATGGTAGAAGGAGACTCATATTGTTAAAAGCTGTGTTCTTACACACAGCCAAAAACAAATATCATTCCTAGTTTAATTGTTCTATATGTTTTGTTTAAGAGTTCAGCAACTACCAAAGTAATATTTGAGGTTTCATTTCCTAAAACTGTTTACTCTCAGGTAGCTGTTGCATTTTATAGACTGTAAGAAATTAACAAAAGAATGCCTTGTGAATGTCTGTTTCACTGGGAGTTGTCACAGGAAAGACTGAATGTCTAATCTTGCATAGTGACATTATCCTGGCTTGTTTTCAAGGATGAAAATCTTGAATTCTACTTAAGATGAGATGATGTTCCATGGCAATATATAACAACCAGTCTACTGGACAGGTGGAAGAAAACAAAGGCATTAATCACAAAGAGATCTGACTGCTGAAAGAGAGAAAGGAAAGCAGCACAGATACATGGATTTATGTCCATTGGGCCAGAAGCAGCAGCATTTTTGCTCATGTCACAGACTTTGAATATGAGTTATTCCTAAAATAAAATGATGAAGTGGAATCATCCACTGCTTTCTAAGCTTAATGTACTTCACTGTTTCTAACTACCTGCAATTTTTTTCATCCTGTCTCTTTATTTATGATAGAGGGAAGGAGAGAGAATGAAAGATATTATTCTTTCAAAAGATAATCCTTGTCTTTCTACTCGAAACCTCTTAAGACAACTGAAATTATGAACATTAAAAAAGGACAGGCTGAGACTATATTCTGCTGCAATTCTACAGGGGAAAAAAAACTAGTGAAGAGGAGTAGAGGCACTGACATGATACACCATAGCATGAATTCAGAATTGATTTTCTTTACTTGCTGGACAAGAGCACATTTTTATACAAAGCTCCGTTCATGTCCCGTAGCTATTTAGGGTCTGTAGGAGGAAATGTTGACAGTCTCTTTCTTAAGCCTTCTTGTAGCTAATACTGCAGCCTCTGCCAACTTGGCATTGCAAGGCTTCTATTGGACTCTGTGTGGGATTTGTAAAGCTCAACAAATCGAGAAAAATACTTTCCTCAGAGAAACCTCCTGATTTTCTCTTAGGAGATAAGTATTATGAAATGCATCCTGCTTAAATGATTAGAATTCTCTAGCATTTACATGGGACAAAAAACCTATGGACCTACATTAATTAAAATCTATATTTTAAAACACATATTTGTGCTTGAAAGAACAGTTTTATCTTTTAATAGTCTGCAGTGAAAATATGTGAAGATTTGCAGTGACTCTCAAGAGGAAGTAACAGGTATCATTTGAAGATGCTAAACTATTTATTGTTTTAATTAAGTTTACAGTTAACATTATAATTCAATTCATGGAGGTTTAACTCTTTCCTCTTTTCTGTAATACTAATCAATGGACCCTTGCAACAAAGAACAGATACAATTTACAAACTGCCACTAACAGCCAGCTCATCATTGAGCTCCAAAATGGTTAACATTTTGCATTTTGAGCAGGCATAAGGTTCATAAACAAACAGAAAGGAGGAAGAAATTTCTGATATTTTTGCTGCAGAATTTTATTATGTATTTCTGGAATTTTATTTCATGAAAGAGCTGTTCATACTGTACTTGACACATATTCTGAAGGTATAAAAGAACACAGAAATGGCTTCTGTCAGGTCGGTGTCTCAAGCCCAGTTTCCTTCACAGAGTGGCCAGTAGCAGATGACTAAATAAGGAAAACAGCAACCCACCATGAGGTGTGCCAGCACTGTCCCAGTCTCTAGCTCTGCTATTCTACTAGAAAACTTTCAAGTTTCATGAGAAAAGAAGAAATGTCTATAAAACTATATTAAGCCACTTAAATATTCACCATCAGAAAGCAATTACTGTCCTCCTCTAAGTAACTCTAAGATGGAATTGAACATCAACAGGTCATAAGAACAACACTGTTTATTGTAAAGCGGAAAGAAAACAGTCTGGGAAAAGGAGAGCTGTGTCTAGACTTTGTATGCTGAAACAGATTCATGTGCATAGGTTTTCATTTACCTGGAAAAAATCAGGGGGAGAAGCCACAGCACCAAAGTGGGGAGAACTGGTGCTGGTGGGTGTAAAACACGTGAAGTCTGTGGCTTTCCAGGCTCTGCACTTTCATTCAGGGGAACTTTTAATGTAGCACAGTACTACTGCTAATGCTGTTTAGAATGGACTAAAGTCAAATCACTGAAAATTGTGGCACATTGTTAGAATATCAATCTCCCTTTCTGGTATTTCAGTAAATTCTAGAAGGTAAAGCTAATCCTACACAGTATTTTCAGCTACAAAGCTGTTATTTTAAAGTACTGGTCTATTGTCATGCACAGAGCAAAGCCATTTTCTGAAATGTGTACAACTTCACAAATATGTTTTCAATTACACTATATTAAAAGTTTTGTCAGACCAAAAAATCCTGTTCCATTGATTCTCCTATTAGTGACAACATTGTGGGTTTTTTTCCACATTTTTGTTAAAATTCCTGCTGCTATAAAAATGAGATCAAACCTTTAGGAACATTGGGACTTATATTTTGGATAGAAAATCAGCTGCTGCTTTTACATACCCGTGTCTCTTTCTTCAGAGTGAAAACCATTAGAGGCAAGAATTCACCTTGACATGCACTTCTATTTTCTTCACAACAGAGTTGTTTAAAAATTTAAAATGACAATGATTGGTGAACCACAACAGTAAGTGAAATCAATACTGGAAACAGCTTTATTAGCTCTCTAAGTGCTCCCATGTATCTTCTATAAACTTGTTACTCTTTCTTTCAGGTTCTAGAAGGATGTTTCACGTTTAGGGTGGGAAGGGACGCAGCTTATCAACCTGAACTAGGGGCCTGAATTAAGAAGTACTTCTGTTTTGATAATGGAAGTGACTCTGGCTTTCCACTGTCTATAGAGAGAATAAAATTACATTAGACTTATAGTTCCATTACCAAGAGCTGGGCAGTGGGAATATGCAACACTTTGAAACATGCCTAAACAACCATGAGGATGACAGAGGCTCATTAAATTTTGTACATCTTACAGCCCATTAAAGTTTCTGAGCACCCAACAGTCTTGTTCAATTGTGCATATACATATTTACAGAACATGAGAGCCATGAAAAACAGGAAGGAGAGATTTAATGTCTGCAGTACTTTAAAATGGAAGGTATGACTATGGGCTGTAAATTTACTATATATATATAAGAATATTTGACTACAGATATATAGAAATCTATGTGATATTTATGTTCAAACATACCCAAAAAAGTTATTCAATGAAGTAGTAATTTCAGTGTTTCCAAGCCAAGCTTTTATGCTGAATCTGCTCTCCAAAGACTGTAAGTATACTATGGAATGTTTGCTTCATCACCTTGTCTAATAACTAAAACTAATTTAAGAATTCATAAGTTTCGGAGACCTTGTAGACTGTCAATAATACATCAGAGACTTCCCTTAATAATATCTAACAAATGCAATAATTGCATTTACTCCTTTACTGCTTGTGCGGACAGAAACAAATTTAATTATAAAAGCAAAAGTAGACAGATTTTAGCAAATTTCTAGTTTCATTCTTTAAAGAAAACAGAAAATACAATGTAAGCCAAGCCCTCTTGAAATCACAAATTCCTGGTTTCTAAATGCTATAATAAATAAATAAATACAGTAGTTAGTATACATCCATATATACCACTGAAATTGATGTGGACAGTAAAAGAGCTTCTGTTGTGCACCTTACCTCTATGATATACATTTTTCCAGGTTTTACTTTAGACTGTTTTATTCTAGCTTCACAGACTGAACACAGAATCACAGCTGGAGATTTGGATTTAGTTTCATGCACAAGAAGCCAAACTATTAATTCCAAGAATGTCCGAAGACACAAATTAAAGTACAGTAAGAGGGGAAAATAAGGCCATTGAGTTAATAATGTAACATTTATTGCTGCTTTAGCACTACTGTAAAATGAGATGTCCTCACTGAGTTATTTCATTTAATTTTGGTATCCATTTAATGAAAGGGGTATATTCTATTCAATTAAAGTATACAGCATTGGTTAAACAGCTCTTGGCTATTTTCACCTCTTTGAATGCTATCTTTCAGAGCAAAAGCTCAAAGCAACAGCACCAAAATAAGCATCATCTACTTCAAGAATATATGATCCACATGCTATAAAACTGTGATATCTGAAGAGTTGTGAATTTGAAAAGAAAAACTTTGGAGCACTTTTGAAAAAAAGATGTTGAATTTTATTCGTAATTCAGAACCTAAGCATCAAGTAGATAAACATGAGAGTGAAGGAAGACAGTATATTAGAAGACTATTTCTTCCTTCACAGGGTAAGAAAAGTTTTAAATTTCTTGCAATATTACTGAAACAATTTACCAATTTTCAAATCTACATATAAAAAAAACCTGATCTGTTCATCTTCCCAGATGACTAAATTTTCTGGAATAGTTTCTTCTAGTCAGGTGTGTGCCCCAGTTCCTAGAGCACATTCCCAACATGTGCTGGTCTTCCCAAGGTGCACCCATGCTGTCACTTAAGCTGCTGGGCCTGAAATGGTGTGCACGTGCTCTTATAATTGGAAAAAGGAACTTGATGTTCCCTCTTTTATTCCATTGCCAGTAAGGATCCAACTTTCAATATTCTTTTCAATGAAAGGTCTACTTAGGCTGCACAAAATCACGTAAATGTCTGGTTTAGTGAGACGGAAGCAAATGAAAGTCCAAACATTTAGTGAAATGAGTCATCGCTATCTGCATCAAAAGTCATATCAAAGACAGAGGAAAATGTTTACACTTTCATTTTACTATTTCTACAGACATTAGGATATGGTAATTTAAGCAATTTTAGCTTGTGTGAGTTTATTTGGGTAAGGGGAGAATACCAGGACTTCCTATTTAATAACACTCTGCTGAACAGACAGAACCTGTTGGTAGCACTGAGAGACAAGTCTTTCCACAGGAAATAGTAGAGTCCTGATTCTTCTCCATGGCCAGGAAACTTGGAATGGTGTGTAATCAAACGTCAGTCCCAAACATAGAGAACTGGCATCAGTTGTTTCTGTTTGACCATGGATATTTCAATTGCTTACAGTTCAGAATATCATTTGGGGCAACAATTCAGAGAAAAGAAGTGATTGACTATAATCACTTCCATGAGGCCACAAAACTGTGCAGCTCACAGAGAGAGGAGACTTTCTAATGAAAACACCCAGAAGCTGGAAGCTACAGAGGCCTCAGTGGCTTAAAAGCCTTGACATAGGATATTTAGGACCTCTGCAATGAAGTCATGCTCAGACAAATCTCTAAAATTAAAATTCTAGACACAGACAAATTTGCCATTTTATTTTGATACACCCTGTAGTGCAGCTTGTGTGGATGTGTGGACTTCCACAACCCACCCTCTGAGCTGGAAGATTTTCCTCCCAGCCCAAGAAGCTGACACTGAAACTCTGAAAGATTTGCATGCATTTCCAGTGCCCACAGATCCTGTAAAACCCTGACATGTGAGTCCTCCTGGTTTTTCACCCTTACAGCTGACTCCATGCTCTATCCTTCCTCTCTCATCTATGGCTGTGGCAAAAAAGTACAATCAGGTATTTTCATTACCAAGTTTTCCTTTCAGAGCTATGACACTCAGTCCAAATAGTCAAGCAAAGCAGGAAAGGTAGCATGAAACTACTTCTGCACAATTAATTAAAATATTCCAGATTCTTTATTTATTTATTTATCAAATAGTATAGATTTTTTAAAAGAAATGGATTCGTACATATTGCTTTCTATAGCTTGGGAGTACAATATATTAAGACTACAATATTAAGCACCTGGTTTGTTCACTTCTATTTTCCAGGTGAACTATATACAAATAAGATGTAATAAACATGCAAAGCCACACACAGACATCCTTTAACAATATTGGTTTCCTTTCACTCAGCCCGTTTTCCTGGCAGAAGACTTCTATATGTGACTCATAGTTAATGGGTGAAAAAGTACTAAATATTACTCTCTGTGATAGTCAGATTATAGCTGGGGTGAAATTAACATATATTAATGTCAGAATAAAATGTAACAAATTACCAACCCAAAATTCAATCTTCACACAATGCTGAATCACTATTTTTGCTGGTTATTACCTATATTCTATACAAGATATTTTACACCTACATTAGATTGCACTTTAAAGAGGGAGAAAAGACATATGAAATTTTATCATGAAGAACCAGGCAGAGATTTGAAAGATATTATGTAGATACAATTAGGAAAATGTTTTCAGATTTTATGTTGAAAAATTCTATTTAATTCTATTTAAAATCTAACATATCATGCAGAAAGTTTCTATGAAATAAATGAAAAAAGTCTAGTGCTATCTCAAGGTTAGTTACCCAAGTATTTAATTATTATTTCTAGAAAAATAACAAAAAAGTTATTTTTTATCTGGCCTGAAAATTCATTAATTTTAATCTTTACAATCAGATATTATTTTATTGTTTTTTGAAGTGTCAGTACTCTCTGACATCTCTTTTGCACATGAGCACTTCCTTCTGCAAGAGAGTTATCTTACATATATTTTGGATGCATTAATAGCTTCTTTATTCTCCTGCTGTTTCCTTCTTTTCATTTCATCCAAGACCTATCTAAACATGTAACTTTTGAGAAGCCTGATTTTATTATTTTTTTATGTTACTCATATGTTTATATGAGAAGAGTAGTTTCTCTGAGTTTGTATAAAATCACTTAAAAGCTCCGAGCTCATGCCATATAATACTTTCTGACAAAAAGAATACTGAAGAATTAAGTCTACAGTAAGTATTCATGACCACACACTATATTTTCATTACTCTCTTCGATTCCCAAAAAAGCTGACTTATAAGGAGGAAATGGGCAGGTTTTTTTGTACTTATCTTTCAAGTACACACCTATCTGGGATAGTTTTTAAAGTCAATTGCTAGAAAGGCTATTCCTGCCTTTAAACTCAATCACCTTATGGACTAACAGCAATTGATATGCAATCTAGTGATCCTGTTCCATTACAGTCAGTAGAATTGTTATTAGTGACTTGAAGTGGAAATGGATCAAATCTGGAATAAACATGCTGTAGAAACAGATTTTACATGCACTACTGGAACTTACAGAATGTTTTAGCCTCACACAATCACTAATGGAGAAATTTATAGAACCATACAATCCAGTGATTTGCACTCCAATATTTAGAAAAATGTTGTGGAGAGGTAAAAAAAATGAACAGTTATTTTTCTACTGAAGGTAAAACACACAAAAATCCTCCATCATTTCTCTCCTTTTTGAGCATTGTACTCTGTTCTATACCTAATAAAAATAATATTTCTTGAAGATTTAAATCAAGACATTCACTATTTCAGTTTTTATATGTATAGGAAAAATTAGGAGCTTGCTGCTCTATTTCTTTCCATTTGCAGATGCATAAAGCAGTCGCTTTAGAAAATGAACCCTGTTAAATTTATAGCAAGTGTGTTCTCATTTAGTTTAATCTCTGCTGGCTCAGCGTAACATGCTGTCTTTACAGAGTGCCTACCAGAAAAGGAACCTTAACAAATTTTGTAACAGCTAAGGAAGTAAAATCCTTGCTTTAAATGTATTTTATAGAAATAAAACAGTGCAGTATTTGCATAATAAAAATATCATAAACAAAATAAATAAAGGTATAATGCACTTTTCATTCCGTAGCTGAGCACCTGAGCACCTGAACACAGAACTGTTTTTTTCATAGCAGATTGATGACCATGTTTACCTTTTTATATTAAAAAGGAAGTAATTAATTTTGAGAAAATCATTAAGGCCCAGACAGTGTACTGTCAATTGCCTCTTGATCTCAGATAAAATAACTGCAAGCTTACATCAGCCATAATCCTTGGAAATACCTTTCATAGTTCTACACTGCAATGCTGGAAAGTTATCTCAATGAATTGATTAAGCTATCTAGATGCCAGGCTGAACTGCAAAACAAAGTTTTTCCTTCTGACCTCAGAACATGAAGAACATTTACAATCTAAATGGTTTTATTTGCAGTGTACTGAACCCCTGCCCAGAGTAGTGCATTTAGTTATTGGATTATCAGCACAGGAGGGACATGGCCCTGTTGGAGTCCTTAGGAAGCCACAGAGAGGATCAAAGGCATGGAGAATCTCTGCAATGAGGAAAGGCTGAGACAAATGGGGACTTCGGGCTGACCTTACAGCACCTTCCAGTGCCTAAAGAGGGCTACAAGGCAGCCATAGATGCGTTTTACAGGGGCAGGTAGTGATAGGACAGGGGAAAATGACTTAAAATTGAAATAGGATAGGTAGATATCAAATATTAGGAAGAAATTCTTCACTGTCAGGTGGTGAGACACTGGCACAGGTTGCCCAGAGAAGTCCCATCCCTGCCTGGTCTAGTGGAAGTTGTCCCTGCCCATGGCAGGAGGGCTGGAACAAGATAATCTTTAACATCCATTTTTAATTTTATGATTGCTGAAAAACTTTGTATTTTAGCTATTTTTTTTGCACACTGGAATATTCACTTTGTCTCAATACATGTTTAAATAAGCTCATGAGGCAGCAGTGATGCTTGAAAACAATGTCACTGGTTGGATTAAAAGCAGATATTAGTAAAAAGATTTTTGCACGAAGATAAAAAGCCCAGCAAATGTTAAGCATGGAATTGGCTTGAACTTCAAAGTTTTCTGACTCCTGCCTGTGTGTTTCAGACCTTACAATTATGAACTCACATTACCACAAATCCCCTTCTGCTGTAGTAAGTTGCTGTGAGCATCTTGGACTCAAGCCCTAGCTAAAATTGCATTTCTTTCTTTATGCCCCAAGCACTCAAAACAGTCCTGAAATCTTCCCCCTTTTTTCTTCATAAAAAACCCCAGCTCTTAGATCTGATGGAGAAATCAGACCTTATAAGGTGCAGATCTCTTATCACTAGAACAATGAGGAACATGGGAAAATTTGGTGCTCAGTATGAGAACAGTCTCTGTATATTAATTTGAACATTGATGATCTATTTACAGTTCTTATATTTCAGGTTAGTTCTTATATTTAGATTCGATTTTCTTATAGGAATCAGAAAATATAGTTAAATTATTAATGTACTTTACATTAAAACTTTTGAAAAATTATATTCTAGATTCTGTACACAATAGTAGAGGAAAAGTTTAAATCTCTTTATCTGAAGAAGTAATAGCTTTAAAAACAATATGAAAAAAATAAATAAATTAACTGCTTTAGCTAGAAGAGAAAATGTTTGGGTATCTTTTTTTCTGTCAGAGAACATTGACTATGGAACACACCTTTTCATTTTTTCCTCATATTATGTAAGATTGAGGGTAAGGAAGGTAACCATGCAGTTCTAGGTCTATGAGTAAGTTAAGCAAGCCTTATTCCTCAGCAAGAAATTCACCTAAGGGACATTTTCTTTTTTTTTTTTTAATAATCTATAGCAACAAGAGCAAAATCCACCTTTCTGCACTATAGGATTTTGACCTTGTAAAATAAAATTTCTCAGGCATGCTTTCCTATTATTTTCCACATTTCTGTATTGAAACTACATCTGAAAAATACAAACAGTTTTTGTAAAGCTATGGATGGGATGCTTGACTGGCAAGGAACACATTGTGTCACTTCTCCATTTCTTTCAATAGACCTTGTTTTGGTAACAAAACTGAGTAATTGTCTCTATTAACTAAAAGATTAAAATAATTCTCTAATTTTGGAGATTATCCATGCTCACTAATGCATAGACACTTCAATCAATTAAATTTTTCTCCTTTTAGTTTTCTAGTTTTGAAATCTGTAACAATCAGACAATGCTTGATTAAAAATACAATATTTAATAGATGTATTATCACTGTATCTTTGTTCCTACATAATCACAATTATTTAAGCCTAGGAAAAATGCAAGATAAATGGTAGCCTACTACACATATTCTAAGTAGTGGCATAAAAATTAAATTTTCAATGGAGTGTGATAGGTTTAGGAGAAAATAGATGCAGTTGTAGAAAACTGAACTTGAGGACACCTTTGAGAGATGTTTTATATCAATTTCAGATTTTTTTGTCCTCATATACTTCTCCTTCAAAGGCTTAGTTAAAAGCAGTATAGGAAACATGCACTAGAGGTTCAGGGTGACATCAAGAGTTGTCAGAAAATAAAATCCTTAAAATCTGCCAATTCTCTGAGCTGGAGCTAACAAAATGTTATTTTATTAGGGTTACAGGATTTTCTGTTTGGTCCAAGAGCCATGCAATTACAGGGAAGGAAGGGACAGCATGTCAAGAGGTGCTCTCCTCTCAAAGGAGGAGAGACTCTACAGGCACAAGCACACACACATTTCCCCAAGCTCCCAAGCAAACCAGACATGAGGAAAATCAAATGTTGAGTCATCTTCATAATTTCTTTCCCTAATTTGCTTTTCCACTGCTGGGAACATACCATGCATGTTTGGGTTAACTTCTCCTTAAAACAACTTCCCCATGTCTCCAGTACACAGAATGAATATGTCTGAACCCTCATTTACAAAATTCAAACTTAAGTATAGAGATTGAGTTGTAAATGGTATCTGAACTTATTTTTTTAAGAAAAGCACTATTGATGTGGACTTTTAGGATGAGGTATACATTTTAAGATGATACATTTTGGTGTAAGTGATGTAGAAAGACTGTCTCACCCTAACAAAAGTTAGGAAGGTTTAATTTTGGCAATGCATTTGGATTGGATCATGAATAACTTCTGGAATAAAAATGGCTCAAAGAAGTAGCTCAGGAAATCACTTGACAAGACTATATGGATAATATTATGGGATTGTACCAACACAGAACTAAATAATATTACAACTCACTTTTCAAAAAACTAGAAAAGTTTATGAATGATGCTTTTACACCACATTCTAAGTCCTCACACTTGTGAATATAGAAAAATTGAAGTAATAGTTATATGGATTGACAAAATGATAACAATAGCAAGAGTATAACAATCTTATTTGGTTTTTTTCTTCCAAATAGGAATTATGAAGAGGAAAGGGAAGAAAGAAAGGCAAGCAGAACAGAAGAAACATAGCTCAAGATATGGAAAATATATTTTTACCTCAGTAATCTGTCTCTCGAAATAATTTGACCTTTATTCAATGTTTTTAAAAAGGTCTGCATACCAATATATTTTGACTTTGTTTTTCTCTTGTTCAATAGAACCATCTGCATTGTCTTAGACAGTTTTTTTGTTATTTGATTTGAATATTAGGTTCCTGAAATAGTTGAAACAGAAAAACCAAATATACTAGATATTTCTGTGACAGCAAACAAAAAACACAAAGCCATTTTTGTTATTCAGGAGAGATGTTAATCTCATTTTATTTACCTGAATTAGATGAAATAAACCCTTTTAATCAGAAAAACTGAGTCACAAATCTGAGTTTCCATCGTGATCATAATTACAGTTCAAATAATCAGACTGGTGGAATTATGCAAAAGTTTAAAAGTTGAGAAAAAAAAATCTTATTATTTTGGTCAATATTCTTTGGAAAGTAAGAAATTGTAGGAATATTTTCCAGCATAAGTAACCATGCATTTTGAACTAGGGATCTTTCAGATCTATAATATTAGCTCTGTGAAAACCCTCAGTGGCACATGTATCTCCAATAATTAATAACCACTAGCATATTTCATTTACATACAGCAGCTAGAGCTTAGTGGATGTGAATTCAGCAGAATGTGTGTTCTCAAGAAAAAAAAAAACAAACAAAAATTAACCTAACCTGGCCATGTCAGTTATCATTATTTATCTCAGCTTTATGGTAAAAATTTCTTCTCAGCATTACATTGAATGAGGTTTTGTAAAAGGAAAAAATGGAAATAGAACCTGAATACAATGAGGCCTTTGGAAGGACACCAAGATGTGGAAAAACTCTCACTGTTAGAGGGGGACATCTTGCTGCTCCTAAATTTTGATCCACTGAAGTGTGAGGCAAAGCTTGTATCTAACTTAAATGGTGGGGTGATTCCTTTAATTTGATTGCAAAATCCAGTGTTGGGAACCAAATTTCTGAAGAGTAAAAAGTTTTGCGTTGCCAAAAGTGGTCTCATTATTAATGTTTTAATTCCAGATCTACTTGCTTATGATAACTTTAATTTGAAGGGAATTACATAGCATCCAGAAACGAAGTGTACTACTTAAATTGTAGATATTATAGTGGAAGCTTTCATTATTTAAATTCTATTCTGCACTGTCTTTTAGAAGTAAAAATTTAAACTGAAATCTCTGGTGGCTTGTGGGGGGTATTATTTTTTGTTGTTTTGTTTTGTTCAGTTTTTTTGCTTTTTTTGGTTATTTTTGAAAAAGCTGGTCTTTTCATTATGCTGGCAGTACACAAATGTGTCTTTTCACTTACATCATCCTGTTTTCTCACCTGCAGGCTTGCAGATAGCCTTACCAGGTGGAGCAGATGCAGGAACAGGGATCCATGGAATGAATTTAGGGCATTCACACCTAAACTTTATACAGTTCTGCTTTGTGGCAGCTTCTTTCCTTAAGGGCTGGAGTAAAAATAACCAAACAGCTAAAAACTGAAACAGATGATTTATGAATCCAGGATGTTATGACTGTTAATGGCCTTCAACAGGATTTTTTTCAGCTTTGGCATCGTTGCAGGGGTCACAAATGATTTACTTTTATCATCACTCATCTTGGAAAGGCATGTTCTGAGTTTGGCTGCAAGAATGAGAGAAATGCATAGACACTGAACTCCTTGTAATATGTTGGAAGATAGTTTCTACAAAGGAGGTTTGAGAAACCTGCCATCAGTTTGAGCTATATGGACACTAGACCTAGCAAAATCAGAGAGTTCAACAAACTAAGACTGAATTTAGCAATAAAACAAACAAATAATATGAAACATTCAAATAAACAAACCCCCAGGTTTCTAGGAAGTTTCCTCTCAAGCAAGTATCATGACAACATGATCCCTGAAAGAGAGGAAGTAAATACATTAGAATATGTCACAGAATTGCAGAACATTCTGAGCTGGAAGGGACCCAAAAGGATTATCAAGTCCAGTTCTTAAGTGAATGGCCTGTACAAGGACTAAACCCACAAACTGGGCATTATTAGCAGCATGCTCTGACCAGCTGAGCTGATCTCGAGGACAAGGAAACCTTTATGAAAGAGAAGCAACAAAGATGGACAACAGAACCTTCAAATAATGCATTTCCTTCTGATAAAAAGAAAGGACATTTTCTAGATACCACAAAAGAAAAACAATAGGAGGAGTCACAAAGTCAAATTGGAAATGTAGAATTTAGCTGGACGTGTTTTAAAAGGGGTAATGATTTTAAACTAAAAGAGGGCAGAGGGACACTAGATACAAGGATGAAATCTTTTACTATGAAGTGAATGAAACAATGGAACAGATTGTTCAGATAATAATCTACCTACAGAGAGGTAGATGGTAGATGCCCCATCTCTGGAAACATTCCAGGTCAGGCTGGAGGGGCTCTGAGCACCAGATCTAGTAGGAGATGTCTTTGCTCATTGCAGAGAGGTTGGACTAGATGATCTTTAAAGGCCCCTTCCAATCCAAAATATTCTGTTTTTCTATGAACACGGTATTAATTGCACAACATATAATTTATCTTTTTTTAATCCCCTTGGTTATCAAAAATGAGACACAGAAGTGTGAAGTTTTCCTAAAGCTGAAGAGCAGATAAGTTAGGATCTCAGACTCGCACCTATAACCAAATTTGCCAGCTGCTTCCCACACTGGCCTCCTCCTTTTAGCACTGTGTATGAGAAAAAAAATAAATATTTAATAAACAAACCAGTGTCTGATTACTTGATTAAAGAAAAAGCCTTATATTTTACATCCTTACTTTTAGTGCATATATACATTTATAGCAACTATGGCTATTACAGCTCTTTCTCACAAAGATATTTAGTGTCAAATGGAAAGCATTACAGAATTATCCCCAAAAAAAAAATTTTTTTTAGCTCTGTATTAAGTCTGACAGACTATGAAATATTGCAGATGGAAGGTTGTTAATTTTCTTAACACTTTACTATAAAGAAAAGAAGGATGTTCTCATTTGAAAAGTTTGTGAAGGTTATCTGAAATAATCAAATGAGAAGAAAGAGAAACAGGCAATTAATATCTTCCCTGTGGACGGAGAAAGCTTCACTAAAGGAGGAAAAGTTTCACATTGTAGAAAGATAATTTTAATATATAGAACTACAATTAATTTTCTCTGCTTGATGTAGTATTAAACAAAAAATAAATCATATTTTTTTACTAGCTAACACTTACTTCTTCCAAGGAACTATACTCCATCACAAAAATACTCAAACTGAAGCTCTGAAGCTATAATAATTGATTGCATTTTGAAAAGTACAATATATTAAAAGAATCTCATAAAGCTAACCAGACCAAAATGGCTTAAAAAAAGTAAAAACCTGTTATATTTCAGGAAATAAAAGTAATCATTATTGGAAGATTTTATCAAGATAAGCCTAGCTTTTAATTAAAGTTTTTCAGTGTAATTACAAATTATTAATTAGAGATTACAAATTACAGGTGAAAAATAAAATAGAAAAAAACTTAATAATGTGAATCTGTTGAACATTATTCTCTTAGTGGTGAAACAGAAAGTCAGAGAGTTCAGCATACAAATTGTAATAAGTAATATCAATAGAACCCTGGTGATATCCTTCCTTCCACTCCTCAGAACAAACTTTTACATTTCAAAACATGAAAATGTAGTAAATTTACTGAGATGAGGTGGCTTCAACTTTCTCTACAATGAACTGTCTGCTAACACAGCTAAAAGTCCATGGACAGATTCTCCCCTGCAGGTAACAAAGGCAGCCCATTCTAAGGTAACTAATTATATGGCAAAAAGAAAGCCATGCTCTGACTGCTACATCGTGAGAACAGTCTCAAGTTTATTTTTAAAGTCACACCTTAGCAATTATGATTCTGAGATATTTAATTTGTCTTCTGTCTAACCCTGAAACTTTGTACTTAGTAATTAATATCATTAACATCATTATGGAGGAACTTCAAAGTAGCTTCTTGTTCTGGTGCTCCTTCTGCATTTGAACTTGTTCAGAAATACTATGATCCTAGCTCAGGAAGAAAATTAGAACATGACCCAGGAACCTAAATTTTTAATCCTAAGGGAACACGGTCTGGTCCTATGACAATTTGCAATATTCTATACAGTTATATTTTAAATCAAAGCTGTAGGAAATGTTTGTAACCACAAATTATGATTGTCTTATAGAGGAAATTAGTATTACTCCTCTGTTTGAAATTAAAGGTGGGTTAGCTTGCTGAAGGAAACTCCAGTATCAGGTTTACAAGCAGCAGAGAAACAGGAATTGATATTGTTTCTCAGTGGTATATCTCTTTATCTGGGGGGATGGAGACGTGGGACATGACTCCTGGCTTCTTTGACCAGTTACAAATTAAATTACTAAATCTGTGCAAATAAATTGATGCCTGTGGAAGTAAGGGGTAGAACTGACAACTGCAAACATTTGAATTGTCTACTGGGAAAATTACTGTCTTTCATGTTCTTTTCCATACCTGATGAAACTTCCCTTCTTCTTCACCACAGGAGAGCCGCACAGAGGAGGTGCAGAGCACACCTTTCTGCACTGGTGTGGGATGAAAACCCTCCCAAACATGTCAGACACATAAATGAAAGCTCAAGCCATATAAAGGAGTTACCCAGACTCTAGAAAAAACAAAGGATAAATGTCACTTTTGTGTCTTACTGGATAGCTCTAATACACACACTCATTTGGGACTCTTTGGGACAGAAATCAGCTGGATTTCTGGTGGTTTATGATATACAATAACATGCTCAACCATTCCTGTGATGCAATTCAATGATTCCTGTGTGATGTATGACACAGCTGTCTAAGAAAGAGATCTGAATTGTGCTCAAGTGATCAGACTCTATATGTGCTTTCCATATATAGCTTTCACTAGCTTTCACAAGTACAGAATACATAACCTTTAATGGACATAGTCTTAATTATTCCTGCACCAAACAGGATTAGAGTCTGTCCTAGCAGAACTGCAGTGATCCTAGAGCAGTCCAGCCAGCAGTCATAGGGATATCTCATCCCAGTGGGATGGTGTGTCCCCATTCTATTGTTTTTCATCTACAGGACAAAAAAGATGGAAATCCCAAGAGCTGAGTATCTTCCTTATCCCTGATATTTATCACTGTATCCATGCATGATAGTGTAACCTGAGCTGCCACCTGGCCCTTCCTGCTGAAAAGATTAGACCTCCCAATAGCAGGGTAAAGGATGATCATGTCGTCTCTGAAGGTACTGACTCTGTCTCCAATAAAAATTCAACAATTTTTGTATGGTTTTGTTCCTGTATCCTGCTGCACTGCAGATGGAAATATAATGAATATTGAAAATATCCTGGTCATTTGCATTCTTTGCTTGCTTAGGACATCCAGAAAATTTCTAAGGTCTTCTTTCCACGCACCTAGGCTTAAAAGTATGAATTTATGTGAAGAAATTATTTTCTTTTCCAGTCTTAATGTTTTGGTTTTTTTTAAGATATTTAGGGGTTTTGAAGTTAATTCCCAAGTTTACAGTCTGCTGTTAAGAGAGTGCTTGGAATAGCACACGCTTTGTCTTCCACACTGTAAATCTTAACAGTGCAGAGCACTCCATGTTTCACAGACAACGTAAAAGATACATCATAGCCATTAACCTTCCCCTCAGCTGCTGATAAAGTAAAATAGGCCCATTCTTTACAGTAACAGTAATGTATCTGTTCAGATAAATATTCCTCTTGCTGCAATAAAGTGCAGCATTTTACAGCTGCATACCATCTTTGCAAACTATAACGTGGCAATTAAAATTGAGTATGAACAGAATACTAAGTGAAGATTTGAAGGCGAAAGGGGATGAAAGACCTTTTCCTAAAACATTCCTCAGCAAAATCTGAAGTTCAACATATAAATCAATGTTTGCTTATGTGAATTTTTAAGTCTACTGCAAAGATACAATATTAAATTAAGTTCTGGTAATCATTTATTGAAGGTTGTTAATTTGATATAGTTAAGCATACATTTATATGCCTGGAATTTTTTTATTGTACACAAGCTAGTTATATCAGGAGGCTGTCTGTAACTAAAGGACTCATATAACTTAAAATTTAAGGAGCTATTTTATAAATATATAAACAGAACTATACTTAAAATATTAATTATTTAATAAAAACTACTATGATTTCATAATTGATCATAAGAGATTCAGAAGCTCTAGCCTTGTCTCATTTACTGTGTAGCCTTGTGCAAATCACAGTCCAACCATTTTTTTCAAGTGTACTGACATAAGATGCTGGCATTAAATAGAAGTGCAACAACAAATTTATGTAATCAGTTTGACATATTCTTGGGTTCAAAGATTATAAAATAACTTAAGTTTCTGCATATACCCATGTGTTAGTTGTGGTTTGCTTGAACTTGCTGAACTAATTGTAAAATATTTCTCATCCCTTTTGTACTCTGAAAAATGTAATTCCCAAAATAACAGAACAAAATAACATGAAGTGAAATGAGTTATACATAGGTCACTGGCAAAGTTTAATTTTAAAAAATAAAAAATATGAAAAGATCTATTTTTGTCAGTCAAAACTACAATCAGAGTGCTGTTATGCTACTTTATATATTATTAGATGAAGAGTAAAAAAGCAATATAAAAACCTTTCCCAGCTCAATCTCTTGAATATTGAGATCATCTGAACTGGAATGAAAATTATCAGTATAAATTTCAGCATTATTAAATAATTCAATCGGGGTAAAATAGGATGATGTTTCCTAAAATGACACTGATTTTCAGGCTTACAGCTGCTGAACACTTAAATATTGAAATGCACTTTAGTCAAATTCCACCTTGCAGACAAATACTTTCTAATAAGAAGCAACAAATAGGAAATTGTCAGGAGTCTGAAGGGAGATTAAGACCTTGTGTGCACAGTTAAAATGACACACAGTATGATGCACATCCTTATTAAACACACATGAGATAGATATGTTCACATGAATGGCACACATGCACACCATGGGATATTTGTGTGGTGTAGATAAACAGATGTGCAGGTGCAGCTCAGGCAGCCCCTACAGTTTTGGATTGCCCCAAAGTCCTGCTCAGCTGCTTCACAGCCGTGAATGTGGCAGAGCATTGGGGTTCTATGCAAACAAACACAGAGTAAATGTTTATTTTTACCTTGGAATTTGTTGCAGTTGTGAAGTACTGCATATAAAGCAGAGATTTAGGAAGGCATGTATATTTTACCAAAGTGCATAAAGATACTCTCAAGTCTTGGTGTAGACATTATTAAACTGTAGAACCTGAAATACTCTAAGTGCTTGAAGCTTTTAGGTGCCATGCATCCTTTTCTACTTTAACCATATGTAAAAGCATCTCTTAAAAAAAAAAAAAAAAAAGCCCCAAAAATTTTTAAAGCCCCCAAGAACCAAAAAAAACCCAACCAACCAGAAAAAACAAAAAACAAAAAATAACCACAAAAACCCCAAACCCCAAAACAAACAAAAAGCCTAACAAACCAGACCTCCAAAACCCAAACTGCATATCATTCACAAAAAATCACATGTTTTATTTTTAAAATACATAAAGGAAAATATTAATAGTAGTAGTGTTCTAACAAACAATAGATATCCGTGGTCCTGATTGCCAGAACTTTAGAACTTTTCACTATGCACCTCTCTCTGCTTTTCCTGTATCATGTGTGAGGGCTCTGAGAATAGAACAGCTTCTTTTTTTTTTTTTTTTGGTCCAGCTTTGAGTTTAGTTTGTTAATAATCTTGCAGTTTCAGAAACAAAACAAAATGCAAAGTAAAAACTGCAGTTTTAACAGTATATGCTAGTGGAACAACTAGGAGAAAATTTCATCTTCTGTCCATCAGCTGTCACTCTTTCCTTAAACCTTCAACTAATATTAGCTATTATTAAACAACTACATTAATAGCTTTCTGTTGATCATCTCCCAGCACTGCTGGGGAGGCTGGAATGTTTAGCTGTTAGCTGTTGTGAATTGTAATAATTCCAAGCATTGTAATACCTGTAATTATAAATCTCATGCTTTATACTAGTGATTTATACTAATTTCAGATGTGAGTGACACTTTGCTTGCAGACAGATCTGAAACTTACTGATGGTGGCTGCCCTATTGTTTAAAGTTCATCTACACATACAGCTCTGAGCCAAAGGTAAAATTTCACTTATTCCCTCTTGCTGGCACAGGCACCTGCACACCAGCCCAATGAGTCAGATTAGAGACTTGACATGGTATTAAACACATCTTCAATTCCATTCCACTTCTGATTTAGTTTCCAATTCAGTTTTTCTAATAAGGTCTCTTCAGATTAATTAAAGTTAAAATGATGCCTATGAATACTACAAAATTCAGCCATAAATTCTATGCTGTTTTTCCTTCCTAATTTGCAAAAACTTGTATGTGTTAATCCCAGAAAGAGATTTGCACCCCAAAAGAGATAGAGAGGATCAATACTAATGTTCTTACGAAAGCAGACAAAGACAATGAAAAACTTTCACAAACTGGTAAAGTGCTTTGGGATGTATTGTATTATATAATTACTGTGGAAACCCTGAATATCTGCTTGGTAAAAAGCCCCAAAATTTTTTTCAAGGTGACAGCTGTTGCAAGGACTGAAGGAAAGGGGAGAAAGCAATTGTGAGCACTGAAATGGAAGACAAAAGAATAATTTCTGTAGGTAGTACAGTAGTTTTGATGAATGCTACCAGCACCTGAAAAGCCTTTCTTGTGTCTAGAAAGGAAAGGATCAATACAGAAAGATCATCCAAAAAGTTGTTCAGTGTCATTGCTCTTAAAATGCTGCTACAGACTTGAGTAAGGGAAGTCTGATTAAATGCAACTGTCTCTCGGTTTAAATATTATATACAGGTACATACAGGTATTGCATTAAAGATTACATCTAGCTCAGTTCCTCAAATCCACTAATGTCTCCTTTTTGGCCTGTAAAAGGCAAGATCTTGTTGTTAAAACTACTTAATAAAAATCCTACTTTGAGGCAGCATTGAGAATTTCACACTTAGAAAGACAGATATTTGTGTGAACAAGGAAATCTTACTCCAGAATTTTACATTCCATACTCTGACATGAAAGCCAACTCTTTACTAAGTTATTGGAAAATCTTCCAATTTCTTTGAACCCTATTATTCTAAAAATTCGTTATAGCATATTTAATGTAAGTTTATTGAAAATCATTTTGTTACAGACCAAGCAGAGCATCAAACCTAATATTATTTTATGCTCAGAGAAACAGGAAATTAATTACAAGTTACTTTAGACCTATGTTAATTCCATAACAAACTTTTCCAAAATAAATGTTTAAAAATAGTGCATTGGATCTGTAATAATATTCTAATTTATTATGTCCAGTCTTTAACATTTATTATGTTAGTCACACTTTCAAGGCACAAAAAGAACTGAGGTAAGTATTTATAAAATAATCTGACTCTTTCTGAGTCTTTACTTTTATCAAAAAAACCCCAAAACTTGCCTCTAAGTGATCCTTTTACTGACGGTGATTAATTGTACATGCTATCAGAAGGAAATTTAAGGGAAAACAGAAAGAATCCTCATTTTTAAAGATTTATATAACTTTATATCCTTAGTCACAATGTGTGGAAAAAACACTGAATTATAAAGAACGCCTTTTAATATTAATTAAATGTTTAGCCATAGTTTGTAGGCAGTACTCATACTTTCAGCCCCTTGGATGCTTAGTAATCTTCCTCATTTAACAAAATACTTTCATATACTTCAAAACAAAATAATAATATAAATTCAAAAAAATAGTTTAAAAAAAAGCATAAACTCTGCAATTTCCTTTTATTCCTCTTGCCATTATCTGTAAATCTCCTAAATGTTCTGGAAGCATTTCTATCACTGCAGAACAGAAAGGCTGAACGGAGGCAGGACAAACGGCCAGAGACTGACAGATGAACAGCTACATACTAAAGGATCTGCCCTCTGCAAATAGGTCAAAGAAAAGCAAAGGTTTTCATTTAAGAAAGTCCAGGTTAGATTTGCAGAAAAGGGAAATGAAATAATGGCAGACAGGTCATCTGCTCCCACAGACATGGGAAGAAGTTTCATTCTTACTCGTACTGCTTTGAAAAGGTTTATGGAGCTCATGTGAATAAGGGTTCCACTTTATTCTCTGTTCAGCTGCGAAAATAGTATTATTAGCAGCATGTTAAATTATTTTAAAGAAGAATATTTTTAATCTCAAGGAGTTTTTCATATTGTTAGATAAATTTTCTTATGCTTTATATATATTTGTTTTTTCATTTATCTTGAAAAACAGTTATGATTCTGATTTTAAAAGCCACTACAGAGATAATGAATTTTAGCAAATACTAAACATCAAAATACACAATATGTCATTAGCTAGGAATATCTTTTCAGTGTGTGATATCTCTAGCACTGTTTGTCTCTGAATCACCATTCTTCATTCTAAATAATCCTAATGTTTATTTCCTATGACCAAAATCTGATTTTATTAACGGTGTTCAATAGTAATTGCTATTTGCTTCTGGTTTTGCTGTTTCCTCAACTTTTGCTTCTCTGGTTGTTGAAAAATAGGTTTGTTTGCCATTATAAAATCTTCCACCATAGTAGTTAGTTTACTTTATTGCAGAAGACAGGGAATGACTTAACTCTTCCACATAATGACTCTTTCAAGGCAAATAAAATCTTCAGCCAAGATTGACTGTCAATGCTATGAACACAAGCAAAATATTAAAATATCAGTGGTCCAGACCAGGATAAAAAGTTAATGGGACAAGGGTAAGGGAACCATCCTGGTGTAAAAGACATAGGAGCATTCTGTAAATTACTTGTGATGCAGAGCCCTCACCATTAAAAGGGACCATAACAATTTTTTTTCTTCAAAAGGAAATTCTAAGTCTGAAGAAATAATCCAGTCTAACTAACATTTTTTCATCGGGGGTGACAAATAAGCATTCCAAAGATATTTAACATATGTTGGGAAGGATAGAGATTTTGTAACAAAAGAAAACAAGTATTTGTGATGGTATACAATACAATTCTAATTTATAAATCAAAACTGAAGTACCTGCAGGGAAGGCTCCATTTCATGTCTAAGCTGAGGAATTGCAATTTACGTAACGCTACGAAAAACCTAGACCTGAGGTCACGGAGTCAAGAAACATAAATGAAGAATACACCTGAAGGAGTAACTGGTCAAGCTGAGGTGTTACTCCACAAGGGCTGAAGTTTTGCCACTGCAAAGCAAAGGTCCCATTGAAATTTTTACCAAACAAAATTACAATTCTCTCAATATTAGCAATAACTTACATATTGTTTTTAAACTATTAGATTTATTTCATTTCATTTACTTAGAACCATAAAATGGTATGTAGATAAGAATAACACTTGCAGAGATGGAAAATAAAAAAATGAAAAAAATTTGAATTTTATCACCACAGAAAACAGAAAATAGTTAAAGAAGCAACGTCATACCTGATTTGTGAATAATGGGAACATTTGCATTATATTTATTGTTCTTGTGTGCCTTTATCACTTTTATTGTTGTGCTGCAGTGTAGCCCTTTGAAGGTCTGCCAAACCACTGCGGCTTACTCAAATGCAGGGCTGAATTTTAATTAAGCTTAGCAAAATACTCATTGAATTTGCTGAGCCTGATTAGGCCAGTCATCCTGATAGACGTGCAGAGGGCATCTTGCTTATTTATTTTAACAACTGACAGAGACAATTAATAGATTCTTGTAAAATAGTTAAATGTGAAAAATACAGAATGCCATCACCTCTTTTCATTGACAGTCTTGTTTTTTTATGTATTCAACATGGCTAGAAAAGATTTCTTGGTATTGTAATAATGGAGTACGGAAGAGTAATTCAGTATTCATATTCATGAAGATTAAATCACAAAGATATGCATTTTGTTCCACTAAAGTATTCCCCCCATATATATGTGATAAAATCACAGCCCAGTGAAGAGGAGTTTCCATGGTCCCTGCAGGGTAACAGTAAATATGTATGCAAGTGGATGCCTTCTTACTGATGACTTTTCACTTTTTATAGAAGAGATACTGGGACCTCTCTCCAGCTTATGAAGTTAGAATATCCTCTCTCTATATATATATACACACATATACATATATCCTACATCTTCCATCTTTCCTGTGAAGCGTGACAATGAATTGCAAAACCAAATATTCTTTATCTCTGTTCTCTGTGAGAGTGGCAGTTTCATCTTTCAAAAGTTTAATATTCAGGTGGATTTTGACTTTAGTAGCAATGTCCTCAGTACACTCCTGTGCATTCCTTATGCTTAGGTGTGCTGGTTTTGCTGTTTTCTCTTACCTATTAGCACAAGTTTGGGGAAGAAAAAAGATTGTGATGTATAATGAAGAAATGTACAATATTTGCCCTATCAACCAACCTCTTATCCCTAGACAAAAGGAATACTACTAGACAAAAAAGGCAAACAAGGTAAACAAAACCATTGATATTCTTTGAATGTAACTTAAAACTTTTTGTCACGAAAGGATATGAAAAGTTCAAAGAAATTAACAGAATTTGCATTCACTTCAAGTTTTTTAGTATCAGGCTAGTAAGTAAACAAATTTTTAACTATAAAGATAAAAATTCCTTATACAGTGACTGAACTTCAGTGATCAAAAAATCCCATAGTAAACAAGAGTGCCTTGCAGCAGAAGCAAGAATAGTAAATAAATTACCACAAACGACAACACTTAAAGATTGAATTGCAGAGACCAAAGAGCTGTCTTCCCTCTGACTGAAAAGGTGTGGGAAACAGAAATGGGGAAGATGTACAGTGCAAAAATGGAATATGTAAAGTTAAAAGAAGGACAGCAAATGTGTGATTTAATGTCCTTCAGAACAACCAATACACAAAAGTAAAGGGTGGGAAAGGCAGTGCTAATATTTGATTTCACTGCAAAACAGCAATTTTCATAAGTTTTGGTGTGCTAATTCTAGGCTGAGGGTAGCAAAATTACAGATAAAAATTGTCTTAGGGGATTTTGTCTCCATCTATAGGTAAAAATACAAGGAAACAGACTAATTCAACAGAGAGTTTTAAAAACAATATTGTTGATTACACCCTTCCCTCAGTCCCTTGTAATTACTCTTCTTTGATATTAATCAAGTTAAGAAGACAACCCCCAATGTAATCCTTACTATTTTCTTATTAATTGAGGTATTTCTAAGCAAAGGATTTACTTTTAATAAGCATACCAGAATTGGAAAAAAACAACATCAGAAAATAAACAAATTAAAAAAAAAAACCAACCAAAAAAAACCAAACCAAATAACAAAAAGCCCTTTTACTGATTACTTAAGCTAACAATAGAGAGAAGTTATATGGCAAAAATAATGTGCAGTATACAAAAAATTTCCAGAAATATTAGCTAACAAAAAATTTTGCTTGGAGTAGAAGCATTTGAACTTCTTTTCTGGAGTTTTACTGACACATAAAAGGGGAAAAGAACACTTACATGTACTGTCATCACTGTGGTCACTGCTGCTACCCACAGCATTTTCATATTATCACTTCTACAAGGGTCAGATATATCCCCCAGGTGGTGTCTTATTTAGGATGAAGTGCTATTTTTCAAAGGACTGATGAAGTGTAGAAAATAATGAGCATATTCCAAAATCTGACTTTACTATGCTGTTTACAGGAATTTCCCTTTGAGTGCTGTATCTTTGTTATGCAAATTATTTCCTCAGTCTAGGTGAAGCCTAGCTTCACCCATTTCAATTTGTATTTATAAAGCAAATCCTGCTATTAGTGGGGTTTTTAAAATCAAGATATATAAGGGTTACTGAGCTTAACATAACTCATTATTTAAATTTTTCATCCTATATCTCTTTGCCACAGAGATATTAAAAATCTACAGAATTAGGATCAATATTACATTATATTGTCCAGTTAATAGATCAAGGTGACAAAATAAGTAAAAAAGAGAAGAAATAACATTCAAATATATAAAATTGTTTAACCCTGTGGAGGGTTTTTTTTAAAATGTTCTGAAAATTACTAGCATTTTGGGTCTATGTCTAGAAGAACATCATTGGTATGGAAGCATTAATGAAAAAATATTTATAATAAAGTTATAGATGGCTTCAATTTGATAAAATTAGAGCTATCTCTACCAACAGTCAGGATTTATCATTTGTTTTTCTACAAGTAGAAATAAACATTTTTTTGGAAGATATGTGAAATAATTTTGTAGGTCAACATTAAATAGTAATTTATTTTTTTTTTAAATCCTAAAAAAAACCATTATTAATGATAATTTTTGTGAAACCTAGGCAGCTATCAAGGTATTTGTTCTCAGCAGGTCTCAGCCCATCACTATCATTATGGCTTTTGCAGCTTTCCAAGAGAGATACCCTCCATCTGTTACTGTTCCACAGAAATGGTACCTTGAGGTCCACTTGACCTATGAGCTCTCAGGCTGTCCAGCAATTTAATAATTATTTTTCTCAGTCAATTAGGTTGACAGAAAGTGCTGCATGGAAACAGCTCAGGTTCTACACTTTTTTAACGCACAGTTTGCTAATCTTGTTTCTTTCATGACTTTACTTTAAGTTAAGACTTTTAGATTCTCCCTTGTGGCAAGAATAGGGGAAAGCTCCATGAAAAGAAGGTGCTGAAATTTTCCAAGAGCCGTAAAAAAAAATTAATGAAAGGGTTGTAAAGTCTGTGGCTTTCATGATCCAGGGCTGTGATCTCAAGTGTGTGAACATGGTAATGCTGAGGTTGAGAGACTCAGATCCCTCGTTTACAGACAACGGTTTGAAAACCACCTTTGACAAGGGGAACAAATGTTGTAGTTTCAAACCCCAAGCAATTGTTGGGACTTCTCGTGGCTTACACAGTTAGAGAAACTAACATTAAAGAATTCTGCTGCCATAATCATAAATAATTCACAAGTGTGATGGGATGTTCTACTTCCCAATGGGTAAAAAGGCATCAAAATTACTTTTCATTCAAAAATATTAAACACACTGATAATATAAACACATATATTACACATGAAAAATAAAAAAAATATATAAATACAAAAGAGATATAAGATGTGACACCACAGAATATATGTTTGTATTACTCTGATAATTAAATTCCTAAGGTTTCTGTATGGTGACAGATTTTCTGGTCATCACTTCTTTTGCATTTATCACAGAGAATCTATTAATAAAGGAATATTGCAGAACTTTTCCTATTTTCAGAGGAATCATCATGCCAGAGGTACAACAAACAAACTCTTAATAGCTGACACTTCAACTTGGGACATCCCTATGATAGATCTCTGATTTGTTGGAAAAGACAAATTTTTTGATTGTGCAATCATTTGTCAAAGACTATGTCTTGAGTTGTCTGGTTATCTAAAGTTATAAGTTAAAAGTTAACATATAATGTAACTTTTAACATATAATGTATATGCTAAAAGTTCCAGTTACTCATAGCAAAATATTAGGAAGAGAAAGCATATAGTAGGAGTGAAGATTGATTATTTAATTTTTGTCTTTTCTCTGCTCAACTCTGGAGCTTGGGAAAACACAATGGATGGGGAAATGAATAAAAAGGGAAGGGGAAAAAAACGGCAGAGTGGAAATAAGCTTGCCACTTCATCTCATAATTCAGAAATATTCTACATTGCCACCACTAGAGACAAGTTCTGAAAATAGCATGTGCATTTTTTAGCACGTCCAGTTTGTGTCTTGAGAGTATCTATTGTAACCTACTTCCAATTATATTAATGAGAAGTAGTCTCTGACATTCTAGATACAGCTCAATATCACCAAACTTATTAGCAAACAAGCAAAGAGAATTTGCATTATTTCAGAATAGCAAGAAACCTTCAGGAGGGGAAAGCTCACATATACAGATGCAGACAGTGATGTTCTGTTAGAACATCAGAAGTTAGAAGCTGTATTAATAGAACATTTGTTTTCACAAGTAATTGACGCACATCTTCATGGACAGTACATTATCTACTGTTTATCTAAAAAGGGAAGCCTTCAAGCTATGAAATGAACATTTCCTTCAAGTAACTCTTCTTATAAAGTCACTTAGAAAGAATAAAAAAATATTCACAAATATTTCTAAGTGTTTTTACCTACTGAAAATAATTTTTTGCTTTTGAAATAATCTGCATGAATCAAGCTGATGTACATACAACAAACACAAGTCCAGCTGAAGCAGAAATTAGAGTAGAGAGATTTTTGGGTCATCTATTTTTATACATGCACTTGCATGGGTGTGCATGTCTTTGTGCACAGAGAAAGAAAAAGAGGAAGGTTACATTGCTCAGAAGCTTGTTCTGAGGAGACATGTGGGAAATCATCACTTAAATTGCAACAGCCATGTAAGACCTGCTCTGGATCTACAGATGATATCCACAGGTCTGGCATAAAAAGAAGTTAGTCTACTTTTCTCTGGATTATTAGGGTTTTCTTGAAAGCACTAAGGAAGTACAGTGATGTTTAGAAAGTTTACATGTCAAAGCAATAAAACAGCTTCTCTTTCAAGATACACATGAATTTTTGTTATATCAAGTCCTTTTACTTTAGCTCTTAAATTCAAATGTCCTGTTGATCTGGCAAATACATGAGTGCTATACATAGAAATAAACTGAGGAATCCAACTTTATTTAATGAGGGTGGCTGGTTTTAGACTTTATATACCAGAGAATGTGCTCCTGAAATGAAATTTAAGTCCACTGCAAAATGTTATGTGATTTCCTTGTCAGCCTCATAACCAAGACCCTTCTCTAAAAACATTATGACTGACCAACAAACCCCTAATTAGGAACATACAAAGGTTTGCTCATGGCATCTTTGCAGAGTTAAAGGTGGAGGGCATGAAACAATTCTATCATGTTGGGAAATCTACTGTAAACACTAATGCTTGTTATTAGCTTGAAAAACAGGTAAACAAAACCCTAATGTAATATTAAAATGCCAAGATAGAAACACCTTTTTTTTTTTCCCTCTGACCTCCAGTAATTACTGCCTGGTTATACAAAGAGTGGAAAAACAGGTCTTTGAAGTCTTTCAAAATGAGGGCTCCATTTTATTTCCACTGAAATCAGATTACAATATTACACCTGACATTAATATGAACAGCATCAATTCCCCAGAGAAAAAGAGTTTTGGGGTGTCTCAGAATAGTTGTGTACCACAATAGACTTCCTCATTTCTATTCCAGATTCACCTCTAGTTATGATAGCTTAAATTAAACATAAAATAAACAAATAGCAAAGAAATTGTGGACATTAGTAAATTATAAGAACAATGCTGATTGACTTAAAAAAGACATGGCTTATTTTTTATCTCTCTTGTCTCCTCTTTATCTCCCTGGAATAAATGCTAAGTTTCAGAAAAATATTACTAAAGATGTTTTTTTAATGACTTCATAAAGAATAATTTTCAGGTAAATATTAATATTTACATTTAACAAATTTGAAAAAAATCTTGCAAAAGTGGCAGTGTCCTATAGTTCAAGATCTTAGGAAACTTAGCAGAAAGGAAAGACTAAATCTCCTAATATAATTCTTCTAACAGAAATTTACTACTGATTTTTTTAAACAAGAAAATTAGCAAGATGTTAATAACTTGAATTTTCGCCATATATGTATTTAATCTGATCCTTTTTGATTACTGCTCCCTAGCCTTTTATGATTTTCAAGAATCCTGACACTATCAATTATGGTGGATTTTTCTAACAATTTAAACACTACATTATGGGAAATAGTACTGCTATTTCTTATTTTAGCTATTGAGAACTACTGCAACTATGATTCTGGGGTAATTGATAGCAAACATTGTCATTTTAATAGCAACTACAAAAACAGGTGGTATCAAGGCCAGAATGGATGACCTGTTACTCCTGAAGCCCAAATATAAATGGTATTTCTAACATTTATGAGTAAATGTCATAGCTTTCCTCTTTACTGTGCTTGACATGTAAGGGGGAAAAAAAGGGAAAATAGAAAATAAAAAGCAAAATTCACATTAAAAAATGCTTTCAAAAAATCTAAAGCTAAAATAGTCTCATATCCTTTTAAGATTACAAAGTGAGATGAGTGCAGTTAGTTTTTAAGTGCAGGTTAGAATAATGATTGCTATTCAACTTATCCATGAGAGATAATTGGACAAAATTTTCCTTGAATTTGTTTTTCTAGAAATAAGACATAATGAATATATTTCCATTAACTGTTTAGTACCTGAAAACCTTTTGATTATTCCTTCTTTAAATGCAAAACATTCTTAGAGAATCTCTCAGGAAAGCTGCTTAAAAATGAAGAAATGACACACAGCCTGCACACTCAGTTTCTGTCCCAATGATTGCATAAATGCACACTCAACACGTGACTGAATACACAGTGATATTGCCTTTTTCTCCCTCCAGTATTTTTTTCTGTGCCTGAAATTCTGATTTGATAATGAAAGTAAAGAAAATTCACAGTATACCTTACTTTACTTTTCAAAAAAGTCTTACATACATGGTGCATATATCAACTCAAGGGCAAATAAAAATCAAACCCATTGTCTTCACCACATAGGGCCCAATAAAGAGATGAATTTACTGGAGGTGAAGCAACATTTGGTCTCCAAACACAATCATTTTATTAGGCCTCCTGATATTTGAAAATCTGTGACCACTTTTTTCTCTGTCAAGAAACAAGAACATGACAAGAAAAACAAGAAAACAAAAAGTACACAGGTGTAATCTTCTCAAAGTACAGAAAATTAAGCATTGTGGGTAAGAAGAGAAAGATACTTTTAACAGGGACAAAATACTGCCTCACTTCTGATCAGTCTTTCACAGAGACATATTACAAGCCTTATGGACTTACAACTCCATGTCAAGGACTTACAGAGATAATGAAACAACTCCATGGATAGCTCAGCCCAACCCCAGAGCATCCAGGCTGTGTCCAGAGCTGGGTTTTAAATATCTCCCAGGATGGAGACTTCACACAGCCTCTGTGGGAAACCTGTCCCACTGCTTATCCTCACAGTATAAATCACCTTTTGTGCTCACAGGGAATCTCAGGAGTTCTGTTTTGTACCCACTGGCATCTTTCCTGCCAGAGGGCACCACTGAGAGGAGTCTGGCTCCCTCTGGATTCCTTCCCATCAAGTATTTGCTGAGCTGCCTTCTAGCCCCCCCTGGCTTGCCCTGGTGGCTGGGATTGTTCCACCCATGGGCAGGACTTGGCACTTCCTTGTTTTGAGCCTCAGACCATTCCTCACAAAACTGGGCACAGATGTTCAGCTGGATTTCAGTCCACCTCACTGTCCACCCATGTAGGTCATACCTCATCAGCCCACCCATAATGGTGCTGAGAGGCAGCCTCAAAAGTCCTGCTAAAGTCAAGACAGATATTACTCACTCTTCTATCCTCATCCACCAAACCTGTCATTTCATTGCTGAAAGCTGTCAGACTACTTAAATGGAAGGAAGAGTTTATTTCAGGTCTTTGGTTTCTAGGTAAAAGAAAATGAATGGATGAGTTAAGGACAAGAAAAACAAGATTCAGACCAATTTCATATTTGACAATAGAATTTTGTATTCTTAGATTACTGATTACTATTTTGCACTCAAGGCAGTGAAGAAATTGGCATTCTCTTAGCTCCATTTATTCTTCCTCTTTTCTCTCTTAAATAATTAACCAGAACATTGAAGTGCTGAGCACATACAATTCCCAAAATCAGTACTATTTCTGACACACTCTGCTCAATTTCATGCCTTATGAACAGTGACAGAAAAATGTCCCCCTATAAATTAATGTGGTTTATTTTATGTTTTAAGTAACATTTTATGTTTTAAGTTAAATAGGTAACTGTTTTGTCCTATTTCAACAAATTCAAAGCATTTTGCTGGAAAAACAATAGCACTGTCTGTACTTTTTTTAAAAGAAGAAATAGTGCAATGTCACTTTCAAATGTCTTTAAAAGAGTTAAAGAAAAATACAAACCTTCAATATCTAGAGAAGTTTTTCTTAATCAGGTAGTAGTTAGATCAGTTAATAATAAAATGTAAAGTTTTTCCAGATATTATCAGAACTCTATAGAAAAATGTTGATTTTCCTGTAGCAGGAAGATCTATAGAACCAACAGCCTCCTCTAAAAGAGTGTCAGAGTGGGACGAGAAATCTTGTGGGCAGTAGTTAGATTCAGATTAGTAGCCAGATTCAGATTTAAAAGATTTGTCCAGTTACTTTAGCACCTGACTCCTTTGCTGAAGGATTTGAATCACGTGTCTAAGTCCTCTGCTGAACAACAGAGTAACTATCTTGTATTTTGCTTCTGGGCTTGATTAGCTGATTGGTTTTGTTCCTTCACACATTATCAGTAGCACTGAATGAAAGCACTTGCCATTTGGTGACTTTTGATCTCATCCTTGTATCTCAGAGCCAGTTACTTTCCATGTTGAACTTGTTGATGTGCCCTTACAAACTTCTGTGCTACATAATTAAGAAAACCAATTAGTATATTATCCTTTGTTAAACAAAAAAAAAAAAAAATCATTTTTTTTAAAGGACCACATTAAAACATAGTTGGTGAGAAATGGAAAAGTCAGGTGAAACATGAAATTTAGAGGTGGTAAACTAGCTCCCAAAGCTGGCCAAAAGTCATGCCAAGCGAGGCTAGCGGAAAGGAGGGAGACAGGAAGCATTTAGCTAAGGCAGGTCTGAATTGAAACAGCTGTATTTTAAAATAAATAAATAAATAAATAAATAGATAAATAAATAATTTTTTTAAGAATTATATACTAGAATTTCCAGAATCAGGATTGAATTTTTTTTTTTTTAAATGCACATATAGTTCAAATATTCACAGTATATTCTACTGATTTTTTACTTCCTGTACTTTCTAGAGTGTAGTTTATCAAGGAAAAATATACCCATTTGTCTGTATTTTAAAGATAGAGATATATATACAAAGATAGCTATTTTTCTTACTGGAATTAGAAATTATTAGAAATGGAAAAACTTAAAACATAAAAAAGAAGATTTTTCACCTGAGCTGCATCCAAGATGCAGCCTTGTTTATTTATTTAAAACATAAAACGTTTAATTCCAGTGCCTAAAATCAGTAAAGAAAAATAAATAAAAATCTCCTGGAGAGAAATCCCTTTACTAATAACTTGCTTCAAGTTTCCATGGATGTCAATGGACTCAGGATGTGTAAGTGTGGTATTAGCAGTTCTCTCTGTTACACATCTATCTGCTTAGTTGTGCATAAAGGAGAAATAAATTTTTATCTCCATTGAACTCAAACTGCGAGTAAAGATTCACTTACTAGATACTACCCAACTATTCTAAAAAACCCCCAGAGTATTGCTAACCTAACTGAGTCCTGAAGATTCCCTTTGCCCATGCATGTTTTATTGACATGGCAATATATCATTTTTTCTCCTAGAAACCCGCTGCATTCAATCTTATAATGGGTGGTACTTGTTTAATGACAAGTCACTCAATATCCTCTTTCCTCTTCATTGTTAGACCCTTCAAATCATTTTCTGGGAACAAACTGGAATCTCATCAGATTTTTTGAGTCTACATAGCTATCAATAAATTAATTTTTGCACCATTATGAGACAAGAGTTCATCACTATCCCATTCTACAGAAGACAAGTAGAACCACAGAAAGAAAATTAGAAATGTCGTCTAATTTCAGGTGTCTAAATTTACGACAAGAACTTGATATTTTCACTGATACGTTCCCACTGATTACTATTCAGCCTTCAAGATCCGAAGTTCAAGACTTGAAAATAAAATCTCATTCACTGTCACACAATAAAAATGGTGGTTCTGAGAAGCTGTTCATATAGGAGCTCTGGCAGAGAGACAAAAATCTAGCTCTACAGGGCGATATATGATTTAACCATCTCTATTGTTATTTTTTTTTTGGTACTACTTTTCCAGTATAGATCATCAATATAAACCCAAAACCTGCAACTTTTTTTTTTTTATTATTTTTTTTCCTAGATAAAGAAGGACTTCTTATTTTAGGAATTGTTTACTGACATGGTCCTACTCCAACAATCATTGAAGACAGGTACTTTATAAATGTCTCCTCCTTATACATTTCTTCTTGCTCCTGCATGCAGGAGCTCAAATTAGGCCATACTGGCCACTCAGATCTGTACAGATTTAGAGCTTTTATTACACATTTACAGTAAGTATACAAACGTAATAGAACTGAAGCTGTGAACTTCCTAATGACTTGTTGTATTTCTACAATGTTAACTAAAGCAGCATTTAATCTGTTTTTTACTATATTTTATACATTTAATTTCTATGATTTTAATAGCAAATAGTTGGACAAAATATGTCAAATTAATTATGACTAAAAATACAAATTATTATTGACAGATACATGAAACAGAGAAACAAAATGTGTAGCGATATACTGCCTCCAAACTACATAGTGAGACATTCCTTGAAAAATATGTTTATTTTCTAGCATCAGAGAAATGCTTAAATGTGGACTTGCCTTCAAATAGAAGTAGATTTTTCCTACCTATTTTGACTTTTCACTCAAGTCTCCACTCCTTGCCTCAGACTCAGGTATTTTGCTTTACAGGCTTCATCCAAACACCACCTTTCTAAACTGTTTCATAGTTTCTCCCCTTTTCTTATACAGTCATTCCCCTGGTTTTGTCTCAGATTCCTTGATCCACGTTCACTTACCCAGCTGCCCCATTTCTTCATCTGATTTCCCGAAACTAGCTCCAACAGTTGTGCTGCTGCTCACATCTCCCCTTCCAGGCATCACCCCATGCCCATCCACTAACATCAGCCCCAGTCCTTTTGGTCCCATTGTTTCCTTGGGTCTCCCCCTCAGACCCACCCCTGAATGCCATCTTCACCATTTTTCCTCCTTTTGCTCAAGTTTCTCTCTCATCCTTCCAGTGGGATTTGAAGGATGTCTCCCATATCCATTTGTTCCAGTTCACTTCCCATGAAAAGGGACAGTGTTACCTCCTGAGCTTCCCTTAAACATTGTGCATTTCCTCACACCACTCCACCCCTCACTGTGGGCCTCTCTCCCAGGACCCACAGACCTCCTGCCCATCACCTCACAGGGATGTATTAGGGATGCAAGAGTAACCCTACATGGTAACCCTACAGAGATGGGCTGGGTTTTGCTTTGGAAAACAGGGAGACAATGCAGCAAAAATGCAGAATTGCTGAAATCAGGCCTGGGAAAGTACAGCAAGAGAGCAAGATGACTGCAATTAATAACATTTCATTACTAATAGTGTTGATATCTAATGCACCAGGTTGTCACTGGTATTATGTACAGAAAGTGAAGACATGAACACATTGGCTGTATGATGCTACCCTTTCCTTAGGGTAGGAGGCTCTTATTTACAGCACAGAAGAGTCTGTTTCCTCCTTTCACTTGCTTTTGGTTCAGGTGCTTGAATCTAGACTTAGTCAGTCCCAAGGAAAGCCTCTTCCTGCACCAGCTGTGCCTTGTCCAAAACTCACACCTTCATCAGCTGAGCTGTGGAGTCCTGGGAAGGGCAAGAGTGTACAAAATCCCTGCCAAGGCTCAAGTGCCTGTAACATCTGCCAGACCTTTCCAACAAACAGCTGCTATAACTATTACTTTAAGTGGGGTAAATATGCATTTTTCCCTGTTATTTGTCTTGAAATCTGCTCACCAGTTTGGCCCCAAGTGAGTGAAAACTGCCTCCACGTGAATCAGCAGTTAAGCACTAATCCCTGTGCCAGAGACCAAGAAGTGAGAAGGTGAGGAGAGAACGTCCTGCTTAATTACAGAGCAAATTAAATTTTGCTTAGGTATTTACTCTGTGCATTACCCTTGCACACCTGTCAAACCTGTGCATCCATCTGAACAGCCAGGGCTGCATGCTGGATCAATAACTGCTGATCTAAAGGGCATCAAGAGGTTTGCTTCACATCAGCTTTACGCAAAGACAAAATGTTAGGTTTCATTTCTTTGTTTTCACCTAAATCACTCCATTTCAGAATCAAGGGGACACACAGACCTGAAACAAAGGATGTTTTGTTCTTTATTTATCTATTTGGAGTACTCAGCAGAGTAAGAGAAATGCCATGGATTTTACCTCCTTGGCTAAAATAAACATTATGAAACACAAAGCATATTCTCCTCAGGTGTAGAAGACTGTTCATCCTCATAGCATTAACATTAATCACAAAAACCAACCTAAATCCCATAATCATCCTGCCATAGGCATTTTGCTTTGCGTAAATGCTCATGAAAAACTTAAAAAATTCTAGATATTTCCAGTATTGCCAGTAAATTCTAAGTTACCATGGAAAAGGAATTAGGTTTCTCTCTATCCCCACTATTATTTTAATAATCTATATTTTTTAATTTAATATTTTCAGGTTGAATAATTTCAAGTAGGTGTGTCCTATGACTCACTAATGGTTAACAATTTTAAATGCAGTAATTAATATTCTGCAAATCCCACTGACAATTCCAATTATATAGCACTATATTCTCCTTGGAACACATTTCAGATTATGAAGTTGGAAGGAAAATAAGTACTCCTTATTCTCACTTTGTTTTGGGCTTAGGAGGAATGAAAAAGTGGCTACATATTTATACCATTGTGATGCCATAATTTATAAATCCTTTCCTGGAATGTAAATGATCAAATTTCTAATTTCAGACTTTCTGTACTTTTGCTTATATTCCCCATCTGTCAGAATAACAAAGGCACTTTAGGACCTTCTTATAATTGGATATTGTTGATCTATTTTCTCAGTTTACAGGTCTTTAATGTTATTTCCACTATCAGTGAAATCTGTTGAGATTAGTCAAAAAGAAAAAGTAATTGTGGATTTAAAATTAACTTCAAAACACACTAACATAACAAAAACAGATATACTGACAATCAAATAGCACTTTTAAAAATACATATATTTTTCAGTGTGTGTTTTCTGTGCATTAAATATCAAATCCTCAGTATGAATCCAAAACTTTTTTTTTTTTTTTTTTAATGATTGTCTTCAGGAATTAGTACAAACTGAGCAAAAAACAGGTAAAACCGTGTGTGTCTGTGTCTGTGTCTGTGTGTGTTTGAGTTTACTGGATGAAGTCTTGTGGACTTTGTGAATTTTTCTTCTGCATTACACTAATTTTTACTCCACTGCTTGTCTGGCTCAGGCTTTTGTTGTTCTGTTAAGATGAATAAAGCAAAAACATTTTCTTTCACTATTTGAGCATTATTCTAGGAAAGTTGGTACAATTTAGGATTGGAGAGAAAAGCTGCAAAATTTTAAATTATGAAAAGTGCTTCACCTTATTTCATCCAATACTTTAGAATAATTACAAGCAAAATGTATATAATTATATATATTTTTAGCTACAAATACTAAAAAAACATTGTCACTAAAGTAAAAATTAGTACAAGTTTAAAAACTCTACCGTCATTTTTTAATCTCACACAAACATTAAAATCTCCAGTAATGTCAGCAAAGTAGGCCCAGCTTATATCAGTAAGTGCTTTGCCTCTGAAAAGAACTATTTTCTTACATAAAATCTCAGAAATCCCATGGAAATATGTCATAAATGAGTCTTACAGTTGCATTCATAATTACTAAAAGGAAAATAGTATATAAAATTTCCTAAAGTTCAGGAAAAATGCCAACGTTTTGTGGAATTTCTGGTACTTTGTTTATAGCAAGTGACATATTTGGTTGGTTCTCAAAATATTTTCATAAAGGTCTTATATTTCAATTCAATCCTAAGGCAGCACAAGAAGATACAACTCTCCCCCCACCCCCCAAATAATTTTTAGGCTATTTGGCTGTAACTATATTTCACTGAAACATCCTATATTGATGCAAGATAAATGTTTAGCCAGCATTTACATACCCTGAAAATATTCGCATTTATTTTTTTATTCTGTTTTTACTGGCAAATGATTTAACACATCTACATTTCAATTAGGAGGGTAAAAAGTCAGAAGTGTATGAGTGTGTTCTGCTTATCTCATCACAGTAGTTTACATGTAAATACAATGATAATGAATAAAACTTCTCCTGGGGGAGGTGCCTCACTGGTTTCACCTCGTAGCACAGATGCCAGCACTGTTCTATGCTTCTCAATTTTTAGTTAAAATGTTGTCTCAGAGTAGCATAGGCACTTGAAAAAAAAACATTGCACTTTGTTTCAGAGGTCTTTCATTGTAATATTTGATAAATTTGCTTAAAAGTCACGAGTTGAAAACGCCATGGATACACATAATTTGTATTGAGGACTGGTATTCCCAGTGAGGCTGAGTATCCTTAAGCTTGACTGTAGATATTTGGTGTTTGGAGCTTTTTGCCTGAATTTTATTAAGTGTTAAATTTTGCTTTGTGATGCTTGGTTGCATAGTTTATAAAAACTACTGAAGACTTAGTGAAAAATGCAAAGAATAGCAACCAAAAAGGATAAAAAGGACAAAACGTGTGAGGAAAAGTGAGAGATAAAGGAACAGAGTAGTCTCTACAAAACCTGAAAACTCCAGGGAATGGATCATATTTTCAAGGTAGCAATACAAATGAAATTTCCCTTTTTCTGAAAGAGTGAAATGAAGAACAATCACCCATGGAAGAAAAAGTGTGGACTGGGATAAACTAAAAAATAAGAACATTATAAATGAGAGTGGATGAGAAGCATCATGCAAAAATATTTGCAAGCAGTATGGATGTAGCTGCTTAAATGAAAATGTCAGTGGTCCTGCGGTGGCCAGGACTGGAAAGAAATCACATTCTCTATTATGTTCCAGATTAATCCTCTGTGGGTACAATAACCTTCAACCTATGACAGCTCCCACTGGGAACCACAGCATCACTAGGGAATGGGAGTCTACAGCTGAGTCACAAATACTTGCTTGAAACAGAAAATATGAAATCTCAGAATGTAATGACAGTTCATAACCTTTCTCAGAAAATCATCTGAAAGCACTTTGATGTGATTGAACAAAACGCGGCACCTTTTGGAGACCAGAGAAAAACTGATTTCCATTTCATAGTTTAGTAATTTCTTAGAGTTTAGAAGCATAAGTCTTCTAAAGATGCTTTAAAAGCTGAACACTCAAATGCACTCTTGAACCATTCTCTTATTTCATCACTAGATATTGATAACACTAATGTTTCAACAAAACCGATACACAAAACATGCTATTCTGGACTGCATGCTCACTTATCAGGAGATCAGTATTTCTATTATGAGGGTTATGGGGAAGAAAGAAAAATCCCAAACAACTCAAATTTTGCATTCCTGTCTTTTCTGGAATTAAATTTCACAAAAGTGATAGCCCAAAAGCAGCTCAATTCTAAAAATCCATGTGATTCTGACAATCCCTAACAGTGCAAGTTTATCTGCTTATATTTTCTCTTCAACTTTATACTGAATTTTACCTGTGGAAAAGATACTGAGCTTTTCAGGCATTTAAATAATATGGTCAGCAGGAAAGAACCACAATACTACTTTCTACAAGAAATAAAGTTTTAAATGAAATCATGCCTCTCACAACACATATGCAGTCTCATTCTGTCCATTTCACCTGGACAATCTTCCACAACATCTGAAAGGAGTGCTAATGACTAAGCCACAAAAAAATCAGTTTTAAGGGAAAATCTTATGAATGTTAAGAAACATTCCTAGGTTAACTTAAAGCTGGTTGGTAGTTACCTGTCAAGATGCAGAAATAACTTCATTGCAGCCTCACCACACAGCTAAGCCGTGCAGGCAGGACACTGGAGAATAAAGTGTGAAGCATCCTGAGAGTTCTGCTCTGCTTCCTTCAGCTCCCTCTACATCCACATCAGCACCACGATCTCTATTCATAAATATGAGATGTTTATTATTTAAAGTAACTGCCCAGTTGCAGTTCACTCTTGAATAATGAACTTAGAGCCCTTCTAAAGCAATTTTAATTCTGCATGAGAAGTCTGCATAAGTTTAAATACGCTTAAAGTTATGTATGTTTACTTCATATCTCGAGCGTTTAAAATAATTTTAATTAGATTTTACCTGTGAAGGTGATCCGTCTGGTTTATCCAAATCTTGGTCTTAGTAAGACCAAGAAATGTGTGCTAACATTTATTATCCTCACGAGAGAATAAGGGCTAAAATAGTGAATCCTATAATTAGCTTCATAGGTGATGAATTATACAGCCAATGTGGAGGAATGGATCTGAAGAAGTGTCATGACACACAGTTTAAACCACTATCAATAGAAATGTATTTATAGAAAGAAAAGAGCGTAATTAAAACAAAAGGATCAAGCGTGGATGAACTTTTTCTTCTATGCCTCAAAAATCTTGCTATTCAGAAAAGAGATTTTCTTCCCAGTTTTTTGAATGAATTGCTAATTATTACTTGTTCAAGTTGCAATTACTATATTCACCAACTATATTGAGGAAAAGAGAACATCTATTTGCTTGAGATTAAACTAATATTACTTTCTATCATTTTATACTTACAATTTATTTTGAAAATAACACAAAACATAAGAAATATTTTCCCTGTGTCAACTGTTTAGGCTTAAGAATTCCTCTGATGTACAAACAACTTTCAGGTGGGTATTTCAAGACATGGCATAAAACCAGCTCAGTGTAGATGTTCTCACCATATTTTCTGTTGAAAGAATAAAGATGTCCTTGAAGTCAGTAACATCTCAAAAAAGCCCTTTCATTTTACTTACTACTGAAATATCATTCAATTATATGAAAGCTATGAGAAATATCCCAACCACAGCAGAATGGGGCAAACAAGGAACAGTGAACCATCTCCCCAGCCCATTTTGCAACCACCACAGTGAAGGATTAGAGAGTATTGTGACTTAATCAACTCTTTAGTCTTTTTTACTCTTTGGTTAAAAAATTCCATCCTGGACCCAAGAAATGATCCTAGCATATACAGAAACACATTTACATGAAAGAAGTTGTCTGGTAAAATGGGAGTTTGTAATTCTTCACTGAATTCCTTGCTTAATTCTTAACTTCACAATTTGGCTTCCAATCTCAAATAACATTATCAGAACCACTTACTGAGGTTTTATATATACTGATAGTTTTTCTCTTAAAAAATTTACAGTTTAATGACTTATATATAACTTATGATTTGTATATTTTTTTTTTTTACAGCTATAGAAGGTTGCATGAGTTTTTACCTAATCCACAAAGAGAATAGGATGTGAGAAATGAAGATTAGGAGCTCTGATTAAAAAAAGAAAAATTTGTGAGTGATTCTGTCCTACTTCACAGAGCGAAATGCAGATCATTGGTAGTCCATGGCTCCCCACAACACTCAGTAACAGCTTTCCAATTATTAATGTCTAAACATCTGAAGGAAAGAAGGGAGAGGCTGAGCCTGGAACTTTGTTAACTATACAGGTGTTTGGATCACTCTCTTTTGAATTCTTTTTTTTTGTGTAAAAAATAAAGGAGCTCTAAATTCCATGTGAGTAAGCAGATGAAATGTCAAAATTCCTATACTGAAATTTGCAAGGCCCATTGAAATAAAGTAATTTTTAAAGGACTTGCAAGCAAAATTGGACGCAAAGATAGAAAAATTTTATTTATTTTGTAAGAAGCACAGCATGTTAGCAATAAATCTGGCACAAAAATTATGCCAACTGACCTTTTGTTTATCATAAATTTAAACGTAAAATATGTTTTTGCATATTCTTTGCTGGCATTTTGATGCATTTACTAAATATCAATATTTTAATCTGTGAGGCGTTTTTTATGTAGCAGAGTGTACATATTGCATCAAGGATAGATATACTAATTCTGTAACACCAACCCTGCAGCTCATTTAGCTGTGTAAAACATGTCTTTTCATATGTTGCTCCTTCCTTATAATTTGCCCAGTAGCCCGCCATCAGCAACATGAAAGGGAAATCCATTTTACAATTAAACACTAGGTAATAAAATATTGCTAGGGATTTATCCTAAGGTTTGAATTCCTTGCAAATCTAGTCCTTGATCTTATTCTTCAGAATAAATCCATAGTTACAGGAATTTGTGTACTCTGTCTACCATAATTCCAGTATTTCAAGTATTTGAGCTTTCTGAATTCACAGTGTATTTCCTACTGTGAAATTATTTTCTGTAATTATAACCACAGTATTTCAGTACTTTACACAAAATGATGCAAAGCTAAAGAAAAGACTTTTCAAAAGTGTATATTTGATCATCATTTCATTATGGAAACTCAGCCTCTGGGAAGAAAAAAATGTATAATTTTCTATTTTCATGCTGACTTTTTTCAAAACCAGGTTTTGACTTATGCTGGTTCAATTCCCAAATATACATGAAAAGGTCTTTTAACCTATACAATGTTGTAAAAATACACTGTTCTATGTCCCAGAGAAGACATATTCTAAAAGAGTAAGTTTTGAGGGAACCTTTATTAGCCACTCTTAGTCGTGTCACCAATCCATTCTTTGGCTTTGGGCATGTAAAACTTGTCTACTTTGTAATTCCCCACACATAAACTAGATTACAAGCAATCCATTTTTTGTTTATTTGTTTTTTGGTGGATTTTTTGTTTGTTTTTTATTATTTTTCTGCTATATTAAACATGAGACATCAATTTCTTTATTTTCTATAGCTCTTTTATTTTACAATGCACATAATGCTCTAACACAAAAAAACCCTCTAATTGCATTTTCAGTAGTCTTTCTGGACCTTTCAAAAACAGACTTTGTGGGTTTTTTTCTTCTTTTTAATGAAAGACAGAGATGGTACAAACTTACTACAGTATGTGTTTTCAGCAACAAAAGATTTACTACAAAGTTACTGGTATTTGGTATTTTAATTTTTCAGGCTAGACCAATATGGAAACAAAAGAGCCACAGTCATTCATAAGTGATCCAGGGACGTCTCTGGCCCCTCTGAAAGTACCTGCAGACACCTACATGGTCCTGACAGTAAAACTTGAACAGAAAACAGACACAGGGCAGAATCAGTGTGAGGGGGAGAGCCTAATGCTAGAATTTCTGAATTTGGCTTTGCTTTCTAAATCTTTTATCCTTGAAAAACAAACAAATAAACAAAACAAACCTAACAAAAAACAGATCAGTGCATTCAAAAGCATTAACGTGATTTAAAATTAATTTTCTCTTTTCACCATGTGAGTTCATATTCTGTTTTCAGTCTAGGCTTACAAAGAGCTGTAGTCAGTAAATGTTCTACTGCTGATGTTCACAGGGAGGCTGTTATTATATTTATGCATTTGATTATTCCTTACTAGCACCAAGACATCTGCACACTGTAAAGAAATCACTCATAAAACATGGCTCAGCAATATATGAGCAGAGGTTGCCAGAAACAAGTTCTGACAGTATACTTGACATATAAGATTCTAATCATTGCTGATTCTTCCAAGTTTCACCAGGGCAGTGAAGATCTGTGTAAAACTAGCAGTTAAATTACAGGCAAATCCCAGAGGAAGGAAGAACATGCATACTTCACAGCTCCACAGGAAATTCCCATCCTTAACTCAGTATTTTCCAAACTGGTTTGTTGTTTTTTTGTTTGGTTGGGGGTTTTTCTTTTGTTTTGTTTTTTTTCCAAAATGTGAGATGGTTCAAATATTGGGGATTTAAACTGAATCTGAGAGTCTAAAGTTAGTTAACTAAGTTTCAATCTGTTTTTCAGTTTAATGTCCTTGCAATATCAAAGTGCTCTTCTACCTACCTTTGATCCATAATTTCTTATTTAAGGTTGTTCTTGTTCACTGTGCATTTTTTTTTTTTCTTTGTTTTTTGTTTTGTTTTTTTAATAGGTTAGTTGGCTTTGTGGATTTTTTAAGGGGTTTGGATTTTTTTTTCTTTTTTAATGAATATCATACTCCAGCTCCCTTCTTAAAATTAAATTTCCAGAAGTTCAAAATTCATGAAGGACTTCACAACTATGCAATATTGATTAAACATAATTTGAAATTAAAACACATTATGCAATGACTAGAGGTAAGAAAACTGAGTGCTTTTAAATGTCATTTTAACATCTACTTCATATATTTTAGGTAATGAGTATACTTTTAAATGAAGAGAATAATAAGGTTTTGTTAGAGGCTTTGAAATGAGAACAAAGCCTTAAAGGTAAGTTTCTTTATAAAAAAAACTTTTTAGAATTCACTTATATTTGCCTAATGATGAACAAATACACTAATAACCTAAGGAAAATACAACATATGTTTTTCTTTGTACTTCCCTCTCTTCCATTTAATTTCAACCTTGTTGGCTCAAGGTTGATTTCTTTCTATTGTTTTTTGCCTATGTAATATGTGGGAGCACCCATGCGTGCTTGTATTTGTTTCTCCAGGATGGTTCTGAAGTGCCCATGGGCTGAACGTTCACTTTCTGTCTGACCTCATGCCTAACTTGTTAATTTGCTTTCCTTCAAGGGATTTCCTCTGCTTTTCTTTCTCACTTATCCTGAAGTAATTGAAAAATAAACTACATCAAGGTTATGAAGTCTGAAAAATCATTCTGCCTCAGAAAGTATAAAACATTCATGTGCCATCAATAATCTGCATACACAGAGCAGCAAAATTTATGGTCAGAAGTATTTTTTTCCCATCTGCCCATTCCTGTATAAATAGTTCACTTTAAAGAGATCCTAGAAAGACCAATGCACAAAAGGCAGAAGAATAAACACATTAATGAAATATATGGGTTTCTGACAATAACTCTCTGAATAACTTGATACTGAAATTATACTGCAAGATTTAACAGCTTTAACTTTAATGCACATACAAATTAAGCGACGGATTCTAAAACAAATTTACAAAAGATCAAGTATCACAAGGAACAGGCTGCAACACACACAAGTTAGAGGGACAATTTCTCGGTTTTCAACAAAGTTTTTGAAGAAGAATTAGCATCATAGCTGAATCTGGAAAAATATGTCAAAAAAATGTAACATATGAACATATGTTCATATAATCCTTTGAATTTTTATACGTAAATTTTCTGAGAAAAATAATCACCACTTCTACAACAAAGTTCATAGGATGTGTGTCTTGAGCTTTGACATCCTCGTTAACTTGTTAAGATTCAAAACTTACAAAAAGCCTTCTGCAGTTAAAATATGTAAAATGTTCAGCTGGATTCCACAACATCATAGCTCATGGACACAACCTGTGACGTGGCAAGCAGCATGACCAAATATCCTTCCATCTCAAAAAACATTTGAAGGCTCCCAGCATTAAAGTGCTTTGCATAAGTTTTCAAGCTTCAGTGAAGTCTGTGTATTGCTGGTAGAATATGGCAACTGTTTTTCTGGGTAAAAGATCAGTCCACCCAGAGAATGGACAAGGCTTTGGGAACAGACATCAACTTTGTGGAAACCAACCACTCATATCCCATTATGGAAAAGGTCACAGGTACTGTACAGAGTGTCTACATAGCTAATAATACAGTGATATTAATACCAAGAAAAAAACAAAACAAAACAAAACAAAAAAACCTAATGAAAGGTAACTGGACTAAACACTACAGAGGTGTCAGGAAAAATACACTGGGAGTTTGCAATAATACAGTAAAAGTACGGATTACTGAGATAATATTATGTCATAATTTTTTGTTTCACTAAAATGATCGTTTCTTTTTGAAATGCATTACAAAATTCATGAAATAGGAGGAGGTATTTCCAGAAATCACTTGGAAAACCAAGAAATTTCACTATTGTGCCGAAATTGAGAGGTCCACCTACTTGAAGGGAAGTGTTGCTTTCCTTCTAATGCTAACACTGTTTTTATTATGCTAAATAGGTGTTATGTTTAAGTGACTACGAACCACTTAGCACTCTTACTAGAAAGCAGAGTAGAAAGTCTTCTCTCAAGCTAGAGAAATGTTTCTTTTTAACTACAGAATTTGAGAGCTAGGCTTCAGACACTTGCAACACAAAAGAAACAATAAAATCTCTTGGCTTTGACTGTTATTGCCTGTAATACCAGTTAAGATGGAACACTGAAGAAAATAAGCAGGGGTAGCAGTAAAGAATGTGCTTGCAATCCTTTCATCAATTTAACAGACACACAACAAAATATAAGATAGATTTTTTACTTAAAGGCGCTATGTTATTGACTTAATGTGCTGTAGGAAAAAAAAAAGTTAAGAATCTATGGAATTCACTTGACTTAGGAGAAATAGAATAGTGAGATAACATTTCATACTAGCCTCAGAAAAAGTATTGTTTTTGAAGTACTTCTTTTGTGTAAGCAGAAGTCAATCTACATTAAGCAAAGGAATCCATGTTCCTGGCATGCAGCAGGTCGAGATTATACAAGACTGCTCCTTCACAGCAACCTCTCCTAATTGACATAAGGAAAGTGCTGAAGATTTGTGTCCTTCTTTACTTCTGGCCTTAATCTTGTAATATAAAGCTTCCACCCAGTTAATAGACAATCTAAAAACTCCATTGTACATATGATTCCCAAGGATTAGTAGTTTTAGTCTTCAAATCAATGTTTCCTATTTTTTAAATACTTTTAAATATAAAGTGAGGTTTCAAAAAAGACTAGAAGTACTTAAGCTGAAACCTTCAATGAAAGTCAGCCATCAGCATTTTATGACTCAGAAACATCCCCCAGATAGTTTTGAATGGATCTGATTACTCAAAATGCATGCTGTAGGAGTACTTAATTTCCAACATCAGAAACTGCTTCCTAGAGAGTAACTCCTATAAGAATGCTAAAATGACAGTCTTTTTCCCAGACAGATTCCTATCTCCTGATGAAAACTGCAGGACCCCAAATTGGCAACATGCAATAAACAAATATGTTTAATAGATACGGCATGGAGAAAAGGCAGAAGTCTGAACCTACAGTTAAAAGTGAGTGAAGATTTACTACCTGTCAGGTAATAAATGCATTGTAGGACCTAATGAAATTTACAACAAAATTCCTAAACTTTATGGTTTAAGCATAAATCAACATGAGGGTTTTTGTTTTGGTTTGTTTTTCGAGGTTTTTTATGTCTGCTATGTTAACTCATCACTTATATAAAGTCTTAAATAATTTCTGATAAACTCAAGTATTATATTTAATGACCAGGTTGAAGACACTTGGCTATTAATGAGCTTGAGGGGCTGTGATCCTCAGAAGAATGATGGAAAAAAAACAGATTAAATATTCACTAACTGTGAATACTAAAAAAAAAGCCTACTTCTCTACCTGACTCTGGTACACTGCCTCTTTGAGAGACTGTTTTGGCTAGACAGTGCAATTATGGTCCCATTAATTCTTCGCTGTGATTTATAGTTCTGACTAATCTCTGTTGAAACTTCCAGAACAGGGAAAGGAGAATAAGGAAGAGATGTATATTTTTTGGAAAGTCTTGTTTAAGGCAGAATTGAAGACTATTTTGCTGAATGACAAGAATCAAGCTAGAACCTGAAACACTCCAGTTTCAAAAGGAAGGTGTTTACTAGCAGCTACCAGTTACTAAAGCCAGAAATTATATCCTCCTTGCCATTACTGTCAAGAGATATGCCTTATCTGATGAGCAGCTGAGATGTTATGACATCTGCAACAAAAACATCTATTTGAATTAGTCTAAAGTATCTGGTTTTTAAACATTTGGTCATCTTCTAATTTTTAAGATTTTCTCAAAAGTATTTAGTGAAGAAGTGAAACCTGATGGTTAGGCATGTTGTTGGTTTAATTGTGCAGCTAAAAAATCAGCAAACAACAGGCATCTCTGGAGTACATAGGACATTGAACTGTGGAGAATACAGGTGATAATCCGGGATGTCCTAGAAATATCTTAACTTTCACTGAATGCCAAACAAATTTACACACATTGATATGCAGAAAATAGGATATTGCCAAATATCCTTCCACTTTTGGACTTAGCCAGCAGTGCTTATGTCCTACCACACATACTATGGTGTATTCTCACACCTTTCTCTCATCTGCTTCCTCATACAGGAAACCAAACACCTCACACCAAAACCTCTGGGTGCTCCTCTGGCTTGGAAAAATCCAGCACCATGCCTCACATCCTATCCTTCATCTCCCATGAGGAACTAGAAGTTGAGACTCCAGAAAGGCATATAAAAAAGCACAAAAGTACATCCATGCAAATGAAATGCAAAATGAAAAGACCAAAGGTGTGCAGTTTGCCAACTTATGCTGGTTTTCCTCACACACGTAATTATGAACGTCTGTCTTCTTTTCCCCCAGCTAAACTTTACTAGGAACGAAACATTTCTAATTTTATTTTCTGAGAATTTGAACAAAAAGCAATGTAAAATCAGTCTTCCTCATTTATATAATTTGTAATAAATGATGGTGTTTGTATTTCCCTCATTTTAATTTTTAGAAGGTGAAATATGTATTCCAGACCAGAAAAATGCTTCCTTTCAGATTTTCTCAAACATTTCACAGTACAGTACATCTACCCTAATCAATGCACACAATTGCACCCTTGAAATGCCTTGAGGAGAAAAACGTCTGACCTGCTGCAAATCCGTGATGAAAGCGAACGGTTATCATCACACTGGGCTGAGTGATTGCTGATTGCAACCATGTTTTGAGGACATGATGTTCCCTGACCTCACAGAACGAAGATTCTCAGCTGTTAGAACTCAAGAGTCCCAACAACCAGGCACAGCATCAGCAGGGGGATGAGAGCTGAGCTTCTCCCCCCACGGATCTGGGCAGCAAGGCTGAGCTGGTGGAGTGTCCCAGTGTAGAACAGCCCTTCCCCAGCACATCTCAGTCAGCCCTTCCAGCTCAAGGACTCCCCAGGACAGGGGTTATAAACTCTGGGTTCAACATCCCTCAGTGGACCATCCCATCATGTGCTAATCACCTTGCACCCACTTTAACAACAATCCCCAATCAATCTCTACCTGTACCTTTGGTCTGTGATAAAGGATTTCCCAGGATGGTGATGAAGGATCTTAGAGATATCAAAGTATTCTTTTTGTGACTGAGAATCCAAACACAGCATTTATAAAAGCATAACATTTAAATTTGTTAGGTTAGCAATGCAGTATGAAATGAATGGAAACCCAAAGAACATTGAGACATAATAATAAATTATTATGAAGTAGTGAAATTTTAGCAGTATGTTTTCAGTTTAATACAGCTGCACTTTCTATGTTGTGGGAGTTACAGAGAAAACATTTATAATGAGGGAAACTATTAGATGAATTTAAAAATATTTATCTTTCAATGCAATAATGGAGAAACTCCATGCTTTACTCTGAGAAAAATCTAAAAAGTAATTTGATTATTCTTTTCTGCCTAAATGTATTTCATACTGTACCATACTGTACATACATTTCATACTGTATTTAGAAGCAATCTTAAGAATTTTTAATAGAGAAATAATTTTGAATTATTTAAAATATGACAGGTATTTTTAGCTATCATTTCTAGTACTAGAAAATCACTGCTCTCCTTCCTTAAGACTAATGATGATTTTGATTACTAAGACTTTCTAAGCAAGGCTTGACATGAGTGATATAACAATACACATTTAAAAAACTGTCTAACATGTCTGGATCAATGAATGAATTTTACTTCTCTAAATCTTTATCAGGTAAGTAATGCAGTATATAACTTCACAACATTCAAAAACACGTGCAAAGGAAAGATTCAATTTCTGTTGCAGCCTCCAAAGACAGATAAATCAATGAATAAAAGGTAAAGATGAGGTAAAAAATGAAATACCAGTGTAAAGTCTGCCCTGAATAGCTATATGTTTACTCAAGATCCCTTCTGTCTTTTGATGGGACAGCTTCAAGGACAGGTGTATCTTATTAAAAGCAAACAAGATTCCCAGAACTAACTTCAGAGCATCCATCCAGAGACAGCTGAGAGAACGTGCCTACCTGATGTTGAAATTCTGATAGTGCAGGAGATATTCACAACAAGGTAGTACCAAAGCAATTAGAGAATCACAGAATGTCTGAGGTGTCTCAGGAGGTCAAGTAGGGCCTCAAGCAGGGCCACACAGAGCTGATTGCCCAGGACCATGTCCAGGCAGCTTTTTAACATCTGACTTATAGAGATGACAAAATTCAATAAACTAAGATAAGAACATGAGGGGGGAAATTAAAAAAAATATGTATTTCTTTTTCATCAATATTTTTTATTTCAAAAGGTAATAGTATTAAAGTGTGGGCATTTGGTTTCTTAGGGTTTTCATGACTTTGTTTTCTTTGATGACTGGAAAAACCAAGAGTAGGTACGACAGGACTTCAGCAGACTTGCAAGGTAGTTTAGCTCACAGTGTCATCGAAGCTGAAATCCTATGGTAGCACTGATGAAATGAACTAAACAGAAGGGTTTTTCCTCACTGAGCAGAAATTGTACCCAGAGAATCTGAGAAAATTCATCCCAGAAATCACAAAATTATCTCGTGGAAAATTTTTATTTTAATAAAATAAATTCTCTGGTGAAAATTCTTAATGTAAAGAACAAACCAAGAAATCTAAAGCCAACGCCTCCAGCATAGTCTATGCAAAAGTTTAATGGAGTAACCCACAATGCTATTTCCCCACCTGCCACAAGTTATCAAAACACAAATGCAAAGAAATGTAAGATTATTAAGATAATTTAAAAAGAAAGTACCAAATAAAAGCATAAATAATGGTAGAGAGGGCTTTGTGCAGGGCAAGTCAAATTTAATATTGTATATTTTATAAGAGCTTCAATTGTCTTCTCTCACAGACAGTGAAATATAGCACATATGACATCTTTATTACTTCTTGGGCTTAGGTTATTTTACTATGTAAAGTGTTATATTGTTAAGGTGTGTTTCATACAGATTTACAGATCATTAGCTAATTATATCTAATATGAAACATGGTGATTAAATTCTCATTAATGACATTTAATTGGATGTTATTAAAAAGTGATAATTTTATTCTACTTAATTTTAATGCAGAAATGAAGTGCATTATAGCTTAATTACAGCCATGCAAATAATTTAAATAAACTAAGTTAAAAGTTTTCTAATAATAGCATCTTTTCTCCTTTTAAAGGTACATTCATTTACTTTGGTCTTAGTCTGAAATTCAATAATTTGCATTATGCTTTCGTAATTAATGAATGCTTCAAGAAATCACAGAGCAAGTAGTACTGAAAGCACTGGAGATAAAGCATTCTGGTATAATGTATTGCTTTAAGCATTTCCATACGATAGGGAACAGAACAGATACATCAGTTCTATAGTCTGTGACTTGGAAAAGATGTTTTCAAGCAATATTCACCTCTAAAATGAACAAATATAATAATAAATACAGAAAAAAAAATGTAGATAGCACTTTCTATGACATTCTTCGTCATTATAGTAATTGATTATTCCAGGAAACTTGTTGATGTGCCCCAAAAATTTGTATTTATTTGTTTAGGATTTGATTCTGTACTCTTCTGAAGCAATGCCTTGCTCCTCTACTTATCTTTCTAATTTCAAATTTAAAACTCTCTCTTAATCTGAACGTGCATATCAACTTTACCTGAATAAAACAACCCAAACTCCTAAATTTAAACTTTAATTGACAGGAAAATACTCTTTAAGCTATAAGGATGAAATGTTTCCCTTTTCAGAAAATGTTTTTTCCCAATCTGCTCTGCATAACAACACAAACATTTCAGTGCTTATAATTAAGTAAAATATTTGATCTTGCAACAGTGATATTTTTTTTTCCCATGCCCCTAAATTATCAAAGGAGATTTTCAGATAATTCATCAGCCAAGTCTAGGTAAGAAACCAGAAGGGTCAGGCTGGGAGCTAGTAGAGGGGGAACTTTTCTCCCTGAACCAGTAAGGAAAGTTCTTCTCAGAGTTCAGGACCTGTGGGCTCTGTTTTTTATTTCACAATGCAACCCAAACATCTCATTATTTTCTATAGAACAACTCAAAGCCATGAAGAGTACATTAGTACTGCAAACTAATCAACAAACCAGGTGTGAAGAGTTCCTACATTTAAATAAGTTGGTGATCGTGACAGCTGAAATTGGAGAGTAAACTTTATACTGTTGCAACAGTATTATGTTGAAATTTTTTATAAAGCAGAACCACACGCAATTTCTTGAAACTTAACTGGCAAAGCAGTTGCAGTTTAGTTAATTTTGCAACTCTGTTGAGAGCTCTCCACTGTAAAAGAAAACACATTTTCAAACACTAAAAGAATCCCCACTTGTTACGTAGAAATGTGAATGTTTGGTATATGGTGCGTTTTTCAGATGGTTCACAGAAGGAAAAAAAAACCCAAAAAAAGACACATTAATAATGTGGCAAAAAAGGAGAAAATAAATGCACCTATATTTTCTTGAATTTTTTACCTATTTATTTACCAATATAATTTGAATCGAAGGCAGCTTGGCCAGATCCTCAATAATTTCAAAAATCAACAGGGCTATGCTACAGGCAGATCCTCCTTCCTTATTATGACCTAGCATGAAAAACAAAGACACAAATGCTGCCTTGTCTTACACATTCCATCCAGTGAGCCACCCCTGTGCAGTGCTGGGAAAACCTTTAATTGCAGGCACTGTAAGGATGCAATTGGAAAAGAAGTGTTCCTAATTCATGGGGCCTGATAGGGCTGAGCTACATGATCTGTACTTTAAATATTGCAGAAATATGGAGATAACTCCTTGGAGAAAAATAAAAGCTACCTACAGAAGGATTTTTTTCTTTCCTGGACTGAATTCTCTCTAGTTTGTGACTACTGGCAGAAAAGGGAAGGGGAAAAAGTGTCACCAAGAAATGGATTTGTTCTCATTCCTTTTTTTTTTTTTCTGTTGGAACAAAATTTTAGATATTTGCATCTAAACCTTAGGGCTATATTTATAGAGTACATGCAGACCCCAAAATATAAAAATATGCAATAGTCATCTGAAATGCTCTGTTCATCTTGCTATGATATTTATTTTTATAGTTATTCTTACTTCTGAGAAATATATTTTAAATACTTAAGACTGAATTAATGCTTTTATCATGCCATTGTAATCTTTTGCACAGTTGATGCTAATTTAGCAAGTTAAAACTCATAAACTTATCATAATATGAAAACTAGATCTGTCGAAGTGTAGTATTTTCTAAAGTTAGTCATGTACTCATGAAATCTACTAATAAGGTCATCTAACAGAAGAGCTTATCAACCCAAGGTAAATGGGTTTGCTTAATAGGAACAAATATTGAAGATTCAGATGAGCTGTTTTCTAAGAATCCCAAATCAAAGTAATTTATTCAGAAATATTGTCATTTGCTTATTCAGGAGTAGATGATGGAACCACTGGGGCAAAATGAAGAATTAATAAATACGATACAAATACTATATAAAAGACTGAAATGGTACATTGTATAGAAAACATTCATTGGGCATTATGATTACATGAGTGTATTTTTTGTTTTCATACAAAAATCTGTTTAATGTGGTTTGTTCTGTTTTTCTGCTAAAGTGTTCATTTTATTTCTCAATCTATAGTCTGGAATGTATATATCGTAAGTAATTTTTACATGATTTCTCATGCATTTTTTTCTTTAGCTAATTTATTTCAATTGTAGAGAAATTTAAAAGCAACATAACTGAAGATGAGAAAGTACAGAGAGGAAATTGGAAATAGCATACTTCATTTCTGGAGAATTTTTCTAGAATAGTTTCAGACTTTTACCAAGTTATTCATGGTTAATTTCCCCTGTATATATTAATCATTGGAACATGACATTTTAGAAGAAATGTTTATTCTTTAAAGGAATTATTCCTGAAAGACAGAATTGCTGGAACTTGTAGCACAATTCTTGGCATGATTCATAAGAGCTCTGATAGTTTAACATATTCAGGGATTTGTTGTGTGTGGAAAAAGCCCAGGTCTCCTTTAGGTACTGGCTTTTTTTTTTTTTTCCTTTTAATTCAGAAGTAATTGTAACTTTTGAAAATTCTGAACAGGAGAATCACATCTTCTTTTAAGCTAAATATTTTCAAAAGGGTTCACCAAACATAAAAGATTTCTCATTCAGTGAATGGGAATTCATGTCTATTTGTTCATGTGTCAGTAATTCTACTCTTTTCACCTACATCATTTCACTCTGATCAGGTAAAGCCTTGGCTATTTAGAAAAAATATATAATGTTTATTTTTCAGGAAACTTCTTTCTAACTTATGCAGCTATCAGAAATAAATTGCGTTTATCCTGAGTTTTTTCATCTTTTTGCAGGTCAGTGCTGGTCTGTGTTACTGACAGAACTTCCACGTTTTCCTAAAAGGATGAAATGTTATTCTTTGCAATAGCCTTTTCAAAGACTTAAAATGAAAGGGATATTCAGAGAGTTAAAAAAAGTTATTGTTAGAAAAATTAATAAATTATACATCAGCAAGATTACATACACTGATACTCCTCGGCCCTGGCAGCGGAAATTAATTAATCCATCTCATTTATTGATCAATTTAGATGTAAAAACAATTCAGAGCTAAAATTAGTCTTTCAGTCCTCTTGAGTTATGAAGTAGAATTTATTACATAACTTCCATAAGAGGGAAATTAAAAAAGAAACACCTATCAGTTGCCTAAAAGGTGCTATGTGCTGCTAAATTTGTTTCTAAAAGCTGTACCATTCTGGAATTTATAGTGGTTTGTATTTCATGTCAATATGTAACAGAGAGAAATCTGTAAGATTAATTACTGTCTATGCCTTCTAAACAGTATGGGTAACAGGGATCTGCAGTTTTATTCATGTTTTCCAGTTAGGAAAGGAGGTTAAACCCAGGGGCTACTAAGAAGAACCCTGAGTTATCTAACATTTTAAATTATATAGTGAAAAAAGTGGTTTATTCCAGGTACTTCCTCTTTTACTCAGAAATTCTCAAGAAAGACAATGAAACCACATGTTCCAAGACACCCTGACACCTAAATAGAACAGAGGTTGTAGTTTAAGAGAATGCAAGTTACAGCAATTTCATGTAAAAATAAGTCAAATAAATTGCTATTTCATGGTTCTTTACCAAACATATTTTCAAAATGTCTTTTATCATGAACTCTGATTCAGCTCCAAAATCTATTCCACCAAAAAAAATTGCTTAAAGAATAATAAGTGATCTTGATAAATATGAAGATGTGATATACTTAGCACACATAGCTTTGTGTATTAGATTAACACAAAAATACATCCACTAGCAGAAACCCAAGTCTGAATTGCGTTTTTTCATTTTTTTATGTCTTTGTGTGCTGAAATAGCCAGAGGATTAATGTTATTTCCTTCTCTCATAGGTATCCTCTAAAAGATGCATAAACACTTATTTAACAGGATTTTTCTGGGTGTCAATAGATGACTCTAGCACAAGGACTCAGTACAGCTCATCTTACTTCCATATGTAGAAAGAAAGTAACTTTTTTAAAGCACTGTGATATTTCTGTGAGGTTGGTGTAGAAATGCAGAACTGTAGATGCATTCTTCTTCATTTGATGCAAAAGATTGTTAAGATTTCTTCTATACTAACAGACTATTCAACTGGAAGAAAATGTGTTCAAATTATACCACAGTATAGAAAAAAATAATCTCTCTCTGTATGTTCCCTTAATTATTTCATTATTCTTTTCAAGGTCTATGAACAGAAACTAAATTGAAATTTTGCATGTTTGAAAATGAGATGACAATGAATGTTGTAAACAGAAAGTGAAAGACTGGAGGATGGTACTTGGTAACAATGAAGAGCACCCAAGTCAGGAACATCAGGAAACAGAGGATAAAAGTATGAATGCATAAAATCACAATTTTCCTTTGGATCTTCTAAGACCCAAGCAGTAAGAAGTGTCTACATATTCAAGCTCTGATAATGTTATTACATGAAACAATGCAGAATTATAACGAAAACAAACAAACAAAATTTTATATATAAATACACTTATATGTACTGTATACTATATATTCATACATATTTTCCCTTATGACAACTGGAGGAAGGAGAAATGTTGCTCCCTTTATAAAATAAGAGACCAAATATAATTTTGCATAGAAAATGAGGATTTTTTTAAAAACCAAAATGTATATAAAAACAACTTTCATTGTATATAAAAAAAAAAAAAATTCCAGATTTTTAATCAACTGCATTTGGAGATTATGGAAGTGGGAAAAGCATGGGTGAGTAACCATTTAAACAATGCATCTTTTACTTGACTGAACATAAAGCAGAGCCCTGAATCATAAGTTTTTTCCATCTGCCCCTGCTTTTTTCAGGGACCATCTGAAATGACAGATTGGATTTATATAATATTTAAAATCAGAAAGAAAATAATTTTATTTTCTTTTTCTTAATAACTATGCTCTGACACACAATTCCAGTTCAAGCAAGGTAAGTAATATCTTTGATACACTTGTTAGCACTCTTCACACAGAGAGAGGCCTTTAGTGTATGCAGGTTATTAAAGGATTTCCTCTGGTCCAGGAGAGTTGCAATTAAATGACAGAAAGTGAATGCCAGAGGTAGTTTTCAAAGGCACCCCTAAAAGAGTTAGAGGACTTTGTACTTCTAGTCATATAATAGATTTACTTAACAGCCTTGGGCATGTGAGATTGGGAAAATTCTGCTTTCTTTGAGGTATTTTGCTTCACTGGATTGCTTCCACAGGAGCTAGGAAGAAACTGTGGGATGCATTTTTTTGAAAGGAAGCCTACAAGGTAAAAAGGTAAAGTAATTTCAATAGAAAAAGTAGGCAGGGAAAAGGAAGGAACTTTATCTTCTGAAGGAATGTCCTGCTCAGAGCACAGCCGGAGGAGTGCCTGGCTCTGCACACCAGGTCCCAGCTGTGCCAGGTGTGTGCTCCAGGGCTGCCTCCATCTGTACCAACCTCCTACAGGAGATTAACACTGGGCTTGAGTTACAGGTCTTCCAAACATCAATATGTGTGTATCCTGCTACATACTAATAACATACTCAGGTCAGCAGCAGAACGCTGCTGGGCTGTGGGGAAAAGAACAACTCAGAGCAGGATGTCAGAGGCTGAGTCTCAGGAGAGTATAAAGCAAGATAAAGGTGGATTTCCATCTGAAACCCTGCCATTGCAGGTGAAACTTATAATCAGTTATCTTTCTAATGGACTATGTCTTTCTTTTCTTTTAGACTGTGCTTTTCTTTTTCTAGCCTTCAGCTCCCAGTCACTGTTAAGTATTTGTTTAAAATTCATGCATTCCTGTATGAAGTATAAGGAAAAGTGAAACTTGCCTACGGAGGTTGGTCAATAAAACAACATTCTAAATCAGTTAATGAGTCTAAATAATAATTAAAGATACCAGGCACAGCTGCACTACACCATAAAACCTATTTTATCTGGTAATGTTCTTTGGATAGCCTTTGAAGTCAGAGCAAACCACTACACCTGTGTCCTTTTATAAAGTATGTGAAGATTAACACAGCCCATTTAAAAGGGGATTCTGCAGTAAAAGATGGATGGGAAAAAAAAAGCTCAATCTTACCATATTTTATATAAATAAAGAATTTTAAATAAATAGTAGACTAATTAATGTGATTTAGAGTTAAAATACTTTATATTAAATAATATTTATTTCATAATGCAATTAGTAAAGTCCCTGATTACTTTTTCTCTTTTGTTGACAAATATTCAAACATTACCTTTAAGAAGAATTCTGGACTGTGAAGCAGCACCATGAGCATTAAGCAGAGCTACACCCCACTTCAGTGAAAATGCAGTCAAGGGAATGATGAAGACAAGCAAATGAATTCTTTCATGATGGCAGATAACCACACCAGCCTACACATCACGATTAAGACAGCTGATGTCCATGGAGAAGCTGAGCTGACAGCATCAAGAACAGTGTAGAAAGTGATAAACCTTATGCAACTTACACAAAAATCTAATGGAAAAGAAAACTGAATTGTCAAGAAACTTGATGTTTTCTTTTTTAATTTTTGATGTTTCACTTACCATGATGGGATCCTCTTTCATACAACATTACATGAGATATTTACATAAATGTAAAACCACAAACACATAGATAATACATATGCATCCATACAAAAATGTATGTCATATACTACATGTAACACAGAGATTTTTTTCCTCAGTATTGTTTTACTCTCCCATGATAGCTTCTAAATTCCAAAGTTTCTTATGACAAGGTGCAAATCTTTATTTGAAATAAAGAAGAAAAAATTTTACAATTTTAATGTTTCCCAGGGAAGTTCTGGATGTTCTCTGAAATGTTCAAGGCCAGGTTGGATGGGGTTTTGAAAGACCTGGCCTAGTGGAAGTTGTCCCTGCCCATGGCAGGAGGTGGAACCAGGATGATCTTTAAGGTCCCTTCAAATGCAAAATATTCTATGACTCTATATACAGTGTAATAGGTATCTAGCTATTCCCTGAATATAATTAATTGTATTACCAGATTTAATGACAATTCCTTCCTTAGAGTACAAGATCTTTAGTTACATAGATTCTTGTGTTTTGCCATCGTTTTGGAGACCTACTTACCTTAAAAAGGATTTATAATTAAATTGCAAACTAATAGTCCAGAAAATTTATTATTATAACAAATAAACTCCTAACCTTTAAAAGGTAAATCAAAAAGTCAAACCCTTTTTTATAAATTAGTATCTATTTCTCTTCAAAACAGCTATAAAATTCAGTAACAATTTCTATATTGGACAATGAACACTGAATATGCTGAAAACATAGGCCATAGAGTAATCAGTATTTCTATAAAGAATAATTTTTTGACAAAAAGTGATTATTTGAGGAAGGATGGGACCATAATAGAGAAATGAGACTGCAGAAATGCTAGATTTAGTGAAAATATGGAGTAACAACACATAAACAAAAATATTGATAGTCTGATTTTCATAGATTCAGAAAGAATATGTGCCTGTGCTACATATGGTTGAAATGGAAAAGGTTTGGACAAATGGGAGAAAATGTATCATATTCCTTTTTAAATGGACTTGTATCTTATTTAAAAACAAATTTTATTTTATTTTATTTTATTTTATTTTATTTTATTTTATTTTATCTTTACAGTGAGGAAAACTCTCCAACTTCCAACTGCCCTTTTTTTTTGTTTGCTTGTTTTTCCTTTAAAATATTATGGAATAACATGATGACATGAGTTTGACATATGAGCACACCAAAGTTCTGAATTTGTCCTTTTTATCTCAAACACTAATTGGAATTACTAACTTCTATTAAAACACCAACTGTTAGCAAAGATCTGAATGCCAGTTTTATCTTCACAAATGTTCAAGGAGATATTTTTTGTTGTCCTAAATTATTTGCAATAAAATAACATGCTAATAATAAGTTATAAAGCTGCTTTGAAGCACCTTCTGCAGAGGCAGCCCACCAAACATTTTGCTGCCATTGCAGAAGACTGCCATAGAACATCCTCACTAACATTCCTGGAAAGGCTTCTGTTGACTGTGAAAGAAAAAAAAAAAAATTAATAGAAGCAAAATGACAAGTGGCAACAAAAGGTTACTGATCACTGAAAAGCGAGATTTTGTTTGGGTGCTTCCCTGGCTGGTAACAGACAAAAGTGGAGAGGAACATACATCAATATCTTGGAGGAATATAAATTTAATTCTAAACATGTTCTTAAGCTATTTGTTTCTTCCTAACATTGTTAATTAATATACCAAAACGTCAGACATTTCATCTACCCTGTGCAAATCAGCAAAGGTGACGCCCATGAAAGATTCTCTTGCTATGATGAAGGTAGGAGATAATTGGTGTTTGAAAGGCCTGCTCCCTGAAATAGAGCTCACATCAGATGTTCCTTTGCCAGCCTATCTCAGCCCATAACTGCCTGAATAGGAATCACTTCAGGTGAAATACCACCAGCAGGGATGGATCCCCAGAGCTCTGACTCTGGTATCACAAGCCAAATCATCAGTTCTGTACAGGTACAGCTGACTACAGAAATCATTTCCCCATATCAAGGCACTACTGAACATCCCATTCTCTTCACAATGTAGTCCTCTCAATACCTTTTTTCCCCCCATATAAACCTGAAATAGAATTTGCTTTCCTGCAGATAATTTCTACTAGCATAGCTGCACATAGGATTTTTTTTTTGTCTTTTTATATATATAGAACTTAGCACAATGAAGTTCATACACTTGAGAACACTACAATAATGCCATTTTCCCAATATGTATATTATCCCATCACAAAACTGTAAAATCAAAGCAAAGTCATACAATCCATTAACAATTTAAGCATTCTATTTGTTCTAGAAAGGCCTTTCATGTCTGCTTGAATATCACACTTTTTTCTTGTTATTTCCTCTAATTCAAAATATATTTAGTTATATTTAATTACTGAAGGAAAATACTAATAATATTGTCCTCTGATATACCTGTGGGGTTCTTATCAGCAGCTGTAGATTTGGTACAGGTATAAGAATGGTTCCATTATGTAGCTTTGTAATCCAAAATGCACCAAAGGAAAAAAAAAAATCTTAAAGCCAAATGAATTTTCTGTTGTATTTTTGACATTAAATGTGATAAAATTAAAAAAGCAGCTGAATCTGCCTCTCTGTTTTCCTCAGCTACATCGTAAGGTGAAACCTGGGATTTCATTAAAAAGAATTAAAAATCACAGGTTAAATGCAGGAATTTTAAGAAACTGAACTAAACCAAATGATAATAATTAAACTCGTATTCAGGACCACCAGAAAACCAGAGTCTTGTCACAGAGGAGCTTGCATGAACAGTGATGATCACCTTCTTTGTGTTGGGGTGCTTTCCACACAGCAGAACACAGCACTGTGGTATTCCAGTTTTGGAAAATTCGTATTTCATTTTCCAGATTAAGGTGATTTGTTTGGCCTGCTGCTGATACACCAGGGTAGGAGTTTTGCACTCAGTGAATTTCAGCAGCTATTCTGCCCTGCCCTAAGTCTCTGGAATTTTCTTTTTGGTATTTTCACTTTTACAAAATGAGTAAGAGTTTAATTTCAGGAAAGGATAATAGCCAGAGAAATAAAAAATATCTGTCATAAGAGATAAAGCCAAAAGGCCTATTGGCATGGGAGAAAGGAAAAGCTGAATAAAAAGAAGTGCAGGACCTAAGGACATTATCAGATCACTCAGGAAAAATGTGGAAGAGAAACTTCTAGGTTTTCACTTTTAAGTGAATTATAATGTAATGGAGGAAAATAAGGAAAAGGTATTCCCTACCCCAAATACCACACAAAATACACAGAATTAAACATTTCAATTAACAAAAAAGCCTAAACACCACAAGAAATTTTGAATTATCTGTTTAGAGAACTAACAATTGTTCTGCAAAAAGGCTTTCAAAAGCAAACAAAAAAGAGTTTGTAAAAAACAGAATCTCTTGACACCATGAGAATACAAGGATGAACAGAGCATTTTTTGTTCATTAGCTTGTTTTGTGTTTAGGACATCTGTGTCTGGTATAATAAGCTGCACTGAAGAGACTCCTCACTGTAACAGAAATTTTATAGATATTAATGAAATCCCAGGCTTGTGTGTTATGTATATACTTACACAAGGTACTAATCTGCTAGCAGCCCACACACACACACACACATCACACACGAGCTAGGCAGCAAGATGGTGATTAATAGAGTGCTTCTTTTTAGCATTGGACCGCTAACTTTTTCTGACTCATGTTGGCAGGTGTGCCTCTATTGTTGAAGGCAACTGTGATAAAGACAGGGAGGTCTGGAAGAAATCATTGAAACAGCCAGGTTTGGGAATTAAATCAGAGATCTGAAATCTGTTATTAGGATTTTTAGTCATAAGGAAAAAAATCCAACGATGTGAGTTTGAACTTTTGCACCATTCACAGCTCTTATCAGAATAAGAAAGCAACCCCCTCAGAGTTTGGTATTTTCACACACAGGCATTGTGAAGCTTTATTGTTGTGTTTGATAGCACAGTGATTGTGAGACTCCATGTGGCTCTGCCCCAGAGGCAGCTCTCAAAAGCCCTACTGTCTCAGCTCTGAGTCACTCTGACTGCCTCTGGCACTCAAAAAGGCTCAGCAGTGCTGATGATACCACGACTCTTTGCCATCCAGATGAGATCAGTCCTCCAGACTAATGCAAAATGGAAAGAATGAAGAGTGTTTTCACTAGAATCCTCCTTATGTCTCACTGCACACACTATGCTCCTAGGCAGGAAAAGCCAGAAGATGTCCTGGACCAGCAAATGAAAAGCAGGAGTGCTCTTAACATGAAGAATTAAATCACAGTAAGCAAGATATCTGCATAAAAACCACAGTGCATCAGCTATCCCCCTACTATTCTACTCTTATAAGTAATAGGAAAGGGACTTCTGATGCACAGAGAGAATATTTCTGAATAATTCAAGAACGACTTTTTAAATGCCAAGTTGATGCAGAGTTGCCCTAGCTGGGCACAGGGAGTGCTCATTTGGCTACCAGGAGTACAGTGGTTTCAGCAACAGCTGGAATTAACATGGGGTGTTAATCCTACAAATAGTAACAGATATCACCAGTCTGGTGGTTTTTCCTGAGAGATGCAGCAGGCTGCTGGCACATCAGACATTTCTCTCCTGTGCTCAAGCTGTGCTTCATAAACCATATTACCACTTCATGATAAAAAATAAACTGAGGTGATACACAGTGCTGTGCAACCAAAGATAGTACTTATTGTTTTTCTCCATCTAAATTTTAGGCTTTCCGTGGGAACATACAGTGATAAAGGCATATATTTTCTTAGCTGAGGAAGTGCCACCGCATCTTTAGAAATGTTAATCAATAAACTCAAAATGTCAGAGGGCTAAAAGAAAACTGTGAGTGTTTAGTATATGTAAACAGTGCCCATACAGGAAAAAAAAATCTGTCAAGTACATGCTAAAAGGTGACTGAGATTGAAAGACTCCTAATTAACATACACTGCTGGTATGCTGCTATAATCTTATATTAAAGGGGCATTTTTACTGTTCGGAACAACTGCAGGATTCAATCAGCAAAATATGTCCAACAGAAAGTTTTGACACTCATACAAAGATCTTTGAGGTATATTTTAACTGTATGCCCATGTAATTATAACCCATGGAAAATTTGAATATACTTCAATTTTTTTATTAATTCATATTCCCTATCATAAAGGAACGATGAGAGTGAATTATTGTTCTTTGTCCTTGCCCAAAGCCAAAGAAATAATCAGGGGCACTAAACAGATAACTTCCTTTTGCAACCATCAAACAAAAACCACGAACAGTTGCCTGCAGGTATGAAAGATACCTTTGGGGTTAGCACTAGGTAAAATTCCTTTGGATTAATAGACAAATGGCTGTTTATATATGATATCTGGATAAGTTCCTATTCCTCAGACACTTAAATTTTCTACTCAGAGTAAAGGTACACAATTTGTGATTGTGCATATCCATTGTGGATATACACATACAATGGATTACCCACATCCATTGGCACATTCTTCAAGAAAATAATCATAAATAGGAGTGGGAGAGAAGAAAGTCTGTTTTTCAGGCTTGCAGCTGTTCCTCAAATTTAGGGCTAGATTTGAGCCACAGTTACTCATAGTTTTTTCCCCAAAATATCTATTTGTTTTACTGAAATTGATTGCATATCCTATATTCAGCACTGAAACTTTTTGCCAGTGTTCTTCGCAACACTATAGCAAAGCTAAAATAGAAAATACCAAAAACTTGAACCATTGGAGTTTTATCTGAATCTCAGACCCTGAATTCCTGAAGTCAAACAATTTGAAAATAAAAGGGAAAAAAGACAGAACTCTAATCTGTCTGAGATAAAGAAGGGAGTGGCAGGGAAGAGGATAAATTCTTAGCCCAAGTCTAACAATGCATTTAGTCTCTTGCATTTGGAAATAGAGGAATGTAGGGAATAAGATGAAAAGAAGGAGAGATGGATCAAATGAATCCAGATAAAAAATCCAATAGAATAAATAGCAAAAGGCAGATTTATTTTAAGCCTAATATTTCTAATCAAAACTTTAATTTCCAAAAGTCCGTAAGATAATCATAGAGCTTTTAAAAAGCACTGAGACTATCATGGTAGTATTTATTATGTATCTTAAATATAAGTATACTTTTTAAAAAGATTAAAAGACTGAACTGAGAAATAAAAAATGTTCTTTGACAATTAGAAATATTCACACAGAAAATTCAGAAATAGAGTAACTATTTTGTCAGATCAGCTGAAACTCTTCTATGCATCTCAGGCAAAGCAGACAAAACAATGTCATATTCATTCTATCTTTAAAAACCTAACATATTGTTAAAAAATATACAATGGGAAGATATGCATAAATGTAGTTTTGTAATACTGTTCAGTAGTTTCTTTAGCTTTAAAAAGACCCTAAATCTGTCACTGCACTTTTGTGCTGTGTTTATCAAGAGTTCAAAAATCCCAAAACAAAAAAGTTCTGTTAATATCACAACACATATATAAAACTATCTATAAGATAGTTTTTAAATTATTTTTATTCAAACTGGAGAATATTTTTAGGAGGGAAAAATCTCCTTGTGGTGGGTTGACCTCAGCTGACTGAAACCCACGCAGCCACCATTGTTATAAAAGAGAACCCACCACAGTCATTCTTCCAAAGGTTAAACAATCACTCAATAAAAATGTTTGCCTGACAGCTAATCCAGTTTTCTAGCTCCCACTGCCAGCCATGTTGGAACTTCCAGCATTCATGATTTTTCCTCCTACATCATGGATATATGCATTAATGTCAGTGTCTATTAGAAAGAATGATAACTTTAAGCATTCATTTTCCTAATTTCATTTGCTATTCGCTGCAAAAACAGCAGTTGAGATAAATTGGTTTTGCAGTAATAGGGATGCCATATCTATTTCCAATAAAAAACTCTGTTCTAATCTACATTGGTTTAGTATTAAAATTAGGTGCCACCAGTTAATTCATTAAAAATTTGTGATGTAGATATGTAGGCAAGCTTAGCAAATAATTGCCTGATTAGTCATTAAAAAATTACTCCATAGAGGCTGTGTAGATCATCCCAAAACTTACTATCAGGAAGGTTTAACTGATTAAATTCTGATTTAATCTGATTAAATTCTGGAATAATATCCTGTAATAAATAAACTGAAGCACTCAAAAAACTCCATCCCTGACTGTTCGGCTTCTGCCTAACAAATCTCTAACTCTGCAAAATATACATGTAGAATTATCAGTTGGTCAGTTTTAAAATACTAAAATGCAGGACACCATCTGCCCCTTCCTTTGAGGATGTAATGAAACCAGGATCCCTTCTCAGAACAATCATACCCACTATATTGGAAAAAAGTACTCTTCTGCCACAAAAAAACTTCTGTTGTTGTTTTTGTTGTTTAAAGCACAACAAAAAAATCAGATGGAAAGCTAGAAATGAAATTTTTTAAGAAAAAAGTTAATGAAAATGAAGGAGTAGGGATAACTATATGTCTAATTTTTTTTTTAATGCCATAAAATAGTGCTGACAGATCTCTGATATGAATTTTTGGAGAATTTCCAGTCTTGAAATTTCTCCCAGTATTTCAACATATCTTTTAAATTTTGTCATTTAAAACAAAAAGTCTAGAAGTATTAAATGCCAGCAGAATAGAAGGTTTTGTTTGTTGGTTTGTTTTTCTTTTCAATATATAATTATCAGTTCTTCAGAATTATTTAAATGTCAGTGTCATACTTATTTGAACTAACTCTTTCACCATCACACAGTGAGTGAAGGAGGAATCAGTTTGCAAAATAAATGAGGATAGAATTGCCCTCTACCAGCTGCTTTGGTGATTCACTGATTAAAGGTTTTTAAAAACAGAGTAAACGAGAATTTCATGCCAGATTGCTCAGGTTAATTAGTCTCTCTGAAGAGTCTAACAGTATAACCTGAGTGACAGCATTTAGAAGGATAAGTTGTCTCCTTACCACAGTAATCATTAGGACACAAAAATATACAAATATTATGCATGATTAAGACTGACAGGAAGCAGCACTAATTTCACAAATGGATGGAGCAGTTCTGCATGTCCATCCAGCCCAGCAGACAAACCATAATGTACCTCAGGGACCCAGACACTCACTGAGATCAGTTCTTGGGGGTAGGAACAGAGCAACAACCAAAAAATCCTCACCTGCCAAAGGGGAGTAGAAGTGAAATTTTACAATGGCGAGGCTGCAGATCTGCTTTCCTGGGAGGTTTCCAAAGATGAGGACACCTTCACTGAGCAGAAAATCTACTACAATTGGATGGAAGCAGAGTCTTATCCAACAGCCTCCAGGAACCTTCTTTCACTCCAATTTTCTGTGAACATTTTTGATTGATTGAACATCTGCATCTTTGAAGAATAATTTTTTTTCCCCCCACTGGAATTCATGGAAATATGCAGGGTTAACGAAAGATTTTCTAACCAAGCAACTTGACTGTGTCTCAGGAGGATCTATTCATACTTAGGAGCACCATGTGTAATTACAGGATTTAGATTTAATGCTTCTTGTGTGCCTGAAGTTGAATAACCAGTGAACTTAAACAACTAAAATTTGAGTTGCATAATTTCAACATTAAATGTCCACTATTCCAGTATCTTAGCTGTGCACTGCCAGTCAGAAATTTTGTAAGAAATCCATTAGCTGCTGAAAGGATGAAACCTAGAACTGAGTGAACAGACTATATGGTTTTTGGTGTCTTAGACATCCTGATGATTTAGGGTTTCTGTTAGTGATAAAAGCATCAGAATTCCCACACCTGGCACTCTATTCTCTGACAAGGCATGAAAAACGACAAAATAAGATGTTCTGAATGCTAACATACTCCATGTCCCAGAGATCACTGAGCAGTCCTGCCACCCCTCAGGAACATCTTTTTAAAATCATGGTATGCTTACTGCAAGAGCTCAGGACTTGAGTCTCAGTTGGTTACCCATTTTTACAGGTGAATTGTATTAAAACAGTTTGTGTTTTGGGTTTTTTTTGGTTTTTTTGTTTGTTTGTGCCTTTTATTTTCCATAAGCAGTCACCTGGACATAGAGAAACTTTCTTAAGATCTAAAGCCAAACTGCTAAGATGTGTAAGGAAAAAGGACTTGAACAGGACAGATGCCAGAGTTTCTGTGAAATTTAAAAAATGAAAAATAACAGCAAATTGAAATACTACTGGCTTAGCACAAAATACTGAAACAAGACCACATTAATAGCATAATAGGCATGACATTAAACAATAAAAAATTATAAATAAATTGATGGTCTTCCTGTTTTAGATTTATGAAGACTATATGTCATTATGAAAAATAAATACAGAATAAAAATATATTAGCTTTGATGAATATAAATGCTGTGGGGTTGCAATATAGATTAATGGGAAGACAATCTATTTGATATGTACAGGCATTTCAGATTTTCAGTACAACTCTAAATAGCATAATTTCTGCTGTATCATGACAAACAAGCAACAAAGAAGCCAGAATATATTGTATAAACTGTTCATTTGGATCACTGTCTCTTGTTATTTCTGCAAAGAAACCTATCAAATTTAATATATAATTCTCCCTCAAGGAAAATTAAGCCAAAACCCTTCAAATTTAGATATCACTCTCTTTTTTTGAAAGGAATTCTAGTGTTAAAGACAAACAGAGATATTTAATAAAAAGATGTTTTCCTAGTTTGCTTTAGGAATGAAGGACTGACTAATAAAGGGAGAACTTATTACAGATAAAGTGACAAGTAATTGTTTGAATACCGAATAATTTCAACAAATCTATTTAGATTCTATTTTTCTTTGTGTTGTGTTTCTCATCTGATAAAAATTAATTTCCATGACGCATTCAATTTTTGTAAGCCAGGGTTTCACAGGTGACAAAAGCCTCACTAAAATTCACATACACACAGTTTCCATACAAAAGCCTTCTACTTAAAAATCAGTAATCAACAGTGATTTTTTCAGTTTGCCTGAATAAGTACAGAAATTTCATCATACACAAACGAAACCTGTCCACAAGAGGTGTCAAACCTTGATGTATTTGTCAGAATGCATGATTTAGCTTCATAACTGAGACCTTATAGTGATCTGGAAAAAAAAAAAATAAAAGAAGGAAAAGTTTGAAAAAAATTGGAATCTGAGCACATTCTCTCTTTGTTCTTTGCTTTTCCTCCAATGGAAGTTAACATTTGATAGAGAACTATCACCTTCTAGTGAAATGACTCACACATGTGCTGTCTCTACTGAGGTGAGATGCCTCAAAACAGTTTTTTACTATTTTTCCTTCTATAATTTTTACTGCTCCTGAAGATGTTCTGTCTCTGATCAGATGTTTTTTGTATAATGCCTTTTCACCACCTCAGTGGTGTTAAAAAAAAAAAAAAGGAATAAAAAAACCCCAAACCTAAAAAAGCCAAGAGTGTGTTGGAGGGAGAAAGCTGTAGTTCCATTTAGGATTTCCTCCTTACCTTTGGAAAAAAAATCCAGTAAATGAGGGAGGCATGACCTAACCACCAGGTTGGTTGTCACTACTCAAATAACCAGTGAAGCTGTGGGATTTTAACAGGTAAGCAAGAATAAATAAGAGAAATTTGGGGAATGGGAAAGGCACCTAGGCTGTGAAATTGATGAAATTTACTTTGAAGAATGAGAAGAACAGATGCTAGAAACAGATCTGGATACCTTTTGGGTTTATCACACTAGGTTTATTTTAAAGTACACATAGATGGTGTAATCAAATACAATCTACCAAACAGATATAGTAAAGGTTTAATTACATTAAAATGTGAATGGACTTTAACAGTGTGAAATGCAGCACAAATCCAGAGGGAAAATATGTGATTATGAGCAATATGATGACATCTCAATAACTAGTCCTCCTACTTGTCACAACTGATTCCTCCTATGGATGTTTATCTATGATTTGTCCAGTTTTTCAAGATAAATACTTCACCGTAAACTGTCATTGCATAACTCTGCATAAACGGCATAACTCTATGCAGTTATTGCTTGGAACTAGGTTATCCAAAAATCAGACTAACTTTATTTTCAATCCAGGTGTTCCTGGGAAGAAAGCTTTAGAAAAGACGCTGATTTGGGTTTTTTGGGGTTTTTTTTATGCTTGTATGGAAAACAAATAACAGTGTTCAATGCCCCATAGCCGTGGGAGATGGTGAGGTGGTTAGAAGGGATCTCTGCTCCACTGCTGTTTGTATTAAAGTTATCAGCTCTTTGGCATGACCCAGTAAATACAGCCAGAGTTTGTCAGTACTCTTATAACAAGGACTTGGAAGACAACTTAGTCAGAAAGCAGAGAGGGCTAGAGGCTAAACATTTTAGTGTTGAAAGACACTTCTCTCTACCTCAATCCTTTATCTCAAAAATAAAGAGAAGGGAATGTGGTGTGAATATGCCTTAGTTTTCTTTTGGGGTGTTCAATTATCTATTATTTCTGAGAGTACCTAGACACCCAATCTACAGCATCAAGTCTGAAAACAAACACTATTCAGGCAGGAAAAATGGGTTCTAGGTAAGAGGAGTTAATAATATTCTCATCTAGATAAACTACAGACTGTGGAATCTAACTTCTTTCCCAAATTTACCAAGAGAGTCCCTGTCCCAAAGAACCTACCCTGTAATAAGTGTTTTTATAGCACTATTTTTTATTTCCCTCTAATGGCATTCATTGAAAGCTGATAATAGTTCTGTTTAAAGACTAAGGTTTTCAGTAGGACTTTTTCTTTCATACATATAGATACCTTTAGAAGTCCCATCTTCACAGCTGAAATTCTATGCATGGGTAATAGCATCAATATTCACAAGACAAAATCACTGATACAAAAACCAGCACTCTACATAGGCACACATTATGCTGATAAAGGTAATGACATACTAGGCAAGAAAGTTAATTCCAGGGGGAAAAAAAAAGAAAGGCTAAAGATGCAGATTTCCATTTGACTGGAGTTCTACAGAAAGTCGAAATAAGAAATGAGGGTTATGTAACAGTTTAGCAAAAGCAATTTTTTGGCCCATTCGCTCTGTATATTTTATTTTAGAATTCACAGCTAAAGAACATAATTTTTTTTTCTCTTTTTCAGGCTGCCTTAATTAATTTTTTTTTTGTCTTGGTTTTTATGTCTAAGTAAAATGGGTAATTATTAGTAATGGAAGAAATAATTACATGTTCACAATTACTTCAGTGAATAAACTGTAATCATTGAGCCTTCTATGAGAACACATTGGACATTAAGTTCTTCAAGTGTAAGTTATACTATGTACTCAAACTCATGATTATATTTCTTTCTGAACAAGTAAAGGGAAGTGTTGATTGGATTTACAGTCTCTCCCTTGTATTATTATGGTGTATTTCCTATATTTACAACTGAAGGAAAGCTCACTGCCCAGATATTTAGTGATATAAATTGTAAACGTTTATTGCAGTCAATAAGGACAGTGAATTTATACCAACTAAAGATGCATTCTGCCTTTTGTAAAGGGTGACTTATTATGTAATGCATAAAAGAATGAAAGCAAGCTAGTTGTACACTTTTTTTAATGTTTTAAAAATATATCAGTTCCTCTGTGAAAAAAGAATAGTGAAAATTAACAGAAAACCCAAATACAACTAGTGATGCACTTTATCAGTTGAACCATAATACAGTAAAATCCAGGCACCATTTTGGGAATATAAGTTTTTAGCAAATAGTTTCCTTTAAAACAGAAAGATGTAAAGGAACACATTTTTCACCAGTTACTTTTGTTTCCTATGCTCTCCTTACTTCAAAAATACTTTGTAGATGAGTATCTTAGATATTGTCTGCAAGCCTGTTCTTTTCCTATTCTGCAAAATTAAGAGAAACAATCAACTTGAATGAATTCATTTCACAAAGACATCCTCTACTACCATGTAGGAAATGGTACTTCCTGAGTAAATCTCTGTAAAGCTTGTGTTCTGATGAATTTCTTTAAAAAAGAGAAAATATTATGTATATGAAAAGTGGATACTATGAGACTTTGGTAAAAAAACCTTATTTAAATTTTTAAATTATGGGAAGCATTTTTCTGCATTAAGGTTTTAACACTAGGTGGTAATGACATTACAACAGTACATTGGAAACATAATTATTTAAATAAAGCATGTTTTCTTTGATTCTTACCATATAGAAGCCTTAAAACTCAAACAGTCTTATCATGTTCATACTTAACCCAGCCATTAAACCTTACAAGTTTTTTCTCCTTCTCTGACCTTTTCTTAGCTTTCAAACAGAAAAAAAAAAAATAAAAATGCAGAAAACAGAAATTTTGACCTCTAGAAATAATTTGCTTCACCATATGGAAAGCTTTGGAGCCACAGGAGGGTGGAAAGGGGAGAATGAATAACCTAACCTGGGTAGGGGTTTTCTCTGAAGGTTTTTCTTTCATTGTACACATGTGGGGTGTACTTGGCAAGCTTTTGGCGATAGGAGAGCTACAGGGCTGGACTCTGTGAGAAGATGCCAGAAGCTTCTCCCATGTCCAACAGAGCCATTCCACAGAGCTCCAGGACTGACCCATCACTGGCCAAGGCCAAGTGCAGCTGAGCTTATGGGCTACACCAATAGTGCCTATGGGATAACATATCTAAGAAAGGATAAAGATGATACACAAATGTAGCTGGGAAAGAGGTGTGAAAACATGTGAGAGAAGCAGCCCTGCAGACATCAGCGAAGGAGGGGCAGGAGGTGCCACAGGCAGAGTAGCAGAGATTCATTCCCCGACACAACATGCTGAGGTAGGATGTCCTCCTGCAGCCCACAGAAGCACACAGTGGAGGAGTTACCCACATGCAGCCTACTGAGGAACCCAAGACAGAGCACACAAATGTGCCCTGCAGCAAGCTGTGGTCCTGTGGAGAGCCCACACTGGAGCTGTTTTCCTGTACCTGTGGCCCTGTAAAGTTGAGCTCACACTGGAACAGGTTTGCTGACAGGGCTTGTGACCCCATGGGGGATCCATGCTACAGCAGCCTCTTCTGAAGGAATTCACCCTTGGAAAGTGTTCCTGTTGGAGCAGTTCATGAAGGACTCTCTCCATGGGAAGGACACTGCACTGGAGTGTTTGAGGTGGAAAGAGTGACAGAGACAATGCTGATGTTGATGAACTGACTACTACAATCCACATTCCCTGGGCATCTGTGCATGGAGGGGCTGGAGGAATCAAGAGTGATTGAGTATGGTAAGAAGGGAAGGAGGGAGAAAGGTGTTTCTTTAGACTGGTTTTTATTAGTCTATTGTCTTACTAATAACCAATAAATTCCATTAATTTTCTCACTTTGAGTATGTTTTACCCATGACAGTTATTGATAAGTGATCTCTTTCAATCCTTTATCTTGATTCATGAGCTTTTTCACATATTTTCTCACCCTGTCCAGCTGAGGAGCTGGAGGGATAGAACAGCTTGGTGGGCACTAGTCAAGGTTAATACACCACAATATCAGATTAACATCTGGCATGTTTCTGTTCTGTATTCATTAATTTTATTTGTTGTTAGATGCTTTTCACACTAAACACACATTCCTTTATCTCCACTTTTCACCACTGATCATCTGTGATAAAGCATTGAAAAGTCTCATTCTGTGTCTGGTAGTCTGACTTTGAAATGTGATTGCTGTATTTTGAAATTTATTTTAAAATTAGATCCTTTGTGGTGGCTTTTTTTTTGGGGGGGTGGATTTTGGGGTTTTTTTGTGTGTGTTTGTTTTTTGGTGTTTTTTTTTGTTTTTCTTGAAACAAAGAGGAGCTTTCCACAAACCCCAAAGTGGACACTTTAAATATAGGACACATACCTCACTCAGGAAAAGAAATTCCTCAAGCCCCACAGCTGGAACATGGGAAGGGAGCCAATTACTTTGGAGTATAAACACTAAACACCAGTCAAGAAGAAATGAGAAATGGACATAAAACTAGTCATGTTTACAATGAATTGCCAATTATTCTATTTCAGCTCATGCTGCACTGGGCCTTAGTTAATAAGTAGTGCCACCAAGATGAATTCACTAAACACTTAGAAAGACTATTAGTAAAACTGAATTTTCTTGGCAGTAGAAAACACTTGGCTTACATTCCTCTTCTTTTCCAGAACCAAGTGAAATGGAAAGTAATGCTTTTCTCACCCCCAATCTCTCAATGTATTTTATAAGCCATTTACACATATTAAGACAGAAAAAGCACAAGAATCACCCTTTCTTTCCTAGGTAATATTTATGATGAAATTCTAGGATGACTTCCTAGCTTCAGAACTGCAGTGACTGAGAAATGTTCACAGCATTTCTGCATAAAATAGTGAGAATAAAATATCAATAGAAAACATCTTGCCTCTCTGATCAGCAGTGAAGGAATGGTGGGCAGAAAAGCCACAGTAATATTCCTTCAGTTCATCAAATTCTATAAAGTCAAACCCACAGCAGGCACTGATGATTTTGATTCTTTAAAAAAAGTCAACAAAGTTATACAGATCAAACTCTAAAACACAAAATGCAAAATTTCCACATTATGGATGAATTGCCCACACATTTTGCACTAGTGAAACACCCTAGAGTGGAAATTTATCTCACTGACATCTCATTGAGCTGAAACATGGAACTTTAGTTGTTTAACATGCATTGTGTAAGTGCTGATTTTGCATTACTTTTAGGTGTGAGACAGGACACCCAGAACGGTTTATCCTGATTGCTGCCTTGTGGCTCAAATGGGGAGGCTTTGGGGGTAAAAGGGCATAGTTCATGTCTTGAGAATAATGGTGTACGCTCAGAAATAATCACTGAGTGCAAAAGCAAAGCTCAGAGTAAGACCATAATCATGGGATCAATAGAGCCAGCACATCTGCCAGAGAATGCCAGCAGCCACAGGAGTTTCAAAAGTATAGCAAGAATGCAAAATGTTCCTAGATATACAGAGAAGACTACAAAATTTTTGCAAACCATGGAGTCACCGAAAACTACTGGAATGAGGACAAATCCTGACAGGATGCAGCAGATTGAGAAGACCTATTTTCAAACACGTTGTATTAATCTGCCAGATCCAGAATATACAGGATTTGTTGACGGACAAAATTGCCTTCTGCAGTTGAATTCCACCACAGATGTATGTCTGCCATTAGCTCCTTTCACAGTGGAGTTATTATGGAGTGGGCTCCATAATTAAGAGAAAGGATGGGGCTCTTCCCCCTCATTGGTGGTTCATTATTCAATAACACATTAATATTAGTAGGACAAGAACTTTCGTAACAAACTGGAAAATCTGGTAACAGTTAACAGGTGCTCATGCTGGTCAAAGAAGCCTGCCCAGAAAATGGCTGTGAGAAATTAAATGGAAGAATCTGTACTTCTGAAAACAGAAATTTTCATTGTATTATAGTCAATTTTTATTTCCTTATTAAACAAAACTAAATGTTATTTTTTTCTATTGAAAATAACATCAGTTTATGCCTTTACACTTTACACAACAAGATCACTACTTTGTAATGAAGGAGTTGCAGAGAGCTTTGATGTCAAGCTGAGTGCAATAAGGAAAATGCAACAAAATTAGAGGTTACCAAGTCAAAGGATAATCAGTTTGAAAGCTGGGAACTCACAGAAGGAAAGCAGAAAATTGACTGAGAAGGAAAAGTTCGGGAAAGCAATAACCTCTATGAATACTGCAGTTGTTAAAGGCTGTCTCATGATTTAATTTATCCTAGGATGACAGTACTTAAGTAGCCCTTTTTACTAAACATTTCTGTAACTTTCTTAAACAAAGTCCTATTCCATATTCAAATGAAAACAACCTGAAACACTACTCAATTCAAGACCTTCTGCATATGTAAATATGGAATGCTGACTTCTTCCTAATCTAAAGCCAAAAGTAATGCTTTCCATAAGAGTTCTACCATATCAAAATTGTATGGAGAACAAATCAAAGATTGTCCTGAGGTAGATACACTTTTTTTTCATTACATTTGTTTGTCCACAGTAATCATGAGATAGCCAGAGACTCTCTCATCCAACAGGGAGGAACAGCAAGTCTTTGTACTGGGAAATCCACCACACTGGCCTTCTGTGCAATAAAAGTAATAGACTGATCTACGGAACAGATTTCTTCAAACGGGTTTCAAATTTCTCACAAAATAATATTTTGCATCAAGTTTGTCATGCAAGTGTTCACATGATAAAAATGTTCATGCCCATGAAGCATCAGTGCTGCAACATGCATCAGCTGAAGCCAAACACAGTCAAGATCTTGAACCTTTGCAAGCCTAAGGCCTTAGATATCAATGTTCTAGCTGATACATAATATATTAACAAACGCTGTGACCTGGACTGGAAGATCATGAAATGAACAACATGAGCAGAGAAACAGTTTGCAGGAATCATCACCACTGGTTGTATTCTTCAACCTGGCATCCAACCTGAAAAGAGTCAGGCTGAAGATTCCTTGCAGTTTATTATATGGGCATAAAAGTTCACATGCAAGCCTTACAAGGAGTGATCTACTGCTGTGTTAACAGAATTTTACTCTTTCCACTTTTGTTGGGACTCCTTTTTTCCTCATCTGTATTCACCTGTATCTAATGGGATCTGCAAGTAGCATAAGGAAAGAGGCTCTAACAAAAGACTCATTTCATCCTGAAAGCAGGAAAGTCTCCACCTCTGGATAGAATTCTCTCTCCCCTGACTTCAAACAGGAAGATGGAAGGCCTAGATTAAATCAAAATCAGGAGAGATCAATACAGAATTTCAGAATCATAGAATCACTATGGTTGGAAAAGACCTCCAAGATCGAGTACAACCATTAACTCAGCACCCTTTGCTTTCACCACTAAACCATTTCTCCGAGCCCACAATCACATTTTGAACACTTCCTGGGATGGCCATGACCCTGAGAATCACCACTCAGAAACGCCTGTTTATACAGACAGAACAAGTCATGACACATCCTGATTAAGGTATGGCTTCAAATACCTTACACAATTTCCTATACACACTTTAGACACGATGCCTCTGTAGCTGGAATGTCTTCTTTACATTTTTGTTTTAATTTCAGGCTATTCTGAGATGTATGCAAAAGAACCTTTGTGAGGAAACCCTCAGCTCACTAAACTATTCCTGAAACAGAAAAAAAAAATTAAAAATTGCTTTTCTGCCTTACTGAAAAGCCTTAGGGTTCATTCATATCAGCTGTATCTGAAAGGGATGGGTGCATCAGTGCACTGGGGGGTAGAAGATTCCTGGCAACTTTTAAAGGCAATTTTTCGGGTCTCTGCTGGGAAGTGGGCTCTCATCTGTACACGACAGGAAACAACTGCCAGTTCTGTGTCATCAATTACCCAGCAATGTAGGAAGTTCAGCTTTTCTGTGAAATATCTAATACATGATTATAACATTTAAGTTAATCAGAAATACTTGAAAATATTTTTTTAGACAACCAGAAAGGGGAAAAAAAATTTGAGCATTATACCATGCTTTTCACTGATACGGGTAAACCTATTAGGAAGTAAATATTCATGGCTAGCTCCCACATATTCTTCATGCCAAGACAGTGAGAAAAAATATGTGTGCATTACTGCCACACTAGGATTGTTTGAGAATTGAGTAATGGATGAATGAAGGAGAAAATATAAGATATAAAAAAATGCTGAGATTTAAGACAACAGTTCCATCACTATTATCTCATAACCTTTTCAAAAGATGTACAATGTCCTTGGCACCTTTTCTAGTACAAAATGAATAAAAATTCCCTTAAACACTTAGATGCCATAAATAAGCGACCTAAGCAGTGTGCATTATTGAAAAACTAAATAGTTTGTTACATTTTCTTTCTTCAGCCACATGATATTTGATCTCAGCATGTTGTGCATTTGCATCATGTCCAGCATATAAAAAAATAAATACAACAGACATAATTTACATGTGTTCCTCAGCATTTACTTTTGATAAAAAGCTGCACAAGTCACACTTAAAGCTGTTCTTGATATTAAATGAATGGTCTGTCAGAGATAGAAAGAATTAAATTGCACTTTGGAATTCAAGCTGAAGAGACTAACACAAGGTGTTTGTTCATTATTGTTGCCAACAGAGTTCCCTTTGGTAAATAGAAGTATTTCTATTTTTCTTCCTCCAACCTTTTCACACACCTCATTACCCATCTACACAATCTTCCCAAGATAGCAAAATGTTCTGAAGTACAAGACACATTTCCTCTTAAAAATCATTTTGGCACAAGGAACCATACTTGCCAACTTCAGGCTGCAAAGTTGCATTATATCTTAATAAAAAGATATAAAAATGTTGTATTTACTCATCAACATGACAAAGTAAAGAAGCTGCATACACCAGGGATCCCTTTAAGTATGGAAGTGGATACCACCTGATGGTATGTCTTTAAAATCTAGAAATCTTCCAAGAGGCCTCTACTATATTTTGGATCCTTAGCTAAATGCTTTTTGGAACAATGACTGCCAGCTACCAATATCCAGATGGTGAAAAATAAGGAAACTAAAAAAAAAAAACCAACAAACAAAACCCAACAATTTCAGTACTTTAAATACCAAAAACCTGCAATCTAATGAAATAAATAATGCCCAAGCAAAACTGTAGGAAAATAAATCTCTACTTGTTTAATGAATACACTCCATAGGACTTCATTTAGCTGGTAATCCTGAACCTTGAATTACCATTAAGTAGTCATGTTAGACATACAGATACTTACAAGTCCATGTCAATATTAGTTTCTATTTCAGTGCATGGAAACATCAGAGCAAGATGCAGAAAACAGCTTACAAAGGAAAAGAAGTGACACAAAGCCTGGCTATTTAACTGTTGGAAGATCTATCAGTGCCTGGTATCTTTTCCTTTTCTTCCTTATTGATCTTTAATGACTATTTCTTGCATGGGTTAGATAGTGTTACTTTTAATGACTGAAATAAAAAAAATATGTTATTTCATTCACAAATATCTATAAAGAAGAATAAAGACTTAAAAAAAATAATTTTATTGAGAACTTTCCACGAATAAAATTAGTACTTATATTTACCACATTTGATTTTGAAGACTTTGAACAAGCACCCACTGAAATATACTGCACTGAAATATACAACAGACCTGAATGTAGCCTTTAGAAAGTTGTTAACTTATACTCAGAAAAAAGAGAGTGTGGTTGAAATTACATTAGAGGCTGCTGCACTTCTCAACATCCAGGTTCCCACTAACATTATTTTGTTGCCCAAATGCAATCGGGAGATAGTGGCCCTGTGATGTCAGTGGCCAATGTGGAGCGAGCAGCAGGTGACAAATGTTCAGACTCCTGGTGTACACCTCAACTCTGTGAAGAAAACGATGTAGTACAGAGGTAGCTCAATCCTAATTTAGGAGACAAATTGTAGGAACAGCCCTTGAAACCAGAAGGGATGTCATTACACGGGCAAAGATATAAAATTATATAAAGGTATCTTGACTGAATTCTTTCCAAAATCAGGCTCTTTGTTGTTACTTTAAACAATGGAGTTCACCTATGTAATCCAGCCCCATAGGTAGCACAATAAAGTCCAGGAGCATCTTTTAATTGACCTCAGAGAATATTAAAAGAAATATTCACAGTAGATAGATTTTAATATTTGTCTTAAATAATTCAAGGCATGTAAATATCAGGAAGTTCTTTAATCATCATACAGGGTATTCAATTTGAAAAAATCTAAATTAGATATCTGAAAAGTCTTAATGATTAGGCTTGAACAAGAAATGTACTAAGGTGCTATATTTCAGTGAAAATATGTCTATTAAATGATTAAATTCTATTTCTTGTAAAATATTCTATTATTACAATCTTCTATTATGTGTTAAAACATAAAAGTACTATGAATGTGATATTAGATATTTCATTATATACATTATATGCCCTTATATATAATTAATTTAGATTTTTTTCGCTAATAATTTCTTCCACAGTTATTTTATTGGAGAATAGAATTTATAGCAGCCCCCTTAATGATCAATATAAAAGAAATCCCTAAATGTATGGCTTCATGGAAATCCCTGCTGTGACCACATTCATTCTAGGGAGTGCTAGATAGTTTGGCAACTCTGAATGTTCTCTAATAAACAACTTCTTGTAATCACTCTGTCATGACTGATCTATAAAGCATGTAGGCACATAGGGTACAGGCAAGTAAAAAAATAAACAAAAATCTAAAGGTTGTAATTAAAAAAAATCATAAACATTAAATAATCTTCTGAAAAACAAAAATAAAATCACAATCTGAAAGTACTTAAAAACTGAACAGCAATCATCAACTAATTACCATGAATGATAATTCTAATTAAGTCATCTTAGTTTTTCTCAGTAGCCTTCTCAGACTTTCCTCCCCAAATCTTTTCTTGGCTAAATACAATTAAGAATTTTTTTTCCTCCAACTTTCATATAAATGACATCCTTGCTTTCATCACTCTTATCTTTTGAAAAATGTACTCAGAGCTGGTAAAATGGCATCACAGAGAAAAAACATGATTTGAATAGTTTGATGTATTTTGCATCATAGATCTTGCATAACAATAGCTAATATTATCACTTACCCATAAAAATGTGTTGTTTTACTTGCCTCCAACAGGTAGCATCCTAAAAGGGTTAAGTATTCAGTCATCTTTAAAGGATACTGCCACAGCAAAATGCACCACCAGCATTCAGGTATTTATTTGTTTCAGCAAATAAATCTTGCATTTACTTGCTGATATTTTATTGTTGAGTTGGTTTTTATTTTATTCTCCTATATATAAATATTGCTACTATAATCTACAGTAAGGCTAAGAATGACATTCTTCAAAAGGAAAATGTCAACAGTCACCAAATGTTACGGCTCTGGCATGTCTACCTGCTTATATTGACTTATTTAGATTTAGGTGCCAGCACTTCAGGTCAAGGGAGGACCTTGAGGCTTCTAAACTTGAGTGTGTTATTTATGGGCTGAACACAGGGCTATGCACTGCTGTCCCCCTTCTCAAGAAAGGAAGAAAAGGGAGGTAAGGAGCAAGTAATGCATTAAATATAGCCTTGCTTTGTGGGAGAAAACTATTCTGAATTTGTGTGGTATAGTGAGAGAAATAATATGGGAGTGATCATATGAGAGTGATCTATCTATATTAATTAATTAACCTACATTAATCAGATGACATTTTAATCATTACAGGATTCTACTTAAGATAGAAATTACTTTTGCTTGGGGATAAAGGTAAACCAGCAAAAGAAACACTTTCCACTAGCTCTAAAGAAAAGGCTTATACAGTGACCTAAATTAATGTAGGATAGCAACTATTAACAAGTGTGAACAATTTTATTGTTCTTTTAAATGTAATTCCTCAAATTTAAGTCATCTGGACCAAAAAGAAGGTTCCTAAATTTCTACTGTTGTTCATTAAAGCAGGGATTACTAGATTACATGTATTCACTCATCCACTCAAATGTGTCAGAATCCTAGAGATAACTTTCTGTAGTTTTAATAGAATTTTTATTGAAGTAATTCATCCTCAGTGCACCAAGTTTGAAGAGCTCAACTCTGCCTACAAAACAATTATCTAGAAAAACAGAACGTAGCAGATTCAGTCTAGTGGCCATAAGTGATTTTTTAACTGCTTTGATTAGGATCTTAGGACAGTATCACACCGAGTTTGCCCCTGTCCCACGTTCCCCAGTTCTTCTCTAGCTGCTCAATACAAACCTACACCAGACAGCTGAGTTACCAAGTGTGCATTCCACATGTAATGTGTTGCTTCCCCACAGGAAATATATTATTGATATCAGAAATGTATTTTATTCCTTGATTCTCATCCCTTTCTTGATAATGTGACATGTTCATTTAATTTCTGATGAGAATATGTGGTGAAATTACAATGCGGGAACTTTTAATATTGACTGCATAAGTAATTCATCTTCTCTATTAACACTTCCATCAAAGGTCACAGTTACACAAAGTTACACATAATAGAAGTACTCACAAATACTTGCTTTGGTGTGAAGAACCAAGAGCATTCAGATGTTTTGTAGTATTATAAGAAAGGAAAGGGAATGTTTTCTAGTAGATTTGTACTAAGCAGTCTACCAAAGAAAAGAAAGGCAAAAAATTTGAGAGGCAAAAATCAAGGCAATGAGAACGAAAATAATAGTAAGAAATAGAAAGGGAGAAAGAAAATCTTGATATTTAAATAAAGTTGAAGAAACAGTACGAAACAAGTGAGAGATATCAATAACTAAGTTTTTAAAGTGCATGTATAAAGTGTGTATAAAAGCAGATGGTTACTTCAGTAAGGTTTCCAGCAGAGCTTGACCATTTGATATGTGGGCCAGAAGAAGAACTGAAGCAGTGTTAAAACAGTTTTCTCAAAAGAACATGAAGGAATGGAAATTTGCCAGAATGCTTTTTACTTCAGTTTGTTAGAAATTTGAGAATTTTGCTATGATGCAGAATTGCAAAATTATCCAACAGAATATGTATCTATTTCACACTATTTTTCCTCCCAGATATTTCAGTTGCTTCAATAGTCCAAATGCTGCATTTTTGTCTAACTCAAAGACCCTATTCTTTGCTGTTTGGATTCTGCTTATTCTTGTGGTGACAGGAAAATCACACATTCCCAGCCCCTCTCCAACAATATTATGGAGTCTCAGTTTTCATCAAGCAGAAAGAAAAAATAAACAAAAATATTTAGAAAATTATTTTCTATTTATAGACAAAATTGACATTACATTGTTAAGAGCAACACCTATAACAACAGTGGACAGACAACACGTATCTATAACAGATCAACAAAGCTAGTAAGATGTTCAAAGGATCCTTGCCTCATAAAGAATTTAAAGGAAAGTCATTAAAAGTGAGATCAATTTGTATAAGTTTCACTTTAACAGTTTAACAGTTTAACAGGACATGAAAGAGCCATCAACACTTGCAATGTTTTGCCTTTATCAGATGTGCTAAAATAACACTATTATGTTCAGTACATTTTCCTAATCTTTAGTTTGGTAGTTCATTAGAAGTTAGTGTTAGCATAGCTGAGTTTCTTGTCTTTTTAACTATAATTATACACTCACACTAGATTTAACAACCTACCACACTTTCAGAATAAACAAATTTAATTTTCACACCTGTTATTCATCAAAGTTGACAAGCACCTTATCAGGTATACTGGTTAAACTTTCGATTTTACCAGAAACACCTGCTTTTGGAAGAGTTCATCAACAACCTCAAACTTACTCAGATTTATTTGTTTTGTGAACAGTCTGTGATTTCAATTCCATCAGCTTTTTCAGGACTGGAAATACTGACTCACCAGCTCTGTCGCAAGTAATTAGATTATGCTCCTTTCCTTCTTTTTTTGAGAACTTCACATATTACAGAGCTCTTCAGGGATATTACCCAGAGCACTTATAGAATGTTCTGGCAATCCCATCTTTAACATGAAAACCAATCCATTGCCAAGTTTTTGAGTGACCTATTACCACCATACATTTTTTAAAAATATAAAAATGCTATTCATTTTACCCAAATATGTACAGACTTGTTTTCAATTAATGATATGTAAATTCTACAACATCAATTTAATAGTTTAGGTCTTAATAATCTGAAAGTTAAGTGGGTTTTTTAAGCACTTCTCTGAGTTAAAACTCTTAATATTTATCTATGGGAATGATTCTATCCTTCTGGTGCAGGTGAAAGGAGGACCAAAAAACATTAATAATTTTACTGAAACAAAAATATTTGCCAGCAACAGTAGCAATTTTCATTTCAATCATTTTATGCAGTCTTCCTAAAATGAAGGGATAAGCATCTGAGGGCATGCTTAGTTAAGATTTTGTTGTGAAGGCATTTGTGGGTTTTTTCCTATCTACAAGTCATAAGTTTGACAATGTTTTTTTTAATGCAGAATAACCTATATTTTCTTCTGTCTTTCAACAGCATGAACATTGCCTTGCTTTCTTTATTCCCAACATGATCACAGCAAAGGTAAAATGAGTAATCAAGAATGATGTGAAGATAATTGTAAAACTGAAAGTAAAACTACAGCTGCTTTGAGGAAACAAAAGGCACCATATGCTCATTAATTTATCCTCTACTCTTGTGGGAAGTTGGTTTTGCTACCTTTTTTGCCACAAGAAAAGATTTCTACTGGAAAAGTTACAAAAAATTCACATCCAAATTGTAGCTTATGTAACTTACACTATAGTCAAAAGAATCGTTTTAGTCATCAATTCAATGGAATATTAAAAAAAAAAATTATAATGACTTCAGGGAGCAAGTAGGAGAGTTTAATTGAGTAGAAGTTATTTTTGCACACTATTTTTTAGGATCTTAACCTCTTGGGTCAATGTCTACTGAAGTGCCTCAGATAATAAGGATAAAAATGATGATGATAACAATGATAATAATGATGATGACGATCATCATCATCACCATCATCTTTTCAAAGTATAGAATTTTCAGCAGGATATTTTCCTACTTGTCATTTACACAGATTTGCAACATATGCTCAAGTTAATTCAGAATATACAGGGTCAGAAAGTAGGTTTTGTATTCTGGTACTGAAGGGCTCTTCACCACTTGGCAGAACTTGCCAGCCATACCTATTAGGTAGAGTATTAGTGTAGCTGAACAGTAAGGAAATGTGTGCACACACTTCAGATTCCCAGTTGGAACTTAGCAATGCATGCAGGAAAATATTCAGCAGTTAACACTGATTTCCTTTAAGAAAAGGTAGTCCAGTAGAAGTTAAAGAGGTGTCCCCTTCAACCAATTTTCTGGAAAAGACAACCTAATAACAAAGGCTTTGCAAATATTCTAGAGACCTGTGACCTAAAGGACTGGAAAAAGATGTTAAGAAAAAAAACTAATAGTTTTAAATTATGCCCTCTACCACTCTTGAAAGAATCATGGAGGTTTTATGTGCACAGATATTATTCCACTGAAAAGAAATAAAACCAACATGTTCTCAGAGTGTGAATATCTTCAGCATCCTTCCTTTTCCTATTTTAAGTTTTAATCCAGCAGGACCTTTCACAAAGACAAAACAAAAGGAATCTGTAATTCATAGACACCACCAAAGATTACATACTCATGTCACATAGCTAAATTATTAGAATTTCTCTGATAATCATTTGCTCCTTATTCCACTGTTTGTCTGAAACCACACAGAATTTCCTGTCTTGAAAGCAAAGTGAAACAAATAAATCATCACTTAGTTTCTAAAGTAATAGGAAAACCACTTGGAAACACTCAGGGTGCAGTAATTCCTGTCTTGCCCTTATTTACAACAGTTTTGAATAGCATGCTTATGATTTAAATGTTTTATGTAAATTAGACACTCACAAATTAGCCAATCCCAGGATCTCTTTTATCACACAATTCAGAACACGATTTATTTTACTGCACCCTTCAACTCCTGCTTTCCCCAAATTCAAGAATGAGTAATAGGAGAAAAGAAAATAGAAACCACTGAGGCTACAATTCTGCATATATGTAGATTTTCACTGTCCTTAGAGCTCCTTGTGAATGTAACCAGTGAAAAATGTGAGAACCAAAGTCAATAATATTTGCTGGAAATATCTAGATTAGTAAAAGTTATCAAGATTAAGGAGGGAAGTTCAAATATATTCTTGTAAAAAAATCAATTCTAATATCCCAAGAGTAAGAAAATGTTGGCTGTCTCAAATGGCATGCATTTTCACAGAACACTGCTTATAAAATTTAGAGAGTTTCTTCACCCAGAATTTCAAACAGGTCACCTACTAACATCGATGAATCTTCACTTTGTCTCAATATTAATAAAATTACTGAAATAAAATTTCAATGTTTCTTTGTCACAAGAATTTTGTAATATAGAAAGCTTTCTTGTAATGCTTGTTTTTAAAATTGCTAAAAAATTTCTAAAATCAGAAATACACAGAAATATCAACTGTCACTTAGCATGATCTTAATCACTTGGTAATCAACATACGACTGTTCCATTTATATTTATATATATTTATATTATTTATATATTTCAATTCTATATTTCTCTATTTATTCATTTATATATATTCATTTCTGCTGACCTAAACCAAAACCAACACAGATACACAGCAGGGAATAGTCCAAAGGTTTGGATAGATGGAACTTTTCTTTAAAAACATAGTTTGCTTTTAAGCATAAAGTGGGTTAAGGTAAATCACACAGACATTGCAATATTATTATGTCAGATGTAATACCCAGAGAGAATGAATGAATGTCATCATATTTTCAATGTATACACTTTATGCATTAAATATCTATATGATATTCAAAACTAAGTACAGTTAAATCATCAAAAGGCAACAAATAAGTGTAAAAATGACAGAAGTTGAAAGCATACTTAATTTTTATCTTTTTTTTATTTTAAAAGGTGGCAAATCCAAAAATCATATTAGTATTCAGCATCACAAACAGTGAATCGCCATGAAAAAGAGACTCAAACTGGTCCTGATGAAAACTTTCAAGACCTCCTAATTTCATTCCATGCATTATTCACTGGCTCTGCAGCTTATCTATATGTACAGCAGCAATAATTTACCTGAACTTAGAATTTCAGTCATTCTACATTATTTTAGTGTGAGGATTTAAAAAGGAATTAATATATAAAAATAATATTTAGCCAACATTAGGGATTTCTGAGTAAGAATAAATCACTACCCCCATATGGAGTCAGCAGTTCTACTACCTTAAAGAAGGCTGCAAATAAATTTTGTTTAATACAGGCATAATATTTTTTTCTAATTTTCGTGCCTTCACAGTACCTGTTGGTGAAATCTCTAGGTTATGACTGTAGAATTACTGATTGCAGATTGATATTCTCTGGAGTGATTCATGCTCACATTAAATTTTTCATTATTTCCTCAAGCTCCCATTTAACATTGTCATTACAAGGCAACTGTGGCTTTTTCAGTTTGCCTTCTATGAAAGGTAACTGGGTTTTACAGAAGCTCCTCTGTAAATATATATTTATGGAATACCTGTACTTCTTTAGATCTTACTGTAAAGAACCAACATTAAAAAATAATAATTTTCAGCAAAAGAAAAAAACAGATAGATCCCCAGAGGATAGTACAGGACTAAGGGAAGCATTACCATGCTACACCACTGCAGGGTCACATGCAGAAGTGAAGACAGAAATTGATTTTAACTATACACACCCCTCAGAAGTAAGACAAAGCATGGATGAATGGTTCACTGCAACTCATAACCATCCTAACTGATCCAGAAGAAAAGCAGTTCTTTGACTTCATTTACTCCATCCTTGTTTTTTCTCCTCTTAAACCCCCAGTCTGGACCCTCTTCTACCCATTAATCAGTGGTCTGGGCAACTCTGATCTTCCTCTGAGGTTGGTGGAAGCCAAGGTCAGAATTTGCTTCTGAAATCAGGAACTGCAGGGAGCACTTGTTCTCAAGGTAAAATATGCTTAGTGCTTAAATGCTACAGTACAACACAGTAGTTATGATGCTTCCTCAGTCACCAACTTCAAAAAATGCCCAAGGGTGACTTGAGCAACTGTAAATGTGTTGGCTTTGTATTTGAATATTAAGTGTCGCATACAACAGATACAATAGACAGTGAAAAAAGGAGATCTTGAGGTAAAAAAAAAAGTAAATAAAAGGAAAAAATAAAGGTTCTTCTACTCAGAAGCTTGAAGCATCAAAAATATTCAAATCATCATATTTCAGACAAGACTCCAAACACTATTTTTCACGTTACTGAAAATTTGTCCTTTCCCTAAATATTTCTAATAATTTTCTCACATATCACAATCACCATAATAAACACAATGGAAAGAGAAAATAATTTGGTATAACAATATGAAAGCATATGCAACATGAAAACATGCCTCAAATACACAAGCCTCTGACATAAATTGCATAAATAACATGCAATAAAAAGAAGGGAATGAATCACGTTTGTTTGCACATGTAGCCAGAGTTTCATCTAACTCATCAATATTCCTTTTAATAATGGCAGCATTATTGCTGGGTAAGCGGTGGCTATGAATAAATCATTTATGAAGGGCTTCTTTATCGTAGGAAAATTAATTTCATCTTTTTTAATTGGAAAGAAGAAAAACAAATTCTACTTATGCCTTCCATTTTCAAATGCCTTTGTTGCGATTTCTGTTGGAACTGAAATTTTATCAATTTGTTACAGAGTAGTTTCCTTTCATTGTGAAAGAATATGGTGCAGTTAATTTAGATAATGTGCATCCTATCCAGCCAGAATCCTCTGCCCACTTCTTTGACCCTGAGAAGTGAAAAAATCTCTGAATAGGGGTTTCTGCATAGATATGATCACAAATAAAAAAATTGGCTAATCCCTTCCACACTAGTTTTCTAATTATTTCCTTTAATGGAAAAAGTATCTAGTTAATGTAGAAATATCCAAGATATTTTGTTTCCTAAATATTTCTGGGTTAATACTTTGCTGTAGAGTTTCAGACAGCTATATGTTTGCTGTTCCACTCTTATGTTCTGTTTTACACAATAAGCTGCCCAGGTATTCCACATTTTATCCCTTCATGAATTTGGGAGATTCACAGTTTGACATTTTGAAGAAAGATGACTGAATTCAGAGTAAAATACAGGGACTGTGAGCTTGGTGAATATAGAAGCATAGATCCTATAAACTGGCAAACATCAGCACAGAAATATTTTTAAGTTTGGATTGTCATATTCTAGGAGAGGAACATTTGAGCCCAAATATGTCTATATATACAGATGTGCAGATACACGGTACAGCAACAACTTAGATCACACAAGCTTTATTATGAACATGCAAACTAAAAAAAAAATCAGAATCAATATTCTGTCACATAAATATGAACACTTCAAAATTTGTTATAAATTGTTAGTAAGAGAAAAAAAAGTTTTTATTTGAATTTTCCTTCTGTAGAATGACGACTGCCTTCTGCCTCAACCCTTTACATCAAACATACAAGACTCAACTAAAAAAAAAAAAAAACACAAAACCCCAAAACCTCAGAACAATCCCACCAGCCAGATAAAAAGTATTCCTAACTTCTTTTTTTCTTTTTTCTTTTTTTTTTTTCAAATTCTATGATTCTGTTCCGGACCTTAATCTGAAATAATAAAGTATACAAATATCCATCATATGTAGGGTGATGCAGACTTCACAGTAATTTAATACCTGATTTTTTTCTTTTGATTGCCTCTTTCTGATATAAAAGATGCCCAGTGGAGATTGTTTTTGTATTGTAACTGAACAGTATGGTGTTAATTTTAAGTGATTTTCTTTTTTTTTTTTAATTATTATGTTTTCTGAGAAAGTTATTTCTCAATTCATGTTCAATTACATGTAATTTGGTTATCTATTTACCAATTATTAAGCAGGAATACCCAAGATTTGGTAACAATTGTGTCTTAAATTCATAGTGTATATAAAACCAATTATTGCTTCTTGCAGTGGAATTTGCAAGTAGAGACCAGAGGATGTAGAAGTTCATGTACCTAATATTAATTTTCCCACTAACTTACATGGATCTAGACTTGTGCAGATATTTACTTATATATTTCTAATCTGTTTATGAAGATCTAAATCCAAATATTAATAAACTGGATTAAATGACACTAGTAGTAGAGGGCTAGAATCTACTAGAGTAGATTGTTCTCTATTCTTTAATGTCTACCTGCTCTCCTTCACAATAGTACGCTTCTGTAGCACTTCATATTTTCAAAGACCTTTACATCTTTAATCCTTCCTACAACATTGCTTTTCAGAATGTCAGTGTGTTGAATATTTCTGTTTTAAATTCAAGGTGTTGAATCTGAACTTTAAATTCATAAAGAAAAGTAATAAAGAAATAATTCTCTGAATAATTTCTTTCAAAGACCATAGCTCTTAGACAAAAATATTGTCTTCATTCCTGTGTTTCATATATAACAGAAGTTAACTAAGTTAACATATATAACAAAAGTTAGCTAATAACTAAACATATGCACAAATTTAGAATAATGTAGCTGGATAGTGTCTTGATGATGTGAGTATATCTGTGGATGAAAGGCTAAAAGTGAGTGAGTGTAAGAGTAAATCACTGGACTGTAGACTTTTAGTGAAAATTATTCAAGAGACACACACTTAAATTATCATTAAATAAATTAATTGGGAAATATGTTGTGATTTAAGAGTATTGTACAATCACAAGAACCACAAAACGGTTTAGTCACAGGCTCTGCAGAGGCTGCTGTATTGGGTTTGCATGGTAAGTTTTGGTAGTGGGGGACTGCAGAGGTGCCTTCTCTGAGAAGCTGCCAGAAGCCGTCCAAGAGAGAAACTGGCCCCAAGATGGATCTGCTCCAGGCCAAGACAAAGCCCATGAGCAGTGGTGGCAGTGCCTCTGTGATAATGTGTCAAAAAGGGGGCTGAAAAGCCAAGCTGCAACAGCAGCTGGAGAGGAGTGAGAGCATGTGGGAGCAGCAGCGCTGCAGACACCAAGGTCAGTGCAGAAGCAGGGCCAGGAGGTGCTCCAGGCATCAGAGCAGGGACTCCCCTGCAGCCCATGGTGAAGACCAGGGTGAGACAGCTGTGCCCTGCAGCCCTTGGAGGCCCACAGAGGAGCACAGATTCAGCCCCTGGATTACCCCACGCTGGGGCAGGCAGCTGTGCCTGATGGAGACTGTGACTCGTGGGAAGTCCACACTGGAGCAGGCTCCAGGCAGGACCTGTGTCCCTGTGGAGAGGGGAGCTCACTCTGGACCAGGTCTCCTGGGAGGACTTGTGACCCACACTGGAGCAGTTTGTGAAGACCTGCAGCCTGTGGGAAGAACTCTGTTGGAGAATTGGAGAACTATCTCCTGTGGGAAAGACCCTGCATTGAGCAGGTCAAGAGTGGGAGGAGTCCTCCCCCTGCAGAGGCAGGAGTGGCAGAGATAAGTGGCAGAGACAGTGATGAACTGACTGCAAGCCCTGAGTCTGTTCTGCCTGTGATGGCAACTGGTGAGTGATCTCTGTGTCTTTATGCTGACCCACAAGCCTTTTGTTACATTTTCTCTCCCCTGTCCAGCTGAGGTGTGGAGGGACAGAGCAGCTTTTGTGGGTGGCTGCCATCCAGCCAGGGTCAACCACCACAGTTACCTACACAGAATCATGGATTCACAGGATTATAGAACTGTTTGGGTTGGAAGGAACTTTAAAAACCCTGCTATGTACAGGGGCACCTTTTACTAGATCAAGATTGTTCGAAGTCCCATCCAACCTGGCCTTGAATACTTCCAGGGACACAGCATCCACAACTTCTCTAACAACCTCTTCCAGTGCCTCACAACCCTTAGAGTAAAGAATTGCTTCCTAATATTTAATCTAACCCACACTCCTTCATTTCAAGCCATTATCCCTTGTGTTCTGACCATATGCCCTTGTAAAAAGTCTTCATCTTTCTTTTAGGCTCCTTGAGGTACTGGAAGGTGCTCTGAAGTCACCCCAAAGTCTTCTCTTTTCCAGGCTGAACAATCCTAACTATTCTCAGGCTTAGAGGTGCTCCATTTTCCTACTCATCTTGGTAGCCCTCCTCTGGAATTTCTCATGACTAGCATGAAAGATGAAAAGCCAAATATTTTTTCCTTTTTTTATTAGTTGCATCAAGATTTTTTATAAAATGGAAAATATCAGAATTCTTACATCTTCCAAATATTCAATTTTGTGCTATAGAACTTCAAAAATGTCCTACTGGAAATATAGCCTGAGTTTCAAACATTCATACCTGTACTTAATTTCTAGTTTCACTTGCAAGACATATAAATAATTAGAACAAAGTACATACTCCTCATTTTGATTTGTAGAAGTACATTTTTGAGATGTACTGGATGATGACTTGATGATAGAGCCTTGCTCCAGCCTTGTGTCTCCCATCATTTAACCAAAGTTGAAAACTTTCAGATAACAGAAGAGTACAGCAATATTAGTCTGTGAAGTTACACATAAATATGCTGTTTTATGCTGCAGTTGTATGACTGGTACTAAAAAGATAATATTTGTTTCTGTGTATTTTGAGACAAAGTTTTACAAATGGCTTGATATTATCTACCTGCCATCTTGCTTCCCCCTATTCCCAGTCCTTGTGTATTTATTCCCACCTGTAACTCATTTTGGACATTTCCCTTCTGTCAGATTTGTCACCCTCTGTGACTCTCTGCATGGAAATGTAATTGCCAGTGCTGATACCAGAGCTGTCAGGTGGGGCAGAATCTCCTTTGTCACTAGCAGCCTTACATCACCACCCCATCCCCAGCTTTAGCTGTGGCATCAGGGACAAAAGAATAAGGCAGAAGAAACACTGAGTTGTCTGGGGAATTTGTAAAATATCCCTCAGGGTAGTATGACTGATGGCCATTATAATGTGTTTGCTATACAGCAAAATAATAAATCAATCTACAAGTTATATCTTCTGCATTAAAAAGAGACATAGTTTAGAAAAAAAAATAAATATAAACTACTCTCCTACAAACAAATCATTACATAATCCTAAACTCTGAAAAGTTTATACACACACAAATACAAAATTAAAGATAAAAGTCACACACACGGACACACATGCCCACTCTTTATATAAATATAATGGTAGCTTTCCTACCAGCTGTATTTGATAGTTGGAGACTAGTTAAAATGTTGATACAATATAATACAGAAAATATCAGACTTATCCTCTTGTTTCAAACATTTTTTTTCTCCAGTACATCATGCCAGATGGTCAGGCAGAGACTCACACATTTAGACGCCCAAAATTTCCCATTTGCATGTGTTTGGCAGATGTGATGCTGGAGTGAAGGAAGACTCTGCATGGGCAGCTAGAGGCCAGGCTGGATTCCTCACAGCATCTTAAACACTGCTACACACTGATATTTAGGCACCTGAGTACAGCCCTGAAAAACTGTTCCACCACTAACACCAAAAGAAAATAAACTCTTAACTGTATATAAATAAGAAACGTCTCACCTTTTGGTTCACAGTTCAAACACTGAAACTTACTTTTCTTCATGGAGGACCATTATCCCTAACATCACAACACCCACAGGAAAAATGGAAATTAACAACACATTCTTCTAAAAGATACTTTACCACCACTAATTAAAACTAGCTTGAGGTGTTTAAGCAGCTTTGGAAAACAGCATTTAGATAGCCAGATATGCCACAATTCATACAAGCAGCCTAGCAAAAGGAGGAGGCAATCAGCTGCAAGTCTCCTTATATCCCAGGCTGGTTCTCAGATATTGATTTCCTCATTCCATTCCAACAGTTATTGCAATAAATTGTCACTCTCAACACAGCAGTGCTGGTTCACAGCATCACAGAATCGTGATGGAATTGGTTGGAAGGGACCCAAACCCTCTGCTGAGGACAGGGGTGCCTCTCACTCGACAAGGCTGCTCAGAGTACCATCCAACCTGGCCTTGAACACTTCCAGGGATGAAACATCCACAGCTTCTCTGGGCAACCTGTTCCAGTGCCTCAGCATACCTACAGTAAAGGATTTCTTCCCAGTAGCTCATCTAAACTTACTCTGTTTCAGTTTGAAGCCATTTCCCCCCTGTCCTGTCAGTGCACACTCTTGTAAAAGTCTCTGTCCATGTTTCTTGTGGTCTCCCTTCACGTACTGGAAGGCCACAATTAGGTTCCCTTGAAGCCTTCTCCAATTCCCATTCTCTCAGCCTTTCCTCACAGGAGAGGTGCTCCATCTCTAATCAACTTGGCCCTCCTCTAGCTATGACCAACAGGTCAGAATGTCAAAAAATGGAAACCTATCCCTAACAACTTCTCTTTTGGTAAGTTATTTGTTTTATTGCAAGAGAATTTCCTCAGGAGAACATTCTTATCACTTTTAATATCAGGAGGTGTAAAAATAGTATATGCAGAGCTATGAGTCACTTCTATGCCACACTAGGTAAATTTCAGTTTATCCTTCTCCCTACATTAGTATTTCTTCAGTTACACATACAGCTTCAGAAGTTTGCCATTTTTTTCCCATATTGTATCTTTTAAATTATTCATTCCCTGCTAATAAATTCAGATATGCATTTGTATACACAGTGTTTACAGCAGTGAATTATTCAGTCTATGTACTTAAACACCAACTAATACTAATAATTACAAATGTAGACACATATTAATAGAAATACTGAATAATAGGAAACATCCACAAATGATACAGCATCCCCATTACAAGAGAAAGGGCTAAAAACTAGGGAACCAGAAGAAAGTGTTAAAATATCCCACCCTTTTGGTATAATGTCTCTCAGCCTCTAGCAATGACTGTATTTATTCTGAATTGCCTTGACCACATTCATGTGAGGGTTACACTGAAATTCCTGGATTCTCCTTAATATGAAATCACAGAATTACAGAATCACCAGGTTGGAAGAAACCTTCAAGATCATCAAGTCCTACCCAACCCTAACACCTCAACTACACCAAGGCAACAAGTGCCACAACCAGTTTCTTTTAAACACAAAAAAAAAAAAAAAAAAAAATGAAAAATAATAATAATAATAAAAAAAATGCATGAGCTTGTATTTGTTACCTTCACATTAGCCTTTCTAGAAGAAAGCTATTTGTTTCAGGGTCTTCTTAAAAGACTTATTTATTGGAAAGTTCTGCTGCAAAGAGTATTGTCCCAATTTTTATCTTGTTACATCATCATATAATGTTCAAAATTAGGTTGTGAAAGGTCAAGAGAATACCTGACATGTTTAACTGTGGAGTTATTAAACTGGATGACATGAAACTCATATTTTACCTAGGAGCTTTTCACAGTCAGTGCACCATTTGTCATTGTTCTCCTGAACTGGCTCCAATCCCACGGGATTCCTCTATGACACAAAAGAGCTCAATAGATGATAGCAGCAATCAGCTATTAAGGAACAATACACTGAAAAGCAGAAAAATCTATGTAAAACAGTATCTACATAAACAATTTTTTTCTATTAAATTTTCCAACAACACTTATATCTCATATGACTATTGATAGGAGAGAGATGAAAACATTTCTAAAACACCCACTTCAGTGACCTGAGTGTTTTTGCTGTAAAACTGCAATGCAAACACTAAGTTATAAATAATTTCTGCAAAAATTGTTGCTGGGTGAAGCCAATATGTATGATAAAATATCTGCCTATAGCGTGTTTATTTTTTTCTAGATAGGTCATATGGAGCATATTCATGTCTTTTCTTAAAACTTATGATTGTTCTTGCTCCCTATGTTACTCAATATCTCAATTTATACACTGCCTATCTAGACAAAAAAAAACTAAGCCTAAAATTCTTGAAAGGCATTTAATATGCATGGCAGCTCTTTTTATTTCTCTAGAAAACTCGTACAAGATACTTTAATGTTAGAATTTTAAATATGTAAACCTACAGCAAGTCTCACCCTCATGAATCAAAATCAAATAGTTAAATATAAGGGAGAAAAAAAGTTATATATTTAAAATCAGATGGTAGTATGTACAGGTAATTGCCAGAATAATTTATTTGTTTCAGTTATATGAAGTTTTGATTACTTGCTTTAATTTTATTTGTCAGTGACTTTTATTTAGTTTTTGCTTTTGAGTTCCAGGAAAAGCTCTTATTTGTGCCCTCCCTGAGACAACAGGGTCCATGCTCTGGGTGGGCCTCCAGCTCCAGGAGGCAGCACGGGACTTGGGCAAAACATTCCTTCATCAGCTCAGCACAAGGAAAAGGCTGAAAGAAATACAGTTGTGTGTCCATCTCTGCTATGGCTTTGTACACTAAAATGTTTCATTGCTTTGCCTTTTGCCAGTTATATTTCCTAGGAGGGGATTAATTAATTTTATTAAATGGTGCTTTATGGAAGCTCAGGTATTTTCATGTGGGACCAGGAACTACACTGGTACACAACAAAATTTCACTTAGGAAAATCCTTCCATATTGAGACTCCTTCACCATGAAGGAAAAATAAATTGCACCTCTGTTTAAATTAAACAGCAGCACTTCAAGCATAGACACTTCACTTAACACAAGAAAAGGAAAGACAGGCAAGTTGGTAAGTGAACTAAGCACTGGGTTTGTTAATAGGACCTGCGGGAGAGTAAGAAATTTTTACAAGGTCATTTGATTACCAAATTATACTATCTTCATAAATGTGTAGTTCTATTAACTGAGACCCACCAAAAATAAAAAATGAAACAATAAATCTTTGATTTCTATTTTAAGAAATACATAAAATATCCTTCCTCAGATAAAAAAAATTATTGAGGCTTTATGAAAAAAAAACCTTTTTTTGGCTATTGTAAATCTGTTGAAGGTACAGATTAATTCAGCTCTACAATTTTACACAGACTATTTAACATATCCTCAAATGATTGTTAATATCGTTAATCTTTCCAGTCATTGAGTTGTATTCACAGAGAGCTACTTCTCATTGACCTAACACACCTAATCCTCATGGCAGGAAAAGCTGGAAATCAAGTTTAGTTTTGAGAAGCCTAAGCAAAAATTGAAAAAAAAAAATATAATTAAAAAAAAATACTTACAATATATTCACAAATAATGTCAATATGTATGTATTTGGTACTGAGTTGGGATCTAAATTCCCAGACCTTCTTGAAACATTTAGAGTCTATTTCTCCTTATGGCACTGGTAACCTTCTAGATGAAAATTTTCACAAAACATCCTGCAAAACATCCATGTGAACCCAAAAGTTTTTGAATAACAACACCATCATTTGGCCCAGACAACCCTCAAATACCTTTATGAGTACAATAAATTTACAGTTTATTGAGCAGCTAAATCTCAGGTAGGTGTAAAATGAATCAAACCATCTTTAAAATAATTTCTTGACACAAGAGCTTTCACCCTGTGCAACTTTGGAGTAAGACCTTCTGCTGAACATAGGGCTTATAATTTTATCTTCTTCTGTTAAAAAAACCAAATCAAACCAAACCAAATCAACAACAAAAAACTCAAAAAGTCCCAAACAACAACACCAAAAAAAAAACTCCAAAACAACTCAATCAAACAAAAAACACCAAAAAAAACCCCAAAGTGTAATTAAGCAGCATATTTTATGCTTTCTGGGTTGATTGAAACACTGTCATAATCTGAGCTGTTCTGTTTTACAAAAAAAGAGTAATTATTACCTAAACAAGACCACTGTTGCAGCACATACTAAAGACAGAAAAAATATCAGTTCTTAACCATAACAATTATTTGTAGAAGTGAGTTCTGAATAAAATTCAGTCTATTCTTTCAAAAAAAACTACTGTTTATTTACTTTGTCCTCTTATGGCACCTCAGCTACACTCACAGCTTGTTACTTCAAGAAGCTATAACAAAAATAATTCATTACAACCTTTGTGAGTGAAGTAATGCATGTTTCATGAAAAAGAGTACATAAATTAAACAACCTCAGTTACATCACCTAATTTAACTAAACCCAAAATATCATCACATGGCAGATTTTAAAAAGTTTTGAGAGCCTCAGAACTGGAGCATTGAGGATATCCCACAGTTTCCAAGCACTGCCAGAAGCATAATCACATGGGGGGAAAGACACAGGTAAAGGATACTCAATCTGTTCTCAGCAGCTCTCTCAGAATACAAGTCTTGGAGGAAAGCACACTCTGGAATTAAACATGAAACACACTAAAACAATGTTGCTTAACTGGAGTGAGAGATTAGCCACCTAGTCTTGCTGAAGAGAATGAGAATTGATGCAAAGGTGACTGCTGCAGAAAGCTCAGAAGTTTTTGGGGAATTCTGCAGTAACTTGTTTTCTGTAACTCCTCCTCCTTCTCTGGTGGTACAAGCATGTGTGTGGTTTGGCTCCAGAAGTCACATCCCAACACACAGGTACACTGTGACAGTACATTCAGATTAGGTGGATTACAATGTTTCCAGAAGCACCTTCAGTAATTCCAAAGAAATGAAACAATTCCCTTTGTCTCTCACATGGTAAAGGTTTGTGAACCACCAGTGAATTTGGGGGATTTAAAACCAGTAAATTTCAGCTCCTTAGCTAAATTAAATCGGTTAAACTGTATTGATAAAATGAATTCAGGGTATATTAGCTTCATACATGTTCCCTAAAGCTTCGTTCACACCAAGAGAAAACACAAGGAAGGCAGAGTTTACCTTTAGGTAATTAAACTTACACCACCAAAGCAGTGTCTTGGTCCCAGCTACATGCTTTGGAGTTTTGTAAGTTAAAATAATTAGACTGGAACTCAATCCTACTTGTATGTTTAGAACATATTTTGACCCTTTCTATGTTTGAAAAAACTAACTGCTACTGCTAAAAAATTTGAGAAGCTGCTGAGTATATTACATTGCTTGTATTATACATACATATTTTTTAATAATGAAAGGAGTTGGTTTGGAGATGTGAATGTAGCAGCTTGAACAGGACACTGATTACAATGTGATAGTAAAGAACTAGAAGTGGGGGAGGTTTTCCAGACTTCATAAGTGACAAGTATGGAAACCCTACTGAACTTACAGGAAGGTTTTGGTTTTTTTCTCACGAGAAAAATAGGGCAGAAAGACAGAAGTGCCTAAATAGACACATTAACAGCTCTACAATAAATCAAATCCTCATATATTGACCTATGATTAGACATATTCCAATTGAAAATACTAAGCTTTTGTTTTTCAAATGTGAAAAAACCAGCAGCTTATTAGTGGAAAAGCTTAAAGTATCCATAATGAAGCAACATAATGTACTTTAACTTTCTGCTACTATTTATACAAGACTGCACCAAGATCTGCAGATTTGTCCTCTCATGAAAATAAACCAAATTTAAACCCCTTTTTCTTTTCATATGTTGTGACTTTCTAAATTATTTTATTCCTTTCTAACTTGTTGGTGGAGCCTTAAAAAATAAAGACCATACTTTCTTTGTCCCTTGATTCATCAGTTCATTCTTTTTTCTTGTCCTCAAAGCTCAGCAATTTTAGGCTATACTACTCTTGTCTTTTTTCTTTCCTTAAGAAAAAAAAACAAAACAAAAAACCCAAAACAAACATACAAAAAAACCCACAAAACCAAGTAAACAAAACAATCTGAACATCTAATTGTCTAAGCTTAAACACTGAAATCTGAAACTTCAGAACCAGCAGATGATAAAACAGTAGTTATAATTCTGAAAAATACATTCTTATTATGTAAGTACGCAACTGAGTGCAGGAAGTGACTACATGGAACTTTACAGTTTGCACCATAAAATATTTGATAATGCAGTATTCTCCTTCAGGCTTTCTTTTAATAGATTTTATTAAAAAAAAAAACAACAAAATTTTGCCTGGTCTCATAGTGGTTACTGGGATTTCACACAGTTATCTAGAGGAGTTAATTCTTAAATTATTCCATTTAGAAATTTATTATTTAAATAAATGTATCAATTGAGGACTTCTAAGTTTGTCTGAATCTGTTGCTTCTGCTCTACTAGATTAAAAAAAGAATCAGTAAATGCATTGATTGTCATGAAAGATGACAGCACTCTAATTAGAATGAAAAGACGGGAAAAGGCGACACCTCGAGAATATTCTTTTCACTTTTGAAAAAAAACCAAACCACCCCATGGTTATTACTGGAATTATTAGTACTTAATGAAATGTTAATTACTGCATCTGACAAACAGTGATTAAGCAAATTACTTTTATTTAAACTAGAAAAAAAAAAGAGAACATATATGCTAAAATGTTAACTTGATTTAATAACCATAGTAAGAGATGATAGAGTCTGCACTGTAATCACTTTCCTAACTTTATCCTAGCTGCACTTATCGATAAGTAAATCTTTTCAATACTGCTGACAGGTAGATTTAATTAAATGCATGTATAACTAGGGCATAGTAGAAAATGTTTTCAAAGACCTTGCCAGTAAATGTAAAGAAATAGGATTCTTTTTTTTTCCAGATTTCAGGGAAATGATGAAAAAAGATGAAGACATCTTCATATCCTTTGATTTTAACAAATGATTAACAAATTTGTTATTTAACATATTTAACAAATAAATATATTTGTTATTTATTTAACATATAAATATATTTGTTATAATTTAACAAATCATTAACAGATGATTGAATAATCTAATTAGGTCACACAAGGTTTCTATGTGCTGTATTGAGTCTTTTCTTACTACACATTAAATTCTGAATCAGAGCTCTTAAAATATAAGTAAACAGTCTTAATTTATAAATTGCATGTGGGTAGTCAATTTTATATTGTAGTGGAAAGGTCTGAAAGGACAGGAAAGGCTAATTTACTACTGCACCGACCTCATGCAATCCAAGCTACTTAGAGACTGCCAAATTCTGAATTCAGTCTCAATGTGCAGTTTGAAAACTGATTCTGGTACTGATCCTGACAAAGAGTCAAAAGTGTTAAAAATTACATTATATTATCATGTACAAGATTCAGCTTGTACTAGAATAATTTTCATTGCTAAAAAAATGCTGTGATATAGTCCTGAAGTATTTCTGGACAAACTTGTTTATCTCCTGATTGAACTGACTGTATTTAAAACTCTGGATTTCAACAAGTATTGGTTGTAACTTTATTTATAAACTAGTTCAGGGTATCAGGCCGTATATAGGAATGATTTTCAGTCCATGGAAAAATGTATTCATAGAATGAGAGGTACAATCCCAGACAATACTTGACCTTCTTACAGCAAATCTTGCTGAGCTATTAATTTTCCAACAGAGCTAAAAAGCATTGTCTGTTTCCTGGCAGAACAAAGAGCCTTTTACATTAGTGAGAGTTTGCAGTGCAATACTCCTAAGGTATACTCTTTAAACCTCAGGAGAGGTTATGAGGATCATGTAGCAACACCAAATTGGCTACATATCATTTGAGATGCTGCTAAAGAGGATGTGAAGTTCAATTTTTTCAAGAAATATTTCCTTAGTTCCCCCTTTCAAGTCACCTAACACTTTAAATTACTCTTATACTATTCATTAAGCATAAAACTATAAAATATTTTTAAACATTATAAAAAAATAACTTTTTATTTTTATTTCCATTGAAAATAACTAACTACTGAATATCTGAAATATTTCCACTGTCAGAGTGTATACCAAGTAATTTACACAACAACACTATGGATACCCATACAGTCAACACTGTAAGTTAAAATAATCTTTTTTTCTTGAGAATCAGCTAAAGAATATCATATTACCCATCTGAAAATTTTCTGTATGATTCTGGAGTGGCCTGGGGTCCTAATGAAAAGAAAATCCTTACCTGTCCCCAGAAATCTACATAACAAACAGTAGTGCCACAGGTTGTTTGTATTTACTTTTTCCTCTCATGTGAAGTGCCAAGATCCATAAAGACTCCCTGGTAACCAGACTTCACACTATTGCTCTACTTGTTCTAAAGCTGAAAAAGAAGCCCAAATCTTACTTCTTTACAGGAAATGACTTCCTGATTACTGTGCTCATAGATCTCTGAAAACTAGGGTCCAATAAGAACACAGAGTATAAATATTTTTATTGCAGCATCTCCACAAGTTCCTTAGGACTTTGAGGATACTTTGTGTAATACCTATATTTGATATAATTGCCTTTTCACTGTGCTTTACTGTGACCTGATGAAAATTGATACAGCATGCTGAAAAACAAAAATAGAAAATTATCCTCCAGTTAACTTTCCACACTTTTATCTTACCAGCCTCTTGGAAAGTGCAAGTACACTATTGTGATATAACCGGGAGAACCAAGATTGTGACCACGCTGTGCCCTTGATAAAAGCAATGGAACAGTGGAGGAGGAATTATGTGAACTATAAAAAATGCATTCTGCACATCTATTTCCAAATTTTATAAGGAAAATTGCTATAAATTTTGTAATGAGTAAAGATTACCATGTTTTTCATTGTAACAACTAGAATAGATATTGGAAAGCAGAACAATCCAAATTTCAGTTTTTCTTTCTGATATTTAATTTTAACCTAAACCTGAGAGCACCACCATCTACCAAAACTTAATCTCAAAATCACAATAAATCAGTTATGCAAATAATTATGCATTCATAATACCCAATAATCTAATTTTGTTTTACAGTAATGATAATTACTCATGCAAACACACTCTAGTGTTTTGTTTCACAGTCTGAAAGACAAGAGAAGATGGATAATATATTTTCATTTAGTGACTGTTTTTTAATGACTTTGATACAAAACATACAATCTGTTATAGGGTTTTTATCTTCAGTATTCATATACGTGTATATTTTTCTTCTGGCCCCCTAAATCTTCTCTACTATAATAGAAATCCTTCAGTTTCTAGCATCCCTTCCCTTCCCTTCCCTTCCCTTCCCTTCCCTTCCCTCCCCTGCCCCTCCCTTCCCTGCCCTTCCCTTCCCTTCCCTTCCCTTCCCGCACCTTCCCTTCCCGCACCTTCCCTTCCCTTCCCTTCCCTTCCCTTCCCTTCCCTTCCCTTCCCTTCCCTTCCCTTCCCTTCCCTTCCCTTCCCTTCCCTTCCCTTCCCTTCCCTTCCCTTCCCTTCCCTTCCCGCACCTTCCCTTCCCTTCCCGCACCTTCCCTTCCCTTCCCTTCCCTTCCCGCACCTTCCCTTCCCTTCCCTTCCCAAATGATCTTTCTCATTAAAAAGATAAACATGAGACTCTAGGTCCTGCTAGTTTTGTACTGGATAAATGGCACCTTCAGGTCAGGTACAAGACTCATATTAAACTATATTTACTCTAATGTTCAGTTTCCTTCCTCTTCTCAAATGCTTTCATTTTCACAAAGACAAAAAGACAAATTTGGCTTTGAAATATGAACACTATTTGCTGACAAAATCAAAGACATGATTCCATTCTAACATATTCAGCCAAGTCCTGAATTGCCCTACTACTATTGCAAAGTTTTATATTTGTAAGGAAATAAGAAATACTAATTCTAAAAGAGAAACTATTATTTTGACACAAAAGTATTAATATGCTTTTTACAGAAAAAGCATTGTTTTATTTGTTTCTAGGCATTCCCTGTGAAAGCAATTATGCTGAAAAAGACCCAGGAAATGCTTTACTGTCCTGTTCTCCTTAACCTTTTGTTTTATTTTTGTTTTTTTTTAACTTTAATCCTTGAGAGGAAGCATTCCTGTGAAACAATCTTTGATTTAGACAAATAGAGGGAGAGACAAGCTCAACTTTAACGATCTCTAAAACTATTTAAAAAATTTCCAGAGATAAAATTTTGAGTCTTAATTTGTCCTCAGATTCTTTAAATTCTGCCATCTCCTCTGCTTCTCTTAGGTGATTTCAGCACCTTTCATGTTAACAAGTATAGAGCAACCTGGATTTACTGCAATTGTTATGAAGATTCAATTGTGAAGATATAATCAGGATTAATTATCACAGAACAAAATTTACTCTGATGCACACATTAGTGGACAGCTTCCATAGTACCAGTTGTGTAACTGCATTTCTAGAAGAGGAACTTTGAAATAAGATGAATAATCTTAACACATAACAACCTCAGAAAAAGAAACTAAATTAAGAAAAGATTGGAACAAAATGTGATTTATTCTTCCTGGAAATTTGAATTAGTCTTTGCTTTAATGAGTAACATGTAGAGGTGCTACGGTATTCCATTTACCAATTTCTACTAGTTTAGAAAGACATTTTAAAAAGGAGTAGTTCTATTGTTAAAAAAGACAGTTATTTGTGTTTCCTGTAGCATCTCTTATTTCACTAAAATATGAACAACTAAAGACCTGAGAATTGTTTTTTTTCTAGAGTTACATAGGGAGCTTACATTACTTAAATCTGTTGAAAACAAAAGATGTCACACTACTTCTTTGTCTGAAGATTAAGAAAGTAGCAATATTAAAGTATCCTTTAGAGAATTTCCTTTTTTTTTTCTAACTCCTCTAACAGATGCACAGATCACTTTTATCATTAATGTGTGGACAGAAATGGCACTGGAATGTAGCTTTTGCAAATGTTTATGAACACCTAGATGCTCATATCAAAAGCCCTTTAAAAGAAAAAACAAGCAGCTTACTGAATTTGGTGTAAATTGTCAAATTAAATGAAAAATATGCATATTCCATTTCACTATTCTATGTCTTGCATCATTTACTCCCATGAATCTCAGACAAACCCTTGAAATACCCTATGGAATGCTGAAATTGCAGCTCCTTGAACACCATTGGATTGCAAGCCATTCTAATTCATTTAAAAAGCTCTATGGATTCTGGTGACACTATTTTTTTCACTGAATCACTGTATCTCAGTAATTTCCATTGACTTGTCTCTAGCACTTATTAAAATACATAATATAACAATTTAGTTTCCGATTAGCTTTGCCATGTCAGACCTTTGTCTGAAGGTCTGACTCACAAGTAATCAGGAGATAATAACTCTATGAGAGTCAGAAAGACCCTGTTAAATTGGTGCAAATGAGGAGGATCAATCTACACTAGACTGGTCATTTAAAACAAGCTTCAATTATTTTTCGTTTCAATTCTCTGAAGCTCTAAGGAGAGCAGAAATCAGAATAAGTCTGGTTTCCATTATAGCATAATAAACATGAAAAATCTTTGTATGTTAAATGAAAACATTGGAAAACAAAAATTGCCAAAAATAAGAACTGAAATTACTGAAACTTACTTGAGTATATTTAGAAATACAAGTAATTTGTGTAGCTGAAAAAGCGTTCCATTATTTTAAGGGAATGTACGTATGTGAAAGAATATGCTAATACTGACTCATTCCAGAATATGGAATCAAACACCACAGCTTGAAGAATCAGACATCACATAAAGTAAAACTCAATCTCCATAATGTCAGCATAGTCAAGGAAAAAAAAAATCTAAAGAAATCATAATTATGTGACTTTTTCTATACTTATTTTTACATCAGTGAGAAAAAAAATGTTTATCATAGCCCCTTCAGCATTTATTTTAGAACTTGAGTATTTTTCCAAGAAGACTGAAAGGGTATTTCCATGAATTTTTTAGTGTCCACAAAATTAAACAGGAAGAACAGAGTTAATCTATTGATTAACAGTTAAACCAAGAAACATCCTGCTTTCTATGGGCCAGTAGCTAATGAATGACTAATTAGCTGTAAAAAATCATGCCCACAGGACTGATTCAGATGAACATTGCTCTTGTGATGAAGCTAAATTGGCTAAAGAGAATTTTAAAGAATTAAATAAGATTCACAATAAATTAATGGAAACTAGAATGGAGGTGTCCTGCACTCACTGCACTATTCAGTCCTCAGCAGCTGAACAGGAGGTTTCTGTAGAGGATGTGACAGTGTGTCAAAATTGAATAAATCTTTTTTTTTTTCACTTCTGACTAAAATAATGTGTCAAGTGGCTCTCTGATGAATCCCTATGTGGCTTCAAGTATTTGTCTGTTTTATTTACATCAGTGTTCAGATGTTGATTTTTGTCTTTGATCTAACTTCTACCAAATTCCTTGGACAAGACACAAAATGCCTGTGAATGTTCAAGTGTATGCTCCATGCTTGCAGGTAAAACATGCATCATCCTGCTGAAAAGAATCTTGTTGCTTTCATTCACATCTATGGGTAAGTATACAACCAGAGACAAGTATATTCTTCTGGAAACTTCAAGGTAAATGCCTACATTAGTAGGGTTAAATAAAAATAAAACCTTTTTTTTCCAGAATTTGATTACCTTGAGATGTCATTAAGACTTGTGTTGGGAAAATAAACACATCCTTCCTTTCTAAAGGACACAACTGAACTAATCCTTGTTCTTCACAAAGCAGTGAGAAAGGACTGGGCAGTTACTCCCAGAATACACAAAAATATACATAATCAGGCAATATAATATTAAATATGCATAAGGGACAGAAATATGGATGGACTGTAAACCTATTGGAATTTTATATACAGTAGCACCTTATGAAGCTACTTACAGTGTTTGGAAGTAGAGAGAGAAAGAACTATAAGCACCAATCTTTCAAAAAAAGAAAATATACTTTTTGTAGGTGTTTTGTTTTCTATTACATATGTGGAATTTAAAAACTGAAGTGATAGAAGGATGTACTAAGAGACTCCCTGGGCTGATTCAGACCTGTGATTATTACCCACTGCTGATACTCCAGGCTGGCAGTGATGAGATTAGGAAGAGAAGCGTCAAGGCAATTAAAAGGGACTTGAGGACACTGGGTCAAGTGGTTGATAGGGCAGGAACACGGGTAGTCTTTACCTCAGTCCCTTTGGTGGCAGAAAAAAAACAGTGAAAGGAGTAGGAGAGCCCACATTACCCACAAGTGGCTCAAGGGCTGGTGTAATCAGCAGAATTTTGGGTTCTTTGGCAACTTTTATGGTACCTGGCCTGTTGGAACTGGATGGGCTCCATCTCTCTGTTAAGGGCAGAAGAATTTTAGCTCATGAACTGTCAGAACTCACTGAGAGGACTTTAAGGTTAAGGTTTAAGGTTTGAAGGGGAAGGAGGTGCAGCTGGGCTCTCTGGAAGCAGGCCCAAGGGTGGGAAGCCTGAGTTAGGGGTGAGATCAGTAGCCCAGCTGAGGTGCACCTATACCACTGCACACAGCATGGGTAACAGGAAGAGCTGGAGGCCATGGTACAGCAGCAAAGCTAGGATGTAGTGGCCATCACAGAAACATGGTGGGATGACTCAAATAGCTGGAGCTGCACTGGATGGCTACAAGCTCTTGAGAAGAGGAGACAGGAAAGGGAGAAGAAGTGGAAGGGTGGCACTTTGTATTAGGGAGGCTTTTGACGCCATAAGTATTGAAACTATTGAAACATAGGTATTGGAACGAACTGCCAATGGAGTTGAATGCCTCTGGGTAAGAATTAAGGGGAAGGCCAACAAGGCTGAAACCCTACTGGGAGTCTGTTCTCGTCCACCCAACCAGGAAGAAGAGGGGGACTACTCATTCTATAAGCAGCTGGAGAATGTTTCAGGATCACCAGCCCTTGTTCTTGTAGGTGACTTTAACCTGCCAGACATCTGCTGGGAATTAAATACAGCAGAAAAGAGGCAGTCCAGGAAGTTTTTAGAGTGAGTGGAAGACAACTTTTGGTCACAGCTGGTGAGTGAGCCCACCAGGGGAGGGACCATGGTAGACCTGTTTCTTGCAAATAGAGGTGGCAGATGTGATGGCTGGAGACTGCTTGGGGCACAGCGATAATGAAATTATAGAGTTGTCCTTATTTGTGAAATCAGGGAATATCAATATGACTTCTACACTGGACTTCTGAAGGGCAGACTTTGGCCCATTTAGGAGACTTATTCAGAGAGTTCCTTGGGAAGCTTAAAAACAAAGGAGTTCAGGAAAGATGGGTGTGCTTGAAAATAGAGATCTTGAGGGCACAGGAACAGACTGTACCTGTGTGCTGAAAGATGAGTCAACAAGGCAAACATCCACCCTGGATGGGCAACAAGGTCTTGAAGGAATTTAGGAATAAAAAGAAATATCATCTTTGGAAGGAGGGTCACGTCTCTCAGGAAGTATTTAAGGAGGTTGCTAGGGTATGTAGGAAAAAAATTAGGGAGGCCAAAGCTTGGTTTGAACTTAATTTGGCAACTTTTGTGAAGGATAATAAAAAATGTTTTTACAAATATATTAATAGTAAAAGGACAGGTAAGACCAACCTTTGGTCTCTACTGGATGTGGGAGGGAACTTAGTTACTGCAAATGAGAAGGCAGAAGCGCTTAACGCCTTCTTTGCCTCAGTCTTCAGTAGGAAGATGGCTTTTCCTCAGGACAACTGTCCTCCTGGGTTGGTAGATGGTGGCAGGGAGCAGAATGGTCCCCCTGTCATCCAGGAGGTGGCAGCCAGAGAACTGCTGAGCCGCTTGGATGTTCATAAATCTATGGGAGCAGATGGGATCCATCCCAGGCTGATGAGGGAGCTGGCAGATGAGCTTGCAAAGCCATTCTCCATCATTTACCAACAGTCCTGGCTCACTGGTGAGGTTCCAGATGGCTGGAAGCTGGCCAATGTGACTCCCATTCACAAAAAGTGAATGAAGGGGGATCCTGGTAATTATAGGCCAGTCAGCCTGACCTCGGTACCTAGTAAGGTAATGGAACAGTTTATACTGAGTGTGATCACACAGCATGTGCAGGATGGCCAGGGTATCAGACCCAGCCAGCACGGGTTTAGGAGGGGTAGGTCATGGCTGACCAACCTCCTCTCCTTTTATGACCAAGTAACCCAGCTGGTGGATGTGGGAAAGGCTGTGGATGTTGTCTGTTTGCACTTCAGCAAGGACTTTGAGTTTCCCAAAGAACACTCCAGGAGAAGCTGGCAGGGCTTGGACAGGAGCGCTCTTTGCTGGGTTAAGACCTGGCTGGATGGCCGGGCCCACAGTCGTGGTGAACGGTGCTGCATCCAGGAGACGACCAATCACTACTGCTGTTCCTCAGGGGTCTGTGCTGGGGCCAGACCTGTTCAATATTTTTATTGACTGCATGGATGAGGGTATTGAGTCTTTCATTAGTAAATTTGCTGACAACACTAAGCTGGGAGCATGTGTTGATCTATTGGAAGGGAGGAGGGCTCTGCAGAGAGACCTGGAATAATTGGATGGATGGGGAAGTCCAGTAGGATGAAGTTTAATAGATCCAAGTGTTGAGTCCTGGCCATGAAAACCCCCTGCAATGTTATAGGCTGGGGACAGTGTGGCTGGAAAGTGCCCAGGCAGAAAGGGACCTGGGGGCTCTGGTGACAGCCGGCTGAACATGAGCCAGCAGTGTGCCCTGGGGGACAGGAAGGCCAACAGTATCCTGGCCTGGATCAGGAATAGTGTGGCCAGCAGGAGCAGGGAGGTCATTCTTCCCCTGTGCTCAGCACTGGTGAGGCCACACCTCGAGTGCTGTGTCCAGTTCTGGCCCCTCAGTTCAGGAAGGACCTTGAGACGCTTGAGCACGTCCAGAGGAGGCAACGAGGCTGTTGAGGAGCTGGGAACAAAAACCCTGTGAGGAACGGCTGAGGGAGCTGGGGTTGTTCAGCCTGGAGAAAAGGAGACTCAGAGGTGACCTTATCACTCTACAACTTCTGAAAGGTGGCTGTAGTCAGGTGGGGGTCAGTCTCTTTCTCCAGGCAGCAACTGACAGAATGAGAGGACACAGTCTCAAGATGTGCCAAGGGAAATATAGGTTGGATATTAGGAAAAAGTTTTTCACTGAAAGAATAATAAAGTACTGGAGTGGTTTGCCTGGGGAGGTGGTAGAGTCACCATCCCTGGATGTGTTTGTAAAAAGACTGAATGTGGCACTTGGTGCCATGGTTTAGTTGAGGTTTTAGGGCATGGGTTGGATTCAATGATGTTGAGGGTCTCTTCTAACCCAGTGATTCCGTGATTCTGTGATGCAGCTTTTAGAGACAGTTTTGTAGGTCTGCTTACTTCAAAGATAGATTAATTCAGTAATCAAAGAAATTAAAATATTGACTTAATTTTCCATCCATTTGAAGAAGGTTGAATTTGAAGGTAAGAATATGAATTTCATAAATTTAAATTCAACTTCTGAGAATTTGAAAAACTGATAGGTAAAAATGAGATATGTTCAGTGATTCTAATCTTCCCTTCACTCTGTATATTTCATTTAAGCAAGTAGAAATGGATGTAGTTATTATTTAATCAAGGAAAATATTTTAAAATAATATAATACAATAAGTAAACTCTGGGAATTGTAGCTGGAAAACGGTACATAAATGTATTTAATAGTCAGTTTTTGCCTGGAGAACATTGTGAAGCAATGTGCAGTGCAGTCAGGAGCTCAGAGGAAAAGAACAAAACTATTTTTTCCCTTGGAACACTGAGATTAAATACTATACCATAAAACTCAGCAAAATGTTACCTTCATTAGATCACTCTCGGCTCTTAAGTGAAATGAGAAAGATGTTAGATGCTTTAGAAAATTCCAGTAGGGTTACTGTTGCTGAAAAGATGAAAAACAAGCTTGAATAAAGACCATTGTGCTCTGCCCCACACATACATCACGGAAGAAACTTCTCTTCTTCACAGACTATCAGACAGCTTTACCAGCTGATTAGATATTGGAGGAAAGAAAGGGAGGGAAGTGCTTCAAACCATTCATGGAAGTGTATGGTGCTGCTATCAGTGAGGCTTAGGTTTGCTAGGGGATGTTGAGAAGCCTCTGAGTCTAAAAATCCATAGAAGTGTTTGCTCATGTTCCCTTGTGAAGCGGGTTCCTCTTCAACAGCTTCTCTTTGGTTTTGTGGAACTGGCTGTCAGTGTATAAACCGGCCTTATGCTCTATACACTAAAAAATAGAGCTTCCACAAAACCACCATTGCCGAGACCTCAGTCATGTTTCTCTGCAGTTTTTAATTTTCTCTGACGAAATAAAGACAGAATTTTGAAATGTGCACAAACATTCTCACATAAATGATAGCCACATGTATTAAAAAACAGTTAATCACACTCAGACCTAAAAATAGGATCATTGCCTTTATGCCAAGTAACCTTTAACTGTATTCTCAAAATATAAAGTGTTTAGGTAAATAGGAGGAATTCTTTACTTAACTATATTACGCTGGCTTAATACAACTTCATGAAGGAAAATCTGATTCAACATTATCTGCTTAACTTTTTAAAATTAGAAATTATGAAATTTATCTCCAGAATAAAAATAGTCCACATGCCCAAATCCTGGAAATAACACACAGAGAAGCAAGAGAATTCTGAATTATGTTAAAAATAGAGTTGAACAAGAATTTTTTCTCAATGCATTAATTAACTCAATACTATAACATCTGTTTAGTTTAGGAGAGTTTTTACCATTTCAGTTAAAATCCATGTTTCAAACTTTCTTTTTCTGCTCTGTTGAATACAAAATCTAAATTGACTGCCACATCTATTTTTAAAAATTACTATAAGTCAACTCTTTCTCTGGTAATTGACAGCATCTATACCATATGAGCTTCCATGGCAGAAAAGGTTCAAAAATAGTTGAGACACATGTTCTAGCTGAGATATTTAAACCAAGAAGTACCTGATTCCAAAATGCTAGGTGACATGTAACTTTTAATATCTAAATTTTGTCTCAAAATATTTTGTAAAACTTGAAATCATCTAAAGGTCTTTGCTTAACTTCATTCATTAGTATTATAACACTGTGCTGTCATGGCTTTGAATTGTGGTATATTTATAAAAGTCAAACATCAGAAAAGAAAATTAGTCATCCCTGTGATCATAACATAAATTTAAAAGTGGAGCCAAATTTTATGGGATTGAAAATGATGTGGATATTAATTTAACACAGTGATTTTGTAGAAATGCCCAATATACCATGCAGTCTGCCTGACTGCTGCCCTGCCTGTCCTCTCCATCATCAATCACACAGGTTATCCCATTGTATTATTTTTGATCTACTAACCTATTTCAGACTAGACTGCACAAGCATACACTACACAGAACACAAATAAATATTATGTCATATAATAGAATCTCTCCTAGAACCATAACATTTCACCAAATGTTATATCAGTTTACAAAAAGTTCTCAGTCAGCAGTACAACACAAATAAATTGAAAGGTGTATAGCCATTCATAAAGAAACAAAATATTAGAAAATTAATCTTTGATGGTCAAAAAGATAATTCTGGACATTAAATTCTGACCTCTGACATTTGATATTTATTTTATTTTTTTAAAAGCAGTCCAAAGTTTCACTGATTTGTTTTGTTTTGCAGTCACTGAAGAAAAGCTGGCTGCCACCAAAACATTAGAAACAGTCTTTAAACATTAAGTAAACGCATGGAAAGTGTACATGAAGTGTTGAACTACCAGCAAAACTAATTTAACATCACTGCTCTATTGTTTGTTGGTTTCTAATATGCACTCATAAATGTCAAAATACAACAGAGCTCCTACAGGAAAGAGATGAAAATTGAAGAGCTCAGCTGCTCCTGAACAGTTGAGGGCATTTTCTCAAGACTAATGCAATGCAACATCTCCCTTCATTCCTTGTTCAGTCCATCAAAAATCAGTGAGCTTTTCCTGGCCAGGGAAGTGAAGCTACAGAGATAGAAAGAGAAGGTAGGGAAGAAACTGGAAACTTTGAGCTAGTAAAATTAGGCCAGCAGCAAATTGCTACCTTCTTGCCCAGAGCAAGAATGACAGACTCAGAAAGGTGTCTGAGTTTTGATGGCTCTAGGGAATCTCATGAAATAATGCAGTTCAATTGCTGCATTTTCTCTGCTTAATAAAGGCAATACAATGCTGGAATCAGTTATTGGAAGAAACTATAAATAAATTCAGGTTATTTTAAATTATATAGGGGGCCATATCAATGTAAGTATCTGAAGGTAATTCTGCTGGCTGGCCCAGAGCCTGCCCAGCATCCTGAGTGAGCCACACGGGCTGCCCATGCCTGGATGGGGCCCCCAGGCTGAGCAGGACTGCCACACAAACCATTCTCCCATTACAATGAAAGCTGGGTTTAGGGAACAGTAGTAGTAAGAAAGAAAAACACATACACAAAAAAAAAAAAAAATCCCCCCAAAAAACCAACAAACAACAAAAAAATAGGAATAAGGTTAAGAAGCTGATGAAGAAATAGTATAGTACATAAGAAGGAAAAACAACAATAATAATAGTAACTTGAATAAGAATATGAAGAATAAGAAGATAAAGAAGAAAATGTAGTAGTAGTAGTATTAAAAAATAAATAAAAAGAGTAATAATGTGAATTAGAATTATAAGAACAACAACAAGAAGAATAAAAAGAAGAAATAAGAGGAGAAATAAATAAGAAATAAATAGAATAGGAAAAGTAATAAGAAGAATAAGAAAAATAAGAATTACTAAGATGAAGAAAAATAGTAGTAGTAGTAGTAGTAAAGAAGAAGACTAAGATGAAGAAGATGAAATAGTAGTAGCCATAAATAATAATATCAAATTAAAATACACATCCACACATCTTCTAGAATGACAGAATGAATGGAAGGACCTTAAATATCATCTAGTTTCAACTGATTATCTTCTGCTCTCTCCTCCTCTCTCTCTGAGGACTTCTGAGACCACTTTCCTGTTTATTTCTCTCTACCTCTCCTTTTTTTGTTAAATAAAGTCCATGTTAAATGAAATCCGTATGTCATGTGCTCTCATTTGTGCTTTCATTTGGGCAGAGGCATCTCTTCCTAATGGGATCGAAACACCTGGGCAGTCTATTCCAGCTGCAAGCATTCCATGATTCTGTCAGCTCCTCACTTCCCTTTTCTTCTTCCCTATGCTTCGAGCTGGGAATGTGCTTGAAAATGTCCAGCAGACAAACATTTACTGTCTGCTCAGGGAGCCCACACAGCTTTTGGGACCTTGTCACCTGCACCTGCACAGCTCCCTTGCAACACATGGCAGAAACAGCACCCTGGGAGCCCCGGTAATTCCACTCCATGATCCATGGCACACAGTGCAATGGTATGGAATTCCAGTTTCCAGCAAGGAAAAGATGTTCCTGCCCTTTAAGGTAGAGCTCTGAAAGGGCTGAAACCCAAGCAAAGAAAGGTCTTACAGATCCTATCTCATTTCACAGCCAGCTTTCATAACTTAATCAAGAGTTGTTTTAGCACATGAGTTGGGAAAAATGATACAGTGAGGGCCTTTGGCTGGAGCTGCCATGGGTACAGATAGACACTAGGAAAGAAACAGAGCAGGCAAAGGAAGGAAGAAGAGAAAAAAGGACACAAAGAGCACTGAGCTGAAAAGGTGGAACTCTGAAAACCAAAGCGGAACTTACTGAAAAGGAATGGGACAGATATAAAGAATTCTGAAACTTTTATTTACTACCCAAATACAATTTCCACTCTTGATCATAAACCTCTCCCTGATAAAAACAGTCATCCAGCATGGTTTTCAGAAAGTCCTTAGCTCTGAATGGATGTTGCAGGCTGCAGATGCAATGAAAAGTGGAATGGTGTCTTTCCTTGTTCCCCTCAGCAGGGGACATGATGAGGCACCCAGAAGAAAAGGGCAGCTTGCATTCACCCTCCAGTGGGACGTGGAAGGGCAAAAAGGTCTCATAATCTCTGTAGCTGTTGCCACAGTGATGCAAAGCCTGATCCCACACCCACAAAGGTCACATTAATGGGTACCTTAATGCAATGCTTGCTTGGTATTGAGGGGCACCATGGCAATTTTATTCACTGGCTCTTCTCAGTGGTGCCAAGCAATAGGACAAGAGGCAACAGGAAGAAACTGATACACAGGAAGTTCCACCTGAATATGAGGAAGAACTTCACTGTGCAGTGACTGTGCACAGAGGTTGTGGAGTCTCCCTCACTGGAGCTATTCAAGAGCCAACTGAATGCAACCCTGTGCCATGTGCTCTGGGCCAGATGTGGTCCTGTCCAACTTTATCCATTCTGAGATTATGTGATCCCTAGGGACTATAACTGAGTGATTTTCCATTTTGTTTCGTCTTCTGATGTTAAAGATCAAAGCAATGTACAGTTCACCAGAAACCCACTGAGCTTCTTTAAGCTGAAAAGATTTACATCTGTTCTGAACATACTCTAAATATTTTTGAGGAGTTTGATTGACAAGAGCAGTGATCTTGAAATGCATCTAGAGGAAGTACTTTCTATTAACAGAGATTGTCAAGGCGAGAAACTCAATAACAGCTCAAAAGTGAAGAGGGAACCCCGCCAAAAAAATGGATTGTTGGGTAGAAACAAGGGAGAGTATCCAGACAGAAAGAAACAATACACTTGAAAAGATAAAGCACATGAGATTGCATTTAGTAAAAAGTTGTAAAATTATATTGGTAGACTAAAGACTGAGAATTTTATGCTTGCTGCCTTTTCCTTTTCGTTTTTATAAATACACAGTTGTCATGGAAGCTAACATTTTTCTTATAAAATATTTCATGTGGGAATATATTTGCCATGCTTAACTATATTAAATTCAATATTTAAGTTATATCTTTTACTTGTTCAGGGTAAATATGTTTCCCAGTTCTTCCAGCATTTGGAATAAACTAACAGAGTTGGCTTTAAATAAGGAGGATTTGACTGTTATATGCAACTGACTGGAAGATTTTAAATTATCATGTTTTGAGATCTTTTCAGACTGCTTCAGAAATGATGCACTTTCATCTCTCTGTCCAGTTGCAGCTAGTTCATTGTGTAGATCTTTCCCATACATACATAAATACATGAAGCAGATTCATGCCACTGATAATTTGTGTAGGACTTGCAATTCATTGCAAGGTAAATTTAAATTCCTCACCTAGATTTTGTTTTAAACAAATTAGCAGAGTGCTTCACCTCTTTACAATCCCATGTTAGCTACAAGCAGCCAAGACTAAGAGAAAATCACTAACTGAACACTGGTGAAAAACCAGTTTGAAGTCTCAGTGTTAAACATAAACCACACTGCTTTAGAATTATATTTGTATTTTAGTTTAATTATTCTTTCAGACACAGGCATATAATTGTGCTGGGAACTGAAGAAAATAGAATGTCACATGAACCAGAATTAATTCAGAATTTGTTTTTTTATTAAATTGCCTCCTCTCCTACCTCTGGCCAGACCTTTATCTCCTTTTATTCCAGTGGAAGCAGTTCAACCCTTCCTTAAGGCTCTGAGTTCAGCTGCATACGAATCAATTTAATTACCTGTGATCAGCTTCTGAGATGACACATGAATCCATTTGGATGCCAACATCAGAAGGAAAACAAATAAAGAAAACCCTACATAATCTGAGCACTGCTTGAAGGGTTCATCCTTGAGCATGATAGATACCCAGCAGTGTCCCAAGGAAAGTATTAGATCCTGTAATATCCAGTTCAGAAGATTAAAAAAAGTGCTCTTTTCACCTTTAAAAGAAAATGTTTAAACTGTAGACTAAAATAGTATTGAAAAGTCAGTTGTGATCAAGGAGATTCATCTGCAAATGTTTTAGTGCTTACCATGAAAACACATTATCTATCCATTGATCTAATCTGAAACAAACATCACTAACTATGCTGGAACTTCTTGAATGCTTAAAATTCTATGATTTACAATTTTTGTGTCCATATTCCAACTAAAAGGAGTAAAATGAATTAAAAACATACAAAAAGTTGTTTTGATTTGGTGGATATTTTGGATAGGGTTTTTTCTTTGTTTTTTTTTTAAGGAGCAAAGTATAACAAGTATTACTGCCCTCTTTCAGGAAGTCATCAGCTAGCTAATGAAAACCTAAGCTTCTTGCTCAATAATTACTGTCATTCATTGTTTCAATGGTGTATTCTAGTATGCTCAATATGTATCTATTGAACAGTTTTCTGATAGCAGAAGTTTTATTGACATGGTTAGCTACACTTCACAGAATTCTTCCCAATCACTCAGTTTGTTTCAAAGGTCTTGCTCTAACCACAAATATTTTCATACATAACATTTCATATAACAAAATTTGGAGTTATTGCAATGAATTTAAATAACTTGGTATGTAAACAAAATAAAAAATGGATGGGTCTATCAGGTCTCTACTCACATCAGGAACTTAATCTCCACTACCCTTTAACAGAAGCAGTAAACTGCCTTAAGGAAAAGAAAAAAAAACTTAGATTAAAGAAAAGCATACATTTGGTAATAAATTATGCAGAAAGTTGAACTAATTGAATATTAAATTATATCTTTTGATTTCGTTATAAAGCCTTTTCTAAGATTTTTAAATAAAAAATATTAAGATTAATTATTTTTTATTATTTTACTGCAGATAAACAAGCCTGTTATCAACTAGCCGATTTTGTCTTTTTTTTTTTTTTCCTTTTCAGATTTTCTTAGGATATTTGGTCTACCAGATGTAGTTTTTAATTCATGTATTAGGTCATTCTGAACTATAAAAGAGTATTTTGGGACCCCTTGCAGAAGGCAAGAGTAGATTTCCCAGAGAATTTGTACAAGTTCTGTACAAGTTCTGTCCCTGGAAGTTTTAAAAGACTCACATGGCTAAAGTTCTGAGCAATCTGGCCTGTTGCCAGAGCTGACCCTACTTTAAACCTGAGACATACAAAGGTCTCTTCCAACTTAAATAATGCTATAAAAGAAAGCTGCAAAAACCAAAACTATTACTTAGCTCAGCCATCTTCAGTTCATGACTAAATATTTGTGTTAACAAAACCACATAAATACGAAAAACATCTCCAGTTGTGGCCAAAAAGCACTTCAATATTATTCTAGTAATAACTGTAGCAAAGGAAATCCACACCAGTTACTGGAATGGTAGGTTCCAAGTAATGGAATTTGCCTCCATATTTGTTTATATTTCATATGTACAGGCAAAACTTTAATTACTCATATTTACATTATATCATTGTGCTACTGCAAGCGAAAAAGAGAGACTTTCAGCAGCTATTATAATTTCACCCCAAAATTAAAAAAACTTTAAAAAAAAAAGCACTGTAATTCTTATACCAAAACTAACTACAGTAAAGAAAATAAAAAATCCAAAACAAATACACAAACACAGTAAAACTCAGCAATAGGGGTCTTCAAGAAGGGGGAAAAAGACAAGAAGTTTGTTTTGACAGAAGTAGTGGAAACAAAAACTACTCTCATATGTGACTGGTCATTCAGAATTGCTCAAAGCACTGAAGGACTGTGAACACAGTGTAACATAACACATTATTCTTCTCTCTAGAGCGTGATGGAACTTGATGCCTGACCTTTCCCCTAAGCAAGAGACAAGATTTAAGGCCTTCATATTAAATTTGGCATAGAAATTAAGATCAGGCAAATGGGAGAGAAAATAAAGAGCTGTTTCACTGAACATATTAATTAAATCAACCTAATAAAACATAAATTCAATTCAATTATTTTCAATAGCTGCAGCTAGAAAAAGAAAGGAACTGAGAGTTTCTCAGAGCATAACAAAGCATCTTTGATGCAAGTAAATAATTAGAGAATCAGATACTTCTAAAATTACATAGAATCATAGAATCATTAAAGTTGGAAAAGACCCCTAAGAACATTGAGTCCAACCTTGGACTAAATATCATCATGTCAGCTAAATCTCTGCACTAAGTGCCACCTCCAGTCATTTCTTGAACACCTCCAGAGATGGTGACTCCACCACTTCCCTGAGCAGCCCATCCCAATGCTTCACCATCCTTTCAGTGAAGAAATCTCTCCTTATGTCCAACCTGAACCTTGATGCAGCTCGACCCTCACGTGTCAACATCTCCTTTCAGGTAGTTGTAAAGAGCAATAGGGTCGTCCCTGGAGACTCCTTTTCTCCAGGCTGAACACCCCCAGCTCCCTCAGCTGCTCCTCACCACACCTGTGCTCCAGACCCTTCCCCAGCTCCGCTGCCCTTCTCTGGACTCGCTCCAGACCCTCAGTGCCTTTCTTGTAGTGAGAGGCCCAAAACTGGACACAGCATTTGAGGTGTGGCCTCACCAGTGCCGAGTCCAGGGGGACAATCCCTGCCCTGCTGCTGCTGCCACACCATTGCTGATCCAGCCCAGCTGCCTTTGGCCTTCCTGGCCCCTGGGCACACCTGGCTCATGTTCAGCTGCTGTTGACCAGCAAACCCAGCTCCTTTTCCTCTGGGCACATTTCCAGCCACTCTTCCCCCAGCCTGTAGCTCTGCCTGGGGTTTTTTGTGACCCAAGTGCAGAACCTGCAACTTTGAGTTACTGAACTTCATACCAATTCCCCCAGTCCATGAATCCAGCCTGTCCAGATTCCTCTCCCACATGGCACAGCCTGTCCAAGTAATTAAATTCCAAGAGTTACTACAGTTTACTAATGTTTGCAACTGTTTCTATCATAAAAAGTAATTCAGAATTTGGGCATAAAATCCTCAGCAGCAATGCTGAGCAATGCTACATGCAGCATCTACTGCAGAGTTGAAATGAACAGCAGCATTTTAACATAACTGTCTTCAATACCAGACACAGACAAAACATGCTGGCCTCGTACATGGATGAGAATCAGCTACTTTGAAATGCAAAGGTTTATTACATGTGCATTACTTGGCAGTGACAAACTGAAACAGTCATAAATGAATAAAGCAGCCCACCTACTAAAATATGCATAAAATTTCATTTATTTTCAGTCTCCCTGAATTACAGATAGCACTATACTGGTCAGATAATAAGAACAGCTGCTTTTTCATGGAGTTTTATTATGATGGAGGGTTATCAACTTCTCTAGGCATTGTAAAAGTATAACCACAGTAGGATTCTGGCACATCCTGGAAATTGTCCACTAGGTGTTTTTGTTTGGTTGGTTTTTTATTTATTTTCTTCTGGGGAGGCTTGTGCATTGCGGGCAATGACCTTGCATTTTGGTGTTTGTTGAGCAAACTCTTAGTGATAAATTTTTAGGTTGTTAAATAACACCCTGTCCAAACTGTTTTTTCTTACATCTCATTATTTCAGTGCACAGACTTAAAATAATTTAACTATAAATTATAAGAAAAATAATTTAGATAAAAGTAACAGAGGTTAGTTCAAGTTAACCAATAAAACGTATTAATTTATTAATATGTTTGTCCTAAATTGGTTTACTTTGAAAGTTTGAGAGGAAGAAAAAAAAAGGTAGGAATAATTGTTTCAAAAAATGTTTGTTACTGAACTAGAATGCCTAGTACTAGTAGTTAATTACTGAACTAGAATGACTCAATCAATTTCCTAGAAAAATACAAAGTTTAAAAATTTGTTTTGTCTGTCAAGTAACAAAAAATATAAATTGCATTGAAAATACGCCAATGGCAAAAATAAACATACAATACAAAAAAGTGGTTTTTTTGCAGAGTGTGTGAAGTGCCTGGCACTTCCGAAGGAAAACCATGCACTGACTGGCCTCCATGCTGGCCTGACCCTTGTGAACCCATGAGCTTTGCATCAGTCACTTCTAGAAATGGCAGCTTGACTCCTCATACCTGGCTCAGATTGTTTGATTAGAAAGAGCACCAAGGTTAACACTATTGTTCCATATTTTCCCTCCTCTTTTGCTTTGTTGCTGCCCAGCAATCACTTGTGTGAAAACTTAACAGCACCTCTGCAGGCTCTATGATCCCTAGGAAGGAGTTGAGCCATAGCAAAGATCTCTACGTAAGTATATAGGGATTTTGCATTATTCTTCCCTGTCTCTCTGTTTTGGCCTCAGAGCTCACTCTGGGTTATACCAACAATGGCATTCAGCAGAAAATTTGGAATTTAAGACAACACTACCTTGTACTTTTTTTATAAAGTAGTATTAAAAACAGTTTTACTGCTGCCTGCTCTCTTTTGGTCTGGCGACGCCATATATGTTGCTGTTATTTTAAAGAGAGTAAAAACTGCTCCTTTCGGTCAGTGATGAAAATGAGTAATTTGTGGAAGTGAGCTAATCCACTGAATGAATTTTTAGATCACTTCAGCACAATTGTCTGCCTTGCATCTGTACAACCAACAGTTTCCTGAAATGAGTTATGCCTTTAGAGCAAAGTGATGAAATTACAGGAGCACTCACCTCTCAACTAACATAACGGTCTTGTAATTTACCATTATAATAGTTTATAATATTACAATAGTCTGATAATTCTCCTTATAATTGCAAAAAAAAAATACTTAAAAAAAAATTAAAAATACAAACTTTACAAGACCTTGTGTATCCTGCTTTTGAAGTAAACACCATAACAGATGAAACGACTGAGCAAGAATGTCTGAAGAATTCAGAACTGCAATCTAAAGGACAACCTCTTCTTTTCATGCTAAATTGGTTCCCATATATCTGTGTGCATAGCACTTACAGCACTTTCTCCCTCCAATCTTCAGGAAGAGCAAGTCAGGAAGTATTTTAATAGGACAGATTTCATCAATTTTAATTTCCTTTAAGTATAAAAACGAATTGTATTCTAATGGGAAGAACTTATTTTCATGACTATTGTTCTTATATTTTAATAATTTTCACTACTGAATACACTTAAATAGACAAATATATCATATGGCCATTACTTGTCCTTGAGTGTTTTTTGCCTTCTTATTTTCCACAGTCATTATTCTACATAAAATTGACAGGATAATATTCAAATAAATAAATCTTCTGCAACAATGATTTCTGATCAAAGGTCACTGGCTCTTTTACATTTTTTAGGCCAGTTGCCAACAGATGCCAATCAGTAAAACAATCACTAATGGTTCCCCAGGGAAAATAGGGACTGTGCAAGAAAAGCATCATCCTAAGCAGCTACTAAAACTCAATGACCGAACTGTGTAAGAATATCTATTACTGTCCTTTTGGCTTCAGATTTTGTTTTGTCTCCTTTCCTACCATTAGTCATTTCTTAATATATATTGCACACTCTAAAACATTGACCCTTTGCCAAAACACAGGCAGTCCTTTCACATACTGTGGTATTATTCACAATCTCCCAGGACTCTGAAAAGTATCAGAATGGATCCTAGAAATAACAAAAGGTCATATAACTATTTTTAAAATGCCAGCCATCCTGTTCATAAATGCTCACAGGACAAGTAACAGTTACTGCTTTCATAGTGTCTCCAAAATAAGTAATGTGTCACAAAGGATTTATGCTTGAGATGCAATCATTTCTTACTGCCCAAATCCTCCAGTGGAACAGAATTATATTTCTTTCTTTCTTCCCAGTATAGTCGCCCTGCCGCCCCTTGGTACACAATTCTCATATCTGCTGTTCCTCTGACATACTGAATAGCATCCTTAGCTTATAAAAGCAGAGTAGAGACCACTGGAGCCAAAACATCCCCACGGCCAAGCACAAGTAACTAGCAAAACTTGGTGCTCTTTCCAGCAACATTATTAGTCAGCATTTTTAAAATGAAAACTATACATTGAAAATTAATTCATAGTATATTCTGTAGCTAAATTAATATGCAGTATTGTGAAAGATTATTCTTTTTAAAAAATCTAATGCTTCCCATGTACTGTTGGCATAAACAAGCAAACAGAAAAATAACCAAACCCCAGGTTCAAAACCATATTCTAAAGGAACCCTCTAACTTCCTGAATATGCAGATATTTACAAAATAAGTTGATTCTTCACTCCTTTTTTTCCAGCATCTCTTGATTTGCAAACAGCAAGTCATGCCTTTTCACCAAACAATAATCAAATGGATGTTTACCTTCATAAGCTACGGAAGAAGTTGAAGATCATACCAAAATTGGTGTAAATGGCTTTGTCAGAATTGCTGCAGGATGGGGATATGGATACTTTTGATGTCTAAATAAGGTGCTAAAGGACACTAATTGCTCTTCTGACAACCTGGTGCCATGTAGTAATAGCAAGATGTAAAAATTTTCTGTGTGTTATATTAATTACAGAAGGGTTCACAATTCTCTCCAACAGACAGCAGAAGTTCAGGACAAAGATTGCAAGTGTTGGATAAGAAGGCAGAGCATTTACACAGTCTTTGCATCTCTAGATCATCTAGGCCTCCCTCCCAGCAGGCATAAGAAATCATTCTGACCCCATTACTGCATTGCTTTTGAAGGTTTTCGATCATTAAAAGAGATGTGCAAGTACAAAAGCAAGAAACTCCCTCCTCCACTGACATATAACTATATCTTGCAGAGTAATTAGAAAAAATCCAAGAAAGTGGATACACTCAGTTAATTAATTCTTCAGCTATGAAGAGGAAGTTGTAACATTAAAAATTAAACAGTGATTTCTACTACACATTTAAATGGGGAGGAATAACCATCTTTAAATAGAACAGGTACAAAAAGAAAATGAAAACATCTTTTATTCTTAGGATAAAAACCTGAAGAATATTAGTGTTACTAAAATCAATATGGTATAAATTAATAGATCACAATATAAGCAAGTTGCCTGAGAATGAAACAAGGATTTATGTTTATCTCTATTGTGTTTTTAACTGTAAGGATTCAGCCTCATCTTTTTGTCTCTTTTCCCTCAAAATGAAAATTTTTTCACAGAGTTTTCCTCATTCAGCCCCACAGCTACAACCATAAATTAGGTTGCATATTTATGTGCCAATTCAAAATTAGTTTTTTGAATCAATCCTCATAAGAAGGAAGGTTCACTTATTAATCAGGTCATGATGCAAAAATAATTCCATTCCCCAGCGCAATAAGAAAGGCAGACACATATTTGCTTAGGACTGATACTCACTATACTTTTTCTTCCTGTCACCAAACAGAGAGATAGAAAAAAAGTTTTCATAGTAATAACAATAGACTTGATTGTTCCAGTTTAAAAAGTCATTGCTCGTGGAAGTTAATCTTGTACATCAAATAGACATAGACTAAATATTATTTCAGGTTCTGCATAACCACACAGCAAGCCACAAGCCTCATCAATTAATAATAGGAAACTAACATTCTGTAACAGAGTGAAAACAACAGCTAGGAGCCATTAATATCAATTGACATAAACTCCTATGGTTTACAAGAAGCATATCCTTTAATTGATGTAATTGCTTTCCTCCAAGCTCACAGTACCTGGGGTATGGTATATGTGAGTGTGCTGCTTATAAATTGTATAAGAAGAAGAACAGGTATATTAATTTATTTTTGAATCTTCCTATTACTCTTCAGTGCACACCAGATCCAATATGACATCAATCAACTAATTACCTTTTGACAAGAAGCCAAAAGGAAAATACTTAGGCATCTAAAACACAAGCAGAATTAAAAACAGAATTGAATTACTGAAAGGGAGATACTAAGAGCAGGACTATTTATGTAGTACTGCACAATTAGGACACCAAATCTCACCTGGAAGTATATACAAATACTCAAATACTGGGTACCAGATCTTTGCTAAGCCTCAACACCTAATTATGTGCAATTTCTCAAAGCATTTTGGCCATGTAAAATGGATTATATATATATATTATATATATATATATGTTCTATAAAATAGTGACAATTCAATTATTAAGTACAGATGAGTAAATTCAATTCAGAAACTCCTCCTAGATGTAAAATGTTCTCATACTGTTTTGACTTGCTTATATTCCTCACCTTTTTTAACTACACTGTTGAGTTCCCAGTATGACATTCCTCATGTTAAGGCTGGTATCACACAGATATGTTCCTTTTCCAGTTTAAAAAAAAATTGAAAAAACAGAAACTCTCTTTTTATTCAGAGAAATTCTTTAATATATCTGTTATTATTATCTAAAAAATACTTATTATTTAATGAGCAATAAATTCTAAAGAATCATGGATGGCCATAATTTAGAAAAATGTAATCTTATAGTTCTTTAAGAATAACTATGAGAGATTTTAGAATATATTCCAAGTCTGTTCCTCAGAGTTCCACTACTTTTAGAAAAAAAAATCTTGAATGTTTTTTACCTCATTAAAATTAATATTTTTATGGTTTAAAAAGAAAACAAAATTCAAAAATAGCATTTCAGTGTCAAAGACTTTACTACCTTATTTTCATAATACTGATCTTTCATCCAAGTATGACAAGAACCACCCATATTGAGTAATGGTAGCTAAGGCAAAAAAATACTAGCCATTAAAAAGAGAAGTAATCTTCTGCTACATGACAAAATACATATCTAGACTTCAATTTCATCATAATGATGTAAAGGATCTCATACATATGCCAAAAACCCATCACTGGAAAGATTTTCCTTCCAGTTAAATCATTCCATTGCATAATAAATTTGATCTAGAAAGGAAAATTTTTATTCACAATAGCAGAACTGAACACAGAATATTAATTAACTCATAATGCACAATAATCTGTAGACAAACAGGAAACTAGAGGCAGTAATAGCAACATTCACCTCTGATACCAGGCAGTCAGAGTGTTATCAGGCAATCTGGGTGTGAAAAAAGCAAATACAATAATACTGCCTGAATATAATGATCAGCTCATAATTGTTTTATGTAATGAAATCTCTTTTAATACTTTTTTCCACATTTTCCCTTTTACCACATTTGCGGGTTTTTTTTTAAAGAAAAAAATAAAAAAGTAAAAGAATCCCAAACCTTTCTTTCTTTTGTCTATTCAGCATCCTTGGAAAAAACCACCAGATGGCAATGCAGTGTTCAAGTATTTTATTTAACATATATATTATAGGGAAAAAAGTCTATATGTATCAGTATGAGGCTCTCTTTCCTAACCTACTTCCTCTTTGATGAATATTAAATAATTCATAAGCCAAAACTCTGTTCAGCACAAGTAAGTGATCAAATACCATTCAACCTGTAAAGAACAGACTTTTAGAAATCTAAGTTTCTATGAATATAAAAACCACATGACTAAAAAAAAAAAAAATTGACAATTTAGTTCAAACTATGAAATGGGATAATTTAAGAAAAAGTCACTGAAAGGAAAACATTCAGAAATGCTTCACCATAAAGGTCTCAAAATACTATCAAGGACTGATGAACTGCACGAAAAGGAAATTGTGCACTTTTTAGGCATATCACAAATATGTATGTGATGGTTTCATGCTAAAAAACAGGCATTATCTTCTACATTTTTGAAGTTTAATTCAATTCATGTAAAACTATGTGCTGAAAGAATCAAAATATGTGGGCTTTAAGTGTTTATTCTTCCTTTGCATCAAGCAGATCACTGTGATCGAACAGGAACTGTTTCATGAAGGAAGATGCTTTAAGATATTTAAATGAGCTGAGAAGTAGGGCAAGAGTCAGGCTCCCATTTAACAAATCTTATCTGAGATCTAATACTTGAGAAAAGAAAGTTCCTCTTTGCAGTTACTGTTGCAGGCTCTGAAGCCTCTACAGCTCTGGGAGATTTCACTGAATACCTGAAACACACAATTTTTAAACATGATATCCACTGTGAAGTTAGTGGTTGGAACAGGGAAGCTTACAGCAAAGAATCCTTTCTTTCTGGAGAAGACATTACAACCTGTAGGTGTTGTTGTTGTATGGCCAACTCTAATTGACCGGACAAGTTAAGGCATACTTCTAAGTCTTTTGCATACATGGGTTAGGAAGAATCATCTGTATTTAGTAATTAGCATTTAGTAATGGAATTTTTACTAGAACTGCTCTCCCATCCATTCTCATGTAACAAGCACAGTCATCACATGCTCTCAAGGCACAAGAAATCCAACATAAAGAGTAACTTGAAACTGTTCAGAACTTATTTAAAATATTAACTAGGAAAAAAAGGCAACTTCTGTCAGGTAGAGACAATCATACAAGATGAAGTGTTAAACAGGTAAGTTGAAAAGCTGTGAGAAAACTAAAGTATGTTTTCTGGCTAATGTAATAAATATTTGATTAACACTATTCCCTTTATTCCCTATGTTATTATATTTATTTGATTGACAGCACACAGTGGTAGAAAGATTCAAAGACTACCTTTAACCAATTTAAGCGCTTTGTATAAGGACTGCTCCCATGATCAGAGATCAAATCCAATGCAGCACAACCTAAGATTTCTTCTATTGTAAAGTTCTATTTTCTTTTTTTCAAACAAAACCAAGAATATTATATTGATTCTAATTGTTTTCATATATAGCTAATTATTTGATAGAACTTCAGTCCTGAAAGCCAATAGATAGTCAGAATTGCTATGGATTTTTAGAAAATTACTTTCTGAAGGTAGGTTTCCATGTTCTTGAAAAATCAGAGAAGTCACTGGAAATGTATCTCTACCAGATTGACAAACTCATTCCTTTATTAATCGCTATCATTTTCTCAGAGCTGATAAATAAACATAGAAAAGAGGTGAAGTACTCTGACAGTATTTAAAAGGCATATTTTCAAGAACAGATCTCTTTTAAATACTGAATATAAGAAATAAACATAACCTGCTTAATGATATATTTTTAATAAATATATTAAAATATATAATATGTATGAAAATATATAAATTGAATAAATAAAGAAAGAAAGAAATAAAGAACACAAGATCTGAGGTTTTAGATTTGGTCATCAGAAACAGCCTCAACAAAAGTGAATTAGAAGGAATAAATCCCAATTAAAACAACTATTATACATATTAATGTAAATTTCTTGAACTTTATTACATTCCTGTAATTTATAACAGAGAAGGAAGTAAAGAAAAGCAAGGTGTCTTGAAAAGGTGGATACTGCAACTCCATATTTATAATGGCTTGTAAGTATAAAAATATTACTTTTTAATTTTTTTATTTGCTTTCACGGTGACATGTCAAGGACAAAATGCACCCACAAGTGGAACTGACCAAAGAGATTTGAACTATGCTCTGCCTCTGGGTAACATATTCTCATAAAACAAGTTCCTCTTTCCAAGCTGGTTTTTTTTTTCCTGCTTCCAATTATGAGTTGCACTAACATTAGGAAACCATTTCTATTTTCACAGTACACATAAGTCAATCCTATTTTGTTAAAACTTCCCTTAAATAAGGTTTTCTTTGTAGAAACACTTCAGGATTGTAAAAATAGCTCTACTGAGCACCCAAGGGAGGTAAAAAAACTAAACCAAGCCAAACCAAATCAAACCAAACAACGACAAAAGCAAACCAAGAACCATCACACACTACTGCATTCCACCTAGCAGTGAAGTTCTTCAAACCTAAAATCACAAAGCAACATGGCCAAAGGCAGCAGGATCTGAGATTTCAGTAAATCAGAGATGGTTTCCTTTGCACACACAGTATGACAAACTGTCCCCTTGCTGATAGATCTAATTGAAGCTTTACACAGGAGAAACTTGCAAAAACATCAAGACCCCATCTTACAGTGAGGTATGATCCAAAGATTCCCATGAAAGTTTTTTCCTTTTTATTACAGCATCATGATGAGAAAAAATTCCCTGTATCTTGAGAAGTTTTGTATGTTTTTTTTTTCCTTTGCTGGAGAGCATTTATATCACTTTCCCAAACATAAATTAAATTGTATATTTACCATTTTTTCCTTGCTTTGATTAATCAGATGAAGGGGATACAAGCAAAAAATTTTGAAATAAAATGCAAAGACAACCCAAGTTATCATTGTCAATTTCATGTAACAGGTGATAGTTGTACTTTTTTTTAATTCCTTAAGAATAGATGTAATTTTAAAATTTACTTTAAGATAATCAATAATGTTTTTACTAAATTTGGATTAAGGGGCCTTGACTTAATGCTTACTCAAACAGTAATTTAATAAAAATCTTAATCAAACAGGGCAATCTTAGCCAGACACATTCAAAGGATCTCTACATTATCTATCTAGGCTGCAGCATCCTATAAACACGTCAACCTATCACCAGATCCTTTGCTCTGCACACACAGTCTGTGCATTTCAGTGTTCCTGAGTTTAAATAACCCCAAATATACTTTAACCTCTAGTTTTCAGTAAGGAATACCTTATTTTGTAGTAGTACTCCATGTTTGCCTTCCCTACATCAACATTTCCAGCTACCATAATATTGGAGACATAATCCATTTCATTCTGTTGTTACTAATATAATCCATTGAAAATGCAAGGTATAATTCAAGATGTTGACAAAAATGTATAAAGAGCTATGTTCTCCCCAAGCACCAGTTTACAACTGCTACCAACCAAAAGACAAAAATAAATCACAGACAGACTTCTGGAACAGCACAACAAAAGCTACCTAAAGCACTCCAGTGCCAAAAGGAAACTCACAGCTAAAAACAAACCTAATTAACTAACCCAGCCAACATGGGATTAAGACTTTCATTAATCCACCAACATGGAATTAAGGCTTTCATTAAGGATTTAGTTTTCTTTAGTGCAATATAGCAAGATAGGTTGCAGAAGTAGTTTCCTATTTTTTTTCATTATCCAGTGAAAAGCCAAAAAGAGTAAAATTAGAATTTCAGGGTGAAAGAGAAAAATTAATCCAAAATTGCCCAACTGTCTGAATACCGACTATTTTTCTTTCATGAATTAAACTCTTCAACCACGTATTAGGTATCCCTTTCAGAAACACATTTTGCTGTTCACTTTTCATGGTAATTAAATTTAAATGTGTTTGATCTATTTATTGTTACTTAAACCCAAACTCCATTATCTTAATTTCCCAAAGTATATAGTAAAACAGATAAATCCAGTAACCCAACAAGACTGACTGTAACATAGTCTTTTAAAAAAGTCAAAAAGTTCTGGGAATAACTGTCCTGCAGCAGGTGAAAGGTGATATTCATTTCATATTACATATCTGATTTTTCTTCATCAAGTCCACATAAGACAACAGTTTAAAAATATATAGAAGCTGCCAACTCTTCTTGCTGCAGAATTTGAAACTGTATTCCAAACCACCATAACAACATCCTGGCATATACTTGCAAACATTAAGCATTTCTTTCCAAGCCACACAGAGATAAATATTTACTTACCTGATCCCCTTTTGGTTACAACCTTCAAGCTCTGAGTCAGAGTAGCATACAAGAGAATCAAGTTGGGAATAGGAGCTTTCATCTTCTGTCTTTCCGTGGCTGCTTCCTGGAGTACCAAGGAAATAGAAAGAAACACTGGTTGTACATTGGAGCTGAAACAATCTTGAAGTAAAGAAACATCATACTGACATTATGGAAAGCTAAATACAGTTTTTGTGAGCAATTTAAAGCACTAGAAATGTTTTATTCTTTCTTTTTAAAAGTATGAAACTAAAATAACCATAAAACAAACACATGCACACACTACATTTAACCCTGGAGTTTAAGATACAACTTTTGTCTACACATGGAAAATTCATTGGATTCCTGCTAAAACTTTATCACAGATCTCCTGAAACATCTATTTATTTCTTTTAATCATATAACCTTTTCCACCCACCAACACGAAAAAGAAAATAATACCCTTCCTCATTAGCTTTACTCTCATTTATTAATACAACAAATTGAGCAGAAGATTCACAATAAAATGAGCGTTTGATATAAAAAAAATCTGACCATCTTCTTAGGAACAGAGAAAGGGGGAAAATAAGAGCACATCAAAGTAACCAGCAGAGACACTAATAACACTAATAATCACCTTTTAGGTGAGCAAGTTCCCATGCAAGTTCAAACTATTCACTGCACTAAATCAGAAGTGAATGTTAATTAGAATGGAGATAAGCAGTGTTAAGAGCAATGTGTTTTAGCCTTCACCTCCAACATGTGAACAAAAGATTAGGATTTCTATTTACTTTGGGTATTAAGTGGTATGAGCTGCTGGTGAAAGCAGGGACTGAACATTTTTTTAATTCCTCATGTAAGTAAGAGCGTCAGCTACTCATGGTGATCATCAACTTTCTTCAGGATAGACTGATAGGTCCAATACCTCATATTTCAGTGTGTTGTTAGAGGAAAGGAGGACAAATCTGCCTATTCAAGCTAGACAGCAGCCTATCAATGCTATCTATATTCATCAGAGTAGCTTACACAAAAATATTCTAGTCTAATGGGGATGAGAAAGGGCTGGGATCAATGGTTCTTTAGTATTGTAACTAAGACCCAGACTAAACCACTGTGGTTTTGATATTCACCTCTTTTAATCACAGCACTGGACAGCAACTCAAAAGATTCTCAGAAGGTACCACATAGTACAAGTTTTGATTTCTAAAGAGACCCTGAATCTTTTGCACTTTCATTGATAATCAGGTTACTGAGTACCCAAGACATTTTTTGAAAGCAGTATCTTAAAATAACTTCATCTTAGAAAAGAACAGGTTAGAAATAAGAATGAACAGAGGTACAAAAAAGGGTATTATGGGAATAATTGCTAAAAAAATGATGGCTTCATAGGTAATCTGTATTAAAGCTTTACGTTTCATGACATTTCTGAACTAAGCAACAAATCTACTACATTCATTACAAAGTATTTAATAAAGATGAGGAAGTGAGATAATACCATTTGATAACAGTTTGTGATATCTTATTTTTTACAACAATATTTGTACTCACAGAGAAATAGACAAGTGTTTGCTCATTCATGTTCTTTGACAAGCTTCAGGATTCTAGCACCACAGTGTAAGACTGACACTTGACTACGTTCACATGCTACTTCAGAAAATGTAGGCAGCTTAAAGAATTAAGAAATTAAATATGAAATATGGCATTGCTAGGAGGTTAATTATGTGCAATGCTAACATTTTTATTTAAGTTTAAAATTTAACAAAGTAGCATGACCACTGGCAGTTATAGATTATATAGATCTTTAGAAATTTAGAAGCTAGCAATAAAGGTTAATTTTCCAGGGGCACAGTGAGTAGACACCACAATGTGTTATGCCACATTTTACTGCAGATTTCAGTCAAGCTTTCTAAAATCAAAATCTCATTTCTCAGTCACTGCACTAACTGATGCCGCAGGAAATCCTGAAGCTGATATCTTCAGCCTTCAGGGTACTAGCAAAAGTCAGCTCCTTGCTCTGTGTGAGCCTAATAAATATTGTCCAAAGAACCACAGGATCTTATTATGCAATGACAAATCCAGTAAATAGGTTCTGACTGTGAAAGCATATCCAAACATATCCCTTTTGACCATACATCAAAAGATAATATTGCTGATCACTGCGAATAAATGCAAATATATACATATATTTGCATATGTATCTGTGTGCATGTATTTATTTTTATTTATAGATATTTGTGTAGGGGAACCATGGAGTAGCTACAAAGATTGATTCTATCAAAGCAAGCCTCAGTAAATATAATAATATCAGTAAGAAACTGTTCAGTAAATGCAAATCTTCTTTTGGTCTATGCATATATCACTAATTTAAGTTGTCAAGTCAACAAGGGGAGCCATTATTCTAATAGTATAGCAGGAACTGCATCTTAAACATATCACTGTGGAAGACATTCTCATGTGCATTTATTCTCAGAGATTCATGTCTAACTTAAAGGCATAAGCTAAACTGGCTGCTGCCTACATGACTTGCGATAAACCCCTAGAAAGTCAAGTCTGCTGCTGTCTTTAGAAATACCAGAAAGAATTTACTGCTAAAGGGAGTAAAGAAGGGGGGATGATCCCAACAGCAGCCACAGCCTCCTTACAGCAATATAAGGAACAAATCAGATCTTACATTGCCTCTCCCCAGAGTCTTCCAACCTTTCTCTGCTGTTTACGCTCCCTTTTGTGCAGAAGGAAAAGTATTTCTGGTCTTCTCTACACTTTAAAAACCAAAAACTCAACCAAATAAAATGCAAAGAAGTAAAGATCGGTTTATTGGAGCTGGTGCCTCACGGCTCTGGCCGTTGTCTGGGCGGCTGGAAAATCTGCCTCAGGTTATTCATAGGAGTGACTCAAAACAGATATTTAACATCTCTTGTCCCTTGTTCCGGGTGAATGCCTCGGAAATTGACTATTCTAGAAAATGTCACCCTTGTGAAATTGGTTGTGAAAACAAAATAAGCAAGTCAGAAGAAAATATAAAAGGAACATCCCGAGGGGAATCTCACAACAAGTCAACAAAGCCAAGAGAAAATGCCTTCACTGCCGCAATGAGTACGCCCGAGGCCTAGACACTGTAACATATTCAGGTAGCTTTTAAACTAGAAAACAAAATAAAAGGCATAATTCTGAGAAGTCAAATTCTTAACACTAACTCAAGTGTGATATTTCATGAATTGGAAATAGCCTTCTTTCAGCAATGAATTTTTAAGGAAGAGACTATTTTACTAGTTTCTTAACTGGAATTTATTTATTTTTTTTAAATAACATTAAGAAATTCTGATTTTAACAAGCAGGACAAGTCCGCTGTTTCTTTAAGCAACAGTTAGATAGACAGCTTACATCTACATCTACATCTACAAAAGTAACTTTCATGATGGGTTTTTTTTTCTGATTTTCAGTTACTTCAACTAAAAAGCCCAGACAATATATGGTAGTTGTAAACTTAATTGCTGTTTTTTAAGTTGAATATATTTTAACATGTTTTATATACCCTTTGGGTTTAAGACTGCTATACTCCAAGAGTGAATAGTAGACTAAGAAAGTCTTTTAGAACCACGGATTTTTGTCTGCTTTTTCTTTATACAATACCAAAGATTAAATGTTTTTTCATCTTTAAGCAGTATTCACAACTTCAAATTTTCAGTAGTGGGTTGTTTGTTTGCATGAACCAAAGCACTGAAAAATGTTAAATATTTCTGCATAAATATACTGCACGCAAATTTTAACTGGGCATATTAATAACTTTTTAAAAAATTCTTTACTGTACAAGGTGTCACTGCTTGACACAAAAATGCCATAGCATAGCATTTGCATCAGAAAGTATCTCATTTTCCAGCTGAGACAGAAATAGAAATACAGCTGTATATCAAGACTAACATTCTCTGGGGAAATGCCAAGAATGCTTTTTCTCTTCAATTGTCATAGATACTCACTGTGAGGAAAATGCATACACGTAGACACATGTTTCCCAAAACAGCTCAGCAGACATTAAATTAACTATAGTAAGTCAGTTCCTGATAAGGCAGGAAAATAGAAATTTTTTATTTCTTTATTGTACTTATGTTTATTATGGGCCTTTCCCAATACTTGAATCAAACTTCAAAAGAAATTTTCCATGGGCTCAGTCCCTTAAAATAACTTTAAGGGGTTAATTCTCAGCCTATAAATTCTAGCTGATGTCTGTTGACTAATTATTTGAAAATCACTTTTCTTCCCATACTGCCGTTCTAACTTTGAAGAACTTTTTATGCATGTTAAAAACTGCTGCATTATCTTTCTCCATCATATGTCCTTCAAAGAAAAAGAAAAAAAGCAAAAGAGTGTTGCAACATCCTCTGAAATCTGCAAGATATTTCATGACTGTTCTGCAGTAATGACACAAAAGTGATGGTAAATTATGAATGAGTAACAAAATTAAAAACAACCACCTGAATACATAAGAAAAAAAAACCAAGCAAAAATGCATTTTCAGTCTCTTTTTATGTGGCAGTTCTCTACAAATCCCTGAATAGAATGACATTAGATACCGCAAGGTATAAAGGACAGCTTGGTATGTCCAGGATACAATTCAAACATCTTGAACAAAACAAAAAAAACAAAACAAAACAAAACAAAAAAAAAAAGAAAAAGCCTTAAATTCCTAAAATGCAAGGAAAAACTAAAATTAGAACCAATGTGATTTCATAAATGTGTCAATTCATTGTCACAAGTTGACCTAGAACAGTAAGACAACCCTAGCAATTTTTAAAATGGTAGCTAAAAGAAAATAGAGCTGTTTCAAATACAAAAGTCCATAAAATTAGTCCTTTCCAGAGTCCCAGTAAACAAAAAGATAAGCAATCAACTTTGAAGAACTCACGAGAAACCAGTCTAAAGCAACAGGAAGCCAATAAGCTACTGCATTTGCTTTCCAAATCATCCCTGTTCTGCCATGCTAAGCAGCATTCCTAAATTCAAGCAAGTTGTGGCTCATGACAAAAAGGAAAAAAAGAAGGAGAGGAGATGATTAAACAAGCAGTAAGGGCTGAAGGAATGGTGCCTGTTTTAAACTGAGATAACCAAAAGCCAATATGCCACCTGTGTCCTGCAGGGCACATTGTGAATGGGAATTCAGTGCAGCCTTTGGAGAGGTTCCCAACCAAATGCATTACAACTTTTCCTATTAAACCTGGTAGTCATTATTGCTTTCCTTTAAAAGTATCCTTAAAAGATACTTTTTATTGACTCTATCCATCATACAAGGTATAGTAAACATGGCAATTTATCTGGAGAAATCTAAGGTTACTCCATGTATCTCTGTATATGAAAATATAATCTATTTTTCCATTTCCATTAAGAAACATACATCACTTAAACATATAAAGGAATTTAAAATGATTCTGCAATGAAAAAGAATCCTGATATGGGCTGAATATTTATTTTCTTAGTCTTGTGCAAAAATATAATGTCAACAATAGTATTTGAACGAAACATGGACTAACAAACATTCATATTTTGCACACTGTTTAGATAGCTTAACATGTTTTTTAAATATTTCACTAAGTGACTTTTTTCTGTACTATGTAATAAGATTTCTGTATTGTGCTTTTTCTATTATGAGGCAAATAAATTGTAGCAGATTGCAGATACCTGAAATTTAACATGTCATTTGCTTGAGGAACCTCTTTTGAACAAACAGATGAACACAGTGTCCTTCTGAACCACAGACTGAAATAGTCCCATAGCTGGAAACTATCCAACACATGTTTTGGGGAACTGCAGAGGCTAAAAAGAGGAAGTACAGATTCAGCAAAGACATACAAAAGGGAGATGATAGTATCTTTCCAATGGTCTCACAGGACCTTGTGGGATCCAGGTCAGCAGAACGTCCTTGACAGTCCCAGATAATCCACCAAGGCGGCTCAGGTAGAAGTGTTAATGCAAATAAAGCAGGAAAGAAAATCCCTGGACAGTGAGGTAGTGAGTTATTTGCTATCAGGGTAAAGGATTGAAGGATGGACAGAGGTCTCTGTTACATTCTAAGAGCCTTTACTTGAGATAAAAAATACATCAACCTAAGTTTAAAACAATCTTATATTATTAGAAGTAGATGCCTCCCTCTTAATAGTTCACAACTCATGGTCATAAAGAAATAAGAACCTGAAACCAAGGAAAGGTTTCTTTCAATAAAAAAATGTAACCAAAGTGGACTTTCCTGATGTTTCCAACATATCTAGTAGGATACATAAGAAATGTGTTCTCATGATGCGAATTAGGTCAATGGATTAATGAAAAATTTGAAACCATAATTTCTTTTCCTGGACAGCAAACAAAAAATATTATAGCAACCTGTCAGCAAACCTAGAGGCAATAATCAAAAAGTTTAGCTCAACAGCAATGTTTAAACAAAGATAGTTGAAAGATGATTGCTGCGTTTCTTAACTTCTAAAGGGAGATGTAGAAGATAATAAATCAATTCTACCTTTTTATAGTCTTAAATACATAAAGAGGAAAAATTCAAAGAATATCAGTGTGATTTTGAAATGCTGCCCTTCCAAATAAAGAAAAAGGCCTTCCTTCCAAATCTGTGAGCATTGGTGACCAACACTCAACTTATGGCACGATTTTGGGATGTGAGATATCTGATACCTAAGTATATCTAAGTATATTCACTTTATGGGTTTGTGGAATTCAAGCTCCTTTTCTGCATATGGCAAGTTTTCCAAGACTAGCCATTTGCAGCAAAACCACAGCAGAACAGCTGGATTCTCTAGTTTCCTACATGAGTACTTCTCTTCCATTTCCTAATTTATGAATGGTGGCAGTTATATAACAACATAATATGTATGTTATAAAAAAAAATAAATCTGCAAGATGTAACTTAAAATAAATGAACTCTAATTTCCAGCTTATGTTAGGATAAAAGCATTTTTTAAAAGGTTGAGTGTTCCTAAATTTTTACAAATAGTTACTTTATAAAATAAGCAAGTTCTTTCTCAGACAATAACAGAATTTTTAAAGTATTTTGACTATCAGTAGACATTACAAGAATTATTTATTTCCAAAAATTCCCTAAGTATTATGTTTCATCTGAGTCACCAATGAGAAAGATATTTTCCCTCAAGATGAGGAAGGACAGAAGGATGTGGAGGATGAAACTACACTGTGGATATTCTCTCAGAACACTTATACACAAAATAATAACCGCCCCTTTACATCACTCAGGTTATCAGTTTGCATCACACCAACATCAATGGTTTTCCACAACTGATACTTGAAACTTGAAACACAGTTTTGCTAACACAAGGTAATCTTAGACCCTTACACATGACCTGTTTTTAATTTAATGCTTACCCTATGCTGCCATTTGACATGTTAGGGAAGTTGTCTGTAATTTACATTACACTTCATACTATATGAGCTCCCTTTGCACTTTAGAGTTGTGAAAAGGGAAAAGCAAGTGTTTCATTTATCCCCTGTCTCTAAGAGAATAACTGACAAGTTCTTTACACTTGTTCAAACCAGACTTTGACAACCTGTTGTCAGATCCTGAGATCAGTACTGAGACTCTTTCCTATAGAAGTGTTAAAACTATTAAGCCAGAACTTGCCTCCTTTTGCTTCTTTTTCCAGGCCCCTGGATTTAGCATGCACAGCTGCACAGCACCTTGTTTTCCCCAGAAATTATAGAGATTGCAGTCATCAAAATAATTGGATGAGGCATTTGGGATATGTGGGTTCAACTCCTTCAAATCAAGAAGACTTACAAAATAATGCTTCCATTTCCTGGGCATGTCCTGTACTTCCATAACACACATTGTGTGCTTTCCAAGGAACAGCTTGTGACTAGCAAAATGTTAACTTGTAAAATAAATGCAGCAAATGTTTATGGGTAGCTCATTCAAAACTATTCAGTTAATTTCTGCCCTGTTGTACTGGGTAGAATGATTCCCATCATAGTCTAAACATAAAAGTGGAGTATTCCATAAAATTTTATCAGCTCCTATTGTGAAAGCCCCCAGGAAGCTTTAAAAGCTCACTAGAAATGCATCTAGTTTCTGCAGAATTCAAAACTTAGCATAAGTGTATTTGCCCATGAATCTATGCTATTGACTGACTACTATTATGCCAATAAACCATAAATACAAAATCTATATTAAGAAAACATTGCTGAGGTTTTACTTCCTTGAGAAATGATGTCTAAAATAAAGGCTTTTTGGTACATTCTAAAAATACATGCAGCAACAGTTGATGCTTATATTATTTACACAGGATTTTGGATTCTAGTACATACTCCCCATATGCACACTGAGAAAGAACATGATCAGTCCCTCTCCAATAGCAGCCAGCACCACCTCTGTAAATGAACTGGGAACACAGTATTTTTTGGGTTACTTCTGACCCACAAGAAGTGACAGTCATCTGTCTGTTCCTGTCACTCAGTTGCTCGAGGCTGTTGAGCTCACACATCGATTGAGGAATTAGAAGTGGATGCAGATGCATGGTAAATTTATTTCACAGGCAGTGAATTTCGTACTGCACACAAATCTTATTAACTCTTCATTGATTATAACACCAGGAGATTAATAAGAGGTATAAGATGTATAGAGGTATTAAGTAAGTTAGAAGTAGAACAGTTTATGGGGTTCCAGTACTTTTTTTTTTCCCTTTTCTTTTTACTTTTTACATTTAATTAAAGGAGATTATTCTTATGAAGAATCATGAACTAGAACTTCCAAAACAAATCCTGTAATGAAAGTGTCCCATTGTTTCAGCAGGATAACCAAAGGCCAATACTCTGGAAAACCAGATAACAAATGGACTTCTACACTTCTTGTTGTTAGATTAGCATTATTTAATTGTTTACATGATGTAAAAAATATATTTATAGTTACATTTAGAGATTAAACAATGTGGAATGAATTGCGTAACTGTTTTAGGTCAGTGACAGTATTGAATATTATGCTGACAGACTACAGAAATCATATATAAAAAAAATAAAACTCCAGAGATACAAATGTAAACTGTCAAATTAAGAAGATCTAATCAACCAAATGCAGGGAGGATGAATAACAGCTGTCTAGGTATTGGCTCTGTAGGAAAGGATCTATCAATTACAGTAGATTAGAAGATGAATACCATTCAGACAACACTTCCTAAAATAGTCATCCTGAGATGTGCACAGAGCAGGGTAATTATAGAACTTTTATCTTTAGGCTCTAAAGATCTTTTAAAAAGTACATTTAACATTAATAATGACTGAGTACAGCTGACCTTGACACTGGGCAGTTGAATAGTTTCATCCCATACTTTTGGTTATATGAAACTCCTCTGAAAATAAGAGTTGGATGTCTATGAAGTCCACACATTCTGGAAAAGACTTCTTCAAAACAAACAAACAAGTAATGTAAGAGTTGTTTAAGAGAGAGAGCAGGAGTGTGAAGCATAGACAGTGGTCAGTTCACCAGTACTGGCAGCAGCCACTGCCCAGAAAGTGTCATGTCAAAACAAATGACGGCACTATAAGGACTCATTCAGCAGCCAGTGCAGTCATAACAGGTAGAAACACTGATTTGTACTCACCTGTTCAACATTATTTGTAGACAATAAGCATTCCTAGAATAAATACTGCCATTGCTGACATTTGCCCACCATTTTGGGATAAGAAATTCTGAGGTGGGTCTAAAGGACATGTGTGCTTCGTTTGCTACAGCATTGTGGCGGTGGGGTGGGGAGGGGAGGGAAGGGAAGGTGCGGGAAGGGAGGGGAAGGGAAGGGCGGGGTGGGGCGGGGCAGGGAAGGGCAGGGCGGGGCGGGGCAGGGCGGGGCAGGGCGGGGCAGGGCGGGGCAGGGCAGGGCAGGGTTCAGAGGAGATGAAAACAAACTCATTACATCAGTGTCACTGGTTTATGATAAAATCTGATTTATGAGAGTCAAAAAAATCAGAAATAAAAGCTTTGTCAAATTAAAGATTTTTAGTTGCGGTATTGTGTCAAGAAGAGACAATCATACTTGAAATGCCCCCATAGTAATTTCCATCCTTAGTCTCACTAGAGAGAACATAGGGAGACTTTAAGAATTCAGAATGAGGTACCTCACAGATCTGCATTAGATCCCCGTTTAAACAAAAGATACAGGTATAACATCCTTGCTCCAGCCAGTGACTGTTATTCATTGCCTTACAAATCCTGCTCACAGCTGTGCACACTTGACTGTTTTGTGATGCCTAATAGCTGCAATCACTGCATACAATGGGGCCCCAGCTAAAGGAGTCAGGACATTCTTTACTGATGTTTGTCCATTCAGGACAGAAGCCTATTTTATGTTTAATGTGTATGCATTGTCAGTAATTTATGTGCAAATGAACAGTTAATGAAAACAAGTGTAAGAAAGTCCGGAGGTTTTAGAAATGGAGGATATTAGCACAGCTCTAATGGAACAAGTATTACCTGCTCATCAAGAAGCTTTTAGCTCTATTATATACAAGCCATTAGATACTGACAGTTTTGACTATTATCTTGTCTCAATCAACTACCTTGAACTTCTTCATTGTAAGGCTGGTGAAGCACTGGAACAATCTGCCCAGAGAAGCTGTCAGTGCCCACCCCTGGAACTGCTGCGGGCCAGGTTGGACAGGGCTTGGAACATCCTGGTCCAGTGTAAGGAGTCCTTGCCCAAGGCAGGGGGAGTGGGACAGGATGATCTTTAAGATCCTTTCCAACCCAAACCATTCTATGATTCTATGAATTTCAATTTGTAATATAAATATTTTTTTTTTAAAATGTGCTTTGGTCCCATGTCAGTAGATTAATTTCCAGCTTTTAAAGTAGAAGTCATGATAAGCATTTAGCATTCTCTGGTATACTCTGGGTTTTATATCTGATGTCAGATAGTCATTGAAACTTTTTATTTTACCTGAAATCTTATAAGCATATGCAGTATTTCAAGATATTTCAGTCTATATATTTCAGTAGATATTTCTAATATCTAAAAACTAATTTGCTACAAGGATTTTTTTTTTTTTAAGTATATATATTTGGACAGGCAAGGTAATTCCCTTAGTTTAACTCTGTGTACAAGTTTTAGTCTTCCTTGCAAACTTAAAGAACAGAGTATCAAAAAATGTTGCTGAAACAAACAGTAGCATAAGCAGGGGACAATTCCCAGAGAAATGGAGATGCTGTCTACCCTGACAAAAACCCAAAGAGTAAGGTTATTTTTAAGCAATTATTAGTTCTATGCATGTTCAGTGTCACCAGGGAAAAATAAATCCCTTTCAATATTACTGATTTGAGGGGCTGTCAATACTAACTACTTTGTCCAGAGAGTGCAGAGGTAGATGAGGAGCTTATGACTCCTACTTACCAGGAGAGCTGACAGCTTATTCTTAGCACTGCTACTAACTGATGCCCACACAGATTCATTAAAGTAATTTAATTAGATATGAATTATCAAGGGTTCTCAATTGTTTACTTACTGCAGGTCAGGCAACTAGTAAAAAACTGTCTCCTTTTTACTCCTTTTTGTATCCTCTCACAAAAACATCTCGCCACTTTTTTTGTAAACAGGATTCATTTACCTTCTTTTTTTTTTTTTCTTTTTTTCTTTTTCAAGAGAACTTGTTAATTACTTGTTAATGAACAGAGTACCCAGGCTTGCGTTCCAACAGAAATCCTCATTGCCTTCTTCTCAGTTTTATGACACAAAGCCTAGAGGAACATATATGATAGTACAGAACTAAGGAACATCAAAATAAACTTTAAACCTCTTCCCAAACTGCATATTTAAAAAAAAAAAACAAAACATTAAACAAATTGTGTGAAGGAGTGTCTTCTGCTCTGAGCAGACTCACTGGGAGCACCATGAGGGCTGCAGGTACCCATGGGCTGGGGCTATTGCAGGGCTTCTAGATGCTAGTGCATCTCCCAAAACAAGACAACTGGGATAAATGTGGGGTAATTAAGGAGCTTTGCATAGAGTTCTAAAGAGAGGGTGAAAGGCAGGAAAATCAGGTTTTAATACCTCACTTTAAATGAAGTGGCTAATTAGCACTGCATGAAACAGAAGGTATGGAAGAAGTCTATGCAAGATGCCATTCAGACTCTTCAAGTTTTAAACGCAGAGACTTAATATAATGAAACTCTACAGCTGTTTGACAGGTGTCCACCAAAAGAAATTTAACTTCAATTGTCACAGGTAGATTAAAAGATTAATTTGTTAAAGTAAAATAAGTCAGCTTCAACATGAAGATTGTAGTGTAGGTACATCCTTATGTTTATTAAATATTTGTCTTTCAAACACATTGAAGGAACATAAATCTTCCCTTGATTTTAATTCCTAATTTTTTCCCATTTTGATCTACGGTTGAAAGATATCTACTGAGCCGTTCTACTTCCACATTTGTCTCTGACTTTGGGCCAGCACTGAGCATACATTTATTTCCCTGAACTGTGTGAGTGTGCTATTCCCTTTTGCTGTAAAAAAGGAATCTTCAAGGAAGCATCAGATGATGTGGGAGAGAAAGAAGAGATGAAAGTAGGTAGCAGAGCTACAGACATCATCACTTAGGTCTGCTAGGACTCAGTAAACCTCTGGTTTAACTTGCTTACAAAGTTCATGATTCCATCCTTTTATCTTGCTGACTAACCTGACCTACTGCAGTGTCTGAGTATAGTTTTGCATCAGCAAAGCAGGTTAGGGGACTGGGCAATGCATTTGTTAATTCTAGATTAATATCCTGGGATATCAGCCAGCAATGAACTGTCTGTATAGCTCACAAACAAGTAGATCTCTTCAGATAAAACAGTCACCATGGAAGAGAATTACATTTTCAGCTTGCTGAGAGGTCCTGCCTTCATACATAAAAAAAGAGTTCTCCCCAAATATCCATTGTTTGTGAAGCAGTTTCTGAATTTAAAAGACTGTATTTGAACCAACAGAGCAGAAACCTTGAATTTAAGGGCATGCTTAGTAAGATTTTTACTAAAAACCTAAATCTTAGTTTGATTAGTTTACAGTATTTTCATTTTGTAAGTAGATGAGGCAAAGTATTTTTCAATAAACGTGGCCTAAAGAAATTTTGGAGTGGTATGAACCAGACCAAACCAGAATGCTGTCAAAGCCATGGGGTTTTTTTCTTTCAAAAAGTAAAAATAAAGAGATAGAAACACCTTCTCTGACCTGCTGGTCACACTTTTTCTTGATACAGCCCAGGACAGCTGGTTTTCTGGGCTGCAATCACACAGTAATGGCTCACGTTGAGTTTCTCATCAATCCATAACCCCAAGGCCTTCTCCTCAGGGAAGCTTTCAATCCATTCTCTGCCCAGCCTGTATTTGTGCTTGGGATGGATCTGTGCTGCTCTGACCCAGGTGCAGGACTTTGCACTTGGCCTGGTTGGACTTCAGTAGGTTTGCACAGACCCACCCCTCAAGCCTGTCAAGGTTCCTCTGGATGGCATCCCTGCCCTTCAGCACACTGACCACACAACACAGCTTGGTGTCACTGCCAAACTTGCTGAGGGTGCCCTCAATCCCACCATCCATGTCACCAACCAAGGTGTCCACCAGCTCTGCTCCCAGTACCAACCCCTGAGGAACAGCACTTGTCAGGTTTCCACTTGGACATCAACCACAACCCTTTGAGTGTGGCCATCCAGTCCAGTCCTTATTCACCAAGTGATCCATCCACCAAATCCATGTCTCCCAATATAAACACATATTTAGAGAGGGAACAGACACTGACATGTACCTGAAGTTGTTGCTCTTATAAGTATTGGCACATGTCAATACTTACAATGAAAATTAGTGAAAAAAGCTTTACTGGAACAATTTAGTAATCCTTTTCTGACATATTTCCTACTGAATTATTAAAAATATATAGTCAAAATTAAATATACAAGATTTGGTTTGTTGGGTTTACCTTACCTGAAATACTTCATGAATCACTTTTTTCTAAACTGTACATTAAATGGAAGCTTTGCAGTGACGTCCATATATTATCTTCTCTGGTTCATCATCCACACAAATTTGATAATAATTTTGCTTCCCACTGTGGAAAATATCTGTATTACAGCTAAGAAAGTCCTTCCTCTGACTGTTGCTAGTTTAGAATTATTTGGTTTACAATTTTCTCAACAATTCTCCATCATTTCTGAACACACATAATTCCCAATGGGAGACTTTTAGATAACAGGGATGACATCCTCCAAATTGTAGCTCCTGTTCATCCCAAGTAGTTGAAAGTTTGGACTGAAGAAGAGCAGATTGCAGGTCTCATTTAAATTCATTAATGCTGTTTTGAAATCATTGAGCTGTTTTATGTATTACAGCAGCTGCTAGTGTAGCTTAAAATAAAATAGGAAGGGACCATTATGCTTTCAATAGAATAGTCTTTATGGGCTTGAATTTGGTAGAGACATCATGCTATCTTTGATGACTGTTCCCTGGATGACTATCTCCCTAACAACAGATGATGCTTGTGTGATATTGTCTGAAACAAAAGGGCTTCAGCTTGTAATCCCACTCTCAGCCAGTTTGATTACCCAAACGTGCAAGACAAGGAGCCAGATTACTGAAAAGAGTTATCCTCTCACCACCACTCCCAAACCAAATCTGAAGATTTTACTCAGAAGAACTTCTTAGAACCCCAGAGACCAGTTTTAGGATTAATAGATCTCTCTTGTTTTCCCTTGCCCACTTTTTAAAGGCAAATTGTTTCCAAGAAGATGAGAATTCCTGTTTTGCTCCTAGAAGCTGAAGCGCTGACCAAAGTCTCTGAAGACAATCTGTAAACACCATCAGAATAAACTCTCACTTTGGATGAGAGCATAGACATAAAAACTCAAGGACTTCTTCAAAATTTATTTTCTTGTCATGATGACCTTTTGTAATTAATTGTTCTCAAATGCATTTGTTTTCCAGGTTTGCTACCCTTCACAAAAATCATGAATCTGATAAAGAAACAACAGTACACATTACTGTTTTTCTGGAAGTCTAAATATTTACTTCACTTGTTACAGCTCAAAGATATTCTCAAGCCATTAGCTCATAGGTCTGTTATTTAGTACAGCTTCAGATAAACATAACATCATATTATTTATTATTTATATTTATAAAAAATAATTTGTTTCTATCAGGGCAGACTCCATCCAGAATATGAAGGGCAGACTTGGAAGGAGAGTGGAAATACTCTTTGACAGCTAAACAAAAAATGATAAATTAAAAAGGAAAAGAATGGAAAAATAAATTAAAAAAAACACTAACAAAAAACCCTGAATGAAAATATTTTCCAGTGTCATGCCTACTCAAAGGCTGAAAAATAGAAGCAAAGCTTATTTGAATATATTCTGAAATACAGCCCTTGTGAGGGACTGAAAGGAGTTAATGAAATGTAATAATTAACCTTCACAAGGGATGTGACACCATGCCTTTATATTTTTATACTTTAGGCAAGAAATCAACAAGATACAGATCTCTCTGAGAGCCCATCTAGAGATTCCATTTTCAAAGTACATTTGTCAAACAGCATCACTTATTTTTAAGCAAAGAACAATGAGTCACTTAGGAAACTGAACCTGAAAAGATCACAGTAATAAAATCTTTTCAAGCTCTCACAAGCTTCAGTTTTTGGGCATGACTTCTAGGAAGGCAAACTTGGAAAATCCTAAATAAGTATGCTAAAATACTGTTTTGAACAATCCTTGACCTTTCAAACAAATCAATTAGTTACAAAAGTGTGAATGCTTTGTTTACAATTGCATCTATATTTTTAGGAAGTGCTAGAGTAAACATAATTTTGGTGTTTAGTACCAGCCTAATAAATTCTGAGTGACACAGCAGAGTGGACAAGAGAATAAATTCACCAAAATTGTAATTAAACGCTAATGTATTTTAAGATTCTAGAAGTGTGGAAAGAAGATATATCAAATTACAAAAGGGCCCAAGAGGAAGGATATGGTGAGCCTTGCAGGGAATACCCATTACTGTGCATCATTCCTTGCAGGCTGTGCTATGGACTCAGCAAGAATTCACTCTGACCCTATCTTTAATATGTGGCATAACTGAATATACCTCCTCTGTTACAAATGGAAGAGGATTTTTAGATTCATGTTTGATTGTCAAATTTTATCCTGAATCTACAAAAGATTTTTGTATTTAGAATAATAACAATAAAAAAGCAAGTTATTATTTTTATTAACTTATTAACTTCTTAACATCTTAATGTTTTATTCCATATTCCTGCTTGTTAAAATGAAAAGGAGTAAATGCTGAATTGTTTCATGTTTAGGATGATAGAAAGATTTCATTTTAATTTCTAGTAAAATTTTTCAGATACACTCATCACTGATTCATTTTAGCATTAAGTGTTTCCCTGTTTTCCTATGCTTTAAGATTTATTGAACATCTCTTTCATTAAAAATCACAAATTACATATATTCTGGGTATTTCTAGATAGAAAATATTTACTATGTATGTTTAAAATAAAAAAGTGCCTGAGCTAAGTGCTAGTCTCTTTAATTAGCTGATACTCAGCAGTAAAAGACACAGTAAACAGTAAAAACTGGAATGAACAGAAAAACTGTAGTCAGAATTTGCTTGATCTCTCCCTTCACCATAACCAAGGGCAAAACAATCAGCAGGCAAAGTATAAATCTGTCAGCTCACAGCAACTGTCCTCAAGGGAATTAAGAATGACCTCCAAAGCAGGCCTTATTCCTAGACAGTTCCTGCTAAACTGAAATAATGTTATGCCATTTTAACAACCTAAATCACATTTTTTATTTCTTCTTTGACATAGCAATAAAAAGAATATGAAAATTACTGGGCTAAGCTTTCAGGAAATCACCAGTGACCCACTTTATAAAAGAATGCTGCCACATTGTCTTGAAATGATTGTTGGGCTTAGAAGTTTGAGAAACTGGTGATTTTTCTAAGGAAGTGTTAGTTTATATTGCTAAACCCACTAAATAGCGACCAATCATTAAAAGTCTTTTTTTAGTTTAATGACATTATTTATCTTCACATGACAAACTGTACTTGGCAGCAGATTTCAAATGTTTAAAAGATACACATCTTCTCACAAAAGCAGAGAATAACCTCCTAACATAGAAAATGTCTGATTTGTATACTGGCAGCTTCCAAGGGCTATTTCAGAAGGATGAGACAGGAGAAATCTAATCTAATAACAGAAACAAAGGAGATCAGTTGGAATCATGACTTTTTCAAAATGCTTATTTTCACAGGATTATAAAATAAAATAAATGCAATGCAGAGAGGAAACACTAGTCTTTCTAAAGTATAATCTCTATGGCAGCACTAACAATAGCTCTTCATTTCATAGAACAGTTTCTAGGCAATCTGATTTTGTTAATTCTTTTTTCTTTTTTTTTTTTTTTTCATCTTTTCCATTATGTCTTTACACCCTACAGCAGATTAAAAGTAGCAAAAAACATGTCCTTAGTATACCGAGGTTGGCACGGTACAGCAGCTGAGAAGTTTCACCAATGGCACCTCTTTGGTGACCTCTGGATAATATGTTCCTCTAGGTAAGGCACCAATATAAATATATTCCTCTAGAGAATGACACAGAACCCATTTATTAGTGTTTTCCTTCTTCTTTCATTTATATGGGAATTGGACAAGAAAGATTTGCTTTCTACTCTCCCTGTGTATTGTCCCAAGGAGACAAGAAAATTAAAATAATATTGAAATAGTTAGACCTCCCTACTCACTTTTAAAAAACTAAAACTTTTTGATGGGGGTTGAGTTTTTCTGAAGGTCAATAGAATATGAGATTCTCCAGTAATTTTTTGGTTCCTAACCTAGAGGAATAAACCACACACATTTCCAGTGGATTTTTGTAAATGAGGAGCTGCTTCCCAGCTCCTGGGACAGAAGTTGTCTTCTTGACTTCTGGCTGTCTTACTTAGAACTTGTTTCTATGAAATACAGTTGTTCCTGTACTCCCCAAACCTTCTCTGGTAGTACGTGTCCCATGGGTTAGTGCAAAATAATCACACAGATCCATGAAATACTGATGAAATGGAAATGGACCAAAAGAGTGAAACCTCTCAGAAGGGATATACTTGTCATAGAGACAGGAGGCTTATAAACTGTATTTAACTATCTGGTATTTAGTTGAGAAAATCTTCATCAGGAACAGAATCAAGCATTTAAACCATTTCAGCCCTTTGCCCAGTGCTATGTGTCCAACATGTTAGACACTCACTAGTTAACATCCTGTCCAGTCTGCAAAATGTAACATTTTCTTTTATTTACTTCTCATCAAAGAAGCTGATATTCTAAGGTTAATAATGTGATGCTAATTTTTCTTAGTAGAAACAGGGAAAATTACATTCTTTTAAAAGTTACATTACTTCTTTTTGTATCCACTCCTTCTCAAAGCACTAAAGGAAGGACTATTTAGTAGCCCACACCTATCTTCTTTCAAAATAAAAATAAAGAATTATGGGGTAAAGGTAAATAATCTTTCTCAATTTATTCTTGCAGGTCTATAGCACTTACTGAAGTTTTAAAGGCGAAGAGAGCTTAATCTCACAACCATTACAGAGACAGGAATACTATTGAGGTGAAGTTCATGGCTGGCTTTTATTATAAAAGAAATATGCTAAGACTGCTTAAGCAATTCTGCTGGCCACAGTGTTCTGCAAATTATGTTTTACAAGCTGTCTAATGCAGATGAGACAGAAAAAGCTGTATCAAATTATTTTTAATACATATAAAGGACTCATATTGAACAAATAATAAAGAATCCAAGTGAATGAGACCTGATGTGTGTAAACAGTGTAGCTGAGCTACCCTCATACAGTATTTCTTCCCATGTTACAGTCAATTTTCTGACTATTATAATAAACTCTTCATGAAGTAAATAAGCAGCTAGAAGGTTTTCATTTATTTGCCAATTTATTTTAAAAAAAAATGTTTGGAGCAAATATTTCTAAATTACAGAGGAAAGTACATTCCAACTATAATAATTCAGATGCGCTTTATCACACCAAGAAAGATAAATTAGTTTTGATGGTAGCAGAACTGCAAAAGAGAAGAGAAGGCTGGTAGTGTTAGATGGGACATGGAGCCGAGGAGTGCAATTTTTTCACCTTTCTCCTTGCAATTTCACCTTAGGGAGGCTGTTGCAAATGTGCACCAGTGTAAGAGAAGTAACACAGAGTTCATTTTTTTGTTTGTATGGGAAATGGAGTAGGGGTACAAGATCTTATCACCTTGGGACAGTCTTGACATATACAGCAGTAATTATACAGCCTGCTAAACAGACTCATGGCCTAAATAGCTGAAAATATGCTGCAGCCAGCTGATATTAAAAATCCACAGTAGCAAGTTTGCATCTAATGAGGTGACATGTACAAGCTTAGCAAGTATTTGGGTCATAGTGTTAGTGGTATAAATTTGCCCTATTTTGCTCACTTGCATGGAGCTGCAGAAATTTCTGTGTCAGAGTGTGAGCAGAGGTACATTCTCATTTTAGTGTGAAGACATACACATTTGATTCAGATGGCCAGGCAAATACCACAGACGTTTTATAAGCAGATTTTATAGAATATGGATAGTAAAATATTTAATTATTCTGCTTCCACAACATTTTGACTGGTATATTTCTGTATTGTTCTTTTGGAATTGACAAAACCAGGAATGATGTTCAGATACCCAAACATAATCCCCATGCATGATAAGACACCTTTGCAAGGTAAGGGCACGATGGTTTTCTCCATCAGCAGTACATCTCTGTCTAATACTGAGATCCCATATGCTCCTTGTAGCTCCTGCCAAAAATCCCACTGTACCGTGGAGAGAAATTCAGCGTGGAGAATTGGAGCTCCCGAAGGACAATGCTTATTGCAATAATACTCTGAGGGGAAATGCTTTGTGGAGCTGGGTGTTTGCAGGAAAACACTCATTAACTCAGTTTGTTCAAGTAACAACGAAGACACCCCCACTCCCAGCATTGCTCCCTTTCTGCTTCACACACACATGCACTTACTCATTCACAAGCGTTTTCCAAAGACTTCTTGACTTACTAATTTTCTAAGAATCATTTAAATACATTCAGTGAAAGATAAGGATATGGTTATGTAGTTAAGTTATTCAAAGGAGGAGAACAAAAAAGGAAACTTCATTCCTTCTTCAACTGGCAGCTTTGTTTAAATGTAAGGCTGCATGTGAAGCATATCCAAAAGCCATATTATGCTATTACCTAATAGCCACTATTGACATGTAAAATCAATTTATGACAGCTATCATAGCAAAGCCAAGCCAGATAATGCACTAGATTGTGCACTATTCACTTGGAAAGTTTTATCATTTTTAGCATCATAGGGAAGACAAATTCTGTGTACAGCCTGTTTGTATACATACCTGTGGGTACCCAGAGATCATGGCACAATATAACCTACAATGCAGCCAGCCTACAATTCTCCTTGAGAAACTAGAAAATTCAGCTTTGGCACTGCTGTTTTGCAAATAGTTGCCTCCAGTTTTGAAAGCGGAATTCTTTGGTAAGGTCTACTCTGGGACAGAGCACTGTTGCAGAACAGTCTGGGGCTAAGTGCCAAATATGACCTCAGTTCTTACCCCAACAATGAAAGTCATTGTTAAGACTGGTACTGAAAATGTTCACATCTTTTTTCTTCTTTCTCCTACCATCAGCAAAAAAATCTATAATCAGACATTTCTTCCTTGAGAACAAGTGCTGTAAAGTGAGGTAAACAGCAAAGCTCTACAGCATTGAAAAGAGACTGATAATATTAAAAACTAGATAGATTTGTTTTTGCATAAAAATTGTTTGGCAGTTTATAATTGGCTCTCTAGTTCTTGAGCCATACCCTTGTATGTACATGTTCACAGCAGGGAGCACTCAGCTAGAAGGTTTTATCAGATGAAGCTAAGGCAAACCTTTAGCTAGAGGGCAGAATACAATTGTCAAGATCCATGCAACCTTAAAGCCTGTGAGTAATTGTGTTGTATCTGGGAGTTTTAACTTCAACAGGACTGTTTGTGCAAGTAAAGATTATACAAGTGGATAAGCATTGTAAGTCAGTCCCAGTATGTGTATTCTTTGAAGTGTACACATTTCTAGAATAGAAATGGGAACATGTCTCTTGCATACAGAAGTAGCCTATTTTTTTTTTTTTTATTTTGCAGCACTGAGGATGTGCTAAAGACAAAATGAAATTATAATGAAATTATATGAAATTATCATATTATCAAAAACTGTATCACTGAAAATTACTTTAAAGCATGTTGTAACTATTCTGTAACATTTCATTGTAACACAAGTTATGCATACAAATTTAATATCTCCAGAATTCCACCTATTTCAGTGAGAATGGAGAGGATATAAACCAGCATAAAACATGTTCCTTCTGCATTCTGTAGGCATGAAATTATAGTATCAAGGAGACAGGAAAGAGATACACATCTCCTTGTATGTTAGAATCTTTACATGACTGATAAGATTGAACAAGCACGGAATAAATCATTTCATTTTCTGTGTACATTGATTTTACTCAGCTTTCAGATTAGTGCTGATAACACAGCAAGAGATTTCAATGAAAATTAAACTAAAGAGACAATGTCTCTCTAGTGTGGAATAAATTAATGCCTTCACTGGGAAAAGCTATATAGCATTCAACAGAAAGTAAATCCCTCACCTTGAAACAGCAATACAAAGTGAGTATACAAAAAGGTGAAAAATAAGAATCAATCCAGTCAGACAGAAGAATAAGAACTAAAAGGTAGTATGTGTTGTGCTAGAACTCTCATACTTTCCAGTGTTTTCCCAAAATCCTTATTTTCCCTTGTCTGGTGAGGAATAAAGTTTGCCTTTGCTTCTTTTTAAGATTCATGATAAACAATTTACATCTTTCCTCAGAGGTAAATATTTTTCATGAAGCAATTATACAAAGGCAAAGGAAGAAAAATATTTCTCTATTCATGACAGCTGTTCTTCCTGTGACCAGGAACATCACAAAGAACAAAAGTACTTACCTCAATTCTCCCTGACAGGCACAAAAAGAAAATAAAAAAATATCTCCTGCATGAATTCTGATAAATACTGGAGAAATTCTATCTTCAGACAACTACAAGTTTTAAATTCATATTCTCTGCTTCATGTCTATATGATCCATCATTTTCCAAGACCTCCTCCACTCTCATATCCCCTTGGAAAACATGCCTCCATGGCACCTCCTGTAACAGCTTGGAGCAGCTGAGAAACAAAATCACCCACAGTGTTGTGATGTCCCTTAATCTTGCAGGTGAGTGTGTGTGATGGGTGGACTTTAGTTCAAACTTAATACTCTAAATTTGTCAGAGCTGAGCTATGGTGTCGCTGTTGGACATGATGTATCGATGTGGGTTCACAGCAAACACAGCACGAATTGCAAGGAAAAGGGGCCTTTATTCTCTGAACTTTTCAGCTTTTATAGGGTCCTACACTACAGGGTTAACATGACTGGGTAAGGGAACATCACCTCTTGTCCCATTGGTGGGACACGAGAAAAAACACGCTATGTACAGTTATGCAGAACTGTTTTGAGAAATCAAGATGGTTTACAAATGTCCTTGAGTGCAAGATCTCCCAAGAAACTGTCCCTTGGGAACAGATCTGCCACTGACAGCCTGCAATTCCCTCAGCCTCAGAGAAAATCAGGTCCACACTATGGCTGTCTGAGAAATCCAGTAAAGCCTAATTATGCTTTGTGTGTCCTATCTTCAGCAGCACCACTTGCAGCTATCTGGCCTCCCTACAGTTCCCTTCCAGCTCCCACCAGAGTTCCCAGCAAAACTCTGGAGCAGGAAGGCAGGTTAGAGACACCACACAACACCTGGCCTTCTTACCTCAGCAGCAAGGCTCTCCAAATCTCTGTGAATGGAACTTGCAAAACCAATGTTAACTCTTTTCCAAAAGTTATTTGGAAACATGTAACAGAATTAGTTTTTCATGATGAATACAGGTGCTAGACACAAATGAAGATTGAACATTTGGCTATCTTCTAGAGCAGTGTAAGATTTTAGTTATTCATGGTAAAACAAAATTCTAATGTTGTTTAAAAATACTCATAAAAATAAAATCTACATTCCTTTTTCTCCATTTTAGGTGAAACTAAGAAGAAATATTGACTTTGTTAACACAGAAACATCCTAACCTTGATTAATCAGGTCAGTATTTTTATGTCAAAAAGGCAGTAGTAGGTAGCAGTACAGAGTTGCTGACTTCTCTAATAGAGATTTACTGGAGTGGCAACATGAGTTTTACTAGTACATATGACAGCTCTTTAATGAAACTATTCACAACTCCACATTTCCATTATTTGCAAGCATCAGTGCCTCGTTATTTATAATAGTTCCTTCTCCTCTAACCTTTTCTGACATCCACAGCTCCTGCTTAGTCTGTGTCATCTGCGCTTCTTAGGGCTCTTTATTTTTGACCAGCTTCCCAAAACCACTTGCTGCTGGTTGTATTTCTTTCTCCATCCACCATACTGTTCATGTTTCTTCCCTTCCTTCTGGCACTACACAATTACAGGATTTCTGTGTGACTGTAAATGTCTTTGCCTATATCTTCAAGCAATGCAGGACCTCCTGGGGGGAACAACTGCAAGCAATTCCTGTTCAATTCCTGCAGTCATAAGCCATGTGAGGTCAGAATAAAAATGCTCTATAAACATGAGCAGTTTTACAGCATATGCAGACTGATTAAACCTAATATGTACTTTCACAGAGGATATGCTACATCTAAAAAAAGCATACTTACTGAACTACAGATTCATCTTCCAAAGCATGAAGATACTATAGAATTTAAAAGCCAATTTTTAGCCAATTAATAGCCAATTTTTAGCTCTTTTTTAACTGGCTGTTGCATAACCTTACTAAAGGTGATCATTGTCAAGATAATCTAAATAATTTTATAACTACTTGTACCCAGCTCTCAGATATGACTCTAGGACAAACTGGAGATAAAAGTTTCACTGACTGAGGAATCATATTCAGCAGCAACATTCAAATAATATCAGCAATTCCTTAATGTTTTACATTGTCCACCATTTCCAAACATAGTCTTTTAATATATATCTACATAGTCCTTTAATATATCTACAGAGAGTTTCCTCTCCTTTAATATGAGAATGAGCAGCATCACAGAGATCAAAGCAATACAAAACATTATGATTTTACTCAGTTTCTGGAAGCAAAACCAATTTTTCTAGAGGTAGAGGTGTATAAGGTCTAAGCATTTTCTTTAGTGTATTTCATGCCACAGCTCAAAATATAGAATCATAGAGTCTGAAAGCATTGACCTGCAGTGGTTAATGGAAACGGAAGTAATTGAATTCACATACAGACAAAACACATTTCTTATGAATATAAAATCTGTTTTCTATATAGAAGCCATCCACATACAGATTGGTAACACTTTAGGGATAAGTTTATTGAAAAGAAAATGAGTTTTCTTTCCTTGCAGCTTAAGAGCTATTATCACATTTTCATACACATCGTTTGACTTCCATTTAGACTTTACAAATCCTGTCCCTTTGAGTATGATGCCTGCTCTCTCTTCATACTGTTTTCTCCTTTCCATGCCTCCCAACATTTCAGGAGTCAGAGGTGTGACTGAAGCTAAATCAGTGAACTCTGAAATTACATTTAGTCTGTTTTACCTTTTTTCTTTCCAGTTCCACATACTTGATTGGGGCTGTGAGAGCTGGATGGGAGAGGAGAAGAAAGGAGTAAAGCAGATAATTTAAAAGCAACACCTTTTGTCCAGGTCAGTCAGGAATCATGAGTTTCCTCAGTCATCAGTTCATAATTCACTGATGGTTTTCTAGACAGCTTTATTCCCTGAAAGAGAGCATACTGTCTCCTTATTTTTACTGCTATTTCAATGGGGGGTTTTGTTTGTTTGTTTGTTTTTTAAACTAAGCCTGAAGGTTATTACAGTTTGCCATGCTCCTCACTGACAACAAAAGGGGATAAGGCCAACCATAAGGCTTCAAGCCAAACCTTTTGCACTCTTCACTAACTTACACTGATATTAACACACAACTGGGTAGATTTGCAACCTCACTTCTTACAGATAAGGCTTGTTTAAAACAATTTCTTCTTGTGCATTTTCCTGCTGTACAGTGTCACTCTCATTTCAGTGATTTAGAATAACAGAGCTTTATCTTAAACTGTGGCAGCTCAGCACACGCTGCAGGAGGATGACAAGGATCAGTAGACAGCGACAGGAGTGGTGCAGCCTTTGTTCATTACTGAAGTCATTCCTGTGATTGAATACAAAATAGTTATGAGAGGGGGAGCTGACACAGAGATATGCTAGACAAGCAAGGAGAGGGCTTTTTATTATCTCTCAGATTTTTTTCATCCAACAAATATTCATAAAGGTAAGGAAATGCATTCTTTCCTTCCTCTGCCTCTGAAAGGCCTGAGTCATTGCTCCTCCTAAACATTTACCTTCTCTCCCAGTGACTTCCACCTGTTTGAAAACCTTTGTTTCTGATGTTTAGAAAGAAGAGCAGGGGCCCAGAAAGCTTCTAAACATATTATTTAAGATAACAGACCAAGAGCAGAGCACAAAATTCCCACTGAAACACTAATTTTTGAAGTACTTTCTCATAATTTAAGACACACCCCCCAGTAGGAATATAAAAAATTAAGTTCCACACATTCTCCAAGCAATTATGCAGGAAAACCTGGCCAGCTCACAATGGAACCTGGTAAATGCTGCAGTGCTGTCAGCTTCTGGACCTGCCCTGTCTTACCAAGGCTGTCAGACCTGCACAGTGTCATGGACATTTCAGGTCTTGTAAGATGCAGTTGGAAGGTTAAATTCAGAAGTGATTTATCAACCAGCATTACTGAGCTGGGCATTTAATCTAGATCTGTTACAGCAACTGCTGTAACAACCTGTTTGCTTATGGCTCATTGTACCTCTACCACACATTTAATTCCACACAAAAGGATGAAAACAGCAGCACAGCCAAGGACTGGCTGCTGGTTTGCTCCTTCTACTCTGCTCCAGCACCAGCAAGGAGCGTTTGCTTTGCTGAAACTTTGCCTCCTCCCTTTGGAGAAATCTGCTTGGAAGGTACAATGAGCAGCTGGTCTGTACTGAAGATTTAGACAGTACTGAAGTGCCTCAGGATCTAAAGTAAAACCATGTGTGCACTGCTGCTTCCCTTGCCCTGCTGCTGCCTGGCTGAACTGGGACACTTTTGAGGGAAAGAGAGTACTGCTTGCAGCTGGGAGCAAACCCACGGCAAATTGTCAGAGGCAATGGAAAGGAAAGGACCCTTAAGAATTTCACCAGCATTTGATGAAACTCACAGCAGGTTTTCAGGCTGACACCCAGACTGAAGGAATGGATTGTCCTTGCCTTGACAAAGCTGGCATGGGACAGGCTTGTTGTTAAACTTGCTATTATGCACAACAAAAGGATAAAGAGATCCTTCAATGAACTCCATGCTCAACCAGAAATTCAAAGCTCACGTAAATGGAAGGTGTGCATTGCTGGGGTACCTCATGCACTGGCAACAGTGCCAGAAGAAAACCTTTTCTGATTCACCCTAAAGTTCAGACCATTCAAAGAATGAAAGAAATAGAAACAATAATGTATTTTTCTTCACAGAGACTGAAAAAATAGTAAGTTATTTAACTATGGAAGTGGCAGGATGTCTCATAGTGGCCAAAAAAAAACCAAAAACACTGTTTTTTAATGACAGTAAAATTTTCACTGTGTCCTGAATATAAACAGGTAAAATAAGCTAAACTATTCTCTTCTTTCAGCTACAAGTTTTGAAGAAAAAGAGAGATCAGGAGACTGCTGTATTCCTTTATATCATTCCAAATCAAAGTTCTGTAACAGTACATCAACTTTTTAGTTGGTTTAGGAAAAGGCAAAGGAAGACAAATTAATTCATATTTAACTCTCAGTGTTGCAAAATGTTTTCCAGAAAATTGTGACACCCATGGAATATGGTAAAAAAGCACTGTGGTGCTTTCACACTATTATATACGTTATTATTTTACACCATTACGTTAATTAATTGCAGGTTCATTAATCATTCTTGCAGCTGGAGTGTTAAACTTAAATTATGCCAAAAGTGAAAATGAAGTAATTAAACAGTTGCAGTGCTTTTGTGAAGTAAACAAGTTTAAAAAGGTGCTATGCATATATCCAGTGAATTGGGTATGTGTTTAATTCAGTGATGTGCTGCACTCTGGGAACTGTGGTTTACACTTCTGTGAACTATTTTACAGTGACATCCAATGGGTAACTACTGTTCACTGCTAAATCCCTTCACTACCCCTGTGAGACATGATGATGTTTATTAACCAATAATGCTGTGCAGGAGTAGTTTTCTTTTATGTATTGAATTTCTGCTCTATCTCTTTGTTTTGTTTTGTTTTTTTTAATCCCCAATACATCTCCTGTTCCCCTACTTCTCTTCCTGGGTAACCGTATCACTTGAATCTTGCCAGCTCTTCTGTGCAGAATGCACTGTGTTTTCCTTATTAAAAGATATCAAATGTTTGAAAACACTTGCTCAGAGATAATGATAATTACTTGAGTAATGTTATCAGTATACAACACATGTAGAGAAAGTCTTCGCAGAGGCAGAACAGATTAATTTGTATTTCTTGGAGACACTTTCAGAAGTGCTACATTGTTATTCCCTATTGTTATAGCAAAATGAAAAGAAAAGAAAAACAAAAAGCAACTTTGCCCAACCTTGAATTTTGAAATGCAAACCAGGCTTAATCCTGACAGGTACTGAGCTCTCCTATCTCTTGACTGGAGCTACTGTTAATATTAAATTCTCAGAACCTCCCAAAAGCTTAAGGACTGGAAAATTATTTTGCTGAGAAGTGTTCTCCAAATAGCATTGTGCCAGTCCAAACCCATTATTATTCTATTTCTACAATAAAAAGCACATTAGTCACTGATATTTTTTTGATTGCATATGAATGTCAAAACTTTTTAATAAAGATTATGTATCTGATTTCATAAACATGGTATTGCCTGGGTGCCATCAGCTGAAACCAAAGTGTGAGGGAATTATTCACAGTCAGCCAGCTGTAGAAGTAGACATGTTTGGTTTTATTACAGAACAACTTTTGAGCTACATGTACCTATTAATGGGCTTTTTATTCCTATACAACCAGTTCTTGTCTAAACTTTCTACCAGCAGGAAATCTATGAACTTTAGACTTACTTTTTTTTCTTCTCTACAGCTATATGTTCCTATAAATCTTCATTGATTCCTTCAAATATTCCTTCTTTAATGTTTTGTTTACATAAAACGAACAAACAAAACCCTAGTGAACCAAACAAAAAAACCTATAAACCAAACTAATCACCATTGCTTTCATTTGAATCTAACTCCTATGGTTAGAAATGCTGCAATCCATCTTCCTGTTGAAATGTGTGCTGCTCTGAACAGTTCACTCCCTTTCTCTCCCTATGTAGACTTATTTGTTATATTAATTATTCTTGGTCATATAAAATTCATACACCTCTTTTACCACCTCCTTGCCCTGTAACATACCTCTTTCCCTCCCACTTCTCCTTCTCCATATATTGCTTTTTTCAATAGTCTGTGACAAAACTGCTTTAGAGATGACTTCACTCATACCCATTGCTGTGTAAGAAGAATTGCAATCTACAATTAATAGTTTATAATGACAATGGAAATTTAGTTTTGGTTTTATAATCTACTGAATACATATGCATGGTTAAGAAGCTTAAATTACACTCAAATCCTGAAACATACTAATCCTTTGAAATAACACTAAGACTGACTTTCTTTCTTTTTCTTAGTTGTGATCTCACTAGGGACAAGCCTGAAAACCTGAAATGAGCCCTCCATATCCAAGTACGAGTTAAGATGTGATTATAACCAAGCCTAATCTGTATTTCAGTCACTGACCATGCTTGTTTATCTATTCTCAAGTACAAAGTTTTCTTGATGAAAGATGCAGCTTTCCTTGCCTTTCTTATGAAGGGCAAGTGATAACCATAATAGTCATTCTTCTGACATCTCACCAGCCACTCTGTATTTCTTTTCACTTGAAATGCAACGAAGTTTTCATTCAGTGCTATGAATGAAATATATCTCCACTAAGTTATCCTAGGTATATAACATCCTTGATATGATACCTGGCACACCAGCCTTTTGGGCAGCATTGTCTCAGTGCTTTTTAAAGTCCACATTCATTCTGCCTATGGTCTCCTGTGCCTCTGGCACCTTTTCATATGCACATGGGATAATCTGGGTTAGAGAAGACCTATAAAATCATGGAGTCCAATCTCTAACACAGCACTGCCAAATCCATGGCTAATACATGTCCCTAAGTGCCTCATCTACACATCTTTTAAATACCTCCAGGGATGGCGATGCAACCACTTCCTTGGGAAGCCTCTTTTCAATGCTTGATAACACTGTCAAGAGGTTTTTCCTAATATTCGCTCCAGTCCTCCTCTGCCCCAATTGAGGCCTTTTCCTCTAGTCCTATTGCTTGTTACTTGGGAGATGAGACCTCTCCCCACCTCTCTACCACTTCCCTTTGTGCAGCTGAAGAGAGTGATAAGGACCCACAGTGAACCTCCTTTTGTCCAGGTTAAACAACCCCAGCTCCCTCAGCACTTGTGCTGCAGACCTTTCACACACACATACACACACAAGCTTTGTTAAACACCTCAATTCCCACCTTTTGTCTCTCCCTCAATTTTGCACCCCTTCACTTTAATTATATCCTACCCTTGGGAGAGGGGTGGAACACTGTGGTCCATGGATCCATATTCCTTCCCTTCTGCTGCACTAAGGGTAACCCTGCAAACTGGTTCGCTCCAGTGAAGTCCTGTACACATGGGTAACTCTCAGAGCAGTTGCTGCAACCTTTTTTAGCATTCTGTATGTGCCTCATCTATCTTTGTCAATCATTAGACATTTCTTGATCACCATTTTTTTTCCATAAACCTGATTGCTGTAATTATTTCCCCGTATTTTTCTTGAGTCAGGTATTACCTCTTTTTAGTATATGTAATTCATCACCAAAATTTCCAAATACCACAGCAAATAAATTTCTATTTCTATTCCCATTAGTAGTTGTTATGTTCACATGAGAAGAATCCTAAAGCAACTAATCTATAAAACAAACCATAAGCCTGCAAATCGGCAAGAATTCCTTCCACAGCAGACAAAAAAATGCAGAGAAAACTATTCATCTGCTGTCCATTCCCGTTTTCCTCAAAGACTCAAGTTTTATTGCAAAAAGAAATTATTTTAACACAAGATCACTGTATAGTCATGACCTTTATTCTATGACATGACTCCTATACAGTAATATTTTTATTATAATCTACCTAAGGCACTTGCTTTTTCTCCTCCTTTCTATGCTGCATCCAGATATACCATACATGCTACATGTGCTTAATTTTAAGCTCTGGATTTAAGATCCACATGACTACCATTTAGTTCACAAGTATAACAACTAGGTAAAATATCATCATTTTTAAATTTCAGAGAAAATTTGAAAATTGAAAACCCAAATTCAAATTTTCTACTGGTTCTACAATGTATCATATCAGAAGTTCACCAGAACTCTGAGGGTCATTTTTCAGGCTTGTTTTTTGTGATAATGCAATTTAACTGAATCAGTGGTACTTAGTTTTAAGTGTTTTAAGTTAATGTGTTTTAAGGAACATAGGAAAGAAATTAACTTCATCAAATTATAAAGAGAAAAAAAACACTAAATTATTGAAACCAGGAGACAATTTAACAAGACTGAGTGTAATTAAGAGTGTGACTAGGAACTTTGAGAACTGCCTGGAGATGTATCCTAGTTTGGATCAAGTAACCTTTTCCTCATTATGCTCTATTAACCCTGAATATTATTTCTGTTGGGAATCCCACTAACTTATTGCAGTAAGACAAGCTGTAGAATTTGAATAGCTCTAAATTATTACAGATGAACATGCTTTTCTTAACATACTTGCTTAAGTGTATGTAGAACATTGACTACTTTGAACAGCAGTTTCAAATAGTATTTTCCCCTCCATCTCTTGCGTGACAGTCATGGGAATTGAAGGACTATTTTTTTTTTTCCGGGCATGCAACAGCTAATTTTGATACTTTGTAATAAGTCATATATACTTTACTGTGACTGAGTCTGAAAGGTGACTTACTTGAAATCTACAACAGAAGGGGTCTAAACCTTTGGAGTTTTGCCAAATTCCCGTGAAGTCACTCTTAGCTGGTGTGGCAGGTTAAACTTGGCTAACTGACAAGGGTCCACCAAACCACAATAACTCACCACACCCAACAAAACTGTGGGAGAAAATTCAACAGTAAACTTGTGAGTTGATACAGGGACTGGGTATTACTTATCAATTACGATGATGGGCAAAACTCTTCTGATTAATAAGAGAGTAGGATAATGAGAATCGAGACCAAAACTAAACCCACCTTCTTTCTTCTAGAGCTCAACTTCACTTCCAATGTCTTTATCTCCTTCCCCAAGCAGCAGCACAGGGACAAAGGGGATGGGGGCTGTGGTCAGTCCATTTACATTGTTTCTGATGCTTTCTCCTCCAACTCTTCCCCGCTCCAGCATGGGGTTCCACTAATGGGAGGCACATCTTCTGGCACTGCCCCAAGGTGGGTCCATCCCACAGGCTGCAGATCTTCAAACACTGCTCTAACACAGGACACAGTCCTTCAGGAAGAGGCTGCTCCAGTGTAGCTCCCCTGCCACATAACAAGCCCTGCCAGCCAACCTGCTCCAGCACGGGCTTTCCCCACAGCTCCCAGGTACTAACAGGAGCCTCACTGCCATTTAAATACCTCAGCTGTTAACAGTTACTGCTCTGAAAACACTGAGACAGGTTTGCTTTCAGTTCCTCTTACTTATTCTTGAGTTGAATAACACACTAAAGAATTTTTTTTAATGTTTCTATGCAGGGAGGATACCTGTTTTACAGAAGTCTATAAGGTATATATTATAAAGATTCTATATACCAAATACTATCAGTACACTTTGTAATAATTAAACTGCAGTTATGGGATGTGTAGAATATATACTAACCATTTATTAAAACCTTGAAAGAAGAGATGTAGAAGATGCACCCAAAGGTTAATGTAATTATTTGGAAATTACACATTAGGTTACGTCACAAATGTTTGTTGCTTTAATAAGGAAGGTTTTCCTTCCCTGAATTTCCTAGAACCTGTGTCTGTACCTTTTTCCTTTATTTTATCTCCTTTTCTTTATATTTTGAGAGAGGAGAATTTTTTTTGTTAAAGGTGCTTTAGAATGATGCTTTATTGTCATGAGATATATTCATTTAATTTGAGGGAAAACTGTTCAGGAAGAATTCAGGATATGTAATATGAATCCCCATCCTGAATGGGAGCATAGTAACTAAGGACACACAAAGAATACATCATTCCTATGGGTAATCCTATATTTCCTCTGGTTATTCTACTCTTTGAGAGAACAGCTGTCATATGATGTTGATGTTCTGAAATGGGAAAATAAAATGCGCTGTGGCTGTGCCAGGAGAGAGGTTTTTATATTGACTAGACCTAAGAAAATATTTTTACAATGATTCCTGTTTTCCCTATCTACTGTAGGATGTCTACTACAGATGGACTTGATATTTGTAATATTCTTCCCTTCTTTAGTCTTCCTTTCTTTGTAGGCTCTCTTTCCCACAGAAGGTTGGACTGGATGAACTTTTGAGGCCTTTCTAACCTGGGCTGATCTACAGTTTGAGGTTCTAAGTCTGAAGGAGAAGTACAATAACCTGAACAAGAAGTTGAACAGACAGTGTCACCACCTGAAGATCAGATGCAGTATTTGACAGAACCTAGTAGAGAAATGTCCTTGGAGGAGATGGTGAAAGGAAGCTCTTAGAAGTCAATCAGCTGACCTTTAGGACCTACCATGAGGTTGCATTTGCATAAGTGTTAGATCTGAATTTAGCAGTATGGAAACAGACTGGTCAAAATACTGGATCAGGAGGTATTTGACCACAGAGAAGACAGGTGGGCCAAAAAGACACAGAATTTCAATGGGGCATAGCAGAAGACGTGTATGGCAGGAAGAAACTGATTTAAAAATACCATTCAAAGAGAATGTTTAAAAGGCCAATGCTCAGTTAATCTGATGATCTGAATTGGCCATCCTATAGATGTAGGGGGCTTACTTGTATCCAAACACCTTTAGTAATTTTTCCTCTCAGGAGATAATGCCAGCACTCTGTGTAGAAACTGGAAGATGAGGAGAGGTAGCAAGATAGCTTATGACTTCTGCTGTTTGGGTGCCTGCCTGCCCACTCCTTTCACAAGCATTTCCCTGTGGCAAGCAGCTCCCTGAAAGCTGGTAAAAGGCTTTGAACTGTTTTACAAAATGCAGTTGGCAGAGGAAAAGTGCTTTCCATCAAGAAAGCTGGAGCACCATGTTTTCCCAGCTGCTCTGAGGCACCATATGTTTGCAGCATGGCTACTAATGCTACTTCTATTTCTTTGGGAGACATTACAGATGTACGTCTCAGTAGTGATAATTGTATGAGGATAAGCAAACTGCTGGTATGTGGCAGTATTTCACTGGGGTTAATGTCAGGGTCAGCCCTGTCAAAGCAGCTGACACAACTGTGCCTTGAGGAATATGGAAATCATGACCACCCATACGACCAGTTTCATTTGACACTGTAAGACCTTGCGAACAAGACTTTCAAATCTGTCTGGCTTGGTCAGCACAGTAATTGAGATTCACCTGACCAGGATGCTAGAAGGATGTCCTTCCAATGGCAATTTAGAAGTTGTCATTGCAATGTTTGTTAACAATAATTAGAATTTAGCACAGTGAAATCACATGGCACATAACCAACCATATTTGCCTCACCCATGTTTCCAAACCTTTACTGGGATGGCTGTTTGTCAAGCAGTCAAACCATGCCTCCTCAGGGTGTGAAGGTACACTTTTCTCTCCCAACTAGCAGTCCAGAAAACAAACAGGAATTCAGAACACCAGATGGGGAATAAGGTGCTGAGCAACTGCAGGTAGGAATCTGTTTCAGAGCTCTCCTGGGGCTGGCAGGGTGACAGTCACCAAAACCAAAAAAAGTGACTAGCCAAGCATGTGGGAGAGTCAGGGTGAATGTCAGTCGCTTAGGGTTTGAAAAGGAAAACGGACAGGAGAATAAACGACGAAAACAACAAGGTGCTGCAAGAAGCGTTGACAAAAATCTCTTTAAGATTTGCCGTAATAAACAGACACGTGAATCTTCTCTCTATTGGCAGGCTTTGAGACATTCCTATACAGAGTAACATCAAGAGACCAGATGTCATATTATGGTTAGATTTGCAGTCAATGGAGGGGCTAAAAATAATTGGACACTGAGAGAGTATGGGGAGAGTTACCTAGAGGAAGGGAAATTGGCCAATGTTTTAAAGTTGAAAGGCTCTGTTTTCCAGAATGATACTGGCAGGGGAGTCCACATCCATTTCTTACTTCTATAGATCCTCAGTAAATTATGGAAATGATTCAAAACTGCTTTAGACTTTTACTCATCTTTCATTGACTTGGCTGCAGTTAAAATAAGGAACTGGGGTTTGGTGTCCAGAGCACTGATGTTCTGTTCTGCTTCCTACAGAAGTTGAACACAGTTCTGTCTTTTAATCTGTCTGTATGTCAGACCAGTAAGCATTCTGGGAGAAGGGCTGGGCTTGCTACAGTCAGAGTAATTCTGGAGGAAGAGAAAATAAAATAGGAAAGAGGAAGGCAACTTTGAGCAGCCAGCACAGCAGCACTTATGCAGGAACAGGTTCACACTGGCTAGCACAGTGGCTAAATGCCGTCTCCTTCATGATGCACATTAAACACCTGATTTTCAAGGGGGGAAGCAGTTTGGAAACTCCTCAGCAGACACAGTAGAGCCTGGTGGTGTCACCTCACCAAGGCAGTCCCTGCAGAATACAGCTGTTGCATGGGCATACACTGCCACTGCAGAGTGACCAGAGTCAAGGTCACGAATAAAGAAAGATAACATGAGCCAATATAGTAATGTTATCATAAAATAATAGTATTTTGTGTAATAGAAGTCAGACTTGAGTGAGGAATGTGGAATTTCATGCTGAACTAAATTTCTAAAAATCAATAAGGTTCTCTGTCCTGATGGGACACCTGCAGTTGGGTTATTTTTCCCCCTTGGACTGAGACTGATGCGAGAGGGGCAGTTTTCTCTTGCTCAGACTTGCTTGTTTATTCTTCTTCTATCTACATTACATGTATACAGGGTACAAGGAGCTACGTGCACTGAGATGGAAAGGTGCAAAATGGCCAACAAAGATCTTCTTCAAGGTCTTTTATATGTCCATTTACCCAATTAACAAATGCCAAGTAAATTATTTTTCTTAGTGACCCAGCAACCCAACACCTGCACACTGCACTGCGGCATCTTCTACCCAATCACCTACTACTACCCAAAAACCTCCAGAAGAATAAGATGAAGAAAAAAGAAGGAAGAAGAGAGAACACCCTAAATCCTCCATCTTGTCTTTTGTTTTCTAAACTAGTTTAAACCTTAGACTTTAACTTTTTCACCCAGTGACTTAAGAAAACACTCTAATTTACACACTCACACTAAGTTTTTCTATTTAACAGTTGTTTTTGTGGTGTTATATGAAATTCAGTGCTTTCTTGGATGTCAGAGCCAGGTATCAGAGATAATACAGACACTCTGTGCCTCTGACTCCAACAGTTCTCATGAAAGGCAAAGTGAATCAGAAATGTTTCTCTCCATTTAATAGGAGGGTTACCTTGGTATGAAGAATTGAATTGAAAACAGAACACAAACAAACCAACCAATCCCCACACCCTCTTTTTCTTTTAAAATGAGTGGCTATGTGGCTGATGGGATAACAGGACCAACATCACTATTTGCTGCCTATAACTGACACAGATATTCAATGGGATGAGGAAAACTTCAAAGAGCTTACTGGTATGGAATAAGGTAGAAGAGAAAAGGAAGTTCCTGGATTGCTCTGGATGAGTTATATTGGTGCCATAGTATCTGATTTAGTCAGAAATCCAGTTGAGAGAGGTAGGTGCTGTGCTTTATGACAAGGATTCATTATCAGAATGTGCCAAACAATCGATAGATTGTAAATATGTCTGGAAGTACCAAATTAGTGTGCATTGGGAAATACTGTACCTGAGTAAGTTTAGTAAATAGACTTCAACTGTCAGATAAAGATTAAGAAAAAAAAAACCCAACAAATCTTTAAACTGTGTATTGAACAACTGAACCTAATCAACACAAGGAAATAAAAAAATTAATGTTGCCCAAGCATAAGGTCTGTCTATGCACACAGTGCATTTCAGATAGCAAAGGGTCAGCCCTCACAAGTAAGAGATCCAGTGACAGAGTTATGAGCTGGGACACAGCAGAATAAAATGTTGAGAAATTGAGCAGTGGACTTTTTGCTCAAAGTAGAGGAGAAGAAACAAATCTGAGGAGACACACAGCCCAGCTTTTCAGCTCTATTAATCATTTATGGTCATCCCATAAGACACACAACTGCTTGGCTACATGCACATGATCATAAAGCTGCTGACTGCAACAGAGTCACACCTTAGTTTCTGTCATTCAGTGTTTGATTGTCTGACTCAATGGCTGTGAAGATTTAAAGCTATTAATATAGAAATGTGCATTTCCCTCAATCAATCTTTTAATGAAATTTTTGCTTGTCCTTTCAGACTGGATAAACTAAATATTTTGAAACTGTTCGTCTTAATTACATATATTAACTAACCAGGAAAAACAAACAAGCAAACAATCAAACATAAATCCATGTATTTACAATGAATTACGATTAAGAGGTATCCATGCCTACCAGAAAGATTTAATTACAGTGCTGAAGCAATTAAACCCTTCATCTTTACTTTTGTTTAAAAAGCTAAAATTCAGTGTGAAAATCATGGGCTTCCACTGCAGCTGCACAAGAACAAAGCACTGAAAAACCAAACACCAATATACCTATTACATATATTAAAAAAAACACAAAGAGAATATACTAAACATATTTAACACAACCATTAATAAATACAACCTCTTACCAGGATGAGAATCTTACTACATTGTCTGTAACATCTTCATATGCAAATTATCTTTAAGTCAGTTTGGGGGAAAGTAGAGAAGGAGTCGGAGCTATTTTAACATTAAAGTATAATTAATTTGAACTTGAATAACATCTTCCAGGCAATAAGGGGTGTGGAATAAGTTCCAGTGAAACACTTAAAGTTCAGCTGTTTCTATGCCAGCATTTTAAATATTCTGAAACAAACAAGTTTTAAGCCCTTGCAAGCAGAAAGTGGTAGGGAAGTATCTTCTCCAAATTAAGTCTTTCAGAAAAATACCAGTTACAAGCTGTTCTTGTAGAAACTGAGACAAAGTTTTTCCAAAGACCTCTGCAAGCAGTACTTGGAGCTCAAAAGAAATGAGATATACCTTGCCTATTTAAGAAGTTCTAATATCCTTAAAAACTACAGTTAATGTTCTTGCAAACACAGTCCCTGGGGACCTATTTCCAAAAACGAGTCTCCTAAGTACAAAAGAAAGAAAGGATGTAAAAAATACCTTTTCCTCCCTAGCTACTCTTTAATTTATGTTCATAGCTTAAGGATTAGGGATATCATTCTTTTTTCCAGCCTGATTTCAGGTTACAATTGCTTTAGGAGTGATTGTGAAGAAGCTTCTCCCTGAGCTTTTCTCATCTCTTAATTTCTCTGCTGAAATAAAAATTGATTGAACATAGAAGAAAGTACACAATAAACCTAAGCAGATGAAGTACGGCTGCATGTATGTTTTAGAATTTTCTTCTCATTGAAACTAAATGTTTTTTGTGATGCTGATTTTGTACTGCAGTTTTTGCAGTACCCTTTAGCAGCACTGTGGTTACAAAGATATATCCAAAACCTGCAGAAGGGAGGTTGTCAAAATACACCTCCAATTTAATGTTTTTAGTAAATTAACTTAAAATATTACACAGGGATTCTCTGGTAATGTGTTTCTTCTGATCTCCACAAGAAGTTCAACATGAGCCAGCAGTCCAGGCCAGACTGCATGGGGCTTAGTGCAACCTGGGACAGCAAAAGTGCCCCTGCCCATGGCAGGGGGCTGGAACCAGATGATCTTTAAAGGTCCCTTCCAACCCAAACTATTATTCTATGAGTTCAGAACATTGCATTTCAACTGTTTTAATTAGCACACTCTGACAAATATATTTTGAGGCAACCATAGCTCATTTTGGTTTCAAAACCAGAGGCTTAATGAGAACAGTTTACATAGCATTCTACAAACACAGAGATACTAATTATGTAGAATTATAAGGTGAATAACTAAATCGAGAGTAAGACCCATAGAAAATATAATTTGCTTTATAAATATAGGAAGGATAGCGTTTAGAGTAACAGTGACATGCTAGTGATAACGATGAGTAATAGTGTGAACCTAGTGAGATCTAGGAAAGTAAATTGTCAGCGAAGAGAGGCAGCAGTGTACCAGCCCAGGGCAGCAGCTCTCAGTGCGTAGGTTCACTGTGCTGACTCTGCTGCTAGAAGCCCGCAGGTACTCTACAGAAATTCGATGAATTCTTACAGCAGGGTGTTTAGGCCACGTATTATTCTTTACATTGCGTCCCTGCTGCCCAGATGTAAAGGAACACGCAGATAAGCCATGTAATATGCAATACGTAACTGGGTAGATCTTGAGATAATATGTAAAAACACAGGAAATATAAAAAATCAGTTAGCAGGTAAATCCCAAGGAAAAGACAAACGACTATAACTTGATTACTTTAAAATTAAGTAAAGATAAGTAATGTTCAAAGCTTTACTCAGAAAAATTGAATTATTTTACATGTGCTGGCATGAACATGCTTTTATTGATGAAGTTTTGGTGCACTTAGGCAAGATGAGTTTCAACTTTACAATCAGGCTTTTTAAAAAGTAATAAAAGATAACAGAAAAAAAAATAAATGTAAAAAAATACAAATGTAGTCGACATTATCTTCCAGAATGAGAAAATTAACTAATTTTTTTTAAAAAAGTATGTTCTTTATGATGAAAAGTTTTGAAAAGCTGGAGAGTGCTCTCTCCTGTCCCTGAGACAAGCCAAAAAGAAATCATAAAATCTCTACTGGGCGAACTCTGTTTTATTCCTTCATGCTGTCACTGTTCTATTGAAGCTTTCTTTTTTTCAGTGTAGGGAGACCATGTACTAATGTAGCTTTGTGCTGCTCGAGTCTGTGTAGCTTTTCCGCTTCTATTTGAAGTATTATCTGATGTCTCTTTTTCCTCTTCTCACTTATGTCATTTTACTACTATTCCCCTCAAAGAGACACTTGTCTCTTGATCACTCCGTTAGGCAAATGTCAGAAAAGTGAAGAAGAGAAGGCCTGTGAAAAGTGACATGCTGGATATTTGCTTATATCCCTGCTACTGAAGAGCATGCTCTCAGAGTTACCAGAATCAATTTTATTATCCAAATTCTCTGCTCCACAGGTTAAGTCAGAGGCTTGGAAATGCACCTGCATTTCTGCATGCATGCTTGCATATAACCAGTTTAGGTTGGAAGATGACACCGACCCACTTTGAGGGTAAAAATCCGGTTAAAAGCAGAAATAATCATTTGACTGGTAAAGTGTTAAAGCAGAAAGCTGCAGAAAGTCTTTCACATGCTAATCTGGAACACAGGCTAAGGGGTAATGTTTGCAGAAATACTTAGAATTAGGTCAAAAAAAGGGCCATTAAGCAAATAGAAGTGTCCTAAGCATTAATTATTTGAAGAACAGATAAATAGGAAAAGGAATGAGCTTATCCTAATAAAAAGCAAAGCACTAATAACTCTGACTTTAAGGATATAGACACACTAATGCTTGCCATGCCCCACCAGTGCTCATCAGCTCTGACCTGCAAATGTCTTAACACTGAACCTCTGTTGATGAGATACTGCCAGGAGAGTCAAGCTGAGTCACATTATGTTCCAGTCTTCTGAGAGTGAGTACACAGGAAGGAAGCAGAGATAAAGTGACCTAAATTAAAAGCTGAATTTGTGTTTTCTGAAGTGAAACCTCTGTGTGCTAATTTCTACATTTAAGTTCAAAACCAACTGACCAAGGATACTCAGACATTATAAGGATTAATTAAAAAGAATACTAAGTGTCCTTTCCTATCAAGTATCACATCTGGAATAGTTTAGCACTTCTTGCACAATATCTTAGTTAATATAAACCAGAATACTTCACTCTTTCATGCAGGTATATTGAAAATTCTGAATTTAGTTTTCTTAAGTTTTAAACAATATTTAGTTCTTGAAATAAGTAGCTGCAGAAAAGGAAATCTTAGCTAGTTCTCATGTAGATTTGTTATCTCCAGACTTGAAGCAAGAACAAAATCTGGATTAGTGCAGTTTAAGCAGTAGTCTGGATTCTGATTTTTAGATTTGGTCTTTTTGTTGTTTTGTTTTTCTGGTTAGAAAAAAAACCAAAACAACTCAAAACTCCACAAATTCTGTGTCTCTTCTGGTCTGGTGCCAGCTATTCAAGAGGGCTTCTTAGTGACTTGGCTGGACTGTTGATCAGCTCCTCAGTGAGCCTGGAAATCTTAGTGATGACACACAGAACTTTGCTGACTCCAAATAAAAGGTTGCTTTCCTTGGTATCTGTTTGACTGATCTGAAGCAAAATACCTCAGACACAGACCAAGATTTCTTTTTTTTTTTCCCCAGCTGGTGGTATGATATGTCAGATGTTTGACACATGCACATCTTCATTTCATAATAATGTCTCTATTTTCTCTAAGTTCAAATATTCACACCCTTGAATTCCTGTTCAGATCCTATTCAAGCAGATGCTCATTTTAGGCATCAGGAGTAATAGCTGAAGTTAATGTTAAGTTTCTGTCAAATCTAACATAACTATTCAACATTCTTGGCACTTGTGGTGCTGTGCAGGTAGATTGTAAAATATTGAGTGTCAAATGAATGCACAGTGAATGTAAGGAAAGCAGACTTGACTATAATCAGCTTCTCTGTATCACTGGGGGCAGTTTTAAGAAGTGTGAAATGTTTCACACACTACTTCACTCCCAAGGAATCTACAAGTTTAAACATTTCAAAGATCTACAGAAGGACTGAGGTAAGCTTTCTTTTTATTGTGATAAACAGAAGAATTTAATAATAAATTAGCTATTCCTCTTGACAAACTCAAAGACCAATGTTTTGAAGGCAATGTATTGAAATCTCCTTTAAGAGCAAACACAGACAATGTTCTGATGCCTGATCTTGGTTAAGTCCTACTTATGAAACTCCTGGATAGAAGAAATATTTTTATTATATATTAAAGAATTGCAGGGTAATGGAAACACCATCATATTTTTAATGCATTGAAAATTGGAATCTAAACACTTTATATGAATGTATTTTAACTTGGGAAGTGTGATACTATCTGCTAGAATTCCAGACTACCACTACTTGTAACCTGCTTAGCCTTATGTAATATCTCATGTTCTTCTGCTTATGTATTTAAAGGTGGAGAATGCCAGAAAAAGCAGAATTTATGAGAACAGAAAGCAAGGTGTCCTGTGGTGCAAAACTTTATATGGATTCTTATTTCTTACTGGACCATTTTTGAATTTGACACTTGTTTAAATGTAAGTAGATCATCTCATGTGTGAATATTCAGTGACTGGACAGTGTCACACACAGCACAGAAGTAAAATCAGTATTTTTTTCCAAATCAGCATAAATGTACTATCTATATTTTTGCCCATCTTTGTTGTATTTCAAAACTCATAACAGATGAGTGATAATCTATCGGAGACTGAGAGACAGGGACATCCAAGTCGAGATTAGAAGCCAATTTTATTGAGTATACAAGGCATTTATATAAAGTTTTACTTGTAAGGTAATATAGGGTTCTATTTTTGATAACAATCTCCCATTGGTTATACATTCTTCATGACATCAGTTACTTGGTAATCATCACAAAGTTTCACAAAATAACTCTTGGTCACCTCTGCATCAGGGAGTAGTTATTGTGTCTGTCTCTCCCATGGTTTCTGTTTGATTAGGCCTGAGATACCAGGCTCCTTTATCAGTTCCACTGCACTCTCTGTTTAATTCCCCATAATAATCAACACACCAACTTGCTCTGTAGTGATTAACAATAAAGATAACTTGACACCAACTTACCCTTTCTTAAGAAGGGGAAATAATTTCAGCTGTGATTGCGTCACCAATCCAGGCCCTAAATCATACCAGGTTCTGTGGGCCAAGGTCAGCACCCCAACCTCTATCCAAAATGTAATTATCCATCAGAGAAAGCTCCACAGCATTGTATGAAGTAGACCTTAGAAACTGGCCGGTTGTACTCTTGACTTTTTCTATTTCCCAGACAGTGTCAAGATGGTATCTAATCACTTTGTACAGAGAAGAGAGAAAGGCACTACAAGTACATTGAATTGAATTCTCACACCATGAAAGCAACTATTTTCCTTCAGTACCTCACAGACCACATAGTGGATATTTTCTGCTAGTAAAACAGCTACTAGGATTAAAAACAGATTAGCCCAGCTGCTATAGTTATTCAATTCAATAATCTTTCACTTCTCTTAAACGTTCATATGAAGGGAAGAAAATAGGTCTTAAAATGGAAACTTAGTTAAGTAAGACTAATTGTATAAGAGAAGGAATAAATCTCACTTTGAAGCACATTGTCTCTGGAAAATTAGCCTGAACAAAAGTGTGCATTTGTCCTTGAAATAAAACTATAAGACTGCAAATCATAGTAATGAGAAGACATCTTGCAAATATGAATTTTAAAGAAAAATGCTCTTCAATAGAGAAATTATGTCAATGCCTAGAGGAGTAAAAGAGAAGTGTCTGTATAATAAACCTCATTCTCTCTTCAGCATTATTAGTATTGGAGTTGTAATTCAGTTAAGCTACAAGAACACCAAAAGGGAATGAAATGGCAAATCTGCAAAAGATTTGTCATGGATGAATCAGCCCAACAGTCACATTTAGTCTTTGAATGCTGCCAACTACCAGAAGAGCTAGACTGGGAGATACACAAGAGCCATGCTGGAAACTTGATAATGGTTTGTACTGACATTTCATGTACCTTGGGACCTCCTGGGCTCCTCCTGGAGACTGGCTCACATCTTATCCCAGCAGGCATTGGTGCAGGAAAGCTGTATGTTTCTTGCTTCTTATAGCACCAGTAAATACACAAAAAGTGAAAAATAATTGAGATGAAAAGACAAGAGAAAACAAAACTTAATGGGCAATATTTCAATGTTGTATGTGTGTAAATGTGCATTCATTTTTGAGGATGCATATATCAGCACTAAAGCTTTGTGTCTTTGATTTGACCAGTCCCAAGTATCTTCTGTTTATATTCATACTATCTTTTACATCTCATCTAGTTAAACAAGAATACAACTGTCTACCAAGGGTTCAGGTCTGTGAAAAAGGTCTGAATTTTTGTTAGTTTTGAGAATTGTCTGTGAGCTCTCAAAATGTCAGATCACTTTGATTACTTTGAAGCAAACACACTGTTTTCCTAAGAAAATGTGAATTTTTTTCCTAAGAAAGGCTGAATCTAGGTTGTACAAGTCCTATCCAGACATAAAAATACTGAGCTTTTGTAACCCACTCCTTGTTCAGTGAGCCCAAAAAACAACCAACACGTGGTATCACAACTATAGTGTTACAAGGACCTGTATTTTCTAAATTCATTGCAGTAACTGTTGAGAGATAATGCCATTGTTTCAAAGCTAACAACAATTCTCCAGATTTTGGAAAAAGAATGGTAACCAACTGACAACAGGGGAAATGGAAGTCAATAGAATATAATTTTCTGATATAATAATTGGTTAGGACAACCACAGTTTTTCTGAAGCCTCACATCCAATCCAGAATAATCACTTGAGACACTTCTTTATTGTAAGGCTGTTTTAAAAGGCACCAGCTTTCAAAAGCAACTTAAGAGATTTTGGTGCTGAAAATATTCAAAGGAAAGAGTGCCACCTACTGAATCTTTCTGTCCCTATTCCCCTAAGCCCCAGGAAACTTACCCATCCTTTAAGCACTGGAAAGTACAGTCTTTTCTTTGCTAAACTCATTAATCCAGTAAGAGAATATCAACAGAAAAAGAGAAAATATTTTTTTATCCTAAATAAACTTCTACATAACTCAAATTTAAATTTTGGACATGTGACCTTGGTTTTCAATCAGTTTCTTTTTCATGACTTTTTTTTAAAAAAAACACTACTTCATAATGCAGATACATTATGCATTAAATATATGTACTCTTAGTTATTTAAAGCTAAAAAAGCCTTTCAAAACCATAGCACTTCAAACTTCAAAGACCACCTTACAAAAAATCCTATTTAGTATCTGCACTGTTTTTCCAGGTTTCCAAAATTAGGCCAGGGACCTTTTTTTTTAATAGTGGCTCAGCATATTCTTCACTTTACATTCTCAAAAAAACCCACGTTGTTCCAATAGAAATTATTATATTTATGGCTTCTTATCAGTAAAGACAACAGCAAGATCATCAGAAGCAAAAACCACTAGATTGGCATTTGCCACTACATAAATAGTGCTTATCAAAAGCAATTGAAAGTAAAAAATGCATTATATGCTTGTAAAGTGTTAGATAATGCTCCCAACCTAGAGATTACTGATCATTTCTCAGGACTATACAGTCAGTTATAAAAAATTATCCAGAGCTGTTACTGGGTTGATTGAATACACCTTGACCTGCAGAACTGGGGGAGTTTTTCATCTCAGTCTGCTAGCCCCCAGGCGGGTGTGCTGAAATTTTCAGTCCTCCATTAATTATAATTATTTATTTATTATCTAACATAAACCAAATAGCTACAAAATCACTTGGTACTGGTTCACATTTAATTATATTAAAACATTTTCACAGAAAAGGCGTGATTAATCTCAACGAATTTGTAATGCAGGATCTGTTTCCACCCCCTGTGTTATATCTCCAATGTCCATATTTAAAGGAAGAAGAAAATGCTTCCTTACTGTCTAATCTGAAGCGAAACATTATGAAGCTTTTCTTAGCATGTTTTGTTTCCACTAGTGCTTAAACAACTTGGATAAAATTAAATAATTTAAAGAACTGTTTTCAGTCAAAACAAATTAAACAGCTTTTTTGTTACTCAGCTTTTCTCTAATTTGCAGTCTAGAAATTAATGAGAAGACCACAGAGTAGGCTTCATAGCTGAGGAATAACTATGACTAGCTCTACCTTTTCATTTCACCTTGTACTTGTATTTTTTATGATTGCACAGATCCTTTACTTAAGTATAGGCTGCATGAAGCAATGTCTATACAGAAAAAAGATACCATCATTTTCTATGGAAGTTACATCTCATGAATAGATGGTAAGACAATTTTCATTTTTGTCATAAGGAAATGTTCTCTTCCAAATGTTAAATAGCGTCAAGGAAGGGGTGGACAGTGTGCCCACAGAAAGCTGTAAGCATGAATAAGTATGTGAGATCAGAGAGGACAATGCTCCACACAATTTCTAGATTCAGTAATGGTCTAGGAGCATTTCTGCCGGGACACTGATTGGAGAAGAACTTTGTATGTAGTATCTAAATCTGGAGTTGAATCCCATACCCATCATCTTTTTTTTTTTAGCTGACTTCTAACAGGTTTTATATTCGTGAGGGTGGGTGTAAGGAAGGAAAGGGAAGGGCTCTGACTGGTAATCTATCAGTCACCATGAAGGTCACTAAACTTTTTTGAATCCTTTCAAAATGTTAGCCTATTAGTAAATATTTATTGTCATAACAACATAAGTTGCTTAACCTCAAAACACTTATATCTCATAAATTTAAATTTAAATTTAGGTGTCTCTAAAATTTGACATTGCAATACTGTAGATGATTAGGTAAATAATAATAATAATAATTAGATAAAGGAATGTGTTTCCATTAAATGCTAGATCAAATACATACTTAAACCAACTACACCAGCATGTCATCAATAGCTATCAACTCTGACAAAAGGTAACATAAAATAGAGATTCTATAAGAAACTCTATACACACATATGTGATCAGCTCTTGAACATTGTTCTGGTCTTACCAAACTCTACATCTCAGGGGGACTAAGCAAGGTGCACACTGTATTGCAGATAGTAAATGCTTTGTTCAGAGGGTTGGAGCTGGTATCTGGAGACTGGCTAGCAAGAGCTGGAAAGGTGTTAAAAGCTGGAAAGGATTTTAGCACTGGATATTTGGAGAGAAGATAATCATCTTTAGATGGTGCCATACCAAAAGGCAGAACCAAATAAAATAAAAAGCCCAGTCAACAAAGATACTCAGTCACTGCAAACCAAGTTTTATAGAGTTTCCCACTTGGCAACCTCCGGCCTAGCAGTGTCTGCATGCCTGATTTAAATGAACAGGTACCTCATGAATGCAAGAAGGTACTTTCTGAATCTTAAGCCTTGCATGCAGGATAAGGTAAAAGGAAGATATTAGTCTGCTCTTGGATTTAGGGACCACAACTAAGGTAAGATTTTAAAGTTGAAATATGGAAGCTACAGTTAAAAACTGGCAAGAATCAGGCTTTGATCCCATCTCTGCTTAAACTGGAGAACAGACTGGATTTAAATCACTGTCCTGCTAGATTACTGATTAATCAGCAAACTGTGGTGTATATTGACCACTTTTCCATACAATATTCTCATATTGGTTAAAATATACCATATACAACACACTGGGCAGGATGGATGATATTTTTAGCCATGGTACACATCTGTGAGCCCAGAATCTCAGTTCTTGCTACAAGCAATACTTAAGTGTTTTACCCAATGGAGATTAAACTCAAGAGGTACCACTAAGGAATTATTACTCAGAATACCCTGCAATGCAGGAAAACATTCAGGATATAAGTGATCAAGTTCATCCACTTTCTTCACAGTACCTGCTCCTTTATTTATGCAGAAAGGACATGAAATGTTAGTTTTGTATGAATGCCTGAAGCACAGCATGAAGAAAGTCATGATATACATCTCCTGAATGTTAGTGTCTGGTTGAGTCATGCTCTCCTTAAGGGACACACAACAGGAGCAAACTGAGGCATAGGAGGTTCTCTGTGAACATCAGGAAACTTTTTCACTCTGAGGGTGACTAAGCTCAGGCTGCCCAGGGAGGCTGTGGCACCTCCAGCCTTGGAGATACTAAAAAGCCATCTGGACATGGCTCCAACTCACCCTGCTGGAGCAAATGTCCAGCACTTGGTATCCACCAGTCTCTTCCAAACTCAGCTTTCTGTGCTTCTGTGATTACTTACTATCAAATTTGCTTTCTCTACAGCTGAGGTGAAGCTATCTTGTGAATTTTGACACCACATTTCCGTGGCAGGAACATAAGCTTCAAGATCATTTGTTTCTTCTAAAGTACTGTGTTATTTTCAATTTCTCACCACTCGGTTAATGTTTTGAAAAATATTAGAAGTATGCAATGTTCCAATAAGAGGTTTAATATGGTCATTATATACATAGTTTCTAGTGTATTTATTCCAAAATTAAGGACAAAGAAATCAGAAATACTTATTAGAAGTCAGTCTACACAACTTAAGTACAGATGAGAAAATATAAAAGACCTTGATGGAGATGGAAAATGGGTTTTACCTTCAAAGATCCTTTCTTGGACATAACACAAAACAAAGGACTGTTAAACATACTGCAGTGATCAGAGAGATGATGTCCCTATTATATTTATCTATTCTCTGGTGTGATGTGCTCAGTCCAGAAGATACTTGTGTTTGATGACAACAGCCAGTGCTAATGATGTCAGACTAGAGTATTATATTTCCGTATTAAACGGTACCTTAAAATTACAATGGGGATTTAAAATGAGATTTTTAGCAAGACTAGTGTGAACGAAGGCACTATTGCTTTGGTCATTCCCTAGGCAATGAAAGGGTACAGCACTCCCTGGGCTATGGAAGGCTGGGAAGAACCAGGCTTTGATCCCATCTCTGCTTAAACTGGAGAACAGACTGAATTTAAATCCCTGTCCTGCTAGATTATTGGTTTAATCAGCAAACTGTGGTGTATCTTGACCATTTTCCCGTACAATATTCTCATATTGTTTAAAACATACCATATACTGTGCAGGACCTGACTGTGATCCTTCCTCCAGTTAGCTTTTCGGTCTTAGAAATCCTATCACATACCAGCTAACTGGCAGAGCTGGTATTCCCAAGGATTTAATGTAATTGCCTCCTGTTGTTTTCTGCTCCCCTCTCATTACAAGATACACAAATTATGTCTGAAACTCAAGGATATGAGTGCAAGAGGGTGACAATGTTCCAATTGGTACTTCACTTACTGACATTTTCTTTTGTGCTTGCTTTTCATTCTTTCTTTCTTTGTCTCATTTTATTTATTTATTAATTCTCTTCTGTCTGCACACCTTGATTACTTAAGAGATATGCAAAATGAACGCCTTGAGCACTGAATGATGCATGAAAAAGAAATTATAATATACCTGCCTTCTGGGTGGTGCTATGCAATCACTGCTCTGCTCTTAGTGCCCCTAGTTCTCACATGAGAACTCACGTGTGTATCTCCAATATTAAGCTCAGATCCAAACAGAAAGAACATAACTGTAAATAGTGTCTCTGTCTCCTCTCTCACAAGCAGCCAATCTCAGAGCTTACTCTGAAGTGCTCTAAGCAAAGCAGCAGTGTGTAAGACCAAAATGCCTTCAGTTTGGTGGAAATAAGTACACAAATCTGAGACCTTTCTACCAGTAAAGAAGGCAGTGACACTTCCTTCTTCCTGGTTAAACATTCTAAAAAGTACTTTACATGCTCATATTTTGAATATTCTAGCAAATACTAGAATGATTCACACTCACTTCTTTCCAACTGAACAGTGACACAGACAAGTTGTTTGGCTACTCTGCAAAAAGGGACCTTTCACACCTTCATCTTGTGTCATCTCTTGTTGCATCCATCCGTGACTGCCTGACCTGTTTGATGAGCGTGAAGGAATAAAAGGATTCTCTTTTTCTTTTTTTTTTTTTGGAAATGCTATTAGCATACCAGCATTTACTTGTCTTGATTCTGACTGCAGTCAGAACTATATAATTATACGTTATTACAGCTCTAATGACTTCTATAAATTCTCTAACAGATGTGGAAATCTATATTTCTCCCTGTCTTCCTTAGTTTAATGTGATGGCACTTCTTGTACTAAAGCTGAATTTAATCCAGGATAGTAAGAATAATGAGTAAATATTTAAGTTTATGTATGACACCACAAAAAAGTTTTGATTGAATAGGAAAAAAAAATTATATCTTTATTCAAACAATAACTTTTCAATCCGTGTGTTTGGTTCTTAGCATTCAGCAGCCAATTTTTAAAACACGCTCATTCTGTGCTTCCTGCTTTAGCTTTAACCTGAAGTACAAAATACCAAAGGTTTTTTACATTTCTCATTTGCTGACTACACCAGCAGAAGCAGAATGCATTAGTAATCTGGTGATATTCCCACACCCATCAGCCGGTCTGAAAGGCTTTGATAAACTTTTACAATTGGCTTCCCAAAGATGTAATAAACATGACCTTTAGAAATCCAACTATATCCAAATACAAAACATCCATTACAGACACTTGATAAATTACAGTCGATTTGTAGCAAGCAGTTAGAGAAAGATAATAACATATGTGTGAGGGAAAACAACACTGTTTGTAAACACAGAGAAAGCACAGAAATAACCTCTCAGGGGTGATGTTCAGGTAGTGTTATTTGTGTTCATAGAGTGAGACATGAGGGATGATGGATAACAAAACATGATAATCAGGTAATATATTATTGTCATGAGAGAAGAAGGTGGGGAGGGGGTGTTGCTGTTTCTTTGTTGTTGCTGTTGTTGGTTTTCCCCAGAATTACCTCTTAAAACAAATGCTGAGATTTCAGTACATTCATAAAGAATGTGCCTGTGTAGCACAGCCTGTATTTCCAAGGTCTTGACAGGAATTTCTTTAAATATGCAATAGAGCATTCATTTCTGGAATTATAAGTACACTGAAAAATCCTTCTGGGAGAAAAAGAAAACAGTGGTCCATAACACTCCTCTTGCAATGTGAAAATAAAAGCATCTGGTAGTATAATGAGTGTGCTGTTGACTCAGTGCAGTCGATCATCTCTGTTTTCACAAGCTCATGTACTCCAGTCAATGGAAATCACTGGGGGAAGTACCTGGGGATGCAATGACAACTTGTCCACTCAAAATGTGTATTTTATTCGATAAAAGGTAAGTGTTATGAGAGAATACTGGAACCCTGGATAGCAAGTTTGTCTAAAACTCGGGTTTTAAAAAACTTCTTAAGTGGGAATAACTGATATCATCAGTACTATTCCTATTGAGAGAAAACAGAGAAGTTGAGCTCTAAATGTTTTGAAGATAAATCAATCAATGAATGGAAAAGCAAAAGAATGAAGGACATAAGTCAGATTAGTCACCTTCAGCCCAAACCCTGGAACTGTGTACAGAAAGATGTAGCCATGGGAACAGATTAATATCCCTGTCAGCTGAGATGTAGTTTACCTTTTTTTTCTAATTTTGTGTAACTAGGTAATAGCTGCTTGTATTTGCAACTTAAAAGGTATCTCTAGTCTGAGAAGTTATTTAAATATTGTGATATGATTATAATTTTCTTACTAATTATTTTCAGGTCAAAACTTCTTAGATTTATACTAGAAATAAGGCTTTTTGAATTACCAGCTATGCAGATACATTCCTGAATATGCAAGTCAGCCTGCTCCTCTCCTCTACATCTCTTTAATCTGTATTTTTCCTTCCCTAACTTACTATCTTTTGCAGTAACAATACCTTATCCTGAAGTTAATTTGAGGGGCCTAGAATGGCACCATGTGGCTTTGCCTGAATTGTATCGAATCTTAAGTGTCAGCAGAAGTGACAAGTAGCCAAAATTATCTCAGAAAAGTCATCAGACGTGACACACATAAACACAAAGGTCAGAAGATTCACTTTTCTGTAGTGTACAAGGAAGCAGAACGTGCTTTAGCAAGAGCTTGGACTAAATGACCTCCAAAACTCCCTTCTAACCCCAACCATTCTGTGTTTCTTGGAACAAAAGATACCAAGGGCAACAATGTAAACTACAAGTGAGTACATTTAGATTGTAAGGATGTTTGGGTTTTTTTGTTTGTTTTTTTTTTACAATGAGAGTGGTGAGACATTGACAGTTTGCCTGCAGAAATTGTGGATGCTCTATGATTTGAAGTGAGGTTGGATGGGCTCTGAGCAACCTAGTCAGGTTAAAGATGTCCCTGCCTAGGAGGTTGGCCTAGACAATCCCAGAAGATCCCTTACAACACAAACCATTCTACAATTCTGCGCTAAAGTGGGGTTTATAAGGATCTTATCTGTCTGCCAAATGTTGTCTCTGCAAACACTGTGTGTATATATTGATTTTTATATAATCTTAGTTTTACCATCTATCTATACCCACAATTACCCTCACATATATGCCAATGTTGATTCAGAATCCAAAGAAAGCTAAGCACAAACTTTTCTGGATCCTAGTCATAATTCTTTTAGATGACTACATGAAAATAAGCCTTTCTGATAAAAGCTCTTTATCAATAGAGGGGAAAAAATGTTCTCCTTGCCAGCTCTCCAAGTGGAGTTTTTACTTGTAGTTGTAATCAATTTTTTTATGTTTATAAGTTGAAGCCCTAATGGCTGGGAGGATGACAGCTGTGAGAATATTCTAAGATGTTTCCCAAGCTCTGGGGACCATGTCCTTGGAGAGCTGCTATTCTCTACAGGAGCATGTGGTCCACTGGCTCTTCTGCACCCACAAACAGTCAGGTCTGGTACTTTTATGAAGCCTTAGTCCTTAAAGCAAATGACAGAAATTGTACTGAAAGCCTAATGTCCCCACATTAAAAATCATAATTGCCCTGTGTAAAACATCAAGCAATATGTTGAATTTAATATGTTGGAACCAAAATGAGCCATAGTATGGCAGACAGGAAAACGTTAACATATGCTGAAATAGAAGTTTTATCTGGTAGAAGATAGTTCAATATTTGCAATGGTCATGTTCTGGCATGGAAAAGTACATATTTTTCATAAGGGAAATAATCAGAAAGCCCAAAATAAACAGCAAGATGATTAAAAAAGTGGTCAGAGATGGAAACAAACAGCAAAAACCAATCTCTATATGCACAAGGTGTAAGCAAATAAAATTTACATTATCTCCTACAGAAATCAGTCTACAAATGTTTGCGTTTGGGAGAGGTTAATTCCCACCCTACCTAAGCATCTCTTGAAAGTCATGCTGTAACTGTTGATCCTCAGCACAGGGAAAAATATCTCAGTGTTTAGTGCTATTTTGAGTTTGATGTGATCTGTGTAATTACAGCACTTTGAGAATCCAGTTTGCTTTCTAAAATTCCTGAAACCTGGAGGCAAATCTTATCTTGCTACTGTGGGGAAAAAAATCCCTGCTATTACTTATACTATTTCTATAAATATAATATCCATCAGCACCTAGGAGTGCCAGCTTCATTTTCTGTCACTTTCTAGGAAGATGTGGGAAACCTTGTTTGACCCCAGAGACTATTCAAAAATGTACGTCATGGTAAAAGAGCCACAGAAGATATCTAAATTCTGACAAACGACATGTCATATGTTCCAGCTGAAGTTCCACTTCAGGGCATAGGTCACTAACAGGAGACACATCTCCCTCTTTCCAAACCTTTGCATCACCAATTTCATGATACTTTGGCTTGGTATATATGATTCCTTTACAGTAAAACAAATTCTAGCCTGTAATATTTCATAGAATCATTTAGGTTGGAAAAGACTTTAAGACCATCGAGCCCAATTGTTAACTCAGCATTGCCAAATCCGTCACTAAATCATGTACCTGAGTGTCACATCCAGACACCTCTTGAACACAGTCTTCAAGTGTCTCAACCACTTCCCTGGACAACCTATTCCAATGCTTGACAAGCCTTTCAGAGAAGAAATATTTCCTATTACCCAATCTAAAGTTCACCTGGTGCAGTTTGACGCCATTTCCTCTCGTCCTGTCCCATTTTATGTGGGAGAAGAGACAACCCCTACCTCACTACACCCTCCTTTCAGGAAATTGTAGAGAATGACAAGGTCCCCCTGAGCCTCCTTTTCTCCAGGCTAAACCTCTCTAAGTCCTTCAGCTGCTCCTCACCACACCTGTGCTCCAGACCCTTCACCAGCTCCACTGCCCTCCTCTGGACTTGCTCCAGCCCCTCAATGTCTTCCTTGTAGAGAAGGGCCCAAAAATGAACGCAGGATTTGATGTGCAGCCTCAAAAGTGCTGAGTACTGAGAGATGGTCCCTGCCCTGGTGCTGCTGGCCACGTTGTTTCAGGCCAGGATGCCACTGGCCTTCCTGCCCCCCCCCCAGGCAGCCTCCCAGCTTCTGATCAGCCAGCTCTTGACCAGCCTCCCCAGGCCATTTTCCACTGGGCAGCTTTTCAGCCACTCTTCCCCAAGCCTGGAATATTTCATGGGTTTGTGATCCAAGTGCAGGTCCAAGTGTTGGACATCACACAATTGGCCTTGGCCCTTCAATCCAGCCTGTGCAGATCCCTCTTCAGAGCCTTCCTGCCCTCCAGCAGATCAACACTCCTGCCCAATGTCTTATCTGCAAACTGACCAAGGGTGGGCCCTATCCCCTTGGCCAGATCATTGATAAGGATGTTAAACAGGAGTGGCTCCAGTTCTGAGCCCTGGGGAACCAAGCCCAGCATTTTCTTACCAGTGAACAGGGAACACAACCAAGCCATGAACAGCCAGTTTCTCCAGGAGAACACTGTGGGAGGCACTTTTAAATGCTTCACTGAAGTCTAGTTAGGCAACATCCATAGCCTTTTCCTCACTCACCAAGTGTTAGCACATTACAGAAGAGGACCTGTTAGTCATGAAGAACCTGGCTTTCATAAACTTTTGTAAATTTCACACTGGATTCTTTGAAAACTTTAGCATAAATATCCAAGTATGGGAATAATAAAGAGGTTTATCTAAACATCAATAAACATTAAGGAAAATATTATGAGATAGCTTACTTGAGAATTGTCTGTACAGAACCTTGTAGAAGTTACATGATTGTATGCCTTTCAAAGAAGGTAAAGCTGAAGCCCCATTTGTCCATTAAATGCTGTACGTATTTTAAATCAGTTACTAAATATTGATCAAATTTTACATGAACTTGTAGATAAGGTAGGATAAATATGCATATTCCTGGGCAACAAAAACTACTAAGTAGCTTTACAATAAATTTGGAACTAATGAAGCATCACGGTTCATTAATATTTTAGTGCATGTTACTAGAATTTCTCTGTTGCAGCATAGATATCATGACCTGTTCTGCTTGCTTTTTTTTTTTTTTCTGTAAATTTTCAGTTAAAAAATGTAAACATATGCTATAGAATAAAACAATTTGGAGAAAATTTTGAAGACCCCTTCCATCTGCTTGTTTGAAATTTTAAATGAGCATATTTGAATGCTTGAGTATCTCAATTAAATGTGTTTGATTTTTAAAAAATATATATTCTCATTTTCCAAAGTACCAAAAATAAAACATTAGCAAAAAGCATACATAAAAACATCTGCTTTCTTCAAAAATTTTACTATTTGCATCTCTAGTGCATAAGGTGCACCTTCATGTCAGGCTCTCTACAGTTTGTCCTCATCCTCAGATACCTTTCAGTCTGAGCGTTACCAGTTTAGTACACAAAAGAAACCTAACTTGCACTGAATTTCAATTAAGCTGTTTTGTGAACCCAGCCTACAATAAAAACAAACAAACAAACAAACAAACTCTCTGCCATACTGTTGCACTAATGCTTGCAACCCAGTTAAATTAGTGGGAGGAGGGAACAGCTATCTTTGTTTCTTGTCTTTATATTTTTCTTTTACCATTGATTAAAGGTTAACAGAAGCTCACCAAATACCTGAATATTGCATTCTTTCTGCATGAAAAAATAGGGCATTTCTCACTTACTGAGTGCCATTAATTATCAAATATGATCAGCTACAGCAGTGACTGCTAAAGCACTCAGACTGGAGGCACTGTCTGTGAGTTCTGCCATTAAACCTCTTTTGAAGGCCTTGGGTGTTTGCAAAGATACCTGGCCTTGGCCCTATAACCACTTATCCACATGAATAACCTCAGTTACATGAGAGAACCTTAAAAACTTGGCAGCATCATTAAAAACTCACAGAACTGGCTCCAAGCCAACCTATGAAAGCCAAGATGATATTCATATGTTAATAGATCCTCACTGTTTTTCAAAGACACCAATGAAGAGATGAACATATTTGCCTAATCTATAAATAGATGCATCTAACAGACACTGTCTTTTGTTTTAATTAAAACTGTCTTTTCCAACATCATCTGTCATGCTACAAGAGAGCTCCGGGGATTCCTGGGGATGCTCCTGCAGGGGTGGGAGGAGGAGTGAGCCTGGTCTCCTTCCAGCTCAGATCACAGCACTGTTTGCCCTTAGCCCTTCCTCTCTCACACTGTCAAGTGGAGTGAAGAGGCACACACAGCACGGTCCTCACTTCTCCACCTCCTGTTTTGCTTCCCATTACCTTGTTTCACTGCCTCACTATCTCTGGAAAGAGCTAGATCTACATTGAAAAAGCAATAGCAAACATAGATACCCATATTACATCTGTCAGACTTCAATGTATGGCAAACCATTGCAGCATAGAGACGATAAAACCAGCAAGAACAACTAATTGCAGGTGTCATTAAAGATTTTTTAATAACAGGATAATGGGGGATATTTCAATGCACAGAGAAAAAAAAAATCATAGCAGATTAAATCAGGAAAATTGTACCTTTTTAAGGTCTGGAAACAAAATTTAAAATAAACTTTGTAGCTTCGCAGAATTTAAGTGTCCACAAATTTTCATATCATTAAGGGAGATCTATTGCATTTTTCATTAGCTATACAAATAAAAATAAAACTTGTAAACTAATATATTTTAATGACTTCTGAGAGGATAAACAGACCACCTTAAACATAAAATGCAACTTCAGTAAGAACTACTTGAGAAAGTCTTCTACAAGCCCTTTCCAATCTGAATACCAAAAAAAAAAAAAAAAAAAAAATATGTTCTCCAGGATCAGATATTGCAAGGCACTTGTTCTGTTTTGTGATAGTATCAGGGAACCACAAAATATATCCCCATCCTTGATTAATCAAAATCAAAGAAGCTACAGTGATTCTGTCAAATGGCTCACCCTAAGGCAGCAAAATAAAACAAGCTTAAGCCAGTATACTAATTCACAGAGAAACATGCTAGGATGATTTATTTATATCTCCAGCAAAAATGTTTTTCTTCTGCTTAACTCTAAACAACAAGAATGACTGAAGGCTTGAGTGAAGGCATTTAAGGACTTGAGCATGTGCTTTGTTGCATGAATGCCAGAGCACTTGGCAACCTGTTGAATCATTCTTTCACATGTAAGAACAACAACCAAATCCCTTGTTCTACTCAATAGTTCCAAACAACCTCAGCTACAGCTAAAAATTAAAAAGAGTTAACTAGGAATTATTAACTGAGACAGGCTGGCTAAATTCAGACTGCTACAGTGTCATCTTTTGTTCCAGGACTGCAAACTGATTCATCACCTCTTTCTAGATTGCTCATTGCGAAGCACAATGAATATTAATGAATTTTTGTCAAGAATATAGATCAAGTACAGATTTCTCGGAATGGCTATTAAACAGTTAAGCACAGATTCTATATTTTTCATTTGTGAATGAGACCAAAAAAACCTATTCATTAGAACTATTTTGCATATTTTGTGTAGTACTCAAATATGTTTTCACTCTTATTCTACAGCTCTACATGAAGTTAAATTTTGTTCCTTACTTTTTTACAAAATATCCTTTTAAAAAAATATTTCTTTTTGGTTACCATGAATTAGCATTCTTTAAGTCATTAAAATGGCTGCCATGGTTAAAATTCCTCTTTGGAAATACATCATACCAGGGGTGTCAATGCTCTGATAGTACTGACCAATATATCAAGGCAATATAAAAAAGGTCAATAATTTATTATACAGGTAAATTTACTTATTTTTGGCTAATGCAAACACAGTTTGGCTAATGCAAAATCTTCTTCATAAACTAAACAAAAATAAATTCACGGAGAATCAACCTTGCACATTTTTTAGCTCCTGGAGCTATTCCATGGGGGTGCAAATTTCACTTCCAGCGAGAGTTGTTAAACCCAGGCCCACTGCCACAAGCTCCTGCCAGCTCCCTCAGCAGGCTGGGGCACCCCTTTCCTGCTGCACTGCTGAATCCAGGCTGCTCGGTAGCAGGCAGGAGCAGCACCCACCCCCTGGATGTTTTCTATATTTTGGAAGAGTTTTATAGTAGTTGCTTAGGAACTTGTTTAGCGAGACTAGAGGATGGCTGGAAAGCAGTGAAGAACAGGCCGGAGAAATGAAGGGTAACTGAGCAGAGCACTCAAGGATGTTCCCTGCACACTGGGAACGAGGTGCCAAGGAGCTGCTCTGTACTCAGGGCTCAATAGCTGTTATTAAGGCAATAATAAAGTAAGCCTTGTTTGTCTATGCAGCTGGTGAAGTCTCCTCAAGTCGCCATCTTCCAGCTCCTAATCTAACATCCCTTCAGTAAAGGAACAACCATCAACTAACCTTATTAAGACAAATAACAGCGTAGAGTTAAGCAGTGAAGGGAATTTATGTCAATAAATTCTTAGCATTAAATTATAGTAACTGCATCTGGGCTCTACTTCACAATTACTGCAATTAAAATAAGAGGGATAAGTGCCATTTGACAAAAAAATAAAATAAAGAAAGTAATGTAATATACATCTACGGAAGAAAATGTAAAATTTAACACCTGCATTGTATTTTTATTATTAAGACACCATTTGCTATTAAGAGATCATTGACTATCAACTGGTTCTTAAATTCTACAGACCAATTTAGAACTCCAAATTTAGATTTGGATATGAAATGTATAATGCAGTAAGTGCAAACTCATTATAATAATGGTGTATACATCTCCAAAATTTCTTAGGTCTAATAAATGGTCCTACTTTAAAAACAGTCAGAAACAAAAACAAGCAGATGCAATTTTGTAAGCAACATAGTATTGCAAATATCATAGTTCAGCTGTACAGAAATTACAGCTGCCAAAATCTGTTGTCTTTGTAGTGCCACTACTCCAGTGTTGCAGGTCAAATCCAACAAACAGCTGTTCAATAGCTGAGGATGTTACTAAATAATGCAGTACTACACAAACAATGGGATATGTACTGAACCAGCCTCTGAGGAAAGCAGAACATGGGAAAACAATTACTTTTAATCTTGTTATGGATTAAAGGACTGTATTATATAATGCATTTCTTACAAAACCTGACAAAATAATGCTATGAAATGTGTAAATCTCCTCTTCCTATTTTCAGGGGTTTTTTATCTTTCTTTTCTTCTTGAGCCAAAGTGTCATTTCAGCTCTTCTAAAACTATTTGAAAAACTGGGTCAAATTCCTAAACCAAATTCTGCTTAAGAAAATTTGGTTGTCAGATTTACAGACCATCTGAAGAAGCAGAAACCTCCTTTAACTGAGAAGGGCTGCATGAAGTTCCTGCATGGGGAGGCTGGAACATGCATGCCCACAGCTGACGCTCCTGTTTTAACAGGAGCAATGGCATCTCTAGGAAAAATACTTCGGGCTGAGAACTTAAAAAAGAGTAGCCCACATGGCCATACCTTGTTGAAATTTACTTATTTACTTATTTTCATTTTTTACTAGGAAGCTAATTTCTTCCATAAAGGTAAACATGCTTCTTCATTCAACTCAATTCACTTTATTTTACTGGCTCACATATGATACCGTTCATGCATTTACCAGCTACTATTTACAACTAAAAATAACCCAAAAACCAAAAACCAAACCCCTTCCATATTATCAGCTATTTCCTGGTGAAGAGAGTGAAACAATGATTGTATCAAACCATGTGGCATGTAAGTCCTGATTTCTACACTGTGTAGCAGACTGAACTTCAGAACAGGTTCTGTCTTGTCCTTGGAAGCAGCTCCAGACTGGTTGGATGTTCACACCAGGGCTTCGACCCACACACACCTGATGGGGACCCAAACTCTGCTGCTGCAGAGGGGAAGGGAGCTGCCAACAGTGCTCTGTTCTACAGGGCCACCTGTTCCACATCATACAAAAGCTGCCCTGGAAACTGAACTGACATGTGGGAAGTGGGAACAACCAAGGGATTTTCTTCAGGATTGTGCTACTGCCTCAAACCAAAGTGCTAAGGCAGACAGAGCCCACTGCAACTCAAGTAATTGAGAACATTCTCCAGCGTTCAGCTTAATTACCATTCAGCCCAGAGAAACATTCACTCTGACACAGATGTGTTTGGTTTAAAGTGTCAAGGCTTTGGTAACTGGGGGGCCACAGGGGTGGCTTCTCTGAGAAGCTGCCAGAAGCTTCCCCCTTGTCTGACAGAGCCAAAGCCAGCTGGCTACAAGACAGACAGACAGACCCACTTCTGGCCAAGGCAATCAGTGACAGCAGCAGCACCTCCGGGATAACTTACTTAAGAAAAGAAAAAGATTGCTGAGCAACAACAGCCAAAGAGAGGAATGAGAATATGTGAGAGTAACATCCCTGCAGGCTCCAAGGTCAGTGAAGAAGGGGGAGGAGGTACTCCAGGAGCTGGAGCAGTGATTTCCCTGCAGCCTGTGGGGAAGAACATGGTGAGGCAGCTGTGCTCCTGCAGCCCTTGGAGGTCCATGATGGAGCAGAGATCCACCTGCAGCCCATGGAGGGACCCCACACCAGACCACCTGGATGCCCCATGGAGACTGTGACCCTGTGGGAAGCCCACACTGGAGCAGGCTCCTGGCAGGACATGGGGACCCATGGAGAGAAAAGCCCACACTGGAGCAGTCTCTTCCTGAAGGAATGCACCCCTTGGAATAGATCAGCAGCAGAGTAGTTTGTGAAGAACTGCAGCCCATGGGAAGGACCAACATTGGAGAAGCTTATTGAGGACTGCCTCTTGTGGGGGGACCCTCCACTGGAATAGAGTAATAGTTTGAGGAGGAAGGACCAACAGACCAGCAGCTCCCATTCCCTGTCCCCTTGTGCCACTGGAAGGAAGGAGACAGAGAAAACAGGAACGAAGTTAAGCCCAGGAAGAAGAGGGGAGTGAGGGGAAGGTGTTTTCTAAGATTTGGTTTTATTCTTCAACATCCTACTCTGATTCACCTGATAATAATAAATTCAGTTAATTTCCACAAGTTGAGTTTGTTTTGCCCATGACAGTAACTGGTGAGTGATCTCTCCCTGTCCTTATGTCTCAAGCCATGTGCCTTTCACGTTATTTTCTCTTCCCTGTCCAGCTCAGGAGGAGAGCGACAGAATAGCTTTGGCATCAAGCCCGGACCAACCCAGGACAAAACCAGATGGGATTGGGATTTTTTGTTGAGATTTTTTAGTTGTTCTTCAGAGTGCTCTGTTCTTTGTTTTTATGAATTTTGGAGAAATTATTTGAGAGAAAAGTGCATGAATTCTCTTTGGAATCTCATGTACAAAGAACATCATACTTCATCAAAAATAGAACATTTCACTTTTTTTTGTATACAAGAGTGGTTTAAACTTTACTTCATGGAGCAATATAAATCCTCTCTTTTTTAGAAACTGGAAAAGAAATATTGTAAAATTACGGCTTGGGGAAACATACTAATTTCCTGTGTTCTACATGTAGTTTGTTTCCTCTAGTGATACAGAATTGTGTCTTCTGTTTACCTTGAAAATATTCAAAATTATGTGTAAATGCTGTTAATACAGTAACCTCATATTTATTAACTTCACTAAATGCATGATACTAATTTCTGCAGTGCATAGTAAAATTAAACCAAAATAAAATTTAACAAGCATCTACCTCTTTCCTGTCGTTCTTCTTCAGGTGCTGTCTGGGGAGCCCCATATGATGTGGGTGTATGATTACTAGCAAGTACCAAACAGCTTTACCTAAGGTGGTGAGAAGACAATAAGCCTAAAAAATCAGCAGCCTTGCTCTTCTGGAAAATACTGTTTCACCCCTGGCTAGCTCCTCCAGACTTCTGCAACTGCCTTAAAGCAATCCTTCCTCTTCCTGCTGCTTCCTTGGGCAATTATTACATCTTGTGCCAGGATGAATACACCTTTGCCTAGCTGATTAAATATACCTGAGATTAGTAAGAAGAGCAATTTTCACTACATGCCCAGTGGTGAGACAGAAGGGCCTGTGTAGGTGCTCCCCACCTAGATGTGTCTCATTTGGCTCTCCTTTGTCTGATGTAGATAATAACATATTATTTCTGGACTGCTTTTTCCTATCTGTCCTTTCCCATCTTACACATTAATGAAGAAAAATTATACCATTTTTATGCAACATGGGACTTGTTCCTATATTATAGCTTTAGTAATTTCTTCTTTAAAACTTCTTAATTTACTTTAATAAAGAATTTTATGTCCGTACTCTCACCATTGCACCACATATATACTAGGACACCCTTAATGCCCTTCATTTCTCCTGCTCTCTTTCTGTGGCACTTCATAATTTCTAGGGCATTTTTTATTCTAATTAATTATAGGATGTTGGGAGTTATTAGCTTAGGAACCTCTGGTGTGTAAGTGGTGTGGGGTTGGTGCTCTGAAGTCCTTTTTAAACTATGTTTATGTATATACAAAAATGCATATTACATTTTTGCAGTCAGCTAGATTCCCTGGATGCATCAGGACAAAAGGAAATAAAGCCAGGAAGAAAGCTCCAATGCTGGATCTGCAGCCATTCCCACTGCCCCCTTGCTAGTGCTCTCCCTGGCACAGCTATGGCTTAGGGGAGACCAAAGTGGTCCATGGGTCTGCTGTGTTCACCCACTGCAGGCACGGCTGCTTGTCCAGATGGTTTCTGGCATCTTAATTCTACAATTTAAAATTATCTGGTGCCCCCTCCTAGCCTCACTCCTGTGCTTAAAGGCCATTCTGAAATGCAAAGTGCCTAACATAACTGGAGTTTTTAACATTGGTTATGCAAATGAACAATACAATCATGGCTGGGGGTTCATAATGTAGTTTTATTCTTGTGTCTGACAGATGTCACCATCACTGATGATCCTATTTCGCACTAGCTATACTGTAATTTCATGTCCTCAGTAAAGCCGAACTGCATGTAAGTTGAAGTGTTTTTTTCACAAAAATTTGGTAAATGATGAGGCCATAAGGCTGAGGAACCACAAACTAAGTATTTAGCACATTAAACACAGGGTTTGCTCTACAAGTGTTCTAAAAATGCAATTGCTCTACAAAGGCTCATTTACATTACTCCCAGCTAAACTTAGCCAAATCCTGGGGGTTTATTACTTTAAATTATGCTGGAATTACACTTCACCATCACTTGACTTTCCTACAATCCCTTTTTTTTGGAGGCTAGTATTCCTCCTATGCCAAGTGGATTGTACTTCCCTTTCTTGACTGTTTAATAATGAAGTACCTGATTACTGCATCTCAAAACATATGCCATGTGAAATTGCTGTATGTCTGAAATTAAAAAAAAGAATAAATTTTTTCTTAGCTGCATTTTTGACTTGCATTAAAATGCCAGATTTTCTGGCATGGTTTTAGAGCTGAGAGGAGGAGATTTTTAAATAGTATCTGATAACCATAGGAACCAATGAGAACTATAGTATCTTGTTATGGGAAGATAAGATATATTCAATGAGGTCTGAGCTTCACACATACCACTATTTCTGGTGATCCACTCAATGTAGTCAGATTCCATGAGCAAGAATGACCTGTTCAGTCTTACATACCTATATGCTAGTAGCTACAGTGATATCCTGCATAATATATGCTATGAAATAGCACTGAAATATTCTATCCTTCTGGTTCCAGGATGAATTTTTAAGCCATCTTATGAACAATTAATTCCATTCCCCACATTGCCAGTAGAAAGCCCACTGTTAAGGACACTTACAAGAGCAGAGAGGGCAATACTTTTTGCTGCTGTTCAGATTCTAGGTAGATTCTCAGCACTAAATATACTTTGGTTAGAGTGGTAAAGCATCACAAGCTGGGGCAGCCACAGACTGACAGCAAAGCATGGCTGTCAGAAAACCTGCATGCAGTAAGTACAATTCTGTCTGATTTGTCTTAAGTGACAAATCAGAATGACATATCACTGAAAAGCTGCAAATTTAGCATCTGTATTTGAAGACAGGTGTGTGGGAGAGCTACTGCGAACGGCACTAGCAAGACTTCCTTGAGCATAATATAGAGGCTTCTGGTCAGTATTCTCCAAAAGAACTCAGACCACAAGTGCAAAGGCAGCTGGTAATGCACATCAGGGGAACAGAAGTCTAATTGGAAGAGAATATTTTAGCTAGTTTATTGCGATAAATAAAAGAGAAGTTATGATTTCTTTCTGTATACCATCAGGGAACAGACATGAGTCAGAGGAGAAGGGCACTGAATCTGAGATGTCCAGCAACTATTTTGGCCTTGAAAGCAGAAATCAGATTAGAAGGACAAACCTAAAAGAAAACTGTTTTAAGAGAGAGTAGGGAGTGCATAACAATAAGGCCCTGTCCTCTGTTCTTAAGAATGGGTGTATATGTTAAAAATTGGAGTATATCCTGAGAAACAAATGATAAGGGGTTGAAAATTAAAGTTTATCAATAGTTGTAAAATAAACCTTTAAAAATAAATACAAAGATAACTTGTTCCAGGAATCATCTGCTGAAAAATTTTACTGTATTTGGGTAAAACTTAATGTGGCACCAGGAACATGTAACTATAAATTCATGTGGTGGTTCATATTATGTTCCAACAGTGTCCTCTCTTACATGGAAATAACTAGACAGAAATAAAGAAATTAAATATATCTCATATGTGATTTATGTTAATTCAGGCTAGAAATAGAAAACTGTATTTTTAAAAAAAGGATCTAACAGGAAACCTTTGAAAAGAGGCTTTGAATAGCTGCCTTCTTACTCAGCTTTACTGTGCAAACACCCATCATTCAGAAGACATCTTTCTACAAATTTCTTCTGGCAACTGCTGTCTAGTCTGGTGATGGCAACTGGAGGACAATTTATAGGTCAATGCATTTTTCAGAAGCAGACATCGTGATCTATTAGCAACATTCACAATTCAATTAATTATTTCTGACCGATAAAGGTAATAATGATGATATATTCAATTTAGATTGTCATCAGGTATTTTGTTTGGTACCATGGGACCTTCTGATTATTAAGGAAGCAAAACGACACAAACTACATTAAAAATTAAAAACCCTTCAAATTAAAACTTGCTTATTAATATGAGGTCACAAGTCCAAATTCAAACTAGGAGCCCAAATATTTTAAATACACTGAATACTGTGTAGTGTAAAATTATGTTTAACTCCTCATTAGTGATAGTTTAGTTTCTGTTTTCTAAACTGAGATTTCACCAATGGGGGTGTGAGTTATGATACAGAATTCAGAAAGGCTCATAGAGATTTTTGCAGGAATTTATTCTTCTGTAGCTAAATCCAACTTACAGAACCACCGTGATTTTGAGCAAGTTAACTGTTTTGATAGTCCAATGAAAAATAGGCTGTATTCTTCTTAAGTGGCATCTGCAGGTGGCCTGGCATTGCTGAAGCTTTGTGCTCTTCCTGCAGACAGACAATTGGTGAGAATTGGCTACTAAAAAATTAAGCCTGAGGTGGCTTTTTATAGCCTTCCTCAATCATTCGAGCAGACTAAAAAGACAATGAACTCCATTCTCTGTTCCTTCAAACCCCTTCTCCACTGTGATGCCTACAAAAAATTGGGAAGGAAGCAGTAGCTGGTGGCTACTGTCAAGAGTGTTGCCAATATGGTTTTGTTATTACCTCGTGCTCCCCAGCTGCCCCAATGCAATTTCTCTCTCTTGTAAGCTCTATGGCATGGGTTCTGAGCATGCACAACACAGACTGAAATGGAAACTGGGTGATTATGGGCAATCTTTTAATAGAAAGAAATCATAGTAATTCCTCCACAACACTAAAATCCCTATTCCCATCCAAACCAGAACCACAATGTCTGCTTCCTCCCACAAGCAGACACTATTTCCAGTTCAGACAGGGCAAGGTAAAAGAATTTCTTCCACAATTTAATCACAAAAGCTTTCTAAGGGTATAGGCAGATGCACATTTTGTCTGTACAAAGACATTTCATGGAGCTATGTATGGAATGGAAAATAAAAAATCTGCTCTGGAAGAATTCCAGCTTGGCCTCTAAAAGCACTAACACCTTTAATTGAAATCTACTGAACAAACATGATCTGCTAGAGTGTTGAATGCAGTGCAGTTCTCCTACAAATGGAAAGTATGACTGTGTCAAATTATTTCACCAAACCTTTGCTTCACTGGCCTTTTTTTGGCAGGGCAATTTGTGAAAAGGAGTGTACAAGAGCAAGAAGCTTGGTAGCTTACTTCTGAAGAGTATCTGTGTTACAGGGTGATGCCCCAAATGGGACCTGCATTGGAGATCCATTTGCCTTCCCAGCCCTGACTCAGTCAGCAGCAGGCACACACCTGAGCAGCCTGATGGAGAGAAGTAGGCAGAGGGAATGGTACTCTGCTCTGCACAGTATGTCAGCAATGACAGTCATGTCTCTGTTTGCAAAGGGCAATAAAAAAAAAAAGATGCATAGGTATCTCATAAACTCAGATATAGCCAGACTGAGCTTCAATGTGTAAGGCTCAGAGTGAGCTAATTTATCTCAGGGAAAAAAAAAATCTGTTTATAAATATGCTTTTATTCAGCTAGATTACCCCTCTCCATTTCACTATTCCCTTTCATGTGTGCGTGAGTCTTAAAATGTGATAATCAGAAAGTACCATCTGCATAACAAAATCCCCAGAAACAACTGCAGAGCCTGTGACAACCAGCTCGCATTTCAGAGGAAGGATACAGCACGTATTAATGCTTTACTGAAGGGAACTCATCCATCTTCTCAGACATCTTCTCTGTCTTTTGCACTCTCATCACACCACAAAACACCACATCTTACCATATCTTCACATCTCACAGTCTCTAATGTGTCTGTTCCCTTAGTGTGCCAGGGAGGTGAGAAATGCTATCACCCCATTCTGCTCCTGGGAATCCAAGTCAGGAAATACGTCTGCACTGCCAAGCAGCACAGTCTTTGAGTAAACTCCCTAACAGGGATCATCTCCAGAGCACGGTGTGAGTTCACTGCTGGTTTCTGGGGTCAACAGGTGAGGGAAGGCAGTTCACAGATTGCCTCTAACACCAAGGTGACAGGCTCCGTTTGGTCTCTATTGAACAGTCCTCTGATACCATCCTATCCCCAAGCTTATCGCTGCACGTAGCCTAGGACACACAACATCTACCAGTTTTGTGTCTGAAAAAACTACAATGCAGGGGAGGCTGTACTTCACAGGACAAAACTAAAAATACTTCCATAAACCTACATAAAAAAAAAACAAAACTGTAATAGTAATAACTAAGACTAGGAGTCCACCATGGGTGGCTGAGAAGGACCACAAAGCCAAATGACAAAAACTGTAGTCCTGGGAAACCTGTTTGAGAGGATATGGGCATCAGACTGTGGCTATGAACTGCTCTCCACCACTTGGAGAAAATTGCAGCCAAAACCAGCACAAGCTGGTTCCCCTTCTTGCCACCTAGCCAGCTGGCCCCAGAGAGCAGCAGTGGAGGGACAGCCTCCCAGCCAAGCTCTCCTTGGGAGCTGATGCTAAACCAAGGTGTGACACTGGCCAAGGAGGCAGGAATCTCTCCTTAGGGATGATGTATGCAACAGAAAAAATGTGATCAAACCAAAGTCATGCCAGAGGCCTCTGACCGACACCAAGGATTTCTCTATGTCTTCACTATTCATAGCTTTTCTCTAATATCCACCTTAGAAGCAGCCTTCCCCATGCCTTCAGCTGCTGCACAGGACACGTGGGAACTACAGGATTGCACAGGAGGGGAAGGCAGCGCTCTGCTGACCACTCCTGTGGCTGTCCAAGCACCCTTCCTGGGGACACTGCCTGCACACCCTGTGCCCACCCATCTGGGGCACCCAACACACTCCCTGCCAGCCAGGCACTGCCAGCTCACAATCTGCCTCGAGAAGGAGGCTGAAATACATCAAAACCTGTCACACAATCTAATTGCAGAGCTCAGTTATCTTAACTGGCAGGTATACAGCTAATTGTTCACCTGTGGTATGAGATCTCAGGAACAACGCGCTACATAAATAGAGAATTTTTGTATAATGTAAGCAATGTGTGCAGCAGGGTGTCACAATCACTGTCGGTGACTGGTGACAGCTAGAACGTTTCATCTGATAAATAAATTCCACATTGCTGAAGGTAATTCATGGATTTATTTGTGTATCACAGCACATAAAATACAGGACCATTTAAGGATATTTTCTCCTCTGTGTCTTTGTTTCCAAATAAAATTTAGTTTTCACTAAAAAGGGGTGTGCAGAGCCATTTACTCATGGGAACTGATAAATTAGTTCCTGTTTCATGAGTGTGTTCACCATGAAAGCTACGCACCACACACCATGTAACCAAGAAAAAGTGAGCTAGAATTCCTGACACCAAAAAAACACAACCTCCTGCTAAAATCAGTTATTCCTTATGCAAAACTCCCATAACTGTTACAAAACTTTTGAGTTCCATAAACTAAATTTTATGGAAACCCCTAGAAGCATATACTATTTTGATACTGAAATCAGTGATGGTTCTCTGCTTTATTTCTGACCATCTAAAGGAGTGTTGCTTGACAGTGTATCTTGTTTAATTTTAGTCTTTAATAAGGACTGAGCCAAAATTGTGCACCTACATAGTGAAGGTATTTTAAAAATAAGCTTTAAACAGTAAGAGGGTCTTATCTGCCCTCTAAGATAAGCAGAAAACAATTTGTACTTTAAAACAAGTTATGGACTTAAATAAATGGGTATCTAAATTTCATTAAAAAATTTATTTTTCTTTCTGGTGTGCCCTTTCCCTTTTCTCTGGAGGGGGAAGTTGTGTGGGTTGCATTTTTTCTTTTTAATTAGAGCCTTAATAGATAATCCTCAAAACAAAATATAAAGTTTATGGGTGCAAAAAATTGCTATTATATGAACACCATCTTACTGGATTATACTTTACTTTTCCTCTATCCTGAAATAACCTTTATAGTATAAATTCCCAGTAAAAGAATAAATGAAGAAAAGAACTTACTTTTTAAGCTAAAAATATCGTGCCAGTCTCGGTAGAAAAAATACAAGATAATTCTATAGTAAACTGCCTATAGTTGAAAATTCAGTTATCCTCATTCATCAAAACAAAGCATAAGGTTGAAAGCTTATTTGAGAGCAATCTGAGAGGTCAGTAAAAACAACAATAAAAGTGAGGACTTTAGAAACACAGTCCATGCCAAATAAACAATAAATTTGCTTATTTATGTATTTCAGGTGGCACTGATACAGCCTGATACGCTTTGGGCTACATTATACATTAGCATTCCTGCGTTCAGGTTTCATTATTAGATAAACTAGAATCTGGCATAGATAGATAGATAGATAGATAGATAGATAGATAGATAGATAGATAGATAGATAGATAGATAGATGGATGGAAATATAGATTGCTTTCAAGCAATTGTTTTCGCACCCTGTATCAGAGTGGGACTAAACACACCAAAGCATATGCTAAAATCACCAAAGTATATGTTAAAATCTTGACTCCAAGAGCAGTCTAAAGCCATCTACACAGCAAGCAGCTCCTGCCAAATTCCAAGATGTACTGCACACAGCTTCCCTTTGACAAAACACAGACTCCCTGTAAATTCAGGACCAGCACAGAGCCAGTAGCCTGTCCTGTCATGACAAGATACTGCCATTCAGGTGACCGATGCCTCCTTCACTTCCAGAAACTTTGAACCAGCTCCTGTGGCAATGCATGAGGGAGCTGGCATGGGAAAACATCTGTAGGTCTAAACCAGACATGCAGGTGAGACTGCACAGTGGGTCTTGGTGGAGTAGGCAAACCTCCAATACAATGCTCTTGAATTCCCTAAGAAAAAATTAAAGGATGATTTTCTATATAGTTGGACCTGGCAGGAAAGTAGGAGAAAAGTAAAACTCTAGTGGTTAAACAGCCCTTAACCATGCAAATAAAATTATAAAAATAATGGTAAAAGTAACATGAAAATTGACATAATTGGTTGTGTTTTCAATATTAACACCTACAATGTTACAACAAAAGTTATGTATATACATGCATATCTCTACTTATATTTCTGTATGTGCTTGTATATATACATCGGTATTATCTGAAACTCATTAAAATGAACACAAAGCTCAAAGATCAATTTTAACACAAGGCATTTGAGATGGCTGGCAAACCTTATTTACACATTTCCTGTATTTTTATATATTTAAAGAAACATCAAAGGTTTTTAACAAGAAAATTATATTCTCATAGCCATAAAGTATACTCTTGTGATTGCATTAGAGTGGCTGTGCAGTACAACTTTGCTTGCTGACAATGGTTTTTGCTATGTTAATTAAATAAGTCTGTGATCTTTATTCATTAAAATTAATGCAATAATATCTATGTTGAAGGTTCACATTGGACTCAATCTGGCAAGCCGAATGAAACAGCTTCACTGGAGTTACTCTAATATTATTCTTGACGAAGCAGAGCTCTGACAGGAGATTCTGTGTGAAATCGGTTTACCCTTGCTTCACTTAATATTATTCCAAATCAGCGAACACGAGTATCTTCAGAGCAGACAAAAATGTCTTCTATTAACCAAAGCTATGGAAACCACAAGTCTCCAGGCGACAGGTTGTGGCGGGCACGGAGCCCGCTGGCTGGGGCATTCCTGCTGTGATGGGGAAATGCCGCCGGCGTCACCGCGGAGCTCTGCGGTCCAGCCCTGGTGGAGAGCCGTCAGCTGGAATTAGCCCAAAGGATGGCACCGAGCACGGCTTGTCAATTCCAGTAACAAGACCTGAAAAAAACAGCAAAGGTTTCATGTACGAAACCCGAGATCCCTTCACCTCTGGGATTACCTCCCAGAGAAACAGGATTTTCCCTCTGGGAAAGCTGCTCCTCGGAAGGCAGGCAGTACCTGCGAGCATGCAGCAGGTGATGGCTCTGCACCGACAGGAAAACGCGCTGCAGGAAAGGAGAGAACCTCGCTGCTAACGTTTGAAAATTCCCAAATCTAATTCACTGCACACTGAGACCAACATCAGCCTTTCCCACAACACCCCGGGCACTGGGTTAAGACTTGACGAGTAAGAGCAAACACAAAACCAGAAAGCCCAGTCACTATTATCATTTTTGTTCTGTTAACCAGGTGGGTTACACCTGAACCCTGGCAGAAAGGAAAACCACAAGCTACCTTTGATTCATGACCATCCATATTTTATATATAATTAATTCAGGCAACAGAGAAAAATGAGAAGATGAATAGTGAAGTAATCTCAAATTAAAAAGACTGATTAGTATTTGGGAAACAGGCAGCTGACCCAGCCACCCCCAGTAGTATGAGTCACAATACTATTTTCATATTTGTATTATTTAGCATCTAAAGACCTGAGCTGAGAGTCCTGTTCTGCTAAGAACTTGCATTAAGTACTCTGAAAATATCTTCCCTGATTAATTTTCTACTGAGCAGAAAATGTTTTCATTAAAATTTTATATCTAAAATGGCATCTTTTGATTCAATCCTCCCAAAATCTAAGTGATAAATAAATAAAAAATATTAAAAAATCCACCCTCCAACCAACATGGAAATTACTTCTTTTCTGGAGGCTGCAAGAATGGAAATACTTTTTATGATTTCCAAGGGCTGGCAAAAAATTTAATTTTCACTGAGGTAGGAAAAAGAAATTGACATTAAGTTTTACTCTAACCCTACTTTATATATTATAAAATAGAAATATTAAGCAAAGAGTTTATATTATAAATAGATGAAGCATTTTAAAAGACAGGAAGGCAGAATGTGTTTATGTCTTTCAGTGTTTAGAGACAAGAAATTGAAGTATGGACAGATTCAGCAAAGTTTTACAGAGAAGCAATTTTTGGAACTAGTGAAAGGGCCTGATTGCAGACACCAAAGAAATAAAAGACATACATTGCATTAGCTAATATGGAAGTCTTAAGCATTAAGTGACATTACAAATGGACAAAATCAAGAGAAAACAGTAATTAAGGAAGGTCTCTTATAAGTGAACAGCCATAAAGAGAAGTAGAGTGTCTGTCTATTGAGCCATGTCCTCTGACAGAACGTACATTATATATAACAAATATACATTATTTTACATATAAAGTACTGAAGAAGCAATATGAAGGATGAAGAGTTAAACTAACTGAAGACTGAAACCTATCTGTACTTTGATTAACCTGACAATTTTTTAGAAAGAACTAGCTCAGGATGTACACTAACACTGCATATATTTTTAGTGATTGATTTTAAAGATCTTTCTGAGTTTTCCATCACAGCAATTGAATGTACCAGAGACCAGAGATGGTGTAACAACCTTTTAAGAAACTAGACATTCCTTTCCATGAATGAACAAAATATGGGGGTTGCATATCCCTTAATGATGGAAATTAATGACTGTCTATACTGTCAATAATATAGTAAGCTTTATTGGATTCTGTTAAAGTTTACAAGATTTTCTTTTCGTAATCAATGTAAATCTATTAAACATAAGCAGTAGGAGGTTTTTGTTCCACAGAAAATAATGAAAATTAGGAAATTAGATGATAGAGCTGGAGACTGATCCAATACCTACAGAGTGCAGTAGGCTTTGTTCCATTTCCATCACTGTGTTTTGGACCAGGACTTTAGTAATGAGGACTTAAACAGCAAAATTAAGGTGTTCAGTCACTATTAATAAAATCTTTATTAACCAGTACTACAATTTCTGGGTTTATAAAATGAACAGAGTGAAGAACTATAGTCTCAAGAACACATAATCCATCTAGTCAGACAGCAGACCTCCAAGGGAAGCCAGCAGCAAATCCTCTGGAAGAAGCATCCTCTAACACTTCAGGAATCACAGACACATCCACTGATTACACCATAACTGGGGTATACACGGTGATAGCCTTCAAACTATCTCTTACACAGTCTGACAATCTTCTTACCTAGGTATCTCTTACAGTGCTACGCTTCAAATCTCTGTTTTTATCAAATTATTATATTCTACTAGAGCTTTCTCTTCACTGTATCCTTGTCCATAAAATATAAAGGATTTGAATGAACTATGTTAAGGAGTGCTTTCCATTACTCATTTCACATTTTCCACAACTAAATTTTACTGGTCATCAGGAAAACAATATATATGATAAGCCAAAGAATCTTTCCATAGCCTACAATATTCCTTCATCACCTGTTCTTCCATAATTTGTCTTCTTTTTTTCTGAATAAAACAAAACCTTCACCTTTCTTCACATGGGAATCTTTTCATATGGAAGACAGATTATTCATACTGAGTGAAGAAAGCAGAGTTTCTAGGTGTTATACAAGAAATACTACACAAAGTTTTACATTTATTTTATAGTACCTATAAAACTTTCTTCTGTGAACTGAGAAAATAATCTGGTTGAGCTTTTTCACAACAATGGGCAAGATTTTTACAGTATCTTGTTCTGTTAGGAGAGACATACAGGAAACATTTAGATTTTATCTTCCAAAGTTTTACCATGTAGATTTCAAAAATTACATTTGATACCATATAGCCCTTTGACAGTCCTTTCAAAGTGTGCTTCAGCTTTGGCATTCCAAAATACATTTGTTGTCTTGAAATACGCTGCATTTACATTAAAAAATCATTAAAAAATAAATACTAAATCAACCCTAAAAAATAGCTACTGTCTCATGTCTTATTTGAATGGTGCTTGTTTTCCTCCATTTAGCATAAGGAATAATTAGAGTATTTCCTCTTTATGGCTTGCTCTCAGTTTACCCTCCTTTGGGTACACGAATAAGTGCACAGGTAAAGGCGTATGTATGCATAGGCACATGTGGGCACAGGTATTTGTGTGTGTGCACTCGTACATAGCTCTCCTCTAGGGACCAGCTACATAAATGACCCCTGAAAGTACACATAAAGCTATTAGAGAGCATCCAGAGTAGGGCTATGAGGATAGTGAAGGGTTAGGAGGGGAAACCTTATGAGGAGCCACTGAGGGCACTGGGTCTGTTCAGCCAGGAGGAGACTGAGGGGAAACTTCACTGCAGTTACAGCTTCCTGTGAGGCGAAGTAGAGGTGACAATAATGATCTCTTTTCTCTGTGACCACTGACAGGACTCAAGGAAATGGCCTGAAGTTGTATTAGGGGAGGTTTAGGTTGGGTATCAGGAAAATGTTTTTTCACCTGAAGGGTGGTAAGGCACTGGAACAGGCTCCCCAGGGAAGTGGTCACAGCACCAGGACTGAGACCAAAAAGTGTTTGGACAATGTTCTCAGGCACATGGTATAACTCTTGGGATGTCCTATGCAGAGCCAAGGAGCTGGACTCAATGATCCAAATGGGTCTCTTCAATTCAGCATATTCTACAACTCTATGATAACTAAATGTATATGTATCAGCAGAGAGAATATCAGCCAGCATGATTTAACATTGGTGTAAACACACCCCCTTCAGCTGTGGGATCCCCCAAAGAAATGTCTAGGAGAAAGTTCACAGGCCTTGTCTGTTCTGTAAGAGATGTTGAATAAAATAAACTCTGTGTATACTGAACATGCAGATCTTATTGACAGATAAGTACACAAATATACATATCTCCATCATATGCACAACTTGCTGAAAAGGAAATGCCATGCATTTACAGTTATGCCATTCTAAAATGAGCAAAAGAGTTTGGGGGTGGGGGGAAGTGGGGAGGTGGGAAAAAAAGAAAAGTTTTAATGTGGGAAGAGACAGAAAGCATCAAAGGAAAGTCGAAGGTGCAGAATGCCAAGGTGCTGCACGGTAGCAGCTGTGCTCTGCTGCCATCCTGCAATTCTGTGCACTGAGCAGCAACCTGACAGACACAGGGCTAAAATTCCTGCCAGGGATCGGTGCCACACAAAAGCATCCTGGCCAAACACATTCCTGTGCAGACATTGTGGCTCTATCCCAAGGTTTCCATCATACCAACAGTTCTTCTTGGTGTAGGAATTATCCCTGAGGCATATGATCTGAGCTTAGAGTCAAATCCATAAAGGCGCACTGTCAAATGGATGTAGGCAGGCACAAATATACGTGCAGGTCCCTTACACCATCGAGGCACAGCAGTTCTCAGTCAGAGGCAAATGGTCAGGGAACTCAGACAGGTCAGAGCTGGTTAAGCCCACTCCTAACCAGCAGCAGAAGCCTTTCCCTGCACATGACAATGGATGCCCATTACTACAAGTTAATTTTCCCTGAAACAGTCTAAATTTTTGGTTGGGATTGAGAAGAAATTGCTACTGATACTCCAAGTACACATTACTGAGTGAACTTAATAGTGGAAACTGAGACATTGAGGCTTTACACAGCAGTTGCACTACCTTTGGTGTCAGTCTTGCAAGAGCATTGCGAGATCCTCATTGGAAATTCAAAGCTTTGTACTTTGTCAGAGCGAAGTCTGACTTCTGCAAATTATCAGTCCTTTCTAAAATTATCAGCCTTCTCTTTTCACCTAACAGAAAACATTCTTTCTCTCATGTTCCTGACATTAATTTATTATTTTATGGAGGAGACCTCAAGTAGTTACCTCAACTGAGAGACCGCTGTCTCACTGTGTGACTGGAAACAGGCATGAAAACAAAAAGTTGATGGCACTTACACTGAAGATTTTAAGGATTTGAAAAAAAAATAAAAAAAAATAAAAAAAAAGGCCAGTGAGAGTTGGGAACTGCGACAACTATAAGTATCTGGGTATCCCTAGTGAAGAACAGACAAGAGGAATACAAAAATATACTCCATCTCAGAAGATAGAGAAGATACTTCACCATTGTCTGTACATTTACAAGATTTTCTGCCCCCCTTTTAACCCATTCCGCAGTTTCCATCTTCTTCTTCTTTCACAATGCTCTATTCACTGTGGACAGCTGTGAAGGACCAGAGAACAGAAAACTTTCTGACACCACTAGCCCTTGTCTGCCTGCTGATTGTATAGATTTGTATAGATGGTATTGGCCTTCTCAACACATGAATTAGGTTTCTGTTTTTGTAAGCTACACTGAGCATTTCCCAAATTCTTCCCAGAAGTAAAAAATAAAATGGAAACAATATCTACTGCACTGGCAAAAAGCTAAATGTTTTCACGTTCTCCCTTTCTCCTACTTCATTCCCAATTTAAAAATCTTTGTGAGTAAATGCTGCAGTTGTTGCTACGACTGTTTAAGGATTATCATTATGTCTGTGTGCCGTTCCTATAAACATGAAACTTTAAAGACATAAAGCAGTAAGACAGACACCCTTGGTTCGTTTGTTCAGACCAAGTTATTGAGGCATAAATACTGTGCTGTATAACACCATGAAATGATCTAGGAGTGCCTACAATGCACAGGTACAGTGAGACCTAGAAAAACAGAGTACTCTGTTAAAACAGAGAACCAGCACCACCTGATTTCCTTGCCCTGGTCTTACAGAGCTTTGACAAATGACACAGGATTTTCCCCTTCTGCAGGATGGAGTTCCATACGTGACTACCTCAGAGGAATATGCAAAGCTTGACTATTAACATTCAAAACCCACAGATTTTCACTTTCATTATTCTCTCCTTCCTCCCTGGCACCCAAAAGTTTTCACCTAAATGCAAATTAATTTTAAACTGTCACAAAAAGAATTAATTGCGGCATTTCATCTGTTTTTGTTTTAGGAGTATGAAAACTATATGAAAGTACATAAAAAAACATATGCTAAATGATCCCTCCTGAGTCACTAAGTCACTGTGGCCCATCACTGCATATTTAATTACATTTTAAAATAAAAGAATATATTTGAATTGATAGAGAATAATGGCTGCTTTGGTACTGCTGTAGACATTCATATAAAGACTTAAAGAAACACATGGATTACTGACCTGACAGGCCATGCCAGTAACCTAAAAAAGCCATTATGGTCTCTACTGTGAATTCTTATCTCATGGACCCCTGATACAATGGATGGAAACAGGACAGAGGTTTATAATAGAAATGCTGACACAACCTTACCTTTAGCTGTACAAATGGTGTTTCTATAATTAAACCTCACAACTTCAGCACCACTAGATAAGTTGCTAGTTTTTAATCATATTAATCAGAGCTTCATGTTTCAATTGCCATATATTATCATGCAGTGTGAACTATAAAAATAAAAAGATCCCCAGCCGCTAAATATCATAGCTGTTATGAAACACAGAAGTACATCCAAACACTTCTCTGTATAGGGCAAATACACTGAAGGAAAACCTCAGCTGATTATCCTTTTTTTTTTGGTTTTTTTTTTTTTTCTTAATACATGGGTTCAGCATAATGGCCACAGAAAGTACTTAGAATACATTACAAGAATATCACTGAATATTAAAAAGGTTTCACTAAGATCTGCCCTGTTTCAAATTTTTCTATCAGCACTAAAACAAGTCTACTGTTTTCTATGACAATGACGGTCAGAAGCCTGCTCTTTCAGAGGAAGGTACTGAGATTATTCTTCATGCACTGCTGTTTTCTTTAAAAGCCAGCTCTCCAGCAATAGCGAGGAGTGGGTGGCCAAACTCTCACTGCTTTCAGTGGTCTGAGATTTGGAGCCTGGGAATGTTTTATGTAAATATTTCTCTTCACATTTTCTCTTCATTTGTCCGAGTGATTTACAGCTTTACTTCAGCAAGGAAAGTTTCCTCCCAAAAAAGCTACATTTGGTAAAAACTGAAGAGATATTGCATTGGAGCTGAAACCTTCTCTTTTTACCAAGTGGGCATTGCTAACTACAATAATAAAATTAATCTATAAATAAAACTTGGTTGCTTACTATTCTCTATTGTCCTGAATTTGCAAATCCTTGCATGCTGCATGCCACTTTACATGTATCATGTGATATATTCCCACACTGTCAGTGCCTACTCCTCTACAGCACCAGTTTTATAACACCTTCTGGAGACAATTGTGCTTTCCTTTAAGATGGGTGGTACAGGTATGTAACCTGTGTGTCACAAGGGGTCCCGTAAGGAATCAATGGAAAGAACATGCCTGTAATTTTTTTGTGGCAGAGAGTATGCAATGGACATTTCTGAAAATTATAAGAGCTGTAGCAATGCATAGGAGTTGCCATAGTGTTATTCTGACCCCTGAAGGATGGAAACAGAGTTAACTTCATATCCTTTTTTTTCCAATTTATTCAGTATACTCTATGAATGTCAAACTCTAAACTGCATTAGCAGGAATTTTTAGTGCGTGCCCAGACCTATCCTCCAGAAATATGAATATAGTCATGAACTAATGGTGAACCAAGTTTAAAATACTGATGTTTTCAGGGAAGCAGGAAAAAATGATTTTTCAGGCTGCTGTAGGGTAGAATTACTGCGAGTTTGATAGTGCATTAAATCTAGTAGGTATGTGAAGATCATGTTTATCAGATGTAAAACCCACTGCCCTCACCTCTTAACTGAAAAGTATTTTAGTGACATTTTGCTAGAATGAATTCAGAGTGAAGTGGGGAAGGACACAGGTCAGTGACGATAAGATCACTCATTTCAGCTGAGTTAAGATTTCATCAGGCTTACATTTTTCAGAAAATGCATGTGTTAGAGGTATGGGCCCTCAGCAGTGCCTTTGTGAGCTTATCCATCTCCAAGGAGTGCTCTTTCCCCTCCTCCCCCTGAACGGATAGGAAAAGTGATTCAGGATTCTAAAAGGGGCATTAAGGTATATCCTGATGCTGCTGTCTTTGAGGACAATTTGCTAAAAAAGTCTGAGTTAAACCAATGGGACTCCTGTTACACCTTTGCTTTTCACCCACTCACTTCTCAGATGCTTGAAATGCGCTAAAGGACCACCTTTTCGGTTCCTGTAAATGTAACAGGTGTATGGAGCTGTTGTATCTGACAATACTTTTTCCTCACGTCAGTCACACGCTGTACTGTAACACACTGAAGCGGCACCCTGCCAAAGCTGTGAGCAGTCGGTGCTCACAGCGAGAGAGACACAACGCTGTCTGTGCTGGGCGCCGCACACACCCGGCCGAGGAGCACAGCTCTGCCTCGAGCACTGGGAGAGAGGTCAGCAGAACGCCGCTCCTGGAGGCAGGAGACGGCGAGGGGAGAGGAGGAGGATCGCTTTTAATTTTCGGTTTTGTTCCTCCCCCGCTCAGCTGTTGCCATGCACCCAAGTCCCAGGTTGCGGTGTGACCTTGCAAAGCAGCGCGCTGCTCAATGGGACCATTGTGCAGCCTTGCCGGGGCTCCTCGGGAGCCTCTCCCGGGTGTGGCTGTACCAGCCTCCCCCTCCTCCTCCTCTTCCTCCGTGAACTCCCTGTCCCGGGGAAACTCCGCCAGCAGCACGCTGATGCAAAAGGCAGCCTGCAAGAGGCAAACCCCTTGTCAGGAGCCGAGCAAGGATCTCCCCTCCCCTGCCCAGGTCTCCATCCCTCGCTGTCGGGAGCGCTACAAAGTTAAGCCAAGTGATCGATACGCTATAGGAGCATATTATTCCACTATCGGCGACTGATGCCACTGATGTAATCAAGTTACATAATCACCGTCTTTGCACAAATACATCCATCTTCCTACAGACAGATCTGCATATCTTCTTCCATCCATTATGCATGAACTCACCAGCAGTACATAAGGGTACATATTTTCGCACACACTATGTAACTTTAGCATTGCAGTGCATTGCACTGCACAACGTCATCACTATCGATTCCCTCAACCTTCCCCCATTCCCTCTTATCAGAACTGATTTTGCAGAGAGAGAATACCAATCTGCATTGCTCGGATCCCTTTAAATCTTTAAAGGCTCAAGTGCTTCCCTCACTCGCTTCTGTTCTTAAGAAGATGATCTTTCCTTTTTCTCTCGTCTCGCTTCACACCACAAGTAACAGGAATGAATTCCCACACAGTCCCTCAGCCAGATGCATGTATGTATGAAATACCGAAGATAGCATCTCTGTTTGCACATCTTCCAAACTCCCATACACGTGGTCCGAGGTTTCAGTAGGTAAGTTATTGGGTAAAAAAGATATTTTGTAAGAGCAGCTGGATGAGATATTTTCAGGCTAGTGACATTTATGGTATTTCTCTACTATGAAGCTGAGGGGATTTTGTCCTTACCGCCCCTCAGTTTATAATTTCCTTGCAGGATTTACAGGAACAGTTGTAATCCCAAATTACCAATGGCATTTAACCCCTTTAGCACCAATGCACTGTACCACGATCAATAAGGATCACCACCTTAAAGTTTAACAACTTGAAAAACAGATTTTCTCTACCTCCATTGCAGCTATGAAATGCAGCAGAACGCTGCACAGAGTTGGAAACATCTGTTTAAGCAGAGGATAGGATCCAATCTCATATTAATTAGATTCCATCACAGAGAGCTTATTTGCTGTCACATACCCTTTCCAGTCAAATATATTACAACCAGGGAAATAAAAACTAAAAAGAGGGAAAATTAAAGACTCCTTGCTCTTGCAGTACTCTCCCAAATCCAGAGGATGCATGAATACAGAGGGAGGAGATTTTTTTTTTTTTTTTTAAATTTATCGCAAAAAGCACTCACCAGAAGACCTACTGCAGTTATTCCACTCAACTGCCAATAGCGGCTGGAGCCCCTCGCATCAGGGTAATGCAGCAATCCCGAAAGTGCCCATTTCAGTCACCCGCCACCAAGTTTAGCAATGCCGGGCTTTTGCCTGGATAAAATGACCTTACCCACAGGAGTCTCCCGAAATATTCCTCCGGTGCGATCAGTCAGCGAGGCGAGTGCCGGTCACCACACTGCGCACTCGGCCGGAGAAGCCCCGTGTTTACTCCTGGGGCTCAGCTGGCCGCGAGTGCCGCGGACGCGGCGCCCATCCATCCAGCGCTGCCAGCTCCGCCGCGGGCGCAGGTAATTCCATACAGACTTCGGCGCCCCCCACCCCCCCCGAGTCGCCCCTTCCTTCCTAGTTCAGAAAGTGCCCGCGTCGCCGGCGGGAGGTACCATCCAGGTGCGGCGAGGGGGGCGGCGGGAGGGGGGCGGCCGGCCCGGGGGCCCCCGCGCTGCCCGCGGGCAGCTCCGCGCCCAGCGCGCCGCCGCCGCGGGCCGATCCCGGCTGCCCGCACAAGTATCCGGCGAGCGACGGTCCGGAGGGGATCCTTTCCTGGTGCTGGGCGAATGTGGGGAGAACGCTCCGGGGGGGGCCGGGGGAGGGTGCCTGACGGGTCCTAGCACCCGCACCGCAGCGTCAAAAAAAAAAAAAAAAAATTAAAAAAAAAAAAAATTAAAAAAAAAGGAGGGGGGAAGGTTTTGGGGAAAATTCTCCAAATGGAAGAAGAAAAAAAAAATAAATAAATAAATCAGTTGTCCGCTTGCCCCGAACGATACTAATCCCCGGTGAAAATGACAAGTGATCAGCAAAGAAGAGGAGGTCTTGATTGATAACCACAATCCACCCAAAATATCCTCGGGAGCAGAGGAAGAGAGGGAGGGAGAGAGGCGAGAGAAACTGCAGTGCATGAACGATCCCTGTGTTCCTACGAGACGGGCTCGCTCGCTCGGCTGAACGCGCCCTCCGCCGGGCCGGCAGGAAGGGGCCGGCACTGCCACCCGATGGACACCGCCGCACTCGCGCCGCTCCGCGGGGGGAGCCGCCGGGGAGGGCCCTTCCGAGGGATCCTGGAGAAACTCCTGGCTAGCGGGGCCTCCCTCCCTCCGCCCCGGCGCCGCCCGCCTCCCCGCGCCGCCTCGGGCCGCAGCGCCGGGGCCGCTCCGCTCCGCGCCTGCCGGGACAGCGGCGGGGCCGCGGCCGGGAGGGGAGCGCCGGCCGCGCAACACGAGCGGGGGTCAGCCTGCTTCCCTTCACCTCTTGTGCTTCATTTTATTTTTCTCCCCCCGCTTCCCCTCCGGTTTCCCAAGCGAAGTGTTTTAGGAGAGATGATACATTATCTATTCTTGGATTTTTATAAGGCAAACTGTGGGCCTCGCTGTTGCCATGGGATCTTCTTTGTGCGAACTCTCTGAACTGTGTGGGAACAGTTTTATTTCCTTCCCTTCAGATTTTTGTCTTTATTTTTTTTTTCCTTTCTCTTCTGTAACTCTTTTGAAGATATGTATCAAAATGTAACTGCATTATTGCCAATTAAGATTAACAGCAGCTGCAAGGTGCATCTAATTAGAAATGTTAATTACTTCATGAAATAAATAGTCATTTGCAGATGTTTATTATACTAAACAAATATTCTATAAAACAAAACTCAAATTCTGACACTCCCCTCAATACATTTGTTCCCATTCCTGCGCAAAGGTGCAGGGGAGTAGGCACCCCCTCTTCCATTGCATTTACCCTGCAGGTGCACACACACGGGGAAAAGATAGAGCTGCCTGTGCATAGGTAAAGGGCTGGATCAGAGGCATTTTGAACTCTTACAACCCATTGTATGGGGTGGGAATGGGGAGGAGCAGGAAGCAGCTGAGCAATGTGAGATAAATGTGTACAGTTACGTATCTGTTTATATCTTTGTAAATAACGCTCTCCAAAACCAGAACAAAGAGACTAGGCAACATTCACTTACCTCTTAATCCATCCTGGCTTCTTGTTCCTTCAGAGAGGAATCCAAACTGCTACAGTTATTAAACCACCAATATCTTTCAAGAGAAGGGAGAAAAGAAAAAGCAGCCTGTGGGAGAATGTGATTTTATTATGGAATATGATAAAAGATTATCGATAGGCAGATAATGTGCCATGCAGAGTCAGTGGGTTGCAGGAGGGGTGGGAGCTGTTGCAGAATTTGTGGAACTTGCTCACACCCCACCCCACCTCGCCTTATAACAGAATGGCGTTCTTCATGTCAGATAAAAAAATAGATGAAATTAGAAATGAGTGCAGCAACCAGTAGTCAAAATCCAATGTTAAAACAAAATAATTAATGTGACTGGTTAAACCAGGCATTCAGATACTACTATGATGAGTGATCCATATGCGTGGGCAGGTAAAAGAGACGTGAAAAACTTTATGGGATTCTCTTTGTGGATCAGTATAGGGCATTTTATGTTAGCTAAATGACTCATACCATACTTTAGAGAGCAGGTTTGGGTGCTTGATTTAGAAGCCCAGGCATCCTAGCTGTTTGACAGAGTGAGAGGGAAAGACAGAGGGGTTTCCAACTTTGATTCTCACCATTATCCTTTGGGAGAGCTGCTTTCTCACCATGGAGATGTGACAACAGACTCCCAGCACAGGCACCTCCATTATGGGAATTCTAAGAGTCTTCCTTGTGCCTTGAAAGAGCGACAGATGCTTAAGGCTACTCATAGTCAACAAAGGGCAGAGAGTAGGTAAGAGGTGCTTGGGGCCAACCCTAACCATTTGCCTTCAATTCCTGATGCTTTACAGATTTCTCTTCCACTCATAGCCAAATCATTTAATGTCTCCATCCTTTTGTTCCTTCTCTGTATAATGGGAGTTAACACTGTTCTTATTCGTAAGGGTGCAGTGAAGACAAAAAGGCATTGTTTGTTAGGTGTTCTTACACAGTGGTCATGGGAGCTATGTAAGTTCCCAGAGAGGCTGATTAAGTGTCTGGCAGAAGAAATGGAAAGTGAAAAAGGGTGGAAGCCAAAAGCTGTGAACAGAATACAATGGAATTGCTAAAATGGCTGAAACCAGACTAATAACACAGAAAAGCTGTAGACCATTCACACATGCAGAATACAAACCACCTGTGTTCTTGAGTTAAATTTATCCCAGGATTAAAGAAACTAGATTTGGTTCATTTCTCAGTTACTGAATTGCTATGAATAGCAATGCAGTGTATGGACACATGCATAAGAGATTTTAAATTTATTTTTTTTCTCAGCCACATACATAATCTCTAATTGGCTTCATCCTCCCCTTAACAAGTATGTTTTTTACAATATAGAAGGGGATATCCTTTGTCCTCATCATGACTTGTGCTTTCAAGATATTTCACCAAAGAGAAAAGCATAATCTTGTCTGTTTTGTAAACATTGTTTTAATTCCATGGCACTCAGTGCATGCTGAAATGTTTAATATGAATGAGTAGTGTGTCTTGCACCTGAACCATGTGTGTGATCTGGATGCCTTGTTTCCTTTGAGAAAAGGAAGAGGCACAAACCACATCCTCATATATACCTCAGTGTGTGTCTTTAAAAGGATCATCACATTTAATGTGTATTAAGGAAAGTGAAACCGTGCAGTTAACATAAGCTTCCTTTTCTAAAAGTAATACATATCTAAAATGAAAAGGCTGACAGAGTTTGTGGGACTGAAGAATGCTCTTGGTTAGTAAATCCAATCTGCTTGAACGGATGCTGCCCAAGAGCTGATACCATCCCTTAGCTGCCAGGGGTTCTGCAAAACTTCATGGCCTCATGCTCACCCTGCCAGCAAATCTGTCCAGAGGGCCCGAAGACTGACAGGTGCTGATTTCTTGCTACCTGCCTGTGGATTTTCAGTAGTAAATATTGTTTCCATCTGTGTATTTATTTTCCACTTTTTAGCAAATGCAGTGGGAGAAACAGGGTAGCACAAAACACCAGCACTTGTACATTCTCTTGCTGAGTGTGCATATACAATAGAACTATGACATGATATGAATCTGACAGCATGGAAAACAAGCACAGATTTTTAGATTTAAAACATAATGAAATCAGAATTTCCAAAATACACCTCCATTCCCCCACTAAAAACACCAAACAGAACCCCTGCTCATGTAAAAATCTATGTCTGAATCCTTTGATCCTGTAAACGACATTCTCAATCTAATTACTAAACAGTTTCAGTAAAGATAAAAGGTCAGAATTTTGTCTAGCTTTTTTCTTTTCTTTTCCCCTTTTCCAAACACAATTGCACTGATCTTATTAGAAACAGGTTCCCTTTTTGTCCACTTCTGGCAGACTAAGCAGCCTTGAATGCTTCAGAGAGAACAAAGTAAAACCTGAAATATGCTATGTGATTAACTTCCTAGTTCTTGAGTTCTTGTGTATATTTAAAATTTTGTACACTTTACATTATATATAATTACATTTTATTTGTTGAGTGCTTTATATATTATACCTTACATATTACATCCTTTTCATAAGTCTAGGCAAGAGTGTTCAAGGAAGAAGATATTTTAAAAAGAATTATCCCTACTTCTGTGTCATGTGAAAATTTTGAAAGCAATTTCCTTTACAGAGGAGCCTGACTCTAATGAGTATATACTAGTCAGGGAATAATACTTGTCTCATAATGAAGAGATTTAATCATAAAAATTCTTGTTTATGGTTTTAATTGAAACTATGTTTTTCTTTTCCTGAACCACTGTTGGGTTTGCATGGCCAGATTTCGGTAGCACAGGAAAAAGCTACAGGGGTGGCTCCTGTGAGAAGCTGCTGGAAGCTTTCTCTGTGTCCAGCAGAGCCAATGCCAGCCAGCTCCAGGACAGACCCACTGCTGGCCAAGGCTGAGCCCATCAGGAATGGTGGGAACACCTCAGTGACAACATATTTGAGAAGAAATAAAATAAAATTACTGTGCAGTTGTAATCACAGCCAGAGAAGAGCAGCGTGAGAACATGTGAGAGGAACAGCTCTGCAGACACCAAGGTCAGTGGAGGGGAGCAACAGAGAGCCTTCGGTGTGCAGGTGGCATCCAGACAGCGTCGGCCCACCACAACCACATACACCTTTCCCTAAGTGCGAGTGTGCTGTGCTCACTGCTGAGCTGTGTTGTCCCAAAAGCTGTACTTGTACCATGCTTTTCTTGTTGGTACCATTTTTGTGTGACTCACTTGGCAGCTTTGTTCTGGGCGTGTCAGACAGCTCAGGCTATCGGGTACCCAGCTCTGCCGGGGCCTTGCTGCTGAGACAAACTCAGTGTCAGGTACTCATCAGCTGTAGGTGGCCTGAGCAAAGCATTACAGATCCTATATATGAAAAGTGGTGTTGTGTAACACCAAAATATCTTGTTAACACTTTAACACATGCATTTCATTGTTTTTTAATGATTAAAGAAAACAGAATTTACATATATATGTATATAAATATAAATATTATATTTGATTATCAATAATTCCTTCATCTTATTGCTTTAACCTAATATAACAAAGGATAATGTCAAGGAAATTAAATGTTCATCTCTTGCCCATTTTTAATATTGTAGAATAAATGGATACTTGCTGTTCCCCTAGTCTCTCATTAGAGTATCTCAAATGAAGATAATACCCATCCATAAGCTGCTTAGAACATATACCTCGTCTATTTAATTAAACACTACTTTATCACAAGATGAGAAAAATAAAACAACAGGGTGCATTTATGCATTTAAAAAATTCTGTATATTTCAGTTCAGAATTGCTTTATTTTTTTTTCCCCAAGGAACTAGCAGAAAGGAGCAATATGAGATTATTTTCCTTTGTGGGTCTGTTTAAAGTATTCAGTAATATAAATCTCATCCAATTCCTATAAAGTCCACGGAAAGACTCCTATTGCTTCAGTAGGTGTTACAGCAATCTTGCACTACTGTTGTCTAACCAAAGATCATAAATCAGAGATTTTAAATACAAGCATTATTTGGAAAAAGGTTTCATAAGAATGAGTGACCCAAGTTATCAGAGTAATCCTTTAGCCGGTGATGTGTCCCAGCAGCAGCCAGGGCTGGATGGCTGCAGGTGAAAAAGGCAGGGCTGGTGACAACCAAAAGCAATTCTCATGTAATGCCCCTCCCAGCTTCTGACAGCCACCAGCACAGGGATTTTCTCTTTTCATCATGAGAAAATGCTAGTCACAAATGTGAAATGTGTCAGAAACTAAGAGACAAATTGATCTGAAAAAAACCCAAACAACCCAACACCCAGACCCTAAAGAAAAAAGCAAGACCACATGCAAAACTTTGTTGAGTCATCCAGCTGCTTTGTGAAAAACTTTTAGTCTTTCTATTATTTTTTTTTCTTTTTTTTTTTTTCATTCTAAAAATTGCCTGAAGGTGGAAAATGTGCCAGAAGAGCAGCTCCCATGGGCTGCTGCTCCCTGCCCAGCACACTGCCCAGTACCTCCTTCCCCCCTCCAGCCACTGAACCCTTCTGTTGCTGAAAGCTTTTCTCAGCAGTAAAGGGATATTTCCACAGCCTCCTGCCTGCCTGTGGGCAGCCCATGGCTGGCAGTGCCAGGGCCAGGTGTCAGGGACCCCCCCAGCAGCCCCGTCTGATCCATCCATGGGGATATAATATACACAATTTAATAAATATCTATGCCCTCCCAGACTTCTGTCAGCACCCGCCCTCTGAGATGTGGAATCGATCCTGACTGCATGAATGAGGTGTATGTGGTCATCATGTCATTAACGGGTGCGTAATGTACATTTTGTTGTTGAAGCATTCACCCCCTCACCACTGACATTACTTCTGCAGCCTTGGTGCAGGCTGACCAACCAAAATGTGGAGTCATGGAGGCCAGGGGAGCGATGGGACTGCCAGGAGCAGTAAGGTGCTCACTCAGATGCAGCTCCATATGAGCAAGTTCCCAAAGAACTACGGCTACGTTCATCCTGATGTACATTAAGTACCAAACTTTCATGTATCAAAGAGCATGGCTGACAAAAACAAAATCAAATCCAGAAATTGCCTCTGTAGATGTAAACCACTTTGACAGGAACAGACTAAAATTTAACTGGCTTAATGTTCCTGAGTAAAAATATCCTTTGGAAAGTTATGAAGCAGAATAAGAGATTGCTAAAATCAAAGGTGTGTGAATTATCTACCTCACAGAGCTTGTGAATCAATTACATATAAAGCTATATATGTCAAAATTAATTAACCTAAGAAATGTTTATTATTCAGTGTTGTTGATTTTCTGCCTCCCCATCGTACACGCACACGTGCGCATATCAAGAAACTTGATTTTGTGCTTACCAATGCATCAATTTAGCAGCTGCAAAGGTTGGTCCCAGTTATGTAAGTGATTAGAGTCATCTGCAGTCAATATGTTTTGTAGCTTCATTTTGTTATTTGTCTGCCATGGGGAGATCTAGACCTCTACATATAGACCTGCATATGTGGGAATAACTTACTGAGGGCAGGCAGGGACCACACATGCAGTGGAAAGGGAAAAGGGAAATAACATCTTTATTACGTGTATGACAGGTCTTCATTGCAAAACCTGGGTGAGAAGAATGTACCAATGCAGGTGTACTATGGATCTCCTATCTAAGGTGGGGACAATGACTGTAAAGGAGATTAGAAAGATTATGAAGGCAAATTAAAAAAAATTAAAGATGATAGTTAAAGAAAATCTCAGCTTGGGTGTTATGGTGGAGCATGGTGATTAAAGTTTAGGACATAATAAACAGTTCTCTTTGGAACAACTAAGTGAAGAACTCACAAGAAGAGAAGCAGCTCTTTACTTTTTAATAGTGCACAAGTCCCAGTTCAAGAGCCAATTATTTAAGTATCACTGTAAAATAATCAGTGTGAAGTATGCAAATTCCTGAAGCAAGTCTTGCCAGATCCCTCCAAATAGATATTAAAACAATCTCACTTTCTCTTACTGAAATATTGTTTTACTGTAAAGAGGGGCAATATGTAAATATAATGGCAGTTAGTTAAAATGAGCTCTTAAAAAAATACATTCCATATGGTAAAATACTAGTTTGTGCAAAGGATGCTGTTCAAAGACATCATGTTACAGGCTTGGTGAACGAACCCATCAGATCCTTAAAAAAGGGATCCTGACAAATAGTAAAGGGTCTTTTAGAGATTTAAAAAAACCCTTCTTTCCAACATGAAAATCACAGCCAAATAATTGGAAATTATATATAGTAAATTAAATGTAAAGCTATAGCAACTCAGCCCTGACAAAAATGTTGAGAATCAACCCACTAACAGCATATAACATAGAGAAAAAATATTTTAAAACTCATTAGAAGATGAAATTTGCCATCACTGGTAACAGCAGATGATTCAGTAGGATGAGAATTAGCAGAAAAGAAACCCCAGTCAATAGAGCAGTAAAAAGTTGAAAAATAGTCAATTTATAGATATTGTTCTAGTACATATGAGATGTTTTAGCATCTAAGGGTGTTGAAATGATTATCGCTACCATAGTTTAAAGTATTTTTGGTTTCACAAAAATCTTGTAGTACTCACAAAGGAAACTACCAATTTCACTATCAAAGTTTCTAAAAAATGTCAGATTAATATTAAACAATTTCCAACAATCAGTCAAAACATCAAGAATGACTGGGACAAGAAATTAAAACAAAACTGAAAAGAAACATCACACCACAGCAAAAATCCATCGTGAATATTCTTCTGGAATATGACATGTGATTAGGTCACCCTGTCTCAAAAAATAGTCTTAATTGGTCATTCGTATTAAACAAAGTAACTAGCAAGGGAATAGTCAAATAGAACATGTTTGCTCAGAGAAATGGAAGATGACTGAACAGAGCAGGTATATTTGTTTTGCAAGAGATGATTTAAAAAAAAATGTGCGAGTTGTGAAGTTACAGTATAAGGACCAATGTTTTCAGCACACAAGAATGAGGAGGCAGACAGTGAAATTATGCTATGACAGATGCATAACAAATAAGTAAATTGTATAATTCATTAATTGCCTCAGGACACGTTGAAGGCCAAAGTATAAATCAGTTATGAAAGATTAAGTACATTCTTGTTGGGGAGGCCTCTTTTTTGTATTAAACAATAATCTGACACACTTCCCAGCCAGAAATGCCTAAACTGTGTGCCACCAAGGCAGAAGGGCACACCTGAGAAAGACAGTCTGCTTCATTTGTTCCTTTCACCCCTTGCCTAGGTCTCTTTTACTAGTCATTGGTAGAGATGACACATTGGAACAGCAGGGTCTTTGCACTGAACCTTCATGGATTTTTTTTTTTTTTCTTTTATGGTATATTAAACTTGAAAGTTTTGCATTATTGAAAGAGTTAATGCATCTTATGTACAGTTAATGCAACAAGAATCTGGAAATAAATGACAAGGAATGCCACTTGCCTGAGTTACATTACAGAAATTTAATTTTCCATTGGTATTTCCTTCTACATAAAAAGGGAGTAAGAAACTGCTACCAGGTAAGAATTCCTGAATTTATTAAATGCTCATGTTACAGGTATAAGTAAGCAGATATTATAAATGCAATAGGAAGAAAGATGAGAGATCCTGAAAAAGCAGGAAAGTCAGGCTCAGTTTCACTTCTGCCTGTGAGGCACTCTTAAAAAAGATATTGAGCCATATTAATTATACCACTCCTATCAAAATGGCACAAACTCCCTCACTTTTACATAGTTTTTTGTTTGTTTTTTTTTTAATCAATTTATTCAGGGCTACAACCATGTAACTATACTAGTAGAGCTTCTAGTATTTGAGGAAAGTTAAAGTCTGTTCATAGGACAGATTCCTTACATCCCCTCAGATCTGGAGTGACTAAAAAATGTGTTTGTGGGTGATGGCAGCATGGCAGATCCTTTTATTAGTGGCAGCAAAGGGGTTAAAGGAAACAGGCTTTATTATGACTGTGGGGCATTCTGTTTCTCTCTGAATCTTTTTTCAAGTCTATACAGAAACAAGAGAGCCCTGGTAATAAGAGTATTGTACCCTCCTGAAATGCTATGTAGCAACAGGAAGACTTTACAGCACAAACAAACTTGAGGCCTCACACAGCTCAGTAAGCGTGCCAGCTTTTCCTGATGTGGATCTGTAAACAATTCTGCCAAACTTCTGCTATCCATAATGTGAAATTCAAATTTCCCATATCCAGCATTTTCATCTTCTGGCTTTATTTTTTACATTAAATATTCTCTTGAAATAAACAGCAAAAATAAATGCTACAGCATTAGCATGATTGTTACAGAAGGTCTGTGAGAGCACAGGAAGCAAGCTGCAGACAGTGAAAAAGGAAGGATCCGCAATTACTAAGATGTAAAAGAACACTCCTGTATAACTTTGCTCAAGGGACATGGAAAAAAATGTAACTTCCATTTCAAAGTGTAGTTTTGCCTTGCTTGATCTTAAAATGCCATTTTTTTTTTTCAAAGGCCAGGATTCTTCTAACAGAACAAGAAGCTGTTCCTTATGAGATCAACAGTGACGGTGTAGCATTTTGTGAAAGAGGAGAGACAACTGTCTAAGCAAAGGAGAAAGTTTTATTTCCAGCAATGAAGAGAGATGAATAAGAAAAAAGAATGAAGGCAGAGGATAGTGGCGAGGTCTGAAATGAAGGCAATGTGATCTGAATGTTGATGAAGAGGCATTGACAAGATGAAAGATCTCTCTCTGTCGCGCTCTCGCTCTCTCATTTCCAGTGTGTAAAATCTGTCCTGTTGACACACTCCTGCACTGTTTTTATATCACAAAACTGGAACAAACAGGATTCACAATCAATGGTGGTGGCACAGCCCCTGTGAAATATAGTTGCTAAGGGAAGGGCTCAGCATCTGCCACCCATTCTCCCCCACTTTTTAAGACCCTCCAGTCCATGTAACTGGACTTTATCAAGGTTTGAGGATGCTTCTCTGAGTAATTTAGGCTGATTACAAATACAGGAGGTCCATGAGGTACTCACAGTCCACACCCACTCGCCAAGCAGATACATTATGTTTGAAAATAGAAGTTTGCCAAACTTTAAAAATAAAAAAAAAAACAACCCAACAACACTTTTAATAGTAGATACATTGAGGTCAGCTGAAGTTCTTGCTTCAACACATGCTTTGGGGAAAGTGTCACTCTCCAGCCATCAAGCCTTTGGTTTTGGTGGCAGTTCCTTTCAAAGAATCAAGGTCTTCAAATCTGCTTTCAAAGAATCAGCTGTTGAGAGCTCAGAAGAGTGTGTATTCTCCCAGAAAATACTTTTTTACAGTGTAGAACAGCCTATAGTGGCAGGTATCATATATGCACCTAAATGTGTTGTCGTATTGTGAAGGATACAATATACAGACAACAAAATTGTGCCTTTAGATTAAAAAAAATAATTTGTAAATTTTATGTTGTATCTGAGGTAGTACTGGCTTTATTGTCCTTCTGTATAATGACTTTTTAAAACCAGTGTATAAGAAGCTTTTTATTTTTTTCCTTTCTATAGTACAGCTGTTGGAAAATTGTGATTTTGCTGGGATCAGTGACCAAGGTCCTTTTTAAAATCCTTCACTCTTTAGTAAAAGGCCTGTTCACTTTTGTGGCTAATTTGCCTAAGAAGAGTAAAATTAAATTATACATTTATCTGAATTATATATAGGAGTCATGAGGTTTAGTTAGTTAATACTTACGTAGCTCCTCATAAAGGTAAAGTACATTTTATTATTGTTGAATATTTAACAGCAAGTAGTATGCAGAACAGTTTCATTAGAATTTTTTAAAGGCACTTCTGGAAGGCTTCCCTGAAATTCAGTAGGTCTTGAATCCACTTTGATTTACTGAGATGCTTGAATCAAAGCAGGTTTGTTACCTTGATGTATATCTGTGTGTATACTGTTATTTCACCACTAAAAAAAAAGGTTGTTTAAATTCCTCCATGCACAGTTACAGAAAATAAATATGACTGCAGAGGATGCAAAATTGCTAGGACATCTCAAACAAAATTGTTAGCTGGTAGGCAGTTGTCTGGAGCATCAGACTTGTGGGTACTATAAAATGGCTGTAATCTTGCTTCCTGCTTTGCTGTGTTACAGCCTCAGAAATCCAGATTTGCTGCTGGTAGTGACCATGTGGCATGATGGATTTGTGGAAATGCATCACATCTGGACTCCTCATCTTTTGAGGAATAAAATTCAAAATTAAGTATTCCACTGAAAAGCACAAATTTGCTCTAGAAGAAATGATAACTGCCCAACCTCACCTTCACCTGCTTCCATACAATGATCAGCGTGTCATGGTACGGTCACTGCTATCACACCTTAATCTGGTCATGTCCAGGCTGAGCTAAAGGCAAAACTTGCTAAAGAAGCTGATCATGTTAATTCAATACTAATCTATTAGGAAATTCCAGTCTTTGTTGCCAACCATGTTATAAAGACAGGTAAAATACAGACAAAAAACCAAGAAAAATTGTAAATAATTTTCTTTGAAAATTCACATTTTCAGTTCTGAAGAGAATACTTGACAGGTAGAAGGACAAATTCAAATATCAGTGTTCAAAAGCCATGTCTTTGAATTACTTGCTATTATGTTTTCTGCATCAAGTTATTTTCTAGAAAATTAAAATTCCTACCAGGCTGAAAACACTAGCAATGCCCCATTAAAAAAAAATAGTACATAAATCATACATGGAAAAATGTCTTAGAACTGCATGTATTATAAGGGTTTGATACTACAAGCTTTTAATAAGCAATGCATTTTCTCAGGAGATGAGGGCTTGGAATTCCCAGGTCAATGAACACTCTGTAAATTTCCAATAATTTTACTATCTCTGGTCACAGCTTTCACACTATATCATACACATTTTCACACTGTGTAGTAGGGGCATCTTCTTGCTGATACAGGCAGATACAACAGTGAATGATTTGAAGTTAATTGAAGGATTATAGATTGAGAGAGTTTTTTTCAGGTGATTTGTTTCCTCTCTCCTGTTTAATTTCCCTGCAGTTCTTCCCCACAATGGCCTATCTCTCACATATTTATTTTGTGTGACTTGACATTAAATTAAAAAAAAACCAACTGAAATAAATGCGCATTATGTAACTGTCAGGTTATTCTAGATCTGTGGCTTATGTCTGACTGCATATTTATGAATTTTTTAAATGGAAATACTTTTACTAAAATCCCCAGAAAAAGATTGGAAAAAAAAAGCCAAAAACCTCCTGAAAACCAAACATAAAAGCAAACCAAACTTCAACTCCTATACAAATCAAAAGAGAAAAAGTAAAACATTCTTAAGCTAGTCTTTTGTTTTAAATAGAGGTCTGACTATTGTTAATGACTGTGAAAATATCAATCTTTGTCAGAGGATCACAAATTGAATACTTATATTGAGTTTCAAAGATTTGTCTGAATCAATACCCAGGCAACTTTGAAACATATTGTAACAAATTAAAACAAATTTTCTGCCACTGCAATTTGTGATGCTGACTCTGGTAATTAGGGCAGATCTAATCTTCCATAACTTTAGGCTCCCATCATCATCATCAGAGTGTCATCATCATCCTGAGCTCCAGACTACGTTTACAGGCATGGGGGAGAAACAGAAGCTGTTTCAGACTGATTCAGCTCATTCTAGTGTAGACATCTTAAGTGAATCTCACCTTTGAAGGGTCTATTTCACCCTCTCATCTAGGTAGGAAAGTGGATTAAAAGCTTGGAAATAGAAGGTATATGACAGCCTAGCTAAGTCTGCGTGAGGTTATTCCTGTCATTAATATGTAAAGAGGATATAAAATAATAAGCAGAAGCAAATTTCTAAATTTAGAAAGTGCAACATTGCACAAAAAAAAAAAAAAGAGTGATTTTTCAATGGTTACAATAGTGTTTGCAAGTAAAACTTTAGTAACATTTATGCAGATTATTAAAAAAAAATATACCCTAATTTTGTGGCCGTGCATGCGATACAAGGATTCCAAGGGGTTGCTAAAGAATCCTGCTCTTTTGCAGAAATAACTTTTTACATACCTAGGAATATAGAAAAAGAAAAACATACTTTCTGTTGGGTTTTCGTGATGCTTTAAAACAGCATACTTATACAGACACTCGATGACTTTCAAAATAGGAGCTCAGTACTAATATCCTGAAATCTCTAAACACCTGAAGAGCAATTACGGAATTGTGACTAATAGCCATCAGCTCTAAAAATAAACCTAAAGGCACTTTTTTGTAACCCACAAATAGATCCCATCTTACACGTTCTGCTTACATCTGACATGAAAATCAAAGCCTTACAGAAGTGTGGAGGCCAAGGGGCCTGTTACCAAAATGCCTCAACCCCAGAGGGGACAAGAGAAACACAGGAGGAGAGACACCCCTGTCTTTAGGGTGAGGAAAACCTTGTTCCCACAGGCCTTTGCAGCCACATGGTAACACCTTTTGGGTTTTGGTGTTTTAATGGTTTGTGAAAATTGGTATCACCTTTGTTCAGCCCCCGTTTGCTATACCCTTCCTAGAGCATTCTTCCTTCCCTTAACCCCATTGGCTCTGTTTTGCTGCATTGCTCCACCCCTGTTATCCCATCTCCGTCTTTAGCCGCTCCCCTGCACCACTTTCCCTTGTTCCTATTGGAACTTGACCCTCAGAGCCTCCCCTTTTGCCCTCTATTTAAGCCTGTGCCCTGAGCCCAATCCTGTTCTCGTCCCCGGATCCTTTGGATAAACAGTTTTTGGATGCCCAAACGAGGACCTGTCCCTTCGCCTTTATCGTCAGCAATCTCTAGCGGGGCACAGGTCACTCCCATGGGTTCACTGTGGCACATGCCATAACAAAGAAGGAACCTATTTGTTTCTTTAAAAAGGAGCATAAAGTGAAGATTATTATAAAGTTTATAAGGAAACTCACTGTTGAAATGTGGTCCAGGGTCTGTTGTGCTCTATCAGTGATCATCAGTAAAACTCAGGTAAACAATGTCACTTCTTTTAGTAAATACTGCATTTCCAAACGGAGGGAAAAAACTGAAGTCACTCTTTTTTCAAGAACAAGTTCTTTGGCATAGTTTCACTGGTTTCATTCAGTTACCTGTGGCCAAGGTTGATAAAGCACATAATGGATGGTTTACATCTGGAAGGAAGTATTAAATATTAAATATTTCTGGTTTTGCATGGGATTATTCCATGGTGACTCTAAATTTGCAACTTAAGTTGTTTTAACTTTTATGAGTGATTTTAAATACTTGCGTAACTATTTCAGACAGGATAGAAAATAGATCCAGAGCTGGAGAAAAACTCATGCATCTCTTATGCTTACTTCCCAGGATATAATCAACAGCTAATACTTTTCCTCAGGGTTATGCCACCTTAACTATTTTTTTTTTAATCAGTCGTAACAGGCTTAAATTTCTTTCCCTCTTCTAAGTGGCAAGGTGCTGCTGTTTTCAATTGTGCAAGAGAAAAAAATTGGAAAGTTTGAACAATAGGGAATATTTATCAAGTCAAATTTTCTTTTCCCTCTTTTCCAGACTGGACTTTGGTTTGCTCCCATGACATTTATTTAACTTCAAAGATTAATGCTGCCTGATGTTATTAGGCAATAAGGGTGTGACTGGCTTATGAGAATCTACACATACAAACAAGGAATGATACCAGATATTATACTTCCATAAGATGGCATCTATGGTATCTATGGCAATTGTTTAATTGTGAAGAAAGCAGCAATCTTTGAAACAGTTTTATTACTTGAGATTATTAATTTTGACACTTGTACCTGTAATTTTTCCCTGCTGCCATATTTTTAGATGTTTTTACAGGTGAATATAAGAGAAAAGAACTCAGTTTTTAGGGGGAATGTCACCTTTGTCCATTAAAGCCAAAAGAAAAAAAAAAAAAACCTTAATTAAAAATCTTTCCCCAAATTTCTCTCCTTGCTGAAAGGACAGCATGACATAGCATGAATAAATTCTTAACTAAGCTATAGTCTGCCAATAAAATTCCAATTTAATGGACACTGAAGCAAAAAGACATCAAAGCTAAGGTTGTAGCTCATTTGTTTTGTCAAGCAGTGGTTGAAAGTGCTTAAGATATCTTTGAAATGTAATCAATGTCCTTTCCTCTTACAAATACACTTCTTTTTTTTCTTGTGGTTACAACTATTTGTTCATTAATTGATTTTTTTAAAGCTTGGTTAATTATAATTTGACTGTAAATGGAGCAAGTTTAGCCTGAGAGAGAGAGAGACTTTTCAGTTAAACATGAGAAAGCAGAGAAAAAGTGACTTTTTTAGAAAAGAGGTTTATCATCAGAGAAGGGGTCTAGAAAGAGAAAAAGAAATTAAGGAAATTCCCAGTTCACATTTGAAATTTTTATAGATTAGAACTTCCTCCTTGCAGTTAGGCCTCTGAACAAGCAAACACACACACACACACACACATAAACATTTTTTCTCCATATTTATCTGATCTGATTTTTCACCAATTAGTTGTAAAAAGGACACTCTTAGGAGAAACTGCACTTTTCTTTTTGTGGGAGAAGCTGATAGAAAATAACAGGTGAAACAGGACTATGAGGCAGAGGTATTGTGAGGGTACAGGTCATCTGCTTGCCATGTCTAGCAATTATTTCTGAGATCACCTGGTCAAAAGAAAAAAATAGCAGGAATCATGTTGAATAAAGTACAAGGTCTATTCCAGGAAAGAGTTTGTAAGGTCTTGTTCCAACTTATTGAATGCAGAAGTGATATGGTAACTGAGACAAAGTGACAACAGTTTTGCAATTTGGTCTTCCCCATTAATTGTACTTAGAATAGATATATTTGTGCCTATTCCCTTCCTTCTCAGGCTGCTGAACCTTCAAATTGCTATGATGTCTAAATTTCCAGCTGCCTCTGGGAGTCCTGAGAATGCTGAAACTTTCCTTACATATCCTTAAGGACATATCATAAGATTTTCACCTATCCTGCTCTGCTATTTTTTCATAATTACTGCGTGCTGTTCGGAAACTCCCATGTTCGGCTCTCTATATTTAAAATGGAGCTGAAATTTGTTCACTGAATTTGCTTACAGCTCCCTTGGGAGTTTCTAAACAGGAGGGCTGGGGGATGACACCAGTATCCCTATTTGTACACCCAAAAGAATGAAAGAATTTGATGTCACCAATGTAGAACCAAGCATTCCCCATGTCGGGTAAGCCCTGAGTAGGCAATCTCTGCTTACAAGAAGAATATGCAGCCAAATCCTTATCACTCTTCGGCAAGCACAGGGTAACTCAGGATATTCTTGGCCCAGTTAAGCAGTCATGCCTGCCCTAGATCTGTGGGAAGGCTGAAGCCAGAATGGCTCTTCTCATTCTTGCGATATTTAAAATAAACTACATTTTGAAAAGAGGAGTTGTAACATTTGTTAAAAAGACTGTATTTGAACTGCTGAACAGCAAAGGCCTTTTAATACTTTTTTCCTCATTTTTGCCTTGGAATTGTTAGCTAAGAACACACAACAAAGAGGAGATATAAAAAAATCCTTCAACTTCTCTGTGAAGCAGCAGGGTTGCCAAAAATTCATGCTCAATCCACCCCCAAATAATCCTCAGTAGAGCAGTCTTATTATCACTGATCCCTGAGGACAACAGAGCTGAGAGTAAGGCAGTTACACAGAAGCTCCCCCTCCCTCAAGGTGTCTTTAGAAATTCCTCACTCACAAGAACTAGGTCTGTGTGACCAGAGGATGAGGACTTCATTTGGTGCCATGCTATGGATCTTCCTAGCCCCAGGATTTGTTCCTCAGCCATTTAAATTAACATAGCATTAAAATATGACAGGATTATGTTCTGTGGAATCATTAACACATTCCTCTGGTGCAATGGGAGACAAGGGATGCTCGAACGTTCAACCACCCGAGGCATGTATTAACGTGATTGACACCCCCTGCAATGTCTCAATACACTGAAATAAGAATCCTACTGAATACAACTTTGCAATTTTTCAAATGTACCATGAAAGTATTTATCTTTTCATTCCATCAAGTAATTCTCAGGTTTGTAATGGAAGAAGAAGAAATTTTCTCTATAAATCTACTATTAGATTGTAATATTTTCCTCATTCATGTGCTCTTCCTTTCTGTCATATTTTCTTGCCTAACTCCCATAAATTTAGCAAAGCAAACTATGATACTTCAGGATTTTCGTTTCTTTTTCCCCATGAAGACTTTGCCTGGCTGGTGCACTCAACATTTCAAAGGCAGGCTGAGATGCTTTTAAGTTTGTTTATAGTTAGAAAGACAAATGGAAAGCTGATCACTCTTCCCCATTCAGTTCTTTAATTCAAGCAGCTCCACAGTCGTGTTTGTAAATACAACCAACCAGAAAAGCGACTGGCCACCCCTGAATGTCTGTTAAGCCTACAAGCACTGGAGGGTTAAAAAAACTTGGAACCAAAGGATGCCATCTGTGACCTGCACTTACCTACACATCATTAGGTGGCAGTCTTCCCTCTGGCTTAAAACTGAAACCAGAAGAGTAGAAAATGAAGTCTGGTTTTGGAGCAGCCATTGTTTTAAAACTGCTAAGATACAAAACTGAGATTACTGGGATGTGTAGTCATTAAAAATGTGCAACAAATTTTGAAAAAATAATGTTGTTGGGCACAATAACTTGACCACATTCAATTAGAAAGGTTCTCTGTTTTTAGACATATTATTCTGGCCTGTGTTCTTGTGGATGCTACTAGTCACCATACAACAGAAAAACACATAACATAGGGAGTGTAAAAATCATGGCTGTACCTCAAAGCCTACGTACCAATTGTTACATATTCCTACCGCAACATTCATGTTCAATTTTTCTTGCTAAAAACAAGCAAGAATACCCTCCCATAAAAAGAAAAGAAGAAAAGAAGAAAGGAATTTCTTTCTAAAAACCCAAAGATATTTGAAAACCAAATGGTTGGATATATTTCAGAGGTCAGTTTAGCACAGTCGTGCATACATTTTTCTCTACACACACGTGTGTACAGAGCAAATCAATTACTGTGAGTCAAATTTTTCTTTCAGTATGGCACATTTTCAAACCTAAGGCATTCAAGAATTTATCTTCTCCTAGTCCTTAGGAGGTAAAACAGATTATCCCCATTTTGTGGAAGGTTTAAGCATTTTACCAGTGGTCAATCAGATAGTTTGTAGCAAGGCCAGGAATGGAAGCAGATCCAGGTCTTCAGGTCACTTCTTTCCTTATCTGTTATTCCTTATGATAAGAAAGCCTGTGGTGCCCCTTCTGAGATGTTATTTAAGTAGAATTTTATATTACTTGAACTTTAAAGCTATGTTTGAGACCCTAGGTATCTACTGAGCAGTTTTATCCAAGACTGAGAAGGAGAGCTCTCTGTCTTTTGCTATAAATGCTGAAATTTACAGCTGTTTTAAGTTTAAAATTCAGTGGAAGCTGAGAAATGTTGTTTTGTTGAGGTTTTTTTTTACTAAATCTAGGTCCTTTACCTGTGAATGCAAAAGGCAGATCTTGAGTCTTCTGGTAAATTCTAATGCTGTTTTTCTGTGTTAATAAGTTTGTTTTCTGCAATCACCTCTTATCCTGCTCTGCAGCACAATCCTGTTTGCACCTAGAAGACTGCATGGCACACAGCATCACACTTTAGTGTTCCTTTGGGTTCACTTTGGCCTTTTCAACTTTGTGGGGCTGTAAATGACACTGGAGAGTTCATGGACTGAGAATTGTCACCTGACTGAAACAAGGTACCTGGAACATCTCTTTCCAACACAGACACACAGCTGCAAGTTCAGCTTCAGAGGAAAATGGGATAGGACAGCAAAAATTAATTTGGCCCCATAGTATGAGTAAAGAAAAAGCTGAAAGACATCCCAAGTCTGGTGATATTTTTGCACTTGACTTCCCTCATGTTGCATTGTTACTTGTGATACAAATACACGAAGAAACATAAAACCTGTGATAGAATTGATGTCTTGGTCTCCTTTTAAACGTCTTCATTCCACCATGAGTCTGTGCATGAAGTCAAAAAGCTGTGGAACTGTTTGCAGTTTTGAGGCAAACGTAGAACTTAATTTCTGGCTTTCATTACACACTGAATACGTTTAACCATGTCTCTCTACATTTCAAAATAAGGTGAGAACCTACCCTTTTGCCACCAACAGGTGCTCATTTTGCAAACAGCTGCTTCAGTTAAAGTCTTTAGCACCATCCATATGCCTATCATCCTCAGCTGTGGTGGCAGAAGGATCGCAGGAGCAGTTTGTAACCTCATTTACATGAAGCCATACAGCTAAGCTTTTATACCAAAAAGATAATTTGATTGTTTTGCTTGATTTTGTCTGAACTACTCACTAAAGTTTTTATGCTACCAAAGGTATAGAAGAACAACATCCTGAAGTCCATGGAGCCTACAAATAGAAGTAATAGCTTTAATCAGCTCTATATCTTCAGTAAAATATCTGTTTGCTAAATTATTTATCCTTTGTTGTTATTTATCTGACTGCAACTAGGGAAAGTAATGACTTATCTTGACTGAAAAATTGAAATTTTTACTTCAAGAGTAAGGTATTAAGTGTATTAAAAATGTGAATACATTGGTTTAATCTATATGAAATTGTCAGAGAAGACTTTTGCTTTGATTTTACTTCATTACTCTGTTGTAATGCCTAATGATTTTATTTTGTTTTTAATGGAGAAATTGTAATAATTTTTAAGCTACTGTAAATAAATCTTTCTATAACAATGAAAGTTTGGTGTGATGGATTGTATACCCATTATCTCAGGGCTGTTCTATGACACATCTTCTCCCAGTTTTATAAAAGTATGTAAGATAAAGAAAACTTTTCAAAGCAAGCCTGTACAGACTTAGCTGTTCTTTTAATGGTTTTTATGCTTTGGGGTTTGGTTTTCTGATTTTGGATTTTTGTTGTTTTTTTGAGGGTGGTTTTTTTTTTTTGTTGGGACATGTATTTGTTGTTTTGTTGGGATTTATTTAATCAAATGTTGGATCTTTGAAGTTATAGGACACCCAATATCCAAGGGCAAAACCACTCCATTAGTTCTAATGCTTCTTGAAATGAAATTATTTTGGCTTAATGTTAAAAGGCTGAAATAAAGTCTGAAAAGACTCAAAAGAATGCATAGAATGAAATACTGGATGCCTTTTCTTTTTATTTTGCAGTTGGACATTGAGCTGTTTTTTTCAAAATGAGATATCATTAAACTTTTGAGTGTCAGTTGTGCTTCTTGTCTGCAACATGAAACAGTAAGCAAGAAATATCTTTTTTTCTGACTGCTTAAATTAATTAGAATTAGCCTGCTTAAAATATCTGTTTGGCATTACATATATATACACACCCCATACACTGCAATGCTGGGAACTGATGCATGATTAAAAATCATGGCTGTGGTCCTCTTAAATTCAATACCATGAGACCCTGGTTATTCAGTGTACACCAGTGGTTTTAGTGGTTTCCTCTACAAAAAAATGTGAGCTTACTTTTTGTTAATAGGAGAAGCAAACAGTATCGAGAGAAAAATATTTGTGTTTGGGGAAACACGGTTAAGTTTTGTTCATATGTGGTAAATATTTCACTTTTTTTTCTTAAGAATATAGTAAAATATATTTTTGTATTTCTGCACCATCTTTTCATAAAGATACTTGAAGTTATATTCTAAATTAAATTAGGCTGCAATCTGACTGGAGATACTAAATCCCTGATGTTTAATCCATGGATACAAAGGCTTTTCCTCCTTCACATTAGGAAGAAAATTTTTTAAAGTATTATGGAAGATTTTCAGAAATAGTCACAAAAAGACATTCTTTATTAAAAATATTATTGCATAAGCACTAAAAAAAAAAAAAAAATTGTCTTAGGTTTATAAGTATATGTATATATCTGCCTTCAGTTTGTTTATATACAAAAGCTTATCTCCTCCTTTTGTAAGCAGAGGAATGAAAAGAAAAAAGGGGAAGAAAAAAGACAAGTACTGCCTTCCTGTCATATCATCTTTTCTCCCAGCTAAAGGAGCATCCTTCCTGTATTTGTCATACATTTTAAAATATGATAAATAACATCCTTAAGATTTTAGGAAGGAAAATAATAAATATTATTTAGTGACTATAAGACTAATAGTCTGTAGCAGAAAGGTAATTAAACTTTACCCTCACTGACCTGGGGGTTTAATTGGCATGTTTAACTATTTTTAATAGAAGTATGTAGCACAAAGTATCCTGACTAGCAATAGATCATTTAGACATTCTTCTGCTTTTATCAACTCAAAAATAATGCTGGACTGTTCTGAAAAAAACTTCCTCTCTGGTTCTTTTTTCATCAGATTGTTTCTTCAAGAATGGTTGGAACCCCTATTCTCTCAAGATTCCCATAAAACATTTATGTTGCTAATGTTCAAAATAGCCTCTCAAACACACGTGCTGAAAGGAAACTACAAAAGCCAAGATTTGGCTGCCTTCACATGACTGAATATTTACTCTATAAAACATTTTTGTAAATTTGGTGAAATTATACAATGGCCAACATTATTTCAGGGAATAGAGGTTGTAGAAACTCAAATGCAAAAGAGGAGTACGCAACTTTAGTACAAAATATCACAATGTTCACTAGGGGCCTTTTTCATCTTCCTTATTTAACTTGAAAGAGAGAAAACATAAAATAATTCCATATAAACATAGAAAGTTAGTTTTGATTACTTAACTATACATTTGCAATGTAAAAATCAAAGGCAATTGTGGTATACTTTCATTTTTCAGAAATGCAGTATTGATCGTGGCCTGATCTTCCACCCCCGGGCCCATAAAAGAATATTCAGCTTTCAGCTCAGAGTTTATTAAATTCCTGTGCTTTTTGTTTGTATCAAGGCATAAATGAACATGAGAAAAGAGAAATATAGTTATTTCCTTACATATATTTATGTTTAGCATAAAAATATGATAATTATATTTTTCTGAAAGATTTCTTGGAGCAATTTTCAGATCTGTCATTATATGCTATTTCTCATTAAGCCAGTTAGCCCTCCATACTTCCCATTCCTTCCATGTTTAAAGTATAATATGCCAGAATGTTTCATTACACGGCATCATTTCTTAAAGCAATCATGGTAAATTATGGACCTCTTCAATCTTCCACCAAAGGAAAAAAAAAATAGAAAAGAAAGATTACATTTCCTTCCAGGGATCTGACTAAGTCTACAGCTGTTGGGACAGATGGAAAATTCTGTAAGTCTTTGTATGGTATCCCAAAGAATTGTAAATTTGTAGCAACTTTTCATATTTCCTTATTCAGCTATCCCTGAATGAAAAAATGAGAAAGGCAAAAAGAGGGATATCTGGTATTGTTTTTTTCATATCATTGTGGCAGATGGGGGAGAGTAATAAAACTACATATAAATCTTTATATATATACACTTTAAGGTGTCTACTGTTAGGTTTTGAATTAATTTTTTTTTCTAAGAAAGCTCATTTTGGGCTGTACACATAGCAAACAGAAATTTCCTTTAGGTGAGTCATATGAATATTTATCTGATGAGGGTATACTCCATTGGAAAAATTTCTGGTCTAATGCATCAACAATTTGTTTCTAGAAACTATTTCTGCTGGAAAACAAAAGAAATAACAGAAACATAACAGGAGATAAAACAGAAAAATGAAACAGCTTCTACATTCCACCTTACTGTGAAATATTAGTTGTGTATCGGTCTGCAAGTCACATTGTATAAACATCCAACAATGCTCAGAATCTAATATCAGCTTTTGTTTATAATTCTCATTCCATGTTCTTTATTCCAAAAAGACTCTTGACTTAGTAAAGCTGAAAATAAAAGAAAGAGAATGCATATTGTTGTCAGATAAAATACAGAAAATCTTGCAGTTAGTGGATTGTGACATGTTAGCAAGGATACTGCTCTGTTGCTTTTCTGTGTTTTCATTGGAACAGTGTCATTTATCTGGGGGGTTGTGGAAAAAAGGGAAAAATGTCATGACTAAAATTTGTTTAACAGGCCAGGTACTTAAAATATAATTTCTGCTTAGTACATAAACAAGTTTTTGATGTGTGCTTATTAATGCTCTTTTCTGTTCCTTTCATTCTCAAGTATTTTACTGAATATCCAAAATAACTTGATGTCTGCCTTGGTCAAAGAAGGTTTGCTTTAAGACCATGTTTTTAGTCTTACTGGTTGATTTTTATGGGATGAAGTTGTGTCAAGGGAGGTTTGGGTTGGATATTAGAAAAAGGTTCTTCCCCCAGAGGGTGTCTGGACACTGGAACAGGCTCCCCAGGGAAGTGGTCACAGCACCAAGCCTGAGTTCAAGAAGTGTTTGGACACAGGGTGTGACTCTTGGGGTGTCCTGTGCAGGGCCAGGAGTTGGACTTTGATCCTTGTGGGGTCAATTCCAACTCAGCACGTTCTGTGTTTTTTTTTAATTTTAGACTATCTGTTCATATAGTGGGCACTTAAATTTTATTTCTAAATAGAAAAATTCATAGCTGCTACCTTATTGGCCAATTTACTGCCCAATGCATTTTCCTTGTATCTTTAAAGGCAATCTAAAGTCATTAGTTTAGACTTTGATATTTGGTTTCATTGGCTAATCTGCCCCCTCTGATAAAGGAAACAACCACTCCTAAGTGATTTTCCTGAAAAAAATCTCAGTGTTGCCCCCATGTTCCTAAGAACCTTTAACCAAGGCTCATTTTTACCTTTTTTTGTGTTGTGCTTCACTTCTTTTTTTCCATGGAAATTGTTTCCAGCCCAATACTAAACCCAAGAATTGGTAATGCCATTAAGTGGTAGCATTAAAGTGTTGGAGGGCAGGTTGGAGGGGGCTCAGAGTAGCCTGGTCCCGTGACAGCTGTTCCTGCTCATGGCAGGGAGGTTGGAGGTAGATGATATTTAAAGTTCTTTCCAGCCCAAACCATTCTATGACTCCACCATTGTATAATAGCTGTAAAATTTGTCAGCCTAGTCTGAGTAACTCCAGATTTATTACAAAAACGTTATTGTGGGTATACAGTGTCTCTGCTGCTTTGTGATAGTGCTCTTTCTGTAAATTACTTTGCCTTCATGATGTTTCTTCTCCCTTTTATAATATGTGCTATATCTACTCTGCTCATCTTTCTCCATTTTTCACCACAACAGAGTTTCTGCATGTAAGGGAACAAGAAGTGCACTGCTACAGAAATCCATCAACTAACTCGAACTTCTTTCATTGTGCATTATCCATTCATAATTCCCTCAGGTCAAATATATAAACTTCAAATTCTTTGACTCTTTTAAAAAAACAGATGGTTTAAAAACTTCATTTGTCAAATCCTGAGCAATCTAAGTAAAGAATGGGCTCCTGGAGGTCACCTTGTCCTCCACCTGCTCAAGCAGGACACTTAGAGCTGGTTACCCAGGACAGTTCAGGAAGAATTTTGAATATTTCCAATGATCGAGACTCCACAACCTCTCTTGAGCAACCTGTTCCAGGGCTCAGTCACCCTCACAGGGTGACAGGATGAATTCTACATGTCTAGAATGCTGAAGATTTGAATATTAAAATGCATGGAGAATGTAATCAATTAATAAAGACACATAGAATGGGATAACAACAACAACAAAAACAATAATAATAATAGAGCAGCCAATCCAATACATACTTAAATAAATTAAACTTTTTTCAAAATCAGTCATCTCTGGGATCTCATTGAGTGTTTATGTCATAGATAGCACTATGCAAAAGTAGCCATATTTGCCCTAATAAATTGCATAATTTAAGAAAAAAAATAAAGGAAAATATAATAACAAAATAAGTGCAATATCTTTGTATACGTGTCCAGGAAGTCTGCCTCACTGTCAGATTTAGCAGGCTGCAATTCAATTCATATCATATTGAAATAAACTTATTTTCAAATATCAAGCTAGAACATGTCACTAAAAAAATCTTTTGGACTATCTGCAGCAAGCTGAAAACCCATAGTCCTTAAATATTCTTATTGTACCTCAGTTTGAAACCTCTTGAAGGTTTATACACCTTCACTGATTGTGTGAATACAAAACATTGTTTTGAGATTATTAAAGGAAAATAAAATAAATATAATTAAAACCTTAATATTTCTTTTCAGAATGACAGAATCTTCCAAATGTTCTTCATATACCTTCTCCATGATTACAAAATATAAAGCAATCTGTTCTTTGAAACCTCAAAATCTTCTCTATTAAATCACAGTGAGATTTCTGTATTTAATTAATTATTATAGACAAGAAAAAGAGGTGCTATGGAAATTCACTGCAGCCTCACCTTAAGCAGCACAGCTGAAGTCCCAGCAGTGCTCAGAATTGGGAAGATGCTTCCCTTTGATGCTGGAATGTGCCTGTTTAGTTCTCTCCTTTTACCTTCCTTCTCTCTTGCTGACCAGTGAATACAATGAGTTTTGATCAAATAGAAGAAGGGAGGCTTTTTGTTGAATTCAGAGTTTTCATGGCATCTTCCCAATCTCTTTGCCTCTTCTATGGGAGAAAGAAAGGTGCACCAGTGTCATACTAGACTTGCTGCAGAATTAGCTTTCTTCACTATCCTCAACACTTATCTCCACTTATCTCAACACCATCTTAATGTTAATGTTTTGCCTGTAGTATGTGCACATTTTCAGGAAACTCTGTAAAAGTGTTGGAGGGATGTGAGAATGGAAAAAAATTAGTTCTCTTTAGTTCTAATAAAGTTGCCAGTACTTGAATTAATGGGTATTTTGCATGATTTTGCTTTACTTGATTTTCAGTAGGCATTGTTCTTGCAAAAAGTTTTCAGGGTATCTCAAAAGTGAAAGAAATGAAAAAAAGTATCACCTTTTTACTGGCAATTTCTTATTCTCAAGACTTCATTAAGAACTGGAAATCTGCTTCCAGTGAGTCCAAAAGTAAACCTTACTTTTATATAGAACCTTTTACCTTTGGGGAAAAAAAGTCCTTGAGAGTGAAAGAGAATACAAAACTTATTCTTTAAAGTATCCTTCTTCTTGTTCTGTGAAGGTGATTGAATTTTTTCTAAAGGGAGGAAGAGGCTGAAGTGCTGTCAATTTTTTTAAAACATTTGGAAATAATAATAATGTGTTTTTATCCTAAATGTCTCCATAAACTCATTTGTCATGTTTGTATGTCGGTCTACATAAACCAATTATTTTTTAACACAGATGAGGAGAAAACTAATACTTCTTCTACTTGAGTACGTTAAATAGAAATAATCCCTCTAGTGCTTGATATAGTTTAGGAGGGATCTATTGTGTAGGCTATTTAGCATAATTTAAATTGTACAATGTTAATATTTGAGACAAATAATAATAAGAAACTCCAATGTATTAAGACCATACCCATTGCATTTCCCTTGGAAGCATCAAGGACAGGGAACCAGTACTAATACAAACAAAAATAAGAAGACAGAAAAATGCTTGGGAACACAAATGAATAGCAAATTAAAAAAATTTCTCTTGTTAGTGCTCAATATTCCAAACAATCTGAAATACCCGATTTGATGATATAAGCAAAAAAGTCTGAAGTGCTAAGTCAGCAAGGGACTTGATTATTGTACAGAGAAAAGGCTACTCAAATATAAAAAGAGTGAGAATTGACTAAATGAGAAATAATTCTAATGATAAAAAAGCCTTGCACACATGTTCAGTAGACCTGAAAATGGGCTTTCTGTCCAAGAGGAGGGTTTTGGGGTTTCTTTTACAATTATCTAAGCTAAACTTATAAAAAACATTACTAACATTTGAATGTTTAGTTTAACATGTTTCCATGATACTAGGTATAGTTAATCAGGGTGAGGACACTTAAATATTTCCTAGATTAAAACCTAATATGCAAGCAAGGAGCCAGTATAAAAAATAGTTTCAAATGCGTTTCAAAGAGCCATTTCAAATTCTCTGCAGTTCCACTGTAGAGACTAATACAAAGAAGTAAGAAGTTAACATTAAAAATGCAAGTTATTGAATCCTTTAGATAAATTACTTTTTCCTCGGGTTTGTGATCATTAAAGTTACTAGAAATTTATTTTTAGTTTTTAAAAGAGTTCAGATTTGGGCAATACTGCTCCACTACCCAGGGAGGTCTTTGTCACAACAGTGTGGAGTTCTACTGTGGATAAAGGATTTAGGACTGCAATGGGAAGAAATTTTATGTGGCTCTCTGTGGCTCTATTCTGCATCTCTAGTACACACTGGTATACAATAATGCAGACTATTACTTGACTAAGAAAGCACATTCACTGGGAATAGGTTAGAAAGTGAAGTGAAAACAAGTGGAAGAGAGCTGTATAGAGAAGTATTCACATAAGGGTTCCAAAGCACTAACAGCACAATTTTGGGGAAGCAGTCTTATGCTTGAAAATTGCTGAATTTTCATAATGGTTGGGAAAGTTGCTAAATGCTTTTTTAAATCCATGCCATAATAGCTGTAACAAGATGCTCTTTCTAATATCAATATGTCTGTTTGAATGCATTATTGCCACCATGTGTCAATGCTCCGAAAGCCACACACCAAAATTGCATATAGTTTGATTGAAGCAAATAATTTGAAGTATAAAACAATGATCTAATTGAAATGTTTTATCCTCTCAAACTATGTCAAGATATGTTCATGGAGTCCCAGACTGCTGTGTCTCTGCTGAACAGGTACACAGGCAGACAGCAATGATAAGCAAAGATGTTACACCCTCCCTAGACAGATGTAAGAAGGTATTTACCATTCCCAGTGGCTAACTCTCTGAGAAAAGGGAAATTGAGAACACCATTTATTCCATTTTGTGCATTCAGCCCTTTAGAGCTTAATTTGAGCTTATTTAATAAGGACCACCTCCACATTCAGGGGTTCTTATCATCTCATAAGGAAGTCTGCCTTTAATTCAAAGTTCCTCTCACCCACCTTTGAGTGGCTTAAGCAGGAAAGGATGCTTACGGAAAGATACAGACATCCAAAATGAATAACTTGAGACAGAGGTCCTGAATTAATAATTCACATCATTTTGTGTCTAACTAATACTGAATCTTCAGTCTTCTAATGAAGTCCAAGTTGTCACCTAGAAACAAATACAGCAACAAAACCCCCAGAGATTTCTTCCTTTATATTTAAAAAGCCCCAAACCCACAAAAACCCCCTTTAATTCAATTTCACGTTCTGTGGGGCCAAAAGTCTTGGTTAAACGATTTTTAATGTAATTTATATGCAAATAAGCAAATCATCTGTGTCTCAATTTCCTAAGCTAAGGAATAATATTGGTATATTCCTTCTAAATGTCATTAACCCAAGCACCTTTGCAATATCAAAATATTTTTTTTGTGTTTAGCTTTTAAACAGCCACACTAACATTTTCCCCCCAGAGGATTTCCCTTAATAAAACTCTATCTATTGTCTTTTGAAGGGCTTACACGTGGTGGAAGTATGAGACACTGGCCTGTGTTGTAATCCTCACTAATATATTTTATAGTCTTATTTACTTGTGCTTTGGAGAAGGTCTGAATCAGGAATGTTCTCTTTCCACAAGAGGTCAACCCTGAATCACAAAGTGCAGTTACACTTGTAGGTTCTCTCTTTTCCTTGTACCATCAGCTTTGCTTAAAGACTTTTACAAATGGCTGTCATAAGTGCACATCCCCTTCCTTGCCTCTGTGCTTTGGCCTCTTGTTGCTCTAGCATGTCCAGAGAAATTTGTAAACCTCTTTCAGGTTCATTCTTTCTGTAGCAGATAAAAGTGGATTATTCTGTACTGATCACGTATGTACCTCCTGATCCCCTCATTACTGTGCTTGCCCTTACATTTCTGGACAAGAGTTTAAGAGAAATAGCTACCCTGATCATTGTTTGGATGGCATTTAAAAATAAAAGAAAAATAAAACCCTGCCTTTCAAGAGGATGTTCCAAGTTCTGAACCTGGCAACTGCATTTGAGTCAACCTGAATTATGGTGATTGAATGCAGCAGAGCATTCTCTGGCAAATGAAAGACACTGCAACATGATATTAGAAACAATCACTGAAGGTTTTGGGTGAATAAGTCAATGAAACTGGTCCAATTTTATTTTAAGAACCCCTCTCTTCTGATCCCCAAAAGCATCACCTTGTCCCTAGTTCTTTGTAGAAAGCAGACATTTTCACATGAAGAGTTGCAGCTGCTGCTAATATTTTCAAAACATTATTTTTACAACCTTTTTCTACCCCAAGATTTTAAGGCAGGAAAAGGTTTAAGTGGGATATTAGAAATAATTGTCCTGTTTTTAATTAAGCAGAGAACTGAATAATGAATCTGTTACAATATCTATTTTCAAGCAGGTAGTTTCTGAACAGAATTTGGCTTTATTCCTGTTTGTTGAAATGCTGAGCTCATAAACCATGAAACAATTAGTTGGACTACAAATTAAGTAAGAATCTCTTTCCATTATTGCAGATAATTCTTGAATGCCAGCTCAACACAAACGAAATTGGCTGGTAGCACACCTGTAGCAGACAGTGATAAACTATCTATCAGCCTTTTGCCTTGCACAGTTAAGATTTAAGAAGCTGATTTGGCCAAGCCTGTTTAAAGCAATAACATCTTTTTTGCAGGTAAAACAGTACTTCATTCCACATTAGCAACAGACTGTTTCACTGATTGTGAGCAGGAGAATACCAATGAGTTTTAAAAATACATTAGAAATGTTTTACTAGTCCTTAAAATAAAGCATTAAACTCAAGAGTTGCAATCTGCTCCCTTTCCCGCGTTCATTGGGATAGGTACTAAGAGGCTATTATTGTATGTAAAATGCTAATTCTTGTGAATAGAGGTGCTACACACAGGGCTTTTGTGCAATACCACCCCTCACAAACATTAATAATTTGTGCAACATTTGGAAAGAACAGTAACCTCTTTCTTCCATAAAGTATTAATATTAATGTGTAATTAGATTAAAAAATCCAGCAATAAATACAACTGTTGGGTGCTCTGGTACTTATTAGTTACATGCTAAAATGTGTACTTATAAATCCAAAATCATTCCCACTAATCCCCAGCTTCCCTGGTATTTTATCTCAAACTACATTACTCACTGTGTGATTAAGTTTAAAAGGTGCAATGTTTAAATTGATTATTATGCACCTCTTTGTAAAATAAATTTCTACAGTGTTTCAAAGAGAAAAAGACAAAGAAGACACAGAATATTAATGTCTGAATTGCTTTAATAAATTTGAACCCAGGACCCATGAGTCTGGATAGAAAACAAGGGTAGAAACCCTTTCTTCATGATATCTTTGGAAGTCACGTCATCTGTAAATTAAAAGCTCAGGTATGAATTAGATTTGTACCAAAAGGGCAATATTAAGGATGTACTGGTTCTCAGAAATAAATATCAGACCTAATCTAGCTCTCATAAATGTGAATGGAAAGCTTCCACTTTATTTTAGGAGGAGATCTATCAGGCCCGTGCTGCTAATTTCATTTTAGCCTCGAGCAATATTGCCTTGAAAGTAACCCCTGGACACTGCAGAACTCCTTTGTGTAGCTGCAGGAGCTCTGATACTTGGATGCTCATATTTTTGTCCATTTTGACACAGATAAATTTATGATTAGTCTCATACAGAAAACAGATTATCTGTAGGCATTAGAGACCTGAATTCTTTGTTATTCAGGGTTAAATCCCTGGGCATGGAAATTTACTCTCCTTGTCTTTGGCATTTCTCACCTCTTGGTCACAGTTTTACCTCATTTTTTATCTCTGATCTAGTGATTTTTAACTTCTCTTCATCTATGAGTCTGACTTTTTCTCAGTCCAGATGTCATTTTTTGTGACTAGGTAATGAAAGCTCAGCTGCCAGCTTTTATTACAAGAAAGTGCTGTCTCATATGTGTTCTAGTATCCTGCAGCAAAGCAGACTTTTATTTCAGAGTCACAGTAAGATGCACCTATTTTTAATCCATCTCTCTAAGTCAAGGAAGTATTCCATACTCCTTTCTGACAAAAAAGGGCAAAACTAAATGTACACCTTTAAGCAATGCCTGCTGCTTTAAGAAAGTCTAAGCTAGCATTCAGTGAGGGTAAATAATGCAGTCTTAGTTATTGAGCAGGTGTTAATGAAATGAGCTCAGCTGAAGAGGAAAAAAAAATCTCATGTTACTTAATTTTAAAAACTTAATATTAAATCAATAGGAAAAAATCTGAAGAAGCCTAAAAAGAGAAAAATAAGAGGAAAGGAGACCACCTCCACAGATGCTATATCAAGGGAACTACGTCTTCAAAAATTATGTGATTAAGTCTCCTTTCAATCTAATCGGCACTCTTCTCACTCAGTGTATAATAATTTTATCAACTGATTTAACCTGCTGTGAACTGGGGAAAAATCAGGTCCATCTGTCAGCACAAAAAGGTTTTGATTGAGGACTAATATATTTATTCAAAATGAAAAAAAAAAAGAAAAAAGAAAAAATAACAGAAGAATGTTCTATCTGTCTCACGTCACTAGCTGTTCTGCTATTAATATATAATATATAATATAAAGGATTTCCTTTCTGTAACAGAGAGTTGATCAGGTGAATCCTAACAGCCAGGTAAATAGACACACTTTCTGCTTTTTCTGCTTTTGTAAGTGAAACAGGTGGAAGGATCCTCCTGAACTGAACTCTGAAGGGGCTGCAGAATGAAAACTTAATTTAGCAAACCCAAAATGAATTGAGAATGAACTAGACTGGAACATGTCATCATCTGTAAAGGCTGAATCATATTTCAGCTGGTGCAGAAGCAGAAACTGATGTGTCTGGAAATTTTGTAGAAAACTTGAATGCATCAGGATGACTGCTGAAAGTCACTTCCTCCCTTGTGGTACCAAAGTGTTGCATGTCATGCTGATGCCTGCTGGTGTCACAGATTCATGTTCCAGTTCTCCAGATGTAAAGGCTCTGTAAACTCAGCCTAACCTGCATTAGCAACTTCCACTCTTCTGCAACAACTTCTACATCACAGATTTCTGATAGCGTAGTCTCATGAGCTTAGTCCTTCTGCAAGCAAAAGAAACAGTTTGGGACAATATATTCCACCTTCTGAGTGATAAATTTGCTAAGTTGAGTTGCTCTGGTCTGCCTCAGTGGACCTTTGATTAAGTCATTTTGCTGCTTAAAGAGAGGACGGGTCCTTGTCCCCTGCACTCAAGAGAAACTCTGACAAAGTAGTATGGAGGAGATGTTATAATCTATATTTTCCCTACTCCAGTCTTAATGCCTAATGCCTCTGCTTAAAGAAGAAAAAAAAAAATCCCATTTTCCATATTCATTTTTGTACTTGATAATTTGCTTTCTCATTTTTGCAAAGCACAGAGAGCTCTCCTGATGAAAATCAGTCTAAATAAGACTGAATAAGTATAGTTGCCTGACAAACTGATGGAGTTAGTTAAGTTTTTGTCAAAACTAAACTCAAAAATCTATTCTGGCTGTCTGACTCAACAAATGACAGAAGTACATACTCAGATTTCTAAAATATCCATTGCAGTAGGCAGTGGTTACTACATGCCAACAAAAAAGCAGTGGTATGTTCAGCTAGGATACAGGAAGACTAGATTCTCTTTCCATTTTTCCTTAATTGTACATGTGTGCCTTTTTCTAATGAACAGGACTAACCTTAAAAGACTGTGTAAAAAGCTATGGCCTCACAGAGCTCTCCACAGCTATTCCTTTTTGTAGGGATTAAAAGTGTTTATTGAAAAGATGCTTTTTCTGTTGTCAGCATGCCTAGTATAATGTAATTAAACTGGGAATTCAAGAGGAAGAGAATACCTTATGGCCCACAGTTCCAAATCTAATTCCAGTAAAAATTTTTCAGCTGAGCTTTTTTGGCTCACTGAAGCCAGATTTACTAATAGATTTCAAGGAAGCATACTGGGTTTTAATAGCAGAAAACTGGAAGTGAGTTAGCTGATACATGTTGCCCTGTGTCAATGTGGCAACAAAGAATCAAACCCTGGAAGTCAGAAATGTTAGGTTGTTGTAAAATGGATGAGGTTTTGTACTGCTTCTTCTTTCTTTCTTTTTATTACTCTGTATTCGTGCCATTGATCACTTTTTATGGTGCTCAAAATTACGTTTACAAGTGATGGCAGAGCAGCAACTCCACTGCAGGCTCTGTGTAAAAGAATGCAGTTCAAGTCAGCTATTGTTCCTTTTGTTTTCATCAGCAGTGGTAGTGGCTGGAGGAAACCCTCCTCACTATGGACATTGGTTGAAAGATAATGAGTTTCAAAGCTGAAGTGGTCTTCAGCTGTTTTTGCCTTCTGACTAGGATTCTAAGGATTAATCTACTGCCTTTTGGGTGTGCTGGGCTATGACACTCACACTGACTGAACAACCTTTTGTCATGTGCTGGTTCATTTAGGAAATCTCAACAGTGCAGCAGCAGAGAGGAAAGGGACCTTCTAGCAGCTTTTATTTGGGACATACATAGCCTCTTAAGAGTGAACTTGGCAGCTTGCATCTAATGTAAAATAATTACATTTAACTATTACACCGAGAGCAACTGAAGTCTTTGATGATTTCTACTTCCTATTGAATCAGAGTTGATTACAACCATGAAAAATTGATCTGTAGATATCCTGCATCCATTCTTAAAGCAAACATCTAAGCCCTACTTCTTGTTGGGTTACAAAGTAGAGATTTATGAGGTGGAAGAATCATTCACTTTTTTAAAGCTCATTTTTTAAATAAAAAAGTATTATTTACATTGACCATTAAATTATGGTCAGTGTAGTTCTAAAAATAAATGCAATGTAGGTATACAAACCTGAAAAAACTGTGCTAATACCATTTATTAATAAGAAAAATAGCTTCAGATTGGGGTAAACTTTTAAATGTGCACACGCACACTACTGAAAAAAAGATTATCTCTTCGGGTAAGTGTTCAAAACATGGGGGTTTTTTTCTGCTAACAAACTAGTGCAAAAAAAAAAAAGAATTTCCTTCTAGGATAGATTGTCACAAATGAAAGTAGTTCTCAGTAAGCCCAAGTCAGGTTGTTCCAGTCTGTCTGTGAAGAAGGTTGAAGCTGAAAACCTACCCCTTGTATGAATGAACACTAAAGTTTATGAAGGTAAACTTGGTGCTCTAACGCTAGCAACTTCAAAAGACATAAACAGTTACATGACAGAAAAGTTAATTAATTAGCTTAATACTGCACTGTCAACCCTTCCTCATCTCTAGAATCTGATGGTGTTATTGCTGATGGTTTTTTCGTGGCTTTCAGCTGCTCTCTGCATTACAGAAGCTTGCAGTGATTCTGTTGCCTTAGTTTCTCAAATATCTTCCTGTCATACTAGTAACTAGAGGGGAAAAGAGTACTCAGTAAGAGCCACCACAGCATTAGTTATCATTAGAATTGTGTTGGAATATCATAAGCATTGTAGTCTGTGACTTTCAGGTTGTATTTAAGAAGTACTTAAAAGCCACAGTTTTCTTTTGTAGATCTGGTTCCTCCTGCAGTCCAACAGCTCCCAGTTATTAAGGTTTTACCCATGGAAATGTGGAAAAGAGAGCAGTGAACACCCAGTGCTTTGTCCTGATATGTTTATGAAGCATATTCTCTATTGCTTAAAAAAACCCAAAAAATTAAAATAATATAATTTAATTATCTATAGAATTAAAAGTGGGAGCTTTAAAAATGCTTTCTTGTATATTATCCAGTGAAAAAAATCCTTTGTATTTCTATTACACAACAGATATCTTCAAATATTCTCCTTAGAGCATTTATTTTTTTTGCTGGTAGCACTGTGATCCTGCTGCTGTCTCAAAAGTGAAATGGGATGTATGCTTTCTCTCCTCTGCTGGAGAGTGTTAAACACATGAATGCACATGCAAGAGTAAATGTCATTAATGTCATTAATCCACATCGTGCTGGACTTTTTTTTTCCATATGGTTCTTTTTCTAACTAGCAAACTTGTCTTCACATTCTAGGTCAGTGAGAATCATTTTTGTTTTCTGCAGTTGCAGCATCAGCCCAGTAGGCTGGTGGCTGACAAAAGAAGCTTTTGTTATGTGCTTTTCTCCCTAGAGCAAAATTTATTCATTTTTCTTGGCTGCTTTAAATCATCCACAGACAATACTGCAAGGATTAATATATTATCAATAGACAATACCACAAGGATTAACATAACTTTTGTTCCAAATGCACATTAATCTCTGACCTAAATCCTTCCCAAAGTTCACAAGTGGTGCTCACAGTATGTGTGCCGAAATTGAAGGTATTTAGGAAATACAACTGATGTCAGACAGAAGACAAAATACCTGGTATTAGGCAAGGCCAGTGACCAAAAAGTGCTATTATTTTACAACTATTTGTCTTTCTCAGATTTTTATTTCTTTCACTGAACTTTTCTGTGGTGATAGTATACTGGTGTAGACTGGAAGCACCCGTGCACTACTAACTCTGTTGCCTAACACAGGTTCCTAAAACACCTCACACATAGGGTGGACAGAGCAAAGCATGCCCCCAGCTACAACAGGCAGAGCAGAAAGATCTGCTAAGTAGTATCTTCACATTTAAGTAGCATGGAGATATCTCCTGAGGTCGCCTCCTTCCACTCACCCCATAAAAAGTTTTAGAAATTATAGTCCTGGCTGTAACACGTGGGTGAAAATAGGAAGTGCAAAAGGTTTGCCTGTGGTACAAGAGTTCTTCCACCACCAGCCCCAAAACTGAAGGTCAGGTAAAGGAAACTGAAGGGAAGGAGCATGACTCGTAGGTTTTCTAAGGAAGACTGTGCAGATCAGACAGAGAGAGCCCCAAGCACCAGGGGAGCAGCAACAGGCAGAGGACTTCTTGTAGCCTCATCAGTGAAAATCTCATTGGTGAAAATTACAGAATACTGAATTAGCTGTCCCTACAACTATCAAAGGAGAAGGACAGGATTGCTGAACCTGTTTATATATTTGTTTATAACCTACAAATATGAATCAGTGAAAGAAACTCTCTTTGTACCACCAAACTAGACTCCTGCCTATGGGACCCAGGATGGAAGAACATTTTGGGATTGTGTAAAACCTTTTATGGTGTGTTTTAGGAAGGGCTAAGTAGGTACAAGAGGCACAAATATGAGAAAATAAAAGGAAAAAGAGATTAAAAGGAACTAGTGATGCCCAAACAGGTTACTGGCAGCTCAGTTTATCCTATCCTCTTGCTGAATCCTATTTCCAATTGTTTTAAATGCGAGTGCGCTCTGTGTCAGTGATCTGTGTGCATGAGCAGAGAGGAACAGCAAGCCAGCAAGCCAGCTTGGCTAATGGGTGTGGGGTTATGCCAAGTGCCAGTCTGTGAGAGAGGCATGAGGCTGAAGGGACTGTGGGGCCCAGGCCAGCTGCTGCAGATGTGCAGCTCTAGGGACAGCAACCGGCTGTAGTGCAGGTGAGAGACCACAGAGTGCTCTGTGTGAGTGTGCATTAGACATTCGTGATTCAAAATGAAGCAGAAGGCTTCAAAGACTTCAGTTTCTCCCAGTGTAACAGTTAAATGCAGTCATTTGATATCAGATCCAGCAGCCAAGTTTACTCTTAGAGGCTACATGTCCATCAAAACTGCTAGAAGGGACATTTTCTCTCATCTACTCTTTTGAAAATCTTATATGAACAATGAGATAGGGATGGGAAATACCCCCTATCTCCTGAAATCCTCTGGGCCTGGGTACCTCTAGCAATAACAAGCCAATACAAGCAATAACAAACAATTACATCAAAGGGTGGTGTTGGGGAAAACACTAAAAAAAAAATAAAAATCAGGTTTCTAGCTGATACAATGCCATCAATGTAATTATTCTACTTAAGGCACTGATTCAGCAATGTACTTAAATATACTGCAAAAATTAAGCAAAGGTTAAACTGTGATCATCAAATCACAAAGGAAATATCAATCTTAAAATGTTTTATGCATATATTGGTACTTGAGATGGAGATCAGCTTGCCTCCAGTAAACCTTCATCTGGTGTGTTATCTACTCTTAAGTCCTTTAGGGTGTTAAATCTGGGATATTTTTCACAGAGTAGTGGTATCTTTTCATTATAAAAAATAGTGAATTGTACCTGAGCGATTTTTAGACACTACAGTTAAAACATCTGAGCACTTCTCAGCTGCCAGGTCTATTGTCCTGTCTCACTGCTCTTTAGAATCTTGCTGATATTTTTTAACACCCATTTTGGTTTTATATTTCAAAAGGGATTTTTTTGCAGTTCTTACAACTAAAAAATACTATAATATAAGTAGAGGTAAGACTCAGTAAAGCACCTGGGGCTTTCAAATATTAGCCTGATAAGATTACTTTACCTTCAGAACATTTTTAAGTTTTGAATCTAAATGCAAGTCAGAGATTTCAGTGCAGTCATTGAGACTATGTGTGCTTAAAGATATGACACTTAATACTTTGTCAAGGGAAATATTTCTTTTCTTCAAGGACCTTCCTGTTAAAGGAGTCTTAGTTTTGAGATACATAAATTAATATATAAATATATTAAAATCCAGTGCTGATGTGTGGTTCAGTTTTGGGGGAAAGAATTGGTATCTGAAACTGGAAGTAAGATCTCTGTCATTTTTCAATGACCAGATCTAAAGAGTAGGTATCACCCCTCTCCAAAACTTTCCTACTATCCTATTTGCCAAAAAATACTACTCTACAAAGATATACCACTCTCCAAAAATAATATACTACCAGTGTGTTGTGTCCTTTCCTGGATGACAGAGGTAAATCACGATGTTCTCACTCCACTCCTCTCCACCTGCACACTCATATGTGTATATATATATATATATATATATATATGTGTGTGTGTGTGTGTATACATGTAGGTATAAAACCCTAAAATAAGACTGTGTTTAAATAAAGACAAATAATACCTCTGCTAGTTCTTCTGCAAAATACTCACATTACATTTCTATACTTTATGTAGTGTATGTTCAGATTGAAATAGGATGCTCTTCAATTTTGCAAAAAGCTAACAAATAGACACAGCTTGAAGTACATATCAATATAAAGAACATCTCATGCACTGATTACAAGATAAAATATCATCATTAAGAGGTAGGAGACCTGCATAGGAGTCGACTGATTAAAGCAAAAAGACAAAACAGTTCTAAGACATAATTGCTTTCAATTAATTTCCCAAAATGAGCAGAAGTCAGGAGAGGTGGACATTTAATGGAAACAATTCAGTAGCCTGGAGAATAGCCTTAATTAAATGTTTTTTATTCAATATTTTGTACTAGGAGGCAGGAGGGAAAAGATACTGCTTCTTACTTAACATCAAATAATTTCCAGGCATCTAATCTGTAGTAACAGAATTGTTCAATTTGTGATTATGATATGGCCATGGCCTTTTGCAATTACCTCACTTATTCAGACACTATGAACACTTGCCATTCACATTAATACAGTGTGAAAGAAAAAAAAATAGAAAAATAAAACTTGCCAGAGTATTTAATAACATAATCTCTTCATTAAACAATAAAACTTATTCAGGGCCATTTGGTCAGATTAGAAACAGTTCACTGGTGCAATTGCTGTGAGCAGCACTCAGGACACTCACCCAGGACTGTCCTTAGCTGATGGATTGCAGGAGCTCTAGAAGTCTGCCAAACACAGTTCTATCAAATCCATCTGCAGCAAGGCAGCTCCTAAGAGAATTATTGTAACAGTTTATGTTGTCACCTTCCACTCTCACTTTTAAAGCTGCTCAGGGCAGAGTGGAAACACCCAGATTCCTTTAGGCTAAAAGCAGTGTGGTTTCAAGGGAAAAAAAAAAAAAAAATTATTCTCCTCTCCTTTCTCATTCAATGCAGTGAAACTGTTTACAAAGAAATAGGATGGAAACATATAGACATCCTAATGTAGAAAAATATTAAATAAAAACTAAGGTGATAAGCTTATCTCTTCCTCTGAAACTGTTGAATAACATATGCAGAATGCAATAACAATTTTCAGAGTGAAAACTTTCACACAGAATGGCTTATCTGCTGAACAAAAATAAAACATGCACTGCCTGGGTGTTCTTAAAATGATGCTTATTTTCAACTTAACTGTGAATAGAGAAAGAAGTAGCACAAACTTTGTTTTGCTTAATTTTCTTCACAGAAGAAGAAGGTGGGAAGGAATTTGCTTACTTTAAATACAGATTGTGCAGCTATGTTGTTATCAGAGGGTGAAACCACAGGGTTTGTTACTTACCAACCGACTTTCCTGTGAGATGCCTCTTGCCCTTTTTTACGGTAGTAATATCTAGCATTTAAAGACTGCTATCTTTAAATAATTTCATAGTTATTAATCTGTGACATTAATATTCATTGTAATGTAGTACTGATGCTATAGCAATGAACAAACAATTTTGTCTGTCAGAAATTGTCACACCAGTTAATGGCTTAGTTAAAATCAGATCTTATAGGATGTTGGAAGTCAAAAGCAGGTATGTTTCCAGGTTGTATTTAGGTCAAGATATATATTTCTTTACTGTAAAATTTTCAGTTCAATTTGATCTAGTCTCTGCAAATACCACTACACATGAACACTCCTCAACACTTTGGGGATTTTAGTTCTGGTTCCTCCTTTTGCTTGTGACAATTTCCACATTTAACAATCTAATTACATTTCCAGGTTAGCTATTTTAGTTGTGTTCTTTAAAACTTAAAAAGCTGAATTTTTGCAATATTCTATTCTTACAAGTAAAGCTATACTCAGCGGTATATATCTGTCCTCTAATATCATTGCAGATCTTGTTCTGTTGGATTTCTTTGTTTCTACTGGACAAGGGGCTGCAATGGCTCTTCCATAACTTATCTGATTGAGATATTTGAACTGACCCTATTCTATAAATTTTACCATCATACTGATGGTGCTTACATTTCCTGTATGCCAAAATATTTCTAATATCATCTCTTTCACCTGAATTCTGAAAATGCTGGGTCATCCTTTCTGTCATTCAAACCTGTAATTGACTTTGTTTTTACCTGAATTTTGCCTTTAAAATACATGTCTGTGTGATCTTTAAGTATTTTTGATCCATTTCCCCTAAGACCTCCAACATATGAAATTTCTTCTTTATGTAATACCTTTTGCTCTATTAGAACTGTTTTAAGTAAGAGTTTCTGGGCTCAGACACTGGCCTGTCCTTAACTTGTCTTTATGAAGTTCTTTTATAAGATGTTGGAAAAGCCACTTGTCTTCATGAGGCACCTCTTGAATATCCATTTCTCTCCTGTCTCAGCACACATTTCTCTGAAACCAGAGTTCCCACGGCAGCTTCAGCAGATGTTTCTGGCTTCACTCATTCAATCTACTCAGCTGAGACTGAATTTTGCCTGAATTACAGGCAAACAGGAACTTCTTGCACACTTTTTCCTAACACACTTTGTGCCCATTATACCCCAAAAGGCAGCCCAAAGCTGCAATTCTCCTCAGGGCTGACATGTGCCACAACAGCCTTTGCCAAGTGCCAGGAGACCCACCCTGTCACTCACCTTACTTCTCTACAATCCTGACTCTAAGATTTGCATCTAAAGGCGTCTGAAAAGACAAGAATGTGTTTATCCACTAAGGACTGCTAGGACCTATGAGATTAAGGAAGGAGAGGAGTTGTATCATTGCTCTTTTTTTCCCTGTTCAATTGTGACCTTTAATTCTGCCTCTCTTCTTTTAGATAAACTCTGTGGATAATATTTAAATTTATAATAATTTATAAAAATTAATAAATAAATTTATAAAAATTTATAATAATTAAAAAATAAACAAAAAACAAATCCCCAAGCCAAACAGCAAGCATTGTGCACTTGTCCTTGGAGATAAAGTTAGTGCTGTAGAAACCTTTTTTGAGGCTGGAGGAAAAGAACTGCAAGATGTGTATGTACCCAGTTATAATGTTAATTAACACATCCCACTCTATGCTACACTGGTGTGGCTCACCTCAAGTCCTGTGTGCACTTGTGGTTACCACAATATAAAAAAGACACTCAGCTGTTAGAGAACATCCAAAGGATGACAACGAGGATGGTGAAGGGTTGGAGGTAAAGCTGTGTGAGGTGTGGCTGAGGGCACTTGGTCTGTTCAGCCTGGAGGAGACTGAGGGGAAGAGAAAGGGCAGGCACTGATCTCTGCTCTGTGGTGACAGTGACAGACCCCAGAGAATGGCCTGAAGTTGTGTCAGGACAGGCTTAGGCTGGATATCAGGAAAAGGTTCTTCACAGGCTCTCCAGAGAAGTGATCACAGCACCAGCCTGACAGAGTTCAGGAAGCATTTGGAGAATGCCCTTTGGCACATGGTGTGATTCTTTGGGTGCCCTGTGCAGGGCCAGGAGCTGCACTCGATGATCCTGATGGTTCCCTTCCAATTCAGCATGTTCTGTGATTCTGTGAACACTGCACTGGTAACATTGGTTTACAACTTTATAAAATTCTTGCAACAAATTTCTGCTTCTTTGAATCAACTGGAAAAGAAGTCTTGGCTCTGAATAAGCTGGTTTCCTCACTAGCAGAAGGCACTAGGCAGGTTCATATCTGGAACTATCTGACAGGAGATTCCTTTCAAGCATCTTCACACTTGTTAGTGGACACAGGTCCTCTACTCTTTTTGTCTTTTTAGTGAGACAGAGACAGTGGTGCAGAGTGGAAACACTGATCTTTGAGGCCTATCTAAGGGCAAAGATCTGCTGAAATGTCTTTAGAAAAACTCGGGCACAGCAAAGCTGGTGCCAGGCCTGCTTCAGTCATGTTCGTGCCACCCAAAGGAGTAGTGAATTAACCCCTCCACCGTGTGCAGTTCCTCTGGCACAAGAAGTTGCTGACGTAAGTTAAAGCAGAGGCCAAGCACAATGTCAGGCAGGTAGTGTGCATGACTGGGCAATCATGATACAGCTGCTTTGGGCAGAAAAGTCATACTATAAAAACAGGTTATAGATATTTTTTGTCCTGAAAGATCCAATCTATATTGCATTAAACCAGATAAGAAAGTAATTTGTACCTAAAATCATAAGCTTCAATATTTTGGTTTTTTTGGAAAGAGTCTCAAAATCTTTAGTGTGTTTCAGTCCTTAGATCCCTAAGGAATTCTTAAAGATTTGGGTATGTCTTCAGCCCCAGAGAATATTTTGAAATTGAAAGTAATCTTTGAGTTGAAGACAATCTCTGCCCCATAATTCAAAATGGACTTTCAGTGGTCTCTTCTGTTGCCCAGTCTTTCTGAACCTGTTCACCTTAATTGTCATATTTTTTGAATGTAATGCACCAAGTGTTTTCTGACAGTTATTTGATGAAATACAGAACTCCTAAATTATATTTAACTCTATTTCATAGCTATTTGCATGGCAATTGGCATTGTATAATGCATGACAACACAGTTCACTGAGCTGAAGCCTAGTTTTCAGTATGGTTCTGACATATACTTTATTATTAAAATGATTTTAAAATGCCCTTTGTGTATTTGTCTAACAGCTTTTGCACAACGACAATCTGAGCTTCAGCACTGCAGTGGAAGCTGTGGCCTTGTGGAATCCTGCATGATTTTTTTCCCCTTGACCTCATCTTTCCTTATGGTTGCACTTAATACAGCACGACAAAGGAATTCCAAACTCCAACACATCATAACACATATTGTTGCTGTCCTCACAGGCCTTTCTTTTTCTCTTGAGAACTGAATAAAGAAGATCCATATAATGGCTGACTTCAAGAGAAATTTCTTAACTTCTGAATGCTGAGGGTAGTGCATGAATAACTGATTTTTTCTCCTGTGTTGGGATTTGAAAGATGGAATATGCTGACATAGGTATAATGTCAAGCTTGTGCAATGATTTTTATGTTTGAAAGTGTACCCAGGATACTGGGTGTATATATATATATATATATATATATATATGTGTATATATACATACAGAGAAAGAGAGAGAGAAAGAGAGAGGGGGAGAAAAGCCAAATAATCAGTTTATTTTCCCAGGTTTCTTTCTTATCATGAAAGTGAACACAATTATTCTATTTTCAGGAGAGATATGCCACTAAGGAAAAGGAATTTGAGAATTTTGTGTGTGTTAAAGGAAATGGCCTCTCAGAGTTTTCCTTATACCTCAGCCTTCATTTCATATAAAATACTAAAGAAGATCATATTTGAATTGATATTCAAATGATGAAAGGAAAAAGTTTTTTTCACTTTTCCCTGCTGCCACTAGCTCTGCTGGGGGGAATCTGTACAACCCTTAGACATCTGCCTTTCGGACTAGGAAGCTCTTTTAAGCTGAGGAGCTGCCTTACTGCCCTTCTTTTGGAGAATACTGTGACATTTTTGGTATGTGGCAGTACTGACTAATGTTGAGATTGCAGACTGAGGGCAGAATTCTATGAAAGCAGCATGTATAAGATTTCTATTGGCTTTATTTAATTATTTATTTCTATTTCCCACTCTCCTCAATAGCCTATGCCAAGTTATTCAGCAACAGGAATTGAACTGAAAGTTTGCAGTGTGGTAAAAGCTGTTGTATTTTCAACAAATGAATCAGGTCCTTAAACACTGTATCTCAGTGTGTTTGCCTAGATCAGGAAGCAGTTCCTCTGGCTCCATTCCTAGATGTGAGCTTTATTTTTCTGATCCCTTTATGACAATGAGACCCCAGGGCTGACTCCTCAGGCTTTTGTGGAGCATGCCACCTTGCTTTCCTCAGCTCACTGTAGTTAATGCTGCTTATGTAGATTCCATCCATGAGGAGGTTCTAGATTTATGGTGTAGGAACAGGCTCACAACCTGAAAAGAATCCTCAAGCACAGTCACTTTCCCAGTGTTAACTCTGTTGAGAGCTATGTCAGACTTCACATCTGAATCATTGGTTGGAGTTGTACTCCTAAATAAAGGGATTCTCCTCTTTTCTGAGGTGAATAACACATGGCAATACCTGTCCACAGTTCATAGTATTCAACTGTAAGTAAGTGCTGTAAGTCATGCTGTAAGTCATGCTGCTCTGTGCTCTAATATATCAGTATTAAAGTAAATAAAATAAAATACATAAGTAATTTCTCTGAGTAGTTCGTTCGGTCCAAACTACCTGCAATAATGTGAGCATAATGTCACAGCTTAGCAGAGTGTTGAAACAAAAGGAGGGTGTGCAGTTGTGTGCTAAGACACCAGATACTGTTAGAGGACCTCATACAGCAAAGAGAAATGAAGCTGGTGCACATTTTTCCCCTGTGCCTGGCCCCTAATGGAGCATGCTCTTGTCTGGATCACAGCCATGAATTATCTAGCAGAAATCTAGTTTGCTTCAGCCACAACTGTGCCTTGTAGATGTGTTGGAAATTAGGCTGTAGGGATGATCTGCCCATAGCATTCAGCTTGGTTTTGTTTTCAATGTTACCACTGAGCCTGTAACCTGTCTCAGCCCTGCACCACCTTCTGATGGCAGGGAGCTCCTCAGGCATCTGGACATGTGAGTCACTGCTCAGCCTGCCTTCCTGGGCTTCCCTGATAGCACCGTGGCCACTGCATGCCTGCAGGAAGAGGGGAGTTCCCTTATTCAGAACAGAGTGTGAAGAGAGGAGTCAAGGTGCTAGACTTTGTCCCTGCAGTGGGAGCAGGCCCAGATGGGGTATGCCCCTGGAACCAACAACAGAAAAACACATCCAAGCCCAGAAGTGAAGGCACTGTCACAGTTAATCACTGTAAACTTGAGCAGACTTCTTCATTGCCCAAAGCTTTCTGTCTTACTCTGTTGGGCCCTTGGGTCTGGGTCCTGTCATGCACATTTCTTTCCTTGTTTTGCCCTTGTGCATTTTCTAGTGTCATTTCCTTTCCCTGCAGAGAAACCAGAGGAACAGCATCTCCTAGATTAAGCTGACTCATTACTTCAGAGTCTTTCTACTGAACAATGTTGCATTATTCATTTATTTTTATTCACACCTGTGACACACAAAACCTGAAAATCCTCAGAGATCTTCTGAGTTGCAGCATTATCTATAACATCAGTAAGTCTCTGTAAGTTGCTAAAAGGTGTGTTATCAAAAGCATTAAAGTTTCAAAAATTATTAAAATTATTTCTCCACAGGTTTTGCTGAGTGCTTAGTCTAACTAAAAATACCACAAGGTTCTACATAAATCTTGGCAGGACAGTCCACTCCTCTGACTTTCTCTAATAAAATGTAAAGTTAAAATACTAGAACATTGAACTTTTAAATCCATCCCTGTGCCTGTCTTTCAATTTCTTTCATGTTTGCTGGAATAATTGTTTTGTTTACTCCAAACAACGTGAGCATGGTTTAGTGACCCTCCCCATCTCTGACACCAGCAGCTCAGACACCACTGGCCTGTGACTCCTGCCAGGGGCTCAGGGACACGTCTGTGAGAGCAGCCTTTTTTTGGCATCACGCTGTTCTTTCTGGGTGAATTGTCATCAGTGCTAAACCGTGAGTGGATACTTTCAGAAGGGCTTATTTACTAAATTGTGGAACATTTTGAACCTTTAAGTTTCTCCATCATTTCATTTCACCAAAGACAGCTTAAGCATAGTTTCCCACTGCACAACTGCTGAGCAGGAATTTTTAGAGGAACAACACTTTGTCTTTTCTCATCACAAATTGTGCTGTTGTTGTATTACATACCGTCTCCAGACAAAGATTTTTCTTCATTGCTTTGGGAGTTTTTTCATGTGAATAATACTTTTGGCTTAGTTGAGAGCAATCTTTGTTTCTAAAGTCCCAGGATGGCTGTCATTTTTTGCTAACATAACTCTCTGATATATCTCCCTGAAGATAAAAATTATAGCCCTGCTATACAAGAAAATCTAAAGATACGGAAAAGGTTTTTTAGAATGTTTATTGATGACTAGAAAGCAATATTTTCTGTAGTGTTGTTTTCTTTCTTTATTGGATCATATAATTAAATTTCCCTCAGAGATAATTATCCATAAAACATTCTTTTCTTTACTGATTAAAAAGAAGAGCAGCGGCAACATGAAATTGTGAAATCAATTAGTATAAGATATTTACCAAATTTTATTCTTGGTTCTAAAGTCCTCTTTTTCTTAATATCTGGCAGGGAAGTGAAAAAAGATATTAAGGTGAATAATTCTAAGCATTCTTTTTTTTCCTGGATTGTGTTACATTGCCATGATAAATTTTGGTGTACAGTTAATAAAATAGAAATTATGTTTGACCAGCTATATGTCCAGCCAAAACAGTTCCCAATGGGTAATACACTTGTCTGAAAAAGACAATATTTAGAAGTACATCTGTTTATTCACATTAATGTAGAAAATTGCTGTGCATTCAGTTACCTGTGTAGAGAGAACCTGGAAGTAGTAACCCTGTCCTAATGAAAAATTGCAATTTGAGAAGTAAACTCTGGGTGGTATGGGTATACTGGTAAATTAATTGACCAGTACTTGTGTAGTCAGAAAATTCTTGTTAACATTTTTAATGTGTCTGAGAGGCCAAAGTGAGCCAGCAACAGAAGTAGAAATTAAGTGAATGAATCTTATTAAAGTTTACTCTGACTGAAAATTAAATGCCAAGTAAGTGAATAGAAATATATGATTAAGAGAATTCAGAAGCAAAATTTATAAACAATTTGGCTGTGTCTACACTTGTCATTCCAAATACATTTCTCAGGATAGTTTTAACAGTACTAGAGGTGTTTGAGAAAATGTTCAAATAAACAAAAAATCCAGACACACCTGCAGAAATTTAGTGAAGAGATGCAAGGGTCTAAGAAATTGAAAGGCTTTTATGTCTGAATGTTTCATGAGAAGCAGGAAATTTTTTGTTTGTTTACATTTTGAGATTTTATATATAGAAATATATATTTTGGAGCTTGTTATCTAGTTTTTGGGCAATACTGAAGCTCTTGATTCCAAAGAGAACATGTTACAGCCTATGTTGAGCATCAGCTGCTTCAGCATCCATTTCATCCAGGCACCATGAATTTCTCCAGCTCAGAGGCAGGAGCTCAGACCTTTTCTTTGGTGTGAGTTCCTTCATCTTCCATCAGCAAAGTTATGTGTGGTAGCCTTGCATAGTAAATGCAACCAGCTCTCGTTTACATTTCAGTCATACCCAAGGTGTTTTTACAGCCATTTCTTCACCAGCTGGAGGAAGCATGGCATCTTCATTTCTCCTTCCCTTTATTTAATGACCTATTAATTACCTGCTTTCTGTAAGTACATTTTTCTGAGGTAGGCTAATTGCCAAAACAGTGTTATAACTGAATATAAATATGAGCTTTATTTGTCAACTGTGTCTTTAGTCTATTTTCTGTATTAATCTATTATTGTTTACACAGAAAAATGGATTGCATAGCTCTAAAATTCTGTCTGATCCTTCCAAATAGTCTTCATATACTTCCATGCTGTTTCTTCAAACATATTGTATGATTGCTATTTATTCTTTTTACTTGTATTTTCCTGATTTCAAACCTTTTGTTGTGTTTTTTTCTTTAGATTTTCTAATCTGAGCCACTTTGGGTAGGTGGAAATGGTGATTTGTCTTGACTTCTGTTCAGTGACTGGGTAAGTAAGTACCAAACTGGGATTAGAAGCAGACATTTCAGAAGGAAGAGCTGTCACACAGGGATATATTGACAAGGTGAAAGATCTGCAAGCCATGGTGTTTAACAAAGAGAAATGCAAGCCTGGGTTGAAATAATCCCAAGCAGCAGTAACAACTCAGGGATGGATGTCTGGGATGTAGATATTTTGGAAAAGACCTATAGGGCTGTGAGGAGCAAGCCAGACATTGGTCAGCTGTGAACCAAACAGAGTGCTGAGTTTTGGTTCACCCTCCATTCAAAAGATGTAAAAAACAGGGTCACCAAGATGGGTGAAGCACACATATGAGAAAAGATGAAAATGTTGGGACCCTCCAGCCTAGGGAAGAGAAAACTCAGGAGGGGGGATCTAGTCACAGACTTTCAATACCTCAAAAGTAGCAACAGAGAAGGAAAAGCTACTTCCTGCACAAGGATGCATGGCACAAGAGGCTATGGACACAGGGGCAAACTCTGTCTAGGTACATGCAATAAATCTTCCTGGTGAGAACAATTAAATATTTAAATAAATTACAGAGAACTGGTGTGGTCTGCTTCACCAGAAATACTTGTATTTGTCTTTCCAGGATCATAGATCATCTGATCTAAAATCCTACATTCACCAGACTGGGTGTTTTTCATCCCTACTGTCCTGTTCTGTGATTCCAGAGCTCAAAGCAAAGCTCTGGCAATGAAGAGGTTTAAAGAATCCTTTTAGGGCTTTTATCTCTCAGGGGAGATGTCAGATAATCAGGATTAATGAATTTTGTAAATGCTCAGAAACTTTTCCAGACTGAATCACTCGGGTCTTGCTTGAGGCACCAATCCTGGAAAAGGGAAGGTTGCTATGTTTATTGGCAGCACAGTTTAAATGTAATTTTCTCTTGTCACACTGAGATAAAATAATTGCTTGCACATTCCCTGGTTGCAAAAGGTTTAGTAGCATTCTTTCCTGGCTAATTGTTTGATTCTGTGCTAATTCTTTGCCAATGACAACAGAACCATATCCCCAATCTGTACAGTACGCAAAGCAATTTTCATCCACCAATATATCAAGGGTGTTTCATTAGTTGGATTATGATTTTCTGTCTTTATCACAATCATTGATTCAGAGTAATTGCATCCAGTTCTTCTAGATGTAGCTGGTTCCTATCTCAATTTAATCAATTCTGTAAGTATAAACCTATCATTTTTTAAATTGTGCAATTCAAATGTGGTTTTCAGAGGGGAAATATATGTTATTTTGGAAGAAATAAGAATAGTAGTTAAAAAACTATTTTAAAAATTAAAAGTATCTTATATTTTGTAATGTTCTTCTTCTATCAACTTGCATTTAACATTGTAAATATTTTGGAAAAGAGACTTGATTTTTCAAGTCAAGATTTTCTTTTAAGGGTATTTTTTTCCCTTTTACCATGTATTCTACTTTTCACCTTTTACTACAAATGAAAAAAAGGGAAGAAAAAAGAATCAACAAAAAAGGGTAAAAGCCCATAAGCGTTATAAGGGTGGAAACTAATCTTTTTTCCCTCACTTTAATATTTAAGGAAATACTTTAAAAAATGTGCAACAACAAAACAGGGAACAAAAATGGATCTGTCAGGCTCAATAATTCTGCCAACAATCTTGATGGTAGTGTAAAGGACACACATCAGATTTGGAGATGGCATCAAACAGGAGGGAGCAGTAGGAAGAGTGGATATACTCAAGGGCAGGATTTCTGTTCAGAGAAAACTCCAAGTCAGAGGGACAAGACAAAGGTTTTATGAAATTCAAGGAGGAGTGCCACATCCTGCCCCAGGGATGACAGAGCCACAAGCTGGGGAGCTGCTCTGTGGGAAAGGCTCTGGGGTTCCAGCTGGCACCAGTGGCAGGTCTAGGGATACCTCGGGATGGTGAGGATGGGAGCAGTGGCTGTGTGAGAAGGTGCCAGGGAAGCTGGGCTTGTTGCAGGGTCCCAGCAGCCACCTGCCTCTATCCAGGCAAGGACATAATTTCTCAGCAGGATAAGGAGCAGTGGGCAGGAAACACTGGAGGTCCTGGGAGCTAAGAAGTGAAACGTGGTCCAGGGAGTTTGGGCAGTCACCATCCTTGTAGGTCTTTCAAGAAAAAGCCCAGAAAGCCTAGTCTGATCTCATACCTAACAATGCTGTGAACACAGGCCTCGACTAGAAAGCTCTTGAAGCCTCTTCCCATCTGATTTATTCCGTAATTTTAAGATATGCAATAAAAAGGGACCACACTAAAAGTGAAAAAATAGAAGAGAATTTAAAACATTGTTATGTGCACATATGTCCCTACCTCATAAAGGAAATATAAATTAATTTCTGCTTTAATATTTAAAAAACTTCAACAAAGCTTCATATTCTAATAAAAAAAAAAAAAAATGGAACAAAATTTTGCGTTTCTTTCTTTTTAATGAAAATAATTCCTGGAGATAAAAATTCATTTGTTCAGTTCTAGCTTCTGAGTGCTTACTAAAACCACTGAACATCTTACTGAATTATTGTTTTGCAGTTAGAATAATACACACTGGGCTGATCATGAATAATCTAAGAAAAGATCAGGCCCTCACAATTTGGTGCTTCTGCATGTTCTGGATGTTCACCAGGTTCTTACTTTCCTAAAAATATAAGTGGCTTCTTTGAGAATTTGTACTGCAACATGTGCATTTACACAAAATGAAATAGTGAATATTTTTTATTTTTTTTTTTTTTTTTTTGCAAGTAGGTGTATTCATAAATCTCAGTGATCAAAATATTTTTAGGGAAGCAGAACAAGCATCAGCTTTCTAAAATAAGCATACTGAATCTTTGAGTGAAGAGAGGTGGTTTTCCTTTTAATCTTTTTTTGTTTTCTTGTTTGTTTGAATGATAGCATTCAGCTGCCCAGTAGAAATTGATAAAATTATTTCATAGATTTCATAGATTTTTTTCACAGCCAGAAAACAAAAAAAAATATCGGACTGAACGAAGGGTGTAGAAAATGCTCACATTTTTGGGTGATAAACCTTGAGCTCATTCCACTGTGGAGTGCATCAGGTATTGGAAAGTTAGACAGGTGGCATTGAAATAATATCTTCATGATTACTTCTCACAAGTTTTTTAGGTATTTCAAGTTGGTTGAAGTTTCTTTTTGGGAAGGGTGGAGTTGTTTTGGTTTTTTTTACAGAGTATGATTCCTATGGAAACCTCCCTTGGTGAGTCATTTGCAAGTAGATATCTAATTTAATAACAGAAGTGCAGTGCTCCTAAGACAATTGCCTGAAGATGTGATAGTGCTTCCATTTCGTGCAGGGATCTCACACGGACTTCTATAGACATCTGAGCTCCTTCTTTGTTTCATATGAAAACGTCCTCCAAACACACCTCCTATTCTATATCATTTGCAAACAAGGCTCTTCTAAAATCACTACATACAGTCAAAAGCCAGAGAAAATGGAAAAGTGAATTTCCCAGTGGAATTCCTTAGATGTATGATTTTATATTGTTGCAATTTATCATACAAATTCTTAGCATAAAATTTCACAGAATGACGTGAAATGACACTAAATTTCATTTAATAAGGGCCATTTTAGACTTATTGAAAGCTGTCCTGAGGCTTCTTGTAAAATCATGTACAAGACTCTTGTAAGTCTTATGATTTGCACTTTCACTCTGCAAAAATCTATAACAAAAATTTTGAAAGAAAATATCTAAATTTTTGTGAGGTCAGAATTTAAATTAATTTTTCAGCTCTGGCATTTGAGTTAGGAGGGAATTGATCTTAATGCATAAAATAGAATATTGAAGTTTTTTAACACCGCATGCTTCATGTTGTGTCTGTGGGTAAACATGTATCTTTGCCAAAATCTGATGGATTGTTTTTGCCTTCACAAAAGTCAGCATCTCCTATGAAAAATTCTCAAAAACTTTTAAAGAGAAAGTAATATAAAATTATCTTATGTATCCAACACAATGTTTTGAGACTGATAAAAGAAATAATGTGATACAAATGAATATTTGTGCCTTTAAGAAAGTATTTTTTAAATCTTCAATTTTCCATAGAATCACAGAATTTAGATTGGAAAACACCTTTGAGATCATTGAGTCCAGCCTTTGGACTTGTCAACCACAGCATGGCACCAAGCGCCACATCCAGTCCTTTCTTGAACACCTCCAGGGATGGTGATTCCAGCACCACCCTGGGCAGCCCATTCCAGTGTTTAACAACCCTTCCTTAACAACCCTTTCCAAGAACAAATTCCTCCTGAAGTCTGGCCTGAACCACCCCTAGCGTAGCTTGAGGCAGTCGTAGAGAGCAGTAAGTCCCCACAGAGCCTCCTTTTCTCCAGGCTGAACACCCCCAGCTCCCTCAGCTGCTCCTCACCACACCTGTGCTCCAGACCCTTCCCCAGCTCCGCTGCCCTTCTCTGGACTCGCTCCAGACCCTCAGTGCCTTTCTTGTAGTGAGAGGCCCAAAACTGGACACAGCATTTGAGGTGTGGCCTCACCAGTGCCGAGTCCAGGGGGACAATCCCTGCCCTGCTGCTGCTGCCACACCATTGCTGATCCAGCCCAGCTGCCTTTGGCCTTCCTGGCCCCTGGGCACACCTGGCTCATGTTCAGCTGTCACCCCAAGTCCTTTTTCTCTTGGCAGCTTTTCAGCCACTCTTCCCCCAGCCTGTAGCACTTGCAGGGGTTTTTTGTGGCCAAAGTGTAGGACTCACTGCTTGGTCTTCTTGAACCCCGTGCCATTGGTCTCGTTTCTTCTATCCAGGCTCCTCTGCAGAGCCTTCCTACCCTCCAGCAAATCAACACTCCCACCTAGCTGTGTGTCATATATGAATTCACTGAGGGTACACTAGATCCCCTCATACAGATAATCAATAAAGTTATTGAGCAACACTGGACCCAACAGGGAGCCCTGGGAACCACCACTAGGGACTTGCCACTGACTAATTCCCACCACTCTCTGGATCTGCTCATCCACACAGTTCTCATCCCAGTGAAGAGTTCACCTGTCCAAGCTGTGAGTTTCCAGCTTTTTCAGGAGAATGCTGTGGGAGACAGCATCAAATGCTTTGCTGAAGCTCAGGTAGACAAAACGCACAGCCTTTCATCTACCAGGCAGGTTGTCTGGTCATAAAAGGAGATCAGCCTGTTCAGGCAGGATCTGCCTTTCCTAAATCCATGCTGACTGGTCCTGATCTCTTGGTTGTCCCATATGTGCCATGTGCTCACACTCAAGATGATCTGATCCATAACTTTGCTGGGCACTGAGGTCAGGCTGACTGGCACGTAGGTTCTCCAGATCCTCCTTCTGGCAGGTCTTGCAATGTTTTTTTGCAAGTTTTCCTCTGTCCAATGGAAATTCTTTGAATGCTTTCTAATAGAGAAAGGGAAAAAGTGTTCATTTCACAAAGTCTAAATTAAATCAAAGAATCAAAGCAGTTTACTGATTTCTGAACAACATGTAAATAATTGTCAATCGGCAAACAATACATCCAGCAGTCATATCTAATACAGTGGATAATCTGCAATATTACACACTTTCAAAAGAAATAACAAATACTGACAATAATGCCAATAATGATTATGATAATAACAACAAAAACAGCATCCTAAGCATTCTTCTGTAACTAGTCCCAAAATATTCCTCTCACATATACATACATGAAATTATGTCCACTCCATCCCCAAGACAGGACTGTAAGCAGTAACCCACACCCATCTAGGCATGGGGGCTGCCCTGCCTGCATTCTCCTCCTGTGGAGAGGTGGGAGCCCCAGGAACCCGACACAGATGGGAAAGGGCTCAGAGGTGTTGTTTGCACACACCTGCAGTGGGCCCCACCTGCTGTCCCTGCCCTGCAGGGAGCAGCCACTCACCAGGTCAGGACCCTCCCAGCATCGGGCAGGGACAGTGACAGGGACATCCCTCTGGGCTGGGCAGGGGCTGTGATGCTCCAGGGCAACTTCTGTCACTGCCAAATCAGGTTTCATTTCTGTCCTTTCCACTGCAAAGTCTTTCCCTCTGGTTATGAATTTTCATGCTTCCTTTATACTATTCCCAGGGACTGCATCATTGTATCAAATCCTCTTTATAATCCCCCCACAACTATTTAATCCAGCTGACAATAATTTTTTTCTTGAGCATGACTGGTTTTGGGTGAATATTCTAAAAACCAGGATTTTTTATTCAATACATATACAAAGACACACGTACTCACACTTCCCCACTCTCATATTCTCACCAGAACAGATAATTTGTCAAAAGTGGATTATGCAGGCACCCCTGCATTGATCATCGCAGGAACAGGGTGTGACTTCTCACATTGTGCTGAGGTTACCAGCACGGACACTTATGGCAGTAAGAAAAGCATCTAAAATTGTGAATTAGTTAAAACATTTAATTTGAAACCAGAATTTTCATCGCTTTTCTTCTCAGGAGAAAAAGAATCTTTTTTACCTCTGTCTATTTCTCTTCTTTTCACCAATTCACCCCAAGTATCGGCAAAAGAGCTAGGGATACATATTTTTTTATTTTCAAGAAAATGTGGGGGAAAAAAATTTCTTGACTGGCTTTCAAATCAATTTTACCATGAAGCCAGAACAAGAGCTTGCAGGAAGAGCAGCAATACCTTGTTGCAGTCTGGTCAGTATGAGTCCCATAGGGAGGGGACAGGGGCAGCTGAGACCCCTGAAGAGGCTCCAGAGACTGTGGAGTCTGTATGCCTCAGCTGTGATTGGAACCTGTATTGGCTTGTGCTCATCCCTAGCAGCTCTGGGCCAGGTAATTATTGCTCTTTTCCTGCATTCAGAACAGACATAACCAGGGCAATTTCATTGCAGAAAGGAGGTCAAATGCAGTTGTGGGATGGAATAATTTATACTGCCTGGTGGGCCCTTTACGTAGCTGGTAGGAAAACCACATGAATTTGTTCATCTGTCATTTTGTTTCTGATCCTAGTGGTAACTGGCATCACATAAAAATCAGTTCTTAAAATTCTTGTGGTTATCTCCATATCAAGAACTGAGCAGCGAGGCAGCTACAACACTTAACTGGAAGGCATAGATTTTTTTAAAACCTTTTTCTCTAGGACTTCAAAGTACATTGTAATGACTCACCAATTTCTTTCTATCACAGATCAAACAACATTTAAAACCCCTTTCCATGTGCATTGCTGAAGTGAGAAGCTTTCCATCACTTTCCCAAGAGAACATTCCACTGTCTTAAAGTTCTTATTGTTAAGAAGATTATTTTCTTCATGTTTAGCTTAAATTTGACACTGTATTTTACCTTTAAATCCTAGTTCTATTTGCTCCATCTAATTTATTCTCAAATATGATAGTCCTTTTCCCTCTTTGGATTTTCAGTGATGCAGGAGGTATAACTGAGTACTAACAAATTTACCTGTAGTCTTTTGTAATTCAACTAGAATCAGGACAAGTTGTGAACCAGTGCTTGCCTTATTCCAGTTTAAGATGTATCATGCCATTTTATATCTGATCTGAGAGGCAGGCCATTTTTCTCAAGGTCATCTCTGTTTTGTTCTAGAAAATTCCCTGTTTATAGTAATGGGCAACTATCCACCTCTAAATCAAGAGCTGGAGCCTTGTGTCACTGAATGGTTTGGGTTGGAAAGGACCTTGAAAAGAAGTAGCTTACTTCCAACCTCCCTGCCATGGTCATGGACACGTTCCACTAGACCGGGTTGCTCAAGTCCCCACCTGGTCTTGAACATTTCCAGGGCTGGGACACTGACAAATTCTCTGGCTAACCTGTGCCAGGGCCTCACCTCCCCCACAGTAAAACATTTCTTTGTCTAATCTCATTAATCCTTGTACTGTATCAACAGGCCTTGGTAAAAGCCTCTCTCCACCTTTCTTATGAGCCCTCATATTTGGAAAGGCCACAATAAGGTCTCCCCAAAGCCTTCTTTGTGCTGAACAACCACAGCTCCCTGTCTGTCTCCAAAGGAGATGTTCCAGCCCCTAATCAATTTTGTGCCCCTCCTCTGGCCTCCCCCTTACAGATTAATGCTGTTCTTTTACTGGGAGCCCCTGGACTGGACTCAGTACTCTAGATATGGGTTTTGAGAGCAAGGGGGGGTAAATAATTTCTCTTGATCACTGGCCATACTTCTTCTTATGCAGTCCAGAATGTGCTGTCAGCACACACTGCTAGCTCATACCCAGCTTTTCCCCCACCAGAATCCCCCAAGTCCTTGTCTTCAGGACTGCTCTAAACCCATTTTTTCCCCAGTCTGTATTGCTATCAGGCACTGGCCTGACCCAGAAGCAGGACCTTGAGTTTGGCCTTCATGGGCCCAGACCTCAAGGTTATCAAGGTTTGATCTGAAGGTTACATTCTTTCATCTGTTTTGACACTTTTTTTATATTTTCCAGGAGAGAAGGGAGTTTGACTGAGATACAGAAAGAAGGTGGTTTGAGTCTTGCTCTGTATATTAATTGCCATTGTACTGGAGTATGGAAGCTGGGGTTGAAATGGGGGGAAACACATCGAGAAAGCAGGGCATGAACAGTGGTGTACATTTTACAGAGCTTGGTTGTACATCTAAATCTGCTTTTACAATCACAGAGACTAAAGAACAAAGGACTGTGTTAATTGGATAACGTGCTGATTAAAGTGAAAAATATGCAGCTACTTTGTTTTTCTTTTAGTAAAGTACTATTTTCTGGAACCATATTTTTCATTAATTTTCATCACAGTAGCTAGATTCAAAAAATATTTAATTTCCTGAGGCCTAAAATCTCATAATATTTTGATGTTTATAAAAGTATTGCTAAAATTTGACAAAATATCAGAGCCACCATTCTTCAGAAGAGTAAAGGACAAATGATTCCTCAGTACAAACACCACAAGAATATCAAATCAAACTTAGTGCCCCAAAGAGCAAAACTCTAATGTACAAATAAGATTTGTCTGGTTCCTTCCAAATCTGAAGCCACAGGGGACTGGTTGAAATACCAGCTGATGTTTGCTGCACCTGCTAATTGCCATACATACTGTTAAATCTGTGCTGTTTCATCTGCAGCAGCAGGCTTTATTCTCAGCAGGGATCAGGGTGCTCCAAGAGACAGTATTAGACTGACATTCATTACACTATTTCTATAACTTCTACAAACACACAAACTGCTCTGGACATGCTGCTCTAATTTTTCCACTTGTCTGAACCTAAGAAATGGGGTCAGTGGAGGCAGAATCCTCCAGGGAATGGGGCTGAGAGCTGTGTCCCAGTGGCCTTGCAGAGGATGTCTGAGCTGTTGTGCTCGTGGCCAGGGAGGCAGTGCATCACCCCCAGGCTGAGGGAGGTGATCCTTGTCCTGTACTCAGCCCTGGTGAGACACATCTGGAGATCTGTATTCAGTGCTGGGCTCCCCTGGACAAGAGATAGACCTGTTGGAGCAAGGTAATATTGGGGTCTTGTTTGTTTGTTTAAAATGACAAAATCCCTTGGGTAAAATACAAGCCAAAAAAAAAAAATAGGTTAAAAATTAATAAAAGGCCTTAAAAGTTGCAGCAAACATTTGATCACTCAGCTAACTGTGTTCAAGCAAAGTACATTCATATGCATAAAAGCTATACACCTTATGCTTATTGTAATTTCTAAACATATTTTATCATCCATCCATTTTGATTTTCATTGTGGTTAATATCCATAAAAAATCATGATGAATGCTATTTTTCTATGTAAAAGAAAATGCAACTGTGTCAGTCTCATTCAATTTATTTTTATGCAAAGTAGCAAACTTTATTATCACACTAGCATAGAAATATTAATGATCTACATTGGTGAGCTATAGCCTAGTCCTTAACACCCTCTTGTAAAACAACACTGTGTTGCACATGCTGCTCTTACATTGCTTCTCTCATATTCACATTATTTTAATCAAAATGTAAGAGCTACTTTGTTGGAATTATCAAAGAAAGCAAATAAGGCAAAGAAAGTTATGATGCAAGTAATTATGTTATAATACAGGTTAATGCACTTGCCTTGGCCTTGGACCTTGGAAATAGCTGGGGGAAAAATAGAGTTTACATACATTTGTCAGTAAATAAATGAATAGCTGATGTGACATTTAATATGCATAGTGCAATTAATAATTTACAGGAAATTCAGGCAAAAGTGGCTGAAGAGATAGTTTTAGTATGGCCCATGGACATATTTCCCACAGCACAGTAGCTACCTTATTTTTTCTTTTTTTTTCCTTCTGTGCATTGCATGCTTCTCATGTACTGATCTCTCTTGCAAGATTGTAACTTCTATCATGATGACTTGGCTCCCAGGGACCGTGTTGATCTGTTCTTTTGACCAGGAGTTGCTAGAAATTTATCTTATTTACCCATGTGTGCTTTGCTTTCAGCAGTAGATGGCTTCAGCTTAATCAAGGACAAATTTTTCTCAGAGTGGGTCTGTAGAGATGGTTTCCTGAACAATCTGCAGTGCTCCACAGTGACTGTTAGAGGGCTAAGTGTGGAAAGGGAATGTCTGAGTGCACATGGATTCCCAAGAACTGGCATGGAGGTCACACAACTTTTGGTAACAAAGGAAAGGTGGTGTCAGAGTGGAGTCATGACACACCTTCTTCTGGGTCACTGACATATGAAAGGCAGTTCAACAGGGTTGGGAGTTTAGTAGTTCCAAACACACAGATACAATGAAAATGAAAGTATATAGCTTTAACATTTTCACCACTCCTTCATGAGTGTGTACTACTTTTCCCATTAGTAAGAGAGAAATTTTTTGTGCCATAGGAAGGCGCTTCAGGTGTCCTAGGAAATGTCAGCCAGTGCAGCAGTCTCATGTGCTCCCAGCAAAGAAATTTTGGCCTTCCTCCCTGTCTCCCTGTCCCATTTTCTTAGTGTTCACTCTCAAAAGGAATTGTGTTGCTGCACTGAACACTGAACAGTGTTGTAAAAAGAATGATTCCCCCACATGTAAAATAAAGGACTATATGACCTAGAATATGCTTCCTATTTTTCTTCCCAGAGGGGAAAATATATGAAGACATCTTCCACTGTTTCTTCTTTAAAAAGACAATGAAATTCTTGACTCTCCCTATTGAATATATTTATTTAACACATTTTACTGTGTTTTCTTCCTAGATTTTAGATATATATGAATATTCATGCAAAATGACATGTTTGTCTCTAGTCATTAACACAGGTGAATCATCCTTTTATGAACACAACCTCCTCTTTAATGGTTTTCTTTTGTTGTTTTCCAATTTGATTTCATATAGTGGAAAGAGAGAAGAGTAACAGAAATGAAAACAAGTAATGTAATGCTGTACATTTCCCCTACTCTTTAGCAATACACTGCTACCTTGAAGGTTTAGAGAAAATAACAAATTATGTATGATAAAAATCTCTTGTGTAAGCTATTCATATTCACTGTGCTCTGTGAATTCACCTCCGATGCTGCAAGCTCCAATGTTATACACAGAAGGATTCAACTTCCTGCTGACAATATTGAGCTCATCACATCTTTTTAAATGAGTCTGGAAAAATTCCCCAGTTACACATATGCCTGCTTTTCTAACTCGTACACCAGAGGGTTAGGCTGGCTCCATGTATTCCTTGAGAATTGACTCCTCTCCCTCTCTTTCCCTCTTCCTGCTGAAACATCTGCGTTTGATTTCTATTTGTCAGCTGGCAAAAGGAAGCTGAAATACCTCTGTGACACTTATTCACAGATGCACAGTTTATATGATCCATCTGTAAAAAGTACCATGTGGTGTCTTCTTTCCACCATGGGCCAAGGACCAGATTTACAAAATTATGTGGGTATCTAATTCACACTGTAAATAACCATTTTTGGGGTTACAAATAAATGCCCCAGATCTCTTCAGTTTATACTTGATCCCTACTTAGATTTCTACTGAAACACTTATAAGTGTTAATATTGCAGGATTTGGATTTCTTCATATTAAAGAAGAAAACACAGAGCAAGAGACGCGGAAAGGGTGAAAGAACATATCTGATAAGAAGTGACACTCATGACAACTACAATGTGTTAATGGTCATAGAGTATAAGTAGTTCTGAAGTAAATCTGTGATTTTAAAAACAAGGCTCAGGTTCTATATTTGTCTTGAGTAGTGTTAAGGTGAGCAAAGTTTCCATAGGGACTGAATCTTCTTGACAACAAGCTTTGTTACACTTTATATAACCTCATGCTCACAGGGTACAGTGAGTGCAAAACTTTTTGTGATGCTCACTACATCACAGGTGAAGACAAAATTCAACCAAAAATCACAATGAGCAGGATCTTACCCCCATAGGCTTTTTAAACAACATACAATTCCTATTTCAAATCCTAAAGTGGGTTAAACAAGTGATACTTAAGTGTGAATAATAATTTATAAAAAGGTAGAAGGAAGAAGAAGGGCTGTAGAGTTATCAAACTTGCAAAGTTTGATTGGATTGAGATAGGGAAATTGAGAGTCAAAGGATGCATGTATGAAGGTGAAGGTCAGAGCAAAGAAGTTAAAACAATGATGGAAGGGAAGTGTCCTTGGAGTTGATGATGATGCAGCAGCAGCCTGCCCAGTGACAAGGCTGCATAGCTGACCATTGCCAGGTTCTGTTCTGTCTGGTGTGTTAGTATAAATCTACAATAAAAGCAGTAATATGATGTCCTAAAGGATGTTATCTCTGAAATAAATATTAAGCTGTCTTCTAACTTAGGTGTAGGTTCATTATTTCACCAAAACAGATTGCACTGAAGTCGATTCTCAGCAGACAGAGAAATTATCACAGTTTTACTCCTTGACTCATGCTGTGGGAAAGGCTTGGGAGTGCAACAATAAACAAAGCACTAAACACAGAACTGAATATTGACTAAAACTCAGTAATTTCATTTTCTAACTGGGTGTTTCTAAGCCTTTAAAATGATCTAGCTAAAAGGAAACACTAGCAGAAGTGTCTAGATACAGTTTAAACTCTATTAAGTTGGACTAGGTGGTTGAAATCCACTTGCAATGCATCCTTGATTTTATGTTAGTTGTTAGGTGTATTAAACATTTGATCTATGTCTGGTGTTTTAATTTTTCTACTGCTAGTTTCTTTTCTTAAATGATGAGCACAGTTGGTATTTTTGTTTCATCAAAAATAAACGAGAAAGGACTGCTTCAAGCAAATGTATCTGCTGTTTCAATAAAATTGAAAATTGCTGCATGAAAAAACACTTCCTAAGTATAACTTATTTGCCATGATTCATTAATATATACTGTCAGAATTTTGATTTATGCACATTTACTTTCAGAATCAGGTATATTGTGCTGATTTATGTATGCTGCATATAAAACTTATTTAAAAATCTTAAATTTCAGAGTTCTGATTTAGTATGTGAGTATATAAATCTTTCTGTTAAACATTCAGTTTAGTTTCCTGATTTATACAGACAAGATTTCATGGATTGTGATGTTGAAATTCTACTTTAATACTGTAGTTACTGTAAGACGTATTGGTACAATAAAATATGCAATAGTTAAGATGGTAGGATGAAAGTAATCAATGATTTTTGTAAATTGCACCTCTGGCCCAACTTTAGCTGGCATAAATAAAAATAACTTCTTCACTTCTCTGACTCATTATATTTATGAAGCTTCCTCTTTAGTCATAATATGCAAACATAATTAGAAGCATTACACTTGGAATGGTTTAATAAAAGGGGATGTTATATCACAGAAGTTCTTTTGGATCTCAACTCTCTACAGTCTTCATTTGTTAGTCGTCAAGGACAATATAGCTAACAGAGATATGCTGTTACAGATGTTCTCATGAATGTTTTGGTACATTAGCACATACTTCGTTTCAGATAAATTAGGTGTTTTGATGTTCATCATCTCTTAAAAAAAAATCATAATACAGTTCAAGATCACAACTCATTGAAATGTTTAGCTTTCCCATGAGTTCAACTCCTATACTGTTGATCTTTCCTACATAATATAATACATTATAGTATAATAAACTACCACATTTCATTTTAAATAGGCAATATGAGATAGTTAAAAAAACAAACATGAAATCATCTTTCTATGTAAAGAGAGTTATGCAAAGAGTTCAAGTTGAAACACTGGTAAGATTTATTCCCAAAAAGCCACCATGTCTTTTTACAAATCCATTTCCCAGCCTGAGAACGCAAATAGCTGTGTGATGAGCAGCTGTGAGGTCCCCAGGCTAGAAGGACTCTCCTTCCTCAACAATAATGTGCTCAGAGACTGATGCAGAAGCAAAATATCTTCCATTTCCAAACAACTGTGTGTTATAAAAAATTATATATTATGCTGATGTGGAAAATTTCTGGAGTTTGGTGGTGGGTGGGAGCAGGGGAAGAGTGTGAGAAGTTCCCTCCTGAGGAGAAAGAAGGCAGAGACAATGTGTGATGAACTGACCAAAGAAATAGGAAATAAACTTAAGCCTAGGAAGGAGGGAAGGAGGGAGGGAGGGATGGGAAGAAGGTATTTTTAAGATTTGGATTTATTTTTCATTATCCTACTCTGATTTCATATGCAATGAACTATATTAATTTCCCCAAGCTGGGTCTGTTTTGCCCATGATGGTACATGGTGAGTGATCTCTCCCTGTTCTTATGTTGACCCTCAAACCTATTGCTCTATTTTCTTCTCCCCACCCAGCTGAGTCAGAGAGTGACAGAGTGGCTTTGATGGGCACCTGGCTGGGTCAGGAAAACTAAGCTATATTCCTGACCCATAAAGAGTCATAACCTCAACTTAGTCCTACTGTTTTTCTGTGTGATAGGTCTGTTTCCTCTGTATTCTGCTGAATAAAATCACAGAATCATGAGGAAAATGTGTTTCAACAAATTAACACTTCAGATGCAAATGTAGCTTAAGTTTTCCTGTCTCTAAGTTAATTGCCTAACTAAAAAAACAACAAAACAAAACAAAACAAAACAAAACAAACAAAAAAAAACAAAAATAAAAGTGAGCAAAACTGTCACAACAACATGTTCTTTAACTCCAATATTCCATTATAGTGTATTTTAGTGTATTTTCTACTTAGGATCTTCCTCCTGATCCCATGGAAACTTCCTATATACTGATACATTCTGATATTTTCTGTAGGAATCTGAATTGCTTTGTCTATTTCTCACCCCTGGAACACATCATCTGGCAGGGATATCCATAAAAATTATGTTTCTTGCTTCATAAATAGACTCTTCCACTGTGGGAGTTGAGGGCTTCCTACAATGACCAAGTGTGAAAGTTCCTCTCCTTCTTCATGAGTGGAAGTGCGAGTGACAGAAGTTCTTTAATCAGCCCTTCACTAGTGAGGGTGTAGGTCTGCAAGCATGAGACTAAACCTGAGGTCCTGGCAAAAATATTTTTGAATCCAAAAATAAATTAGCTGCCCAAATGTGTGTGTCTTGTACGGTTTTAACCAGCAAGGAAAAGTATAGCAGGTTATGATGTTGCTGGGTCTTTCAATGTTACATCTTCGCTAGAAACAGTCCATGGTCATTATTAATTCACCTATGAGTAAAAATACAGCCAGGGGACTGTATTTATACCTTGTACAAACTTCCTGGCATTCTTCCACAAACCAGTGTGTAAGTCATCCTTTGCATAATAGATTTGAATATCTTCTGCATCAAATTCAGAACTTCATGTAAAAGTGATAGTCAAAATTGTACAATAATAGCACTTTGCTCTGGTTAACATCTCAGAACACGTTCATTTCATGGAGTCTTTTCAGACACTGCCGTGCATGATTTCAGGACCAGTAATCTTGCCATTTAACAAAAGCCTTATTTAAGTGGAGAAAAGTCCCCAAAATTCACCAAGTAACCCAGTTTATAATTAATATATGGGTTCAAAACTCTTTCTTTGTAAGCATCTGATGGTGATGATCTGATGATACAAATAATGACTTGGGCAGAAAGCACAATATTTATCCATAATATAGATGTATAATATTCCAGTAGAAAGTGTAATAACTCTGCTCTGCCAATACATTTTAGATATAGTAATGCATAAACATACACACACACACTTGCAAGTGCTATCTGAGACCTAAAACCAGATTCCAGATCTTCCTTTGAGGGTTAGTTTTAGAAAGCCAGCACAGACTTTTGTGTTAAAGCTCATTTTCAGCAGTTTTCACTGATTCAGAGCTCCAGGTTTCAGGAAGGTCAAAGCCTCAGAAATCTGGTCATGCACGACCATGAATCCTCTGGATCCTTCAATATCTGGAGGTGCTGGAACCAGGAAGCTCCTTTCCTATTGTCCATCCAGAGACAATACTGGATAGTGTGATTCCAGGCACGAGTTTGTTCTGGAAGGAGAAAAAAATACAAAAAATTTGGACATGACAAGAAAAAGCAATGTGAGAACTTCCAGAAAAACTTGTTGTAGAAGACTTGTTGTTTAAGGATGAGAGATTGATGTATGAATGGGAGACTCGAGGAGACTCGAGGAGAGGAGAGGAGAGGAGAGGAGAGGAGAGGAGAGGAGAGGAGAGGAGAGAAGAGGAGAGGAGAGGAGAGGAGAGGAGAGGAGAGGAGAGGAGAGGAGAGGAGAGAAGAGGAGAGGAGAGTCAAAAAGAAAATTAAGTAAAAACATGCATATGCTGAATTTATTGTTAACCTGCACTACTTTCATGCTTAATAATTAAAACTCAGAATATGAGAATCAATATCACATGAGAGCAAACTTTCTCAAGAAAAGGAATTTGCGAATTAGGTTAAAAAAATACAATATTTTCACCAAATTTTGATTTTTTTTTTATTTAATTGTTTTGTTAAATTCTGAAGAATTCCTTTAATAAAGCTGTCGGTCCAAAAGCAATGCAAGTTTTTACTATCTCTAAGCATGTAAATATGTGCAATCATTTGGGCAGGGTGGGGAGATCATGTGTGAAATCAGGGTCTGAAATAATGAATAAAGTAATTCTAATAATTTTTTCTGGTTTCACTTATGTATCTCCTACACAAGGTATTTCAAGATAGTTAATTCCAGTTAACATACTGAATAAATAACAGGTGGTTTAGTTAAACTGCATAAAATCCCTGTGTGAAAGCTATAATGAAAATTAACCATGGTTTAATTCAATGAGTTCAAATTGCTTCCAAAGTAAATCAAGCCAAATCAAATTAAGGTCATTACAGTTTTCTATGAGACAGTCCAATCAGTGGTTCAGCACAAGTTAGTCATATGACTTAAATAACTAATTCAGAATGATTTTTCTGAGTGTCTTTCCCCGTGCAGACCAGCCCTTAGACTCAGTCTGTGACACCACCTGCGGAGCACTCCTATGGGGGCTGCCCAAGAGGCAACCAGCCTGCACCGGCAGAAATGTTTCTGTTGTTCTGACAGTGTTCTGGCAGCTGAGCAAAGTTCACTCAGAATATTGATCGAATGTTTACATGAGTGCTGGCATCCCAAACTCACCTACAGTTAGTTCCCCTTTCAAAGCTGGACATTCCCTGAAAAAATGGTTATAAATTAATTTAATGTATCTATAATAGAGATATTTAGAATACAAGAGTTAAATTGGAAGAGTTTTTCACTAAATACAAAAAAGAGCATAAAAGTCCTTCCCCTCCTCTAAGAAATAAGCATTTCATTAGTTATCTTTTATTCATGTCATGCTGGTTTATCCCTGATAAACAATGTTACCAAAAAAGAAAACCAAAACCACAAAAAAACTCAGTTGCTGGCTCTAACCAGCACAACTTCATGAAAGGGAAGTCCTGCTTGTTGAACCTGATTTCTTTCTCCAACAGGGTAACCCACCTAGCTGATGTAGGAAGGCCAGGAGCTGTGGTCTTTTTGGACTCCAGCAAAGCTTTTGGTCCTGTCTCTCACAGGATCCTCTGGACAAAACATCCAGCACACATCTGGATAACTGTGATGTGATGGGTGAGCAACTGGCTCATGGGTCAGGCACAGTGACAGTGAGTGGGGTGACGTCAGGCTGCTGTCTGGTCACTTGTGGGGTTCTGCAGGGCTCCATCCTTGGCCTTGTGCTCTCCGACATCTTCATAAATGACTCGGACACAGGACTCAAAGGAACACTAAGTTTGCCAACAACACTAAAGTGGGACGAGATGTCCTTTAGGGCAGAGAGGCCCTGCAGAGAGACCTTGACAAATTAGAGAGATGGGCAGTCACCAGCTCTGTGAAGTTTAACAAGAACAAGAGCTGAATTTTGTACCTAGGATGGGGCAACCCTGAATGTGTGTATGAGGATGAGAAATGAGAGGCTGGAAAGTGGAAAGACACCAAGGGGTTCTGGTTGGTATGCTAAACATGAGTCATCAGTGCCCTGGCAACCAGGAGGGCCAGCTGTGTCCTTCTTATGAGGAATGGCTGAGGTCACTTGGCTTGTTCAGCCTGGAGTAGAGGAGACTGAGGGGAGACCTCATTGTGGTCTTCAACATCTTCATGAGGGGAAGCAGAAGGGCAGGTATGGATCTCTCATGGCCATCACTCTCATGGCCATGACAGGACTCAAGGAAATGGCCTAAAGTTGTGTCAAAGCAGGTTTAGGTTGGATAGCAGGGAAAGATTTTTCACCCAAATGAGGATCAGGCACTGGAACAGGCTTCTCAGTGCAGTGGTCACAGCACCAGCTCTGAGTCTAAGAAGTGTTTGGACAACACCCTTGGACACAGGGTGTGACTCTTGGGATGTCCTGTGCAGGGCCAGGAGTTGGGCTCAGTGATCCCTTGGGTCCCTTCCCACCCAGCATATTCTATGATTCTTTGATTCTCTTGCCTGAGATGTTTTATCTGTCAAAGATACATACCAGATATATACTTTGACTCTGAGGATTTGCCAGTCTGATTCTAATCTAGTTGAACAATTTGCTTTTGCAAGGGAGAAAAGGTCAGTTCCGACAATCTGCTGAGTTTGAACAGAATTTCAGTGAAACTTGTGCTGCTGTTTATTCACACACTTTACTAGACATAGAAATCATGTACAGTTTTATTCCAAAAAGCTAGTATCTACTGAGCCTAAGTAAACAGAAGGATGTCAGATAAACGGAATTCTAAGACAAATTTAGAGCAGAATAAAATGTGCCATTGTGCTACATTTATGACAGCCAATCATTTCTTCTTTTGCCAAAACTGGTCACAAGTAGCAGTCACCAACATTGCAGATGGTTAGAAACTACTTATTTGATATCAACACCCATCTATGGTGAAATAACTCAAGCTTATAATACATAGCATAATTATATAGAAATCAAAATTTGTGTTATAGAACTGTATCAAGGAAACATTGAGACATATGGGCAGATCTGGCAATTGACTGATTTTCTGTTTGGAGCTTCAGAAAGAAATTCTGTGGACTGCCTTGGCCAGTATATTAAAGTGCTTAACTTCTTACTCTTAAAAACATTTTGTTATGTTATATTAAAAATCTTTCTTGGCTTAAATATGGTTGCAACAGCTTGCCCTGTTCAGAAGGGCTCATGGACAGTTGTTTCTTTTGTCTTTACACCTGTTTTTAATATACCCATGTTGTATTTCCTCTTCTCCAGCCTAAACTACCACAGTTCCTGCCTTTACAGATTTTGTTTTTTTAGGTTCTGCACAAAGTAAACCACAGTAAATTATTAGGTTTCCCAGCTCTGCAACTATTTGCAGTTTACATGGCCCTTTTCCAGTAGCATATCCTAAATAAGAGTCATGTAGAAAGGCACAGCCATATTAGAATTCAGATATGTATATTTCAATTTTAATTCATTTTTTTATAGAACCCAAAACTCTGGTTTTTTTTGCTTGCTGGATGTTCTGCAACAAGCTAGGTTTTTGATTTTACTCTAATCCATATCTTGACTTGATATCACTATGATGGAGTCTCATCAAGCTGACACAAGACAGCTATTCTTTGTGTGATGCTTTGTAGCACAACTTGATATGTTCTTCTTTGACCACTATATCAGGGGAAAACAAACCAAGATGTCAAATAGCATTGACTAAACAGTTAAAATACATGGATGCATTCTTTATTTTATGCTTCCTATAATGAATGGTTTGTACATATGACAGCTAGTACATTCCACATTTGAAAGAAGTCTTTGTCAACCATTAAAGAGAGACAAATCAGAAACTAAGATCTGAGTAATGTGTTTGCAAAACAGCCTGTGCCAATCTTGTTTTGATTTTGAGCTTTCTATTCCCTAGCAACTGTAAGTCACAACATTACACCAAAGAGCAAAACAAGAAGTTCTGTATATTCAATGCATGCAGACCTACATGAAAGTATCAAAGCCATGTTTTCAAATGCATTTTGAAAATTTTACGACATCTTCTTTTTTTCCAGATGCAACTGCAGAAATAAAAAATTATAATCCAGTTTTCACGTTTCAGCATAAAAGAGTTGCTAATGATTATACAATTCTTCAGGATTATGGGTTTATTTATACCTTAAGGATACTCTTCAGTAATATGCTTCCAAAGCTGTCGCTCTATTAGGAACGGCTGGGAATGAACGACACAGACTCTCATGGAGTCAGTTAGGAGAATGTCTCTAGTTTATTAATTCAGGTTTATTTTATAGACTGATACGTGGAAAGTACAGAAAGGAAACTCTTATTGGTTAGCAAACCACTACATCACCATCATTGGTCAGTGGGGCACACCACCCTCTGACTTTCTCCTGCAAAGAAAACAAGGGACAGACAAACAGCACCTGGCATGGCTGTTTTCTGTCTCTGAGGATTGTTTTAATTCTTTCTCATGTTTTTCCCAGGCTAGTTTCTCAGGCAAGACTGAGAAGCTATGTGGCTTGTAATTTCTACAGGCTCTCTGTTTCATAGTTAGACACAGAGTCCACACAAAGTCTTTTTCATTTTGTATTCTATTTCCTTTAAATGTATTACGTAGAATATAAACAAAAATTGCAGTAATGCATTCAGGGGTAATCCTTTTTATTGCTACTATTATTATCATCATCATCATCATCATTAATAATGTTGATTACATTTACATATTGGCCTCTCTCCTAAATAAGTTCTCAGCTAGAGGCCATATGATGACCACATTCTGACATCTCTGAGCTTTTCCCTCTTTACAGATACATTTTGCATCACTAATTTTCTCTGTTTCTTTGTGCCATGCACTTCTTCCAACAGACCTGCATCACACTTAGTGCTGCAATTAAATATAGATTATACTACAAAAAAGAACTCTAAAGGAGACCTGAATGATAGAAAGCAGCTTCTCAAAACATTTAAGCACAGTCCCCAGTTTTGCAGTTAGATCCTGAGAAGTTTTATGAAATAGGAACAATCAATTAAAGAGTCATAGATGGGTAAAGCAGACTCATTTTTTAAACTCATGTTGTGCTTTTTTGGCAAAACTAAACTCTAGTTAGCAAGGTGGTTATTTTTGTTGATGGATTAATTTATTGCTATCCTGTTTAGCAGTTTCTGTTTTTTCACCCATATTTAAGCAGTTTTTTCAACCAAGTGTAGGCTGAAATTACATCAGAGAGACAACTGTATCTGTTCCATTTTTTGCATTGATCATAACACAGAATTAATAATAATAATAATAATAATAATAATAATAATAATAATAATAAACTCTAGTACCTTTTGATAGTGATGATAGTGGAGACTGTTTACACATTAGTGTCTTGATTAAGAAGATGCAACACCAAGCATTGAATAAGATTTCTGATTAATTAAGTCCACTGGCATCATGTATGTTATTTTCTTACACACTAATTTTATTTCCCTCAACACAAATTCTTCTCCTATAATAAGGGCTGACATGGTTTACTCAGGACTTTCAATCATTATGATAATTCCTGCAGAAAGAAGAGCAGATAAATAAAAATTAGATAGTATAAAACTAATGACACAAGCACAATAGATACAAAACTTTGTTTTAGTCAACTAAATATGCAACACCTTGAAACTGCAGCTGTTGGATGATAATCTCAAAAGCACCTAATAATCAATAGTAGATTCACAGTACAGACAGTCTTCCATAGATTATACACCTTTAGGGGAAGTGATTTAGATTTTATATGTCTTTTCTAAAACATAAGATATACTGATGATTTTGTATGTAAATAAACAATAATAGTCTAAAAGACTCAATGTTTCCCTGTGTCAAGGAAAAGTATTACCTTAAATATACTATAACCAAAGGACAATTAAAGCACAAGTCCAAACAACTGGTAACAAAATAATGAACTATTTCAGGAAATCTCATTGCATATGTTTCATTCATTTTTGAGATATCATTATGGAAGAAACACCTATGAATATGCATATTTTCTAATTCAGACACGGTTTTGCTTATTAAATGAAATTTTATTACAAAAATCTTGACCTTTTTTTGTTCATGAAAGATGGATAAGTTGTGGCCCACAAGTTCAAGCTGGACAAATACCAGAAACACAGATTTTAATTAAGAATTTTTTTCTTAATGATGTAGTCTTGAAGGACTTTCATATATATCAAGATAATAAAGTAGCTAGTCCTGCACCAGACCAATTTGAAAATGTGCCTTTTGTATAATTAAAAATATCAAAGAAGCAAACAAGCAACATCAAAACAACACGAAAATAGTCTCAAATATATTCCCCAAGCAAAACCTAACAACTTTAAATTACTTTGTATGTATGGCAAAACAAATGCACTGGATGAGGGAAAAAAAGGTGACAAATACTTTCTAAATATAAGACCAGTTTCAGAAAGATATATTTGTATCTAAGTATGTAATTATACAGCTAAGATCATTAAAAAAAAAAGAAGAAAAATTCCCATTAAATGTATAAGAACAGTCTAAAATTTAGAGAATCTGATTAAATCCTTACTTTGCCATTATTTTATTTATTTATTTATTTATTTATTTATTTATTTATTTTATATTGCCATTATTTATTTATTAGTTTATTATATGATGCTAGGCAAGTTCTTTATGGTTAAGAGAGCACCTAGGTAACCCAGTCAGTATTTCATTTAAACTGCTTTAGGAGAAAAATAATCAGCCTTTGAGGGAACAATTCCTTTCACTGATTAAAAAACTGCGACCAGATGGACAACGTATGAAAAACTGGATTAAATTAGTTCCTATTCAGGATTAATCAAGAGTTGAGTTCCAGAGTCAATAATCACAATTTATTAATCTAATCTGAAAATTAAAGGATCTTATTTAGAGATCCTTAATCTTGCACTGTTAATGTTATAGGCAAAAACATCTCGTCTGATTTCAAGGTTTACAGACAGATGTAACTTTTGACATAACTGTGAATGGCTACTTAGGTTTATATAATAACACCTGAACATTTAATTTAAAAATCATGAAAAACTAAACCCCCAACCCCAAAACTTATCTGCTCTCGCTATTTCTTAATAAAAAATTATGAATTTTAATATTTCAGCCTACATTTCATATCACACTTTTTTTTTAATTAAGGTACTCCCTTAATTCCCTTTTGTGCAAATTCATGCACAAAAACTAGTATAAGTTGATGATATATTTGTAGATAATTGTTTAGTATGAGTAGGTTCATTGTGTGTTCCAGTGTTCCAGTTTTTCATCATATAATAAGGTTTCGTTTTTCAAACTTTTGTGCAACAAACTCCTCACATTCCTGGGTTAAACAGCAGAATTTTCATCTGTGCATTGTCCTTTCCAATAATGTGTATTCATTTGCACTAAAGTATACTGTTTCAATGAGTGAAAATGCTTTGCAGTTATGATGTAGCATAAAGCAAGAGTGACTCATCAAATAGAAGTATAACAACAAACTCACCAGACATCTCTTCATTTTTTTTATTCCCAAGTGCTCAAAAATCAAGATTCACCAAGAAATGCAATTATGTTAGAGAGTGCATAAAGCCTTGAAATTATCTCCATGCTCCAAAACTTGATTTTCATAAAACAAGTTCCCACTCTCCAGATAGTCAATATCCTGAAGCAGACATTGGTAAAACTAGAACATTCATGATGAAAATTGAGAGAAAAAAACACTTCAGACTACCACCTTAAATACACCACCGGACGTTTTTATCTTTTTTCTATTCAAGGAAAAAAAAAATAAATTAGTTGATTGTTTCATATCCCCTCAAAAGAAGGAGAAAAGACACTGAGTTTCTCTTCCTGTGCTCTTTAATTTTTAGTGAGTATCAAGTTCTTCCCTTCTAACCTTTATTTATAACTCACTCCTTTGACAGGTCATGATAAAACATCCTTCTAATACTGTTATGCTCTTTCATTCAGGAATAAAAAGCTAAAAAAGGTTTTAGTCTGCACATTTGTAGAAGACAATGAATTAATTAGAATATGCCTGACCAACCATTCAAAAGAAAAAATCCTAAATTATGACCAACTTAGACCCATTTAACTACATTAATTTTCTGGTTTTGGAGCCCATTTCATTACAACTTCCAAATTTTTTGCATAGATTTAATCAATCTATAGGAATAAAACTACCAGCACTATAGCTTTCAGGGAGCTGGCTTAAAAATATCTAGAGTTCTCAGGGTAGAGAAGTATACACACCAAAATCAAGAGATATCAGACAAGAAAAAGAAGTAATTTTACAGCTGCAGCAAAGTTTTTGGTAGAAATTAATGCCCTGTTAATGCAATCTCTGCAGGATTAGAAACTGCAGAATTTTCATAGTTTTTTGATTCATCCACAGAAGTAATTTATATGTTAGTGAGCTGGTGAAGAAGAAAGAGGAATAATATAAAAACTGTTTCAGAATATTGAGAGCAAGGTTAACATCTTATTCTGTATGTCTCAAAACTTAGTTTCAGTTTTGAAATATGGATTAGCAACAGCAACTTCATGAACATAAATAATGTTTTTTTCTTATATGGGTTATAAAGGTAAAAGTGGCAGGAAAAAAAAATGCAACATGCTAGTCATCCAAAATAGATGAAATAGATGAAATGACACTATGATTCCTAAGCAGACAGATGGAAGTGTGTGTAGTGGAGGCAACAAAGGTTTACTGGATAAGTTTTCATCAGAGAACTTGAAACCATATGTATATAGGCACATTTGGCCCAAGTATGCAGCTTTATCTAATGTAACCTCCATGAATCACAGACAACAGAAATATGAGGAGCAGAACCATGTATTTTACCTATTGATCTGCTCCTGTTGAATCAGGAGGAACAGATTTTAGTGAACAGATAATACAAACATAACCTGCATGAGCATCTCTCTGTCTTTGTGGTAAAAATATCAATCAATGTCAATCTTCTTTTCTGGAGATCTTCTGTGTCTTTATTCATGGCACACGATTCTAAAATATTCTAATTTCACCTACCACTTTTCCATAAATAGAATGAGAACCAAGCAATCTATTTCAGATGCAGATGTCTCATAATTGAAAAGCTTGTACTATTATTACTATTAGTTTATATTTTCTTCTACATCTGTCTTTTCTATTATGACAGCACTGTCATGTTTTCCTCTAGATATGCAGATAAGTTTTAGACCAACTTCTGGAATTATGCTGAATACACTTGTATTTCTCCAGTTTATGTTAACTGACAGTTCACAGTATTCTTTCCAACATGAATCATCTGGCATGTCTAAGCCACTTTTACATGCCATGATGATATTAATGTAATTTGTGTGGGCCACTTAGATACAGTGCTCATTATGACTGGGGTAGTGTTTTTTTTTCACAGGGTCCAGTATGCGGCGGTAGTTTGGATTTTTCGCTGCAAACAGTGTTGATAACAGGTATATTTTTGTTCTTGCTGGGCACTGCTTGCAGAGAATCAAGGCCTCTTCTGCTCCTTGTGTCACACCACGGGTGAGGAGCCTGGAGGTGCACACAAAGCTGGCAGAGGACCCAGGACCAGTGACCCCAAGTGACCAAGGATATATCCCAGACCACGCGACCTCATGCTCAGTATGTAAAGGGAAGGAGGGGAAACATTCAGAGTGTGGTGTTCTTCTTCCCAAGTCACCATTAGCATGGTGGGGCCCTGCTCTCCCTGCAATGGCTGAACACCTGCCTGCACTTGGGAAGTGAATGAATTCCTTGTTTTGCTTTGCTGGTGTGCTCAGCTTTTGCTTTCCCTATGAAACTGCCTTAACCCACAGGTTTCCTCACTTTCACTGCTCTGGTTCTCTCCCCCATCCCATGGCTGTGGTGCTTGGCAGCAGGTGTTAAACCACAGTGGTTACCCATCCAGTCTGATTTTCCTTTTGTTTCATTGACTGTGTCACTGGTCACTTACTTTTGCACATTACTCAGGAATTAGAAACAGCTTTCCTGCTACAGAATCAAGAGGTATGTTTCATTTTTCACAGGTAGAATGGTTCTTTTTCTTTATTTTCTGTCTGCTACAATTTCATCCTATACCTCCACATTATACTTCATTGCATTTTATTTTTCTTCATATGATATTTTGCTCTACATCAAAGTGAAAAGCAAAAAGAAAAGAATTCTCATCTTTTCTGAGCACTCAAGTGATTTATCAAATGCTGCTGGTTCAAAACCTTATTTTACTTCCATAAAAGACTACATTTTTACCCCACTATATTTTTTTCCCCTTTTTTATACTCTGTGGATTGCTTCAGTTGAATTCCCACCTTTTCAATGGAGCTGGACTAACCTGACCTCTTTAGAGCTCTCTCAAATCTTTTCAGATGCCATTAGCGGCATTCAGAAGTCACAACTACTTTTTGTAAGTGTAAAGAATAATTTTTCTTTTAGGCATAATCTGTAGTCATCTACCAATCTGGATTCATGATTTTTCATGTTTAATGTAAATGTCAAATTAACACAGTTCAAAGCATTTATAATAGTATGACTAAGGAGGTATCTAAGTATTTATTACATGTACTTAAACCTTATAGAGTTGTTGAAAGGGATATGTCTTAAATTGCAGCAATTTTGTGCTGGCAGTGAGGTACTATTTTATGGGACATTACATAAATTGTAAATGTCTTCCCAAAGCATGATCATCAATCAAAACTAGCAATGATAATGTTGCCAGCAAAATTAGAAACAGGCTGTCAAGAAGCAAATACAAAAATAATTAGAAAAGAAACTCAAATTTATGTTTAGCTCCAAAAATTACTTTTCTCCAGCAAAGGCAGATAATAATTTTTGTTCTTTTCTATCAGATTTAGGGATATTTTCTAATAAAAATTAATTAATTTTAATTTTCTAATAAAAATAATTAATAGTGAAATGGCTACTGCATTTACTACATAGATCTATTATTAACCAGTGGAAACCTGGTTAAAAAAAACAGTCAGGAAGAAAAGAAGTGACTAATGGGTATCACTTTTCAGCACTCTTCAGATAATTCAAAAAGATAATAGAAAAATTGTTTGCAATTAAAAAACTAAAGAAAATGAAACTATTTTGATTCATTCTCTTCTTCCACCAACTGTAAAAAATAAGTTTTGATTAAAAAGATCAAATTTTCAAAATTCAGAACAACAGTGAAAGAAAGACTCCAAAATGATCCTCTGCTATGAATAAGACAACAATCATTTTGGAGACTCAAACTACTGTCGGTCAAATTGCCATCAAGAAATGATTAAGCATTAAATAAGAGAGGTGTAATTTTTTTTCTTGTTTCTAAATGTCTTTTGTCTTATAACTTTATTTCTACATTTACTGTAGAATGTCATTTCAACTAAAAGAAAGGGAAAGAAAAAGGAAAAGTTAAAAGAAAAAAAAAAGAAGGTTGATTATTATACTTGTTACACCTATCACTTGAAAAACGGTTTATGAGAGTTGACATTTTCCATGGCCTTAAATAATTAACTGCAGACTAAAAGGCTGAGCAAATATGATTACTCAATTAATAAATGCTATTGAGTTAAAAACATAGTAACATTATACAGTGCTAGAACCATCTATTTTACATGACATAATTATATACATTCTAAGCAAATGTTGCTCCCTAAAATTCCTTTCTCCCTTAAAAAAATAAAATAAATTGCAATGATAATTGCTCAATGGAGCATGTACAAATATTCAGTTTTTTTGTGGATTACTAGCTAGCTAGCACACTGCATGCCTACTGCGTCATTCTATCATAATAACATCAATTTCATCTTTCCAATGTGATATGCAAAGTTATGGTTTCTTTTTAAAATTGAGAACCTTCTTTGTAGTGTTTTAAATAAATAGTTTTTAAGAAGCTGAAATATTTTGCAAACTTGGGCCTATGATTAAAATAAGCATTTATTCCATGGACTCATTTTTGGAAGACCTGTTAGCATCAGCTTTAAAAAACCATTAAAACAAAACCAAAACAAATAAACAAAAAAAACAATTTAAAGAACAAAATAAGCAAAGGCAGATCACCCTGTTAGCATAGCTGCAGTTTTTAGCAGTTGCAGTGATGTAACGTTTGAATTCGTGTCAGTTTTACATATTGCGAAAGATTACATGTCTTGTTACTTCTACCAAAAGTAAAAAGTGTAGTATTTATAAAGAAAAGAGTGAACACTGCCAGTGAAAGATGAGATGAAGGATAGTATCTGACTTTAGTTATAATGCTGTCTTCGTGATAACTGCTCTTTACCAAACATTGATACAGTAACCTTAGAAATCTAAAATTGAATGGCTTGATTGAATTGAGTGGAATGATGTTGCACACTACTACAGCATGATTTAGCTAACCAACATCAATTTCCTCCCTGCCCATAGAACAAAATCCACCCAGCCTTTATGTTGAAACATCTGCAAGCAGCACCTCAATACTTACAAAACCAATGAAAAAAGTCCCAAAACATTCTCTACAGAACCAATAAATAAGTACATAAAAAACAAAACCGATGAACAAAGAGAATTACCTAAAAAGGTTAAATCAAAGAAATCACCCTCCAGCTAGATTCTTAAAGATATTCTTTCCACTTCTTATTAAGAGTGCCATTATATTCTGATGTCTGGAGTTACATTTGCATCATTAATGTAAATATCCCTGTTTTCTAAGTATTAGATTTTTAAGAAATATTGTCTGGTTCTTGCCTTTTTGACCCATCAACTGCATAACAGTTTAGACTCGGTTTAAGGGATGTGGCATATTGTTTCATTTACTTGCAATGAATGGATGATTTAGACTCCTATACATCATAAAACACCAATATTTATTTGAATTCTTGGTCTGCTTCTGAACAAATTATACCCTTGTTGTAGTGCCTAGTCTAATTAACTGTCAAGATTCCTGAGCACAGGCAGGGTTCACTTTGTCTCGTAGAGGGATGAATACAAAAGGTGTGTTCTTGAGAGAACTGAGCTCGTTGGGGCTAAAGATTTTTCACTTCCATACTGCTCCCAGAGTACTTCTTCCCCTAGCAAACTCTTTGTCATCTGACCTGATGATCCAATGCAAGTGATTGCATGGGGTTTATCTGTAGAGCACGGTGAGCACTAAGACTACTTGTAAGTGCACTAAACTGCACTTGCAAGTGCTCTAATTACCAACACCATCATGATGAGGTGCATCAATAACTGTTTTAATTCTATTTTTTAGTCTTCTTTTTGCTCTGCTAAACAGGTTTTCAAAAAAGAGCATTATGTATTTGTTCCTACAATGCAGTTATGTAATGTATGTAACTTAATGCTTTAAACACCTCTTTCAAATCAAAGCACAGTACCTGGAAAATATGTACTTTTGTGAACTAATGATGACATTTTTAGCATCTCTTTATGAAACTGTGATTCCTGTTTTGTCCTCTAAGTTCTGAAATAGGTGGTCAGTGAGGTTTGTAATGGTTTATGTTCTACTCTGCCTAACCTTAAATAGGATTATTAGCATAATTATTTTTCTCCAAAGGACATGAAAAAGTGAGATAGGAGAATAAGACCTTCACCAGAATTGTGAAACAGAAGGGGCTACTGAAAGCTGATTTAATGAGATAGGCAGTAAAAGGAAGCTGCAAAATTCGGGTACTGTGATTGTTCTATTTTTGAAAGAAGGGGTTGCGGGCTTTGGCACCTGGATAAAATGGATTTTTCTGATATCTCGAGAGATAATCACAGAAAGACTGAATAATACTTAATGGCTAATAAGTACAACCCATGAGAAAAAAATATAGTGGAATATCTGTGAAGTGTAACAGCAGTTAAAACTTAAAACCTCCTGTGTACTCACCCAGCAGCTCCTGGTAAACCATTAAGCCAACATTTTTTGGTGTGTATCAATTCTATAGAAAAAAATCTATTTCCACAGCAACCGGTGTCTGCAGAGTATTTCTACATTTTTAAAGGGGGTCAAAAGGGAAAATATTTTGAACAGTTGGTGGAATTGAATAAACTGACAGAGTCCTGTCAGTTTTGTACGAGGCTCTGGTGAGAGAGCCAGAAATTTGTACTACTCGTGGTGGAATCTGTTCCTGGGCAGCAAATAGAATGGACCAATCCAAAATTTTTGCGCAGGGAATCTGGTCTGATCTGAAAATACATTGCAACATTGCTGGTTTGGGATGTCTTAGTTCTGGAGAGGCCAAATTGTTGCCCAGCAGCCCACAAAAGATGAATTCAGGTGTTGCAGCAGAGATGATACCAATAGTAGCAGGAATTACACTTTGTTTCCATGTTTATTCCACCCCATATTGCCACTCTCTGAACCCCATAAAATATTTCTCTTCTTGCTTAGACGTATATTTATCACAGTTAGTTTCTCAGACTGGAGTGTTGCTTGGCTTCCCACTATCTTCTTATCTATCACCACCATAGTCATCACCATCATCACCATCATCACCATCATCATCACCATCATCATCATCGTATTTCCCTGCACTCAATCTGTGTAGAATAGTTCAGAATCTGCTCATCCATTCTTCTTCTTCCGAGATGCATTCTCCAGGACTAAAACCTTTCCACAGACTTTGTCCAAAAGCTTCTCAGCTTGCCAAGTGAACACAGTCACACAATAAAAAACAGAATAAAAATCAAAAATATACCCACTGTCAAATGCTGCAGGCCGCAGAGTCCAAGCTAACACTGAGCATATGAGGGCCACAGATCAAACGAAACCTCAACAATTTAGACAGAATGTTTGACAACAGTACTAAGTAGAAAAAGGAAAAAATTAAGAAGAAAGATGAACAGTTTAACAGAACCTTGTGATAAATTTAGGTGAAAAAGCAGGTGAAAAAGAAACTGAACTTTCCTGATAAAAACAGCTATGTCAAGGAGACGGATATACTCAGAATATCATCAAAGTCAAAGCAATTCCAAAAATCATTGAACAACATTTAAGAAAATATCACCAGCAGAAAAATGCAAAGATTCAAGCAGAGCTGCTCTCCCCATGAAGCCATGATATCAAACAGGGCATGAGGACAACAAAGGAAAGATATCAGTGGTATGGAGCACTTATTAGATCAGATGCACAACCAGCCCACTGGAAGGTTAGCACAGAGATAAAGGAAATGCCAGATAAAAAGTGAGTATATTAGCTCTGCTACTCACAGAACAACACTGTAAACTTTGCACAAAGGTAGAAGTATAAATATGGAATCAACAGGATGGGGAAAAGAAGAGGGGGGAAGAGAGACAGAGATAGGGAAAAAACTAGAGGAAAGGAGAAAGGGAAAAAGGGAAGGAGAAAGGGGAAAGGGAAGTAGGCGGGGGGGAGAATTTTTGTAATGCATAAAAGGATGACAATAAATTTAATTTGGTAACTTTAAAATTATTTCCAATGAGAACAATATGAATATTTCGAATAACAGTGCTATTTATCCTAGGAGCTAGGAAAATTCTTTCTAAACATGACAGTTCTTTTTGCTTAAAGATCTCATATATTTCTTACAATCTCTTTTCATCAGGTTGAGTTTTCTGGCTGACTCAGGAAAAAAGGACATATCCAGATGTTGACATGAGAGAAACAAATGTCGTGTTTACAGTGATATGTCATTGTAAAATCTCTTTCTCCTAAAAAGCTGTGCAATGATTGTTAAAAATCTACAATTTAAGTTCCGATGTGGAGATGATGAGATATGACAAAAAAAATATGACAATGAAGAATTAAAAATAAGATTTACTTGAGAAACAGAAAAGGACAAGAAACAAGAGAATAAATAGAAGTGAGAAAATAAGGACAATTTTGAAGATCTTTGCATGGTCTAAACCAGTATTTTTAACAACATATGAGATACTTCTACAAATAACCTGTAAGGCTATGTTTTCTGTGTTTGCAGTAGGGACACTTTGGGCAAAGAAGTTCTAATGTGCAATATCTGATTTCCAATAGCCAGTCTTGCTGAATATTTGCATCAGCCAGCAGCAGTGTTTCCATGAAGGCAGCAGGCACAGTCCATCTGGACTTCTAAATGGGATCATTTCATTTTTAAGGACTATGATTTGAATTCAGCCATTTCTGGTTAATGAAAAATACATGGTAGTTCATGGCATCAGTAAGATGATTTGCCTTGAATTCCTGTGTCATGCTACTGACAATAGGAAGAGGAAAGACAAAGCTTCTAATAAATACCTTCTTTAAATGCTGTCTTTCTAATGAAGTAGTCTAGACACTGGATTCTCCAAATTTTGTATTAGCATACTTCTGCTCAGCCATTAATGTAATGTCAATGTTTGTCTGTCACCATCTAGACTACTGCAAACAAGAAACAATACAAGGAAATGAGACTATACGTGAAGGGGAGAGAAATAAATTTTTTAAAGTTCTTCAAGCTAATAAAAAAAAGTGTAGCAAAAATACTAAATGGAAGAAAAATGGAAGAACAAGAGAGAGAGTGACAAGAAAAAAAATAGAACAATAGAGAAAGCAGTAAGAGGTGAAAATGATACCCTGGAGCATGATTAAATATAAGACAGGATGTCAATAATTCATAAAAAGAAATGGCTACTTAGAAATGCAAAGCTTACCTCAGCTTGGTTTGGAGATCCAGTCAGTTTACAGGTGTGAAGGGGGTCTGCGATCTGTCAGTAATCAATCAGTATTTTATATTTTTTAAAAAAAGAGCTTGAATAATTTATATTGAATTTCTCATTCTGCCTCTAAGAATTGAACATAGTACCTGGAAACAGCTGGGCCAATGAGCTCATGACTAATAAGGAAGGTGCAGAACTGAATTATGTCAATCTGATTCATAAGACTGCCTGTCTATAGCCAAGAACATGTGTGGTTGTGACAGTGTTTGAAGATAAAAAGATGAAATAAATATCTACCCTGGACTGAGCACAGCCTGAAGGCTATCAGAAGAGATGTTGGCAGTGTGCCCTATCTGTGTGGGGATATATATAGTTACAAATCCAGACTCTCTAAACCCTCTAAATTAGGGCCAGTATCTTCAATCAGCCTTTCCCTTCTCATCAGGTAAGGCATTATGCCGTTCAGGGGGAAAGAAAGTGGGATATTGTTTTCAGAAATGCAATGGTGTAATCACTTGTCATTCTCTAATGAAGCTAAGAGAGCGCTGGCAGGTTGGGTGCAGAGTAAATCACAAAATGCTACCAACAGACTAAGAAAGATAGCCTCATTTAGCTTATATTTTGAAAATATCTTGTTACTGAGACAGCTGCTTTTATGTATTTGTCCTAGGAAACAAAACCAAAGGAAACCAAAAAACCTTTCAAGGGAGTTGCAATAGAGGACATGAAGACATTAGCACTTCATGACGGAGGTCTCAGACTTCTGGGGCCTCCTCTCGTTACAGTTCCAGGAATGGTTGAGACATCAGTCAATCAAGGGAAGTGACACCAAGGAAAGTGACACTGCCCCCTTTCTCGGCTCCCCCTGGAACTCTCCCTTGCCCTGGACTCCGTGCAGTCACTTGGGCCTCACCCCTTACAATAAATGTTTTCGTTTTAATGGCTGTAAATATCTTTCACACACGCAAGGTAGGTGTAAAGAAGCAAAATGTGAATATTATCAATCCACGTATTCAGCAGTTGCTGTTGTGCTTTACCTAATTAAAAAGGATTTTTAAAAGACTTATTTAGCTCATTATTTGTGTTGCAGTTTTTGACAAAATTTAATTGTTCTGAGGGGGCCACTCAGAGATGAAGTCCTAGAGAAAGTATTATGGTGACACAGTAAGTACATTTAATATTGTATTGCACATATTTCTGAGAAAATGTTTCTTTCTGATTTCTCTCTGGTTTTGGTGTTATATTAACAATTCCACAATGCATCTCTGAGCAGCAGTTTTGTGGGTGTCTTCATTTTTTCTTGTCAATTCTTTTGCTTATCACATGTGAAACAAATCAAGAGCACCGTGAAATTTGATAGTGTGGTATTTGTGCAGTGCTCATCTTAGAATAGTCTTTCAGTTCCTCATTAATGCCCCCATTCTCCATCAAGCTAAGTAGAATATTAAAACATTCAATTTTCCAAATATTAAACCATGTGACAAAAGTCCTCAAACACGAACCCTTTGAAGAAAATGCATTCTACCAGCTATTACAACGTTACTGCTTGAGACTATTACTGACAATCTCCTATCTCTCCAAGTTGCACTCTAAATTCATAAGTAGTTATATTTTGCTTTAGATCCCTGAGCAGATTTCAAGTTAGCTATCGCCCTCAACAGCCACTTGGTCTATTTCCTTCCATGCTGAGGCAGACTTTTAAATTTTATTTGGCATTTAAGTTTATCGTGGCACAAATCTCTTCCATCGGTGCTCAAGTAGTGTCAATGCTGCTGGATCGTTTCAGCACCCATCGAGGAAGAGCTGTTTACTGAGAGTTAAATAAAATAAAATAAACAAATAAAACAGGTGAACAGAATGCTTCAGATGATTCATAAACATGTGAGTTATAGTTTCTGTGTTGTTTTTGGTTGGTTGGTTTGCTTGTGGGCTGCTTTTATGTTCTCAAAAACTGCCTAAAAGTCTTTTCCAGAGATCAGGTTTGTCAGTCACTTTCAGAGGAGTTATGATGATGCACATGTTTGGGGAAAGTCATACTGGCATTTTGAAAGATAATTTTTTTTTTCCCATCAAGAAAGGTGTTGTGTAACTAACTCTTCATAAGTCAGTATTTATCCTCTAAACCATTAGAAAGAAAAGCTTCTTATTCTAAGGTGCAAGACATAGATCATCTACAGAATACATCTATATTTTTTACATATTATCAGAAAGAAGGATATAGTCAGAAATCTATTTAATAGAAAAATTATGGATTTGGTGATGATTTGCATAACTCTCAGAGTGTTCTTTATTAAACTCACAGCAAAAGGTATTCTGAATTAGCTGAGGTGGGACATGAGTGCCCAACACTAGTCATTCTTCTAATAAAACAGAAGAAACAAAATTTGTTTTCTGGCCATTCATGACTGACCAGAGAAACTATGGGTATAAGGAAATATTTATTAGTTTTATTTATCATATTTTGAGTTAATTTCTTGCTTTTCCTGAGCAGTAACATCTTCTTGTGAAGTAGTACGTCCTAGAAATGTACAAAAAACCAAACTCCGTTAAACCTCATTATAAGAAACCCTGTGGTTTCTCTCATATTGCTGACCTAAGGTCTAATGGCTTAACCTAATCTACAATTTCATTTTGTATATGACTTTAATTGAAAAATTATTATTCATCTTCTATTAGTATTCACATCCCTGCAAATGAATCCTTCTGCATTTTCTTCTTTCACTTTCTTGTGAAAGTGAAAATTGTCTTGTTCCCCAAAAATGCAGCTAGAGAGTTTGGGTTTACAAATGAAATACATCTATAATAGTCTGGAGACTTTACTTTGAATCATCACACACAGCTATAATCAATGTGTAACCATTACTCTACTGTAAGTCCTTTATAACCAGCTCTCAGGGCAGTACCAGTAGCTGGGATTGATGGATTCTTACTTGATATTTATCACAAAAATGAAAATTTATATATAAAAAAAATCTAAATCTTATCTATAAAGGAATCTTTTCTCCTTTAAATATTTGCGTATTATTTTCTTCACAACACCCATGGAAATGTTTCCTCACAGCTTAACTTCTAGGTGTGTGACTGATCCTTTTGAGTTCTCAGTTAGCCACATGAATAAGTGTTCAGCATGATGTAAAATCTTCAGTTCTTCTAAAAGCAGGAAATGACATTTTTTGTTTCTACACCATGTATATATCTAGTGTTTTGCCTTTTTCCATACAGATTCTAATCCCTGACTGGGGATTATAGAATTATAAAAGTTTAATGAGCATCAGTCCATCCAATATCAGAACTAATTTAATTAATAATAAAATCCTGCAGCAGAACAGTTGCTATGTAGAGGAATTAAAGCCTGGGAAAACCAAGTCTCAGAACACTATAGTTCATTTAGAGCCCAGACTAACCCTTAAATTTCTAGTATTTCTCCGATTTTCAGGGGATGTATTTTTTCAAATGGGGTCAAGGATTCTGTTCAATTCTTAGGGGCCTTAAATAATCATTGTATGCCATATTCAGGCACTAACATGAAATGGTTTGGAAGCCAAGATATGAGAGAAAATCTGTCTTGTTTATGATCCCTTGAGTCATTAACATGCCTTAGAACACCACTTTTCTAAGATAATAAATCCACTGGAGAATTTTCTAAACCCACCCAATTCTCATTAGGATTTTTTATTAATTTTATGTCTGCTGCATTGATACTAACAGCACATGAAATTTTTAAAAAATATTCAAAGCATCCTATGGGAGAATGTATTTAATGTAATATCTGAGGCTTATCCTTTTGCCTGTCAAGTTTAATACCAATAAATAATATTCAAGCTCAATTACCCGTTGATAACATATTGCAGCACATTGCAGATTTCCAGCATTGACTACTAGGATTGTAAGTCCCCAGCAGCAAATAACATCAGAATAAAAAGGTTTTGTGCCTGTTCTTTGGTCTGTACATTTCTAGGAATTGTCAAGAAACTTTTTGTCCCATAGACTCACCTCCTGAGGTACAGGACAGGTAGAATCCCTACTGAAGACAACTCCTGCTAATCAGTACCTATAAGATCACTCCCATGATATCACTTCAAATTACTGAAAAAAAAATCTTGGGAAATACAGAACTAAACTTATTCTAATAGTCCTGGGAATTCATATCTTCCTGTGTTTCTGATTGCCTATTAGACAACGGTAGTCTTAATTTCCATTTAATTTTTATTCATGTAATTTTAAAATGCCATTTCTTTTAATCTAAGATGTTTGCTGGCAACTAAATTCTAATTGCTTGAAAAACAGGTTCCAGTGTAATTATTAAAGAAATCTTTGATTGCCTGAGGTAGATAGATATAATTTCCTAGACTCTACAAATTAATTATCATTGATCTGCTTGACATTCCATGCCTATCTCTATATATGTGCATATATATGTGAGATAGATATATATATATATATATATGTGATATAGATAGTTATATATACACACACATTTATATATATAACTTCAAATCTTGCTTAATAGCTGAGGGTTATTAGAATAGTTTCTGATCACGATGATTCATGGTACACATTGATAAGTTTTCTCAGTAAAAACTGACACTGATTAATAGATATGCTAAGATCTTGCTATTATAAATGTGTCATACAAGCAGCAGAGACTTTTGAAGGTAAAATAAAGTTGGGGGAAATTCAAGGTCCTGAAACAGAAGCAGACTGGATAATTTAGTCATTCTTCCTGCTTCTCTATAATTTCTCTTTGGAAATACCTTTAACTTTTGATGTTATTTCTGGTAATATGTTGGCATAAAGACCACTAACACCAGACTGTTTTCTGTGCTGTACGTGAATTTCCTAATTGTCTTCAGAGGTGAAGAGCAGCATGTGTACCTCATTTATTTTTCTAAACAAATATTAACTATTTAATGCTACTGCCCGTACTGACTTCTCATGTCTATCTACAGGATGGGTAACACGAGTAAAAGGTTATATTGCACAAACATGAATTTTATGTGATATAATCCTTGTTTAACATAAGTCTGTGTATCTCCCACATTGTATTATTGCTCATTCCTAACACTTCATTGTCATCCTTAGAATTTTTTGATTCCAGCAGTAAATGAATTAAGCACCTAAAATAGCGCAAATCTTCTCCAGGCAGAAGACACCTTGGAGTGTATCCAGAGGTAAAATGGAATCATTTTAATATTCAAGTGTGTTTTATGTTAAATTCTTCTGTCTTTGGCTATCAAATAAGTGGAATTTTTGAGAATTTAAACTTTTTATGCTTAAGTTCTACCCATAGCCTTGCATGGATTTGGTGAGGTCACAGAAAGAAACCTAGCAGATCAAGAATTTTTTCCACTCCTAGACTAATGACCCAAACACAGAAATGCTCTGATTTTCCTTAGTTCAGTTGAACTCATTTTTTTAATAAACTCTGTTTTGAATTTGTCAATTATGGCTTTTTGCAATGGTGAATTTGAGGGACCTACCCGTTGATCAAACATGTGATAAAACATTTTTCTATTAAACTCTCTGACAATTGTCAAAACACTACAAGCTTTCAGATGCTCTCAGTCTATTGTAGAATCAATACAAATGGTTTCCAGTCCGTTGCAAAACTGACATTTCAGAACTCGGCTTATTTAATGTTCACTTGGAAGGCCGAAAAAGCGTTTCCTATTAGTTTTTGTCTAATGCCTTGTGCCAGCTGTCTTTTACAAGGTTTCTAATTGGTCTCCATTCTGTATATCCCCTTTCTAAGATCTGAAAAGTTCTGAAGAATTTTTGATACTACTTTGGTTACACACACATAGATCTGGGATAAGCTTTGTAGATTCTGTTTTCTCAGTGACAGTCTGGAACATAAACAAATGCATTTTACTCTTTCAACTGTTGAGTTTCCTAGCTCATTTATTGCTCTCTATCTTAAAAAAGAAAAGCCTTAAGAGATTTTCAGAGTCAGAGATACTATATTTTTTCTAAATTTGATTTCATGCAAGCCTTTAATTTGGGTTCTGTATACAGATTATGATGGGCAGTCTTAATTGATATATACCATAAACAAATTTCAGTCTGGCTATAACCTGATGGTTGTAGTTTGTTGGTTTGTTCTTTTCCTTCTTTGTCAGATTTATCAGACAAGTTCTTCCATTTATATGTCCTAACTTTATTTGCTCTCATGTGATGTTGGGAAGGCCTTTTTTGCTTACTCTAATGGTTTATCTTTCTTTGGCTGCCACAAACCCCATTTTAGGGAAAATGTCAGGCTTTACCCAACCTTTTCATGCAATGTAATCTTTCTTGTCTTGAGTCAGTCTATTTGAGTGATTTATGTCCAAACTCTTACTAGGTGATTTATGGCAAAGTACTAATTTATTTTTCAATGAGAATTAATGCAAAGATGACCTGTAGCTGCTATTTATATCTACTCTCTCTTATTAATGTAACCATGGAAAATTCAATTTTTTGGAAAAAAAAAACCACCAGATTTTTTCTCCTGTTCATTCTGGGCACAGGTCCATCTATTTTGTCTTTTTTTCTGGGGGGAGAACAAAACAATCTAAAGGTATGTGAGAGAAATTCCTGATATAAACGGACCCATTTCCATGTATCCAGGCTACTTAAATGAAAATGTAGTGTTTGCAGTAGTCCAAAGAGGGGTCTCAATTTGTATAGAAATGAAAATTGAAAGTTTCATTGATAATGATTTATACCCAATGAAATACTATTTAACAAGTTGATTGCTTCTATTAAGCTGCCAATCATAAAAATGGTGTTAACCTGGACTGGCAGGACTGTTTCATTAATATAAGCTCTACAATTTTTCTCTGTATTATTTATTTATTTTCTCTTTCACTTCCTCTTTCATTTTCTACTGGCATAGTATTTTGTAGTAAGTGAAGCATGAACACTCATTTTCACTTGCAAAGCAGGCCATTTACCTACTTGCAATATAAAGACATTTAGTAATTTGCCACTGTGTTTTTCACGTAGCAGACATAAAATACAGTGTGATTACAGAGTAAAGATGTGGGCTATGTACTTAATACTGTCTTAAACATTTTTTATGGAAATATATATTCTGCTCTGTTCTCGCTCTCTTTCATGACTGTAGCATTGCAGAACAGCTACAAAATTGTTGTCTTTAACCCTTTGAGAATGTTTTTGACTGATGGTATTTCTAACAGCAGATTGTAAACATATATTCTAGCTTTGTATTGCTACTGGGAGGAAAGTAGCATAATAAGGCTTCTATTTTTGCTTTGTATAGTCAAGTATATAGTTTCTTAGTAATTTGGCATAGCTATAAACAGGAGGTTCTTGTGCAGTTTGTGATACTGGAAATACTTATTTTTATCATTGTAAGTATCCTTATATGAATTTCCTATTTACTTTCACAGTGAAGCTGGTCAGTCCACAATATGCATACATAATTTTATAAAGATCAATTCTAGTAAAGGACTGTTAGGGTCATTATTATCTCAATAAGCTTTTCATCCACAGGCCCTGCCTGAAACCTCTGTACCAAAAGGCCTAAAGTCAGGCTTTCAACATGGTCTTCACTAGCATTCACACTGCCAACTCAGTGAAATTTAGGCGGATAAACAGGTGCAAAACTGGCAAAACACTCAGGTTGAAAGCTTATTTTCATCATTGGTTCAATGTCCAAATGGCAGCCACTTCATGGCTATGTATTGCAGCAAGTACTGTTTGTTAACAACCTGGCTGATAGAATTGTGTTCATCCAACTCATAGCTCATATCAAAATGGAGGAACTGGTTCATTGCTACCTGAAGTGACCTCAACAATAACTAAATTGTAATAAAAGAAACAAAAAGGCATACAAGAAAATACAAGCAAAGGAGACTGCAAAGCTCAATGGGACAAATATCCTCATTCACCAGTACTAGCCAAAGCAGACTGAGAATTAGTTTTGCCAAAAAAGACCAGGTAAACATCAAAGCTGATCATGACCTGGCAGTGTTAACCTGCACCAGAGAGAGCCAACTTCATTGTTGGTTTAACCCCAGCCAGCAACTAGATACCACTCAGCCACTCAGTCACTACCAGTCCTGACTGGAAATAAAAGTAAATATTCATGGCTTGAATTAAGAGCAGTTTAATATTTGAAATGAACTAAAATATAACAATAATTATAATTATTATTTTATGTTAAATTATAATTGTAATGGGAAAAAGGAAGGAAATAAACCCCATATAAATCCCATGAAAGACGTGTAGTGAACAATGTATTTCCTCACCACCCACTGACTGATGCTCAGCTGATTCCCAACACCAATCAACCCCTCCCAGCCATCACCCCCTGTTGATTGATTTGGCATCATGTTCTATGGTGTGGAATATTCCTTTGGCCAGTTTGGGTCAGCTGCCCTGCCCAAGCTCCTTCCCCCCAGCTGCTCATGCAACCCCTCGCTGGCTGAGCATGTGGCATGGAAAAGTTCTGGACTCAGAGTGGGCTCTGAGAAACTGCTAAACCACCAATGAATTATCAATGGTTCTTGAATGTCTCCAGAGAGGCAATCCCAGAGACCTGCCTGCCACAGATCTGTGCAAGCTCATTTATTCTGCCACTCAGTGCCTTCTTGTAGGGTGTTCATGGGTAGGAACAAAAAACAGCCATTCTCAGGTTTGCAGTATGCAGTCATGGTTTCCACGGGTTTACAGGAACAGGGTAAGATCTAACACAATCTTTGGCTTTCACCTATACCCATCTGTAAGTTTCAAGAGCATGAAACTAAAAGGTATTTGAACACTTTCTGAAAAAATATGATTCTTGAATTTCTCTCTGTATCTAAACTATGTAAACCTTTGAAAGAGTCTGCATGGGCAGGATGCCCAAACAAAAACTTTGTTAGATTTCTGCCCATCAGCTGACCTTACATACCACTTTTTTTCACAGTTCTGTACTGTTAATGGTGTCTTTATTTAATAGGATTATTTTCTATGTTTTTCACTTGATATTTCAAAGGACTTTGAATATAAGTAAGTGGTAAGTACACTTAAGCCTGTGTAAGTAGCCACTTTGATTATGTAAACTCTTCTCTTAAGAGATTTCTAAGTATTTCCATAAAGAGAAAACAATTTGCTTCTAAGAAAACCAATTTGCTTCTAGTCTCTAGAATGCTGTAGTTAAATGTTACTTGTTAGCTTGTCTGCTTGTATATCTAGTTTTCACTTTTCAATAATTCAAAATTTGATGCATTATGTGAGCCAGAGCTAATAAACTTTTGAGATATCTCCTTGTTCCAGCAGAGAAATAAACATTTGTGCACCAGAAGTTCTAAACAAGTTGACAGGGAAAATACTACTTGCCAAAAAATACTAGGAGACATTCTACTGTAAGAACTGATAGTTTTGACTGCAGAACATTTTTATCTATAAGAGCACAGAAATTTTATAAGAAGCACTTCATAGTGTTTGTTGTAGTTTAACCCCAGCCTGCAGCCAAGTCCCAGGCAGCTGCTCACTCACTGCCCTCCAGCAGGATCAGGGAGAGAATCAGAAGGGTAAAAGCTGGAAAACTTGTGGGCTGAGACAAAGGAAGTTTAATAGGGAAAGCAAAACCTGTGCTCACTAGCAGAGCAAAACAAGGAAATAACTCAGTGGTTCCCAAGGTCAGGCAGAGGTTCAGCCATCCCAGGAGAGCAGGGTCCCATCACGTCTGACACTTACCTGGGCAGACAAACACCATCACTCCAAATATTACCCACTTCCTCCTCCTTCACCTCACTTTAATATTGAACATGATGTCACACAGTCTGGAATATCCCTGTGGTCAGTTTGGGTCACCTGTCCCAGCTGTGTCCCCTCCCAGCCTCACAGACACTCCCAGCCCCTCACCACTGTGGCTGTAGGAAAATCAGAAAAGGCCTTGGCTCTGTGCAAGCCCTGCTCAGCAATAACAAAAACATCTCTGTGTTATCAACCCTGTGCTCAGCACAAACCCAATACACAGCCCCTTACCAGCCACTGGGAAGAAAATTAACTCTACCCCAGCCAAAAGCAGCACAGTGTTGAATCTTTAACATCATGAGAAACTTGGCAAAATTGTGGTCTAGACATGAATACCACCATGTAGAGAAACCTGCAAGCCTGTTTCCAGAAAATTAGGGTTTTCCTTTTCTGAATGTAGGCTCATGCACACAGTAAAATATCAATGAAAACAAAAAGATTTTAAATTGTACATAAAACTGAAATTCTAAGACATATCATGCTTCCAAATTCAAGAAAAACAGTGAAAATGTACTCTCATTATCCCCATGCATATCATAGTGCTATTAAAATTTTCCATATTTACTTCTTGACTTTTCAGAGGGTCCTGAAGAAAACTAAATTTACTAGAACAAGATATTTGGCCTATTTTTCACCTTCATTATTACAAATGGTCATTTCCACTTTCATTTTCCAGAATTTAGTAATATTACAATGCATCTGGGAAACAAGTTTAGAGAAGGAAATTAATTCAGGAAAGAATTTTTGTAACTACGAGTTTCTAGATCTCTTGGAGCAGTTGTCCATCTTGGCTAAAAAACACCTAAGGAAGAACAATAATTTCCCTCTCTATATAAGGATCTTATTGTAATTTCAGAAAAAGAAAAGACACACAGTATTGCTTTTTTCAATAGCATGCCTTTTTAGAAGACATCCCTGGCATGAAATATGAGTGGTTGTTTTCCTTCATATAAACTGTCATTGAACTCAAACAGTTGATATACTGCATGTAAGTGATGGTATTAATTTGCTAGTTATTTTGGGAGTTATCTTACATGCTATAACTGTTGCCACAGAAATGCCTCTATTATCCCTGTGTGTTTAGCTTGCAGATTTGTCCAGCATAGTACAGGTTGTGGAGATTTAATATGTTAGTGATCTGAATAGAGTTTAATCCTGATGTCCTCAGACTACTCATTGCTGAGGTTACAGCTCCCCAAAGCAGTTTTGTTTGCTGATATTATCATCTTCACAGCATCTCAAGAACTGTATACTATGTATAACTTACTTATTATTTTAGTACCAGAAAGATTCCCTTTACCATTGGAAAAGCTTTCCTTTTCTTGTCCTCTAACTTTCACTCCTACAAGTATGCATATTTGCTGAAAGTAAACTTTATATGTAAACTTTCCTGTAACAATGTCTATCCCTAGACAGTGATGGAGTAAGGGTTTGGATTTAGCACTTTTATCATCTTCTGAATCATTCCCATCTGCAGTGCAAAGTCCCTCACCATCTGCACCATGCCTGATAACTTATGCAGGCAATACAAATACTTGTCTCTTATTTCCAGCAAGGGCATTTTTTTTAAACATGAGCCATTTCTCTTGCAGGCTCTAATTCAGCAAAACACAGAACCTACACATAACAATCAACTATTTTTCATCAAAAATGACAAAATATCTCAATTCCTTTTGGGAAATGCTCCTCTCTGGGAATGAGAGTAGTTAGATCTTGCACCCTCACACACTGCAGTGATGGCCCATCACACACAGCCTCTGTGAGCTCTGGCACTGCTCTGGCTGCTTTCACTCAGAAATTCACAGGGTCTTGTGCACACAGGTAGGGAGCCTGTGCTCCCAGAAAAACAGTCAGATTTAAGTTTTAATGAGAAGACTGGTGATGGTCAGTTCATCACTCTGTTTTCCTGATGCTGCTAAAGGAGAGGGGTTCTTCCCCTTCTCCAGTGTGGGGTCCCTCCCACAGAAGACAGTTCTCAATTAGCTTCTCCAGCATGAATCCTTCCCATGGGCTACAGCTTAAAATTTCACCTTATCATTTTTTTAAAGCCAAGAGTTATTTTAAACTCAAGTAAAACTGTTTAAAATTCAGAAAATATATATTCAGTGAGTGTAATGAACTTCAGATTCCAAGTCAGTATGACTAAACTATAGCCAGTATAAGAACTTTACCTCTGTGGAAAGTTCCCTTGTCTTTTCTTTCATGCTTTTCCCAGTATAAAATCTTATTTCTTTGATCAGATTTCAGGTCATCTCGACATCTCTTCTGAAGTCTATGTCTTCTGAAATGAGGACAATTTTTATCTTTTCACCTCTATACATAAGTTTTGTTTAGTTGTTCAGTGTTGGGGGTTTTTGTTTGGTTTTGCCTTGTTTGGTTGATTGGTTTGCTTTTAATTTTAATCTATCACTTTGCTTGCGAAAAGTTTCACACCAAAATTACACTTCTTCCTTTATTCAGGCTACTGAAATATTATTGGTCTAAGTACAGATAGAAAACTACAGCTCTCAAGGAGTTAAGATTAAAATATAGTTTAGACAAAATTCCAAAATACATATGTTGATATGTTGTATTGTGTTTGCCACTAGATGAAAAACAAATTGTGCTGAAAATACATGGAAAGTCACATATTTAGTTGGACTCCTGCAAGCTCTGTCCTATTGAACCTTTGCTGTGTTTGGCTAATATGGCTGGAATTGCCAGCATAAGAAGGATGTGGACTTACTGCAGCAAGTCCAGAGAAGTCCTGTGAGTCTGGGACAGTTGGGGTTGTTCAGCCTGGAATAGAGGAGCTCCAGGGAGATTTCTTACCAGCCTTCCTGTAACAAGGGATCTTCCAAAAAGGCTGGAGAGGGATTGTTTACAAGGGCATCTAGTGATAAGAGGGAATGGCTCTGAACTGAGAGGGGGCAGGTTAACCTTAGGAAATCTTCGTTTATAAGGGTGGTGGGGCACTGACACAGGCTGTCCAGAGAAGCGGTCGATGCTCATGCCTGGAAGTGTTGAAGGCCAGGTTACAGGGCTTTGAGCAACCTGGTCAAGTGGAAGGTGTCCCTGCCCATAGCAGGGAGGTTGGAATAAATGATCTTTAAGGTGTCTTTCAGCCCAAACCATCCTATGAGTCTGTGATTATTCAATAGCGCCGTTTGGATTCTGAGATTATTTTTCTGCAAGTCTTTGTGTGAGTGTATGAAGTGCTGTCATTTCTCAGCTCAAGATGAGCATTGTTTGTTCAGAAATTTCACTTACTCTTACAAACATAACATTTAAATAGTCAGACAACAGGTTAGCAGGGTTTAGAAATACTTCTTGAAGAAATACTGAATGCCTGATGTCTTTCAAACACTACTTAGAATCTCATGAGTTTTAAATGTCTAAAAAAACTAATGTCAATCTCTGACAGCTTCAAGAATTCATGTGGGAAGTGCCCAGATGTTTATCAAATGAATGAATAAATAGCACATCAAATTTGCAATGGTGTCTTATCTTAAATGAAGTTTTGGTTTAATTTAAATTGTTTCTCAGAATAGTTTTTTCATTCAGAAATTACAGTTTTCAGCTGTTTCTTAAATTCCAGCATCATCAGAACTAACTGTCCTGTGCCATAAAAAAAAAAGAAAAAGGTTTGGAATAGGCATATTCCCCTGAGAATTCAGATATACCTGTGGTTTTTTGAACCAGACATCAACTTCTTTTTACCTCGCTCATACACAGTGCAAAAGTTTCTTTTTTACAGGAAATACTTTGTGAAGAAGCATTTGATCATTAATCTGTGTACAGCCGGAAAAAAGGAAGGCTCATTCCTGCATTAGCAAACTCATTTCCAAAGAGGATTACACTCATATGCAAAGATCAATGAAAGTATTATTAAATCTCCCAGCACTTTTGCCTTCCTGTGCAAAGCTGATATTAACAATTATTTTAAATATGTCTGACTCTAATTTTAGTGAAATATTTTTGGCATGAAGTGAAGGGATGTTGAATATTTTATATCAGCCTGATCTCAGAAGGACTTCTAAACTATTTAATACCTTAGAAGATGTCATTGGGCTAAAAGGGATCACTTTAATAACAATCCATCTCATTATCAATTTTGTCAACTGTATGTACGTTTAATTTTTCTTCCTAACAAATGATTTACCCTCTTTCTCCCTGATAAAACAATGGATCAGTTGACCTTGGGTTACTAAATTTCCATACTTATTTTAATTCTGGAGCATTTGAATAGTCTAATTTATCTCTTACTTCAGAAGGTGCCTTAGACTATTTTCCTATACTATGTAAAAAGAAGTTCTTGTGTCTAGTATGCTTGAAGAAAAAATCAAAATACTTATGGCAGCAGAGAATTTGGCCAAACATTTAAATGATTGCATCATCTGTGGCATACTTGGAATAAACTTATGCTATTAAAACAATTTTACAGTCAGTGAAATATAATAAAAAATGACACTTGAATACAATAAACTAAGAACAGTAGCTTTAATGAAATGTATCCAAAATACACAGTAGTGCATAAAGGCACAGTTTTAAATTTATACTTTGCAGATTGTCACATCTCAAATGCTAAGAGATGTCAGGAAACAAACATGCAAGCAAATGACATCCAACCATCTTGTTCAGATAAATGAAAAGAATACCAAAACAAAACAAGCCCCATGGATCTTGACAATTATACTTTCATCGTATTTCTCTGATTATATTCTACCGTATTCCCTTCCCATTTATTTAACCTGGCATGTCCTCCCTTGCAAAATGCACTGCAATATCTTTCTAAATGGTAATCATTTCCCACAGGACATTTAACATTTTCACCATTTCAGGACTGCATTTTAACTTAACATTTCCCAGGGGCTGTAAGTATTGAGACAACTGTCCAGATGCATAACTGCAGACATTGTCTGTGGTGTGCAGCTTGAGACAATGTGTCCTCAGTCAAGTTTTAGCATGGTTCTAGTTTATTAGAAGAAACAGGACCAGCTTTGCCAGCTGAAAATAGGTGCAGTGGGGAGCCAGTGACACCCATCTTGATTTACAGCACATATCTTGCAGAATATTCTGTGGCATGGTGCCCACTCCAATCACCTTTTGTTGTCTGGGAATTTATGTTAGGAGAAACTCTGCTGGAGAAGAAAAAGCAAATTAACAGATCATCTGAAAATCACTAAATAAATAAAACAAAACTGAATTGTGTTCTATTCCAAATTTTATTCTTAGTCTGTATGCACATTTAGAATACAATTCAATTCTTAATTATTGAGTAATTTGGGTTGTAAATTTTCATCATTGTCTGCAATATAGTGATTGTTGTTTAATGCGGTGGTTTCTCACTTTTTTTCTTGAATGCCAAACTACCACATTTGACTAAAGAAAAATAAGTAATGTTTAAAGAAAAATATGATCGTGCTTATAGTCATCTAGTTATTTTTTTCTCCTTTAAGATATGCTATTCTTCCAAATGTAGCAAGTTTGGTATTCTGGGCTGTATCAGTAATTGTGCGGCCAGCAGGACCAGGGAAGTTATTCACCCCCCTGTGCTCAGTACTGGTGAGGCCACACCTGGAGTCCTGTGTCCAGTCCTGGGCCCCTGAATTCTGGAGGGATGTTGTAGGGCTGGAGCAAGTCCAGAGAATTCTTGAGCACAAGTCCTATGAGGAGTGGCTGTAGAGGCTGGAGTTGTTGAGCCTGGAAAAAAGACAGCTCAAAGGAGACCTTATCAGTCTCTGCAGCTCCCTAAGAGGAGGCTCTAGCCAGGTGGGGGTGGATTACACTCCCAAGACAAGCAGAAACACAACACAATCTCCAGCTGGACCAGCAGAGGTTTAGGTTGAACACTAGGAAAAATTCCTTCACAGAAAGGGTGCTTAGACATTGGAATGGACTGCCCAGGGAGGTGGTGGAGTCACCACCCCTGAGGTGTTCAAGGAAAGGTTGGATGTAGCACTCAGGGCCATGGTCTAGTCGACAAGGTGGTGTCTGGTCACAGGCTGGACTCGATGTTCTCAGAAATATTTTCCAAGTATTCCACGACTCTGTGTGAAATTAACTTAATTTATAACTTAATTCCTGTTTTCAGGAAGGAACTTTCCGATCCCATTGACTTATGCTATCCAACAGCTCTGCTTACAACAATAAAATATTTCAAAAGAGAGTTGAAGACTAAATAACTTACCCTAACTAAATAACTTACCCTAGTAAGCAATGAGTCTTTAAATGTATCTTTCAAGAGATGGATTCTCATAATTTTTTCTTTTTTTTCATAAAGTAGAGATCAATTCCTCTAGTCTTTAGATGAAAAAACATACTCAGGAAGAATATGATGAAGGTAAGATCATTGGCTGATAAGAACAACATATACTTTCAAGGGATAGGAAATGAAATCAGTGAAATATCCAGAGAAATGTTCCCTTGGATCTAAATATTTATGTGCCGTTTAATTCCCAGAGTAATTTGGTTTGGAACCATTCATAAGCTACAAATTACTTCCTTTCTCTATCACATGTTGCTAAAGGTATTATTATAAAATGATACTAAAAATAAAGTACTATAATATTTAACTATATACTTATAACAGAATGTAGATTCTAGCCATTCTACTTTATAGTGTTAGATTTAGCAGGGTTTCAAAACAGAAGCACAATCCTCTGCAGGTTTCTTATAGTGCTGTACTTAGGCTGTAGTCAATCTTGAGTAGAGAGCACCTTGCAAAAGGATGTTGCCTACATGATATTAAATATGAAAAATAAGAAGTTGTTGCAGGTTATTCAGCTTTGTAATTTTTTCTAAACTGAACTGACATCCCCAGTTCATCTCTAGTGAAAGCACACACACAATATAAGCTGTTTTGTGGATTAGCTGAAATATTAGTGGTTTAGAGCAGTTAATTAATGATTATTCAATGCAATGAATAGTAAAATACTGTTTTCCTGTGATAGCCTAAATTAGGGAGTAATTTGAGATTGAAAGCTTCTAAACGGGAGCCTTGAATAATTCTAATCACTCAACTCACTCATGGGGCATTTAGAAAATGTTTCAGTGTTTATCCCAACTGTGCTGTAAGTTTGTAAGCTTGATTAGACCCGAGGTCATTACAAGTTACCACATAGCAAAACTGTTGCAAAATTTATTCTGTAAAATAACATCATAGAAGTTTTTATTCTTTCTAGAGGATTATGTAAAAGGAAATTTTTGGTGGCAGTTGTCATCAGAAGAATGGCATTTTTTGTGCAGATCAGCTCATACTCTCAAAAAGCCTCTTTGCATTTAACATGATCATCTACATTAACAATGGATACACAGCACTTACAGATGAATGAAAATAATATGGACTAAAAGCTATTTTTTAGCTGCACAATGTTTCCTGTTGCTCTGGCCTTCCAAATCAAAGCTCACACTGAAAGTCAGGTACTCTGACTTAGTTATGGTCATTTACATGCCAGGCTTTAAGAGAAGTTTAAAAAAAACCAACAAACCAGCAACAAAAATATCAAACCCACCAAATCCCAAAGCTTCCCCAAAAGACCAAGATGCCTAAAATATCACATCAAAAGGCTCCTTTGAGCAGTTCTAATGGTATCAAAAAGCCTGATGAGAAAAAGGGTGAAGGAGAATATTTTTCATCACTGAGGGAACAAAATATTTTAGGATGGGATTCAGCTACTTTGTAGTGCATTTGGTCTGTGTTATGGATTTTGGCCAAGGCTTTTTAATTCTCCATGCTTCAGTTCCTGCCAGATATGTATCACACTCATGCTGCCCTTGTCCATCTCTATTATCTTTCCCAAGACTATGAAATACATGGGACAGAAAGACTTTTTATTTCAAAAATATTTTATAGATATGTGTAGCTCCTGTCCTTCCTTTCATAGAGTTTTTCAGAGCAGTGTTAATTATTTATGGAGTTTACACATTATCTAGAGGCAGAGCTAGTGTTTATGTAGCCTGCAAAGTCTATGTATTTGTCTTATGAATGCATACCTCAGACTGCTTAGCATTCCATGCTCTGCTGTGTCCTACCTCATTAGTCCTAGAGGAGTGTTGGCAGAATAAATAGGAAAGACTCCAGGAATTTTCACTGTTTCAGAGTCACTTCTTCTGCACATCATACAGGTTGTGTCCAAATATCTGCATTGCAGCTTCGTGGATTTAGATAAGCCAATTTATTTTTTTTTTCCCCTAACTAGAGAACAGAAATCAAGTCAGTGTTTTATTTTGGTTGGCTTTTGGAATTGTGCTTATTTGTTTCTCTCTGAAGTAGCTAAGTGGAAAAAAATAGCTCAAAACCAGTGGCTCCTGTCTGCCATTTAGTGAGTAGTATAGAGACCTTCCACAGCAGAATTTTCTGCATACTAGACTCTCCTGCTCACAGATTACCTCAAAAACATTTCTCCTCTTCTTCTTGGAGGAAAGGATCACACATATGTTTTCATAACTGATTTCTAAAAGCAGATCTTAAATATTGTTCTATAAATCTATTACTCAAAACACAAAATTTAGTCTTTTACACTTTCATGGAACTCTCTCAAATGTGTCTGAGAGCCTCATCCACTCAAATTGTTTGTTATTAGTTAATGCACTGATTTTGGCTGCAAATTGATGGGAGATGAACATTTCAGTTTAACATAGAAACCAAGATGAGGTCCATAAAAATGTTCAGGTTTCCATCTCTAGAGCTCAGACTCTGCAGAGAGGTCAGCTGCTGTCAGCTGCAATTATGCAGCCAGGTACCTGCATCAGCCAGTGCAGAACAGAGAAATCAACAACTTGAGAATGAGCCAGTCTATTTTGTTTAGAAAAAACTTGAAAAAGCATAGGTATGCACTTGAAGGGACTTCTGCTAGCATGCTATAAATGCATACTTGAAGAGTGTTTACACGCTGTAGTTATTGGCTTCTTCTGAAAGACTGAGAAAATATTCCTAAATGTCTCTTTGGTGAGTTTTGGAAAAAAACAGCCCTAGATAACAGGAAGAATTGAAAAGAAAAGTTTGGGTTTGTTTTTTGGCTTTTTTTGTATCCATAATTTTTGTGAAGTAGATTTCCAACAAGTTATTCTCTCAGAAACTCTTCAACCACATTATCAGAAAGGAGAGGATAAGGAGAACTTGGTGCTACAATGTGGAGGGAATCAACCCACACTGTGTATGCATGCAGGCATGGACACCTATGCTCTGATTCTGCCTGGAGGTAGACTCCCAGTCCATCAGCGTCCAAGTCATTTTTTTGGAGATAATAGAATCACTAGCAGATCAAGAAGTGTTTCATGTGGTTTTAGAGTGACATCTGGGAAGGTGGGAGAATCTAAGGCATCTGGTACTGAGAGGCACAGCTTAGGTTTAGCAGATCTCAGATCAAGTTGTCTGCTTGTGCATCCATGCATGTGTGGACTTGATGTGTCTGGTGCCTTTTTTCACACCTTTCCTAGTTCAGCTACCCCCAGAGCAGAGTACAATTCAGTTTCTGAGTCATACCAGTAAGGGTCACATTAAGTTCCTTCAGACAACATTAAATTACTCTCTTTAGGCAGCTAATTTGCAGTCTGAGAGTCTTCATGTGGTCTAGGTCCTATAGAGTTCAATGGAGTTATTGTTGATGCAGTAAACAGATTATTTTATTGTAGACCAGACCCAGCTGTCTCCTTTAGTGTGAGCTGGAATGTTACAAACTCTAAATTCACTGAGTAGCTCTTCACAACTTTATCGAGAGCTCAGAACTCTAGGGGCACATATGAATTTAACATGAGGTCTCATAGTTTTTACCAACATCATATACATGTAAAATGGTGACAAAGTTAATAAGTAATAATGACAAAAAGTCACGGTCCCTCCCAAAAAAACCAAAAAACTAAACCAAAAAAACTTAACCAAAAAAACCCCCAAGACCAAAGATCAAAGAGCACATTCCCAGACATTTCCTGCTTACAAAAATTAGCACCATGGGACTTGATGTGGTGACTGCATCTAAGTTCATATTTTCAAGATAGGGCTCCTCTGCTTGTCAGAAGTCTACCAAAGTATTCAGTCTCATAGACATGACAGAGTGTCAAAACTGTAACTCACTTTTATCTTTTAAGACTTGTACATATCTTGTGTATACCATATATATTTCCAGGAAAATCTATCACTCTTCATCCTTTGGAGCATGTGACATTTCTTGCAGCATTTTTTTGGCAGATAATTCTATGGAAAAGAAAACAAGATACATTTCAATCACATAGCCTGGTAAGGCATATGTACTTAGCTATTGCATTACATGTGATAGAACTATAAGTTTCTAGTAGAAGAAACTAGTCTGTGGCTTTATAAAAAATTTCTTTTTTCTTTAAAAAAATAAAATAAAAAAAAAATAAAATTTTAAAACCTAGTGGTACTGATGACAAAAATTCTAAGGTTGGTTTTGTGTATTCCATTCATAATTAGATAAATTTAGTTAAAAGAATTAGACTGCAGAACAGAGTCCTTCATACAATAAACAATATAATCAGTATAACAACGTGCACAATTTTGGATTTCTATGACAGCCATAAAATATTATTGTGATGTGTCAATGGCCATTCAGATTTAAGAAGGATGCCCTAATTAGCTTGTAATTATGTAAATATGCTTTTTAAAATGGCAAAGAAGTTATCACATGATGACTTAAAGGTAGTTGCTTTCCTCACTTCTAATAATTTTATGAAGTATTCACAGTTTGCACATTATGGATTCAGACTACTTATAGCTCTGATATACAGTTTAGCATTAGGTGGTTGGAGTGCTATCTTTGAATTTATCAGACGAATTGCTTGAATTTAATTTGGGCAGAATGACACCTATTGAGGAAAACTATTTTCAGTTAGGCAATGAGCTGTTAACAGTAATGTTTGGAATAAATACATTTTATCAGCATTTACAAAGGCACCCTACTAGGTAGCAAGCAGAATAGTACATTTCATGGTGCAATGTAATTTCTTTGCCCTAAAAATAGCTTATTTTTCCTCTTTCAAATTCAAGAATCTTGTAAAGACAGTTACATTTGTTTTGCCTCCAAGTACAGTTGCAATACTTTAAAGGGATGACATTTTTCAAACAAAATATATTTGTCTACCTTACAGAAATAAATGTCTGAATTTGTTCTCTTTTAAAAATGTATATTTGGCAATGTATATTTTGGAAGATGTAGATTTTTTGTAGGTGTTTAGAAGGAAGGAAAAAGTACGGTATTGTAGGGTACTACAAACTGTAGATATTCATGAACAGTCTCTGAAGGCACTTGAACTCCACAGCACTGCAAAAGAGGTGATTTTTTTTTTCTCTTAAATGATGAAAACTGACACAGATGCAGCCTTGGAAACATGAATGGCAAGAAATCTCAGAAGACTGAATGCTTGAGACAGCAGGTTTATATAGTGCAACACTTAAATTGTGATATTTAAGTATATCTTGCTATGAAAATGCTAGAAGAAGCCAACCAAGTGTCTCAAAGACTAAGATAAAGACAAGCCAGTAGCAGCTGCTGTATGAAATACTAGTGACTTGGACTTTGTCACTTTTCTTTACCAGTAATCCAAATACTTTTGTATGCAAGTACATGAAACAGTATGGTCAAACATTTTGTCCTGCACTATGGACCCCAGCAAAAATAATTTAATTGAAATAAATAAATATAGTGAAAAGAATTTAATTTAAGAAGTAAGGAATACAGAAATAAAGACTTTTAATTAAATGCTTTTTTCTAACTCTTGAAAGCACAGTCTAATAAAATTGAAGATTTTTAAATAATAAAGTACCAATACAATGATAAAATCCTGTAAAACTCATGTTCAATATTTCTAATTTTGAAAATGCCAATTACTTGATAAGATAATACACTGTACATGTCATATTCGCAGAGGTCTGCAATACATAGTATTTCCTATGTATTTTTTCTTTAATATCTAAGTAATAAATAGGGCACAAAACTAACATGGAACTTTCAGTTCAGCAGTCTTTTGGATCTGAGTGTGTGAGTGCTTAATCTTGCAGCTATTTTATGTTTTCTTTTATGTCAATTCTGTTGAAAATAAAATATTATTTCACATTTTCTCCAAATTTTGTCTGCATAATGCGTATTATTGCCTATGATCTCAGATGTGTGACAGAAAATTCTAGGAAAAGAAGGTGCTTACTTCTTTCAACTTATTACTTCTGTGAGAATCTTTACTGATTGCTGTTTGCTCTATGTTCCAGTTACTGCACTGGATTTATTGAATTACAAGAAAGACTACCATGCTTCCCAAATGAATGATTCATTACAATATTTACATGAAAAATGTAAATATTTTTAAAAAAACAATTAAGATGTAAATGAAGCTATCACAAAGGCAGTATACAAATGGATATTAGAAAATATGTATAGTGTTATTACAAGGATCTTTGTGGCCCTTCTCTGAACTCTCTGCAGTGTGTCCACATCTCTTTTGTATAGTGGGGACCAAAACTGAACACAGAGTTCCAGATGTGGCATGACAAGCACTAAGCAGAGAGAATTGATGAGACACAGGATCCTGTGTAGGCTGGCACTACGGTATGGGAGCAGCTCATCTCTTCCTATTTTTGCTTTGTTTCCATCCTTGTGGGTGTTTGTCTTTTCTAACATGTCTGTTCTTTGCTTTCTGTAAGCTTTTTTCTCTTTTATTTTTGTTTTTCTTGAATCAATACTCAATTTTTACTTTTTTACTTTTTTTATATGCCTTGGAAATTAATAATTAGCAAAAAGCTAACCCAAAAAATTGACATCATGCATTCAGTATATGTGTATGAATAAAGAAATAAAAAGTAGGAAAAAAAAAATGAAATACAGGAACATATTGAAAAATTAAATACAAGAACATGTTAAAAACAATAACCTTGTAAAGCTGAAGAAAATAGAACAAGAAGGCAGAAGGATGAAATTCTAGTGAAAAAAAATTCTTGTATACTACTCCTGTATAAGAATTTTATTCTAAAAGTGTAGTTTTTCTTAAAAAAAAATCTTTTATAGATGACACCAAAAAGCTGTCATGCCTAAAAAAATTTGAGAAAAAACATTTCAAAATAGAAAGTCTTATTTAAGCAAAAGAAACAGGATACAAACATCGTAACTGTAATTTAACTCTAAATTGTGTCTTACTAAAACAGGGAAAATGAGACTTTGAGAAACATTCTGTCCTAGGAAAATATTTAACCCATATAACAATGTATTCAAACCAATTCCAATACCAAAACCAAGAAGTCTTCCAGGATTCTGGATGGTCAAATACTGATACAAAGGATATCTTAATAAAAAGAAGCCATAGGACAAAACCAAAATTAATTAACCACTTCACTGTGCAAAAGTTTAGGAGCATCACAGCATCACACTTTAAAGTTCATTGTAGCAGAAGTCACTGCTCAGGAACTGTCTCATATGAAATGTTAATAAAAAGACTTTTCAAATAAATTAATAAAATGAATACCAGCAAACTTCCAGAACCAGATGGTATTCACATAGAGTTCTAAGGAAAATGAAATATGAAAGTACTGAGTGGTTAACTATAGTGTGTAATTTATCACTTCAAATGTCCTTTGTACCGGAGGAGTTGAAAATGGCAAATGTGATACAAATTTTTTAAAAGGGCTTTGGAGAACTATAAAATGGAAAGTTTATATCTGCACTCAGCAAACTGTTGAACTTAGAGAAAAAATGAGTAAATATGATGTAGAAGAAAGTCAACACAGATTCTGCAGTTATGCTGCACAAATAAAGTGCAAATTTAGATAAAGAAGGTGATAAAGTGGATAGAGGTAACTATCAATATATCTACTTGGTTTTCAAAAATAATTTTGATTAAGCACCTCTGTAAAAGAGGGTGCTGTGGTACAAGGGATAAAGTCTTCATATAGTCATTAATAAGTGGTTAAAGAAGAAAAATAAGCTGTTGGAAAAGATGGTTACTTTTAGCATTATGGAGAGATCCTTGGGAGCTGGTGCTGTTCCACATATCCCTGAGCAATCTGGGAAAAAGTATGATGGTTACCAAGTTAATTGACATGATGTTTTTCAAGGAAGTAGGAACAATAATTCAGCATGAAAGTTTATGAAAGATATTGTAATAGTGATTGAGTGAGGGATGAAATGCCTGAAGTAATTAAAACAAAGTAATATCAAATCAGAGGTTCTACACTAGCTATTTGCTTCAGGTTTTACTTGCAAAATAACAGATATATGTTCAAAAATTAATAGGAAAGAAACAAAAGCCACCATGATATGTCTCACTGTATAAATCCATTCATCACATTACTTGTGCAGTTCTTTTCCAGGCATTTATTATTCTTCTCTATTAGGAAGGATATAGTACAGCTAGACACAGTACGGGAAAGAGAAACAAGTATGAAATGGGTTTTGTCTGAGAAGAGACAAAAAAGATAAGAGCTCTCCAGTTTACAAAATAAAGGACAAGATAGAGCTGCATATAAAAAAATAAAAACCAGGGAAATGTAGTCAGGTTTTATTATGTTGTAGCACACAAGATGGACAGTAACATTTCCATCCTCTGTTTCTAAACTGTTGCTTCAGCTCTTTGTAGTTTTAAATGAACTTTCTGACCAGTTTAGTATGGCAGTTTTCATGTTGAGATATGAAGATCTGGAAAGATGAAGGTACTGTTTGATTTCAGACCTCTTTGTAGTTTCTGAAAGATTTCCTGGTGTTAATTCCATATCTTTTTAAGCTTTCCCAGTCTAGTATGCCTGACCTGAAGAACCATGTCTTTTGGTACAATGATCTGACTGCCCTGTGTGCACATACACTCCATCTTCCCTTAAGGCAATCAATATACTACCCTCAGCACACTGGGATTTTTTTTAAACCACCAAGGCCACTAATTCCAGATAAGGCTTCTTTTTGAATTTTGAGCTATTAAGCAACCTGAAGGGAAAAAAGCTAACAGAACTTTAAATGCAAACTGCATCTGAACTTTCTATACTGAAAACAAGCTGATTGAATTATTAACCATAAGTGATGTTAGATAACAGGAATTAGCTTATTTGCTTAGTTTTAACACATACAGGTTAAGAAGATACAAACCTATTAAAGAAGATAAGAGGAACTAATTTTTTTCAAGTTTGCAAAAGGGATGTGTGGGTGCTGATCGACGGCTGGCTCAAAAGAGGGGATCATTCTGCTGTATTCAGCACTGCTGTGGCCTCACCTTGAGTGTTGTCTGCAGTTCTGGGCCCCACCGCTTGAGAAGGATGTAAAGATCCTCCTATGCCAGGGAGGGAAGGAATGAAGCTGGTGAAGACCTAGAAGGCTTGTCTTAGGAGACATGGCTGAGGACTTTGTGAATGCCTAGTTTGGGGAAAAGGAGGCTGAGAGGTGACCCCATTGCTCTCTACAGCTTTCTGAGGAGGGGAAGTGGAGAGTGAGATACTGATTTCTTACCCCTGGATTCCAGAGATAGAAAATATGGGGGCAGTTCAAAGCTGCATCAACAGAGGATGTTTAGACTGGACATTAGGAAGCATTTCTTTACCAAGAGAGTGGTCCAACAGTGGAGCAGGCTTCCTGTTGAAGGTGGTTAATGCCCCATGCTTCCCAGTGATTAAGAGACATTTGGGCAATGTCTTTATCAACATGCATTAACTTTTGGTCAGCACTGAAGTGGCTGGAAAGTTATAATAGACTTTCCTTATAGGCCCCTTCCAGCTATTCTATTCTATTCTATTCTATTCTATTCTATTCTATTCTATTCTATTCTATTCTATTCTATTCTATTCTATTCTATTCTATTCTATTCTATTCTATTCTATTCTATTCTATTCTATTCTATTCTACTCTATTCTATTCATTCTATTCTATTCATTCTATTATATTCTACTCTACTCATTCTATTCTATTCTATTCTATTCTATTCTATTCATTCTATTCTATTCATTCTATTCTATTCTACTCATTCTATTCTATTCATTCTATTCTATTCTACTCTACTCATTCTATTCTATTCTATTCTATTCTATTCTATTCATTCTATTCATTCTATTCTATTCATTCTATTCTATTCTACTCTACTCGTTCTATTCTATTCTATTCTATTCTATTCTATTCTATTCTATTCTATTCTATTCTATTCTATTCTATTCTATTCTATTCTATTCTATTCTATTCTATTCTATTCTATTCTATTCTATTCTATTCTATCCTTTCCTATTCCATTCCACATGTAGGTGTGTCTATAGAATTTCTAATTAACATCAATGGAAAAAAGCTTTCAGAATTTTGGAACTATTTTGAAATCATACTGTGGCTTTGTCATTCAAGTCTCTGCAAATGGGAGAAAATGTGGAAGATTTTATGAAGGTAGTGTTGATTTTGCTAAAGGAATACAATGGAATTTCTGACGCTCTTCATTCACTGTCTTTATTTTAGGTCTGAAAAAACCTTTCTAGTTCTTCCACTGGAAGTAAATGTAAGAAAATATTCCATTTCCTACATCTGCATTAATAGTGTTTTTACCTACCTAAACATATCTGCTGTTTAAGCTAAAGGTCTCCTGGGTGAATATCAGCAGGTTGGCATCCTACCACTGAAATACTTTCTCCTACTGAGAAATAAATTATTCATTTGGATATGTCAGCATATGAGCCACTTTGCAGTCCCATTTCAAATTAAATTGAAAGCTTTTATACAATAACCATTGACGTTAACATGGTAGGTTCTCAGCACTCTGTGAACCTTTACATTCTCAGCCATATTACTAACTTTCTTGGAAAAGAAAAAAGCTTTTGTTTCTAAATATGGAATTAGAAGGAAAAAAGGAAGGAAGATGATAGGTTCAAAATTGAGTGCTTTGTTTATTTTTACTATATAGCTCATAGTATGTTTTCAATACAACATTCTTGGCAATAAAAATAGCTAAAGCATGTACAACTAAATTCTAGAGCCAGAAGTAAAACAGCCAATATAAGACAAAAAAACCCACACCTATAAAAGGCACAAGTGTTATTGAAAAAGTGAAAACCCAAACATTTCCACACGTAGATGTTGGGGGAACAGGGTAATTTTTAATGCCCAAAGGAAGGAAAAAAACCTGATCTATGACAAGAATATGAGAAGAGGGAAAAAGTCCACCTCAACTCTACAAACTCAGTACTAGCTTCCAATTCCAATTTTTGAGCTGGATGGGAGTGGTCTAGTAAGAATTACCCCCTTTAGAAACAACTGTTCACAACTTATATAAATCTATTATAGTCAATAAATAATATAATATATATGTATATAATATATAATATATTATTAATAATATATTATAATATACATAAATATATAATATATAATATAATAACGTTAATAATATAATATAATATAATATAATATAATATAATATAATATAATATAATATAATATAATATAATATAATAATGCCATATATATTATATAGGATATATAATAAAATATATATAATAATATATAATAAATAATATATAGTCAATAAATCTCATATAAATCTATTATAGGCAATAGTGAAGGCCTAAGAAGAGCTACAAAAAAAAACAAACCACAAAACCAAATCAATAAAAAGGGAAACCTCACCATGAATCAAGAATAGGAGGATTCCTTCTTTGTCCAGAAGGCAACTAATAAAAACTCTGAAGAACAGGTTGAATAGTTTGTGAATGCAATGGAGATCAGCTAAGGTAACAGCACAGTAGAAATATCCCACCTTCAAATGTATTTAATGTCTTTCTCCTACCATTGTAATTAAAAGAGTATTCCACTACTTGAATGATTAAAATCCCATTTTTCTAGTGATAAAATACTTCTCTACCTCTTTGGTAAAAGGAGGTAAAATACAGCATCATCTCCTTTCTAGGATTGTTTGGTGAGGCTTTACTGAGGCATCACCAGTGAAAAGTGTGATTAAGAGTCTCTGCCTTTTTGGAGAACAGGTGTGCTTTAATCAACACCAGGAGTGTAGCCATGCAATTTAAATTGTATTTAAATAAACAACCAAGATTTTTAAAGTGCATTGCTAGATGAAATTAGTAGTAATGTGCAAAATTATTAGTCTTTATAAGACATGTGTGAAGCATGGGAATATGAAAATGTTGCATGCAGCATGTGTTCTTCTCAGGAAGGAAAGAACACCTGTGTGTTAAATGCAGCAAAAGGCAGACAGTGTTTGTACCAATCAGACAGAAAACCCATGTTTATGTCAGCCACTAAGGAAAAGGCCTGTTGCACTTCAGTAGAAGCAGAGTTGTGGAAAAAAAGAGGTGTCTACAATCAAAATTAGCTTCAAAAGTCATTTCCAAAGCTTGGGGAAAATGACTTGATTATATCATCTGCTAATATCTCATATTCTGCCTGCTCCTGCTAGCTTTTATTTTTTCCCTCCGATTGTCTAAAATCAATAGAGATTACTTGTGAATGTTTTTCCTGAGTAACTAATCATCTAAAATTATACACTGGGGAGTAAATGGACCTCATACTCAGTTCCACAGAGAGCTCAGCTAGTGGGTGGGACAAAATGTAATGGCTAAAGAAAATTATATTCGTAATCTCACAGGAACCTTTAGGAGATTAGAGAGTTTTTCTCTCACACTATGTACATACTGTTTAATATTTGTAGAATTATCCTTGACTTGCCTAAGGAAGACAGAAATTAGGCCTTTGATCTTATCAAAATTTGTAGTGTTCTCTTAAGCATTAGAACTAATTTAAATCTAAACAGGTCAGAGTTTATTTTAATTATTATTTATTTAGTTTTGGTTTCTGCTTTTTTTAGTTCAGTTAAAGCTTTGATGGACACTTCAGGGGAATGGGAAAAAAATCATAGTTGCAAGATATGTGGTAGCAAAAACTACAAGTTTTTTTGGTTTAATTCCTAACAGGATTTGTTGACCTGTTTCCACTTAATATTTCAGTATCCTGTTTTCTCTCCTGAACTGACTATGTGATATTTTTTTGCTAAATTATGCTAATCTTGTCTATAAGATAAGCAACATCACAAAAAAAAAAAATAAAAACAAATTTTGGAAGTCTCATCTCACTTGCAAAATTTGCCCTTTATGTTGGCAGCTGGACATGTCATCGGAGTTAATTTGCTATGAATTTAGGAGACAGTTTTCAGTTTAATAGATTTTAAATTTAATATGCCACAGGGAATAAGATTGGTTCTCTGCCTATTACCTAGAATGTCCTGAATATTTTTCATAGTCTTGGATCTTAACAAGAGAAAATTTTGTATAGATTTCAACTTAGAAAAAATCTCAGACCTTACTTCTTGACTTTTGGATATCCAAGAATATTAGTAATAAATTAATAATAAAGGAAATTTGTATACTTTTCAAATATTTGCTTTTTAAAAACATAAATTGAATTAATATAAAATATACATTGAAAAAATATGCAATATCTACAGCAGCAAGTACTACTCTAGATATTCAAGTAAATGGACAATTTACCAGGGAAAATATTTTACTTAATTTGTTCTGAAAGCTGGAAGAAACTGGAGAACTTTGTTAGAATATGTAAATATTATTCAAGAGAAAGAACAAGGAGTGATCTTTGCGATCTTTTTACCTTTTACCACTTGTTATAATTATTTCTATATGTAGCTATTGTCACAAAGCACTCAAATGCACACACAACTATGATCTGAAACCTTAATATTTTCAGTCTATTCACACTATGCCCAAATGCCCCATTTATCAAAGCTTTGCTTTGACTGATGGTTATCTTGAGCAGGTCAAAATATTTTAAATAAAATCAAAGTGTATCATAGTAGCTACCTATTAAGTCCTGAAAGTATTATAATGTGGACATACAGTGCAAAACTTATTAAAATATTAAAAAGAAATGTAAGCTGACTGTATCTCTTACGAAAAGAAAGCAGAACTCATCTGGAGTTGAAATACTGGAAGAGTATAAGTTTCATTATCCACACACTCGCTCTGTTCACTACTGCACTTCTAGACCTGTTCACATTTTAATCATTTGCTGTAAATTTTAATTTTTGTTATTTAAGGTCTTCTCTCTTCAAGGTAATCCTGAAAACTGACGCAAACTCCAAATAAAAGTGTAGGAACACCTTCATCTTTATCTCCAAAATGTATTCTGCATTAAATCTCAAAAGACAGCTCTTACTAAATCATGTAAACACCCCATTTTTTTCATTATCAAAAGATCCAAACTTTTTCACAACAGACAGAAAAATAAAAGGTATTTAATCTTCTCACTCCTGTTGGAACTGTAGAAACAAAATGATGCTCACAGAATGACCAAGTCTCTGTCTAACTCATTTGCCAGTAGCAGAATTATTAAATCATGCAAACAATGGCCTCAGCTTGCTTCTCTGCATTCAGCCAAGGGCAGGATTTGGAAAGGTTACACACAAAGTCATGGGGTAGTGTAAGCATTAAAATTGTCTTTCTTATCATATTAAACAATGTAGAAGGATGTAATGAGATTTTCATTTGAAAACTAAAAATGAAGGCAACAGGATCAACAACAGAAGTCAAATTTACTCAGATCACAAAAGTCACTACTGAGAATTCAGTAGTGAAATTTCTTCTATTTATTTTTTCTAAAAGCAAAAATCAGAAAATTTCAATGAGCTGTGATCAAGGGCAGTATTCTGCAACTGATGTCCTAAGCCTATAAATTTTCATCCTCTATAAGTGGTTGTATTAGAACTCCCTTTCATTTCACAAAGGAACAGGAAATAACTGCTGTAACAAATACAAAGAAATATAAAACACAAGAATGGAGATGAAAGTAATTCTGCTTTATCTGCAGAACATATGAATATCAAACCAAGGAAAAACAAAATAAAGCCCAGATGTTTCTGGCAAGAATTTCAGAGCCACTTTTCTGAACCCTGTAATTTCTTTCTGGGCTCATTTCCTACTACTTATAAGTTGCAGCAATGCATATCAATAAAAAATTTTGGCAGAAATGGTATGATATTAGCTGGAAATAATTCAGAAAAACTAAGGATAAGGAAGTATCTGATGAATGTTATACATTTTTTGCTTATCTGCGAAGTTCTGTGAATTTTGACAAAGTGACAAACATCTGAAACCAGAAGAGAGATAAAAGACAAATAAAAATAATGAATGTCTTGTAGTTGAGGTGTCACTCATCACTCTCGTCAGAGGTGTCACTGGCTTCTTTTTCTTAAGTCCCCACACTTAGAAAGCCTTGCTTCACTGTGGGGAAAATAGGAGAAAACAACTGTATTTCTCCAATTTTGTCAGGATTATGTTTCAGTGTTCATATTGTAGCTTTTGCACTAGGCCAGACAGAGGGAAAATCAAGGTTTACTAATATCAGTCCCACTCCTGTGTGCTGCTCTGCATTGAGACACGTTATCTGTCCCAGGCCATTACCTGGTGTAGATTAACCCTTCAAAGAGTGTCTGGGCCCTCACTGGGTTCCATTGCTTTTTTTACCATCTGTGGGTGGTTTCTCTCTCACTTCAGCTGGGATGCAGCTGGCAAGTGGCAGAAAAGGGATGATGTTTTCCATCTCTTACCTCTCTAACCAGGTGCATGTAGAGAACTAAACTGTCACCTTCAGACTGAGAAATCAATTTAATATTACTACGCCTTTACCTAGTGCTTAGTGCCAGGAGACAGGATCTCAATAGAATCTCTAATGTACATGTATAATGAATAAGAATATTCAAGATAATAATTGTCAGGGGATTCTGAACTATTAAGAAATCATTTTCCTGAATATTGATCTTTTTTGTCAGATGACTTCTATTTTCCATTTCTTAAAACTCTTTCTTGTTTGATTTTCATTTGCTTGTTTTTATTTATCCTTAAAACTTACACTGAAATATAACTCAAGACTTATTAAAATTTTTTATTTACACCACTTTAGTTGTGGACTTATTGGGAGATTGAAGACAATTATAAAATTATTCTCATTCTATCTGTGTCTCAGAACATCCACCATTCTCCTTTGATCCTCTTTCCCTGAAGGCCTTTACTTTCAGATTGACAAAAGGGGAAAACAGAGAAAGTCAATCATAACTTCTTCAGTGATTAGAAACAAAATAGTTATTATTTTCTGGTCACCTTATGTAAAAATATAGCACTGTGCAGTAAAAGACAAAGCATGCAGATTGGGTTGGTCTCACGTTACTGACAAGAATATTGTGGAAGGATGGGCACCTTTAGAAACACTTTTTAATACAGATTAAACTGATAAATATTATTTCATCTACACTTAATTATACCTTTTTTTCTAATATCTTATATATTTTATATACATAAAGTTTTTATATATTTGTATAATTATAATATATATATATTATATATTTGCTTGTTTTTATATATTTTATAACGTATTTTATATTTTTTCCTTACAATGAAATATTAAAATATTTCTCAATAATTTCCCTTCCAAGAATAATTAAAAAAAAATTCCAAGAAACCATACATAACAACCCTTGAAGCCACAAACCCTACGGCAGATATAATTCTAATCCAGTTGTCAGGTAGGACCACATTTTAACTTGTCCCCACATATCCTCTACACATCATTTTTCTATATACACTATCAACCTGCTACCCAAAATTCTTTCCTGTCAGTTTTTCTTTTCTCCTAAGCTCTTCCTAAATCCATGCACCAAGTCAATAGTAGTACAAAAAATAGTGATGTAAAATAAAACTCAAACTATATTTAAATGCAAAGTTAGAATTTATAGATGGTAGGATCAAATGAAAATTATATTTAATTCTTTTAGTCAGAAAAGATATAGAATCTTGTAGATATATTTTATTAGGTAGTTAATTAATTACCAAAATGCAAAGACATTGAGTTCTACTGAATGAGACAAGTAGGAGAATTAAAAAAAGATATATAGAATAAGTGAAATAATTCCCTCATGATAAGTAATTCCCTTGTGAAAGATCACATTCAAAATTCCCAAGAATCCCTATGTACCAGCAGAAACCTGATTCAGTCAAGTCTACAAAATGGGTGGATATGCACTATTCAGTGAACCAACCAGATGTGTATCATTATTTTTGTCCCACTTAACAGTGTGTGCACCAGGAGAGGATCCCCACCCTGTTCATGTTCTGGCCATTTAGGTAAAACACAATTTTCAAGTTGTCTGCATTTTTTCAGTCAGTGTTTAAATGAACATTACATTTCCTAAAGAAAGTTTTGTAAAGAAAGAAATGTAAACACCAATATAAAGAAAACTAATTTCTTTTTTTATTAATAATAGAATGTTAATTTCAGAAAAAAATAAAACCAAAAGACATTCCTGTATAAAAGAGTAAATCACATATTTCATGTCAGGGTAAGGGGCAGAGACAAGACTATTTTGAATGGACTTGGACTAAACCTTGGACTAAACAAATCTAAAATAGATACAGTTACATATATAATATGTATATAGTTGTTTTATTCTTTTTAATTCTAATAGAGCATAAGTTTTTGTTGGACATTTATCAGCAGGTATAATCACAGTTGCTATCAAACAAGCAAAATAATTAGAGTACTACAGATAAGCCAAGGCTGATTTTCTGAGCCCTCATTATTCAAAGTGCACAGATAAGGTGTTTATTTCTGAGCATTGAGAAAAAAATGGCTGGACCCAGGAATGAAAGTAGAATGAAGTAGAGGAGGAGGACAAGGAAAGATTTGGATGAAGTCATCTCTTCTGCTACCTGAGTTTATATAATATCTGAAGAAGAGCCAAAAACTTTGCAAAATTTAGACATACATAAGAATGTGCATAGATACGCTTGTTATGTACAAAGTATTTGTTTATGCATATATAAACACATTTATACATACACATATGTTTATCTACATGTGTATAAAACCAAAGCAAAAAAACCCCAAACCAAAACAAAACCAAAACCACACAAAACAACAACAAAAAAAACAAAACTAAAAAACCCCGATCCAAACCAAAGCAACAAAAAACCCAAACAAAACCAAACCAAAACAAAAACCTAAAACAAAAACAAATAAATAAACCCAAAAACACAAACCCAAAAAACCCCTAAAGCCAACAGAGAATGGTGCAGAAGCAACTCATACCCTCCTTGGAAGAAAATAATTTTTCCTGAGCTTGAACAGGTAATTTGGGTGGGTAACCAGAAACAACGGTACTAAAATATCCTGGATGAGTTGTAGGAATCAAACAGAAGCCCTTTGGGGGCTGAAGTGTGTATCTGGGTTATCCAGGTCAACTGCCTTACCCTCATCTGACTGCACCATGAAGGATGTGTTTACAATCAAATTCTGATATATTTCCTCTTTTGCAGCCACCACTGAATTTGCAGAGATGGTAAAATTGACAGGCACTGTCTTTTAAGGAAATTCCAATTACTAGCAGGTCCAACAAATGCATAATTATGAAAAAAGCTAGAAGAGTAAATTACATGTGTGTCAGAATAAATCATTAATTTTCTAGCTATTTTTTCTGCTTTGACACAGCTTATTTTTTTTTTAATCATGACATATAAAGTGTGAAGAAAAACCATAAAGGATTTTTTTTTTAATTTAAAAAGATGGTCCATAGATAGAAAATGACAAGCTGTGTAATAAAATGCTATTCTAACAAAATATCAGACTGATTAAAAATACCAGGGGAACAGAACATTGTTTCATAATGCCCTCTTTTCCATGTGGATCGTTAGTGTGGGAGAAAATCCTTGTAATTCTTTGCACTGCTCCCACACACACGCCTACACATATCATCACTTGACTTTCAAACTAACAATAGAAGTGTTAGTAGAGCTATCACCATCTGCAGAATGAACTGTGCATTTTTAAGGCTGCAACAGTCTCAGACATTAAGAGTAGTAGTCATATAGATGGTAAGCAATACCCTCTTTCCACAAGAACCATGTAGGAGGTCAGCTGATATATTTCCCCATAAAATCACAAATATAAGTTCCTTTACATTGAAAAAATTACTAAGTTAGGAAATATTGCTCTGTTTCTTGGGTTTAAAATAAGATAAAGGGCATTCATCTAGTAATGGTGGGAGCAATGAGATACCCCACTACAGTGTCTCTGTAGTCACACATGTAAATCATTTTGGTCAGCGTTTTAATGACCTCAGAGAAAACCTCACAACAATCAACTAGCAATTATTACAGATAATACTTATGGGGAGTGGACGTTCAAATCAATAAAGGATTCCTCTATTTATTGCATCTTTTTTTTTCCTCTTTTTTTTTCCTGCTTAAGAGTTCTGACCAGAATTAGAATGCTACACCCAAAAATAAATTCTGTGGTCATCATTCTTTCACTAAGTGTCTGTATCCTTGAATTATTTTGAAGAAAAACTTAGGGCTTCACACTGGAGCTCTCTAACTGCACAATTGTTGCAAGAGCTTTATGGTGCAGTTGTAAGACTACTGGTGTGGTGACATAGGCTGCTTTTTTTCCTTGATATAGTGAAACCATCAAGAAATCCTCAGAGGAAACAAATATTGTCAAAATATTGGAGTCGTGCAGGAAAGGATTACTCAGAAGCTTGAAAAAACGATTACACAGGGAAAAATATCAGGAAGCAGAGGACAAAGCTAAAAATCAGGTGAAAATAGCAGAACTGGAACATAAATTTAGTACCAAATGGTAAATCGGTCCAAAAGAGCACCAAGACTGAAAAGCAACAGATTAGCTGACAGCAGACAGGATGGACAAACTTGGACCTAAGTGATTCTTCCTCAGTGTCACTCAAGGTGCATCCTTTGAAAAACACCTGCACAGTTTCTTTCCAGCAACCTGATATTTCAGTCTATTTAAGATATTCCTGGAAGAAAAGTATATCTGAGATAGCCTTGGAAAACAGTGTAATGGCTAAAATACTTGCCCAGCATCTTCAATGTCCATTAACAGTAAACCTGGGGAAAAGTTGAAATCTTTCACATACACATCTTTCAGCTTTAAGTTTAATATTCAGAGATGTCACAGTTTACCCCTAAGAGTTTTGCATTTCTTTAATGTGGAATGTAAGGGCTTTTTTACAAAGCATTCCCATGTACTTCATTTGCAGACTAACACTGCAGGATGATGAATGTGGCTGTCAGGTTTACTTGAATTTAACTGAAAGTATAAAAAGATTGAAATCCAGCGATTTCTAATCACGCACCCCAAAACATCCTTGAGGATCTGTGTGTTAGCTATAATTTATCAAATCTGAAGTTCTTTTATCTGAACGCAAAAGTTAAAAAAAAAAATTTTTTCTTTTTTGAGAGTATTAAGATGAAAAAGAGTGGCTTTCAGGATTTTCAGGATCTCCTGGACTGGGAGATAGGATACAAGGTACAAGGTGTTTTCAAGACATTCAGCTTGGACTTCCTGTCTACTTTCCTTTTCCTCTCCTCTCCTCTCCTCTCCTCTCCTCTCCTCTCCTCTCCTCTCCTCTCCTCTCCTCTCCTCTCCTCTCCTCTCCTCTCCTCTCCTCTCCTCTCCTCTCCTCCTCTCCTCTCCTCTCCTCTCCTCTCCTCTCCTCTCCTCTCCTCTCCTCTCCTCTCCTCTCCTCTCCTCTCCTCTCCTCTCCTCTCCTCTCCTCTCCTCTCCTCTCCTCTCCTCTCCTCTCCTCTCCTCGAGTCTCCTCCTCTCCTCTCCTCTCCTCTCCTCTCCTCTCCTCTCCTCTCCTCTCCTCTCCTCTCCTCTCCTCTCCTCTCCTCTCCTCTCCTCTCCTCTCCTCTCCTCTCCTCTCCTCTCCTCTCCTCTCCTTCTCCTTCTCCTTCTCCTTCTCCTCCTCCTCCTCCTCCTCCTTCTCCTTCTCCTCTCCTTCTTCTCCTCTCCTTTTTTCTTTCTTATCAGTTTTTCTGTATTTTATATAATCAAGGAATGGAAGCACTTCATTGAGTCCTTAAGCATATTTACAGAGAACAAAAATTCTGTAATATATGTGAAGAGCTTAGCAACAACACTGTTTTGAGAGTGTGTGTGGAAACTTAAACTGCCTTGAGAGGTCTTAGAGCTGGCATTACTTTGAAAAATTGTTTCATTTGGCTGCTACAATGTGGTGTAGTTGATAAAGCAGACATACAAGTGCTATCAAGGTTATCTTGAGTTCACCAATCTGCCTTCCCTCTTTCAGTTGACCTCTCTCTTCACTGCAACACAATCTTTCCTCTAGACCCATTTTTGTTTAGATTTCTGAAAGAAGACAGCCAATTAATGATGCATTGAGTCAATATTACAGTAATGCAATACATACATAAATGCATACATTTATGTACTGGGTGGGGGTAGATTTCATAAAATTAAAATGCAAATCTTTTCAGTCTTAAAACTCAATAGCTGTAATAGCCGAACAAGCCCCGAATTCTTTACTATTCATTTTCTTCTCCATTTAAACCAACTTTTTTTAATGCAAAATGAATAATTTTGTTTCTTTTCCAATATAGGAGTATTATTTACCAAATAAAGCCATTTTGAAAATTACTAGCTATCAGTTTCTTGATAGGTGTATATCACTGAAAGTTAGGAAGGAGAGCAATAAATGCTATGCTGAGCAAGCATAAAGGAAAACATTCTGAAGAGTTATATGGAAAACTTGAGAGAGATACTGAAATGCTAATTTTGGGAATATTGACATTCTACACCTTGCCCTATCTTACTAAGTCATATCTGCAATAGTAATTGTCCCAGTAATATTTTCACTAGTAATTATGGCTGATTTTCTCCACTGAGTGTCCTGAAGCAACATTTAATCCAGAGACCCCAGACTCGAGCCAGAGGTTTTCTAGTTCTCTACTCTACAGCACAGCCCGTCTCTGTCCTGACAAAGACAGGGACTCTGGTTTCCAGTCACCTGTGAGCTCCCAGTGGAAAGTTAATTTCTGAGACCCACAACTGCCATAGTGAGAAAAGTGAGGTTTATCTGCTGCGGTAAGGCTTAATGGGATTTGCCTGCTGGTACCTTTTTAGAATAGGGCTCAACAATTTTACTGTCATTCTGTGCTTCTCAGTCTCAATTGCAGCAGTTACATTTGTTTTGACTATGACATAATTGAATATTGCTAGCTGAATATTGTGTGATAAGCCACCACCTCCTGCCCCCTGAATAAGCTGATAGAAAAGAAATTAGAGCTATGCAAGTGTGGTTATTATTGTGCATAGGAGGATGGTTTTGTCATTAAGGTGAACCTTATAAGAATTAGATTCAATAACCAAATCATATGCAAATCTCTTAACTCTAAGTAAGCCTAATGGTTGTCAAGGAGTGTCACAGGAGATTCAGGCTGGATGTTAGGAACAATTTCTTCACTAAAAGAGTAGTTAAGACTACTAATAAGTAGTTAACAGACTGCCCAGGGAAGTGGTTGGGTCACCATTCCTGAAAGTGTTCAAAAAAATGTTTTAATATGGCAATAGGGAACATGATTTAGTGGTGAAGATGTCAGTGGTGTTACACTGGACTTGGATGTTCCTAGAGGTGTTTTCAAACCTTAATGATTCTATGATTATACTGACTCCTTCCCATAGGGTTGTCATTGGGAGGAAAGGGACTAGGAACATCCTGATGAAAAGGAGTTTCAGAGATGAAAGTGTTTCTCATCAGTGAAGGATGCTTAATACAGAGACAAATGAACTCAGACCTGCTGGATGTGGCAAGAGCTGGATGCACCCAGATCCCTCCATCCTGGCATCACTTTCTGTTCCAATGAGTTCGGTATTGAACAAAGACTATAAAAAATTCCCCTGGGACAGAATCATAGAATGGTTTGGGTTGGAAAGGACCCTAAAAAATCACCTAATTCCAGTTGCACTGACACGGACAGAGAAACTTTCCACTAGGCCAGATTGCTCAGAGCCCTGTCCAACCTGGCCTTGAACACTTCCAGGAATGGGGTGTTCACAGCTTCTCTGGGAAAACTCTTCCAACTGTTCCAGTGCCTCTCCAACCTCTATTCCTGTTCTCAGAGCTATATCAGCTAGAGCTGTGTGAAAAAAGTAACCTACTGCATTATGCATTTATTTCAGAAGTATAATTGGATGGAAGTACAGACAAGTGATGTAAGTTTGAAAAAGAAGCTTATGGCTTTGTAAAGCCAAGAGCAAATACTTGATTTAAACTTGCAGTCATATTTTTATCTGAGGGAAAACATAATTAGAGAGAAAGATACAGTATAACTCTTGTTTTAATAAACTATATTTCACATATGCTTTATAATTTGAAATGTTACACCATATTTGAGTAACTCAAGTGGGATCAACTTTCATAATTATCTAAATCAGCTTGACATGTCTAGGGATCCAAATTTACATAACTGAGTGAGTTCAGGCTTTATTTTTTTCTTTCATATCCATGATCAGTACAAAGGGCAATAGGATATTTTCAAAGAGCTTGCTAGTCTGCAACAGCTTGCTAAAAAAGGAGAAAAACATGTAGTTTAAACAAGATATAAGTGGTATTTAAGATTAAAAATATTGACTGTATACCCATGTCTTTGGAATTCAGATTTAAGAAAATATTCAGAAAGGTTTATGAAAGCAGTTAACTCCACCAGAAATATAAATAGTTAAGAAGTGGTTTATAGAGAAGATTTATGTTAGTAATCTGTTGATTAGGAAAGGGACAAGTGATTTTTGTTAAACAGAGAACTTTACAATGCAAATTTGACATTCCTATTTAGAAATTAAACTGTCATTTGCACAGGATGGTGAAGGAAAAGTCAATATATTCAACAAAGTACAATGAATGTAGTTGCTATTGTATCTGAATGTCTTCCAGTGGTGAATAAGAAAAGGTGTTAACTTCAGTCAGGCACCAAAATATTGCCTGAAGAGCCTGGCCATCTGGGTGAAGTATGTCATCAGGGAAAAGAAATGTATCATATCCTCCTCTATCTAAAGCTGTATTAGAATAAGAATATATAGTAGAGAAATTTCAAAAATCCAGTAGACTTAATGCATAAATATGAGGTATTCAAGAGCAAAACCTAGCATGAATTCTGTTTAATAAAAGTAGAAATAGAAAATTATATTTCTTCTAATATATATGTATATTTCTTATAATTTTCTGGTCTAGAACAGAAATGCTTACAATTGAGTACTTGCTGAAAAAATATGTCATGGTGATATCTTTTAATTTTAAGTATTAACAGAAGCCCTTTCTACCATATACTAGCTTGAAAATTAATTGAAAATCACAACATATTTTATCCTACTTACTCTTAGTTTTAAATAGATTATTAAAATAATCTCGAACACACACACACACACACACACACACAAGATCTGTAATAGTTTCAGGTAAATATTACATTTTCTTCTAACACTGGTCATGAGCAGGAATACATATTACATATTCTTCTGGCCCGTGCACATCATAAGCTTATGATTTTCATAAACCAAATGTAAGGTGAAGAAAAACAGACTTAAAACACCTTGTTATGAACAATGGATTCTCTCAGTGCAGAAAGCAACAGGATATCTGACAAAACCAGCTACAAATTATTGCCAAAATTTGCACATCTTCATTGCTAAGGAAGGCTAAGGATCAGGAACAACATTTTCAGAATATGATAAAAGATAATACTTGGAATGTTTAAAAATAAATATCAACATATGTACATGATTTTCCTTTATTTCCTATTTATTAAGCCACCTATTAATCCTATTAATTTTTCCTTTTCCTTTATTTTTTAAGACAGACATGCATTCCTACTAAAAATATAACTCATGTATTGACTACATAAGGTCTCAAAGCAAGATTTCCCCCAAATATTTGCCAACTTAGCAATCCTCCATTTCTTTTTTGGATTTAATTTGAAAATAATGAGAATTTTCAGAGAATTAGAGAAGTTGACATCATGATATATGAAACTTAAATTAATTAGATATCAAAAGGAATAAATTTATGTAAGTTTTATAAGTAAAGCCAGTGGATTATTTTGATATCTACTTTTCAGAACCTACTGAAACAATATTTTAAGAAAAAACATGGTTATTCATAACTGTTTATAAATACAGGCAAGAAAACCTTCTATAATAACTTCATGAAATTATTAATTTTTTTTTTCCTTTTTTCATATACACATAAATGTAGAGTCAAGTTAACATAAATTACTTGTATGATCTTTTCTACTGTTCCAGGATTGTACATACAGATGTACAAAATTTACATTAACAGAATTATTTTTTTTTCTAGACTGAAGTTTTCAAGCCTTAAAATAGTTTCTCAGGAAATTTTTAACAGCCTGATTTTGACTTCATATTGAAGATTTTCTTTAAAGAGATTAAAATAAAGATTTATTTATTTCATATCAGCATCAAAGAAATCGGTAACTTTTTCTTTAACTGCAGCCTTTCCAATATCTTTTCTATTTCTTATTAACAAAGATATACTAGATGAAGGTATATCCATTTTCATTAAAATACTTACACTTGTATCAAAGCAATAGATGCATTTGTATAATAAAAACATTCTCTAGTACTTGCTCTGAAATTCTGGAAAAAAAATTGGTATTAAATATGTCCTGTGTTGAAGTTACATCTGTGAAGAACAGTTATTAACTAGCAGTTTACCCATAAATATGTAAATTTTATTCCTAAATTACTTTATTAAAAAATATCAGACCAAACTGTATGTGAGATCATTACCACTTGCCAAAACAGAATTTAGATTGCTGAAATTTAGATTGAAGGTTTATTGAAGTGGAAGTAAAGAAATTATCTAAATGTAAATCAACATAATTCATTTGAATGAGACATACCTATGGAAATTAACTACCTAAACGATAAAGATAGCTACTCCCATGTATTAAAATATAAATATATATTTCTTACTGGAAATAAAAGATCATTAACTATGACAGATGTGAAACATGGATCATTTAATCAGTATTTACATGTTCAAATACTTTTAGTTTGTTTAACAGTGAATGACACACTGGTAAAAGTTTTAAATAATTTGCTTTGTGTTTAGTGTAATAACTTATTGCATAATAATGCATTCTAGATACATGTGGTAAATGAAAATTTGTTTTAAATTACTTCTACAGGGTTTAATGGTGTAAATGCCACTTAAAAATGAAGTATCATCCTAACTGGCACCATCACTAGAGTAGTGATGAGGAAACTGTGGATGTTCAGCTACTCTGATGAAGGTTTATCTGATTACAGAGTTCTTTCATCTTTGACTTTCACCTCCACATGTGGAAAGTTGGATTTAGGTATCACCAATGCAGACATGAGTCCAAGTGGGTACAGCCTTTATGCCTTATGTCAGTCAAAGAGGTACCCAACCTATCCAAAAGGATTTGGTTAAGTGGCTATTCAGTGTCCACCTGTATATAGATGAATATTTTCCCCTAGGATCTATTGACAACCATGATTTGAACTCCACCAGGAGTGAGGAGAGGAGATATGCAGGAGCATAACTGACACTTCCATCCAGAAACCAAACCTCAGGGTGCAGAATCTTAGTAAAACTGATTAAGAAAATTATTGTAGTTCCCTCAACCCCAGCTGTGAAATGTTTATTAACCTTCCTCCTGAAAAAAAACACAAACAAAAAAACCAAAACAAAAACAACACAAAACAAAACTCACTAAATATGTAATGACTCTTTATGTCAATAAAATGCACCTGTATCAGAGTAGACAATCTGGAAATAAATTAACTGTCCTTCACTACCTTGTTCAGGCCAAGTCATACTCTGACCATGAGTTTGTTCAGTTCTCATCACCAAATTACACTTTGGCAAGAGCCACTTTAAATAAATCTGTTGCTATTTAAACAAGAATGCTGAACAATTTCAATGAAATAATAGTTGAATGGCTGCCTCTCAGTTTGAAAAATGCAATATCACAGTCACAGTGTTCTTCCCCTAGTAACAGAGAGAAGGTTTAAAGAGAAGAGCTTTAATATCTGTAAGGATCTGGAGATCAAAATCACTACTGAAATAATTTGATATCACTGAATACAATGTCATAACTATCTAGGAGTGTTATTTGCAGATTAAGTGACAGCTACTAAGTAAGTCTCATCTGGAAAAGGTGATTGTTTTATTAGCTGAACAATTTAGTTTCAGTGATTGCAAAATTGCTCAGACATAAACAGATAAACATTTCATATAATTGAAAGAATAGAGATCTGGTGTTTTCCTAGGGTTTTCATAAAAATATTCCCTTGGATTTGTTTTTTAATGTAATTTCATCTTTTATTTAATTTTTTTTTCACCATCGAGATCATTTTCTTGTCACTCTTCAGAATTTCACATATTGAGTTTCAGGAGGAATTGCTGTCAACAGCATTTTCTTTTAATGTGGCATATTCAAACTAGCTGGTGTTTTAGTTCTTGTCTCAGTTGCTTAGAGAACACAATCTTGTATGCAAATTCTGCATTTATTAGAAGACAGCTATAAATCTGTGTGTACTGGGGCCTAATTTTTAAATGCTGTTATTTTAACCATTCTTAAATTAAATAATGCAAACAATTCAGAGCTAGCTTTGACAAAGTCATAGTCTCTAACAGCTGATTTTTTGTCTCACAAGCTACTGAAGAATACACAAAAAAAGGGAATTTTTTATTTAGTGGCTTGATGTTAAAACATGCTTTGTTTTATGTGGTCCTTTATAGCTTTATATTGTCCCTTATCCTGCCAGGAGTAGCAAGTCACTGCAAGTGTCCCCAGGTTTTAATGACTGGACACTGGGCAGAGGACTGTAAAGCTCATTATGCTTTATATATAAATGCTCATTATGCAGGTAACCAGGTTTCCAGGGGTAATCATTGTCTTCTAAAAAATAATTTAAGTTAATGAAGCAGGCTACTGGAAGCCTCACAACATTTGGAAAAGGGTCTTTTATCTTATAATGCTCTTGTTCTTGTAATCTTGATGAATTTTTTCCTCCCATAATGCTTTCCCATGAAAGACAAAATGTGACTGATTCAACTACAGGAGTAGTTTGGAAGGTAGGTGCTAGAAGTAAATAAGTTTGTCAAATTCTTCTGTTTCTATAAATGTGGAATATTGGAAACAACTCACGAATGTTGCTCAGCTTTTCAACCAGGTTTACAAAGATAGTATTCATGATCTATACTTCCTTGTACAAAAAAACTTGCAAGCTCGTAGAAAGAATATGTTTAGTTTAGTTTGTGAAAATACACAGGTAGAACTGTTTTTAGGAATGTCAGTATGCATACTTACATTAGAAAATAATTTATTATAAACAACTCAATCATTCTAAGTAATAAACAGTTGTAAAATCTCTTTGCCGTCATTAATAAGACACATGGCAATGGTTGAATACTGATTAATTTTGCGCTATGTGATAAGAATTCTCCTCAAATTTTGTCTGTATCAAGGATGACTAAGTTAAGCTATTTATGCTATGAAATATTTCATGATATAAATTATGAAGCAGAAGACGAGACAGGGAAATTCTACTGTTCTTATCTTGGCTATTGGAGGCTTGCTTTGACATAAGCAATAGAAGTTTGTTTTTCTAAAGCTAAATTCTGCTGAAAATGAAACAATTTTTTTCCAAATATCTTTGTTAAGCATTTGAAAATTGCAATACTCAAACTATCTCTACTGAAAATTAATTCTGACGCATGTCAATACCTAGTTTCTTGATATCCAGTGACAAACCAGTACAAGAAATCTGTTACAATGAACCTTGCTTCTTTAAATTGCCTGCAACTACACACATATTTTCATTTGGAAGAGAGCATGTGAGTATGCAACAAGGATTGCAGGCTGGATGGTGTGAGCAGATGTTGGACAGCTACAAAAGGCTGTCACTCATGACAGCCTCTGCTCCTCCTACTCACATTTCAATACAGGCAAGCAATTTTACCTTGTCTCCAAACTTGGTGTTTAAATGATAAAATGTACCTTTTGCTGCTTAATTGCATGAATAAGGGAATAGAACATTTTTGAAGACAGAGAGGTATCAAGAGACTGTAAACAACAGGAATAACCTTAAAGCCAGTGTTCTAATGACCACATCTCTCTTAATGCAGTCTTCTCTGCTAGGGCTACCTGGACACAGACATTAAAAGAGTCTTGTGGGAGATACTCTTCTTGAGTTAATGTCTAAATATAACATAATTGAATTAAGGTTTTTGGTTTTCTCCTCTGCCAAGCAGAGTTCAAGTGCACTGGCTACCTCTTATGAGACCTGCAAGCACTAAATCATTTTCAAACTGAACACAAATAATATGTAATGTCTCTGAATTGCTGTTCTGCTCAACAATATATTTTAAAATTTAAGCAGCATATACACAATCAAACTTAAGCAATCAATGGTCTTAGTAAGCCTTGTAATGATGATATGTGGTTTCTGTGAAATTCCTTTGTAGTTCTGTAACAAACCAAGTTTTTGGAACAGCAATAAGATGCAGCACATTCATTATTCAGTCTGCAGTCCAGCACCCAGGTGAAGTGAGGCACTAGCTCTTCGGTGAGGTTAGAGTTGTTTACATGCACCTGCATTCTTCACATAACTGACAGAGCTGGAAGCGCTCAGTTTACACAGTGCTAGTTATGCATTTTGTGCAAGAAAAAGTATTGAGCAAATATAAGATTTCTTTTAAAGGTGTCTTTACAATACAAACCAAGACAACAATATGAGAAGGACCAAAAAAACCTCAGACCCACCACCAGCAACTAAAACCACCAAAAAACAAAGCAACTTTAAAACAAGAATAAAGTGGGCAGGTGTATTCCCTTGAGATTTGTTTTTGATGAATGAAATACATTCTAACTCACACCAACCTGTAAAATATACTTGTGATAAATTATTTTTTTTAGAAAACATTGTGGAAATTTCTTTGAATAAAACATATCTTCTTCTTGCAGGTAGGATGCAAGAAAAAGAAAAACAATGTTCCCAACAGACAATTTTTGAAAAGCAAAAAACCTCTAGAATGTTCTGATTTTTCTCCTGTTTCTATTCTCCTACTGATCCTCTTCTATCTCATCTCATCCTTAAGCCAACTTATAAATTAGCAGTTATAGAGTAAGCAATTTGTGTTTAATTCAGTTTAATGGAACTGAATTCAATTTAAATAAGGCAGCAGACATGCAGGGTATATGCAAAACACTTTTCATGTATGCTCATGCCTGTCTGTAAGATAGCCAGGAGTTACTGGGGCATTTGGCACTGTGAGATTTACTGGCACAAAGTAATTCACTCCATCCCAGTTTGTGGTCACAAAGCAGTATGAAAGCATTCCTAATTACCCCTCAAAGTCTCAGTCTGGACATATTTTGAATATTCTGATGGGCGTGGGCCCCATTTGTATAATTTCATTTTTACTCCTAAAGTGTATGTATTCTTCATACAAGACATAATTTATACTATTTTAATAGCATAGCTCAAGGCATCCTGGAGATTAGTTTTGAAACAGAAATTGATATTCTTATGAGAAGAAAAGTGGTATAATTCCAGCTAACATAGGTAATAAAGCTCTTCTTTGCATTATATAATTATCTGTTTGTTTTCAATTACCTTTTGGGATACAGGATGGTATCTCATGACTGATAAAAAACCCTCAGACTAGTATTAAAAGAAACAGCTAAAGCAAAGAATAAATGCTTTGACTATGAATCTCATTATGCATTTGAAAGAACCTTTCTAGAAAAGTGATGGAGACCGGTTCATTATTCTTCCTTACTTTAACAACCCAGATTTGGTTGCTCTATTGTAATTTTCAGGAGCCCCATTTCCTTCTCTACTGCTTCTCATTCCTGTCCTTGTGGAAGTCATAGCCTCAAAATTTCCCTGGGATATTTCAATGAGCTGTCTTTGTGACTGTCCACTTGTTGATGAAGTGCAATTCTATGCAGGAGGGAAGCAGAAAGAGAACAAAGTGCTCCTTCAGGTCATTTACTCACATCACCTGGAAGGCACGGGCCCACATGGGAACTATTTCCCTGTTTCTCTTCTCTCACCACTTCCTACTGATAAAGAAGCAGTAAATATTTCCTCTGATTACAATTTTTTCTCATTTCTTTAGTGAAGCACACTTTCTACTTTGGCATTATTCCACCTATATATCCCAAAGATACTTTATCAAAGTGGTTTTTTTTGTTTGTTTGTTTCCTTATTTTCCCAGTATTGTACATAATTTTATATTTTCATTTAGGGAACCTGGAACATAGAAGTGATTTTTTTTTTTCTTGTCTTTGTTTATTTTCTTGGTTTTGGTTTGTTTGGGTTATTCTGGGGGGGTGAGGTTTTTTTTGAAGGGTAGAACACAAAAATCCAGGGAAGAACATTTAAAATAAAGCAAAGTAAATTGGCATGAAGCAGAAAAACTTTGCTAGAAGAGACCAGAAGTGCCTAGATAAGTGATGAAATACCAGGAAGTACTCCATAAGTTCATTTAACCTGTTTAGAAAACTATGATTGTGGACAGACTTGTCTAAATGTTTTTCATCATGTGACGCTTAGAATTGAACCAATCAGAATTAAAAGTAGAAGAGATCATAAATCTATTCCTAACATAGAATGTGATGGATTTAAGGAAAATGCATTAGCAGCAAAATTTAAAAATGGAAGAAAACATTTTAGAAATTGGAAAAGTTTTATAATAGGCAGAATGAACTTCCAGTTACAAAAGGACACTGACATTTTTTTCACTTGTTCCTTGCTAAAGTTCTCCAAATTCATGTGTTAAGCTTTTGAGAGATGGAGAAGCTACTGCTTAGAGAGAAAAGTGGGAAATTACTGAGTTTTTGTTGGAATTAGAGTGAAAAACAACAAAGAGTATCAGAAAAGGAAATTTCTCTTTTAAGAAAATATTGTTTTCAGCAGAAATCTGTTTTCTGTAAGCCTAAGAAACCTTGATGCAATCTTTATCCCCATAACTTAGGTCCTGGTGATCAAAGGTTTAGTTTGATGCCACATAGCTCTTTGACCATGGCTCAGTTTAGGTGATTTAAATAGTTGCAGTGTGAGGTGTGCAGGCTGAAGCCTGGCATAATAGAAAAACACAAAACCACAAACACATAAAGTTACTGAGAAGGTATTTAGGTCCTTACAGATTCAAGGGGGAAAATACAGATCTGAAATATATTGTGGAAAAAGAGGTAGAACTCAAAGCTGGCAGTTTAGCATCACCAAGTCTCAAGGGGAATTCTTTCCCAGATGACTTCCTGGCTATCAAAGGCTCCATGGCAACTTCACTGGCAGTGGGACAAATATTAATCCTTAGCTTAGTGTCTTGTTAGCTCTACGTATTTATGCGTGCTCTTACCTCAGGTATATTCTGCCTGGGAAGATTCTCTCTGCATGCCTGAACAGAAGGGACCTGGTGGGTGAGTGAGTGCTGCAGTGCATCTGCTGATGCTCTCCTAAATATTTTATAAGGCCTAGAATATTTTACTGGCAATAAATGACATCTTTCATAAAGCATTTTTGACTGATACAACTTTCAGAGGATTTTTATGCCATGTGATACAGGAAACTACCAATTACAATTGTTTCATTTGTTAAGTTTTGGACTAGGATGACTAGGAGTAAATGTAATTGAACTTATTTTTTTACATTTTTTCATGTCTGAAATGTTATTAAAAAAAATAAAATTAGAGTTATCTCAGTAAATTTCACCCAGTCAGCTGCAAATGCTAATGCATGCATTCTAACTCTTAAATTTAGTCAAAAAGTATTTATGGGATCACTAAGGAAGCACAAATGCCTGTGTGCATTCTTGGATACAAACACAGGGAAGCCTTAACCTTTGGTCTCACAACAGAGATTCTCACATAATCCACATCAGAAATAGTTTCTGCCTTAATGCAACTGTACATCATAATTTTATTTTCATAAATAAATGGAAAGTTCTCATTAATTAATATATGTATCTCATATACATCTCTGATGTAAGTCCTCCCTCCAGTCTTTCTCTCTGATGCTGGAGAATGCTGACATTGATGATTTTCTCAATATTGTTTCCACAGCTGTTTGAACCCTCCCAACTCTCTGCCTTTCTAACTTAGCCTCCCAACCATCTCCTCACTTTTTAAATCTACTGGAGACTTCTTGAGGAAATTAAATTTAACACTGTGAAAAAGAAATTATGGTACTAAAAAGTTCTGTTTACATTTTTGTGGGGTTCTTTTTGTCTTTATTGACACCATAATTTTCCCTGACAATCCATCTCTTTGGCTTCTGCTCCATTTGCTCACACAGTCTCCAGAAGTCCTGAATGCTATGAAGACAGTAATTCTGCAGACTGAATTCTTTTTATTTGGAGCAAACAATGACAGCCATGTGAACAATTCACAGCTGTCCACATGGAATCACTGAGGCTGGAAAAGACCTCCAAGATCATCAAGTCAAAGTTTTGAATGAATACCACCACAGTCACTAAACCATACCATGAAGTTTGAGTGATAGTGTCTCCACCACCACCATGGGCAGCCTGTTCCGAAATTTAACCCCTCTTTCAGAGTAGAATTTTTTTTCCATACATCTGACCTAAACCTCCATTGGCTTACCATGAGGCCATTTCCCCTTGTTCTATCCCTGTTTGTCTGGAAGGAGAGGCCTATCTCTGCACAGGCTCCTTTCAGGCAGCTGTAAAGAGCAATAATGTCCCCCTGATCCTCCTTTTCTCCAGGCTGAACACCCCCAGCTCCCTCAGCTGCTCCTCACCACACCTGTGCTCCAGACCCTTCCCCAGCTCCGCTGCCCTTCTCTGGACTCGCTCCAGACCCTCAGTGCCTTTCTTGTAGTGAGAGGCCCAAAACTGGACACACTACTCTTAATTTATATCTTCCTTTTTCTGCTGATCTTAGATACAGGTTTACCCAAACTTGGCTTCTATTATTTTGTTGCCTACTATTATCTATCATAACTCTATTTCTAATGCTAGTTTACATATTTACTAAATATGTTAATTACAATTGATGTTCTGGTGAATACTGTCAGACTGAATCACTTGATCTTACCTCAATCCAAGGAGAATTTTGCATGAAGCCCTGCTTGCAGAGATCTCTGCTCATTATTCTACTTATGCTTGACCCTTATGAATGATATGTAATTATAGTCACCACAAAAAAAGAATGAAATATATACATATACCTATATATATATATATATACATACACATATATATATATATATGCCTGTCTGTATGTTTAAGTAGCCAAATGCACATGATTATGCAGCCAGTGCAATTCCTTGTTCATAGCTGCTGTTATTCTATTAATTTCTCTTTTTCCAACATGTGTTGCTGTCCCCTTTGGAGCAGAAAAAATGTTTTCTTTTTTATTGCTACAAAATCAAATCCAGAAGAGTCTCCACTTTTGTGTCAATCTCTGGATCCTATAAAGACAATAATAAGTAAATAGAGATGCCACTTGAAGGTGGGAAGTTCATCATTTACATATGTAAATTTGGGAAAGGGAAGGCTTTAGCCATATGAGTAGTTAAATCTCTTTGAAAGAAGGGAAGGCATCAAACAGCTGGTGTAGAAGTAGCTATCATAATTTTCCCAGGAAAAAAACACCAGCAACAAACTGTTTTATAATATTTATTGTGGTTTTGCAAATGATTTGGGAATGAAGAAATGTAATTTTCTTCAATGAACTGTGTTTTATGTGTTTGTCTGTTGTTACACCTGTTGAAAGATAATCACATTTTTATTTACTCTGACCATTTCTATTGTGATGATTGTTAAGTATATTTATTAGCAAGCAATGCCATTTTTCCCTTTCTTAAAAAAAGCAATAACATATCAGCAATATCATATTAGAGTTAAATCTTCTGAGTTACTGTTGCAATATCAACCTTAAATGTCTGTTACACAGGTGAAATCATCACAGTTCACTTGTCTCTAATTCTATTCCTATTTATTTCTGTAGGTCTGAAAGAAAGGGGAAATTTAACCATCCTTTTGTTCAGAGTTCTTTATTCACCTTTGCTCTGCTGTACTTGTTTTGGACAGATGTAGGCTCTGGTCTTCTAAATTTTTTTTTTATGTGAAGGATGACTTATTTAAAGGAGCAGAATACCAAATGATAGCAATGTAAACTGATCCAATGGTCTAATCCTTATATGGAAATTTTATTAATTGATCAAGAACTTCACTAAATAAATTACATATATTGGAAATGCCAGAGAATGAAAACTGTTTCCTTTCATTGTTTCTAGAAAGTGTTGTTTAGATGCTATTTTGTTTAATTTCGTTTCGTTTTGTTTTGTTTTGATCCCTGCCCCCACTTAAAAAAAAACAACAAACCAACACAAACGAACATTGCTGTATTTTCATAAAATGGAATATATTTGAAGTGTACACTTTCATATTAATTAAAACAAACAACCAAAAGCCAGTGTTTTCACTCAGTTCTTTCATGAGAAGTGACATAGGGATTTTGATTTGGGCCTCAGACACTTTCTTAAACCTTGTTGGGAGTCATGAGCTTTCAAAGCTCAGTAACTTATCCTCAGCATACTTTGATGAAAAGGCATTTCTTCAAACATTCTTCCATTTGTGCTAGTAATCTGCTATTGCTTCTCCTCTACTGAGAAGAAAACCTCATTCTCTGAGTGATGAAAAAACCCAAGAAAGATTTCTCCATGTTTCTTTCTTGATTTTGAAAAACACAAAGAGGATTGTGGCTGGATTAAGTACAGCTTCAAAAAAAATGACCAGATTACTGCAACGTGTCAAGTGGGCCAAACTACCTTTACAATTATCTTTCTGTCAAATACTTCAAAGTCAGTGAGTTCTGTGTGAATAGCATTTGATTACTGAAAAATAGACCTCTAGTACTTGTAAGTAATAACAGAATAGGTATTTGGCAAACCTGATTTCTTAAGGATAACAAACTGTTTCAAGTGTCATTTTACAAAAGGAGTAAACACTATTATTTTTACAACTTGAGAAGGTCAGGTTTAGCACTAAAAGATACATTATAGGATTAGCCAGGCTTTGTCTGAAACTGTGTGAGTGATAAAAGGTTTGCACAAAAGGATGGATGCATTTGTGCTCAGTAGTACAAAGGACTTAGCAATAGTATTTTTTAAAAATAAAGACATGCCAGTTTTGGGCAGTGACTAGTGAGTTCAGGTATATTTTCCTAACAACAGAGATAACAGAATATTCATGGAGCAATCAGAATAAAAATCAGAAAAAAAAAATTACCAAAAGGAGAAAAACAAACAGAAAACCCAGAGAAACTCAACCCAACACAACCCTTTCTCTCTCCCAAAAAAATAAATGCTTATGCACATAATCATCATGAAATTTCAGGAATTTGGCCAGTACATGAACATGTTTGAATAATGAATACAGAAGCAAGAAAAATTTCTTCCAGCAAAAACAACAGCACTATTCTTATTGGCTTGTTTTTGGTTTTGTTTTTGGTTTTTTTGGGAAATAGTGCTGCTCCATTACATGAGAGGTGGTTAATCCACTAGAGTGAGCCTGGGGAGTACTGTTTATTCAAATATAGAGATTTTTGATGAAAGGTGAAAAAACCAACCTGTGATCAGTATTTCCCATTGTGTTACTGGGGATGGCCACAAATAAAACTTACATGCATTCATATAAAAGACCCAATTATTCTTCCCTTGAAGTTAGACTGGTCCATTAAGAAATTGCAGGCCTGCTTTACTCCTGACCTGGCAATGAGCAAAATTAGTGCCAACCAATAAAAATGTCTGGAGAACAAAATGTTAGCGCTAATGGCATGACATTCATGTTATCAGCATCACAGAGAGTTTTACTTCTGCTGTTTCAAGCCTTCTTTTGATAAATATGAGTAGTGGAATTGCTCTGTGTGTGCTGCTGGAAAACATCTGTTTTACTTACACCCCAAGGAACTCCAAATCGTGCATTAGTGAGACTACTCTGTGATGTGTGCTAAAATGAGTGTGAAAAACAAGTGATTTGCTTCAAATAGTTCATTTGATATGAGACAAAATACTAATGTAGATGAACCTTTGTAATTTAGAGCATTTCCAGCTCTTATTAAATGCATACAGTTTTCAGCAATGTTGTCTAAATTGGTAGAAATAGCTTTTAAAAATGTCAGTCATAAAACAAAGCAATTTGTTGTAGCCATAGTTACATGGCAGATAAAACAAATGTGCCATTCTCAGTCTTCTTCCAGGGTAGAATCAACTTTAAGGGAACAAAATTTGTAATTATCCCTAACTATATCATTAAATAACACATCTATGGGCTCACTGTCATCTTGAGCCATTTTGGAATTCATGCTCCAATTAAATAAGGATCAACTACAGAAATACAATTTTAAAGTTTTGCTTAGACTTTACTCAGGTAACTCTAAAAGGCAAAAGATCAAAGAAACTGTTGGTTGTTCTTTCATGCTACTTCCATTGCTAGGTTTTGTTTTCTTTACCTTTTCCTTCTTGCAAATGCAATAATGTTTTTGATAATTTTTATGGGAATATTCAAGATATATTTTTATAAATGAGATAGAAAATGTGTGACATTTTTGTCTCAAGAAAATAAAGTGATTGATAAGCATCAGGTATGATCTTATTATTTAGTTCATATAAGATGGAAATTGAAGCTCACAAAATTCTCCATTAGTGTGCTAGCTGAAGTATCTCAGTGTAAAGTCCACATGTGAAAATGTCAGAAAGCAAAATGTACTATAGAAAAAAAGAACCAATAAATCTGTTTAGCTCAGACCAGCACTGCGTAGCATAAAGAGGCTAGTTCTGTGTGGATGCTCTTTATTGACACCTTGTTATTTCATGCTGGAACAATAGCTCATGCAATGTTGCTTCATTGCAATTCAAATGTGCTGAATTGCTGCAGATAGGATTTTGATCCAAGTGACTAAGGGTTAAATTTCTGCATCGGCTCTGGGACAGAGCACAACATGTTATTAACTTCTTAGGCAACTACAGAGTGTAAGAAAACTTGCCCAGAGAGGACATGCAGAGTAACAGTCTTCCTTGTCATGCCTAGAATACAAGATTAGGGCCAGACTCAGCAGGAAAAAGATTAGTTAGTGATCTTAAATCCTGAATGAAATGTCTACTCACAGGTTTATGTCAAATTCTAGCCAGATAATTTCAGTTCCAAGGTACCTTCTGTTCAACAGGGACATTAATGAAAACATGGCCTTTTTTTTTTGTTGTTGATTCAGTGGTTTGACATGATACTGTTGAATCAAAAATGAACCTCCTGGTTCTTCAGCTGCTGTGTTGCAACTGTCACTGACAGTCCTTGGATTTATTTCTGTGGACTAATAAGGATGAAGCATAACAACAGGAGATAAATAATTGAAAGAATAATATTTTAAAATAAATGCTAGTACTCTGCAAGACAAGAAATGTGCTTTTCACATGAATAATGCAATATCATTTGTCTGTATGGATGCAGTATAATTATCAGGTAGACTTTGTGAGAAATATGTTCCACATCATTCTCTGTAACTACTAAGGGAAAAGTTCTTCAGAAAAGAAAACCACACTGCCATCTTGAGCATTCATTCCCTGTAATTTTGCATGCTCCTTTTTGTTTAGGAAAAGGTGCAGGGAGCTTCTTGATATTTGAAAACAGAAATGTCTCTCATTCAGGTTGTGTCATCTTTTCAAAAGAGAAGCCACTGACAAGCATGTCTGGTTGACACTGCTAATAGGTTTCCTTTACTGGAGTAGGATTTCTGGTCAAACCTGGACAGGAATTCCAGAGAGCAATCACTTAAAATGGTAAAATCACTCCTTTATGAGAGCTAAATTCAAGTTCTTGTTCTTTCTAATTCACGGGATTGATTCATCTTCACTAACTGTGGTGTCTTCTTCCTACTACCCTTGTCTGACTTTACGCTGCCCAAACTTCATGGTCATTGAGGTGACCCTGGTGCAGATGTATCAGTAGACATCAGCTGACATTCAAGCATCTTTCTTGATTTGATAATTCAAAACCCTCTAGCACTGATAGATACTTTGGCAACCTGCTTCTCTGAGAAACTTCAGTTCATAACAAAAGCATTTCAACCATTTCAACCATTCTTGCTGTTTGGAGACAAGCTAACACTTACTGGTACAAACAGTCCTCATAAAACCCCAGCTGCTGAAACGTGCAGACATTTAAAAGTAGAGACTTTCCCTCATCTTAACCTTGCTGCTGATCCAGACAGCTTTTTTTCCCCACCCCAAATGCAATTTTTTTTTTTTCTGGCTTTGGCTATAATCCCAACCTAGTTTTCCCTGGGATCAAATTAGAAATAGAAGAGTAGCATTTTGTGTTTGTACTTACCACATTTCTTATCATGAGAACACATGTTAGAGGAGAATATAGAACAATCATTGGCATGAGTCAGTGTTCCACCAAAATTTGAAGCTATCAGCTGTCATGCACATATAAGAGAATATAGCAAACACCATTCAGGTACTCTGAGGAACCTTCTCACTCACATTCACTGCAAGACATTTTACTTTTAATGTGCTGCATGCTTTATACTCAACAATTCCTGTTTACCCAGAATTTTGTTGAAAGGAGCAAGGAGGAGGTGTATGCAGAACAAGCAGTAGATACACTTGAAAGACATTAATATAGCAACAAACTGAACATGCCTTCAAGTTTTCTATGCAGAATGATTGAAGATCCATTAAACAAGTAATCAACCTCCCACCCTTCAAATACCAGGAAGGAATACACTGAATGAATCACACTGCTCTCTTGACAACAATGAAGTATTAAAAACTCATAGAATATGTTTTGAAATTTTTTATTTTAAAAATTAGATTTCAGTATGAAAAAGTCAAGCCATAATTTCTAGTGTTTAGAAACCAAATCTGGGTCTACATTTTCAAAGAGTGGGTTTTTGCACTATTTGCTAAGACTTCCTAAGGTTGCAAATAAGGTTTCCCCTCCTAATGGAAGGGAAAAACTACTAATTAAAATGTTGAATTGAAGGTCAATGGTATACTTATAGGGAGGTGTCACTGAATACATAAAATAAGATTGATGTAAACAGCCTTAAATTTGGCCTGTTAGACAGACAAATTTACTGAACAGAAGGAACTGTAAACTGAAAAATAGTTACAGAGAAGTTGTCTTTCAACCTGTGAGCCCAGGACTAGGCCTGGGAGCCAGAAACATGAAAAGTACAGCTGGCCTCTCTGAAGTACAGCTGGGTTACCCAAAAACCAGAGATATCCTCACCACTAAAAAGTGCAAAATCAAGGAATTGTAATGACAACTTGTTTTCTGAAAATGTGGAAATAATCTGGGAATATAAAATGGATCTGAAAGAACAGAAAACATCATAACAAGTGTAAAATAAAAATTAAAGGAATATATTTACTGTTCAATGTGGTGATGTCCTATGTTATGTTGTATATCAATGATTTGAAAAGGACTAAATTTTTATCCAAAGCTGAGCCTCTGTCTCTGGGAACTCCCCGTGCTGCACACACTTATGGATACATGCTGTTATATTTGGTGATAAGGTTGATTCAGGAATGATAAGTTTGTAACAACCTGTAATATACCTTCTGGGGTTTGCTGTTGTAGAAAAGTCTACACCTCCTTGACTTTGCTTTTTTGTTGGTGTCTAATATTGACTGAGACTATATAATTGATTGCCCATATCAATTTTTAATATCTTGATATAGATCAATATAATCACAGAAGTATTTGTTAGTGGTGAGTTTTGGTAGCCCACTTGCTAAAGTGCAGGACAGACACATATATGCTATTTTATAATTTTCCTGTGGTTGGTATTAGAAGAATTGGAGGGAAAAGAGATCACAAACATGGGATCCAGGTTTTCTGAGGTTTTACTACAAATCTGAAATTTTAGAATGATGCCTTAAGTTTTTAGCTTTTATATTTTTCAGACCCTATATTGCATTACTTTATAACTCTAAACTCCATATAGAATGTTAGTGAGCTTTCTTCACAGTTTGGTCAGATTAAACAATCCTTCTAAGCCTGAGAACCAAGGACATCCTCAGCCTCAGGTCCTGAAAAGTACAAACAAAAGTGAATCAGTGGGGGAATATGACTTCATTACCTGAAGCCATAATTGGACAATTAACCCCTGATAGATCAAACTTATATCTGTCTGAAAACCTTGTGACCATTGTCCATTTTGGGTGCAGCCTCTAAGAGGCTCCTGCACTGCCCAAGGTGTATCTATTGAAGGCCTTTAATAAATATCTAATTTATTCTCTAACTCTGTCTAGCTTCTGTTCTAGGTAGCCATTCCAAGGCATCAAGTAAGCTAAATTAAAAGTAGTCTTTGAACTACTCAATAAACCAGAGAAATTTGAGGGAAGCAGATGAGGTGTAAGTTGTCTACAATGACAATAATGGCACCATTTTGGGTTTTTTTGCCTATGAAAAAATAATTAAAAGGATAACATTTTCATGGTACAGAGAGGATTTTAATGCTTCATAGTATCACAAATAAACCTCAGTATGGAACAAAGGAGACATTTTCTTGACATGGAGACATGGAACAAAACTAGAAAAAAGAAGTCCTGCTATTATTTAGAAATGTAAACTGTTAGTGTTTATGTGCCATAAGAATATGTACACAGGTCATTACTTTGTCAAGGGATCATCATAGAAGGTGGTGGCTGACCTATGTGGAAATCACTGGTATGTTTCCACTTGTATAATGGATTTTAGAGTTCACTATGTGACAACATGAACTCCTGTGGAAATCACTTGTAAAATATTAGCCTTCTGGAAATAACATTTTAAAAATGCTATCATTCATACTAGTCAGCTGTAACACCATTATATTACTTGCTGCCATTTTGATCTCTCAGAGGTCACTTCTTGGTAGGACCAACCCAAAATGAAAACAGATTTTTCTTCTTTCCAGTTTTTCCACACAAATGGATGAGTTATCAATCTTGGAATAACTAAAGGCATAAGTGCCCTGCTTTCTGGCTTCAGCCAGATATACATGGTAGTGCTAGGCTAGAAAATGGAACACTCACACAAAAGTAACCACTTAAAGTGAACAACCATACCATGAATAAGTTGATTATTAATAATTTTTTTAAATTAGTTTCATGCTACAATTGGTAAAGATGATACATTATTAATAAGAGTTTTTCTCAGTTGATATGACTTTGCAAGCAGAGTTTATAAGGACAAATGAGAATAACTCCAGCAGTAACAGTAACCCACCAGGCAATACAATAATATCTTTTGCGATTAGAAAATATTTATTATGACAGAAAAAGAAAGTGACAGTGTTTTCAAAATATGAAATTTTTTTTAAAAATGTCATTTTGAAATAGAAAGAGTTAATAAACCACAACTAACTTATTATGTGATCCATATTAAGAGAAAAACAGTTCCAAATTTACTGAGCAATTGTTCTGTGACAGAACTAAAACTGTTCTTAATGACCATGAAATTCTAAACCTTTCAGCTTGAATTCTTTAGTAATCAAAGTTTGTGTTTGCTATTTTGCTGTTTCGTCCCTCCGCTCTTGATTTTTAATTGATGTTCTTTATCCCATAAGAGTGATCACAGGGAAAGAATGCTTCACCTTTCACAGGTGAGGTCAGTGGAGAGACTGTAATTGACTCAATCACCCAGAAGGAAATGTAGAGATGTGCTAGTTTTCATAAAGCATACCAGAGATTGAAATGTGGGGAAAGTAAAAGGCATAATAAATGGCCATAAGATTGGAATAGTTTAGTTTGTTTGGTTTTTTTTAATTAATAGAATGTGTTTTATTCCTTTTTGGGTTTATTTTTCTCTTGTTTTGTTTTGTTGTTTTTTTTCTCCAAAGCAAATAAATTAAGTAGTATTAAAGGATTCTACCAACCATTTCAAAGAAAATGTATACAAGTGACCGGAGGCTGGGAATAAAAGGAAATATTTGAACCTTATCTGAAGGGTAATGGCAGAAGCCAAGAAAAAGGTGATTTTAATTTGTCAAATATTAAACATTAAAATGTAAATTCTGCATTTCATCTTCTCTTTTTCTTAGCCTTCTCTTTTTCTTCTTATCTGAGGAAGAAATCTATCTTCTACTTCTTACAGTTTGTCTTCCTCTGACAACACATGGCAGGACTAAAGTCAGTATAAACTGTCAGAGATGCTGAGTATTAAAATGTTGAAAACAAGCAAGCAAGCAAATATATTTCAATAAGGTGTGTCATATGTCATTGGTTAAGAGTGTAAAGCTTTCACTTCTGGAAAGTACCACTTGAAACTGCTGCTTAGAGCAACTGTTATTTTTCTGAGGTCAGCATTCAGAATGAGAAACAGTAGCAAAATAAAGTCTGCATTCAGATTAACCTGGAAATCAATTTAAATATTACCAAAACTTTTCCTGTGACTATGAGCAAAAGGGAAAGGAGAATTAGCCTAAACCCTCCTCCTAGGCCTAGAAAAGATTTTTTTTTTTTTAATTTGACTAATTTTAAACCTTTTTAATTTGATTTCTTTTTAGGATATAGGTCAAGAATCTGAAGTCTGAAAGTGTTTGCTTTTTCAGCATTTATTTCAGGAAAAATAGTTACAAATTGTTTAAAATACACATTTTGTTCAAAATACATTTTACAAAAATGAAATATTCTTTATTGGAATTTTTTCTTGATTTTCAAGATTGTCTATGAAAGCCATAATTGATATATCTGTTATTAAATGTGGTAGAGTCAGATACTGCGGTAGTTACTGCCACAGAGATTGCTGTAGATAAATGAAACAATAAGGGAAAAAGGTTTATAGATTTATATATATATATATAAATATATGAATATATATTTATTTATATTTCTTATCTATATATATATGTATATATATTTATATATTTATATACATAAGCATAAAGCTTTCTTCATTAAAAACAATTCTGGTGACCACATTACAAGTAGGAACTGATGAAGGTAAGAGTCTATTATTTCATTATTTGGTAATTCTGTAACTATAGCTCTGTTATTGTCTCCATATATATATATATAAGGACAATATAGTCCATTATTTTTTGGGGGACAGGTCCTCACAGGAGGCCCAAGTTTATCACAGAATGAGGAAAATCTTTAGCATACAGAAATTTTTAAAGGAATCTTAATATTTCCCTTTTCCACCTCAAATAAACATAATTACTTGATTTTATGTGCAAGGCATTCTGATGTGTCTTGTTATTGGAATATATAACCACAATTTTAGTGAATATATGGCTTTTCCTTTTTTTGCCATGTAAGGGCTTCTAGACAGAGCCCTAGGATTTTGTGATGATTTAGTGAAGATTTACTATTCCTCGGTGGTAACAAAAGAGAGTTTTGGAAAACATTTCCATAATTTCATGTACAAGGTACCTTATGGCACCAGAAGCCTCAGTCATACAAGAGCTTTTTCGTGGAGAGACTTTTTGGCTCTTGACTCTACACATCTACATCTTCCAGTTCCTGAAGGCATGCACAAACTGTGCTCCAAAGCTCATCATAACATCAAGTACTGGCACAGGTTGCAGTTCCATCACAGTCTGAAATAGGAATGATATTGGAGCAGGCAGAAAAGCAGGTTTTCTCTATCCAAGATATAAAGCCATGGGGGTATGTTCTACATGAAAACAGCTGTAGAAATGTGTCATAAGATAACAGTACCTGACTGTTTCTAAGGGGGCAATCAACAATAACAGCTAATTGTTTAACATAAGCACTACAAAACCAAAATAACCTGCTGTGGTCTCATCTGTTTTATCTCAAATAGGAGACCATGGAAGGTAATTATTCTAAAATAATGTGTTTGAACACTACTGGCTTTACTGACATTTTAAACTATATGAAGCTTAAATAAAACTCTAATACAAATTAACACATGTCGCCCTGAAAACTCAGCTTCTGAGCTTGCTAACATAGTTTTCTAAGGACTTTCCCAGGACAGTAACTATAAACAGAGATATGTGTACATTCTTTCTGTTACACGTCTTGTAATGGGCACTTCTCATGGCCAGTGCAGTGAGAAAGTGTTATCCTGACCATCCAATCCCTGGCCATGGTAAGAAGCCTATAAATCCTGGGAGGAAAAATAAACTCTGCTCTTTCCTGCACCACACCTCAACCTGTGTTCGCGTGATCTATTGATCTTCAGCGGTAATATCTGGTGAACCCCGCCATGTCTTGCACGTGTGTTACAGGGTACTGTCTAGCCTGTGGCTATGGATGGTTTTGGGCTTTCTCTTACGGAGGGCCTGATTCTGGAGATATGGCATGCGGTGTCTGATCAAAGAGGGACTGATGTTTCGTATGCTGACTTCCAGCGATTGTGTGAGTATGCGAGAACTGAGGGGTTTTTCCCTGTGGTTGAAGAGATTTTTTCGCAGTCAGCTTGGGAGGCTTTAGGCGATTCCCTGATCGAGTCTCTCCTGGTCGGTTATCAGCCCTGGTTGCTCCGGCTGCTCGGGATCTGGCGAAGGTGCGGCTTTCTGAGGTCGGGTCCCGAGGTCGGCTCCCCCGGGATCGCCGGGGCCCCCAGCAGGTTGAACGGGGGCGCCGCGGGATCGGTAGGCGTGACCCCGCCTCGGCCGGCGGCCCGGCGGTGTAAGCCTGAGGCGGCCTTGGGGCCTTGCCAGCGGGCCGTCGGGGGAGCCGCGGACCCGGGCGGTGTAACGCCGCCTCGGCCCGCGCCCCGGCGGTGGAAGCCCGGGGCGGGGTCGCCGCCTCCGGGGGCCCCCCCGGCACAGACCGATGGGGGGGTGCCTGAACGGGGGCCACGCCGGCCCTGGGGGATGCCTCAGGGTCTATCCCGTGTCCCTGCTGTGGCTGGGCCGTGCCCTGCCCCGCGGTGGGGGCCGGGCCGGGCCTGGACCCCACACTGCCGGTTTTTCCCCCTGCGAGCCCGGGTTGTCCCCTGGCAGCAGAGGAGGACACTGCCCCGGCTTAGCAGGCTGTGCCTTTACCGGCGCCCCGGTCCCCCTCCGCGACAGGAGCGGGCTGTGCCGAGCTGCCTCCAAACCCCCCCACCTCGGGTTCCCGGACATATCCTGAGCCTGCGGCTGGAGCCGGTCCTCCCCCGTCGCCTCCTGCGGCTGTGGCAGAGCAAGGTCCTGAGCTGTTTACCACTGGCTCGGGTGGTGATGCCGCGGGGGAAAAGCTGGTGACCTTGACGGGCCAGGGATCCCAGGCTGCTGGAGCCTCTTCGGCTGGCCTGTGGACTTTGTCCTTCTGTAAAATGACTGTGCAGCTGAGCGTATCAGGCATTCCATGTGCTTCCGAATGCTTTGATCCAGTGGGTGAGGGCTTGAGTGCTCTTCTTGTGGCGTGGTTGAATATCACTCCTCAAGGCACCATTGCTCACCTAGGGGACGTTGATTTGGAATTCCTGGGGTGCATTTCTGCCATGGGTTCCACACTCATCCCTCCTGTTTCTATCCCTGTGGGACCTGGATTTGCTCACTTTGTGCCTTTTGAGTTTTATGTTCACAGAGCTGAGACCCAGCTGAGGGGAGATGGTGGCTTCGGGTTCCCTGGACCTCCCTGGGTTCACGGACTGCTGTTCTGACAGCCAGGGATCATCCTGAACGGGTCTGCACCCGGTCCATCCTTGGTGAGATGCTGTCAGAGATTACCTTCCGTGGGTTTTGACACTGGCATGGACATCAGGATTGTCAGGTTTGCTGATGGACCCGATGCTGACACATTCAACTCAAAGAAGAACTTGAGACTGACTCTTTGTTCAGCATTTTCTGTTGTCTTCTCTCATGATAGACTAGTCACCATCCGTGACTTGATGCAAGGACAATTGGATCACAGTGATCTGGAGTTTCAACCAATCCCTGGGACATTCCTGTTTTCTGTATCAAGAAGGAGTCTGGGAAATGGGGGTTGCTGTAATACCTCCAGGAAGTTAATGCTATGATGGAAAGCATGGGGATGTTGCAGGCTAGCATGCCTTCACCTGCCATGCTTCCTGCTGATTGGCTAGTCCTCATCGTGGCTCTGAAGGATTGTTTTTTACAATTCCTTTGCATCCCGATGACAGACCGAAATTTGCTTTTCTGGTGCCAGCTATCATTAATGCTGAGCCCACGCAGAGATATCAATGGAGATTTGCCATAAGGCATGCAAAATTTGCCGGCATTTGCCGATGATATGGGGCTTTAGCCCTCTCTGGAGCTGCAAGTGACTCCTGAAACAACCTCCCTGAAATTATTTGAGGGTCAAAATAATTTTGGGACAAACAGTCCCGCATTTGGAGGTGCAATTATTTTTTTTTGCATTCAGTGCACACACTGCATGAATGATGTCCAAATATTAATGGACTTTTACATGGTTGTGTCCTTATATGGGAATGACCACGACAGAACAGTCTCCCTTGTTTGGTTTATTAAAGCGGGAATCTGATTTTAAAGTCACCTCTGACACTGACCCCACAGGCACAGTAGATGCTGGAGGAGGTTCTGTGAGCAGTTTCTGCTCCTCAAGTTTATTACATTAATCTTTCCATTGATGTCGCTGTTTTGTTTTTTTGGTTTTTTTTTTAGAAAGTCATGAGGCTGGATCAGCCCAACTGATAGAATTACAGACTGGTGTCATAGCATTTCATAGGTTTTCCCAGGCACCTTTCAATTTGGCCATAGATTCTGCCTCTGTGACCAAATTTAGAGCCATCCACAAGCAGGTGTTGATGTTGGACATTTGTTTCATTTATTTTTTGGGGGTTTCTGTTGTTTTTCTGATTTTTTTGTTTGTTTTTTTTGTTTTTTTGTAATAACGAAAGGGTGAGATATCACCCTGAAATTACAGCCTTCTGATTGTATGGAGTATTGTATTTTTCTATTATTTATTTTTTGATTGTTTATAATATTGCTAGTTTCTTTGTTAATTTTTCTTTTTTTAATTTCTTTTTGTTAAACTAAAAAGGGTGAGATGTCGCCCTGAAAATGCAGCTTCTGAGCTTGCTAACATAGTTTTCTAAGGACTTTCCCAGGACAGTAACTGTAAACATAGATATGTGTACATTCTTTCTGTTACACGTCTTGTGATGGACATCTCTCATGGCCAGTGCAGTGAGAAAGTGTTATCCTGACCATCCAATCCCTGGCCATGGTAGGAAGCCTATAAGTCCTGGGAGGAAAAATAAACTCTGCTCTTTCTTGCACCACACCTCAACCTGTGTTCGCGTGATCTATTGATCTTCAGCGGTAACAAACACATATTAGTATCATTACAACTCTGGAAAAAGGGAGCTAAATCTGCTATGGCTCTTATGTCAAATGATGTGCCTGACTCATAAGATATAAAGGCTCCAAGGGAATAAAAGAATGTTGTATGGGTAGTCTAAGTTTCAAGTTGTTGGATAAAACTGGATTCAGAGGCTTCAGTCACTGTCATTTCACGCAACTCTACAGGACATGTTAATTCAACACCTCTTTTTTTCCTTAAACCTATGGATTAAATATTATTTTGTATTAGTACATCATCTGAAATACTTCTGTATGCCACTTTTTTTTTCATGGACTTGGTCATTAGCAGGGAGTTCTGATTAGTTTCCCCTCTTGTGGAGATTTCCCATTCTTCCCACTGATGGAGACTCCATCTCTGTCAATATCTTTTATTAAAACAGTCCTCAGTTAATAACATTGTCTCCCCACATTGCTTCAAAAAAACCTGCTGTTCTTTGTCATGCACTGGAACTTATATTTAGTTCTCAACTTTTCTTGCTGTTATCTACAGAGAGTTTTGTTGACATCTCATATAAGGATGAAAAGGCCAACTTAACAGTTTACTGTGCCACCCAGTCCTTAGTATAACCAAAAGTAAAATAACAGATGTGCACAAATGTGTAGAATTGAACCTCTACAGACTGACTCCAGCTCCATTGTCTGGTAGGCACGGTGGACCCCACATCACATTCTTTTTCCTGAAAACTTTTGACTGAGGAAAACTTCATTCCTTTCAAAGGTTTTTGAATATGTTAAAAAAAAAAAAAAAAAAAAAAAAAAGCCAAAGTGTGACTTTTGCCCAGAAAATGTAAATGCTCTGAGCTTGACATAAACAAAGTAGATCATGTGAAATTGATTTCAGCTAAACAGAAGATCTTATAAATGATTCTTCAAAATTTTGGAATATAAAAATAACCAAATATTTTGAAGAAAGGCAAGACACTACAGCAAGATGTTTGCATTGTTAGCAGAAACTTTCTGAAAAGGAAATAGAGCAAGAGGAAGCAGTACAGCTAGAATGATGAATAATAAAGCAAAGGTAAGTGGGTAAGTACCTGGGAGCACTGAGACATCTGGGATATGTCAGCTGATGGATGATTTTAAGACCTACCTCAGTTTGCAAAGTGCTTGAAGGACACAAAGTCACATAAGTGGCTGTGACTAATTCATCTTAGCCCCCTCCTTACTGAGTCACTCGCAGAAACATGGAACAGATTTTTAGGCTACGAATTTATGAAGCATCTTATACCTTAAAAAAAACTCCAAATCCCTTGGCTATGTAGCAAAATATTAAAACCTTGAGTTTTACCATTGAAGAAAAAAGAAAAAAAAAAAAAAAGACTGTAAAGCCAGACAATCAAATAGTTTTGCCTTAATATTAAGGTATTAAGTATTTTTTCATCAGTACTAGTTAGTCTTTTCAACTATAGATTTTAGTAAAGATGTAGCACTCTGTAGGTTGAAGAATCCTGTACATTAAGGTAAAGGCTTGTACATTACCCCTTTCTGTCCTCAAAACAGATGACAGACACAATGACTTCTTAAATTAGACTTGTCCACTACAAATTACTTCTATCCAGTTTGTCTTCTTTAAAAAACATTTGAGGCAGTTTTAGAGAAAAAAAAATTGGGGTTGAGGGCACTGATCTCCAAATCCAAGCTAATGCTGCACCTCACTTGAAAGAAATGTCCTATGAACACACTCACAGAATCACAGAGCAGCTGAGTTTGAAAGACAACTCTGGTGATCATGTCCAACCACCCAGCCCAAGCAAGACCACCTAACAGCAGGTCACAGTCATGTCCAGATGCCTTTTGATGCCCCAAAATCTTTGGGTATCTACAACTGTCAGATTCTTGTGCAATCCGTGCCAGGGCTTGATCACTGTCATGGTCAAAAAGTGTTTCTGGATGTTCAGGCAGAACCTCCCATGTTTCAGTTTATTTCAGTTCATTTATTTTTATATTTTTATTTATAGCCAGTTTATTTTTTTTAGTTTCAGTCTTCTTCTCATTCTGTCACTGGGCACCACTGAACCTGGCTCTAGTCCCTTAAAAATAGTGGTTGATTCAGTCATGAGATCTCAGTAACATTTGTATTTAGTATTTCTGTTCTACTAGTTAGGTTATGTTGCCTTATTAGGAATTCAGATTGTGTGTCAAAGTCATGGGAAAAAATAAGCAAAAGACATTAGACTGAGTCTAATTAAAAGCTTTCAAGGCCTTAACTCTAAAAATAAGTTATAGTATTATATAAAGATTATCATTTAAGTTTCTTAAATGGAAAAATATATATTCGCATAAAAAAGAAAAAAGTCTACTTTTCCATTATTTATCAAATCATTAACTGCAAATGAATAAATAGTATACTAATATTTTATATTAAACTCCCTTCCTTATAAAACTGAAATAGATGATACTATTTAATTTATTAATACTGTTTTGCATATTGTAGGAAAATTACATTGAAATATCTCTATGAGTTCAAATGTCAGAAATTTGTAACTGTTTTTATACAAATACTTGTGCATTGTCTGTACAGTTTTTGTTGAATTAATTCTATACTAATGGCACAGATATAAAGTGAAAATGGATGCTGCTAACCTAAATGACATTCCTGCCAAGAAATTAATTGGAGAAGCTACAATTAACATATATGAAATAATGAAACTGTGCTATATGGGAAAATAAATACTTTTGTAGGCAAAGCTGCCAAAAGGCAAAAGTGTGACACTTAAAAAAGATATATAAAATTTCTATTGACTCAATTTAGGCAGCATGGTGGAAAATGTATATTTACATCGACACAGGAAGTGTACAATTAAACCTTTTTATAAGAGTAATAAATCTGGTTGAATGAGTCAAGGGAAGATATTAAAAAATACATCATCCCTTAAGCCACAGGGTCTTTCATTGTGGAACATTTAAATTGAAGGTTGGTAAGTGCATCCTATCTCCAGTACATTACATTGGAATATTTTTACCATATCGTGCTATTATTTTATGAGATCTTTTCACAAAAAGTAATTTTATTTCTGCTGATGCATGCATTATCTGTTATAAACATTGCATAAGAAAATATGTTAAATCTCATATTTACTACATATATACAAAAATAAAAGTATTAAAACTAACATGGTGAAGAAAGAAAATATTCCCAGACTTTATGACACTTTAAAACAAATCAGTGACCAACATGCCTAAAAACTATGCTAACACAGAAAACCAAGTTTTAAATAAATGATGAATGCTGTGTTGCAATTAACTCAGAAAATGGGAAACACCTCTATAAAAAGAATGCATTTTTAAAAAAAATAATATATGTATGGCATCTGTTAGTACAAAGGACTGAAGAAATATATAGAACAGGCTGTTCAGATATTGTGGCAGTGTGGGTAAGTGGAACTTCTTATTCATAGCTTGTGAAACTGTCAGCTTTTAGCAAATTTCACTGCCTAATATCACAGATTATAACATTAAGATATCTCATGATCTTGTCTGTGTGCTCCACAAAACTGCTTCCTCATGCTGAAGCACTCAGTGATATCCACAAGAGGCTTTCCCACTGCCTCAGCTGAGCTGGAAAACTTACTTGACAGAATTCCTGCTTCATCTATGCCTTTAGCTTTTACAAGGTTGAGAAAATAGGAAGATGGAAAAGGGAAATCTGGAGAAGAAAGTAAATCTGGAAAATAACACCTTCTAACTCATTTTTGCCTTGCTCATCATGCAATGATGAGCTTCTATCAATTATGATTAGTATTGCTATAATAAAAAACAGTACTTCTCTATTCTTCAACCTTTTAATAGGTTCTGTGCCAAATTGCTGGATGCTGCTGACACTCAGACTGACACACCTTCACAGTTCAGGTCATACATCAAAGCTTCTACTTGTTTTTGACAGAGGTGAGATGAGCAACAGCCTACAACTAATTTCAGGGTATTGAAGGACAGATGAAGTCAGGTGTCAGAAGTAGAACTGGCTCAAGCAGGGCAGTCTACATCTTTCTGTTACCTTATTATAGCCTTGGAAAGAGCAATCAGCGCCTTCTAAAAGCCAGATTCATTAGACATTTACAGGTTTGTGAAACAATGGTTTAGCCTCAGTAAATCCACTCTAAAACCGTCAATACATTATATACAGGAGTAGGCCAGCAATTTTTTTTATTTTAAATGGCTTTATAGGCTGCACTCTACTGGGCTTCAGTCTTTTGTCAGTCAGTAGTGGCCATTTGTTCTTTCCAGTACTGGCTAAAATGCCTTTTGGATTGACAGTGGTTTCAAAGATACAATATTAATGTTTGAAGTCAATATTCCACAAAATTTTATCAAAATCTGAGATTAGGAGGTGTCTAATTACAGTACTGGTGATAATGCTTTATCCTTTCATCTTTTCTTTCCTCAGACATAGATCTTGTGCATCCTCAGTTGCTGAAACTGAATTAATAATTGGGCATTTAAGAGTCAGCTGCAGATTCTCTGTGTTAGGAGCTGCCTAAGTTAAGATCTGGCAGCCAGGCTGAGCTGAGGTTGCTGAGGATCCATAATCCCACACGTGACTGGGGACACCCTTTATGCCTTGGTGGGATCAGGCTTTTATCACATAACCTAACACCTGTTTTCTTGTCAACATAAATGTACATAATGAGCAGAATCACCTCATGAAGCTGTGCAAGAAAGGACCTCTGAACAGTCCCAAAATAAAATTGCTGGCAGTGTTACTGTGACTTCTATGAAGTGACAGCTCTATCTGACACCATCCACATACACACTGCGAAGTCCATCCCACGTGTGTTTTTCACACTTTTGTCTTCATTTCATTCCACAGCACAGCTCTCCATGAACCTCTGCCCACAAGGCCCCTTTCCCCTTCAAAACACATTTCTTCATCTCTCACTTCTTTCTTGCAGATAAAATGATTTCTCTCCATCATATTGATGGAAACTTTCCCACCAAAGTGTCTGGGACATTCAGTTCTGATAAAAATTTTCTTGTATCTTGGGTAGAGCTCTTTACAGAGATTTTAATAGAAAAAATGTACTTGGCTCTGCAAATTTCTCCAGTCATCTGTAGGCTTAGACAAAGTGCCTATAGGTTCAGTTTTTGGCCTAGGTAAGAACTGGGAGAGTCAAGTGGCAATAAAATCATTATCTGGTCCTTGTATTATACAAAACATTTCCCCTTTGTGCTTCCTGCTCCTATTATTTTCTGGATTTTAGTTTTAAGTCTCACTGGCTGACCAGGCCCAGCATCCCAGTGATATGATTCCATCATTGCCATCCTCCATGAGTGAGTAAGGAGAGGATATAAGGTAATTCTGCAGTGGGGGCAGTAAAAAAACCCCACATGCAGTGCCCTCAGGTGTCCTATGGAACTCCCAAGACCAGTGAGTGCTCTATCCTGATGGGCTGTTACTTGAGTTTGTTCAATTCAGTTATAAATGTTTTCAGACATTGTATGTGACTCCTTTCAGTCAGAACTTGCAGCTATTGACCAAACACCCATTGAGACAGTCTGGAAATGACCTTCAGAATATGAATGAGAATCAGAATATGTGCTGATGGAGTCAGACACTGCAGGTATCCTACAGAAGGTCCCTCAGGCAGCCTGCACGTGAGAGCTTTGGTGGGAACTGCCTGCTGGGGAGAGCTGTGGGAGAGCTCCCATACCAAGGAAGAAGTATGGTTGCTCTGCTCTTGAGGCACTAGACACTTATAGCAGATAGACAGATAGCTCTGATAAGCATAGGTATGGTAAAAAAAACCTGATATCTAGGAAAGATTTAAACACTTCTATTAATGAATTAATTAATTAATTATTATCATTATCGTTAGTATTAGTATCATTAGTATTATTAGTATTATTTTGTATAGATTTGTTTTACATGGAAGAGATCTCACCTAAACCAGTTCTTGATTGACAAAGCCTTGTTTAAAAATGCCAAAAGCTAACTTTTGTGGTATTTAAATCTGCAAGTAATTGTTAAAATAACTGTGATTTATCATGGAAATAAGAGAATTAGATTTTTTCACCACCTATGTCACAAAAGAACCTTGCAATATTTAGATGACATGAAGTTGGAGGAGGTGATCCAGATACACTGTGAATGCCTTTGCATCAATATCTGTTTGGAGAAAGTTGACATTCTTGGTATTTCTTAGCCCTCAAAAGAAGATGTGCAAGTGAAAGACATGACTAATAAAGGTCTTCCTCAGTCTAGAATTTCTGTTAATCTGATTAAAAGTATGCTAATATAATATATGTTAGACTGACAGGGATCTGTGGGTCAGAATTAGTGCAAAACTCTTCAGCCATGAAACAAGATGACAACCAACAGGTGCAAGATCAGTTCATTTTCAATGTTGGTGAGCTTTGCAGCCTGGATTAGCCTTGGCTCATGTTTTCTCGTGCATGTTTTCTCATCATGGCCGTGCATAGGAAGAGAGCAGGCAGAGAATCAAAGACAAGTTCATAGAAAACTAGATTTAATTAGTCTGCTGAATATCAAGAAGTTTGTTTCATATGACAAATGTAAAAATTAAGAGGAAACAGACTGACTTTGAACAACCTCACAAAACAGTGAAAAAATATGCAGTGAAGAAAAATCTTTAACAAATTATTCTGCATATTTAAACTATTTTCAAGAATTAGCTTCTCCTGCTTAAGCATTGAGGGTGCCAGATCCATGAGAGAGGGAACATGTTCCCAACCTTCAAAACCAGCTCAAATGAGACCAGCTTAAGTGGATAATGTATATAAAATCAGCAACATGAAGGTCACTTTAGCAATTAAAAAGATCAGTTGAATGGCAGAGGTATTTTGAGTGCTACTGACATGATATTGTACACATGCAATCAATGAGCAACAAGTCAAAGATGTCAATCTGTAGCAGAACACAATAGCTCTGTTTTATTAACTGCAAAGGAAGAATGTCTACTCCCAATTTCATTTTCACCTTCCAAAAAGATCTTTACTGAAGGACACTAGAACTAAACATAATACTGTACATATGAAACAGGGGAGATTGTGTGTTTATTTGGGTTTTTCTATTATTGCTTGTTTGTAGGTGTTTCTTTTTTTTTCATGAAGAGCTATACTGAAGCAAATAATATCTGAAAAGAACAGAGTTTCTATTTAGAATTTTAGGTTCAAGCATTTTGCAAAGAAGTACAGCACCAACTTGTCACTGTCATAAATCAATTCAATGAGTTAGCAGGAAACGGTATGAAAAATATTTTTAAAAAAAATAAATTAAAACTCAGTGGAGTCAGGTATACATTTCTTAGAATTATACACTAATGCCAGCGAAGAAAGGCTTGCAATTTTAAATTTTGTCTTACTGAAGATGAAGTGGTGTGTAACTGTACCTGAAAAGAAATGAAAATGTCCCATAAAAGTAAATTCCATGAGTGAGATCCCCTGCAATGTCATGAGAATGACTCATTGGGGGGTATCTTGATCCTCAAATACACGCGTCAAATGATATTTTGAAAGCTACAGAATTCCTGGGACATTTACATGTAGCTGCTGTTTGTGACACAGAACACTTACAAAATACTTGCATATTTCTAGACCAGTAGATGAAGGTCATTGGACACCTAAGGTGGCACCAGGTCCTTTTAGTTAGGAAACTGAATCTAATTCCTTGTGTCTAACAGAAACTGATGGCACAAAACAGAGAAAGGCAGCTACCCTTGCTGTATGATGAAGTGAATTTGTTGTCACTCTAGGCAGACACAAGTGACACAATAGCTAGACTGAGGGGAAAGGGAGGGAAAAAAGACAGTGCTTTTTTCTCTCTTACAGTAAATATCCTAGCTCTGGGGTAAAAATCCTAGTTTAGATTAAAAAAAAAGAAAAAAAAAGAAGAGAATTGCTGCCTCTAGGAAGATATAAGTTATGCCAAACGTTGAAAAACATATTCATAAACTGCATTAAAGTAGATGTGTTACAATTTTGAGATTGCAGTTACATGAAAGTTGTTAAGTGCAAAGCTTAACTGAAGAGGGAGATTGTGAAAAAATTTCTTGGAAGTAGTGGTTATCAAAAACTCGGCTTTTGAAAACTGGAAACTTGGGGGAGGTTGCACAGAGAGGCAGTGAGAGCATTTCAGTGAAGATTTGTCTGTGTGCCTGTGCCGAGTTCTGGAGTAACTGGCACATTTTCCCACGGCTCTTCACAATGTAACCACTAGAGTGGATGAGGGTAGTTGAACGGTGACACCTGTCCCTAGAAATCCTAGAGCCCACCATGAATAATTACAGCAATTCCATAGCTGTGAGTATGCAGAAATGAATCATAAAGAAGGATCTGAATGAGACTTCTGCAGAGAAATTCAGCAATCAGTTACTACATGTGCAAGTGCTGTACTGAGGACACAGCCCACAGTGATGAAGATTTACTTAGTCAGACGTAGGAACAAGGTCCAAAGGATATCAGATCTCTTTCTCAGGTCAAAGAAACAGAGATATAGCAATGTTTCCTGTCTGTGTACTGTCTTCATGCTCATCTGTTACTAACAGAGAGAGAACAGGCAGGAAAGAGCCTGTCAGGACACAATTTCAAGATCATTGAAGGAGCTTCTCATTTAGATTTGGGTTATCCAAGCATGAAAACTGAGTGCTGACAGGGCAAAGATAGAAGAAAGTAGTGTGTGTAGCTCTGTAGAATTTCTGCAAGTCATTTCCCAAGCCTACAGGCTTGTTTCTCAAGTGCTAAATAATAATATTTTGCATTACAAATAATTGCAGATCTACTGTGACTCTATAACTGCCATTGAGACCCACACACGATATTTAGAACTCAATACATGTATCAGACTTGTTACTTCTTAAATTTACTAGAATTTTCTGATAGACCAAAAATAACTCAGGAGAGTTAAAAGGAGTGCAAAATTGCTTTCCAGTTGGTTGGCCTTCAGCATGTACTGGTGCATGGGTTCTTTTCTTCCCAGGTTTGGGACTCTGCACTTCCCCATGTTGAATGGCATGAGGCTCCCAACAGCCCAGCTCATTTCTCCAGCCTGTCAAGGTCCCTCTGGATGGCAACACAACCCTCTCACATATCAGCTTCTCCTCCCAGTTTAGTGTCTGCTGCAAATCTACTGCAAGTGCCCTCTGGCCCCTCACCCAGATCATTTATGAAGATGTTGAACCAGATTGAACTGTGGTCTATATTGATAATTTTTGCCCTCCAACTAGACTTAGTGCCACTGAACACCATCCTCTAGGCCCTACCATTAATTTCCAATGAACCCCAGTCTTCTTGGCCAGTCCATACCTCAATAGGCTGTCTGTGAGGATCTTCTTGGAGACAGTGTCAAATTCCTTACTGAAATCAAGGCAAACAAATCCACTGCTCTCCTGATATTTACCAAGGCATTTCACTGTTGAAATTTCACAGGCTGGTCAGTCATGGCTTCCCCTGAAGAAACTAAAATTACTGCTCCTGATGACCTTCTTGTGCCTCATGTGCCACAAAATGTTTTTGATCCTAAGCAGATCCTCATTCTTAAATAGTTTCTGGAGTAGTAAAAATGAAGCCCTGTTTCTGGCATCAGCTCTGCAAACAGCTGTTGGCATACACTGTCAGCTTTCCCCTTTAGCCTCAGGACGGAGAACACCATCTAGACCCCTAGAGCTCTGCAGTCACTATGGATACTCTCCAGATTTTCCCATTGTTGCCCACAAGAAAAACCTGTGGATAATATTCAGAGGGTAGGACACACTTCAGCAATCTCTCTGCAACATCTTGGATCCTGGCATCCATAAGCAGCCAACTTCTTTAGACAACAGGTCAGGCTGGCAGACAGGTTCCTCTGTGCCTTGCAGCAAGGAGTCACCCACCATTATCCCTCAACTTTTACTGCTGGTGGAGTACCATCCGTCAGGGTCACTTGACCCAGATGTCTCACTGGAACCCATGTCTGGCCCCTCCTCACCTTTGGTGTCAGTAGACCTGTTCTGTGGTGATAAACTGCTTTCTTTTGTTGCTTATTTAATTTATTTTAATTTATTTTATTTTTTTCCTAAGTTGCAGAGCTATGGTTTAATTGTTATCTCAGTAGTGTAACTTCTCACTGTATCTTATTATGGCATGCACTGTTTGATAGAAAAAATAAGAGTTCCCATCACTGGTTTGTGCTCCTGGCCACTGGTGTGACTGGTGATGAGACAATTAGTCACGTAAAGCTTTTGGTGGAAACAGACAGAGCTACTAGTCAGCCTGGTTTTCTGTGCTTGCAGAAGAAATCAGAGATCAACAAAACTCCTTTCCATATCTTGGAGAATGTGTTATAAGTAGTTTTAGACAAGGCTAATTAAAATAAAAAGAGAGGTAAATGGTAAAATACTTCAAAATTCTTCAACGTGACTGGAATGTCCAGGTTTTGATAAAAGTTCCTGTTTGAGTTAATGACCGGTGGATATATGGCAAAATTCAGTGTTCAAGTAGTGGTTAGTACGAACAATGTCTGGCAGTTCAGTGTATTTACTTACTTGTGGTTTGTACTTATTGATTACCAAACAAATTGGCCAGAAATGTTGTAATTTATAGCTAAACTGAAGCATAAATTAGGGATCACTGATGGAGAGTGTCTTCAGCTTCAGACTCAATTGAAAAGAATACAAAGTTGCCCTCAGTTTCCACTTGAATACCAACATTTCCTCTTTCAGAAGGTTTTATCATTAGTTACTGCTATATGTGAATTTTCTCTTTGTGAGTCCTACACCATTCTTTAAATTTGTTTCTTACCTTGCAAGGTTGTTGATCATCAAGGACATAAATCGAACTCCATTCTTTTTGCATTTATTTCCCCTGCATACAATGCCTTCCATGCATCTTTTCCTAATTCTTGGAAGCTTTATGGTAGTTTTCAGCTCTCAGATTCAGACCTTTGCTTTTGCTCTGATGAACCTTTTGCCTCTATTCTTAGAACAGTCTCCTGTCTCATGAAGAAATACTTTCACAAATAATTTTTCTTCACACACATGAATAGTTATACAGTATGTTCTCTCCTTTTGATGTGTCCTTTGTATTTTAGATTAAGGTGCTAAAGATTCAGTCTATGTATCATAGAAATATATGACATGTTTAATAAATCAATCTTAAAAATAGCCATCTCAGTACTTTCTAAACTTCAGAATATTATATTAAATAAATCAATTTAAGTGAAAAATTTTCTATATTTGCAATAGGTGTGGAATGGAATATAAAAATATAGATCTGCTACTTTACTAAAGTTTATAAAGGTTGAAGGAGGTTTCACAGTAATAGAGTACATATCACATATCAAAAAAAGATAAAAATTACATATACATGCACACAAAAATAGAAATATTTGGCTTTGTTTGTTGTATTTTTTTGTGTTCCAACCTTCATTTGAAATTAGGAAAAAAATGTTAAAACCACATATTGCTAAGATGAATTGAACAAAATTTTTGTTTGTTTACTCTTACTATTCAGTCTTTATATGAACTGCTTTTTCTATATGAGAAGGGTGCTGGTTTTGCCTGAGGTAGAGTTAATTTTCTTCCCAGTGGCTGGTGTGGAGGTGTGTTTTGGATTTGTGCTAACATACACAGCACACAGGGTTGATAATTCGAGATGGTTTTGTTACTGCTGGGTAGGGCTTGCACAGAGCCAAGGCTTTTCCTGCTTTTTGTGCTGCCCCACTGGTGGGAACTGGGGAGGAGACACGGCCAGGACAGGTGGTGGCCCCCAATGACCAATGACCCAATGACCAAAGGGATGTGACTCAGTAAAAAGTGGGGGGAGAAGGAGGAAAGGGGAGTGGGTTGTGTTCTGTCTTCCCAAATCCCTGTCTCACAGTTGGATCCTGGATTTTCCATGGCTGAACAGCTGCCTGCCCATGGGAAGCTGTGACCAAATTTCTTGTTTTGCTTTGCTTGTATGTGTAGCTATTTCTTTGCCTACTGAGCTGTTGTTATCTCAACCCACAAGTTTTCCAGCTTTTACTCTTTCAGTCTTTTCCCTGATCCTGCTGGTGGGGGAGGAGAAAGTGGCTGCATGGCATTTTGTGGCTGGATGGGGTTAAACCATGACAAGTGAGAAACAGGAGAATTTATGTTAAAATCCTTACTAAACCAAAACATGTTGAAAAGCTTAGATTTGTATTCCTGCATCTGAGCCAAAAAGTGTAGTTTTGCATCAATGGAAGTATCTGAGGCAGGAGTAACTTACATTCTATATTTGTATCAGTCCTGGATATAGAGTGGAACTTAGATGAAGTACAGCTAGTACACCACTTTCTTTATGTTAACTAAAACTACATTAAACATCACCTGAAGAAAACCCTGTGGAAGGAATTGGTGTCAAAGATTTCTATAATTAGAAGATATGTATTAGAATAATGATTTTTGCAGGGAGTTCTATCCTGAGTACCCTGCAATTGAATGATATATTCCACCAGATTTAACACAAAAAAATCCCAAATGAAAACCATATTAACTGTATATTCTCTTTGCATTCTTTCAGTTATAGATATATAATTGAAAGAATTAATTAGTAATTAATAAGAATAAGTTACTTTAAAAGAAGTAATTTGAATTCCAAAACATTTCTAGTATTTTAAATTGCATTTGCAGGTTTTCGAAAGCCCATTGAAACGTCCATTTTTGAGAAAATAATCTTGCTTCTTTTTATAAATGATACAAGATCATGCTTCTGATGAAACTTTTATATATGAAAATTCTTTCTTTTGATATTATAGTATCTAATTTTCTCCCTTAAGTCAGATTTAGTGGTGATGTGGAAACACTTCTTGTTTAAAGCCCTTGTCTCTCAGGCCTGTCTAGTCTGCCATTGCTCATTTTGCCCTGACACTTATACAGCAATATCTGCTTGGAATTAATAGAGTTAGGTAAGTCTGGGCAGTGCTCCAAAAGGAACCATTTTGCTTTACGATGAATCAATCCCCACTCAACACAATTCCAGAAATATCCATCATTGGCTGAATGGCATATTTATGATTCCTCAATGTTATTTCATTTTTCTGAGTTCCACCAGTATTTGTAAAACCAGTTGCAACTTACTTATTTCAGTCAACAGCATCAAGTAATTTTTAAGTCTGTTCTCAGACTTCATGAAATAAATCAATACAAGCAAAGGATTTTATTTTCCAGAAAGTGCTTCTTTACTGGATGCTGAAAGATATCTCTTCCAAATCAAATATTTACCCATGAAAATTATATTTTTTCTTCTGAAAATTTAGTATTCCTGGTTTAATAAAGGGTTGTGCAATCTCTTTCCCTTTGGTCAGGATACATGCAACACCCCTCAGCCACTAAAAAATAAAAAATCTTTCAGAGACTTACAATTTCTCATGACAGAAAGCCACGTTTATAGAACTTAGTCCTAGACCACAACAAAAGGAAAATCTAGTGATAGTGCTCTCCTGCAGAGATTTTGCCATTCTTTCTTCATCCAGGATGATATTTGGATATAGAAACTGCAAGTCAAGCAGCAGCTATACAGAAAGTCACGTTTTCAGCTAGACATGGGTAAAAGATTGTTAAAAAACAATGACAAGGGAAGCACAAAATTGTTCTGAAGCATGAACAAAGCCAAGGGACCATTTTTAATCTCATCAGCTCCAATACTGATTCTTTTGGGGTGGCCCATGTTAAGGCACTGAATTTCACCAGCAGCATTACTTTAGGCATAAAAGACAGTAGTCATGCTTAACTAGCTGTATCATAAGATTCATGAAGATTCACTGGGTTGTACTTGTAGCATTTGAAGATACGAATTTTAAATAAACACTTTCTTATTAAATACTGACAGACTAGTTTTATTATAATTCTAATAAGCTAGGAACCAGAAACATTTGTGCATTCAATTGTCTACAAAAATGTCTGTTTCAAACTGATAAGAATGGTTCTAAGTTCTGTAGCTGGAACACACGCTGTCAGTAGTGTGCCCTGTACTCTAAGCAGTATCTGGGAACAACTTCTCCTCAAATGTATGCAGACTAGACCTTGTTTAAACTTCTGGTTATAAGCTCTTGTTCTTTAGTTAGTTAGTGTAATAGCCCTGGATGCTTAGTGGCATCTGTTCAACACTTTTCTCTGCCTTTTACGTGCTGTCTTTATTGGGGGTTTTATTAAAAACCTCCAATTTCCAGAAATTTAAAAATCATGTGTACATTTTGATTTTCAGTCGAATCACTTGGATATTCTTAGAAGCCATGAAATCACAGGCTCCATTTAATGTATCATGATTAGTAGATCTGTACTTATTAAGTAGCTTACATTGATAACAGAATGCTAAAAAATGGTCATTACTCTTTATAGTAATAGCCTATGTTTGAGGAGAAATAAATGTACATACTAAGTATTCCATTCAGTTTTAAAGACCAGCCGAAGTGATTATAATCTTCAGTTGTTAGCATTATACACTTGATACATGCATTACATATCTACTACACTCACACTGAGAAAATGACTGAATTTCTACAACAACACAAACTAGGATTTAGTACACTAAAATTGTATACAGTACACAGTATGCTAATTGCAAGAACCCACTTTTGCTAAGTGGGTGTTAGGTGAATATTGGTGCTTACTTTAAAGTGGATCTTTCTTAAAATAGATAAGCATATATAATAGGTAGCTCTAGATATGATATCTTATGAATGTCACTTTTGATTGGGTACTTTAGGGTGTTAGCACATGTATGAACTTGATTTTAAAATAGTAATAAAGGCAGTTAATCACATATACTCAGATGCTTTGAGGATCCTTGACAGATCAGAGTCATCAGAATATGGGATGTAATTCTTTAAAAACTAGTAGGAACAACAATCATTAGAAATATCCTCTTTGAGAGCATTCTCTTCATCCATAGGGAAAAGGAAGTCATCAGTCTTGCATTTAAAGCTCTAAAATAATTTGAATGGGATGGAGGAGTCCTTAAAACAAAGAGATTCTTTTTCTAATAATGAAAGGAAGAGTAGAAATTAAACATGAAATCAACGTATTGACTGTTTTTACAGAAAATATCTATTTCTGTTCTTATGTATCCTCTTTCCACAACTCATTGCTAAGTAAATATTTTTCTTGGTAAATGCTCACTGTGTAACTCTTCCAAAAGGAAAATCAACATCTGTGAAGGCTCACACAGAGTTATAAATATGGTGCCTGAAACACAGTGTGATTGGACCCAGACCACAGGCTGACTCCTCCCATGGTCCTTGGTCTGGTGTCACCATACTGGAGTTGTCTGAAAGTTGTGACTCAAACTTGCGTGAGTTTGTCATCATGAACGTGTTCTCCTGCCCACACAGAGGTATCTCTGAGGTTGCTGCTTGATGTCTTGCCTGGCACCCATCTTCCCTTGTCACCTCCACTGCTTCCTGACATGATGCATTTTACCAGGATTTCACTGAAAATGCCCCATAGTGCTCATCTGGCCAGAAAATGAAATATCCCAAAAGGACTATGTGGTTTGAGACGGGGTTGAGAGATATTTAGCTGGTCTTGGATTTAAAAAACCCAGTGATTTCCAGTTCCAGACAAGCTGCTAAATGTCATCCTAAATATCAGGACCAGTAATCCCAGTCTCAGAGCCAAAAATCGTGCAAATGTACTGAGTAAGACATACTATATACTATATAGTCCATCATTCTTGTCTGAAGTCTCTATTTCAGGTATGATTATAAAAACATTTAGTTCTAGTAAAGAAAAATATCTCTGCAGTACAAAAATAATCAACAAAATGAAAAAGGAACCAAGAGAAAGTTCATATATTCATGGTGGTTTTGAAATATAAGATAAGGAAATTAAGTGTTTCTCCACAAAAAATATATATATTTTGAAATCACATTGACAACATATAAGTGGTACCTCAGAACTCTAAACAGTTCATTGGTTTGAATATTGGTGTGCTCACTAGGTAGCTGTTAATGCAGGAACTATGATAACAGAAGACCTAATCTGATATTCAGAGGTGACTAAAAATCGTTCTTAAGAATATTTCATGTTTTCTATTCTTTACTTCTGAGATTTGGGATACTGTTCCTCTGAGGTTAGTCTTATGTCATTTTTTAACAGCTCTAATTGCCTAATTAACTGCTCCAATGCAAGGACAAAGTTTCTCTCAATACTCACTATTAATTTTCCTATTAATATAAAAAATCATTATTTGGAAATTCTTACATAGGATTCCCAGAACTCTCATAGAAATGCTTCTATACTTTGTCTTTTTAATTTTGCAAGGGCTAAATATTCCTTTATGTCTTTAGTGACACCAAGCTTATCTGCCATTAGTTTGAGTAAATAGCCCTTAATGCTTATATATCAATACAGTGGATTTTTAGCATAGCTCTTTCATATTTAAGCAATTAATGTCATTTCAGTTAAATACATAGTGAAGGTTCAAGTAAATCTAGAAGGAAAGGAAACTTTTAGATACAATTTTAAAACTTTTTTAAAAATTCCTTTAATTGATCCAGACTGATTTGAGTCTGACTCAAACTGACCAGATACGTTTCAGCAACTGACATTAAACTCTGCTCAGCTTCTCAAAACTTACTCAAGAATAAACCAACGGTAACAAAGTATTTTTTCCCTTAAGTGTTATGACGGAGCAGTGTTAATACAATAATTTCTGTGGCAGTTCAGCAGAACAGAGAGGACCTGCTGCAGGCAGAATATGCTTTGTCTTGCATTGGGCAGCTTACACTATGAGTAAGAAGCATTTAGTATCTTTTGGGTTTTGGGGTCTCTTTTTATTTGGGTTTTTTTGTTTCTTTTGGGTTTTTTTAGCAATAAGAAGAAGTGCTAATATCACCTTCAGGTGCTCTTTATAATGTGGGTCCTACAAAACAAAAGGTGTAGGAGGTCTGCAGTGTCTACCAAATTTCAATGCAATTAATTACACACGGCCTACCTTGAATTCCAGCTGACAGGAACTGTCCTGCTGTGTGCTGCTGAACCACTTCTCCCCTCTAAGGGTGGCTGCATTTCAGCAGTGAATGAAGTGATCCTGTTACTGTACTTCATTTACATAGAGCATACTGTTTATGGGGACTGTAACTCTAAAGACCTATGGGAAAACATGTTTACTACAGAGTTTGTAGCGTGTTTTTGAAGGGGTGCAATACTTTCTGATGACAGCTCAGGTAGAAAATTATATTTCTGGGTAAAGCAAAGAACAGTAAATGCCTGCCCACAAAATATTGTATAAACTGGGAAACATTTCCTTGTAAAACCAAAAAACATCCAAAACCTAGAGAGCTTGAATGTCAGAAGAACACAGAAATAAACTTATGAGCAGCAATACCTTGTGTCTTCTGCAGCTTCACAGAAGTAGGTAATTTCCATATACCAGATTTAGCATTGTTTGTCCTTTTTTTCTCCTTCCTCCTGTGAGGACCCTAAAACACATGTATTTTGGGCAACCAGGAAAACTGTGGGTAGGAGTGCACAAGTCTTAAGCAGTGAAATTCTAAGAAAGTTCTCAATGATTTTAAAATTCTTTCTCCCCCATTCAGAATTCCAGAATCAGGTGTTAATAATCACAGGTGCATCCTCCAGAATTTAAAATGTGTTTAATTTGTTGGGATTTTATAAACAAGCAGACCCTGTTCAAACCAAAATCCTGCTATACGTAGCTGTCTAGTACAACTTTGTGTACAATGTGTTCTCTAGCACCCTCTTTCCTTAAAAACATGGCTAGACACACGTCCTCGTCCTTTGCAGACCTCCTTAACCGGCACATTAGGGTTGCAGAGCACATCCACGGGTCCTGACTGGATCACAAACTACTTCAGTTGCCTTTTCTCACACCTAGATCCTCCAGACAGAAAAGAGCTTGCAATTACTCACTCCTGAGGAATTCAGCTCTGTGGGATACCCAGAGCCCAGAGGGAACCCCTGTTGATCACCTCAATTACAGAATAACACGTAAAACCCTGTAAAGTCTCTTTAATACTCTGGTTTGCCTGTGACAAGGCAAGTTGCCTGAAGGATGTAAAAACTGCTGGAGGATATATTGTAGGACTGAGGACTGGCAAAATTGAGAGTTCTTATTTTTGTTTGTTTGGGTTTTTTAAAATATTTTTTTTCCAGTGAGATATAAATAACGTTTAATAAAATCACTGGAAGTTGTTTTGTGCCAGGAAAAAAAAAAGTGTGTTCTAATCTCTGCATTAGATTTTGATTTAGATTTTGATCTGTGTAGCTTTTGATTTTTTGATTGCTATATGTCTCAGATTGCCATCTGTAAAATGGGGATAATAAAAGCCTAATTACATTCCACCTACAGCTGTTGAGGTTGTCACCTTTCATAATATATGTCAGAGAAGTACTGAATATAACATTTTCTCAAGACTAGTCCCAGCTTCCAAATTAAAAAAAAAAAAAAAAAGGAAAGACATTTTTATTATTAGATTTATTTTTACCTTAAATTTAAGAAGGAACCCCCTTTCTGTACTGCAGACTCCATTATTTTCATTTCTAATTCAACAAAGGATTTTGCCCAGGCTGTGTGATATCATGTGAGAAAACTGTACATTCACTGACAGTGATGACTGACAATAGTAGTGAGCAGCAATGATTTCAAGCATTCTCTAAATAATATTTTTATTTGGGGAGGTTGTTTTGTTTTTTTTAATTTTGATTCATTATCTTGGTTTTTTCTTTCTGATGCAATAACCACAAAGCCTCTTTGAAAGTTTTTCCAGATAAGGTTTTTTTTTTCTACTCTTTACGGTCCTGTAATGACACCTCTGTTTTGTCAAGGTCAGTGTTACCCACAAACATTCATTTGATTCACCAACAATCATGATAAAATTTTGAAAATTAAATAATATGTTGATTTCTTTAAGTGAATTTACTTTTTTTGTTACTAAGTTTTTAATAGAATGAGAAAATACCTTTTTGATAAAAATTACCTGCTATTAATTAGCTTAAAAAAAACTATTCTGGAAAGACACAATCACTTGAACAGAATGAACATGTGGAGAATTTAATTTAATTTTAAAGCCAATGTTCTTCATACTAGAAGTGGACAAAATGTCTGAAAACAAGCTCAAAATGATGAAATTTCAAGAAAAACAATAAAAGACAGGGGAAAAACACTCAGTTGAAATATCTATGTGAAGTTATTTTCATGGGCTTAATTGTAGCCCTGGTAAAAATAGGGGTATATATATATGAATATATCCTTATTTCTCAAATGGAAAAACTGACACTGACAGATCTAAACTATGGTCATGATACTGAAACTATTATTACAGTTCAAACTGATTGATTATAATAGCAGAAAAAAAAAATATTCAGCTATAGAGACATTAAACCCTGTTACTGATTAGATTTATTAGATCTATTCACTACATACATGTGTTTTATATTTTTACCCACGGAAGACATTACAAGAGTCACAGGACATAAAAAAAAAACCCAAACAAGTATTTGCCTATTTTTTTTTTTTTTTTTCTGGCCAAAGACATTGTTGCAATTAAATTGCCAGAACCAGTCAACCTTCATTTAAATGACCATTCTGCAAATTAAATAGCAAAACCTTCACTAGGATGCAAAACTTGCAGTCATTTTTTAACATTTTGTCAGAACTTTTGAAGAAAAATAACATGAAGGTCTGCACTGTCCTGTCTTTGTCTTTGAATATGACTGGTATTTTCATGAGTAGGGTTGTGGGGGCTACACATGGATATGAGCAGAATCCACCAGGCTTTTATCAGTCCTGTAGCCTGACCTGGATAGCCTATGGAATGCCTACTCCAGGACCTTACCACTTTTCTACATTGTGTTGTCCTCAAGAGACATGATCCTTTGTGTGAAAGTGAGGATGTTTAAAGCACTGTGTAAATGGAAGAATAGAGCAAAGAACAGTGGCACTTCCATGAAGCCCTGATATTTTAATACTAGTAAGGCACAGGACTCAGGCTTAGCTGATTATTCATCCTTACTGTCACAAAGGTATGCAAAGAGAAACAGAAATGTACATTTCTGATTCCTCTTTATCACAGCACATGGAAGTAAATTCATTTCTGAAGCTACTGGTGACAATACATATTCTGTCTAAAAACTGAAGACGCATAAGGAGTCCAAAGCATTTCAAAATCTTAGAAAACTCCAACATGTAGAATCTAGCAGATAAAACCTGTATGCAGCTCTGAAGCTGTTCCAGCCCTCCTGTGTGTGGCTTGCATTTCTGTGGTGTGGGGATGGCTTTGGCACACACCATGTCACAGAGTTGGGCCACATCTCCCTGTGCTGCTCCCGCACAGTCAGCTGCATCTCCGCACACCCCAGAGGAGCCTTACACACTTCCAATATTTGCAGCACAGATGGCAGGACTTGGGAGTGAACAGCAGGGCTCAAACCTGAAGTTCTCCAGTGATACCCATCTCCACATTTATAGTCAGACTGGCACTCAGATGCAGTATGGATTTACAAGGTGGCTATAATTTTATACCTTTTTTTTTAAACTTACATTCATTTATTTTGATCCAGAAGCCATATTTCTGTAGAAAATAGGGTTATTCACTGCTGTAACAAAATAGCAAATGTATTTCTGCAAATTCAGGGTGTTTTCTTTATTTCACAAGTAGATAAAATCATGTTTTATTCTCTAGTTTTCTATAATTTCCATTCAATAGAAAAAGATTCACAGAACGGTTTTAGAATGGAAAAGTGAAGATAGCAGAATATAAAAAGTAACGTGTTCATCGATGTGAACATTCCTAATTAAAAGTTTGAAATATGCATGGTGGAGAGTAATACAAAAAAACCCTCTGATATTTTTTTTAAATTTGATTAAACACACACTTTCTTGCTTAATAAAACACTCCAAAAATGTCAAGATTTAAAGAAAATGACAAGCCAAGTGTATTTTGGTGTAAAATTATTCTTATGTCCTTGGTAAAATTTTAAATTTAACAAAAATATTAATCAAGAAATGCATTTAAGACACCATAGTTTTGAAGAAATAAATTGAGAATATCATTGACTACACAACCCAATTTTTGAAAGCCGTAGACTCTTCTTCAGATAAAGACACGATCTTTGCTTCCTTTTAGCTTTAAACCATCTTGTTAACAGACAAAATATGAAAGCTTGCTTTCCTTTCCTGATCCATGAATATAAAGTAGGTTAGAAATGCTGAGACATGATGTTTGTAGAATTATGTCTTGATAAAACTGGAAATAACCCAACTACCTCAAAAAGAAATTAATTCATTAATATTTTATTTTAAGTACTCCAGGTTTTTTGAAGACATGTATTTTGCATTTGGTTTGTACACACCATTTTAAAATTATATTAAAAAAAAAAAAGCAGCAATCAAATATTAGATTATTTTTCCACACTGTTAATTAAAATACAGTTTCCTTTCAGAAATAGATACAAATCACAGCAAAAATATTTTTAATAACATTTTTAATTCACCTTTTTTCAATATTAAACATACATAACCTGAAACAGTGAAACATAAGATAAGTTCTTTAATTCCTTACATTTGTAAATAATTAATGTTCTTTAGAAAAGAGGTTATTAATTTTTAGGTAATAAAGCTAAAAAAAAAAGATAGTAAGACTCATATCACTTACTAAAATCTATAGGGTGGAAACTCTTGCATCCTACATTGCCATAAATTGGAAAATACAATAAAAAAACTCATTCTGTCCTGAGAAATATTTTTCCCCACTTACCTGACTTACGTAATTCTCATATTTAAATTCAAACCAGGATAAGGGATTTTTTTCTTTAAGAACAGAGGCATTTAAAATACATGTAGCTATCTAGCTATTAACATAGATACAGAACTCAGCATAAGTAATTATGTTGAAAGCTGGGATAGAGTCAGACTGCTTTATATTCTGTTTGAAATTTCCTTTTTTTCCAGATCTGTTCAGCTTCCTTTGGGGAGGATGAGTGTTACCTTGGAAGAGAAGCATGGAGATTTGGTCAGATTTTAGGAATGAGGAAGGCAGAAACTCATTTTCCCAAGATTAATGAACTATAAAGCCTATTTTAAAGTCTAAAAGAGGCATTGAACTGTTCTGTCAAATACAGGCACCGAAATTCCTGATGTTAGGCTATCTCAGAAGACAGAGAAAGCAACTGAAACCCATGGTATTTTTATACTTAAGATATACATCTATCTATCTATCTATCTATCTATCTATCTATCTATCTATCTATCTATCTATTTATCATCTATCTATTATCTATCTATCTATCTATCTATCTATCTATTTATCATCTATCTATTATCTATCTATCTATCTATCTATCTATCTATCTATCTATCTATCTATCTATCTATCTATCTATCTATCTATCTATCTATCTATCTATTTATCATCTATCTATTATCTATCTATCTATCTATCTATCTATCTATTTATTATCTATCTATCTATCTATCTATCTATCTATCTATCTATCTATCTATTTATTATCTATCTATCTATCTATCTATCTATCTATTTATTATCTATCTATCTATCTATCTATCTATCTATCTATCTATCTATCTATATCTATTCTGAGCAAAAAAGGATGTTACTGCAGAATGAGCAAGTGATTGCAGATTTCATGTACTGAGCTTCTTGTATATGTAGCTAGGACAAGAAAAACATTAATTCTGCAAAAATCTGCCAAGGTTTTATGATAACAGGCAATAACAAAGTTTTGACTTCAGAATTAAGTGGAATTAACCTCAGAGACTGATGATTTTTATCAGTTGTTCAGAAGGGGTAGGTCAAGAATTAGGCATGGAGAAAGCAGTAAGGGAAAACCAACTCTCACTGTCACACGACCATCGTTACAGCGTTCTTTGAAGATCAGTTGTGTCCTTCCTATTTTCTTCTCATGTTATTTTTTCCCCTATGAATTTTCATTCTCTATCCCAGCTGCTAGCATTATCACCAGAAACTTCTAAATATCACTAAAGAAGCAAAGTTGCAGTTTCTATTTTTAGTTAACATGAGTAGGTTTTCAAGCACTTGTATTGACTTCTGGTACTAATTGCTAGCTCAGTGTAGAGTGTAAGAAGCACAAATAAAACCTAGATATAAAACAAGATATAAACGTACCCCACCTTCTTTATATTTCTAATAATTAGCAAACGTACTTTGATTTTGCGCTAATGTGGGATGTTCTCTTGAACATTCTTTTATGTTTAATTGCATTGGTTGAATTTTCCTTCTCTATTTAAATTCTTTTCCTTAATTGCCACTGTCTTACATTACAAAAATAGCACTGTAATCATTTCCACATGAATGTACAGAAAATTTAAACAGTTCATTGATTTTAAATGTCCTGCTGTAGACACTGCAAAATTTTTCTCAATATCTGAAGGTTTCTTAAATTTTGGAACTAACTAAATAATCTTAGTTTGTTCTGAGTTTTTGTAATCTACTGCTTCATTGAGTGCTAAGGCAAAGTCAAACCAAGTATTTTTATTTTTTTCACATAAAATTCTAACATCTCTTTACAGTTGTTTAGCTCTTTACCAAGAATAGAAGCAATTAGGATTAAAGGTACACATTTGGCAACCTTCCATTTGATCATAACAATATCGAAGGGCTCTTCCAAAATAGGATTTTATGGTACACATTGTAATAGCACATGATAAAAGCTGCAGTCCATTGAAATAGCTAGCATTCCTTCCTCCCCCACTTTAGTACTGTAGAGATGCAAAAATAGGTAATTTCAGAAGAAATTTAGGGTGTAAGTACTGGTGAGATGCAGGAGGGGGTTAGTGAAGCCTGAATACATTTTATGTTTATAGGATTTGGAGGATATGGTCTTCTAGTGATGATACTAGTATGAGATTATTTCTTCCCAGGGCAAAGACATCAGGCTTTCTGATGCACTTTCTGATATTTTGATAGAAGAATAAAAACCCCAAAAGGCTCTAAAGATTAATCTCCTCTTTAAATTATATTCTCCTCAGTAGTATTTTGCACTTATGGCTGACGGTTTGACATGATCCTATGCAAGCAGAAAAATAACAGGATTCTGTATATTGAGTACAGGATGAGATGAGAGGAAAAACTTGAGTTTGACCTTAAATCTGGGAATCTGAGATTGGATTGCTGGCTAGTTGAATGGACCCTCAGTTTCTCAAGTGTTTAAATCAGAGAGGAAATGTCTTTCTAGGAGATAACCTCACCTTCAGGGACAGCTATGAAGGAAGAAGAAAATTCCTGAGCCCTTCTTATGCTGGGTATTATACATGGCTCCAGCATTACACTTTTATGCCATGGAGCCCTCTGCATGTATTAAATATTTTTCTTCATCTTTCTGATTTAGATGTATAGAAAAAAGCATCCTGAAAGAAGCTTGTGTGTAAACAGCAGCTGATGAAGTTGTATCTGTGAGGCTGCACAGTGGGGAAGGTGGGGGATGATAAGCAGAAGGAATAGGGAATCTATACAGGAGTTGACACATTTAGTGAACCCATAGGAAAAAAAAGGGTTTACAGGGGTCGTTTTGTAACTTCTTTCCTCTGAAATATTTTGGTTTGTAAGCAGAGTATTTTCTACCAGAGAATTTTCAAATACGTATTTTCTATCCAATGTTACTGCTTGCACTTTTAAAAGCCACTAACATATTTTAGCATAAAGAGCTGGTTTGAAGCTAAAAGGACAGAGATTTAAAACTTCTGTTCCCAGGAATACATATCACACTTAGATATCAAAGTAATTAATAGAAAATGTAATATATTTTTACATGAATGTGCCCACTATTTTATATACCTGCAGACACTCTGAAAATATGTGTAAGGTGTTAGCTGTTTTACCTTTCTCTAGACACGTATTACACCACATTAAACATTTAAACCAGAAATCAGATACTGAATATATACTTGACATATACTGGAAACTCTAAATAATATTTGAATTATTTACTCTTCATTTTTCATTAACAGACATATGCCTTAGGATTGCTTTTCTTTCCTGTCTTTAATTAATATGAGGGTTGGTTATTCTGATTTGGTTTGGGTTTTTTTGTGTAGGTTTGTTTTGCTCTTTCTTTGGGTTTTGGGGTTTGGGGGCTTTTTTGCAAAAGAAATTCCTTCTCTCAATAGAAAATCTATGAGACAATTTTCTAGAAGTGCACTTCTATGTAGCAAATTTCATGCAAAATTTACTTCTTTGTTTTTTTGTTTAAGTCAGCACTACAAAGACATTATCAGATACTGGTAATAATTTTTCAAGTAGTAATTGCTATTTATTTCAGGAAATTAGAAGCAAACAATAGTCAAACAATACTTTAAGGAATGAAATTTTTTAAAGGTTATTTTCTTTGCTAAATACTGCATGTGTTTAACTGGCCAGTAAATAAGGAGCAGCTATATCTGCTAGTAAGTGGTAAACTGAGAGGCAATTGTTTTTATTTCTCTCAAAAGATAGTTTGTGTGCTCCTGAACATTTCAATTTGATCCACTAATTCTCACCTGTTTTACTGTGATTACATGGATGAATTGCAAAGACCCTGTATCAGATAAATTGCCAAGATTGGAGAACAGTGGTTTTCCCAAGAACAAATATTTCAATTTGAAATTCATCAGAGGCTCACTGTGTGCACAAATATTTCTCACAGTTTTAAAAGACTACAGGGCTATTTGAAATACATCTAATTATGCAAAGTGCTGGCCACCCCCCCTTTCCTTCAGACTATATAAACTAAGCACAAATGTCAGTTTTAAGTGGTGGCTTAGTCTTTTCTCCTGGAGCATTACCAGATTCGTCTGTGGCACATAACACTCCACCTCTCTGTAAGGTTTCCTGGATCTAAGCTTTTCTTCTACTTTTGTAATTTCACTGGCACTATTTATAGACATTGATTTGTGTCTTAATTCCCCTTAATAGTAAAGGGCCCCTGCGTGCCAACTGCAGTAGACCTGCAAAGATCACCACTGACATCTCCATGGTGTCTTCAGCCAAATCCTGGAGTATCAAATATATCTTGTGACTTATTTCTGCAGATTTGCCCAGATTCAACACCTGAAAGTAGAAGATGGATTTTTAGACTATGTTATTAAGAAAAAACAACAAAAGTCATCATGCAATTTGGGCAATGAAACTATTATCCCACTTTTGGCAAAGAAGCAAGTGTACATGACATCCTGCCTAAAATTTCCCTATAGAGCAATTTTGTCCTCCTTAAGCACCAAAATCTTTATTTCAATCACATTTCTCCCAGTCAAGATTTCCTTGAGCTTTGTGGAGAGTCTCTCATTGCTAAGCCTCAGTATGAAATATCCCCCTTTCCCCCACCTGTAGGAAAAGTTGTTTATTGTCTTGAGAAGAAAACAATTCACAGTTTTAGTTGACACTGATATTTCTTTTTTGCTGTTGTTCCCTTTGTGGTTAAATTCTACTCCTTCACTTCCCATCCTACATGAAAAATGTGCTGAAAACTGTTTATCTTGACTTCTACTCTTCTAATTATAATAAAGTGTTTGTATTTGATTAAAAACTGTGAATAAGTTAATTATTCATCAAACAGTCCCACCTCCCTGGTTCATGGTAAAATAAAATTTGTTCTATGTAGATCCTAATATTTTACATGTTTCCTACAAGTCTACATATTTTTTGTCACTCTGAGTGGGTAGTGGGTCAAAGCCCACCCAGAACTTTAAACTTTCTTCTTGGCAGAAAATGCAACTTGTGCCAATTTTTCAATTAAAAGGGATCTGTCAGTCTGTGTATGTATATTTATGTTAAAGATATACACAATTTATTCTGAATAAAATTACTCAGATTTTCAATAGAAACTAAAAACTATCTAAATCTTAGACAGAGTACAAAAATATATATTTACTGCAGTGTGCAATCTCTACAATTGTAAGTTAGCTATATATAGGTAAGCTTGCCCTAATATATCTGTACAAAATAAAGGTTTTGACATTGATGCCTGGGGCAGTGGTGGCAATATAAACGCATGTAATATAGAACAGTGACAGAAGCCAGCACAGGTGATGATGGTTTTTGGAAGCACAAAAGTATTTGCATATGTATTGCATGGCACTCTGCTGCAGTTAGAGGATTTTTTCCCTAGTGCAGTTGTTAGGTAGTTTGTGCCCCTGACCCATGAGCTAAAGTCAGAATGAAGATATTTTTCTGCTTGTTTCTGTGAGGGTTCCAGCACATGCTCCAAAATGATGTTCCCCCTATTTCAGCAGGAACTCTTGCTGCCATATCCCTAAAATTCACTTTGGTCTATTTATAGAGCTCTCCAATGGATTTGTGGCCTTACTTTTAACCTGGAGTTAAACTTATTTGTGTTTTTCCTAAAAGAAAAAAGGAAAAGCATATAGGGAAAATGGAAAAAATGAAGTTCTGCTTTAAAAGGGAAACAAGAAGCACTTAGCTGGGGTCTCTCCTGTTCCCTCTTGTGTCCCTTGTCTGTGATATCAGCAGGGATCACATCCTCTTCCTACTGCCTCAATAACATATCCCATCTCATGTTACACCATCTCTCCTCACTGGCCCAGCAAGTAACAGTGAAATTTCAAGTTCAATGTCTAGGAACAATTATATTAATCAATAAGTGAAGACAATTCAGGTTAATAAAAGTTCTTTCTTGATGTCATAACACACACAACAGAGTAGTTTGAATCTTTTAAAAGGAAATAAAAATTTGGTGTTCTTTTACCCATAAAGTTTCTTCATGAAGATGTTATTACATGTCCACACTCTTAGATATAATTAAATTGATTTATGTCAAATAAGTGGGGCTGAGACCTGCAAGAATTTCCTCAGGTTCCCTTTGTAAGCAGTGTAAAGACATAATGTAAGACTATTTTAATCTAAATTAAGTATTTATGTTACTCCATGTGTTTTGTGCTGTAGAAGCACCGTGTCTCTCCATTGACTTTAAATGGATCAATAACAGAAAGTGAGGTGGCTGGTTCAAAACTGAGCATCTCTCTGTAGACATTCACAATTAGATTAATTACTTTTCATCTGTCATATTTAAAAAAAAAAAAAAAAATAGAAAAGAAAAGAGGACAAAGATAGTGCTTCTCTTTCAGCCACAACAAAAACAGTTTTATATATAACTCACTGCCCTTGAGAATGCTTCCATCAATCATAGAATCACGGAATAGTTGGGGTTGGAAGGGATCTTTACGGGTCACTTAGTACATCACCCCTGTGATGCGTATTGCTGCACCTCCAACTCAGTCAGATTGCTTAGAGCCCTGTCCAGCCTGACCTTGCATGTTTCATAGTGCAGGGCATCCACAACTCTCTGACAACCTGTTCCCGTGGTTTTCCACCCGCACTGTAAAAACTTCCTCATTACATCTAATCTAAGCCTGCCCTCTTTCAGTTTACCACCACTGTCCTTTGTCCTGTCACAAATGCCCTTGTAAGAAGTCCCTCTCCAGCTCACTTGTGGACCCCCTTTAGGTACAGTAAGAAGCTATAAAATCTCATTGAAGACTTTTCTTCTCCAGGGTGAACAACCCTCCCAACTCTCTTGGCCTTTCCTCATAAAAAAGGAGCTCCATCCTTCTAATCACCTTTCTGCACAAGAAGTGCAGCTACTGGCAAAGCTTTGACCAGAGGAAAAGCAATCAAACCTCTTGTGAAAACATTTCACAAACTTGTGAAAGAATAGCTGACAATCAATTGATGTCTGTTTTATTCTGCATATGAAGGATTCCCCTAAAATATATATTTCTATTTGATATTTTTTTTTTTTTTTTTTTTTTTTGGTAAAAACCTGGCATTATTGTGCTTAAGTTTTACTTTTTCTCATTTATCTAGGAATGAACTCTGAATTCACTCTTTCCATTCATTCTGTCCATGTTGTAAACTTTCAATGAAGAATCTACAGCTATATTTCATGAATGTATATAAGAAAATCTCTTAAGTGGATGAGTTCTTGGAGTTTTATACTACATTAAATAGAAAAAGATCACTGCTGCTGGGGTCACTGATTTTTTAAAATTTAATATTGTACTTTCAAGAACTGCATGGTTGGCTTAATTTTTTTTCATTTAATTCCTGGTATTTTCCTTTTTTTTTTCTTTTTTTTTTGTTGTTGTTATTTTGATGTGCCAATTTTGAGATGATTTTTTTTTTATTAAATAGCTCCTTTGTCCAATATAAAACCACATAATTTTTCTAGATTCTCAAACACACTTAAATCAACTGATCTATTGATCTAAACTTAAAACTGTAATTAAATCAAATATAGTTTGATGTTGCTTTTTCTACAGTAAGCCCTATGGAATTGTCCCCAAAACACTCTCTGGCAGTATTGCAGGTCTGTGAAAAGGGTACAATTTGTGTCCAAAATAGCACTAATCATATAATTTCTGTTGGTTTCTGCTGGAGTTGTTTCCATCTTCTTTAACTTTTTAATTCAGTTGGATCAATACTCATAAAGAAAAGCTTATCCAGCTGTTTGACTTGAATACACTGATGAGGTGACCTTGCAAACATAAAATCCCTAAATTCAGAGACTGTTTCCCTAAATTGTTTCAGACACATATACTAAAAGAGCAAATTAAAAAATGAGATTTTCCAGAAATCTGTGAAAGCTGTAGTAGATGGGCCAGTCCTGCCTTGTCTCCACAAAATGTCACCCTAAGCTGGTCCATTGAGCTTTTCTTTCCACACATCTTGCTCATTAAGTGACTGAGAAGAAATGCTACTCACTAAGAAGAAAAGGTGAGTGCTGCTCTTCTCTTAGTTTTCACAAGCCTATCACAAGGTGTTACTTTCCTATTTCATCTATTTTTCAAAGACCTTCTCTTTATCTTTAGATAAAGAGAGCTGCCTCCTTCTGCCAGCAATAAATGCTGAAAATGTTGATGTTTATGCTCCTAAGTCTCCTTGCAAGAGTCAAATGTCTGTAGAAAAGAACAGTTGAACATTTCCATGTGGGTTCTGTCAATTTTCTTTTCTTCAAGAAGCCTGGGGATGCTCTCTCCTGGTCCAGGCTGCCCAGAGCCCTTGTCCTGAGAGCTGCTCCTCCCTCTCACCAGGCAGGTCATGTGAAGAGCAGAGAAAGCCAAAGTGGCAGCCACAGGAACCTGTGCTGAAGGTGTCACCTGGGGCCTGGTCTGCGAGAAAGACACGGCAAAACTCACTCTGCTGCAGGGGAAATTGTGAATAAAAAATGTTTTGGTCTAGAGGTATGAATAAAGGAGCATCACATTCTGCACAATCAGAGAATCAGAGAATCTTCCTGTGCTATTACTTCAATTACTTTGTCACATCCCCACTTCTGCAAAGTTTAAAATTCCCAATGATTTTCACTATATCACACAAGTGAATTTGCATTTAATGTAGCCAAGTCGAATGATATGACCTTTTTAATGTGAAACTTTACTTTGAGTAGATTTTAGAAACCCAGCTTCCTACTGCTAATAAGCTGGTAGAACTTCATTTTCTGTTATAACATTGATTAAATTTTGAATATCTTTCAGATTCAAAAACATATGGTGTAAGTAAAACATGCACAGATTGAAACATTTCTGAGGCAAAATTGGTTAACTCATTTTTTTGAGCATCAGCAACATTTAAATTTGGATTTAAATTATTAAATCTGATATCATTTTTCAGAATAAAAAAATATTTTACCTTCTTTTTAATAAGATCATGACACCTTTTTTTCAACTTCAGTTTTCTTTACAATATAATTCAATTATTTTATGTATTTATTTAATTTATTTTTAAAGCTAATTCACAGGAGAACTCTCCTATCAAGATCAGATCCAAAAAGCCATCCTAGGTGTAATCATGTGTCTTAGATGTTCTCAAAAGGGACATGTTCCTTCAGTGACTTATTCTGACCTTTGACCTAGTGTAAAGGCCTGTGACAAAAAGCTCTTCCATTAATATCAAAGAAACTATAAATTATCTTCACAAAAGATTGCTAGAGGCCAGAGAGATCTCTTGAGTCATTTATTTAATACTAAGATTTAATATTGATCATATAATGAAAGAGGAACTTATATAATACCTCTGTGTCTCTGTTTCTGTCCACATGCACTTCTACTTGTCCTGAAGTTTTGTCACACAATAAAAAATGTAAATGAATGTCTCAGTGATATACTGAGGGAACATTTTTATTTGTCTCTGAAAATACATTTGTTTTTCTAACAACCATGGGCTGTTCCTTATCAAAGTCAGAGCTCTTTTCAAACAATTTTAAATAGCAGCAATTCCAATGCCTGCCAGTGCAAGATTAGAGAAGATTAGCTCAGTGATCAGTCCTTTAATCTTCACCTTAACTTCAAATTTTTCAGCACAAAGATTCTTTTTTTTTTTTCTCCCCTTTAGTATTGGAACTAAATGAGAATTTACTGTGTGGAAGATGTAATCACTTTACCCTGTTTCAGTGAAGTATTTAGATGATGATTTAGAGAACTAATTTAATCAATGTCTGACTGATGTGTCAAAATATTTATTCAAGTGAATGCATCTTGTTTAAAAGGTGAATGTTTACAGGCTTGTAAGAGTAGTACATTTAAAGGTTCATTTAAAATACATATTCTCTGATTAAAGCTGAAGCTAAAGGATAACCTCCTCATTTTTTTTTCCTACTTTTTACAGGAGTAATTAGGTTTTCACTAAAAGACTCAAGGAAATAAAATATTTCTTAACTTAAAATATAATACCTTGTATAGATACAGCAGATGTTCAAAGTTTAAATATCCTTTATTTTCCAAAATAAACTTCTTTATGGGAAGATAAATCACATCCAGTCTAAAACTCAGTATTTAGAGACTTCTTCAGTGTTCCTGTATTCACTAATTCCCTTAACAAATGTTATTTGTCATATTTTTCCATTACTTAAGAAATATTTTAAGTTTATTTCTTATGATTATTAATATTGATATTAATGCTATAATAAAGAGTTTGACAGACTTTTGATCCCTTGACTGCTAAGACTTTCATAACTGGCATGGTATAAAGAAGAAGCCATACCTATGTTTTACAAGCACAAGTTAAACAGCAGAATATGAGTGCCAGATTAAAACAGTTACAGTCTCATAAAAGGCAATTTCAACAATGCAAAGTGATCTCCCATATAAGCATTATTACTCTATTATTACTCTAAATTACATTATTACTCTAAGGCAGTATTACCGCACGATTTCAATAAGAAAATATAGAAAATATGTAACAAGTAGTTTGGGGAAAAAAAAAAGGAAATAGACCAACAGCTTATCAAATATATTAGGTTTTATGGGACAAAATAATTACACTGAGTGGTTATGACAATGTTCTGCACCAATACAGAAAATTGGAACATGTGTGTTGAGTATCCAGTTGGCATCTTTGAGCTCCTTATGCTCTGAACTTGCAAACACTTACCCATGGAGCAGAAGGGCCATTTGGGTCTGTGTCACATCCTGATGGTGTCATTCTGTGTCATTCCTGGTGTTCATGCTTCTCTTTGGCATTCCTCTGCTTGCTTGGGAATAATGCAGTTGGAGAGATGGGCCACTTATAGACTCAGTTCTTGACTTTATTTGGTACATTTTTTTGACAGAAATCCAGGAGAATTACTTCTTTTTTTTGTCTACCAGTTGTTCAGCATCTGGTAACAGAGATAGTAGAGTGCTTCTGGCCCCTCTCTAGAGAAAAACACAGTTTCTTTGACAAACAAAAAGTTATATAGATCTCTGTATAGCAGGATTTACCAGGGAATGTTGGATTTGGACTAGGATGAATAAGAATAGCAGTGGGGACATTTCTTTTTCCTCTCTGGAATTGATAAATTTTCATTCTTCCATTCATTTTAGCTAGCTGTTTAATAACTTCTGTTCATATCTGCCTAAACAGGTTTGACACATTCTTAATCTGTCACTGATGATACCTAAAAATGATTAAATTTAGGTAAAATTAACTAATTAACTTTTAATTCTTGAAATTAATTTATAATGGGAAATAACTTCAAGTAAGGACTGCAGCTAGTCCATAGGGAATAAAAACCCAAACCAAAACCAAACCAACCCAAGCAACCTCCAACCCCTTAAAAACAAAAAACAACAAAAAAAAAACAACAGGAAAAAACCCCAAGGATAAGCCCAACAGGAATTTCTAAGCATTCCACAAAAAAATACCTTTTTAAAAAAAAACTCTTTGCTATTGGTAGGCATTTTAATTTATTTTCAGGAGTTTGCAATTCCCTGTAAAATTTGAGAGCATGCAATTTATCCATTAAAACAGTTACTGCTCTAATCTGCAGATAATGTCTTTTGAAACACACAGGAAAACCTACATCAGGCACCAAATCAAGCACCAGATCCACAAACTGAAGAATTTATTATAGATTCTTGCTGTCAGGAAATAATTTGCTCACCTGCTATCGAGTAACCATTTCAGTGTAGTCCTATCCCTCTGTGTTCCTCCAGAAATCTTTCTGGTGTCATGTAAACCACTGTGGCATTATGACATGAGGCAGGGAAACTAACTTTACACAGGGAAACTAACCCTGTGTTTCTGACAGCAGCTAACTCACCTGAAGTTTTATATTCTCCACAAATCTCATTGAAGTGTTTTCAACAGCTGCCAACTACCACGTGGTGTTTTCTTCACAAATGGTTGCTTAAAACACATAAAATATTTATCACTCGTTATATTTGTGAAAACAACAGAAAGACTTTGGAAGAAAATCTGTAAGGCATTTTCTTATCCTTTAATCCTGTCTCTGAAAGTTTTAATTTTCTTTATATATATATATATATATATATATATATATATATATATATTTGTTTTTATAAAATAAAAACTCATATACTTTACAAGTGTGGGGAAGAACTGCTGAAAAGCTTTTCAAGTGAATATGTTGGGAAAATTAAATTTCACATAAAGCTTGTTGCAAACTAATGTCACTGGGTGAAACAGATTTTGGTCCAAAATTTTTGGTCTTGGAAAAGCATCATGGATATCTAAGGAAAAGATTTTAAATCCGTCTTTTTCTCAGCTTTTGTTATTGTTTATACAAATAATTGCAAAGGATAAAACAGTAAATTGATTGAATAAATTGAATACCATGTAAGTGAAATAATCCCTGTGCTGCCAGTCAGCTCAGATTTACCTTTATCTAAGGTGACAGAGGTCAAATTATCTGGCTAGCTGAACACCACTTTTAATCAAATGGATATTAAAGAGCTTCCACAAGACTTTATAATTTGACTGTCTATTGTGTGATTAAGCATTCATTTACACTCAGTCTTATTTCAAAGATTCTATCAACAGAAAGTGGAAAAATGTAGTCTTTTTGCTCAGCAGTCACTTAAAAAAAAAAAAAAATGGCTCCCCCAAAGCAACCAAAACACAGAATGAGCTCAGAATTTTTGAATAATAAATAGGAGGTTCCTTACAACCCTGACATGAAAAGCACTGCAGACACTGGTGTTACATCAGTCCTTCCTAACTGTCTTGAAAAATATGTGCCATGTTACAAAGAAAACAGCTCACCAGCTGTTTATGTAAAAATTATTTGAAGAAAAACAAGCATGGCCATATGGCACTCGAGCTATGCAGTAGGAGCATGGAGAATATTTTCTGTAGATTGTAGTAGATAATAGTCATGCTAAGTAGGGTGTCAAATATTGATGACACATTGTATTAATAGTTAATCTCTCCTTTTATCCTGTAAGTGCTTACATTTCTTAGCAGCTTGTATGTTGGAAACAAATTAATAACTTATTATGATGAAGAATTAAATTTTATGGAATGACAAAATATTTAATGCACAGAAGTCACAAACATTTTCCAATTAAAGGATGTTCAAAAAATAGTATGTCCTCATTTGAATGGCATCACACCATTTCATATTAATGAAAACACTACACTCAGAGTTACCAGATATTTTTCATTTGCAGACTGTTTATTTTGGGTTTTTTAGAACATACATGGTTCTGCATTCATATTTTGACCTTGAAAATTTATTTCCAATATAATCTTCCATTTACTCCTGAAAAAAGAGCCACCATCTGAAAATCTAAGTTGTCAATATGGAGGTTCTGCAAAGATTTGTCAACCCTAAATGCATGTATCAAAGATATTAACAAGGTCAAATCCTAGGCAAGTGTAGAGCTGCCAGATAAAGAATTAAAATGGAGAAGGAAAGGAGCAGCTTGACAAGAGCCAGTGCTAAGATGTCAAGCTGGAAAGTGAAGCACCATGGGGTGGGGACAGGGAATCAAGAGGAGCAAATTATTAGGGAATACTTTTTAACAGCTTGTGTGTGTTTATCCTTAAGTACATGTGAGCACTTACTTTGCTTCATTTCAGTATTGTATACTTTAAAATATTGATTCAGACTGGATTCTCACTCTCCACTGGGAAGAGACACTGACACAGATTCACCTGACACAGACCTATAAGTCATGGGGTGAGAATTTTGGTGAGGTGTCTTTATTCTATAATCATAAACTCCCTCATGTTCCCACCCCCTCTCTTAAGCTATTTCATCTGTTTTCACAAAATCAAAACCATAACAATGTGAGGGGCTTTTTCTGTGAGGGGTTTTTCCCCTCCAGTTGGTTAGAGAAACAATATATTCAATTTCCATTCCAAACCCATTGCAAAATGCTTTGAATTTAGGATTTTGTTTTGGTTTTTTTTACTGACATGAAGCACATTTACAATTGGAATAGAACAGTCATGTACAGATAGAAAAAATAAATTTCCCACAATGGTATATAATTCTATAATATCAGTTAGTCTTAAAGGAGTTTGATGGAATGGTCAAACCTTAGAAAATGGCCTGAAGTTAAATAAACTCAAGTGGGAACTGGATTCCTGAATCAACAGTCTTCCTCTGAGACACAGAATAAGTGAAGATAGACTAATTGGCTCGCAGACTAGGACATTCTGCTTTCTCCGTGGAGTAAATCCTATTATGGTTACTATATCCATCTGTTAAATGGTTGTATTTTTGCCTGCTGAAAAAAATAATGTTTTGAGTTGTACTCAGAGAATAGCTTCTGTTTTAGTTCAGCAAAGAATTCCAGAGGTAAAAGTCTTTCATTGAAGATGTCAAAAACTTTACTCCTCACTGCATCAATCCAAACACTGTACTAATTGTTTTGGTCTGTGAATAATACAGAAGACATGTCTGGAAAAAACCCTGACAAGTAATATAGTACCATGGACCATTCTGAATTGATGTATATTTTATAGCTGCTTGCTATTACAGAGACTTAACTTTAATGCTCAAGAGGTTCTTCTGGACTGTGTTTTCTTCTCTAATCCTATACTAAACTACATATATGATGTAGTTGGAAGCAGGTGCCTCATGACCTTTGATCACCCACATATAAATAAAAACTGCTTGTTTTAAAGATTATAATGACATTTCACTTTTAAATTGCGTAATTTTTCAAAACCAATGCACATTCATTTTAGTAATTTTAGTCTAGTCCAGCAAGAGTACCCTGAAGCACTTATCTAACAGGTTTATCTCCAGCTTCTGTCTATGCGTTTAGATGTAGAACTGAGTTCAACACCTGTACCTTGACGCAAGTACTAAGGAGTACTAGCTTGGCAAAGTCTTCCAGCCATTGCTTCCCTACTCCATCATATCCTTACTGGCAATAAATTTGACTTGAATCTTTTTTCAGATTACTACTGACATCTTGAAATCTTTGGGCACCAGTACTAAACCACCACTAGTAACAAACATGTCCATTTGCATACTTGTCCATGGCAAGTCCTGACCTTTCTTTGAGCTTTCCTATCAATCCACATAGAGCTCTCCAGAAAGCTTCAACTATTGACAGCGTCTACTCCTGTCAGGAGAAGCAAAATACCACATGCTGATCATGCATTCAGCTCTGCATGTTGGTTTTACTTCATGGGCAACAGTATGAGTTCATGAATATCAGATGCATCTTCATTTTAGATCAAATCCAGAGGCATAATGCTGAGTTTAAGGATTAATTCTTTAACTCCTAGATCTACTTTCACTATGTTTTTTATTTATTTGCAGAATTGTTGAGGCTGGAAGGCATCTTTTGAGATCATCTACTCTAATCTTCTGCTGAAGCAGGGTCAGCCAGTGCTTACTAGCAAGGACAGACTTGGCACAGTACTTTTCATTTAAAAAATACAGATTAAAAAGTATTTCACTTTGCAGCACTAAGCCAAAGTCTTGGAAAAGCTGACTGAAAGTTTACATCTACCATAACTACATGACTGTCTGTATATTTTGCATGTTTTTATGAATAATTCTGAAGAAATAGTATATTTGCTTCATCCAAATTTCAACTATGCATTGATTTCTCTCAATTATGTTTCTAAAATATTTTAGAAATTAGATATTTTTAAATATAAGTTTGTATTTAGAACATTCTGTTTAGTATTTCCTGAGTTTTATGAAAGTGTACTAATTTCTACTGTTACTGTATCAGTGCCTGAAATTTATTTTTGTTAAAATTGGATTCATGCCAGCGAAAAAGATGGCAGAGGATTCCATCTTTTTGATCATATTATCCTTCCCTCACATTCTGTTTTTATCCTCAGGGCTCTTAATGATGTTAAAAGGAAAGAACTGGAGGCTTTGTTATGCTCAAGAAACTGCATTTCGGTTCCCAGCGCTGCTGATTGTGTCAAGCTTTTGTCAGCTCTAATTAGAAGTGAACTCCCAGATTTCAGCTAACCAGGTAAGGATGTCACCCTTTATAGCAGCTGCCCATTTGGGAGGGAGATATTGCTTGGCTGACTTGTCAGACAGTGCCAAACCCTTATGTGGCATTAGCAAGGATCTTCTGGCCTGCAGCATGACTGGAGTCTCTTGAGGTCACTATTAATGTGTCTGTGTGGGTTTCAAATGTAGGGCAAGAAGTAAAGCAAATGTAAAGGTTTTACCTTGGAAATAAAAATTTCTGGGAACTGTGAAGATCTGCAATGTGGTTTGTGCCTGTTTCAACTACCAATTTATAACATGATTATTTTGTTAAATAAATCTCTAAACAAGCAGGTTCTTTTATATTCCCTTAGTATTTCTTCAGTACTTTCTCTCTAAACATTTTACATTAAAAATGACAGAACTTGTTCTCTAAACCTGCTATGAATCATTTGGCAGAAAATAAGCATTTAAAAGTCATAATAAATATAGAGAAATATGTGAAAGCTGAAAGATGCCAGATTAACTAATTTAATTCTTCTTAATGTATTTTATTGATGGAAAAAAAAAGTCTTTGCTTTTTTCCTCCTACTTTTTTTTTTGTAAATTGCTGAAGCATATTTTTTTCAGTTTATTGTCCTGTTGCTTCTCAGATTTTGAGCAGTAGAGAGATGTTTGTGTATAATAAAACTTTTGTCCAAAGGAAAGGCTGAGGAAAAAAAAGTCCTCCTGATAAACAGGTTTTCCTCAAAACTGCATTAATTTGTCTACTAGCATCTGCTTTTGTTAGCACAAGAGAGAACAAACTGGTGGCAAAAGGGTGCCAGAGCTACTTGATGGGACCTGTCTATATGGGAATTGCAGTGAAAGGAGATTCCATCTATTTCAGGCAGCATCACATCCAAAGAACCAGCACGCCTTAAAAAGTGGCCTGCTACATTATGAGTGTTTTGAAATGGCAATATCCCAGAAAAAGGAATCAGAGTCATGGTGTGCCACAATTATCTGCCTGATAAATGCTCTACTGCAGGAAAATTCACATGCCTACACTTGAGTACTTCTTTTCCCAAACAAACAGGAACCCAAATGCCAGCAAAATCACACTAAATACATGAAAGCAAATTGCAGAGGGTGACTCTCCTGGAGATTCTCTCCACCTGCACCTCCAATTGGATCTCTAATTATATCAGACTGGAAAAGAATAAACTTCGAGAGATCAAGGTTTCTCAGTTTGATATCTGTGTAAAGTGAGAAAAAGCAAATACAATTCACAGCATTCTGGTGTTCATACACTCACTATGTCATGTACTATAACACCTACCTCATTAAATGGGTCTGTTATGTCCATGCCTACCATTCTTTCTGTGAAAAGGTAGCTCAGATTTTCTTAAGGGGAAAAGTAGTAATAGAGAGCAAAGAATATCAAGGAGAAAAAAGTGCAGACATGAAAAGAAACATTTTCAACTCCTGTAATTTAATACATTTTAAATCAATATTACCCTTGCATTGTAGACTTTGGTAACTAATGGTCAACAATTGCCATTTAGTTAAAATGATCACCATTACTTTTCCTATTGAGCTGCTTAGTAATAGCTTTTCTTTCATAGCCATATTTTGGCAGTTGTGTTGTCCCAAGCCATTGAAGTCAGAGGAAACAACAGGTGAAAGAGTAGCACTGTAGAATAAGCTCATGTTTAACACAATTCCTGCCAGCTATTCTGCCTAAAAACATTGTACAAAATGGCTGGTATTTTTTTTTTTTTAAAGAAGCTGTTCTGCCTTGTGGAAGATAATCTGTTTTGATTATTTCCCAGCCTCTTGAAGAGACCAAGAAAAGACAAAGTCTTGGTAACACAGCTGTTACTCATACTAAGGCACTAAAGACTATCAGCAGTGCCTGAGAGTCATTGACATCAAAGTTTCTCGGCAGATCAAATTACATCCTAACTTATGCTTGATGTTTATTTTGAGGAAAATCAGAACGAGCGAAGAGTTACTGTGTCAGCCTAGACAGACAAAAGTCAAGGAGATTGGAATATTTCCAACAGACAGATTGTGTTTTGTAGTGTTTTGTTAGCAGTGTTGCTCAGATACAGAAACCTTCCCCAGATGTCAACACTGTCAGGCAGGAAATTGGTCAGAATATTCAGGTCAAGTTATTAGTTTCCATTCTGAGATGCACTCCAACTAACAGACTTCCTCAGCACGTTTCAGGTAGCACCTCCACCTAATGGTGCCTTTACATTAATGGTTCTCTTACTTACACAGTTTTTTTACTAAAAAAACCCAAGAGATTAAGACCCAGAGTTAGAAGGCCGTTTGGGAAATACTGACCTATAAGGTGCCCTGAAAACAGCATTCATAGGTCATTCTAATACCTGCAACAGGTACAGGCAGTTCAGCACTTAGAAATAGGTTAATAAATAGATCAGGAACAGTTAATAGAGTACATTACAGCACTGAAATTGGGGAATGAAATTTCAAATATGATAGTAGGAAAACAGTAGCAATATGTTAAATTAGTGATATCTAAACAAAGAAAAAAATGTTCACAAGAATGTATTAAGATGCCACTAAGAAAACTTGTACTTTCCATAACCATCTAAATTCTTGGAAGGAGATATATTCACGGATTCATCTTTAGGAAACATTTATGTTACTCTTACCCAATAAATTTATCTGTGTATATTCTCTTAAACCTTGGATTTCAAGTTATATAGGAAATACATTAAAAAATGTAGCATATACTTTAAAACAAATGTTTTATGTGACAGATGTTTCCTCTTGATTGTATAAAATGAAATTAACACTGTACTTCTCTGAACAGAAAATTCAAGCCCAGACTCCTGAACAGAACATCTGTGTTGTTTTGGCACTTTGCTATATGAAATGAAAAATAATTTCACACTCCTAGTACAAGCAGGTTTCATCAATATACAAAGCATGATGAAGTTGTCAGCAGCAACTTTGGCTTTCTTAAAAGTATGCATGTGAAACATCCCAGCTCATATTATACTTTTCCTCTGTTCTGAGAAGTTGAATCAGGACGTGAGTCCAGCAGACGAAAGCAGAACCAATCAAGCAGAGGTATTTTTGTATTTTGTTCTGACCTACTCCAGTGTGTTAGGTTAGAATAACTTTTTTAAACCCACCCCACATATTAGAATTGCAGAATGGAATAAAAAATAATCTGCCAGCAAGCCCTAAGGAAAGTGAAATTGTACATTATACACAATAATGTATTAAACAGTATTTTTACTTATAATAACCACTCCATATCATACTGATAAAGAAATGAAACATTTCAATTATATCTGGAACACTAATTAGGAGTGGAAGGAGGGATGTCAATAGCTCTCATTTGAAACCAGAATGATGTGAAGCATTACAGATTATAACAACAGCAATAATTGTTTCTTTGCAGATTAACTGTTTCTTAATTAGATGTGTTGTAATCAGAAATAGAAAGTTCTGCAAGCTGGCACAACTCCATTGACTTCTACCTTTAGTGGGCCTTTTCTTCTCTTTCAAATGAAAAAAAAGGAAGTGGGAATTGCTTTAGGAAATAGAGACAATGCAGTAGGATGGTAAAGGGGAGCTCTAAAAATAAATGTAAAGCTTTTTAATTATTTTAATTTAATTATTTTAATTTAATTTTAATTATTTAAGATGAAGGCAAACTTTAAGAAATATCATCATTTATGTCCTTAAGAGTGTACACCAAGGTCAAATGCTGGATGATCACCTTATGGATGTCAGTAGAAATTGAAAAAACACAAGATTTCAAGGCAAAATAAAATGTGCACCTTCCCACAATACAATTTTATCTCAATATACTGATAAGCAGAAAGGTTTATGGTACATAAACACCCTGCATAACAACCTGGTCTGGGGTTTAATTATATACACAAAATAGAAGGAGATAATTTTGCATTGCTTAACACCGCACTAAAAACAGAATAATGAAAAGCACAGAGTACTTCTTTTAAATTGTGAGATCTCTAGGGAAGTACATCAATTTCAGTAAGAAATAAATAATTTTGGAAGGTCTGAATAGAGAACAAATTGCTAAAAATCATATTTGCATTTGCTGCTGTACGTGTTATAAGCTAAGAAGGAGCTGTTTTTCCTCAATAGTAGCTGAGGATGTGCTATGTTTTGGGTTTGTGATGTGTTGACCACACAGGGGTGTTTCAGTTATTGCTGAACAGTGCTTGTACAGAAAAAGCCTTTTCTGATCCTCAGCCCACCCACCAGAGCAGGCTGGGGGTGCACAGGGAGCTGGGAGGGGACACAGCTGAGACAGCTGCAGACCAAAGGCACATCTCACACCCTATGGCCCCATACTCCACAATAAAAGTTGGGGGGAATATAAAAGCAGGAGGTTCAGAGTTAGTGTTTCGTCTTTCCAAGTTATGTGTGAGGAATCCTGGCTTCCCTGGAGATGGCTGAACACCTGGCTGTCCATGGGAGGGATAAATGAATCCCTGTTTTTCTTTGCTTGTGCATGCAGTGTTTGATCTACACAGTAAACTCTCTTCATCTCAAACCACAAGTTTTCTCAAATTTGCCCTTCTAATACTCTCCCCAGCCTCAACATAAAGGAGCGAGCAAGTAGGGGTGTGGGGCTGACCTGCCTACCAAGGTTAAATCCCAGGCAGCTGGGAGGATTTAAATAAGTATTGCAAAAATTTAAACTTTTATTCATCCCATTTTAATATTAGTGTAAAAGTTCTGAGAAACCCTTAAATACTTAGGATTTTCCATTTATTTTACATTCTGTAGAGTGTAAGGATTGATTACGTTATACATATTTAGCTAGACTGAAGTTTTCAAAGTTACATCATAGGAAAAGTGGTGTTCCAAACAAAATTGTTCACCAAAAGAAAGCAGCTCTGTCTGTTGATTTTTTTCATCCTTTTAATTGCAAAAGACATTACTAGTACAATAAACAAAAAAAACCTGTCACTTGTAGAGTAAAACAAAGTAAGGATTTTGTGCTTCAGGGAGCAGTTTTAAAGCAGGAATTCTGTAGGCACTGGAGAACTTAGCAATGGAAGTGATGTGATTAAGAAAATTCTCAAGTTGGTCATTACAATTGTTTTTGTCTATCAAGTTACATTTTTTTTGAAATCCAAATGAAAATTAATACTTAACTAAGAAGTCATAATTTTTATGTAAGATGAGACGGAAATTAAAGGAAGAATAGAATTAATATATGCCTAGTAGAATCCTTCATACACAAATAACAAATCAGGAAGTATATTGGGTTCTTTTAATATTAATCAGATTTTGCAACTGTTTTTCACTATTTTGACTGTGATAAGCACAGAATTTGAAATTTTCAAAAATTGGTTTTCCCTTATAAAACCCCCACAATTTCTGCAATATTTACAAGTTTACATGTGACAATTTGAAATTTGGCAAATATTTCACTAAAAAACTACTGTCAGAATAATTAAAGCATTAATACATTTAGGCTGTTCTGATCATTTAGTCTTCCCAATTACTGCTTCTATTTGGCATTCAATTTTTTCCACCACTGTCTCGATTTAATAAAAATTCTTTTTTTTCCTCATTGAAAAAGCAACATTTTGTAGTAGAAAAGCCAATATATAATAGTTAAAATAAGCTTCCTAACAGCTATTAAATAAATATTAATACTGCTTTGTGTGGTATTAGCTTCTTACAATCACTCCAGGCAAAACATAATTGCCTAATAAATAACCTTCTGGCACTGCATCTGTGGTGTTTTGAGTTGTTTTTTATGGGTTTTTTTGGGGGTTGTTTTTTTGTTTGGTAGTTTGGTTTGTTCTTTTAAAAGAAATATATATATATATATACTCTTTGAGTAGTTGCAGTTTTTTTTCTTTGCAAGACTCGTTTAAAAATCTTGAACTCATGGAACACTTTTTGATATTTCTCCTTTCTTTCCTTCATGGTGTTTGTTTCCTAATTCTTTCCTGCAGGAACTACGCTTCATCATAGTTATATGAAGCAAAGCTTGATGGAAGAATTGGTTGGTGTCACTCAGAGAGCACTGAGAATTTCATTGCTCATCCAGCTTTATTTTGGCCACAGTTAGCAAATGGCAGGTTTCTTCAAAGACTGAGGAACTCTCTGCTGAAGCTGGGCAGTGATCTTTTCCAAACATTTAGTGGATCCTTGCTGAATAAAGCAATTTCATTTTCTGTGGTCTGTCGTTGTATCCAAAGAAGAGAAATGAGGGATCCAGAGAAATTTTGTGAGGGGTCACTGAGAGAGCTGAGGAAAGAAGGCTCAGGGGGGCTGTAATTGTTCTCTACAACCATGTGAAATTAGGTTATTGTGAATTGAATCATCGCCTCTTCTCCCAAACAGCAAGAGATAGGATGAGTAAAAATGCCCCCATGTTGCACCAGGGGAGGATTAGACTGGAAATTAGGAAAAAAAGTTATTCACCAAAATGATTAGTAAACACTGAAAGAGGCTGCCCAGGGAAGTGATGCAGTCACCACACTGGAGGTATTTTAAGTGGCATTTTAGGGACATGGTTTAGTGGTGGACTTGGTAATCTTTTGTTAACGGTTGGATCTAAAATTGTTTTCCAACCTAAATGCTTCTAGGATTCCATAATCTCCTAGAAACCTTCAAGCATAGAAAATGTTCCTACTCTTTTTTTATTTAACATGGTTTGAGTGTAATGTAGGAATATAAACCATTCTCTTTCCACCCAAACTTTTTTGTGTCATTTCACACTAATAAGTGTATATCCCCAAGGTCATCTGTAAGGCAGAACTGAACATAATTTCTCAAAAGTCCATGATGAATTTAGGTATATGTCTTCCTTTTATTAAAAATACAGTACTTCTAATAAAATTAATGGAAGATCTGAGATAATTAGTAGGAACAAACTACTGAAATTATTATTATTGTAATTTCTGAGAGGATTTATACCCATTATGGGACTGACTATATGTTATTCAAATCAAATGAATATTTTTCAATGATATCTACAGGAGCAGAGCACACTTCCTCTATGAATGTCATACTACACTTATTACAGAGAAATTTGGAGAGTTGTGAAGGTCTTGTTGGCCTCTGTGCTCTTATGCCTTTTGTTTCATTTTTATGAAAATTACTAAGGATTTTTTAGAGAAAATTATGTTCTGAACCTACTGTACAAGAAGAAGGCATTTGAGATTGATAAAGGAATGAGTATGTATAAGAAAGGCTTCTGGGCAATTTTCAGTTGCACTTTGGGCAATTAGACACCCACCTTTAATTAAAAGTCAGTGGAGCTTAGTGACTAAGTACCACTCATGAGTTTCAAAGTATAATTTAATTGATACAGCAATGAATTAAAGAAAGTGGGGGGAGAGGGAGACCACATTTGAGTTGAAAGAAGTAGATTTCTGTAAGTCTGAAATGTTTAGACTGAAAAAGTGTCATTAAAATATTTCTGTAAGGTGGATCAAGAGAAGAACAAGCTAGTGCAGAATAAAATAGAAAAGAAATGGAGCTGTTAAAGTTTCTGGTTGATTAGAAATCTGTCACTGAGCAGCAAACTGTGCTAGGACTTTTATGTGAACAGTAAGATAATGGAAGCTGCTTCTTCCCTCCTACTTCTCTGCAAGAAAAAAAGATTGATGACGTGGCATTTTGGGTGTTGGCGAGAAGATGCTGCAGCTCAAAGAAATGGGGGACAGGGCCACAGAGGTGGGGAGAGGATGATGGCTGAGGCTTATCCTGGGAAGAACAGTGGCCATTGAGCCATGTGCCAGTTGCCTCCTGCCTTTGAGGCTGAGTCTGTCCCACCACAACTCGCCCCCAGTGTATGCAGACCTTCAGTCTAAGCACCAGAGCATAGAAAAGTCACAGGGGGAGAAGTGGACACTCTTTTCTAGTGGGTCCTCCCCATACCTGAAAGACAAAGGGCAAGACTAAATGTATAAAGAACAATAAATTCAGTGCCAACAAGTGCTGACAACTACACAACCATATGTACATATATAAAAAATATTCTTCAAATTAGTTTGCTGCAGTTCCAAGCAAATGAAGTCTTAGTAAACAGTAAAGGCTTTGGAAAGGATCCTGGAAATCGTTGATATAGGGGATTCCACTTCCTGGAATATACTTACTGTCAACAGAAATAATGTTGCTGAAGATGGTAGGAATCACTGAAAATAGGACTGGAAGGAAATTCAAGGGATCACCTCATCCTACCTTCTCCCCTAAGGCAAGGTAAATTCTGACTAAAATGTTCCTAACTGGTTTATCAAAGATCCTCTTAAAAACCTGCAGTGATAGAGATTCCAGAGCATCCCTTGGCATTCTGCTGATTTAAGAGGTGTTTAACTTTCCTTAATGTTAGAAGTGTTTCATAAGGGATTCACATATCTAACAAGGAGAATATTATGTTATGTGAAACAGAAACAAATATATTAATAAATAACTTACAGATATTTTCTATCCATATTGATTTTATTTTCCATTTGAATGAATAAAATACATAAGATTTTACAAGAGGCATAATAAGTGCTAACATTTTTATCATTTAATAAAATAAAGTTAATTTCTTTTATATTCTGGATATAGTCTGGTCTATTCATTAAACCCTGTTCAGATTCTAGAATATCAATAAAAGATATATAAAGGTATTGTGAGGTAATTGATTCACAGCTAATAAACTTGATATGAAATAAATAACAGCAGCAAAATTCATCTGTTTAATAGTAGTTCTTCATTTTTGTGAAAAATCCTTTGCATTTCTTTTCAATCAAATATTGATTCATTTCATATAGAAGCATTTCTTTTGAGCATTCAGAACTGTTTAGAGCTGTGCATATTGGTGCTCACACAGTCAATTTATTAACTGATGTTGCTAAGACTAAATACATGAGCAATGGTTGATGAAATCAATGAAAAAATGTAATATCTATGTTAGAGAATTCAACCCTGCATGTATTTATACTAATGAATGCAGGAAAATTAATTATGAAATGTGAAATTCTTTGGTATTTATTTTCTGACACCGAAACACACTTTAGACTGCACATTTACTGAAGAGGGAGTTCACTTACACAGCTATTCAAATTTGTCTTTTGATTCTCTCTTTGCGATATTGACATTTTGCAGAGTGATGTGGGTATCAGTATTAATGCTCTCAGTTTTAGCTTCTGATGGTATCTATTATTGATAACCTTGGTGAGGAGAAATAGGACAAAAAGGATTTGCAGCCTTCTTTAGTTTGGATTTTTTTTTAGGTTAGTAAAAAATATTAAAAAAAATATTTGACAAATAAAAATTTCAAAGAAACAAAAATTCAGAGAATCATTTGCTCAGGTAATGCTGAGTTATTTTTAAAAGGGCCAAGAAAAACTGAGAATATAAGTATATGGTGCATTTATTTTATAGCGATTTTCCTCAGGTTTTGTTGATCTAGGTGGAACTTTTGCATAGGAGCTGAAAGGAGAAATATAGGTGCATAATATTTATAAAAAAAGACTTAATAACCAGGTCAAGTTTCATTTCGTATTACCTGAAACGATCATATTTCTGTCTCAAGATATACTAAAGCAAAAGCATAAGTCTTGATGTGAACCAGTAGTACTGATAGAATTTCAGAATGCATATAACCAATATTATCAGAGGTATTTATCAGGCTATCCATTATGGCTCAGTTTTTGAAGATGGTGGCCACTCTTAGTCCAGGTTAAAACACAGGGAAACAATGGGTGCATTTAAATATTTTTGAAGTGACTTAGGATTTTTATGGTGGAAACTTAAAACGGTGTAACTGAGTTTTTTCAACCCCATCTTGGCATATTTCAAATTAGGTTCTGTCTGAAATCTCAGGAAGTCTCTGTGATTTTTTGGGAACAAAAGATTTAATCTCAATTTCCATGCATTGATGTGAATGCCAGCAGCTCTAATGCTGCAATAATGCTACAGTAGCCATTAAATTATTATTAGTGTATATTAAAAGTAAGTAATGAAAGTGTTTTTAAAAGCAGAAAAACATAAAGAAGTCAAGTAATTGAAATTCAATATTATATAAAGAAACTCAGTGTAATCAAATGCTGCTTGATTTGAATAAAGTGAAAGATTTACTTAGTTAACAATCAACTTAGTTGCTCTCAAGATACCATTAAGGTAAAAGTGTTTACAAAAAATCTGAGATGTTTTTATGTTAGATAAGATAGGATGAAAATGTATAAGCTATGTTCTTTTTCTCGGAACCTTTAACAAAAAATGCTGGTGCTTAACAATTATTTCCATTTTACTAAAAAATTGAAAAGAAGAAAAAAACCCTCTTTTTTCCATAGAAGAGTATGTGACATATATTTTTATAGAAGAAAAATTACGAGAATAAGCATAATGTGAGGTTAGAAAAGGTTTTGCTCAGTTGTGTAGAAGACAAATTCTGATTCTTCATATTCCTTTCCAGAATTTCACAATATATTTTTGTTTGCATCCTTTTCATTCCATTTATGTACAAAACCAAATTACTTTGCCTACTGTTTGCATTTTTAAGCATACACAGAGTAGTGGGGCTCATGGACCAGGTTTCTTAGGTCTCTTGAATTATTATAATTTAGAGCACAAAAGAGAGTGTCCTTAAATATAAGTCATGTTGGTTTTTGGAGTATATAGTTAAATCCTGGGTTTGAATATTGAATTCAGTGTTGTATGGAGACAAGACATGGCAAAATTTTACTTTGTGAGATAACAATTCCAAAGGGGAATTTAAAACAACAGAAGATAATTAATGGCAAGTAACAATGCAAATTAAAATTCCTTAATGAAACATAAGGTAATTTAACTTCTTGGACTCGGAACACCAGCTAATTAAAGATGTGTATTGAAAAAATTAAGTTGGAACAGAATTGTATACCCTTAAACAAAAATAAAATAGGAATGAAGCAAGAGCAAAGAAAAATAATTAAAGGGTTCTGATCCCATCTGATATCTTTTAAATAAGAAGAAATGTTTTCTAAATGAAACTAAGAGAATCCCAAATACACTGATGTCAGAGAAAAAAAAAATAAAAAAGGAGGAAAAAAACTCTTGCAGAATAGCAAAAAAAAAAGTGAATGTCTCTTGAAACAGTGGAGGGAGAATCAGAATAGAAATAACTGTCTAGAAACACTCAAATAATAAAGAAATCAGTAGATTATGTCAGAAGCAAGAAAGCTGCAAATAAGAAATAGGAGGAAAATATGGATTTTAGAGAATGTAAAATAAGTAAAAGATTTTCACCGGCATTACATAGCTTTCCTTGATTCATATTTATATTGATGAGAATGTTAAAAATGTACATACCAACATAGTCATGATTCTTTTTAGGTAACACTGAAATCAGTAGACTACAGTTAAATTACAGCATATTCAGTCAAATACAGTCATTTGCATTTAGTGATTTGGATTCTTATAGTAGTTCTTCCTATATCATTCATTAAATGCAAGAAACTGATTTTAGCAACACTTTGCACCCTCACATTTGATTTCATTTCTGTCTTCAATTATGTTTATGATTGCTGTTTGCTAACACTGAAAAACTTTTTTGAGCAAAAAAGTTTGGACAAAATTAAAATCCCTTTCTGAACATGTTCTTGTTCAGTGCTTTGGTCAAATGAAGCAATGAAATTGGTTTCTAGGGTCTGGTGCCATGGCCAATCTTACAATTTATGTTGTTATGCACCCCATGCACTGGGTGCATGTGTGTATATAGAGTGTGAAGGACTCCCTTGATACTTCTGCTCTTGTGAATAGAAAGGTGGGAAATGGAATTGTCACTGGAATGACACCAAGGAATATGTCTCAGACCTGAATGTGTAATACTTCACACAGAGCTGCAGACAAGTAGAAAACAAGTGAGTTAGAGGCTTTTGGAAGGGCCTCCAGAGGTTTTTACTTATTCTTGAAACTTGGTATGAGTGACAGTGAGAATACTTCTGGCTTTATTAAACACAGCACTGCCTAAGCCCCAAACATCAGTCAGTAAATCTTACCTTAGAAGAAGACTTACATAGGATTGCTTGGATTGTGTTGAATGTGCAATTAACAATCTAGAAAAGAAGCTGACAAAATGGCATACCACAAAAATATACATTAGGCATAGAAAGCTGTGAAGACTCCTAGGGGACCTAACAGTCCATCAGATATGAATGGGATGGTAGTCAAAATTCTCTAGGAGCAAAACCACAGCAGTACACATAATAAGAGATGACATAAAAAATTATACACATTGATCATGTTAAATTAGCTGAATCAAGTAGGGGAAATTATCAAGTCCATACTGTCATTAGTGTAAAGCAGTGACCATCAGTGGTTAGAAAAGAATTTATGTTAGACTGCATAAGAAAAAAAATGAAGTTATCAACCACACCTTTCTAATAATGGATGCACTTATAACAGCGCCTTTATATTGTAGTGGATGAGATCAAAAGTTTGGTGATAAATGTTAGAAATATAGAAAGTATCAGAGTACTTTAAGACTGATTTACACAGTTCAAAATACAGGTACATATTTTTAAAATGGATTATAAAATGCCTCTTTTTTCATTCTGCAGTTCTGAAACCCAAGGAAAAAGAAACAGAAAAATAAAAGATGTGAAAATAAATACAACTTTACATTATTTTCAACTCAATCTGGCATGGAAGCCAATAGCTTACAAGTAGTTCAGACAGGACATGAAAATGGTTGATAAATATTTAGGTGGAGAAAATAACTAAAAGCCATTAAATTATGATCAGAAGAATACATTTTATATAGTTTAGATCAAGCTTTGTCTGTAAGTAAGTTTTTCCATTTATGCTCTCCCTCTATTTGAAGCATCTTATACTGACTGCTTTAAGGATGGGATAAGAGGAAGGCTGTGCAGCAAGATCTGATTTGGAAAGATAAACCCTATAGGAAATTAAGAGGAAATATGATATCTCTTTAGATAATATCTTGAAATGTCATCTACTTTTAGTATTTCCTTTTTCTGATTTCAAAAGAGATGTCTAGCCTCCTCTAGCTTCTACAGCAACATATATATATCAGAGCTGTCAATGCTGAACTGCCTAATCATCTTTGCCTGTCTACTTTTAGGCACCATTTGCTAATGGTATACTCACTGCAACATCATGATGCTTTCCAAGTTTCAAAAAACAATAATACTATTGAAATAACTACTTAACACTAAAGAACACTACTGTCTCTCCTAGTTCAATGACAGAGATTATTTTTATAAATAGCAAGAAACACCCTATGCAGGTGTTTTTGCAGGATCTTTGAAGCAGATGTTATCTCCTCTAGAAAAAAAAAAAAGAGCAATTTGTATATGACAATAGTTGTTTGTTTGATTGTTTGTTTGTTTGGAGAATGTACATTTGCCTTTAAACATTAAATCAGAGGAGATTAAAATCTGGGTTTGGAAATCTGGAGAAAGGCAAAAGGCTATTTTGAGTGGAACCACTTAAATGAAACACTTGCATTTAGAAGAAAAAGTATCAGTGTAAATCCACTTAATTGCATACAATGCACCTGCAGTGCTTTCCACTAAACAGGAGGAAACAAAATTTACTAAAGTGAGAAATATCTAGCCCTGCACTATCCCACAGCTATGAAAGACATAGTTGCAATTTGATCATGTTTCTGTGGGATTTGCATTTATGTGATGTATGAACAAAAATAACCCTTGGCACCATGCTCAGGTGCATTTGATTACAGAAAAGGTAATTAAAAAAAAATATTCTTGGAACAGATTCTGTGTCAATTGTGTGATTTACATATTGCTGTGTCAGTCAAAATGGAAAAATATTAATATCTTGCCTTCTGAAGCAGAAAAGTAGAAACTATGGTGAGAGTAGCAATGACTTGCAAACAGAACCTCATGTTCTTTGCCATGATTATGCTACATATTAATCTACAAAACTTTGTTATTCTTTTGCCTTATGCTGGTTAAGCAGGGTACGTTGGTAAGATTGTGCTCACACAGCTGGAAAGATAAAAATGCCATATAATTATTGCCACACTTTTAATAACTCTTTTTTGTCCCTCATGGATATATGGCAAGAATAGAATACTATTTCTATTCTATTCCTTTCAGTATTGTTTCTGATATAAGATTTTGTCTAATCCCACACAGCGATTCTTATGCAATTATGTAATGTAATTGTACTTATTAAACATTCTGCTTGTACAGCCATTAGATAACCAAGAGATAAGCTTCGTATTAACTTGCTGTACTTGGAACCTTCTAAAAAACTGGTGATAAACCCAAACTCTTGCAATACATCTTGGTTAACATGAGGCTAGTTTAAACTGAAAGCAGTCTTCAAAGCATACCCTGATGACTTTGTATAGGTCCTGTTTAGAAAGAGGCTTGATATATCCATGGAAAGATATGAGTCAATATATAAAACTCCAAGCCAAATGAGCACAAAAGCTGAATAAATTAATTGAAAAGATACTTTGTTTTGAATAGAATCTATTGGATCTGAAACACTTGGTCTATGTCTGACTGGGCTAGTTGTCTTTCATAGCAGCCTGTATGATGTTTGGGATTTATGGCTAAAACAGTGTTGGTAACACATCAATGTTTTGATACTTGCAAACAGTACTTACATAGTGTCAAGGCTTTCTCTTTTTCTTACTTTACTCCCTGTCTATCAAGCATGAGTGGGTAAAAGGTTGGCAGGAAACATAGCTGGAATAAATAACCCAAACTGGCCAAAGGGCCATTTATTATCACATGGTGTCATCCTCACAAACAAAGAGTTGGAGTAAGAACATTTTGGCTTTCAAGGAGGCCATTGCTTGGAGACTAGCTAGATTTTGGTCTGATTTCTTTTGTTCCATCTGCTTGGTGTCTGAATCCTTACCTCTCCCCCTTTCCTTTCACATATTAAACTATTTTTATCTCAAACCACGACTTTTCTCACTTTTGTTCTTCCTGTTCTTCCTGTTTTCTTCCCTGATCACACTAGGGGAGGGTGAGGGATAACCCATAAGAGTGAGGGAGAGACCAAATGGCTGGGTAGAAACTCAACTGCTGGTAGGCATCCACCCATTACAATGCTGTTGAATCATATACCATTTGTAATCTACATTACTCTGTGATCCTGGTGACTAACAAAGTTTATATGACCTAATCTGAATAAATTCTCGCTACCACAGCTGTGTATGTGTACTCAGAAATCAAAAAAAAATATTTAATGGAAAAAAGATGGGGGAACAGAGATTAACCTTAACTGCTGAGAATATATAGAGCCCCAGGTGAAAAGAATAAAAGTACTGAAGAAGCATATCCGATGAAATTAATATAAATTATAATGACTAATATGTCATAGCTAAAGAATAATAAGAAAGAAATATAATTTGCTTTTTAAAAAGATTTTTTTTTATATTGGGTAAGCTGCTGAAGTCATAGTGTTATATCTGAAATCAGAATTTGGTTTCCTGAAATAAGTCGAATGTTTGAATGAAAAAATACAAATTTATGTGATTTGGGTTCTGGTGTCATGATTGTATTCTTTCCCTGGTTTAGTTAAGGTTATATTTACCAGGTAATTAAAATATGCAAATTTAATATAATTCCACTTTGTCTTTCTCCCTTTGAATCATAAAAAAAATGTTCCAGATTTGAAATATTACTGATTAACTGAAGATGGCATTATGCTATCTTACTTAAAATCTTTGCTTGCCTCTTAACTTGGTTTTGCTACTCTTTTATCATTATTATCTTGCTATGTCTTTTTCCCTTAAATATATTAATGTGTTTGGCATAAGAATTTTGCTTAAATTTGTATGACATCAAGATACAAATGATCTTGTAACATTTTTATATAATTTCCTCTGATGTGCCATTAGCTCTTCCTCTGTGTATCTCTAAATTCTTGATCCTGTCTTTCATTTACCCTAAAATTTTGGAGTGAAGTCAAGGTCAACAAATGGTTAGAAACCATTTGAAAGTCTCCTTGAAGTAGCACCAGTGGTGACATCTAACCTGAGCTTCTTACAACTGCTCAGATTCCACTTTTCCAGCACTCTCAAACCAGGACAGGAAAGCTGCTCCAGATTTCTGGAAGTGGTTGTTCCCTATGCTGGGCTTTTCTGAAAAGCTGTGAGCTTTCTGTGGTTGAACTTGGGTGCTACACTTGGAAAGTACCAACGGTACAATTTAGCTGATAAATTGCATGGAGGAAATAATAAATAGCCACATATCCAGCTGACCTGTATTTTGGAAAAAGCAGAATACTCAGAACTGGCACTGATGTTACAATAAAATATCCATCTACTTTTTCCCAGGGGAATATATTGGAATGAGTCTCCTCCAATTAATCTCTTTCCGTGGAATTTCACAGAAATATAAAACTTACTGTGGACAATCTCTGAGGCAATATTGTAAATCAGACAGAAAGAAATTAAGATTTCTGAGAAATAAATTGAACTGACTAATACAGTTCTCCTTGAGGTGTGTAAAGGCAGCGTATGTGTGTGAGAAATACATGAATGCCATTACCTCGGTTGATTTATTCAATCCTCATAGTTTACAGATAAGCACATATACCACAGACATAACTGATTAATTTATTCTGTGCCTCATACAGCATGTTTGCCCTTGGAATGTTCCCATGGATACTAATAAAGTAGGAGCAAAAAGGCTGTTAGCCAAGTCCATGGTCACTGTCTCCCTCAGCATCTCATGGACATTAGACCAGGCTCAGTCAAACTGGCATCCTGAGTGAGTCTGTTTGAGCAGGTTGTGAGGTGCAGACACTCTGTGGTCTCAACTGCACACAGTTGAGGAGGGCAAGAACCTGCATAAGGCTGTACTATCCTGAGTCACTGATTTTCCCATCTGTCCTCAGGCCCAAAAATGAGACAATGTAGACGTCTGTTGTTACTGCAGACAATAATCACACAAAATTCTAAGGAGTTGTCCATCTCCAACCATCCTCTGCTCAGAAGTTCTCTGACTCTTAACCTTCTTTCTATCATATGTCAGAACAAAACCAAGCAAGATACTTGTAGCAAAATCCCTCAGCTTTTGCTTTCTTCGTGGCATGTTCTATTTTCTTCCATTAATTTATTTGTTCCCTTTTATTTCCTTCTGTCTCCGTTGTCTGTCTGTTTATGTTGCACAAATGCAACAGTGTGCTACGAAGGCAAGCTCTGGCTTAAACAATTGTAAGGGTTTACCATAAGAGTGTATCAGTGCTCTTGGTTTCATCATGTTCTGATACAGACAGCATATTGATATAAGCAGACCATCCTCTCACAGTGAAAATGCCACAGGGGTAGACAGCTATCTATTATCAATTCCATCTTCCCTCTCAGTCAGCATGCCTGTGTGATTGAGTATCAGCTTTTAAAAGTCATATGGTGCCTAACACTTCCCAAGTGAAGCCCGACTCACTGATAAGATCACTTGAACCTCAGCAACTTCTGGACATTGGATATGAGTGCCTCCTCAGAGCCCCACATCAGTGGGGGAATGTTGAGAATAAACAGCCAAAGCTGAAAGGGATGGCAGCACAAAGGAAAACAGCAGTGACATTCCTGACAAAGATATTAATCATGAGGATCAACTTCAGGAAATAGCTAGAAAAAGTCAAAAGAGATCAGGCATAAAGAAACAGCTTGATAGATTTATCTTCTCCTTTAGAAAAAATAACAGGGAATTAAAAAAAAAGATAAGGCATTTTATGATAACTGTACTTCCCATCAGAGCTAGATTAAAAAAAAAATATATATACACTCAAACGGAATATTCAAGTTTTCCCTAAAATTTTAAAAATGTGCTTAAGTTTCTTCTGGAGTCCCCCTGTGAAATGACCATTTTTACCTTCCATATTTTTGTAGTTTAACCCCAGGTGGGCAGCTCAACCCCACAGAGGAGCTGCTCAATTATCATTCTTCAGTGGGATGAGGAGAGAAACAGAAGTTTAAAGTGAGAAAATTCATGAGAGAAAAATCAGCAATTAATTCACCACTTCCCAAAGGCAGGCAGTCCAGCAATCTCCAGCAAAGCTGGTCTCCATCCTGCATAACAGTGACTTGGCGAGACAAACACCATGATTCCAAATGTGTCTCTCTTCTCCTTCACCCAGCTTTAATTGCTGAGCGTGATCCGTACGGATCCTGCTGGGCAGCTGGGATCAGCTCCCCTGGCTCTGTGCCCTCCCAGCTTCTTGGGCACTCCCACATCACTAGTGGGCGGTGTGAAAAGTGGAAAAGGCCTTGACCCTGTGTGAGAACTGCTCAGCAAAACCCAAAATATCCATGTAATCAAATTATAAACACAGCACCAAAGCTACCATGAAGAAATTAACTAAAAACACGTAGAAAATTTCTTTTTTTCCTATTCTGGTTCCATTTTTTCCCACAAAGCATTACAGACAAATTCTACAACCTGAGAAGCATCTGCAAATCTCAAATATGGCAATAATGGGACATTTTGATACAGAAATATGGTATTTTTAAAAAATTTTTTCTTTATTTGAAAATTATTCAACATACCTCACAGAAAAACTGTAAATAAGTCTTTCTTAACACAGTGGAGTAAGGAAAACTGGAACAAAAACCTGAAGCATAAACGTTTCTTTCAAAATTAAACAGACAGACTTCACACCTGAGCACTCAAATCCTGAATGTCCTTCAGTCACACAGAATTCTTCAGCAGCTGAGTATGCAGTGTACTTAAGGATTCCTCTCTATACCATTTTTGCACTCATCAAAAAGAAAATTTTATTTTCTAAAAAATATTTTTTTCTTAAGAAAAATGTGTACATTTTTTGTGCAGATACAAAATTATGAATTGAATATTTTCAGCTACAGTTTTGAAAACATTCCTTTTGTATCTGAGCAGGCTGACAGTACAGTGTTTCATATGTTTGCACATCTTTGCAAATCTTTACTTGTTATTTCTCATTATCCACTCATAAAATAGAAATGCATAAATAGTTAGATGAAAGGAGAACAACTCAAACAAGAGATTCATGTCATTATCACAAATTATTCTCAGGATTATAAAGGGAATAATGATGAGAAAAAGCAAAGAACAGATCTAATAAACTGTACTCTATTTCTGGTTCATTTGTATATAGTAAAAGCAAAGTAAAACATTAGATTATTAGTAAAAAATTAGATATCACATATTTGTTTATTTGGTGAAGATAAAAAAGTATTTTTTGAAGTATTTTAACGTACAGAGTTGAAAACTAAGTGTTTTCACTGTTTTTCTAACATACAAATTATGCATATTTTGATCTTCAATTTGAAACAAAATAGTGATAGGAAAAGACAATCTAGGTAATTATTGAATTACAGTTAAATCAGAAAGTAAACAGTCATGGTTTTATTTTCCACAAATATCACAGCAACAAAGCCTGGCAAATCATAGGTTCAATTTAGAATCATAGAAAGTAGTCCTTGGTACTTGTGTTCAGCTTGCTTTTTCCATTTGACCATTTCAGCTTTTTAAAAAAATTTAATTAAATTTTTAATCTGCTCTAAGAATGTTAATTATTATCTCATGAGGGCTGAATGACTTTGGATGTAGAAGCATCTATCTGCAGGGTGAGTAAACAGCAGCTAATAAGTAATCATTATCATATTTGGATTTAATTTAGTTTTTTGTTTGTTTTCTTTCTGTCTCTACAGGGTGGAGAAGGAAGACCTGCCTAGGAAGAAGCATTCAGAGCAAATTTCTCTCAACTGCTTATCTAAAACTTCTCTACTTCTTTCTGAAAATATTGTTATGAGGCATTGATATGGTAAGATGCTACAGAGCTGTAAACTGGGAGGGATCAAGTCTCACAATTTTGCTTTACTTCTCTGAGTCTTCATTCTCTTAACAGAAAATATCTTCATTATGTATACAAAAATAATTGCTAAAATTAGGATAGCAAATTTTGCATCTGTACTGAGTCTGTCTGAGACAGACTTAATTTTCCCCACAGCAGCCCTCAGAGTGCTGTGTTTGCATTGGTGGCTAGGAAGGTATTGATAATACACCAGAGCTTAGGCTCACATAGCACAAAGAATGACTCTCCAACATCCCCCCTCACCAGTAATCTGAGGGTGGGAAAGACCCCAGCAGAGGACACAGCCAGGGCAACTGGCCCACTCTGACTAAAGAGATATGCCATACCGTGTGATGCCTGCTCAGATATAAAAGCTGAGAAAAGAGGATGAGAAAGAGGGGTGCAAAACCTTCACAGCTGAAGTCCTGCTTCTCAGGAAGTGGCTGGGCATCACCTGCTGATGGGAGGTGCAGAATTTTACTTTCCTTCCCTACATGACCTTTTCTTTTGCTTTTAAAACTGTCTTTATCTTCACCCATGAGGGCTGGGGTTCTTTCCTTATTTCCCGCCCTCCCCCCCCCCATATTTCTGCTGAACGATAGAAGAGCTTGGTGGACACCTGATATCCAGCCAACATCAGACCACCACACCATCACCTCCTTTACTGTTTTTGACAATTTCTCACTCCTGTGTTTATAAAAATGTAGGATTCTATTTTAAAGGATGTGTTTTATCACAGTAAGAGGTTATTTTATGATAATATTATTATTATTTTTATATTGCTGAATTTGGCTTTGTATGATCAGGTCCTGCTCTGGTTAACTTCCTATTGATAGATATTGTCCAGTACCCGATTTATTTTCTATTTTGGTCATCTATCTTTAGAAAAATATCCTAAATTTGGGAGTTTTTATTGCTAATGTATTAATGTAACCTGTCTCAGAGCAGTTATTGACCTGATATTAAAGATGGCTTACTTCGCTCATTTTATTAACAAGCAAATAAAAAAAAAATCCCCAAAAAACCCAAAACTAACACAAAACACCCAATGAAAATGTGTCCAAGTCCAGTATTACCATACATCCCTATTCCCAACTCACTTTTAGTCCCATCTGGAAAGTTGTTTAAGATACTGTACAGACATCACCTCATTGACTTAAGGATAAGGAAATTTCAAGCTTCAGCAAACCAATGGAGAGCTCAATCAAGAAGTGGTAGTGCTACTTTTTTTAAATGTCTTTTTTTAAGCATGAAGTCTGTGATTTTCCAGAATTAATATGCATGTGATCTTGGCTTGCAATTATAAAATTCCCACTTTATTTTTTTGATAAATTTCTTAAAATCTTAGAATATTTTCTCTCTAAAATACACACACATAATTCCCTGTAATAGCAATTCCTTGCTTGGTATTGATATTAGTCAATATTAGAATTTATCATTGTTTGCAATGATTTTGTTGCAAAAAAATCTGAAAGCAAACTGAGAAGGCTGTGTTCCCTCCAGCAATTTCTTACCAATCTTTTGTGTGAAATATGTAGCAGATGAGTAAGGAACCAGTTGACTACATGTGGAGAATATGGAAACTACAAACTACAAGGAGATCTGCAAAGCAGTTACACACCATTAAGAATCTGACCACTGAGATTATCAGGTATATAAAAATGAAGATGTTCTGGTCTGTCATAAGCACAGACACACAAAGACCTTTATGACAAAGATACAGGGAATAGAATAGCAAGGTTATCGGGATATTTTACAGAAAGAATCACCATGAGACAGATTACACTTAAAGTGCAATAGCTTAAAAGCTTGGAAGACCCCTAACAGGCCTCTGTACAATTTCTCAATGAAATGCTAGTCTAATTATATATAGGATAGTATGAGCTAATACACTTTTATCATACTTAGCAATGAAAATTCAGCATTCAAATGTTAACTGCATCTAGCACTGCATTTAGATTGTCCTTTAAAATCCATTTTCTACAGCATTGATTTTACAACTAATAATTATTTTTTTTCTCTCTTGTTACCAGCTCACTATAATTAGAGGCAATAGAAATAAAAGTGAAAATTAAATGTAAATGTTGAAGTGATGCTTTGCTACCAACACTCATATTAAGAAGGCAAATTTTCTAGCTGTTACCTTGATAAATAATTATTTGTGATTATAATCAAACAATATCTTAAGATATTGCAAGGGGTAGTAAATATTCTCAATTAGTTTCTTGAGCATTTAATTTCGATGTCTGAAAAATATAAATCAGTCTCAGGTCTACTTTGCAAGGTGGGAAAACAGACAGCCTGGAGACAGATTCTCCTATCTGAACAGAGATTTTGTAGAGGTGATCTCAGAAACTACATAAAGATATCATCTGTAGTGGGTTTAGCACTTGCTAAAATCATCAGTGCATCTACCAGAATTATTTACTCATTTCCTGCTGTGAGATATGAATTAGAAGGAGGGTAAAGCAGGCTCAGAATTTAAAAAGTATAAAGAAAACTTTATTAACAGAACTAAAATAATAAGTAGAATCAGAATAAAACCTTCAGAACACTTCTCCCCTCCTCACAACCTATTTTCCTTTCCACTGACAATGTAGAGACAAAACCTGGGATTTTTGATCAGGTACCACATCCATAATCGTCTTTCATCAGTTCTTGTAGGGAGAGGAGCTTCTCTCTCCATGCCATGGAGACTTCTCCATAATAAACAGTTCTCTTGTGGCTTCAAATGTTACAGCGAATCAGCTGCCCGGGAAAGAAAAATCTGTTCACAGTGTGAAAGTCCCTCCTGTGCCTTGCAGCTTTCCCAAACCTGCTTGCATGGGCCATGTCAATTTATGTGTTACTATTTTAAGGATGAATTGCCCTAGCATTAAAAAAAAAAAAAAAAAAAAAAAAAAAAAAAAATTTAATCTCTGGGAGCAGAGGCTTTTCTTTTTCTGTCTCTGGGGCAAAGTTTCTCATCTCTCTCTGTTCAAGCTTCTCATTGGATCCCAGCTTTTCAGCATCCACTTGCTCCAGCAAGAATGCCCTTTTGTCATCAGCTGCGGGTGAACGCTATGTCCCCCCCATGCACTTCATGAATTACAGGGAAAAAACAAAGTCTGATATATCAAAAATATATCATCACCATAGCCTTACAAAGAGAATGTCAGCACAAGACCAAGGCATCCACTCAATCCCCTCCTAACTAGAATTTGACTCCTTCTTTACTGATCTCATTGTCCCATGTTGTTTTTCTTTACATGTCTTCACCCTTTCCTTTTCCTGATTCAGGAAAGAATTGTTGTTCGTAGGTTAATTTGTTCTCAAGCTTTATCAATTGAAACAGTTTTTATAGAGTTCTGCAGCGCTGAAAGGTTGATCTCACCCAGGCAGTGTATCAGGGGGATCGCTCGCCATGCCCCTTGCTGCTGCTCACGGGGTCTCTGCTGGCCGCCAGCTCCACTCAGCGCTTTTCTTCATGCGGAGCGCCGGAAGATAGCAAAGCTGCTGCTGCCATTTTTGTTCTGCTGTCCTCAGAATTGAAATAAATTGGTCAGGAGACGGACTCCTGTTTTATGCCTTTGCTAGGACTCAGCCTTGGGGTGGGGGCCCAAGGGGTCACATGCACCACTGCTGCTCCCACACCGGCAGCTCCGAGGAGGAGGCACAGTTCAGCTTTGCAGCACACACTGCAGAGCTCGGGCTTCCGTCCTCACGGGAGGAGTAAAGAGCCCTCTTGTTCTGGGTCATTGGCCAGGGGGGTCACTCTTAGGCCACGGCGACCACATTTAAGCAGGCTCAGGTGATGCAGAAAGACGGTCTTCCATCATAGCTTGCTAGGATACGTCTCTTTGACCTTTTATTCCCCTGTCAGCTCGTTGTTTTGGTGTCTGGCGTGCCTTAGTTTGCCTATGACTCGGGCACACAGCCCCCTGGGAGCAGCAGCAGAGATTCCTGAAGGGGGAAGGGAGGTAGGAGTGTAGGGAGCAGGGTTGTTACATAGAAACAGGGAAGTAAGGGAAATGGGGTAGAGGTACATCTTATAAGAGAACTCTTAAAACACGTCAACAACCGGTTAGTAATTAACATTGCTAACAACTATGGGGGTAAACAAGGGGTACAACAAACAAGGTTACCAAATGGGACAAGAACATTAACTGCACACAACTAAACACTTTACAGTATGTTAACCGGGGTGGATTTCTTCAGAGATTTTATTCATGACAAGCATGGCTGGCTCAAAAGAGCTAAACAACCGAAGTTCATTGCCGAGGTGGCAATGGCCACGGGATGTTGTCCTGGTCACGCCAATTTTTTGTCCCCGCAGTCCCGGCCACAGGGCCGCTCTCGGCCCCCGGCTGCTCCTGCCCTCGGGGCCGCTCCCAGCGCCGATACAGCCCCCGGCTGGCATGGCCCAGCAGTGCCACTGGAAAAAAGGACTGGCGGGTTCTGCCGGGAAGGAGCCTAGCCCCGCTGGGCAGCGGCCCCAGCACCCCCGGTGGACTCCCCGGTGAGGGGCTCGGCAGCCCACTCATCTCCCCTCAGGGGACAGAAAATCTCAGCCCAGCTACATGGAGCTGGCCTGGCCCGGCCGCACAGGCCACACGAGGCTGCTCTGACCAGCACCCAATCACCTCTCCAAAAGCCAGAAGCCAAGAGAGATTTCCCAGGCTTGCCTGTCTTTAAAATGTGAGTCTCACAGAGGCGGATCCAGCCCTTCAAATGGTTTAATAGGTTGTCATTTCTCAAAGCTAGCCAGCTATTGGTTTTTGCTAGACATGGAGGACGCTCTTAGTAGCTTCTCTCAGAAAAATAATTTCTGTGGGTGGCTTCTTTTCTTCTCACCAAATACCAATTAATGCAAAACCAGCACACATGCATGTACATAATGTCCTCAGCATCAAAGTGTCCCATAATCTATTGGCCTATAGAGGTACTTCAATGACTTGTTTGTACTGCAGTGACTCCCTGTGGTCTAAGTCACAGCAAAGCAACATAACTGAACAGTCATTAAAATTTAACTAAAACCTATTGTTTGATTTTGACTACAGTAGAGTTTTCCCCTTAGTAGTTTGTATGGAGCTTTGGTTTGGATTTGTGGCAAAAACAGTGTTGAAACACAGGGATGTTCTAGTTATTTCTGAGCAGTGCTCATACAGAGTGAAATATGGAGTGAAATAACAATGAATAAGTGCTTATGCCCATTTCAATTGTGAAGTTTTAGGTCCTTGTACAGAAAAATGTTACCAAAGAGCAATGTAAAACATGACTTGGTTTTAACTTTGTAATTTTTTTGTTCTATCAAAATGCAAACCCATCTCTTGCTCATTTAGGATGCAAAATGCAGAAAGGAATATATACAAGCTAGAATGTTAACAATAATATCCTGTGTTAAACTCTAACCCTTTGCAACATTATTGCATATGCTTTGGTTGTTTGAAATATGTGAGCATGAAAGCAGGAAGGAAAGAACAAGGCTTATTTTTGGTATGTACAGGCCTAATAACATGCTGCCAAATGTTTAACAATTTTAAGGACATGAAGGTGTTACAGCCAGTGTTTTAAAGATCAGTCAGAAAATGCTCTGTGCTAGATAGAAACTGAATGTATTTATCTGTTTTGTGTTAAAGGTGTTGACCTAGTGAAAGGCATTTTTATTGCCTTTCTTTCTTGTGGATGAAGAGTTTGTAGGGTGTTTGCAGCATCAGTAGGCAAGTTCCCTGTTGAATTTATTTTGTGATTATTATTGGAGCAAACAGAAGCCTTTTTTTTCTGTTCTTCCTAGCAGAAAATTAAACAATGTCACAATTTTGAATGGGTATGAACTAACATTTTCCCAGTGGCTTTTAGAATGTAATCATTTAGGCAAAAAAAAAAAAAAATAAAAGTTGCTAACATTTTTGATAAAATTTATTAAAATAAAATTGCACTGAAATATTGGAACTGGATTCTACATATTAATAAATACACATCTAGTGAGAAGAATATTAATTAATTAAAAAATAAGTTTATGTTTTTCTACATATATCCCCTTCACAGGAATGACAGAAAACAATGAGTTATTTATATACTTTTTATGTTTTGTTAATGTATAATTATCAGGCATTTTCTTGCAGTTTCTGCACTAAGCCATCATTGCTTGGCTAATTTCTTGCAGGTGTCACAGAAATATTGATGAACAGACTATTAGTCCCATTTGGAGGCTGGATCTCCCATTATATAGAGATAATGATTTTTTTTTAAAATACAAAATTGATGAAATATTTCTATTATATTTTCTGTTCAGTTTTACGAGTCAAATGTTAAAATCATCATACCCACTTCAGCCACTTGCATTTTCTCACTTAGTCTAACTTTTAACCATTAAGGTCTTCTTAATGGACTTCTGGTTGCTAATATTAAAGCACTAGTACAACTTTCCATCCACCAGTTTATAGTTTTGACCTATAATGAACAATTGGACTGACCAGGAAGGCAATGGTTTAAATGAAATTAAACATGCCAGACGAAGAATCAGGCAATAAATAGACACAAGATCAAACTGGTGAACATTTAGAAGGAGAAGCCTGAGTGCTGGAGAACAAAAGTGTACTGGAAACAACTCTGATCAGAAGTGACAGGCTGAGAGTTTGTTGTGGAAAGTAGGAAGTTTGGAATAGGAAACTGAAAGACAGAAGCAGTCTTGTAGGATGGCAAAAGAATCCAACAAAACAATCAATAAAACAAAGCCCCAAAAACATCATGAAAGAATTAATAACAAATCTGTGGTCAGGAGGTCATAAAATTAAGATCTATTTAATCCTTTATTAAACTTGACCAAATGGAAGAGGCACTAGAAGACTAGATTCTGACATCCTGACTAATGTATGGTGGTAATTCCATACAAATCCATCAGATTTCACTGTTTGATGTTTTCTTCTGTATTATAACTTTCTGATATACTGGTAATCATACAAAATTTAACTTTTGTTTTAGGTTAGAAATATTAAAGTAGAAGTTCTTACAGAATCAACTGCTGTTATCCAAATACATTGAAGAATTTCTACTGCTCTTTCATGTTTGTGGAACACTTGTGTGTCTTTGAGAATTTAAATTTATGGGGACACCTCTAATACACAGTTTTGTACAAGCCAGTTCCTTTAAGTTCCTTAACCATCTATCATGGAATCATAGGATGACTTGGGTTAGATGGGACCTTAAAAATCAGTTCCAACCCCTCTGCTTTGGGCAGAGACATCAGGCACTAGGTCAGGTTGCTCAAAATTCCATCCAATCTGGCCTTGAAACCTTCCAGGGATCTCCATGCATTGCTTTGTAAATTCTCTTTACAAGAAGTGGAACTTTTTTTCCTGTCTCTCCTGAGATGGGGTATGAAAAGGAAGGCATGCCAAGATACCTTGCGTTGTCTTTCTGGGACATATACTCAGTCTATTTTGTATGGAAAGTTGCTTATATTTCTGTGTTTCTTCAGCTAAAATTTTGGGATACCAATATATGTGCAGGATCTAGAACTAGAAGAATGGTTATAAAGATTGTTGACATTTTCTTACTTATTTGTTTTGGAGAAAATATCTCATTTGGATTTTTACTTTGAAATAAATTCTTCAAACAATTTACACAGAAGAAATGAAATTGCATTTTACATGTGATATGTAAACTGGGACAGCACACTGGCAAAAATTTTCTGCCAGATAATTTTACCACTTTAGACTGCATAAAGAAATTTGGAGGCAAGGGAATCCCCACAGGGAAAGACAAAAGGGTTTAATATTTACAAGAGAAGTTCAACAAAATATGGAGAGTGTTCAGAGGGACCCACATAGTTATTATGCTTATTTGGATGAGAACAAAAGGAAGAGATGGAAAGAAAGGGATGGAAAGAGTTAGGGAGAGAGAGAAGTGACAAGTCTTGAAAATTGCAGTTTATTTCATTCAGTAAAGGCAAAATAAGACCCAGGACCATTATGCAGTGTCCAAACAGGGTCACATAGTGCATGTCCAGCAGAGGGAGATTTATTCGACCTACAGAATTAGTTACTAAACATCTCTCTCTAAAAAAAAATATATATATTTGTGTGTTTGCATATGTTAGGATGCCCTTGAATTCAGTCAGCTGTGCAAGATTTTCAAGATCCATCCAGCTGTGAATGCCAAAAAGGCAAATATAAATTCCAGTGTTTAATTCTGACTCTCCTTTGGAGTTGCACCCATCCTCAATCTGGAATAACACCACAGTATAGCATAAAGCTTTTTGCTGCAATCCATGTCGAATTTTACTACAGTAAGAAAAAATATAACTATGATGAATATTAATAATTTTTTGTGGTGAAGAAAATGAAACATTCACCTTATTATAATTAAAAACAGTAATTATTTTGTGTATTTTCAACAGAAAACCTTCCTCTTTCTGGGAAAAATATTGTTTTAATTAGAATAATGAAATATTTTCTGTGTTCACAGAAAAACACGGAAATTGGTGATGCTGTACAGAAATTGAGGCTACATGCCAAACTCCTGCTCCTTGGACTAGGTGATAAATTAATCTGAAAAAAACCCAAACCCCACCCTTTTCCTTTCCTATAATTTCCTTGCTGTACTGTCCTTACACAAGTATTAATGGGAATGGAGGGCAATATTAAAACTATTTATATACACAGAAATACATTTAAATAAATGTATTTAAATAAATATATTAAATTGTTAAAAGCTGTAGAAGAAATTTAAACATTTTGCCTAGATGGATTTTTTATGAGAAATGTGCAAATGAAAAAAATATTTTTGTTGGGATGAATGTGTAAAGCCTTAAAGAAGAACTCATTACTTAAAAGCAAATAAATGTATGTTTTATTTTGTAACTCAACTCAGAATAACAATTTTCAGTCAGTTGTTCAGAGGTAGTTTCCTTATATAAAACCTTAATAAGCTGGAAAAATGTGGTTTCATGCAAGTGACTCACAGGGCTTTCTTTGAAATAGAAGGAAAAAAGCCTCTGAGTTGTGTAATAGCATCAAGGGACACCTTTCCTTGCTTTAGAGAATAATTTATTCAAGATTAATAGTAACAATTTAGCAGAATATAAGCAACTTGGCTTCTTGATAGGACTATGTGAAAATCCTCTTCTTGGGACACCACAACCACTCTTCTTCACCTAGAAAAGGCTCCTCACATGAACCACTTGTGTTCTCTACAGTAGAGGCACCCTTTATGCCAGTTGAAGCATTTTTGTCTGTCACCTCCTGGGCCACTTCCTTCACACCATTCTCTAGTTAGATCTTCCAACCATAGCCTCATATGAAAAAGCAAGAGGTTTTTTTTTTATGAGGTTTCTAGAATCTTTTCCTTCTTCTTTTTCTTTTTTTTTTTTTTTTTTAGTCTATGTACTTGGCAAATTTAAATACACAATGACCCATTAAAAATCACAATTAAACAGCTTCAGGCAGTATTTCAGCTTCAAGCTTTTTTATGACCTACTGCTCTAAAAAGATGAAGAGTAAGCATGAAAAGAGATTGAAGGTTAAAGAATGACAACGCTTTACAGTCTGCTGTGAAAAATACCTTAATCCTTGAGGCAGCATTTGTCTGTGCTGTGAAGGCCAGTGTGAGGACCTCTGTACCCACTGAGCCCTGAGGTAAAACTCCATGAAGCAGATGAAGGCATCATTTAGAGAGACTTGGGTTGGGACAAAGAAAGGATCACGGCATGTGGGGATGCACAGGGTCCAGTGGTGCATTGCTGTTACTGATTAAAGTGGTAAATAATGAGCTCAAAATGTTTTGAGCAGCTGGTGGTGTCAGAGATCAGATTCATCCTCAGCAGGAAAGAATGAAGGTAACAGAGTTTAAAGTGCTCTGGAACAGACCAGAGTCCCAAGGGATTATACCCCAAATGTTCTGGAACTGCAATCTAGTTTTACTGGTTTGCTTTGGTTTTGGTTAGACTTGATTTCAAAAACATGTTAATTATTCATAGGCACTCACAGTTTGTATAAATACTGTTGAGATAATGCTGTTTTTATTCATCTACTTGCTTCAATTTAATCTCTGATATTTGTCCTGTGGTTTTGGCCATGAAAATAATAATTAAGCACAAATTCAAGAGCAGATCTGTAGGATATGAAAACAGACCTCTGACCTCAGGTTGTTTATTAGGGAACTAATCTGTTAAATACAATGGGGGCATTTGCCCAAGGGTCATCAACGCAATTAACATGACAGACTACTGAGCTGTCATGGAGAGCAGCATGATAAAGATAAAATGCCATTCTGAACAATGTCTCTGCTATTCTTTGGATCATTTACAATCTTTCTGCTGTTTTATTATGCACTTGCATGCGGGTCACTATTACAAAAAGAAGCATCACTTGTGTGTCTCTGCTGGCCTGCCAATACCTTTTGAATTTATCAGTCATGTGTTGCAATCTCTTCTGCAGAGCTATAATTGAAAATAAATTGTAAGCTGGGTGGAAGGAAAAGTAGAAATTAGGTGTGAACATTCTTTCTGAGAAAACACTCCAAGCTTTCACATGTGCTGCTGAAAGCTTAGTTATGCCTGCCTAATCTGGATTTCTCTCTAGCACAGCAGAAGAAAGGAGTTGGGCTATTATGATGGTGAAACTAATATTTCTAATTTTAGATGGTTTAAGATGGATTTAGAAACAGAAATAAGGAAAAATGGAGACACTCAAAGTTAGCAGTTTATTTTCCAAGGCATTTATTTTCCAAGCATCTTGAAATGATGTAATTCTGTCAAAAATGCCTGGTATCTTTAAAAGCCTAAAATATTTACTCTGTGACCTAGAACTGTAAATCGATATGCAGTTCTTAATTGATTAAAGGAAAAAAACACCACAATTAATATTTGTTGGAGCTATAATTATTCTTCAATTTTTCTTGGGATCTACAGTCTCTTTCACTATTATATTTAACAATTCTCTGTTATTGAATTATTTGCTATTATTTTCCAAAAAAGTCTATTGATACTTTAAATACTAAACTTTAAATAATTCACTGTTGTGAAATATTTGATGAATACTGACATAATGCATAAAATTACTGGCTATTATTTTAGCTTTATTTTTACGTCCTAATAATTTTGAAAATCAGTTTCGAGTAGCAATGCAATTGGGAATTCAGTTTTTATTTTCATGGTTATCATTTTGTAGCTAAACTTCATATTTTCTTTCTGAACATTTCTGGCATAGGAAAGAATTCCTTATTGTCAGAACACAGCCTCGCTGAAAACACGCATTAGAGTAAAAAGTGTTTTCTACTTAATTCAAGTGCTTGTTAACTTGTTACAAGTTAAAAAAAAACTTGTAAAGTTTTAAATTTGTTAAGTTTTTGCTGCATTGGGGTAGTAAAATGTGGTACAGTAGAATGTGGAGAAAAGGAATTAATATGATATATGTACATTAACTGTTTAAGAAACTGACACTAAGTTCTGACAAAAGCATTTTTGGTGTTTTAACTGCATTACAGAGGCTTTTGCCATAAAAGAAAAAGCAAGTATATTTGTTTTGCTGATTAGCTTTGTCCAATATTTGATTTTCAGTGAAAATACTAGCTTTTAACTGAATCAACCTTCTGTAGTGTCAATGGTGTTTTTAGTTCCTATGATTTGTGTGCCTTCACAGCAAGAAAGGGACTGAAAACTTATCAGTGAAGTTAACACTCAGAAATAAGTAGTCACCAGAAAAAAATACTATTCCAGATCAGGACTAACCAGTATTCCAGGTATGTGGTATTTTATGCATTTTCAGTCTGAAAAACCCAGAACAGGACAGAATGGGAGAGAAAGAATGTAATAAAATAGAATGGAACTGAATGTGATGATGTCTTAAAAGAGGGGCCACAAGTAAATTGTTGATGTAACTACCACAATTATTGCATGATGTTCTAAGGCTTGAACTGTTCAGAAGATCTTGTTTAATGTTTGGCCTCTTCTGATCACAAAAGGCATGGATTTTCAGCATCTACCAGTCCATATATAACCACTGTCATCAGTACCTTGATTTTTACCTTGATTTATACTGAACAAAGAGCTGATGAGAGGAAACTAAAAGGTGTCTATGCTGTTACAAGCCTCAGACCAGTCACTGATAGGTAACAGCATTTCTTTTAGACCCTGTGCCCATTTCAGAACTTCTTGCAGTAAGAAATTACTTTTAATAATAAGAACACATTTTAATACTAATTAAAATGTGTTGATTAGTTGTAAATCTTTATATTTTCATATTTGAAATGAGGAATTTTTTTTTACTTTCCTCAAACCACAATATATATATTCAAGAAAAAGATTTCAGTGAATTATTTTTTTTTCAGTTTAGCAATTGATCAAATTTTGAATTGATCAAATTCCCTGGAAATTGAGATAATTTGTCTTAATGCTGCCTTCTAAAGGACTTTTTCTTTAAAATATTATTCAGTGAAATTCTTAATACATCATGTTTATCTCATCTGGACTTTATTTTTGAGTCTAGCTTGACTGTATAGACACTATTCCTGAACTCAGAAAGCTAGGTGGTTAAAGAACTACTGTTTGTGGGAAGAGGGCATAAAACTGAGTTATCAGGGAGTACATGGAGAAAAATATGAAATCATAGAGAATTTTTTATTTATTTATTTACTTATTTATTGCTATTTTCTTGCAGTTCTGCATCAAACCATGCAAAAGAGGAAAAAAGTCTTCAAGTGAAAATTTCGCTTGTATTTTCCTCATTTTTCTTCAACCATCAATATACTTTCTTAACTTAATCAAGTTTGTCAAGGCTTAATTTGAGCCAGCAATGAACTATTTGTGGGGAGAAGAATTGGAGGAAAAAAAGGCAAACTCATGGCTGAATATAAGAATGGTTGATGATCTTTTAAAGATAAAATATAATGGTAATATTTCTAGTAGTAATGATAAGAAAAAACACCAAAATTCCCAACAAAACAACAAGATAACAATAGTAATAATACAAATTGTAATGAGGAGGGGGTGATGGTGAATAAACACCAAAAGAAACCACTGCTCACCACTTGCTGACCAATCCTCAGTCCATGTCTGGCCACCCCCAGGCAATCCTGGCAGTGTGTATGGTGAGCACGATGTTCTGTGGTGTGGAATGTCCTTTTGACTAGCTCAGGTCCCCTGTCCTGACTATGCTGTGCTCTGGTTTCTTGTGCACTTGCATGGGCAGAGCATGGGAAACTGATAAACTTGATTTAAGAGTAAGCACTGCTCAGCAACTACTAAAGTATCAATGGATTATTGACATTAATCTTGTATTTAGTTCAGAACACAGCACCGTACCAGCTACTAAAAAGAAACTAGGACAAAGTTATTTAGGACTTATTTTATTTTAGGAACTATTGACTAATTCTGTAGGGTTTTAATAAATGTCAGGTGGTTGTAGATAAATGGATTCTAGCTTAATGAAATATAGATATGGGCAAAGGCATTTTTGGTGTATGACCCATTATTGATAGAAGTTAAAAGCATAGCACACTTTGTTACATGACATATCTACTAAGGTATAGCATGTTAAATAATAAAAAAGTCAGCTTACAATCTGTCTGTCACTTCCCTGAGAGGTGCACCAGTCTTCACAAAATGCTGACTTCTACTAATGTGATATGTACTGTATCTGAGTTACAACTACCCAAGTTCTTATCTGTCAGAAATATCATATAGGTAAGGCAAATTATTATTATATTTCTTGGCTTTCCACTATATATATGTGTGTGTTTGGAAACCAAATAGTCAAAAGGAGGTATATGTATCATTTCTTGTCAGGAACTATGAAACTACACACTCTAAAATTAAATAACAAAACTGCCAAGATGAAACATATGGTAGACAGAAATTATATAAGTAGAAACTATCTTTATACATAGATGTGGGTTAAAAGCAGTTTATAGTTTTTAGCAAGATAGATATAGAACTTTATGTATGGCTGGATTTCATTAATTAATTCACCACACATGTACAAAACTTTGTGGGGAAAAAGGGACTGTGAGCTGGTCTTGTAGCGAAGATCACAACTGAGCCAATGCTTTGGAGTCTGTTTTTCATGAATTCTCTAGAGAAAAAAGCAATACAGAAATTTCAAGTCCCCCTTCTCATTTTCCTCAGAATTTCTTCCAAAGGAAAAAAAAAATAATTCCAGGAAGCTGTTCATCACAGATTCATACTTATTTAAAAGGCCTCAAAAGCTGCAGTCAGAGGCATTAACCTCATTCACTTTCACTGGTCTGGCATTTGTAAGAAAGGCAGTATCTGGTGCTACTCTTGTAGTTCATATGACTTTGCTTTATTTGCTGGAGCTCAGGTTGGAGTAACATGAAGAATCAGGACACAATAAAGAGTATAGGAGTTCTTCAGGAAATGCAGCCAACTCAAATTCATAAAGGTCATGCTCATTTATTATTTAGCTTATCACTAGGAAACTCATATGAGAAAAGCTTCTTAGAATTTGTAAACATTACACTACCTTTATTAGTCTGATCCTAAGGGAGCAATGCAGTGGAACTGATGTGGAAGAAATATGTACATAACTAGAAATACAGGTGTTAATAATATTCTGCACTGATACGGGGGTGGATGGAGCAGTTAAAAACACATTACTGACTTCACTGGCCATGAATAAATGTCTACAAGATTATTCCATGGAAACACTAAAATAAATCATTGGGGCATATGAACAGGAATTATTTCCTGGGGGAAGAGGTAGTTCAGTTTACAGAAAGCTTATTAAAAATGCGGATGCTTTAATAAAATAGGGAGAGAGGGGGAGAGAGAAATAGGGAGAAAATGCTGGCATAGCTTTAAAGACTAGAAATATTAAATAGGATTTGGTGAAAAAAAAAGTATGTGTCTTGGACAAACCGTAACTGTCCATTACATTGATGAAAATACGGAATAATCACAAAAAAATTCATATTAAGAGAGAAAAATATTGCATTCTAATAGAGTAAAAGGACTGATTAGTCATTCTTTTAGTTATTCATCCTGTAAAAATGAAATTAATCTCAAAAAGGAAAGTACATAATGTGACTGGCTACAATATATTTGACTGGAATACACAGATCTCAAAGAAGAATGAGAAGGTTGAAAAATCAATGATGGGACACAAATTGTCAGTACAGTGATATTCATATGGATTTTCTGAAATTAGTTTTGAAACAGTCACAAAGTCTGTGCTGCTGTTAAAAAGCTGCTCAGGGTGCATCTGCTATTCTCAGGTAAGTCTGCAAGTCTAAAATAATTCAGAGAGTTTTCAGGACTGTGATGTTTGAACATCAAAATGGTGAAAATCCATTTTTTTTGGAGGCGCTCCAAGGTTTATTGATCAGCAATAGTTTATTGTAAATCACAAAAGGTTAGATCTCCTAGCCTTATCACAATGACTTGCTGCGAGATCCCTCCACAGACTTATGTCTTGACAAAGTCTGCACAACTCAATGGAATTTTGTATTCTTGATACGATGAAGTTATTGTTTGAGGTAAATAAATCTTGTGTCATATGACCCAGTCTTCCATAAGGACTGCAAGGAAATCACAGGACATCACCAGTGTCCTTTCACTTTTCTTTAAGGGCTGCAAAGGGAATTTGCATTGTTCTAAGAGAAATCTGCCAGGGCTGCTTGAGCAAACAGCTCTAGCATTGCATAGGGAGATGCCTCAAAGGGAGTTTTCCAATTGAAAGTTTGCTGGATTCCAACAAATCAGAAATATAAGCCATGGAAAAATCCCATTGGAGATGTTTTAGTGTTTGCAATTTGATTTTTAGGCAGATAAATGCCTTGACAAACCAAGAGAAGAAATCTGTATAAGACTTATAAAATATGAAGTATGTAATCTGTTGTTTTTTTGGAGAGTTTTTTGGGTTTTGTTTTTGTTTCTTTTTTTTTTTTTTTTTTGAAGGGGAGTGGATGTAGCCTTTTTTAAAATTATTTTTTTCTTCTTTTATTTATTTTATTTTCTAACTTAAACTTTCAATAATGGCCTTTGTTGTCTGAAAGAAGTTTCTATAAAGACTTGTAGCCCTGAAGCCCTAATTCTGTGAAAGGTTGTGGCAGAAACTCAACAAATAATGTTTTTTCTTCTTCACTCACATTGTGATTTTTATTTTCTAATGATTGCACATGGTTTCTGTCCTCAGGAAACATTATTTCCAAGTTTGAAGATAATAGGACATGATGCCTTGAATATGAGAGAACATTTTTGCTTTTGGGAATATCTCCACTACTGTTTAGAACTGATTGTCCTAAATTCATCCTGGTCTATAAACTTTTTAAAAAGAAAAATCTGTGTTCTATGTACCTTCAAAACATTGTTATCTAATATGGCAAGTCAATTAATAATTTTTCATATTCTCTCATGAGTGGGTTCATTGATTAAAACATGAAGAATTTTTCTCTAAACATGGAGTAAATAGCTCTGGGAAGTTTATATAATATGAAACTGTGCATATTTGGACACAGGTATTGAAGACTTTTTGTAAAAATATGTTTCCAATAGAAAACAACACATTGCTACATCCTGAACATCCAAAGTCAGCCAGTTCATGATCCTTTTCCCTCTTTCAGCAGCATTTTCCACTATGTTCTTTAGCTAGCAGTTTGACTTTTTAATGGCTTATTTCCATCAATGAAAAAGGAGTTACTTGTAAACATAAGTGGGAAGAAATATGTCTAAATGCTAATCAGATCAAAGGAATTACTATTCCATCATCAGCTGATTGAGCTCTCAATTCTGCGTAGTAGTCTCACTGTTGCTATTCAGAGTATTTTAGAACAACATCCTGCAGTAATATTTCTTAGACAAGCATTAGTCATAAGCAGGCATTATTACTGAATTTTGCTTTTTCTTCATATGTTATTAAAAATTAATCAACATCTTTTGGAGGCTGCTGTGTCTGCTCTTGTATTGAGCAAAATAGATTATCAATTGTTTAAATAAACGTCAATATCAGATTCTAAGGAAGTTGCTTTCGGAAAATACATGTAGGCTAGTTAGGAGCATCAAAATATGGAAACCAAAAGTATAGGTACAGCTTACACACTGAAATTATCAAGCTTTTGCTGTATATTTGCCTTGTATGATTATCTGTTTCAATCTAGTCCAAATTATTGATGATTAAACTTGCCATGTTTAATGCTTAAGATCTTAAGCTGACTTCTAGCAAATTTGAATAGATATTCAGGAAATCAAAACTGATCTTTGCAGTTGAAAATCAAAACGTGATCTCTTGTACTTGGCACTGGTGAGGCCACACGTCAAATCCCGTGTTCAGTTTTGGGTCCCTCACTATAAGAAAGGCATTGAGGGGCTGGAGCGAATCCAGAGGAGGACACTGGAGCTGGAGATGAGTCTAGAGCAGAAGCCCTAAGAGGAGCAGCTGACAGAGCTGGGATTGTTTAATCAAGAGAAAAGGAGGATGAGAGGACCTTATCATTCTCTACAATTACCTGAAAGGAAGATGTGGCCAGGTGGGAGTCAGTCTCTTCTCCCAGGTAACAAGTGACAGGGGAGGTTTAGAGTGGATCTTAGGAAACACTTCTTCACTGAAAGGATGGTCAGACATCGAAATAGGCTGTCCAGGGAAGTGGCAGATTCACCATTCTTGGAAGCATTCAAAAGATGTGTGGATGTGAAACTTGGGGATTTAGTTTAGTTAACAGCAGGGTGGTGCTGGATTAACAGTTGTACTACATTACCTTAATTTTTCCATTGAGGTGTTTTCCAACCTCAGTGGTTCTATGATTCTTTGAATAAGGGGAGCCTCAACAAAGAGGTAAAGTCTTCACTAAAATTATTTAGTGAAGCTCATCAAAACATAATGTTCATATATTTGCCTCTTCCCGACCCCCCTCCCGTTTTTAGTACAGAAAAGACACATTATTCTTTCCAACAGCCTATATGAATATTACAGTTCTCATTTCTTAGTGTCAGTCAGGGTGAAAGGCATGCAGGGTGAATTTTGTTTTTCTACTGTTCATGTTGAACTATTCCTCATTAATATTTATATATAGTATTTGTTTCTATAAATACATTCTCTATATCAATGTTCAATATCAAATTTACAAGTGAAAATAATACTATCACTTCAGATCCTGATAGATCTATATTCTCTTTTGCACTCATTAACATGCTAGTTATTTTAACAATTACACACATATGAAAGAACAGAAGGCCAGAAGACATTTGTTTCCTTAATCACAGATGTATGTGTGTTATTACTAATGGAGCAGATAAGGAATTGAATTGATTAGAAGGTAAATAATTTTTAGAAAATTATGTAATTTAGAGAATAAAATATTTTTATTTTGTACATTTGTACTGAACTCCTGTGTAAGTGATGGATAGCCTTGCAACAGTCTTTGAAAATCTCTTCGAAACTCGAAACCTGTATGAAACTTTGTGTGGTACATTTCAGATCTAAAATTCTACCTTTCTTGGATGACTAGAAATCTGTAGATCAAAGGTGAGAGGAAGTGGCATCCTCATTTTATATTTGTGCTATAAAGAACCAGAAAGAACTACCTCATACTGGAATTGTAAGAAGAAAACTGCCAATGAAACCACAGGCTGAAATAGAAAAGGCTACATGAAAATGCATCACTGTTTTAGCTCACCTTCGTGTCATAATTGTCATTACTTTGTTTAACTAAAAATGTCAGACAAAAAGTATTAAAGGTGTACACAAAGAGCTGCTCACTCTTCAGAACTGGCAATTTGTAGAATCCCTTTGTCAAAGCAAAATCAATTTTCACAGGAGCAAAGGTACTTCTCAATGAAGGTCAAACTTCAACTTTCTGCTTGTAATTGTTTTGGCGCTAGAGCTGTTTAAAAGCATAAATAGAAAGAAACCAAAATCAAACAACATGCAACTGCAGAATTTCCTCTTTTATAACTGAATAATATCTGTAGGCAAAAAATATAGTTGTTGAGTTCATTCTCAGTAAACTTTAACTCCAGTAATAAATATTGGGTTATGACTCTGAGCCTGTCACTGGAGGTCTCCAAATGTGCCTTGAAAACACATGAAACACTCTATATTTGAGTTAACAATTCTTGGTGGATTTTACTTATTTTTTTGAACATGCTAAATAATTTCTTCAAAAGGCTGTGGTCTTCCAAAAACTTATGGGTGTAGGTAATATAACTGCAGTTTTAGCCAAAAATTACTCAACTTCTCCCATGTTAGTTCCAGGTGTGAAGTATCTTTTTTGTACACAACTTGTACTTTTTTCAGCATGGACAGAAATCTATATGATATGCTAAAGAGTCATTAAAGAGAAAAGCAGTTTCTAATGGATAAGGATGCACTGGGAGATGAGCAGATGGAGAACAGCCCTGCCAAGAATGACGGGGGAGCTGGTGGATGAGGGGACGGATATGAGAAGGCCTCTTGAATCCTGGTAGCCTTCAAAGTCAGACTGGACAAAGCTTTGGAAAACCTGATTTAGGGAAAGCTGTCCTTGACTGTGACAGGAAGGGTTAGACTAAACAGTCTTTTAAGGTCCCTCCCAACACAAAACATTATATGATTCCATGAAAAGAATAATTTTGAGAGGTATGTGGTGACAATTATACAGATATTATGCAATTTACTGATCCTATTAGAACAATATACAAAAAATTCCTGAACCGGCATTTACTGTTATTTAAGAGCATCATGTCTGAATAGACTGACTTATATCAGTAGATCAGTAAATTTTGACACAACATCTCTGAATATGGGCAAATAATATAAAAAGATGGCTGAGTTCTTCACTGAAAAGATAAGATAGATCTGTGGGTATTACGAAACTGTTCCACTTGTATGAATCTTTGAGACTTTAAATATTAATAGGACCTTTAGTTAAGTAAATGTGAATATAAAATATCAAACTAAAATGCAAATGGCATACATATTTCAAGTATTTATAATATATGCTATCCAGACATCAGAGGAGCAAAGAGCAGTCTGGGTTTCAAAGTCATATGTAAGCAAAAGAGAATAATCAGAAAATCATGTAATATGACACAGGACTTGAATAGTAAAGATAAGAATTACAAGTTTCTCAAGCAAAGGAGCCATTTTAGAATAATAATAATATATGTGACAAAAATATCAGTGTAGAAAAACAGTATCAAATATACCATGTTCTTTTCATTACAGTGCAGCTATTCTCTACTGTCTCTTAAATAACAGGAGTAAAATATACAATGAAAAATTCCCAAATTCTTTAAAATCAGATTATTTTATGGTAGTAGCCATAAAAATGTGCAAAAATTCCACTTCTCAAAGTGTCATGAAGCATTCTTGCTGACACAGAGCTTTTATAGCAGCTATGTATCAGTCATTCTGTCCTGAGCTTTTCTGTTGTCATCTACAAACAATATATGTGAAGATTTTCATGAGAAAGTAAATGACAACAACAAACTTTCCTCTGAGATTTTACGAAATCACTGGGGCTGTTTCTTTTTATGGTACATCCTGAAAGAGTGAAAAAAAAGAAGATGCAATTTCTGCTTTCTGAAGGGCCATTGAGTGCTGTTCGAGTTCCACAGGTCATCGCAAGAAGCCAATATGCTCATGACCCCATCTAATTTTTTATCTGAAACACCAAATGGAAACAGTCATTTGGGTTCTGACTCCAGCAGAGGTCTGATTGCCTGAACTGCTTTTTAAATGGACATGAGGGCATTGATCTCTCCACAAGATGAGGTCAATGTAACCATCTGTTCTGGGACCAGCCCTTCCTCTTCAGCAGTAAAACATAAAGAAGGTCCATCCATCTTTGGGCCACCATTCCCTACAATTTCCTAGTTTTGAATAAAATTTAGTCTTCTTTTTATTTTATTTTTTAACTCAGTTGAAGTCCAGAGTTTGTAGCTCAGTTTGGCTGCTAAACCTGAAGCTTTCTAACATACCCCTTTTTACACCCTGGTGGAATGATTTTCCTACAGATGTACAAAAATTCACATTATTTTTTTGTAGTGCACTTGCATGTTTATATATGTATATAACATAACATTTAATTTAAAATAATTTTTGCTGGGATAGGAGCCTAGTGCAATGCCCAGTGTTCTAAGGGTCCTCAATAAGGATATTCAAATGTCTTAAATGGCCTTTTTTTTGGGGGGTGGGGGTAGAGGACTGATGAATAGTTCAATGAGACATTCCACATTTAAAGAATGTCCACATTTAAAGAATAGGTGATAAGTTAAATTTCATCCTCTTTTTTTTTTTTGTTTTCCCTTGCCTTTATTTTTCTTAATATTTATCACTTTTTGATCCTGCTTTTTCTCATATGTTGACCACAGGAGAAATGTGGTCCATCTATCATGATATGCTAAAGGTGTACTAAACCTCCTCTGGATGTGAGACACAGATAAGCCATTTCAGGAGCGTTAATTAACACGTTCAGTTAAGGTCATTGATCAAAGTTTAGTGTGATTCCTAGGGAAAGATCATCTCCTTTCCCTTTTTTGGGGTATATAACATAGCAGTAAAATCTGCTGTGTTATAATGCAATTAAATGTGTATAGTCTTAAGTAGGGACATAACTTTTATTTTGGATTACACAGTGTAGATCAAACTTAGGCAGCTAAATAATATCTCTGGTAACTACTTAATTAGCCTTTCAGTCACATTTTCTTGATTTCTTTTCTTTTAAGTCTTCCAGCAGAAGTGATTGAAAGAACAAAAAGAAGTCAAGAATGTGTTCCACTCTAAAACAAAATAAGTTTGTAATAACCTACTTGTTAATTTGAAAGTTCTTATCTCTTTTCTGAAGATTTTTAACTAATTCATAATTTAAAAGTTTGGTGGCAGATATCAGAAATTTTGTTTTGTTGAAACTCATATCTGACTTTCTCTTAAAACTGCTACCGTTGCCTTCCAAAAAGAAAGCAGGTTATAAATTACTGATATTTCTATTAATGTAAAACCTGTAAAATAAAATTTGTCTCTTTTATTAAGGATTTTTTTTTCACTTGTTCCATATAAATTTCTCCTTGATCTAAGTCATCAAATAAGTATCATAAAGGCAGTCTTCCCAAATTCCAGATATCACTTAACTACTAACTCCTACTACACGGCTATATGGCATAGCAGAAACACAATTTCAGAGACTTGAACATGATGATAAAAAGATGACAGTTCAGTACTGCTCTTATTTTTTGCATTTATTTATTTAGCAAGCAGTATACTATCTGGTCTTAGGCTTCTAATCAGCCATTACACACGCTCACATAAAAATAGTGCCATTTCAAATGAATACATGGACCCTTATTTATATCTTTCGTTTTAGGCAGGACAATGTGAGGAAAAAAATGGTTAAGGAATACATTAGATAATTAAGCAGCAAACCCCATACAATGATCTTTAAATGTCTTTGAAATTATCTTACTTCCTTTAAATGAGAGTATGCTAAAATTGTAATAACTACTCTTTATAAAGGATAGTGTTTCCTGGGGATTTTCTGCAAGTCATGAAAAATGTCTGACAAACTAAATTCCTACAGGTCTCTCATTTATGAGCAAATACATAACAGGTACATCATGAAATATCCTATGTTTTATGAAGGGCTATATCTCATTCAGCTAATAAACAATTTTTAATTACCATATGTCACATACAGGACAACAAGGGGGCCGGAAACAGTCAAGATGGGTTTACAAAAGGCAGGTCCTGCTACCAACCTGATCTCCTTCTATGGCAAAGTGACCCTCTTTGTAGATGAGGAAAGGCTGTAGATGTTGTCTAAGTGGACTTCAGTAAAGCCTTTGACATAATTTCCCACAGCATTCTCCTGGAGAAACTGACCGTTCACAGCTTGAAAGTTGCACTGTTTGCAGGATAAAAAAACTGCCTGGATGGCTAGGCCTAGAGAGTGGTGGTAAATGAAGTTAAATCCAGTTGGCTGGTCACAGGTGATGCTTATTTATGTCTTTATTTTGCAGCTTAGACCAATTTATTTGCTGGAAGCAGTGGAATATAGATCTTCAAGACTGTTGGCATTATATATGAGCGTTTCCTTTTACAGTTCAACTTACCATATGTTTCTCTCTTCTGAGTTTTAAGGTTCATTCCTTGCCTTTTTTTGCACTGTTTAAAATTTGGTAAGCACATAAAAATCTGAAAACAGTGTATTATAATAAGAAGAGCTAGGATTAATTATAGCTACTATGTTACTTCTACTAAATCAGCAGACCTCGTGAAAAGCCAATGCACATCTGCACGTCTCAATCAAACACTTTTCACAGGCTCCTTTGCTTGCTAATTTTTTGTACAAACTCTGTTGCCCTATGTCTGCTGGGGGGTTCAGTTTGTTGTCTTTTAACTTCCATCTTGAACTGGGATCCCAAGGGATGGGAGCAGATGGCTAACAATGCAGAGCAATCAAAATTTATTAGCCTGGAGGATGTGTAATTCAAACAGAAGTATCCTGTCTTAGTGAGCTTGGAGATGAAAATCCCAACAGGCCTTACTCCCAGATGCACTTACATGTAAAGGCTGGGATTCTTTAAGGGATATGAAGTCAGTGGGAAAATTTATCTGAAAGAGGGCTTGTGGAGGGAACTTTAGGAAACATAGATTTGCAAAGTCCTCTTTCACATGCAATTAACATAGGTGAGTGCACTTGGCACTACCTGTGCGGCTTCAAGTTTTCTGAACACTGATAAAACCCTGATAGGATTTGATGTCCACTTCCTGTAAGATAATGTTTTCACTCTGAGTTTCCATAGCAGCTCCTTATCCGTCCATGGAGGCTTCCTGACATTTTTGCCCAATTTCCTCCTTGTACAGACTGCTCCTGAGCTTGGAGAAAGTGAACCTGCAATTCAACCAGCCCTCTGTCTTCCAGGGCTCTATCACACTGAACTCTACCAAGCAGGTCCTTGAAGAGGCAAAAGGCTGCTTTCCTGAGTTCCAGGGCAATGAGCTTATTGTGGGCCCTCCTCACTGCCCTGAGGAACTCCAATTCCACCATCTCACAGTCACTGCAGCCTCCACTGCTTTGGAGCAGTACATTCCCCCCCAGCTCTTCCCTGCTGGTGAGCACAAGGTCCAGTATTGCACCTCTTGTTGGCTCCTCAATCACTTGTAGGAAAGTTGTTGACACATTCAAGGAACCTTCCCAATTGCTTGTTCCAGACATGGACATGTGCACCAGCCCAGCCAGCATGGGTTCAAGAAAGGCAGGTGCTGCTTGACCAGTTTGATCTCCTTCTATGACGGGGTGACAGTAACAAGGGAAAGGACAAGATGAAACAGCTCAAGTTGTGCCAGGAGAGGTTTAAATTGAATCTAAGAAACAATTTCTTCTCTGAAATGATGGTCAGGTATTGGAACGGGCTGACCAGGGAAATGGTGGAATCATCATCCTTGGAAAGCATTCAAAAACCTGTAGATGCTGCACTTGGAGACATAGTTTAGTGGTGGACCTGTCAGTGTTACATTAGTGGTTGAACTTGGTGAACTTAGAGGTATTTTCCTACTTTAATGATTCTGTGTTCTAAGTTGTGACAGCTGGTAGCAACTGTTTTTTGGCAGTAGACGTTGTTCTTGTCAGCATATATTCCATGCTTTCTTTTTGTGATGTGTTTTTGCATCGTTTAAGTGTTTTAGCATGTTTTAGTATGGTTACAGTGAAAATAAAGGGGGAAAAAAATATTCTGAAGATAAAGCCCCAGAAGATCAGCTAATGTTTAAGGGAACCATAGCAGTACTTTCACATTGTTAATGACTAGAAGCCAAAAAAGGGCTCTTTTCAGCTAGCTGTTTCTCCAAAACTGAAAATCATATCGATATGAACATCAGAGAGCACCATTGGCACACAGGACTGACACACAGGAGAATTAAGCAGATAATGTCAGTAAATTAAATTTCTCTGCAGTAATATCTAAAGCGTATTTGGACAGAACAAAGTGATGAGATTTCAACATAGCTCACTGACCTTTCACAGATCTTACTGACACATGGGGAACATCCCACAGGATACTGTATGGCCCAACACATTGACTGGAACCCAATTCACCTCATGAAGAATAAATTCATTTCCACTAAATATGGACAATGCCTTTGACTGACAAAGTTAGATAATGTAATACTAGTTACTGGTATCAAGGCAAAGAGATGTCCTACTGAGATTCTTTTTCAGTTGGCTAAGGAAACACTGCACACTGGTCACAAAGGGCATCCTTGGAATAGTGCAACAAGACAGACAGAAATCTCCTCATAATGCCTTTCTCAATTGTTTTGACTGCACATATGTGGAAATATTTTTGTAACTGTTAAACAAATATTGTTAAAGTATTCTGACTTTATTGGGACAAGCACCAAAGTGGGTTTTACCCAAGTATAATCTCATCATGCCCCATGTTTCAGAGGAATTCTTAATTTTAAAAGGAATTGATGAAAAGTTTTACAGTCACAACCTTGTAGAAGGGTCAAACCATTCATCAAACCAGGGAGTCTGCATAGGTAACCAATTTCCAAGTCAAAGTCCTAGCATTTTGTAATGTTATTTTTTCAAGTGACTTTACTATTGAGGTGGTTTTTCTTCAGATTAAAACCTAGATTCTGCCCAGCTGAAGGGCATTTTACTAGGTTTAGTAAGATGGGTTTCGAATAAGATCACAGGAAGAAAGCAGCACAGATAGTACAACATTGCTAGATCTGGAATTATATTTGCTTAGATTCCCCTGACTGTTAGCAGATTTCAAACACTGAAAGTTGCTGAAATGTTAGACAACCTGGTAAAGAGAGTAGTGCTGCTGTTCAGCACATACTTTCCTGATATCTTCCAATTGGTGGTGACATGTGTTCCTCACCAGAATGAATTCTATTTATTTATAACTGAATGCCCTGGCTGACTGGCAAAGATGGGATGCTAAATTAAACAGTGTGTAGTCCTTCAAAATCTGTAAAAGTATTGAAGGAGGCCACTTTTAGGTGCAAGATATGACACTTCAGCCTAATCCAAGATAAATGTTATGATGCTATTTCACTAAAAATGTTACTTTGGGCCTGACTCCATTGTGTTTCATTGCATAACCTCAAATTCATCCATATTAGAATGTGAAACTCTAAATACTGGCATAAGTCTAAACCTGCAGAAATTTCTGAAGAAATCACAGAGCTAATTGTCATTTTTCATTGAATCATGATAAAAGATGAAGGAGAAATGTTAGCAGTGATTTGAATATGCTTAGCAATTACTGTTCAGTGAAATATAATATTATTGAGGAACAATATTTTATAATTTAAACCTCTCAGATTCTTGTACGTGAGTATGCTAACACATTAGACAAATTTAATATTTTTGATGAGGGGCAGTTTCCTTCTTTGTTTACTCTTAATTTGTACAGGCATTCCATAGGGAATGTGAACAAATTAATAACCATTAATTCTACTTAATAACTGAAAACACTTCCTTGAAGGTGGGGAAATGAATCTAGTTCCAAAGTTCATAAACCTATCTGCACATCTTTAGTCTTTCATGATAATTTCTGAGCTGATTATCAAAATAATAGATAAGGGACAATATATTACAGAAAAGACTGCAACAGTTCAAATATCACATTATTACTGTTGTTAGCTACAGATAATGAAATATTAAAATAATGTGTAAAGATTTAATTTTAATTGTTTTAAACATAAAATTGCTGTTATTTAAATTATATTTATAATGTTACATAAATTATATTTCTATTAAAAATATTTTTTATTTCATTTGTGTTAAATAATTTTATTCATGTAGCAGAAAATCTTTGTGCTAGGTGCTATATACGTAAACTTAAAAATGTCCTATTTTATGGGAAATCTGAAAGTATTGAACGATTTTAGTTCATTGACAAATTAGGAAAAAATAAGTCCTAAATAACAGAAAATCAATTTTTAGAGATATAGCAGGAATGAATGAAAGGAGAGAATCATAAGCAAGAGAGAACAAGGGAAACAGTAAACTAGGACACCAGTTAATAAATGGAGACTCCTTCAGAATACTAATTTTAATGAGAGAGAATGGGAGAGGAATGCTCAATATAGATTTAGGGCCAAATCCTGCAGTTTTTGTACTTGCAAAAGCAAGAAATAGAAAAGACATGAAGCAGCCAAGAAAAAAGATTGTTAAAGATAACACAAAGGGACAATAATGAGCCAGGGAGTCTGTGGATCACATTGCCAAACCAAAGGTTATCCTAAGAACGGGAGGAGTTAATAGGAAGTATCAGAATGACACTTCTGACTAATTTCTTAACAATGATAATGAGAAATAAAGCAAACTACTAAGATATTCTAAAAAAAAACGAATGCAAGTCTCACCAGGACTATAATTCTGGAAATGTGAAGACAAGTACAGAAGACTTAAACAGTTCTTTAAACAGTAACTGCAAGAAATGAATGAAAGTGAAGGAGAAGGTACTCAGAAGTAAGCTTCAATCATGATATGAGCTGGCTCTGAAGTGCTTGATGTTTTTTAAACAGTGTTCAGTTGGGTCAGGTAGAGAAAGCTAGACATGAATTTCCCTGTACATAAATGTGAAGTGCAGCATCCAATGCAAAAAAATTGAAGATGTGTTTTAAAAAATATACATATCACAAAAAGGGAAAGAACCAGAATGTCTTCAGATTGATCTTCGAGGTTTGGACCTAAGAGATCTATTGTGGATGAGATAATGGAAAAATTAAATCCTGAAAATTATCAAGAAACTGAGATACAACACTTAACAAAGAATAGAATTTGACAAGCAAAGGCAGAGAATATTGAAGTGTGTTATGGATGGGCAGTGCTTAGATTTTCTTGCCAGGGTGAAAAGTCTAAAATTTGTTAGAAAGAGATACCTTGAATAGAAAGATTTTTCAGGACCTGTCCTGCAATACACAAACAGGTTAAGACAAAATAACAAGGCTGAAGACAAAATACAGTGTTTGGAAAAAAACATGCAAGAATTATGCTACACTGCAACACTTTGTAGACTCCAGTACTAATGGATTACAGTAGCACCACTAGCTCTGAAGATCCTTCTTAAAACTCACTCATCACAGACATCAGATATTGTCTGATCCTCCATCTGAAAGAAAAAAAAACAAACAGTTTTACTTCTGTTTCTGGTTCAAAAAGGTACCTGGGTGTTCTCACCTAATCTTGAACATTTCCTAACCCATTGAACTCTGTGTTTTGTGGGCTTCCTCCACTCATGACTGATCAAAACCATCACTTCAACCAATGGACATCGAAAATGCAGCATCAAGTCTCACTGTGGATCTGCAGATAGTAATAACTTCCACCTCCAGTATCAACTTTTACAATTTCCTGTTCTTTTCTTTTCTCTATATATTTTCTTAAGTCATATCTTTATACTTTTCTATTGCTGTATTGCTATAAATAATAATAACCAAAATGGCTACATATCTCCTTTCCATTGCAGCCAAATTGTTCTAAAATAAACCCTACCTATATACATGTACATGTACATGTACATATACATATACATATACATATACATATACATATACATATACATATACATATACATATACATATACATATACATATGTGAAAACACTGACCATTCAGTGTAATTTCACTCTAATCCTCCACAAGGCATCTATTAACAAGCACCTGAGTTACCCTTGCCTTTAGTTATAGGTTGAAAGAGGAATGTATCAAACAGCTAATCAGAGGTGATTATCCTGCTCTGTTCAGTGTTTGTGCAGCCTCACCTTGAGTATTGTGCAATTCTGGGACCCACCATTTAAGAAAGATGTGAAGGTCCTTGAATGCATCATACCTGCCAGAGCAGGTGTAGCAGCAGCTTACAGCTTAGCAGGAACTCAGCTGAAAATTTGCTAAAACAATTGAGTCATCCTGTGATACCCAGGCTAACTTTTTGTCAGAAAAATGGTGTCAAAATAACATAGAGAGGAATATATGTAATGAACTCTATTTGCAGAAGTCAATATTTTAATTCCCTCTGTAGTAAAGTGAGGGGAAAAAAAGTTATAGGACATGATTCATCTTATTCTTTAGTAGATATCTAAATAGGTCAGATGAATCATACACTAAAGGGCTTTTTCTCTCTGATAGCTACAAAGAGAACCCAAAGTGACTAATTCAGATGTAGACGACTAAACTATAGATGTCTAAAGTTAGCTGCAGTGAATCCCACACAGAGTGGCTTGTACCTTCCTGGTGCATGAGAGAGGCTGGGGAGTAAGTTTACTTTCATAGCTGGCACAGTTGTAATAGATTGTCACAGACAAATTTGATTTGTCCTAAGCTGACATTTTTCCAACAGAAAGCTGAAATAAGAACTCTTTGAGTAGCAAAACCAGTAAATCTACTTTGGGGTTTCCAAATACATAAAGCTAACAAATCTCAGACTATACCTAGGGATTTCCAGGAAGTGTTTTAGTTTACCAAAAAATATGCGGTGACAGCACTATTGCTTGCAGTGAAGTAGTACCTAGATCTGAAATGAATAAAGTACAAAAAATGGTGACTAAAATGTCTCATGGATGAAGCAAGTGCCTCACAAAGTGACTCAGTGACTTACAAAGTGACTTGTCTCCTTAAGGACTTTTGGATTTGGGTTTTTTTTCCCTTTGAACTGAAGATTGACTAGAGGGAGGCTATTTTCTCTTGTTCGGTCTCAGTTGTTTATTATTTTCTTATCAGCATTACAAGGTACAAGGAGCTATGTGCACTATGATAGAAAAGGGTAAAATGGCTAATAAAGATTCTTTTCAAGGTCTTTTATATGTCCATTTACCCAATTAACAGATGCCAACTAAATTATTTTTCTTAGTGACTGAATGACCCAACATCTGTATGCTGCACTATGGTATTTTCTATCCAATCACTTACTACTACCCAAAAACCTCTAGGAGAAGAACACGAAGAAAGAAGGACAAGAGACAACACCCGAAATCCTTCATCTTGTCTCCTGTTCTCTAAACTAACTTTTTCACCCAGTGATTTAAAAAACTTTCTAATCTACACACTTACACTTTTTCTATCTAACTTTAACATTTGTTTTCATGTATCACCATGAAAACATGCTCATGAATTTCATATTATATGAAATTCAGTGTTTCTTTGAATCCTAGAACTAAGTATTAGAAACAAGGGCACACGCTCTGTATCTCAGACTCCAACATCGACTCTCAGGGATGGGAGTGTCCAGTTTAAATAGGACAAAACTGAGAAGTAATATAGTGGAGATTCACAAGTTTGTGCTTGACCATTCATTCATCAGCCCTCACAATACTTGGACTGAAGGCACCTGCTGAAACTGGCAGAAGTTAAGGTTCAGACATGGAAAAGATGGCATTTCTTTTCACAGCATGTAATCAGTCTCTGTTATTTGGTGCTATAAGCTGCTGCAAAAGCAAATATCACTAGTTGCAAAAGAGATTAGATAAACTCATTGAAAGAGCAAAAAACAGACTAGTAAAAGGACTAGTCAGAGACCTACTATTTAAAACTCATAAAATTACTCTACATGCTGGGGAATGCAATAAGAAATGGAATGTAGACTATCAGAGCAGGCAGGATGTGCTCTTCCTAGCCTTCTCCTTCTGCCATTGCCAGAAGCATGGAGAAAACAGGGCTCTGCTGATCCAGCTTGGTGGGGCTCTTAACTTCTTACAGGTATAAAACCTTATGTTGGAGTCTGAGATACAGATTGTGCGCCCTTGTTTCTAATACTTAGTTATAAGATCTAGAAAAATACTGAGTTTCATATAACATGAAATTCATGAGCATGTTTTCATGGTGATACATGAAAACAAATGTTAAAGTTAGATAGAAAAAGCTAAAAGTGTAAGTGTGTAGATTAGAAAGTTTTTTTAATCACTGGGTGAAAAATTTAGTTTAGAGAATAGGAGACAAGATGGAGGATTTAGGGTGTTGTCCCTTGTCCCTTCTTCTTTCTTCTTCATGTTCTTCTCCTAGAGGTTTTTAGGTAATAGTAAGTGATTGGATAGAAAATGCCGCAGTGCAGCACACAGGTGATGGGTCATTGGGTCATTAAGAAAAATAATATACGTGTCTATTGTTAATTGGGTAAAAATAGGTATAAAGATAAAAGAACTGTGTAGTTCGGGGCCATTTTGTGCATCAGATGCAAAGTGAGCCACAAGGCCTTGTTTGTACCATCAGAAGAAAGAAATGTGCCAAATTGCAAAGATTAACCTTGTAACCAGCCTGGAGAGATCTGTTAAGTTTTGTAAGGATCCTTCAATAAACACAAGAAACAAGATTCTAACGAGCTCAGGAGTTTTCTTCGAATCATAAGGACTGAGATAAGTGGAACTCCACATGAGGGAGGATCCCACAGGAATTCAGCCCAAAGGAGGCTGAGAGACTAGAGAAAAGTTGTATCCACAGAGAATTCAGCCCAAAGGAGGCAAAGAGGAGAGAAAATTACACCTTACTCATATAAATTGCTCTGATCATGTCACTCCTTTTAAGCAGATACTTAGAAAGGATGAGCAAAATTTCCTCTAAGTCAAAGAAACACAACTCAATGTATAGACCAGTCCATTTCTGAGTAGCTCTAAGATGGGCAGCAGGAGCAGCTTGAGATGACTGAGCCTCAGGACACAAAGCACCAGAACAGATTTATTTAGTTCTGCTTCTGATTAAATTTCCAGGGAGACTCTCAACACCTCAAATAATCATGTTAATCACTTTAGTAACAATCTTGGGTAAAGCATTCCACAATTTTCTGTGGTACAAGTGCTGGTTATTAAGTTGTGTGATGCACTCTGGAATGGAGAATGTGAGGAATCTGAACTTGGAAAGACTTGGCCATCAAACCTGCAGGACTCTTGTGTGCTTAGAAGAAGCTTGTGCTCCACAGCTGGCAAATGAGTACTTACACTCTCAATGAAACTCCTCTCCTTTAAATCCTTTAATCAACCCAGGACACTGCACAGCTCTTAGTGCCTGCTCATCAACACAGCCCTTTTCAGAAAACACCTTTGCAGCCTGAGTTGTGTATTAAATGTGCTTTCTATTTAAGACAGGTGCTGGAAGGGTCCTTATGTTTATATAGTGGCTGAGATAGCTCCTTCCTGTGTTAGGATGGCACAATTAGTGTCCAGCATAGCGCTGACATCACTCATCACATATATCCTGAGATACTCAGTGTCCTTCCAGAGAATTCTCCTAAATAAGGCTTAGTAACTTGCAAAGTTATCTCAGGGAATTGCAAACAGTATGACCCTGAATTTACAAGTGTCCCTCCCAAGTATCACTGAAATGACAGCTGCAGTCAGACATGAAGAAAAATATGTTTCAAATTTTTTAAAGAGTTGTATTGAGGTTTTGGCTTTCTTTTTAATCTGTGTGTAAAAATGTTGTGCTATTAGAGATAAAGTACTTTCTTCATCTTTTTCATGTTAAATTCTGAAATATATTCAGTGAAACTAAAAGGCTAATTATTTTTATGGTAGAATAGAAATAGGTTCTGAGAAAAGTTTTAGATATATGTCCTTTGAAGGTAACGTTTTGAAAACAGAACTACCTGCTACTTTGATAAACGATTAAGATTTCCTGCTGTGAGCATGCATTCTTTGCTAGACTGAGTAAAAAGGGATGTTGTATTATGCTATTATGGAAGCCTAGTAACCCTTAAGACATAAACATCAGTCTGCAATCATTGAAGATCCTTGAATTTCTCACTAAAAATGACGTCTTTTTTAGTGACCATTGCTGATGTAAAAACCCTATGAAATTAGGCACGTTATCATATGTGTGTTTTAGATTAAGCCATTAGATTTTTTAATGAAAAAAGATAAGAGAGGAAGTGGTAACAGTGGGAAAAGAAAAAAACAAGAAGTGTTCACAAATAAATGGTGAATTCAAGTGGGAAAATCTGGTTTATTTCTATGTTGTTTTGCCCTTCAACTTGTCTGCTGGCTCTTCATTAGCATTCAGAGATCAGTTTTGTCATTCATAGTGATTCACTAAGGTATTATGAATACACAAAATATCACAAGCTTTTTATGTCCATGGTTTGTCTTAGATGTTCGAAAGAATAGCTGAAGCAAATCAGTTCCTGAAAACTTGCATGTAGGTGAATTCCATTATTGAAGATAAAAGCAATTTATCAATTCTCACAGCACACCAAAATATTGATGTCTATCTGTTTTCTTAAGAAAATACCTCCTGTTTCTTTTCCCCCACAATAAGACTAATTGATTTATAGGTTAGTATGTTATACTATTTTTGTTTCTCAGTCTGTTATTAATTAGTAATACATTAAAGAGCTGTATATTCAATGAAGTATTTGAAAAGTTACAGTTTCTCCCTCTTCTTTATAGTAACTTCTGACCTTCTGAACAAAACATAAATACAATTTTACAAGCAATTCTCAGCAAGTTCCAGTCTATTTTTGTATATTCAAATATACCCATCAAAATCAGGTGAGAATTATAGTATTTGATCTAGGATCATTCTTATTCCCCTTTTCTTTTAATAAATCCTGATTTTTCTTCTAAAAATAATTAAATTGCAGGCAGTTATGAGTGTTTGAAGGGTGATACTTTCAGTTTCTGAGGGGTTTCTAGGTTTTCATTGTCTAGTTGGTGCAAAGGCTACACAAAATTGTCACCCTTTGTAATATTCTTGGAAACAGCAGCTCAGACTTAAAGTGTGCATGCAAGGAAGAACAGCTCACTGAAGCAGGAATGATTTACAATGGACAAGGTATAGAGTATTGCCTTAAGAACACAAAGAAGAAAAGAAGGAAAGAAGGAGGAAAAAAAAATCTTCTCAACCATTTCTCTTTAATAATTTTTGGAAATAGAAAGAAAGTGGAAGAGTTTATAATTGCAGTTATAAAAGGAAGACAGACAGAGGAGAATGTTGTATCCCTCTGAATACAGATGAATCCAAAAATATCTTGGTACCCGTTAGTTTAGACGCAATAGAAATGTCATTTCAGGTTCTCTCATGTACTTCAAAAAGCAGGAAAGCATAATTTCTAGGTGTGTGAAGGATTCTTAAATAGCATCAAATACAGTAATTATTTACAAAAAAACCTCTACACAACAAACAGTCATAATCAGATCCTACTATCCAGTCTATCCATGACTTTTTACAAATTTTTACTCATATTTTCATTTCTTTTCATTTTAAGTAGACTCTTTAAAACAGAACTTTTTATCTGACAAATAAGTATTGAAGCTTAAATTCTGGGAGTGGGGATATAATGCTTAGAAAGGAATACTGTGATACCACATTTTAAAGAATCTCAGTTCCTACTCAGCTTGCTTGCAGAGATATGGACATGAGGAGAAGTCATATAGCTCAAACACTGAAATAGGATCATAGAATTACAGAATTTTACAATGGCTTGGGTTGGAAGGGATCTTAAATGTCATCTACTTCTAACCGTGTGCAGGGGCACTTTTTGCTAGATCACCTTGCTCAAAGCTGCATTGAATTTGGCCTTGAATGTCTCCGGGGATGGGGCATGCACAATCTCTCTGAGTAGCCTGTTCCAGTGCTTCACCACTCTCACAGTACAGAATTTCTTTCTAATATCTAATCTAAACCCACACTCTTTCAGTCTGAACCCATTCCCCCTTTTCCTGCCACTCTTGTAAGGAGTTTTGCCCCATATCTCATATAGGCTCCCTTCAGGTGCTGGAAGGCCACAATTAGGTCATCCATAAACATTTTCTTCTCCAGGCTAAGCAACCTCAATTCTCTCAGCCTTTTCTCCAAGAAGTGTGATCTGTCCCTCTGATCATCTTGGAGGCCTCCTCTGGACTGGCTCCAACAGGTCCATGTCCTTCCTGTGCTGGGACCCCAGAGCTGGAGGCTGCCCTGCAGGTGGGGTCTCAGCAGAGCAGAGGGGGAGGATCCCCTTCCTCACCCTGCTGCCCTCAGTGCTTTTGATGCAGCCAAAGATGTTTTCTGGGCTGCAAATGCCCATTCCCAACTCACGTGCAGTCTCTCATCCACCAGCACCCCCAGGTCCTTCTGGGCAGGGCTATTCTTGATCTGTTCACCCTGAGTTTACACTGGACATTGCCCTGAGCCAGGTGCAGCCCCTTACACTTTATCTTGTTAAACAGCATGAGATTCCCCATGGGCCAGTTCTCAAGCTTATCCAGGCCCTCCAGATTGTGTCCCATCATCCAGGTGTGTCCACTGCGCCTCAGTTTGATGTCATTTGCAAACTTGCTGAGGGTGCACTCCATACCTCCATCTGTGTCATTAATGAGGATAGTAAATGGCACTGGTCCCAGTACACACCCTGGGGGACACTACTTGTCACTGATGTCCCTTGGGATGCTGGGTTGTTGACCATGACCCTCTGGATGTGACTGTCCAACCACTTTCTTATTCATCTAACAGTCCATGCATTGAACCCATCCAGTTTAGAGAAAAGGATGTTGTGGGGGGCCATATCTAAGGCTTTAAAGAAGTCCAGATAAATGACATCCCTTCCCTTGACCATTGTCAAGGACAATGTCACTACAGAAGTCATGCAGAGGGCCTTCTTTTTGCTTTATCTCCCCCCTCTCCTCAGGAAACCAAGTCCAAAAAGAGTGTTTAGTTATTACTGGTGGAATTCCTGTTCATATGAAATGATAGAAAATATTTATGTAAAATTATATTTTTAAAAACAAAGACAGCACACAATCCCAGCCAGAACTCTCCAAGGAAATTCACTTCCATCAAGAGAAGATTGACTGACTGACTGACTTCTATAGTGAGTACTAAACTAGTCCCATAAGTAATCACATGTTCTTTCTACTTCCCCACTGAAATATGCTCATCTCACCAGAAAAATAAAAAGAAAAAAAGAAAAATATATCTGGTGGTTAGAATTTCCTTCATCCTGATATACAGGCACTGATGTTGATTGCATCAAGACTGGACATCAACATTCAAGACATTAGGGGCTGGAATAGTGCAGTCCCACCTGGCATCCAGGGAATATTAAAGATGAACTTGTGGTGTCCCAGATTGTGGGAGGTATTAGGTGCCTCAAAAGGTGAAAGGAAAAAACAAAAGTCCCTGAAGTTACCCAGTAGGAAGCCTTGAATTCTTAATCCTATTTCTAGGAAGCATTCAACTCTTAATCCTATCTTTATACAAATTTCTGCCTCCTCTGTAGCGCAGACCCCCACAATAGCATTGCTAAGCAGTTGTGTTGGACCAGAATAGGAAGTAGCAAGCAACAGTGACATCTTCATACACCTGTTTAGTAAGACCTAGCAGGTGGTAAATCTGAAACTCCTCCAAAATGAACTTATATAGAAAGTCTACAATGAAAAATAGCATCTGCCTATGGTGTAATTTGTCCCAGAAAAGTATATCCTTGTCTCTCTAGACTGCAAAGGAGCCTAGAGCTACCATCCTCTTAATTAAGATGTTTTGGTTAGGGCACTAGAGTTAGGGGTGCAGAACAAAGTCTGTAGCCAAATGTGCCGGAAGATTTTAGATGTCATTTGCATTTAGCATTGTTTTTGAGGAATAATGTCAGATATAGACAAATGAAATCTGCTTAACTCTTGTTTAAGGCAAGGTGCAAGTCTGCAGCATTTTTAGGGAAAACTGACATTTTTTTAATTTTATTTTTTACATGCTTCCATTTTCTCTGTCACAGAGCACTCACAACAGTTTCTCTGCATGTATAATGTAAAGGATGAATTTTGATTCCTTTTGCTATTGTTTTTGTCTTTTCTAAATTTTTTCCCAATTACAAAATTTTTCATAGTGTTTTTTGACACAAGGAAAGTGTGTATGTAATTACTTTGACTGGACTGCACTAAAATAGTAATCTGCTTTTTAAAATTAAAATAAATTCTCTTTGACAAATGGTAAAAGCTGAAACAGAAGAAAAGCTGAAAACAGAGAAAGCAGACAGCTAACTGACAACCAGTCTTCTGATTTTTCTCAAAAAATATGTGAAGTTCATATACCAGGAACTTGTCTATGTAAGCTAACAGTAGACCTCTTCCCCCTTCAAAAGGGGAAAATCCAAAAAAACCCATGGCAATTAAATGTAATGGCACACTGAAATACTACATCAAGAATTAATGTCTTTTGCTGATACAGAAATGGTATCTTTAGATATATTTGCCAGTATAACTTACGGTCACATAAAACTGTGCTGGGTGTGTGCTCCAGCCGTCATGGAAGTTGGAAGTTAATGCTGGCATGGCTGGGGCTCACCAGGAAAGTGGCTGGCTGTGGTTTGAAAAACACAGGCAAAGTAAAAAACTTTGTGAATAACTTGCTATAAATACCCAAAGAACAGCAAGACTCCTGCGCTGCCATCTTCTTCACAGAACTGGTATTTTGGAGGATCTCCGTTCTTAGCAACATTATCTTCACTGGCCTTATCCAAATCAATATATTTTATCATTTGGCACTAATATGTATACTTAGCCTGCAAATATAAGATACTAATTTGAATATAGGAAGCTAATTAACCTTAAGAATACTTAACGGGGAACAAGCTTGCATTGGTCAAATCCTGTCCTCATGGAAAACTCAGAGGAATGGCTATGCAGCAAATGTGACAGATGTCAGTTCAAAAGACTACTATTAGATATTATTACTATTCAGTCACCGTTTTATGGTGACACTAAGAAGACAAAAAGAATCATCATCACTCTAGGAGCTAAAAGTGACATATGAATATTTTTGTGGGAAAATGCAGCATGCTCTGCACTTAATGGTCATTCCACCAGCAGCCACCTTATTTCTCATTGTAGTAACAGAATTAATGTCTTCCCAATCAAAAGTGTACAAGAAAGAGGCAAATGGCTGCATATGCTTCTAAGAAGTCCATGTTTTATCCCGACTAAATATAAATGGGTAGCATTCTTGTCTTGTTTTGGTTGTAAAAATATCTTTTTGTTCTGTGACAGGTGATGATATACTTAAAAAAACCACTGTTTTGTGGGTTTGGTTAGTTTGGGTGTTCTTTAATCTGCTTTATTTCTTTTCTTGCAATGTTTTTAATGTGCCTTATAAGAACTGCTCTTACTGCTGATGTAATATATTTTAGCTCTATTTTTCTTAAGAATAGACTTAAAAGAAATGATGCTGATTGATGTTCTTGATGTTTCCTAAATCTATACAGTCTTTGTAGTGTTCAGTCCTGTGAGTAATGTAAAATGCTTCTTACATTGCATATGTCAATGAAATGATCTAGCCCTGAGAAATTTTGCCTACATTTTTTTTTCAATTTGAAGAATGCAAACGCATTAACATTTTTACATTTATAAGCACATAATGCATAAATCGTGCTTTTCCATAAATACTTAGATTGCAAATTGACAAAAAATGCAACATGAGAACCGTTTCCTTGCGACCATATTCCTGAAATACTGCAGCATCAAAGATAATACATTTAAACAAGATAAACTTGCTTTTATAGCAGAATGAATTTGTTCAGCATTTGTAGAGTAGTGCTCTGGGAGACAATCTGTGCTGTCATAATTCAGTGACTAAATTCCTTGATTTTCCCTACTTAGGTAGCAAAAAACTAGTGTAGACACATGTCATATAGAAAGCAATAAAACTATGCCCTAATGACAATGAAATTCTTGCTGTAAATATGTATCTGTAGAATTTAGTCTAAAGAAGACACTGTCAGCACATAGGAACATCATGTCTTTATTAATTTTTATTTATATTATCAGGTTTTTGTTGTTGTTTTTTGGTTTGGTTTGGTTCTGTGTTTTATTTTGGTTTTTTGTTTTGTTTGGTTTGGTTTTGCCTGGGAAGATCCCTTGCTCTGTCAGTCTTTGTCATTTGTTGTGAGCTCTGCTGTTGTCAGGGCCTGGTGCTTCTGAAAGATTAGATGGAATTTGGCCCTCAGACTGCAAAATGCTCTTTGGAGTCAGGATCAATGTCTTCTTTAGGATTTCACATTTAAAACAGACTGAGAAACTACTACAGGTTTGACCTCTGAAGTTATTAATGCTCCCTGTTGCAGTAAGTGAGGGTATGGAGCCGTTCCCACCAACCTGTGAAGGTTCTGCATGGAGGAGCAAAGCAGAGCTGTCTGAAGGCAGAATTTGGTAATCGACTGTAAAGTTATTTTACAAGAGACAGTGTAATTATTAAAACACAGACAGATCGTGCTTTGATATACTAAGCATACTGTCTGCACTTTCTCTGAGGCACTAGACAAGTAAATGAGAAATAAAAATAGATGCCTTGAGGGGGAAGAAAGTAAGATTCAAACTCTGCAGCCTTCATTCATGGCCTGATTGCTCCCCCCAACCTCCCTGCCCCATTTGCGCCTCAGACTCCACAGAAAGACAGCTCCACAGCCAGAAGAGGAGCGTATTTATCAGCAGCACTGCCAGCCAAACCTTTGCATTTTAAAAAAGTAACACTGTAGTTTTCCATTATACACCTTTTGTTCTAAAGAGCTTTTATTTAGCCTACACAAATATGGATTACTTCAGTTGATTTAAGCTATCTTAGGTTTCTAATTTATTCTAAGGTTCTTGCCATTCCTTGTTTCCTGGAAGTGTTTTATTTTTCTTCATGCAATGACTTAACCCTGGTACCCAACAGGAATAGAAATAAACATTTCTGTTTCCCTTCAAGCTGCTGTTTCTTCTCCATGCTAGTTATATTGCTAGAAAAAGCAGCCGATGCTAGTGAATATCCTCTTGAACATCATTAATAAAGGCTGTGATCAATCTTTGTCTCTTGCATTTTGTGCCATGTAGCTTCTTTATCTTAATACTTTTTTTCTTTCTATTATTTAATTGTGCAAATTTTCCTTCACTTTTCAATCTCTGCAAGAGATATTTGTGTGTATCTCAATTAATCTTAAACCCATGTTCAAAGGAATATTGTATGAAAAAATTCAAAAGTGCAGATATATTGGTTCAGCTGGAATAAAATATAATTGAGTTTAAACAGAACTGTGAACTTACCAAGACTCTTCAAAGAGAAAAACATTTCTCCCTCCAACTAAGGAAGTAAGAATTGGTCCCATAGTAATTACTAAGTCATACTAATATAATTTTCCAAAATTTATAATGAAGATAAATTAATATTAACCCCTAGGTTGTTTATATATATCCGTAGGAAGGTTAATACTTTTTCCATTTCAGACTGATTTCAGACATTTTTGTGCTATTTGTTTTCATTTGTTGGCTATTTTTCCCTATCCACTTACAACCTCAAATAGAGTACTTTGTTTCTCTTTTTAGTTCTGTCCTTCTTAATATAAACAGTAATTCTTATCTCTAACACAGGAATGAATTTCTGAACGTACTGTTCACATGCACAGAAGCTGGCAGCTGTGCTTATCAGTATCTCTTGCACAGAAATTGGTGTGTTCATTCAGGCTTTTATCCATCATACACACTTTGTTTCACCCCACATCAGGTTTCTCAAAGACTGTCCCACCACTGTGGGGACATCCTCCTGTTTCTGTCTCAGCTTGTGTCATGCCCAAACCTTTGAAGTCTTTAAACTTTTGCCTGCCATGAAAGCCCATACACTTATGCTCTCCTAGATCTTTTCTGCCTGTCTGCTGTGAGCTTTCATCTTGATTCTGGGAGACTGAAGAGCAATATATGTACTCCAGCATAAGATCTGATGAGACTCTGTGGGTTTGCTCACCTTTTAATTATTACCTGTTCCTGACAAGGAGGTCTCCCTGGTTCTCTCAGATGTAGCTCTTGAAAGATCTGCTTGTATTTTACTTCTTGTGATCTGGAAAAGGAATGCAGCACTTTCTCCACCATTTACAAAGTTCCTGTTTTAAACACTATTGTTCCCTATGCTTATTGCCTAAATCATGTCAGGAAAAAGCTGAATAGTTTTTCTGTAAAAGAAGAAATAAATCCACAATCTTTCCTCTGACTTGAAGAGTCACTTCTTTGAGATCCTGCTCTTTCTCCAACTTATTCCTTCAGGAGTCTGTAAGCTTGCAAATCCTCAGTCCAGAAGTATCGGTGGCAGCACCAAGGTCACCAATAACCTCTTTAAGCAGAATTCCCTACTTTTACTCATTAGGTTCCTAGGTGCTACAATAGATTTTACAATAAATTGAGGAATAACTCAATTTCTGTCATCAGCAGGTAGAATCCAATAGACCAAGCTGCACAAACTTTCTGCAGATTGAAGAAGATTTCCAAGACTGAAAGATGGGTAAAAGCAAATGTTGTTTTTTATTTAAACAGGAATTAATATTTCCTGTAGCTTACTACAGTGAAGATCAGACCAAAAGAAGGAACAAATCAAATAAAGCAGGCAGGTAATCATGATAATTTAAAGTAGGTAAAAGCAGGAACAGTGTGTAGGTTTAAAAATACATTTATTAGATAATGGCATAAGATCAAGACTTTCTGCTTCTGGGATTCATTTTGATGAGGCTCAGTTCATGACCTCAAGTCTGGAAAAACAGAGTAAGAAAAGAGAATAAATTATCATTATCTATCTGGACAGGTACTATCAGATTGACTAACAATTTGCTTTTAAGTCTGTTTATATCTGCTAGAAAAGTTAACAGCTGGATAATTAAATTCTCTGCCTCTCCCAGAGGGAGTAGAGTGTGCTTAAAATGTTACTGGCCACAGAAATTATTCCAATGAGTATGCTCCTGTTTTACTTAGAGATCCCTTTATAAATGTTAATTTACCTCCTCTAAGTACAAATATACAACTGCCTTGATACTAAATGTGTCCCACTAGCAGCATGAACTTAAGTATTCAAAACATTTAGTCCTTTATCAGCATTTAAACTATGGCATACTGATCAATACATGCCATACTGCTCCTTCTGAAGAACCCAGAATCTCTGCTTTTCCTATCAGCAGCAGAACAGACATACCATACATAAGAAATTAATTTCCTTCTGTAGGTCAGGTGGACACAAATTATTCCTAATGTGTTAGCATGGATGTGCAACATTTCCTTGCTTCCAGTTAATGCCTATTTTAGTGAGCTGCTATATATAGGCTTAAATAAAAGTAGCAGTAGCAGTAAAAGCAGCAGTGGTTATAACAAAAATAAAAATAATTAGTATCAACAATAATAATAGAGGTCCCATTATTGACCTTTTATTTTGCCATTTAGTGGGAGGAATAAAAGTATTTTGCAATTCTAGATTAAGTATTTTGTAGCAGTATTTCATAGTTTATCTTCTGTTTTATACTGTGAGTGTAAACCTTTATGGAAAGGACTGACTTTTCTTTCTGTGCTTGTATTGAACCTGACACACTTTATGTCAACAGCAACTAGTAGATGCTACCTTCTTCAGACATTTATGTTGGTACCAATAAATGAAATAAAATGCAAGGTAAGATTTTTATATGGAATAGACCTATATTGCACTCATAAAATATATTTCATAAATAATTTTTTCAATGTGTGTATTATGTCCAAACTCTCTTCTACTTGTCCAAACGTGAGATATCTCTACCCTGGAGTGTTTCACAAACACACCTACTCTATACTCTATGCCATAATGTTACAGCAGACTTGATGAGCAGTGTCCTTCACACATTTTTTGTTTGTACATATGACATGTAGGAAGCAAAAGGATAATATGCAGATTTACATGTTTTACAGTAAAATTTTGGTTTCTTATGTTTCCATTTTACTTCATTTGGCATGATGACATCTGTTAGTGATTTGGGAGGTAGATACTTCTAAGTGTCCTGGAAGGCTGATAACTGGAAATATGAACAATTGAGGATAATTTTTTTGTTGTTTTGTTTAAAGCAACCGAAAAAAGTTCTCCAAAAATTAAAAAAAAAAGAACAACACCTAACATTAATGAAAGTAACTTAAACACTGTATATATACCATGAGATTAGAATATTATTTACAAAACAATCTAAAATGTAATACTAGTACTAAAATGAGAAGTTGAAGCACAGAATTAAAATATTTATATAGTTGCTCTCAGATTTTCTGTTAGAATTGATAATTCTTGATGAGAAATTACTGACAGAGTTTCTTAGAGTTATGCAATATGTTTACCTAAAAACTTCCAAGGTCAGCCATATGATTTTAATGTAATACAATGTGTTAAAAAATAATAAAATTGGTCAAGTGCACTTTACTTTAAAAAAATGGGAATTTATGCCAAATTTATTTATATTTTAAAACCAAAATAAAGTTAACATTATTTATTACTGGAAGCAATATCGAATTGTGGTTGTCTTCCAAATTAGAATTTTGGAATTTGTAAATTAAGGTCTAATTTACCTTGTATAAACTCTTTCTTAATAGCAATAAAATTAGAGAATGAAGGACTGGAGAAAAGGAAAAAATATATTTGACTCTGAAGAGTTTATAAGACTGATAATTTTGGGGAAACTGCATTTTATATTCATGAAGTTATTTATTATTATCAGCTCTATTGGTGAAAATGTTGTTCTTTTTTATTATAGGTTCAATGAGAATGTTGCAGCAGTTGAAGCATTCAATAGAAAAAGGGAAAAGAAAAAGAATAATTTATTGGGAATTCCTGAATCATTCTTGACAAGGTGTTGTGAGGAAGGGCAACAAAATAAGTGATATCTAAATCACAGAAATGAAGGAGAGAAATATTTAATGTCCACTTAGCAATAAAGAGGTTTTTATAATTATTTTGGCAGCTGGTTTTTATGTTGCTAGTCCAACTTAATGAACACCACAGTGAACTTTATAGTAAATAAGTGAATGATATAAACTTTTCTAGATATTTATTTAAATCCATTGCTGAGATTTACTATAGAAGAATAAAGATTATTTTCCTCAAATTTGTTGATTTGGAAATTAAGAACATCTTGGATCAGTTTTACTTCGGACCACCAAAAGTTTTGCAGAAGTATTGCCCTGGCTAACATGACTTCCTTCTGGCATAAGACTCTGGGAGGAGCCTAAGTCTAACTTTACTAAGAAATTTAAAGACTTTGAGAAATATCTATGCACATTCCTTTGCAATTTTAAAGGTTGCCTTAAAACAGTATCATTTTTCCTATATCAGAAAGTATGTTAATACAAAATATTACCTGAAAGATGCTATTTTTCAATGATACTCTATATTTTAAAGGCTGTAGTTCATGTTTTATTCCTGCTGCTCAGCCTGTGCAAGGTGACTTTCACAGATCTGACTTGGTTGAAATGTTATTCATGTTCCATAAGGCACTACAAAATTGTAAGGGTTGTTTCCTTTGTAATTTAATATTCTCTTCTGATCTCTGTGTCATTTTCTCAGAGTTAATTAGCAAAAGATTGGAATGGGAAATTCATAGAAGTCTTTATTAAAATTATGTTAAAGGGTTAGAAAATTCAGTGGAGACTTCCTCAAGTGCACAGTGTTAGTATACAGTAAATATATTTTTCTATCAGGTTTTCCTACTAAAATTATTCATATGTAGAACATTGATTATCTATATGTTCAACTGGTAAAGCAAAAAATTCTTTTGGGGTAGTACTTAGATGGGATCTGTAGTGATCCTGTGGTATGTTTTTAAGACTCTTAAGCCTTAATATATCACATCAGTTTCAGGCAAATTCTGTGGAAGGCTTTTGCTGTTCACAGTGACCAAAAACACAAAAGAAAAAAAAGAGGTAAAGATAACAATATCACCCCTAAGACAATATAGGGTGAAATGATCCAGTCTACAGTTCTCAAGTTCTGTACTCCACAGATAATCCAGTGATATGTGCCTGTTCTTCTTCTGAGTTTTGAGTAAGATGGAATCTCTCAAATAACCACTAATTAGAACTGAGAGAAACTTACACTATTAGGATATGGCATTCTTCCCTTCACCCACTTTTTTTTTTTTCCCCAACAAAATAGGTATCTAGAGATATAACTGAAATGCACTGGTTTGTGAGAATACCACTCAAACACTGCATGTGCAATGTCTGGTGCTGCAGTGCAAATGCTATTTAATTCATTCTGGGCTGATAGCAAAGCTTAATCTTCCTTTCAGACTTTTATTCAAGAAAACACTCCATGCTGAATCTGAATAATAATAATATGCTCTTGAGGGTTAGGTGTCTTTTTTTTTTTTTTTTTTTTTTTTTTTTTTTTTTTTTTTGTTCTGGCCTGCGGTGGAATTTTTACCCATTAGCTGCGGAGACAACCTAACTGTGGGTATTTAGTGGGTGCTCGACAAAGGACAAAGAGTGGCCGGGCCCGGGGGGGAAGGGGGCAGAAAAGGAGGGTGGGGACAGTTTTTGGCTGGCTTTCTTCGGCTTCGGGGAAAGACATTCGTTTGCTGGGTCGCGGAGCTGCTGCGGTGGGGAGAAGGGAATTTCGCCATCACCCAGACGGAGCTGCTGCTGCTTCTCCTTCTCCCCTCTTTGTTGGTGGCCTCGCACCCCCTGTCCTGCCGGGACGTGTGGCAGTGCCAGGCACTGCCGCAGAGCTGCTGATACACCTCAGCCACCAGCCCAGGATCTCAGCTCATCCCTGCTGATACACCTCAGCCACCAGCCCAGGATCTCAGCTCATCCCTGCTGATACACCTCAGCCACCAGCCCAGGATCTCAGCTCATCCCTGCTGATACACCTCAGCCACCGGCCCAGGATCTCAGCTCGTCCCTGCTGTTCCAGCCGACTGTTCCTCAGAGCCCTGCAGGAGCACCGGGACTGACTGCCCGAGGGGGTTTGTGAAACAAAGCCTCTCCTCCATCCCAGCCGAGAAAAGCTGTCACCGGGCCCCTGTTTCTGTGTTCTTGTTAATGATGTAGTTATTGTTGCTTGTTTGCCTGGTTATACTGGTAAAGAACTGTTACTCCTATCCCCAGATCTCTGCCTGAAAGCCCCTTGATTTCAGAATTATAATAATTCGGAGGGAGGGGGTCTACATTCTTTCATCCCAAGGGGGGCTCCTGCTCTCCCTAGCAGACACCTGTCTTCTAGAACCAAGACATATGCTTTCTCCCTTCTGTGTGAAACCTAAAACATCTGTGACTGGGTTAGACTTGAGGCTGATCTGTACTGTCCCTGTCAGCCCAAGGCAGATGTTTAGGGAACAGTGTAAGAAAAGGTTCAAACCATTTCCTTCCTTCCTTCCTTCCTTCCTTCCTTCCTTCCTTCCTTCCTTCCTTCCTTCCGCCCGCCCGCCCGCCCGCCACTTCCTTCCTTCCTTCCTTCCTTCCTTCCTTCCTTCCTTCCTTCCTTCCTTCCTTCCTTCCTTCCGCCCGCCCGCCCGCCACTTCCTTCCTTCCGCCCGCCAGTTACTTCCATCCTTCCTTCCTTCCTTCCTTCCTTCCTTCCTTCCTTCCTTCCTTCCTTCCTTCCTTCCTTCCTTCCTTCCTTCCCTCCTTTCTTCCTTCCTTCCTTCCTTCCTTCCTTCCCTCCTTTCTTCCTGCCTTCCTTCCTTCCTTCCTTCCTTCCTTCCTTCCTTCCTTCCTTCCTGCCTTCCTGCCTTCCTGCCTTCCTGCCTTCCTTCCTGCCTTCCTGCCTTCCTGCCTGCCTTCCTGCCTTCCTGTCTGCCTTCCTTCCTGCCTGCCTTCCTTCCTGCCTTCCTGCCTGCCTTCCTTCCTGCCTTCCTTCCTGCCTTCCTGCCTGCCTTCCTGCCTTCCTGCCTTCCTGCCTTCCTTCCTGCCTTCCTGCCTTCCTGCCTGCCTGCCTTCCTTCCTGCCTTCCTTCCTGCCTTCCTGCCTGCCTTCCTGCCTTCCTGCCTTCCTGCCTGCCTTCCTGCCTGCCTTCCTTCCTTCCTGCCTGCCTTCCTGCCTTCCTGCCTTCCTGCCTTCCTGCCTGCCTTCCTTCCTGCCTTCCTGCCTGCCTTCCTGCCTTCCTTCCTGCCTTCCTTCCTGCCTTCCTGCCTTCCTTCCTGCCTTCCTGCCTTCCTGCCTGCCTTCCTTCCTTCCTTCATTTTTTCCTCTTTCCCACACTTCCTCTCTACTAACAAACTATTCTGTTTTTTACAGGACTTACTGTAGAAGATCATTGCATAAATATTTAGAATTCATGGTTGATAGGAATATATTATAAAGGATTTCTATAAGTAGTATATAAATGAAGCACATTAAATCATATTCAGACTTGCATGAGATGCAGGATTGGAAATAATACCTATGTTAAAATTTCTGGAAAATTTTCAGTATTTATGCTCACCATAAACTCACCAAAATTTAACAACATTAACCTGAACTGTTCTATATTCAGTTATTTGAAATTTATCCATAAAATGTTTTTTTTTTCTGAGAAAAAGCTTGAAGAACTGATACCTATTTTACAAATATTGCTGCTTACCTGAGGAATTCCACTTTTCCTGCTTGGTGGCAGTGGGTTTGAGTTTCACTGGATGTCTGGAAGCAGTCTGAGCCTGAAAGAAGCAGGGCTGCGTGTGGTGCCTGGCTACAAGTGCATCTTGAGAGATGGGACTGCTCACAGTATGTGTTTGTACTAATGCTAATTTGGGAACACCTTCCATCATCCAGCAGATTATGTCTTTTGCTGTCCTCATTTTTTTCCCTCATTTTCTCACTTCCCAAAATTGCCTTATGCATGTTTAAAAAAATTGTAGAGGTCTGTTAAAGTTTGCCAATGAAATTCACTGAAAATGGTATCTGTTTTACATTGCGGAATTTGGCCAAGACTTTGCTTCCAAATATGAATCTGGCTATCAAGATGCCATGATAAAAGACAGCATCCATAAAGAGAACCAGGAGAGCTGCTGTGCTGACAGGGAGGAGTGTGTGGAACGGGGAAGAGGAGAGCAGCGAACAAAGGACAGCTCTGTGGCCTGGAGGGAAGAAGGAAACAGGCTGACACTCAGAGAGTAAGGAATGGAGAAGAAGTAGCACGAGTGTGTCCTCACGAGTGTGAGGAGGGAGATAAGAAAACTGGAGCAGAAGGGAGTAAGTATGGGGGAGAATGAGAGCAAAAAAGCTGGGATGACTGGGGAGGACAAGAAGGTAAGGGACAAAATGAGATGGATGCACTCTGAAAAATTTATAAAAGTGTTGTTGTGAAGACAAATTGATTAATGCTTTATAAGTACCAGCTGTTCTGGTAATGAAATCCACAAAAAATCAAGATGTCAATAATCATGTTTCAGTGCAGAGTTAAGATAAGGTGGTAAATAAACTCCAGAGCGACATATCGAATGATAAGAGAAAAGAGAAATATTGAAAAATTTTCTAAGGTATATTCATGTGCCCCAAGTGAGGCAGGTGTCCTGTGGAAGAACTAAAGATGGTATCAAAAAAATGAAAGATTATATCATAGCATGCTCACAAAGGTTAGCAAATAAAATTTGCATGGGCAGTCTTAATTCTGACATTACCTAAATCTGAGGGTTTAATTTTGCAAACTTAATGTTCTTACTAGCATTAAAATTAGAAAACATTTAAGCTGGGTTAAACATAGAATTAATGAAACCTTAACTGCAAGTGCTTCTGCTTCCCAGATGGTTTAAAGCTATTAGTATACCTAGCTCAAACAAACAAATAAAAAATTATATTGCTTTATTCCTTAGATGTAAAACACTGATGTTTTAAAAATAAGCACAGCATGGGAAGTTCTATTGAAGATCTAATTAGACTCTGAACTTTTAAATCTGTCTTATGGTGCCTCATATTTCTGTGCAGAAACTCAAGAAATAATAGCACTGCACTCAGTTTGCTTCACTGCCTTCAGAAATCTTTATTTCATGCTGCAGAATTAAACTGTCATTAATTTGATTCACATCATGTAACTACACTTCAAGAAGAATAATACAAACTTGATCTGACATTCTTATTTTCTTTTCCAGCAACTTCCTTTATTTTCTAGCTTTTATAGTCCTCTGGGCTCCTGTTCTACAGGATATTCTGATTATATCAGTTCTTTGACTCTTTCAGCTTTCAACCTGACTTCCTCAAGACATTTAAATAGTGGGTCTACAGGGGAAATTAGCTAGCTTTCCTTGTCTTTCTCAGGTTCTGATTTTACCCTCTGTTTCCATTATTTCTAGAAGAAAACAACCCCATTCTTAAGAACAGCAATGAAAAATGGGGTTTAAGAGACAATTTATAATGACCTCCCTGGCATTATGTGATTTTATGTTGCAACTAAATAGAGAACTCATATTTTTTAACTACTACAGCAGAAAAGTAGAAAAGAGAGAAAATGCTCTTTGAATAATATGATGTTGATGCTTTGAAATGTTAAACTAAGGAAAGCAACTAGTGGATTTGGAGATGAAAAACTTTTAAAATTATTTCTTGAATCTCAAAAAAAATCCCCAGGTAATCCCTAAATAAGCCAGAAAACAACTTGTAAAAAAACATATTTCTGAAACATATTTTCTGGTCTCTATTTTACAGTAATACATTTTCCAGTGTGCATTATTTATTGTAGTATGAATATTTCACCATATTTTCCAACACACCACGAAAAATTACTGTCTCTCAATAAGTAACAGAACTCCTTTTAATTTCAATTCTTAAATTCCAAAATGCCCTTTTATCTTAGTTAAGTGAATTATATATTTGAAAATACAACTCTTCAACTGTTCATTTGTATCACTTCCAAGAAATCTCTTTCTCTAATTCCACCAGTCTACTTGGTTATAATTCTCAATGCTCAAAAAGAGATGTGACTAAGAGAGATAGAAACTTTGTATTACAAGGTATCTGTCTCATAATGAACTAGTTTTTAAATTTCCATGGACTAGGAATCATTTTGAGCCGAATGTTTAAAAGGAATTCCCCTTAGGCTTTGGAAAGAGAAAAGGCCACAGAGTATGTAGCAAAATATATAATTTTTAGGGCTAAACTGTTATGTATCATTTCAATAAATAAAGATTTAAATGAAGAGGCTTATTTTCATGCTGTTTCAAATTAAAATGTATTAGCAATAATCATAGGAAAATAATACAATAAAACAACCACTGATACAAAACTTGTGAAAAGTAAGAATGAATTCAAGATGGTTACTGAGGTAGTGAAGAAATTTTCATTGAAATATTGATGTCTGATATAGCAAATGGTAATTGCAATAATTTCACTTTTACTCACTCATGTATGTATTGTTGGATGTCTTGCCAATGGAAATTGCTGTGTTATCAGGGACCAACAGAACTAAACAAAGATGGAAAGGAAAAGAAAATTAAAAACATCTGTATGATGAAACTCAAAAAAATAAATAGGATAGAATACACTTTAAATTAACATTAGGCCAAACCTAATAGCTACGACATCTTGTAGAAAAGAAAATTTATGCTGGATGTTTAAACAGGCAGACAAAATTAATTAAAATTAAAACTCACAAGCAGGTGCTGATTTTCTATGGGCTTTTTTATATCCAAGAAATACATTCTGGTATCATATAGGCTTTGGTACTTTTTGCCCTAAGAAATTTAATAAAAGATACAAACAAGTCCTACATTTGTGTTGTCACTTTTTTTAACAGGAGCTAATGAAACTGAGTAGTAACAAAATGAAAATGGCTATATGAGAAAGAGAGAAAAGAAGTTCATGAGAAGGATTACCTGACATGGCTACCTGGTTATCTGTGCTAAGAGACTTTGGGTTCCAAGAGATCTCTTTCAGTGGGGCTATTTTACACTGTCAAATACAAATTTGGAGGACAGAGTTAGGACAATTCTTGCAGAAAACAGATTAGAAAATCAGTAATGACAGTATCAAACTGTCGAATTTAAAAAAAACAAACAGCCTTTTCCAACATATCCCTGATACAGGTCAAGCTCCTACAGTCAAATAGAATTCTCTTTGTTGCATAAATAAGTGGCTGTGGTAGTTCAAATGAAAATGAAGGTATGAAAAAACAGGAGATGGGAAAAGTAAAACTTCACAGAAAGTGTTGATAAGGATTCACAGAATACTCTGAGTTGGAAGAGACCCACAAGGATCATCAACTCCTAAATAAATGTTCTCTAGCAGGAATTGAACTCACCACCTTGACATTAGCACCATACTCTGATCAACTAAGCTAATCTCAGAATGGCACTAAAAGGGAAAAGAAATAGGAAAGAGAAAAGAAGAAATAATAAAAAATGAAGAAGAAACAAGAAAATCAAGACAGGGTAAGATTTTTTTTCTCATATGTAAAATAAGACAAGAAAATTTTTGTCTCATACATAAGAAAATCTATATAGAAAGTGGTAGAGCAAAACACAAAGTCTGTTAGCAAAGCTACTAAATCAGAATTCAGTGTGTTTTGTTTGTGACCTTTTGGAAGGAGTGGGACAGGTGAATATGATACAATCCAGCGTGTAAGAAAGGAAAAGTACAGGATTCACTTATTGATGGTTACTCATTTCAGAATTCAGAAGCAGTATTCAGACTGCCTTACAAAGGAAGTCAGCTACATTAAACATCGATGGTTATATGCATTGGAAGATATTGAAAATTGAAAATCTTATCTGCTGGATTCTTTAGGTATATCATGTAAGCAGCATTATTAATTTAATTGTGGTGCTCTTGAACTGATTTTTCTCTGCAGATTGAATACTGCATATTGTGTCTATCCCTTAGGGCTTTCATACTACTATTTGTTCATGCCACTGAACAAGAACAAAACAAGAGCAAGAGAAACAAAGATAGGCATCCTTTTTGAGGTTCTATGCTCCCTGATAGAAGAAAGAATGGTGAAAGGAAATAAAATGCATCTTCAAAGATGTACATGTTACTGAGAAAAAGGTGCACTTGATTATTCAATTCAAAAGTCTCCAAGAAGATGAGTGCAAAACTATCAGCAAGTAACACCCAAAAGAGCATATCATGGTGATAAAAAGGAAAGCTATTTGTTGACAGAACTACTATAAAAAGGATGTCACTGAGTCCTGCCAAGGATATAAAAAAGTGTCAGTGATATTTTAAGTTACCTAAAAGGTAACTAAAATCACAGCTAGTACTTACTGCATTTATAAGCAATAGGCAGTCAAATACCTCTGAGAGATGTTTTGAAGGACAAGTGATGAAATTTTATGTTTCATAATGTAACTGGATGCCTTTTAGGCTTAAATCCTCTCCCTGACAGAGGGTCATTGCTCTGTTTCCAAAGCTAGCAAGTTTAGTGTAGCAAAAAGCTTTGAAATTTATAAGCTTTAAGTTATAAGAGAGATTTGAGTATGGAAATCAAGTTGTTCTACAGTTAGAACTGTAGTGTAGCTCTTTATCAGAGTTATCCCTATATTCACACGTATGGGTGTATGTATCAAGTCATTAGCTCCCTAGATAGTCTGGGAATGTGCCAAAGATTCTGTGCAGAGATGTGAAAATGGACTGGCTTGAAACAGAAGATAGATGTGAAACCAGGTCATTGATTGAACTCCAAGACACATACAGAATGAAGTATTTGACTGATTATTTCAAGAACCTCGCCATCTGGGAATTTTGAGGAGTCTAGAGAATCTCCCAAGACTGTCCATAGGCCAGTTTGTGTGCTTAAATGCATGGATTAGCACCTTGGATAATAAATATGACAATTCCCCTCTGGACACTCCCCTAGTCATTTCCTCCTGTAAAACCAATCAAACAACATAGAAATAAGACTCAGGTAGTGATCCTATAAAACCTTGTAAATTGTGGCTGGATGACAGGTGCCCACCCAAGCTACTCTGTCACTGCCATCATATGGCCAGGGGAGTTCAAAGAAAATGAAAAGGTTTATGGGTAAGGACAGTGGGAGGTCACTCCCCAGTTACCACCACAAGCAAAAAACACTTACTCAGGAAAATTACGTAAATTTATTACCAATCAATTCAGGCTAGGATAATTTATAATAATAATAATAACAAGCAATTTTAAGAAGCACTTTACCTCTCTCTTCTTTCTGAGCTTAGTTTCATTCGTGATTTCCCTACTGACTCCTTCACAGCAGTGCAGAGGGATGGGGAATGGGAGATGTGATCAATTCATCATATAATTCTGCTCCTTCCCCTGAGGAAAGGGCTCTTCAAATCTTTCTGTGTTCCAGTGTAGGGTTCCTCCCACAGGAGACAGCCCTCCACAAAATTCTCCAACATGAGTCTTTCTCCTGGGCAGCAGTTCCTAATTTACAGCTCCAGTGTGGGTCCCTCCCATGTGGAGCAGTCTTTCAGGAGCAGCCTGCTCCAGCGAGGGCCTCCTGGGGTCACAAGTGCTGCCAGCAAACCCAGTCCAGTGTGGGTTCCTCTTTCTGATAATCCACAGGTCCTACCTGGAGCCTGCTCCAGCACGGCTCTCCCATGGGGCCACGGGCTCTTTTGTGTTTCCACCTGCTCTGGCACTGGGTTCTCCCCAGGCTGCAGGTAGATGTCTCCTCCACCAGGGATCTCCATGGGATGCAGGGGGCCAGCTGTCCTCACCATGGTCTGCACCACGGGCTGCAGAGAAATCTCAGCTCCTGCCCCTGGAGCACCTCCTGCCTCTCCTGCTTCAATGACCCTGGTTTCTGCAGGGCTGTTGGTCTCACATATTCTCACTCCTCTCTTCTCTGGCTGCAGTTGTTGCTGTCCAGCAATGTTTTGCCTTTCTAAAATACATCATATTTTGCTGTTTGGTTCGACCCTGACCAGCAGTGGTTCCATCTTGCAGCCAGTTGGCATTGCCTCTGTTGGATATGGGGGAAACTTTCAGCAGCTTCTTACAGAATCCACCCCTGTAGCCCTCTGTCCTGGACAGACCTTTCCATACAAACCCATTCCTGAAGATGTAGTAAAGGTCACATCTTTTCCAGATAGTTCAGGGACATTTAGGAAGTATTTTGTATTTAGTTCAGATAATCAATAGAAATAAATATTGCATGTACTGGAGGACCATGAGCGAAACTGGATTATAAGAATTTATCAGAAGAGCAGCTTGGGGAGTGTCATGCAATCCAGTTGAAGATGAAGACTCCTGTTGTGATATGGGCACTAATCAACTATTCTGTTAAAGAAAATTGATTCCTTCTCAAGAATTTTCTGGGTTTTTTAATTTTAACAACTGCTATTTATGAATGTCGGTCCAATATCAGTGTGAAACATTCAGGATAGTAAAAACTATGGTGCTATCACAGCTTACTCAATTATTTGAATTATGCAAGTCCTTGAAGAATCATTCTCTTCACTGTCTTATTGGAGCGTCTTCCAATCACAGGTAATGAGCATTCCCTTGGGGCTTTTTATTCTAGGGCTTTATTATCCCAGTAGCTTTACTTTATGTTGTTTAGAGGGGGAGTGGTTAATTCCAAGTGATCAAGAGACTATTTTAAGGACTAAGTTACTGCTCTTCTGAGGTGTGTGTCCCTTTCATTCTTCAGTTTCATGACAGAGTTGATGAAATTGTACCCTCCATATTTCCCGTTTGAGCAATTTATATCTAGCTAAAAGTAATCACATATTCTCACAATAAATACTGGAAACCTCCATTATAAGTAAATGCCCTAACCACCAGAGAGTAAAATTCTTCCTTCCCCTCAAATCACCCCTGCCCCAAATGCACCATTTTTTTTTCTCTTTCTTTGTCTTACTGAGGTAGCTACATATCAAAATTAAACAGCTCCCACTGGAGCGTCTGGGAAAAACACAAAGCAAGATTTACAACCCAGTGGGATCCAGCAGGTAAAGATAGAAATATGAATTAAAATCCTGTCTCTAGACCTGATAGAAGATTCATGAACTTAGATATTTCCTTCAAAAAGTTATTGCTGAAGTAAGAAAGCAAAGTGAAAGGCACAGTTGTCCCATATCTCCATCTGAAAAGGCAAAAGGCTGTCATGTTCAGTTCTCAAAAAGCTTTACAAAAATTTTTCAAAGTTCTTCAAAATCTTATATACAAAAATTATGGCAAAAGTCAACAAAATTAAAAATGGACAAATTAGCCTTTAGCCAGAACTTTGATATTACCTAGAAGCTATCTTAAAAATACTTTATGACTGTGAATGGTAAACATGAAGTGAAATAAATCAAAGATCACAGAATCACAGAGTCACTGGGTTGGAAGAGACCTTCAAGACCTTCAAGATCATCGACCCATGCCCTAGCACCACAACTAAACCATGGCACCAAGTGCCACATCCAGTCTTTTTTTAAACACATCCAGGGATGGTGACTCCACCACCTCCCCAGGCAAACCATTCCAGTACTTTATTATTCTTTCCATGAAAAGCTTTTTCCTAATATCCAACCTATATTTCCCTTGGTACATCTTGAGACTGTGTCCTCTCATTCTGTCAGTTGCTGCCTGGAGAAAGAGACTGACCCCCACCTGACTACAGCCACCTTTCAGAAGTTGTAGAGTGATAAGGTCACCTCTGAGTCTCCTTTTCTCCAGGCTGAACAACCCCAGCTCCCTCAGCCATTCCTCACAGGGTTTTTGTTCCCAGCTCCTCAACAGCCTCGTTGCCTCCTCTGGACGTGCTCAAGCGTCTCAAGGTCCTTCCTGAACTGAGGGGCCAGAACTGGACACAGCACTCGAGGTGTGGCCTCACCAGTGCTGAGCACAGGGGAAGAATGACCTCCCTGCTCCTGCTGGCCACACTATTCCTGATCCAGGCCAGGATGCTGTTGGCCTTCCTGTCCCCCAGGGCACACTGCTGGCTCATGTTCAGCCGGCTGTCACCAGAGCCCCCAGGTCCCTTTCTGCCTGGGCACTTTCCAGCCACACTGTCCCCAGCCTATAACGTTGCAGGGGGTTTTCATGGCCAGGATTCAACACTTGGATCTATTAAACTTCATCCCACTGGACTTTCCCATCTATCCAATCATTCCAGGTCTCTCTGCAGAGCCCTCCTCCCTTCCAATAGATCAACACATGCTCCCAGCTTAGTGTTGTCAGCAAATTTACTAATGAAAGACTCAATACCCTCATCCATGCAGTCAATAAAAATATTGAACAGGTCTGGCCCCAGCACAGACCCCTGAGGAACAGCAGTAGTGATTGGTCGTCTCCTGGATGCAGCACCGTTCACCACCACTCTGGGCCCGGCCATCCAGCCAGGTCTTAACCCAGCAAAGAGCGCTCCTGTCCAAGCCCTGGGCTGCCAGCTTCTCCTGGAGTGTTCTGTGGGAAACTCAAAGGCCTTGCTGAAGTGCAAACAGACAACATCCAGACCCCTTCAAGGAAACGGATAGGAAAACAGACAACAGAGAAGCTGACAATTCCTGTCAGCTGGGCATCCTAAAAGGGTGAACTTACGTCCTTCCCCCTGAAACTCCAGGTTCAACAGATCATCATTGTTACTTGACTCCTCCTCTTGTTGAAACAAAATTGATATCAGGTTCTTATTTGAAGCCAAGTCACTGAATAACCCTCCTTGGTCAGGGGTTCAGGAGGTGTTAACTCAGCTAATTCAGTGGCAGCTAGGCTGTCCATTCACCTAGAATGTGGTTTTGTATACACGGAAGAACTGTGTGCAGAAATTCACATAATTTTGTTTTTTTACTTAACTTAAGACCTGGTGACTTACAATGCCAAGGGCAGAACAGTAATAGATACCGATACTTCAAATTGAATCTTTATCTCCTGTTAAAGGAATTCATATAGGGGAAGTAGAGCATGAATGTCAGTACATCAGGGAGGCATGGGTAAATTCAAGCAGATATTATTTTAGTCATGACAATCAGGCCTATTTAATAAATAAATGGGGTCAGCACACATCAGTAGCAGGAACAGAGAAAGTGAAGAATGGAGAGAAAAATCAATAAAGAAACATCAAAAACTCTGGGATTTTTATCACTAACTTAATTTTTAGTTTCTGCAGGGCATAATATGAATTCAGGCATAATTGCAGAGAAACACTGAAGTACTACTGGGCTATTAACTACCACTCGGGAGGAAACAGAAGGTCATGGCTCTTAAATGGCAAACTTGCCAGGCCACCAACATGAATACTGTAAGTTGTGTCCAGCCTAACCATACCCAGCCAGTAACTGTTTACATTGTTAAATCCACTCTTCCATCTGGAAACAACAACAACAGAAACATAAACAACAAAGCAAACAAAACCCCCAGATCTGTTCATAACAACACAATTACACAGGCTAGAGTTTTCTTTCAGAAGTAACAAGTGACTCAATTTGCAATGTACTCATTGTTCAGGTGGTGAATATAGAGCACATTCCACAAAGCTGGCACACTATAATTTTGCTGAAAGAAAATTAACAAATTTTTTTGATTTCTCTTCTGTATGAGTTTATTCCCACTGTTCTTTGATTTTCCAGACACCTGAATACTTACATTGCCATAAGAATTTAGGACTATGTTGTTAAGGTATTCTGTGGGAGGAAACGAAATGACCACTTTCAGCATTTTCTGGAACATTTTAAAAAGTCTGTCTCATCTAACTATTGTGGAATCTTGGAGAATTCAGACAAATATTATACTCAAATGAGACCTATTTTATAAACTAGTTAAACCAGATAAACTGATTCAAGCTCTACCAGCATTTGACTACAAATTCATGATGACAAATGGAACTAATACTGCCCCACTGACTTAATAATTCTCAGGATTTCAGAAAGAGTAACCCAGGATGCACAATCATCCATCCAACCAGGTGAGGGCTCTCCAGGAGCTGCCTTAGGCAACACCCCAGCCCATGGGGAGAGACCCTGGCTGCAGCCCCACTGTTCTGACGAGGCAGACCTGGGTGCCCCGCTACTCCAGCAGGGCTCCAGCAGCACCATGTCTGATCATTGCTCACACAGGGTCCTGTCACTGTCACACTGTCACTGCCTGGGGTCTGGTGCCATGCCCCACAGCAGACACCCTGTAAATGTGATGGACATTGGGCTGCCTGAGGTCAGCCACAGGTCACTCTCTGCAGTATTTGGCATGCTGACATGGTTATATTGCTTCTGATTACAGACCTGCCGTGACTAAGCAAGGTCTCAAGGTGCTATGATTCATCCTTTGTGTTCTGAAATGCACAGGGCAAATGGAAACACTTTGCTCCAAAGCACTTTTGTGCTATAACACCAGCTCTTATGCAAGTCCCTCAGAGCAAAGAGACAGTGAACTTTGTATGTAACCTCCAGACCAGGGCTGCATCTACTGAGAAAGGTTACAACTTCATTACATTACTGCTTCAAATTCACAATATTTTTTTGATGAGACTATTTTTTATGAATATACTAATCACTTAAAAAAAATTCAGGTTAACTTCCAGTGTGAAAACATTTTACTGTAAGAGCTGAAAATATGTGAACAATGAAAAACCAGATTAGCTTCATTGCTAAATAACATGTGAGCTATTGTACTATCTGCATTCTTGATTTTTCAACAAAATAATTTAAAATGTACCTCTAAAAAATTTCTAATTTGATGACAGCCCCACAAAAATTCAGACGCTGAATATGATATTTTATGATCCAAGGGCAAAGTCAAGGGTTAGGGTCCAAAATGACTGTGAAAAGTGGCAGTACATTTTATATGTGCTGTTGATTTGTTTACCACATGAAATGCAGACAATCATGACAGAGTCTGAGAACTCCTGCAAATGGCACTTCTCAAGTCCAATGACAAATGGACCACCGAGAGAAAAAGTTACTGAAGTGTCTCTAGAGTACTGTTCTGGATATATGGCATGATGGTGTATGTGCTACTGGCTATTCTTTGTTGTTCTTAAGCTCTGATTCATTAAAAAGATATTTTACAGCAACAAACAAGCAGAGCTGTGGCTAATGATCATGAGTGAGTTGACATAGGCAGCTGGAACAACCACAAACTTGTGGCTGGAACATAAAGAGTGAATTTATTCCATTAGCTCGCTAACTGAGGGATCCCTGAAGGACCACCTGGGCAGAGGAATAAAACCATGACACTGCTAAACCCTGTCCATGCCAGAGGATCACTGGTCTGCTGTTCACATGGGCTTGTCAAGAGTTTTTCCCACCTGCAGTGTCACTTAAGCGACTTGTCCGTCTTCAACTTTTAAAACCTTTTCCTCCTAATAAAGCAGTTTCAGAAAAGGTCCACCCCAACTACCAGTTGTTGAAAAAGGAAAGATTTATGCATCTTCTAAAATACTGCTGGTCCTGGAGTTTATTTCTTCATATAGTATTTGTTTATACACAGTCTAGATAAAAGCAAAGGTGATATTTCAGTCATCATGGCAGGAACAGAATCTTTCTGAGGCCTTGGATAAATTATCAAAATACTTGCACTCTATTTCTCTTCTGACAAGTATGTTCCATGAATACCAATATGTGATAGGATAAAATAAATTTAAAAAAATATATATGTATGTATGTATATATGTATATATGTATATATGTATGTATGTATATATATATATATATATATAAATGATGCATATTTATGGGAGAAATTTTTTTTTAAGGATGTACAGGCAAATAGAAAGCTGTTTAGTAAATGAATATGACAGACACATATTTTGAGCAAAGACAAGTTTTCTATAAGCAATCTAATCACTTTAAATAAAGTTAATATAAAATGGTGATTGCAAAATGCTCTGAATAATGTGGTCTTCATTATCAATATTTATTTCTTGGACTCCTGGTTCCACACATAAGAAAACCTTCTTATTCTTATTTACACTTTTGCTAAGTATACTGACTAAAATATGGAAAAAAAATCATACCTAGAACACCAGGAGAGGGTTTTTGGTTTGGTTTGGTTTGATTTGGTTTGGCTTGGTTTAGGGATTGTGTGTATGTGTTTGGGTTTTTTTTTAACAAGACCATTTGACCACAATTCTTGAACTAACAAGAAAAAAATGGGGTCTGGTTTCAACAGCCAGAGGAAGAAGGATTGTTTATCTGCTAGGATAAAGGAGCCCTATGATCTGTCAGGAACATTCCCATCACACCTGGGACCATTCCTCCACCATAGAGCAGGTGAGCCCCATCCATAGAGATTCTACCATTTCTTCTTCTACACAAATATTTTTAGTTGACTTCAGGTTGACCAAAATGCATTCCTGTAATTTGATAAACTGCAGTTGACTTTGATGACCTGAAATCCCTAAACATATGTTTTTATAGGAAGCAGATAGTTCCTGTACCATGTTTATGCATGGATTAAAATGGCAATTATTGAGCAAAGTCCCATCTTCATAAGCAGTCTTCTGAACACTTCTGCTTTCTCTCAGTGGCTGACTGGCAAAGACTACTTTTTGATCAAATTAATGTCTTCCTAACAAAGGTAATGTCATGCTTAAGTAAGGTTTAAAAGTCCCTTTAAAAGTTTTGGAAAATCTAGAAAAACTTCCACAGAAATGCACCAAGAGACCGTCCTGTTTTTTCTGGATTCATGAAATATCAGTCAATTGGCATATAGTCTTAAAATAAATTGCATGGCAGAATGATACTCTGATAACCTTGAGTTTATATATAATTTTTGAGATATTTACAGCATACAGCTTATGGTTTGGGCTTTTTTTTTTCCTATTTTCTTTCCTCACAGCTCTTCCAGTCTTCTCCAGCCTAGATTTTTAGTGGGTGTGGGTATCTCTGCTGTTACAGAAACTAAGGAATACTATTTCTGTCTTCCTAGCACAGAATCCCTTGAATAGATGCTAGCTGGGGTGAAATATGAGTAAATTACAACATACTTTGAGAGCTTGATGAATTTACTGAAAGATAAGGAATGCATGGGTTTCATAATATCAATTTTTCCTTCACCCATTAATAGATTCAGTATGTTTCCACAAGACAGCTGAGATAGACAAAATAACAGAACTTATGAAATTTCTTTATTACAATTCATTTTTAAGCAATCAAATGCTGTTTTCAGTCTCATAAAAATTCAGTCAACAAGCATTCTTTTTTTTACTACTGTACTCCACAACATAATGCAGTCTTATGGAGATATGCTATTAAATGTAAAATTTTTTTAAACTCAAATAGCTGCTGAATTTTTTTAAACACTTATTTTAACATGTGAGAAAATTACTCTTCTTTCTCAACAATGCCTGAACTATTTTTCCAACACCTGCAAGAGAGAGAGAGCAGAAACTTGGTGTATTTTCAAAGAAAAGTTAACAATTGCATAAGACTAGAAGCCACTGAAAAGTGATTATTGGAATGAGAACCTGTGTGCAACCTTAACTACAGATGTTATTGACCTTGCATAGGAAAGCACATGGAATTGATAAATCAGAGAAAAATAATCCAAAACAACTCTTTCCTTATAAAGGAAAAGAGATTGAAAGATTTGCATCTTCATTTTTCTATAGTTTTGTTCATATTTTTCAGTAGAAAAGTTTTTGAGGTAGAGAAAGTAACAGCACTGACAATTTTAAAGTGACCATGATCATACATAACCTGTAAAACTCTAAATCTGTACCTGAATGCTACCAAGCACAGACAAGGATACTGTATATAAATGTAAAAAAGGAATTTTCCAGACACCTTTTCAATATCAGCGAACAATATTAAATGCTTAGGACAATATCTTTCTGTAGGTGTCGATAAGAAAGAACATTATAAGTCTCTCTAATCTATATACTCCTCTTTCTGTTCCAAGACTGATGTGGTCACTGCTAAAGAGCTGAACTTGGCAGGCACAAGACAAAAACAATGCACTTGAAATTTTTTTGCTAGCAGTGGCAGCTGGGTTTTGTGCTGACTTTCTGGCTGATTCTGCTTTTAATTGTTATGACAGATACAAATAATTAATGGCTGCGGAGGGTTTATTCACTTGAAGAACAGTTTCAAATCTCGTTCTATAAATTTTGCTATGATGTTCAAATAAGTGATTTGTTGTAGATAATCTAGACATTTAGATATTCTAGAATAAGCACAAGAGAGCTGGTTTCCATTATCTCTGACTCTTACAGTTTTCTGCAAGAGTATTCATGCTGGTTGCACTCAGTTGTTTTTCTAGTAGTATTTTTTATTTCCTCTAAATTTCTTTGGAATTAAAATGTCTGGTTACTAATAAAATTTGATCTGTACTAACATGTAGGTTGTGTTGTGTTTTTTTGGTTCAAACATTGGTTTAAGTTTATCTTTTCTGCTTGTCTATAACCATAGTTTAAAAATTATTTGAAAATAAATGTAAATGAAAATTACTTCCAGTTTAAAATGTCCTTTTCAAAATATGTGTATCTTTCCTTGAGTGGATCAAAATAGCTTTAATAGACAACTGAAAAAATATTCCATTAATACATAAAGAATATGGATTCCCCCCACATACTTGTTGTTAGGCAGTTTCCACTACTAATTTCATTGTCAGTCAGATCCTAATATTAGTATTACAGAATCATAGAAATGTTTATGTTGAAAGGGATTTCTGAAGGTCATATAGTCAAACCCCCTCTGGTAGTGGCTGCATGAAGAATATCAGGGCTATCTGATACAACAAATGACAATCATCAAGCCTCTCTATATATTATATTCAGTTTTATACTTACTGCTACAAAAATTTATACTTCCAAAGTATCATTTTTATATGCCTCTGTCCAGCAGCTGAAAATCACAGTTTGTGAGTCTAAAGTATACTTAATAGGCTGAGTTAAAATTGATAACTGTAACCAAAGTTATTTAAGCCAAAATAGGCTGCTAGGTCATCAATGATTAATTACAGGAGACCTAAGTGCTACATCAATTCAAGGACAAGGGATATCTATAAGGACACCTTAACATCACTGGCACACTGATACCACATGAGAAAACTTATGACAACTATGAAATTCTTTATCAAGAACTGCAGGAAGCTGTCATTTTCCCATCACTCTTTGATGCCTCTGGAGCTGCCATAGTTCAGACTTTGCACCATTCCACCTTCTCCTCCTGAGTTGGCCCCAGGTGGCAGCCAAAATCCCACCAGCACTCATTTTTCTCTGGCTGACCTCAGAAGGTTTGGGGCAGGAAATAGAAAAAGCAGTAAAAACAAAGTCCAGGGATCAAGATGTGAAAGAGTACATAAATTAGCTGATTTTTTAAAAATAATATTTATTAAAAAAATCCAGACAAAACACACAAACATTAAAAAGTATGGAAGACACTTTTTCTCCCATTTTCCCATGTGTGACTTCATTCCAGCCTCTTCTCCTTTCCTCTTGCCATTGTGGCAGGTTATCCTCAGTCCTTTCAGAGAGGCAATGCACAGCACAGGACAGGAGTATGTTATGGTCAGAATGTAGTGGTTTCCCTCTTCCACTCCTCATTCTTTTCTGCTGCTCTTTTAAGAGCTTTGCATGGGTGGCAGTTCCTTCAGGAACATCCATCTGCTCTGGTGCTAGTCCTCCACAGGCTGCAAAGAACACCTGCTCCAGCATGGAGAACCTCCTTCTCCTCCTCCTCTGACACTTGTGTTCCCTCTGCTGGTTTTCACTTGGGTTTTTTTCTGTTTTCCTCCCTCCCAGTAGTACTTTTGTCCCTTAAGTACATTTTCACAGTTGGCATCAGCTTGGCTGATGGACTCAGCTCTGTCCTGTGGTGTGTTCATTTTGAAGGCAGCTGGAAACATCTGTGTCCAGAGAAGGGCAGTCCATGCCTTCTCCTTGCAGAGGCCACCCCAGCAACCCTCTGTTACCAACAGCCTGACTGATGCATCCAATACACGGTCCTACCACTTTTTTAATTAAAATGCCCACAGAAGTGGAATTATCAGTGATAATGAAAGTTCTGCTCTGGCTGAAATGGTGGAATATATATATATACAGTTCTTGAAAAAGAGATCCCTTATTGAATTGTTTAAATCTGATATTTATAATGTATTTTCAAAAACCTTGGGAATCTGGTAATACTAAACACAACAGCTGAACAGAATGCCTCAAATGTAATTGTGTGACTATAGAAGTATTTGTGAGCATCCTCCTGGATAAATAAAGCATCAATATTAGAGCTGCCTTTGTTTAGATAATTACTAAGAGTTCTAGATTAATTTTACTTATTTTAAGTAATATGGATTTCATGAATATTATTAAAATCTATAATAATTCTACATTCCATGAAAATATTATTATATATGGAATATTACTTTAAGTGTATGTATATATATATATATATATATAGTTCCTTCCCTGTAGCATATGAAATTGTTCCTTCTTTATTGACTTTAATTTCTAAAGAAAATATTTTGAAATTGACTATAACAAGGCAATGATCATGCTATAAAATGTGTTGCCTCTACAAGCCTTGTATTACCCTTGTTACTGCCTACAAAACAGCCAGGTCTCTGCTACCTGTGACAGACCTTACAGGAAATATTTCTGGAAACCTATTTATCTTGCATTTTTAAATGCTGCACTCATTGTCTCTAAACAGAAGACAACATATTTCAAAGTATGTAACATGAGGTAATGCATTGAATTATACTGCTATGCCACCTACAGCCACATGTATGCATTTCTGCCAGAAAAGCTTTTTCCTTAGGTAAAAATAATTACACAAAAAGCAATCTGATCTAAACATGCAGAGTCCTCTGTGTGTGTTCTCTGTTTTCCATGCAAACATAGCACTGATGAAAGCATACTGAGCTCTCAGTAGTTTATAGAGGAAAAAGTATTGATTGGTTTGATTATCCTTTCAATCACAAAAGCCTGAAAGAAAAAAATAAAACAAAAGCTCCCTAAATGTACTAAAAACTGCTTCTATATTGTTTTTATGTAATGAATAAAGTTTTAAGGCTTTAATGTTGTTGTCTTAAAATGTATTATCTTTGCAGTGCTCATTTACCCAGTGCATAAGACTGATAGAAAAAAATAGAAAACTTCAAAGGTTTATACACTGTATGCCGTGCACACTTTAAATGAGTGATGTCTATATAAATATTTGGAGTTGTTGATATATCAGATTTTTTTTCACATGTACCATCTTTTCCCTGTTGGATATAACATTAAATGTTATGTAAAGGATTTACTATAGCAATTTTGTAGCCAATTACTTTTAAGACATTTTCTCCCCTTAAAATATAATTGCCTGAAGAAAAGAGCAGCCTAGAATAATATAAACTAAAAGTGGTGTTCCTTACAATTTCACAAAGATGGTCAGCGTCTACCTAGCAACGAGATAGAGCTCTAGCTATCCTAGCATTACTGCCTGTTGTGATTCTCATGAGCTGCTGCTACTGCTATAATTTCTCTTCCTCAAATGCCCTGAAAAACACTCTCAGGCTTGAAAGTGCAGTTCCTTAAAAATATATTTGTTTCCTTCACAAAAAAAAAAAAAGTGTCTCTGAATATGAAATGCTTAAAATTTTGCTAGTAGTGGCATTTACTAAGGAACATTTTTTTGGCTCAAATAAGCTTAGTTTGCAGCACTGCAAAGATGCAGCCCTTAACCAAAGTAGGGCTGGGTGCTTCCAATTTTCATTTTATTAAAATTTCCAGGATGCATTTTCACAGTATGCTGTAAAAATATAAAATCCATTTTTCCTTCCCTCCCTTCCCTCCTCCCTTCCTTCTGCCTTTTTAACTCAATGCATAGAGCTTGAGAGCAGCTTTAATACTCTTTGCTTACGATACAGATTTAGAGTTGCTGTGTAAGGAAATCCTGGATCTCCACATCAAAGAGAGAAGGCCAATAGCTTTAAGAAAATGTCAGTGTAGCAGTGGTGTACTTAAAAGAAGATCTGATACCACACCCAAGACCAAGGTCCCAGAGGGCCTGGTAAATGGCTGGGAAGTGTCACTCCAGCTGGGAGCTGCAGTCAGACAAGAGTCAAATGTCAGCACTGTTAGTACTGTGCAGGAGCAGGACACCAGGGGAGCCGTGTTCAAGCATTGCTTTAAGGCCATTTTGTACTAGGTGTGGAAACAATCTGGGGAGTTACTTTCACATCACTGCAAATTATACCTGTTGAAAGAAAAAATTCTGGGGTCTTCTACAAGCTTAAAGACCTTCAGAGAGTTTGGCTTGAAGTGAAATAGAAAAGGTATTGCAGTAAATGTATTTGAAGATGAGACAATGAGCAGGGAGTAGGGAAAGAGGGGGGTAGTCATGCTCCTATAAGACCCAGTTATTTTTTTAGCCAACAGGTACTTCAGAGATCATTGCTGGCATTGTGTATTTGGGAAGTTGTTCAAGGGACATAGAAACATGCAGTCTTCCAAAAGTGAAAAGAATGTGCTGTGGGAACAGAGGGGAAGACAAAAGATTGCAAATGAAATAAAGTAGATTCATTGGTACATCTCTAATGAAAAGGAACTGGAGCAAAAAACAAGTGAGGACAAAAGAAGTGCCAACAGGTGTAATGAAGATGAGACAAATAACAGAATTACAGAAAGGCTGGAGTCAGAAGGAACCTGTAGAGGTCATCTAGCCCAATACCCCAGCTAAAGCAAATTCACTTAGAACAGTTTGCAAAGGATTGCATATAGATGGGCTTTGAATATCTTCAAAGGTAGAGACCCCACAGCCCCTTTGGGCAGTCTGTTCCAGTGTTCTGTCACTTTCAAAGTAAAGATTTTTTACTTCATATCAAATTAACTTCCAGTGTTTTAGTTTATGCCTGCTAATTGCCCCTAGTCTTGTCACTGAACACCACTGAAGAGCCTGATCCCACCCTTGTGATACCCATCTTTTAAATATTTGCATGCATAATGCTCTCGAACCACTGAGCACAAATTTTAAAAAAAATTAAAAAATGTATAAATGGAATAGAATGGAATTCTATAGAGGAAATGGAATGATTGAGTGTTGAGGGTAGAGCTTAATGGGACACACTCTGGAGGTGAGGAGCAAGTGGAATACTACCATGCTCTGTCCTGGGGCCTGTCATGTTTCAAATATTTTTTGACAAGGACATGGGGTAATCATTCCCTGTTAAAAATTTTGCAGACAACTCCAAACTGAAAGGACGTCTGCTGTTAAGGAAGATCAAAACAGGAGTTCCAAAAGGAGCTCCAAGCAAGTCACCAAGGACAATGTAGAGACTCCCTGATAGTGCTGCAGGCTGAGCACTGAGGGCCTGGGAAGCCAATCTGCAGAAAAGGCCCTGGATCACCAGGGCTTGGAAGCTGAGGTGACCAACATCAATAAGGGCAGTGTGGCCAGCAGAGCAAGCAAAGGGATTGTGTCACCCTACTCAGTGCTCCTGAGACCTCATCTGAGTGCTGCATCTGGTTTAGATCCCCAGCACATGAAAGGCATCATTAAACCAGAGTGAGTTCTGTGGAGACCACAAAGGTCAATGGGGCTGGAGCATTTGCAGGTAATGTATACTTTGCAATAATAATCAGGAAATAGAGAAATTTTGCCCAGAAATATTACAAGACCAGGTATTCAGCAGCCATAGTCATTGTAGGGCTTGGAAAGCAAGTCAGAATCATCAATGATTTCCAGCCCTTCAGATCCTGAAATAATGAAAAAACTGGGAGATGAAGACATACAGGTATACCACCCTCTTTTAGAAACCAAAATTCACAGCTTCATCTTTGAAGTTGAATAAATATTTAGCTTTCAAGAGAAATTTTTTTGGACACATAATCTTAATGTGAGGTTTCAAACTCAAATTAAACTCAAAACTGAAATAAAATAAAATATCTTTTACTTTAAATGGTAACATTTTTGAGATTCAGACTTTATAAATTGTTCTAATCCCTTCATTTCCCTTAGAGGACATGAAAATCTTCAGGAAAGGATAGAGCATGGAGTGTGTCTGTGGAATGGCACTTATAGCAAGATAAGGATAGGATCAGGAGGAACAATGGGTGGAAATTTTATTCCAGTAGAATTAGATTATATATAATGGTATTATTTTTTTCATCTTGTTTCCTTCTTTGACTTACATCATGGTTTCTGGCTGCCTGTGGCTAAATTTGAAAACCCTAAGTTCTTTTTTTCCTCTTATGTCAGGAAAAACATTTCATAGGCTAACTTATCCTATTACAAAACCTGTGTCTGTCTTCAATGTCTTTCATAACTTCTCTTGGGCAAGGTTCAGAATCAATATTCCACCCTTGCTTTCCTTAGTCTATTAGATGACCTTGAGCCCATGAGATTGTATTTTATTGTTAATTTTGCCTTTCTATTAGGTTCCATACTTTTTGTCCTATCCTAATTCTACTACCATTTCAAGTGCATCTTTATATTCTACTTAAGGTAGAATCATCCCCAAAATTTATGCAATAGGTCATCAAGATTTTTTTCTAGAATGCTGGATTCCTTCCCATCATCATTTTCACTTGAAAAAATTCACTCAGTTCCTCTCCTTTTCTGAGTCTGACTCACCATGTCTGTGATAAAATTTGCATGGTCAAACCAAATTCCTAAATTTCATTTGAAGAAAGCTTTTCTCCTTCATTTCATAGATACTGTGAAAACCGTCAACATCTTGTCAGTCTGAGATTACTGCTGAGATGTTGTGTGCAATTTCTTCAGGGACTGCAATTTTTCTACATATCATTAATAAAATGTTCATTTTCATTGTTGTCTCTCTTGCTTTTTCAGGCCTTTATTATCTCACATTTCAATTTATAATCTGTCTGCTCTTGCCTGAGAAAAGTTTAATTGTACCTAGAGCAATATATCACCAGCAGTCAATCAATGCCCAGCTGTTTTCCTGCCTTTCAGATACTCAGACAAGTATATCAGTGAGATCTGCCTTTTAAATACTCAGATAGTCACTTCCTTGACTTATATTGTGTCTAAATTCTCTCTCTTGCTCTGGTATCTATATGGACTGTTCCATGCTAACAGGCACAGACAGAGAATAATGAGACCCTCCTCTGACAATTTAATTTACTGTACTTTGCCATATTTTAATTTCTTTGCTATAGCAAATTGTTGCTCATCCCTTCATACTGAAATTGTAAATTAGTCCTTTCCTGAGTTTTTGGCAAATATTTGCACTCTGTCTAACACAGTCAATATTTTTTTAGGATCAATAAGAGATAACAATACTATTGCTATTGCCATTAATAACACTGTTAGAGTCGATGGTAAAGATTAACAGAAGTAAAGAAAAAATATTTTCAGAACAACTTACTATATTGTGGCTTTGTTTTAGAAGAAATTGGAGTGTGTTATTTTCTTACCCTGCCATAGAGCAGAAAAGAATTACCTACATTTATCATAAGCTCCTATCTACAAGCAACAGAAGGAGGTGAAAAATAAAGTAGATGGGGAAACAGAAAAGGAAAGAGTTGGGAGAGAAAAGAAGAGAGAGGATCAGAGAGAATCTCTCGACAAGTTTTTCCGACATGTTCTAGTCATTCCTAAGCACAAATGGCATTTGATCCCTTACCTATGTCTCCATTATTAATTCTTAGTAGACATATTTGAACTCAACAGCAGAAAACCAGAAATGGCATCCTGAGGATTTTTTTCCTCATGTTCATTTCATTCTAGCAAACATATTTTTTTTAATTTATATTCTACTTGTCCTTCTCTTAATAAACACAAAATTACAATCTTCACTGAGAATTAATAACACATTATCTTGAAGTAAACCCACAAATGTCTAATGTTGAAGTGCAACACAAATTCCAATGTATTTTCTAGATCAACCAAATATGGACTCATAGATCACGCACAGCAGGCTTTCCAATGACAGTTACCAGGAAGGATTTATTTCTTTCATGGCTTTGGTGAAAATCTTCACTTTCTTATCCATCTCTAGTCATTCCAGCATGAATATCCTATATGAGGATGGAAATTGTCAAAACATTTGCTGCTTGAGTTAGCCTGAAGTGTGTTTCAATAAAGTTAAAATCAGGCATTATAACATTCTTAATTGTGTTCATTGTAATTTATTGTGTAAATTCTCTTATGTTATTGTTTTTTAACCCATGATTCAATAGTTTGATATAGATTAAAGCTTTGTTGTTTAACAGTGGCATGAAAGCAATGTCAAGGGAATGAGTCTGTAAAAGAAGCATTCAATTACAAAGACATCTCTGAAACTAAAATGCCCTTTTGTCAGGGGACATATTAGTAAATCAGTATATCTACTGGATGTCCTTCAGGGATAGAACAAGACATTTATGCTCTCCTAGGGATTATATGAATTCACTAAACAGTCTAACACTATGTATTTACATATGACTAAAATGTGGGGACAAGAAATAATTTACAACACAGAAGTCACTTACACCACAGCAATTTTATGAGATTTGCCTTAGCAGATCGTGGTACAAATATATGCCAACAAAAAACTCTGTCACTAATGTGAAAAACACCCTTAAAAAATTAAGTTAAAAATAAAGAGAATATAAACCCACCCTTTCTGTCTCTTCACCCTAAGATGCTGATCTGTTTGTTTTGGTCCACAAACACTGGTGTGTTGAAACACAAGGCTGAGCCCCAGTGAGGAAGTGAATGACTCCTCTTTACAGCCTGTGGCTGGCAGTTACAGAAGGATGGCATCAAACTGGGGAGAAAATTGAACAGCACCTTATTTCCAAAGGAGGCACAACATCTGCACCAAGGCAGCCTCAGGGGATCTTGGATGAAGTAGGTGAAGCAAGCACGTCGGCTGGATTACATAAAAAGCCTCAGGGGAGTAAGACTGATTCCAGAGAAGCAGAAGGATAGGAGCTGCCCTTTGGAAATCCTGGTGTATTGCTGAGCCATTTGCACAAGACCCTCTGAGTGACAGATACAGACAGATCAGACTGCCTGTACAATCAGGCATTGCTTGTCTTTCAAAATTTCCGAGCAGAACAGAGAGAGAAGTGTCAAGGAGGACCTCAGCTCTGGTACTGGAGTGCTTCTGGCTAGGTGGCAGAAAGCTTCCTGAGAGGTGTGGATCAGGGCTGATGGCTTTTGATGCACATCTGCAGTCCCTTAACCATTTCTGTAGAGATGTTGGATCATGATGCTGTTAGGGAGAAGATGCACCTCTTATGTAAGAGAATGAAACAACTATTCTAGAGTCTGTTCTCCTCAAATTCAGGGGTTACTTCATTTTCAAAATCGGGATGTTTGCTTTTGCTTCCATGCAGTTATGCCAGTTGTTTGTATTTTGGAGGAATTTCCTTGTAAAAAATGAGTTACAGATCCTTTAACATGATTACAGGACTTTCTGTGTTACAAGCGAGGTTTACACTTTTGTGAAAATGGGAAATTAAATCCACTTACCCTTTCCAAAGAGAAGCTACTATGGGAGATATTTAAGATGGCTTAAATAATCTTGCTTTTTCAGTGACTATCATCAACTAAGACATTAAGACATCATTTGCAAGCTTTGTCTTTAATGCAAAATGGCAGCAATTGATATTTAAAACTGTCTGATAAAAAACCCTGTATGATAGGAGCAGAGCCACAAGAATCTCTTAGGTGGAATGAAAACTTACTTCTTTCAGCCAAAACTAAAAAGGGTTTAAGAAATGTGTGCATTCTCTTAGCTTGAATTTCAAAAACAGTTGCTTAGGGGTTAGATATTTTATATTTTTTATTGTGTTTTATGAGATAAAAGGGAGTTGAACACAGGGTAAGATGCTCCCTGTCCCAGTTTATTATTCAATAGAGGCTTTTCTTACTTAAAGCAAAAGTTTTAAAATTACTCACAGATTAATTTTATTTTCTTTTATATGATTAGATTTGAATAATTTCTCTTTTCAGCATGAACTGTCAGAAAATCCAGGCAAATTAGTTTTTTGTTTGGTTTTTATAGGCTTAATCTCGTAATGATCATGGTTACAGTTAATACTTAACAAGTACAGGTAAGAAAACGGTCTTCAGTGATCACACTTCTCATTAAAAAAAAATAGCAATAGTTAAGCTGTTGTAGCGCAATTTTTTTCTCTTCATGATTAAGACAGAAATGCAGCTGTAAGTGCTCATTTTTTTTTTCCTTTTCTTTTTGACTTGTGCATTCACCTCCTTAATTAACTGCTTAATCTTGATGTTTCATGAGCTTGTCTGTGCGCATGTGTGTGCCTGTGTCACCTGCCTGGAACACAGGACTGATAACAGCAGCTGCTCAAAGAGAGCATTCCACTGCATCAATTAATGTTCCATGCTAAATAAGAAACCTATATCCTCCACAGCAGACTTGTTATAAAATAATTAATTTGATTCAAATGCTAAATTAAGTACGGCAAGGAGGTTTTTGGAATAAAGTTAAGGAGGAAATAGACTGCAGCCTTGGGAAGCCTAGAGCATGTTTTGTACTGCACCTTGAAACAAACAGCTTGACTAAAGAGTAAGTTAGTCTATCTCTTTGATGGCTGCATTACCAAGTCAAAGTCTTCAGGGCCTCGTGAGAGTTCAGTGACAGAGAATATTGTAGTAGCTAGATGTAGGACACACAGAATTTAGGCTTTTTGATCAAGTTGTAATAAACAGCTTTAATTAACTGGGCTTCCCAGGGGGGATTAAAGAGCAGTGAAGAAGTCTTTGTTTTATTATTTAAGATTCAGACTATTGCTTCCATTAGGCATATTCAGAGTTTACAGCTAGGATCCATTATGTGTTCATTGCAGTGGAGATTGCACATGCAATATACCTGATATGTTTTCACTCTCTGGCTTGGTAAAAATAAAAACCTTCAGGTTCCGGCTGTGTTTCAGAATAGCTAGCTAGTCATGATCTTCTTTCCCTTCAAACACACATCTGTTGACTCAGAAAAAGAAAGAGAAAATAAGAATTTTGTGCTGGTGATGTGATGTATTCCCATTCTGAAATCTGTTTTAATTTGAATCTCTCTTCTTCTGGGTAACCAACCACTGATGAAAGGCACCACAGCAGTTTGATTAGAAATGACCCTGTGAGTTACTAGAGCAAACAGAACCCCTCATTCTCCCAGTGACCATGTACAAGGCAATGTAGTGCTGTCTCCTTACCTAATCAATGTTTCAAAACAGTATTTCATGAATCAGTCCTGGGGATCACTCCTCACTGCAACTACAGGGGTACTTAATTTTGCATGCATACTGACAATTAAATAACTTGAGCTATGGTCCTGATAGTTTTTAAAATATCACAATAGTTTTTAAGAACTAACAGCTGACCTGCGTACTAGAAAGCAAAAAACTCCAAACCTTTTGACATTTTTTCATAATAGTTGATTAAGCTGTTTAAAAAGTGTTTTCATCCCATTGTACACTAAAAGTTGAAATTTACTAGTAAGTATGGCTAAATACAGCCTGAAGCAGGGGGCTCCAAGGTAGTTCACCACTGTCAATTGACCAACATTTCTAGATGCTTTTGAAGTCTCCATCAACTTATTTTCAAATGTGAAATATGTTTCAGTAACTACTATCTCCCCACTTGAAGAGAATTTTTTGAAGCTATAGCAAATGGTTAAAATACTCTGAGGTAAAAGAAATAAATGAAACAAAACAGTAGATTTACAAAGCCATCCCCGGTCACATTTCTTTAAAAACATAAATTCAGTGTGAAATATCAAAATAATGGAGCTCTGTTGATCCTACAGGAAAGTTTCCAAATGCTAATGAAGAATACTCTCCCAGCAGAATTAGACTGTTCAAACACAACAATAAAAAGACAAGGTAGGGAAGGTTAGAATTCTAAGAGAAAAAAAAAATAGGATTTATTATAAAGTGATTCAGAGAATTAAAAAAGTCACCACACAAATATTGATCCCTTCATATATCACAGCACAATTAATAAGGAGTTTCTTACCATAAAAGTTTTTATTTTTCAACCTGTACAAAATTGTTTTCCTTTTAATTATGAAACAGCAAATTAATGGGACTAAACCAAGTTATCATAGAGATATACAAATCAAAACTAGGTCCCAATAAAATATGGGTATTTAAATAAAAGTGAAGTTAAGGTAAAATTTTCATTCTTAATATCGCATTTTTGCTTTTGAACTGTGATTACTCATTTAAAGCTGTTCTCACTGAAGTCAATGGGAAACCTATTCCTGGCTCCAGGAGCACAAAACAAACTGAAGAGCACCCAAGGACTCACTAAAGGAATGTGACACTTTCATTCTGTGTAGTGTTGGTGTTTCTTGATACTGCAACTACAGCATCAGAAAATCCACCTGTGATTGCTATCTTTACATCACACGCTATGAGACACAAATACCTTTTCCAAAGCAAATATAGTGAGAAATAAGAGTAAAATGGGACTGGAAAACAGAGATAAAGTGACTTGCTCAAAGTCTTGAAGCAAGGCAGTGGAAGATCTGAGAAAGGTCCTCCTCAGCTATGATACCTGCCAGACATCACAGCCTCCCTGCACCACCCTCACGGACTGCAGCTGCACATGCTCCAAAATAGGGGTACCAAAAACATAGACTGAGATGAATTGTAATCCTGAAAGGGGAAGCTGGCATGATGAAATGTCGGTGATCAAAGAAATAGGGCTTACAGAGACCAAAAGATGTGTAAGTGATGTCAGACAAGCTTGCAAAACAAAAGCAACGAGAAAATTATTTGGCCTGAATTATTTAATGTTAAGCAGATTCAATTCAAATGGAATTTCCCTATTTTTAATTTTTTTTTTATTTTTAAGGTTACAAAATCTATCTACATATGCTTCTTGACAGAGTCCTTCTATAAATCAATGAGCATATAAAGAAACCAGTATGTAATACATCAAGAACTGCAATATTTTTAAAAGATGGATCCATTCCTGCTCAAATTTGATATAGAGAAAAAAATGTTTAATGGGTTGTATTATTTAGTAGAAAAGACAGATACAGAGGAAAAACAGCTGTATCATAGTTCAAACCAAATACATAAATTACTGTCTTAGTTGTAACCATTATAACAAAATAAAAACAAATATCTTAAAAAATGCTAAAGGAAAAAAAGAGTGGGCATATTGATAAGGAAGAAGGAGCATTTTACTAGAACTGAAGAAAAAAAGGAAAGACATCTAATGGTTTTGCAGGTGAGTAAAAAAAAGAAAACTAAAAACTGAAAAGACAATGCAATTAATAAAAACCCTTCTCCCCCAACTTTTCTCCAAAATGTCATCTTCTTTTTGAGTCAGATAGCATTAGAAAGGAAGAATCGTTTTGTGATTTTAAGATGGAAAAATCCACCAATAAACACTTGTTTTGCCAAAGGTCTACTCTGGGATCTTGGGAAAGTCATTTATCTTCTTTTTGATTTAACTGCCTGGGCTATTAAATAAGAATACTGTGTTCTCCTACTTGGAGTCCTTCAGAATATGAGGAAATAGCCCCATATCATGGAAGAATATTGCTTTAAAAATACCATCTTTCCAAGGATGATTTAAAAAGTATACTGTCTATATATTCATCCATAGTATCATAAACTAGATCTCTGTTAAGAGTTAATATGAAGTCAACCATAATAAGACAGAATTAAAACTCATAAACGACTTTTACACTCTGTTTAGAAGAAATGGTTTAGATGTGGAAATGGTAGGTTAATGGACAAACAAAACAAGGTTTATAGTAGAAGACGATATCTTTACTGCAACAAATTGATGTTTTTGAAGAGATATACAGCAAGCAATCTTTTCAATGTGGAAGCAAACTTGTGTGACTGTCATTTTCTCCAGTCACTTCAGATGGTGTCATAAAAACTATTATCTACTCCCACAAATCTTTTATTTTTATAAACCATGGCCAAACATAATTCCTGAAAAGCTGTTTTCAAGAACAATTAGACAAACTGCCATAGGAACTCCTAAACAGTTAAGCTTGCAGAAAAACCTATTCAGAAATAAGTAGAAAGTAACAATAAACACACAAGGTTATTAATCAGGAACATGCATTACTGAGGTCTGAAATAAATCAGACAATATATCAGCACCACCAGAAACTTCAGGTCTATGCTTATGGTGTTTTGATTTTGTTGGACAGCCTCTAAGCCCTGTGAGCAATTGATTAGAAGTAATGTCCCTTTGCTTTTTTCAAATTTGATGAAGCAGTTAACTCTCTCCTATTTGCAAATCTGTTTGCCACAATCTCTGTTTTTAAAAAAAATGTACTTGTAGTTTCTTTTGATAAAAGCTTTATTGCATGCCTTTTTTTTTTTAGGAGAACAGTGTCCTTTTAACATAGTGATGGGAATTGGTGGCAGCCAATGATATACCTGTCCTTGTCCAATGGGTGGAGAAAATTTTGTCTGAGAAAATTTTCTGTTAGACATTTTTTTATTCAATCTGTGTGACAAATTACAGTCTTGCTGTCCGTGTGCAAAATGGAGGGAGGGCAGGGGACAAGGCCAGTGAGGGACATTCCAAAGGAACATGGCATTCTCCAGGCTACACAGACCCTCCCCAGGCACAGGCTGTCACATCCCCGTCCAGAATCACCTCATCCCAAGGGTCTGGGTCGCTGAGCTATCCTTCTCACTGAAACTTAATTCATCATGATCCTTTTGGTTGTAGTCACTCCATTTCCAAATTTTTATTTTTTTCAGTTGCATTTTATTTTGTCATATCTCCTTTTCAGTGTTTGTAACACTTTCTTCTCTGTTTTCAAGATTTCAGTGATGATCAGTTCAGCAAGATTTTGTCCATTTCCCTGCACTACATGTCATCCCATGCCATTTTTTTTGTGTTCCCTTCGGTGAAGAATTTTTTATTTTTTAAGCATTTTGTTTTACCAATTTTATCTCCTGATTCTGGTATTCCACTTAACTTATTTAAGGTAATTTTCAGACCTTTTCACTGCACCTCATTTCATGGCAGCACATTTGTCTGCAGTCACTCCATTTCCCTAATGCTAAGTGTAACCCTAACCCTAATCAGGGCTGCAAAAGCAGCCTTTGGCTGAGGCAGGTTCCAAGCAGGGAGGAGCAATGTTGGGGCAGCACCGTGCTCCCCTGGATCTCATCTCGCTGGAGCTGATCTGGCTCTGTCACTTCAGCCTGCACCAGGAGTGGGTCACACCCCAGGAGCAGGATGACCCAAGGTGCCACCAGAGCACTTGCTCTATGGCTTTTTGGCTGTCAGTCTGTGCTCTGAGGAGACAAGGATGAGAGGGAGGTTTTTTGCATGGGATAATAGAGGATTTATTGCTCTGGGCAATCTTGGGGGCAAAAGACAGAAAATGCGAACGTGCAACAGCTGAAATAGGGAGGAGGTCCAAAGGGAGGGTACAAAGCATCAGCTAATCAGAGATATCCTGGGCAGGGTAAAAGGCAGGGTTCACAAAACCATCATCCAATGAGGCAGGGAGGGAGGGAAAATTGGGTCACATGGACTAATCAAACGTCAAAGTTTAGGGGATTTCCGAACTGGAATTCCAAGCGTGTGGTGAGTTTAAGATAGGACTGACTGGAGACTTAGAGTAGATTGACAGTGTGGGGTGGGAGAGTCTCATTTGGACCAAACCATCAACTGAGGTAATAACAGAACATACCATTAAAAAGAAACACACTGGAACACCCCTGGGCATGCCTTTTGTAGTTGCAGTGTCTCTGGAGCTCTGGGCTTTGTGGTTCTCTCAACCTTGAACCCAAGCTTAACCCTAACCCTAAACTGATCACGATAAAAGGAGTCTTCTGCTGAGGTGCCAGGTACATAAGTGGTGCCAAGCAAAAAGGTTTTAAGGGAGCAGTGTTGGGGCAGTGCCATACTCCTTTTGACATGTTGGCTCCTTTTTTGTAGTTGCAGTGTCCCGGGAACTCCAGGCTTTGTGCTTATTTCAAGCCTAATCCCAAGCGTATGACCAACCCCATGCAGAACAGTAAAAGCAGCCTTCTGCTGAGGTGCCCAGCACATGGGTGGTGTGAAGAAGGAAAGAATGAAGAGAGCAGTCTTTGGACAGTGGGGTGTTCTTTATTTGAAGTGAACTGGACAAAACCTTGCAATATACTTACTGAAATCCCATAATCAGGGAATGAAATTAAATGAAAAGACAGGAGAAGAAATTGATAAAATGAAATGTTAAAAAAAAAAAATAGTCTGCACCAAGGGAAAAACAGTAAAATGGCATGGGATGGCATGAGGTGCAGGGAAATGGACCAAAGCTTGTCAAATTGATCCTCATTGAAATAGCAATATTTTATTTACTTTTATGAACAGCCAGAGACCAAGGCCAGAAGCATGTCCTGAAGCGAGTTTCCATGAGACATATCTGTGCAGACAGAGCTTAAACCTCTGAGTTTTTTCCCCACCTCTATTTCTAGGGTGGGGAAAAAAACAAAACAAAACAAAAACCTGCAAGAAAATCAAGGGAATGTTAAGAAAAACAGTGAGAGTGGCAGACAGAATCCTGACTAGTGAAAATAAAGCAGTTCTCAAGACAGGGATTCAGCAGGATAAGTACTACCAGAAAATGTTTATAGCACTAAGGAAATAAAACAGGGATTTGGAAGAACTGCAACTCAGCAACACTGAGTTGATGCTGACCCATCCCTACCTGAGTGACAACTTCATAGAGAGTAAACACATTTTGTGTGCTACAGTGGACTTAGGGAAACATGTTAGTATTTATTATAGTGGTTCATTCTTCCTTAATGTCTATTGCCTGTATCCTCCAGTAATTCCTGCTTTTAACTGGGTAGGTCCTGCTTTCAAACTCTCTGAAAGCAGTACAAGCTGTCTGAATAAACTGCCCCAAACAGAAAGGGGCAGAAAAAAAGCTGCCTTCTTATCTATTCTACAGAGGTGGGAGGGTACCATACTGTTATTATTGTCATTTGTCTGTTATCTCCTGCTGCTGTCCTGCCAGCAAATTGTTCCCATTACAGAACAGCTGCAGTGCTGCACTGGGGATGGAAATCATATCCACTCAGAGCAAAAGACCAAGAGGAATTGTTTCATTTCCCTTTCTCCTATACACTCCTCCCTACAGATCCATGTGTAGGGAAGATTTTGGCACAAAACTGGAAAGAGGTCAGGGTCAATATGGAGTGCAACACCTATGGAGTCCTACTGATGATTAGAAAATTAAATACCACTGATGATCAGTGAAACATCTGGTAGTTTGTTAGAAAAACATCAGGAAGCCATTTATGCCAGGACTGATCTTTGCTGTCCTCCTAGATGAGGATTATCATTTATTGTGAGTTTAGTCATCAATCAGATGCAGGGCCACTGCCCTGACTGAGGCTTCTACATGCTAGTAATGTGCAAAAGATAGAGGTGTTGTTTGATGTTTGTCTCTGCTTTGCAAAATTTTTGTTATCACAGTGGATACAAGCATCAGCCAGGTCACACTAAATTAAATTGTTTGACATTGGGACTCCACTATTTTAATAAATATTGCACAAATGGTTCAGTGGCAGAGTACATCCTGGCATAGTGAGAACAGATTTAAGAGGGTTTTTAATTTGTAGGGAAAGCTGTTGAGAGTGCATCTCCCAAATCCCTCTTGAGAATTACAAAGTGAAAAATATTAATACGTAGATTGAATAATTTTAAAACTTCTTTTTAAAATTTAGGTACATGTTTTTGAGGTTTTTTTCTGATATTTGATGGCTAGAAATATTCTTTGGCACGTATAACTTTAATTGCTGTAACAGCTTAAAAAAAAAATTTTGTCTTCTCTGAGTTTTGTCTCTACTATCATCTGAATCCAAATAACAAAAATACTGTTATGGCCTTTATAAATTGTTTTAGTATTTCAAAAAAAAATAAGAAATCACCAATATTGCCAGGAGAGAAAAAAGTTCTTGTATAGTCATCTAATGGTAAAGTCAATAGCAGAATTAAAAAAATAATGTCAATAATATTCATGAATCATAATGTGAAATAAAAAATTACTTCCTACACACCTCCTTCTTTTCTTCAGCAACATAAACACTCCATTTCTTTAGTACATTATACAGAATGTGCATAGCAAGATATCAAAAATAAATATCTGTGAATAACAATAACATAAAAATTCATTTGAAAACAATATTTAAAGATGTTTGAAGTATTTACCACTTCAACATCCCACTCCTAATGTAATTGAAAACTAGACTAGTACAGCATATATTAAACAGTTATTTCAGGCAAAATAATAACTAGAATTTAAGCAGTTTCTTAAGAAATCTTTTAATAAAAATGTTTTTCCCAAAGTACTAATGGCTGTTAAAAAAAAGTTGAATGTGCATATAAATTAAAAATTTAGTGTTTTGAGAGGAGCGATATATTTATACCCCTAAGGGAATTAGATTACTTTGATTGTGTAATTGGTTTGTATACAAACAGGTGAAATCACTAATTCTTTCACAGAAAGTTCAGTACATTTTTTAGTAATTATAAAATATGACTGATAGTTTGACATTTAAGTTCTAGTATCTAGTAAAATGTTTTGAACTACCTCTAGAGAAATAAAATAATATATAGAGTGGAATAAGTTATTTTGTTTTTACATCATAAAAAAGCAGTTGAAAAAAACTCTTTTTGTTGTCCCCCATGGTTCTTTCCAGCTTCAACTCCAGCTGAGCTTTGGATGCACAGATTTTCTCCCTACACTGGCAAGCAACATCTCATGTTATGAGATACCAAATGCATGATATTCTTCCCATGTCACCTAACTTTGTTTCCCTTTGGCATATACCTGCCTTTTCTACCTTATTTCTAAGAGAAAATCCCTGCTCAGCCAAGCTGACCTTCTGCCTTGTCTGCATGACTTCCAACATTTAGGAATTTCCTGCTTCTGTTCCCTTAGGAGGCAACTAAAAAGTGACCAGCACTTATAGGCCCAGCAAATCCAAAATATTATCTTGGGGGACTTTACTTGCTAATTCCCTGAGCAGCCTGAAGTTTCTTTCCCTCTTGTCCAGAGCTGAGGTTTTGCTGGACTTTTCCCCCTGTAAACAGGGATTTTAATCTTGGTCACTTCACGGTCACTGTGACCGATGGCCACCGAACTCCACTCGCTCATGAGATCCTCCCTGTTGACAAAAAGATCAAGCTGGGCATCCTTCTGAGTCAGCTCCCTTAGGACCCCTTCCATGAAGCTGTCAGCTAATTTTTAGGAATCTATTGGTCTGGGTTGTGCCAGCTGTGGGATCCTCCCAGTTGATTTTATCAAGTTGAGGTCCCCCATGAGAACAAGACAGTTGGATTGGAGGTGTCCCTTGGTTCCTCAAACTAGAATTTATTTTTTTTTTTAAATTGATTATTTGTTCACACTGATCAACACCTCCGAATAGGTACTTTTTTCTTTATAAGACTAGAATAACATACAATTTAATTTAATGGAGAAATTTTTAGGAAAAAAGATAGCAGTTTATATATAAACTGTATAGCTATACAGTTTATATAACATTTTTCATTAAACAAGTCCACTTGTTTAATAAAGCTGATCAATGTATATTTGCAAATTTGTTACATCTGATAATAATAGCTAGTAAGGGCACAATTTAAAATAGATGGTATTTCAGAACTAAGTGTTTTGTAAGTTTGCAAATTATATGAAGGCAAAATTACGAACACTTTTCCAATAGGGCCTTATACATGTTCATGAGGAAGAAAATAGAAGTGTCTTTTATGTTAGGTAATCTACAGCTTAGAAAAAGATGACTTGCTTAGAAAAGGAGTTAACCAAAATGAAAAGCAGCTGTATCTGACCTTCCCCTTCTTCACACCTGGTGAGTTTCCAGATGACAGCTTCCATCCTTTGCTCCAGATCCAGAACTCAGAGGTCGTTTTGAGAGGGTTCATTAAGAGTGAGGAGGAGCTCTGCAGGAGAGTTTTCAGAGGGGTGTTGCTTAGGGATATTTGCTTGTGTGACTTGTCAGAACACTTACCTGCTGGCTCCAAATGTCATCTAGGCAGGAAATAGCAAAGATGATAATGGGCAGAAAGCTGGAGATTCAGGAAACCTTCAGTTAACAACAGGTGACACCCTGTTTAGTTTCTAAATATAATTATCTGGTAAGCATGGAATTTGTGGCTGATGCCCACTGAAATCCTGCCTCAAAGAATTTTTCTTTATTATTTCTATCTTCATTGAGAGCTTTTTCTACCATTTTATGAAGTAATTTCTGCTTTGAAATAATGTTAAAGGCTTATACTTCACTACCTGATTTTTTTTACACATTTGCATTTGCAAAGTTTGTTCTGGGAAAAGAACAAGGGACAGAAGTACCAGCCCTAAGGATAATCCGCTGCAAAAGCTCCAATGTTATGGAAAAATCAAATCAGCATTTCAGATGACAGCCACTGACCCATGACAGTGAATGCTTGATCATAACCTCACACACAAAGGAATTCTCGTACTTGGGAACACAAAATTATTGAATACTCATCTATTTCAATGAGTGTTGCTGATGCTTCTTCATTCTGTATTTCTGATCTGAACAGTCTTAATCTCCTAAACTGCCTTCTAATAAAGCTTGTAGGTTACCAAGTGGGTTGGAGGGATCATTATTCCTTACTCATGTAAGAACCCTAACAGATGTCATTCCCTTCACACTTCAGTAACCTTTTGACAAGATCATCGAAACAATAATGTTTAATAAAATATAACTTACTAAAGAACTTTGAAAAGATTTAGTAGAACTTAATTTTTGGTAATTATTTTATAATGAGGCAAACAGTATACAATCTGTGCTTTACCATTTTAAAATATCAATTGTGTATTTTAGAATATGTGTTTGTTTAAATGAACTAAAGATCAGTTATAACAGTTATAATAGTTATATCAGTTTTAGCTGTTAATTTAAAATAAGACTCGTGGTTAATTTGTATTGTTTTGATCTGATGTCCTGTGGAGAACAGTTGTAGATTTTTTGTCTACAAGGTTCAGAAATGAAATATTAAAGACTTTATTTTGCCTTTGATGAAAAAAGCACTGCAATTTGAAAGCAAATTGTTCTTGTTATTTAAGTCCAATATGCATTTATACTTTATTATATAATCCATTTCTTTCAATCAGCTTGCTTATTTAATCCATCTGCTCTCTTTCTGAGGAACTATGCTAGTTGAATAATTATAGAGAAAGTGAGCTCAGAAAAAGAATCTCGGAGAAATTGTTACATTTAGAAGTGATGAACATAATGCTCTTTCATCAGAATGTATATCAGTTTTCTAATGGGGAATGGAAATGCCTCTATGAGTTAAAAAAGTAGAGAGAGATTTAATTTTTAGTCTGTTCTTACCATTTCTCTAGAAATTAGATTGTAAAGGAAATACTGTTTCGACAGAAGTACCTTAAAAGACTTTAGGATAATTTGCAAAAATCATAAATGAATTTTTTTTCTTTTTTTTCTAATTTTGAAACAAATGTAACCCTACTTATATAAGAACAAGCTTTGATCCACATGTGTCGTGGTTTTAAACCAATAACTAAGAAAATTGCTTATTTCTTGCTGTGAGATATGGATTAGAACAAGAGCAAAACAGGCATAAAACTTAAAAGGGAAAAAAAAGAAAGTTTATTGACAAACTACAATAAGAACACCAGAATAAACTTCCAGAAAAACCTTTTCATCCCCTGTCTACCCACTATTCCCTTGTTCACATGACAAAAGAGACAAAACCTTTGGAACTTTGATGGTTAAAACAGTCCCAATTCTTGCTACAGTCTTTTCACCAGTCTTTATAGAGAAACAGAAGTTTCTTCCTGTTAATTTATGGAGTTTCTCACAAGAAAAACTATTTTTCTTATAGTTTTCCATTGCTCTAATGTTAGCTGCCCAGAGCTGCTGTTATTAGAGCCCACTCCTCCCATTTTCACATCCCAAGTGTGTATGGGCCATGAGTCTAGGGATGGGATTTTTAAGGATAAGTTATTCAAAGGCAAAAAGTCTTCTTCATCTGTTTCTGTGAGCTTCACTAGAAAACAGTTTTCTCATTGCCTCTCAAGGCTTCAAATCTTCCAGCACTTCACTGTGCCATAATTACTCTACTTTTTTACTCAAAATTTACACTTTGAACACTCTATTCCTCCCTATTTACTGTCATGAATTAAAGGAGTGTTTTCGAGACCTTATTGTCCATTTCCATAGTTTTAACAGAAAGATATTTCAGCTTAATTAAAGCATCTTCTTAATTCTCTACCTTTTCTTTTCTTTCCTGTCACTAGTAGTTTATAAAGTCTCTTTTCATGTTGATCACTCTCTTTTCTCTGTCTGGATAAAAAGATTAATCCGCAAGTCTCATCTGGGAAATGAAAGAGTTAAAATCTTGCCCAGGCTGTTGTAGGTAGTTCTGTGGCCTCGGCCGGTGCAGGAGCTGGAGCCGTCTGCGATGGAAAGTTCCTCATGGCTGCTCTGGAGAGTGTAGGCGCCGCGCCCAGCCCGCTGCAGGTCCAGAGCCCTCTCTCCTTCTTCACTCAGCAGTCTCCAGTGAATCCAGCCACAGCAAAAAACCTGCAGCCGAGCCAGAGATCGGCTCGGCCCGGCCGGGCCGGAGCCCGGAGAAAACCCCCTCCACAGGGCCCGCATCCCCCGGCCGGGAGACGCTGGGCCCAGCCCAGTCCCCGCCCGGCCGCATGGCCTGGGCAGGGAGCGGGAAGCCTGGAGCCCTGCCGCCCTTCCCAGCCAGGAAACAAAGAGAACCAAGAGAGCTCTGGTTTTACACTTTAAGGTAGGGTTCACAAGTTGATCCCACTTTTCAATGGCCTAAACTGCTGTCAATTCTCAGCAATGACCGATAATTGGTCAGGAGAAAAGACGCCAGGCAGATCCCAGCAACTTAAACTTTCTTAAAGGTAAAGTAACTCCATGACAACATGAGGTGTCTGAGTTTTACTGGGCCTACATCTTTAGAAAGAGCAGCTCTAGATCCTGTTCTTTTTGAATTTTTAAAGGCTCTGTCCAGTTAAGTGTGCAGGTTGTGTGGGAGCTGGAATCTTCAAATAAATGAACAAGCAGAGTGTGTCTATATTTTTCCAAAAAGATAGAACTTTAGATTTTGAGGAGAAAGGAAAGCTGGAGAGATCTGAGCAGGGAAGAAAAATAGTGGTTTATGCTTTCATTGTTATATTAGGGGCTTGGTGAACCACAGAAGATAGAAACTAGTTAGAAAGAGGAAAGACTGTTATGGTGTGGAAGGTGTCTTCAATATGGATCTAAAGAGGAGCAGAAAGCAGGACAGAGAAACAAAAGAAACATCTTCAGAGACATGGGTAGGGAAAACCTGTGTGTAGCAGAGTAGTAAAGTTGTGTTAGGGACCTCTGCCCAGGCTGTGACCTGGGGCTCTCCAACAGTGCCCACAAATAGTACTGAACAAGTAACACTTGGAACCATCTTGTGTTTTCCAGACATATCAAGAAAATAAGTGCTGTTTCAAATACTGATGAATTCTCCCATACAGCTGTTTCCAGTAGCAGAACAGAACAGTTAAAAAATGAAACCTACAGTATCCAAAAAAATTATTTGTAATACAGAAAGCCAGAATTTGAATGGAATTTAACTCTCTATAAGATGATTATTTGACCCAAATAGTAAAAAATAAACAAATAAACAGATTAAAAATCAGAGTAATTTATTTTCACGGAAAATACCAGGAAGGTGAAAATATATGTATAACATTACTATGTATAACATAATAAACACAATTCTTTTCTTACATCATCACATCTCACCACATTAAGATATTCCATTCTTTCTTATACCAAAGACAAATGATGTTATAGAAAAACACCTTGGATCTATCACAGAAAACAAATATTCTTCTCTCTGGGAATCCTTATGCAAGCTGATAACTTTATTCTGTTTGCAGTCAACAATTAGTAAGAATATTATAACCAGAACTTGAAGAGCACTGAAAGCCACAAGTGAGCTAATTAGTGAAATGATGGTGAATTACAATATCTTTTTAATGAAGGTGTCCTTGCCATATAACACATATCACTTATTTTAGTGGAAATTGAGGAAACCAGAGTAATCAGGACGAAGCTTTGGCTCTAAACTATTCCTTGTGATAAATGTCAGCTCTAGTAATCACCCACTGTTTCTCTTCTCTCTGCAGCTACTGGATACTCTTCCTCCCCACCCCTCTTTTTTGTTTTCCCTTGGTTCAAGACCTTGCTGTAGCACAGCAGGCTGGCTGAAGGTGGGCTGATAGTGAAGAGGCAACCTGGCCAGTCACTTCCACCCTGTCCCTGCGATCATAAGCAGAGCCCTTTCACATCCAGTAAGTGTCATTGCCTGCCTGTGCTGCCAGCAGAGACATCTGTGTGCTTAAAAGTGCTTTGCCTTTGTCAATGCCACCACAGTTTCTTTCTCAGGACTATTTCCTTGTCAGGTTCCTTTCTCAGCTGATGACAACATCCTCAGCTTTTTCTGCTTCTGTTGTCATGTTTGTTCATTCACTGTTTGAGAACAAATTTATGTTTAATTACTGTGGCAGCAGTGTGTACACCTCGCACTTGAGGATCATAAGTCTTTTTTTGGTACATCTGTTCTTAATGTACCTCAAGATCTTGGTGGGAAGAAATATAAGACTAGCTGTTGTTACAGTTATTATAATTATTAAGAGTTTATTTTGCAGTTCCTTGTTTTAAGAAAACCCACCAGACAAATTGCAACAGAGAATAAAATAATGCACAGAAAAAAATTCTGATATATTTAAAATTAACCATTTTAGATTTTTTCATAAGTTCAAGTATGCTGCATATCTTGAGGGGATAAAAAAATACATATGCAGCTTAATTGCTGCATAGTGTACCAAGATTTTTTTTGCCACTGTTTGTACTAAGGGAATCACAGGAACTCTATTTAATGTAACTATTTTTCCATTCACAGATCTGTTTTTGCAACGTTATGAGCTGAAATGCAGGAAGAAGAGAAAACAATGTATTGTATATCCAGAACCCTGGATGAAGGGAAAGTTGCTTTCTTGTGAAGGCCAAAATATGCCCTGAGTTTGTGTTGTTGCACTCCTGTCCTGCAATAACCTCCAAAGGGCAGCATGTTGTGTCCTCCCTTTCCATAGTGCTCTTCCCTTTCTTCCCCACCTTTCCCCACCACACCCCCATGCATGCTTTTGAAAGGTTCGAGTAAGTAAGGTGTAACAAGATTTTTACATAATAATGATGGCCAGAAATCTCTTGTGAGGTGAATTCCTTAGCAGAAAATCCAGTTAATTCACAGGAGATTTGACCCACCTGACATCAGCATTTATTTTTGAATTGGGAGCAGAATGAAGCACAAAAATAAAATCTAAGAAACAGGTTGCTTTGTTTTATATATCTTTCTACTTAGAACTACTTTCTGAACATTTATATGTCAATATAAGGAAAAAATATTTCTAGTTCAGGTTGTATTTAAAATGTTGTCATTCTAGACTTTTTCATAGCATAATTAATATCTCAGTGATTAAAATAAATAATGTGTTATTACAAAGGGCTGAAAAGTATCTTTAGCTGAAAAGCTCTGTGCTGAAATTATCTTCTTAAAGTACAAATTATCAAATTTTTAAAAGATGTGCTAATTCCCAATAGCCAACGGAGTAACATTGTTGAGAGACTCTTGCAGTACATTGTTGAGTTAATAATTTTAGTTCTGTAAAGGAAACACTTATGATTTGGTTAGGTCTATGTTATGTATTTTAAAAAAAGACTAGCTCATTTTCCAGTTCCATTGTAAATGCCGGATAGATCCTTAGCTTAATGGGCTACTCAGATTTGACCAAGCACATAAAGGATAGCTGAAAAATTATGAGAGAAATTTACTTCATCTCAAGAAGCAGCCAGATAACTGAACTTTGTCTAAATACAGTATTTTTGTGCTCTTATTCTGATTAGTGTAGATATGTAGTACTGGCTTCACTTGAAAAAGGAGATGTATCCCACTTGAATAGCTCCATATGGGCCCATGAAAAATGGGCAGATGCCAATGGCCAATTTTAGCAGGATTTTTAGATTATTTTTAATAGGATTTTCAAATGATCTGGCATTTTTCGTAAAGGGCAGGAGGAGTTAAGAAAAATCCTGCTGTTAAATATTGTTTAACATATTATGCAACTTATCACATGATCAAGCCCAACACACACTAACAAAACCACTCTGCTGTCCAAAACCACCTATCCTGTGAAAAGCATAAGAATAAAAAGTCCTGTTGGAAAATATTGTCTCCTAGGCAATAATAGAGTCCAGGAAGTTTAAAACCTGACTTTTTTAAAAGTATTGCTTCCTCCAAAACTCCTTTGGAAATCCAGTCTACATCACCCTTTTATAGCAGTGATGAAACAACCTAAATCCATACATGTCTGAAATTCTTTATTTAAACACTTGGATGACATGCTATTCCCAAGAATTTGGATTTCAGCTGTCCTCTTGAGACCACACTGTACGATGGTTGTTGCCTCTGGATCCTTGCTGCATAGCTCCAAGAGAAAAACCAAGCCTCAAGAAAGAGTCATTAGCAGAATCTGTACCCAGAGATATCTCTATATTTTGCTAGCTCATCACATTGAGTGTTTTGTTCTTTTTAAGAAATTTCCTCTTCTCCTTTGTCATGTTTACCTAGTTATCAGTCCAATATGAATTTATAACTTGTAGTATAAAATTGTATCAAAATATCTAGTTAACTCATCTTTTCTGTATGTCTTTAGTATGCAATTAGATGCATTATCAGTGCACCTATCAGAAAAGAATCCCCACTCTATTTTCCATCCCTGGATTTTGTATCTGTGTACTATTTACAGATTCTTCCTTTCTCTTGGGCTGTCTCTCTCCCACAAAATTCTTTGTTGACCTAAACATTTATTTTTGTTATCATGATGACAGAGTAGAATATCTTCAATCTCTCGTTTTTTCTTTCTTTATTATATATTTTCTAACTGTGTGATTTTTGTTATTGAAAAAAAGGTTGTAAACAGGGAAAGAAGGTTAATATTTTATAATTTTTTAGTAGTACATCAGGTTTTCTGAAAGCCTGATAGTGATTGATACCAAATACATTTAGGGTAATTGCAATTGTAATTCAACTTGTTTATGGTCTCAAAGTATGAAATATACTATTGCAGATTAATTTTCCTTGCTTTCTTCCTGTTCTTTTTCCATTAGAGGATGATGCATGTGGACTTACATCATGAAAGAGAGAGAACAACCAATACCTGAATAAATTCCAACACCAAACATGACATAGCATTACAAAGCCCTTCAAATATATCACAAAATATTTGTAGCCAGGATGGATTCCCACCTCCTCTCCCTGAGAGCTGGACTTTCAAGGCTGCCAGACAGACCATACCCACTCCTGTCTGGGGGTAAAAGCTAACAACTTGTCATTACCTGGGTGGATGACCAGCTGAGAATACTGAATACCACTGATGCTTAAGGCAGAGTCAGTGTATAACAATGCCTGTGCCTGACCTGGATTAAATGTTGTGCCTTACAAAACTGTGCCTTCCTTATGCCAGCATTAGGAAGAACAACACAGCATTTAATGATGAACAGGAAATGAGTAAGAGAAAAATAAAAAAAAATTCCTATTTTTCTAGAAGTTAATGGAGTTAAATGTGATCTAGAAATGCCTATTTAAGCTGAAAAGCATGATATGAAAAAAATAACTAAAAATATGCTTATTTGGAATCATAACTCTAATTGTTTTCCTTAATACTCAGTTGGATATAGAATTATTCCATTTTAAATTCAAGTAGTTGATGCTTGAATCTAAAGAAGAGCTAATTTCATATGCTAAACTTCCTGTATTGAAGAGAAAGTTAGAGGAAAATAGAGATTATTTGAGTTGTAATCAAAGTCTTCTGCGTATATTTTCTCTATTCTTGTCTCAAACCATTTGTCACTAATAGAGATAAGAGAAGTAAGAGAGAGCAATTTTTATTTCTTATCAGAAATCCTTCATTGTTTTTGGCACTGCAGAAGTTCAAACAAAACAATAGTCTCACCTTCTTTGCTGAAATGAGATATGAAATAAGGAAAAAAACTGAGATGGAGAAGCTTTTTAACAAAGGCTCCTGAACTTGTGTCTCCCACATAATTTAAATGAAGTAAGCATCAATAACAGTGTTTCTGACCTCCTTCATGGAATATGACTCATGCTTCATCAAGACCCAAATTCACCCTTGTGAAGCTGCTGAAGCTACTTATTAGATTTGGAATTAGTCTGCCTCAGTACAATGGGTGGAGAAAGACATCCTCTCCCAGCTGCAGCTGTGCTGACTGACGCCAAGACAAGTGATGCCACCTCACCCCCATCTGATCTTCTCCACCTCCCTGGTGGAAGTAACCACCCCTTCCCTTCCCATCTGCCAGATGAGCAATTCCAGTGAACAGCCCCTTCTCCATTTCCACCAAAATTAGCTGGGGAGGGTGTTTGAACACTTCTAATAGTGGATTCTCTTTAAGCACCTTCATCTGAGCTAAAGCGGGGTAGGCAATGCAGAAGGGGCACTTAATAAATTGAAGACCACATCCCACTCGGAGGAGGATGTCAGACCTGAGGAGTGCCAGACAGTTCAGCCCCCACGCTGCAGATTCAGGGAGATATCCCTGCTGCAGGGCTGTGACTGCAGTAGGATTCCTTTCCAGGAAAGTTGCAGTATGTGGGAAGTGGCAGAAATAAAAGGTCGTGCCGTGTTCTTGGTTTAGGAAGATCCCCACCCTAGCACAGACTCCTCCTCACCCCATTGCTGTGTAAGAGCAAAGGATTCTGGACAGAGAGGCAAACTACCTTTGTGGGATGGTGTGAGTGTCGTTTTCTCTGGTTCACATTGTTCTTGAATTTGTTGCCAACCCTGACCAAAAGAAGTGTCTTTTTCCCCCTTGAACACTGACTTTGCAGTACCAGGATGAGTTCCCAGCAAGAGATCAAATGAGTGCATTAATCTCACAGACTGCAAATTTGAAAATAAATAATTTTCTTTTTTTTTCCTCGCCAGCAATTTAATGGAACTGCTCCTACATCTTGAATATTGCTTTGGAGAACAGTCAGATAATAAAAACATGCAACAGGAATGAAAGGTGCTGGTGTTAGTGGTGCTACTGCACTCTAGATTAACGTTTGAAGGGTTGAGATTTGTGTACTTCATCCAGTGTAGGAATAAATGTTTGAGATTCCTGCTCTCTGAATGACTCCTGCAAAAGCAGTCACCATTGAAATCTTAAAAAGGTTTCCTGGAAATTTTATTGACGGCAATAATAAAAAAAATTGAGCAGTACCAAAGACAGAAATACAAGTTTTGGTGGGAATTACTGTGAGAATGAATCAGAAGTGTGAAGTGAAACATCCTCAGACCTTTAACAGATACGTGTTAAGTCACTAATGCAGAGAAACCTAATGTGAAAGGCAGAGGAAGTTTCCATGACAAAGGGTGTCCTTTAAACCATAAACCACAGCATCTGTTGGCTTATAAAGGCAGTGATTATTCACATTCCATGTGTGTGACTAAATGTAAGGTGACATCAAAAATAATTTTCATTTGTGCCAAAATTAGAGGTAGTTCTTGTTCAGAAGCAGGTTCTTACTCAACTGACTGCAAATATAAGTGAGCTGCCACAGTACATTGATTGGTAACACTGATTAGTGATACCACATATTTTTAAGCAATCCAGACAACAGGCCTGATTATTAATCAACTTCTGATCACTCAATCCTGAGTTACATCAAAATATGCTGGTAAATCACTGATGAAAATCTAGATTCCTGAACAAAATCCATTTTTCCAGAACATCTTTTAATATACTGCTGTGTATAAAGGCATCAGGACACTGAAAGATTGAGAGCAAAAGGAAAGATGTTCTTTACAGGGATTTTTGTGTCTCACCTTTGGGTCAGAATTTGTTCATCTATCAAAAATGAAAGTTTGCAGAAAAACATGGTCAAAAGTTGAACAGTATGCTCTGAGTTGACTGGGACTTTCTAGTATTTCCCCTCAATTATTCCAATAGCTATGCAAGTTTGAAATTAAATATAGTGTGTTATTGACGGATGACTAGTCTAAAAATATTCAAATCATGGGAATATATTGGAAAAAAACACATCAAAACACCTTCAGTATGTCTTATTCCTTATATTGTATGCAATTTGATTAGTTTTAGTTGCAAATCTAATATTCATACTCATGCTTTCTAGAAGGCAATTTATGACTTCTCCTGGACATCTTTTTCAGAAGCCCTGAAAGAATCATAGGCAATAATTTTCCATATTTGCTCAATTCTTATAATCCATAAAATTAATTCTCCCTTTATTAGTGCAATTTAACTGTGTACACATTTGTACAATAGTTTATTACTAACAATATTCAGAACCTAAGGTAATTATATTTTACAGGAAAAAGAGATAGAAGACATGGATCTCTAATACTTTTGTGGAAGAGAATTATTTTAAAATTGTACCCTTGGTAGTTATGTTGTACAAAGTAGTTATAATGGAGTATCCTCTTGTGTTTCTTTCTGTCTCTATTTGTTTCTCTGCTTGCTGCCAGAATAGAGCAGAAAATGCTGTACTAAGTCCACAGCACTCCAAGGCAAACCAACAGGTCACTGCTTCAGTGACACTCCTCAGGAGCAGGACTGCAGAGGGAAATGTGCAATACAGAAATCATCCTTTCAAGCTGTCATTGGTAAGGGGAGTTTTATCGCCTGGAAGCCAATTTTCTGGACAAGCCTTGTTTAGTCACCTGATCACAGGGATGAGCAGAACTGATTTTACAGAACTAAAGTATATTAGCACAGTCTAATAAGAAATTCTACATTGAACACCAGCAACAGTTAACTTTCAGGTAAAATTCATGTATGGTATGAATTTAGGAAACAAATTATCTTCAAATCAGGGCATGTAATGTATCTAAGTCCAAGATGTCTAGGATAAATTGAGCATATACAACAAAGAAACATGAATGTTCTACTGGAGTGCCCTGACACAAGGGATGATTGAGAAAATGGAGACCCAAAGCATTAACATCTCCTCTCTGCACCTCTTGTATACACCAGCCCCTAGAAGTATGCAAGCTGTCCATGCTATTACAAATCTGGATGATTACCTCATTTTGTATGATATCAAAGGGGTCAGCATTAACTTATGTAACATGAACATCAGACCTATTTAATAAATTAATAAAGCAATAATGCTTGCTGGTCAGAATAATTTCAATAACTTCAAAAATTGTTAATATCTTACTTTTTAATGAAATCCACAAGTCAGTGATATCATATACTTTTTTCTTTCAGCAATGTATCTGTGTACCCCTACCTGCACAGCTCTGCTGAACATATCTGTGGTTCATATAAGAAGTTGACAGAATGGCAGCTCCACCTCTACCAGTTTTATTTTTTTGCAGCTGGTCTGATAAAATCCCCTTTATTTTTTTGTATTATTTTAAAAGCTTACATTAATAGCTTTATTTATATCAGTACATATTTTGCTGCTGATTACAGCAAGTCAGAATTTTACCAATAACAACATACACTCAAATATGTGAATGATATATTTATGTCAAATCCTTCATTCAAAATGGAGGAACTGGGGTTCCATGGGCAACCCTGTGCACCTGGTTTTTAAAATGTGTGAAAAAGATTTATAATAGCACTCTTAGGCAAATTCACTTGTATTGAACTTAGCCTAATATTATGATTTGTGGATTAACAAATCATTCTTTCTTTCACTAATTTTTTTATTTTAAAATTAAAATGAAAATATGATGTCTTGCTATTGTTGATTGTACTGGGAATGATAAAAATATATTAAGATTATTATAATGATATATAATGTAATGGTGAAGTAATAGTGACCTGTTTTAGCAATAAGCATTTCAAAAATATGTGAACATTATGTAATTCAAATCAGAAAGCATTACACTCTTTTTTTTCAGCTTACTTGGAAAATAAAAGTCCATAAAACTAAAAATAATTTTATCTTCTCAGGCCACGAGATCAGTGTCAACATGAGAGTAATGACAAATCTGGAATTTGATTTCCTTATTTGCAATAAAATATCTGTGTTAGAGTAACACGAAATATATATTATAGATAAAAAATTGTCTTGTAAATGGACAAGTTTTCATTGACTTCAGATGGAAATCTTTGCAAAACATTGCTTTTAAATCTTCTGTGCCCCTCCTGCACTTTGACAATTGCTATGAGCCCCATTAGAGATGCCATTTTTTATGTGTGCGTATTCTCAAATGTTTATACAGTAATTTTGCTTTTATACTACCACATTATACTCTAATGAAAGTTTACTTTTCAAATTATTTCATAATCTGAGTAACAAAGTTTAGAGTGAAAGATGCTGCATCAGCTCCTTGATGTTTGATACACTGCATTCTAAGTGCAGCTGTCAGTTTTCAGGTGATAGCTTCCTGAAATCTAATGTCACCATTGAATTAAAAAAAAAAAAAAAATGCAGATAAACTTAGACAATTTGAAACCATTATGTGCTCAATAAGCTTGCATCAGACACAGAATAAAGACTATCATAAAACCAAAGTTGTATCTCCTTGGTAATGAAACCTTGCATTTGACCTGGGTTCCACCTGTCACAGAAAGCCGTGCAAGGAATGTTAATAAGGGGAGTATGAAACTCATTTTTGTACTAAACCAAAACCTCAGTGAGGTGGAGGTTTGCCTGGTTTCACTGTAAATACCTGATTTGTACTCACAATTGCTGAACCTCCCATAAATTAAGCCAGTAAAAAACAGCTTGATGCCAAACTTAATTTCCATTTCACTATTAGTACCATTACTCCAGAATAAGACCAAGGAGGGGAATCTTCTGCAGACAAAGTCAATACTTCAGTTTTAAATATTCCTTTTATTTGTATTGATCATTTTTGCTTCAGGGTATTTCAGTTTCCTAAAGCCTCAGCTGTTGCTCCTGTAATTGTCTCTTTTCCATTAAAACTCTCCCTTAAGTTGTGGCTTTTATGTTTAGAGTATACTTGAGGGTAAGAAATGTAAAAACTGAAAAACAAAGGGATAAATATACAGAGGAAGTATAAAGAAAGTAAATGTATAAGAGAAAAATAGCAGGACATTGTTTTTCTTTCTAAAGTCTCCCACCTTTAAAGAGAAAATACACACTAAAAAATACATGAGAAGTAAACTGGGGAAAGCAAAAATCATATTTCCATTCATTTTGATAGCTGAGCGACAGGCTATAAACAGGAACACATAGGCTTTTTCTACTTAAAGAAAAAATGTGATGGATCCTCTAAGAATTCTGCCCTCCTGAAACATCATCCTGTCCCATGGTGTGAAGTTTGTTGTTTTAAACATTTATGTCTATTCACAGCAGGATACATATTTTCCCTGAGAAAATCTCAAGTCTGTCTCTTTTTTCCCCCTTTTTAATCTTTTCCTTCTATTCTTCTGACTGTGATAGGCTGAATTCAGAGAACTGGTATGTGAGGAACTTCTTACCACGATATGGAGGATGTAAATCACATACTGCTGACTGATCAGGCACTTAGTCTGGATTAGAGGAGTAGGGGATTGTGACTTGTGGTTGGATTTGAAAATGCCAGCAGTTGTACAAGAACTTCATGCTACACAACTGCCTCATGTGAGGAGGAGTTTGTCATGCAGACATTAGTTCCTTTACCTCTGGAAACGACACAATTCAGTATATCCCAAGGGAGAATATAAACTCCTATTTAGTTGTAATGTTGCTTTCAAAATAAAGGTAAGAGCTGAGCCTCTGTTGCTACAAATACATTCCAAGTCCTGCCAGCCAATTTAATTACTGAAGAAACAGAAGCACTGCTGCTCAACTGTCTCTCTTGAAAAATAGCTAAGCATTTGTAAGGTTTTTTTATACACTCTTCTGTGAAAATTAAAATTATTGTTATTACTGAAAGTATTACATAGCACAGCATAACTTAGTGGAAACTTATATTTTGAACAAGATTTTCAAAGATATTTTAACTCAGAAATCTATCCAAATCTAAAATTGTTCTTCCATGAGCTGCATCCACACTGTTTCTTACTGTCCCAGAATACCTTGTCTCTTTCCATCCCTTTCCTCCTTCCTTCCTTCTTTCCCAGTCCCCACACTCCTTTTTTCCTTAGCCCACTCTTTGCTGTCCTTCCTCTCTCCCTTTCTCTCCATACACCTGAGGCATCCAAAACAGAAGAAACACATAAAACATTCTTCTGCATCTCTTTGTTCTCTCTTCCAGGAACTTAAATGAAACCAAGTAATTGAAGTGCCTTCAAGACTGCAATTGGATTGCCTTCAAAGTGTAGCACACCTAAAATGTGCTGAAAGTACACTAAATATAAACACAGCGCAAGAATGAAAGTTGCTTACATGCTCCCTTCACAGAATTTGAAAAGTAGGATGGTGGGGAGGATAAAGGACAAAATTAGAAAGGTTATTTTGAAATCTGACATTTAGATATTTGACAAATCTTGGAAAATTGAAACATTGGAGATCAGTTCTACCTTGCAAATAGCAGAGGCTGGTGCAACTAAATAATCTGTCAGTAAGCTAATCTAAAAATTTATGTCAACTATTAAAACCAAAACGTATGAATGTCTGTCATGGCTGGCCACTAGGCACCACACAAGCACCAGCAGGGTGGGGAAGACAACTGGACGAGTAACAGCTGGAAAACTCACAGGCTGAGGTAAAATTTAATTGGTAAAGCAAAAGCAGTGTCCACCAGCAAATCAAAACAACAAATTCATCAACAACTTCCATGGGCAGGACGTGTTCAGCCATCCCAGGAGAGCAGGGCTCCCTCACACTTATCAGTGCCTTGGGTGGCAAACACCCCAACTCTGAACATCAGCCACCTCCTCCTTCATTCCCCTTTCTATCCTGAGCCTGAGGTAGGATGGAGTATCCTTTCGATCAGTTTGGGTCACCTGTCCCAGATGAGCCTTCTCCCACCTTCCCAAGCATCCCCAGCCAGCTCAGCAGAGGCAGTACCAGAACAACACAAGGGTTTGGCTCTGTGCAATCCCTGCCCAGCAGTAACAGAAACACCTTTCCAATACCAACACTGTTTTCAGCACAAATCCAAAACACAGCTCCATACCAGATACTGTGAAGAAAATGTACTCTAGTCCAGCCAAAACCAACACACCACCTTGCCTGTCTTGGACAAAATAATGCTATATCAGATATAACTCAGCAATATTTATGGCCCTATATGTAATTTTACATCTCTTTTTTTTTTTTTTTAATTTTCCTGGAAAAATCATTCAAACCTCACCAGGCAAGGTTTTAAAACTGGGAAGCCTTTTTACATGAATCTAATGTAATCTGTAAAAAAAACAAAAAAAAAACCCCATCTCTTTGAGAAATCCTATCCTCACTCCAGCCAGTATACTCACTAAGTTTGTACATAAAAACACTATCTTAAGGGGTATTTTAGTATGATTGAATGGTCAGATGAAAGAACACTTGTTTTTGCAGAAACAGACTACAGGGAACAGAACACTGCCAGTATATTCACAGTAAGGATTGTAATTAGTGGCAATTTTGACTGTTTCTTTTCTGATTGTGTAGTTGTAGCAACAAATGTCACTTTAATTTGTCTAATAAAATTTAATGGAACTATTAGAAGACTGCTTTTCATGGGCATTTTTCCTTGTTGGGTGTCTGGAGGTAAAAGAAGGCAGGGTACAGGATACTCTGTGTTCTCTGCAGGACACAGGAATATATTTTCTACGGCACCTTTAGTGTGAAAACATAACATTTCTGTTTGAATTTCTGCCGACACTAAATAAATAAATAAATTCTTGACTAAAAGAAATAAAATACTAGGATGTAGAGTTATTTTAATGTGAGAGTCTAGTAAAAATAAGACTTTCTGGTTACAGATATGCAAGCAAATGTCTATCTTTGAAGACAAGGAAATGGTAGTTCATATTAATGGAATACCAATCTGGTGCTGAATACTCATCTAGTCATTCTCACCTCCTACGTTCTGTCATCCTCCTTTAATGGCATATTCAAGGAAGGGATTATATAAAAGAAGTTTATTATAAAATAGGATAGAATGAGTCACCAAAGGATACTTAGTCAGCCTGTCCAACAAGGTGGAAATGTTGTCCTACTTAATTTGCTTGCTTGTGAATTATATGTCTTCTGTGGTAAAAGGACAAGCATATTACAGTTCCAGCTTTATGTTGGTAAATCAATCTATATTTACTCTTCTCCCAGATGTGCAGGTAAGATGGGATGCTCATTGTGCCTTAAATGATTAAGGTCTTTAAAATAGTGTTTCTGAATCAACACTGCACTTTAGCAAAACTGAACTTTGCCAGTGGAAATGACTCACAAATCTCAAGTTAGGAACACACTAAGCATTATCCTTTGATCAAGGTCTTCGTCAAGGAATAGCTCTTTGCTTCAACCAGAATTTGATGAAATTAATTTCCTTTTCTGTGTATGGATTTTGTCTTTTATAAGTGAAAACTGTGAGCAATAAAAATAAAATGAAGCATGACTCTTGCTCCATTCATTGTGAAAAATTAACTTTATACAAGAGATATGTAAGAAAGGGATGCTAGGAATCACAGCATGACATTTGTTTAAGAGATCAGATTTTTTGGAATAAAAGATACAATTTTATCCCTATAATCAAGACAAATACTCCTCATTGATAAGGAATTCTAAGACAGTTGACATTAAATTAAAATTTTATAAGCACTAAAATATGCTTTCAGCAAGTCAGAGGGGCACAGGTTTTTCTTTCAGTTACTCCACTAATTCTTTGTGAGACTCCATTCTTGATAAATATAATTTTGTTTAAAACAAAATTCACCCTTGCAAGTGAGGTAGGTTAGGTGTTTACTTTAGAAGGGTTCAATTGTTATTCCACTGTGATTGATATAAAAAAAGTAATATATATCGACATGTATATCTTCTCAAAGGCATAGCTTACTATTCTTCATAGGCCTGAATATTCTTTAAAGGCCTTGCTTTTGCTATCCATTCCTGTGTCTACTCAAGTAAGAAAATATTCTAAAGCAAGTTATAGTAATTATATTTTAATGACACATGCCTTTGCTGCAATGAATGACTTCTGTAGGTACTCAGAATGCATGGAGAATATTTAAAGATACACTTGGTTAATTTAAGGGATTTTTCTCCCTTGGAAGGGCGATTGTCTTGAATATGGCAGTTGTCAAAACTTGTTCAGGAAACATTCAGCCAAATAAAATGGATATAAGGTAATGCCATTTATTTGTGCTGGCATTTCCAAAAAGGAATGGGCCTCTTCATCTATGGTAGTCACACATATTTTAACTGTGTTTCAATATTTATTATTATTCTAAGATTTTTCATTCTCTACAGCAGCTCTTAAAAATATCTTCTGTTCTCAGATACCACGATAGAAAACAGGCTCAAAATAGTAAAGGCCAACTCTCAATATGTCTGGGTAGGTATTTTTTCTTTTTATTTTCTTTTCTTTGGATAACTTGCAGATACAAGAATAAAGCTACTCCAGGCTAACATTCTTTGATCTAAATTTCAGGCTGAAAATCTAACAGGAACTGAAACACTTCTATTTCTCTTCATCTTTGTTTTATTTTGGTCAAAGAGAATATCAAAACCCAAATGTGTACATTCTGTGAAAGAAGACCACTGCTAAATCTGTAAGAAAATTTATACCCCCTCATTTTGCCTAACTTCCCATGTTTTGAGATGAATAAAACCACAATCAAATGCCATCTGGTGTTTCAGGAAACTACAGTAAGTAGGCAATTGACATTTCCCTCACAAAGATTTCAGCACCTGAAGATATTTACTTTGGTATGATGGCCTGAACATTTAGCACATGATTTCCTTAAAATCCTTCAGAAAGGCATCTCCCAAGTCACCTCCAATCCCAGACTGGCTCACGTGAATCACAAAATTAGTCTTGGGAGCTAAAAAAGAAGGAACTAAAAAAGAAGGAAAAACTCTCAATCCCCACAACCACACTGTCAGATAAAGCTGTATCTATTCTTCATAGTAAGGATTTTAGTAGCCTAACTGGGATGTGGGAGAAAAGGTTAGATTCTCTCCAGTGACAGAGGGACAGAATTCTTATTCCCTAAAAGATGAATGCTTGGCATTACATTTTCTGTGGTGGGACTCAGTTTTTCCCACTACAGTTCTTCTGTTTTACAAAATAAAATTAATATTGTTTGCTAAAGACAGACAAAATCACACAAAAAAACTATTTGGTTTCAATTATCTCTGACATAGCGCATGAAAAATGCTGGTTGAAATATTTGATACAGAAGGAAGCATAAAATGATTAATAGGTATTAATAGCACTCCTAAAAGGGCCAGAATAGCACTACTTAATTCTGAAGAAAAAAACAGGCCTGCAGGCTGGAAGACATCGAAAGGAGCTCGCAAAACACCATTCAGAGATCTTCCAGTGCAAAGAATATAAACAAGGTAAACAGTGTATTTTTAGGAGAACTACGTATTTCAATAATGAAACATATCATCATGATAAACTCATGCATTTCATTAAGTGTTTTAGGCAGTTGCCTAAATCATAAAAATCCTCATTGACCAGAATCACACTCCTAAATTCTTATGAGAAAAGAGCTTCTTTTTTCTGCTCTCCTCATGCTATTTAACTATTTAGCAGCAAAATACATCTATGGAAAAATCCAGGGCATAAGTTCCACTCATTCATGCATTACATACCTTGCTTTGATAATTAGAATTGTGATTTGGGATTTTTTTTAATGGAAAAATATCTACAAGTTGGTATTAAAATATTCAGTATTTGCTTACAATCTGTCGAGTGTTTACTCACAAAGACTAGATAAAAGATGAAAATTTACATTTTAATTAAACTCATAAAATGTATCATATGTTAAAGAAAAATATTAAAACTGTTGTAGTTTATAAACCCTCAGAGAAGCAAAATATCTTTATTCAGATTTTAGATGATAGTTTGTTATCTATGAAAATATTTATGAAACAGAATATTCACAAAGGCAATCCTTATTCCCATAATTCACAAGTGTGCTTCAGTTATTCTTTTTGCATTATTCCTTACATTCTTTCAAAAAAATCTAAGTTTGGACTAATAGAAAATCATATATCTGGCAAAGCAGATACTGCAACTTTGCTCTTATATACAGATTATCTTGTATATAAAATATATATGTGATTAAAATATGTGATGAATCTTCTACTTCCTAGGAAATTTTGAAATTATTCTTTATAGTCATAGATCAGTTTTTTATAAACAAAGAATTTTCAAATGTAAAATAGGGAGATCAATACTGAGATATGAAACACATTTTTAATGGTTTTTATCAAATTCTAAACAGGTGTCACTAATGGTAACCAAATAGATCACACAGGCTACAATGAGATCAAATCTTACAGGAAGATTAATTAAAACAGGAGAGTTCTAAATAAACATGGAAAAGAATAAAACAGCTTCCTGTCACAAATCAAAATTCTGGTAAAATTCTTTCTTTAGCACAATGTGTTATGAGGAATATTTACACACAGAAAATCACAGAGGTTCTGGAAATCATGCATTTCTTTGGATAATTCTGTAAAAAATTGTGGCATGCATAAGGACCCTAAGACTGTGATTTAGATAAACTATATGTGAACACTGAGAGAAAAACTTTATAAGGAGGAAAGAAGATTACACAAGTAGATGAACTCTCCCCTAAAATTCCTATAGACTCTTTTCCACCAGATATATCTGAAGAATGAACATGTATAACAGAAAGGTAATTTGAAACAAGGAATTAGAGCAATATCAGATTAAAATTCATGTAAGTCATGCAATTCATAAGGACTAGAAATTTGAAAAGTAACAGAATTTTTTGTACATGTTCAAGATGAAAGAGATGGAAAACTTGACCTGTATATTTCATCAGTCCATTCTGTTGAATGAATTGAATTCAATTGAATAGAATACCTGAGATGACAAGTATATTTAAGAACAGGAGATTTAAAAAACAAAAATGAGGGATACACTAATCATCTATAGTGTTGGAAATTTACTGAAGTCAGTTACAAAATAGTGATGTATTTAGAGTACTTTAGTAATTCATTGTTAAAAAAACCCTTATCCCAAAACTCAGGAAAACATATCACCTGTATTTCTGACAGAAGGCCATGATTATTTATATGCCTTCATTATCATATTTTCACTTCAAGATAACTTAAAAGATTTTGTCCTGAAGAACTTTATTAGAAACAAATAAACAAATTCCACCACACTAAAAATAAACATAAGATGCCAAGATCCATTTTATGATGATGACTTAAAAAAAAAAAATCAAACAAACCCACATTTCAACATCTTATCTCAGTAAATATGTGAAGATGTGAAAATATTTTTATAAGAGAGATTTTGAACTTTATATTTTCATTATCTCTCTTCTTGAGAATCATAGATGTGCCATCAGTGTAGTAGCTGCATTCAGAATGATGATGTGGATATGATATTGTGAACTGCTGTTCTGTTCTAGATAAGAGAAATGTTCTTCACTAAAAGTTACCACCATTGTGATGCTCTTGGAAGCTGTTAACAGTAGTCCATGAAGTAAGACATGGTCTTTTGGAACTGTGTTTGGGAGTGTTAATTTGGAGAAACACAGTGTCTTTTCAATTTTTTGACACATGGAATGGTCACCTTTCTGTTTCAGTTCATTTGTGTGAGTGTGCATGGGTGTGTGGATATCTATAGCAATACTGAGTTTATTTCTGGGACTGTTACTGTATCCCATGAAGGAACATGTCCCATGGACTGGAGTTTCAGAGGAAGCAGGGCTAGTCTGGCTCTTTTTGCCATCAGAGATACACACAGAGCTCTTAAAACAAAATGCTAACAGAAACATGTTGCTTCTAGCAACATCACTGTAACCTTTGGTGAGCTAGATAAAATTATCTGCTTGAAAAAATACCAATTTGGGATTTTTCTTATGGTATAATAAGGCATTATCTCCTTATTCCCATAGGAAGATAAACATATTTCTAGAAATAGTTTCCTTGGTTTAACCATAGATATGGCAACATAAATGTTCAACATTTCGTTAAACATGAATATGCCTCACTAAATATTTTAGTGGAATAATTTAATTTATTTTAGTTTTTCTTTCCAATGTCCTTTCAGAGCCTTCCCTTCTGACTTCCCTTTGGTACATTGACTTGAAAAGATTGAATTTACCCAGTCTATATCCTATATATATACTATAGAAATTTTTCATTAACCCCTGCCCAGATTAAAGTTGCAATTAGTTCTTCACTGAAGTGACAGATACAAATATATTTTGTTGAGATATTGATTTCAATTACTTAGTGTTGTCTCAAAACTGAAGGTCAGTACTGGAGTTCTACAGTAATGTCACCATCTCAAAGTCCCTGGAAAGGAAAAAAATCATTGTGGTTGCAATATTTTCTTTCTTCTTAGAATAGCTGTAAATTTTTAACTGCTATTTCAAACTCCAAAGATCTTCTAAGCATGCAGGGGATTGTCTAATATCAAAGAAAAATGAAAAATAATGCAAAACATCCCAGACTTGAACCGCATCACTGCTAGATCTGTTTTTCCTTGGTATCCTTGTACAAATGAAGCACCACAGGAAAATCTGGTGGACTGTAGCAGGCAAATGAAGGCTCTGTTCTTATATCCACTCATGCAGTTGCTCATAAGAGTAACAACAAAAATTAACTCAGATACAGCATAAACATATAATTGTGTGCAGCAGAATTGAATCATGTCCAAGAAAGAACAGAAATAAAAATTATGGTATGGATAATACCTGAAAATACAACCTTACAGATTTTAGTCAAAAAAACTGAAGAGAAAAAAAACGTGTAAATCTGAGCCTGGGTCAACATTTGCAAGAGTAAATTCTGAGACATCTGGTGTCCAGTTTCTTGCTTTTTAGTACTTTCTTCAAAGGTAGTAGTATTAGGGATACATTTAACACATTATATTTGAATAGAGAATAAATTATAACGAACAGATATTTAGACACCTTATTTTTTTTATTCAGAAAGCTTTCTGTGCCTTAGCCTGCACAAAAGCCTGCATACGTGAAGAGAGTGTACAAAGCCCTTTGTGCATTTTAAGTTAATATTCTTCTGCTGCTGTTATGGAGTCTCTGGTAAACAAACCCAGATGCAGAGGATATTCATTTGTTCCTGTGCTCTCTTGGCTTGACTCATTCAGCCTCTTTAATATGAATCCTTGGCAGTTTTTCCCTGTTTCTACAGTTTGCACTTAAAACTACAGAGATAAAATAAGAACAGACAATGGAAAGTTTTTGTTTCAAAGATTTCAATAACTGTAAGGCCAGCAAACACAGTGAAGTGTTCCTTCTATTAGACATGTCAAGTTCAATAAATGTCACCTATTTGCATAGGCCCTGAAGTTCTATTTGTATTCAATTGCTGTCATACACACATGTCACTAGTGGATGAGTCCCTCTGATGAGACACATTCAACACAACCTTCACCTAGAGATCTGAGAAAGTCAGATAATACATTACCAGCAGAACTGAACACATGTTTTTTAAGACATCATTTACAAAAATCAATGAAATTATTGTTTTGGGTGCTGAGGAATAGATTATATTGCAGTGTCCTCCTGGATAATGGATGTTCTTTCCACTCTCATGTAAGTGCACAGAAGGCACTTAACCTCTGACTCTCTTATTAGATTTACAGTGGAAAAGTGAAAGGAGTTTCAGCTGTGGATGGCTTGTGAAATTTGTAAGCACAACTGCTGAATGGGCTGATGAAAACCTGAGAAAATTACTGTCAAACTTTATTTTTGAAGTGTAAAAAAAAGTGACTACCCAATTTCTTTGGAGAGATGAACTCAGAAAATTGGGCTACAGGATTTTGCCCAGTAGTACCTTGCAGGAGATGACAGACTTTCAAATTATATTAGATATCTATTATACAGAGCTGGAGAACATGCATTTTTTGGTTGTTTGGAGTTTTTTTTAATTTAATCTGAGAATTGCAGAGGCAAGAAGGTAATTTGTGTATTTTTTTTTTTCATCCTACAAGAATTGTTCTCTTTCTTAATATAATCCTGGGGTGCATTCCAGTAAGGGGACAATGTGACTGACCATTCTTGAACCCAGGCACTGCACAATTTGCTGTAAAACCATGAATGTGTACCTATGAAAGCAGATTTCTGCTTTTAGATATACTGTTCTGGCAACACACATTCTCTTGATCATCAGAGAAGACTGGAAAGATACAGCACAATCACCCTGCATTTTTAACCTTGCAGAACACAGCTACTTAAGTGATTTCTAGATGGAAGAAGAGTAGTATAATTGGACTGAGTTTCACATAAATCACTTCCAGCAGGAAATGTAGCTCTCTTCTTGATAATACACAGAATGTTGGTGAAAGAAATTAATTATTTTCAAGTAAGTGTAGAGAGACATACCAGTAAGCATAGATTTAAGAATAATTTTATTTGTCTTCAAAGTTACTTGTTCAGTGTTAAAAGGAATTTTTTATGATACTTCTTGAGTATTTTCATGATAGTTATCATATTAAAATATCATATCATAATCCATCAAAAACATTATTGTGAATGTATTTTGTATTTTCCAGGACATGATGTAGATTCAGACACACAGACACGTATAAATGTATCTGCTTATGAAAATGCATATATTTTTATGATTAATTATGTTAGTATTAAAAAGAAAATTGAAGAAAAAATTTTTGAATAGCAAATTATATCTTTATAAGAAGACAAGTGTAATCAGTAAGGTAATATATATCTTGTTAAAATAATCTTCATGGCCATTTACTAGGCTTGCTCCACTCTGTCACTGCCTGCCTTGTCCTGAAGAGCCAGCACAGGAAACAGAAATGGCCCAGCAGGGTATAACAGGAAGTTCTGGAGACTCCCCTTTTTTCCAGCCTGTCAAGGCTCCTCTGAATTGAAAGACAACCATCTGGTGCACCAACTAAATCTAATTTTGTAACATCTGGAAACTTGCTGAAATTTATTCATCAAATTTTAAAGGTAGAAGCTATAAAACCTATGTTTTTATAATTTATCATACAAATCTTCATCTTGCATTCACTTTGAGTAGTATTATGCATTAAAAGACCTCCAATAAATTAGTTACATTACTTGGTGAATAAAAGAATTGGGCCTCATTCGTTATGCACAAAGGTTTCAGAATCTGACTGTAGGTTATTCATTCTCAAAGTACTTTCAGATACTGAATGTACAATTTTTTTCTACCTCTCCTGTATGGTCATTTATTTGCCAAACAATAATGTGTTTTATTCTAAACTGAAACTGATATTACATTCCACAAGAAGTGAAACACTGTGTGAAGGTTACCCTTAGAGAGATAGAACTTCAGGGCAGTTTGGGCGGACAAGCCCTGTTTTGGAGAAGAAGGAAGTGAAGAGTATAAACATGAGACATTTCTTGACACCAAAGAATGCCAGGAAACAGCCTTGGCCACTTTTAGCTCTGTACCATAAATGAAACAGCCACGGACCAGGAACCCCATTGTGGTGAGCACCAAAGCAGGCACAAGTTCCAGCATTCTCATTGCCCAAGTCAGAGCAGCTCTTACTTAAGACTGGATAATCCTGTTTGGACAACTTCAGGTTTAAACATTTTATGTAAAACTTGGAGACATATTTAAAGGAACTTCAGGGCTCTAGAGATTTGAGAAAAAGACATTACATTATGCAGTAATTATGTAGTAATTAATTTGCAGCAATTAATACAATCAAGCAAATAAATAAATATATTTATGCTTCTGTTGCCATGTGAACTGCATTTTTACCTTTGCTTTTTAGGATTTTTTTTTCCCTTTGCCTATTCTTTGTTTTCATGCCTTCTCCCCTTCAAAATGCCTTTCGCTTAACAAAAATTCCAAATCTAATAATAGAAATTATCTGACAGGAATTAAATCCCAGGTCAGGAACTCCTATCCCAGTTTTGAATCATAGCAGATCCCCAGATCTTGCTTCCTGTCATTTTTCTGGTTTTCTTTTTTCTCCCCAGAACTGAACCCTCTGGATGTAGCCACAATTAAACAAGCTTAGATGTCTTTCTCACACATAAATTTATACATAAACTTTCCTTCATTTTTAGATGAGCACATAACACACACACACCATATTGCAGAAAGGAATTCGAGACGTAGGAGATATTTTTCCATTAGAAAGCATTTCAGTCATTGTCCCAGACAATAAAAAGCAAATTTGCATTCCAAAAAACCTATAAAAAGCTGATTGATAAAGAAAATATGTTCTTGATTCTTTGTGGACACTTTCAGGGAAGGATAATGACACAAATACAACAAAAACTTTATGTGATACATTCACTTTAATTATGGAAACATTTCTAAGATAAATATTATTATTTATTATTATTCATACTTAATATATTCATCAATAAATATATTGACTCAATATGATCCTCTTTCAGGACTCTGATTCACCTAGAGTTGGGAATCAAAATCTAATATTTAAAGATGTTTTTTCTTTTACCTGTGCCTGCGTCTGCAATGACGGCTGTTGCTTTTCAGAGTGACATCCCTACAGAGTGCTCGCAGAACACCCCAACCACCACTTTTGCACCTGCTGTATTAAACAAAGCTGAAGAGGAGCAGGACTGGGGGTGACTCCAGAGCTGGCCAGGCAGCCCCTGATCCTGTGAGCCTCAGGCAGCACCTGCCAGCACAGCTCAGAGGATGCAGCTGATCCCAGCGACAGGGCTGGAGATGATGTGTGGCATCACAGGGACAGGGGCTCACCTGGGGTACCGGGCTGTGGGGTGGGGGGTGAAGCCCCAGGAGAAGACCCAAGGAGGAGCTGTCTGGAACCAGCCTAGCTAGGACTTTCAGGTCTCAAAACCCAGTTTTTCAGGTGAGAGAAAGCTAAACATGCTTCATAATTTTGTTAATAGGGCATTTTGATAGTCATAGTGATAACTAGGTTAAGAAGAATACTTTTATTATCTCTCTTCTCATAACACTGAAAATGTTTTCATCCAAAATCTGTCCCTTTGAATTGGGGTGACCAAAGAATAAAAATTGGTGTTCCCCTTTTCTAGGCGAGCATTCTCAAATCTTTTTTTCCACACACCTTTTCAAAAGAAAGAAAGAAAGGAAGGAGAACTCCTCATACTTTTGTTTTCACACACAGAGGCTCATGACAGTTCAATTGTTTCAATCCAAGAGGAATGATGGAAAAGGAAATGAGGAAAGCTCAGGTGGAAAGCTGCGTAATGGATGTGTTATGATTTGTATATCAATAATTAGAAACCAAGCAGAGCAGATGACAGAATGGTCATTTGTTAAATGTCAGACAGAGGAGAGTGTTTCTTCCATACATGCAAACAAAGGTACCTTCATTCTGCTACAGAAGAAAAGAAAAATAACTTCTGTATGAATAAGTATTACTGAGGAAAATTGTTAGCTGAGAAGGGGATTTGAGGATGCAAATTATGACAGACAGCAGAGGGCCAGAATATTCACAGTTTGAGGCTTCTTAAATTTGCCTAAGCAGCAGAGCTTCAGCTGAAACCTCATTTTCACAGTATGCCCGAGGTTATACTGAATGAGCAGAAAACCTGCACATAATGCATGAAACAGGAAAGGCCAAGGATGCCAGCAGAGACTGTTATTCAGAAAAAAAGCCTGTTTTACGAGAAGACCTTACCCCAGTACTGCTGCACCTGGTTCTAAAGCTCTTGCTAGAGCACAGAAGCAAAGACAATGGCGAGAACTGAATATGGCAAGGAGCCCCTCTTTTCATCTGTGTTCACAACAACTCCATTTAATTGTTAAATGATGTAATGAGCAGCTCAGAAACATAATCATGAATTTCCCAATATTTCTTTAAAAAAAATAAAGATGGTAAAACCAATATATTTGGGAAAGATAGAAGAACAGAAAGGAAACTTAGTGAGTATAAGATCTGATAACGGGAATAGCAGTGAGGGATAAAAAGACAAGAGAGAATTTAGGAACAAAAGTTGATTATTCTAATTTTTACTACTCCATTTCTGGCCACTGATATTTATGATTAGTGGAAAAAAAAGAGGCAGAATACTGCAACAGCAGTTTTCTTCTTACTATTAAAGAAACATCTAAAGAGGCAGCTCAAACCATTTAAAATATGCAAGCTGAATGTTGTCTAAAAATTAGTTACAAGTAGAATTTAGCAATGAATAACTGATGAAATATATATATATATATATTTAAAAAAACCCTCATTTTTCTCTGATCTAAACTTTTGTTTTGAATATTTTGAGTTCAGTTATATTTTCCATTGCTCCAGCAATTTGTTTTAGTAACATTTTTACTGAGTTTAGAGCTAATATTTGAACATAAAGTTGTAATTATTCCATATTAACAGATAGAATTTAGATTATTTCTAGTAGTTTCTACATAAGAATTTGACAGTGAGAAATAGGGATATTCTGACTTATGATCCAAGCTGAGACAAAAGTATATCTTGCAAGGAAAATTTTTATTCTAGGAAAAAAAAAATCAATACCCAAATATTTTCTGTGCTATTCTTAATTTTTTTTACGGTGGTCATGGAAATTCAAAGTAGGTGGAGAGGGTTAGGAATGTAAATTAGAGTAGGAAATTACCAAATAGAAAAGAATAACTTGTGTTGCCTGCTTTTAGGCAAATTAATCAAAATATTTTCAGACATCCAACCAAAAAGTGTTCATATTAGAGGTAAATAGTCACCTGAAGCTTAAGTCAGTTATCATATATTAGCATGAATGTAAGCATGAATTTTGACCACAAAATGTGAGAACATTCTTTTGGAAGACAAAGTATCAGTGCTAGTGAGAAAAAGGAGCTGTATAAGAAAAATCAAATAGATTCAAGAAAGTGTAAGTTAAACTTTTATGTGTGCAAAATTAAAAAAAAATGAGTTAATATTTTTAAACAAGCAGAAAGTGTATTTATGCATTCATTTATAATTACTTAATTATAGTTGTAGTCATTTGGACTTCTATGTGCTTTAGCAGCAGTAACTTAAATAAGTTCAGTCACAACTCTTTCAGACAATAGGAACAAAAAATTCCTGTCTTTTCCTGTGGGTTTAATTAACTCAGCTGATCTCTCCAAAACACTTATGGATGCATTGTCAAAAATGGGTTTAGAAATTTATAAATTATAGCTCTCGGTATATTTCAACAGAGATTTTCCTTTATTTGAGTTTTCATTTAGAGTCTCAACTTTTCTAGTCACTGACAAAGAGTAGTTCTGATTACTAATTTTAAAAGTTTATATTATTGCTTGAGGTCTAGCCTTGTGCTCTCTCCTTCCTTGCTGCATTTACTTAGGCAAATGAACACTGAATAATAATTGCATTTGGTGAAAGAATAATGGGCCAAATGGCTGTAAGCTGATTTCAGCTCTATTGGTCCTCTCTGAATTGCATTTTGGATTTTAACATCAAGCAAAAATTAATGAAAATGCTGAATGATATGACTTTTTTTAATAGAGTCTTTTTTGAGAAGATATTTATATTTAACCAATATTTACACTTCATGTTCAACTTTTTCACAGAAGTTTAATTGTTCATAAATTTAAGTATATTTTGTTTTTTATTCAATACTTTGTGGAACTACACTGTCCTTAAGTAATTAATATTCTGTTTGATTGAAGTATTTGCTCTTCATCAAGCAGACCAATTATTTATTGAATATCCATTAGATTGGTTGATATATAAATTTCTTTAATAGATTTATCTGCACATTTGTGAGGAATGATTATTTTCCCATAGTAGGTTAATTGCCATTGTGACAATATTACCAGTATATTTCCTATCCAAAATTATATTTTTCTTCTCACTTAAGTGCATATCACATTCTCATTATGGGACTGGAGAATTAGTCAGTCAAGGGTTGATGAATTGTGAAGAGTAAATAACTCTGAATGCTTGGTAGGTTTAAGTCTTTTAGATTAAAAGGTTAATTAAGGCTGAAATTAATCATAAGCAATTTGTTTATTTTTTATTATGCAGTGAATGACTGTGTATGAGTAGCCATGACTATCTGAAGAAGTTGAGGTCTTCCCATAATATTATGAGTTTATCAAGGGGAATATTCTGGAATAAGTTGAGGATAAGGAGGGCTGGCACTTTCATGTCACTTTCAGTGACAGCATTGCGATCAAGCAGGTGCTGCCCACACCAACCTTTCTTCAGTGAGAGAAATCAGCTCAGGTCTGCCACATCCTAACTGTCCTCTGGAAAATTTGGAACAATTATATTCAGCTTCCTGCTGGCGGAAGGTCAGGATGACACAACATCCTTTCTGTACAAGTCTGCACTCAGAGGAGACTTTCAACTACTTTTATGCTGGAAAAGATAATAAAAAAAGATCATAATCTCCAGCAATTCTGGTCTACGAACCCTTCTAGAAGTGCTAATACAATATTTGGGTAATGGGGGCTTCTCCTCTTGACAAATATGGATTATTCTGCTTTAATCAACAATTTAAAGACTTATTTTAAGCAAAGTAAAACCTATATTATTTTTTAACTCTTTTTGCATGCTTTGCCATCTTGAGATAATAGGTAATCTCAGGACCCAGCTTATATAAGGAACTCACTTAAATTTTCATTCACTTTACACTTGAGAATAATTTTGAAAATTATGAAGTAATAATATATATAATAGTGCATAATTCTAAATATATAATTTGTATATTTGCAATCGATATGATATAATACTTGGAATTGATATTACATAATAATTGCATTTTATTACATAAAATACCTTGGTTATATATTTTATATATGTTTTATATTTCACACACCAATATGAGTTTCTGTGTATTTGCTCCTGTATGTGCAGTGTCTATGTAAGAAAGCTGTACTGAACAATAATTTGAAACTATTCATTTCTTTAAGTAGAGGTCTTATTCCAAAGGAGAATATTAGATAGTGAATCACTGGCTCTACTATTCATGGAAGTGTTATGTTCTTAATTTTTCTCCTGATACATGTCATAATCTTAAGCTCAAAGTAAAATGCATGTTTTTTTCTTTGTGTTTAAGAAAATGAGCTGCTGGTTTCTGCCAATACATTTTGTCTCAGAAAACACAAACAAAAAGCTCATTAACATCTCTGCCTCTGTTGCCTCTTAGAAGGGAATTGTTCATTACAATGAAAATGGAAATACAATTTGCTAAAGCTTGTTGCAACTCTTATAAATGCATACAATAAATTACTGAAGAAGGAGGCTAGAGCTCTTCATGCCATATTAAGGTTAGCATCAGTCATATATTCAGCTGTGCAAGAGAGTTATGTAACAGAACTGGGGGCCTAGAGGCTGTTAGACTTCAGAATCATTTTAAGACTAAAAGAATGAAGGGCTCTCAGAAAAAAAAATACCATCAGAAAGATGCACTTTTATTTTATGTAACATTAGTATAATTACTATTATCAATAATATTAATAATAACAATAATTTTATAAGTGCAGATTGATTTAATGAAGATTTTAAAGAGTGAAATTGTAATAGAAGTCACACTTATTCTGGAAAGGGAGTAGAAAGAATCAAATTAGAAAACCTGTTCTAAATAGATTTTATACTGCATGAATAACTCTAAACATCTGTTTTGCCTTACTGAAAGCAGCTGAATGTAAGAATCAATACAATTTTTAGCATGTGTTTTATTATATGCAAATAAGAAATTATTTTCTGTAATTAGGACTGTAAAATAGAAATTTAGTTAGATCTTGATTTATAGCAATTCTTGGAAGAAGCAGGTCATTTGCTTTTGAATATCATGCTCACTAAAATAAAACACTGGCCATTTCTTAAAAAAAAATTACTGTTACATGAGAAGCTGGTGAAGAGATTAACAACTTTAATTGCTTTTCTTAGAGTCAAATTGCTAAAAATAAGAAAGGAACTCAAGAAATGGGTGTTCTGATTGAATTCTGAAGTGAAAACTTCAACAGTAGTAATCAAAATTACACTACATAATAATGAAAAATAGAACTCCACCACATCATAGCTTCAAAAGGTGGGTCTTCATTATGTATTTATTAAGTTTACCCTCATTTTCTTTTTGTCTTATATTTTTCTATTAAAATATCCATGCTTTTTTTGAATTCAGGTGTTTCCTTACATTGCAAATTCCTGGTTCTAAGTGGCAATGAAATTCTTTATTTCAATTCAATGGTGCTTTAAAATTTTCCAAGTACCCTTGCTTTCCAAAATTTGTGAATAAAAGTTTGTCATGCTACTGCCTGAAAACATTGTCACATGGGCTTCCTCAGGGAATAAAAAAACCTAAACCCCTTTAAAGGAGCTCATTGAGTGAGTCCTGGCCTTTACATCTCAATCTTTTATTTAGAAAATAAGAAAAGAAAGTGTTGTCCTACCATTTGTAGTATCTGCTGATATTGCATCCAGTAGTATTCGAGGACACTCTTGCAGCAATATGTCATCAAAACAGGAATAAATATTTGCCTGTTTGGGTTGAGTTGGAAGGTGTCAGATAGAAGAATCATTTAATAAGGATGTTGATAATTTTTACTTACTCAAGAAATAAACTCTCCAAACACTTAGTAGATTATTCTCATAAGGTTTCTACTTCATTTTGAATTCTTGCATAATTTCTGACACATTTCTGCTGTTTGTTAGGCCATGAATATTTTTATTAATAATCTGGATTTGGCAAAAGCAATACCAGTGTAGCACAGCTGAGAGCAGAACAACCCAAATGCCAAAAGGAAGCCTTTCATTTGATGTCAATATTTTGGACAAGCTACTTCATTATTTAGCTTTGTGTTTCAAAAGAATGTGTTTGCAGTTGGGCTTATTCTGCAGCACACATGGAAGTGCACTGCATTCTGATTGTTTACCAGTTGTATGCCATGAATTCTCAAGGTTATTTTTCACTTTCAGGAAATTTGCTCTTTTTCCTGTTCAGCCACCCTGGAATATTCTGACTGCTCTCTAAAAGGACTCCTATACTGAGGATACCATTTATACCATTTATTTTTAACATTTGTCCTCCAGAAAAGTTTAAACCAGCTGCATTGCCATTAAATTCAAATGAAAAGATAAACAACATAGATTTTAGTTGTCTTTGCCCCAGAAAAATTGAAAAGTTCTTTCTACTGTGAATATAAATTTTCACTCTCAAAATTAATTTGTGTTTCTCATTACTGCTCTATAATTTCTGCAACAGCACTAAGAACCCTGTGACACTTCTAGCTGCCTTGTGGTTACAAAATTCTCTTTGAAAGAGCTAGAAAGGGAAGCTGAGGGTCAAATTAACATTGTTAGTTCAGAAAATATAAAATACTGTTGGTTTTGTAAAGGATGCTGTTTGGCAAACAACCTGTCCTTGAGAGTCTCTTTTATGTACTCTGTAATATCTATGCCGAGATCTATGGAGCATGTTCTCTTTCTAATTTTTTTTCCCTATGCAGAAAAAAATGAGAAGGAAATGAAGCAGAGAGAAAACCTTGAGGTGTTTCACTTCTTCAATTAAAAGTATGGCAAGGGAGGCATCTTTTGGTTAAATCAGCAGATTTTCAAATTACCTGTTATTTTTCTTCATTGTGTATTCGTTTAAACAGATTTTTTTTTTTAAAGTGTAATTTTTGTGGTAGCATTTACAATAAATCCTTTTTATAATTAACCCTTCAGGGGAATTTGTACAAGCAAGTGTAGCAACAGTGGAAGGTTATATGTCCATCTGGCAGGAATATCACCATCAACTGGAATTGCATGGTGGTTATTACATAATCCCTAGAAGGATGTAAAATAGATCATATTCTGGGCTATAACTGATTCCACCAGTATAATTTGATTAGAAGACAAAGGCACCTAAATAAAGGCTGATGAAAAACACCTAGACCACCACCACCACTCCACAATCCCCTTTTGTATGGAAACACCTACATAAATGAACTCAGCTTTCTGTTTTGGGAGGGTTAGCTTGTTTGTTTTTCATTTGGGTTTTTGTCTTGGTTTTGTTTGTGTTTTTGTTTTTTTGTTTGGCTGGTTTTGGGTTTTTTTAAAAATTTAATTTAATTCAATTTTTTTAAAATTAAATTTTACTTATTTTGTTTTAATTTGCCTGTACAATATATAACAATAGCATCTACTGAATATCAGGGATGTGCATTGATATGTACCACACACAACCAAACCCACAAAGGATGGATTACTTGCAATAAAGTACTTAATTTTAAGATTTAAATTAGACATATTTAAGTTCATGCTGTTCTTTCTGTGAGAAGTATCCCTTGCCTCACTCCAGCTGTCAAAATTCTTAATACTTCATTTTCCTCAGTTATTCATCCTTTGACTTAATTATAATAATTTAAGTACTGATGTGTCTTGTCACAACCTTACTTGATTTGAGATTAACAATGGGTTTTCCAAAATAAGTAGTAATTATAAAACAATCTATAAAGTTGTCTATAAATTAGATGCAGATGCTGAAAATATTTTTAACAACTGCACATTTTTCAGGGCAACAAGATAGGTTTGGTCTGCTCTCTCCCATGCTCTTGAAGACAAATGGAGCCACTCACATCACAACATTATTACAGAGCTTTCTGCGTACACAAACCAGTAATCAAATGACACTTGAGTTGCCCTCTGATCTTTTTTTCCCTCTTTTAAATGACGTTTTAAGAATGACATTTAGATAAAGATTGTAATTGTGACATGGGTAAAAAATAGACTTACTGCCTCAAAATATAAAGCAATACTGGAGTCTCTGAAATGTGTGATACAAACACAGAATAGCTTATGCGGTTTGGCAATTGTGAGATAGTCAATGTCTATCTGACCTCTGAACTTCCCTAAAATTAATTTCAAAAGCTATGGCTAGAAATGTGACACATGTATATTTCTAGTGCTGTTTGTTACCTAAAAGTAAGAAGACATGTTTACTATTTGAGAATGTTAATATAACATTTATAGAAGTTCATGGTTACCAAGAAGTGCTTTGATTTCACAGGCGTGCTACAGAAGTAAAACATTTTTATTCTGAAATAAAAAAACATATTTTCCTATGCTGACTATATTGAAATTACAAGAGACCTCTTTTTAAGTTACACCATAAATCAATATGATACCTACATTCTTATTTAGCTGAGAACTTGATTTTTCCTGTAGGAATGTTAGTCTTAGTTGCACGTGTTGCTTTCACCCAGAATCTTCAAGACATAAAAGCACCAGTGCCGAAGAACCACTGAGTTACAGCTCTCTCTTGGCTTACTAATATTTGTCTGACTGAAGCTTTAGTTCAGCTGCTGGGCCTTACAGACACAGACAGGGATTGTACAATTTATCCATAATTTATATTGTTTTGGAAAAGACTGATATTTAAAGATGGTTGTAAATCTCTGCAGCTCAGTATGGGATCCCCACTCACACAGCATCTTGCAGATTGCAGTTATGGCCATAGAAGGGATTCAGATGACAAGCCTTCTGAAATGGAGTTTCATTTACAGCCTTCGAAAGGGTGCTGAAGTGCTGTGGAAGCTTCAGAGAACTACAGTAGTGACTCAAGTAGAAAAGTTTTAATAGACATTAAAAAGGGGATTTGATTACAATTTTAGGCATATCTAGAGGGACAGAACATCTAACAATAGACAAAACTATTTGAACAAAAGAATAACTTTGGTTTAGTGAAATTTCAGCTAAGAAAAAAGAAAGTTGGAAGAGAGATCAATATTTGATTTGAACAGCGTTGACTAACAGAAAAATAATAAAGTTCTGTGAAAACCACTCATAATTCTAAGTATTGAAATCATAAATAGGTTTCATTCTAAAGGAGATGTTTTAGCCCCAGCACAACTTTTTGATCATACAAGTATAAAAATAGGAAAGTGACACATTCTTCCATGGTGAAGGACTGCTAGACAAAATTCTAAAATTATGCAATATATTGGCTAAATCACAAAAATATTTATTTAAGGGACACTGAAGTATCTAAATATTTTATATTTTTAATAATTTGTAAATACTGATAATTTAATTAGAAAAGATAATAAAACAAAAGGAGGCAGTACTGAAGGCTGATTTATTACCACTATACTGCTTGCAAATGAATCCAGTGCTGTTGTAGCATAAGAATTCAGTTGTGGTAATCAGCTAAAAACATTAAAGAGGCAGAAAAAAATATCAAAATATTTTTATTTCATACCTATATCTATTGAAAGGAATGTTCTACATGTTTTAATTACTTTTTCCATTTATTTCCTTTGTTTAAATTATAAATACTATTTTAAAACATTTCTTTTGTTCTACTTATAGTTTTTCTTCAAGTCCTCTTGCTTGAAAAATAGCTGCTCATGGTTTATGTCAGAGTACAGAACTGACTTTCTAATCTGCCTTGATACATTCAAATTGTTTTTCACCTGCAGGTCAAGTTATATAACTTTGCCTAGTTACAACAATTGAATTTCTCCCTCTGCAGCTCATAACCGGGCATTTGAATTCATCATTACAGAGCTTTAAACAGCCATCCTCATTGACTGAGGATATTACTTGTTTATCTGTTAGATAAGAGACATGTGGTGAAAATATCCAGGAGAATGGTCCTGGATACAGTAGTGCTTTGGATTAAGTTATTATGCATTGAAGTCATTATACATTGACATTTCCTACTTATTCAGTGAAGTTTCAAAAAATATAAGCAAGCACATTTATTTTTATGCAGTTTCTATTTTGTGTGCACTTATGTTAGTAAGAGGGAGTTCTAGTTGTTGTACCTTGAATTGTGATGCTGTCTTGGTGCAGGTGTAGGTATTGTGTTATCTTTCAAGTGTAAGAAGTATACTTAATGTTTTATAGTCTGATTCCATAGGAAACTGTTACAGCAGGCTGTGCAAGCTAGATCACAAAACATCAACAGCAGCATGTGGTCTCCAAGACAACTCTTGGTTATACTTTCTATTAGGATACAGCTGCACCCAGACTTGGATTCAGCTATTCCCAAGACTGTGCTAGATGTTTCAGGGACAAAGGACACAGCCAGCCATCCCCTAGAGCCTTGGCTGTGTCTCTACCCCTTGTCCACAGGACAGGACTGCCTTGCAAAGGGCAAAGGAAGCCAGAGGGGCACTGGGCTGCAAGGTGGCTCAGGGACAGCACTCAGATCCTGTGAGTGCAGTGGCCACGAGCAGACTGTAAATCATGAGTGATGTCAAGGTGCTTCTGAAGGGCTCCACAACACTCTGAAGAACTGGACACTCCTCACAGCTTGTCCTCAGCAAACTTGTTAAGGGGGATTTAATGGCTTTTCTTTTAGCATATATTAAAATAAACAAATAAATATAAGATATTAAATGTATTAATCCAGATGCAATGAACACCAGGCAAAATGTGAGTTTTATGTTTTTAAGTGAGGAAGAGGTCAGAGAATGGTCCATTCAGAGTAAGACAAGAAACTGATGCACAAGCAAAATGCATACAAAAATTCCCATAGGAGAACCTGCCAAACAGATTTAACCTTCCCTAACAGAAAGGGCAGATCCATACATGCTCAGCCTTGGCAACAGACAATCTTATTTCTCAGACAAGAGTTCAGAACTTTCATCTAACTGCTGTTACACACTTTGCAGTGTTTCCAATGGACTCCAAAATACATTCTAAGAATTTGGAAAGCACATTGCAAGACTGTACCCAATACAAAGTAAGAATTGCAGTGCAGCAAATTTCCATGTATAAAGGATGTCAAAAGATATCCTTTGACTGTGTTAAAAGACTCAAAATCTCATACCAAAATCTATCCACATATGGAAGAGCTAAGTCTCTATGTGAAACAAAAGCTGCACAAGAAACAACTGGTATTAGATAAAGCTTATCTAATTTGAAACTTTTTTCCACTGTTTGGTAATGCTTCAGTTTTCTAATTAATGTCCCAGATTTAAGACATTGCATCTGACTGAAAAGAACTTGAGACAGAGCTATGTCTCTTCTGTGGGATTAAGGACTTTTTTATATGACTATTTTTGTAGAGGGTATAAATCTGTTGACACAAATAGTGATCTTACTGTTAAATTTCAAAATCACAAAGACAACACAGTGCCCTCCAGATTTTCTTTTTAATAAACTATCGATTTTAATGTCACTCAGCAATCTTTAATTTAGGTCTAGAGAAGCATAGCCACTTTACCTCTCTGAGCAGAGCCTAACTTGTTTTGCACACTAAACCAAGTCAGCAGCTGGACTTGTTTATTTCCCAGATAACACCTTTTACCTCAGACACTTGAAACAGGAATTTCAGTTAAAACCTAATTTCAGTGCCTTTTTTCTATGGAAATTTTTGCTAGAGGTCTTATAGGGATTCTGGAATTGGGAAATAACTGATCATTTTATCAGAGATGAAAACAAGTGGTAGAATAAAAATTATTTGTACTCACTCTTCTCTAGGGGTCTTAGAAAGTAATTCAACAATGCTCTCATTAATACATTTGGAACAATGCACACCCTATAACAGTACAATATTCCTTATGATAATTCCTGGTATTTAGGCAGAAGAGAGAGGTATAAAGATTCATCTATTTGATTCCTGTTAAGTGAGTATATGACAGCCAAATCATAAAAAGTTATGGTGCCAGCAATGTATTTTATACATATATACACACTTATATACTGCACAGAAGTACAACTGCACAGAAGTACAGAAGTAATGATTTTTTCTAATGGCACAAAACCTTTCCAATTACTGTAATAAGGTGAACATCTACTATGTGACTATCAAAAACAGGGCACAGTCATAAAAAGCAGCTTCTGTGGGTACTATTCAGATCAATAACTTTAACTGTTAAATAAATGGAATAAGTTTTGCACAAAGTATTTGCAATTTTTCAGGTCATTGTCTTGAATAACATATTATTCAAATTAAACAAATAGTGAAAATTTATGACTCACTTTTCCAATGATTGAAATGTTTTATTCATAAATAAAACCCTACTTTCTTTCAGATATAAAGGGAGCGTCTATATAAAATTGACACAGCATGAGAATTTTTAATGTAAATACATTGTATTACCTTCAAAATTCTCTGATTGTTTAGATAAGGAATTCTGTCAAACACATGAATTTATAAAAAGTTCAATTTATATTTTATTGTTAGGGAGCAAGATTCTTTTCACACAAAGTAATCTGGATTTCTGCTTCAATGATTTCACCCACAAAAATCATTGTATTGTTAAAATCACTGAAACTCCTTGTATCTTTTACTAGATCAAACCTTTAGGACTGGATTCAGTGGTCCAAGAAACCAAAGTAGACTCTTTCAGATTTTTATTTAAGTGAGAGCCATTTTAAGTAATTCAAAGATACAGTCATTTTGCTAGTAGTACCTCAGCATTTCTTGCCAAGAGAAAAACCTGTAATGTCCAAACTTTTTCTTTATTGCTTCAAGGTACCAGTATCTCCTAAATCAACAGTGTCTGAGTGAGCTCAATAGTCTGAATCACATTTGACTGGGTCCTATTTGACCTTGTTGTCCTGTATTTCTCTAAAATCTCACAAACCAAAGCAAACACTGCTTAATTCTGACCAGACTTGAATGGAGCCCACCTAGATACAACTCCATCTTTTGGAAAACAAAAGATAATATTAAATGGTAATTAAGGTACCCTTGATAAGCATCCTGGCAGGAAAGCCTGCAACTCAGTATATATGTTTCCTTTATGGGATATATTAAAGACACATAGACCCTGACAAAAGGATATCAGTGCCTGTGACATGAACATTTCTCTTGGTGACCCTTTGAGACCTACACCTGGGTGCTGCTGTAGGTTCTGATATGCCTGATCTGACACTCCTGTGGAATTCTTCCAGACAAATGAAGGATGACATGTCTATTTTTACTATCTTTGAATCTGTGATTTCGAAAATTAAGAATGAATGGAAGTACTTTGTTTGTGGGAGTGCTTGATACTGGAGAATTTGGGAGGCACTGGTGGGGAAGAAGAGAGAAGTCTTATCATTCCAGATCAAAGATAGGATGAGAGGATACTGGGACACTTACAAATTGAAGGTACAGATTAGGGAGGTGAATGAGGATCTCAACCTCAGCCTCAGCTGGAATATATATGCAAACTCTGGCACCCCAAATCAACAAGTTATATGCTGCCACTGATCTCTAAATTCACTATACCTGCAGGAATTGTGGTAGCTTTTATACTCTTCATACCCCTTCAACAGTGGGCATGCTTTTTTTAAATTTTTTTTCCCTGCAAGCCATCATTTCAGTTTCAGCAGCAAAAAAGGCCCAAACACACCCATTCTTCCTATTTGGGTGATGATATCATCACCACTCATTTGGCTATGAGTCCTTTTGTTTGTCTGTTTAATAACCAAAAATTCCTTGATGCTTTGCCATTATGTATTGATCATACCTGCAGCTTCCTATATCCACGTGATCAGTTGGATATAACACAGTTTGGCAGCGTAGAAAGGAGGTCTTCCTGTGTGCTAAAGTAATTGAAACAGGAATTATGTCTTTGGTAAGGAAGAGGAGTAGTGCCTGGAGCAGTTATCTTTGCAATGACAGCTGTGAACTTCAAAGAGAATAAAAGTAGATGTCTATCTTCATGACATACAGGATGGGCTGCTGACTCATCAAGCTCTTTCTCATTTGTCTAGTTAGATTCTCATGCATTCATTTTTATGCTCCTTGCAATTAAGCACTATGTTCTTATCAGATTAACAATTTTTTCTTTTTTTTTTTGGAAGGGAAAAAAATCTTACCCAAACACCCACATGCTTCTCAGAGGAGCAAAAACACACCTATCAGTGCTTGACTGGTACTGTGGTGCATGTTTCAGATGTTCGTCTTTGCTATCTTCCAAATTTCTATTTATATGCATGCAACTTGCTGTAAGCCAGAAGTATTTTCATTATATTGTTGGAGGGGTGTGTGTGCATTTATTGATTTACTTATCATTTGAAAGCAAAGTTTGCCTATTTATAAAACATAAGCCATGATACTTGAAAATACCTCACAGAAAATCCTCACCTTGAGGACAGCCAGCTAGTACTTCAGTGAAATTAAATGCTGTGACTAATGCCAGCAATTATCCTCCTTTATTAATAGCTATAAAGGGCCTATTTGTTTCCATGTTGGTGCTTACCAAATTGATCTGTTTTAGTGAGTGCTGAAGTGCAGATTTATTAGTATTTCTCTCAGTACTGGAGCAGGAGAGCAGCAAACACTGATCTGCTCAGAGAAAAGTTAAATGGAGATTTTTTGTAACTACAAATTTATGGCACAGAACTGACGACCAGAGGAGGCTGCAGTGAGGATTGCTGAGAGTCTGGTCACTGCATTAGCAAGATCAGAGTACAACATCATCGGTACAAGACCATCCCCTCAATGCCTGATTTAGCTGAAACTACTTGAAGATTAAACCAAAGGATCACACATTAAATCTCACAATGTAGATATTTAATGTTTTATGGAGGGAAAGTAATGTTGCATAAGTTGAAAAGAGCTGTGTAAAAGAGAGACCAACAGTGAGATTGTAGTTACAACCATGTTATTCATTTAATTCTAATGTCACACACGAGGCAATGAAAGGAAAAGCCTTTCATTTAAAATTCAAGTTTCAGCAGAGACATTAAGAAGGTACTGTACTAATACCAAACTAATGAAGAAAATGTTAGTACGTTCACTTTTTATTTTTTTGGCTTGTGCTAGAGCTGAGTACTCCTCCAGTCACCTTTTACTTTCAAAAGATTTCATTACCATAATTACCTTTAATTTTGCGTTGATTAAAGTGCCTCAAAGGAATTACATTAAGGTAGTATGCTTAAGGTCCAGACTCCATATGCAAATAAAACAGATACAGTTAAAGGCCTTGTGATTTCTACTCCTTATTGTAATAGAATGCATTCTTGGAAGGCAAATCTATCCAGTCACAGAACTCAATGTGACCTGACAGAAAAATTACAAATGTTCCTGGAGTAATTTTTCATTTTAAAAGAAAATAATACATTTAGCTAAAAGTATGAACTGCAGCAAAGTCTATGCTTCAGACATATTCAGACATATCTAAGCATATTTTCAACATGAGTATTTATTTTGTTATGAATAGTAATCTGATTTTGTATTACAGCACAGCTTACATGCTCAACTGCAAACACTCGACTATGGCATAAGATACAGCCCTGACTGTGACAAAAGCACATTAACAGTACAGGAAATTCCAATTTATGTCCAGTACACAAAGGTGCAAAGATTACTCTCAGGTCTTACGGGGGATGCAGAAAAATTCTAGTCCGCTCCACAACTGCGGAGTCCTGTGGGGTCAACCTTGAACTCATATCCTTGGTTGCTGTGCAATATAATCATGCTCTTCAAACATAGATGTGTTTCTGGTACTCACAGTGCATGATGTACATTTCACTAATTTCTGCCTCAGGTTTATGTATTCTTTTGGGAAGTGGAGCTAGGGACTGGTGCAACTTGAATCCATTTCCTCTTGTCCTTCACTTGTTGCCTTGGAGAGGAGACCGACACTCTGCTCACCACAACATCTTTTTGGGCAGCTGGAGAGAACAATAATGTCCTTCCTGAGCCTCCTTTTCTCCAGGCTGAATACTTTCAATTTCCTCAGCTGCTCCTCACCACACCTGTGCTCCAGACCCTTCCCCAGCTCCGCTGCCCTTCTCTGGACTCGCTCCAGACCCTCAGTGCCTTTCTTGTAGTGAGAGGCCCAAAACTGGACACAGCATTTGAGGTGTGGCCTCACCAGTGCCGAGTCCAGGGGGACAATCCCTGCCCTGCTGCTGCTGCCACACCATTGCTGATCCAGCCCAGCTGCCTTTGGCCTTCCTGGCCCCTGGGCACACCTGGCTCATGTTCAGCTGCTGTTGAGCAACATCCCCAGGTGCTTCTCTGCCAGGAACCTTTCCAGCTACTCATCCCCAAATCTGGTGCATTACCTGGGGTTGTTGTGACCCAAAAGCAGGACCTAGAACTTTACCTTGTTGAAGCTCTTGCAATTTGCCTCCGCCTATTGATGCAGCCTGTCCAGATCCCTCTGTAGAGCCTTCATACCCTCCAGGAGATCAGCACTCTGCCTAGCTTGGAGCGCTAGGTGCTAGGATAAGGGGATATCCTTATCCAGATAATTGATAAAGATATTAAACAGGACTTTTCCCAACACTGAGCTCTGGGAAACACCACTGGTGACTGGCCACCAGCTGGATGTAATTCCACTCACCATCACTCTTTGAGCCCAGCCATCCAGCCACAGTGGCTTCCCTGACTTCAAAAATATGGAAGGTTAAGTCCTGTTCAATTTGTTGGTGTCTTTCAAATTATGATAACACCGTAATGTGCCAATTAATTTTACTTTTACAGTACTTTCTTTCTTTCAATCTGCTTTTCATCAAAGGAAAATAAAGGAAAACTAAACCAGAGATGAAGTGTTGCCAATGCATAGGAGCCATAATAGTTTTGAAAGTATTACGAGTCATGAAAATACTTGTAAAATGGCACATAAAGATTATTCTGAGCTTCTGCACAGCTCAATCTAATAAATCATATTAGGAAAATGGTCATTGCATTAGAGCTTGCACAAACAATTTCGAGGCTAGTTAGAGCCTGAAAATAAAAATAAAAATAGAACTTGATGTTACAAATGCTGATAAGTGTAGTCAGTTGCTGAAATGTCTGTTTTTAATACACCCAGGTTTGAGCTATGGATATGTTATTAAGATAAGCAGACATTGTTAATAAAATTGAAACTTACAGTACTGTCATCTAGGAAACCATTCATAGAATACAAAGATTGATTTTAATCAGTGAATGCATGGAAAAATACAGAATGTTTCATAACACTGGGTTATTTGAATGCTGTTCTTCCAGATGGTATTCGTATATTCAGTCTCTCCATTCCTTCCAAGGTGAAAAACAAAAGTAAACAAAGAAGAAAACATGCTTGTTTGCTCTCATTGAAACCATCTTGAATACTTTAAATATAATAATTTCAAACAATTCATTCTGTAACACAAGAAATATCAACTACATCTAGAAAAACTATGCTGTTTTCACCATTCTATCCAAAAGAGTAAATCATGTCAGTGATGTTGCATTTTCACCACTATTGAAAGTAAATAGGAAGATGTTTTATAAAAAATATTCATTAATTTATACACGAGGAAACTTGGAACTGAATGGCTTTGGTGACTCAATGACATTTACTTGTAGTTCAGATACTTAAATTGATCTGGATCATAGAATAGTTTTAGTCTGTGTGTGTGAGTCCTCAGTAATTAATATAAAACCAAAGTCTGTGCTGGATCTGAATCAATTTTCTGCTGAAGAAAAGTGCAGGGGGAGGAGACTCGAGGAGAGGAGAGGAGACTCGAGGAGAGGAGACTCGAGGAGAGGAGAGGAGAGGAGAGGAGAGGAGACTCGAGGAGAGGAGACTCGAGGAGAGGAGACTCGAGGAGAGGAGACTCGAGGAGAGGAGACTCGAGGAGAGGAGACTCGAGGAGAGGAGAGGAGAGGAGAGGAGAGGAGAGGAGAGGAGAGGAGAGGAGGGGGGGGGGGGGGAGGGGAGGGGAGAGGAGGGGAGAGGAGAGGAGAGGAGAGGAGAGGAGAGGAGAGGAGAGGAGAGGAGAGGAGAGGAGAGGAGAGGAGAGGAGAGGAGAAGTGATTGGACAATGCTCTCAGGCACATGGTGTGACTCTTGGGGCTGTCCTGTGCAGCAACAAGAGTTGAACTTCAATGACCCTTAGGGGTCCCTCCACCTCAGGAACTGCATTCTATTCTATGGTTCTATGCTTCTTTGATTCTTTGAATTTTGTTTTATTTGTGTTCATTTCTTCCTTCTCTGCACACACACTATCGTATGTATAAGAATGCTAAGGAAATTTAAATGCCAGGAAAGCCCCAGAAATTCAGTAACTGATTAGTCATGGGGAAAGACAATATCTTGGTAACACTGCATTGTCATAACTTGCAGTCACTCACTAAATTTATAAGAGCAGTAGTGAGCCTGTTGTGCTGACTCGTACAGTCATGTCAGAACTCAGTAACTCGCCATTCTACACTTACCCACCTCCCTGCTGTAGGTGCCACATGTGCCACTGCTTCATTCTGAGACCTGACCTGAAGACCTCTGACTATCACCATTTCCTTGCACAAAACCTGAGCAGAAAAGCTGCAGCATCTCACTCAGCCTCATTATCTTGTTAAATGTGGAGCATTCAGAGCAGATTGCTAAAGAAATCTTCTAGGGAACACATGAACTTATAGAATTTTTAGGGAAAGGAAAAAGATGAGCAACTTCAGAAATCACTACATGTATGCTTTGATAATGTTAGGTAAGGGGTTCTTTTAAACAAAAATTTTTGCAGAAATTCTGCAGGTTCACTTCTGTGCATGGTATGACCATGGTGAAGTATTAAATTACAACCCTTCCTAGCCAAACTGAAACACACAACCTAAATGCATCAGCAGTGAACACAGGAATAATGTAATTTTACCTGGCAAGTGGTTAATTACCTTACAGCCATTTGTTTAGTCCTCTGCAATGGGATGGAGTAGAGAATTGGAAAAAAGTTGGGATACAGAAAATGTAATAAGACAGAAAAGGAGGGGAAAGCAATAATAACGATAAAGCAATATAAGAGTTGATGCACACTGCAGTTGCTCACCACCCTCTGACCAGTGTCCAGCCAACCAACTTCCCTGAGTTTTATTTTTCAGTATGATGCCATATGATGTGGAATATCCCCTTGGGGTCAGCTGTCCTGTCTCTGTCCCATCCCAGCTCCTTGTGCCCCCCAGCCTCCTCGCTGGTGAGCTGGTGTGGAGTTTGAAAAGCCTTTGACTTAGTGTAGACACTTTTCAGCAACAACCAAAACATCAGTGTTATCAGCATTATTCTCATCCTAAGTCCCAAATACAGCACTAGACCAGCTATCAGGATGACAATTAACTCTATCCTGGCCAAAACCAGGGCACAAGGGTCATGTTTTGTAATGGAGTGTAGCAGCGATTGGCACCTTATGATGTTTGCCCCTCAGCAACTGCACAGCAGAAGGGTGCTCTGAGAGACTGAGCAAGGTAGACAAAATTTTTAGTTTCCTCTGTCTCCAAGACAGATATACCATTATTCCACTGGTACACTTTTTGGTCCTTGAAATACCTTCTCCTGCATTAGTCTATACCAGGGATTCATGGAACCCCAGTGCTAGTCACAAAGGGGTGCCTTTGCCACTCATTTCCCCTCAGGATCACACTGGCCTCCGACAGAGTTAGTTGTTGGGATTTCCCTGTAATTCCAGAAATACAGATGTGTTAGGAAGTAATTATTTACTATAAGGAAATAAAACAAGCTGCCCAGAGAAGCAGTGGAAGTTCCCTACCTGGAAATGTTCAAGGGAAGGCTGGGCAGGTCTTTCAGTAACCTGGTTTATTGAAAAGTGCCCCTGCCTATGGCAGGGGGGTTGGAACTAGATGATGTTTAAGGTAACTTTTAGCCCAAATCATTACATGACTGTGTGATTCTCTTTTACACAGATTTCCTTATCTGTCCTCCTTCCTGTTTTCAGTAGTCCAAGTTCTTTGCACGTAGCCAAGAGCCACTTGCATTTGTTTATAGGCGTATGTAATCTGTAGAACACCACTTGATTTAATGGGAGGGGAAATCCTGGAGGGAGAAACAAGGTTTAAAGTGAATTTTGTTGGGCTCTGAAGACATTTTTCATTTTGAGTTGGCTACATGGACATATTTCCAGCTCCAGCTCTTGGTAGCCAGCCAGAGAAAGTATGTGATCTGAAGATCCACTTTTGGAACATTGATACATCTACAGGTCGCATGGAAGAATCTAAAGAGGAAGTCCCTGATACATCATTCTCGATCATCAGTAGTCACAGGCTGCATTTCTGTCCTCTTGACCAGAACATGTTTGGAAGAAAAAGGAAAGAAATCCATCTCTTATTCTTCTACTGTAATCACAGCTATTAATTGACATTAAATGGACCGTGGCCTTGGTACACTGCTGACTGAGAGATGATATTTTTTATTTTTACTTCTGTTTTGAACTTCTGATTGACTAAAAATTCTGTCAAATGCTAGATTATTATGTACCCCTTATACATGTCTCTTTTTCAATTAATAAATTATTAGTACTGCACAGATAATTAGGGTATTCAGTAATAATCAATTAAAGAAATAGCAGAAATGTCTTCATATTTCTCTAATTAGGATAAAAGTATTTGTGTTTTTTTTAATTTTATCTCTCTAATGAGGAACAAAAGATTTATTTTGTCTATGACACAAATACCATTCTGCTTTTTGAGTTTGCAAGTAGAAATACTCTAAATTTGAAGGATGGCATTGTATTGAATCACTCTGTGTGCTTCATAGAGATATGGTGTTTTCATTAAAAAAATAATTAGAAAAATATAATTATTTTCTGTATTATCAGCAGAGTAAGGTATGCAATTTTAGCAAAGTCCACAATAGGTGCTAAAGGCCTTTTTTATGTATAAAAATTGTACATGTATCATAATACTCCTAGAAACCTAAGAATAGGTATTTTATCACTTTTTGCTGAAATATGTCTTTTGCTTTTGTGGCAAGTTAGAACCCTTTATATTGTTACCTCATGATATCATAAAGATTAAAGAGAACAATATTTTATGAGGTACCACATTTCATTTGGATTCCCAAACCAATATACTCACTGAGCTACAAAGCACAGTACTTTTTTCCCTTAGAGTTTGGCACACAAACTATTTTCAAAGTACTCGTTGGAAGGAGAATAGAATGGAAGTGATTTATCTGTTGAAAACATTATCTTTCTTACTTTCTAAGAATATAATATGAGTAAAAAAATAGCAATATTCCTTCAGACTTTGCTAGTAGCTCCAGTTTGAAAGACTTGCAAAGTAATCCAAAAGAGGTAAGTATTTGTATAACATTTGCATATTAAATTTATATATATATATATTCACTGAAGATTAGTTTAAACCCTTAAGAATGCAAGAAGATTTGGAGGTGGATCGAATATTTTCTTTTTTATCAAGTTCTTAAATAAACAATATAAAAAATTGAATAGAAAAAGAAAATATTAAATAGGTTCTAATACAGTCTTTGCTTCACAAAATTTCTAATTGCATCTTATACTTTAATTATGGCATATGTCTGGATTTTTATTTAGCCTTCTGTCTTTGGAAAGCTTCAAGAGTGCTTTAAAACAAACATACTAAATACCCCACTGAGATAATGAGATGAACCATGGTGATAAACAGAAACTTCTGTTTCTTAGTCAAAGACTTAGATAGTAAATATAATAAATATATGTTGTGTTTCATAATACGTTGCTTTCATAAGTGCAGGTAATTGTATGATTTTTTGAAGTAAAATTACACATGTAGATAATCAAGATGCACTGCACTTCTGGAGACAACATTATTGTCCTATGTACATTCATTTGGTTTCATTTTAAAAATAACAGCATAGGTTTTATAGACATTTAGAAAGTGGCTGCTCATTTGGAAAGATCTACTTTTGATTGAAACTGTTCAGGCAAAGCCAAAGATTAAATAAGAAACTACATGGAAAACCAGAAATGATAAGCAATAAATTGTGTTTTTTATTGATAATTTCTGCTCAGTAGAGCTACATGGATGAGAATCCCTGAGCTCAGATCTTGTGGTCTGCCCCAGAAAATCTGGCAGCTGTTATGAATGGAATTGCAATTTTGGCCAAAAATTTCCCTAACAGAACAATTTTCTTCTGATTCACTGCAGCAACATTTTAAATATTTTCAAATGGAAGTTTCAAAACATTTAATTCCAGAAAGTGTCAAAATGTTTTATTTCAACATTTTCACTCTTAAAGTTGAATACTGCAATAGGATTTGGATCTTTCTTTCTTTCTTTCTTTCTTTCTTTCTTTCTTTCTTTCTTTCTTTCTTTCTTTTTTTCTTTTTTTCTTTCTTTCTTTCTTTCTTTCTTTCTTTCTTTCTTTCTTTCTTTCTTTCTTTCTTTCTTTCTTCTTTCTTTCTTTCTTTCTTTCTTTCTTTCTTTCTTTCTTTCTTTCTTTCTTTCTTTCTTTCTTTCTTTCTTTCTTTCTTTCTTTTTTCTTTCTTTCTTTCTTTCTTTCTTTCTTTCTTTCTTTCTTTCTTTCTTTCTTTCTTTCTTTCTTTCTTTCTTTCTTTCTTTTCTTTTCTTCTTTCTTTCTTTCTTTCTTTTCTTTTCTTTTCTTTTCTTTCTTTCTTTTCTTTTCTTTTCTTTTCTTTTCTTTTCTTTTTTTTTCTTTTCTTTTCTTTTCTTTTCTTTTCTTTCCTTTTCTTTTCTTTTTTCTTTTCTTTTCTTTTCTTTTCTTTTCTTTTCTTTTCTTTTCTTTTCTTTTCTTTTCTTTTCTTTTCTTTTCTTTCTTCCTCATGAAAGATTCCAAGATTTTGACTTTCATCTGGCATCTAGAAACTAATGGCTGTAATCCTGGATAGAGTTCCTGAATTGTAACTACATGTAGCTGTAAATGAAATTTTGGGTGTTGTTTTGCACTGATAACTCTAGCTAGATAATGGAAATCAACCGAGAGAACTAGTTAAAGAGGCTTAGGTGAGCATCTCTAAGTACATCTTTGAGTTTTTAGGAGAGCTGATACTGGAAGTGCTGGATATCAGCACGTAGGACATAATATTAGAATACCAAAATTATTTCAGAATCTAAGTTTCCATCCTTAAAATGTAGCCTTGGTAGCTCAACTAGGCTTCAAAAAAAAAAAGCTTCAAAATGGATAGAATGTTTCCACAATCAAACTAAATAAAAATGGCGGGGGGGGGGGGGGAAGGAAGAGGGAGGGTGGCAATGTCATTTTCATAGGGTTATTTTTTATTTTTTTTAATTAGAAGATTTTAAAAACCAGATTCATGACTTTAAGGGAATGACTCATGATTCCTGAATTACTTGAGTCAGATATTACCAGAATTTCTAGACAGATAGTTGTCTCAATAATGATACCGAAGAAAAGGTTGAATGAAACTTTCTGCTTTTCATTTTCTTATATTTCTTACTTTTATACAAATGTAGAGAATTGGACTGAGAAACCAGGACAGTAGGAATTTATGCATTGATAATTTATGTATGGTTTATGGTTTTGGTTTACATAATTCTTTCTTTATTCAATAATAAATGCATAGTTGCTATAGAAACTGTTACAACATAGGATTTGGATTACTGCGAAGAGGCAGGGCATTTTTATAAACAAATAAACACAGAAGACACATAAATCAAATGTTAATCAGCATCATGCATATTCTTAGGACAATAAAGCTTGAGCTTGACACTCTTTGAGGGTGCAGTGGCTTCAGAACACAGACTCCATCTCTGCACTGGCATCCTCAAATACATTATTGAAAGGGGTACTAAAATTACTTTTTTTCCCAGTCCCAGTGACTCTACTTCCAAATAACTGTATTCAACAATTTGTTTTTAAGCACAGATGGTTCCCAAACAAGATTTTTTATTCTCTAGGTGGTTACTACAACATAAGGCCTTTTAGGAACCTGCACTATTAAAGTATGACTATCTAAGAGGAAGATACTGAAGCCATTAGCACTGCATTAAACCTAAGGGAAAGAAATCTGTGTTAACTGTATGCATAGGACAGAAGGGACAAATGAGTTTTATTTTATCTATTACTCTCATTTTCAGTTCCTTTTATATCTTGCTTGTCTATTTTTTCCTCTTTTTGAAAATTCTTGGCTTTTCATTGCAAATTAAAAATAATTGCAGTTCTCCACCAACATGCACACACACCCCCATCTACTTCATAATCAGGTCTATTAAAATCCATCCCTGTTGCTATGTGAATTCTGTACACTTCTACTTTTCTCTATTTCTTTATGCTGACTGACTTGCACATCACAAAACAGAAATTTCTGAAAAAATATTTGATATTTAGAAAAAATCCTGAGACCAATTTAAATCTAATCAGTCAAGAACAATGGCTGTGATAAAATTTATTTATTTTTATTTTTCCTACTGTGGTTTGGGTTAGGAGGGACATTTAAAGGTCATCTAGTCAAACCTCCCATGCCATAAGAAATTACATCAACTAGGTAAGGTTTCTCAGAACCCTGTTAAAGCTGGCCTTGAATGCTCTCAGAAATGGTGCATCTACCACCTCTTTTAGGTTAAAACTATTACCTCTTGTCCTATTGCTAAAGGCTCTAATAAAATATCTGTCCCCTTATTTCTCATAAACCCCTTTAAGAATTAAGAAGCCAAAATAAGGTCTCACTGAACCCTTCTCCCATCCTGTTTGGGATTGTCCTCACCCAGGTGAAGGACCTTCAGCTGGCCTTGATAAACTTGATGAAATTTATATTTTACTGACAATTTCATTTTCAAATGAAAAAAAACTAGTTTGCCAAATTAAATTCCTATTTTGTCACAGTCAAATTTTTTTTCTTTGTTCTTAAATATTTGACTTCTCAAATTAAAAAGTTGTTTCTTTCCTGAAAAAAAATATATAATCAGCAGTAATTTTAATTTTCTAGCAAAAGGAATATTACATGGAAAAATTTCTGCTTGGGAAAAAAAAAAATGCTCAGCTTCTGCAATATAACTCAGAGAATATCTTATTTACATTTTTCCTATTATTCATCCAAGTGATTCAGTGTTACCAGGGAACAGCAGAAAGAGTAAACAGAAGCTAACGTAGTTAATATTGTGAATTTCCTGCACTGAGATAATTTTTGAGCAGGGTTAGCCAGGGTGCTGGTTCAGATTCTGATGGCACTCTGCAGTTGTTCATTGTTTTACCATTCTGCACAGAGGGCTTCGGCTCTGCACAACCTCCCTGCTTGTCATTTCCCCTCCCGCTCCTAGAGGTTGCTAATTAGGCACAGCTTTCCATATTTTTTTCTGAAATGGTAACTTAAATGCCAGGATCCCTCTGATGCCCTGGGTTAGGGAAATCCCGTGTGCAGATGTGCTGAGGGAGGTAGAAACAGACTTGATGGCGTGAGGAAACAGCAATATCCTCATAGTTTTAAGTAGCCCCACCTAAACAGTATGTGCTACCCTTGTGCCATGAGGAGCATCCTCTAAGGAATGATGATGCAAACCCTCTGAAAAAAGAGCAGAAAGAGCATCTGTGGGGTTTTTGCCCTTGAGTGTTTGCATTTTTGCAAAATTTCTATTTTCTCTTACATGACATTTTTTTTTTTTCCTTTTCATTGCCTAATAAAATACATATTACACCTTACATACTTAGGTATCCAAACACGGAGATTAATGAAGCAGTAAGTATATGTAAATTAATTACTGTTTTATAGAATTTATACCCTTAAACATGGTTACACACTAACTGCACTGCAGTTAAATGTCTAAATCTAATAAATTACATCAGGTCCTCTAAAGCTACCATCTAATTAGTGTCAAATGTTTACTATAATTGAATTCTATATGTCAAATAGAAAAAAAAAATATGATGTGAATCTGCTTTGCAACCAAATTAAATAGTTAGCATGGGAAAGAGCAGTAAAAACCTGCAGTAACAAGAAAATTACAGTAGCTTTTTCTGCGGATGGAAAAGCCTCAGTAAATTTCACAATCACCTACAAGTACATGAGGTATCAAAGGTATCACTTCAGAAAGGAACAGAAACCCCTGTGTGTTACGATTTATTTTTTTAAGCTGATGCAGTTTTTCTACAGACTGTGAAAAGCCTTCCATTCTGAAAAGCAAAATTTGTAACAGTGACCATTTTCTTAAACTACAGAGGCAGAATAATATCTCTAATTTTGTTAGAGAGAAAAAGAGAGCTTTGGAATAGATTTGATGTATGGGTTTTCCCTAAAATCTGGTTTTTGTTAAAAAAATACAACTGTTCAAAAGTTGTATATCACTGCTTCAGGTATTTTGGTGACTGCAGTGTAGAGTTCATATTAAGCTGGGCAGATCTGCCACAAACAGCATTGTCATAACCACTTAGAACTCCATATGAATTCCTGTGGCTGCAGTGTGGATGTATCCCTGTATCCCAGCACTCTGGCAAAACATGGGACACAGAACTTCTGCATTCAAATACAGCAATGCAGACAGAGCTCTCCAGTCACATGTAGCTCACATTCTCTATCAATGGGTATTTTTCAGCTTCTCCTAATGCACTTTTAATTGGTTTGTTTGGTTGGTTTTTTTTTAAGCTGAATACTGTTATATGCATAATGAAAGAAAGGAGCTTTTATCTGTTTTTAACTGAAATTCTTTCTCTTCAAGGAATCCCTGTGAGGCATTTACAGTGTTTCTCCTATTCATTTGTACTACCCAAAGTGGAGATGAAGTTAATGATTGCTTATGTTGGGTTGACCTTAACCAGATGCCTGGTGGCCACCAAGCTGCTCTATCACCTCCTTTCTCAACAGTCATAGAGCCTTCACCAATACTCAAGAAATTTGAATGCTGCTGTAAAACAGAGCTGCCTCAGTTTCCCTGGGAATACTAAGGGGAGGAGGTAGACTGATCCTTGATTACTTCCCCATAAACCTATGCACATGGTTGTGGCAATATGTTAGTGCACATCTGAAACCCAGTTTGTGACCCTGATGATGTGTGCAGGGCTAGAAAATAACAGGTAATACCATTAACATTTAGAAGAATCAAAAAAAACCCTGCCATTTTGCTTGTTTCATGCTCACACATATTTGCATTTTCTCATACTTGTATGCCAGGATGTGGTAAAAGGGTAACTTATATCAGGGGAAAAAAAAAGAGAGAGAAAAATATAACAAATGCTTTGCTTACTTCAGTAATGCCATCACAGCAATGTTTAAAGTAGTAAGGCTTACCATAAGTTGTCATTTGCAATGTCATGGATACCAAAGTCCTTTAGAGTTCATCTCTTTATCAGTAAAAAAAAATGCATAAGACCAGAATGCTGCTGCAAACACACTGAAATTTATCAATTTATAGTCAAATCAAATTAAACAGGAGCATTTTTCCAGAATGATTTGCAATTGAAAGGGTGCTAGGATCTTTATGTAAGTAAAAAGTATGATATTAAGAGGAAAAAGAAAATCCTGAAAAAAAGGCCAACCCTGCTTTGGGATCACTATTACAGTTGTTCCTATGGTAACCAGTTATTTGTGCTGCATGCATCATCATATATATTTCAGGAACTAAAGTGCTAGAAAAAGGGGAGGGGAAAAGAGCATGTATTACACTAAATTAATTCCAAAGACAAACCCATATTGAAATACCTGACCCTTTGATTCAAAGCAAAACACTTTTGTATGATTTCACCCACTTGACACTTGGAAGTGTTGTTCTTGGGGAAAAAAAGGCAATGAAAAATTGGCATATACTTACTCATCTGCCTCTCATTTTGTTCTGAATCACATCTCTAATTCATTGCTAAATAGCAGCTCCAGTCTTGTCTGAGCTGCACAGCCAAGGTGCCGAGGACAGGAAATGTTTGGTTGCTTTCCAGCCCCCATATGTCCACAGGACCTTTAGCACTGGGAAAACACTGACAGACATTTGAAGTAACTGGTTTTCACAGAAGGAAGCCCAGAGAGGAGGCTAAATTACCTTTCAGAAAGTCATCTGGGAGACAAGATCCACCTTCAGCAGTGTTCAGTCTTTCTGTGTAGGTAAAATATGTTCCTCTCCAAGGTTTCTTTTGTTAACACATTCAGGGCTTTGGTGTGAGGTCTTCAAATGCTAACTCCCCTGGGAAGATGCAGAAAGATTCAACTGGTTCTCAGCACCTGGACTGAATAAACTAAGCTGGCAGCTATTGAAACATCCTTTCCACATCATATCCTGTATTTGTGAAAGAATTCAAGGCCAAAACTTATCAAATTTTGTAGTTAATTACAAAGAAGCTTTGTTATTTACACTTCTGAAATTATGCTATCACAGATAAAATAACCAAAACCCAAAAAGTTTTGAGTCCCTACCCCTACTTAAATATACCACAATTACAATTAAAATCAAAGAGAAATAAGACTCCCTAAGAGATATTAGACCCCTAAATTGTTTTGCACATCTGTTTCTTCACTTATACAAACCAGGAATTAAGTGGAATTTGGTAGAACTTATTCAAAGCATCCAAGATCAGACTTCAAACTTCTCTTCATGTCTCGAGTCTGCCTCTCTGCCTGTGCATAAGTACTGAAAAAGTCAACCTGTATTTCCTATGCAGGCTAATGTAAGTTTTAAAATGTGCCATTCTTATGCTGAGGCATCTCAAGAAGCTCAGCCTGGTGAGTTCTGAAACTATTGAACACATTCAGGCGTCCTATAAAAGGCAGCTGTGGTAGCTAATTTTTTCTAAAAGTGTGTCACAGTGCCACCATCTATCTTTTATGCAATACCTCAGAGAATTTGTCTGGAAGTAGGAGTTCAGTTCAATCAAAAACCTATCAGAGATCCAACCCACATATGTCTCAAAAGCGCCCTATCATCAATATATACGTTATAGTGAAGGTCTCTGAGCTGCACTGCTGCACAAGGATAAATTTGGTGTTACAGGGTATACAGAGATAGAGGGAAAGTGTTACTCTTTCACTGCCTTCTCTGTGAAGAGGAAGTTCTGGCCCTTTTTTCTAAAGCCCTGTCTATATTTCAATTATTCAGTCTCTGAGTAAAATGCAACCCTGTGAGCACAAATTACAGTGACAATTGCCCCCCTAAGGCTGAGTGCTTTTAGTCTAGACCAAGAAACCATACCTTTTTCTCTCTTTTCTTTCTCAATAAATCTTGAATAGTTTTCAGCCCAATGTTATGGGACCATGTTGTCAGGGAACACAAGTCCCTCAGCATCCCATTAGGTTAATGCGCTGCCTAAATTTTTTCAGCATTTGGCTAGTGAAGCATTGTCTCCAGCTAGGAAATAAAATAGATATGTACATCTTGAGTAGTTCTCTGAAGTGTGGAGAACTGAATTCTGTATTTCCTCCCTTGCCATCAGAAACAATATGACAGGAAGCATGAAATGTGAAGCTGAGGCTCACATTTCATGAGAGCAGGAGAGGCTCTGCAATTAGAAGGGCAGACTGAGATGGTGGTACAGAAGAGAGGTGAGAACAGGGAAAAGTTTAGGATCCTATTTAGGAACTCAGAAGGGTAGTTTGAGGAAGATGCAAAGATGAGCCTCTCCTGTGCTCTCTGTGAGATGGGCCATGGAGTTAAAGCTCTCCCTGTAAGTTTTCCCATGAATTGCCAGAGTCATTTATGAGCATACCTGTATCTCCTACTGCATTGCAGTTGTTACTGAAGGTTCCATCTGACTGTCCTGAGCTTGGAAGCCTGGTATCTTGCTGTGCCTGATGGGCAGGACCGTCATTGCTGCTCTGCTTGATACAGTTTAAAGGAAAAGAACTTTTGAAAATCTTTTGCAAGATCTTTCAGCTTCTTCATTCTTGCTCTTCTTCTGTGGAAATTGTGGCATCTTCTCTGAACTGGACTCACATGACTTATCACCAAATAACCCCCAGATTTATCCAGATCCTTGCACTAAGGAAGAGAAATCCCAAGAAAAACATACTCTTTCTAATTCAACTGTTAATTTATTGTGTAAAACATCATTCTGCAAATCATATCTCTAAGTTCCATGGGCTTTAAACTATGTACAGTATGTAGTGTATTTTCAAATTATTTTTCCTTGTTTGTTTTAGTGTACCTCACTCCACATGTTCATTTATACACCAGCATCACATTATACACCACATTTATTCTCTAAAGTGTCCTTAATATTCAATCTATTATTCTATGTATTGTATATATGACAGAGTGAGAACAATCAAAAATAACTGAAAGATATTTAACATATCTTGTGAAAATAAAATAATTAGGAAATGTGAAAAATATCAATTATTGTTAATTTTAGTACAGTTCAAAAAGCTTTAAAGTCTTAGCAGTGGGCATTACAATCTTTTATATACATTTTCCTAACACAGATATATAAAATTATTTCTTAAATTCCTGTAAAAAAAGGATCAGGTGAAAAATTAAAGAGGTTACTTATACACTGTTTTCAGTCTCATATGTAGAATTTCTGATTTTTTTCTCATCTCTTTTATGGTTTTTTACTATATATTGGCATTTAATTGCTTAAATTAAGTTTAAAGTCTGTGTTTCTGCAATAGTTTCTGTTATTTGTACCTAAAAATATGCAATATCTTTTTAAAAGCAGGCACACTCCTCAATTTCTGGAAGAATAATAATATAAGAATACATAGTAGTTTATAGCTAAACATTGAGATGTGATATTGAAGAGAAATCTGACTATTTTCAAAGTTTCTTCTGATTTTATGGAGCTGGAACACATTAGAAAAATTATGGCCCACTTACAACAGATGATAGTATAGGGCTTTGTTGGAAAAGACAAGTAATGTCTCTGAAACAAGGCACTCAATTTGAGCAAAAAATCGGATATTTTTCCTGTTTAAATGAGATTATCCATCTATTTATTCATCTATAGCTTTGTGTATTCATGTGAGCCTTTTCAAATGTCATAAAATTGAATCTTTTGAATGTTGGTATGCTGAAATATCACAAATTCACAAATGCGACAGCTCTGTAGTTTTTGCTCTTTACAGACATCACATATTCTTCATTCCAAAAGAGGAATGCTACCAGTGCTTGCTCTTTTCCAGATTTTCAAGTTAAATATTCAGAGTTCAAATTGACCACATTTTAAAGACATCCTTGATGCTGCAGTTTCTTTTCTCTCCACTGGGAAAGAGGTTATCACCCCAATGTCAGTAGGGGCTGAATATTCAGCTAATTTCAAAATCAAGCACTTTGGATCAAGACTTTCACATATTAAGTCACTTCTAAAGCTACAAATGTTACAGGTAAGAGTGACTATAAGTTTAAGGACATTTGTATGCTGGGGTTTTTTTTAATAAAGAGGTAGATAATAGCATATAGTGATGTCAACCATTCTGCAGTAAAGAGAAAAAAGAGTAAGTTATATGTTCTAGATTGAGACTTACTTGGAAAAAAAGTTTAATTGATACATAAGTAGAAAATACTTTTAATATTTAAAAATAGTTACATTTTCCTGTGCCAGTCTAGCCAAATTCAAATGTTGTTTTACTCAAATATTGTTTTACTGTTCTTATGAACAGTGCAGCTACATATACCAAGTAAAATCATTTATTTAAACTATGACAATTAATGTCCTGACAAAAAAAGAAAAATTGAAACAGACTAAAATCAATTTGCAATTGTCAAGCACTTTGTTTCCAATCATGTCTTAATAGCTCAAAATCTAGGTGAAGGCATTTAAAATATAGAAGCTTCATTATTATGCCTTTCAACACAAGAGCACTGTAGAGTATCTGGCACAATGCTAGGGTTGACCCTGAAGCAGTGAAGTAGTGTGAGGTGAATCTGAGGAAGCAACTGTACTGTATTTTATGGTTGAAACATTTTTGTTAGTCATCTTGACTTAAACACTACTTTAACTTATTGCTTAAGTAAGCTTTAAAAATGTCCTCTTGTTTGCTTTGATGCTTAACAGTTTTTAAGCTAATTTTGAAAACTGTTCTTCTTCTCACTACCATCTTGCAATTTACAGTTCACCCTCCAGCTCAAGCTGCTACTTTGTTTACACCTCATCAAATTTCCTTTAATTCTCTTCATCTCCTTCTCTGCTGATAAAGTCATCTCTCTTTTCCCCCACTGACTTGAAAACAGCTCAGTGGAAAGCGGTACATCTCCTGCAAAAGTTAATAATGAGAGTAAAATGAATTTGTAGTTTGATGTTTAGCATCATGGCAAATAAAAGGACTTCCAGCAGAGCTCCATCTAACCTCGTTTCCTCTTTAGAAAGAGATTTGCCTCTAACACTGATGTTTTCAGAAGTCTGTTCTCCTTTATAGTGGTATGGCAGAGGAGGATTCTCATTACAGCTATTATATGAAAAGAAAATATTCATTTATTTCAGCTCACAGAACCAAACCTTAATTACTCAGTAAAATTTGTGGGCTTGTGAAAGAGAGTACAATGGCTCTGTCAACTGAAAGGCTAACCTAACTCTGCTGTAGGTAATAGAAATAATACAGATGAGATCAAAGCGAAGTGAATCAGTCTATGCATATATTTTAAAGTCTGAACAGCAATACTGAGAGCTTTTACAATGTTCAGTGGATTTAACTTTGAAGATGTTTCTCCTGCTTATATGGGGAAGCCCTGTTCATATCACATGAAACATGTGACCCCCTTCAAGTGGAGTGAGTAGCAGTGCAAACTCAGAAGGGTGACACATTTTCTGATGTTGTGCTCTTTTCAGAGGATGTGGCTGGGCACCAAGGGACCATCCACTGCCCTATCCTGACCATTCCCCTCTGGAGGTGGTCCCACCTTCCAGCAGCATCAGCCTTCCCTGAGGGGAAGATGAGCAAAAGCTGGACCTGAAAGGTTTGAGAGGACTGAGATGGAACAGGCAGAGGAAGAGGAGTCTGAACATGTAAGATGCTGCTAGCACTGCACCTGGAACCAAACAAGTAGGGAGGACTTGGGAGAGCAGGGACATCTCCCAACAACCTCAACCAGGTTTCTGGGCAACTTCTTCCTTCCAAGAAATTAGAACACGCTCTATGGAGTTAGCATTACTTGTACAGAGTTAACATTATTTTCTCAGCTTATCTATTTAATATTATTATTATTATTGTTATTGTTATTGTTATTGTTATTGTTATTGTTATTGTTATTGTTATTTCTCCTGGTCATCAAAATAATCCTTTAAAACCCCCATTTTATCTACACAAATAAAGACATTTTTAACCTTAAAGCCTTGATGACTGCTTTGGTGTACTCAGTGTAACAAGTTGTCTACCAGCATTGACCTCAAAGGTCACAACTTCAAAGTCCCATCACACAATAAATAAAATTAATATAAATCAACTAGAATGAAATTATTTTTTACCCATATTGAGAGGACTGTTTTAATTATTGCTACTCATCTTTAATTCAGCTCTATTCATCACAGAGGCAAAATTTGCTAGATTTGGTTTCTGGGTTGGCTATACAATAAATTATTGGCGTAGTCATAGAATCATCTGCAAAAATTCAATATATTTTCTGTAGCAATTTACTAGATTTAAGAATCTTTGATTCTGTCTTGTGCCTCTAACTCTAGGGAAAAAAAAAACAAACCCTGCATAAGAAAAAACCCTACAACAACAAAACTGTAAGTTGTGAAAGCTAGTTCTGTTTTCTGAAAGGAACTGGAAGAAGATCCACAGTGTTTTTCCCCTTATCTGTAAGCCAACCTATTAGTGAATTATGATATGAAATCCCAGTTGCATACAATACAGTTGGACCCTAATATCAAATACATAGCAGCTCAAACACAGTTTCAACAGTGCATATTTGGATCTGTGCTTTACTTCCAATAACATTATCAAAAACAAGAAAGTTTAAAGTTAAAAATAACCAGAGATAAGGAATAAGCAACAACATCTGGCAAGATTCAGGATAAGGTTAGGCAGTTACATGAACAATCACAAGATCACGGAATCACAGAATACACTGAGTTGGAAGGAACCACGAGGATTACTGAATCCAGCTCCTGGCTCTGCATAGAACCATCCCCAAGAGTCACAGCAGCATTATGAGTATTATGGATACGTGGAAGATAAAGATTTCTTTGTGAGGAAATGAGTTTTTGATCCTCTCCTGCACCAATTGCCCAGACAAACAACAATCCTGATGTGGTAGATACAGTTATTTTTAAGTGTTTGCATCCATATCACTACCCTTTACACTTTACTGTTCTTCAATAATATTTTATGTCACTTTTTTAATATATGAATTATTAAATCATATAGTCTGAGGAATTGTTTCACTGTCTGGGAAAACCACTTCTCCCTTGATTCTTCTCTAGTTTGCTTCAGTTTTATAAGTCTTTTATTTAATATTATCACTAAACTGCTAGGTCTATAACTGAAAAAAATAATACAGCTTCAATTCCCCTCTGATATTTTTCATCTGAAAGTCTTCCAATATGTTAGTGAGAAAATTTGATCCATGTACTAATATGTATGTAAAAATGCATGCTCACGCAGACTTAAAACACAGTTCTGTGCTCTGCTTAGAAATAAGCACTGAATTTTTCTTATTTCTGGATGCACTTACAGAACTTATTCTTTGGTGCTTTTTATATGTCTTGCTAGTTTTAAGTAATTTTGCTCCCTACTCTTTCCAATTTTATCTCTATAAATTTGTTCTATTCTTCTGCAAAATTATTCTTAGACATGCACCAGTTTCCAGCATCCTGGAACCCTTTCTACTGTAGGAGGCTCTCTCAGTCTTTCTGCCTTTCTCTGCACCAGGCTAGCTTAGTGTTGCACTCAGAAGAGTCTGTTTTAGATAATATATTTCAATATGTTCCTTATATTTCCTTAGCAAATCCATACCTGAATTTGCTAAAGTCTGTTTATTGGAAGCCCAGTTTTCTCTCAATGGTTTTCTCATTGCTTCTCTCTTCTTGGAAGCCTGTTCTCTGGTCTTTTGTGATGACTTGCACTCAAAATACCTTCTACATTCAAATCTCAGCCAGCTCTTTCCTATTAGTTAAATTCAGACCTAAAAATAGCTGCTTCACTGGTTTTCCTTCTCCAAAACAAAACATGATCTCCAAATTAACTATAACAATCCTTCCTCCTGCTCCATTTTTTTTAAGTATTTGCTATGGTAAAACAATTAAAACCATGAAAACCATAACAGAATATGAACAGTTTGAAGTTAAAAGCTGTTTTTCTGTAATGTGGAGAATCTGTTAGAGTTTTCAATTTGCATTAACAGAATTAAAAAATCCCAGCACCTCACTCTTATTACAGCTAACAGTTATAGATTTTCTTTTTCTTGTGGAATAGAAATGTCTTTTATTATAACTAACATTTCATATTAATGTTAGTTATGCAGAAAGGTGTTCAAGGTAGAGTATAATAATTTACAGCCTGGTGGTGTATGTAGAGTGGTATCATTTATCTTCATTTATCACTAAATTTTATTTCTGAGTGATACATTCAAAATACATGAAATATCATGTAAGTTGAAAAGGGGTAGAGTGGTCATTTCAAGCAAAACCCCCTAAGTCTTGTCATTATGATGATCATGTTTGGTCTCCCAAAAGAACCAAAATAGACTGAATACTGCTGAAGTCAAATGCAATAAAACTTGTCAGTAATCAGGAGATCTGCAGAGATGTCTTGCCTGTTTCATCTGGTACAATAAAATAGAGTGAAAAAGATGATATGCACATGACATATCACACCTTGAACTAAAAATAATTGTGCTTTGAAACATAGAATGCATTCTTTACTGCTACTGCATTAAAAGTCCTGACCTTTTCATGGCAGTAAAATACTTTCCTTTTTTTTTTCATTCCCAAATTTGCTGTAGAGCTTGTCCAAAGAGCTCATCTAAGTGAGAATGATATTCCCAAAGGCTTCAAATTATGAGAGAATCTTGCCCTTTGCTCTACAGCTATTCCTTCACAGTTATTGAGATACTCATCCTCACTCTGTAAAACAGCTCTATTTTCTCAGATCAAAACCATCCATTTCTCTTTTTCAGAACACTGATTTGCCTCAAGAAACACTGAAAGAAAAATCTGCTTCTACTGCAATGTTACTTGGCTCAGAAAGAAACAAATGTACAAAATGAACTCTAAGTAAACCATGATAGACCTGAATTTTTTTTAATATATTTTTTCATACTTTTTTGTCATCACATATAAATTCATAATGACAAGGTAGAGAATAAAGCAATACAGAAATTAAGAAAGGAATTTACTGTTGCTAACATTTCATGAATGTTAATTATGTATAGAATGGTTATATAGTTGCCCACTTAGTAAAGGAAAATTTGGATGCAATCATATGGCTCTATATTCTACCATTTACATATTGCAATAACAATCCCAAATGAAGATCAGAATTTGAGCATATTTATACTATTTATTATTTTGTTTGGTGCAAAGGATGTTACAGAAAACACATCTGGAACCAGCATTTTTCAGTGTCCTGATTGCTTCTTGCGAAATTGAGTATCTGATAAAATTTGAAAGATATCTTCTGCTGACAGATCATTACAGAAGGAAATTCTGAGCTCACTCCCTTCCTATAATCCAATTACATATAGTTATTTAATTGTACATGGCCTTTCAATTAATGTTTATATTGTTGTCAGGACTCTGAGTGCCATTGCTTGCCTTTGAACACTGTAAATTATCTATGAGAGTAAACTTGTAATGATCATTTAGAATTCAATGTAGGCAATTCTACTGTGGGCCAAGAAATTTCTTTCTTTTGTACAGATGAATCTTTATGGAGAAATTTTACATGTTGAGCTCTTAATTTTTTAAAATTTTCATTCATATGTTTTAGGAGAAAATAGAATAGATAAAATCCTAGTTTTTCTGGTTTTTTTCTACAACACAAAATATCACTGCTCACTCCTTCCTGCACACCAATATAAATACCTGTTTCAAATCAGGGCCTATGCATACTAAGTTACTCAAGTTCTTGATCTTCTCAAAACTTGGTCTTTGCAATACATCAGAAATATCCACACAAACACAGCTATTGATGTCTCTACTGATAAGGTTAAAAAAAATAGGATTGAGAAAGTCCCCAAAACCCCCCCTTCAAAATAATGCATTATATTACAGAAAAAAAAAAAAAGAGAAGAGAAGAGAAGAGAAGAGAAGAGAAGAGAAGAGAAGAGAAGAGAAGAGAAGAGAAGAGAAGAGAAGAGAAGAGAAGAGAGGAGAGGAGAGGAGAGGAGAGGAGAGGAGAGGAGAGGAGAGGAGAGGAGAGGAGAGGAGAGGAGAGGAGAGGAGAGGAGAGGAGAGGAGAGGAGAGGAGAGGAGAGGAGAGGAGAGGAGAGGAGAGGAGAGGAGAGGAGAGGAGAGGAGAGGAGAGGAGAGGAGAGGAGAGGAGAGGAGAGGAGAGGAGAGGAGAGGAGAGGAGAGGAGAGGAGAGGAGAGGAGAGGAGAGGAGAGGAGAGGAGAGGAGAGGAGAGGAGAGGAGAGGAGAGGAGAGGAGAGGAGAGGAGAGGAGAGGAGAGGAGAGAGAAGAGAAGAGAAGAGAAGAGAAGAGAAGAGAAGAGAAGAGAAGAGAAGAGAAGAGAAGAGAAGAGAAGAGAAGAGAAGAGAAGAGAAGAGAAGAGAAGAGAAGAGAAGAGAAGAGAAGAGAAGAGAAGAGAAGAGAAGAGAAGAGAAGAGAAGAGAAGAGAAGAGAAGAGAAGAGAAGAGAAGAGAAGAGAAGAGAAGAGAAGAGAAGAGAAGAGAAGAGAAGAGAAGAGAAGAGAAGAGAGAGAAGAAGAGGCACCTACAGGTGTTAATCATATTTCTCAATTTGCTTTCTTTTTCTTGCTAAAATATTTAAGAGCTAAAGCAGAATCAGTGGGAAGTCTCCTTACATGAAGTAAACAGATATTTTAACTGGATATAATACCAATCACTGATATTATAGTTAGACCCACTATACACATAAACAAAAGTTTCAAAGGTTTCAATATGAAAGATTTGTGTATTATTATACTACAAATTCTAGTTTGTATCACATGCTGAACATATGTCTCTTCTTTTTTTTCTTTTTTTTTTTTTTTTTTTCCCATCTGGCAGCTCATTCAAGACATCTGTCTTGCCCAGAAAAGCTGCTCACAGTCTCTCATTGAAGTATTATTACCATGAGGCCAACAAAATGCAGTCTATCTCTCATTTTTCTTCTGGAACACTGATTTAGGAAAAAAGCCAAGCCCTGCAGGTGACACAGACATATGATAAAATGTGAGGAAAAGAAGGAAAAGGGAAAGAGGCAGATCACAGACAAAAGGTCTTCATTAAAGGACTCTGCTTTGTACTGTGTGTGCTTGCATGGGCCCTCAGTCAATATGAAGAATTTAGAGATGGAATCACAAGCTAAGATAGGCACAAAGAGTATCCACTTCATCTGATTCCTATATAGTGGGGATTTTTTGTGTGCTTCTTTTTAATTTCTTTCTCTGTTTGTTTGGGATTTGTTTGTTTGTTGGTTGGTTGGTTGGTTGGTGTTTTTTGTTTTTTATTTTGTTCTTATTTTTAAATATATTTCTATATATCTTCTATGAAAAGAAGGAGGAAAAGACGTTGGAATGACACCATTCACAGATACATAATGAAAGGAGAAGAAGCAATGGACATAAGTTGAAAGTTCAAATTATGCCCTGGCATAAAGACCATTTTTCATTCTGTAAGATGTAAAATAATGGAAACAGCTCAGAGATTCTGTGAAGGTTCCACCTTGAAGATATTCAAAACTCAGCTGGACATTGCCCTGAATGCCCAAAAGTTGTCTGGCCCTGACATGTGATCTTGTAAATACATGTTTTGAGTGATTTTAAACAATTATTTCCAGGGTTGAGAATTAATTTGCTAAATCTGGCTTCTATGATTTTCCTTCTTCACTGTCCAGAAAAAGATTTAGGTTTGGTGGTTTTATTTCCAAATACTTTGAAATCAGTGGTGGCTTAACAGAAGTACTTCACATCCCACTATAATGCTAGATACCTTCACTTTTACGTTTGTAATTTTGGATCTCTGTGTTTACAAGCAGGGAGATGTCAGAGTTCAACTCTACTAACAAAGTGAAGGCACAATCTTCTCACCCATCTTGTTCCAGTCCTATTTCCAACACATTTAGGACCATCATATATCTAGTGGTTAGATTTCTGTCTCAAAGGAGAATATCTTAAAAATTTGCACTGCTGCCACCTTCAAATGAAAAGTCATACACCTCTGCCAGGCAATCTTAGATAACATTACCTTATAGGCCCACCACTACCGTTTTTAGTACAGTTTATACAACCTTCTGGATTTCTAATAGGATTGACATTTAATTTTGAACATTGACAATTAAGTTTCATAAAATTCATGGGTACTTTGGTATCTGTTTAATATTCAGAAAGCTACATTCACTTGGTACAATATTAACTTGTATTAGACTTGTATAAGACTGGATCTCTTTTTTTCCAATCTGTACAGTATATAGACAAATCACTTTACCTTTCACCTTCCTTCTTGTATTAAGGTCAAGAGTTTTGCCTTCTTTTGAGTGAGCAAGCTTCATTCAGCTTTATCTTAAAGTGTTGTACATGTTATAAACCCAAGAATTTAGCCTCAGATTCATAAAATTTTGCCAATTCCTTTCATAGTTAAGGATAAAAAATATACTGTTAATATATATATTTTAACCGTAGATGAATTAATGCCACTTTCAAACTTTTTTCTTTTGGATAGAGTAGAAAACACAAAGATGTTAAATGACTTTTTTAAAATGATTGCAAGCACTGATATCAGAATTCTCTAACCTATATTTTTTTCCTTTAAATAATCAATCATTCATGACTGAGCAGAAGAGAAAGGGAAAGAACTGCCAGTTCAGTGGGAAGTACAGACCTTGTCTAGTCTCCAGAATTTCAACATGATAAATATTGGCAAATGGATTCAAACCCATAATTTTTTTTCTTTAAAGCTGGACTGGTTTCAAGGGTGTCAAACCATTTGGATTTACATGTGTCTGAGTGGGCTTTCAGAGCAGATTGATACAGGTAGTGGTGAGTGACATTCCTGGGATCCCCACAGAACCCGCAGAGTGACCCCCAGGCTCCGAAGTGCCTCTACCAGCACTTGATGCAGTTATTTCCTCCACTTTTCAACCTCTACCACAGGCCCAGGTACAGGCACAATCCTGTTTATCAGCCACATGAGTCTCAGCTGGTCATGTGTGTTGTTCTTGGACATGTAACATTCTGCATCATCATTAGCAGGTGGTTTTCAGTCCTGATTTTGAGTCTGAGTATTTTTTTATACCAATATATATTTTATATTAATTGTGGCTACAGCAACATCAGTGTGTTGTAAATTCTGCCCCTTCTTCTAAGCAAGGTGAGGAGTGAAAACACTCATGGTCTCTCTGAGCTTTTATCTTGAAAAAGCTAGTAGACACAATTAACATGTCTAATACTCAGTTTCCCAGTGGGAGTCTGGTGTCTCAACATAATTAAAAAGCCAGTGATCAAAAGCTAGAAAATATTTTCTGAGATAATATATAGTGGAGTATGTCTTCTCTTCTTTATAGTTTTGAGTTTTCTTAAATTTAAGCTTATTATCTATGCGGTTTAGCAATTGTAGTGGTAGTAATAATAGCAATAGCACTAGTATTTGTATAACAGAATGTCCTAAAATAATAATTTTAATGAAAAACAACAAAAAGACGGGGTTTATAATTGGGAACTTAATTGAATTTCTGTCCTTTCTCATTATACCTAGATAGTGGAACCTAAAACAATCTAGCCTTTAAATTCATTAGAAGTAGGTAGCTGAAAAAAAAGGAAGTCTGTCCTTTTGGGTGTCACTCAAAGTAGGAGAGGGTGACTTCTCATCAGCCATAAGAACAGCCACAATGGTCTCAAAAGAAGAGTACACATCTACCTTTTACACATCTATGCTGCACATTATTGTTACACGTCTACTTCTGATTTGCAGAGTAGATAAACATGCTCACAAGTGCTAACTCTTATTAGGAATAAAATTTTGTCCTCAGTAGAGGGCAACACTCACTTTAATTTCAGCAAGACAGAATTTCTTCCTTACATAATTTATTATGGTAATTTGTTTTATCATATTAAGTAGAATAAAATGGACACATTTTTTATGACAGGTTTCTGTGGTTTTATTACTTCCTTAATCATAAATTAAAATATTTCTTTCTATTTTTCTTCCTACTCAAGTTCAAGTCCATTAACTTTACTGAATTTACTGGATCTTGCTGACTTTTGACAAAGTGAAATACAGCATCATAGAATATGGTATCCTCCATGTGTTGCATAATTTCCTGATTTTTTTTTTTTTTAGAGTCTAAATATAAAAACTAAATGGCAAACAGATTTTTATACCTTGACTGTTTAGAATAATTGGGTTAGTAATGCTTCAAGAAGCCATTCATATTCAGTGCAACCAGTTTATTGATCAAGACACTAATTAATCAGTAGATAAATGTGTCAGTTGGCTTCTCTGCTCTCTTGTCCCCTACAATATGACAGCAAAAATAGAGCAAGTCCATAATGTGCAATTAGCTACTCAAGTTTATACCCTCACTGAAGTGTACTGTTCACTAATTCTCACAGATTTACATAATTCCCACCTGCTTAATCTTTGACCACAGATGTACCAGAGACTTAAAATATCAATCACATAGGGGTTTTCTGGTAACTGCTTTGCTGGGTGGTACTTTAAAAGAAGAATATGGAAAATGACAGGATGTACAAATCAGTCTCTTTTGCTATAAAAGGCATTTCTAGATACACAGGCTAATGAGTTCCCCAAAGAATCAGCTAGGCTAGAGGTCATAAGTTAAACCAGTCCTAAACCTGAATAGCAAAGTATTATGAGAATTTGTTTCATTGATTAATATAAGTATACACAATCTTATTGTAAAACACATGCAAAGTAAAATCATTATCTAAATAAAAGTATAAGACTGCTGTTCATAGATTCCACTGAGCATCAGTGAGATATTACTTACAGGTCCAAAATTTTAACTTCAAAATTTCTAAGATATTATTCAGTGGAAGTTGAATAAAGCCAACTCTGGGGAAAAACCTTAGAATATACTCTTGGTTTGCTAGTCCCATATTTTGATAGCCAAGACACTTTCCTTCACTGAAAGTATGCTAAGATTCAGAGTCACACATAAAACTATCTAAAAATGAAAGATAAAATCTTGACACAATGAAATAGAAAAACAGTGCTAATGCAGACAAGGAAATCTTAACATACAGCAAGCAACCAAACCAAGCAAAAGCCTATCAAACATCCTAAATACAGGAAAATAAAACTCTCTTTCCTTTTGTTGCCCCAGCCTTTTATTTACATACTCTCCTGTCTTTTTTCATATGGACTGTATAGCCAAATTAAAAACTTGAAATTAGTGCCTGTTTTTAAGTAGTTTTTCTTTACATGTTTAACCTGAAATGCTGATAGCATGGTTAATTCTTTTCTAACAACTCACTAGCACACTCCTTAATTTTGTCTTTTGAAATTGAGCACACTGTTCAGAACTGGTAAGATCATTTTTATTTTCCCTATTGTTCATTAACTGCAGCACATTCTGTTTTTAATACATAAGTTATAATCTTCTGTTTCCATCTTGCACTGTGGAAGCTGAGTCAGTGCACCCAAGGTGTAGCTCTTGGGTTGCAGTCCTGGTTGAATGCCTGAGGAGCTCTTTCATTACGCTGATAAGGCGATGAAGTATAAAACTTGTGCTGTGTAATTTCCCCATATGCTTCTAGGATCAACAGCTCAAGAAAAGCAGCCCAACAGTTCTGTCTTTTGTAAGGTAACATAAGGAAGGTCATCAGTGACACTTTCTGACACACACTGAAAAAATGCCTAAAACTATTCCAAATAAATCCAAGCATAAATCCATAAGTCTAGTAGCAAACTATTAAAGAGAATTAAAAGAGCTGAATAAGGTATTCACTGAATTAGAATAAAACTATAAAAATTCTTAAAAGATCCCAATTTTTTTTTTTATTCTGGGAGACATTTTAGGAATATTTCAGGAACATAAACCAGTTATATAACAGTTACACAGTTTAGCAAAACCAAATCCAGAAGAGAGTGCAACTTTTGGTTTGAACAATAAATATTCAAGGATTTACAGTTGAAAATGTTGGAATATCATCAGTATAATAATAGGAAAGTTTGGGGGTTTAATTTTAAAATAAATGTTTCTATCAAATAATCTAGTTGACACACTATGTATTGCAGTCATACTAAAATGTGGCCCCAAAAGGGCCATTCATCCGTTCTTTGATCAGAACTGGCCTTTAAAGCACCAGTGTTTGATATGACTGCACAAAAGAAAAGCAACATTCATTCTCATGTTTTGATGGACTGAATCTTCTACCAGCCTTTCAAAAATAGAATGACTTGTAGATTATTTCAAATATTTCCCTGAAATGTTGAGGATTATAGCTGCATAAGAATCTTTATGCAAGTAAAGACACTCCTTCCTGACAGTTTAGCTCTAAAACAGTAATGGTGTTATTTCTTATTTTATGATTAAATTAAGATGAATTACATAACACAGAAAGAAGTAATTGAATTTTGAAGGACCTGAATTTTATGTTCAGAATCAGACTAAAATCAAATGAACCAAAATAGAATTTGTATGCTGAAGCATAATTTATGTGGAGTTAGATACTTCTCTGGACAGTGATGATAGTTTCAAGCTAATAAAAGGTTTTGTCTTCCATTCAATCACCATCTAATGAAATGCAAAAATAATTCCTGAAGTACTGGAGAAACATCCTCAGCTGCTCAACAACATTAATTACCATGAATCATTCGGAAGTAGCTTAGTTTAGCAATCACTTCTTTACGCTAAAAACAACTTTTTAGGAGAATGCACAGCTATTGTTTTATGAACACTGTACCAGTTGTTAGTCAAATCCCAGGGTCTGGAAAATCTTGCTTTCTTTTATTCTGTTTGCATTGAAAATAAGTATCTCCTGTTACTACATAAAATCCTAGAAAATACATGGATTGCAGGATGGCTTTGTTAAGATAGCATTAATATTTGAACTCTCTCAGGGTCCTAATTGAAAAATAAATAATAAAAAAATAATAAATAGCAGGTGTTCTTAAATTCTTCATATATTAAAAATATTCATCCAACCTCATTTTAAGACTGAAAAGAAAGATAGAATTGAAAAGTACTTTGCAAGGTACATAGGATCATAGAAAGGTTTAGGTTATAAAGGACCAAAAAGGTAATCTAATTCCAGCCTCCCACTAGACGGCGTTAAACAGAGCCCTGTCCGGCCTGGCCTTGAACATCTCCAGGAAGGGGATCCCATGACCTCTTTAGGAAATCTATTCCACTGCCTCACCATGCTCACAGTAAAGAATTTCTTCTTAATCTCTAGTCTAAAACTAACCTCCTTCAGTTTAATATCATCCCTCCTTGTCCCATCCCTTCGTGTTCTTCTGAAAAATCTCCAGCCTTCTGGTAAGCCTCCTTTAGGTACTGGAAGGCTGCTATATGGTCCCCCTAGAATCTTCTCTCCTCCAGGCTGAGTAACCCCAACTCTCTCACCTCTCCAGTGGTGTCATCATCTTCAGAGCCTTGCTCTGGACTTGCTCCAACAGGTCAATGTCTTTCTTGTATTGGGGGCCCCAAACCTGTACACGGTGCTCCAGGAGGGCTCTCACAAGAGCAGAACAGAGGGATCAATCCCCTCCTTCGATCTGGAGGTCATTCCTGTTGTTATGAAGTTCAGGATGAGGTTGGCTTGCTGGCCTGTGGGCTTTCAATGACGAGTCACATTTGATGAGGCTTTTGCAGGTGTGCTTAGCTTACAGCCTCTTTACAGAGCATGCTGACTCTAACAGTAGACTGCCAAAGAAAACAAGGTGATAAGTATTCCTGCTTGTTGAGCAAGAACAAGGATCAAACAAAAGTCTGCAAGCATCTAGTAATTTGCTTTAAGATAAGGATAGTAACGTGTTTAGAGAAGAACGAAAACAGTGGTATAAACTATAAGTTTGTATTCTATAGATGCTTGGCAAAAACTATATAAGTAATGCAAGAGCAAAAAATAAAGGTCTCAGTTACACATCACATTGGTGTGCTGTCTGATTCCTGCCTTAAGATTGGACTTAACACACATTGAGCTATGTGTTGATGAACACCCTCAAAATCCTTCTCCTCGATCAGTTCCCCAGCTGGCCCATACCTGTGCTTGGGATTGCCCTGACCCAGGTGCAGGACCTTGCACTTGGCCTTGTGGAATTTCATGATGTTCACACAAATCCCCCTCTCCAGCCTGTCAAGGTCCCTCGGGATCACTTCCACCAGTGTGGGGGCTGCACTGCACAGCTTGGTGTCACTGGCAAACATGCTGAGGGTACACTCCATCCCACTGTCCATGATGCCAAAGAAGAGGTTACAATGTGCCAGTCCCAATACTGACACCTGAGGAATGCCACTTGTCACTGATTTCCACTTGGACACAAGCCACTGACCACCACTTTGCATAAGGTCATGGTTTTTTATCCACAGAGTAGACCACTCTCCAAGTCCTTGTCTCTCCAGTTTAGAGAAAAAGATGTCACTTGGTGGAGTGACAAATTCTTTACACTTTACATACCCACAGGAAGTAAAGTGACATTTTTTCCTGTGCCCTAGAGGTGTTCCTCTCCAAAATTACTCTACAAAGAATCTGGATGCCTGGGTTGAACTATGCTGTAGCTTTTAAATGGCTATATTTAGCTTTTATGAAATCTTGTCCTTGTTCTGTGGAGTTTGGACTACAGATTTATGCTAAAGAAATAATGTTTGTCTATCCCAAACCTCTGTCTAGCCTAAAATTCAATCACTCTTCATGATTGTTACCAGACCACTAACAGGGTAACTTCTTCTGCTGTGCCTTCCTACCTTCTGTTAAAAAACAGATTATGAGCTTCCTATTCCTCATGTTGCTGCCAGACCAGCAATGGAAGTGCCTATTTATACCTTGATGTTGAAACCAAACATAGCAGAGAGAGCCAAGACAGAATTAGCATACTGTGAAAGTAAAAGGGCGTTTGTTCTAAATATTCTCACTACATCCTTTCATTAGGTGTTAGCTTTCTTCACAAAGTGAGAAGTTTCTTCCTTTTCCCTTTATAGTAACATTTGTTTCATGCCACTATTACATCTCCTTATATCTGCTTTAGGCTGAAATGTGGGTTTTTTCCATGTAAAATCATGTTGCACAGGTTTGAACATTTTACTTCCTTAGTAAAAATCTTAAAATATAGTCTTGTAATGATGTAATTGTAACTGCATATCATACTCAAAATACAGGAATATTATGTCATACTAATAATGTTTTTCTTTATGTAATCCATAATAATTCTCAGAATTCTATTTTCCATTTTTGTCTCTTCTAATGAGGGGGATGATGTTTTCAGAAAAAGATACTTGCAACTGCATTTTTATGTCTTTGTTAACATCCTAATTTCTTTGAAGCCTGTCATTGTTTCTGAATACTTAACAATTTTCTCACCCAGCAGTGAAATGGCAAACAGATTGTATTGCTGCTGCATGTATCAACTTTGAATTCTGACTGGCACTTTATCTCTCAGAAATACTGCATTATCAAATCTTACTCTTGAGATTTAACTTTTCCAGAATATCTTCCTATCACCAGCAAACTTTTTTATCTCACTTTCCAAACTTCTCCAAATCAATATGTTAAAAAGCTCTCCTCATACCAGACTCATGCAAAGCCCTTCCTTTGTGCAAGATACTTGTTAATTCTTATTTCTTCCCTTTTAACATTTAACAGATTATTGATCTACAAAAGACTTTAAAAATCTAAGAACTTCTTTAAATCAATTTTCAGTCATTTTATTATTTTTGTAACCACTCTGCTATTTATTCCCAAATAGGTAAGATTTCTTATTTTCTGCTCTTTAAAATAAAAAACATAGTTCTTTTGAGTTCTTTTCCAACAAATATGGTTTATTATCTTGTCATTCTTGGTACCTTCTGTGGACTTCTTCTGAAAAAAAAGGAAACAGAAGGCCCAAACAAGATATTTTCCACTCCTCCCCACAAAGTGGGATATATTAAGAGAGACACACCGCATGCTGTAATAAACATTTTCAATATAACAAGTTTTCAACATAACAAGTTCAACATTTTTGACAATAACCAACAAACCATTACTAGCTGCAGTGTGTGGATTCAGAAGACATTGCAATGTGGAGACTGTGATTTCAGGCACAACCTAGGCAGAGTTTAACCATACACCTTAGATGTAGAGAGCCCCATGTTTGTGTGACTGATTGCTGTAAACCTGAGCACATCTCCCATCATTTTTTGTTGTTTATCTTATTTTTTCCAGCTGAAGGGTATGAATTTTTCCATTTTTCTTATTTGGTTAGAAAGAAGATTTTCTGAAAGCTTTCTTGCTTCTAATGACATTCTTTGTCATATTCCTTCTGGACTTCATCAAGTCTTTGTTTGATAGCTGGTATGTATTCTTCAGAACATCCAGAACAGTGTCTTTAAGTACTCTTCATTGTCTCTGTAGAGATTTTACTCTTTTAGCTGATTTTCTTTCAGATTTTGAAAAATAAATTTCCCATGTAACTCTCTTTTTTAAAGTTCTCTTTCCCCTTTATGCCATGACAATTTTGTTTCTTTTAGAGTCTTAAAAAAAATTTTGTTGAAAAGCTTTTGAAAAAGAACTGCATCATCTGAATCCACAATACATCATATTTATCCATATATTTATTATTTACACTGTTTGTTGAATTTTCTGTCAATTTGTTTGGTACAAAGGTCAAATTTACTTGGCTTCAGTTCTTAGTATCATCTTAGAAATCTGATAAAGGGTAATTCTGCCCTCTCTAGAACAACATTTTTATGGATTATTTCTGTTTGTGTCAGTATTCAATTTAGCCTTCAAAAGGAGTTAAATCCATATCATATATTCCTGTTGGCTTGTACTCTAAACTGAACTCTAAATCCATATCCTGATCATAAAAATGTTTACAAGTTACAAACCATAAGCACTCCCATAACTACTCTTATATTCCTTTGCATCAACCCTCAGTTAAGCAAAACTGATGGATGCAAAGCAGACTCAGAATTAGTATAGCCCCTTTGACCTCTGTGTGTAATATATGCTTAGACACTGAGGTCAAAACTCTGTCTTTCTATGATTATTTCTGCTAAATCAAAAACTAATCATAACTCACTGGCCTGTACTTGTCTGAACACAGTTGCAGCCAAAGCTGTCAGCTGCAGCACTAATTCTTGTTATTGGCCCTTGCCTCTTCCAGTCTCTCTCCCACTTCATAATTTCTTTTTAATAATCTCTTTTCAGTTAAACCTGATTAACCTCTAGTGTTGCATATATATTCTACTGTACTTTCATTCTTTTATTTTGTACCAAAGAATTTTTACATTTCCCACTTCTTGCTTTTCAAATATCAAACTGTTATATTTATGAAACTTTACTAAAATATCAGTGCCTTTTTTAACTCTAATCCTTCTTTCAATGCAAGCATAAAAATACCAAAACCTTTGGTCACCAAAGAGCCTGAAGACATTACTGTACACAACTATTGGTCTATTTTCCTCTCTAGGAAAAACACTTTAATTTCTATTCTGCTGCAGGAAAATAAAAATACTGAACACTGAAATATTTCAAAACAGGATAAGAACATATAATCATAGGTCAGCTACACACTGAGGTGTTTATGGGCCCTTGGCATTTCTCTAATTCAATCCCATGCTTAAAACAGAGACGTCTCTGAATTCATCACCAACATGCTCAGGGCTCTGATTAATGATAATTTCCAAGGGTGAAGATTCCATACCTCTTAAGAAACCTGTTTTAATACCAAGATATTCTTATAGTACTGGGTTTTTTCCCCCTTACATCTTGTCAGACATTTCTCTATTTGTGACTAGTTTTCTCTTGTTTTCCCCCTGAGCATGTCAATACTAAGCCTACCTCAGTATCCTTGATAATCACCTCAGAGACTGGAGCAGGTGTCTCTGGGCACCCCCACAGAAGTTGTCTCCAGTGTGTGCCACCTTGCCCCTTCTCACAGTGCAGGTTCTCCAAATCCTGACCATTGTGGTTGAGGGTCCCTCTCCACTGACCTCACTCAGGTGCATCAGGATTGCTCCTGCAGGACCCAAAGCTGAGCACAGTGCTCCAGGCATGGGAAGCAGTGAGTAAAGGGGAGGAAGCACCGAGGGAAGGAAGCACTTCCCTCAATCCCCGCTGCACTACACTTGATATAGCACTGACACAGTATGGTGCTCTCCTTCATCCACATGACCAAATTTGCTTTTCCTCATAGAATTAGGAATTGTTTATGTAGATGAGAGTTTTGCACACAATTTCGACAATCTAGGATGGAGCAGTATGAACACTGCTGTTACATATGATGTACTCATGGTTATTCTAAAAAGTATTTTAAAAACTGTTTTTCAGAACATAAAATCGTATCTCAGATTTTCTTCATAGTGGACTGACACCTACACTAAATCATATGTTAGGTTTATAAATCATGTATCTCTAGAAATCATCTAACTAATTTCTAAGTTATGAACATGAATTATAACTTTGTTATGCATTTATACATTGTTTGATGGTTTCCATAAATCATATAACCTGACTGTGAAAAGTATTGAATGATTAATAATGGTGCTAAATTAATTACAGATATAATGCAACTGTCTTTTGGTTTATGTAATAGATATCATATGATGTTTTATTATGACTTATGAAGTTTACTTTCCCTTAAGTCATTAAAGTATTCTGCTTTAACCCAGATTTTTACACTGTGAAGTCTAATTTTTTGATCCACTTGACAAGAGAGCTGTTCTCACGTCTCTAATTGGAATTATAACCAACATATTTTGCTTACTTCAAGTCCTAATAATAACAAAATAATAAAAATCACAGAAATACTTAAGCATATATTACGTAAAATTAATTAGGGTTCCTAATATTTATTGATATTTTTTTTTCTGTCTGAGATTGTGTCTGATTGTGCTATACCTACCACATTGTACCATAGCAGCTACATTATGTGTGGATCCACCTTACAATGGCCAGCCAACTGAGACTGGTCTAGATTCCTCCTTCTGTTAATCAATTTATGAAATACTAGGTAACAATCTCGGTGGTCAAAATGTATTATGGTATTTCAAGGCTTCAGTTTAATGGTTTACAGTAATAAAAATGCTTAAAGTAGAGCATTTCCATTCCCTACCAACATTTCACTTACTTTATAGAATTTTGTGCATGTGTGTAGGTCCATATATGCACTTGACTTGAAAAGTTTTCTTGTTTATTTTTAAAAGGAAATAGAAAAAGATGAACACTTAAACACTATGGTATTTTAGAATATATATTAGAATTTTAAAGAAAATATACAACCTTGGAACTATTCATATATGATGAAGTTTTAATATTTTATTAATTTGTTTAATTGAGAAAATAAACCTCTAAATACTTATGTATTTTAGGGTTCTATTTTAGATTTGAAACTTGTTGAAACTCAAACAATTTTTTCTGTTTTAAAAACAGTAATAAAGTGTATCTATCTAGAGCAAGTAATTTATTTTCTGACACTCTCCTCTGTTTTGCTTGAACTCAATACCAACAAACGTATTGTAAGTAAATGAACCTGCCTACACAGAATTTTAGGGTTTTTTCAAAATCTTACAGGGGGCTTTTTTGTGAATATAAAGACAATGAAGCATACTTTAGTTTAATCCTTAAGTTCACTGTACTTGTAGAAGCCTCTAAGTGTGTAAGAAGCACAAACAGAACCAAGTTAATAAAATTATTAAAGAAATACTTAGCTTTTAAATCTCCAACAAAATATTCTATGCAAGTATGAAATCAAATTTATGCCAACCACACTGTTCACTTCATCAAAAAGTTTCTGCTTTATCTAAAACTATTAACTTTTTGCATCTCTGTAGATTTTCCAGTGCTGAAGTCTGCAATAACTTTTATCCATTTTCTAGGAGCATGAATAAATAATACCACAACTATTTTAACAATGAGAAAATATAAAAAATCAGATTTCTCAAATATAAAAAATCAGATTTCTCAGCATACCTTACTTTATTACATAAACATCAAAAGAGTGGTTTAGATTAAGAAAAAAACTGTTGGTGTGCATTTTTCAATTTATTTGAACATCTACCCACAGTCTAATGTTTTATAACTGAAAATTCAATTATGTAAAAATAAACATTTCCTACAAAAGATACATTTGGGTGCAGCCCAATAAACACATCTTTGCTACTGCTAGGAAAATGCCACAGGCTTTGGATGGTCCTGTCTCAGGACTGGTCTGAGCTTGCCAAAACCTGAGCTGGTTTTCACTTGTTTTTGGAACTGGTTAATGGGCAGCTCTCTGTTGTCCAGCCTGGGTTAGTTTAAGCTCTACAACTGCACAATACAAGAAAGTTCTCGAGAACTCTGCTCACCACTGTGACAGACTGTGTTAGCAGATGCTGGAGGAACACCTGAAACTCTTCAGCTGGAATCACTGAGAAGAAGGTAGGCAGTGAGAAGTTGTTCAAGCTAATCTCAAGGTGACTCTGGACTGAAAGGGAGGAACACCCCCAAGAACACATATACCACCTGTCAGAGACCTCCTTATGGATGTTGATGACTCCTCAGGAACATTTGTTCCCTTTTGAGGAACCTGTGTCTTTTCGGAGAATGAAGGTCCACCTTTGGTTGCTGAGGTGTCCATGGAGGGTGAAGACAACACCTGAAAGGAGGGGCAGATACCATTTTTTTCCTGAGTATCAATTTCAGCTGTATGGATAGTGAGGCTATTTTTGTATTAATGGATTGATTTGGACTATCAGACTGCTAAAATATCAGTTGAACAATAGTCTTGGCTCCCATATCTTTATTGTGTTTTTCTTTTGCCCATAACATCATTTGACATGTAACATATGCACTCACACTGTAATCCTACATTCATGCAAAATTATAATAATAATTAATTAAAAAAATGAACAATACATTAATATATTCATAATACATTCATGCACCTTTTCCACCAGATGAGGGACATCATGTGCTTACAAGGCTCCAATACACCGGGTTCTGCTGGGACCATCCATATGACTGGGTTCCCAATATAGCAGTGTCATCCACAGAAGTAAGGGAACTAGGGAAGTAAGGGGACTTTCATTATGCTTCTAAGAGCAGAAGATTCTACATATCATGAATGCAGTGATTCAAAATATTAGCTGGTTAAATAATTTAAAAAAAAATGTACTTTGGCATATGTAATTAAAGCATACTTATCTGGTCTAAATATGTTGATAATATATTAATTCATCCATCACCTTTTAATGCAAAAGTCTAATATTCAAAAATGAGTATTTCAAATTATTTAAAAAAAATTCAGAATATTTCAAAAATTAAATAGCAATATTTTCAACCTGTGAGATATTTCTATAGATCCCAGGACTGGACACAATACTCCAGGTGAAGTGTCATAAGAGCAGTGGAGAGAGGGAGAATCACTTTTCTCAACCCCTTGGCCCTGCTTGTTTTTAAACAGTAACACAAGATTTTGGTAACCTCACTGAATTGGCTTTGATGCAATTGTCTGTCCTCCCTACAACACATCAGTGCAAGACTATTTGTAAGAAAAATCAGAAGGTTATTCCTCTATTCAGCTTATCTCTCAGGTTCAGGACTTGTAGATGCACATTTTCCAGCTCCTAAAAGCAAGGTTCATTTACTTATGTACTGTTGTTTTGTCATGGAGTTTATAAAATATAAGTGTCACTGCTTTAGTGGGGCTAAAGGCAGGAAAAAGAAAATCAAAGTGTGTCCCCTGCCAGAGTGGAGAACACAAACACTTGCATATGAGAACAGGAATCTTAACATTTTCTTTTAGTTTTAAGAACTGCTGTCTAATTATTTGAGCAAGCAAGACATATAGACAGAGCAGGTATTAGGATTTCTAAGGCAATACTCTCACATCTTATCATGGTATGTCAGCAGCCTGCCAACCATGAACCCTAGACCAAACCCACACAACTGTAGATATGTACTCACTGAATCCACTCAAACACTTATTTGATTTTTCTTTTTTCTTTTTTCTTTTTTTTTTTTTTGCCAGGAAACAGATTACAAGAGATTCCTCAAGATCCTTCCTGAGGGAAATTCATTCTATTGATGAATACCATTCTGCCTAGAAAGTTTTAAGAATTGAATCAACAAGTCACTAAGTGACACAGAAACAAAAACATCTTGAAAGCCACACCTTACCATTTCAGGTGAGAAGGTCTTCCAGGCATTAGAATTCTCCTGAGTGTTTTGGAAATCTGGCACTGACCCCATCCACAGTAGCTCAGTCTGATCAGTAGTTAAAGGGCACTCTGATCTTGACTGAAAGCACTAAACAAACATAATTCATAAATATTTTAGGGCATGATATCAGTTCTAAATTTTCTGTTCTAAGATAAAAAAGAAGGTAAAGGTCAAATGGCCCTTTATGTGTAGTGCATTATCAAGACAAAATATTCTTCCCAAAGCAACAGAGGTCAGACAGGAATAGTAATTAGATTTATATTGCATACAGGATGGAGATGGTGATTTGTGGAAGATTCTATTACAAACAGAATGTTTCTTTCTCCAGTAATGAACCTGACCTGACAGTCATAATATTGAGAAAATTTATTGATGAACTGAACTGCTGTTTTCTTTATGTGAAAGCTTCACGGTAATACACCAGCCTTTCAAGGAGAAGAAAATTATAGTTGTATCAGTAAACATCTTTTATATAATTTTTTATTTTTTTATTCAAGGCAATTTGTATTGTTGAAATAACACACTAGTATGTTTTCTATTTGCACAAGCTGCCCCCACATATGCACTGGTATCACAACCTTAAACAGTTCTAATTCCAAGTTTGCATTTTGAAACTTTCATTTTAAAAACTTGCCATTTCCTTACAATTATTTTTTTCAATATGCCAGGTTAAATACTACCATCTTCTTTTCAACATCCAGGAAAACTAAGAGAAGATACCATAGGCTTAACTTATGAATAAATAATAAATTTTAAAAATGTCTTGTTCTTTAAGCCTGACCTTTCAGAACTGTTAGACTGTAGCCTGAAGGCATATGCACACCACAATATGGGGTGGCATACGTCTGTCCAAACAGGCAGCAGCCCGGATATACTGGTGCTCAAGGACAAGGCACTTCTCTGCCCACAAGAATTGAAATGTATCAGAGGGGGAACCAAGGTGAAGGTTATTTTGATTTCAGCACCACCACCTTAAGACAAAGCAGCGTTTTTTTCCATCTTGTTCAGCAGAGTTGTGACCTGAAATGTCAGTGTTGAAGATAACATGGAAGTAAAGAACCTTTCTTTTTTTCTTGGTTGTTTTGTTCTAGTTTTGTTTGGTTGGGTTTGTTTTTTTGTTTTTTTTTTTTAATTAAGGGAAAGCTCCATATTATATGTTTTCAGTAGTGTTTTCTATTTTTCTTTAGATTCCATAAATTTTTAATATTGTGAAAATTAAATTCTTTGTATAATTAATATATCTGTATGTACATTACACTATGTCTAGTTCTACTCATGGCTTTATCTACACTGGGGGATGTTGGAAACTCTCAGTAGGTGACACTCAGAGCATTATTTAAATGCTTGGTTTTGTCCCTGCCCCTCCAAATGTCCTGATTTCTACTGCTAGGTGTCACACTCCAGTAATTTTCCAGGCTGGGAAAATGAGGAAGCTGGATTACAAAGTAAATTGTGAACTTCAGCTGGCCCACAGCTCTGGGCCAGTTTCTTACCAACTGAATTATTATCCTTCAGAAACAGTTCCAGACTGTATCTTGATGTAAGACTACTTTAAGGTCTCACTCCTTAAAAACTGTGGGTTTTGATACTCTCAATGGTTTAAAGACTATCATGAAATTTTGTCACAAAGCAGCAATGCAGGAAGGCAAATGGATTTTTAAGAAAATGATATTTCTATTTTGACTTGCATAACTTCAGCTGTCATTACATTTAAGGTGGAATACAAATTTGGAACGGTTGATTACAGAATTTCATATGGCTTGAGGGGATTTCTTTATAGAACTGTAAAATCTTACATTCATAGAATGGTTTGGGTTGGAAGGCACCTTAGATACCATCTAGATCTAATCTTCCTGTCATGGCCAGGACACCTCGACCAGGTTTCCCAAAACCACATCCACCATTCTGTGTGACCAACAGAAATACAAGTGCTTCACTGAATCAGATTGAGGCACCATTGCATTACTCTGACCTATGAGATGTGAAGGTAGGTTTGAAGAACATACAGTAAAACTTTACATTTTAATTTTTCTTTTCAATAAATAAAAATGTTTTCTGCAAAGATAAGAAATGGCTCCAAGATAATTTATATAGATTAAACAGTGAAATGCTCAAAAAATTATGACTTTTATCACTCATATTGATTATTTAATATGTTGATCAAGTCTATGAAAACCTCATCTTAACTTAATGAGCACATTTTATAAACTTAAAATGGTGTGAAATTAATAGCTTTTCATGGGCATTACTTTGGCATACATGTATGGCTTTACAGCTATTATTGATACTTCTTTTTAACTCTGAAAAATATTCCATGTACTTTGGAGTTATTATTAGCTAGATATTTATTATTACTGTGGCATCAAATAGTTCCAGCTCTGATTAGAACATTCTTACTTATATTGCCATGAATATAGGGAAAAATTATTATTTTTATATTTTGTATTATAATTTTATTATAAAATTATTGCTATTTCAGCCAATGTGGAAAAACAGATCCAAAGCACCCCTTCTTCTGGATTACAGCCAAAGTTCCCAGTGTCTTTTCTTCATGGTAAAAGAAAGTCACTGTGGATTCCAAGATATTTGAATTTTTTACATGGAGGTACCTTGGCATAATTTGCAGAATTTTTTTACATACTGAAACAGCAATCTAATTCAAATTTGGGGTTGTTTTTCTAGAAATATATTCTCTTTGTTAAGCTTGTAAAAAATTAAAACATTTAGGATTTATGAAAGCTAAGAGAGGAAAAGAGCTTTCAATAGGAAAGCTCCTGCCAGCCTGAAAATCAATGCTATAAAAGACAAAGTGGGTCCATCATATGTAGGCCACAGCTGCTTATAACTAAGTGCAATTATAACAGAATGGTTTAGGTTGGAAAAGACCTCTAAGATAATTGAGTCCAACCATTAACCCAGCACTGTCAGGTCCATCACTAAACCACGTCCCTAAGACCCCTTCATGTCTTTTAACTCTCCAAGTGTTGCGACTACCACTTCCCCGGGCAGCCTGTTCCAGTGCCTGACAACCCATCTGGTCAAGAATTCTTTCCTAATATCCAAACTACACCTCCTGTGATGCCATTCAAAACCATTTCTTCCAAAGTCTTGCTTTTTACTTGGCAGAAGAGACCAACCCCCACTGGCTACACCCTCCTTTCAGGCAGTTATAGAGTGATGAAGTTTCCCTTCAGCCTCCTTTTCTCCAGGCTGAACACCCCCAGCTCCCTCAGCTGCTCCTCACCACACCTGTGCTCCAGACCCTTCCCCAGCTCCGCTGCCCTTCTCTGGACTCACTCCAGACCCTCAGTGCCTTTCTTGTAGTGAGAGGCCCAAAACTGGACACAGCATTTGAGGTGTGGCCTCACCAGTGCCGAGTCCAGGGGGACAATCCCTGCCCTGCTGCTGCTGCCACACCATTGCTGATCCAGCCCAGCTGCCTTTGGCCTTCCTGGCCCCTGGGCACACCTGGCTCATGTTCAGCTGCTGTTGACCAGCAAACCCAGCTCCTTTTCTGCAGGGCAGTGGCAGAATTATAATTGCTGATAAACCCTCAAGGTGAAGTTGATACTTTGAACTTCTGACCTGGTTTTCAGCATAATGAATTTCATTAGTCTTTAAGTCTTTATTCATTTAAGTTCTTCATTACATTAGAATTTTAGATCAGTGAAGATTCAGTCTTAAAGGGTGAATGTGTGTGTATTATATGTATATATAAATATGTTTTATTCTTCTTTTACCCAAGTGAAAGCAAAATTCCATTGATCTCAGTAGAAGAGCATTCATATTTGGAACTTTAGAAAGGTCTCAAAATAAGATTTTCTTCAGCTGTATTATATTAAAAAGCCCCAAGAAAACATAACAATGAAAGAAGATATTTTCAGGACTTGCGTGGTCTTTATTAATTGGATATGATGTTTTTTAAAGTAATTCATCAAACATTTCATCAAGATTTATCCTTTGAAACTGAATCTTAGAGGTGTCTTCAATGGGCACTCTACATTTGGGCAAAATAAAGCTGATGGGTCCACCTGGTAGAACATGCAGAATTCAGCGTAGGTGCACTTCACTTGGATATGATGCTATCTGGAGCTGAAGCACTTGTATTTTCACTGGCATGAATAACTTCAAATGTGCTAAAAGAAATTATCTTCGGTACTGAAAGCACAATATTTGCACATATTTACCACTGAGTTTGGAAGGTATACCAGAGAACTGTATTTCCCAGGTCATGGGCATAAAAGCTATAGGTTTGTGAAGCCTACACTAGGCAAATGTATCAACAAAAATTTCTCTAAATGAAAGGTTCAAATTAAACCAGAAAACTTTGAAATCAAGCATACAGTGACATGCAGCTGTCTATATAAAGTTTTGCACAAGGTGAATGCAAATGAAGACAAAAGGAATGAAAGTAATAAAACAACATAGGGAAAAATAATCCAGACAGAAGAATATTTAATGAAGATCCAAATGTTCTAGCCAGGCTAGGATATATGCATGACTTCATTCTAATAAAAAAAGGAATTATGAAATTTTCTATGGCTTTAAACATAATACAGGAAATCTGATAAAGCTGAAGAGCTTGACTCCCATCCTGATCCTCCTAAAGAAAGACTGTTGTCAGGATCAGTGAACTGTGTGTGAACCTTAAACCTTGTGGGAAAAGGACAGGGAAAAAATCAATCTACATTTCTCTTCTGTTCAATGGAACTTTAAATAATGGACTAGATTTCACAACACAGAATTTTTGGAGATTGAACTTTCATTTAGTTAGCAGTCCCAAGAAGTACAGATATATACAGTATTATATTTGCCAGGAAATCAAAACATTTTGTTTTAATTGTGGCCTGACATGACAAAGGTGGATGAATAACTTGTTTAAATCAATGGCACTGCAGTCATGCTTACTAAAATTGCTTTTTAGTTCTCCTAGAACCTTTTGGGTAATGTATTCAGTACAGATTAGAATAAGTATTCTAGGCCAGTGGTATTCCAAGGGGCAGAACAAGAAGATATTTAAATGGATTTATTTAAAAACTGCAATAAAAGTGATTAAGAAATTATCTTTTTTCTTCCAGATAGAAATTAAACCACATTCTTACCCATGTGGTACCTAGGCAATAAAATACATTTGAGCAGAAAAATAATTGATGTGTAATTTTGGGCTTTAGACATCAGTGAGCAAGGCCAACAAGGAGAACCTGCACTCACACAGTGGTTGTCATGAAAGGAAACATTGAGTACCCATAATGGGTGACTCTATTAAAGGGTGCTGAGGCACCCATTTGCGGGCCTGAGGGAGAGTCATGAGCAGTATGCCCTCTGGGAGTTAAGATCTATCATGTTCTCAGAGGGTTCCCCAACTTCTGGAGAGCACAGACTATTACAACTACTATTCTTTCTTTTAGGTACAAATGACACCGCAAGCCAAAAAATGGGTTAAGGTCAAGGAAGACTAGAAAACTCTGGTGAGGCAGGTGGAAACCAGCAGTGCTCAAGTCATCCTCTCATCCATTCTACTGATTAGAGAAACAGAGAGAGTGAGAGTCAGAAGCAGAAGCATAGTGCAGATCAAAATCGGCCTTTATTGCTGGTGCCATCAAGAAGGTTTTGGGCTTTATGACAGTGGGTTGTACTTTAATGATTGCAGCCTCTTAGGATGGTGATAGGATCCACCTCATCTAAAAAGGGCAAGAGAATCTTTGGCAGCAGGCTGGACACTCCAGTCAGACAAGCTTTAAACTGAGTGACTGGATTCTACTTTTCACACCATCTCCCATAACATCCTCATAGGTCAACTCAGGAAATGTAAGTTACACAAATGGGCGGTGAGGAAGATTAAGAACAGGCTGAATGGCAGAGCTCAGAGAATCATGATCAGCAGGGTAGAGTCCAGTTAGAGGTTTTTATTCAGTGGCATTCCTGAAAGATCAATACTGGGTCCAGCCTTATTCAATTTTCTTTTCAACCACCTGGTCTAAGGGATAGAATGTGCCCTCAGAAATATTGCTGATGATATGAAACTGGAGGGAGAGGCTGATACACCTGAAGGCAGTGCTGCCATTCAGTGGGACCTTTATAGGCTGGAGAGTTGGGCAGAAGAAACCTAAAGGTGTTGAACAGAGGCAAGCATAGATTCCTGCATTGGGAAAAGCATGGGCAGCTGTTTGAGGGAGATGATTCTCCCCCTCTGCTTGGCAATAGTGAGGTCACATCTGGAGTACTGTGTCCTATCCTCCACAGGTCAAGACAAGGATCTACTGAAGAGGGTCACCCACAAAGGTGATCAGGAGTCTGAAGGATCTCTCCTCAGATGAGGGAGCTGGGCCTGTTTTGTGTAGGAAGAGAAGGCTGAGGGGATCTAATTAATGCGTATAAGTATCTCCAAGATGAGTGCCAAGAGAATTATGCCAGACTCTTTTCAGTGGCACCCAGTGATAGGACGAGTAGCAAGGGTCAGAAACCCAAACACAAGAAGTTTCATCTCAGTGTAAGAAGTTCTTTATACTGAGGGTGGCAGAGCACTGGAACAAGCTGACAAGAGAGGTCATGGATTCTCCCTTTCTGGAGATATTCAAAACCCACCTCTTCTTGTGCAAGCTTCTCTAGGTGACCCTGTTGTGTCATGGAGGTTGGACTCAATCATTTCCAGAGGTCCCTTCCATTACCAACACCTCTGAGATTCTGGGATTCTATGAAAGAAAAAAAGAAAGAATATATTCAGAATAATTACCTGAGATGACCTAGCTCTGAAATAAGGTCACTCAAACCATTTGTCCTCAAATAGAATTGATGATAAATCCCAGGGAGAGATGAGCAAGGTTTGTGGATGGAACCTGCTGATCCAGTGGCACACAGATTTTTCACAAATTAATTGATGGTTCATTTTAAAAACATACTAAAACCAAATTTATATAATTTGTGTATTTTTCTGCTAAGAGAATAAAAATTTCTAAAAACTGCTAAAATTTACAAATTTATAAGTTCTTTCAGTAAGACAAAAAGCTAATTCTCTAGTCCCAGGATGACAAGAAAAGATGTGTCTCTGTGACTTTTTCATGTGCCAGTGATTAGGGCAGAAGCTTTAGGCCCAATACGTTGGCACTTTTGTACAACCAAACTACTGCGGAAGTGAAAACAAGCTTCTGGCTGTGACTGAAAAGCACTGTCAAATTTTATTGCAGCAGTTTAAGTTGTTAGGAATCCTGAAATTCTGACTTGCCTTTCTGACAGAGGTCAGTGCCCTTGCTCTGCATCAGATGGGACAAGTGTCATCTGGTCCCCATGTCCAAAGTGTTAGATCCCGTACAACGCCATCGGCAGCTGGAGCCAAGAAGTCAGGATCTGCACTGATGGATCTGTGCTCATTTTTATTGACTGCTGCAGAGAAAGTGTAACAAAGCACCACCTAAAATGTTTCCAAAAGGAATTGTAGGTGTTTATCTGCGAAAACCACCATGGCAAAATTAAGAAACTGAGGCACATTGTTGAGTTTCACCAGGTTTAAATCTTTGAGAGGTACATCATGCTTTATGTTCAGCCAGGAACAATAAGTTCACTTAGTTTATGGAGTTATTGCTGGGATTTCATATTAGATGAAATGTTTGCCTCTTTCAGAAATGCTTGTTTTACTCCATTTGTTCAGTGTTCTACTGAGGTTACAAAACACTGCTTCATCAGTCTACTACTAGGAGTTTCAAAAATTTCCAACATATTTCGCTTCTATCTACAGAAGCAGAGATAATTCCTTTTTTGTTAACTGTAAAATTTATCTGCAGAGACTTCCAAGAATGTGTATTTTCTTTTCTGACAATACAATTATTTATTTTGAATTGTAGGAGAGAAATCAAGTTTATAATAGGAAAGTGTGCTTTTAGAGGGATGGATTGCAGAGTCCTCACGGCTTATCTACATTAAATTAAAGCATTTTCTAGAGTGCATTAGCTAAAATAGGCAATTAACAATTAAAGTGATAGATACAGTAAAAATGTGCAGATTTAAATAAAACCAAAACAAAACCAAAAACACAAAACTAGCCAAACAAAACAAAACACAACAAAAAATGTCCTGCTAATTTAAATCACTCCAAATAGTATTCAGATTTTATAGTACCTTCAGATTGAAAGCATACTGAAGAACAACTTTCAGCCAGTTGAAATTTTTATACCAAAAATTAAGTTTCACTGAAAAATGCAAAATTCTGAAACACAAATGATTTTGCTTAAAATAAATTACCTCGGGTTCATCAAGTTTTGCTGAACAGCAGGCAGCAGATAAAGATCTGGAGCCCTAGTGGGATGTCACCTGCCACTCTGATTATCTGGTCAGTTGGCAAGGCAGCTCCTGGAGGGCCCTGGAAGCACAGACAGATCACTCAGGAATCCCCACCTATGGATGCTGCTCCACACACTTGGCCCATTCATTTTTAACAGGTGACAGCTTAGGACCTTTTATATAGGTTCTCTTTTATTGTTCTGGTGTAGTTACATTAGTCTGGTTCCTGGTAAGTACATATTAAGTGAATTAAAAAACTTTCCAGAACAGAGGTGGGAGTTTTTAATATTTTTTTTTTTTAAATTTTCATCTAGGTTTACGCAGAAAAGATATATATGTAAGCATTTTGAGCCTCTCCTCTCCTCTCCTCTCCTCTCCTCTCCTCTCCTCTCCTCTCCTCTCCTCTCCTCTCCTCTGCCTCTCTCTCCTCTCCTCTCCTCTCCTCTCCTCTCCTCTCCTCTCCTCTCCTCTCCTCTCCTCTCCTCTCCTCTCCTCTCCTCTCCTCTCCTCTCCTCTCCTCTCCTCTCCTCTCCTCTCCTCTCCTCTCCTCTCCTCTCCTCTCCTCTCCTCTCCTCTCCTCTCCTTGAGTCTCCTCTCCTCTCCTTGAGTCTCCTTGAGTCTCCTCTCCTTGAGTCTCCTCTCCTCTCCTCTCCTTGAGTCTCCTCTCCTCTCCTTGAGTCTCCTCTCCTTGAGTCTCTCCTTGAGTCTCCTCTCCTTGAGTCTCCTCGAGTCTCCTCTCCTCTCCTCGAGTCTCCTCTCCTCTCCTCGAGTCTCCCTTGTGTTTTTTTCCTAAGTTAAAAGCTTAATTTATGCAGCTATGGTGCATATTACACTAATTACTTCTCCCTACTAGGGACAGGAAATATTGTATTTCTTTTCAGTGCAAACAGATTCTAGTTCAAATTTCCATCTGCAGGTTTGTGATATTCAGATACAGTACTGCATCTTCAGGGAAGATATTTTAGTGCAAAGCCTTTTATTTATCCCTTTCCAAAGACACAATCATAAGCCAATTTTCCTTCTGTCTAGTTTCATTAAATTACCTGATTTGAAAACAGCACCAGCGAAGCGCCTAAACATCCTGCCTTCTCTTAGGGAATTAGCATTTTCCTTTGATGTGATTCAAAGGGGGAAACCACATTAATGTGGGATCCAGCCAATTTCTGCTATTGCATTAAGATCAGCTGCAAAAAACTGCTTTGTACTGGCCTCTCCAGCCAAATGTTAGCTTGGCAAATCTCACAAAAGAGAAGGGGGTTTAGGCACAGCTTCAGAAAAATTCTGTCCTGAGGTCTGATACCCCAAAACATTTTCTCAGGTCATTATTAATTAATTCATTTTTTTTTTTATGTGACCAAACACAGGGCAAGAAGCAAACCTTGACCCGTATCTTTGATATTTAATAACAGAAGAATGATTAAAGACAGGGAGAGTCCTAAGGGCTTCACAGGCCCACTGGTCCTGCCAAAGGCTCTTTACACCACCTAGTCTATCCTATGGACAGCCAGGGTACTGTGGAAGGGAGTAAAGCTCAGTGTCAGAGGCAGAAAGCTTTGTCCATTGCAAATGGAAGTCAAAAATCAGGTGCAAGAACTGTTCATTAAGCCAAATAATATTTAAAAGAAAAAACCTGTCTAATGCTCTAGAGTGTAGCAACAGATTATAACATAAATGTTTTTTGTCACACTGTATTTGGGTTATTTTATAACTTTTCATATTTAAAAGCTGTTCTGATGTACAAAAATGGAGACAGATAGAAAACTGAAGAGCTGTGCACACCACTAAGAGCACTTTCTGTTGTGACCATTCTCCCCCAGAAGCCAGTTAAACTCTTTATAAGCAGAAACAGTGTCTCAGTAAGTGTATTAGAAAGGACTAATAAGTGAAGTGCATCACTGCATTAGGCATCAGGCAGAATGAAAAGGGTTTACCTAGCGTGGCAGCACTCTAACTTCCTCTCTCATTGTCTGGCTTATGGAGGAGGAAAAGTATCATGGAAATAAGTTGTGAGCAGCTGTGGGTCTCACATCCACCAGGGCAGGTGGCCAGGCTCCAGGACTTCTCTTGTGCTGTTTTCCCAGAGCTTGCATGGAAGATTGTCACAACAGCTTCCCAAAAGCTGCCTGGAGGATGCATTCCTGCTCTTCAATCAGGGTCCATGCTTGCTGAGCAAGGACTGCGGTGAGGGGGCCAACTCTGAGTCCCAAAATGACTTTACAATACAAGCACAAAGTCCAGCAATTCATACAAAAATCTGTCTCTGGTTAGAGGACCTGCTTTTATTATCTGGAATTCCTCTGCACATACTCTCTGCTAATATTTGCCAGTTATTTCAAAAGTGGGAAACAAAAATAAAAAAAAAAAGAGGAGCAGTGTAGTTGGCTCTAGGGTGCTTGTTGCTATAAAACAAATAACCTTTCTTCAAAATCTGTAACGATAAACAGTAGTCTGACAATAAACAGTAACTAAATATTTCACTATCCTTGGAGTCCTATTGTTTCATTTATAATAAGCCTTGGGTGTTTTTTCTCTCAAGAAGAGATGCTGGAGTTACATTTTGTAACTCCTAGCAATCAAGTAAACCAATATAAAAAATAAAAAATGCATTTTAGCCAAACCTTCCTCCAATGTACAATCAGGACTAGCAGAATAATACTTTTCATTTAACACAGTATTATTCTAGTCATACAATTCAAAGGTTCAAATTTTATACCTAAATATCAAATAATGAAAAGGATTGTATTCTAATTAAAATATTTCATTTGTTGTGTAATCAAACCTATTTGTAAAGAGAGTATGTGTATATTTACAAATGAGTGTTTGTTTTCAGTGATCATTTTTTAAGAAGGCTTAAATGTGAAAAAGGATCAGTAGACATCAGAAAACTGTTTTTATCTAGCTTAAAATCAGGCCACAACAGCCTGAAAGCTGGAGAGAAATTACTTTTTTTTGTTATTGGTTTTAAATATGTACCTCATTTAAATATATATCTAGTCTAAACCAAAGGGAAAAAAATACACAAAGAAAATTTAGGTATGTTTTACAATAGAGTTAAGATATGGCTCAAAGCCTTCTCTGGAACTTTCCCCCCCTAATTAAAAGCAGCTTTCCCCGAATTCTCACATTCCTATCAATCACCAGCCTGAAGATGTTCTGAAAGCAATTGAAAGCACTTGTTTCAGTACTAATTACTCTGTGAATCCTTCCCTAGGGGAGGTCTAAGGCCCAATAATAGGAGTAACTTTTATGAAAACAGGCCCAGTGACTTTGCCTGCTGAGAGCTACATTGAAAGGTCTTACCAAGCCAGGAGATAGATTGGATTCCCAGAGCTGTTGAAAAAACAATCAGTTTGCAGGCTCCAGTGTACCAGAAGAGCTGAAATACCAAATAGGCATGTGCAAGTCCTAATTAATTAAATCTAATGATCCTGTCAAATGATAGGATTTTCTACAACACAAAGAACTTGTTATAAATAAACAAAAATGAAAGTTTGTGCTGAAGCACAATGCATCAGTATGGTATCTTATGACATTTTCCCTACATTTTCTTTACTGAAGAGGAACTGTGATCCATTTGTGAGCACATCTACTGAACAGCATTTGCTTCCCAGAAATCCTAAAACTGTAAAATGAATTACCAGTGTTTGTTGGCAGATACTCAGTTGGCCTCTTTCATCCATATTTTTGCTGTCATTTCATATTACTCCAGTTTTTCTACATGTTGTTTACCTCTAGATATTTCATCATGCTAATGCCACTACTTTTCAATTATGCATGTAAATCCCTTTGTAAAAGATACCTGCCACAAAGCACTTCCATACATCTCTCCATATGAACCAGTTCTGGCCTTCTTTACACAAATGAATTAACATCTTTCTTGGAATTATCATAACTTGAAGCAAATCTACTGACCGTGAATGACTAAAACCAAGGACAAGCCATTGCTGGAGCAGCCTGGTGTCCCAGCTGGTGTGAACTGGTGTATTTCCATTCAACTGAAAGGATGCAGATTAGCCCAGCTTCATTGATTTTTCTAAAATTGTGCCATTTAACAACAGCTGAGATATGAAGCCAAATGAGAACATGATATTACTTAAAGTCTTTCTGGCTCTTTCTTAGTGAAAGTATTGTAGTTTCCACTTTGCATCAAAACATTATTTAAACCCACTTCTACTTCTGTTAGGTCTTTTTTATATATTCATATACTTTCTTCATGTTTAAGGGCATTGACATTTCCAGATGGCTTATTTTGGTCATCATATATTAAAATATGTTAGCTATCACACCTGACAAGATATATGCTACTGAAAAACTCAAAAACTTAAGTGAAAAACTCTTTTTAAGGATAAAGAAATCAAACAGAAATTTAAAAAAATAAATAAAAAACCCCACCCAAGCAAAAAAAAACCAAACACCATACAACATTAAAAAAACCTACAAGAAAATTAATACAAAGTGAGAAGTCTCCTTACAAGGACAACATGGACATAGAGATTCCAATTATTACAGTAACTTCAGCTTCAACCTATGTATGTTTCTAATCAAGTCAGATATATTACAGTCATCCACATTATTTCTATTTATAGCTCAGACCTACCTGCAAGATGAGTTTGGGAAACCACAAAAGCTAGACAAAGGTAAATCACAACAGACACAATTAAACCATGATGACGCATAACCAGAAGAGAAATTGTCTTTTCCCAAGAGTAGGCAAGGAACTTATTCAGGTACACTGATTTCCCAGCTACAGCCACACTCTGTCTTCTTCAGGAGTGCAACACACATGATGATAGAAAACATCATGAAAAGTTTGGAAGTCTCTTTCCTGTCACTCTTTCACATCCAAACTTTCTTGTGGTGTAATGTTAGATAGAAACATGTGAAGAATTTTTATTTCCATATTTCCGTACAAAGCCTTTATGTCAGTGTAATTTATGCACATTCTTGATGCATTTAGATGGGGAAATGCAGATGCCCTATAAAACATAAAACTTTTCAGCTTCAGTTTTTTTTATTGCAGCGTATTCTTAGACTCATTTTTTGCTTACATAACTCACTTGAGTTGATTTCCCATTTGTACCAACTACAATTTGTTTTGTGAAGGAGATCATAAATCTTAAATGAAATGTAGTTGAGTCTTCAGTTGTGAAAAATTCCCATAGGATTCTTCAGCATACAATTATTCTGTATTCTATTTAATTGACCACCTAAATTATTTGCTTCTTTATGGACCTTTCACAGTTGTTTGCAGAAAGCATTTATTACAGGTTAAGTAAGAAAACAACGAAGGAAAAAGAAACTACCATTAGGGTAAGAAACTCAGAGGACACATAATTAATATTGAGTTCAAAGGGGGAACATTGGTAATAATTTGTGATCTATATATGGCCTTGGATGAGGTACATTATGTCATTTCTTTCACAGCTCTGTAATACCATTTAGGTTACAACAAGGCAGTCAATATTAAACAGGAAACATAAAAATGGATCCAGATAACACTTATAATATAACACAATGCTGTTAAATAAGTTGGGATGTGGAGAAAGAATACTCAAGTTAGCATCTTTCTAGCTAACGTCTGCAGACTGTGTTCAGTTCACATTTTACTAAGAGTAAGAATAAATTATAAGAATTGAAGTACATAAAAAATGCCAAAAGCACTTAGGACTTGCAATATGCAGCCAAAAAAATATCATGCACCTGGACTGTTCTGTGGGTTTATATTTTGTTTGATTTAATATGAAAAAGCATGAACATACAAAGCAGCAATGAAAAAACTTCCCTAAGCAGTCTGTTTCAGCTCCCCAAGACAAGACTCCATGTATCTTGCTTTAGTAAGTTTCCTGAGGTTTTTGAGAGAATAAGTTCCTGTTGCCTGAGGTATGGCATAGGGGTAGAAACTAATGATAGCCCCAGAATAGCTAGAGGGTAAAGGTCTGCTGCTGGAGGAATATGTACCTAAATGGTCAGCAATGGTAATGAGGTCCACAGGTGAACGAGGGTGCAATTCAGAGTGACTGAAGCTCGATGCTTACCCTCGCTGCATGCTGAGCCTACATCTAAAGACAAGCTCAGCATGTAACAGCTACCAGAGGGTAACTCTGCTCCCTCTGTTTCTACATTGCATGAAAGAAAACAGAGGCTTGTGAACTGATCAGAGATGAATTAAAACAAAAGACGGGCAAAAAGCTCAAAGGTAAAGTGAACCTGAACTCTGAGCATAACAGATAAGGAAAAGATGGAAAGTTTCTATGAATAAAATTTTGTATTTCCAGCACACCTATAGAACAGCTATCTGTCTGTAGAGTTGTTCACCAGCTGCAGCCCAATAGGAAGAAATATTTACATTGATTCCCTGAATTCACAGATGCAGTGACCTGGGTCAAAGGTTACATCAGGGAAGATGCGTTGTGCTCTTCATCCAGTGCCAGTTTGTGACACTAAGGTAATCCCATCTATCTCAGCCATACTTTTGTTACCTAGAAATTAGAAAAAAATAACTTGATACTGAGCATTTAAAATCATACTTACACACATGATTTAAGTGCTGAATATCAACACTGTGATCTACACCAAACCCAGGTGCAAAGCTTGCTGCTTTCAAGGTACAGGTGTAATGCAATTCAACTATAGCACACTGTTTCCACATGTAAATTTTAAAAGCCTGAAAGAGGAAGAAAGTGATAAAAGTCTACAGAAGGGATAAAAATAAGCTTGGTACCTTCCTAGAGGTAAATTTTGGGTGATAGAAAAACAGAAGCTCCTCCTTCCCCTTTCAGCAGAATATGACACATTTGACATCTGTGAAATTTCTCTCAAGAGCTTTGAAAGAGGTTGTGCTACTGCCAGTATTAGCCAGACACTGTGTTGTAAATCTGACACAAACTCCAGCTGAGTTACTTGCAATATTAAGCCCAAGGTAATATATTACTCACTTTCCACAACAGCCAGTGCTGATCTGTACTTAAGCAGTCCTGTAGGAAACACAATAAAAAATCATGTAAATTGCAGCTGCTGCATGCTGGTCTTGTTAGGAAGGTATACAAATATGACTGCATGATAAAGAAGACTAAGAAAGGCATTTCAATAATGAGTACGTGTTTTGTCTGTTGAAGATATTTAAATTCTCTTCATTTTTATTTAAGTTCATGGTGAATCTTTAGTCAGTTTATAAAATAAACAACTGCCTGAGTGCAATTTGGTTTTGAAAAAATATCTTCTATTTTTATTTAAAAAGAATTTTTAAAAAAGCAGTCTGCCTGAGCAAATCAGAATTTTTACCATCTGTCTGGTCTAGCCTGATGCACTTTAGTCTATCCCAAGAACAGCTGATATCAGCTACAGATAACATTGAAACAGGAACCATGGGATTTTGAGAATACAAATTGTCCTTTCTTGCCCAATAACTACTATACCTGTGCTCATTTGTAGATTTAACTCCTCTTTCCCTTTCCAAATGGTACTGCCTTTGTAGTTATAATTCATTCTCTGAGATGGGGAGCAAGAATTGGTATATGGGATCTTCTGCAGAGCAGGAAGGAAGAGGCACCTTTCTGAGTGCCCTTGACCATCCTTACACCTATGATACAGATCATTCTATCCTTATGTTATTCATTTTCCTTTGACAGTAACAAAACTTTTCATTGTTTCTATTTCACAAGTATGCTTGAAATGAAGTACACAGGGAAAGGTGTGAAGGGAAGAGAATAGAGAAGGAAATAATTGCTGTTATAAAGAAAAACCCTTCAACACAGATACGGGTTTTTTTTAAATATTAACTCACCAAAATTATCATCTAGAAATGTGCATTTTAATAGCGTGAAAAAGTCACAACTACAGTGACATCATTCTTCTTGTTCTTCACAATTATCCTTGTGAATTAAAACATATGTTATTGCACATAAATAGCAAATGTTAAATTACATTTATCATTCTCTTGATAACAAAACTAAGCCATTCTATTTATGGTTTAAAATTTTCCTGTAATTTTTTTTTATAAGAATATCTGAAAATAAATCAGCAAAGGCCAAAGAAATATTAGGACATTGTTCTACACTTCCAATTTTATTCAAAACAATGGACAGAATAGAGAGATGAGGGAAAAAAATAAGTCTGCTTTCAATACACAGGATTCTTTACAGAGAATTGTGCTTTTAACACAGGCAGAACCCCTCTAAAATTCAAAATACAGTTGTTCACCTTTCAAAACAATCTTTCATTCAGGTGATTTTCTGCTAGAGATGAAGGAAAAAAGTTTTGATAGAATTTTAATTAACTTAAGCCAAGAGATATTCTTTTTACTTTACTTTCCACACTCTCAGAAGCAGCTTCTCCTACGCCACATGACAGAACAAAGGGCTTTGGCAGACTGATGCCTGCACAACAATGATTCTCTAAAGATCAGCTGGCAGTCTGAGTTTACTCACCTGAGACACGTGTGAAATGACTTCTCCAGAACAGTGAGCTTACCGCTTGTACCACAGGAAGACGGAGATTTTAAATGCATACAGTACCAAACTTGAATTAAAGAAAAAGTTCACCCTTATATAGTCAATTAAGTTAATAGTTTCTTTGAATATCTTTTGCACTCTATTAATAAAGGCAATGACCAGTAATTCATGTATGACCTACATTATGCTCTTTTACTGGATTTTCACTTGAAAAACAGTTTGGTCTAAAAATTCATTTTATGGTGTTTTCTCTCTAAAGTGGTAAGAGGTTAAATTCTATGTTGAAACACTGATGTTTAATGCCATTTAGCTCCATGCAAATATTGATTGAAATAACACTGCACAAAGACATGCAATACTGATAGAGGTGCCAAAATCATAGTCCAAAGATCAGACATAAAGTTTGTAAGTCAAATTCCACCATTACAGGGCATAATAACTTAGAAAATACATTAATTTGTCATTGTTTTTCTTTGTTAGCATGTTAGTTTGGTTTGTTTCTATGGGTTGGGTATTTTTGGGGGGATTTCAGCTGGGTTCTGAGTTTCTACAATGTGCTTTTCCCACTTCTGTCAGAATGGTGATTGAATGAGGATGCTCTCGGGCTCAGAAGTTTGGTTCCATATATTCCAGTGTCCAAAGTCATGCTGCAGTTTTTGCTTACCTGATAATATGAGGCAATAGCATTTTTTTTACTGTGAATCTTTATTTTGTGTTTTTTCTTTATGTGATTTTTCTTCAAAGATGAAATGAATACATCAATTTTTAACTTTTGTTTAGAGTATTACATGTGTAATACATAAAAATAGAAGTGTTTCCTGTGAGAAACAACTGACTTTTATCAGGAGAGCTCTGTAATTATTTGAGCTCAAAATCCAATATTCTTGAAAGAACCCTGATGGTATTAAATTAAAAAATACTTTCAAAGGAAAAAGGGCCTAAGTGTAGAAACATCCAAAACAAAAATAACATGAAAATAGAAAAATAGTAATTTTAAACTATGTTAATATAAAGAAGCACAGGCAAACATGGAACAAACAAGCAGTAAATTGTAAACTTGCTGTTTTGTTGTCCATGAGCGATGTAGAAAGGTGATTTTTTTACCTAAAGTAGCACAGCTGATTGGTTATTTTAAGTGCAGTGGGTTAGCAGAGAAACAATGACTATAAAAGTAGAAAAAAAAAAAGGGGGTAAATTAGATTGTGTGATCACATCAAAACAGGTTCTGGCACAGAGGTTGACAATGAAAACAATGGAGAAGGATGCCGTAAAAAAAGGAGGAGGACTCAGATTGCCAGCCTGCTTCCTGCATGTGAGCATATCAACTGGAAATTAATGCATATAGCTCTGAGAGAAAGTCAAAGAGACTGAAAACAATATTGTGGAATGGAAGTGAATTAAAGAAATATTAAGAAAAATCACAGCTCCTTTGTTAAAGGAATATTTTTTCTGTGTACAGAACTGAAGTTTCTGAGATCGTCTACTCTGTCCTGGTCCTGTCCAGTGTATAGACATTAAACACTTTGTGAGTACAGCAGTGCATCTAACAGCACATTATCCTCCATATGCCCTCTGGGGAAAAGAAAAAGCCTCCACTCATTCCTGTGATTGGGACAAATCAGAGTGCCCCATAAAACAGACCTATCCCATAGTACAGGTGCAACATTGCTGTTAAAATCAGTTTTCCATTTCCTGGGCAGTATCTACCTTGGAATACCTATTGACAGGCTTTTATACCTATCTAAACCTTAGGGTTAAATTCTGTGGGGTACTTGTATGGTCCAACCTTTGGTGAACAATTTGCCTTGATAACCTGGTGAAATGAAAATTAGAGAAGTATTATGTATATCTGGACTGAATACCCAAAAGTGCCTAAATCCATTTGCCTAAGTTGATCTTGTAAAGTGGAGGATAACCATCAGCAGGATTAAAAAGCCATCAGAGAATTGTGAGACTTTTGATAGAAAGCAGGAATTAGCCTGATAAGAAGTATAAAAACAACATGAAAATTCATATCAGGAGGAAGAAGCTCTAGAGTGGAAACATCAGGAGTGAAACTTGATTTGGCACTGCCAGAGGGCTCTTTGTGCCACCACAGACAGTGCCCAGCCCTGACAGAGCGACCTGAGTGCCCTGGCCCTTGGGAGTGGCTGCTCCATGCGAGGGAGGGACATTAATGAACACATTAATGGTGTGACAGCAGGACAGCAGGACAGCAGGACAGACCCACTGCCAGGAGACTGACAGGTCACACGCTCTGCTAGAGGAGCTCTGCGTGTAGCCATATGCACATCTCTCTATTTGCTCATGTATAATCACAACTTGGTGTGATTAGTACCTCTGGAGATAAATTTGTGATAAGATAAAGACATCCATAAAATCCCACAGGTTTAATGTCCTGCATCCACAGGATTGATCCTGTATGTACAGTTTGCTGATTGCTGGGTAACTGCGCGTTGTTTATGTGTCAAGAAATTGTTTCAATTCCAATCTCATTTAAACTATTTTTACTTTGACAAATTCCAACTGGGAGAACTTATTTAGTGATCACACAAAGGTTCATTGGTGAGAGAAAACAAGATTTGTTAACTAACAGCTCTATATTAAAAATGGTGATTTTGCTTTATGAACTATTTTGTCAAAAAAAAAAAAATCAAAGAATATCATAAAAGAAAACTGGTTAAGCAAATGAAGAAGGATATCATCATAATTTATCACTGGCCAATGTAGTCTTTCATACTGACTGCAGTCATTGTTACTGTAGTGCAACTGAGAAAACTAAACTTCATGAAGTCATTATTCAGCACACTGTTCACTGATGTAAGAGTTTCTCTGCATGTTGGTAACCTGAAACACCCGGGCTCATCTCTAACTCTGTTAGTGATGAAGACTCAAGGGAATTTCATTGACATGAAGGCCTACTTTTACCTTACATGTACCTAAACACAATTTTCAAAAACAATTTTGGTATTTTTTTAATGACTTGATGAAAAGAGAATCTGCATTTGAAAAGTGAAAACCTTCACTTTTCAGGATATCTTTAGAGCCTACCTGTTCATTTTGCTTTATAACAACAGCCAGGTGCTAAAAATCATTAAAGTTAAGAACAATTGGCTGATGTTCCTGATAGTTCATTATCACCACTTCAACATTTCTTTCTTTCTTTCCCTCACTTTGATGATGCTGTAATAAATCTCCTGTATACTTTCACTAGATAGGATCTAGGTTGCACTTGAATAAACTAAGATGGCAATATTATTAATCACTTAAATTGATCATTATTAATTAAATTAATGTTATCAAAAGATAAAGTAGTGAGAGAACAGTCAGAAGAAAGGTAGAGATATTCAAGTTGGCAGGGTTTGGTGAAATTCTTCTTGAAGCACTAAAAGAACAAGCTGATGCAGTATCAGAACTGTTAGTGATTAATACTGAGAGTTCTTGGAATAGAAGGAAGGTTCCAGGGGGCTGGTGGAATAAAAATCCAAAACTTACATTAAGAAAGGTAGAAAAGTAGGGTTAGTAGAGTTATAGAGCAGTGGGCCTGATTTTGTTTTCAGAAAAAAGATTCCTGTAAGTTATGAAATAAAATATAAGTTTATAGAGAAACTTATGGCAGTGAAGGAAAGAGCTCAAACTGTTGTATTTAGACTGAATAGTAGAAAACCATTTTATTTATTTATTTGACAGGATAACAATGCTGTTGGGTAAAGAATAATCAGTAAAGGGCTTAAAGCAACCCTTTAGAAAGACTGTTGATTTTTGTATAGCAACCTCTTGAATATTTGCCAGTGTAGATGTGTAATTAGGTGAAAAATCACACTCTGAAGACTATCTACACGTCATTTTCAGTCAAGGTGGAGAAAATACAATTTGAAAAAATTGGTGAAAGATCAATCTTTAAATATTTTTCTTACTGGCCGTGTTGACTGAATAAACAATACATGTATTACATCTGGTGTGGTTAATGAATTCCAAGCATTCTGTAGGGAAGCATTCAAATCTGAAATCATCTTAACTATTTGGAAAAAACATCCAAAATTAACAGTATGAAGTTTAGTGAACACTAGTACAAGGAACTGTGGGAAGTTTTAGTTAAAATGAGAAAGATTAAGATTGTGCTGGACTTAGAAAAGACAAAATGCACAAGACAATACAAGAAGGAAAATCTTAATCTGGAGTGTAATCAGGAGGATATTGGATGAGGAGCACAGAAAGTTTAAATTTTTCTGTTCTCTTTGTCCCACTTAAGACTTCTAATAGTGTACTGCATCTACTTTATGTAACACAATTTTTAGAAATGTAACTAATGGAAGTGTGCAGAAAAGGAAAAAAAAAAGAAATTAAAATGTTCAAAAAATAAGATGTCTTGTTTTGAAAGGCTGAAGAAATGTATTTCATCTTAAAAAAAAAAAAAGAAAAAGAAAAAGATATAGTGGTAGTGTTAATGGTCTTCTAGCATATAAAATGTAACTAAAAAGATGATGATGCTGAGTTATTTAGCCACCACAGGATTTATCTGTTCAGGGAAGGGCATGACAACAAAGTTGTTTAGAGTAACCACAGGATTTATTTTATTTATTCTTCAAATCTTGTACATTTTAATCATCAAAAGTCCATTTGAGATAATAGTACTTTACTCAGCATCATTGGTTACACTCCAATTGTTTTTATCCTCTGAAGAAACTTTCATAAAAACATGAACTTTGAGATCAGTTTCAGTAATAAGCATAAAAACAATTGTTGATTAAATTATCTGTCCTGCAGAGCATAGTACATTAGTAGTGTCTGATTTATTTGGTTTGTGTGTCAGTCTGCATTTTTTATCTGTATCACTTATTTTTATAGAGAAGTAAAACTAATATTTAATTGCTGGGATAATTTTTTCTTGTAGAAGAGAATTAATGTTTATTTTTTTTTCCTTTTAGATAAATGTACACAAAATGATAAATCTAAAACTCTCAAGATCATTCTCAGTCTAAAAGTACTGCTTTATTGAACTTCTTCACAAATGGGAAGTAACTTCCCTCATCTACAATTATTTCAAATAAAAAAATCAATACAGGCATGCATCTTTATTTTTGATTGAATATTGCTTCGTTCCGTGTATATATATATATATATGTATGTATATACATACATACATATACACATACATATATATAGTCAATTTTAGTAATTAAAGATTAAAATATGAAGATAATTCATCAGTTTATTTACAAGGCAGTGGAGAATTAATTCTATATGTCAGTGAATAATGAATTATATATACATCTATAATAATATTTTATGCAGTTTTGTTTAACTGTGTGTTAATACTGTGGTTCTTCCAGAGGAATATATTTGATAGATAGACCACTGCACATTTAGAAAACTTCAGATTTTCCCCTGTGATTGTGTAAAGGTAATGAGACAATGTATTTATCAAGAGTTGCAAATCTAAAGTTCATTAATTTGTAAAACTGTTTCTCCTAGAGTTAAAATTAAGGAAAGCAACTGCAGAGTCCACATCTGATTTGTTAAGGTGCATTGACACATCCCTAAGCCCTGGCCTGAAGCTGAGCCAAGGGAACTGACCATGAGAAACTGTGGATGGAGTAAGAAGCTGTTATGGGTCTCTCTATAAGAAATGGTTGGATTTCACTGGTGGTTAAGGGAGGGCGAGTCAATAGACAGGTAATTAATTGGGAGAACTGGAGACCTCCTGGGAAGTGAAATGTCTCAGTGCCAGTGTGACAACCTACCCCAGCCTTGTTAAGCTGGCCTGAGCTGTGTCACTGGCAGGGCACAAGGCTGCAATGCCATAGGTAACTATAAGAGAAGTGGCAATTTTAGCTATTGATACAGTAAGACTGTGATCTCCTTTAGGAAGGCTTCTGTACCAGGGAGGAGATAAGGATGAAGAAAAGGACTGATCAATGTGGATGGAGGAAAAAGAAGAATGGGAAGTGGAGAGGAAAGAGGATAAAGGGGTCCAGATGAGCAAGGGAAAATGCAGATCAATGCATTTGCCTGATTGAGGCACTTGACCATTGCAGGCTGTCTTGTTTTCTTATTAAAAATCACTCCTAGAAACTTTCTTTGTAAACTGCTGCAACCCCTCTCTGATCTGTGTGCATTTCCTTGTGTGTATGTTTATTTTTTGCTATCAAATTTTGAGCTGGACTAGCCAGTAAGTCAGAGGAAGCAATAGGAAAACAGGCCTGGGCAAATGACTGGATAAAGGGATGGTGACCTGCATAGGGATCTGAAGAGAACTAGAGTATGTGTTTGAGAATGTGGCTGTGTTAGGGAACCAAAATATTTAGGGCATGTGTATCCTTCACTGAGTGACCCTAAACTCTGATCAGCCAGAGAGGAGGAACAGGTCTGTGCTAAAGATCCCTTCATGCAGTGCCAGTGAAGACACTGTTTCTCCTGGTTTCTCTGGCTGCCCATGTTTACACATCAGTGGGTGGGTGACGAGTACCTATCAGGAATACTTGCCACTGACAGCTGGACCTGGGAGCCATGGCAACCTGGTTATATCACACTGGGCCTGAGTGTGGCCATGGGGTCTGAGATAAATCTGTCTCTATTGGACCAGAAAGGAAAATTTTCCTTTGTCCCAAAGCCCACATACCTGGCTTCACCTAGCAGAGTTAGTATGAAGGGGTTCAAGGGAAGCATGCTTCCAATAGTTTTCCTGGTCTGCTATGGACTCAGGGAAGAGAAGGAACCCTCCTCACTACACCCTCCTTTCAGGGAGCTGTAGAGAGTACTAAGGTCTCACTTGAGCCTCCTATTCTCCAGGCTAAACAATTCCAGATGTCTCCTCTGCTCTCCATAAAACTTTTTCTCTAGACCCTTCACCAGCTTCATTGTTTTTCTTTGCATGCACTCACCTCACCACCAGAACTTGCATAATGGGATCCCACAGCAACATTCCCTGTGCTCCAATAATCCCTAAAGGGCATTGTCTTCCTTCTGGTGGACACATACCTTCTCTGCAGCTTCAACTAAAAAGGATGGGTTACATCTACAAGGATATTTAAGTTGAGATTTTGTCAGAACATGCCCATTTCAGGCTGCAGCCTGCTGCTTTCCCTCACCTTGCAATAGATGTACTTACTGACACCCTGGTGCAATTTATATTGCTTTGACAGTCCCTTGGAATTCTTATCTTTCAGTCTTCAGGTACAGAGAGGATAACGCCACAAGGGACATCGGCAAAACAATTCTCAAAGTAAAAGTCTTTGTTTATTCATGTAACAGTTCTAAATACCATCTATAGAGCTATAAATGACAAATGTAAGGGATTAAGGAACTTGTGTTTCCTTCTGTTATACAGCAACGCATCTTTTGCAAACTTCCTGGAATAGGCTGAAGGATGCAGCCATAAGCAAAAAGCAATCCAATAATTCTCTTCTGGACTGTCTTGGGTGTTCTGGCACCTGATAATGATTAAAAATCATGCATGACTAACTCTGGACATCCAACAATTTTGGACTAGAATTTAAAAGATTTTTAATCAGTTATATTGCCAAACCTTGCTAAAAATATGCCTTGGGCAAAAAATCAATTAAAAAAAATTACATTCTTTGATACTGAAAGTAGGAGCTACTTTTTCAGATGGAACTGATGTAAATTTCACATATGAAATATAAAATATTTGCTGTGTTCAAGACAGTAATAAATATATGATGTAACTGTTGAGGTGCTGAGCAGTTTTCATAAATATCAAAGTCTAAAAAGCCCTCAGAGTAAAATAATGGCTGCTAAAGAAAGTAGTAATTAGTTAGGTGCAAAGTAAATGAGTGTTTGCAATACCTATAGAAGAGTCTGCTGATGTTCAGAAGATCATGAGAAAAATAATTTTTTTGTAGTTCTTTAATTATTTTTCTAAGTTGGGGGAAATGAAGAAAAAGGAAAGCCATACAGCAAAACATACAAAGGAAACTGAAATGTCTATCCCTTACAGCAAATTTCTATAAGAAGGGTCAACTTGAGCAGGGAGTCTATTTATAAGTTTCATATAATCTAATTGTGTCAGAAGTCACATCAATAAAGACAAGAATATCAGGAATTAAATCACTATTTCTGCTCACCTTAAGGTAGAGAATATTTTCTATGGAGAATTTTGCATCTTCGTACTCACTGCAACATATGGTACTGTAGCTATAAAGCAATTTAAATATGCTCACACTGTCAGCTGGAAGATGTTGACAGCGTTTTAATGTAAAGAGCTGCTATCATATTCCAACAAACTTAAAAAAATTTCTTGATAGAAAAAGAGCCCTATAACACTATTACATAGATCTACTACTAGCCATTATTATGCATTTCTTGCTTGAATTTACTAAATTGTTTTTTATAGAAGTTTCCTTTCTGTTCACAAACACTCCTTTTGGTGGATTCACTTAGTGATGTCACAAGTCACTCATTGTAGTATCATAGTTGTTTCCATGGAGATGGCCTGTGGTACCACCAGCACAGACACTTAAGGAAAATGACTCAAAGGGAAATGCCTATGGATCATTGATATATATATATATATATATATACACACACACTCAGAGATCAAATCAGAGCTATAACAGATGCAAATCAAAAATAGTAGGTGTAAAAGTTTTCACTTACTACAGGAAGAGTATCACTTACTATATATATGTCTGCTGCTGTCAATTTACCCGATCTCAGAACTGAAGACTTAAGAAACAAACCCAAGAGTCATCATTGTAACAGTTTTGTGAACATTTTTATTTATAGTTTATTATTCAGTTACTACTGCACTTTTCAGTCTAGCACAAAGGTTGCAGAGCACAACCTATACAGTCCAGAAATACGACAAAAGAAGAGTCACAGCTGAAACAGATGGTAAATTCCTAAATAACCATGAAGACAAAGGTGTATAGGGTATCTGAAGTTCCAATAAAATCAGTCTCTGGACGTAGAAGCAATAACCACAGGGTGGTTTTTTTTGTTTTGTTTTTTGTTCTCAAACCAGTAGTATTTAAGCTCCATTGGAAATTTAAATACTAAATTGCAGTCTTTTGTAGGAGCATTTGCCCTCTTAGCTGATCCTGCTTTTGCTAAAACACTGTCTGTACACCAAAGTATAGCACACATCCACGTTCTATGCCACAGTTGTAAACTGATTTTGATGCTGTTACTTCCAAATGTACTTTCTTTAGTGTTACCTAGTTTTAATATATTATTATGTATGTAATATGTAATTAGTATTTTAAACATATAATAAAAAACTTATATTCACTGCAAGTCGAAAGCCTTTCTCTTTACCTTCTCTTTGCTGAAGAGGTGCCAGGTAAACCATATTTACATTAAAGTTGAGCTGAAGCCCTAAAGAGTCATAAATGTGATTGGTGATATCCCTGTCCTTATCTCCTCATCTGTCTGCACTGTATCTGAGGAACTGTCCTGTTGATGGATGCAAAGGCATTATTGAGACCTTGTTCTGTACAGGAGGCTTATAAGAAAGATCAAAGTGTCACAGAATCATAGAATGGTTTGGGTTAGAAAGGAAATTAAAGATCATCTGTTTCCAACCCTCAGACAGAGAAAGATTTTATTCCAAGGCCTGTAGTAACAGACAGGACAAGAGGTGACAAGAAGCAAAAGTTTTAAACTGGAGGAAGGTAAGTTTAGATTGTACATAAGGAAGAAATATTTTATGGTGAGGGTGGTGAGACGCTGAAACAGGTTGTCTAAAGAAGTTATGGATGCCCCAGCATTGGATATGATCAGGGTCAGGTTGGATGACACTGATTAATATCTTATAGATAAAGATATCCCTGCCTATGGAGGGGAGTTGGAACACATGGTCTTTAAAGGTGCTTTTCAACTTAAAGTATTCTGTGATTCCGTGATTAAGAATCCTATCTTGTTAATGAAAGAGAATCAATAAAAGCATGTCTAAATTTGCTAAATAAACAAATAGATTAATTTCAAGACACCAGTAATTCCAATATTGTCTGTTTCTCTTAAATTCAATGCATTGTGAAGAATTATTTTCTTTTAAAAGCCCATGTGCATGAAAGTTTTTCCTTTGAACAGATGGCAACTTAAACTATATGTCACAAGAGTGCTCATGCATGTTAATACAGACTACCTTCTCCCCCAGGCCCCAGAGGAACAAAGCAGCTGGAAGGATGTAAAATAAGGTTGACTTAAATACATGGAATATTGTATTCTACAGCAAAACTAAATACAGGAGTCTGTAAGGAACAGCACATCAAAACTATAAAATCTCTTTTTAAATAATTAAAACTCTCCTTATATAAAGTCTACAGCACTGTTTAAATGGCATTGCCCTAAAAACCTATAAAGTCAAGTGGACTTGTCCAAATCATTCCTATTATATTTAATTCTTCTTCTTAAAAGCCTTTTAATCTTACAGAAAGTTATTATTCCAATTCTGGATGAAAGAAAGTGTCTTCAAAAAATGCTTACTAATAAATCAAAATTAATAGACTGCTTAATATTTTGCCACTTCTTTCCCCTACCAATCAGCAGCCTGCTTTTACATACTGGAAAAAACAACAGAAAGTAAGATATATTTTACTACTTTAGTTAATAAAATGTAGCATCCTGTCAATACCAAACGCATGGAAAAATTTGCTATATCTAATGTAATGTTCAATAGTCATAAATTCAAGTAAAGCCCATATATCTCACACTGAGAATTACAATACAATATAGACATAGGCATAAAATTAATGGTTTACAGTAGACAATATGAAATATTTTTTTTTTATTGAAATGTTAACTTGATACTATCATAAAATAAAAGGACTCAATATATGATTAAATTGTTTTAGTGGGAAATGTAAATCACCTACAACCCTCTCCACTGAGAAAATAAAAGATAAAGTTTGGATGTTCTTAAAGTTTTTGACTCTCAGTGAATGGTCAGGTAAAGACAATAGTCTACTGATAAGTTTTCAAAATTCTTAGACTCATATGATATTCCAAGAGTTAGGATCCCTGTTGTTTATTTGAACATGTATTTTAATGAATTAGCTGTGCAGAAATCACAGACCGAGCAGTGAAGCTCAGCTGGCTTTTGAACAGAGGCAAAACCTCCAGAGAGGTCAGTTATGTACAGAATTCCCTGCAGAAGCCTGTGAAACTGTTTGCAGTCTTGCACTTTACTGACAGCCTCAGCATGGACAAAGTACAGAAACCAATAACCATAAGCACAGGGTGACATTTTGGATATGACAATTATTTTATAAGAAAAAGCACTGAAGTGAATAGAATTCTCTACTGCAATAATATGAATTACCCTTATATTGACATTTTATATGTTCCATCCTCAGTGACAGGAAATTGTATTTTTATGCTAACCTATGCAATTTATAATACATGTTTGGAGTTAAATACAAGAAAAATTCAAATTTACTTTATGCACTTTACAGAAATTGACAACAGAACATTCCATCCTCTTTTTTCTTTTCCACATTCTGTAGAAATAATGACACAGCATTGGTGTGAGGCTTGTTCTGCAGTATGTTAATCGCCTTAAACACACCTGTTGTGTGACACAGCCTCCTGAAGTACTTCTAGTGCTGCTGAGGGACAGCAACATGTCTGTGTGGCACATGTACGCTGCTACATCTCAAAAAACCTTTGGTTTAATTCTCATGTCTACCAGAACCTAGATATTACTTGCAGCTTTGGTCACTGCCGGAGTCTCTGCTGAGTCACACTTACCAGTCCTCTGGAAAAAGCCCATGTTGTAAGAAAGCAGCTCATTACAGGAATAGCCCAATTCCCATTTTAGAGAGCCTTTTCTTTCAAACAGTGCTGCATTCTCATGCCATACCCAGGGCATGGATCAGACAGAGGGACCAGGAGGGTCATTATTGCCTGGACACAACCATTGTCTTGTACCTCTGACTCTGGAGAGAACACAGACATCTCAGTTAAGGTTTATTTCTGATGTTTAAATGCAGAGAGATGAGTGAGATACAACATTTTAAATATAATATACACATTCCTAAAAAGCTAATAAATGGGCCAAAGTCTTGGACTCTATTTCCGTGTTCCCAGAAAATGTCTCTTTTCCACTTGTCTCAACTGGGGAACAAGTAGTAAGACAAAAGCCATAGAAACACACCTAAATTTATATCTCCAGCTGACAGATACTTAGTTGGAAGTGGGTTCATGTTTTTGCAACATGATATTTGCTTAATAGTAATCAACGAGATGATGTGAGCTGCACATGTAGGAAATTGTTCTGTTTCATCCTCTCAACATACAAATTATGCTACTTACATCGATTTTCCAGTGTGTAACCTGGTGTGACTGCTGCAAACCATTGTGATCAAAGTTGAGTAACTTTCTTTTCAGGGAATAGTTTATTACAGAAAAGGGTACATTGTGGATGAGCTTGGGAAAACAGAGGTTGAATAATCTTTCTCAAAAATGTTTAATAAAAGTTGGGTACCCATAATACAATAGTGTTTATTGTAGTTAAATGACACCTTTATTTCTGAAATTTTGATCAAAGTGGGTTGAGTGTCTGAACTCCAACTTTTACAAATATATAAAAAACTTTATTATTTGTCCTTCATCTCTTTTTTTTTAAATTTCATAAGTGAACAAATGAAATAAGACAAAACAAAGATTTTTAGTATGCCATTAAGTATATAATTTTGTTCTAGCATGTTTTTATAATTTTTCCACTTTTCAAACAAAGCAAATGAGAATATAAAAAAGCACCAGATGCATGCTTTTTACAGATTATTCAAGCACTTTAAATCTTCAGTACAAAAAAATAATTTAAAAATCCCCAAAATCTCGTCTTATGAGAAGAAACTGAGTGAGCTGGCTTTGTTTATTCTGGAGAAGGCTGAGAGGGGATCTCATTAATGAATATAAATGTCTCAAAGGTGGGTGCCAAGAGGATGGTGCCAGCCTCCTTTCAGTGGTTCCCAGTAACAGGATGAGGAGCAATGGCCATAAATTAAAATACAGGAAGCTCCACATCAACATGAGGAAGAACTTGTTTACATTGAGGGTGGCAGAGCACTGGAACAGCTTCCCAGAGAGGGCACAGTCTCTCTAGAGACATTCCAAACCCTGGACATGTTCCTGTGTCACCTGCTTTTGGTGACCTTGCCTTGTCAGGGGGTTGGACTGGATGATCTCTCTTCCAGCCCTAAAAATTTTGTGATTCAGTGAAGTACTGATTAAAGATATTAATACTGAGTACACCTCAGTGTGCAGGTACCGATCTAGCATAGCAATTAGAGCTGTGAATTGTTATATCTGTACTGTTAAAAAAGAAAGGTCAGGGAGAAGTCCTGACCCTGAAGCCAGATGGCCTCTGTTGGCTTTCATCCATTTGCTGAGGGCTACACCTTTCTAGAACACGATGTCTGTGTCCACTCCTGTGACCTCTGGCTACCACTGCTTCTTTTGTGTCCCTTATCTCAAGGTCACAAAAATGGAAGAACTACTGAAATCACTTGTATCAGTACAATGACAAAATTTTAATAGACATGTTTGTTTGGAATAAAAATAGATTAGAATCGTAAAGAGGATTTAAGGGAATGAGCACAATTCTATTATAAAATTGAATCAAATATATTTCAATGCCTTACAAAGGAGAGAAATATCTATATCACTGTGGAACTAATGGAGGAACTGAATGCCCAGAGGAAGACCTGTGGCAGTGATGGAAAGAGTTATTCTGCCATGAGCAATGCTAGAATACTTACAAAGCACAGGAGAACTTACTGTTAGGGTATTTTCCTCAAATAGACTTGTTACAGGCAACATTCTAAAATTGCTTTAATTTGATTCCATATTCATTAAGAAAAGCAAACAATCCATAGTCTAACATTTCAGATTTCACCCCACAACTCAAATAATTACCAAACAGCAACAAATTTTAAGTAGCACAAGTACTTGTGTCACCTCTGCATGTTACAGTGGTCTACACTCCTCTCTCCCATTGCATGTTGTTCCAAGCAGGTTTTTTTTCCAGGTGTCATTTCCTGTTCTGCACAAGTTGTACAGGTAATGAGCACCAGAGCCACTTGAGTGGTTGCCTTGAAGTCTGCTTCTGTCTTCACAAGCTCCATATCTGAAAAGTAGATATGGTGCTCCTGGCATGAAATCCAGGTTGAGCAGGCCAAGGGAGTTTGGGGTGTGCACTCCTGTCTCCTGGCTGTTCAGTCACACTGCTTTCTTGTAGGCAAACCTCGTTAAAGCTTTCCCAATCTGCTACAGGAATGCTGGAACACCTGCCATCACAGTACGAACCTCTGTTTACAAAAAGGCTCTTCAAATTAACCGGTGGAGGAAATGCATAAACTTTTTCTTTTCCAAGATCACTGTTTTTGGGTGCTGTTGATTGTGATTATCTTCTCTCAGAGCCATAAGAACTTTGTGCCAGGTTTACTAGCTAAATGGCTAAAGTGTTTGCACAAATATTTCCAAGTTCAAACAGGTAGCAAAGTATATTTCAGGCTAAGGAGTTTTATTTTTTGTTCCCATTTGCTAATACTTCTCTGTTATTTTTCTTCTTGAGCTTTTATCCAGCAAAGTGGGAAAGTACAGGGGAGGACACTCTGCCTTCTCATTGTGTGAAGATTTCATTTCCAAGTAAAATCAGTCTCGATAAGGTGTCAAGTGTGAGCTAAACAAACATCATCTCCTTTGAGAGCCAATCATGCAACCAGAGCTAGCACCATAGGGGTATTTTTTAGACTGAAAAAGAGAGAGTACATATTTTAGAACATAATATTTACTGAACTGAAAACAAACTAAGTTTCTTGGCAAAAGCAAACTACTAACATTTTAGGAAATATATTCAATAGTTAAGCTGTTACACTGAATCTTTATGTTATTTTAATTTAAAATATGATTTTTAACTATTTTAACTGAATCGTAATTTCAAATATATTTATGGATTTACAATTATGACCATGGTAAATATTTAAAAGATAAAATATTTTCTACTCCCTGACCAAAGTCACTTTAATTTACACTTGACCTGCTTTTAGTTCATATGGAACAACTTTGAAGAAAAATAAAAAACTGGGAAATTGGAATGCTGCATTTCAACTTATCACAATGGCTTTCTAATGTTCTTTCAGTTTGCAGTCCTTTAACTGCATTGGAGCTGCCTCCTCAGGAATTGTTTAAATATTGCAGTACTTGGGAAGAATTTACACTTGACTACAAAAACAAACAAAGAAAAAGCCCAACAAAAGCCTATAGCTTAGTTTTAATAAAAACATAGAAAATATGTTAAGATAAAGAGGGGATAGGAGGCATGAGGGCAGACAGAAAAACTGTGGATCAGGAGAGTCTAAAAGAAAAAAAACCACAAAAGGTGAGCTAAAAAAGTTAGATGAGAATGAGAATTGGATACTCTAGGAAGGGAGAGAAAGACAAGAAAAAAATAGGAAACATTATATGAAGTCTACAAGCTGGTGATTATTGCTCATAATTACAGTAAATTGTCAGAGTAACCTGATAGAACAAAAATCTGCTACAAAGATCATGGAGACAAATAGCTAATGTATTATATTCATATTTTTAAAATAATATGTATCCAAAACTGAGTACACATAACACAGCTGAATAGCTTAATTAACAAGATACAAAGGAATAGTTATAGAGGAATGGAAGAAGTTAAGAGAACATTGGGTATTTTAACTTTTTTTTGGGGGGGAGGTAATATTTTAATCCTTTCATTTAACAACAAGGTATTTGTCCTGAGTCACTACAGACTTATAAGAGATTTGGAAGTCCCAGTTGTATCTTTTTTTTTTTAACTGCTCATCTGTTGTGTTCCTCTCACAGCCAGGTGTGAGGCAGTGAAGCATGGAAATCTGCCTTCTTCTGCACCTCCTGGGCCTACTGTTTTGTGTTTTCAAGTATTTTAAAAAGGGATTTCTGTTCCTGCTAGTCACATGGTTCATTTCCCAAACCCTTTAGTGCATTTCAAAGGTGAACCCATAAATCACCAAAGAGATTTTTGTGGGAAATTCAATTCCATCTATAAGGTGCACTGGTGATGCCAGCTGGCTGTCCAGATCTACTGCACTGCATACCATTTGCAGGATTTCTGGGCAGCTCATATTTACTGAAGAGCTATTGCCAGAGGTTTTCTTCAGCTACAGTTTCCACTCCCCTATCGGATGAATTTGTAAAAACAAAGGTGAGTGTTCTAGGGATGAAAATTAGGCTTTGAAATAAATGCATAATCAATCTGAACTGGATAGTGAAAAATATTACCTTGCTATATATTACCTTCACAGTCTCATAATGTCACAAAAAAACCCTACTGATGACTGTTCTTGTTCTAGATTTATCCTCTGAGGTTTTTTTCATTACTCTGGAATTTACATTTATCTTTTTCTGTGACTGTCACAGGCCCTGGTTTCTGCCTTCAAAAATCTTTTGCATAGTGTCCTGGAATGGCACTGGTCTGTGCTTCTGTCACAGCTCTGCATAATTCATAATCCTGCATCCACCTCCTTAACAGTAGTGGAAAATATTCTGAAGATTAGTGGTTGCATCTACCAAAGCTCAAGTCACAGTTTAATTAGGAATTTTCAGATGGTTCCTTGAAATTGATTTAAATATGGATTTTCAAAAATATTTAGATGGGAAATCCCTATCATGCACATTGTGATATTTTAAAAAGTCCCCAGGCACATTAGGTTTCAAACACTTTATGAGAATTTAGGCTTTGGAAATCTTATTTGGCAGATGTTTTTTTATGGGTATCTAACTATCTGGAGTGCTTCTAGGCATTTTTTAGGAGCATTTGCTGGAACATATAAAAATCTGGGTCTTGCTAGCACAACTGAAGAAATAAGCACATCAAGTGTAATTGCAGTCACTTGTGCTGACTATCAGATCCTCAGTGTGGTGACACAGTAACAGTGTCACTGTACTCTATTTAAACTCTGATTGCTGAGCTTGTGGAGGATGCAGTCACAGCAAAGTACAATGTCCCTTATTAAATCTTCCTCACTACTTATGAAACGTTCTCTTCTATTTCCAGAAAATAATTGTAAATTATACGTCATTATTTCTTTTAAAGGAAATATTACTTTAGACAGACAGAGCTTCCACATATCAAAGGCAGACATTAATTGGTCATTTGTACCAACATGTGAACATAATAATTACTTCATGTTTAATGAATTACTTTGTTACTTCAGCCTTTGTATTTTAAATATTCAAACCCATATGAATTTTAATTTTTTGATGAAAAAAGAAAACATGTGAGATGTTTAAATGTGCTGTGTTTCACTCTGATATAAACATGAAATCAGATTTATTGAAGCATTTTTCTCTGGCCTTGGCCAGATGAGCCACAAAGCGAGATCTCTTAGGTGCTGAAGCATAACAGTTACTCCTGGAAGTTTCTCCTTCCTAGTATTTGTTGCAGTGAAAGCACTGCAAGAGGTGGCAAACTTCAATAGTTGATCCTTACCATGACATAAATCACTGTCTGTTTCATTAATCCCAACTGGTGTAGCAAAATGTTTCCTGGAGCTCACTGTGATATTGTACAGCTATATACAAAGCAAATATAAATTTTGTGACTGGATCATTAAGATTTAAGAAAAATTGACTTCAGGCACTCACTCTGGGTTAAAGAGGTCTGATGAATTCTTTGGGCTTTTTAGAAGGTATTTTCCTTTGGTTCCTCTAGTGTTTCAGCTTATCTCTTAATACTAAAACAGGTATCTATTAAATAATATTATCTTTAAATTTAGCAGACATGGAATCAACTCATGAGTTTTCCTAGTTTATTTTCTTTTACAGAGCTAATTTTTAATATTGCTACTAAAAACCAAGGTTAAAAGCATTAGGTCCTGGCAGTCATTTGCTGGGAAAAAGAAAAACCCTAATATTACCAGAAGACCTTTTCCATAACTCTGAATTTAAATCTCTGGAAAAGTGTACTGCTCTAAGGAGTAATTATTTTCCTAATAAGATCTTAGATCTCCCTATTCACATCAAAATCCCATCTTGAGAGCTATAGAGGACTATTAATATTATACTGAAGAAAAACATCTTTCACCTTTGTCTGCAAATCTTTCCATCTCAGTAGATTCCTGTAGTATCCTGTCTTATTTCTCTGGAGTAAAACACTAATTCTATGCAGAAGACTCATAGAGAAAAGGATATCTTAAGTAGCTTTAAAATGCCTCTTTCAATACACCTAAAACATCAATCTACTGAAAAGCCTGTTAGGTCTGCCCAGTAAAAATACAATTTGTGTGGGATCGTGTCTCCATCTGTTGTGGAACTCTGTTAGTAGTGATAGGATAAATAATATAAGATGTACTGATAGCCTAACTACTGAAAAATGAAACAGGCTGGTAGTTTTAATCTAAATACACACACACTCCTTCTCTGCAGAAACAGGAAATGCTTTGCATAAACATGATTTGAAACACAGACATGCCTTAACAAATCCCAGTTTATTAAATTGCTTATAATTTATATTCTTTTGCTAAAAATAGCTGTTGACCCACTGAATTATTAACTATTCAGATGAGGTCATACTTCGGGAAGCAGAAGCACCCTCTCTCATCTAAAAAGCCAGTTTCTGCAAATTTGACTTGACCAAACAGAGGGTAGCATACAGTGTATAAAACAAGTGGATGCTGACTTCAGATTTTCCTGACTCCTAACACTCATTACCTTGTTTTCTCTTTTCCAGCAAAATATGGTACTGCTTACACCTAGGATTCTTCAGTGCTCCTTCTGTAAGGGTCCTGTAAGTAGCTGTGGATATCTGTATTTTCACTGTCTCATACCTTAGTAGGCCAATCCCATTCTGTAAGTTTTTAAAGAAGTTTTTACACACACACACACACACACACACACACACACACACACACACACACTCTCACAATCAGTGCCTTTGTATTTCTGTTGCTTCAAACATACAGCCATCTATCTACTCCACAGTTAGCTCCTTGGTTATACTTGCTGTAATATGTGCTCATATTTTGCTTTCTGTATGAGTTGAAATAGAGAAATTCTGATTTCACTGATGTATTATTGACAGGCTTCTCCATACAGTCCTTTTTCTGGATATTTCATATCTGATTTTCTTTCATATGCTGACACTAAAAAGAGATATGAAACACCACATTGCAAAGGCCAACAGTTGTTCTACCACTGATTTCTTGACAGTCCATGACATTGCTGCAAGATTGAGATAACATCTTAGACAGCATGATGGTTTTTTTGTGCCTAGAAAAATTTCTTAATCTTTTGTGTTTTTGTTAAGTCATACAGAATCATTTATTCCACTTGAGTCTTTCCTGCGAGCTCTGTGATTTGTTAAGCCAAATTAGCATCCTTCCCATTTGTACAGAACTGCTCACATCAGCTCCTTGTTGTGGCTTTGATCTGTTTAATAGAAGAATTTAAAGAAATTGGAGGTGATTATTTAAATACTAATACTACCTCTATTAATTACTGTTAGTAATAATAATTATTGTTGTATTTGAAATTTGAACTGCATGGCTTAGGAAATTCTCAGTAGTTTGCTTAGAGAGCAATATTAATAATATTGCTCTCTAATAATAATAATTATTGTTGTATTTGAAATTTGAACTGCATGGCTTAGGAAATTCTCAGTAGTTTGCTTAGAGAGCTACATGAGTATGGCTATCAATCACCTATGAGTCTTTTCTCATTGCACCATTCACAAAATGTTAGAAATTATAAAGGCAGCTAAAAGGGAAGTATTTCCACAGAGCTGAATATATTCTCTGGAAATAAATATCGCCTGGGAAATATGTGAGAATTTGTTAGTGTCAAATGCCTTAGAAACAAGTTTACCTTAAAGAATAATCTTATGATTATTTTATGTTTTCAGAAACAGTAAAGGGATAGATATACTAGGCTTTTTCTGAGATATTGATGGTATGAAAAATATATTAATCCAATTTGATTGTCGGTTGAATTACTCAGATCTTCTAGGGACAATATTGTCTAATAATAGAAGCTAAGAATTATAAGGTAGGAATAGAGGATCTCTAGCTTGTATGCATATAGCAATTTGCCACAGAAAAAACTGCAGTTATTGAAGTATCACTCTGCAAAAGTTTCCCAAAGCTAACAACAAGAGTACAAAACCCCATAAAATTAACAGCATATTCTGTACACATTGTTACTATGCCAAAATAATTGCAACACTGAAGTCAACTTATAGCTGATGTTTAATGAGGGTGACTTTATCCCCTCTTGGAATAAAGACCTACTTTTCCATTCAAACTTTTCACATTTCTTACTAAAAGCTAAAGAATCATTTGTATGCTGCAGAATGTTCTATTCCTACCTATACAGACTGAATACTACCATCATGTTACTTAAACAGTGGCAAAATTAAAGCTGAATTAAGTCCAGATTTTTTGATAACAGGATTTTTTTTTTATGAAAAAAGCACAAAGTGCAAAAAACCCATAATGGTGACATGTGCACAAGATTAATGAAAAGATTAATGAAAAGTACTGAACTCACAACCTCCATCACTCAGATACTCCGTTTCTTAATATACAGAGAAGTAAATTTCTTCATTTACACCTTTAACTTCCCCAGCTGTTCATGATGTAGAGGAAATATTTCCACTCGTGAAAAAGCCAAATTTAATTTCCACTTACACGTGGAGGCCAGTAAGCAGTTGGACTGTTGCTCTTCCAGCAGAGATGATAGCACGAATTCCCTTACAAAGATGAGCTCATATTAGGCCTTAATGGTTTTTATCACTGCAGAACATGCAGTCCTGTGTAAAGTTTGTTCTTTGGCAAAACAATGGTTTTTTCCAGCATCTGCAGACCTAGGATCATATTTAGGTTCAGCACTCTAAATAGTGTTTAATGTTTTTATTTTCATCCTTTGCAGCCTTGCAGAAACTATTTTCTATTTTCTGTTACTTTTTGGCAGCACAGCTTTTCTTCTTCTATCTCTTCAACCTAGTGCAAGCTCTTAGTGAACCTCCACCTGAGCAACCTTCCAATTAATTTTAAATTTTTCCTGAAAAAAAATAATACCAGGTTTTTTTCCTCATAATTTTTTGTTGCTTTTCCTGGTAGAGTGGATTCAGGAGGTACAAGATATTCATGACAACTTAACTGCTTTTGAGACAATTTAGCAATTGTGCCTTTATTCCTTCCCATGTTTGTGTTGTGCAAAACTGCAGCAGAAAAAACTTACCTGCTAAAACAAAGCTACAACAAGCTGACTATCCAAACCAAAAAACCTTTTCATTAGCTGCCATTTTTATTTTTAAATAACTTTTAAATTACAGGATAATAATGCTAAAGAGTCAGCTGGAGCCAGAGTAAATAGGTTTCCATGACACTTACATGCAAGATTAAAAGAAGTAGAGGCCACCAGTGAGAGGAAAAACAAAACATGGATGTTCTCTGGGGTGCTCTAAAGCTGTATGGGCTATGATAACAGTACAATAAAATAATTATATTTGTCATATATCCTCAGATGCAATCAAGTAGCTATGCTGAGTAAACTGCACTAGGGTTTGTCTTTTCTTCCATGTAAAGCACGTGAAAATTATAGTTTTCATTCTTCACAAGATTAAATGTAAGACCTTCCAAGAAACCTTAATGATTGCAAAGCTTCCATCTGCTTTGCACTGACAAGGGAGTATAGAAACACTATGTAAAACATGAATAGCTGAAATTTCTCTCCTATAGTCAAAATATTTTCTACTTCCTACATTAAATAACACTTTTCAGTACATCTCCTTGAAATGAATTCTGTGCTGGGAAGATTTCCATAAAAATGTAAACAGGTTAGTAATATCTGCTTAGGAAAAAACCCTCTCTTATCAAATAATGATATTGGTAGGAAATGTTCAAAGTTGTTGAGTGTGTTCTGCTGACTCATATCACACCATTGCAAGCAACTTGTTACAGGAGACAGGATATGAGACAGAGAGGAAAGTGAGAATAAGATTTTTAGGAATTCTCTCTCTTCTAGCTCTTTTAAAACTAAAACTGTCTCAGCTGATTGCTTATTCTTCCATCTCAACTAAAACAATGGATTGGAGAAAGACAAATACCCGTATATTTATGGTTGCTACCCATATTAAAACCATCTTACAATTGGCTGCAGTGAAGTTTTTATCCCTTTTCCAAGGGAGAACCTAAAGAGGTACATCAATCCCAACTTTAACATCAGAGGAATCATTTGAGTTTAATAAAGACAATTATTATTGCTATGGTTTTTCTGTCTTTTGCAGGTAACTTGCAACTTTTTCTTTAACCTAAGCAACTGAGTTGTTTGAATGTCTGTAATGTGAATTTATAGTAGAATGATACTTTGTAACATTTGCTCTCCTGATCGGATATTGGGAGATAACACTTCTGTTAATAGCCTACTTCTCAAACTTTGTGCTTCTTTCCACCAAATTCCATAAACAAAAGAAGGCTTTTATGTTTCTGATGATGTTCAAATAGCAACTAAAAAAATATCAATTGGAAAACTGAATTATCAAATTTTAAACATATTAGAATATCTTCCAGATATATTTCATTTAAAGGAGCAGATTCTTGTGTAGCTTTTATCCTTTTTGAAATGGAAAATTATTATTCTGAGGTGCAGATAAGATGCTGAGGTCAGACTACCTGAAGGAGAAACAAAGACCAAAAAGGAATTTAAACAGAAACAGCTGAAGGTTTGGGTTCAAACCTTACCGGCTTATAAAAGAAGAAAAAATATAAATAAAGCAAATTAACTAGGGCAGTGCCACCAAGACTTTGAAACTAGGGGATATCGGTCACCCTGCTCAAGCTCAGCTCACTTGCTTGCTCAGTTATTGCAGGACAACCAAGTACAGAGACAGGTTTTCAGGCAGTTCTCATCACAAACACACTAACTCAGTTGTCTTAAATGCCTGTGTAATGTAAAGAGCTGGTGGCCAGACAGTTCAGCACACATTTCAGAAAATTCAAGCTCTGTGTTCAAAGAATGTTTGTTTCACTCCTGCAAGCAAATGAATGCTGGAAGTGATTATATTTATAAATTGAACAGAATTTGACCTTTAACATGGCACTGTGTTAAAAGAAGTCCAGTTAGTGTAAAGACAATGGAGAATTTCTGGAATCTTAAGGCACACATTTTTCTATTTAATTTTCTTAAGATTGGGCAGATATTCAAAATTATACCTATTAGGAATTTTAACTTTCTAACCATACATTGTACAGCAGCGCTGTGAAGAAACAGAGATGCTGCCAAGAGCTTCAGGCTAAATTATTTTGGATCCTAACTCATCAGGAGGCTTCTGTTCTGAAATGCTCCACAGAGCTGGCAGGACAACCAAATAAAGTAAATCAATAAACTCTTAGGGCTGGTTTTAATTGAAAACTATTAACATTTCAGAAAAAAATATAGGGCCATGATGAATTTAAAAATAATGTAGTAGAAAAAATGCACAAAAAAAGCAATGTAATAAAAAAATACTGAAAGAAAATCAAAACAACTCAGCTTAATTCTGGCAAAATATCAAAATGACAAGAATAAAAATTAAAAAGTCCTGACAACTGTGAAGAATATGAATGCATAAAGTATGAGGAAATATGGGACAGTAACAAAGGTTTATTTTAAAAACCTTGAATGTTATCAACATTGTATGAATACATTTTATGAATAGTTCTACAAATGTTTATATTTGCTTTAGAAATTAAAAGCTAGCTGAGTTGTCATGGTTACTGCCCCACAGATATAGCACAACAGTGGTGTTAGCTTTTTCTTTTTGCTTTTTTTTTATCATTACAACAGTTAAGACATAAAAGTAATACTATTTTTAATATTCTGTTTTCTGTCTGACAATATGCCTTGAGCTCTTGCTATCCTAAGAAATCAATGGCAGGGAGTCAACATTCTGATCCACTCAGTCCATTCAGATACGTAACTCATTTTTGGTGTTCATTCTGTATGCAATGGAACAGGGGGATATCCTCCTATTCACCTTATAAAAAAATTTTGTCTTTAATGGCATAGGCATAATCTCTCTACAATCTTTCCAACCTGTATATTTTAAAGAATATTTGCATTTCTGAAAATCCCTTGTCCACAGTTTTCTGTTCTATTCAAAGTAAAAGCGAGTAAAACAATTTTTCCCAAGTGAGCTCTGTTTTGGAGAGGGGAGGAGGAGACACCTTTCTTTGTCTCACAGACTACATCTGTAACCAGATGCAAAGAACTTAATTCAAGATGGGGGAGTACTAATGAGATATTTAATCATCAAATAATGGAGCCCTCCTCAGTAGGATAAACACTGAGAGGAATTTAAAGCACATTTCAAATAGAAATCAAAATTCTTTTCATTTGTGCCTCCCACTTGTTTTCTAGTAATAATAGTAATTAAGATTTTTAAAACCCACTTTTGCTTAAAAGATATTGTTGATCCCAGATAAGGTAGTGAGCAGTTCATTTCTGTGGCACACCCCTAGTGAATTTCTAACCTCACAGCCCAGGTGGGTCCCTGCCTCCTAAGCACTGGCTTAGACATGTTTTAATAAAATGACCACTTCATCAGATTTTATAGTATCTGCATGAAGAGAAAATGGTATCTTTCAGCACCACACTATCCCTAGTAGTACAAATAATTACTTAACTATTCTAATTTTCCTGGAGATTATCACTGCTGAGATAGGTACTTGTTACATGGTTATGAGGCTTTAGTAATACATTTAAGAGTTTTTCGTTATGCATTGTCTTAAAATTGTACTTAACATGGATAAGGATGAATGCAAGCCTTTATTTATATATCCAGAACAGTTGCAACTAAATGTAAAGTTCACAGATGAGAAAAATATCTTTAGATAACCCTGAAGACTGTAAACTGGTTAGTCTTTCACTTCTATTAAGTTGCTTTTTTCAGGAGGTGGTAGTCAAGGACTGAGGATTCACACAGTGATAGTCCTTCTTCTCCTCTGAGAAATATATTCTTTCTTATGGTCAGTCTTCCCTTCAGCTGCCAGGGGTCCTACCGAGGTGCTTTTACTCCAGAGCCATCCAATCCTCTTTTAATGGGAATGAGAGGTTTTCAGTTCCATAGATACTACTTTGTTAGAGTGGAAGGTCTCCCTTCTATTGCTAGATTTTCCTTGTCACTAGAATGAAAGACTTGGTATTCTTCACTGAGGAATGCTGAACTTCACAGAAGGTATCAATCTGTACATTAAAAAAACACTTAATATAAACTTGCAGCCATATGAATTCTGTGCAGATTACCAGGAATACTTGCTTAGCACAGACACTGTGGCAATCAGCCACGCTGAAATAACTCATCCCCAGCCAATTCCTCTCGGCTTATTGTGACAGCAAGCAGTTGTATTTCTCCAGACAGAAGTGTTTTTCTGCAACTTGCAGACTATTTGCATCAGAAGCAGCCTCTACACTCCCACTACTTCAAGCACGTCTAACAGAGGACCCCAGGAATTAGATGCCAGCTGGCTGGATGCCATATTTAAGTTAAGCAAATTTTAATGAAACTATAGCGGGACGATATATTGAGGGGCTATTTGGCTTTTGCAGCCACAAAATTTCTGACTTTAAAGCAAGTATTTAGGACAAGAAAATAAGTATTTACAACCCACCATTATCAGTCCCATTAACTTGTGGTGGGAAACACTGTCCTTGGCAGAATCTGCCAAATCAGGTCATAAAACAGGCTGTGCAGCTTGGATTCTTGATGTATTGATGGGATATCTAATTCAAGCTGTTATTTGTAATTAAAACTTAATTGTCAGCAATCATAAACATTTGAACAATTCTTTTATTACATGAAAAATATTCCTTAGAAAAGACATCTGAAATTCGAGCTTCCTTATTCTCCCTCTTTCCTTCCTCTACACCCATATGTTTGAGTAGGGATATTTAATCAACTAAATTACAATTTAATTTCCCAATGTGAACTATTCATTTAAGATTTAAGTGTTAAATTGCATTTTTCTTTATACATCTCAAACTCCACAATTTCATTTATTTTTTGTGTCTGATGGGGAAAAAAACCCTAAACCAAAATACCACTCCCCCCAAACCAATCTTTAATTTTCCATCTTCCAAACACTTAAATCACACTCTAATACCATAAAAATAATAAATTATGGTTTTACATAAGAAAGAATTTCTCTTGTGTTGATCTTGAGATGCTGAATCCTGTATTACAAAGAAGTCAGTTTATATATTTATATATATATATATTTGCTTGAAATTAGTTACTTCTATGAAACAGAATAATTTTTACTTTTATCAGTAAAAGTTCACATGTAAAGCTTTTGAGGAATTCAAAACAATTTATAAATCTAAAGTACTCTCATGCAAGATGAACTAAGTTATTATATAGCTACAGTTCCTTTTAAAAGAGAATAGCTTCACTTCAAGAACCAACAGAGCAGACGACAATAAATGTAATGTCCCTATTCCAAGAAATGGAACATTTCACACAATTAGCTGCTGTACTCAGCATTGTTAACTGTGGCACATGAGCACTGCTACCCAAAATACTATAGTAAAGGGCAACAGAGATGGTTTTTCTTCTCTTTTCAGTTATTTTAATATTTTTAAATGTTCTATGAGAAGTGGAATTAAGAAGTAAAAATAAAATCAAAAATTGCTTATGACATGAGACAGAAAAATGTAACGAAAAAATCTTATGTTACAGTTTGGACAAATTTCAAAATATTAAATACAAGATGAACATGAAAATATATTACACATTGAACAGCCTAAATGAGTTTTTGCACCCTTCTACAGTTTCACTACTAATTGAAAAGGATTTTGACTATGAAAAGCTGTCTTTTCAGGCTTAGAAAATAATTCCTCTGATCATGGCATATATGAGACACCCGACTTGGAAACTTTTAATGCATTCTTTATTCATAATAAGTAGTCCAGTAATACTGAACAATAAAACCACCACTTATTGCTTCTAGCACATCAAAGTATTTTCTTGGGTTTCTGTTTTGGTTTTTGTTTGTTTGGTTTTTTTTTGGGGGGGGAGGGGTTAATCTAAGCACAATACTTGGAAGAAAAACAACCCTGATTTGTTACTACATCATACAAGAAGTATATTTAGCTAGAATTCCAAATCCACCAGATTTCTTACCCAGTGTTGCTTTCCTTACTGGGGCAGGTGGGTAAGGCTTTTCCTTCACCTGCAGTCGACAGAGAGAGGCATGGCCATGAGGGATCCAGCTGAAATGTGTTATCCACACGTAATGACTGGATGGGGATCTGCCATGAGCAGGCTCCCACTTCAGAGGCCTCAGCTAATAAACAGATTTAGGTATTTTGCTTGAAATCCATCTGCCTATGGAGTGGTGTTCTTTTAATGCAGGTTATCCTAAAGCTTTAGTGTCAGTGTTACACAAGTGTCTGTCTAAAACTAGGTAAGTCCAAAAAATGTTAGCAAATATTTTCCTTCAGACCAACACTTTGATTGCTCCTAGAAGTTTTTGTTTGCAGGTATTAAATCACAGATGCAGGCTTCTTCTGCCATCTTGTTTGGCATCTGTGAAAGAAATCCAAATATCTAGATAATCCTAGGTACTGTAATACCTTTATCCTATTTCTTCTATATTTCTTTTTTTCCTAGTAAATATACATACATATACTAAATAAAATAACAGAGGATATTTGTTAAGATTTTAAAACAACATATTTTCAAAAAAAGATATTTTTATGTGGTTTTTAATAAAATAATTTAACTTTTAATTAGAACTTAATGTAAAATTAGCATTTTCTTAAAAAGTGAAAAGGCTTCTGTACATATCTGGTTGGCTGAACATGTAATAGCTTGCCACTTATCGTCTATCCATTTTAATTTTGATCTGCTTGTTGTTTAAATTTTTGGGTGCTGTGCTGTTGGGCTTTTTCCTCCTCCCTAGAACAGGACAGAAAGTTAAAATTCAGGTAACTTTCTATTTTAGGTAGGAATGGTGTGGAGTTTTCTGAAATAGAATATGGAGGTGTTGGTTCTCATCCATGGAAGTAAACAGATGCAGTGGCTTAACCCTTGCTGTGCCTTCTGCTGGCTGCTCTGCCCTCTGTGCAAAGCCCCACTCCTCTGTACTCTGTTACATCTTAAAAGCTATTGCAAGGAGATTTTCCAGGTGTTATCTGTCATTGGAGCCTTATCTGATGTTGGCTTTTGAATACAACATGTTTTGCCTCTGTCTAGGAGTCTAAACAGCAGCCTATGGAGCAAGAGGTCTGAATTATCTCTGAAAATAAGAGAGCCACGGTGTTGAGTTCTGTAAATACTTTCAACTAATTTCATTATTTACAGGACATGGAGTGTTGATTTATTATTCACAGTGATTATTGTATTTTTCCTGCTGGTGAAACAGAACTGTCAAATTATTTTGAACCCAGCTGATGAAAACACAGTATAGATATGCTTATCATGACAATGGAGGGAAAAAGGTCTCCATCCCTCTGAAAAGACACTATTATTGCAACAATAATTAATAATAATTAAGAACCTATATAATTTTTCATTTTTATAGTAAACACATCCCCCAAGTATTTTATAACGCAGCTTGTATCTTATGTAAGAGGAAACTTTCACCACTAACTTGACATAACATATAATAAAACACATTTTCTGAATTATGCATATGTGTCAATGGGAAGCTGAACGTGAGCCAGGCAGCCAGGAGGGCCAAGCGTGTCCTGGGGACATCAGGCCCAGCATGGCCAGCTGGGCAAGGAGGGGATTGTCCCGCTCTGCTCTGGGCTGGGGCGGCCTCACCTCCAGTGCTGGGGGCACTTCTGGGTGCCACAACATAAAAAAGACATGAGGCTGTTAGAGAGAGTGAGAGGAGGCCAAAAGGGTCTGGAGGAGGGGCTGAGGTCACTGGGTCTGTTCAGCCTGGAGGAGACTGAAGGGAGGCCTCACTGAAGTTACAGCTTCCTGTGAGGGGAAGAGGAGGGCTCAGTACAGATCTTTTCACTCTTGTGACCAGAGACAGGAGTCAAAGAAATGGCATCAAGCTGAGTCAGGGGAGGTTGAGTTTAGATTTCTGGAAAAGGTTTTTCTCCCAAAGTGTGGTTGGGCACTGGAACTTGCTGCAGGATTTCCAGGGAAGTGGTCACAGCACCAAGACTATATGAGTTCAAGAAACATTTGACGATGCTCTCCAGTGTGTTTATTGGGGTGTCCTGCACAGGGGCCAGGAGTTGGATTCAATGATCTTTGTGGATCCCTTCCAATCATAATCTGTGATTCTCAGATTCTATATACTACTCCATAGTACACTGTTTTGATGTTCCTGTAAAAACTGCCTAATGTTTTTGCATTCCTGAGCATTGACAGGTGCATCTTTCTCACATGAAGATTGACCACAGCTTTCTAGAATGCTGCCATAATCATGAGTGCAGATCTGGGGCACTAACCTCCAAGCTTATTGTACTGATGAACAATTTAGATAGAAACTGCAAATATTTTAAACTCAGAATTTGCAGAGAAAGTTTCATTAGCTTGATGTTTTCTTTAGGATGGTATTTATATCCAGTTTCTTTTGTTTCAATGGACAGGTGTTTCTCCCCGTGTCACTGTAGACTTTGACTCTGGATAAACTGCAGTTCATCAGATAGCTTGGCCTGTGCTGAGCCTTGCTGGCATCATTGGAAATAAAAATAAACTTAAATTCAGGCATTATTTGAAACATCTAGGTGATCTAACCTGCCAGATCCCGAATACAAAGCTTGTTTTGGATAATATACAACATGAATACTTTGTTGGATTTTTGGCAAGCAAAATAGTTTTCTAAAAAACAACAAAAAATATACTATCTACAGTCACAATGTGGTCAATACTATCTACTCCACCACTCCACTTTCCAAGAATGGGAGAGCCTCCCAGAGTAAGATGAGCTAGAATGGCAATCCTCACATAGTTAGAACTAAATCTAACATTCAGGAATACTAGCCTGAAATCTGACTGACTTTCCTGTTCCTAACAGGAATATCTGAGAGCCATAGTTCCACTGCCATGGGAATCAACATTCTGACTATGCATCCTTTGGTTGCCAAGACCTGAAGAACCTCTCCAGAGTTGTTACTCTTGCTATACTCACAGAAGAAAAAAAATTCAAAAGGGCATAGTCCACTCAGGTTCACTAAGCAAAGCACACTGATCTGCCTGTGTTTGTAAATCTGCTATTTAAGCACTGAGAGTAAAAGCTGTTCTCTTCTCAGTAACCCACACCATGGGGTAAAAAGGAAAGCTACCTTGCCATATCTTCCTCATGGCTGCCATCCTGCGGTTTTAAGTGACAATTGTTGAAGGTGCTCAAACTCTTTGCTGAGTCTCCAAGTGAACTCCTCCATATAAGGGAGGCTTATAAGGCTGAGCTCACAGGGGTGAACTTACAGTGTACCAACTGCACATGAACCTCACTGGTGGTTCCCAGTGTGGGTTGTCCTAGCCAAATGATCCCTCTTATCCTAAAGAAAAGCTGAAAAATATTAACAGGGAAAGAAAAAAAAAAACACCCCACAACCTTTCAAAACCCCTGAACTCTTCTGGTCTTAAGCATCCCAACATGTCTTTGAGCACAGGGAGGATGACAGAGGATGTGGAGGCTGGAAGTGGAATCTGGGTTTTTTTGTCCCTGAGGCTCTTCTCCGCCCCCTGCCTGCCCTATATTTTAACCTGAAGCCTCCATTGCTCCTGGCCTTTCCTCCCTCGTTCCCCAGGGGTGGTGGAAAGTAAGCTCCCTCAGGACTGGTGTACCCATCGCCCCTCTCATCTCTTCAGCTGCTGTGGGTGATCCGAGGCCGAGTGAGTCTGTGAGTGGAGTGTCTGCTGCCGACCTTGTGGGCGGAGTGTCTGCTGCCAACCTGAGCGCCGTCCAGCTGGAGATGTCTTTCGGAAGGTAGCATCACCCTGCCATCCAGACCACAACACTACACTGTGTGATTTCAGAGAACTTTCTTCAAGCACAAGAAAATATATCAATTTTCAGTCTTAACATTTGCTTGGAAATCCATTTTTCTGCGCATTCTGAAGCAGTTTGAGACATCAGGCTCATTTGAAGAGAACACAAGCTACATACCAGAACAATACAAGCTACAGCAGTATTTTGGAAGAAAGGTAATGTATCAAACATTGAGTCTCTTTATCATATATAAATTATAGTCAATAAAAACTATAGGTAAAAAACTTCCAGTGTAATCAGCATAGCTGTGCCAATACCCAAATGACACGAATCAACTTAAACTGCAAACATTTCTCAATGAGAATTAACCAAATACACCTCTATAATTTACCATCTCTGTTTTGCTAAATGTTCCCAAGAATTTGCTGAAGCCAGGAAACTAATCAGAAAAGCAATGCTTCCTTTGTATCCATGATTTACAATGTCTGTTTTAAAAGTAGACCTTTCAATTTGATGTACAAATAGTAAATGCACTCTGGGGATAGTTTCCAATGGATTTCTCAAGCTTATCCATCTACATGAAACACTTAAAGCCAAATCACTTGACAAATATTTCCTCTTAAATACTACAAAGAAAACATTTTAAAAAAGGCTTTGCATCTTTTTACAGTCCAGGAACAAATTTAAGCATTCAGTCAACCCTTAAAATAGTTATCTCATAAGCCCTAAAATAGCTCAGAATAAAAAGAACCTAAACCATTCAAAAGAAAGTTAAACGAATCCAAATTCTTGCTTTAAGGCTCAAGATGCCAGGAAATTAGTAACAGTCAGTACCAAATTGTTGTAAGTACTCTGAAATAATAGAAAGGCAAAGTAACTTGAAAAATCAGTGCAGAACTTAGGAGATGCAGAGAGAACTCTTCCAGGAAATGGTATGTGTTTTAGCACAGCTGAAGAAATAATTCCTAAAATACATTAGGAAACCTGCAAGGACCAAATTGTCCTAGTATGATGAACAAGACAAAGCAACTGTTTAGATTTGTGGGCATGGAAAGACTTGAAAATTATGATATTAGAATTCAGCAAATACTGCTATTTACAGTGGTGCTATTTTCAGCTAACGTTCTTCTAATAAGGTGTTGTGATTAAAAAACAACAACTGAAAAAAAATCTGGAAAACTGGTGGTGTTTCAAGAAAAATTGGTTAGCAGAAAGCATGCTTGACTGGGATGACTATCTCCTCTTTTCTTCTGCCAATAATCTTTATGCCAATGAAGATAAAGGATGACAGGTAAAAGTATGACTGCCAGCAGCTAGTCACTCTAGTGTTTCCTGTTTAAAAAATTAGAAGAAAAAGAAGGATTAGAGCATAAAGTTATTGTTATATAGAACCAGTAGAGGTAGAATGAAGTGAGTAGAGTGCATCTTTCAAATGAAGATGTAAATATCAAAAACAATGCATAAATATTTCAAGTCAAGAAATGAATTTTTAAGAAAATCATTCTCATACCTTTCATTTTTTATATTCGCCTTTTAATTCTTTGTTTATCGACTTGATTCTCTGTTTATTGACATAAAATTGAATGTTTATAAAATTTATTCCAAAGCATCTTTCAGGTCTCCAGATATTTATGCATTGCTTGAAAATGAGTATGGAAGTTCTCCAATAACTTTACCAGTAAGTATTTTGTTAGTTGATTATACCAAGATAAAACCAATTAGGAAGATGTATTTTATAAATATTAATGACATCCAGAGACCACATTATGCCAAAACTGCATAGAAACAGAAATTATATAGTCATCATCTTATATGAGAAAAAACATTACCCATTACTTTTGTGAAAACCAAGAGAGAAGAATTAATTCAATAAAATTATGATGAAATTGCAGTGGTTAATTTCCCAGCCAGGCCCTCAAAGACTTGAATTACTTTCTTTTGTTTTTCAGTAGAGGATTATACCCCCTAGATTTAGAAGTTAGGAATTAGAATTGATTTTTTTTTTTCTACTAATATTACTATGAAAATAGACGGAATTGTGTAAAATTACTACAGACATTATGTCTAAATCATAAAGATGCTTTCATTTTGTATTCAGATCTGTTCACATGTTAAGAAACTTGCTGTCTTAAATACTTTATATTTTTCATATTATTTGCTATATACTTGGTAGAAAGGGGGGAAAAATCAAAGTTTACTTATCAATGTAGAAAGGCCAAATGAATAAAAACCTTTTGAACTCATCTTTGTATAATTTGAATTCAAATAATTCTAAGAACATTACAGTCAGACACTCAAAGGCATTTAGGTGCCTAAAAATAGCTGTCTATAGGGCTTTTCAAGAGAGCTTAAGGAAGCCAGGAACTTCACTCCCACCTTAGAGCTTCTTAGTGCCTTTGGCAGTGCTCATTTTCTGGAGAGAGTCCTGCACGGGGTCCCTAAGCACATTAATAGATTGGAGCACCTCCCTTATGACAAAGAGCTGGGAAAGCTGACACTGCTCAGCCTGGAGAAGAGAAGGCTCAGGAGAATCTTAATGTGCATAAACACCTCCAGGGAGGGTGAAAAGAGGATGGGGCCAGGCTCCAAAGGTGCCCAAACTTAAACAGAGGAGGACACCTCTGAACATCAGGAAACAGTCTTTCAGTGGGAGGGTGACTGAGCCCTGGCACAAGTTGCACGGAGAATTTGTGAGGTCACCCTTCTTGGAGATGTTAAAAATTTATCCAGATGCAGTCCTGGACAATCAGCCCAAGAAGGGGTTGGATCAGGTGACCTCCAGATGTCCCTTCCAACTTCAACCTGTGATTCTGTTTACACAGTCCAGAAAGGTGAAAAAGGAGCTTAAGGAAAAATATAGAAGGCATAATAAACCTTATTAAAAAAGTATTTTTACATTTACAAATACCTAATCATCCACGGAACTGTGCAGTCATGCATTTCAGGGAGAACAAATATACAAGAGCACAAATGCAGTATATCTTCCTCTGCCTATGAAGAATGCATCATTCCTTGAACACATTCAATATCCAAATAAACTATATAAGGAAAAATACAGCAATGAGGAAAATTAATGGTAAGATCTGTTAAATGCAATAATTTCTAAAGGTACTATGTTACTTTCTAAAACCACATGAGTAAAAGCAGTGACTAAGAGCAAACTGTAAATTGAATTTCTCCTGTAGGCAATGACAGGGGTTTGTAATTTCTCTAGATGTCTGTGCAGGTGACTAATCTAAGCACCAGTACTAGAACAGATGGGTAGTGTTGTGTCCCTCTTAAGGCCAAATAGCTCACTGATATAACAATTCTTGTAGCTTCAGTTTTTGGCTGTGGCCAAAAGATGCTCAGGGCAGGATACAAGAATAGGCAAAGCATGTCATAGAACTTCCTCAATGTATGTAGATTTTGACTGCAGAACACTGAGGTTCAATAGGAAGATTTTTATTATTAAATATTTTGATTAAAAGATTAAAAACAATCTTACATGCATTTTCTTACTTTGCTTGTATAAACTCTCTTTGATATTATATATAGAAAAAAATCTAAAGTGTAACATCTTGTGACAGAAGGTTTCATTATTTAATTATACATTTTTCTTAAAAAAACTTCACCTTTTTTTTTTTTTAATTCACTCTAGGATTTTCTTCCTGTTCTTTTCTTGCTACTTAAACAGGTACTTAACATTAAGCACACACATAATCCTTTCATGAGACTGTAAAGTAATAATATATTTGAATATAAAGCTGAATTACAGTTTGAGTGTATAAAAATACTTTCACTCTGCAGATTTACAAAAAGTTACAATAGTTACTGGCAACTAGAAATTCTCGAGAATGGAAAAGTGCTGCCTAGTTTTAATCTCACTCAGATTGTTCTGTGAGACAAGATCACAGTCCTGCTTTGCAGCTCGTCTTTTTGTATTGCTGAGCTGTACAATAACTAATTATTCAATCATTTAAAATCAATTTCTTTCCGAAATTTAAGTTTAAAGATGTTATAATGAAATGTAGAATCAATAGGGAGGATGAGCTGATTTTCAGAAGCTTCACTTCTCAAACTGAGTGTAACATAATTTCTCATCACACAGGACTGAACACGACTGGGTCACTTGCTGACTCACAGAAGTGGTGCCCCTGCTTCTCTCATGTAGCATTCTGGGTGAGCTGAAAAAGGGAGAACAAAGAGCTGCTTGTATCCCAGGATTTTCTCTGGTAGACTTGCTCCTGAGAGCAGCTCAGATCTAAGGTAGAGATCAGAAAGAGACACCATCATCAGTACCTGAACCCCATTAACTTCAAATCACTTGAATCCAGGAGCAAAGCTGAAGGCAAAGGCTGGCTGAGTCATTCCCACCGTCCTCAGATCACAGGAACATCCACACATGGTACAAGGGGCTGGCAAGGTGCACGAGGGGCTTCATGGATACTCATCCTTTTCTTCAAAAACAAACTCTGTTCAATTGGTTTTTCAAATTCTTTACCTGAGAACCATGATAGGGCTTAATATTTTAATTTATTTTAATGTTTTGCATTTTAATTCCTTACTTCAAACTCAACTACTCAGCTGCTGCCATTGGCCATTGAAAAAACAAAGCACACAATAATACTCCAAAAACAAGGAAAGATCCTAGTCAATGCATATACTTTTTTGTTTATCATATTTTGGAACTTTGAACTTTAGCAATAGAAATATTTTGCACCGGAGCTTGCTACTTACTGCCAAGTTCTTCTTTGGTCCCCTGCTGTTGCAGTAATGCATTGCTAAAGACATGCATTTCTTAAGGACTTTTATTTTTCTCTTCCTACAGTTCACTTGTATGGGTAGACATCTGAATATCAGTTGACAGGTAGTCTTCAATTTGCACATTTTTAAACAATGTTTGGGATTTAGTTGCTTCTTATTGATGCTTTTATTTTTTTATCTTTTTTTTTTTTCTGAAAGAATAGGAAAAAAGGAAAAATCATGATGGGGAGTAGGGGAGAATTAAATAAGAAGTTGATATATATAATACATATATGTATTATTATTATATATATATATATTATTATTATTATTATTATATTATATAATATAATATATATTATATAATATAATAATTATATTATTATAATTATTAATAATTATAATAATATATTATATTATAATAATATATTAAATTATTATTATTATATATATATATATATATATATATATATATATATATATATATAATAGGAATAATGATCTGAACAGGCACCAGAGACCATTGATACTTATTGCACAGGTATAGGTGACAGAGATAGAGCTTGGAAAAAGAATCTCAAAGAGATGCAAGCCAGAGAGAAAGAGCAGTGTTTAAGAGGAGAGAAAACAGGTAGATAAAGTGAGAAAAGTTGAAGCAAAAATTACTGTGATCTGATGAAAATACAAAGGATTAATAATGAGCCATTGTGATTCTAAATCATGCAAAATATACTGTTCAGAACAAATCCAGCTAATCAGGAAAATTAGTTGCATCTTTTAATCAACTTGCTGAGCATTTGATGAATTAAAGGTCCATATTTCAAAAAGTTATTGAAGAAAAGCTGAGAGAGGTAAGAAGGATGCATTATTTTTTATTTTTTTTTTATTGAGTCATCGTGTGGCACTTCACCCTTTGTCCACATGACAACATGTTTGGGACCAGTGGGAGACAAAGCTCACTGATGCTAGAGAAGTCTATTCTGTGACTCAAGTAGTGGTTATTAAATTAATAGAAAATTCAAACTGGTAGAAAAATAGATTAATCTACTAAATTTGTATTAATTCACTATGCTATAGATAAGGAAAAAACACCAGGTTTTGCTCTAAGCAGGACTGAGCAAAATTTAGTCTTTGTTTTAGTAAATATTTATTCGTGCAGTTTCCATCCCTTGCACCTGCATTATTGCTCTCAGAAAAGACTTAAAGATATATAAACAGGTATTTTTCCTTTTTAGCTGTACTCTAAACTACTCTTAATCAGTTTTCTGCCTTCTACAGCTCTGTGCTTGACCATGTATGACATTTTCATATCAAAAATATAATGACAGATAGAGGTTGAATACACTCAAAATGGCACAAACAAAACCAAGACCTGTTTCTTCGTCCAACTGATGCGGTATTGAAGAGTAACACTTCAGATTTAGCTGCTGTTCTGACCTCCACACAGCTGCTACTAGTGAGCTATGTAAAGCAGGAGCTAGAACATTAATAGTGCATCTTAACTTTCAACAACTGTTTCTACACACCACTACTTTAAAGATAAAACTTGGTGTTTTGGTTTTGCACACATTGCTTTTTGGTTTTTGGGATTTTTCTGATTTAACTCCTTTTAGGGAGTTTTGTTATTGCACTATGAGCTGAGGCAAGGAGGATTTCTACAGAAGCATTGTTTTGTGATTCAGTTGTTATTTCTGATGATGAGGCTATGATTGTTCTTGGGGGGATCTGGCTTTCTAGAAAGGAAGAGAACACTACAGTGGGAACAGGGATCTATGCCAAAGGCAATATTGCTCACTCATACTACAGCTGTAACTCTGAAAGCCCAAATAACTGTTCATATCTCTCCTTTTGTTGTTAAGCATTACAGCAAATCACTTGTTTTTCTTGTCCTGAGGCTCCAACTGCTTTCATGGTTATTTCATTGCTCTGTTTCTACCTTGCTGCATGCTTTCTGCAGATGGGTACTTTTCTTGACTATACTGTCAGTGCATAATGGCCCTCAGCACTTCCACTTTAGTGCCATTACATTTAAATGGGAAAATTCTTCAGGCTGCTGCAACTTGGCTACTGTATTTTCTTAGGGCCAAATGGTTTCCTGGTACACAAAAATCATGAAAAAGTTAAAATGCACTCAGGTTCTGTGTGGATTGCCATGTCAATTAAAAGGTACATACATATGCAGTCACTCAAGAAAAAAAAAACACATTTCTGTGTTCTGAGAATTGTATTTTGCATGTGTAATTACTGCAACCATGAGTTATCAAGGACAGTCTACTGGGTTCAGCATTGCCTTTTGAACAATGTTCCAGGATGCATTCTGACTTGGAACACTAATCCCAAACTTAGTTCTGTTTTGCTTCAGAAGGCACTGGTCTGTTATGAACTGCCTAAGAAAGAAACTCAGAAAATCCAATTTATTAGAGCTTGCACCACAAGGACATATTAGTATGTCTTACTAGACATTAATATTACAAATAATCTTAAATCTCTATGGAACTCCAGGTGGTTTTGCTTCTCATGGATCTCCAATCCATGTACAGTATACTGGGCTTTCATGTGGACCACTAACTCCCTGGTGTACAGTGGTCTCCTAGTCAGGATCAATATGGTGACTTTGTTACAGGTGCATACATTAATGCTACAACCTGTATGTAATTTTACTTAATTTTGTGTACATATATATATATATATATATATTTGATAATATATATGTGTAATGGAAACTGAGCTGCTGTGTGATAGATGACATGAATGTTGTCATCTTGGGTTTTGAGATAATTTGTCAATGAGGCAGGGGAGAAACAATCTTATTTCCAAATTCCCTAATAGAATGGAGGAGCTAAGTATCAGAATGTGATACTGAAGAGTCATCAAGAAGGGACTATAAGGACCATTAATTGGTACGTGCCTCATGGGCACATACCTGTTAACACTGTTAACACAAAACATAAACTGGTTTGAAAACGGTGGTGCTCTTCAGGTTAGGAGTTCAACCACTTTCACTGTTTATCACAGAATATACAGGTCATTTAGTCTCATACTTTAAGAGATGGGCTCAATAAATGGCAATGAAATTAGCATTGTAACCACAAGCAGATTACACAGTCCATTTTGACAATTCCATTCATCATAAAAAAATTTGACTAAAGTTGCACACTTTCCATCATAACATCTCTAAAGTTGCTTTTATCTGATGAAAATAGAGGCCCAAAAATGGTGCCATAATTTTGAGTGTTTAATAAATTTCATTAATATCTAGTTATGCAGATGGTCTCCAATTCTTCATTTTATAAAAAGTCTTCCCTTGGGATATCTAACAGCTTGTGGTGGGTTACCTTGCCCAGCCACCAGATACCTAGTAGTCTCTCCAGCAGTCCTCCACCATCCTCAAGGAGCAGAAAAAACAACAAAAAGCTCACAGGAAAGGACAAATAGAGGAAGATTATGTACATAAGCAAAACAGACTTGGGGAAAATAATTCAATTTTTTGCTAATGTATAATTGAATAGAATAGTGAGAAATAAGAACAAAACAAAAGAAAACCCCCAACCTTCCCCCTACCATTCTCTTCCTCCTAGAGTGAATTTACTCCTACCTCTTTCATGTCCTCCTTCCCAGGCAGAAGGGGGACAGAAAATGGGGATTGCACTCCAATAATAACATTTTGCCATTCCTTTCTCTTCATGCTGCTCCCCTGCTCCAGCAAGAGGTCCCACCCACAGGATATGTTTCTTCAGAAACTACTCCAATGTAGGGCATTTAAACAGGCATTTCTTCAGGAGTTGCTACATCACAGGTCTTTTCCACAGTGTTCTGTCCTTTAGGTACAGAGGTAACAGGTCCTGTCAGAAAGTATTGTCCAGTTCCTCTCCATAGGCTTCAGGTCCTGTCAGGAACCTGCTCCATGGCTGTCCATGGGCTCCAGGTTCCTTCAGGGCACATCATCAGCCTGCCAGTGGGTATCTGCTCCATCGTCTGCAGGGGACAGCCAGCATCCAGCATAGTTTTCTCCACGGAAACTTCAGGAAAATCTTTACTCCAGTGCCTGCAGCTCCCCCACGCTCTCCTTCTTCACCAGTCTTTGTGTCTGTAGGGCTGTTTTGCTCATATTCTTATTCCTCTCTCCCAGTTTTGGTTTTTTTCACTCTTTTTTAAATAGGAAGTTGCAGAGGTACTACCACTATCACTGTTTTACTCAGCTGTGGCCAGTGATGGGTCCATCTTGAAACTGTCTGAAACTGGCTCTACATGACTTCTAAGGGAAGTCACCCCTGTAGCCCTCCTGCTTGCAAAACCTTGCCCCATAAACACAGTACACAATTCTTTAGAACATTTCTAATGAAAGCAGATATCTGTCTGTCTGTCTATCTATCCATCCATCCATCTATCCATGTTCTTTTCAGTCTTATGTAGTTGCATTTGTTTATTTGAAACATGTTCTCACATAAAAAGACTTTAATCCGAAATGAAAAAATAAAATTCAGTAAAAAAAAAAAATAAATTCAAATATAAGATACAGAAGGACCAGATGTTTGAAAGGCAAAGAAAATAAACAACAATCTATTTGCATGTTTGAAGACTCTGGTCATAAAAGCCAAAATTATACTGAGGTCTCAGTTGTCTAAGTTAAAACAAGGATTGCAAATTGCTGAACTATACAAAATGACTGAAAATTCTAGCCTTTACTCCTGCTTTCCTTCATCTCCTTTATATTCTGCATAATTAGCACTCTGATGATGAATTCAGGGTAGGGACTCACTAATTTACACTGTTACATTATTTAAATAATTATGAACTTTTTCACCAAATCTAGAATATCCGTTCTACAATAGTGAAGATGAGTATAAAATAAAAATAGAGCAAGTATTAACACCTTGGCCCCAAAATCAGTAATGAGAATAGAATACTGTGAGACAAATCTCTATCATCCATATGCAGAAATAAGAAAACTGGAGAGAGTAAGGGAAGCAACAGACCTGGAGAACTATTTATTAGGTAATAAATAGTTATATCCATCAGACTACATCTTTGGTGCTAAAACTGAGCTTGTTTCCCTTCCTCTACTTTGCAAGAGCTTCTTATGTAATTGCTAGTTACGTGCTGATCTTTGCAAAGGGTGCTAGTCAATGGTTTGGGACTGAAAAGAAATTAACAATGGTGTCCTGCTTTCCTCCTGATAGAGCTGTATTTTCATTGCTTTGAGTTTCCTCTCCTGTATTTTTGACATGAGGAGGAAGGACCTGGGTTAACACTATCTGTCAAGCAGAGCATGCAATGACAGGATTTTATCAGGACTCGAGGACATGTGGTTAAAGTTCAGAAATGATAAGTCATAGAATTATTGCTTCTATTACAAAAAAAGTCTAAAAGTCTTCTTGGTTGTGCTAAGTAACTCTGTGTTCGCATGTCTGATGTGACAGCCCTTGCATTCCTAAAATTTGGGGCGTCTACAGTACACAAGACAACACTACAAACAAGACAACAATATGACGCTTCAAAATTTTATCGAAGAAAGTTTTCTGACTTGTTGATGAGAAATGGCCTGCTACAGACCTGTTCTATTCTAATAGCATTGGAGCAGGCTATTCTATAAGGACCTTTGAGTGGATACCAATTTTGGATATTAAGTCATTAAACCTTGTGTCTGAACGTGATGTTCCCTTTTTCCTTAAAACACTTACAGAAAATTAGCATTATTGAATTACAGTGTCTTAAATAATATTACTATGAATTCAAATACACAATTCTCTTATTTAAAATAAAAAATCAGAAGGGTCTAAAATACTTGCGGATTTTTTTTTTATTTCTCTGGAATTTCCAGCAAATTAAATGAGCCATAAGGTCCTCTGAAGCTCCTTTCTTGATTGAAAAAGAGATTGAATATTGTACAGCTATTGTAAATCATATATTGCATATAAGCAGTAACTCAACCAGTTATTGGTTCTGGTGGTAAGGGAAATCTGCTAAATTCTATTTGGGATACCCAAAAGATTCAAGCAAAGGAGGTGTGTTTTGGATTGCCATATTAGACATTATCTATTTATGCACACTTCCATAACGAGATAACACTGATATTTATAGTGAAGGAGATATAAACCTGGAGCAGTTTCATTTAAGAAAAGCTGGCATGATATTCTGAAACCACACCACCCTGCATGCAATTTACAGTTGGTATTTTCAATATGCAGAGCCATAAAAAGAGACATGTCCCCTTCACCTTCTCAGCCATTAAACTTATTCATAAATTATTGGCTTCCCTCACCCAAAACATCTTTCTTGTTGGCAGAAACCAACTGTCAGGCAGAAAATCTGTAGTGTACTCATGTCCACTTGACGTCTCCTTAGAGAGATCCCCTAGTGAACTCTCTCTCCCACCTTGCTTTATCTCTGTCAACACAGCTTTAAGAGTATAAACCCCATATTTTAAATATCTAAATAGGTAGCTATTTCATGAATGTAATACATCAAACTATCACAGCAGGCTTTTTTATGAGCAGGTTACCTGATTTTAAAAGAACGTAATTCTATTTATTTAAAAATATTTTCTAGAAATTATATCCATTTCTTCTAAGATAGACTTGCCTAAAGACATTGCTACAAACAGGATCTTCTCACTTGTTAACAAAATTTATATTTGTCCCCTATCTCATTTCAGCAGGGTATATTAGTAAAACACTGAGCTGGTAAAAGTAAATAAGAAGCTGTGGAAAGCAATTTATTTGTATCTATATTTTTGTTCCCTTATATATAGTTTTGGTCTGTAACTTGTTAATGGAAATAAAATATATAAATATATGTTAAATATATAAAATATATAAATATAAAAAAGTCTAGGAAAAAAACCCCAAAAATTAAACAAAAATCTGTACAAAATCTCTTACACAAATGGATCAAAACAAGGCCATAGAGGAAGGACTCTTCCATCTTCTCACTTGTTATCTACATTCAGAAAACCAGCAGAAAGGCTGAATTAGAGTAGAGTCAAGTCAAGTAGAGTAGAGTAGAATATAGATTAGAGTAGAGTAGAGTAGAGTAGAGTAGAGTAGAGTAGAGTAGAGTAGAGTAGAGTAGAGTAGAGTAGAGTAGAGTAGAGTAGAGTAGAGTAGAAAGCAGAGGGAAGAGGTAAGGAGGAAAATTTAAGGAAAGTGGTTCCAGAGCACTCTTTGGCAAAGGATGAAGTCATGGTCACATTAAGTTAATGACAATTCAGTAATAAAACTGCCACCAACTTGTGTAAGATCAAAGGGAGCAGTTCATATATGCCTGAAACTACATACTGTGCATCTATTTATACATATGTATTCCTATAAAAAGCACTTACACTTGTAATGTCCTCTGAACAGTTTCAAGAAGCAAAAACAGCTGCCAGAGATTAATTTTACATAGATGCTCTCTCCTCACTACATTTCAAATAGCCATGGTCCATCCACCAGCTGCAAAGTTGAAGAAAGGTAGGAAGTGCTTAGAACTGCCAGAGAATCCATCTAAAATTATAATCCTCAAAAACGAGAATCTGCTTTCACAGAGCAGCTGACCTGCTTCACAGGTATCATTCAGACTCCAGTATGTAAAATTCACAATTTCAGCCTGTCACCAAGAATTTCTTCGATGCATCAATAGCTATCAGTAACCATTCAAATAGTGGAACTGAATGTATTTATCAGCTCGCATCTTACACCACTTGTGAGATCAAAGGGTGTGTTAAAGGGTTTGTATGTCTGACTCACCTAGCATGATGCATGATCTTCTGCAGATGGCATAAATACAAGTTGTTCTCTAGATATATTGGCTATACATACACATACATACATTGGCTGTACATACAGAGGGAGCTGGGCCCAGTTTGGCCCTAAAATCAGATGAAATGTGTCTTTAAGCTATATGTGCTACCGTATCTTTCAGCTGTTGAGCTAGCCTAATCCAATGAGACATAAGAACCTAGTCTGTTGCTACCAGAGAGCTGGAATATGAGTTTGTTGTCTGTGTTAGGTAAAGTGTCTCCTCTTTAAGATACTCTTGACACTCTTGACAAAAAATAATAGTAATTTATATATTAAAAAAAAAATCCTGCTTTTCATTCAGCACTGAAAAACTTTCCACCTTTTTTGTAATTAAACAATTTGTAAAAGAAAATAAAGTGATTCCTTACAGACTACAATAACAACAACAATATTTGTCTTAAACAGCTTAATATTATCAGAAATAAGTATTTCCTAATCTTGTACGTTGACAGAAATATTAAAATAATGCTGTTGCTAAAAAAAAATGTGGAAAGGTGTAATAACACATGGATACTTTACTTAAAATACACATTTGGTATTTTTACCATCTGAAAGACTCTGAAAAACTTGCATAAATTATTTGTCAACAAGAGTAGAATTAGTGAGATATAAGCATAGTATTATACTTGCCTTGTATAGATGTGGTTACAGATGTGGTGTAGGTGAGTTTCACAGCAGTGTTGTGCCCCTGTGCACACCCAGGGCTCTCAGGTGGTCAATTCCCTGGGTAGACCAGGAGCACCCCACCTGTCCCAAGCTGAGACAATTTGTTGATAAGAAAAAATAGATTTGCTTTAGCCAAGGTATCTGATTTAGCTCCTCTCTGCCTGCACAACAAATTATTGGACTAATTCATACTGGATCTCTCTAGGTGTGAATTTCAGCCAGTTTTAGAAGTTCCCTCAGGCATCTCCTGCTGGATTTAGTCCCTTTTGTATTTTTAAAGTGATTTTCATGACAGAGAGGGCCAAACTGGGTATGTAAGATGCAGTCAGGTGAACAGAAACTGTTCCTACAGATGCAGAAATGGACAGGCAGGACATCCCTGCCAGGGATTTGGAAGAACAGGGGTGCTGCAAGGTGGGGAATGAGGCAGGGGCACAGCCTCTCTGAACACAGTGCAGTCCCTCGGGGCATCAGCAGGGCTGGCAGGAGCAGGGGCTGGTAACACCATCTGCCAACAGTCAAAGCAAGCAGTTATCAATGAGATTCAGAGTCCATCCAGGGAATCTTCTCAAAAGCAGGAGATGGGACCAGAGGTCTGTTACAGCTTTTTACTTCAAGTTAAATTCTTGATTTATGGAAGAAGGGAGGCTTTTAAAGTCAAATGATGTCACTATTAAGTGTGGGAGTAATCTTTCTGTCTGGTACAGGAGGAGGGAGAACACGATGGAGAAGGTGATTTTCTCAGGATGAGGTTCATTCTTTGCAAGAGGGCTATGCTGTCCCCTGGAGTTTCCCTAAATACAGGAAGATCAATTGCACAATTCATGGCAGATTTTGTAATGCAGAGACAGAGATCTTGAAATTTGTCTGAGGTTGCCCGAACAGTTTCTGGTTTTGTTGTGTTTTGTCAGTAACACATTTTAGACTATCTTCTGTGTAAAATATCACAACACAAAAACGGAGCTAGTGGTAGAAAGGGCTTAAATCCCGTGTCTTGTATTTTGCCCTCTAACTTCCAAAATATATCCTAAGCACAGCTGTGTCTTTTTGTCCTGAGTGAAAAAGGAATGGCAACAAATCTGTCTCACAAAGAGAAGCAAGATAAAACTTTGCAATGAAAGGGTGAGACTATTAGAGCACTGTTGGTCCTTCAGTCCTATTTTCTGGAATGATCAGAAACCTGCTAATTCCCACCCAATCCAAAAAACTATGCTTAGTAAGTCCAAGGCTTTAGAAGAAAATAACTATGGACTTCTGACTGGGAAAATATCTTAATAGGATTCAGTAAAAAAAGCCAAAAAAACCTCCATTAAATTTCATAATCACAGTCTGCTTACTATCATTAATGATGTTTTGCTTATATCCACCAACAAATCTTGATTAATAGCAAAAGACTCCAGGACATAAAATGTAATTTATTAATTAACAGACTTCTGTTAATTAAGAGCTATATTTATATTCTACCATCATTAGTATAACTTTGTTTTTAGTATCACTGTCATGAAGAAGAGCAAGATTTAAGCCTAAGACTCATATCTCATCCATATGACAACTGCATAAATTACAATTTAAAGCATCAATAGTCTTCCAATACATCTCTATGGCAAATATGCAAATTAATGAGAAATATCATGTACTTACCAATATCTTGTTCTTAATATGGAAACATTTCTATGTACAAGTCATTATGAACATGTGGCCTCACATGTTATAACAGAGGTAAAACAGAGGCATGTGTCCTGATTGTTGTCTTGAATCCCATAGGGATTAGATCACATCCCTGGATGTGAGAAGCATGCAGCTTCTTTACAAAAATTTTTTCTAGTGATACAAATCCATTAAAAGAATGATGAGAAACCAGAACTGAAGCATGAATTAAAACCATGTGATACTACGGAGAAAGAAACTCAGTATTTTATTTTACTGAAACAATGTAAGTAAGGCTATTTTACATAATCTCATGTAACCATGCCCACATTACAGATGTCAAAATCTCTGCAGAGCAGTCCAGTAAATCTTTATTTCTGCTGTTGGTAACTGTCTTTAACAGGCAATCCCATTTTCCTTGAAATCTGTGTTCTGAGTGTGGAAGGTGCATTTATAACATGAGCCTTAGCTATCAGCAGAAAAACATGGATCAAAAGCTCTGAAAAAAAAATCATTGATAGAAGGTTCCTCTGGAACTGGCATCCAAACTGCAAGCAAATATGTGGTTATATAATAATGTGTGGTTATTATATTCATGGGCAAGATTTTATGCTAGTTTTATTTGAATAAATGAAAAACTAGATTCAAAAACAGGCTTCTTACAACAGGGGTAAGGGAAAATGGCAGAAGACTTTCAAAATTCATTTTGGGCATAGTTATTTTATACCTAAAGTTCTGACCTGGTAGCTCTTCTGGGAAGATGGGAGCTAACAAACAATGATGGGAATAAAAGGGGTTTTTTACTCCAATGTGCAGCATTTTCATTGTTCCAAGTTCTGTTTTTTCTAATAAATTTTTGAGTGAGATGAACAAAAACATCCAATAACCTGAGAATTTCCTGACCTGCTCTTTTCAGTGACACAATTTTACATGAAAACTATTCCTCACCACGTCACTTTTGTGCAAGTATAACCACAGTAAGATCAAACCAGTTTTCAGGAACGTGGCCTTACCTACAACTTACAGGCATACTTCCACCACTGCTCAGGGACCAACACAAAAGGCAGAAAAGCAAGGAAATTATTTGATTTTGGGGCAGCAGCGCTTTCACTAGTGATACCCAAGAGCAGTTGACTAGAAAGGTAGAGACACAGCAAGAGAATGGTGCTAGGAAAGGACACATTTCCTTCAGGCTCTTCTGCTCTGAAGTAGGAAAACACTTTACCTGCTGTGAGAGCTGAAAAGACGAAAATCCTTTGTCTCCTGGGTAGGTGAGCAGTATCACACAGCCAGGCAGAGAGGGCAGAGCTGCCGCAGTGCCAGAGCAGCCCCGGTGCCAGGGCAGTCGAGGCTTCCTGCTGCAGCCACTCAGCCTTCATCCACCTCTCCTCACTCTTGGTTCTGCCGGCAGAGGGCACGAGGAGCCAAACTTTGGTGGCTTCACAGGAAAACATTCCCCTTCTCCTCCAGAAGAACAGAGTGCCTAAACTGTGCTTTGTCATCTCTGCAGTCCCTAACCAGGCTGCTGATTGGGAAGGAAGAAACTCGAGGTTTCCTTCTGGAGGAAGGAAATCCAAGTATGCCTATATCCTTGTGTATACCTTTATTTATGAGTTTTATTTCTGTTCGCATGTTTCACCTTCTGTACCCCAAATGATGTGTACAGGAAAAAGACACAGCTTTGTCCCCTCGCTGGGGGAATGAATTCCTCCAGAAAGAAAAATCACATTATGTGTGACTAGAGGACAAGGAATGATTCACACAGACACGTCTCAGTGGTGGGATAGAAAAAAGAAGAGCTTTATTTTTCTGACTCCAGTATTTATAGATTCTTGACAATGACCAGGGATTGGACAATTAAGGTACCACCTTCCCAATCACACTGGTCATGCGAAATGTCCATCAAAAGACGTCCCTTAGAAGGAATGTATAAACATCTATGTTTATAGTTACTTTCCTGGGAAAGTGTCTAAAACTATGAAAAACAAAATCAGAAGGCTTATTTTTCAGGGTGACAACATTATGCACTTGTCAGTTACTTTTTCTGCTGCCTTGTGGAAGCATGCCAGAGGGAATGTGGCCCTAGAGTGCTATGTTAGCTTTCTCTTCCTTGCGCAGCATGACTGCTGCCTCTATCATGACACAGATGATACCCACAGCTTGGATATTCAGAAACCTGCAGGAAATTTGGGCTCATCATTTGGTGACTTCTTAGCTGAGCTGTCAAGTTTCAATTTGATGAACATATCTCCCCATTAATTTTTTAAAGATCGAAAACATTCAGCTTCTCACAGCCAGGGGAATCACTTCCTTAAATTAAAGGGTATCATTCTAAATTCATCTAACAAAAAAATAAATTCTGAGGTGTGGAAGAGCTTCATGTTGGTGTCAGTGATAAATCCATATGGTGCCATCCTAAAAAATGTTTTTATAGAAGAGGAGGACAACAGGAAACATGTCCCTTCTGAAGATCACAGGATGGTCTGTAGGAAATAAGTAATAATTGAAATTTTAACAGCAGCCCTTACTGTTTTCCTGGTCTATTACTGATGACCCAGAAGTTCTAGCAACACTCTTTTATTACTATTCTTTCAGGGTCACCAAGATACAGTAGGAAACTATTTTTAAAATATTCCCTGGATAGTGATGAGCAGTTACTTTCTTTAACACCTGAAAATACTATATGTGTTATAGCTTCTCACAATTAATAGATTAGAAAGCTTTCTGTAAATGTCGAATTGTCAAGTTTGTGCAGAACTTAACTGAAATCCTGACAGTAAATCCTTTATTTCCCCAAATAAGGTAAATATGATTGTAATGAATTAATTAATTCTACTTGTGAAATGTAAAAACAGAGAATGATTTTTCTAAGTATACTTATCACAGGCATCTTAGTGTCCTTTTTAGAATCCAAAATTATTTTGTCATGTATAAAGAGTTGCAGCATCAATCTCAAAAAAATAAGTAGTGCTTTTTATAACCTCTGAGAACCTTACCTCCAGACAGATGTGTCATGGGAAGACACGCTCTTCTTGGAGGTGTCCAAAGATGTTACTTTGTCATATGGTTATTGTTTGTTGTTTTAAACATTTATGACCAGAGGTTTTAGCCTGAGAACAGGGATTTTTTACCTGAAAAAGCAGATTTCCATTTTCTTATTTGGAAAACCAGAACTTAGAAATAAAAACAGATGGTTTGATCCAAAATACTTGCATTGATATCAAGGCAGAAACAGGAGTATGATGTCCCGATGTCTGAACAGCTTTTGCCCCTCCTGGAGCTGTTGATCTCTTCCCCACAGGCAGAGGAAAGCTATGCTTTGATCTGTTTTTGATGACCTGATAAAAGACATTTCTGAATTTCCCTGAATACCTTGAAAGAGAATGTCCTCTTAATGTCTTGCCAGTTACATGTGCTGAAAAGCTGTCAAATTCATCAAAAACCTGGACACTAAAAGGATGCTTTCAAAAGAAAAAAATTGTTAGTGAGACAAGCTGGAGGGTTTATGACTTGATTATTATCCTCTAAGTTTTGAACTTACCCATTTCCAGGTTTTTCTGTTAAGTAGTGATAGAACATATAAAAAAAAAGTTCCTTGGTATCTGCAAACCAGCAGGAGCAGGTAAGGATATCACCCATACCTGGTGAAGACACTAAGGATGACACTTTCCACTGTTTGGATGTAGAAATAAGGGGCGGTTTCCAAAAACTAGACTTAACAGGATGTAAAAGAACTAAGGTGCACAGCAGAGCTCTTCAGCAGACCTAGATACATGGAACAGAATGATCAGGAAAAGTGATATGAAGTTTCATTCTACTTGGACAACTAAACAGAAGTTTATAAACCAGGAGAAGAAATATGAGTAACCTGATAACATTGTTCAGGAAGTATTGGACAATGTGCAGGAAGAAAGCACATGTGTGCCTAGATAAGACATGGCAACAGAAGCATATTTCTTCTTGACACAGCCAGGAAAAATTCTGTATTTAGCCAAGGAGTCCGGTAACACCACTATGCCAAATTTTCATTTGTTCTTACTTGTTCTTTCCCATTCACTATGAGTTTGTTGATTTTTTTTCCCCCCTTTTTTTTGTGGACTATCCATCTCAGGGCTCACTTTCCAGTTCCTAGGGGTAAAAAATTCCCTTGCTTTGTTTGTGACTATAATCTCCTTCGTGGTACATCTGTATCTGATGCCCTTTCCCCTTTCACCTGGTTTCACATACCATAAAGTGTATTTTGTAATTTCTTTTATGAACTGATTGATACCACATCTTGCTTTATCTCTAGTTACCTTGTTCTCTGTCTTTCAAAGATGTATAATTTCTTTAATTTAAACCAATGCCTCACAAGGATTGAAGGCTTCACCTCCATAGGTCTGTATCTGACAGTGCTGTGGAGGTCGTGGTTAGAAACGTATCCATGTAACAAAAGGTGTTACATAAAAAATACATCCACCTCTTTAGGTTTTACTGTCTTGTTGAAAGAGTTGAGGTGGAAGTTTTTTACTGTATTATTAGCAAGAAAAAAAAGGGTGAATATTATTCTGCTTTAATATCTTCTATTAATTTTGGCTTACAAATTACTTTTCACAGTCTTTACTTTCTAAGGCACATGTTCCTACTAAAGCTGTTTTTAAAATCCATGGCTTTTTTCTGAACCCATCTTGCCTTTTAAAAGTATAGTCCAGGAATACATGGAGATTATGTCTATCAGAATTATGATGTTCACAATGCTGTCATTCAGTTTGGAAAAACAGTGTTTATGCACCAAATGCACCTACCTTTAGCACACACATCACAATCACTTTATTACTCTCAAAGTTCTTTTTCAGTGAATTGAGCAAATTGTACGTATCGTGGTTTGCAAGCCATGGTGCCACTTGGCTTCGGCTGATAACTGTTCAACTCCTTGGATGCTTGAAAAATTGGAATTACAACAACAAAGCTTTCTACCTCCCGAGGAACATAGGAAATGTCTTTTAATAGATATTCTGGCAGACACATCTAGTAAAACACTGTTAAAACATGCATGTAAAAACTTCAAACAGAAGGTGAAGAAACAGATGTTGAAGAACCTTTATTAATCAGGGACCAGAAGAGGTGATGTAATGTTTGATATTTTCAGCCTTTTTTCTTTCTTCCTTTCAAATGTTGCTGTATTTCCTTTGATAGTTAGGTCATCTTTATAAAACAGGGGTTGGCCACAAGCATATGTTCCTGGGAATTGCTCCTTATTTTTTTTTTTTCCTGGCTTTCAGTATCTATAGGAAATGTGGCCTGTATATTGAAACAGAGGAAAGTCTCAGGCACCAGGAGGCACCACCAGCTCCGGCTGCCCCTACATACCCACCCTGTGACTCTTCCAACTCTGCCCATGGCCCAGGACCCCATGTCAGCCCCCCGGGACATCAGCTTCTGTCCCACTGACACCGCAGCAGAACCAGTCTCCAGTTCCTCACAGCCCTGCCCTGACCAGAGGGGGGCCTTGTCAACCCAAACCCACCTGTGTGTCTACATCCTGGTCCAGCCTCCTGAGCAGCTCATGGTGCCCAGGCTGAAGCTGTCCATGTGCCCCACAGGTGCCCTGCTTCTGGCTGGGTGTGGAATGGACCTTGGCTGCCAGTTTCTGCCCCATAGGAAATCCCTGGTGCTCCCAGCTCCTGGCCGCAGGGAGCTGCCAGCCTGCTGGTGAAATGGCAAAAGACCCCAGGCACTGGTTGAGCTGGTACTGTGTGACAGCAATACCCTGTGGCTGCTTTGGGGATGAATGAGGAGGTGCCTGAGTCAGAGAACTGTCTTCTTCTAGGAACAGAATATTGGGATGGGATGGGATGGGATGGGATGGGATGGGATGGGATGGGATGGGATGGGATGGGATGGGATGGGATGGGATGGGATGGGATGGGATGGGATGGGATGGGATGGGATGGGATGGGATGGGATGGGATGGGATAGAGTTGTGTGTTGGCTTTCTTCTCAAACTCACAGGGCTGGACTTTGCCTCACACCTCCTCCATGTCACCTCTACACAGAAGAGTTAAAGAGTGGCAGCCTTATAAAACAGTGCTCCAGAGCCCGCAGTTTGCTATTTAATTTTATTTTGTTTTCTCAGTTAAACTGACTTCACTGATTTTACTAAAAGTTGCTAAATAGGTGATAGTGTCACAAAACACCAGTTTTCATAGCTCATAATACTGTGGCAATAGTCTGTATAAATTTATAAAAACAGCCTGGCCCTGATCTATCTCTTAAATCTGACAAGGTCCCTGGGAAAATGCTCTTCTGAACTGATCTGAACTCTGGGACACAAATGGGCACTCTTTTAAAGGAATGCCTTCCCACAGCAAAATATGTGTTTCCTGTACTGAACATCATCTGGAAGACAAAAAGGGAAAGAAGAAAGACTCCTAAACAAAGGTATACCTTTATTATATTATAAATATTATATTATATTATTTATACCTCATAAATAAAGGTATACCCGCAAGGGTGTGTTCTTGGATTTCCTTCCTCCAGAAGGAAACCTCGAGTTTCTTCCTTCCCAATCAGCAGCCTGGTTAGGGACTGCAGAGATGACAAAGCACAGTTTAGGCACTCTGTTCTTCTGGAGGAGAAGGGGAATGTTTTCCTGTGAAGCCACCAAAGTTTGGCTCCTCGTGCCCTCTGCCGGCAGAACCAAGAGTGAGGAGAGGTGGATGAAGACTGAGTGGCTGCAGCAGGAAGCCTCGACTGCCCTGGCACCGGGGCTGCTCTGGCACTGCGGCAGCTCTGCCCTCTCTGCCTGGCTGTGTGATACTGCTCACCTACCCAGGAGACAAAGGATTTTCGTCTTTTCAGCTCTCACAGCAGGTAAAGTGTTTTCCTACTTCAGAGCAGAAGAACCTGAAGGAAATGTGTCCTTTCCTAGCACCATTCTCTTGCTGTGTCTCTACCTTTCTAGTCAACTGCTCTTGGGTATCACTAGTGAAAGCACTGCTGCCCCAAAATCAAATAATTTCCTTGTTTTTCTGCCTTTTGTGTTGGTCCCTGAGCAGTGGTGGAAGTATGCCTGTAAGTTGTAGGTAAGGCCACATTCCTGAAAACTGGTTTGATCTTAACTGCAGTTGCATATGTGTGAAATGATTTGGGTTGTAATGTAGTTACTTCTCTAATTTTCCTGCTCTCTCCTGTTAGATAATACTTTTAAACTGACTTGGCCAATCCTGTTGCGAGTGTGTAATTCGTTATGGGTGGATTATTCCAATAAGCTGGCTGCTGCCTCTCCCATACTCCATTTCAGAGGCAGCACGCTCTGAAAGAGCTAAAGTCAGCTGTCCAGCCGTTCTGGGAAGGGCAGCCAAGGGCTGTTTCAAATGAGACAGGAATGGCTGTACATAGCATTATTGTCCCGTGACTCCTCAGGGATGCCAGTAGAAAATTGGATTTACACAAAAAAAAGTGTCACAGCAAAGAGTAGGTCAGGAAATACTCAACATTTTGGACATTTTGTCTGTCTCACTCAAGAGCTGATTACAACAAAAGAAACATGGAAAACTGAAAATGCTGCATGTGGGAAATATTTTTTATTCCCATGCTTTTGATTCTTGGCTCCCATCTTCCCAGAGGAAATAGCAGGAAAGGAAGAAAGAAAAGAGAACAGCTTCTGGTAAGAATTTTAGGTAGAACAGCTATGCTGATGGTAGATTTCACAGGGCTTCTGTCATTTGTCTTTAACCCTACAGTGCAACAGTTTCAAGCTTATTATTAATTTATTCTGAAACCAACCAAGTGGAAGAAAATCCCTATGGGATTCTAGAACACTACAAAGATGCATATTATTGTCATTGTCATGTATGACTGCATATTTATTGTGGCTGACCTATGGAATTACACCATGCTGGTTTTTTTAGGCCAGAACATTCCTATCTTTCTGAAATATTTGCTGTTTCATTTTTACTCTGCCATTCTATGGGAACACATTTTCCTCAGACCATCATGTCGGTGGCAAAAACACCACTTGAAGATGCTCAATCATGTTCTTAGCTGTACAAATATGTGTCATGGCCAAAGTCAAAGTGTCATGAACCAACACACAGAGTTAGATTCACTACAGCTAAACACAGCTTCTAGCCTTTCTTTGCATTATTTACAGAAGAAGTTTTGAAGGAACAGAATTTTTATCCAGACTCAAAGGCTATTGCACAGGATCCTGGTTTTGTTGGGAACAGAGTTCATTTTTCACCCTAGTAGCTGGTACAACACTGTGGGTTTGATTTAGTATGAGAATAATGTTGATAACACACTGATGTTTTGGCTGTTGCTGAGCAGTGCTTACCCTAAATCATAGGCTTTTCAGTGCCTGATGCTCTGCCAGGGAGGAGTGGCACAAAAAGCTGGGAGGCAGCATAATCAGGAGAACTGACCCAAAGTACCCAAAAGAATATCCCATACCACAGAATATCATGCCCAGTATTTGAACTGGGGAGAGTTAGCTAGAAGTTCATGGCTCAGGGATGGGCTGGGCATCAGTCAGCAGGTGTGAAATTGTATTGTACATTACTTGTTTTTCTGGTTTTGCAACTCTCTCCCTATTGAAAATATTTTTACTATTGTTTTTGTTATTATTGTTGTTGTTAGTATATTTATTTATTTAGTTATTTATTTATTTATTATTATGATTATATTTTGCTTGAATCAGTAAATTGTTCTTATCTAAAACCACGAGGTATACATTTTCTTTTTAATTTTCCTTTCCACTGGGACAAGGAATAGGGAGTGCAGAGAGAGTGCAAGAGACTGGCTGTTGTTAAACCATGCCATAAAGACATATTTCTCTCACCAAGGTATACAGAACTGGAGCCTTCTAATTTACTTCTTAGACCTCAGTCCCTAAATTCTTGCTTTCAATTTTATAGGAATTAAAGTTTAAAAATGCATGCACTTGTTAATAAAATTATAAATAAAACAGGTCATAAAAAACCCAAGGATTCCACCCTCTGCCTAAAATTGGGAAGAAATATTCTCTTCCCCAATGACTTTCATATCTTCCCTCTTTTTATCTGACAATGAGCATTTGGAAGTAAATACTGTGCACAGCTAGACATGTGCTAGTCCATGAAAATCAGTTAGGTCTTTTAAAGTAAGTAATTTCTTTAAAGCAGCAAAAATTTATTAATGCCACAATTTACATTGCAATGCAGTAAAAGGAAATGGTGTTTTTCTAGTTAAAACATACCTGGGTGGGATTCAAGAAAGTACATTTTGATAAAATACAAGCCCCTTATGATTGTTTCAAAGAGATATTGAATTAAACCTTACAACTACTTTTGTCTATTTTATTTCCTTTGCATATAAGACTAAGCTATAAAACTGCTCCCACATGAACTTTATTTACTGCCTACCAGCTGTCATAATTATTCTTTACATGCTCCTGTCTTGATGTTTGTCACTAGAACAGAGCAGTAAATTGTCAGGGAGCCCTGGGGATCCCCTGGGAGTTCCTCATGGGGCAGGATGTGGCTGTGGGCAGAGACCACCCCTGCAGCAACGCTGCTGGGACAAGGGCTGATGGACCTGGGGCTCAGTGGTCCTGGGCCCTGGGCAGGGCTGGGGAGAGCCCCAGGAGCCTGGGCAGGCAAGGGCAGCTGCTGGGGATGCCCTGGGATTCCCAACAAAAACCATACTAGCATATAAGAACAACAGTGTCAGGCATCACCAGGGAATGACTGATTATCCCAGGCACCAAATAATAAGGCAGAAAAAAATCAGAAAACTCAAGCTCTTACATCACATTTTTCAAGACAATCTCCTCATTCTCCTCATTATTCTGTCATAAATCTGGGTCCTTACATTTGTAAGAAGTCTTACAAGAGTTCTTAAACATTTTGGATGAAATTTACTTTCTCTTTGATACCTTTAAATCCAAACTCATGCTGAATTTATAGTGTTATGACTGAGAAAAGGTATTTGCCTTTTTTGAAAAGCATTTTGTGCCACAGTGCGTGAAGAGAGCTGTTAAATTACATTTTAGCTTCATAGAGCACTTCCTTCTTACGCAAGTGCTCCCATTAAGCCAGTAAGGTTTGGATATTCAGCACTTCAGAGAACTGCATCTCTATATGTCAGTTTCTATATATAGTCTAAAATGCCAAAATTTAAGATCCTGGCCCATTTTAAGAGATGTTATAGCAGCATTCTAATTCTAATCATGACCTAGGCTGAAAATTCCAGCTAATCTGAAAAATCAAAGTGGCTAATGAGCTTGTAAAGGGCTGGTCACCAATAAGTATGATCTCTTAAAAGAGAAATGGTTTCCAAAGTTGGCCATTTTTTTCTTTCTCTCGTGTCAATAAAGCAAACTCTAAAGAACTAGCTAGCCAGCATTTCTTTCATTGTTCTCTTGGGTTTTGAAATTGGAGTGCGACCTTTTCAACACATGCCTAGCTTGAAACCTAACCTTTTATATCTAAAGATGATGTATTAGAAGGTCTGGAGATGGGCAAAGGAAGAAGTTTCTACTTCATTTTAGTATTGCTGTAAATACTTTGGATATCTGAATGAGTTGCAAGCAGAAAATAACATACAGTGGACCTGCAAAATACTGAATGCTTGCCTCCTAAACAGGCCAGGATTTTTTTTGTTTTTGGTTGGTTGTTTTGCTTTTTATTTCTTTCTTTGTTTTTGTTTGTTTGGGGAGGGTTGTTTTAGTTTGATTTGGCTTGATTAGGTTTGGTTTATTTGTTTCAAACACTGGAACTGAATTATTTAAGTTGTGAAGATCCCACGTATACTTTCCTAATTTTAAGATATTTATTCCCTTTTGAAAACAGGAAAACTGTAATTATTGCATAGCTACATCTTCTTTCACTGAAGCTTTCTTTTGATCTTCTGAGGAAACTGAATTCTATCTTTATACTTAATTCTTCCATACTTCAATAAATCTAGTTGAAATACTTACAGGCAAATTCCAATTGTCTTCAGCACAAAAACAGACTGAGCAAACTAGAGCTGCTGATTTATTTTTTAATTCTGAATCTCGTGCACTGGGAGTTCATAAGTTTAAGAAAAAATGCAACAATCCAGAGACTCCTTACCACTACTTAGTAAGAGTCAGATGACTTTTATATCTCTTAGTTTTTTGGTCACTTAATGTTGCCAGTAGTGAGAAATGGAAGACATTCTTGTGTTACTACTACAGGAATGATTCTCATCACTGGAAAGCCAGAAAATAATGCTGACATTGTCCAGAGAGAATCAGTCACAGACGATTGCTGAGACTGCTGTGAGTGGGGAACAGCTGTCTTGGCAAGCTATCTACCTCACTCTTAGTCATCATAAAAAAAATAAACCCTGGTGAATATTTTGCTGCTCTGTCAAAATGCATTAGAATCCAAATTTACAAATTCAAATCTCCACTATCATAAATAAAGGGGGGAAAAAGTGAAAAAAACCCTCCAAAACACATTTACAGATGTTCCTTTTTTTCAAAGCAAAAAAGGGTTTTTTTTGTGCATGGTGTTATGTTAGTGGTTAGGTTTTGGGTTTGGATGGGTTTGAAGGATTCACACAATAAAAAGAACTGCTTACCTGACAAAAAAATCACTGTTCCATACAGCCTTAATATTAATATTTTAGATTAACTGAAAACAGAGACAATATCCAGTGTAGGATACCGTTCAAAAGTTTTCCACTCTGTAAATACTCCCCCTCTAATTAAACATCCAGCCTTCAAAGAGTGTCATAACTCTAAAATTGAATAATACATTTAAAATTGCAGAGGATTGTGAGAAAGCAGTAAAATGTAAATGAAAACCTCCTTTAAGATAAGGGAAAGAACCTCCAAAAGAGTTGTTGTAGAAGGTTGGCAGGTGTGAATACTTGCAATTCTCAAATAGAGTAGCTTGTAACTATGTATTGTTTCAGACCCTCTTTCAATTTTAAAATATCTTCTCTGAAATCAGAACAAATGAGACACCTATCCTTTTGCATATGGAAACAGAAAGCAGAGATAACCCTTGCCTTTGCACTGCCTCTGCTTTTTCCTCATATCTCACCAGCAATATGTCTGGGATTAAAAGGACTAATTCCTTTCTTTTTTTTTTTTTCCCTAGTAATTAAATTAGAAACTGTACTAAAAATTGTGCTTTTATAACCGTTAGCCATTCTTTTCCTTATTCTGATCAGTTCTTTGAATGTGAATGAGGTTTTTAAATGCAAATGGAGGCCTGTTACAGCTTAAAATCTGAAGCTGGTCCTTGGATCACATACTTATACAGCTTTTCTCTCTGTTCCAGCTACATCAGAATTTTTAAAAGAAATTTTCTAACAAAACTACATCACTAGCAGCAACCTCCTGCAGTGTGGTTGCACCCAGGGAGTGAAATAACAGAAAAGAAAGGATCTCTCTGAAAAATGAATTAATTTGATGAGTGGTATAAAGATGACACCTAGCCTCTAAACCTGACTGTAGGTAAAGCTCTTTACCTGAAAACAAATAGACAATAATAGAATTTTCCACTCCATTTGGTGCTCAGTCATTCTGCCTGAACTCACTAAACTTCTGTTCAATGACTGCTTGTAATTATACAGATTCACATCTCTGGTGTGCACATCACATGGAAGACCTGCTGAAGGTTTTAATGTCAGTGGAAAGATTAATTGAATATATAAACTCTACAAAATAGTTTCATATTTATCAGAAGATGAGTAAAAGAAGATTGCCAAATCTTTACTTCCCAGTTCCTATCTGTGTGTATCTTGTATTTTCAAACTACTTTAACATCTTTTTCTTCCCCTTTCTTTGTACTGGTAGTCCACTTGTGCTAAGTGACTTTTCATAAAAATGACCAAATATAGAGTCATTTTTTGGTATAACAGAGCTATTTCTTGTAAACTGAATTTATATAATCACTAACTCCCTTGAAATATGGTTTTCACAACATTTTTTAAAAGCTAATGGAAAATAGGCTATTTCCAGTAAAAATGGGAAATCATATTTCCTAAAAGAAAAAAAAAAGAGCCCACTTTCTTCTTCATAAAAATAACTCTTCTCCTTTTTTAAAATTAAAAAAATGTCTCCCAGATGCTGTGGACACAACTACATACCAAGCAATACTAGGATTTATAACAAAATAAGCAGGAAAACTGACTTAACTTCTGGATTATTAATTAAATCTAATAATGGTCTAAAAACAACTGAGCTTTACATCATGGAACTGAATCAAAAAATTCTGGTCTTAACTTATTCCTGATTCAGTCATTTGTTGATTTAAAACCTCTGAAGTTTCATTTTGAATTTCAGTCAGCTGCACTTGACTGTTACATCTACTAGGTCCAGTAGGAGCAATGACAGTATTGTAATAACTTTGGTGGGTTGCAGTTAGATGAGGGAAAAGGAGAACCATTTATTAGCCAGCTACAGCTAGGTTTTGTGTAGAGAAGCTGAGAAAAAAAGTGAATTATAAAATGTATACTTTGACACATCTTGTTTCTGTAAGAATGAGACCTACATACTTTGAAATTCTTGATTCCATATAGAGGAGCAATTATTTTCTCATCTACTTTCTGTGTCTGACTCAGGAGGCGAGTCCAATTGTGTGTTTTTATTAGTTGCTAGCAAAGTTCAAGTTTGGACCGGGTGATGAGCAGAAGGTCACCAGCACCTAGAGATGTCCCAGTCTGGCACGATGGCTGAGTGTGCACCTTGGTGCTCCATGGGATGAAAGCAGTGGGTTATCCATGGATACAAAGTGTGGAGATACATTCTGCAGAGTGCAGGTGTGTGCATTCCTCACCTCCTGCTGATCAGCCAGTGAGGGATCCAGCTGGGTTTCTCTGCTGCACCCTGGACCTACAGAGCTGCATCCATGTGACCAAGGCAGAAGGAACTGGGAACGCTGAGCGTGCTGGAAGCAGCACTCCTCTGGGTGTTGAAGTCCAGTTGTGCTAGCTCCTCTTCTACATGGAGTAGTGAAAAGAGGAAATGCAAACTTTGGAAAACTCATAAATATATGAAATTGTATCTTTAAATGAAACCAAAATGAAAATTAGCAAAATAATTACATATAATTCTTTTTATTTGAAATGGGTTCTTAAATTTTTTGGTCATTCAAAACAATCCCAGTCTTACTATTTACACCTGACAGTTAAATCACAGTGTTGGGCAGGTTGTTTAGGATTCAGTGATCAACTGCCATGTTTTCTTAATACTTTGACCCTTATATTTGTACTTTCTTCATTCATTATTCATTGTCCTTGGTCGTACCTTTTTTTCCTTTTGATGTGCTGCTAGAATCTGCCAAATTCAGCAGGGTAGAATTATAGACATATGTAATCATGGCAGTCTCCAGCAGTGGTGGCATCGTTGCTATCTCCTCCAGTTTCATGGCCCATCAGTTTATCTGGGATCATCATGGCAACATGTCATGACAACTGTGCGACACAAACTTTCTTTAGTTTATGCCCAAACAGTATCCATAAATGAGTATTTCCAATTCTTGATCCTATTTTAAAAATTTGACTGTATCTTCAAAGCTGTGTTCTGTTGATGTTTTTCCTCTGTATCTCTCTGTTTTCTATATAACTTATTGCAATAGTTCGGAGCCATCGCTCTTACAAAAGCTGCTGTATCATACACAAACTCAGTGGAAAAGTGCTGTCTTGGAATGAATAAATGAAAAACAGTTTAGGAGAGGTGCCATTATTTTACAAGGAATATAATGCTTTCATCAGAATGTGCTTTTTGATATTTAACATAGACTGCTAAATGTAAGTAGGTCAGCTTCTGTGTATACAAGATTTTTCTCCTAATTCCTGTGCATATACTAACAGCTTAAAGATGTTAAGTCTCTCCTGTGTTTTCACTGTATATTGTTGTGCATTTTAGTGATAAAATCCATGAAACTATTCTGCTGGTGAGCTTGGGAAGAAGCAACTTTCAATTGTGTTCCAACTGTCTGATCTTCTAGCAGTAGCAGGGAGCTGGATCTTTCAACCAGAATTTGTATGCAGTACCAGATCTATCTAATAGCAGTTACCTCATTACAATGAGGCTATTCAGGTGTTTCAGACTAAATGGCAAATATTACTGAAAAAAACAAAACAAAACTACACAAAACCAAATCAAAACCACTGCCAAATAAACCCAGAATTCAGCACGAACATAATAACCAGCTTTATTGAGCAAGGCTTTACCCAATTATTTGAATGAATTAATGCATTCAGCAGTAACAGCTAGAGAAGCTCTTCAGCTCTTTACTTCTTAGGAAAAGCTAAGAGCTCTTCACCTCTCTAGAATTTTTATGTCTGTTGTCACCTTACTTTTGAATTCCTGCACATCCTAATTTCTTATTTGTAGAGACTTACATCATTTTCCAATAAGTCTTTGGTATATATTCAGATTCTCCACTCAGTTTAATCTACTTTCCTTCATTTAGGAAGACTGTCTACTTTCTCTTGACCAGTACAAGGATAATATTCATGCAACATCTGTGATTTCCATTAGATTACCTCAGCTTGTACTGACATTGTAGATGAGGAAGGAAATAACAGAGAAAAGGAGATTGATACAATAAATCCTTAGGATAAAATGTATTCGTTTTTTATTCCAGATTTTTTAAAAAAAAGGTAAGATTTATGAGGTATGGATTTATATAGGAATCAAAGTCATCCAACTATCTCTATCTGAAGGAAAGATAGAAACAGGAAAATCTCTATGACAGTGTTTTCCATCAGGTATGAGTGTCACATTCAGAATTTGAATGTGTGGAAGTTTAAGCCAGAAGTTTAATGAGAGAAAGTTAAATAAGAGAAAATCCAATACAAAAAACCTGAAAGTTATTGAAATTAAAATAATTCAGGATTTTTTTTTTTTTCTGTATAAATTTTAGGGAAAAAAATCTGGACAAGGACCGCAGGACTCAATGTCATGTCAGATTTAATTTTAAAGTTTCATCCGAGCCAGGGATTCTAAAACTCATGGTCTTCTGTGCCTTCAGTTTTGTTCTGTACCATAGTTATATTACCTCTTTTCCCAGGAATTTCTCTACATATTTACCATTAGAATAAATACTGTGTTCCTGGGATCCTAAAAGCACAAAGGACAGATTTGCACTCATTTGGAATGCTCTTGCCATCTGCTATCTGTTAGAATTTGGACTGATCAGGTGAAATGATTCCAACAGAGTATTTCAGATATTATCCTCTTCCTCTTTCACAAAATGAACTGTTTACTTTCCCTTTATATCCCTTGACTCACTTGATTTTATTAATTTTCATTGGATTGAGAAAAATCAAAAGTAAATACTCAAGCAGGAGGGATCAGAGTAATCCACCCTTATTATGAGAAGAGAGAATTACTTAGAAGAGTAGAAGGAAAATCAAAGGAAAAGAATTCTTACAGTGGGTGTGAAAGGTGTTGGACAGAGTGGTTCTTAGCAGCCAGTCAAAAGAGAGAGGCAGTTCCCAGAAGGATATTAGGGAGCAGGTATAACTAAACAAAATTCTGAGGTAGTAATCTCATCCATGTGTCTGTAGGATGACTAGGAGCCCAAAGCTCAGCTCCCTGAGGTAACAGCCCATGCTGAGATTACAAAACGATGGCACCAAGCGTGTCAACTGTCAGCACTGCTTTCATAAAAGAGGGCACCCTGGCAAAAGCAGAGAAAAATCCCAAAATTCAGCTTTTGCTCTAATACCAGGGCTCCTACACTGACTGTAAGCACTATTGCCTAAGAGATTTGTAGCCTCTTAGCTCTGAACTAAATTGCCTGGTACTCCAGGATCACAGGAATGTCTGAGGGAAAGGTCACAATTCCTGTGTCTAATGCTCTTCCCAAGCATTCATTGAGGGCCCCTGGACTCACCACTGGACTCAATCAACCTTTGATCTGGACTTTTAGTTCAGACTTTTAGACTCTTAAATGCTTAGATATCTTGGCCTAGAAGCTAAGTTGTGATGGCAATGACATGATCTCAAGTAATTGCCTGAGTCTGCTGCTACTAAAAACACCCAGAAACAGCCACCTGATATCTTCCTTCTTTGCTTAGTAGAGAACACTCCTGGGAAACTTTCAGGGAAGATGAGTTGAAATTCAAAGCGTGGTGAATGTTATAACTAATTGATTTGTTTAGAGATTCTGTATATTCATTGATGCTGTGGAAGGGATGCAAATAAACAGCCAAGATTTTGCTTGTCCCAGTCCTAGGTACTGTCTTCTTGTTTAAAAGTATATTATTTTACTATAGCTGACTGGTTTAACCCCAGACACTAAGTACCATACTGTGTCTTACTATTTCCTCCATCCCTCTCCATTGAGATGGGGAGAATAATCAGGGGAAAAAAATGAAAAACCCTCATAGGCTGAGATAAGAAAAGTTTAGAAACTGAAACCAAGAAAAATATAATAATAATGATAATACCAATGCTGATGCTGATACTGGTATTAATAATAATATCTTGAATTCAAAGGAAATATTGTGGATTTCCTAATAATTGAAAAGTCATGATATTGAATTTGAAAAAGTTTGCATCAGATCTATAGGCATGAGCAATAACAGCTAGAGGGCATATTTGTAAATTAATTTTAATTTTAATTTCTCAGGAGATCAAGGATTTGTCTCTAAATAAATTACTGATATAAGTTCTGCTCTAATAATACATACTCTAAGAGACAGAAAATTGGTTTCTTGATTTTTACATGTAAACTTCAACAAAATGTGTGGACAGTTCAGTCTTAAAGCTCTTATCAATCCAGCATCTATCTCATGTAAGGTACCCCAGAGAAAGGAGGGGTCTGTGTGCAAAGGCTGCTTTGGGGAGTGTTCCCATCACAGCTCTCTACTGTGAAAAGCTCTGCTTGGCCTCACTCTTCTGTGGAATCTCAGATTTCTCTGTGCTTTGACCCTGGCCCAGGCTGAGACTTCTGTCATGAGATATGCAAAGGACCAGGGTGGAAAGACTGTTTGTAGAAGAATTCACATAACAGCCCTTTGGAAACCTCTCTGAATTGAGACTCATTTTCAGTGCCCTGATTGCACTAACAGGCTTTAATTGTTCTGAAAAACTTCATCTGGGTCCTCCACCCCAGCACCCCTTTACCCATTGTCCTGGGAGTTACATTAAAGTTCAGAGCTGGGGCTTGCCCCTTGCCTAGGCTGAATTCTGTGTTTGTACATTGTGTGTGCATGCATTTATTTTGGTTATGTATAAGCTATAACACTGAACAAATAAAATAAATATCCTAATTTCATGGTGTTATGAGACAGAAAGCTACATAAAGATATGCTAAGTGTATTCCTAATTTCACTTAATGATAACTCTAAATCTCAAAGCCTAGAAGAGATTGTCCTGAACCTTTGTAACATTTCAGAGTGACTTTTTCTCTTTTTTCCTTTTAAGGAAATAAAAAAATAAAATGCTAAATAGACTGAAAGACTAAATAGCCTAAGCAAGGAAAAATGGCTTATAAAGTCCTCTATGTTTACTAATACAAGTAATGTTACCATGGTAGTCTTTCTTTTTAGTCTTTTTTTTTCACAAAGACTGCTGTGAAAGCTAAAGAAGTAATCAAAGTGCAATTTCTGTTTTCTTGACAATTTTATACTTTTTATTTCTGTTTTTCTCACTGGAAACAAAGAAAACTTTGCTTTATTGCCTAACTTGATTTCAGAAAACTTGATTGGTTTGAGACTGCACAGAGTGTGTTTCAAGAACTTTTGTACAGGGATTTGGCTGCCCGGGTGGAAAGCTAGCCAGGAGCCAGGCAATTGGAACAGTCTGCCAGGTGGGAAGCAGGGCAGCTGGACAGCCATGACAACCATGAAGTCCAGTGAGATGGGCAGGCTGCCCTTCACCCACCACTGTGCCAGCTGGCTTGCAAGAGGTGGAAGGGAAGCTTCTCTGTCTGCCTGATTTCCACAAAACATGCGGAAAAGCCAGCTTGTTTCCAAGGAAAACAGCATTTTTGTGGAACCAGAATCCTCAGGTGGGAAATTGTTTTAGAAACTGCTCAGCCAGGAGCCCAGGCAAGGCCAGAGTCATCGTACAGGCAGCAGATCTGGGGTTCCTTCCAGAAAGATCAGGGCAACAGGGCACAGGGCTGAGCAGAGGCACACCTCTAGTGCAGCTCAAACCAGAACTGGTTGTCTGCCCTAGGGCTTACACAGAGCTCCCAGAAAAACCTGACAGGATGCATGGGTAGGCCTTCCAGGTAAGGCTGGAAATAGCAGATAAAGGAAGTTAATGCACTAACAATCATTACACCTGGGTAGAGGGAAATTGATATTTGTATATGAGTTCCATAATGGGGTGATTTGTTTGCATTTTTTATCGTCTATATCTGTTATGCATTACACGCCGAAGTCAAATAGGAAGAGAAAGGACTTAGAAAACTAAAATATAATGTGGAGGTTGGTAAATCCAATAGTAATAAATATATTACCTCTGCAACTGAAAATGCAAAGTGCAATGGTCATGTACATCCCATATTTTCTATCCACAAAATAATGTTACATTATGGTGTACTTTTCAGAATATAGACTGTAAAACTGAGTATTAAAATCTATGAAAGAAGTCTACTTTGTCTTTGAAGGCAACTCTGAACTGTAGTTTATCTTTCTAGTAGTGAACTAATGTCTCTCTAGGAGAGTACTCACTTTTATTCATATTATTAAGCCACTGAAAATGATTTGTGTGCACAGGGCATTCTGTTGACTTCAGTTATTCTAAATACCATTAAAAATACGGGCTACATTTCCAAGTATTATAAACGGAAGAGATGAAGAGATTTCCACAAGTATTATGTGAGTCATCAAACTTAACAATTGCAATGCAAACTAACTTCTCACTGAAGTCATCAGGGTTCAAATGGATGCTTACATTGAGTTCTCTTTAGCTCCATCTGTTTCCCTGAACAAGAACTAATATAGGTGTATGCTTGAAAGTGGGTGTTTCATTGAATCAAAGTCGAAATGAAAGTTCCCTTACTTTCAGTGTGATAACAGGGATTTTGATTTGCAGTGAAATTTGTTTCACAAAAAATAGGCTGTAAACATCTTATTACACAGATGCAGCAGGATTCCCTTCCTTCTCTCTGCCTCCTTCTATCCCTCTTTTTTTTTTAATATAATGGTTCATTTTCCTTCTTCAGATCTCTCTTAAATCTGCCATCTCACTTAAACCTGCCGTCTAACATCTGGAAGAAGAAATGTGAAAGCTCTACATATACAGACTTTACATTTACATATATGTAAGACTCAGTTTGAATGTACTGTGCTTTTTTTCAGCAATGTAACATTATTCATACCAGAATTTAAAATGAACTAATTCAGGAGGGCAATATTAAGGGAGAAGACACAGCCCCAACGTTACACAATTCAGGGAGCTGCACCATCACCCAAGATTGCAGCTGCTGGGGCCAGAGACCCCTCACAGCAGGTGGTTCCAATGAGCCAATAGCAGCCCCTTCTGACTCCTCACTCACACACTCATGCTCAGATGGGATTTCTCCTTCTTCAGGCTCAACCCTGTACTTCCTGCAGAAAGGTGTCTGGTATCAGATTTTATAAAAAAGAAAGAATTTAATAGTGTAGTACAGCAATAGGTCAGCTTGAGCTGGGTGTCCCTGGAAAGGCACCCAGAACAAAGAAATCCCTGGGCAAATAGACCTTTGCCATTTATGCAAACATCCTTCGCATGCTCTCCACAAACCTTTTTAGTTCAGTGGTGATTTTTGGTCTGGGGTCCACTAACACCTCATTGGATTCTTTCTCTTCTTTCCATTCAGGCGAGACATTAAGTGCTGTTATGCCAATTAGTTCACCTTGATGCTGACATTTTTAGCCTCTCTTCTTAGCTCTGGTTTGTGCTTTTTGTGTACCTGTTCTATGGCAGAGCCTGGAAAACTGAAGTACTAGATTTGGAATAATCGTAACTTAGCAACAACTAAAACATCCATGTGTTATCAACATTCTTCTCATACAGAAGCCAAAACACAGCACCATACCAATTACTTGGAAAATGTAAAGAAAATTTACTCTTACAGCAGAAAGCATATCTAGGTGAAGGTCCCCAGTTATGGCCTAAGGCTTCAACAAATGCATATTCTCAGATAAAGCAAATAGAGCTAAGCAATCAGCGTACTAAACCACACAATGTTATAACAATAAGTGACTTATTCTGTTTAAAGCTTATTTATTTAAGCCAAACAACTAATGTCCCACAATACTGAAAAGTAGAGTTTTATTTTAAAAGGATATATGAAATGGCTATGTATTTGTTTCCTGTAATGATTAAGGAGTAGAAATAACTGTCTGTAAATGCCTGGCTGGTGTAGATCCCTCCAGAATGATTATTTATACAGTGCAGTGCTTTATATTGAATTTTTTTTTGTAGTCATCCATGCCCAAAAGAATTTAGTGCCTGAATTACAAGGTTATGGAGGGACATACAGATCCATGTGTGCCTATCTAGCTGATACTTCCTGAAATTCCACGGGATATCTGAATCCCTTAGCATAAAATACTGAGCAAAAAAATCTAACTGTTCCAGATCCTTCCAGTAATTTTCACTCTAAGCAGTGTGATAAGTGACAGATCTGCCAGACCAGGTGGACAGGTGGGATTCATTCAGCTACTGAATGAACCTCAGTCCTGTGACACTCCTACAGATAGAAGACCTGCATCCTGCCCTGTTTCTGCTTCAGTGCTTGGTTAAACAGAATTACCACCGTGCTGGGTGTAGGTTTGCAGAAGAGGGACAATGGGAAGGGAGAAGTGAATGCCAGTTCCCTTTGGCTGAATTGGGCCAAGCACAGGACAATTTTCCTGTTTCTTTGGAAAAACATGTTTAAGAAAAAGAAAAAATGCTGGACAGATGGAGGAGGAGGGGGAGAAAAGAGTGAGAAACTGCAGTGTAAACACCAAAGTCAGAGAAGGAGGGAGGAGAGGAGGTGCCCTCGGTACTGGAGCTGGCATTCCCTGCAGCCTGTGAAGAGGACCATGGTGAAGCAGGTATTTCCCTGCACTGCTTGAAGGGACTCTATTCTGGATCAGATGGATTCTTCCTGAAGGAACTGCAACCTGTGGAGGGCCCACACTGGAACAGAATTCTTACCTGAAGGACTTCAGCTGGTGGGAGAGACCACACTGGAAAAGAGGAAGGTGAGAAGGAAGGAGTGGTAGAGAAAAAATAATTCATTCTAACTCACTCTGCACACGTTCCTCCCGGTGCTGTTCAGGGGCAGGGTAGAGGAGTCTGGAGTGAAGGACTGAGTTTTAAGACACTGTTTTAATGTTTGTAGTCATTCCTCAAAGCTATTGTAATTGTCAATAAACTAAGGTATTGTTTGGTCCTGGTTTTGTCCCCATGTCCCACTGAGGAGGGGACTGAGAGAGCAGCTGGGTAGACATTTGGCTATTAGCCAGGACTAATCCACCATTACCAGAAAATCAGATTTAATTAATGTCCTCTTTCTAGGAGAAAGAAAAAGGCTCCTAGAGTGACCTGGTGGCATAATTTGGATCCTATTTCTTTTCTATGTTCTTAAATAGTGCCTCTTCAGATTTTACTGTTGCAAAATTAAATGTATCTCCCTATTTTTCAAGAAAGATCAAACCTTTGTGTAGTACATCACTCATAGTCCTACCTACAACATTTTCCAAAAATGTCACTTTATGTGAGTCTGATGTAAAGCCCATTATCATTTAATTTGGTAGGCTTTGAATAGAACTCAAAATTCCAGAACAATTTTAAGAAAATGCAATTTCTGAAGAGCATTCTTATAAGTAATTAGAGGAGTTAGAGAAACAATTTATTAGTGAATATAATGTAATTTTATCCAGAAGATACTTCTGTATAGGGAAATCAGTCACTTTTTCTGTATCTTTAGTTAATGTTTTGAAAACAAAAGAATCTGAGTTTCTTTCAATGAGAATGTATTATCATTTTGCGAGTCTTGAACTTCTTGTGACTAGATAAATCTCAATTGCTGTTTGGATTCCAAAAACTGTGAAACCACTGGTTTCAGGCAAAACTACCCAGGTTTCCACTGCCACTGGGAGTATATTCAAATGAAAAAAAAATTCTGCTCATTTATTATTTCATATTTTTCTTCCACATTTTATTTTTATGAACAGGGTGAATAACAATACCTATATAAAAGCTTTTCATTTGTGTAAGAAGCTATCAAGAAAAGAGGAATTGCTTGTTTATCTCAGTCTTTTCAATCATATCTGACATATTGTCTCAGATACTGTAGTTTCCAGAGTTTGCTTATTGTGAATATTTATTGTTCTCAACAAATTCATGTAAATACTCCAGGTATACAATGAAGATGGTTTATCCTTAATGTCTACCTCGAGGGAAAAACTTACCATCCCTGCTGAGTTGCCCAGATCTGTGAACAAGGAGAAAAAAGTGGATGTTGCACACCTTAACTTCATCAAGGCCTTTGACATATTCCCCCAGAAGTCACCTTAGAGCTAAATTGGTCAAATAAGAACTCAGGGCTGTTGAGTGGAAGTGAGTCAAAAATTGGCTTTACCATTGGGATCAAAGGGTAATATCAGCAATAGAAACCCCAGCTGGCAGCTGGATACAGGTGATACCTCACCAAAAATAAAAACTGTGACCTTTTAAAATCTGGACAATAGGATCAGACAGATTTGAGGGCAGAAGCTGATATGCTGGAGGACAAGGCTGATATTCAGAGTGACCTGACAAATGGGATTGGACAAATGGGCTGATGGGAACAAGAAGTTCAAAACAAGTAAATGCAAAGTTGTGCACCTGGGGAGGAATAGCTCCATCCACCAGTACCTGCTGCAACCTGTCTCTCTGGGAAGCAGAGAAGCAGGACTGGGTATCTATGGCTGGCTCTGAAGGAAGGCTGAATCTGTAACAGATCATGTGTGAATGGAATAGATGTGTTTCAAAAATTGTTAGGGGTCACTAAATCTGGTAGTCGAGGTCAAATGAGGCTGAGAACAAAGCTCTGATGGGTGCACATGGAAACACCTATGCAAACCCACACAGAGCAGGCACACTGACATCATGTATACACTGGAGAAAGATCACCAGGGTGCTCAGGACACTGGAGAATATGGCTTTGAGGAGAAGGATGGGGACCTTGGTCTGTTCAGCCTTCAGAAAAAAAGGATCAGGGCATTCTCTCTGATGTACTGCTCTACAACTGCAAGTTGATGATGGAAGGCGTAGAGCAAAGTAGGATGCTTTTCAGAAGGGTGGAGTGAAATAATGAGAGGGAGCAGACATATAAAATTTTATAAAACAAACACAAAATAAATATAGATACTTGTGTTCCGCCTAGCCTCTTATCTTTACTTTGTATGAGAATAGAGAAGAAGTAAAGAATCAGGTTATAAAGTACACTTTCAACTTCTCATTTCTTTTCAACAGGAAAGAGCCAGTGCATCAGAAAAAGACCTGTGGGATGGTTTTTTATGCATGTCAGACTTAAATACATTTAAATTTATAATCAAGCAGTCAAATACATCTACTTTATGATTCCATGATTTTTGGGCAAAAGAAACCATAATTTGTGCCATCTTCAAAACATTATTTTTCTAATATTAGAGTAAAATGATGGTGAAAATCTGACTTCTAAAATTATGTTTTCTCCTAAAACACTGTGGAAAGGTTTCATTGTCCCATCACCTCTAATATTGAAAAACATTTAATTATATATATAAAAGACCCTAAAATTTTGTTATGCTTCGGTTTCATCATCAATAAAAAAGTTAACAACCCATTATCTGAATTGCAGATTCTCAAAGAAAAATGAGCAGTATATTGAGTGGGAAAGAAAGAAAAAAACATTAGTGTTATTCATTGATCCCAGGGTTTACACTATTAGTTATGATTACCTAACTGTTGGTTGACCTGTAATCTCACTGCTAATATCTATAGCCTCAAAACATTTTCAGGAAATTAACATTTTGATTTTTAAGATTATCTAATGAAGCTGTTTCCTTTTTCTCCTTATTCGTGTTGTCACAACTAAAATCCAGATGAGCTGATAAAACATATCGTACTGCTTCAAGAGCATAAGCAACTTTATATTTTTTTTCACACCATATTTGCTTTAATTGGTAGAGGATTGTTTTGAGTGGTGTATATATCAGCAGACTTTGAAAAGCTTTTTCTCTAACAAGTCAAAGCTGCTGTCAAACCCACTGCTGTAAGAGGGTCAACAACTGATCTCAGTTTTGAATGAGAGCATTTGCATTTTCTTTGAGCAAAGAGTTATAGTTTTATAGAGACATATGAGCTTATTAAAAATAAAAAGAAAGAAAACTGAAATAAAAATGTAATATCAGTTCGGGGGCTGAAATTGATTTATTTTTGTCTTGAGAAAGTAACATTTCCTATGGAAAGAATATGTGAAAATAACATTTGAGAATTTATCTACTAATGCTTAGGAAGAAAAGTTTGTTGTTGTTCACATGTCAACACAAAGGTGCTTCCATACCTTTTAGTTTTGCAAGATACCTAATGGTGCTGTTGGAAATCATTCATCCTCAGAGGGTTCAGGATGATTACAGAATATCTGTGTGAATAAGCAGGGTTCTTACTGCAACTGATTTGAAAGATTTCTCATGTTGCCAGGATTCCAAATGGGTAACAAGCTAATCACTAGAACTACATACAAACTTACATCCTATCCCTTTCCACATCCTACATATATGGGTGTCTGATCAGGTGCCTATGGAAATTAAAACAGAGGAAGCTGGCTTGTGTTGGAATCTCTTCCATGTGTTATCAGGCTGTGCCTAGTGCTGACTTTCAGAGCAAAAATCTTGAGAGTGCTCCTGGACCTAACATTTACAGACTTGAATTGTAAAATAGCATCACACCAATAGCTGCATGAATAAAATACCAATTCAATTGTATATGCACAGAGTGTGATCTCAAGGCACTTGGCAAGCCAGTCATATAATAAAAAGCCCAACTTTCTAGACATTTGTCTCCAGTATTAATTTCATGATCAAGTATTTGCCTGTTTACTCCTGGTGCCAACATCCTTTGAAAAGACATCATTTCTACAGCAATAAGCTTTATTTCTTTGTCCTCTCTTGCAAATTATTGCTGAAGAAAATGGGATTCTTACATTGATTTCAATGGGTTGTAATATGCAACTTGTTAAATAATGACTGGCAATTTCTTAAGTCATCAGAAAATCAATTTTCATGTAGATGGTACTAAATGTGAAGTATGGCTACCTTATTCAGGTATTTGTTTATTTGAAAGAAATTGAAATTTTGAAGCATTACTTTTTTGTTGTTGTTGTTCTTGTTTAAGTCCTGTAGTCTCCGGATGTTTGAAAAAAAAATAAAGAAAGAATGCAAGTTCTTGTTGCTTGAGATTATATTAGTATATGTATTTTGTCTTAATACCTTCTACTGAAAGACACTCTCTGTAGTTCTGAAGTACTTGGACAACAGAACAGAAGGCAAAGGATCTTCTCTGTTAGTCAGGGGCAGACCAAACAGAATATGGAATTCTTGTTGCTAAATGTAATAAAATACAGATTAGGATTAAGATAACTGGGCTGGGGGAAAAGCTTTAAGACATGAACAAGATTTCATTGTACTGAGGCATATAAGGGCTCCATGATTTAGGACAAACCATCTAATTTATCTTCCCTTATGAGAAAAGGATCAAAGAAAGATAAGGATAATGTTTTTTTTCCAGGCCCCAGTATCTGAGCACAGGTGGGTTTTTTTAACATTTGTGACATGCTGGCCTAGATGAAGGGTTGTGTGGGATCTCTCTGCAGCCAACTGCTAAGCAGCAGTAGGGTTAACATTGCATGAGAGCACTCGGAATGCTCCATCCCAGGGCAGAAACCTGAACAGGGACTGCAGTTCAGGACTGGTTCACATATTGCCAGCATAACACACCACTGTCACCATCAGCATCACAGAGCTCAGAGAAGGCTTTAACCAGTGGACAGATGAAAATGGCTGGGACCTGTACAACAGGTGAGACTGATGCAGGCTGGTACAGGCTACCAACTTGTCCCTGCCCTTGTTCCTGCTCCTTCAGCCAGTGCTCCTGGGGTTTACTGACACAGACATTCCTCCTTTGGGCTGCAGCTGCCAACCATTGCCCAGCTCCTCTGGCTGCAGACCAGGAGGGAGGATGGATAAGGCAAAGGAAGGCAGAGGAGAGCTGCTGCTGCTGTTGGGGAGAGCTACAAGGGCTTTTTGGAAAGTTAAGGGTTGGACTGATTGGCTTACACTGAAAGGAAACACCAGCAAGGGGAAGTGTGATAACAGAGGAAAAAAAGCAACCAAAAAAGCAACCAAAAAAACCATTTACCTGACATTTGCCATTTCTACAGGAAAGTGAGGAGAAACAGCAATCTTCAGATACACTGTTAATTATGCATTCTCTTCTCTCAACAGCCAACAACTCTGATATTTTTCCAACTACAGTGGTATTGATACACAGAAAGTGAATACACCTGCTATTTTTCAGATCAGAGGACACAGGCTAACACATTTTTTTCTCACAGAGAAGTGTTTGTTTTCCTGTGAATCAAACAATTTAGATTTTTTACAAGAGATACAAATTTACAAGAGTAAAATTTAGATCTTTTACTAGATACTAGAGTTGGGCTGTTTTTTCCTCCACTTGTCGAAATGCTGTCCTCCTTTTACCTCATGTGAAGTACTGTGATTGAGTTTTCTTGTGAGTGAGAATGATCTTTGTCTTCTACATGAGGCTTACAATGTTATGTGGAGTTTTCAGTCACAAATTCACAGTAGCAGCACCAGTGCACCATCACAAACATCAAGGAAACGTTTCATGTCTTAAAAATAAAGCTTGTAAAAAATTTAAAAAAAAAAAAGGAACAAATGATGACAGAAATACTTGTATCCAAAAAAAAAAAAAAAACAAAACAAAACCCAAACAATCAAACAAAAAACTCCAGCACAAAATGCATCTTGACATGATGGTAAAAGAGATATTTTTTGAAAAAAAAGTTTTGATGTCACAATTCATTATGGATGGGTTTTAGAAGTGTTAGGAATCTCTAAATTTTTCCCTTGCTCCTGTGCTTAGTGTTTCTTGTGACTTTTTAGAATCACTCCTTTTTAAATGCTCTCCAAGAAAATGCATATTGGCAGGTCCTTGCAACCTTCAGCTTTACTAAGATTTTTTGTATCTGTATTTTCTCCTGGAAAGCTTTAAGACCTGACATTTCTGCATGGACAAAAAGTTTATTTCCTTTTGTCAATAATCCTCTATCATACACAGGCTGTATAGACACAATTTAATTTCTGGTTTGCAATTCAACATGCAAATAGAAAATGAATTCATTATTAAATTTAATTCTATTTTCCTTCACAAGTCTAGAAGTTCTGTCATTAAAACTATTTTTTGAGATTTGTTGATGTTTAGGCCTAGATTATTGATCATTTAATGTATTTTACCTTCTAGGGTTAAAATTAAATTTTGACATTTAATGTATTAACTTCTAGGGTTTTTCTTCTTTCTTTAGCCTAAATTTCTCTTCTGCCTACTTCCTAGTTTATTACTGATACAGAACCCACTGAACAAAAATACTCTTCCACCTTATTTGATTTTGGTTCTGGACCTTTTTCCTTCAACCTCTTTACTCTTTCTTGCCTGAGTTAATTTCCTCAAGGTCTTCATCCTCTTTTTTTCCCCTTTACCTGATAGTCTTCTGATATTCCCCTGAATTTAATATTTTTTTCTTTCATCTGGTGATTTTACTACCTTCTACCTTATCTTCGAAAAATATCTTCATCATTGTTTCCTGCTTCAAAGACACTTCAAAACCTGTCTCTCTTCTGATTATGCTGTTTTCCTACTCTTCATTTTTCTTATTCAATCCACCATTCATCTTCTAATGCACAAGTGTAAAATTAATGAATAAATTTACGTAAATAATTGAAACAGTAATTTTTTTGTTTAGTGGCTCCAGCTGAAAGTTTAATGTCTCGACCTAATCCAGAGTTGTTGACACTGGGGAAATCTCTTCAGCTCCTGAGACTCCTGGAGCTTCTGGCCAGGAAGAGCAGTTTCTGTCTCTTTAATATGGCTTTTAATATGAGAATAAACAGATGTAGGATTATATCACAGTCAGCACAGTAATGGGGTTGTGTACAAGTCTTAGAGTAATGAGAAGTTTGTGGCATTTTACACACGTTTTGTATGGGTTTAGGTCAACAAAGTGACACACTTGTTATCTTGTGAATTCGCAGAGCAGAAGACTGCAAAGGACCTACTGCTACATTCCAGAGGGTGCAAAAAATGTCTGCCCTCACCCAGCTTACTAATAATATCAAAGAGCTATTTCTAATTTGTGAAGAACTCCAGCGTATCATTAATTATCCCAAGCATGCTAGCTGTGGAGCTGACCCTGTGAAAAAGATTTACTTTAAGATGGTCTACAGCTTGTTCTTCCTTCAGGATTTCGCAAAGTAGAGATCACATTCATTATAGTTTGAGAAACAAGAGCAGTTTTACTCCTAATCCAAATTATTGAGAAAAAAAAAAAATTATTTTTGATTTTGTTCACCATTGTCTTCATAGTGCAAAGATGGAAAATTTTGAAAACATTGAAATTTGATTCTGAAACACTATGAAATTCCAAACCTAAGCATATCATTCTTATTTCAGACAATATTTTTCTATTACAACAATCTCTAATCTGTTTAAGACATCTTTTTCTCTTCTCCAACATATTTGTTTCCTCTCTTAACTAATCAAATTACATTTTAGAAACCCTTTATTTTTTTATCAACTGATTTTAATTTTCATTTCACAAACATAATTTGATCATTTTAGAAGGAAGAGGAAAAAGGGAAGCAGTAATTAAACACTTCCTCAGTAACTATGATTATATATTACCCATACTTACATATTACCCATAAAAGTGGCTGAATTATTTTCTTCTTTGCTTTGTTCTAAAAATCTAAACAAACTTTGGATATTGACCTGGAAACAACTTTTCCAGAGGGAAATCTGTGTTTTTTGCTTTTCATAGATGTTGATACAGTAGGTTTGATGTTTAATGAAAAACTATTTTTAGCCACATAGGAAGAAGAAGAAAAGATAAGTCATCAAGATGTAGGGAGTTTGTAGGTTATTAAACCTTGGGGAGTCTTGGTGTACCAGACACCAACCATGTCTTCCTTGTTTCAAATAAAACTACATTGTTTTCTTTGTCCATATGCACTCAACTAATGAATTAATGCAGAAGCTGATTAATACCACAACACTGATTTACTGACCACGGGTTTACATTTGAAATTTATGTGTATTGCAGCTATACATTTGTGTAGAAGAAATTTCTTAGAAAAGCATTTCTTAATTAAAAAAAAAAGGAAAGAAAGAAAAACACATACTTCTGCGTCTCCAGTATGCGACGATTCAATATGTTAAGAAAAAACAAAGAACTCTTTCAATGTGATCACCAGAAGAAGATTCTCTGGCTTCCAAGACACACAGAATAAATCATTCAAATATACTAGCATGTCAAATCGAAGTAAATTCCTTCAGGGAAGAGATCTTTGTTGTGAAACTAAAGGAAGATGAAAAAAATGAATAATAATTATGATATGTAGGTCATAAATCTGTTCCACTGATTTTCATAGTAAAAAACTAGAAGATATCTTTGCAAGTGTTCCAGTACCTATACTATAAAGAAATAAATAGTGTCGGTCATAAAGAATTCATATAATTAATTTTAGAGAGGTTCAATAAAAACTTTAATATAGTGTTGGAAAAAAGACCCTGTGACTAAATTCTGACTTCTTGTCTTGTTGCAGTTTTGTTTGTTTGTTTGAGTTTTGGGAAAAAAAGACTGTAAGATCTGCACCAAACATTTTTGTCCTTTGCTCAGACAGAAAGCTCTGGGAAATAATACATTATTCTTACAATGTATTAATACAAATATGATCTTAGTAGAGAATTTTCTATCTGTCCATGAATCCTTCTCTTCCCAGCTAGAATGGAATGATTCTACATTATTGTCCCCGTTCTTCCTCTTGAAGCTAGAGATGACGTTGTCTGAATGGCTCTGTACATCTTATGCATAGATGGATGCCTACAAACATTATGAACAGACTTTATCCCTTTGTCCAGTACTGCTACACCCAAGAAAACACATTCTGCATTATTTATGTGATGTGTTTAAGTCCATTTGAAAGCTTAGAATGGATCATTAAAGAGAGAATTAGTACAATTGCACTAAACTATTTGATATAGAGTTGTGATTTTCAATGGTATGGTCTCATATCTGCCAAGTTTGAAGTGAATGAGTGAGTGGTGATGGGGAAGGAGGATGTAATAGATGTCAGCATTGTTCTGGGGAGGGTGTGGTGGTGGTGTGGATGTTTCCAACAGCAGAGGACTTTCCCCATCAGAGTCTGGGCAGTGCACTGCATTTCATGTTCCAGTGGGGAGCTCTCAGACTGACAAAGGAAACTAAATGAATCCTTTGTAAGTACTTAGTGTGGAAAGATCATTGAAAATATCAGATAGTAAAAATAGCATAAGGAGATGCAGGAGAAATTAAAATTTCATTGGTTCTGAATTTTTTTTTAATATAGAGATCAAATGGAGGAAAACACAAATTCTTTACAGTGTATCTGGTATCAATGGGTATTCTTTATGAGGAAGCTAATCAGAAGGCAGCTCTATGATATTTGCAGGTTCTGTAACATTTTCTGTGGGATATTTTTTTAATTGATGCAGCTAAAGCTTGAATTTGAAACTGTATTGGATAAAATTAATGTAGTGCAACAAGAGGTGTTTTAAATCAAAGACCCTGAAAAAAGTAATTAAGCCTTAAGTAAGTAGGCACATGATATTTGTCTTTCCAGTTCTGCAGGACACTTAAGAAAGAACCCACTCTTAGGTGAGATCTCCTTTAAAGATGACAGTTCCATAGTTATTACAGAAAATTATAGTCATAAAAAGGACAGATAAAGGTCTTGTAAAATTAGAGAGATGGAAATGCTTTATAGTGGCTTCAAATATAAACAAAAGCGAGAAAGCTATTAAGATGTTGCGTCAATAGCATAGGCCAGATCAAATAGATGGTTATATACTGTTGGCATACACAATTTAGACTCCAGAAGGGTGTTTAAGTCAGTCTGGGAAAGAGGACTTTATTCTTAATTTTTCACTTTTACTCCATCTGAAAGTACCTTCTGGAAAATCTTCTAGCTTACTGGTTTGTTATTGGATATGTTTTGCCAGCCACAATATGCTCAGTATAATAATTAACGTTTAAAATGGAGCTTGGTTTAGTCAGGACATGTTTAAATAGTTCCCAGGGAAATAAAGGTTCATAAATATTTGAATATAAAAGTAAAAAAAAAAACTTGTAGAGCACAAAATTAATAGTTGACTCATTTCTTTATAATGTTTGCTAATACATCTTCAGAAGGTTCACATTAAAATGCAAACAAGGTAAATTTAAATTTTCCTTCTTCTTTTTTGTCATCTGTTAGAGGAAAATCTACCATCCCTATATAGCAGTGGTGGGGTATGGAGAGGATTTTTTGTATACTTTTATTCCTTCCACTACATAGGTTAACACTTATCAGCTGCACTAATTGGAGAAAATGGATTCAGTCTCAAAGGAAACTTCACATTGCATCTCAGTAGCAATGAGCTGTTTTGTAAGGTAGAGATTTATCTTGACAGAACAGTTTTAGACACCTGGAGAAGATGGAGGAGGAAGTGCAAAAAAACCTTCAAAGACTGACAATGGAATACTGCAATACTAATTTATTTGTTTTCTTTCTTATCATTATTTCAGGACCCCTCCAGCAACAGGGGAGGTGGTTGCAATGCCACTGTGCCCTGCAATACTTCAGCAACAGAAATACGGTGTGTATTAAAAGTATAACAAAGATTATCCCTAGATTAGTTTCTCTTCCCTCACTCATATATACACACAGATGCAAAATTTAAAAAAAGGTTTCATTCTTTGTTAGAACATAGATGTTTGCAACACACAAAACCATGCCAAAGGGTTAATTTTCACATTTTATAGTAAGTTATTTCCATAACTTGGAATTATGGTAGAAGAATTGTTATTAGAAAACTCAGGAAGTTATGCTAAAAAGATGATAAGGATATTCAATTAAAAACAACAAGGTGAAAACAGATAGTCATACCTTATTTTTGCTGAATCCTGCAACACATTTTCATAAACCATCAAGGCAGTGGGGAGAACTGAAGAATGTAAAGCTAGATTAAAACTAAGGGAATGGTGAAAGACAGATATTGTGATCTGTTCTATACCCAAGTGCAACAATTACCAAACTCCTGTTAATAAAAGTGAGGTACAATGCATATGAAGTTCTAGTGCAAGAAAGGCCCAGTGTGATCACTATATAAACATTTAGTAGGATGAAAAACTTGACCTGCAGAGAGTGAAAAAGCAACACAGCAACCATGAGAAGACATTTAGGTTGCCCAAGTCTCCTCTGCAGTCATTGGACATACACCATCTTCCATAATAGCTAATTAGGCTAAGATAATGATGATTATTTTTGGTCTTTGCATGTACACAGGTGGCAGGATACCAATGACAGACATTCCTAATGTCTCCAGATTTAGTGTAGAAGATCACCTGTATTTCTACACAAGATGAACAATAACCAACCCCAGGGCCCTGGAGACAACTGGGCAAGGGATCTCCAGCACAAGTTGTATTCTCTTTGTCCTTGCAGGAAATGATGGGGCATGGGGGGTGCATTAGGAAGACATTGCCAGGAGGTTGAGGGAGGTGATCCTGCCCCTCCACACAGCCCTGGTGAGACCAGTCTGGAGTGCTGTGTCCAGTTCTGGGCTCCTCAGAACAAGAGAGACATGGAGATCCTGAAACAAGTCCAGCAGAGACTGACAATGATGATGATGGAGCTGGAGCATGTCTCCCATGAGGAAAGGCTGGGGAAGCTGGGCCTATTGACTCTTGAGACTACTGAGAGGAGAGTTCAACAACATATCTCCAGAGATTTATAAGAGAAAAAGTGTGAATTGAATAAATATCTACTTAACTACTAAAGAAGTGATAGTCACATAAATACATACAAAAGATGAACTGTTAAATTTTTTCAAAGCATCAATAGTTAAGTTACAAGGAGGAACAATGAAATGGAAGTTAGATTCCTGGTTTCAGTAGCACAAGCATATATTCTACTAAAAATAACTCCCATTATTAATATTTTTTTTAAAACCCTTTTTAATAATAATCAGGTGGTCTTCCTTATCCATCAGTAAAGTTCATCTTGACAAATAATATAAATGCAAATATTTTGATATATACAGAAATTTTGCACCTGTGTTTCTTAGACTGTACAATAAAAGAGCTGATACCTGCACTTCCCAGTTTTGACTGTGCTCTGAAATCAAACAGTATGCCTTATAAACTTGTAGAATATACTGATTTTGTAAGGAAAGGTCATTGAAAGAAGATCAGAAGGAAACTGTTACAACTTTAAACCATGCAGCTAAAACAATATTATTACCTCATAGCGGGTATTACTTCAGTTCTTGGCATCAATAAAGTTTGAAATACTCCTTAGGAACTGTTCATTGAGTTAGACTTGTCTTTTATTTATGAAGTGTTTGCAAACCAGTAACTTTGTTACAAATTAGATTTATCTCCATCAATTTTCCATTAATGGCTATTGTAGACACATTGTATATTATCCTATAGATTGTTAATCTCAGGAAAGTGAATACTTCTTTGCTAGTCAATATTTGAAATCTGCTAATGGAACTCTGTGACAGATGACTTGCTACAGGCATGGTTTCTCTACCCTGATTAGATAGAAAATTAGGATCAGTGCCTGATGGTCAATATTTCAAGTACAGCATGCAGGAAGTGTTACTATTTAAGACTTACAAAGAAAACTAAGCTTTGTAAACTGCATCATTCAGCAGTATTTCTAGTCTTCATTTGCACAATACTGTGACTATTTATGTGAAATGTGATGTAGTCAAAACATATCTTTCAGGACTGTGAAGACAAGGCAGTCCAATGACATTCTCACTATCATTATGAACCCCAAAACTTGGGGGTTTATTTGGTTGTTTTTTCTCTGGGCCACAGGGACACTGCAAATGTTAAGATCTGCAAGAACATCTTAAAAAAAAAAACAAACCCTGAGTGTCTCTGAGCTCTGGAGTTGTATCTCAGAATACCTAAAACTAAAATGTTATGACAAAACAGAAAGATATATCTTATATAGCAAATTGCTGACTTTTTCTTCAGCTTTTGTAAATTTTCTCCTGGGTGTTTTACACAAATCTAGCCGGTATTCCACTGGAGATTAATATTTATCCATTACAGAAGACAATACAAACAAGAGCACAAAATTAGGGCTTCCTTGTGGAACAGTAGGATTTATATGAATTAGAGGTTTTAAAGAAGAACAACCTAAAAAATTCTAAGTGGTAAAAATAGCAGCACATTATACAGTATTTCTATCATTTAGGTTGAAACATAAGGATGTTTCTGCTTGAATATAGGCTCCCTATTCCTCTGCAAATTTCAAACACAGTGTGACCTGCACGTGTGGATCTTTTCAAAGTATTGCTGAGCAAGCATTCACACCCAAAGTTTCTCACAAATTGCCTGCCTCTCTACTCAAGGTCATGCTCTATCAAGGCTTTGATACTAGAACAAGCTTCCCAGAAGGTTTGCTCTGAACCATTAGCTGCATGTAGCCAGACCGCTGTAACATCAGCCTTTCTCCTGACTGATTCCTTACGGAGGAATTTTTTATTACAGGGTATTGTATGGATCTGTTGTAAGCACTATTATTAAGCCAGGACTTGTTAAGGTTGCACAGTGGTCTCTTCCACTGTATAATAGATTAGAGAACTAGAATGTTATATGGCCTCATACAGTCTCAGGTTTCTACTAACATTTTTCAGCAATAGGTAATGTTCAATTGCCAATACATATTTTGCACCGTACCTCATCAGTACCACTGATTCCCAATTGTCCTAAAAAAACAAGTTTACAATAAACCTACAAGTTCCTTCACAACATTTCTGGGTTTGGCTTAGGCTAAATGTCTAATTTTTGCCTGAAAATTAGAATATTTTGAAACCATATCTATTTGGTTTTTGTTTTTTGGGTTTGAGGTTCTTGGGGTTTTTTTTTTCCAATTTTCAAATTACTGACCTGAGTCAGATTTTCCAGCAAAGACAATAAAAGGTACTCGGTGCTCTCACTTCTTGGTCATGTACAATTGATTAGCATGTTCCAAAAATGTTCTGATACAGAGTTTGCATTGCCACCTTCAGATTTCTTCTGAAATTTTGAAACTTCTACTTGGTCAAAATTTGTTATAAAAACAGGATTCTTAAGAAATATCTTTTTGCTTTCTTATGAATGATGTCCACATGGCAGGTTACAGTTCATGTCAGAAAGACAGAGTTAGAAGAGCTGCATAACTGCTGCCCTTTTAAACTTTTGTGAAAGTCCATGGAGATCTTTCTCTGAATTCACATTGGGAGTTTCCATAGATTTTCTAGTTTTAAGTTATTTCTTCCCTTAAGTGTGTTCCTGTGTTTATGTTATATTACTTATTGTATTTAATTTGGTCTGCTTTGCTTTTATTCCTTAAGCCCTGCCTTGCCAAGATGAACCATTTAAAATAAATATTGAAAGGATGGGGCTATGGGTAAGCTGCTCACTTACATTTTCCACTAGGAAATGATCTGCTACATTGAAGTTTGAAATTGTTCTATTTAATATTATGTTCATATCTTAACTGTGATTTTTTTAAATAAGAATACTTTGCATTTTAGGAGCTGTTTATAGAAGATTTTGATTATTAGTGTCCCATCTGTCAGATAGCCAAGAGAAAAGGAAGAATCTGCACAAATGACAAATAAACCCAGCAAGTTAATTTTCTATGACCAAGTCTTGTTAATAATTAATCGTGCTGAATTCCTAACCTATTGCAGTTTAAATAGAATGCAGATTTGACTCTTAATTGAGTTGAGAGAATGGATTAGGAAGAAGCTTGGAGAAGCTTAGAGAAATGGAAAAAAAGAAGGCCATATTTGAAATTCAGCACTTATTCTTTATTAGGAGGGATGAGCAGACAAAGATGCTTATGCATCACAGAAAGTGGTATTTTTAAAGAAGAGCAAAAGAGAGTATATTGAAGAATAAGTCAAATAAATTGCTGCCTATTAAAACTGTCTCCCAGGCCCTCAAAGCAAGAGCACTTTGGGTGCTGTGTTATTATCTGCTTTAACAGTAGTGTCACTAAAAGACACGGGACGTGTGCTGACACATGTGTGATTTGCTGAATATGTATTAAGTGATCCTCAGCTAAGATTTCTTTCCATCACACGGCTGTAGACATGGCAGTAATGAGAAGGTCATTGCTCAGGCATAATTGAGGTCAGTAGATTATTGCTCAAACCAACAATATACTGTGACAAGGGAAAGAACTAGCAGATTTAGTTCAATTCCTTGTCAGCAAAGATACTGCTTTTTGTCTGTTTAATGTGGGACAGGAAAATCTTTACAGAACAAAAACATCTCTGAATGAGGTTGTAAGAGCATCCATTTCTTTGTTATACAAACTCCATCATTAGTATCCCAGTCTCCAGATTTAACTTATGATATAGAGAATGCTGCAATATAGTCATAATTACCTAGAAAACTTTTTTTCATCATCTAGTTGTTGCAGAAGAAAAACAATACTGCTGCTTAATGGAGATTTAAATAGGTAAGCACTATGCTTACAGCAGCTCTTTAGCTCTTTTGAAGCTATTATAATACAAGCAAAGAGAAATATCTCCTCTGCCTGTGATCTATTTTCAGTTACTGACCTACTCAAATTGTAGCATGCCTACAGAAATGATGCATCCTTTCAATGCTGAAGAGGTAAACTTAGGGGTTGCTTTTAATTTTCCCTCTCTTTTTCACTTTGAGTGCAATTCTTTCTGCTCTATAAATTCAGTCCATTATGTAAATAAAACACTCATATCAAACACAGCCTGAGAACCACTTTAGATGACAATGTTAAATGACTTGATGAATGTCAAGAAGCTCTTGAAGGAAATACAGGAAAATTATTGTCAGAGCTATATTGCATTGAGCATCAAAAGCTGAAGCAAGCTGAAGATCAAGATCATGAAGTCTTCCTTAAAGATACCCTAAGACTATTCAGCTCAAGTCCAGATGCAATCATAATTAGTCAGATTTTCTAGCAGCTTGAGAGGAAATTCTCACACTCTAAATCCCCATTTCTTTTTGAAAGGAATACTCAGCTGATCTGGAAAGTTAAGCCTCTACTCTTGGGTAAAGCGATTTGGTCTGACCTATCTGAAATTAATCTGAAATGAAAAAAATTATCTTATCTGTACAAAGAGAGCTAATCACTGCAAAATCTACTCTTTGAGGGTTACAATAATACTCCAAACAAACCCGTAGTTGTGTTAGTACTCTGGGATTTCTGAGCCCTTCCCAGCTGGTATCACCCAGATATGCATTCTGGTCATATGCAGAGTCCAGAACAAGCTGAAGCCTTGGAAGCCTCTCTGTCCCCCTCATTGCCTTGTTTCTGCTATTGTGAGCCTTTTTTCTGATGTGTGAGCCTTGTTGCAGAGGTAGGTGTGGGAGGAATCCTTCAGTCTGGGGGCAGGAGGAATTGCTGGCCAGCACACTGTGAGAGCTGCCAGCAACGTGACTACTGAGCAACAAAGCTCTTTGGCACCCCAAGTGTGACTATGAAACAGGAACGTTGACTTGTAAATGCAGTGAAAAAGCTGATAGACTGAAAATTTGATCTCTTTAGGTAAATGGTCTTTCCTGGGCTAAATATTCTATTGAGTGAATGACTCAATGGCTTTTTCCTTTTGCTCTTTCACAATTTCATTAGCTGTTGTTCCAGGTATAAACTCATCAATTCTGCACCCATTTTTCCTAAAAACCTGTGTTTCAGAATTTCATCATCACTAGGGTCTGGATACCCCTTTCAGTTTGGCAACATTTCACTTTGTACTGTTACAAATGTAAATATATTATTCAGGAATACTCATTCTACGTGACTGCTTTCCAGGTCACAGTGAATCCCACTAAGCAGAAGTTAACCGATAAATCATGAAGTTTTTCATGCATTGAATTCACCTCAAAGGGAAAAGGTTACTTATGACTCAAATTTAACAGGCAAAGAAAACAGTAAACAAGGTACACAGTACAAAAACTGTCAAAAATTTGATTTTTGATTTTTTTTTTTAGCAATCAATTTTAAAAGGATTTAGCTATACTGCTGCAAGCTGTGTGCTTGTCATTAAATCAAACTGGCTATATCTTGTCAGCATAAGATAATTTAGGAGGAAACTTCCAGGAAGGCCTTAAAGAATTTGTTATTCACAGAATAACAGAATTGATCAGGTTGGAAGGGACTACAGTGGAGTCATCTGGTGCATCCTCCCTGCTCAAGCAGGGCCATCCCAGAGCACACGGCGCAGGATTGTGCCCAGATGGTTCTTGAATACCTCCATTGAGGGAGAATCCAGAGTCACCTGCACAGGAAAGAAGTTCTTCCTCATGTTCAGGTGGAACTTCTTGTGTTCTAGTTTCTGCCCATTGCCTCCTGTCCTATTGCTGACCACCACTGAGAAAATCAGGCTCCATCCTTCTGACACCTTCTGGATGCAATCCTTTCTTGTGCTCTTATATACCCTGAGCAATGGTATCACTAACGATAGCAATACAAAACCTGGACACTGTGAACAAAAGATAGAATTATACTGTCAACCAATAACTTTTTCTTTTTCATCTAAGACAGTTGAACTAGGGTCTAGATGTTTGTTTTTTCCACAGGATCTCCACTTACTATAACAGTTGAGATGCCATGGCTACACCAAAAGGAAAGAAAGCCATGCAAAATGGAAAGGTTGGATCTGCAGAACTGGACAACCAGCGCCAAGGATCTGATGTCCACACTACAGAAATTAGATTTTAATTTGTGTCACTTCTAGTCTAGTCCCATAAACGGAACATATTTGCATCTGGAGTATCTCTAGGAGAGTCCCTGCAGTTTCCACTTTTTGCATCCAGATCTTGGAAGATAATTTGTATCATACCCTACATTCAACTCACTTGCCTTAAAATAAGCAATACAACACCACTGGATGTTTTTGGAGTCCTGCTTGGCATCCAGCTGCCTTTGGAATCCATCCCAGGCCTCCTGCAGCATGTCTGCTTCCTGTGTCAGGACCCTTGAGGTTCTTTCATATACTCTCAGGTGTCTCGCAATTGCCCTGAACACTTTCATAGGAATAACTGAATAAACAATGGGTCTATGTAAGTAAAATGGGGAAATAAGGTGGAGAATAATTGTTTTGAGCTCACTTATTTAACAACTTGATGCTTTTTAATATTTTATTGGCCTGGCTGTGTGGTGGCAAAGGGTTCCTTTAGGGCACTTCTACCTCTGACTGCAACAACCCTGAATTTTTTTACTATCTCTGAAGAAAGACTGCTACTAAGGCTACTAAGAAAATACTGTAGAGTGATTCAGAAAATAAAGGTGTTTATTGAGGAATTTTAATGACCTAAAGTCTCCATACTCTAAATATAATCTGTTTTCTTTTTGGAGGCATGTATTTGGATATTAGTGAAGGTCTGGCAAAACCTGCAGCATGTACCTGAATGGAGCAGTACTAAGCTGAATAGAGACGGAATAATTTTTTTTAGATTAACAGAGGAAAAAGTACATCTTTCATTAGAGGAAAAACTAAGACTAAAGCAAAAATGGTCCCACTCCAATTCAGCTGTCTGTACATACTTAGTAGTATGGCCATTGTGACTCCAGTACTAAACACATGCCAACAAATAGATATTTAAATGAGTTAATATTTTTTTTGTTTAATTATAACCCAGATAAGCATCTCAATTTAATATATTGCTGAATATAAAGTCTTAAAAAAATTAGAACTTGTTTTTCATACTCAAGAATGGAAAGTATATTGTATCTCAGGAGTTACAAACCAATTAAACAAATGGAGAAAAAACCAAATAAGGATACTGTGTAACTAAGGACAGAAATAAAATCTCAATCAGGGAAAAGTAATGAGCAGAATCACAATTTACTTATACCCATCTCTACCAAGTGAAAGAAAGTTGCCTACTGAGAATATAAATAAGACAAATCAAATACCTCAGGATGTATCTGAAGAAATTTTATTCTTATCAGATAATGAACTTGGGCTTTGTGATGAGAATGCTAATTAATTAATTTGTAATATAGATAGCAGTAATACAGATAAAGTGACTCTCCTGGAAAGAGGGATCCAATTCTTTGTTAAAGTTAATCATAAATTAAAGTGACAGAAAAAAACATAATGTAAAGTCTGATATCTGAGTTAATAACAGCCTATAACTTTGAATTTAAATTTTGATAATATCAATATTAAGATGCTAAGAGACAAATATAAGGAGTTAGTCTTTTGAATTTTCACTTATTTCTTCAACTCAAAGATAATATAATGCATTTAGAATATGATCCTGAAAAGGTTTGCAAGAGTGACTTTTTGCACAAGTATGTTCAACCTCAGAGTTCATTTGTACAAGAAAAATTTATATCGCTTCCTCTAGTGTCCAAAACCTCTCCTTGTGCATGGATAGATCACGGATAATTAGTCATCAGATAAAATTTAGTGAGACCGAAAAGCACATCTTCACCTTTTGTTCTGAAATCCTCCACTCCCTTCTCTACCACTGCAGACATTTGATGACAGCACCTTCAGATCTGGAGTACTATTTTATTTTTATCATTTCAACTTGTCACATTGATTCTCTCCTCATTTAATACAACAATGACACAGCCTTTTCTGTCTATATAATTCTAAATTTTATCAAGTTCTCATAATTTTACTTCAGTACAGAAACATCTTCATTGTGGTCCACATTAGTTGTCCTTCTAACAACCATTCAGAATACTGCTATACAATAATTAAAATTATTTTATTTCTCCTCTGTCTTTTTAATGAGTGATCTCCATCACATAAAAAACTGTTTTGGGGTAACATTGTTTAAGGGTCAAAATACCATGCAGGTGTTCTCTTACCATCCTCAACAGGACAGGGTGAGAAAGCAGGTCAGCATAAAGGCAGAGAGGTCACTTACTTGTCATCATGGGAAAAAAATACTCAGCTTGGGGAAATTTTTTTTGTAAGCTAAAATAGATTTGAGTGATAAGAAATAGACACAAACATTAAAACAGTGCCCTTCCCCATTCCTCTCTACCAGGCTTACTTTTACTCCTTCACTCTCAACTCCTCTACATTCCACCTCCTCCCACCCTGTGCAGCACATAGGGAATGAAGAAAGGGGGATTTATGGTAGATAATAACAATTCCACTCCATATTTTTTTTTTCCTTTGTAACGCAACATTCGTAAAATCAACTTCCTTTCATAACTGGATTAATTTTTCATGCAGTTTAACCTCTTTTGGGGAGATGATATGTTAAGAGGGACCACAGATTTTTTTCAGTAAAATGGCAGCTGCCTGGAATCAAGGAGTAGTTTTTCTTTTAGTGTAGGATAGAGGACAAAAATGTAAAACCAATAGGATCAATTTTAGGACAACAGCAACAGAAAAAAAAATCATTAAAGGTCTTATAATTAGTGCACAAGCTTGTAAAAAAAATAAAGTTTATATCAGTTAAGATCTATAATATTCAGTGATATTTACAAATTATACATGTCCTGTTAAATGACAATTAATTGTTCAATCTATGGAAAAATCTATAAGAAAACACAGCAGTGCCATCTCACTTGATATTGACTATGTGTTTAAAAAAAAGAATAGAGAATCCTGATATTTGATATTGGTTTGTGCCTAAATTGCTCTATTTTGTCACAGCAATGTTTTTTATTAGTATTGGAAGAAACATATTTATGGGTCATTTTTTTTAGTTTATTGTATTCACACTCTTTAGAGTCAACTAAGTTAAAAGAAGTGTCTTCAAAAACACTTATTAAACAAGGACAAGGAGTTATTCCTGGGTCATGAATGTATTCAGCAAGCAGCATTGTTGTGTAATAAGCCAAGGTACAGGGAAAGGGAAAGAAGGGAAAAGGAAAGAGAGAAAGGAAAGAGAGAAAGGGAAAGGGAAAGGGAAAGGGAAAGGGAAAGGGAAAGGGAAAGGGAAAGGGAAAGGGAAAGGGAAAGGGAAAGGGAAAGGGAAAGGGAAAGGGAAAGGGAAAGGGAAAGGGAAAGGGAAAGGGAAAGGGAAAGGGAAAGGGAAAGGGAAAGGGAAAGGGAAAGGGAAAGGGAAAGGGAAAGAAAACTCCAAGTCACTGGCCATTTAAAATAACTGGTGTGGACTGTCCCAGCTCATCCTCATCTGTTCATACTCTCCATTGCAGGAGATGTTCCTCTGAATATTTTTTTACACAGTAACAATATGATTTTATCAGTTATATCTAGTTATATCTAGTTATATATATATATATAACTAGAGTTATCTATTAAGATTAACGCCTTCCCTAGCATAAGGTTATCAACTAAAAACTCTGAAGCAATGGCTGGAAAAGGAAAATTCACGTTTCAGTGGCAATCATTTCCTACACATCCCAGCTTTACAGATGAGATAATGTTTCCGGAATCCTGCAGCATGGGGCTGTGAGGCTAACAGCACTTTGGAATAAAAAAGCAAAACGTACTGCCACAGCAGTCTGGGGTTGTGTGTGTGTTTGTGTCAGGTTGAAAGACAGCAAACTTAAAAATGTAAGCTTTCTACAGAGCAAAGAACTGTGCAACACCAGTAGTGGTGTGTGCTGGATACAAGAGTCCCCCTCCGTCTCCCTCAAATTCCACAGATCTGGTCCTGAACAAAACAAGACAGAGTCTGGCATCCAACCCATTCACCAGATCCTACAAAAGGGATCTCATTCATCATCTTTTATTTCCTGAGGAGGTGCCTGCTATGAAATTTGGCACACTTTTGCAACAAAAAACAGTCCACAGCCAGAGCTTTCACTAGCGCTACATCAGTAACCCAGATGAGCTAGGTCATTTGCAGCAAGAACAGATAACTTGAAATGGTTCAGGGATTAATTTGCAGATACAGAAGACAAACAGGGTGCATGTTGCTGGCTGTCTAGACAGGAATTCATTTTCCTCCTTATACTATTGCTGATGCTCACCTTGATACACCTCTGAATGAGATTCTCTAAGTACATAATTTTTAGGCCTATAAAATAAATCCAAGTAAGCACATATCTAAAGTAAATGAGCTTAGAATTAACCGTAAAATGAAAATAGCCCCAAAATTACACTTGGTTTAGTTAGAGTTGCCCTAATGCACCCTGATACTTCAGCTGGAAATCTATCTCTATGATTTTATTTTTTTTAGTCATATTTATTTAGCTATTTTAATTGTATTTGTCTGAGTCTCATTCATTCATAATGAATACTAGGAATGGTCTGTCTTTTGGAGGTACCTGCAAGAAACTGTAAAACATCCTGGAGAGTTTATCTGCATTTAAATAGATACAAAATAAAAAGGTCACATCCAAAGAAGTTCTCAGAAATCTCAAAGTTCCTGTGATAAACCATGGACAATGAGGCATTAAAATATGAGTAAAAAACCAAAATGCCTTTGTAAGCTTTGTTGTTAGAAGAAAATTATACTATTTTCAGTCCTTTCCTATACACACCACAAGAAAGATAAGAATTTCTAAACATGTTTAAATTAAAAATGAAGTTAAATAACTGAGTTTTACTATAAATTAATTTTAATATATAATATTTTGTTCATACTAGTTAAGGCTTACTTAATATTTAATCTTAACATAATATTACTAAATTTTAAAATAATAATAATAAGAAGTCTTAAGATTTAATAAGTAGGTACAAGGCAATTAAATAGTAACCTAATCTAATTTTTAAGTTTTCATGAGCATGTGTAAGGCTTTCTTTAAATCTAGGCCTGTACATGCTTTAGTATTTTTCTGATTGCTCAGAAAGTTCAAATAAAACCATGCAGTTAAAAGAAATACATAATTCTCTGCAGTTCAACAAATGAGAGTCCACACAACAGGAAAGCTTGTCTCCTACTTTCACTGCAGTCAGGGGCTACCTCATGCATACATACCTTAATTTCCTACATGCAGGGAAATCTGTTGCCTTGTAAATATCATCCCTACCTACTGGCAATGGCAAAACCTGAGAAGAGATAGATGTAATTTCATAGCATCTGACAATGGCTGTCAAAGGCCCTTCCACCCATCAGCTTGGGAGCAGCTGCTTTCAGCACAAGCACAGATTTCCCACACTGTTTCTTCTCTGAGAGCTGAAAAAAAATTAAAATTCTTTGGCTAGAGGAGTGACAGTTTTACAAGGCTGAAATAAACAATTTTAAACATAGTGATGATTATTTATCGAGCCAGAAATTGTGCATTGATCAATACAGTAATTGGACTACAACCCAAATATCAGAAGTGTATTCATGCTTTTGCAAAAGAAGGCAACAGTTCAGGCCATCTCATATAAGAGTGCCATGCTTTATGTATCCACCCCTTCATTCTTTTCAGTGACATTCTGTTGGAACATGTTCCTTTCTTAGCATAGCCTGGCCTATTGTCAACAAACAGCGTGTAATACACATGTTCATGGTTTGGTACTGATTGAGGTTAATTAGTGGTTCTTCTTACATAGATGTCTGGAATTATAACAAAAGGTTCAAAACCTACAATTAGCAGCAGCAAGTAACCTATAATTTTTTTTCCAACTCCTCTACTAATTCCGATTATTATCCACTGCACATTTGATTTCTTGCCTTTTTTTTTTTTTTTTGACCCCTTCATAGCAGAGATGAAAATTTTGTTGTTTAGGTAAGAAAACTGCCATGTGGTTTCTTTACCCCCAGAGACACAGCATGTTAACCTCTCACAGTCAGTTTGGGGGTACTTCCCCACCAAGACATAGACTATTAGTCATAATTCTTTATCAACTGCATTACAAAACTGTGTTTGAGTCTAGTGGCCCTGATATTCATAACTGTCAAATGAAGAAGGTATTTAATCACAGAGCTAGGACTGCAGAATTCAGTTTAAGACTATTATACACATTTTATCTCACAATTTCTATATGAAACATTCTGAAAGGTAAAATAATAAAGGAGAAAATTACTTATGTTGCATTTGATGTGGTATTCTCCATGGATAGCATCCTGAGGAGCTATTCTCTTGTGACCATATGCAGGTATAAATTTTCCTGAAATTTGAACTTGAGATCTCTAAGGTAAATCTGAACATTGACTGGCTTTGGAAGCTTGGACTTGGCAACCAAGACTGGTGTGCTGTATTCAGGACACCAGGGCCCTTTAGAACTTTTTCTGTTAATGCTTGAAATCTGCAAAATATTCAGAGAACATTGAGATATTAAAATTACATCTAGTTAAAACAGAAGTAAAAGGGATCAATGAGTCCTTTCAAGCTCATGCTGTCTGATAGTCTGCATGTCACTCTCCAAAATGCATTACACTTTAAAATGGAAGGTTACACTACTTCTCACCTCTGAAGGGAGAGGAAACAGGACATGGCACTGGCATTTGTCCACTAAAGCCCATTCAGTCTTTTTCAATCTTTTCAATTAAGGGTCAGGGAGTCAGAATTCCCTCCTGTCAATCACAACATTATATTCTGCTGTGCTGTACCAGAAAGTGCTTGCAGCAGGTTAGAGTTTAGGGAAGATGTCTCAAAATTCTGCCCATGGCCCTGAGCTTGCAAGAAACACATACAAATACACATAAACAGAATTATACCAGCGTAGTTCCTCCTTTCTTAGCTAAAATCTGTAGCCTGCATCACTAGTTATTGATCAGGGGAATTATCATACGCATTTCAGACACACCACAATAGTTTCACAACAAAGATCCTCAGACCCTTCTCACAGTGGAAGAGAAATGGCTTAGATCCAGTTGCTGTATTCCTTTTTAACTGAAGTTGCTGTATGGATGAAAGAGACCCTTGCCTGTCCAGTGCCTATCCCTGGGAGCCTCTGCACTTCCTCACCTTCCTGTGTGACTTTGAGCCACGCAGCTGGACCTCAAGGTGAGCTGGATTCCTGAGCCAGCATACAACCCAGGCCCTTGGTTTGCTGGTTAAATTGGGAACCATATGCAGAACCACTGATGCAGTTCTGTGAGTATTCTGTGATTTGTTGGCGGGTTGTCACAAGCGAAGACACTCAGGAGCCAGTAGTTTATTTCAGGCTGCCCATACACATGAGAGAAGTTACTGACAGTATGTTCCTCAGACATTACTGACAGGGGACCTTCATCTTCAAGCAGGAATGAAATATGAGTCATTCTGATTCAGAAATAGGAAATCAGAGTCATTTGCCTCAGAAAAAGTCTCTGAGTTCTTGGGACAAAAGCCATTATAAACAGAACTTTAAAATTTGCAGGTGTAAATTTATTTTCTTTTAATAAACATGAATATTTCCATATTCAGATACATGTGTCCTATACATGTCCTAAATTAAGCACATAAACACTTTTATGTCAGCCATATGGTAGCTCTTAATACATAATCCTTCCTATCTCTAAGACAACTTGGTGTACATTTATTTGGAAGCCCATAAAGCATTCTGGTTTTGCCAGTTAATGAAGGGAGAACAACTAAGACTAGAGTTCATTGACAATAAATGTGGCCTTTATGTTAGTTGCAGACAATTTTGAATCTGCTGACATGCCTGTCCTTCCTAGTGATTCTTAAATATGACATGTTCTCCAACCTGAATTCCTAGAATAATTACATTGATGTCAACAAAGAGGTACTGGAAGATACATCTATGAACAAATGGATTTTTGATGGGCATAATGCAAGGTTCTGTTTAAAAAATTACAATTTTGAAAAAGAAAGCCAAAACAATATGTGATCTTTTCAAATTATACTTTCTACTCCTACTGCTTTTCAAGTTCTTCACAGTCTTTATGACAACTAACAAACGCTTGTAGATGTCATGAAGATTGTCATCCTTCTGTGAGTAGTTAAGAGTTTAATGAAGATAATCTATCTTTATATTTTGTCTCTTCCTTGTTTTTGTGGCTGCACTTTGGTTTTCTTCTCCACCTCCTAAATTTATTTAATAAACTCACCAGAGGTATTTCTAGGATTTTGCGAATTTCGATTAAATTATAGCATCTTTTTTTCCTGACAGTTGTTTTTTGGCACAATCATAATTTTTAAAAAGGTTTGGCAAGAATTTGCCTAGAAAAAATGCATTTTATCTTATTGTTTCAAATTTTCTATCATCATTGTAAAGTCTGTAAGTTAAAAAAAAAAACTCAGGATTGAAGCTTGGAATGCCTGTTACTGCACTACATTTTCATCTCATGTAAACACCTCTCTCCATACACATAAATATTCTGCCAAACTTGCATAAAACCTAAATCTTCCAATTTCTATTTTAGGACATGAGGGCAATTTAAATATAAAAGGTAAATTCAGTCTGTGAAACACAATGCTCTCTACACTGTACAGCTGCCTCCATGAATCAGCTTTCTACTTCCCTCCTTATCCAGAAAATATTTAGATTTTTTTATGTGAAGTGAAACAACTTCAACAGGACACTGGAATCTGGCTGCCCTGGTAGGCAGAAAGAGCTGGAGCTGGAGGGTTTGGACAGTCTTTAACTCCTCAGCCAGGGCACAGATCTGGGGCTGGGAAATGCTCAGGTGATCAGTAAAGGCTGTCTCTAGGCTGAGTACTGATGAGGCTTCCAGAAAAGGTGGACCAAGGAACAGGGAGGATGTAGATCCTGACAGGGACAGGGAATAGCACTGACAAGAATGAGACAGAAGTTTCTTTGGTCCTGTTAAGCATGACGGAATTTTACTGGCAAAAATTGTGACATATATTTGGCTTTTGGTCATCTGCAGTGTTAGATGCCACCTAAATAAGGGGGTTGAACACAGTTCTGAACAGAAAGAAACTAAAATAGGAATAAGTGACATTCAACTTTTTAAAATACAAATGGGAGACTGACGTCAAGTCTCCCTACTATTGTACACAATAGATCACTATAATTCTCGTACTTCCAGCTTCTAACATATTTAAAGTTAAATTTATTAAAATATTTCTTTTATATTTTTCTTGGCCTAGCTTCCACCTTACATCTTATTTGACACTGTGGAAATGGCAACTTTTTACATTGTAGTCCTTTAAATGTTTCTAAATTTCTGAGAAAACTATATAAATTATATGACTGTAATATATACAATCTGAAACACCTATACATAAATTAAAGTATAATTTAAAGGATTTGGAAGCCAAACTTTACCATTTCAAAAGATGTTATGAAAATTTTTAACACTAGCATATTCAACGCTGTACTTACCACTAGTGTGAACAAATACCTTGAACTCTGTAAAATGCTGTGAGAGATATTTGTATGCCCCTGGATAAAGCCAGATATTCAGTAATATACCTCTAACAGCTAACAGTCAGTGGTGATAGTGTGGTGGATTTATAATACCTGAGGAGCAAAGATCAGATATTAATAAAGTAGACTATAATTTATACACTAAATGCAATCACCGAACAAAGTAGAAATTAGTTTGACAACATGGGGAAAGTGATGTGTCTGTTTTCTTTGAGTTCCAGCAGTTTTTTTTCTTGATATCAAGCATGTACATTGGAAACAGAACATTTTCTATTTCAAATTATCCTCAAACACCATTGTCTTTCAGAGAAAAGGCACTAATTTAGAGAAGATGAAAAACGTTTTCTTCTACTCTCCTTTCAGACTTTGTCTTGAATCACAGTCCTATGCTGCAGAATCTGACATGCCTTGTCTACATTAGTGTTCTAGCCCATCACAATGTATATATATGAATATATACACATACAACATGTTCACACATTCACAGTAGAGTCAATTTATATGTGCAATACAAAAACATTAACTATAAACTTATTGAAAAACTGTCTAGAATTTTAGGGAATTCTGAATAAACTGGGTAGCCACATAATTTAATTTTAATAAATTATTTTGAATAATTTATCTCTGTGGTTTGTCAGTAGCTGAGCACCAGGAAATTTCCATAAGACCTGGTCTCAGTATTGCTAAGGGGTGTCTAGAAGTAATGCTCAAGAAAATTCAGCAAACTACATTTTCAGGCAATCTGAACTTGTCTCCCAATTCCTTGTTTAAAAAAAATTCTTACAGAAATAAATATACTCATAAAATATATATACTCCTGAAAAGCTTATATTCAATGTCTTTGGAGATTTAGATTCTCTCTTACGTTTCTATTGAACATTTCTTTGTTCTGTCCCTCTGCTACAAAAACCAAATCCCTTTCTTCCAGAAAATCTTTGCCATTTCAAGCTGAACATCTCTTAAATAAGGTTGGAAACAAATGCAGATACAATCTTCTCCATATGATTACTTACCTTAACATAGTATTTGGACCAAGTATTTGGGTTTAGTTTCACACTAGAAGAATCCATTATGTGTGCTCTTACATTGGTTTGTGATACGAAGAAAAATATATAACAAAGGTAATGGGGACTTTTTGAAAGAGTAGTACTTTTCTAAACTACTCTTTGATGTAAAAGTAACCATAGATGCACACTGGCAAAATTGGTACTTTTTCAGTTTTTCAAATACTGGGCAATAAATTTTTCTGCTAAAATATATGTAAATATGACAAAATAGATCAAAATAATACTTCAGACTGTTAAGAAAAATTCTAAACTGTGTTTTGAAAGAAATACATCTTCACTGAAATGTTTACATGCTCTAGTTTATTCCCATAAAAACAGATGGAGTTTCAAAAGATAAATTTTACTCTATTGCCAGATATATACACCTGTTGCTAAGTGGGAGGGAATTCCTCTAGGATTACTCTGCAAAGAAGTGCTGAACTAAAAGGATTCTTGAAAGTGTAGACATATAAATAAAAATAAGTCACTACCAGCTGTACATGATGAAATATATAGCACAGGATGTTTTCAATCAGTAACACTATGTAAAACCAGGAAGATATTTTAAAAATCTTTGTGAAATAATCAAGACACAATATTAGACTAGTCATTAAAAAAATAAACTAACTCACCAAATTCTAGAAAAAACTACATTGATTAGAAAAAGTTCTTGTTATGAGACCAGACAAATTACTTTAAAGTAACCAGCTCTGCCCACAACAGTGTTGGTAGTGGATCCTCAGCGTCGCCTGTTTCACTCAATACATTCATTCCTTTTGGTCTGTGCTGTATCCTTATGCAGACATACCTTTTCTCTACCTTCTCCCCTCCTCTTCCTTCTGAATTAATAAAATGGGAAATTAGTCTGAGAAACAGGTTTCTCCCAATGGATGTAACAGCATCTTTGAAAAAGCTAGATATGTATTCAAGATTGTTTATTTAAGATAAATTTCCTTAGAAAACAACTTAAATTGTTTTGTTTTACAGAGCCTGACTGGTCAGGGACAGTTTTGTCATCCCCACTGCCCTTTGCAAAGCTTTGGTGGGCAGGAGTGCAGCTGCAGTTTGGATGGGTATTGCATTGCAGTGCAGCCCTTCCTCCATCAGGTGGGCAAAAGGAAAGCTACTGCATTGGCTCTTGCCAGAATTTTCGTAGCCTTCTTACTCTTCCTGCTCCCCCCAGTAATTTTTGTTCACAAGCTAGAAATTTCTCAGATCTCCACAGAGCTTGATGCGCAGATAAGAGAAATCACACACTCAAACAGAAGAGCAAAAGCCATACCAAGTGTCTCAGAAGGCATATGACAAAGTCAGTGTAGGGTCACTACACTTACCAAAAACACACTGGAGACAGAGGAGCTCTCTGCCTGATTTAACATGTTTCCATGTTTGGGTGTGTTTACTCTGTGATTGCACGTGTACCTTTGATTAGTCAAGAGATACCTGTTTTGTTTTATGTAGACCGATTGCTGCAAGTCAGAGTGGCCTTAAAGATCTTGCCATACTCTCTCACTTGACTGAGCACAAATCACACTTGTACAAATTTGTGGAATAACCTCTGTTAAATCAACCTATTTGCTACACTTGAATAATATGAGGAAATTTTATTTCCTGAAATTATGCACAGGTAGCTTCTATATAAAGTGCAACATTTATTCTTTAGATAAATTGTATGAAGAGCAATTCCACTGCTTTGAGGAAAAACAATAAAACTTGGCAATAAAAAGTAAAATTTCAGGACAAAGTTTATTTTTCTAGACATGAAATTCAATGCAATTTTCAGTCTTTCTTAGAACAAATGCCTCTAGATGAATTCCTTCTCTCACTACTCTTCCCAGACCTCATTTCTCTTTGCCCTAGTACCATGGCCTCTTGCATTCTACTCCACCTTCTCCATGGGACAGGGGGTCAATTCATACTACAACCAATGATATACCCATCTGTCCTGCTATTTCATACCTTCATTGTATTTAGACCTTTTAATGGGGAGGGGGAAGAAATTTATTGCTCATTGAAAAAAGGAAAAATATATTAAAACTACACACCACAGTTCACCCAGTAGTACCAAGTCTCTCCACAAATGATAAAATAGCTTTCCATGATTATAATATAATATGTCCATTGACCAGATTTTTTAACTGCAAATTCAAGATAAAATTCACATCAGAAAATGTTCTGTGTTCTATAAAATGTAGCCTAATGTGTCTCTAGCCTGTTTGTGTAACATGCTGCACTTTAATAAACATTGCTGTCTACAGAAACAAATTCAGTTTGCATTGTCCAAGCTGCAGTGGGTGCAGTAGAACACATTTACAAGGCAGATTTGTTACTTAAACTATGCATCTGTGGCTCAGAGTGTGCACATAGTAAATCATTTCAGTGAAGAGATGTCTTTGGGCAGCACTAGAGTTCTGTTTGCACTGAATATCACAGAATAGCAATATGCATACTATTTTTTTCCCCTTTCTCAATTTTTCCACTACTCTGCAACAAAGGTGATTCTTCAGCTTGCTGTCATCTGCCTCCAGTCTTTGAAAAAAATCTGAAACTTCACACAAGATAAAAAATGAAAGGCAGATGGAGGTGAAAACAACATTTTACATTTCTCCTTTAAAGAATTTTTTATTAATAAAACAGGACTGGATTATCAGGGCGTAATTATGTCATTTTCATTAAATTTTGTACTTGTCATTCATTTCAAATGGAAAATTCTTAATACAAACAAGTGTTATTTTATTGAATGCTATTATTTATCTCCCTTTTCTTTACTAAACGTATTAAAAAGATAAGCACATATCTGTAAAGGTGCCTTGATGAACTCATTCAGCAGATCAATGCAACAACCTTAAAAGGACTCTTGTCATATAACTGCTGTAGCTGCAAGACTTTATGTGGAGATGATTTTGAAGTTTATGGATTTGAAAAAGAAAGCAAATCATATTCAAGGCTTCCTAAAATGTTGAAGTGTGCCTATGATTTTGTGATGCAACAGATAACAGTAAAAATTCTGAGAAATTATCCTTTAAAAAGTTTTTTTGCTATTACCTAGAAATACTCAATATTGCTCCTATATCCAGATGCCCAGGCAAGATCACTAATAAATGACTATGTCCATTTTGTTTAATATCATAATACTATCTGTGAATGGCCATACACCATTCCATATGGACTTTAAATAAGCACTTTAAAGAAGCAATTAGTCCCCACTGACAAAAATGGAAGTCCAGATAGATGGTTCCAATATAAAATGAATACATTCAGTCAGATGAATGTCATTTCAGCTGTTCAGATGTGGATTCTTGATGCCACATGACGTTGTAGGTCAGTACCCTGGATCTGACACATCAGCTTCTGCAGCCTGACAACCCTCTTTTCAAAAAGTAATATTTACTGGCATTTATTCACTTTGTTAAAACAGAAAAAGTAAAAGCATGTAGCAAATGCATGTGTATATTATTAATCTTTTACAAGTCCAGGTAAAAGCTATTTATGTGTCACAAAAATAAAGTAACATATCTACCACCTTTGGCTCATGGTGCTTCAACTAATTGCTCTGTTAGCAGACTGCTACTGACTTCAAAGACTGAGGATTATGCAGCTACTGATGGAGAGTCTCAGCAGAAGGAAGGAGGATCGTGGGAGTATAGGCAATTAGCAAATGTTTTCACAATCACCAAAGAGGGTGAGAGCAGTATCTGAAGTTTACACTGCATTATATTACATTACATTGATGTTTAAATGAATGCCACCAGTGCTGTTCTTAGAGTGGATTTTTCCTTTTCATCTTTTGTGGATTATTTTTCTGGTGTGCTTGGGTTTTGTTTTGGTTTGATGGATTTTTTTTAGCAGCCAGTAAAATGTTAATTCTTATTGTATTTAGGCAAAATCACAGGTAGATGTGAAAAAATCTTAATTTCAGCTGCCTGCTAATACTTATATTTGATAAATAACTTAAGACTTTACAGTATATTTGCATTGTTTTTAAACTGATCAGCTGTGATTCAGCAACAGGTGAAGCCAGAAAAAAAACACAGTAAATCCTAGCAGTTCATATGCCCAAAATTTAATATACCTAAAAGCAATAATTATTTGGAAAAGAAAATCTATAAAAGGCTTTAAATACCTAGGAAAGACCTGATATTGACACTGAATATTTAACTGAGCATAGACAACTCCTGATCTGAAAGGTTATCATAAATTTCAAAATTTGAGAAAAGCCAAAGCACAGATTCAGGAAGCTGACAGTCGGATTCCTTGTACAAAGACAGGATTTAAACACTAGGTTTGGCCACAGTATTGCAACACCTGGACATTGGACCTTGTAAATATAAGACTACACCAAACAACTGCTTCAGCTTTTCTCCCCTGAGCCTCTCTTGACTAGAAACCCAGAGAAAGTGTACCTGCTGTTGCTCACACCATCAAACTGATACCAAGTATTTGATCCAGTCTCCATTTAAATAACTGTTTTCTAGCACATCATATCACTCATACAGTAACCTGTATTCCAGCCGTGTGATATGTGTGTTTTATTTTGAACTTCAGGAAACTGCAGCTGTCTTTGCCCTTAATCACAGAATCACAGAATATGCTGAGTTGGAGGGGACTCATAAAGATCATAAAATTCAGCTCCTGGCCCTGCACAGAACCAGTCCTTTTCCTCTGAAGGACTGCCAAAATTTCAACGTTTGAGTCTCAAGCATTTTCTTAATTCAGACTCCACTGAAGTGGAAGCAAACTGTGACTATAGAATGATAAGAAGTGACAGGAATAAAGCAAAAACCAGGATGGAAATAGAGCTTTTATTGCTTTTTCTTAATAGAAAAGCAAGAGCTATAATAGCAATGGTATCATGTATTCTGTTTTCCTCTCTCATCTGACTGAAATAACTTTTAAGTTCCTGGAAAAAAACCAAATGATAATAGAAACATTTCAGTGAGAGAGATTGTGGAAAAATACTGAAAGACGAAACTCAGCAAGGAGAAGTGCCATGTTGGCAATAGTTCACCAAAACAAATTGTCTGCAAACCTTAGCAGCCGGGACTTAGAGGGAACTTGGTGTACTGCCCTGGAGAGGCAGGAAACAAAGGATGGAGGGGCACTGAGGGGTTGTGGTTGTGTTCTGCTTAAATCAATGCAGATAATGGGAATTAAGCCAAAGGAATGACCCAAACAGCAACCAAAAGCTGAGCCATGTTTCATCAACTCTAAAATACATTTGATTTTTTATGCCCTGGATATGTCAATGAAGTAAAAACCTACATGTGCTTTACATGTATTACTAAAGTCACTCAAACTCCACCTAATGATGACATTTTCTCTTCTCTCCACTCTCAAAGAAAATCTGATTTCTGAACCTAATCCTGCCACACCAATCAATAAATTTCAGTATTTGTGAATCTGGAATCTTAATGAATGTGCCCAGGCTTAGAGTGTAACTCATGCTATTTGTGCCTCTGGGACTGCAAATGTGCCCAGACTTGTTGTGTCAATACCACCCTTTTTGTGCATTTGTGATCATGAGAGTGATGTGACCAGACTTGGAGTCCCATATTGGTTATCCTGCAATATTATCTGTGATGTTTTCCTGGGCTCTTGGACAGACAGAAAATACAAGTAAGAAGGACAAGACTCAGCTGTTTCTGAGCTGGCTGTGTTTGAAGTTAACCAAGAAAATAACAGGGACTTCCTTTCCTAAATTTTTACAAGACAGACGTGCAGGCAGTGGTAACAGTATGGTTCAACAACTGAACTCTTCTCCACATCAGCAATAATATGTTCAGCAAGTTCCTATCCAGTTGAAGTTGTTTTGCTAGAACAGTTCCAGACATGCTCATTTTTCAGGTTTTTGTATGTTAGGGAAATTTTCTATCCTACTAATATTATTTGTATACAGTTACATTTGCTGTTGACATATCTTCAATGAAAAAGCTATTTAAATAGAGCTTTCCTTTTCTCATCACCAGAGATACCTTCAGGACTCCAATTCATCAAAGGCAAAGAACATGAGACCATGTAGCCTCAGCAAGCAGAGAAGTAAAGGGAATGAGTTGATTATAAGTGGAGTTTCAGGATAAATTTGCATTTTGAAAATAAAATATTTTGTCACTTTTGGGGAAAATGGACCTTGCTTTCTTAAACATATGCAGTTCATATGCAACATCCATAGGACAAATGTGTGAGATAATGAGAGAATTAAAAAATATTTTTTTTTGTGGTATCTAATGATAAACACCATTGAACAGGAAATGCAGGGATGTGGAAGCTGGTTCTGAGACAGCATTTTAAAGTAATGGACTGTAGGTTTTCTTTCCAATGCTTTCAGGTTACAAAGCTGATTTCAAGAAACATGCTATTTATTGCCAATTTTGAAACTATAGAAGTCTCAATGGTTAATGAAAGTGTCTAAATAAAGTGCATCAGTATAAATTTGCTGTACAAAATCAAAGGCAGAACAACCAGTTAATACTGAATGTTAAGGGAGCTATGATTCTAATGGGCTCCTGTTCTCTGAAAAAAGGAAAAGTGCAAATTCAAGGAATAATTGATTATTTCTTTCCAGTTAGTCTTCCCCTTGTAATCTGATGTTAAAGCATAGCTGTATAGCAAGGCCCTTTTCACTTTCCTTTTCTTAGAAAGGAAACATTAGGGCAATAGCTATTTGTGCAAAGGCCCTTTCTTTAGGATCATCTTTGGCTTCAGTCACAGAATCACAGCATGGTTGAGGTGGGATTGTATCTCTGAGGATCATCTGATCTTAACTACCCTGCTCAAGAAGGGTCTCCTAGGGCTGGCTGGCCCAGATCCTGTCCAGACAGCTTTTGAATATCCTCAAGGATGGAGACAACAGCCCTGAGCAACTTGTGTCAGTGCTCTGTCACCCACATGGTGCAAAAATGTTTCCTGATATTCAAAAAGAGCCTCATGTGTTTAATTTTGGGCTTAATGTCTTTTCGAAGCTTCTTTAAAAATTTAAATACAATACTTTGGGATGGGATCAAAGGAAGAAAAAACCCTCAAAATTAAAGTAATTCACAAAAACTCTGATTTCAAAATTAGTAATTCATTAATTTTATATATACAATATTTCTGCCTTTATTGCCATCTTTTTAAGTTCTTGGTTCCATATTATCTACTGAAATGAAATTCTGAACACTACCAGACTGGGTAATTTTTTTCAGGGCTTTATATTATATATTCAGACAGCATCAAAAGACATTGAATTCCAAGCATTTTCCAGGCATATTTCTCAGATGCTTGATGAGACAAACAGCTTTTATATGTCCCTAATGTGACTCCAGTGACGACTGTAGAGTGACAGAAAGGATCAGTTTAATCCACTTAATAATATTCATTAAATTAAAACAGAAATGAACCAAAAAGATTTACCTTAGCAACTCATAAAAACCCTATGCAAAGTAGACATTTAAAAACATTAATGTCCCTGAAATAAATGCATATCTGATAAATCTGAACTTTTGCTAAAATCTTTATCTAACATTTATGTCAAGAGCAGTAGAGCATTGGAGGAGGGCAAGCACTGGTAAAACGAGATGTAGATGGCTTTTCTGGGATTTGAGATGAATCATAAATCAAATGTGAAGCATTCTCTCTAAGGCACCTACTCTTGCAGCTGTGCTTGGATTCGACCACAGAAGTAACATTAAAAATTATTTATGTGAGTTCCCCGAGCCCACCATTTTGAGTGTATGTATTTTCAAGAGAATAGGCCTAACATAATATTTTATTCCTGTGATTATCTGAAGTAAAAGCTGATGGCAAGCTCCTGATAAATATATATATTTTTATAGTAATATCATGTATCCTTTCAGCTGACTCCAGAAGTTAGGCAATATTGCTTTCATGGATTGCAATGTCAGTAAAAAACCTGAGCTCTCTATTTAAATTAAGTAGATTTTTTTTCCTAGAGTTTTCAGAGAAAATTTGCAAGCACTCAACTGAGCAAAGGGGAAGAGAGAAGAGAGTTTGTGAAGTAAAATAGGCAATTAATCTTTTTTTTTTTAATGCTTCCTTGAATTGCACAACTCCTGTCATGATACCTCATTTGCGAATACTTATCAATGTTATGGCAAATATCCACAAAATAGGAGCAAGTTTTCAAAATTATTTACATCTACATTGAAATGTATGTGTAAATTTACATTGATTATTTCAATGCAAATTATCTTTATTTGTTTGGGAAAAAAATATAGAATATTCTTGGGTTCCAGTGCAGCTGGAATAGTGACAAAGAGGAAAGCTAAATTGTCCTTTTTATGTCTTCTCCAGAAAAGTACAATTCTCAGCTCTTGAAACAACCAAAAAATACACATTTGTGTATTTTGTCTACTACACAAAAACAGGTAAAGTGAAAATATTACAGACATTTAAAAATAGTGTCTTGCTTATGAATTTTTCATCAAATTAGAAGCTCTGGTCATTCACTGTCCCTAAAACACTTAGTCTTAGGTATTCAGAACCTTTATCATAGATTACATGCACACAACAGGCAGTCAAAATCCTGTCCTCAGATAAATGAACAGACTTTATCTGGCAGAGGCTGGGACTGGAGGCTCCATGCAGCTCCTGTGTCTCTTGCCATTTCTGCAGTACCATGAATGACACAATTTCCATAACAGGAAAGACTTTATGTCTTTTTTTTTTTTTTCAATTAAATTAAAAGCATCATATCTCATTTTAGGTCCCCTCTGTAAACCTGCTGCATTGCAGGTACATTTTACCTCCAGTGGAACCCTTCCTCTTTGATCTTTTTTTTCTGAATAAGATGAAAATAAATTCATATCTATTCTCATTCTTTTCTCCTTCCCCCCCTTGTAAAATAGGATAGAAATATTAATCACATTCTTCAAGCAGGATGACTGAGCTGTTCTGAGGCAGAACACAGAGCCCAGAGCAGATGACAGAGGTTAATCTGTGCCACTCAGGAGCAGAGCTGAGCCTTGCAGAGCTTGGTGAGCAGTGCTCTGCTGTTCCCTTCACCAGACAGTCTCTAGCAGCCTAGACCACATCATGCTTGCAGTCACACGTAACGTTTCCAACACCTACTCCTCCATCAGAATTGTAAATACCTTCTCTCTTTTTAATTCTCTCTAAGCATTTGGCACAACCAGAACACAACAAGCAAGAAAACACCTATTTTTCTCATGAAAAAGTAACTTGCTTTTCAGAGAACTTTTTTCAATCTTCCAGGTAACAAGACTTGTTTCTCCCGTGTTTTATACCTTCAATCACCTTCAATGGAATAAAGCAATATTTGCTTCATTTCTTCTAATCCTCTTCACTCTCTGAGTATTTTCCTGTGCTGTTTTTGACTAAGGAGACAGAAAGTTTTGCAGACACTTTGGAAGTCAAAATAAGAGGAAATAATTATAGCTGAAAACACACAAGAATTTCATCAAATCCTACACAGAGAATGAATAAAAAGATAACTTTCCAAGAAGGTTAGTGACAGTTTTTTCCAAATCTAGAAATTGCAGTGCCATTTTCAGGAGCCATGTAAACAAGTATTCCAGGATCCCTCCAGAGGTACCTCATGAAGACTTTTGCTACCCTCACCACCCCATTCAGCTGAATGTTCTCGTTCTATGAGGTCAGTGGGAACACACACCAGGGGAGCATCCTGCAGAGGGACCAGAGAGGAATGGGAGATGCATTCCTTACAGCCTCTTTGAAGAACAGTACATAATTAAGGAATAGAAAACTCACCCTTCATAAAAACCTGCTGTGCCATGCTGCAGGATTGTGAGTCATGGGAGGAGTGATCATGACATTACATATCAGCAAGAGCTGTAAATTTGTTTGTCATCTATAGGGATCAGTCCTATGGGGCATGGCCTCGTTCCATCACATATACGTGCTCAGATGTAGTAGGTAATGCTGGTAAGCACCAGAGTCTGGCCTATTTTATGTCCTGGTAATGCTTTTGTCTCCAGGGCACTCACAGAATTAAATGAGTAGGCACTCCCCAGCCAAAATCCTTACATGACCTTTGATTTTGAATTTGAACATAAAATTCACGAGGCTGGGTTCACAGCTATAAGCAGCTGTAGCTTCCATGCAGATAGATCTTCCCCAAAGAAATTTTTATTCATGGTGTGTATTTGGATACTTTATTTTCCTGGGAAAGCTAAAATCTTTAATTTATAAAAAGACTCTGCAGAATTTTCCCTCCTCAGGCAAGTATACTGACAGACAGACAAACTTCACCAATTCCTAAAGATGATATGGGTAGGGCCTTTACCTGGCTTGAAATGTGATATAAATTTTAGGTTTCTTACTGCAATCCTGTCAACATACTTTCATAAGAAAGGAGTTAGACTTTGCTAAGCAAGTGTGATGAAACAGTTTCTTTGGGTGATGCTGCTCTGTGTGCTTTGAGTAAGAAATATGTCTATGCATCTAATAGCCTTGTCTGCTTGATACATGCACATAAATCTCAGGTTTTCTGTAAAGAAAGACCATTATTTTTTCACTCTGTTTGGCATTGGGCCATTTAGAAGAAGCTGGCTGCAAAAAAGGCTAAGAACTCTGTCTGGTCAGGAAATGAAAAGTTCCAAACTCAAAGAAGAAAATTATTTCTTTCCTGTGAAATACATAACACATGTCCCATGGAAGTTTGTGATGTCAATAACATATCTTACTGGCTGTCCATTACATCGTGTTTAGTCTGTTTTATGATAACTATTTTTAGTTAAAAGTGTGTATGCAATTGAAGAGTGATATAAAGCATTTACTCAAACAGAAATCTGCTGCATAGTTGACTGTGCAGCTTCAATAAAAAGTGGCCTAAACAATTTAAAACAGGGAAAGACTGGCTCATGGATTTTAGAGTTCTCAAAGGAAGCACTAAGGTTCAGGGCATCAAGGCATTTCAAAATGAAGTGCCTTATGGAAAATGAATAGCATGGCACCAATAATGATCTGCATAAAGGAGCATCTTTGGTGCATGTTTGCACAGTCTCCCCAGTCTCTCAATGTGTAAAAAGGAGTTCACTTTTTTCTCAGAGAGGCAGAAAAGAAGCACTGGGTTGAAGAAACCCACAATAAAAATGTCGATGGCATGGCACAGCACTTTATTTACATTACTGATATTGCTGCTCTCATCTTTGTGAGAGCTCAGGAAAACTACTCTGGATGAAGCATAGGTTCACAAAGACCCATTTGGGCTTGTAATGATTTTTTAATGATAGTTTGAAATTCGGTTGCGCAGTCAAAGGTGATACCTGCTACCAAAACAAATGAGAACACTGGCGATTCTGCTGCTGGGGTGCTTGCCTTTCGTGGTGATAAATGGTAGAAATGACCTGTGCTGTGCTGTGATGACAAGGCACTGTATAATCCCTGAATTATTTTGTTATCCATGGAAGGGCAGCCTGCTGACTTTCATCCAGCATTGATCTCTGTGATGCTAAAGAATGAACCCGCTGAAAACAAAATGCAGTACCTCAAAAAATACACCTTGTGTAAATAATGAAGATCCAGATTTTGCAACACAAAACTGCTTGAAAGTCTGGAAGAGGGAGGCTGTAGGACAGGACAGTTTGGTCATTATAGTCATAGGAAGAGGATGGATTTTGACAGCAGCTAGCAAAGATGTTTTCTGTGATACATTTGGGTTTTTTCTTTATCCTATTTATAAGATTGAAGAGCTAAATGCTACTCTGTTTCTGTGTAGTTTGAATAGTGAAAGGCAAAAAAGATAGTCTTTTTGTGGCTTCCCTAATAAAAACAAAGCAGGTTTTGAGGATTCTTGGCAAACTATCCTCAAATCAGTGTTCTGGTGTGTTTAGACTTCATAGTATACTCTCTGAAACATCTGTTTCAAAATAAACCTTTTAATTATTTTAAATGGGGAAGGCATGCTAAGGTCTTAAGCAAGAAATTTGCAAATTAGGGTACAAAATAGAAACATGCTTCATGAAATTTAGGAAGAGAAGAGAGAAAATTATCTGAACATTATTTGACTGTGGGATGTCACACAATGCAAGAAAAAGCAACAAGGAAACAAGTTTTTTAAAAGGAAAATGACAGTTGTTCAGCCTTAAGATTGAAAGGAGCTGTATATATAGTTTTAATGATAGAAGAATATGTTTCATAAATATTTTCCTTTCTTATATAGAATATATAGAATGTATATATAGAATATATTCCCCTTATATAGAATATTTTCCCCTTATATGTTTGGAGTGATAAAACTGACTATTCTGACACATAAGCTCTCATACCACACTTCTAGGCAAATCATTTTCCAATGGCCGATTCCTTGAATTTCTGTCACCATACAGGTAGTTGGGCTTCCAAGAATACACAGAATGGTCTACCACTAAATTTCAGATGTTTCATTCCAAACAGAGTCATAAATTGTCAGTTATAGAAAGATACATTTCTTGTCAAGGAAGTTGCCAGGTGTCTGGCAAGGAGTAGGGTAGTAAGCTGGAAGGAGCTGGGACACCACTAAAGGTGAATGAGTGTCCCTCTGAACTCCCGTTAGACTGAGAAAACGTGAGTAGCTTTCCTCTTCCTTATGTAGACACACATGGACATCTTACAGGACACTGATTTGGGTGGTGAGGCATCTTTTCAAGTCAATATCCAGAAAGAATTTATGTCGTTTGTATTTTGGAAGACCACCACCACTAAGCTATTGGTTATTCTGTGCTTTAAGCTGTGAGATGTTCTCTCTCATTTTGGCCCAGATATGCCATTATGGAGGCAAAAACCTAGTCATTGGAAAGGGCATATTCTTGCAAACATACCATATAGTGGCTAAAAAGTAGCAGCATTTACCCCCAAAAATGCCTTGGTGAAAATATCTGATCACTTCTCATAGAGGATTTTAGCTTCATTTTCTGTCAGTGTCCTTGGTACTCTTTGGAAAAGAGTCACACCTTGAACTTGGTTAAAATCTATGTTCTCCACACTGATGTAAATAAATTATAGCAATGATGGCACCATTATCCTGCCTCAAATCAAACTGTGTTATGGTGTTACGGTCAGTAGAGAAGCAGACTGTTCCTTCCACTTTCTGTGTAATAGGAAAATTTCCCCTGGCTTTCTAAGATGATGAAATTTGTCATAAATTTAGAGGAAATTGAGATAACACAGCCAGGATTGCTAGTGCTCAGAGAGAACAAAAAAGCTAACCACAGCAAAAGAGTGGATGCTCAAAACCAGAAATAATTCCCAGAGCTGGAGAAGACCAAGGGGCCAGTGAAAGTCATCCAAAGGTGAGAAGTAACCAGAGCAGAATGAACCAAAGCCGAGCTCTCTGAAGCAGCCAGCATTTCTATCACAAAAGATAATAATAATAAAAAATATGTAATAATAATAAATAATAAAGAATGATAACTAGATCAATACCATAGTTCCATAAATCAACTCCCCATCTTATTCTCCTACACTAAACCCATTCATCATCACCTCAGTGCCTTCTCCCCAGTCATGACACATTACTGAACAGTCACATAATCAAAGGAGTGCTGACTCAGCCATGGACCTGGTAAACCTTGCAGAGGACACAAATCAAATGTTACATTTCCCAGACTGTGCTTCTGCATCCTAGTCATTGAATGCCTTATCAAGGAAGCTCAGGCTGCAATTCCATTTCATATTTTTTATATTGATGGAGCTGCAGCTCAGGCACCTATGTTTCATTCAGGTAGGCAGCAGAATATTAGAAAATGGAATTTCCTCTTCTGTGTCCCCCATTTTACAGGTAAACCCGTCAACCTGTCCAAGAAACAAGCAAAGATAGATCAGACAGATATTCATGAACAGCCAAAAGTTTTAGCTGCATAAGTCAGGATCTTACTGATTTCCACAGGTATTACAATGAGGTATTTGAGTAGTTTAAATCAATAGAATAGTTTTTGTCACTATAAATTCATAAATCCATACTAAACTACCTGAAATGCATGACTGCTGAACAAAATCTCCGCAGCTGTTCCACTTTTGTCTGTTGCTGTAGACTGTATTGCTCACAGTATTCATGTTGTACTCCAGAGATAATTTTGCATCTGACTTCCTTTTCACTAAATGAACTCTGGTTCAGATGGTTAAGTTCAGCATCTGAGTTTGGTGTCCTTGGAAGGGAGGACCTTCTGTCATAGAGAGAAAAATCATTGCCTCCTCTTTCCACAGATCAATAAGAATTCTAAATGAAAAACAATAACTAAGGTTCTTCCATAAGTGCTTGCTGTTTTATTTCATTTAAGGGAGAAAAAAAGAGAAGATTTGAATTTTCTTTTGTGTGCTAATTATGAGTTGTTTTTAATTTGTAGATGTCACCAGACAAGAACAGATTGTGCAGACATGTGTCAAGAAGCTAAGGGCAGGTAGATTTTCTTTCTCAATCTCATTTTTCCTATGCAGGATTTTAGGATTTTTTCATCATTCTAATTACCTACAAAGAAAAGTATGAATTTATTTACATTAGTAGAATTTTCCTTTCTGTTTGGATATATTAAAATAACATTTTGTGTTGCTTATATTTAAGGAGTTTTGCAAACTGAATTTGCTTTTTACTTGGTAGCAAATGCATACTAACTTCTTCCCATCTTGTAGCTGCTCTCTACAGACCTCATAACCTTCCTCTTTGGAGCAATCTTAAAATTTTCTAAAAATAATATCCCTGCAGTTAACAATACTTCACTGAGATTTTTACTTTGACCTTGAAGCAGGTATGTTTTAAAATATATAAATAATATAATGAATAAATGTGCAATTTCTCTCATACCTTCTGTATGATAGAACATCCAGTAAATTTTCCACTGTATAAAAATAACCCCCTAACTATTAAGTCTGGTTTTCATCTTAAGCTAAATCAAAATGTTCCATATTTAGAAGAACTGAAATTATTCTATTTATTTGCTTATAAGCCTCCTCTCCAATTCCTGAATCAACATAAGATTCATGAGGGCTTTAACCAGGGTGCCAAAAGCAGAGTTTTGTGTGGTGTGTGTGTGTGTCTGCTTGTGTGCAGCTGGCGAGTAAAGATTAATAATGATCATGGTGATTACAGTCCTTGGTGTTTTGGGGATTCTCACCTTCCTCTCAGATCTAGAATACATAATAAATGAAGTACACAGCTGTACACTGCAATTTAGATGTCTTCTGCCTGCAGTTCTGTGATCTGATTATCAAAGGCAGTTGTGTCTAACTCCTGCAGAATTCTGTGTGGAATTTAGGTGTTCAGAAAATATTTTACATGTCACTTTCCTCTTTTTGGTTTTTTTTTCCACACTGGACACTTACAGTATTGTAATTGTATTTGTTTACAATTATGAATTAGTCTAGATTATCACTTGATTAGACAAATTATATAGGGCAGGATCAAATCAGTCTGCTAAAATTGTCTGCAATTTTACAGCTCTTACAGATAGGGCTCTGAGTCGTGTGATGGCTGAAAATGTCAGAAGGAAAAAGTGAGCTCAGACTCCTTCAGGTAAATGAGAAAATGAAACCTATCTCCCATGTCCATTAAAACATTATCCAGTAAATAAAAAAATGGATGCAACTTCCTGCACTAGAGCAATTTTGAGTTATTTCCTAAATAGAAATTTCTGGGAAAATGGTATTGAACTAAATTATTTACCTAGTGTCATGTGAAAATTGTTCCAGGATAACATAAGAGAGGATAAATAACTTTGTTTTCCTCAAATTTCCTGAAAATTTATGCAGTAGATCTGAGTTTCAGAGACCTGACTTCTCAGTGTTGTCCATATATTGTATGAGGCAAAACAACGGTCATTTGAGGGCAGACTGCTCCCCATTAAAATGACTCCTGCAGATATGGCTTGAGGTAACATTTATCTTCAGTCTCTTTTCTCTGGTAGTTCAAAATATTTTAGTCTTCCTCTATATAAACAATATATAGAAGCAAAATGCAAAGTTTTTTGCATCCTTTTTAACACTTCAGTTAGAAAGATAATGACTTGTTCTCTTTGGATAACTAGTTTTTGGTTTTGTCTTGTTTTGTTTTTTTTCTTTTCAAATCAATTTATTTCAGCTATAGAAGATACAAGGAAATCTTCAGCCTTACTTTCCAAGAGATGATCTTTGGAGTTATATTGCCTGAGTATTTTCCACACAAAATATATTTTGTACATATTTGTATATATTTGTATATATTGGTATATATTTGCTCTGTGGTGGAGGGGCAGTGCACAGCTAGTCCTGCCTTCCAGAAAGCTTTTCCACTCTCAGAACAACCACTTTCAGAAGCCACTAGACCCCAAAGTTTGCCTCACACTGCTGGTGCAGAGAGGACAGATTCTGCTGCCTTATTTCCTCTCTACCAGCAGCAGAAAGCCAAGTATTTATAACCTTAGTGATTAAAACTTAACAGCCAACTTTCTTACTACTCTGTCACAGCAGCAGATCACTATCTTCTTCTTTAAAAGCTTGGTGTAAGAATGCACCCCCTCAGGAGAGATATTCAGTAACTATCTGCACATCATTATCTTGATTCAGCTAAATCTGAAGCTGATTACCAAAAGGGGCATCACTTATGCTGAGAGGTAACTGCTGTGTGCCTGTTGCTACAATGGATAAATCATTATCTGTTTAACCATTATTTTTGATATGATGAAAGATAAACCACTTTGAACACTCTTAAATACTTCAGCTTACATTCTAATAAAATTCAATAATAGGCTTTAATATCAAGAGTATTACTTTTCTTGTTGTATCATCCCCATTTATTTGGAAAAAAAACCCTAAATTAAGTTTAAAGATTAGCAAATCTCAGAGTTATACATTTTTGGTGATTCCTATCAGAATTAATGTCACATATCAAAATAAATAATGTCCTTTTCTCCTGAGGGCTGTACTGTAAATCTGCTGTACAGGTATCAATTTCCTTCACCCTTAGTTTAACTTTATTTGCTACTTCAAAGCTTTCAAGGGATCAGAGACCCTTGGATTTAGTACTTCATAACCCTTTCTAAGGCTTGTAGAGCTGGCACATGTTGTGCCTTCAGCTTTGAAAGAAATGTTCTCTCTCTGCTAACAGACTGTGCTGGCTGGTTGGGTCAGCCAAAATAAAGTGTCCTGTAATAGCTTACATGAAATATAATTTGCTCATTCGTTCATAGAGACAGAAGTTCCAGACAATGAAGGATAATTAATTTTCAGAAGATTAAATATTAATTAAATTGATACTTTTATTGCATATGTGAACATACTCTTTTATTAAAATGGAAACTAATGAGTGAGCAATATACTTACTTTCAAGAAGGAATTAATAAGAATAAAAGTCTGCTTTTCTATTGAGGTATGTTAAATGAAATGATTAAGAGCCTATAGAGTGTGGGAACACAGGTGGAAAGGATTGACACAATGACAATACACAAAGAAAAAAACAACAAATTTCCCTGGTAGCTTTTATTTCACCTTAATATGTTTAGAAAGTATTCTGATATTCATAAATATTGGAACTTTCCTTGAAGTGATTAAAACTTTTCAATATAATTTGCAGTTTTTCTACTTCCTTATATACCTGCAAAAGCGATAACACCCTTAAGCATTCATTTCTGCTTTTAGACATTTATGTTGTTTAAAATTATGTCCCTTCCCCCTAGTGTATCTCATGGAAATGTTGAGCATTACAACAGTTCACAACTGTGAAATAATGTCAGACATTTACTCATCTATTGCAGGAAACTACTCTGAACAAATGAAAATTAGAACTGCATAACAGACATTCACAATCAAAAGAAAAATAACTCTGCTAAATAATCTGTAGATAGAACCATGGAAAGCAATAAATCCTTCAGAGATGTTTTAGGTACTGTAGGATACAGTAAGAGTACTACACTAAGGATCAGAATTCCCTAATAAACTGCAGAATTGGCAAATGTAACTAAAAAAGTAATAAATGGGGAATGAAGGAAAAGAAGATGAGAGAGTTCAAATCTATTACAGAGAAAATCCAATATATTAAAGCCAGAGGATCATATTCCCTCCACAGTGTTTTCAGTGTGATACTTTTTTCTGAGTAATGATCAATTATAAAAAGCATAAGCTATGAATAAATTTCCTCTTATAAACATACAGGCCTTATTTATCAGCACATTGTATCAGTTTTTCTCTGTTTTAATTCCACTCCTTTCAGTGGAGTCACAGTGATGTACGAGGGTGGATCACAGTAGGATATCAGTAAGCATAGTCTTTCTCCTAAATTAGAGCATGGTGAATTATTTCTCCTTTCCCAAAACAGACTAAAATTTGAGTTTCCATTTTTTATTTTGTCTTATTTGATCAACTACTTGCATAGAGAAATGTGTGGGTGGGGAGAAGGTGGATATGAGTGGGATAAGGATTATTTTTTTTATTTCCATTGATTCCAGTCTATATTTTCATAATCACAGAAGAGCTGAGGTTGGAAGACACCTCTGGTAGTCACCTGGTCCTCCTTTGCCTGTTCAAGAAGTGTCACCTAGAGCTGGTTGTTCAGGGCCATGTCCAGACAGAGTTTGAATATCTCCAATGATGGAGACTCCAAGACCTCCGTGAATAATCTGTTCGAGGTTCCACTCAAAGATATTAACAAATATTACACTGAACATGCAGGGGAACTATGATAAGTATCTCTGATGTTTCTGATTGAGTTTCGGTTGTAGAAAGACAGGAAGTTCAAAAAAAAGGGAGACTAATTAATATTAAATTCATAGTTTGCAACTCTTTAGACACAAACTTCCTCAATTTTAGTTTTCCAGTGAGAAAGGACAGACAAAACAGACAGGTAAAGATCCTAATGAGTTACCATTTCCATCCTATCAACATGACTCAAATTAGATATTTCTTCAATTTTTTTCCCAAACTGAAAGACGCCTTGTAAGAGTCAGAATAATGAATGAGATAATGCAAAATAGAAAATAATATCTCAATCTACTGTTTGTTTTAATTTTAAAGTTCAAAAAAAACTAGTCATGTATCATTGATATGAAAGCAAAATAAAAATCGTTTCTATTGTAAATTTGAAAACAAATTGTGATTTTTCTAAGAATTATAATCCAAAATATCTTTAATAACCTTTTTAAAAATGTAAAAAATATATAATTTTTTGTAATGTCATTCTCATTCATCTCTTTTTCTTTCCTTCTTTCTTTTGTTTTTTCTCCTAGAGAGTAGCGCCTGAATAGACAAGGTCCTGAAAATAACAAACTCTTTTCACTTCTCTTCAACACAGTCTAAAGGTTAAAAACCCTATAATTATGCACAGAGGAAAACAAACAAAAAAAAAGTTTTGTTTTCCATTTAAAAGACCATTCAGTTTCTTCAGGAGCACACTAGGTAAACTGTTAGGCAAATCTAATCAAAGCACACTAATTTCTGTTGCTGGGGCACAACCTGCAACTGTGTAAAGGCTGATTCAACTCCAGGTTACTTGGCTGCTGTTAAATTTGACACAACTCTAGATAAAATTTCACATTTAAAGGAGGCTGTTACTGAGCCCCTGAGAAATAAATTCTTCCAGTTACTCACTCAGTTTGCCTATTTATCTGTTAAAATAGTTGGCACTGAGCCACTCTCCTGGATGATCACCTCCAGTAGACAATATCATCTGGGACAAAATGACTATTGGCTTGTGAGATTCCTGCGTGTTTGGGAAGGGGCAGGACACCTTTCCTCCGGCACATGGGCTGCTTGGTGTGTTTTATAGGTGAATTGAGATTCTCAGAAAGGAATGATCCTTGTTATCATTCTGACTGGCAGTAGGTGTTAAGGATATCTTTCTTTACATCAACTCACACAGCATATAATCAATCCCCTCTTTATGTCCACACCAGTATTCTAACTTTTTTTCTGGCTTACTTCTGGTACTTTTATCTTTATGTTCCTATTTCCATACATGTTATTTTTATCAAGAACAGTGATAAGTATTTTTGCTGAGGGTCCTTCCCAGCTTTGGAGCTAGACAGTTGTTGAATTTAGCAAGAGATGGGAGCCAGCAGCAGGTGCCTTTCTACAGAAGGATTTTCTTGCTATTTGTGTGGGACAGGAACTCAGTTCACCCTTCCTTCTCACTTCTGAGCATTAAGGAGGCAAGGGTTTCATCCTCTTTATGGGACCTGGCATGTCCCAGGTCTGACACAACAAGCAGGTTGCCTTTTCTTATTTTACCAGGATTTCCATGAGGTTAGGATTTAGCTGGATATTTCAATGAATCCAGAAATATGTATCACAGAAAAATATAATAAACTACACAACACTTAAAATTTTCCACTCAGGTTTTCAGCCCTTTAAATATTTGTAACAGGGCAGTTTAATACTAGAGACCTTTACACAAACAGACACTTCTTTTCTTCTTTATTAAGGGATTGTATTTGGAGTCTCAAAAAACAAAATAAAAAGCAAAACAGTCCTCTGAAATTAACAGAATGTTAGTTAACTAATGTTTTAAATTTACTAGCAGGGATTTATATAATGAACCTCTGATGCCACATAGACTGAAATTTAACACAGTTAGAATAGCTGACAACAGAAAATCTCATATAAACACTGGAATACAAATAATTTTAAGACTCAAGCTAAACAAGTATAGTCCTCAGATGCCCATTCCTAATTAAGTCTTCCAAGCCTTTAAAATATCATCAGCACCCTCCTTCCTCTCCCTAAATAAGCATTTGAAGAACAATGAGCTCTTTGCAGCTAATAGGCATACAGAAGAATAAATAGCATTTTTCATTCCTTGCTACCACTTTTTAGACCACTCTGTGTATTGTGGCTAAGAGACTCTTCAAATCTATTCAAGAGCAGCACGTGCTCCTGACCACATACCAGCCCAATGGAGTAATACATTCATATATTTATCTGCTATGCACAGTGTTTTCAGTTACCCAGACCCTGTGCTTGAGCACATTGTGGCTGTGCATGATGCTCCCTAGAGGTGCCTGTAAATTACTGCTCTGTGAAACTGCCAGGCTAGCAGTTTTGTTTAATTTACTACAGCCATGAGCCAAAGCAAAGGAAGTATTTGTGTAGGGTCCAGATTCTGCAGTCATCTCGTATGAGCCTCTCCAGTGTACTCAGTGAAGAGGAAGGTGCCTTCTTTCAGTAAGAGAGACAAACATTCAGGTGCTGCACTGCCAGATCATTGGCCATGACTGTTATAATCACAGAGTCATCATGGCTGGAAGAGCTATTGAAAATCATCCAGTCCACCCTTCAACTTAGCACTACCATATTCACCCCCAAACCATATCCCCAGTGCCATATCCAGGTACCTCTTGAACACTTCCAGATACAATATTCCACCACCTCCCTGGACACCTGGTCCAGCACCTGATCACTCTTCTAAAGAAAAATAAAAATTCTAATATCTAATCTGAGCATCCCTTGACACAATTTAGGGTATTTCCTCTTATCCTTTCACTTGAAACATGGCAGAAGATACCAACAATCTCCTTTCATGTAGTTGTAGAGAACAACAAAATCCCTCAGCAGCCTCGTTTTCTCCAGGCTAAACAACCCCAGTTGCCTCAGCCAACAGGGGTCTAGAAAACAGGACATGTTTTCTAGACCCTTCATCAGCTTCGTTGCCCTTTTCTGGACAAAGTCCTTCGCCTCAGTGTCCTTTGAAACGTATTTGGAAGGCAAGAGCTTTTTGTCTAGAGTCCAAAAGGGAAGATCTCATAAATAAATTTTATTTCCTATATCACCCACAGTCTCTTTTAGTCAGCTGATTAACACCTATTGCAACAATTCATTATAAATTTAGCAATGAGTGTCCAGAGGAAAAATAGAATTTAGGAGAGGCTGAGGTAACAAAATCTATAAAAAGGTGCAGATTTTCATGCATTGTTGGGAATACATATGAATATTGAGTCTTACTATCATATCTGCAAAATATTCTCCACTTGATGTACAGCAGCTACTGTTTGCTGTGTGAGAAATTAGCCTATACTTTTCTATATGGTTGCTATATCAATATCTAAAAGAGGACTGAAAAGCATGTGGATCAACTGGGAAAATATTTCATGAGCAGAAACATCAAATGTTATCCAGAGTAGCATTTATGACGATGTTACAAGACATCAGTTCCCTCACTGGAAGACTTTTTAAATATTGACTATTGACAGTAAGGTTTCTTATCCATATATATTAAACATGTTTTTCTATAGAAAAGCATTGCCAAACATGAGGATGCTCAAAGGCTTATGTTTCTCATGTTTTACATGGCAAAGGGTACCAGAGATACATGTCTTGAAAGAGACTTGGAGATGGGGCAATGGATTTTATGGTGACATATGACAATAACTTTCTGATCACTGTCAAATATCAGTGTAGGGTGAAATTACTGGAAACCATTAAATATAAAACTTGCTTGCAGTTTCCCTACTAACATTCAGTCACCCATCAAACTGCAGGTAACACATGCTTTATATCGATCTACTGATAAAATCATATTACTAATATCTGGCCTGACTTTTGAGATTAACTTTCTCAACACACAAAAAAAGTTATCTTTAATACAGCACACCTCCTGTGGATGAGCCCCTGCTGAGAAGCTGCTAAAGTGTTAAACTAAGTCAACCAAGTTAAATAACTCATATTATGTGAAAAAGTATGAAACGATGTATCAAGTAATAAGAATGGTTGTGATGGATTGGCATTTAAGAAGAAAAGTAAAGAACACTCACGGAAGAAAGCTGAAATATTCTCTGTTAAGGCCATGGAGACGGACAGTAATGTTCTGAAAAACCCCTTTAATTCATGAAAGAGTATTTGGGGAGGAATTAAGTATTTCAATGTGTAGATCTGAGCAAAGATATCCACTGATGAAGCTGAGTAGATGGTTGAGTAGTTGTGATGCTATGAGATGCTGTAACAGAGAAAGAGAAGTGAGAGTTGATGAAGACCCTTGGCTCCCAGGGAGAAAAAGAGAAAACCTCTGTTCCCAGAAATGATCACGGAGACAGATGAAGAGAACCTTTGCCTTTGAATAACTCATCCTTAAAATGAAACCCCCTGAGTTCATGGTCCATGAACACACCTCAGAGTGGTGTGAAATGGGAGGAAAGGACTGATGGCAGAGTTTTCCAAGCGGCTGGCTTCAGGGGAATGAAAAGCCATGAGAAAACTCTTTTCTTGTGGAGAACTCTCCATGGAATGACAAAAGGAAACTCCCTTCTCTACAAAGACTGATGAAAAGACTATTTTTAACCACCAAGTTTTGTCTCTGTGTTGTCAGTTGGACACAGGAATGGTTGGGTGGTGGGGAAAGGGGTTTCTGGAGGTTTTATTCTGGTTTCTTATCCTTGTAGTTTTGTTAATAAATTTTCTTTATTCCTTTTAAGTTTTTAAGCCTGTTTTAAGCCCTTCTCCTAATCCATATCTCACAGCAAGAGATGAGTAAGTTTTCTGGTGATTTTTAGCTAGTGCTTTAAAACCACCACAATGGTGCAGCAGAATCACCCTAATGATTACCATGGCTCATTTTTACAGTTTTTAATTTGCTCATGAAAAAACAAAAAACTCAAAATCCAAACCACCACTGAGGATAACTAATCATTGGCACACACTGCCCCAAGAGTTTGTACAGTTGTCTTTAGCAGTTTCCAAGTCCCTACTGTATATGCCTTGATCAGATCTTCTTTGATCAGAGGGTTGAACTGAAGATCTCCTGAGGTCCTTTTCAACCTGAAATACTTGAGGACCATATATGCAATACTTAGGACTGTGACTGAAATACTTCCAGTGGTTTAGGAAGGAAAATCTTTCTACTGCCTTTGGATTTTTTTTTTTTTTATAAATATGTAAAAGATTTTTGACATGTAGGATTTCTAAAAAATTGTGTAAAAGAAAATAGAATGAAGCAATGATTTGTCTAACTTCTTTTTTTTATATATTTTCTAGCAATAAGGCTACTACTAAGGTACAATTCTGATGTCAGAGAATAAAAGAATAATCTAGACCTGCCTGACTGACTGAACATTTTTTGATGCAGGCTTCCTATGTATTTAATCTATTTTTATGTATTCAGATTCAAATCAAAATATCATCAGATTTCAGAGATATTTCTTAATCCCAGGAATGACTTAATATTAAATATTAGCAAAAAAACCCTGAAAAATTACTTCATCGTTTGGAATTTTAGAAATTAAATGCATTTTATGAAGCATTGCTACTCGTCGCTATTTCAAGAAGGTAAGGAGAATGATAAATTTAAATTTTAATGAATAGAAGCACTGGAATATTTTCTACTTACTAAGCAAAGACCTAAAAGGGAAAATGTTAGCAGTTAATACACTGAAAGATCAGAGTGAAATAGCCCTTTCTAAACTTGTAGTAGCACATTTTAAATGACCCTGTAAACACCACAACATACACATGGAATGCAGGAGCATGAAATTTTTATTTTTTTCTGTTCTGAAGCCTACTTATCTAAGATGATGTTATTGAATTAATAAATGCAGCTTTTGATATCAGCAAATTACAACAGCAACTCATTTTTATTCTATTCAGAAATCACCTTACATTTGGCTGGGAGAATAATGAGATTTGAGTTCCCATAATAACATTCAGAAACAACCTCTTCGAGTTCTTTCAGGCAGCACTAGCAAATAGAAGTCGTTCAAGTGTGTCACAAAGCTGCCAGCATATGAGTCTGGCTCTGAGAATCCTTTCAGAAGTTTCTTGGTGTGCTCAGGATATTCTGAGACCTGACTCAGTTTTAAATGAAGTAACTTCATTTAAAAAATGAAACTTCATTGAAAGGTAACTTCATTTAAAAAACTTCTCTCAGATTTAAATGAAAGTTGACTGTCTTTATAAGAGTCCTCTTGTTCTGGATGAAAATAAACAGTCTCTTGTTTCTTGTTTAATTAAAAAAATGTGTTTAATGTTAGACTTCAGCAAGACTAACCTAAAGTCAGAGCTCCTACAGCTGTATAATTCTACTCTATTAAGCCCACTACTAGTTTCTGGTATGTAGTAGCATGTAGTTTCTGTATGTATAATGCAGACAGTATTGACATGGAGTGCTTTGAAACTGAATTCTTATCTCCCAGCTGAAGAATTTTCAAGACATAATTACAAATGCAGCCATGTAATAAATGAAGAAAATGATGGCCCCAAAGCATGTAAGTGATACAAATCAGATCAGATACTAACTGCTTAATAAAATTCTGTTTACATGAAAAAATATTAAAAATATTAGATTTTTTTCAGTGAGGTATGGATGTGAATTCTTATGCTAAAAATATTTTTAAACAATCGAAGAAAATAATTATTTACTCTGGTGGATCATAAATATGGATAGTTCTGCTGCTGGATGTCATTAAGTTTCTGGAATTAACTAAGCTCCTAATTTCTATTCCTTAGGCACAAAATAATTTAGGCATGTGATGATTTTAAATTGTGTCCATAAACCTTATTGAATTAAACAGAATTTAGGGATATATGTAATGTTAAAAACACACTGAGTTGTTTTCCTCAACACAAATGTTTGCTAGTAATGAAGTCTAAGAGGGTTTTAATAACTTTGGGTTTATTGATTTAATGGAAAACAACCATAATTTTGTTTGTCTATAAATAGTATCTGAGTTAAAAGGGCCATAAGAGAAACCATAAATTTAAGGCACCAAAAAGAAGTACTTGAAACAAAACAACAAAGCCCCACAAGACCATTTCAAAACCTACTTGTACCCAGAGGAATCTTCCTACTGTTTGTAAAAAGAAATAGTTTGTATTTTATTAGGTAATTAAAAGTCAAAAGAATTCTATGCAATTCACTCAATAACAATCAAATATTTTAAATCTTAAAAGACTTTGGGAAATTCTATGCAGAAATATGAGAAAAAATAAAGCATATGTTTTTCAATGTTTCAAAATAAACCATTTCATTACAGTGAGAGAGATGCATGTGCACTGTTACATTGTCTCTTCCTCTTTGAACCAGTTTGTGGGTCTATTCATTATTTTTGTAATACTGATCTAGAGAAACTTTATAATTGCTTTCAAAACTACAGGAAAATTATGCCAGGACAGAAAATACTGAGAGCTTTAGCTCTCTCTTGTTCATTTTTATGCATATATTGATGCTATTTTCTACAGATCAGAACAGTTGTCGAGATATGGTAGTGCAGATGTGTATGGAGAAGTACTCAATATTCTACATTTATCTGCAAAATGTCTGTACCTCCATTTTTGATCATCTTGGTAAGATTTAGAAACCATTGGCTTGATTTAGGTGACTCTAGCCATAAACAAAATGGAAAGGTTTCAGAATGGTTCATTATAGGAAGCAAATTTGTGAAATATTACTAACTAGCAAAAACAATCAATGCATTCATAGAAGCAAATCTTTTTGATGGATGATTTTAATAGAAATAAAATATTTGTAAATTATTTTTAATCAGGATCACTTCATCGTTTTGATTTATTAGGTAGATTGCCTCAACCCTTATATCAACAGAGCAGGGTAGGTAATAACATTTAATAGTGGGATAGGAATTACATGCCAATGATGATTACTTCTTCAATCAATTTTGCACTGAGAAAAAGATGAATATCACTGTATCCTGAGGAAACATTCACATACTATTTAACTTAAAGCTTGTACTTCTTGAACTAAAATAATTTGTATTTCCCAAGAAAAGTCGAGTTTTTTACAGTTTTAGACATTGTTTTGTGGTAGAAAAAAAAAATATATGAAATCAAAATGCTCTTTTAACAGTTTTTATTATTTATCAGTATAAAATTACTACCTTAATTTAAATTTTGTAGGTGTTCTGTGGTATTTCAGTATAAAATTACTACCTTAATTTAAATTTTGTAGGTGTTCTGTGGTATTGTGAGTAGATAGAGTATTAAATATCTCTTAGTTTGATAAAAATATGGTTTCATTTTTAATTGCATTAACTTTATACTAATAGGTTACACTTTTATTTTTTGAAGTGTGAAAACAAATTACCACATCCAGTCTTAATAGCTATTTTCAGAAGTTAAAATACATAGTAATTCTAAGTCATATTATTTTATGTCTTGTTCTGACTGAAAACTTTCTTGTTGGTTGTGTTTTCCCATTGTTGCCTACATTTCTAGGTTTCATGAATTATCAAAAAATAAGTTTTGCTTAGCTGAGTGGCACTGAACTGTCAGAGGAACAAGCAGGGAGGGAGCCCTTTAATTTAGTTGATTCATGGAGAAGATATTTCTTCACATGCTATTTGACTGTCGAGTTTGTCTGGTGCAAGACTTGTGCATCTTGTTCCACTGGGCAAGGCTGAACAAGCCAAGCTGAGGTTGTTTCACAGCTCATTACCTGCTCTTCCTGGCTCCTGGCAGACAGTGGATGGAGCACCTGCTATTTGTCTCAAAACAAGAAACTATTCAGTCCCAGCAAGCCTTGAGTTATTTAGCTTGTATCTTCCTCTTGCTGTGCACACATAGAGTGACAGAATCATTATTCTGTTATTCTTGCTAATTGTATGATCTTTTTGCCCTTCCCATGATGCCATTCCTCTTTTTAAACATTACAGGCATTCAACAAATATATTATTGCTCTTCTGTAAAAATATTGAGCACAGCATTTTGTGGTTCAGAGAAGATGTCAGTTATTGCTGATGCTGGGTAATGGAAAGGAGTTGATTAATCAAAATACATGTGGTGTAATCATGAATGTGATAACAGCTTAAAACGAGTTTTAGATAAACTGCCAGTTTGTGACAGTTAAACAGCTACAAACTATGCAGATATGAAAGTTGTGTTACAGTTCTTCCCCCTTTTAAAAGGAAATAATGAAAAATATTTTCATAGACACTAAAATTTCTTAACCTCTGGGACCTGAGGGTGCAGCTAGAAGCTTTGATCTCCAATTTAATATGGAAAGATCATCATGAACAATGATATGCCACATTTCCTTCAGTTTGGTTTGAAACACTAATTCATAGGCTTGCATCCTGCATTTGCACCTGTGTTTTAGAACCAAGATTTTCAGATTACTGTGAGAAGCGAGTTTGCAACATCATAATGATTCTTCTTCATTTTCAAAGATTAAGAAAAGTATGGTTACTATTTTAGAGGCTATTGCCCTCTCTTTAATTTTAATTCCATTACTGAATGGAACTAATTTTTTATTAAACAAGCCTATCCAAACCAGAGCAACACTTCATCTGAATGAAGGCATAGAAATATACATTTATAGATTTCATAGAGACATTAAAATATGACAACATTTAAGATCCACACTGAGGTGATGAAAAGTGAATGAGTTTTAATCTAATCAATGAGAGTGGCAGCTCTATAACTAATCTAAGCAATGCATGGGATTTGCATAAATTTTTACTAAGAGAATTTCACATCCCTGATGATTTGTGTTTTACTTTACACAGTACTTTTGTCTGATCCTGAGTTTTCCCTTGACAGCTTCCCAACACATTTTGGATCCAAACTAAAGAGATGTTGGAAGCACAAATATTTGCTGATTCAAGAAGCATTGTGTTAATAAAGTAATAGTTTCAGCTGTACTTACCAATCATACTAATTACAAAGCCTCCTTACAGAGATGTCACTACACACACAGGTTTAAACACATAGGAAACCTGCTCAAACCAGTGGGACTATTTATTTAAAGTTATGGCTCTTTGTAAGAGATAATTTTACCTATTCTGAAATAATTTTATCCTGGTTAACTGGTAAGCAAGAGTTTTGGACAAATCTTTCTCTAGCAATTGATGTACTTCCTGGAAGGAGAGGCACAGAACAAAATCAGTATCATGAGCATTCTCCCTCTTGAAGTAAAATGAAAACATGCACTGAAATTCTCAACATGCAGCCATATAGCAGATCATAGAAGCTTTTCTAGTTGAAGAATTCCTGTTAGCCTCCACAAGAGGCAGAGAGTTTTTCAGGCAGAAAAGCTATGATAAGCAACTTAAATCAGCACTTTGGATTCCACTCAAAAACATCGCTCAGGCTACAGATCACGGAACTATGTAAATGTGATAAAACACCTTTCCATAAAGAGTGAAAAACAGGGTAGCCTGAATTTAACCAGTTCTGCAATGCTGCAAGAAGCAACAGTTTCAATAGTAATAGGCAAGCTATGTATTTAATTACAAAAGTCATTTTAACTTAAGAGCATTTAAAGGCACCAAAATGAATAAAACCTGTTGTGTTGCCCGCACTTAAAAAACAGAAAAGATGATGTGATTAAGACCTCAAACCACTAAACTCATTATTTTTACAACAAAAAGTATTCTAATATCCTCATTGGGACAATCCAGATCTGTTGTACACATGACCAATATGTTGAATGTATTAGCATAACAAATAAGTGTTTAATAGGTAATAACAAATATCTACTTAAAATTAAAATGTGTGTTACTGCCAAAGCTTACACAAATACCAAATAAATTGTTCTTGTCAGTTTGATAATAATGTGGAATTCAGCATTTTTTTATGTATATATATTTCTTTCTGACTCTATGTCAGTCATTAAGCTCAATTATATGATTGCTGGTTTAGTTTATATCCCTTCAGATCAGGAGCAGTTAAGCAATAATTTAAATGTTACTTATAGCTTGGATTACCATCATGATCTATGAGTTATGTAAGTTATTAATGAAAGAGCCCATTACCTCAAATGGGAACAAACTAGTTAAGTCATGTTAAAAGTAGCAATATCTGTCTCACTCACTGAGAAATAAAACAGTATTTAAAAAAATGACACACAATACTGGCAGCAGGAATGAATACCTTTATATTTTCATAATATTTTCATATATTTCATTTATACGAACCATAAAATTCTCATGCCCTGACAGCAAGCAGCCTTTTCATGACAACAATTTTGTCACAGATTTGGAGATGGATGAAGGCACTTATGAGACAAATCATTATGCAATACTGAAGTTAAGACTTTGTCCCAGCTCCTTCAGAGCTTTATAAGCCACTTCACTCACTAGGCTCTTTTATACATTTCTGTGTCTCCTTTTTGTGGGATCAGAGCTTGGTAAGTAAAGCTATACAAGTCCTCAGCTGATCTGGTCAGAGATTTCATCTTCCTGAGCCCATCAAACTGAAATATCTTTTTAAATTTCTAGCAGGACATTTGGGAATCTCCCATTATCACAACAATTCTAGAAATACAAAGGTATTGGAGGATTTCTCGTAAAGGCTTTCACAGAACAGAAATTCTTTGGAATTCTGCAAAAGAGAACTCAGATTTTATATGTTGTTATTTTAAATTTAGGGCTCAGAGTTTCAATATGGTACTTCTTAGCCAAGGAGACAGTTCTGAGACCCCTCTCTTTTGTATCTGCACTTGAGAGGAATAGAAAATGCATCTCTATGTTTAACCTGAAAAGATAGAATCCTTTTTCACTTGATGAGGTGCATTTCTGCATGTAGCAGATAAATTTCTTTGGATGATTAAAAAGAAATTAATCTCTGGTACATATGAAAAATAAGTCTCTCTCCTTCTTGTTTCAGTAGGATAGAAGGCAGCCTTTTTCTTCCTTGCTGCCTACTGGAACATCCAACAGGCAAAAGATGAGTTTAAAAAATTTGTGGACAGTGCTAATATGTCCAGAAGCCCTTAAATTCGTAATTATCAACTCCTCTGTTATTCAGACTGGGAAAAAAAAAATAAACAGGACTAGGAATATACCTGCTGATGACCATAAAGTTACAGTGCATCAGGTGTATCAGTAAGTTACAGATACCGAAAATTGTTGTGAAGCCTCTGTTGAAATTTGTGATGTCAAATAATAGGTAGTTCTCCAAATGTGTCTCAAGCTGGCATGCTCAACAAGGCTGCAGTTTGTGGCTGACAAAACAGAAAAAATCCAATTTTTTTCTTTGCACTTTTAATTGAGACTCTGAAAGTTTTACACAGCGATGAGACAGCTCCCCACATCAGCTGTGCTGCTGTTCTGCAGCAAACAGCACATTCTGACAGGGATGCATTTTATTCACATTATTTTCTTAGATTATCTTCTGCATTTGGCATCTATATTTTTAGCTAATCAGATTTTTTTTACCCTAGGGAAAACCACTCTAAAAATCGCATTGAGGGAGGAAATAGAAGTATTTAGTAGGAAACCAACCTAATTGCTGCAGTTTATTAATGTTGAAGATATAGGCTTTTTTACCTGATCTTTATGCTTTAATCCCAATTATTATTATTAGTTTGTGCACATATAACTTGTCATTAACTTTCTACAACAATGTTTCCATTCTGTTTTCCTAAAGGGATGTTTCCTTTTTCATGGTATACTCAGAGAATTGACATCAAATGGAATCCTGTGCTTGATACTTCAAAGCTTTGCCCTTCTCAATATTGAACAGTTTCCTTGGAGGACCCTGAACAAATACTTTTTATTTTCCTAGCTACTCTTGCTAATACTCCCCCTAAATTTTCACTAACAGTCTTACAGACCAGAAAAGATTTTGTGTGTGGAGACTGGCCTAAATACACTGTATATATTAAACAAATTCTCTATATCTTTATCTCCAGATTAACACAAATTTATCCAGTAATTGTAACTATTGAAATAAAAAGTGTGGTGTTTCTTTTCTGCAAAATATTGCACAAAGGTTATTTCTGACACTTTATTTACAAATACCCAGGTAACAGTGAAGTATTTACATAAAAATAGCATACAGTTAATAAAATTAAGCATGTAAAGTCACTGATTTCTTTAAAATAAGAAAGACTGATATCTGTTGTAGGTTAACCTTCACTAAAAAACACCCACCCAGGTGATCAGTCACTCACACTTTGTGTAATCTTGGATGCAAAATAATAGGTGGGATCAATGGCCAGAAAAAAATTCAACAGTTCTTCCCTACCTATTAAAAAGAAACTCACCTAACATACCTAGTATGTATGTTTCTTTTTCTTTGCTACATTTATCAAATTGTCAAGAAGCCAGACAAGTACTATCATACAGCCATTTTTGCATCAAGAATTTAGATCCAAATTTGAAAAGGCCTAAGTTATTCCTATGTTGAATATGGGACTATTTTACCATTTTTACACCGTCATAAGGGAATGAGCATTATCACTTGTCATACCATATTCAAGAGTTTCAGAGCAGCTGGGAGAGAGAATAGCTTTTATTTTTCTCTGGAAAAAAATCTTGTAAATATACATACCCTTCTGAAAAAGAAGTTCTGAAAAAGAAATCTTCAGATTGTCTAGGTGGTGTACATGGATCTCTGCCTGAGGAAGGGTGAGAAGCTGATCTTTATAAACCTGAGTTTATGGGTAAGGCCTAAAGGGAGGGCAGGGACAGGAGACATTATACTGGGAATCTGCTGCAGGCTGCCTGACCAGGAAAGCTGAGCAGATGATGCTTCTGTAGAAAGATAGGAGCAGCCTCATATCCATAAGCTGTGGTTCTCATGGGGAGTTTTAACCACCCTGATACAGGATAAAGGAACAAAACAGCAGGGCACAGGCAATTCCAGAGGTTCCTGGGATGTGCTGATGAAAACTTCCTTCTCCAGATGACACAGGAGACAAGAAGGAAGAAGGAGAGGAGCTATGCTGGACCTTGTTCACACCAGCACAGAGGAGCTGCTGGGAGATGTGAAGGGCATCCTGGGCTGCAGCCTGGGCTGCAGTGACCATGAAACAGTGGAATTCAAGATCCTTAGAGATGTGAGGAGGGTGCATAAACAAGCTCACTCCCCAGTACATCAGGAGAGCAGACTGGGGGATAAAGTCCTGCATGGAAGAGAGGTACATGAAGGAGATGATCTGAGGGCTGGAACAGCTTTGCCATGAATACAGACTGAGGGTTGTTCATCCTGAAGAAGAGAAGGCTTTAGGGATACCTTCTAGCAGCCTTCCAGTACCTAAATGGTGCCTGCTAGAGTTGAAGAGGGACTGTGTACGAGAGCATGTAGTGATAGGACAAAGGACTTAGCTTTAAACTAAAAGAGTAGATTTAGATTTGACATAAGGAAAATACCTAACTCTGAGGGTGGTGATCTACTCTGAGAGAGCAGATTTCTCAAAGAAGCTGTGGATGTCTCTTTCCAGGTGGTGTTCAAAACCAGGTTGAATGGGGCTCTGAGTAATCTGGTCTAGTGAAGTGTTCTTGACCATAGCAGGGAGTGCTGGAAACAGATTATCTTTAAGGACTCTTCCAACCCAAACCATTCCATGAGAAACTATCAGTTCTTATTTTTGTATAGATTACACAAAAGCTAACCAGGCTGCAAGAAGAATTTTGTAGCAAGATTAACACTCAGAGTCTGAGGCAGCTCTTCAGCTGGGGATGTGCAGCTGACTCCCTCACACAGCTCTAGGGGCCTGGATGCCCTTTAGGCTTAAGGAAGCACCACCAGTCATGTCAGTCTCCTGAGTGAATTCACTGCTTCTGTTTGTAGTCAAGTTTCCAGTCTCTTACTGCACTAAAAATTACGGGTAATATTTATCAAGGGCCCAGCTAAGACTGCAGCTGACAGACTGCTCTCAGTACACCGTATCCATTATGCACTAAATTCAATGTTTTGTGACTACTGCCCTATTTTCTGCTCTTAAGTCCTTAATTTTATACTTTTGACTCCTCCAAACTCTTCTAGGATGGATACCAAAGCACAATAGAACACACAGCAGGAAGAACTCACGAAATTCTTGCTTCAGTGTTGTTATAAAATCTATTAATCACTGGTCTTTGTTTCATAAATTTACAAGCTTCAAAAACTTATTTTTATGAAAATGAAGTGTGAGAAGTGGAAAAAGAAAAAAAAAAGGTTGATTTATACCAGAAAAACCCCAATAAAATAAAAACAAAAACCTCCAGCATTTTCAAGGGGCCTAAGCAGCACTGACAATGGTAAATAGAGTTCAGTTTATATGAATATCCTATGGTTCATCAGATCTCTGTACATGTTGAATCTTAATTTAAAATAACAACAAAGCCATCAGGGAGCCAGTGGTTAGATGTAAACATCCTAATTGTCAGTGGTGTTGCTGATCCCAGTGACAAAGCTTCTAGTGCAGGGTAATACAGTTAGCAGATGAACGGATGTGTGCTCAAAAGACTTCCCACTCAGTGACCCAGAACATGCTGGAGATGCCACAACCATATCGTGGCCCATAGTTAAGTCAGGCATTCAGATGAAATTTAACTCCATAATATTCTTTCAGCATACAAATTTCACTCTTAAAAGATAGCACATTAATCCTTTTCTCAAGTACAGTCCTTTGAAATACTATATATAAATGACTTTGTAACTGAAACTATTGTATTAAATAAAATATCTTTTCATTAACATGAAAATTAAAATATCTTTTCACTAATATGAAGAGAAGATAATATTTTGCACTAAAGACTTCTGGAATGAAGAGGAGATAATGCAAACATGAAACCCAGAGAAACACTGACTGAAGAGATAATGCAAACATGAAACCAAGAAAGGGTTTCCAGTGGAATTATGGTGAAGCTAAAATAACACGTAAAGTAGCAAAATATTCATTCTGAGTCTACTTGATAAGGTCCTCTATTTTTCATGTATCTTTAAGAATGACTTTTAAATTAAAATTTATACCTTTTATAATGAAAGGTGGCTGATTAAAAAAGCACAAACAAATAAACAAAAGAAAACCCTTTCAGAATTGTCAACTCATTATAGCACAGAAACTTTTCCAACCCAAAGCCTTCCAAAACATTTTGTCACAACTAAGAGATATAGAAATTTGTTTCAATACTGCCTGTAAAATTTCTGGTGAGTTTATAGATTAAGAGGGAATAATCAGGCACCGATTAAAGCAAAATGAAAATGTCCATGAGCCATGCATTCTTTGAAGAAAAACAAGTGACTTTTTGTAGTTTTATGATTTTATGACAGACAACTTTTAAAAAGGGACAGAGGATTTAAAGACTGCCAAGGAATGGAACATCAAAATATATGTTATTAATGCTTCTACAGTATCATAACTACAATAACATGTAAACAATTCCTCACAGATGCAGAGCATATGTTTCAGCAGGTGACTGCAGAAAATGTTTAGAATTGGTGCTTAGCAATGTTTGCCATGATCAGCCTACATTAGTGTATTTGCACACAAAAAACTGTGGCCTTGTTTTTCTATTAAAACAGTCCCCTCTGAAACATTACATAAGGCTCTGTGGACCCCTGCTGAAATACATAGGTTAGCATAACTCTACAACATTCAAGTACAAGTAAAAAAGAACATCTGTGCTTAAGGTGATGTGAGAAAAATGTGATTTTTTTGACTGTAGACCTAAATGCATATCACATTGTACTCTACACAGCACTGGCTGCTCATTTTGCTTACCCTTCTTCAGTGTTCACATATAAATGTGAACAGCATAAATGTGAATGATAGTATCTTTACAGATGAATGAAAAATGAAAAGTAGGTGTAAAACTTTTAAGAATCCATGTTTTCGGAGTGGCGTAGATTTTGATGGCCTCTGATTTATTTTGTTTGGATTTTAGTCAGCATTATTTTACTGTGTATCAGATCATAAGCAAGAACTAGATTTTTGTTTTCCTGGTAAATAAATAATTATCTCAAAAAGTCAATAATTTCATTAATTCTTCAGGAAAAGTTCCACAATATAGTTACTAGTAGTTCAATCATTTCTGCAACCTCTTTTCCTTTTTCTTTCCTAGCACTATCAACCTTGCAAGCCCCATTGAAGCAATGGGCGTGTTCATGGCCAGGTGTTGCTGTTGCAGCTTGGGAATTAAAGGATTATTAAAATAGTAAACTGCAACTTTTGATTGAATCTACAATATTGTGTCATGGTTGTAATTAGTAAATTACAACAGGAGTCCTGAGGGAATCACATATTTGAGCTATGTGATTACTCAATTTGTTCTCTCATGATTAATGTTATTGCACTAAACATAAAAGAAAATTATTAATGACTTATCTACAAACTAATACTGCTGGTAATGGTGCAGTATAGAAGGTAAATGCGCTTGGAAACTGGTTTCTATAATCAGGGGAACTAAATTAGTGCTGATAAACTTTCTGGTAAAATGATACAAAAATAGTTGTCCTTCAAGAAATAATAAATACATATAATTTTTATGCCATATAATTTCAAATCTATTTGTCAAAATACCTGCAAATAAGAAAAAAGTATTAATGATTCTTCTCAGACTTTTCAGCCTACTAAGACAATTCACACACTTATGTTCTGGCTTGCAGCAGAAACCAGCAGCAAAATATAATATGGTTTTGAAATAGGCCTGTTAAATAATAAATTACATAACCTATCTTTTTTCCTAGTACAGAATTGAATTTCAAGTGTGGCTATATTAGAAAACAAGATAGCTGTATTTTGTATAATTTGCTCCTAGTTAAATTGCTATGATTTTAGGGGCCTTAACACAAATGGTAAAAGTCATTACATCAAGTATGCATTGTTTTACTCATGAAAAAAACTATGTTCTCTTTCACTTTTCTGCTGAACAGTCTTTTAAGGATGAATTAGAGACTAGAGGACTGTTAAGGACTTTTAGGTTTGGGTTCTTTTTCCCTTTGAACTGAAGATTGACTAGAGGGAGGCTATTTTCTCTTGTTTGGTCTCAGTTGTTTATTATTTTCTTATCAGCATTACAAGGTACAAGGAGCTATGTGCACTATGATAGAAAAGGGTAAAATGGCTAACAAAGATTCTTTTCAAGGTCTTTTATATGTCCATTTACCCAATTAACAGATGCCAACTAAATTATTTTTCTTAGTGACTGAATGACCCAACATCTGTGTGCTGCACTATGGTATTTTCTATCCAATCACTTACTACTACCCAAAAACCTCTAGGAGAAGAACATGAAGAAAGAATCTTCCATCTTGTCTCCTGTTCTCTAAACTAACTTTTTCACCCAGTGATTTAAGAAACTTTCTAATCTACACACTTACACTTTTCCTATCTAACTTTAACATTTGTTTTCATGTATCACCATGAAAACATGAAAATATGATTTTCATATTATATGAAATTCAGTGTTTCTTTGGATCCTAGAACTAAATATTAGAAACAAGGGCACACTCTGTATCTCAGACTCCAACAGAGGACAGCTTAGTGTTCATCCTGATTAACATGTGAAACCTATACTAGAAGGTAGCCAGACCTTCTAGAAGGCTTTGTGACTCATGGAATTCTTCTTCCTGGCCATGTGGAGAGGACTTTTGTCCAGCTCAGACCTTGTGGAGTCTGCCATCCAAGACTCATGGATGCAGAGGCTCCCTGTGGCCCTGTCCCATCAGCAGTAAGGTGGAGAGCACATCTGTGGTACACACATGCAGGCTGAAACTTCACCAGTGATTCCCCACGGAGCTCCTCCCTCTCCAGGTCTGCAGGCACACACATCTACACGCTCTCCTGCTATATTATCCCAGACTCAAGTGCCTGTAGTATCTTTGCTCAGATTCCAGGTGCCTCACACAGTTCTTTCACCAGATCCTGAGGCCTGGAGCCTTTCCAGGTGCTGGGATCCTGTTACTGCATGCTAGTCCAACATGAAGGCTACTAATGGTTCTCCTCCACACCTTCACACATCTTCCATCAGTGGCTGGCCCTCAGGTCTCTCATCCTTCTTACTGACTGATCCTTCCTGAAGGTCTTGAGTGGTTCACACACTCCAACACAGGATGAAATGCACTCATACACAAACTGCTTAGGAGTAGAATTTAATAAGGACGGGGCTCAGCCAGGAGAATTCCAGCTAGCAAGTTACCTGCACTCAATTAGCCTCTCTTGGTCCAGCTTCTCTCCATTTCCCATGCTTCTTTTCCCCATCCATCTGCATCCCTCCCTTTCTCCACCTGTGTTTCATCCCAAATAAACACTCTATTTTTTATTACACTTTCCCTACTGGACTCACTAATTTTACCGCTGTACTCCAGTTTGATATCTCACAGATTGAGGTTGCTGAGCATTTGCTGACCTTGCTTTATCTTCTAAAAGATCCCCAGCTGACCCTTCAATTATTTATGAGATTTGGCCATCTCTTACCTCACTTCCATGTAACTTTATGTGAAATCTGACCACTACTTACAGTGCAACCCATAACATTTTTCAACTTCTCCCTCTGTTATCTGTCGTACCCAGCAATTTCTCTTGCCATGTCCAGCAGTTTGTCATGGCAAGTTTAGTTAGTTAAACCCCAGGCTGTGTCCTAACATGTGCCTGTGTACATTTATTGTGCCCACTCTTCCCCAGAATTTCACTTATGTTTGCCTGCTGGAATGAGTGAAGAATGTACCTTTTTGTACCCAGACTGGGTTAATAATTTTTAACACTTACCACTCAGCATCAGAGCACATAAGAAATGAATTATTAAATGCTACATTTTCTCTAAAGACCTTCATATTTTCATTTTAAAATGATATTTTAATTTGAAAATTAGATTTAGAATAGGAAAGTAATGCTTTTTGTAGGCAGAAGGAGAAACAGATCAAAATTTGTGTATGACTAGGCATTTAAATTTCTGGAATGGATGAACATTCTTCTGAAATATCAGCATATAAATGGAAATCAAACAACTCAAGTGTATTAGATAATGCACAGGAGAAAATGAAGAAATTATATCAATATACTAAATGTATGCCTTACATTTGAAAATAAGATATATTCCATGCTTTGCTTATATTATAGCAGTAGAAACACCACAAAAAGTAATTCCATTGAAGAAAAAACAATTAAACTAACAAAACCAAAACAGAACCAGGGCTAGATAATTACAAATTTATACAATCAGTTCACGTTTTGAGGTTAAGATAAGTTTGGAACACAATTAAAGAAGATAATTTCTCTTTTTGCTAACAGTGTCATTTAGCAAGGATTTTCACTGAAAAGATATCGATGCCTTGCCTAACCTTTCTAATTGCTAACTTGAAATGTCACCTATGATTTAATTATGTGCATATACAAATTTAATGATCTTTAAGTAAGAGTTTTTGGCTCTAGTCTAAGAAAAAAATAGGATTTCCATTTCATCTAAATCAGAATATTTTGAAGAAATTTATACTTTTCTCAGTGTTATTGATCTATGTTTCATTAATAATATAATTCACATTTGAGATTCTACTATAGAAAAATAAAATAGTCAAAGTTGCTATTTTTATATGCTAAAACCTCCGATAATTTAGAGGGTCACTAAAGCCCTGATATGACATTAAAACTGAAGAAAATTTATTATGGAAATCATTAGACAGTAATACCAAAATTTTCAGCATTACATACATATGTAATATCAACTAGAGTATATTTTACACATGACAATTTCACCAGTGAATGCTAGTTAGACTTACTGATCCTGAAATCACTCTGTGTATTAAAAAAAAAGGAAAAAAAAAACTTTTCCTATCTACTACCATAATTTCACCCAATAGCAACATTTTCAGAAGATGTTGGATGAAAATTCTACTTGCCTGACACGGATGACAGAGCTTTTCCCTGCACACAAAGTCTCCAGTTGTGTACTTCACTGAACCCCTACCTTGTAGCACAAGGTCTGGGAACAGAATTTATTTCAGCCAAGGTGCACTTGTTGCATGCATAATTATTTACATGGAGGATCGTGTTATTTTAATTCTCTTTGCCTAAAACCCTGTTGATAGCTCCAAATTAAAGGGAGAATAATATGCAGAAAGTGTTGGAATCTGTAGGAAATGTTCATTCCACTAAAGCAATAGAAAGGTGGGGAAAAAAAAGCCCAAAACCCTGAAATTTTACCAGATGCAACAATGTTGAAAGTTTGGAGAGTTCACAAGCCTGATCCCCTGTGCTGTACTTATTTGACACTTGTACCAACTCAGCATTTTGTTTGGTGTCTACAGCTGTTAGAGAGCAGCATGGTGTTTCTAGGGTAATACCGTAGAATAGTCTTATTCTTGTGCCTTAACTCCAAGGCAAAAGTCTTCAACAAATTATGCAGATGTTTTCCCTATGATTTATGCCTATCCTTATTATTTCCTTTCTCATTATTCCTACACAGTTTAAATTTGCAAGCAAGTCCATGTGCTGTTTTTTCTGAACAAACCATGTCCAAAGAAACATAAAAAAAACCAAATAAAAACATGCCTATTTTTAGAAATGAATGCTGGTGGGGGTTTTAATTATGCTGGAAATTCTTCTTAGTTTCTTAGCAATTTTTTAATCTCTCTCTGAACCCCATGCTTGGAGCTGTGATGCTGACCCTGCACCTGTCTGCAGAACTGCAGATGGCTGGTGTAACACAGGCTGTTGACTTCAAAACAGGAAGGAGGAGGAGAACCAGATTGCTTGTGAGATGCACACACAATTCCAAAATGCTAATTATTGGTTCCCTAAAATATTATGAAGGCTTGTGCATTTGCAATTGGGATTCGTCTTCATGCATCATTAAAGTCCTAATGTATACCTTTGGTGAAGGAAGCAAATCTGGTCAGAAAATAAAAATTTTAATTGTACACAAAGTGACTTACTGCATTGTTCAGTAGAATATTCAGCTTCTTTCAGTGAAAGAGTCAGACACAGGAGGGAAAACAGCATATAGAGTAGCTTAAATAATGACCCAAATATGTATTTTTTTTTTCTAATAATGAAACTGAATGACAAAGTCAACATAAATCAAAGAAACTCACCATCTTTAGCTTTTAAAAAAACTCAAGGAACTTAGCAGAAGCTAAAGACTATGTTACTGTCCTTATGCAGTTAACGAGAGAATGTTTAATTAAGAATAGTGGACTATTTATGGCCTAGAAATAGAACAAAATTTGGTATCTTTCCAAAGATATAATATGGCAGAGAAATGACAGACCTTCAAGCAAAATAATGACCACCCTTATGACAGAGGTTCACATTCTGAATATAAGGACACACACACACACATATGTACAATAAAAATTTGGAAAACAGTGTTTTTGAACCTTGTTCATACTCTGTTTTAATATAGAAAATATTGTTAGTCTCTGTTACCTAAATATGAAAAAAATATTTAAAATATGATTGTAACATCCTGCAGAACTTCACATTTCTAAGTGTAGAATTCAAGGCCAGTTAACATATTTTTATTAGGAGTTTGAAATCATCCTCATGAATCTGAAGATACTGATTTTTTTTTAATTTAAACTCTACCTTGAAGCCCTCAGTAAGACTCATTCATTGAAATTGTGTGTTCAGTTTCTTTCACTACTTTTACAGTAAAATGGAAATTATGGAGAGAAGCGCAGGTGTGGGGACATTAAATCAGCAATTTTCATCTTGCTTGATGCAAAAAATGTACCACCTGCTAGATTTTAGGTGCATGATCCATTTAGGCATTTCCTGTGTCAAACACAACACCTAAATTAGAGGAAAGAAATAGTTCACGTACATGCTGTGCCCCACACTAAGATAAGAAATGCAGCCATTGCTTCCCGTTTGAGGAAAGGAAATCCAGGTGTCTAAAAGTGACCTATAAATGACCTGTTCAGCTGTTAAATCCAAAAAACTGGAAGACCAAGACATGTCATTGATTATATGTTGCCCTAATTGGTCTAAAAGTAGTCTGTGAAATGAACATTGAAACATATTTTTAAACAGAAATTTTAAACCTGAATTTTTTTAATGCAGTTATTATACCTTAGGCCCTAGGATGCAGAACTTCAAAGGCCAGCCTGTACAACTGCAGAGCCCTGTCACTGTTAGATTTAGGACACCTGAACCTGACTGAGCTGCTCCCTTTTATCCCATGGAATATCTTGGTGGAGGTGACATCCACACTGCAGTTTGATGTCTACCCATCTTAATGAGATATTGTGCAAACTCCCATTTTTAACACTTCTTTTTGTAAATTTTTTCAGGCCATTAATTACTTGTAAGTAAAAATATACCATATTGTTATTTGATGTAATAAGATATTTAGGCCACATAAGCCAATTTATCTCCATCTTTCGGTGGCAATAGAAGGAAGAAATATTTAATTTAAAGCCTCTCAAATTTAACAGGAAATAATAAATTCAAAAATGCAGAACAGAAAATATTTGTGTTAATTTTATATATTTATTGATCATACTTAAATTTATTTTGAAATATTAATTCTTCTGTTTAAAAAATGTTCTTGAATATTATTAAAATAATTATTAAATAATTATTAAACATTAAACATTAATTTAGCAACAAACTTTGACAATCATTAATTCAAATATAGTTATGTTTTTTTTCTTTATATTGTACCAAGGAACAAGTACAAGGTTTGTATCTTGAAATATTTTTAAATCTACTTTTACTTTTATTCATAGTTTCTCATATATACAGAGCCATAGTTTGGGGACTATTATAAAGACTACACAAAACCCTACAGGCCCTGGGAAAAAGTATTTCTTGATGTTGCTTGTAAGCCCCTTTAGGTACTGAAAGGCCACAGTAAGACCTTTCTGAAACTTTCTCTTTTTCAGATTAAACATCTGCTCCCTTACACTTTATTTGCAGGAGAGGTGCTTCAGACCTCTGGCCATCTCTGTAGCCCTCATCTGGACCTGATATAACATTCATTACTGATTTCCATTTGGACACTGAGAATATTTAAATACCTATATATTATTACGTGTGTTCATATATGAATAATAAACTTCTGGTGTTTGTCAGCGCGCACATATAAATATATATTTAAGAAAAATGTATTTTGCTTCAAGAGATATTTTTCTAGAGTGTTTTTGCAAACTTCTTCTAGGTATATTCTCCCATTATTTTGGGGAACAGTCTTCAAACCACAACTTAGACAGCTGGTCCAGCAAATATAACTACTGTTTGAAGCACAACACAATCTTATTTTTCTTGTGGGTATCGAAGAGAATGTAGGCTAATAAAAGACACAGAAATAACCAGAATTCTGACACCCTGTGAATAAGATACCAAGGTCAGCTTCAGCTGATGTAGCAGCTAAACAAAAACCTCTTACTGAAGCCTGAAACATCCAGTTTCTTTATACATGCAAACCAGACTCTGCTCCTTTGTGTTCATTCCCTATCTCAGGATGCTTACAGCTCTCAGTAATGTCTACTGACATAAAGTCTTAGGGTCAGCATCAAATCCCATTAAAATAATCTGAAAGGCTTCTTTGAGCTGAATGGGTTTTAAATCAGACTCTTATTAGACTCACCTAGTAGAGTAATAAATATTCATAGGTGGATGAAAGAAGAGAAAATCTCTCTAGTTTTGAGTCCAGCAGGAAGATAATTTGATTGTTGAAGGATAATCTACTTGTTGATCAAGAAAGACTTGTGGAAATTTACTTTTAGGGCATGTGCAGGACATGGACAGGTAAATAAGGTATTAGAAAAACAAAATCATATTAGCATGTGCCACTGTCCAAAACAATCTCTGCAAGCTACCTAGATTTCTTATTCTTCCCTTAAACTAAGTATAATTTGAATTCTAGTGAATATTAATTGATTGTTTTTAACAAGCTATCTGACTACTAAATATCATAAATTGACACAGTTTAGGTAACAAAAAATAAAGCAAAGACATTTCCAATTCTTCATCTAGATTTTTTCACTATTCACAGCAATTCCATTTATAATATGCAGCTGTCAATGATACAATCTGTTTCATCCTCATGTCATATAATAAAGTCTTACTGACAGCAGGGAAATCAATATTATATATTATAAAAATAAGATTGAAAAACTGGTTAGTTTGAGTGGAGACTTGGCTAGAAAGCCTCAGCGTGCTTTCTTAATACCTGGAATTTTCATTATGCAGTGATTGAGATAGGGAAAGGCAGAAAATTTGAGAGAAGTGGAGATTAAAACATCATATGCTATTAAGAAAACAGGAAATTGGTGGGGGAAACTCTCCATCTGCCCCAACATACACAGAAGGTGTCAGGGTGTAAAAGCTGCACAGTTTTGACAATAGTTTCATATTAGCAGCATCTAAACCACTTTTTAAATTGTGGTGCTGTGTTTCTGAAGTGCTAGCTTGGACAGCCTGCTAAGGACAGCACGCTGTCGTGATATCCTTTGTGTAAACAGAGGCTTCTTTCTTCCATCACTCTGATCACAGAGTCATCTTCAGGTATGGAAAGGAAGAATCTCTTCAACAGGTTCAATACAGGCCTGAGTACCCACCTTTGAGGATTAGCAAGGTAAAAAAAGACCTTGCATATAAGCTTCTGTTGTGGTTTAACCCCAACATGTACCTCTGAAATATCTCTTTGGTTAGGTCTGGTCATCTGCCTGGTCGTGTCCCCTCCTAACCTATGGCATAGCTCTCAACATCCTCTCTGGCTGTACAGCATGAGGAAAACCTTAACTGACACTAATTAGGCACTGTTCAGCCATCTAAAAGATCCTTGTCTTATCAGCATTGGTTTGGTCACACAATCTAAACATAGCACCATAACAGACACAATGAAGAATCTAGCTCAATCCCAGCCAAACCATCAAGATTCTCAGAGGGCAAGATTATGTTGTGCTGAGGTCTGGAGGCCCAGGGGCCTGTTACCAAAATGCCTCAACCCTGAAGGGGCAGAGGCAAAAGGTGAGAGGCACCCCTCAGAATAGAGTAAGAAAAGGCCTCCCTCACATGGGTCTTTTGCAGAGAAATGTTGGTGCATTTTGGGTTCTGGTGTTCTGGTAGTGTGTGGGGATTGATGTCACCCTTGTTCAGCCCCTGTTTACCATTCATGTACCCTTCCTAGAATGTTCTTCCTTCCCTTAACCCCCATTGGCTCTGTTTTGCCACATTGTTCCACTCCTGTTATCCCTTTGATTCTCCCAACCCTTATCCACTCCCCTGCACCACTTTGCCTTGTCCCTATTGAACCTTGACCCTCAGATCTGCCCCTTTTGCCTCTCATTTAACCCTGTGCCTTGAGCCCATCCTGTTCTCATCCCTGCACCTATATGAGGCTGTGTTCAATAAACCAGTTGTTGGATTGCCAAATGAGAGCCTAACCCTTTGTCTTAAATCATCAACACTTCCTACAGTGTGCTCCTGGCCCTGAGAACGCTGGTGACTCTCTGAGATCTCCTTGCTGAGGTTTTTTACACAACCTTGTAATAATAAAGTATTTATTTTGCATCATAGGCAATGTGTGTTATTGCTTTTGTCACATAATGCCCTTCCCTCAATTTTAATGCTATATATGTTTATATAAGAAATGATAAATATATTCAAAAAATAGGTGAAAAATTACTCTATGTCATTCCTAAGGAGCTACAAAACATAATGCACGCATATAACTGTAGGCCTGTCTAGGTACAGAAGTAAATGCACATTTTATTTTCATCTTGTCATCACTATTCACCCTTCAATGGATTCACCTGACCTAATACAAGTATACAGTTATAAATGCGGTTCAAAATACAGTGTAAGTGACTAAAACCAGTCATAAACATCTGTACCAACAGAAAGAGAAACTTAAATTACACTAATTATCACCTTTTCTGGTAGTCTTAGGAGAAGGAAAAAGGAAGAAATTGAGTCTGTCTGAGCTTCTCTATCAGCTATAGGCATCCTTCCCTATTAAGAGATAGTAATTTTATTGGTAGGATGAGATTATACTAATTATATAGCTGCATGTGCCATGGATGAGAAAACATGTCTCCTGTCACATCTGTCAGTTCACTACCTGTCTACGGAGAATATTAATTTAAAAATTGCAAATATTCATTTGAAAATGGTATTGTAAAGAAAAGTCCAAATTCCATGAGTGTTTTCAACAGTAGCCGGTGATCTTCTCCACTGTTGCTATTAGATTTAACATTCAAACTTGTTTTGATTGAAAATCAATTTTTTTTTCATTGAAAATCTAGGTTAAATGCTCACAAAACATTAATAAACATCAACCCAGTTTCCAGACAGATTTAATTAGTATTGTCTTCACTTAATTTTACAAAGCAACAACAAATTACTGTTTTTCAGATAAGGCCCTTCAGTCATACACAGACCTAGAAACAAACTTGTGATAAAGACAAGAAATTGAGAGTTTAATAGTTAAACCTGGGCTGACTGCTGATGGAGAATGTTCAGGATTTTATACTTATATGTTGTACACTTCGGTGTCAGACATTTCTATTTTAAGTATTTGTCAGTGCTGAAGATTAAACATTGTTACCATGTTGCTTTTCTGCTGATGAGTGAGAATTAAACTCAACCATGCAATAAAAGAAAGTTACAAATATGCCTTTTAAGAAGAGGACATCATGAACAGAAGCATTTTTTTTTTTTTTTTGTCCTGCCAGCAGATGTTGCTGCTACAAAGGCCAGCTTCTGTCCCTGTGAAGTCAGAGAAATGCTCTACAGACTACTGGGGATATGCAGCACAATAAGTGCATTAGAAATTATGGGGAGTGTTAACACTAGTAGAATAGATGGAAGCATAAAGATATGAAGAACAGGTAGACCATATGCTGAAATTCTACAGTGAGGAAAGAAATTTTCCTGAAATCCAAGTGAGGTTAGGGATAAATGCAGTGATCAAGTCTGAAAATTTGTATTGATAAAAATTTTGGGCATTTCATGAAAAAGTTAATCCTACCAGAGAGCTTATATTTTCTCATCCAGGATACTTTTATATGACATAGATGATATAGATAGAAAACTATCCAGGATAGTTTTATATTGTGTCTTTACCCATACGCTTAATAAGAAAATACAACTAAACTGAAAAACTTCACATGGGAAAAAAGCATTTGATTTAATAGAGAAAAAGCTCTAAGTATTCTGGAGTTGTGGTTATTTTGAAACTGAATATTAAATATATTCTGCCCAGTGAATATGTGTATATCAAACCTAAATATAACATAAACCTCTGACAACTATTTTTTTCAGAAAATAATCTATAGTTCCCAGTGCATAAGGTCTCGTGGATAAAGTACTGAGAAAGCACTTTTTGTAATTTGGCCTGAGTCTCTAACCATGACTTTCAATGAGTTTCAAGGTCATCTTCTATTTTTCTTTGGCATTTGCACAAAAGCTGAAACAGAAATTCGTTTAAAATTATCTCTCATACTATGAATTAATAGAATGATAAGGTGACACCGGTAAAGAATTATGCAGTATGATTTGGTGCTTAATCTTCTGTGGCCACATTGCTGAGATGTAAAGCGATGCTGGAACCAGCTCAGTGACCTCATTTCTGTATCTAACATTTTTCCCTCTTGTTCTTGAATTGGTTTTATGTTGCTTCTGCAGCTAAAGATGAGAAATTTACTGTTTCCTTTGAAGAGGTCTCTTCAACAAGGGCCACAGCTTGTCAAATCACAGACACTGGGAATCTGCAGGATACAACCTGCCTGAACCATGTCTGTTAGAAAATGAGAGAGTTTCATTCAAATTTCCTTTCTTTTCCCCTGTTAGTCTAATTACAGCAGCTTTATTCCTGTTGGGTTAAAGGCTGTTCCTCACATATTCACAGGTCATCCATTTCAAAACATGAAATCATAGAAGAGGTAGAATCCTTGCAGATTTAAAGAGCTAAAAGAAATTAAATCAAACAAATATACTAATCACTATATGGGAATAATGTTTATAAACATAATTTCATGTTTCTCTTTATTTTTAGATTTTAAATGAGCACAGCATGTTATAAAGAAGGCAAACCCCATCAGCAATTACAAATTCCCTCAACCTTGTTAAAGAAAATAGAAGGATGAAGCTACATCACTCCAAAATTCTAAATCAACACAGAGAATTGATTTGTCACAGATAACAATCATAGGACTATCCAAGCCTGAACCAGATGGAACTATTTTGTTATTGAATGCAGCATACCAGTTAATAAATATATTTAGCTTTTTTTCACCTTTTAGAGGAAATACATATTATTCTAAACATCTGACAAATAATTGGCATAATGATTAATAAGGATGACAGATATTGCCCCTGTAATCCAATATGCAACCTGTAATTAAAATGAAAGGGATGCTCCAAAAATGAAAAGAAACTTTAAAGAGATGCTGCTAATGTAACAAAAATGTGATTCAGTCAGAAAATAACTGGTTGTTGAAGGTGTGGAGGAAACCATCTTCTCATGAGTTTACTTTTGGAGATATGATTATTTGTATTATTCTAATTTAAGTTGTATCAGATTTACTTTACTATCACTCCATGTATAAATTAATGCTTTGCTTTGCTCACAAGGGACCTGTAAGCTGTTGTTCCAAAATACACAGACTGTGGCCAAGGGCATCTTCATGGTCTGGAAACTCCCACTTCCCACAGAGCTCCCATGCAACAGGAGATTTGAGCTCTTCACGTGACAAAATTCTGCAAGTGAGGGTTTCCTCTGTATTATGAATTTAATGGGAGCTGGGAGCCAGGAGCAGTTGGTTCTGGGACAAGGCAGAACAGGATCACATCTAGCCAATCTAGACCACTCTATGCAAGTAAATGTAAAAAATGCAAGTAAAACGTTGACAAAAGTCACCTTACTCATCAAAATGCCTCTGAAACTGACCCAGTGTAATTCTTTCCAATCACAGCTTGAGAACTCTTACTTTTATTCGTCTTATATTTTCAGAAATTTGGGCTTTCTCTGCTCTCTGAAGACTGTCCCCAACTCAGCATGTTTCTCATTGAGTAGTTTTAATCTATGGCATTACACACTGGGTTCTGAGATTAGGATATAGATTTTAAGGACCATAAATGGTAAAAGTTTAATGATCTCACGTCTATTTGTATTCAGAGCTGTGGACCACACAATAATTCCAATTCATTTCAGTGGCTCACATTTTCCTTTTAATATAGAAAACTAAGCACCATAACTAGAGTACTTTATATTTTTAGTATTTTTCTCAGGTGATGCACGTCTTTCTAGAGTAACTAGATTTGGAGAGTAATCAATTATTTGGGGGCAGGTATTTAAACTTTAGCTTTTACACAAACTGGTTATGAAAAACAGACATAAAGTGAATATTTTTCAATGTGTTGTAGAAATGAAGGATTAATGCAATGATGAAACTTAGAAAGTGTTGGTACCCCTAAGAATAAAATACATACGTTGTGAGAAGACCTGCAAGTTTCAGTGTTTCCTTTTCTCTTAGTGTTAGCAATGAAATTGCTAAATGGATAAGTACAATAAGTTGTGCTCTGATGGGTACAAACACTAAACAGAAAATACAATATTAGCCTTACTGATGTGAAATCTGAACCACCGAGGTATTGTGATAACTCTATAAAAATGCAATTAGAAGAATACTGATGTATCTATTTCTAGTCAATCTTCAAACAACTAATTTTCTGCTATTAATTTCAGGTCCAAAATTTTATTTGTTTGTTTCAATTAGTTTCAAAAAATAAAATTGGAATTTTTTTTCCTGAAAAGTTGAAATGGTTTAGGTAGTTCAACACTATCACTATGCACTCAAAACTTTTGATCATCCATTACCCATTTTAGGGCACTCCTCTTGCCTGCTCACTGCATATAAACTATGAGTTATTTTACTAGTAACTTTAAATGCTTTTTACTCAGTCTGGCTGAGAGGTGATCTGCTAAAAACTCTTCAGATGGAAAAGCGATATATTATCATTCCCATGATAGAAGTAGCATTCCTTAGAGTGACATACAGAAAAGTAAGTGATTAATAGATGCCTTTCTAATGGCGTTAGGTAGCTGCAGCCTTAGGTGCACACTGGTAATGATGATATGATACACTATAATGATGATATAAACATCTATTTTTTAAAGTGCCAGGTAAGATACATATAGATAGCTGTGTCACTTCTGTTGTCATTTGAACCTTTGTCCCTCAGATTTACTTAGCTTCCTTCAGGACATAAAAGTTCTTCTATTACCAGTGAAACTTTTTGTTGTGCAGGTGATTGTAGTGATAGAATGAACTAATTAGGAATATTAAGTGCACTAGGTAGGTAGGATCAAAGAGGGAGCAGGAAAGAAAGAAAGCAGATCTAAACTCTTTCAGGCTGAATCAGCTACACTCAGCCAACTCTCCTTCTCCATCCTCTTTGTCTGTCTCTGTGTCAGTGATGACAGATCACTGGGAAGATGTGTAACCTTTCATACCAACCTGAAGGACGAAATTTTGCTGTGTCATGGAGGCTGTTGGCCAGAGCACTGGGAGCTCCATTCAAAGCCCTGATTACAGGAAAATCTGAGCAAGATCTAGAGAAAATAATTAATGTTTCCAATAAGAGAGTTCATCTATCATCAACATTCTATCGAGTTCAAACGCATTCCTATGCAACTGAAACAGAAAATACTGTAGAGAGGCATTTCTTGCCACTCACTGGAAAGGAGGAGGGAGATCTGAGACCAGCTGGAAAACCATGCCTACAATATCTGAATAATTGCTGTGTGTCTGCTGTGCTCAAGGTAACAAAGACCTTCTGATCATGCTTTGTTCATAAATCAGATTTTTTCTTTGAGACAAAGAATCCTGACCAAAGTCCCAAATATGATCTTTAAGCAAATAAAACCAATCGTATGAATGTCACTCTTCACATTTGTTTCTCTTCTTCATTAAGGCCTCCTAAATTAGCAGATATAAATAACAGAAATGAACCCAAGATTTGTAAACATTCAGCAGGAGTTCTGTCCAGCTTTCTGCTATTTATTATTTATCAGTAGCGATTAATAGAAAACTTCATCAATAGTAGAATAGAAGTGTAATTTCTCAAGAGATTAATAATATGCCAGTGGAGACAGTAGGTTGACCCAGATAGAGTGTGTGTCTGTATATATATATATATATATATATATATATATATATATGATTACCATCTTTTTTATCCTTGAGCAGAAGAATGGAAAGTCGACGTGATTCAATCAATACATACTTAAATTAAGAGGAATATAAATGCAATCAATAACACATGATGGAGGACAGGTTTTATCAAATAAAACCAATTTCATTATTTTTATTAGATTACAAGTTGGACTGACAGAGGCAACTGCACATGTAATATACTTACATGTCATAAAAGCATGATTTACAGTTGTACAGACTTAAATAATTAGCACATAGTTTCCCCAATCCCTTGAAAAAAGGGATTAAGAACTGTCTGATTGGAAGACAGCAAGAAGTAGTTCTATGTAGGTATCAATACACTGGTTCTATCTAAGCAGCTTCATTAAGTGTTAGGATTAATTCTGACATGACTTTAAATTCTGAACTACTGATGCCAAAGTAAATTTTAAAAATTCCCTCAGATCTTACTCATAAAGGAACACATAATAGTGATCTGCAAGGTGGATATTGTGCAGCAAGAACACGAACTTGTCAAGCATATGTGGTATTCTGAAGTATAAACTGACCCATAATAAAGAAGGGAAATTTGTCTTTAATTGAAAAACAGACCCCCGAAAATATGGTACATAAATGAATGAAATTAAGTTATGAGAATCATATTTAAAAAGTGATGGGAAATAATAAGAAGAGAACCACAAATTGAAGGGCTAGTAAAAAAGTTTTATTTTAAGATAGATTTTAGAAACTCTATTCATTTGGTTGGAAGGTCTTGCACATAATGGATCAAGTCTTTGTCACTATATGATTTTTTTTTCCAAAGAATTTGTTGATCTAATTTGAGAAAACCATTCAAAAAATTGTTGAAAATTCATGAATTGTTGGCTGAAAGGCATACACAAATTAGAAAAAAAAAAAGATAAATTATTGAGAGTGCAATTAGCCATCAGAACTAACTAGAATGAAGAGAAAAATTGAATGACTTGCAAGTCAACTTGCAAGATGATATTGTAGATCCCCATTAGAGTAAAGATATGCATAATTACTATGTAGACCTCATGACAAGAAGTTTACAAATCGGTCTTATGCACAACTCAAAGAAATTAATATTTTATATGAAATCTGAACATGTGGAGTTACAGGCTTTGCACTTAGAGGATGCTAGATTACGTATAAGAATAATAAAAACATTCTACAGTCTGAATTATATATATCAAATTGGAATAATTTGAAGTTCAATTCTGGTACATAAGATAAGCTTAAACACTTTGAAATTTAGGTAGGAATATGAGATATTTCACTACTTTTAATTTGTGGAAATTTTCCACACTAGTCTTTCTCTAAGGAAAACTTGGTTATCTCATCAGATATCTAAATAAGTATTTTGACAAATTCGGTGAGTTTCAATTCTGATATTACAATCTCACAGAGATTTTACACTTGTCAGTATCCTTCAAAGAAAGGGCCAAAACTGCTTCCACCATGGAAATGGAATTGTTCCCATTTCTGGAGTGTGAAAAATACACTGGCAAGGCCCAGTGCAGAATATTTACTCAGCTTTGCAGAGGGACCAAACAAATAGTTCCCCTCACCACAGCAATCAATTGACAGTCTTCATGAGCAGTATGTTGTTTAGAGATTAAATTTTACGATAACTACAGTTCTCTCCTGCAATACATGGGTTAAATTGTAAAGACTAAATTCTTGTAATCACATAACTACCCTTTTTGCTTAGTGTTGTGGTTGCATTTCTTGGAGTGCCGGTGTTTATCTTTAAATATTAGCCTCACAGCTGTTCTAAGGACTTTATTTAGCTATATCTAGAGGAAAAACAGCATCTTGTATGAAGAAAATTATAGAATTCTGCAAAACTGACACTTTTATATGTTGACATCATAATCTGTGACTTTTTTAATAACTTGTTTTTTTTCTGGTCTCAGTGTAAAATGAGAAGAACAAAAAAAACATTAACCCAAGAACTAAAATGCAAATAAGTGGTAATATTACTAGATTGCATATTTGCTTTGTATCCTCTAATGCCGGAGATTATTTGGAATGGTTCGTCTTTCTGAGTACTTCATTACGTGTACTTGATTTGCCTTGTGCACGCATTTATAGCACCTGAACGTCATATCCAGCTGAATTGGCAAGCAAACAGATGCCTGTAAATGTAATTTAAGCTAGAGTTTATTTTTTTTGAGTGGTGAAACATTTATTCATTCTACCAAGGTTAAGTCGAATTATTTTTTTTTAATTTCCTATTAGTGCTCGCATAACTGAATCTCTCCTTGCCCACATTCTCAATGACAAAACATAATGGAAGTTTGGCCAGGTGATAATAGGTGGAGAGATTTCAATAAGATCTGGTAATGAGGTAGCTGATGAGGTTTCATGCAAGGGATGTTTCATTGGAGCTGCATTAACAGATGATTAGAAAGCTTAAATTAAGAGGCAAAGAGAACAAACAGTATGAAGCCAAGCAGGTGGTAAAGAGGAAATACTAAGGAAGGAGCTAGAAATGTAATAAAGCTTAATGCTGAAACATTTCCTCTCTACTTAGAGATGGATGATACAAATCCTTTCTTAAGTACTTCAGGGGAAGTAAACATGGAAACCAATTAGCAGTAGAAACACCAACACTTCAGGCTACAAAAGTAGTCCAGCTACACCACTAAAGACCTCCAGCCACAGAAATCAGGTACACACCAGAGTATAATGAGAAGTAAAATTACATCAATATGTGCTAATATGAATAACACAATCAAACCATTTTGCCTTTACATGGAGGAGAAAAAAAGACCGAGGAGAAAAAGAAGCCCAGGCAAAAGGCACACAAACACCAACTCATATAGCACACTTTTCCTGCAATAATCTTTGACTTTTTTTGTTTTCTCTTGATATCTCTAAAACAATTTTTTTACATAATCTTCCAAAGAAGAATATCATCATCAAAATACAAAAATTGCATGATTTGAATGACTGTTTGCACATTGGTTTGTTAAATTCATCTGATTAGGTCATCAGACTAGAGTGTGGCTACAAAAATAAAAATATGCCGGTCATAAGGCTTCGAATTATGAATTCTCAGAAACTGTGAATTCTTGAAGAAAACTACAAGTGCCGAAAGGAACCACAGGCATAAAAGCTTGTTTGCATAAGTGGTAGCTCATGGTAATGAGAAATTAAAATTACTACAAAAATCTACTTTTGAGTAGCAAAAATACTGGAACCACAACTTGAGATCAGTTTTCCTAAATGATAATGAAGTTGAATATAGCAAGGCACTTTGAAAATCATGTGTATTTCCCAGTTTGGGGAACCTTTTTTCTCTATTGCTTTATTTCTAATATTATACGAGAAATAAAACAAATAATAATTATAATTTTAAATTACTAATTCCATTATTTTCTGCTTCAACATTTCCCAGAATTAAAAACATACAGAGAAAATGAGTCATAAGTATTTGTATGATTTAACAGTCCAGTTGTCTTTTTTTCATTGCCTGAGTTATTTTGCAACTTTGCTTATTCTTGGTGATTGGGATTTAATCTGCTAATGTGACTTTCTGGCTTGTCCCAGTATGGGCTTGCTCATCAAACACTGAACTCCTGGCTGGCACTGGTTGCCATCCCTGGACTTTACCTTGCTCAGGTCCTGCAAGATGGAAGTTTTTGCTGGTGTGCCTGTGATGTTGTCACTCTCTGCTCCTGGGTCCCCCCGAGGCTTTCACAGAGCTTGTCAATGACCAGCTGCATTTAGGATCAAACTCGTGTGAAGAATCTAAGAGGCTTCAAATGCTAAATTTTAGGAAATTCTGTGGAATTAATTGTACAGGATAACTTCTGTAACTGAAGAAACAGTAAAGATAAAATTTAATATGTAATATGTTTTAATATTGGCAAATCAAATAGCAGAACACAGACAAGTCAGATATGCATTATTTTGCAGGGTTTTACACACCCAGGATCAAGGAAAATTTTGCAATATACAGATTCTGACATTGATTAGTAAATAGGACAGGGTTGAAAATTGCTCATTCTCTTTAATATAAATTTTTTAACTATTGCTAATTCAATATTTGAAGTATTTGAAATATTTATTTTGAAAGAGTGAATTTCAGACAGTTCTGAGAAGTCATACTGGTGCAATCTCCTTCAGCTGTTGCCCCAGAACCACTCACTGAACCCATTTTCATTTTCTGCAGTGTATAAGCAATTTTTTTTAAGCAAAGATGCAAAGGACACATTTACCTGTACAGGAAATTTTGATAATGGAGATAGAGTGAGGACAGATGTCACTCCAGCCATGACCTTTGCATTCCTTGATGCTGAGTTCTAATTAGTGCATGGCTGCTGACTCACCTGAAACTTCAACAGTACAGCAAGAAAAATATTTGTTTTGATTACTGAAACCACTGCCTGGGACAAAGCTACTTGTATTCTTTTAATGCATAAAGTTCTTCCTCCACTTTCTAACACTGTAAGCTAGGGACCCTGGTTCAGATCATGTGGACACATATTCTATGCAGATTCTGAGACCTGGTTTGATTCTGTTCAATTAAATGTATATGACAATAATTCAGCCAGTGCCAGAGCATTTTGGCTTTTCAAGTAATATTTTACTGGATCAATAAATAACCCAAACATACAAATATGTAAGTACAAAAATTCATTTATACATGGAATTTAAATAAATATATTGATTATTGTGAATTCTTCTCCAATTGACTTCTAATCTGCAAGTAACCTTACTTCTGCAAATTAACCTGCATTGCTGTGTTTCTTCATCAAAACAATAATGAAATTATTAACAGTGTACGATTCTTCAATTAACCTTAAATACAGTCCTATATCTAATTTCCAGAACACATATCCTGCATCAGTATTCCAAGCCACTGTAAATAATACAAGAATATACTGCCTGTCTCTGCTGCCAAGACCATTGCCACCTTTATATTTTTTAATGACTTTTAGTAATAATATCAAATTTCTGATACTTGAAACCTAAATCCCCAAGTTAGACAAAGCTGGGAATTATTAGGTGGCAGTACCTAGGCACTTCCTTTTAAAGTGATAGCAAGGCTTGCATTTCACCATGAAGTAACTTTGTGTCTTCTATTAAATTTAACTATGTTCAAGGTCTTTTAACATGGTCTTCTTATATTTCTTCCATGAGATCTTACTCCATGCATATGGATGAGAAAGAGGAAAGAGAGAAGAGAAAGCTGAGCATATTCAAAACCTGTTATTCAGCAGACTGCACGCTAAAGTTTCAGCTTGATGATGAATGTAAAAACAGAAATGATGAAGAAACGCTGCATTATGAGTTCAAGTGTAAAGAAGTTGCCATACATTATTTAGGATGTTAAATTACTGTTTGTAATTATCACTATTAATTTTGGAAGTGTGTATTAAAGTAATGAATATATATAATATATTCATGCTCAATTTGATATTAATTTGTTTGCCTGTAGTCGGCTGCCACAATAAAATAGAAGTGATAATATTAGTGGTTAGGATAATGCAGAATGTAGTTAGGTAATGCAAATAAAAATGAGACTAGTTAAAATTATTCCATGATCAAACCAAAACTAGAGACACGGCTCAAAAAAGCTTGAACTGGGTCCTAAAGAATGAGAGACACCTTCACTATCTCCTGTAAATGGAGAGATAATTTTAAAGGGGTCCCTATTTCATCTCCAGCTGCAAGTGCTTCCACCTGGAAGATATTTCAAAATATACAATCTTTCCCTCTGTCCTAATAATGAGTAGGAGAAGAGAATCTCTTAGATTACCAGAAGGCAAAAAAAAAAAAAAAAAAAAATCTGCTTATAGGAGTTGAGATAATCACACTGAATTTTTTAAGCTGAAAGGAAATGCAAAACTGGTCTAAGACACTGAAATAAAATTATAATAACTCAGTCATCAAGAAACAAAATTCAGAAAAATAAAATGTCCGTATTAGTTGTAATACTCTAGTATTAGATACAATACTCACATCTGCCTTAAAAAATGTTACAAGTCTTAGATTCTTACAAATTTTATTACAAACTACATAGCACAAAGCAAGCTAAACAGAAAGATATGTCTACAGAATCTCAAAGAAGAGGGAAAGAGTAAGAATGAATAATAAAAATGTATTTATACAACACATTTTGTATCTTTCTTCTGGTTTCTTTGGTTTTTTTTTTTGTTTCAGTTTGGGCTTTTATTTGTTGTGTGGGGTTTTTTTTGTCTCTTCTTGCTTTCTATCACTTTATTCAACATTGATTTTTGTACAGTTCTTGTTTGCCATGGCTGGACATTTTTGGCTATTCATATATGTACATATACATATATCTATACTTGTAACTATAAACATATATTTTCTATACTCGTGCTCAATATCCATAAATATTCATATTGCTATCATAGTCTATTTTTCCTAGTGAATGCAAACCTTTACAAAAAATTACAGTAATGTGTTCTTCAGTGAATTTTTCCGCTTTTCCACTCCAGTTTCAAATAAAATTGGCAAAAGATCTGGAGTCATGCAAACACCTGTATTGATGGAAAAGCTGCAGCCTATGCTTACAATTTTCTGTAGGACAGGAAACACATTACAATTAATTGAAGCCATCCCTATTTTCATTGCTAATAAAATATTCCATTTCCACAAGTAAAGTTATGTGCATGCCTAATGTACGGAGCAGGATTTTCCAGACCTCCTGCTGGTGGTCTGATTTCTGCACAGAGCAGAATTGCTGGTACACAGTGTGAGCCGAATATCAGCAGGTAATGAAAACAGCCAAAATCCACAGCTGAAGTGTAAAGAGTACATTTGTCCCATCACCACACTGGGTAAAACAGAGACACATACATTGTGATGGATAAGTTTATTCCATCATAGCAAGGGGCAAAAAGTACGCAGGCCGTTCGCAGCCTCGCGTGTCAAAAAGGCCTGGCACGCGTGCAATCTTTCCCATGGTTGTGATTTTCCTCTCTGCTTTTATGATCGCTGCTTTGATCTCTCTCCCAAGATAGGGAGGTTAAGTACATCTGGGAGAGGGCCTCCAAGTCTCTGTAAACACCTCTGTTTTCTCTACGCAGAAATTCTACTTCTCAAAACAGACAGAGGAAAAAGAGCAGTAGGCAAAGTAGATGGTTTCCAACAGTGTTATTCTGTTCTCCAAGCCTTGACATTCCCAGCTTCAAGGTCACTTGAGCAAACTTATCATCCTCCTCACCAAATCCTGCAGTTTTAACACCTTCCTCCCAACACACTTTGTATCATTCTGCTTCTGTCTTTGGGGTTTTTTGTTTCAGTTTGGGCTTTTATTTGTTGGGTGGGGTTTTTCTTTTGGTCTCTTCTTGCTTTCTACCACTTTATTCAACATTGATTTTTGTACAGTTCTTGTTTTCCATGGGTGAACTGGCAGTTAGCTACCAAGAGGACACACTGCACTCTAGAAGTCTATTCTACCCTGGGTACCAGGGCAACTTTCTGCAAGACAGTAATAGAAAATGCATTCTCTTCTCATGCTGGCTATGAGGCTTTTAGCAACTCCTCAGCCTATTGCTGGTTGCCATTTCCCCCTTCAATCAGCTGCCTCCACTACTTCTATAAATGAATATAGAATATGAATATAGTTTTATAATATATTTCAGCTCAAAGAAGCCAGGTTAGCTTTAGATGTTTTAATGAATACTCTTAGCTAAACAGCTCCTTTAATCTGAAATAAGGCTTAGGAGTGTTCATATCACTGCAAACAAACCTGAGAGAAAAGTTATTTACTTACAGGGGACAAATGGAAAAGTAAAAGATAGGTCTGTAACCTTCCTTGTCTCAGAGGAGAGGTGGCTTCTCCATATTCTCCTCCTCTAATTCCTCCCAGGCTCCTCTCACTCAGGAGTATTGACTCCCCCTGCTTCCAGATTTACTTCTTTAAATTAAACTGTTTCCACTTTTCTTCCATGGTAGTATTTTTATTTTCCTGCTGTGTCTGCTGTGCTTCTAATCCGTAAGTAACTTCCACCATCTCACAGGTGTCCCATTTATGACACATGTTGTTACTGTTCTACTCTTCATCACTAATCGTGGCGACACTCAAAGGCTTTGACACATCCAGTGTACTCTGCTCTATAACAAGGCTGTGCTTTAATGTCAGATTCTGTTTTCAGTGTGTCCCATTTCATTGTTTCATTCAGGGTTTATGGCTGTGAATGGAAACAGTAAGTTGTATTGAAACTACTGCCCCTTGCAATAGTTTCATTTCTCACACAGATATTAAACAGGGAAGATGTGAATTACAGATTTATCTCTAAAATTCGTCTGTGTACATATGTTTTCCCAGTAAGTTAAAATTAATGTAATTTGCTCTTCAGGATAAATTAAGATTATAGATCATAAAATACTTTTAGCCTAATTCAGAAGTGTGTATCGCACGTGATGAGCTAAAATCCATTAATGCTAATTTTGATTCCATTAGATCTGCTTGTGACAATTCAACCAATATCTAATGAAACCCCAGCAGGTATAACTTACATGTGAAGAATTTGGAACACAAGGTGATTTCCCAGACAAAAGTGGAAGGAATAGTTTTCTGGGATATGCTTGCCACACAGAAATCATGTAATAGTATAAATGTAAAACTTTGCGTCTCAATCTTCTAAATTTTGCAAGTCTGCAAAAATGCAATGTAGAAAACAATGTTAATTTCTGTACTTGGGTGCAGAAAGAGAGGGAGATGTATAAACATAAAGGCTTACATATATCTATACACATACTATAAAAGCAACAATTAATATATTTAAATCCACAAGTAAAACGTACCATATAATGAAACTGAATATAATGTGGATACAAATGCAAATAAAAAAGAGGAGGATGTAAAAGCATGTTAGCTTAACAGAAACACAAAAATATGACCACACATGGATCTCCAACATGAGGATGAAGAAACTATCATGATGATCATCAAATTCCTACTAGCAGAGGACTCCAGGTGCCAACAGCTCCCAGAAATACCCTGCCACCACCATAAGTGTGAAAGCACCAACATTAGGGCCCAGAGAACCAGGGGAAGGGTAAGCATTACACCAAGAGATAGAAACTAAGTCTATGTATAGCAATTTTAACTGTATCATAGAGATTTTTACATATAGAAGGTACTTTCTTTTCACAGAGTAAAGATGTCTGGACTATTAATGATTCTTGGATTAGACTGTTAAAGTATCTGTTTTATCAACAATAAAGTATTTGGTTCATATAAAAAGTGTCTTTCCACTTTGTCAAGAAACAAGAACTTGAACACAACACAGAAATATATTCAAAGAGACATACATTTAGCAAATATTCTAGGCTCTTTATTAATCTCTAAACAAGCTCAAGGTATAACTATGCTTAATTCATCCATACCACTGCAATCTGCTCATCTGTTCTGTTCCTTTTTGCAGTCTTATTTGACATACTTTCCTTCAATCCTCCCCCTGTATTTTAAAGCTGTCCATGAAAAGAAGCATTTAAATTTGCAGTACACATACCTTAGAACATGTAGACTCTAAACCTGAAACTGTCATTTTCACAGTGGTCACAGGCATCACTTTATTGTCATTAAATACACAAATGAATGATGGCAGTAGGTATTCAAATCAGTTTGTGATTTCAATTTGAAATTTCTCCCTGAGGCTGAGATGTAGGAATAGGCTCTCTGTCGCTGGAGCATGGCCATTTACAGTTTCACTGTCAGCAGCCTGAACTTACAGTCACAATGGTAAAAATTACTGGAATTATAAAGTATGCACAGAGTGTGACTCAGGATGATGCAAGCAGATACACACTTTCAAATCTTACACTGTGTCACTGTACCTACTGTGATCATTTGTATGCACACTGAGCATACAAAAGGCAGGAAGTGAGAAATGGTGTCAGTAAAAGGCTGAGCTTAGGCTTGAACAGGTTATTCTGTCATCTACCATTATCCCTGCTAATTGAGGACTGCTCCTGGCACACTTTTTTTTTTTTTTTTTCACCTTTACTCCTTTATATTTCCCTTTTTAATAGGAATTTCCCTGATTTCTTCTATTTGTCAGTAAGTTGCAGGTACTTCTGTTTGGTGGTGATAAGCATGGTTTTGAGAAATGCTCACCTCTTTTCTCCATTCCATTATACCAGGTTTTCAAAAGCTTTATTGTGTTGTTGGATCATGTATTTTCAGGTCATCCGGAGTAGCCAAATTACCTCTTCAATATATTTTTTTAAATGTATTTGCATCCTTTGTAAATCTTACATATGCCTTGTGCATCATAAGCCTGTACAAAGCATTTGGAATCTCTAGCTGGTGAGCAACGTGCCTGTGCAACAGGTGGTGATGGTACTTAGAGAGAAATATCATATGAGATCTCTGAATATTGCTTTAGTAACGTGGTGGTCACTTGTGGCAGAACAGTGACATAGCAATAATGCCAGATGGGACATGATTCCTTTGCAACTCATTTGCTGTAAATGCAGTTTTGTGGCTCATCTAACTGTACAGAATCTGCATGCCAGGCAGTAGACAATCAGCTATATATACCTGTAAGGGGAGCTGTGTCTGCAGTAGGAATAAGAGAGCTGTGCAGCAGTAACTGCAGTGTGTGCCTCTGCAGCAGAGCTGATGACAGTCACCAGCTTAGTACTGCAGGAAAATCCACTGCAGATTTAAAATATGTTTTAATGATTAAGCAGAATGCCTTGCCATGGTTTCCATCCTCCATATAAAGTGACTATAATGGAAGGTCCATTTTCAGTCAATGCCTCTTCAAGACTCTTCTGCTCATTCAGGCTGGGTCAGGCAAGAGCATGGTGCAGCTCCTGCCTTTTGGCCCCAGGGCTCTTCTGGAGGATAGTCATGCAAGAGGGATTGGGTATTCATCAAGTTTAATAACTCCTAATCCCCCTGGGGCAACAAAGTGTAGGAGGAAAGGGATCAGCTAATTATAGTTAATTGTATTAGCTGGGAAAGTCTGATTAACATAATTAAGATAGCCTCGTGACTAGTAGGAAAGTGTGCTCAGATATAGCAAGTGATAAACTAATTAAAAGTATGAGCTAGGTAACTAGCTAAAGTCCTAAAAGGATGATGTTTTGATACGTGTGTGCTAAGGGAAGTACACAAGATTGTGGCAAGCATGCAAGGAGTGTGAGGCAGGTTTTACAGAGAGATGAAAGATTGCAGGTTAATGCATTGGAAAGTTTGTAGTGTATGAATAATGGGAAAGAGGTAAGGATGTGTGAGTTGCCTGGAAACAGCTGTGGGCCAGGAAACAGGTACTGGTGTAGCATGAATATAACAATTGTGTTTGGTATTCCTGCTGTCAGAAAGTGGATCTAAGCCTTTCCCCCATGGCCCCTCCTTCCCCAGGCATGAATGTATGTTATGAAAGCCAAATACATTTTATGGTAAAATTTATCTCTTTTGCAAGATGTGCTGCTTCTTGTTCTCCATGTATTTCCTGGGGTCTCCCATGATAGTAACATAGTGTAATTTTAAATTTGGGAAGCCTGATAAGGCGCATGCATAGAGATGAAAAATCACAGTTTTTCAGTATTTTCAAGGCAGTACCCAGCTCCTAATTTCATGACACACAAGAACTTAAGAGCTGTGTAAGGGAATTTGGAAAAAATTGTTAAATTTTATTCAAGATTTTTTTTCATTTCTCCATTTTCCCCAAAATAATGGAGGGTCTCCACATTCAGAAATACTGAGAAGATGACAAGCTATTTGAGAAAGGTGTGTTTTAACTTCTGCCACAGCTACTAAGTTTCCTGAGTTGAGCTTCAAGGGCTGTGACCATGTTTTTCTTTCATAAATGTATTAGTCTCAAATATTTTTAAATGAACTTTTGTCATAGCTACAATACAAAGCAATCCAGATTGCTCATACAAGAATATTTTAATTTTATTTTTATAAAGAGGTATCTCACATTGCATAGTATAAAAATTCATTGTGATCCTTATTTTAATTTGGTTTCTGCAAATTAAGAGCTTTGTCATATAAAAATTACTTCAATTCCACCTCACCTAATTCTTTTGTTGTATTTCTGGTTTTCTTCCCTGAAAAAAAATAATTCTTAGCATAGTTAGGACTCTTCATACTCCCCTGGTGGCTGGAAGGAAGTGCAATAGAGATGTCTGTTTAAACTTCTAAAAGATTTTAACGGTTGGGCTGGGCTGGTAGGGTTTTCCAAATTAAAACAAAAAAATAGTTTAGCCATGCTTTACTGCTCTATGGCCTTGCAATACCACTGAAACAAACCATAAAGCACAGTTTTATAAAGTGGAAAATATCCCTACTATTGCAAAAAAAGCTTTGGATTCTGATCATTAGAAATCCTAGAGCATTCTAACCCATGAATTTAAGCCTGTTCCTGAAGCATTATTATAAAGGGTTCAAGCACTGGAGTAGAATGATATTTCTCAGAGTTTCCATTCTATACAGAGGATATTTCACACCTGCTGGAAAGAGACAGTGATTATGGCCAAAATTATAAATAATTTGTGTGGACTCAAAGCTTTGACCTGTCGATAGATTAAATCTATACTTGTATTTTCATTACCAAACCCTGGAGTTTCTTGCTGCTCCAAATCCAGCATAGTAATATCTATTCAAAATAAAAAGTTAAATGGGAAATCTTCTGAGCTTTTTTTGACCTCAGTATAAATACAGTCCCACAGAGAACATGCCCTGTGCTCTGTGCCCACCACCTCATCCAAAGAAATGCTTTGCACAGTCTCAGAGCACAAATCTGCAACGTTGCTGATGGAGAATAAGTGGAATTTGTGGCACTCAGATATGCTGGTCCAGCAGCACAGCAAGGCATGAGCCTGAAGAAGCTAAAAGGCATATGGCTTTGAATCCACTTTTCATCCAGGTTTTGTGAAAAATTCACATATATATAGATATATACACACAGATGTATTTATACTGTTTGGGATTTTGCTCTTTCAGTGAGATTCTGGCAAATAAAAAAAATTAAAGAGACTCTTAAATGGGGTCCTGTAATGAGTGCTTATTCATATGGATGGAAAATATGTAAAACCCAAAACAACAACAAAGCAAATGAAAACAAAAATCCCAACAAAATAAAAAACCAAAGCCCAAAATGCAACTTAGTACTTGTTTTGATCTCAGAAATTGGTAACAAAATTAAAGCTAGAATTCTAATGACAAAGATTCCAGCAGTCAATCAATAATATAATATTATTTTTAAGTTGAAAAAGCTATCTAAGAAGTATATTATAATCGTATATATATTTAGAATGCACAGTTTTTAGAAATTTCCAGTGCTTTCAGAAAAAAAATGTACTCTAAAACTATAAAAAAACATTCAAAGATTTTTTTAAATCTTTGGTTGGCTTTTGAGTTTGTTTGTTTTGTTGGTGTTTTTTTTTTTTAAAAAAGCCACTCTACTACTTTATTGCAAAATAAGATTCTGGAAATCAGCAGGTTTTGGTGTAAGTGCTTTAACATACACCAGGCTGTTTATATGTCAATGTTAAGCATCTTCAATTATTGTTATAAAACAAACAAGAGTGAATATTTATATTTTTTCCAAGTATAATGAATAATAGCCATAAAAATAAAGAAGTCCTTGCCAAACAAAAAGTTGAAGTTGAAATACATAACTTAATGATTTAGCTGTCATTTCAATTCTATACACATATTAATAAAAGTGTGTGTATTCCTTGTTCCAGACATATGCACATCCAATAAAGCAATAATAATTAGACTTGGCAGCCAACAAGCTGGCTTCTTCTGAAGCCTGAACTCTTCTTGACATAGCTACCAGCTGTACCAGACTTCTTCTAAGAGTTTGTGTTTTCCCTCAGGAAAATCCTATGAGAAGAAGGAGACCTAGAGGAGTCACCTAAAGTCAACAGAACTGGTCTTCTGTAAACTGAATAATGCTTAAAACTTTTGGTTTAGTTCCTCACAATCAGCATTTTTCCTCTCACCCTGTCAGAGATTAAGAGAAGGAGAAAGTAAAAAAAAGACAGCAGGTTTGCATTCTTGCAGATTGACTGCCAGCATTTATTCTAAGCCAAGTGGCTATTTTCCTCTTCAACCAAAAACTTTGTATTTTGGACTTTGAGTTGAACAACTTCCCAGTCAGTTTGAATTGTGTGCGTGACTTTGCAAAGATGTGCATGCAGAAATGCAGAAATGGATGTTTGGTAATCAGGAAGGCTTGCTGTTTACCCCCTACTACTTTTAATTGGAGTTGTAACATTCAAAAAAATCTTCTTCTCTTGTGCAAATGAATAATGATGTGTGGAGTCTTAGCAGTAAAGTACATTTTTTAAAGGAACTGAGTTGGAAGTAGAAAAGTGAGTACAGCTATTTCCCATAAACAAATCACTTCTTCTCATGGATTGACTATATTGAAACTAACTAGCATGGAAAGCAGAATAAACAGATAATAATTTTTTGGTTGTAGTTTCTCATTTTGTTGAATTAATTGGTTTGGAATATTAAAGAGTAGCTTCATGTCTGGGTGTCATTGGTAGTTATGGATGTTCAGACCAGAACAGAAGTGGCTCTGGATGACATCTGGTACCTTCTGAGTTCAGTCTTCCTTCAAGAACTTTTAGCCCTTCTTTCATAAATCAGAAAATCATAAAATAACTTCTGACTGCTAAGAAAGCACCTGAGAGAACCTTTTGCACTAACAGTGCCTTATGTAAGCACAAACAATTGAACCAGATTCCTGTGTAAACCTGTTTTATTTTTTAACTGAGGAAGGAAAGGTAAAAAGGTCATGTACATTATGTAGAACAGTGAAGCATATGGCTTCCTTATAATAAATATGCTAATAGAAAAACAAAAGTGAGAAATGTAAACATGAATTCTGTTTACAGTCCCTTAGAAATACTAACTGTTCTTAACTGAAAAAAAAATAAATAGAAAGTGCTCAGTGGGAAAGAAATTCCCCATTGATTTAACAGAGAAGAAGAAATTTCCCCTTGATTTTATAGGAAAGCCAGTCACATAAATTGAAATGGGAAAAGTTTTACAATGTGAATTCTCCCAATCCGCAGATAATGTAGGTTGGTACCTTAATGCACCTGAAGGAAATAATGGCAAACAGATATTGAATGAGAAAATGTAGATGAGGAAGACATTTTTTGTCAGATACAATCCAGCAGAGCACAGACTGTAGCCAACAACAGCATGGGAAATGAACAAAAACCCAGTATAATTTCACTAAAATTCATAGAATCATAAAAAGGATATGGTTAGAAGGGGCCTTAAAGGTCATTAGTTCCAACTCCCCTGCCATGGGCAGGGTCATTCCATAGATCAGCTTGTTAATGCCATGTTTATGAAGAATGGAAAGACTAAGCTTTTTAGAAAAAAGCAAATTATTGTTAGAGTCTTGAACTTGAAGAAGAATGGAATAACTGAGAAAAAAACAAGGAAAGTCAAAAAATAAGAAAAAATACTCAAGAACATTATATTCAAACCACAGTAAGTCTTGTGAGTTTATCTGTTTATAATAAGATAGATATATAGAGACATAACCAAAGGAAAGACGGGCTATAGGACGCTTAAATAATGTAAAAATAAGTAGCTGGTGTTTGATGTTACAGAAAATAAAGTAAGGAGAAGGGCAGACAAGTCACAGAGTTGGAAAGATGCTAACTGCATGAGAATTTTGAAGACTTTGAAAGCAAGATTGTAACTTTTGAGGCTGGAGAGAGAGGTTCTGCAATGACAAATGAGAGTTCAGTCCTTTCTCTTTCCCTTAAAAATAAATTAAAAACAAAAAAACAACCCACAGACCACAAAATCAAACCCTCTGAATGGGAGTTTCAAATTCCTTTCAAGATTCAAGTAACAAATCCCTTTAGATACTTTGCCACCATAAATTCATATAGAATTTTTGGTGAAAACTTTTTTTATTTCTGTAATACTAACCCCTAACAACACATATTAAAACTTCTAGATGCAAATTTTCCATCTGCCACTGACATAAATGAAATAATTTGAAACTATTTAGTCCTATCACTCTTTGCATGATTCTTTCATTAATCTGACTGTGAACTGAGACAGTTCTTGCAGTATAATTTTTTTATGCATTCATTTCCAGATTTTAGGAATAATATAAAATTAATTTATTCATCATGTTGAATATGTCAATCCTTAGATGTAAAAATCTCAAAATCTCTGCTTTTATCCCATGTCTTAGCTTTGTTCTGTCTTTAAAATTGACTTGGAGACCAGAGCATTTCTTGTCTGTGTATATACACACATGTCCACACAAATGTGTGTGTTTATACATGGAAAAACTATAATGTTTGAAAAATTATACAGTCTCTAGATTAAGGACAAGTTACTTTCAAAAAGTTTTAAATATTTTACCTGTAAAATGACAAGAAATTGTTACCTGTGAAGAGTTGTATTTTGATATTTCTTGTGTTGCCAGAGAGAATTGTGAAGATTGATGTGCAGGTTTGCTCTTTGATGTGAACTCTCAGCTAGGTTTGTGTAATTTTGCCTGATGGATGTGTGAGGGAGGACAAGAGGGTCTGGCTGGACAAACACAGAGCATGAGACAGCATAAAAAGACAGCATAAAAATGCAGGTTTAACTACAGAGAATAGAAATTTTTGTCCCACACCCAAACCAAAAATCAGTGAGTGTCACGTTGTTATAACAGATCTACTGCTGTGACCTCTTAGTGGGCAGAGAAGCTTTTTGTGCTCTGTTTGCCACCTCAACACAGTCATTTAGGCTGCATCTCCTTCCAGTTGAAAGGATAACCCTACTCATCTTTGCACAGGATATGATTAGCATGTTCTCCATCAGTGAACTCTGGATTTCCATGGAACACTGAATTTGGGTCAGCTGGGAATCTCTGCAGAACTGCCTTTCACAGCAGATGCCAAACAGGCAAAGGGCTGCACCCTTAGCAGGAATGAGGCAAGCAGTCCCCAACCACTGTGAAGTCCCATGATTGCTCAGAGACAGATGACTCTCAGCTTGACCAGATGAATTTTTGCTTTGATAAATCAAGATGTTTGAGTGCAAATGACTCAACTTTAAACTGAGACATAACCAGAGACATCCTTGTGAACTTGTATGGTAAAGAAAAACATAAACAGAAAGAATGGCCTCTATCATTTGCCTTAAGTTCTGTGGAACTTCAGTTTTCATTTGAAAAGACAGAGGATGAAAATTTCTTAACTACTACATCCTGACTTTCCTGAAACTCTATTTTAAAAAAATCTTTTCTTTTTTGCTGCTGAAGGACTGTTCTTTCCTCCTCTACATTAGCTGCACTGCAGTTATTTACAGAAGGAAGGAAATTTTGAGCTTTGGATTGGTACTTAGCCCCATAGTCTTTCTGAGATAGAACACAAGTCCTTCTCTTTCCCAGAAAGGAATATATATGCTTTCCCATGGTGAATGAAAGCTGAACAAAGTAAGCTACAATGATAACCACTGATCAGGCAGTAAAAGTTAGGAGAAACTCCCATGAGGATATGTAGTACAGTGCAAGTTCTTCTGGCTGGAGAAGCGACGACAGGCTACAGATAAAGACTCTGTAATTATCATTGTTATGTTACACACCTAAGCTAGATGCAGAACTTGTTTCCTTTTTCATCTTTTTCTACCTTAACTGCTATCAGTTAGGAAAGTTTGTCATGTGTGCAAATGAGGGAGGGTTTTTAATCTTCACAGCAAATAATCTTAAACAAAAAATTGAGAAAGAAAAGGAAGAAGCAGAGAGAAAAACTTCTAAATGATAGTCTATCTGAAGCATACCCTGGTCCTCATGCTGGCACATCCTTGCAGTGAAGCACTGCCCCAGCATGCTCCCTGCTGTCCTGGTCCCCTCATCTCTCCCTGATAAGAGGGATTTTGGGGGCTGCTGCAGGAAGAGGGTTCAGGAACTCCAGGAAAGAGAGCAGCCCTGCACTGTCATTCAGCTGCAGAAACCACACTTGGGGAGCACGGTGCTTTATAAAGAGAACCCTGCAAACTAGGGATGTAGGGAAGAGATAAAAACATGGACATGTCAGAATCATTGACCACTGTATATCAGATACTCTAGATAGATTAGCAAGAAAAGGAGGTTTAAGTAGAATATCCATCCTGGATGCAGAGAGAAGCATACTGTCATGTAGGGGAAAAGCATGAAGTACTTTACGCCTTCTTTGCTCCAGTCCTTAGTAACAAAACAAGTTGTACTCAGTATCCCTCAGAGCCTGAAGTTATTGATGGGGAGCTGAGTGAATAATCCAGGAGGAATGGTTAGTGACCTGCTGTGCCAGACACCCACAAGTCTATGGGCTGGCAAAAGAGCTTGCCAAGCTTCTTTCCATTATTTATTTGCCAACTCTTCTGGTTAACTAAGGAGGTCCCTGTTGACTGGAAATTAGCAAATGCAACACCCAGCTACAAGAAGGATTGGAAGGACAATCCAAGGAATTACAGGTCTGTCAGCCTGACCTCAAGAGCCAAGAAAGATGATGGAGCAGATTATAAGTGTGCTGTCCAGCCTGACTACCAGATTTAGCCATAGAAAATGTATCTCAGCAAACTGCTCATTGCCCATTTGAATTATAGTTAAATTTATTGATGTGCACTATCCAGGAATTTGTATTACCATCTTGTCCTGAGATATGAAATTTTTAGCTGTGTTTGGTCACCAAGCACTTGTGCATCAGCTTCATAAAAGCCCTTGTTTCTTCCCTGCAGATTGCGTGGACACACTGCAGGCTTACAAACCCTGTCACACTGAAGCAATTTATCAGCATCACAAAAAATCCTACTGGCTTTGGATATGTATCTAATAATAAAATTCCTGTAAAATCTTCCAAATCTCACTGAAGACTGGTCAACCAGCTATAAATTTCCTCTGGCATTTTGCTTCTTGGTCTGCAATTGCAACAGTCTCCTTGCAGAGAATTAAACTGAAAAAGGAAGTGGGAGAAAGCTTTGAAATTCCCACATTGCCATTGAGAAACCTCATTATAAAGTACAGCTGATACAGATATAAGCATGTACTTTGGTTCAAAATATTCTGTATAGCTATTATTCTAATGCAGTAAGGATTTAATTGATGCCACTATAATTACTGTAATAGATTCCTTACCGTATGCTTCCTTCAGGATTTTTAGAATCAGATTCCTCAGTTGGTTATTAATAGTCCTGAAAAGCTTTTTACTTTTGTGTTTTATCATGTGGATAAATTGCAGCCCTCCTACTTGAAATGCACCTAACTGTGCATTTGTCCAACTTGATGCCTTCCCTTACTTCCAATTTAAGATATCTGAACTAATTAAAATATACCTTATCTAACTACATTATTATAGCTGGGAAGTAATTTTATATCATCAGTAAATAAGTTGCATCTAATTAAAAATTAACTTTTCTATTGTAATTAGTTTTTAGAATGAAAATAAAAGTGCTGATAGACTCCAGTGCTTCTGAAATATGGTATTCTCTTACCTAGGCTTAGCCATATATTTTCTCAAAAGAAACTCTAATAGGTAAATGCATTCTGATAAAGAAAAATAAATTTTGAGGATTTTCAAACATGTACATATTTTCCTAGATGTATGCAAAACCCAGTGTCTTATTTAACCTAGACCCCTGCCCTCAAACCATTTTTTCCTCCTAGAAAAACAAAAAAAAATTAGAAAACATTTGTTCTAGATGTGTGAGGAGTCCTGCTTTCAAAAGCACAAGAGGCATAATTTGCTAAGGTACATTACCATTATGTAATAATTAATTTATGTCAGATGTTCTACAGTACGTAAGGATATTTTGCTCCATCAAAAATGATAAGACTAATTAAAATAATCTGTAATATTAAAAAAAAAAAACAAGTAAACAAAAAAACCACAAAACCCCCAAACTAACAAATAATTAAACTTAAACTTTCACTTCCTTGCAAAACAATACCAGTCAAGGATGGGTAACAACAATACTTCTCCCTGAGTAACAACAATACATCTCCATGATTATGTAAAAGGACAAAATTGATCTTTTTAAAAATTGTTATATAAAACCACAAAAAATTCATTAAATAACATCTTGTCTGAAAAACTGCAACAAAGTTTCAGCAATATTATTGCAAAGAAAATATATAGAAATATATAGAAGAATTAACAAGATATTAAAAAAATTACTAATGTACTTCAAGGACTTGCAAAGTTTTAAAGAATGTTGCTTCTAATAAATTTTACTCTTCCACTAAGGTAAAGAGCATTTTTCTTCTCATCAGTGGTAAGACTAAGTCAAAGGAAAAAACATGGATAAAATGAGATCTCCAACAATATTACAGAATTAAATAAAAAAAAATCTATGGTGGAGTTGTGTAACATTCCTGATAAATCAATGTTCATTAAGCACTTAAGCAGTTTAAATAGTTTTTTATCTCATATATCAGTTTGTTACCAAATGCTAGAAAGGTAGATCTGTTTCTCTTACATTTTGTACTTTTTAGTACGTAAATAAAGTCTTCCTTTGTATATGACCCTACCTCTTGGAGCAGGATTTATTCTGGTCTGAGCCAGAGGAGGATGCTAGGAAGTTTCTGAATCAAAGAATGTTAAATATTGTGACTCTTAGCTGTAATTAAACAAATTACGTCGACTTTGGGTGTTGGAAGTGAAACAGGAGGTGTAACAATCATTTTTCCAAAGGACAGACAAAATATTTTGAATGTGTCCTTTTGTGATCTACAGAAAAATGTTTCAAAAATAGTGAGTTCTAGGGGTTTTATGTTAAAATCTCTTTTGCTTTCTGGCAGAAAATATTTTGGCTGTAAGTATTTTTACTGAAAAAACAAGACAATGTAAGAATGGCAAATTCATAGAGTATAAATTAATTTGCTTGGTCAAAAGTTAGCTACTCATCCTTATCCAATTCTAGATGATTTATTTAAACAAAGAACACAGATTTCTCCACATCATTGTTGAAGTTAATTTTTGAGATACTAAATATTTTGAATCTCACACATTCCATGCCAAAAAAGGACAGTAACACAATAAAAATGGGGTTATTGTTCTGTTATACTCTGACTTCTTTGGAAAACAGCAATCACATTTTTCACCCACATATTCTGGGTCCACTACCTGGCTGGCCCAATAAGAGGGCAGTTTCTGCCCATCTGTAGTCCAACAGATAAAGGGCTTTTTGCAACCATCAAGGTAGATTATACTAAATTTGTAGTAAACTCATTCATCTCTCAGTGTCCAAATTATTTTTGTTCCTTTTAATCCAGAAACTTAAATTCTTGTGAGAAGAGTTGTTTCAGCAAGAAAGATAATAGGATACTACCACAATTCATATGTAAATGATGTTTACATGCCATAAAATTATTCTAATAAGCATGCAACAGTGTGATTTGAAAAACAACTTCATCTGCAGTGATACTCTTATTTGTTAATGGCATTAAATGACAGTCTTGTGAAAACATGGTTTTCATAGTACCATTCCAGGAAAAATGTTTAAATAAAAATATTAGCAGAATTGAAATAATTTTTTCTCTCCTCATATTTGTATGTTTATTAAAATCTAAATATTTTCCACAGCAATCACACAGCCACACCATCTGCTCCCAGATTCATTACTGTTTAGCACCCTTTCCTGACTTTGATGCACTTGGAAGCTTTCCAACATTAACTTTCTCCCATTGGTAAGACTGGGAAGCAATTGCAACATAACATTTGGAGTAAGGATTAAGTCTTGATGAAAGGAACTTGTGATGAGCTACTTATTCTAAAAATGATTTTTGGAATTATAGCTAGGATGAATGCATGAGTAGGAAAGTCGCATCTGAAATTAAAGAATTCGTAAGATTTTCTAATTGTTAAGCAGACAGACAAAAATGTGAAGAAATCTAAAAGGCTTTCAGAGAAACTTACAGAAATATGATTGAAGGATGAAAGACTTTGGTTACTGTTCAGTGAATGGCAAATGGACAATGGAAATACACTGACAGGATGGGACATGGACATGCACCAGGAAGCATGAAATAGAGAAGGAAGCCATGTAAGAGCGATGGAGGGCATGGGAATCTTTCAGGAATAAAAGTAAAGCATCTAAAAGGCTTTGCTTCTGTATCTCCATTCTCAGCTTATGAACCATAGACAAATACGGTACAAAACCTGGTAACTTAATTTGCCTTAATTACGTATTTGTCTGGGAGGCAGCGGACTGTGACTTTCTCTAGATGGTGTCTTGATTGTCAAGGGAAAAAAGCAGGACCATGAAAGGAATGAGAAGCAGAGATGAGAAGTATAGAAAAAAATACAAAAAGGCAAATAGGAAAAAATATTATATTTAAGGAGCTGTGCATCTCACATGGTGGTGGTTGGGTAAAGTAACTTAGAAGAGGAGCCTACTGTTGAGAGCAACAATAATGTTTAGGAGGGTTGAGGTAAGTGAGAGTGAAGGGAAAAGCCAGAAAAGGCTCTTAACTTTGCTGGTACTGTGCCTATACAAATCTTTCTTTACATCCCTTATCAGATGTAAACTCAAGTGGTTTTTTGCTTTCATAATACTATCCCCTCATACTTGGACAATATCTCTCTGTTCCTTCTGGATTGTCCAATGCTGCCTCCATCTTTTATCTATCTTTTAACATTTGAGCCGAGTCAGGAGACCCTGGTTCATCCATGAAGGCCTCCTGCTCTGTTTTCTTGATTTCCTCTGTGTTTGGGTGAATCATTGCAGGTGATCTTTGAAAGTCAACCTACATTCCTGGAGTCCGCTTTTGTTTAGTTGGGTTTTTTTTCCCCCAGATTGTATTACATCAGATTCTTTAAAGTAGGCCTCTGAAAGGGCTAAACTCTGCTTTTATGAAGACCAGCGATGTGATTGTGCTTTTAGCCTTGTTTTCTCATCTGAGCATTCTGAACTTCACCATCTCATGTTCCCTGCAGTCAAGGCTGCTGCAGACCCTCACAACCCTAATCAGTTCTTGGATAAATCAGACCTATCAGAGTGTCCTCTCCTTGATCATCTGTGTTAGGAAGTTATTGTCACTATTGTACTCAGACCCGTGTTGCACCTCCAGCAGAAATTAGTGTGGTTTAGGTTACCCATGAGGACCAGATCTGGCAAAAATAAGGATGCTACTGGTTACCTGAAGAAGGCTTCATCTACTATTACATCCTGATCAGGTGGAGTGTAGCAGGCACCCATCACAAAATCACCAATATTTGTTGGCCTCCTCTTGGTCCATTTCATGACTGGTTCATTGTCGGTGTCTAGGCAGAGCTTTATTCATTTCTGTAGCTCAAATAAAAGGCAACTCACTCTCCCTGCCTTTCCAGCCACACTTCCTAGAGTCTCTGTCTGTCCATCACAGTGCTGCAGCTGTGTGAGCTGTACCACCCTGCCCTTGTCATCTGAGTGAGGTAGAAGTACTGTAACATCACACAGACCTCCAGTGCATCCTGTTGTTCAGGTGTTTCAGAGAAGTACCCAGAAAAGTTCTGAGAGCTTTGCCCATGTCCTGTAGGCTGTCTCTTATTTACGTGCCTACATTCAAGGCAGGACCCTTCAGCCCAGTATTGCTGATCACAAGGAACCCCCAGTTCATACCAAACGTTTTTCCCATCCCAGCCTACTTTTCCTGCTCTTTCCCAAATGGGGGAAAGCACAACAGGGGTTAATAGTCACAACTCTACCATTCAGAGTTTGCTCTGGCAAGAACACAAAAGGCAACTGAACCTGAAAGGCCACGGGATGTACTAGAGGTAAAATAGCCAGTGCTAACTGTAAGAGAAACATCATGGGAGCAAGCCGCAAGTAGAAGTTCATGGATCAGTCGGAGAAAACTGATAGAATATGGTTTTCCACCTCAGGGAACCTCAAAATGGAGCTGCTGGAAAAACAGTGGGGCTGGCAGCAGACTGGAGAAACTCCTGCTTACAGCTGCCTTCCAGCAGCCAGAGTGCCACCAGGGACAGAGTTAAGAGATGTGATTCATCTTCTCCTTGTAATTGGAGCTGACAGAAGTTGCATGTTTTTCTGACAGCATTGGCAGAGCACTTGCTTGTTCTCCACCACGCTCCCCGGGCATCTGTGGGAACCTGCAGTGCAGAGCCCGGTGAGCTCCGCACACAGGTACCGCGCACAGGTACCGGTACCACACACAGGTACCACACACAGGTACCACACACAGGTACCACACACAGGTACCTCACACAGGTACCAGTACCACACACAGGTACCACACACAGGTACCACACACAGGTACCACACACAGGTATCACACACAGGTACCTCACACAGGTACCTCACACAGGTACCACACACAGGTACCACACACAGGTACCAGTACCACACACAGGTACCACACACAGGTACCACACACAGGTACCTCACACAGGTACCACACACAGGTACCAGTACCACACACAGGTACCACACACAGGTACCACACACAGGTACCACACACAGGTACCAGTACCACACACAGGTACCACACACAGGTACCACACACAGGTACCAGTACCACACACAGGTACCTCACACAGGTACCGCACACAGGTACCAGTACCACACACAGGTACCACACACAGGTACCTCACACAGGTACCACACACAGGTACCACACACAGGTATCACACACAGGTACCAGTACCACACACAGGTACCACACACAGGTACCTCACACAGGTACCTCACACAGGTACCACACACAGGTACCACACACAGGTACCACACACAGGTATCACACACAGGTACCAGTACCACACATCGGTACCATACACTGGCAGGGGATCTGCACTCCTGCCTCGAGCACTCCCTCACACACACACAAAGATAACCACACCAACCACAGCAGGGCTGTAGGGAAATGAGGTTATGTGCACACTATAAATTCCCCCCCAAAACTTCTTTGCTAAGTGAAGCAGATTTTCTAAATGTTTCCAGAGCCCCTTTAAAGGAGGTCTGGCATCTAGCAGGATATTTTTATCACATCCATGGTTAAAATAATGTTACAGTATTTTATCAGTAATTTTGCCACTGGTTTTGTTTATAAGGTGGAAATACAGTCAAAAAATGTGTCTTTATTTCATTGTTTAAGGGGGTTAAGTTAATTATCTTGCCCTGCTAGTTAGACTAAATAACAGTGCCATCTGCTGAAAGGTAGTAGTGACTTGCAGGAAGAGTTTACAGTCAATGTTTTTTACTAAGTAGAAATATAGAGAACATGGAAAACGGTGTTAAAGAAAAGAGAGAATAAAAGCAGTGTGAGGAGGTAAAGATGTAGATATACAGGAAGGAACTTCATTAACAGGTGGATAAAAAAAGACCAAAAATATCTAGAAGCAAAAGGAAAAAGCAGGCTGAGAGCAAAAAAAGGGTGTCTCTTTTTAACAGTATTGATTTGAAATTTAATAAACCATGATACATTATATGCTTTGTTTTGACCTGTTTCAAATGCCTACATAGTTCATCACCCCAATGGCACTGGTTGTCTCATGTCAATAATCTTCAGCTTCAATCTTGCAAAAAAATTGCATGTTAAATTATTTTAATCAAATTAGGTTATCAAATAATTAGGATATTGTTGTGGCCCATATAAAAAAATATTGTTATATATTCCAAATAATTTCCTGGCTTCTGGCACAAGATATTTTTATTGCTATTTGCTTCTGAAAAGGATAACTAATGAAAAAATTATTCTGGCATGGGAGAGACAGAATTGGGTGAAAGAAGCAGCAAAAGGATGGTTCATATATTGCTAAAAACTCTGCCTGTTAAATTAGCCTTGTTTTCTGAAATATTTATATGAAACTGATAAGTTATACCCTTTGCATTTTTCACTGGGAGATGGGCATGTGAAAGGAACCTAGTCATACATTTCCTTGGCTTTTAGTCATATTATCCAGCTGTGCTTTAGGGGTTTCCCCCAGAATATTGTCTCACCACATGGCTGTTTTAAGGAGTTTAGCCACCCTTTGAATCCCAAGAAGTAACTTATAGCATTTGCATTCTTTAAAAGAAAGAGGAACTTTGATTAAGACATCACAGTGGGAAGTTATGACTTTATTGGCTTGGTAATAAAACTTCCTGGAGATCTAAAAATATACACAATATTTTAACAAGAGTGAATAAATTTATCATGTAGAAGTTGAAGATTACTTTATATTTTTTATTGTTTTCAGCGCACCATAAACATGTCAACTAACAAATTTTCATTATCCTGGATACTGTCTTGTGTTGGTTTAGATTTTGCCCAAAAGAACGGTACTCCTTTTTTTGTTCTCTTTAAAGAAACTGAATTATTGGCATTAATGGTTATTTAATTTTTTAATTTTGGCTTCTCTCTGCTTCCAACAAAACATCCTGAAGATTTTTCCCACTTTTTCAGCATTTCAAATGATTGTGCTCACCTTACCCCAGAAGGAGAGAATTTAACTGAAGAAAGATATTATGTAGAGAAAAGATATTATGTAGACAAATTTAGTCATGCTGAAAGGTCATCATTAGTTTTCCTTTCATATTGTGATCCATTTTGAAAAGAATATCATAAAATGACAGGCTAAGAGTAATGCTTACATTACCAATTAATTATAAATTAATTGAATCACAAAATCACTGCAGCATTTCCAGGGGGCAGTTTTGTTGTTTTGTTTGCATTTCATGGTTAAAATACTGTAGTGTTTTAAAATGGTGAAGTTATGAGATAATATGAAACCCTCCCAAAGACCAATAGTGCTGGAGAAAAGCTTTCAAATATTCACAGAATGAAAGAAACACAGATTACTCTGGTTCTACATACTGAATGTAAAATTTAGGAACAAGAGGAACTTAAACGAGGTTTGAATATTTCATATATATCAAAAGCTAAATTCATTTATAATTTCTAGAAGAATTGAGCTTAGGGAATCAAGGTTTACTGAGCAGTAAGCATTATAATGGTTCAAAGAGTTAAATGTGTCCAGAGCAATAAATTAGACTTGTGAGAAGTTCCAAAACTGAAATTGTTCCCCACCTTTGTTTTTACTTTCATAAGAAGAACATTATTTGTATCCACAACAACCTAAAGATAAATGCAAGGTATTGTCTGGCAGGAAGCAATACTATTTTTTGTTACCCTTGTATTAGAGCTGCTAGTATGTACTTCAGACTGTGTTCTGAGAAGTTTGTCTGATAAAGCTGGAGGCAGGTGAACTCTAGTCAATAAAATACATCATCTCTTCCTGACAAACTTGGCTACTTCTCATCATGAAAACTCAAGCCGTCATATGAGCTAGCAGCAGTCTTTTGAAAGAAGAGAGCAGCTTAAAACATGATTCTAAAGGAAATGCTTACTGTCCCTCCCTTTCTTTCGCCTGCCACACTCAGAAATATGTTTTTCCTATAGTGTGTTTGTACTTACACATAAACTCTTCTAGTTATTCAGTTAACTCTGAGAATTTGTTTGAAGTTTCAGCTAGACATCCACTTCCCTGCTTCCTGCAGCTCAGAAATCCATCTTTTACTACTGGAGATAACCTGGAGTCTCTGCAGGAGAAATCATTTGTCTGCACAGAAGTGACAAACTCTTCCACAAAAAAAAAATTGCCTGCAAAATTTTGAGCACCCCTACATTTTAAGCTTCTCTGTTACTTCAGCTCTTTTGCTCTCAACACTCTCAACCAACAGTAGATTTTGTAATTGCATGTACTTCAGAAGTGAATATTTCTCTCAGTTGCATATCAATAAAGAAGGTAATATTTTCTGAGAGCTGCTTCCAAGTTGAATGCAGGGATGTTGCAGAGGTTAATGGCTAATATTAAACTCCTGTTGTTATCAGCAGTTTGACTCCACAGTTCATTACTACTGTCTTAGTGTGTTACTGCTGCTTTTCCTCTTTCCTATGTACAAGTTAGAGCCCTGCAAAGCACTGTAAGGATTTCAGGTATACTGTGGAAAAGGATTTAGACAGTACTACTTGTGGAGAAGTAAACAGAACTCTCTTTATCCAAGCAGCAATTCTTCCTGCGTTTTGATTTTCTTCTTTGTTCATGTTCTGAATAAATAAACACATATTTTGTTTTCTTTGCCTATAAGGGGAAACAAATCCCTTTCAGGAGAATTAGACTGGGACACATAGATCAACAATCAATGGTCCCCCATCCCAATCCCCCATGCCTATTTCACTGACTAATGAAGCCCACTTAGAAAATACTAATTGAATAAACCTAAATTGTTTAGGCTTTTTTCTTCCCAAAACAGAACTTAGATTAAACCCCTTTTCTCTGACCCAAAATAAAATATTGCATTTCAGAGAAGGTGTGTAAAGTGAAGAAAATGACGAGCTGATTTCACAAAACTGACAAAAGCCTCAGTGTTTATGGTCGAGTAACAGGGAGGTTGGGTATCCAATCACTATGGGAGGGGGACCATTAAAATTTTTTGCTCTCCCTCAGTTAATTTGAACCTACCACCTCCTGATTTCTAGGGACTCACCGAGCTATAATTACTTAATTATAAGCTAATTCATTGTATTCTCTTGATGATTTTCCACTTCTACAAAAAACTAAATGTATTCCAGAACAGATGTTATGCTCAGGTGCTGCATTTCCCAGAAAACCACTATCAACACTTACATATTTTTTTATAGAAAGTAGAACAGCTCATGAAGACTATATGAAAGTACATAATTTCATAATAACTGCTAAATTAATATTCCCTGCTTTTCACTCCTCACCTTCGAGAAGAAGAACCCAAGCACCCAAAACCTAAAATTGCTACTCCGCACTAACTGCAAAACACAGATGACAGAGATTCAGTCCCTCTGCTATATTCATTCAGAAGAGGAAATAACATTAATAGAGACTGAGAGAAGCTTATGTGGACTACTGCAATCACAGTGGTTTGAGCCCTATTCAGAAACTTGAAATACAGACTGTAAATCCATCAAGCAGAAAAAGGGAATTCACAGAACCATGGAATATTAAAGGTTTGGAATAGAGCTTAAAGATCATCTAGTCCCAACTCACCCTGCCATGGGCAGGAACAAATTGAATTTGGATCTCTCAAGCCACTTAGTAAAATGGAGGACTCCTACAGGTGTTACTTCTTGCATGGTATTTTGTGACTACAGCATGTCAATGTATACATACTTTTTCAGCTTAAATTCTGTTCTCATTTCAGGAAACAGATAATTTCCAAACAGAAAAAAAATATGTGGGTCTTGCAAACTTCAGTAAGTAAAATAATTTGAAAGCTATAAGGTGTTATTACGTGATCAAAATCATAGAATCAGAGAACGTTTAGGTTGGAAAAGACCTCTTTAGATCATCAGGTCCAACTATTAACCTAGCACTGCCAAATCCACCACTAAACCATGTCCCTAAATGCCACAGCAAGGCAACTTTTAAATACCTCTTGGGATGGTTACTTCACCACTTCCCTGGGAAGCACTTTCCAATGCCTGGCAGCCCTTTGGGTGAAGAATTTTTTTTTTTCCAAGATCCAGTCTAAACCTCTCTTGATGCAATTTGAGATTGTTTCCTTTTTTTCCTGTTGAACAACCCATATTCTCACCACTCTGTCTTGGAAATCATAATTTTAATACTCTAGATTTGCATTCATCTGGAAACTTCTAGACTGCTAGAAGGTAGTTCTGTAGCTGAGGTTCACAACACACGTGAGCTGGCAAGCATTCACATCATGGGAATTGCATTATTTGCCATGTGTGCAGAGCCTGGCAGCATCTACACACAGACTGCACCAGCAACACACAGAGGTTTAGTGTTTCCAAGCAAAAGACCACTGTAAAACATCAGAAAAGTTGTGTGGGGAGGCAGAGTCAAAATTAATACACATTTATATAATTTCAGGAAGGAAAAAGAGTGATTAAACATCTTCACTCTAAGAATGTATTGTGGGGACTTTAACTACATGATCATAACGATTCTTACTGCATCTCTCAAAAGCAGCCTGTGTCATTATTTCTTCTCTAGAGCTCATACTGTGGTACGATTTCACCACTGGTTCCAAGGGCTCATGTGTGGACTTACAAACTGCATTTCTTCACCACATTGGTCCACCCTGCTATTCCTTCACCTGGATATGAGCCAGGCTTCTCCTCTCTTATTTCTGAGTCACGCCAGCTCTGCTAAGCTACACTTGGATTACTTTCCTCCACCTTCACAGGCCAGGAGCAATTCAGCATTTGTCCACCTGGCAATGCACCAAAATAGCTGTTCCTGGCAGGCTGACAAGTCATGCTGGTTCAGCACTTCCATTTGCTCATTTGCCGCTGCTTTTTCATCAGGGGAACAAGATTGTTCTTCTGTCCTGTCCACAAGCCATGACCTCTGTGTGCCTGTGTTTATCACAGCAGGACATTTCTCCAAAGAACCAGTTTCCATAGAACTATCAACTATCTACCAATGAATATGCAGATTTGTTAGTGATGTAGAGTAAGTTCTTCCACCCCTCTACACTATTAAATAAATATTCCCTGTCTTAAATCTGTCTTTCATATAACACATTCCTGATGAAGACTGAGCCTAACCTATTGAATATGGTGATATTCTGGAACAGTACAGAGAAACTGAAGAGATATTTTCATCCATAAAACAGAAGGATTGAAAGAAATGTATGGAAAATTCCAAAAATTTTAGTAAAATATGTTATAGACTATAAGTATTTGTAGTTTTAAAGTATTAACATTCAGGAAATCAGAGCAGGTAGGCTTTGTTTCCTTTAAAAATAGAGATTGACATTTGCAGACATATTTGAACAGATCATGTTCCAGAGCTTCATAAGGCATAACACATCTTTTCTCAGAAGACAAGTGGCCATCATAAGTTAATCAAAATTAGCCTGTACCTAAGGGCTTGATTAGCAAAACTGGTGAGTAGCTTGCATGGCAGTCTGCACTCTGAGCTCTGTTGCTAGGTGGGGTTTCGATTTCTTTAGCTGGGCATAAGAGGAGGATAATGTTGACCATTGACTCTATTTTGATGGACTAGCTAACAATACATAAGGGAACAGAGTCAAGTTCCATCTGCTGCCTTCAACAACACAAAGTAAAAAGATGTATTAATATCCACTGCCATTATTTTGTGGGTTTAATCAATAGGCGTTATTTGACAGGAGTCACACACGCAAATATACCCACACATATGCGCAAACATGAAGATAGTGATGTGATAATAATTCCATTCCATAATCTATTTTTTTAAAGTGAAGACTACCATCTCTATCGCAAAAACATAAATTTGTTGTATTAATCTGTAATTTTTCATAGATTATTTTCTAAAACCTTCTGCAAAGGAGGAGTAAAAATAACATTCCAAATTATATTTCAACAATGAGTAATATAATTCAACCGACTATGCACTTCGTAGGTTCATTTTTAAAAAACCCCAAGCCAACAAACAAACAGAAAAAACAGCTAAGAGTATATCTTTTTCAGTTCCAGAGCAGAAGGGAAGAAAAATCCCTTTATAGAATTAAGGAAAATAAACCGGAACCATAACTAAATAATTCAAGGAGAAATGCAAACTTGACACCTTTGGAAGTGCACCTAAAACAAACAGTATGCTCTGCTGTACAAAATAAGGCAACAGAAAACATTGGTGACTACAAAATGAGAAGTGCATGAGTACATAATGCTACACAGTTTTTAAGCACTGACTTTCAGTGTGCAGGTTTGCAAACAAAGCTAAAATACACTGCCTACTGGTGTTATATTCACTGTCATTCTAGGCACTGCTAAATTTGGTGACTGATATCTGAATAGTCTGTCAAGGGAAAAATTTAAGAAATAGTTTAATTTTTATTTGTTTAGGTAAAATCAATTTACATCTTTTAAAATGTATTCCCTTACAAAAGTACCAGCAAGTCTAAATGCCAAGAAAAGACAAAAGGAAGTAAATTTGAGGTCTCACAGACTCATTAATTATCCTTGGTAACCATTTCCTACTTACCTTCACACAACAGACTCTTAATATTACTGATCATAGCTGCATTATAGTTTTGAAGTTGACACTATGGCATTACAGGTCACTGCTTTTTAATTAAACAATAGCAAAAAATCTGATCATGCTGTCCAAAAATAAAGCTTTTTCACCTAAGAGGATGTGTGTACTATTTGTCTAAGGAAGAATGTATTAAATGGCACTAGGAAGCCCTGTTTAATAGTATTTGAAATATAAAGGAATTTTTAGTGCTAAAAATCTCAAAGATAAATGTGATTCCCTCCCCAGTGGTTTTTGTGTCTCTGAATTATATCTCTATGGTAGCAATATATCCTTTAAGATAGGATGTCTTAAATGTCTTACATCCTTGGTAATTTGGAGTTTGGGTTTTTCTTCTGTGAGCCAGCAGTGTTTAGTTACCAGATCTAAGGTAACTACTTTGAGGAGGAACACATTGGAACAAATGCCAGTCTAGTCTGTTTTATGAAAGTGCATAGCCAATGCACTTCTCCCATCTGCAAAAAAAAGTACCACTTGATTTCTTCACCTGATCTCTGCTTGATGTGTGTACTTTTCCTTACCCTATTCACTCTTCTTTCATTACTTCCCTCTGTTTCCTTGATTCTCTCACTCTCACATAATTTATCTAGCTATGCCAGTAAAAAAAAAGACTGTTTGTGGAAATGGACTTGAGGCTTCCACTTCATAGCCAAGTTAAATTCTTTATTTTACTGCTTCAACATAATTTATCAAAATATACACCCCCAATTTATTCTCTTGATGAGACTAATAGCTGGGTTTTATCAGATGTCAGCTTGTATTGGGCTGTTTAAAGCAGTTGGAAAAAACTGCTGCATTGTGGAATCTGGAAGTGTTTTCCATTGGAATGACAGATAAAATATGAAGTGTAACAAAAAATTTAGAATATTCCTTCTCTTGTCCCCAGGGGAAACTTTGAATTCTGATTTCAGAAAACAGGCAGAGATTCACACCTACTAGATAGTCTGTGAGCCCCCAAGGATGACAGTGAATCCAGAAGTGTTATTCTATTTTATAACAATTACTCTAATTTATAACAATTTTCACATAAGCACCCTTCCCTTCCCTTCCCTTCCCTTCCCTTCCCTTCCCTTCCCTTCCCTTCCCTTCCCGCACCTTCCCGCACCTTCCCGCACCTTCCCTTCCCTTCCCTTCCCTTCCCTTCCCTTCCCTTCCCTTCCCTTCCCTTCCCTTCCCTTCCCTTCCCTTCCCTTCCCGCACCTTCCCTTCCCGCACCTTCCCGCACCTTCCCTTCCCTTCCCGCACCTTCCCTTCCCTTCCCTTCCCTTCCCTTCCCTTCCCTTCCCTTCCCGCACCTTCCCTTCCCTTCCCTTCCCGCACCTTCCCTTCCCTTCCCTTCCCTTCCCGCACCTTCCCTTCCCTTCCCTTCCCTTCCCTTCCCTTCCCTTCCCTTCCCGCACCTTCCCTTCCCTTCCCTTCCCTTCCCTCCCCGTCCCTTCCTGTCCCTTACCTTCACTTCCCTTCCCTTCCATTCCCCTCCCTTCCCTTCACTGCCCTTCCCTTCCCCTACCTTCCCTTCCCTTCCCTTCCCTTCCCTTCCTTCCCTTCCCTTCCCTTCCCTTCCCGCACCTTCCCTTCCCGCACCTTCCCTTCCCGCACCTTCCCCCTCCTTCCCGCACCTTCTCTTCACTTCCCTTCCCTACCCTTCCCTTCCCTTCCCTTCCCTTCCCATCCCTTTCCTCCCTTCCCTTCCCTTCCCTTCCCGCACCTTCCCTTCCCTTCCCTTCCCTTCCCTTCCCTTCCCTTCCCTTCCCTTCCCTTCCCTTCCCTTCCCTTCCCTTCCCTTCCCTTCCCTTCCCTTCCCTTCCCTTCCCTTCCCTTCCCTTCCCTTCCCTTCCCTTCCCTTCCCTTCCCTTCCCGCACCTTCCCTTCCCTTCCCTTCCCTTCCCTTCCCGCACCTTCCCTTCCCTTCCCTTCCCTTCCCTTCCCTTCCCTTCCCTTCCCTTCCCTTCCCTTCCCTTCCCTTCCCTTCCCTTCCCTTCCCTTCCCTTCCCTTCCCTTCCCTTCCCTTCCCTTCCCTTCCCTTCCCGCACCTTCCCTTCCCTTCCCTTCCCTTCCCTTCCCTTCCCTTCCCTTCCCTTCCCTTCCCTTCCCTTCCCTTCCCTTCCCTTCCCGCACCTTCCCTTCCCGCACCTTCCCTTCCCTTCCCTTCCCTTCCCTTCCCTTCCCTTCCCTTCCCTTCCCTTCCCGCACCTTCCCTTCCCTTCCCTTCCCTTCCCGCACCTTCCCTTCCCTTCCCTTCCCTTCCCTTCCCTTCCCTTCCCTTCCCTTCCCTTCCCTTCCCTTCCCTTCCCTTCCCTTCCCTTCCCTTCCCTTCCCTTCCCTTCCCTTCCCTTCCCTTCCCGCACCTTCCCTTCCCGCACCTTCCCTTCCCTTCCCTTCCCTTCCCTTCCCTTCCCTTCCCTTCCCTTCCCTTCCCTTCCCTTCCCTTCCCTTCCCTTCCCTTCCCTTCCCTTCCCTTCCCTTCCCTTCCCGCACCTTCCCGCACCTTCCCTTCCCTTCCCTTCCCTTCCCTTCCCTTCCCTTCCCGCACCTTCCCGCACCTTCCCGCACCTTCCCTTCCCGCACCTTCCCTTCCCTTCCCTTCCCTTCCCTTCCCTTCCCTTCCCTTCCCTTCCCTTCCCTTCCCTTCCCTTCCCTTCCCTTCCCTTCCCTTCCCTTCCCTTCCCTTCCCTTCCCTTCCCTTCCCTTCCCTTCCCTTCCCTTCCCTTCCCTTCCCGCACCTTCCCTTCCCTTCCCGCACCTTCCCTTCCCTTCCCTTCCCGCACCTTCCCTTCCCTTCCCTTCCCGCACCTTCCCTTCCCTTCCCTTCCCTTCCCTTCCCTTCCCTTTCCCTTCCCTTCCCTTCCCTTCCCTTCCCTTCCCTTCCCTTCCCTTCCCTTCCCTTCCCTTCCCTTCCCTTCCCTTCCCTTCCCTTCCCTTCCCTTCCCTTCCCTTCCCTTCCCTTCCCTTCCCTTCCCTTCCCTTCCCTTCCCTTCCCTTCCCCTCCCTTCCCTTCCCTTCCCTTCCCTTCCCTTCCCCCACCTTCCCTTCCCCCACCTTCCCTTCCCCCCCCTTCCCTTCCCCTTCCTTCCCTTCCTCTCCCTTCCCCTTCCCTTCCCTTCCCTTCCCTTCCCTTCCCTCCTTCCCTTCCCTTCCCGCACCTTCCCTCCCTTCCCGCACCTTCCCTTCCCTTCCCTTCCCTTCCCTTCCCTTCCCTTCCCTTCCCCTTCCCTCCCTTCCCTTCCCTTCCCTTCCCTTCCCTTCCCGCACCTTCCCTTCCCGCACCTTCCCTTCCCGCACCTTCCCGCACCTTCCCGCACCTTCCCTTCCCGCACCTCCCCTTCCCGCACCTTCCCTTCCCTTCCCTTCCCTTCCCGCACCTTCCCTTCCCTTCCCTTCCCTTCCCTTCCCTTCCCTTCCCTTCCCTTCCCTTCCCTTCCCTTCCTTCCCTTCCCTTCCCTTCCGCACCTTCCCGCACCTTCCCTTCCCGCACCTTCCCTTCTTCCCTTCCCGCACCTTCCCTTCCCTTTCCGCACATTCCCTTCCCTTCCCTTCCCTTCCCTTCCCTTCCCTTCCCTTCCCTTCCCTTCCCTTCCCTTCCCTTCCCTTCCCTTCCCTTCCCTTCCCTTCCCTTCCCTTCCCTTCCCTTCCCTTCCCTTCCCTTCCCTTCCCTTCCCTTCCCGCACCTTCCCTTCCCGCACCTTCCCTTCCCGCACCTTCCCGCACCTTCCCGCACCTTCCCTTCCCTTCCCTTCCCTTCCCTTCCCTTCCCGCACATTCCCTTCCCTTCCCTTCCCTTCCCTTCCCTTCCCTTCCCTTCCCTTCCCTTCCCTTCCTTCCTTCCCTTCCCTTCCCTTCCCTTCCCTTCCCTTCCGCACCTTCCCTTCCCTTCCCCCTTCCCTTCCCTTCCCTTCCCTTCCCCGCACCTTCCCGCACCTTCCCGCACCTTCCCGCACCTTCCCGCACCTTCCCTTCCCGCACCTTCCCTTCCCTTCCCTTCCCTTCCCTTCCCTTCCCTTCCCTTCCTTCCCTTCCCTTCCCTTCCCTTCCCTTCCCTTCCCTTCCCTTCCCTTCCCTTCCCTTCCCTTCCCTTCCCTTCCCTTCCCTTCCCTTCCCTTCCCTTCCCTTCCCTTCCCTTCCCTTCCCTTCCCTTCCCTTCCCTTCCCTTCCCTTCCCTTCCGCACCTTCCCTTCCCTTCCCTCCCTTCCCTTCCCTTCCCTTCCCTTCCCTTCCCTTCCCTTCCCTTCCTTCCCTTCCCTTCCCGCACCTTCCCTTCCCTCCTTCCCTTCCCTTCCCTTCCCTTCCCTTCCCTTCCCTTCCCTTCCCTTCCCTTCCCTTCCCTTCCCTTCCCTTCCCTCGTCTTCCCGCACCTTCCCTCCCCTCCCCTCCCTTTCCCTTCCCTTCCCTTCCCTTCCCTTCCCTTCCCTTCCCCTTCCCTTCCCTTCCCGCACCTTCCCTTCCCGCACCTTCCCTTCCCTTCCCTTCCCTTCCCTTCCCTTCCCGCACCTTCCCTTCCCTTCCCTTCCCTTCCCTTCCCTTCCCTTCCCGCACCTTCCCTTCCCTTCCCTTCCCTTCCCTTCCCTTCCCTTCCCGCACCTTCCCTTCCCTTCCCTTCCCTTCCCTTCCCTTCCCTTCCCTTCCCTTCCCTTCCTTCCCTTCCCTTCCCTTCCCTTCCCTTCCCTTCCCTTCCCTTCCCGCACCTTCCCTTCCCTTCCCGCACCTTCCCTTCCCTTCCCTTCCCTTCCCTTCCCTTCCCTTCCCTTCCCTTCCCTTCCCTTCCCTCCCTTCCCTTCCCTTCCCTTCCCTTCCCGCACCTTCCCGCACCTTCCCTTCCCTTCCCTTCCCTTCCCTTCCCTTCCCTTCCCTTCCCTTCCCTTCCCTTCCCTTCCCTTTCCTTCCCCTTCCCTCCCCTCCCTTCCCTTCCCCCTCCCTTCCCTTCCCTTCCCTTCCCTTCCCTTCCCTTCCCTTCCCTTCCCTTCCCTTCCCTTCCCTTCCCTTCCCTTCCCTTCCCTTCCCGCACCTTCCCTTCCCTTTCCCTTCCCTTCCCTTCCCTTCCCTTCCCGCACCTTCCCTTCCCTTCCCTTCCCTTCCCTTCCCTTCCCTTCCCTTCCCTTCCCTTCCCTTCCCTTCCCTTCCCTTCCCTTCCCCTTCCCTTCCCTTCCTTCCCTTCCCTTCCCTTCCTTCCCTTCCCTTCCCTTCCCTTCCCTTCCCTCCCTTCCCTTCCCTTCCCTTCCCTTCCCTTCCCTTCCCTTCCCTTCCCTTCCCTCCTTCCCCGCACCTTCCCGCACCTTCCCGCACCTTCCCGCACCTTCCCTTCCCGCACCTTCCCTTCCCGCACCTTCCCTTCCCTTCCCTTCCCTACCCTTCCCTACCCTCCCCTTCCCCTCCCTTCCCTTCCTTCCTTCCCTTCCCTTCCCTTCCCTTCCCTTCCCTTCCCTTCCCTTCCCTTCCCTTCCTTCCCTTCCCTTCCCTTCCCTTCCCTTCCCTTCCCTTCCCTTCCCTTCCCTTCCCTTCCCTTCCCGCACCTTCCCTTCCCGCACCTTCCCGCACCTTCCCTTCCCTTCCCTTCCCCTTCCCTTCCCTTCCCTTCCCTTCCCTTCCCTTCCCTTCCCTTCCCTTCCCGCACCTTCCCTTCCCTTCCCTTCCCTTCCCTTCCCTTCCCTTCCCTTCCCTTCCCTTCCCTTCCCTTCCCTTCCCTTCCCTTCCCTTCCCTTCCCTTCCCTTCCCTTCCCTTCCCGCACCTTCCCTTCCCTTCCCTTCCCTTCCCTTCCCTTCCCTTCCCTTCCCTTCCCTTCCCTTCCCTTCCATTACCTTCCCATCCCTTCCCGCACCTTCCCGCACCTTCCCTTCCCTTACCATCTCTTCCCTTCCCTTCCCTTCCCTTCCCTTCCCTTCCCTTCCCTTCCCTTCCCTTCCCTTCCTTCCCTTCCCTTCCCTTCCCTTCCCTTCCCTTCCCTTCCCTTCCCTTCCCTTCCCTTCCCTCCCTTCCCTTCCCTTCCCGCACCTTCCCTTCCGCACCTTCCCTTCCCTTCCCTTCCCTTCCCGCACCTTCCCTTCCCTTCCCTTCCCTTCTTCCCTTCCCTTCCCGCACCTTCCCTTCCCTTCCCTTCCCTTCCCTTCCCTTCCCTTCCCTTCCCTTCCCTTCCCTTCCCTTCCCTTCCCTTCCCGTCCCTTCCCTTCCCTTCCCTTCCCTTCCCTTCCCGCACCTTCCCTTCCCTTCCCTTCCCTTCCCTTCCCTTCCCTTCCCTTCCCTTCCCTTCCCTTCCCTTCCCTTCCCTTCCCTTCCCTTCCCTTCCCTTCCCTTCCCCCCTCCCTTCCCTTCCCCTTCCCTTCCCTTCCCTTCCCTTCCCTTCCCTTCCCTTCCCTTCCCTTCCCTTCCCTTCCCTTCCCTTCCCTTCCCTTCCCCTTCCCTTCCCTTCCCTTCCCTTCCCTTCCCTTCCCTTCCCTCCCTTTCCCTTCCCTTCCCTTCCCTTCCCTTCCCTTCCCTTCCCGCACCTTCCCTTCCCCGCACCTTCCCTTCCCTTCCCCTTCCCTTCCCGCACCTTCCCGCACCTTCCCTTCCCTTCCCTTCCCTCCCTTCCCTTCCCTTCCCTTCCCGCACCTTCCCTTCCCTTCCCTTCCCGCACCTTCCCTTCCCTTCCCTTCCCTTCTCTCCCTGCCTTCCCTTCCCTTCTCTCCCTGCCTTCCCTTCCGCCCTTCCCTTCCCTTCCCTTCCCTTCCCTTCCCTTCCCTTCCCTTCCCGCACCTTCCCTTCCTTCCCTTCCCTTCCCTTCCCTTCCCTTCCTTCCCTTCCCTTCCCTTCCCTTCCCTTCCCTTCCCTTCCCTTCCCTTCCCTTCCCTTCCCGAACCCTTCCCTTCCCTTCCCTTCCCTTCCCTTCCCTTCCCTTCCCTTCCCTTCCCTTCCCTTCCCTTCCCGAACCTTCCCTTCCCGAACCTTCCCTTCCCGAACCTTCCCTTCCCTTCCCTTCCCTTCCCTTCCCTTCCCTTCCCTTCCCTTCCCTTCCCCTTCCCTTCCCTTCCCTTCCCTTCCCTTCCCTTCCCTTCCCTTCCCCTCCCTTCCCTTCCCTTCCCTTCCCTTCCCTTCCCTTCCCTTCCCCTCCCTTCCCTTCCCTTCCCTTCCCTTCCCCCTTCCCTTCCCGTCCCTTCCCTTCCCTTCCCTTCCCTTCCCTTCCCCTTCCCTTCCCTTCCCTTCCCTTCCCTTCCCCTTCCCTTCCCTTCCCTTCCCTTCCCTTCCCTTCCCTTCCCTTCCCTTCCCTACCTTCCCTTCCTTCCCTTCCCTTCCCTTCCCTTCCCTTCCCTTCTTCCCTTCCCTTCCCCTCCCTTCCCTTCCCTTCCCTTCCCTTCCCTTCCCGCACCTTCCCGCACCTTCCGCACCTTCCCGCACCTTCCCTTCCCGCACCTTCCCTTCCCTTCCCTTCCCTTCCCTTCCCTTCCCTCTTCCCTTCCCTTCCCTTCCCGCACCTTCCCGCACCTTCCCGCACCTTCCCTTCCCTTCCCTTCCCATTCCTTCCCATTCCTTCCCTTCCCTTCCCTTCCCTTCCCTTCCCTTCCCGCCTTCCCTTCCCTTCCCTTCCCTTCCCCCCTTCCCTTCCTTCCTTCCCTTCCCTTCCCTTCCCTTCCCCTTCCCTTCCCTTCCCTTCCCTTCCCTTCCCCTTCCCTTCCCTTCCCTTCCCTTCCCTTTCCCTTCCCTTCCTTCCCTTCCCTTCCCTTCCCTTCCCTCCCTTCCCTTCCCTTCCCTACCTTCCCTTCCCTTCCCTTCCTTCCCCTTCCCTTCCCTTCCCTTCCCTTCCCTTCCTTCCCTTCCCTCCTTCCCTTCCCTTCCCTTCCCTTCCCTTCCCTTCCCTTCCCTTCCCTCCCTTCCCTTCCTTCCCTTCCCTTCCCTTCCCTTCCCTTCCTTCCGCACCTTCCCGCACCTTCCCGCACCTTCCCCTTCCCTTCCCTTCCCGCACCTTCCCTTCCCTTCCCTTCCCCTTCCCGCACCTTCCCTTCCCTTCCCTTCCCTTCCCTTCCCTTCCCTTCCCTTCCCTTCCCTTCCCTTCCCTTCCCTTCCCTTCCCTTCCCTTCCCTTCCCTTCCTTCCTTCCCTTCCCTTCCTTCCCTTCCCTTCCCTTCCCTTCCCTTCCCTTCCTCCCTTCCCTTCCCTTCCCTTCCCTTCCCTTCCCTTCCCTTCCCTTCCCCTTCCCTTCCCTTCCCTTCCCTTCCCTTTCCCTTCCCTTCCCTTCCCTTCCCTTCCCTTCCCTTCCCTTCCCTTCCGCACCTTCCCTTCCCTTCCCTTCCCTTCCCTTCCCTTCCCTTCCCTTCCCTTCCCTTCCCTTCCCGCACCTTCCCTTCCCTTCCTTCCCTTCCCTTCCCTTCCCTTCCCTTCCCTTCCCTTCCCTTCCCTTCCCTTCCCTTCCCTTCCTTCCCTTCCCTTCCCTTCCCTTCCCTCCCTTCCCTTCCCTTCCCTTCCTTCCCTTTCCCTTCCCTTCCCTTCCCTTCCCTTCCCTTCCCGCACCTTCCCTTCCCGCCTTCCCTTCCCTTCCCTTCCCTTCCCTTCCCTTCCCTTCCCGCACCTTCCCTTCCCTTATCTTCCCTTCCCTTCCCCTTCCCTTCCCTTCCCTTCCCTTCCCTTCCCTTCCCTTCCTTCCCTTCCCTTCCCCTTCCCTTCCCTTCCCTTCCCTTCCCTTCCCTTCCCTTCCCTTCCCTTCCCTTCCCTTCCCTTCCCTTCCCTTCCCTTCCCTTTCCCTTCCCTTCCCTTCCCTTCCTTCCCTTCCCTTCCCTTCCTTCCCTTCCCTTCCCTTCCCTTCCCTTCCCTTCCCTTTCCCTTCCCTTCCCTTCCGCACCTTCCCTCCCTTCCCCTTCCTTCCGCACCTTCCCTTCCCTTCCCTTCCCTTCCCTTCCCTTCCTTCCCTCCCTTCCCTTCCCTTCCCTTTCCCTTCCCTTCCCTTCCCTTCCCTTCCCTTCCCTTCCCTTCCCTTCCCTTCCCTTCCCTTCCCTTCCCTTCCCTTCCCTTCCCTTCCCTTCCTTCCCTTCCCTCCCTTCCCTTCCCTTCCCTTCCCTTCCCTTCCCTTCCCTTCCCTTCCCTTCCCTTCCCTTCCCTTCCGCACCCTTCCCTTCCCTTCCCGCACCTTCCCTTCCCTCTTCCCTTCCCGCACTTCCCTTCCCTTCCGCACCTTCCCGCACCTTCCCTTCCTTCCCTTCCCCTTCCCTTCCCTTCCTTCCCTTCCCTTCCCTTCCCTTCCCTTCCCTTCCCTTCCCTTCCCTTCCCCTTCCCTTCCCTTCCCTTCCCTTCCCTTCCCCTCCCGCACCTTCCCTTCCCTTCCCTTCCCTTCCCTTCCCTTCCCTTCCCTTCCCTTCCCTTCCCTTCCCTTCCTTCCCTTCCCTTCCCTTCCCTTCCCTTCCCTTCCCTTCCCTTCCCTTCCCTTCCCTTCCCTTCCCTTCCCTTCCCTTCCTTCCCTTCCCTTCCCTTCCCTTCCTTCCCTTCCCTTCCCGCACCTTCCCTTTCCCTTCCCTTCCCTTCCCGCACCTTCCCTTCCCTTCCCTTCCCTTCCCTTCCCTTCCCTTCCCTTCCCTTTCCTTCCCTTCCCTTCCCTTCCCTTCCCTTCCCTTCCCTTCCCGTACCTTCCCTTCCCTTCCCGTACCTTCCCGTACCTTCCCTTCCCTTCCCTTCCCTTCCCTTCCCTTCCCTTCCCTTCCCGCACCTTCCCTTCCCTTCCCTTCCCGCACCTTCCCTTCCCTTCCCTTCCCTCCCTTTCCTTCCCTTTCCTTCCCTTCCCTTCCTTCCCTTCCCTTCCTTCCCTTCCCTTCCCTTCCCTTCCGCACCTTCCCTTCCCTCCCTTCCCTTCCCTTCCCTTCCCTTCCCTTCCCTTTCCCGCACCTTCCCTTCCCTTCCCTTCCCTTCCCTTCCCTTCCCTTCCCTTCCCCTCCCTTCCCTTCCCCTGCCTCCCCTTCCCTTCCCTCTCCCTCCCTTCCCTTCCCTTCCCTTCCCTTCCCTTCCCTTCCCGCACCTGCCCTTTCCTTCCCTTCCCTTTCCTTCCCTTCCCTTCCCTTCCCTTCCCTTCCCTTCCTTCCCTTCCCTTCCCTTCCCTTCCCTTCCCTTCCCTTCCCTTCCCTTCCCTTCCCTTCCCTTCCTTCCCTTCCCTTCCCTTCCCTTCCCTTCCCTTCCCTTCCCTCCCTTCCCTTCCCTTCCCTTCCCGCACCTTCCCGCACCTTCCCGCACCTTCCCGCACCTTCCCGCACCTTCCCTTCCCTTCCCTTCCCTTCCCTTCCCTTCCCTTCCCTTCCCTTCCCTTCCCTTCCCTTCCCTTCCCTTCCCATCCTTCCTTTCCCATCCTTTCCCATCCTTTCCCGTCCTTTCCCATCCTTCCTTTCCCTTCCCTTCCCTTATTCCCTTTCCCTTCCCTTCCCTTCCCTTCCCTTCCCACCTTCCCTTCCCTTCCCTTCCCTTCCCTTCCCGCACCTTCCCTTCCCTTCCCTTCCTTCCCTTCCCTTCCCTTCCCTTCCCTTCCCTTCCCTTCCCTTCCCTTCCCTTCCCTTCCCGCACCTTCCCTTCCCTTCCCTTCCCTTCCCTTCCCTTCCCTTCCCTTCCCTTCCCTTCCCTTCCCTTCCTTCCCTTCCCTTCCCTTCCCTTCCTTCCCTTCCCTTCCCTTCCCTTCCCTTCCCTTCCCTTCCCTTCCCTTCCGCCCTTCCCTTCCCTTCCCTTCCCTTCCCTTCCCTTCCCTTCCCTTCCCGCCCTTCCCTTCCCTTCCCTTCCCGCACCTTCCGCACCTTCCCGCACCTTCCCGCACCTTCCCCGCACCTTCCCGCACCTTCCCTTCCCGCACCTTCCCTTCCCTTCCCGCACCTTCCCGCACCTTCCCTTCCCTTCCCGCACCTTCCCGCACCTTCCCTTCCCGCACCTTCCCTTCCCTTCCCTTCCCTTCCCTTCCCTTCCCTTCCCTTCCCTTCCCTTCCCTTCCCGCACCTTCCCTTCCCGCACCTTCCCTTCCCTTCCCTTCCCTTCCCTTCCCTTCCCTTCCCTTCCCTTCCCTTCCCTTCCCTTCCCTTCCCTTCCCTTCCCTTCCCTTCCCTTCCCTTCCCTTCCCTTCCCTTCCCTTCCCGCACCTTCCCTTCCCTTCCCTTCCCTTCCCGCACCTTCCCTTCCCTTCCCTTCCCTTCCCTTCCCTTCCCTTCCCTTCCCTTCCCTTCCCTTCCCTTCCTTGCCTTCCCTTCCCTTCCCTTCCCTTCCCTTCCCTTCCCTTCCCTTCCCTTCCCGCACCTTCCCGCACCTTCCCGCACCTTCCCTTCCCTTCCCTTCCCGCACCTTCCCGCACCTTCCCGCACCTTCCCGCACCTTCCCGCACCTTCCCTTCCCGCACCTTCCCTTCCCTTCCCGCACCTTCCCGCACCTTCCCTTCCCTTCCCGCACCTTCCCGCACCTTCCCTTCCCGCACCTTCCCTTCCCTTCCCTTCCCTTCCCTTCCCTTCCCTTCCCGCACCTTCCCTTCCCTTCCCTTCCCTTCCCTTCCCTTCCCTTCCCTTCCCTTCCCTTCCCTTCCCTTCCCTTCCCGCACCTTCCCTTCCCTTCCCTTCCCGCACCTTCCCTTCCCTTCCCTTCCCTTCCCGCACCTTCCCTTCCCTTCCCTTCCCTTCCCTTCCCTTCCCTTCCCTTCCCTTCCCTTCCCTTCCCTTCCCTTCCCTTCCCTTCCCTTCCCTTCCCTTCCCTTCCCTTCCCGCACCTTCCCGCACCTTCCCTTCCCTTCCCTTCCCGCACCTTCCCTTCCCTTCCCGCACCTTCCCGCACCTTCCCGCACCTTCCCGCACCTTCCCTTCCCGCACCTTCCCGCACCTTCCCGCACCTTCCCGCACCTTCCCTTCCCGCACCTTCCCGCACCTTCCCGCACCTTCCCGCACCTTCCCTTCCCGCACCTTCCCGCACCTTCCCGCACCTTCCCTTCCCTCTTCCTCTTCCTCTTCCTCTTCCTCTTCCTCTTCCTCTTCCTCTACATGTATCAGTAAGAGGAAATACAGAAATTTAAACATACTTTGAAATAAATTTCTGGGGTAAAGAAATCTTCAAATAAATATTTTTTTTTCTTTTTCTTTTAATGAAGAAAGCATTCCAATACTTGCAAAGATGCCATCAAAAGTATCTGGTAAAAAAAGAATGATGGTGAATGAACATCAAGTTCAATTATTCTGAATTTATTTTCCAGACTTGAACATACATTGATCCAGAATGGATTAGACAATAGCATTTTAGATGACATAGTAGAGAGGGGGATTTGCAATTCACAACTATTATATTTTCCTTAATAAATATGCTTGATATAATTATGAGAAAATGCTACAAGTCTTCAACTTCATAATTGCCTCAATGTTATTTGCACAGATGTCCTACCAAACATTGAAGATTTGAGATATTTCAAGGTTTTCATTCCATCCATGGAATTTTTTGAGGAGAACGAAAAGGTTTTTTTATATCTAGGTGCTTCAAACATCACATACACATGGAAACAGGGCAACGTTTATTGAATCAAGCCCATGGTCACACACTGTGTACCGTGGCTGGGAAGTTTCACGTGAGCAAAGGCCAGGCTGGAATGCCACCTGAATCAGCCCAGTTGGAATCAGCTCACCTGAGTGTGACTTTGGTAGGCAAAGTGAAAGAATTACATAGTTCCAAGCTAAATCATTAGAGCAACATATACATTAATCTGGCTTTTTGAGTTTTATCCTGAATATTTTACAAAGAACAAGGATAAGCATACAAGAGCAAAATACCTGATTTCTTAATAGATTTTTTTCAGCTTTTTTCACCTCAGTTTTTTGTTAATCTCTGCTTTTTTATGCATTGTGATTTCCTCCTGCAGCAATGATTACATATTGGTTGCTTTGCTCCAAGAGTAAAGGAAGAGTAAAGGCTGTTAGCCATAACCCATCATACTTGAGCTGGCTCCAAGACCTGCGAGGGAATGCAGTGATGTGATGATTTCATACCAATACCCTGGGTAAATCGAGGAAAACTGAAACAGGTTTGAGTCTGCATGTGCCACAAATAGGCAGTTATTGCAATCAGCAAAAAATGGGCCATCAGCTCTTAAGGCTCATCTTTAATTTATTCAGGTTAGGAATTTTGGGCATTGACATTTTCGAATTTTGGAATTTTGCCCTGTCCTTTCTACATGGAAAAAACTATAGTAATCATCTCTGACCTTCTGAGACTAGGAAAACCCAAGATCAATATATTCCTTGTTCTAAAACAATTTCAAACAAGTTGGGTTTTCAAAATATTTTGTTTCTCGTTCCATTAAGCCTTCCCCTTATAAATTCAAATGTTTCAAGGACAACATTCTTAAATAAATAAATTATTGTTAAAATATGTTGAAAGACACTGTCTTCTGCATATCAAAAATTACTTTTGATACTTTAGATAGAGGAACTACTATAAGTCTATATATGGCTGCTATATTGTGGATTTCAGGGACAAACTTTAAATATGAAAGCTATTCCAATAAGCACAGATATAACATTTTTCATAAATAGTTTATTCAACTAGTTCAGACTATGAGAGTTATTTTGTGGTGTTTTTTTGTTTGGAGGGTTGGTTGTTTTTTTTTTGAGGAAGCAAGCACTGATTAAATGTTCTTGATGGACAATCACAGGCACATACACAGTGGACAGGACATTTGCTACTGTTTCAAGGCTGAAAACATTTAAGAGTAATTTTGGCTATTTATGTCAGTATTTTGAACAATGCAATGAAGGAAAATGAATTTGATTTAGATTAGACCTTAACTTAGATCTAGCTTATCAAAATATGACATCTAGGATAATGAAACGAAAACTCAATAAAATAACAATAATTTTGAAATCCAAACCCAAAGCAAAACAGGAACTCTAGGGAATGATTAGGAATTACTGAGGTGCAAAATACTTTCTATCTTAATTATTTCAGCTTGGCAAAGGAAACAAAAACACTAATACAAATTTGGTATGGATATGACATTTTTTCCTCTGTTCACAGGAGGTATGATGCAAACTCACATTTGTAATTACACTCCCAGGTGCCTAGTTTGTAATGCTCAGAGTATCATGGTGGCACTCCCTAAACAGATCTGAGCTAAAAAAATATGCTTTTTCACAAAATCCCAAACACTGTTTTCACACTTCTTTCAAGTTCCTTCATGATGAAATAATCTGCTTTTGCTTTTCCAGCAGTTATCTAGCTGTACAAAATTATTAATACCTGAGAGGAAATGGCTTTGTCTGTGACCTAAGAGTGGAAACTTGAACTGCTGCCCCCCTAAACCATGGAGCCCCCAGCATGACCCGAGGGACTCCACTATGTTAGGGGGTGACTCCAGCAGTTTGGAGAGCAAATGCTGTATCCTGGGTGAGTTCAGAAGCAAGAAAATATGGGAAAAAATGGGTGCTGTGGCTCTTGGCAAAAATTTTGTGTCTCAGTTTGTTTCAATGTGTGAATCTCTTTTAAGGATAAAATTGATAGTAACACTCCCAAATTCAGCATACATTGTTTAAAACACTTCTTGATCAATTCTTGTTAAATGTATGCTTGGATAAATATATCATCATTTTTATAAAACCAGTAATTCCCCCATCCTCTTTGAATATACTGGCATTTGTGTTGACATAAATTTATATGAGCTTAGATTAACATATGCTTAAATAAATAAAATAAATAAACTTTGATTAACATTTGCTTAAATGAATTCCCCCATCCTCTTTGAATACATGGGCATTTGTGTTGACACAAATTTATATGAGATTTGATTAACATTTGCTTAAATAATAAACTTAATAAACCTTTTACTCTTCTCAAAAGCACTAGACAAATGTAATGCACATCAAATACACTTTCTGTTCAGATTTCACCTGAGCTAAACTATCACTCCATTCTAGGGGTTTTAATTGTACAGCTCAGAATGTAGCAGAGGGGGAAAAAAATACTTGACTGAATGTTTACAGTCAGCCTGCAGGGAATAATATTTTTAGTAAGTGAAATTTAGGACTGGGCTATAATTAACTGCTATTCACTGTCTCTTCACATGTCACTTGATATGGAAAACAGTAACATGTCTCTTGGAATGTGTTGTAAGGACTACATTGAAAATGAAGCTTATGGATATCATACAGCATATGTGGATTTAATAAGGTTTCTGTCTAAGCACAGAAGACTTTTAGAACTGTTAGAATCCATTCCACGGTTTTTAGAGGAAATCAATGCTTATCAATAGGTTGCCAAGATAATTCTATAATACCTAAATTAAGAAATGACAGAAAGGACACTTTTGATTATTGAGTGCTGAGGATTTTTTTTGTTATGAATGTCATGCTCTACAGTTAAAAAGATAGCTTAGGCTGTATAGATTTGCACAAGGCTTAAGAGTTAACTAATCATAAATCAGAGCTGAGTCAACATTGATTTCCCCATCTTTGGTGGCAGAAGCATTCCACTACAGATGAGAATAAAAACTCACAACAAGACAGCGGCATTTAGACTGAGGAATTCACATAAATTTGTTTCTATAAACTGAGACTCTAGTCTGCTTTTGTTCTGTTCCTATTTTATCTATCTACTTATAAACTTACGGTACTTTTGAAGAAATGTATTTCTAAACAAGTGTAGTCCCAGCATCAGTCCCTTTCTCCAGTTTTTATTATATCTGACTATTCATATTCACATAAAAACTCAATGATTACATATGTTCAGCACAAGTGTTTGATTTTGTTGTTAGCAGAGTGTTGCTTACTAATATTTTCAAAGAAAAGTTTATTTTTTCCCCTGACAGTTCAAAGAGACTTGCTAGTTCTTTATTCATTCGCAGTATGTCCCTGTAGAAGCAGGGAATAATAAGATGTCTGAATTTCAGTGGAGAAGAAATGGTTTGTAATACTATGTGATCAAAAGCACCTATGTATGTTTCAAAAGGAGTGCTAGTGTAACTTTGTCTTTTCCTGAAAGATTCTCCCTACTGTGTCCTGAGAGATTTGATAAATACTTTAGTGTTATAATTTTTCCTGTTTATTTTATATTTCTTCTCCCGTTCCACTCAAGAAATACAGCTGAGGTCTATGGAACTATTTTAAACTGAGAAGCAGAGTATGCAATCTCTAACAGAGACTCATCCCTCCACACTGAAAATTTTTCTCCCCATCTTCTAGAGATCCTGTTACACATAAAATGTCTATTTCTTATATCATTGTTCCTCAAGATTTCTTGGTAGGTAAACTCTGTTTGGTGAAGACCATTTAAGTCACAGAAAATACGACTCAATGTGAATAATATCACATTTCTTTTCCCTATTACTAGCTTGATGACACCAGCATTTTTATTGCTGCTATCCCCATTGTTTTCATTTGCATAACCCTCATATCCAAATCCTAAAGCTTCTCCACTGTCTACATCTTCAGCTGTGCTCTCTGTTGTCATTCTCACTGCTAATATTCAACTTAATTTCCTGTTTCCTATAATACAGTCTCAGTCTCAATGCTTCCAGTTCAGCTGCATTTGAAACTCAGCTCTCTATGGCTCCTCTCTCAGCGTATCTCCTCAAATCTCCCTTATCCATGCTTCTTTTCTTTCAAAGCTTTCTTTCAAAGCCAAATCTCTACTTTCATCTCCTCCTACACTCCTTAGCTCTGGCAAATCCATTCTCTTCACTCCCTTTCATGTATATTTCTTACTTTGTGCCACTGATTTTTTTTTGGAACAAACTCAATTATTTATCAAGTTCTCTCCCTCTCCTTCCTCTATGGTACAAAAAAATCACCATTACTAGACATACAAGCACTTTGGGTTAGCATGAGTGCATAAAATCTTTGGCATCTCTCATCTTACTCATAATATGCAGTTGATGTTTGTGGTCATTGGAGGCCACTTGGGACATAATGATCATGAAATTATAGAGTTCTCCTTATTTGTGAAATCAGGAGGAGCATCAATAAGACTCTTACATTGGACTTCCGGAGGGCAGACTTTGGCCTTTTTAGGTGACTTACTCAGAGAGTTCCTGGGGAAGCAGCTCTTAAAAACAAAGGAGTTCAGGAAAGATGGGTGTGCTTGAAAATAAAGATTTTGTGGGTACAGGAACAGACAATCCCTGTGTGCAGAAAGATGACTCAATGAGGCAAACATCCAGCCTGGATGGGCAATGAGGTTTCAAAGGAATTTAGGAATAAAAAAAGGATGTATCATCTTTGGAAGGAGGGTCACATCTCTCAGGAAGTATTTAAGGAGGTTGGTAGGACATGTAGGAAAAAAATTAAAGAGGCCAAAGTTCAGTTCAAACTTTATTTGGCAACTTTTGTATAGGATAATAAAAAATGTTTTTACAAATATATTAATGGTAAAAGAATGGGTAAGACCAACCTTTGGTCTCTACTGGATGTGGGAGGGAACTTAGTTACTGCAAATGAGAAGGCAGAAGCGCTTAACGCCTTCTTTGCCTCAGTCTTCAGTAGGAAGATGGCTTTTCCTCAGGACAACTGTCCTCCTGGGTTGGTAGATGGTGGCAGGGAGCAGAATGGTCCCCCTGTCATCCAGGAGGTGGCAGCCAGAGAACTGTTCATAAATCTATGGGAGCAGATAGGATCCATCCCAGGCTGATGAGGGAGCTGGCAGATGAGCTTGCAAAGCCATTCTCCATCATTTACCAACAGTCCTGGCTCACTGGTGAGGTTCCAGATGGCTGGAAGCTGGCCAATGTGACTCCCATTCACAAAAAGTGAATGAAGGGGGATCCTGGTAATTATAGGCCAGTCAGCCTGACCTCGGTACCTAGTAAGGTAATGGAACAGTTTATACTGAGTGTGATCACACAGCATGTGCAGGATGGCCAGGGTATCAGACCCAGCCAGCATGGGTTTAGGAGGGGTAGGTCATGGCTGACCAACCTGCTCTCCTTTTATGACCAAGTGACCCAGCTGGTGGATGTGGGAAAGGCTGTGGATGTTGTCTGTGTGCACTTCAGCAAGGCCTTTGAGTTTCCCACAGAACACTCCAGGAGAAGCTGGCAGGGCTTGGACAGGAGCGCTCTTTGCTGGGTTAAGACCTGGCTGGATGGCCGGGCCCAGAGTGGTGGTGAACGGTGCTGCATCCAGGAGACGACCAATCACTACTGGTGTTCCTCAGGGGTCTGTGCTGGGGCCAGACCTGTTCAATATTTTTATTGACTGCATGGATGAGGGTATTGAGTCTTTCACTAGTAAATTTGTTGACAACACTAAGCTGGGAGCATGTGTTGATCTATTGGAAGGGAGGAGGGCTCTGCAGAGAGACCTGGAATGATTGGATGGATGGGAAAGTCCAGTGGGATGAAGTTTAATAGATCCAAGTGTTGAGTCCTGGCCATGAAAACCCCCTGCAACGTTATAGGCTGGGGACAGTGTGGCTGGAAAGTGCCCAGGCAGAAAGGGACCTGGGGGCTCTGGTGACAGCCGGCTGAACATGAGCCAGCAGTGTGCCCTGGGGGACAGGAAGGCCAACAGTATCCTGGCCTGGATCAGGAATAGTGTGGCCAGCAGGAGCAGGGAGGTCATTCTTCCCCTGTGCTCAGCACTGGTGAGGCCACACCTCGAGTGCTGTGTCCAGTTCTGGCCCCTCAGTTCAGGAAGGACCTTGAGACGCTTGAGCACATCCAGAGGAGGCAACGAGGCTGTTGAGGAGCTGGGAACACAAACCCTGTGAGGAACGGCTGAGGGAGCTGGGGTTTTTCAGCCTGGAGAAAAGGAGACTCAGAGGTGACCTTATCACTCTACAACTTCTGAAAGGTGGCTGTAGTCAGGTGGGGGTCAGTCTCTTTCTCCAGGCAGCAACTGACAGAATGAGAGGACACAGTCTCAAGCTATGCCAAGGGTTGGATATTAGGTTGGCTATTATCCACCAATAGGTTGGATATTAGGAAAAAGTTTTTTACAAAAAGAGTGATAAAGTACTGGAATGGTCTGCCTGGGGAGGTGGTGGAGTCATCATCCCTGGATGTGTTTGTAAAAAGATTGGATGTGGCACTTGGTGCCATGGTTTAGGGCTGGGTTGGACCCAATGATCGTGAAGGTCTCTTCCAACTTAGTGATTCTGTGTGAAAATATCTGTGTCTGATGTGATCTTAAAGAGAGTAAATCACAAAATCTTGCTTCAATAAATCTTGGTCTTTTCAGTAAAACCATATCTAAAAAATAATCAGTCCTACCTGTAAGCCTAAGGGACATGTATGGAGTCCCTCATATTCCCTGCAAAATTTAAAACCATATACATTTAAAATTTACTTTCATATATAATCCTTTAACAGAATTAAAAATTGTACCCACTTGTATTTGTAAAAATGAACTAATCTAACAAATCTAAATCTCCCCAGAAATTTACTCTTAGAGACCAAAAAATGCTTTAGGTTTACCAAACTCATTGAACAGGTGGTACTTTCTAGATTTCTTAACTTTCTGCAAGCATGATGTTATGTAGTAAAACCAAAAGTTGTCCTAAGGTCTTAGTTCAGATCTCAGGGTGTTGATTGCAATTCAAACTAAAAGAAATCTGTAAATATTTACTTAATATCCCCACCTTTGAAGTGTTCTTGAGTAATATATAAGTGTCTTTTCATCAATATTTTAAAAACCTTTCTGTTCCCAAATTTGATAGTATTAAATTTTTAACCAAGGTCAGTGGAATAACCATTTAAAAAATTAGGTATCCAAACACCTAGTAAGCTTCATCAGGACAGGTGGGAATTAAGTGAGAAAAAGCGTTCACTTAAAGTAGAATCCCTCTGATATAAGTCAGTCTTATAAAGAATCTGGGGAAAACTTCAGTAGCCTTCTTCAAGTAAAGATTTAATTGAGCTTTCTAGATGTATTAGATATAACAAGACCTTACTGGTGTAGTATGAATATTTAACTTAAGTCACCCATTGGGATATGTTTCAATTTGATCATTAATCCTAATTGCACAAGCCACTAGCTATAATGGTAAATTAAATAGAAGAGGAGAAAAGGACACATTTTGGGGTCTGTTAGGGATAGAGAGTTGCATTATAGAAGTAAAACTGGAGCATTAATAAATGTCTTTGAAGAGAGAAAGTGAAAATATTTTCTAAGTCTTGAGTGATGTTCCAAAGCCTGTGAATGAAAACAAATAAAGGTCATTCCAAATGGCAGATTTTTTTTTGCAGCTTCCAAGGAATTTATTTCAGCTCTAATTCTGTATTATCAATGGTCCAGTGAAAGAGACTGTAACATTTCCTCTTAGTATTTGGAGGTGATGAGTCTAGTTCTAATTCCTTACCAGTTCTGCAGCAGAACAATTTCTGTCTTTGTCTCTTACACAAATAACAGTGATGCAACTGCTGAATCACACTTTATAGTATCTGAAAGTAAGTAATGTTCCAAAAAAGTGAGCTTAGAGTAAAAATAGGAGTTGAAAAGTAGCCATGTCTGTACCAAACTGATGATACTTTTGACAATGCACAGTAATAGTTCCAGGATTTTCTTTTTCATTTGTACAGTACATTGTCAGTGGAGAAGACACAGAATAGTTACTTCTTCAAGCACCAGAGAAAAACTGTTACATTTTCTGTAAAATTGCTTAGTTGAGATCACTGAGAATAAATATTCCCTGCACATATTCCACTCAAAATTATAATTAATTTTCTGTAGTTATTAACATATTCTTATGAAGAAATGCTTCTGTTTATTATACTGGTTTTAGCTGTGAGAGTTAACTTTCTTCACAGCAGCTTGCATGTTGATATGTTTTGGATCTGTGATGCAACAGCTTTGGTTATAGAGGGGGATTTTAGCTGTTGCTGAGCAATGCTTACACAGAATCAAAGCTTTTTCTGTCTCTTATGCTGCCCAGAGAGAGATTTTGGGAAGTGGAACAGCTGTGACTACTGACCCCAACTGACCAAAGGGATATCCCAGATCATATGGCCTCATGATCAGCATATAGAGCTGGGGAAGAAGGTACACATTTGGAATGCTGACATTTGTCTTCCCAAGTCACCATTATGTACAACATTTCCTGGGAATGGCACAGCATTTGCCTGCCCATGGGGAAAAGTGAATTAATTCCTATATTCTTTTGTTTGCATTGCCAGATTTGCTTTACCTATACTATCTCTGTCACAACCCTAGGGACTTCTCACTTTTGCCCTTCCAATTCTGTCCAACATCTAACCAGGGGGAAGTGAGCAAGTGGCTGTGTGAAGCTGAGCTACCTACTGAGGCTAAACCTTAATAAATTGTAATTTGAGACAATGAAACTTGGCTCTGCAAGAATTTCTCTTTTAAAATTATATTTTCTTTTCTTCCAAATGTGAAATTTTGAATCAGACATTATCAAAATATTTGGTTTTAAAAATAAAATTTAAAATATAAATCTCAACCTTTAGCACATTGACAAAGAGTAGGCTAACACAGAAATCATACACAGAATCTCAAAGAAACTATAAGGCAACCTCAGAGATTGTTGGATGGTGGGTGGTCAGTGCTTTAAGAAAACTATGAAATGGTTTCTTAATTTCAAGGTTTTTTAAGTGCAGCTATTTTGATGTCCAGTCCAAGATTTTTCTTTATTCCAGTGTATGAAAATTCAGTGTTTGAAGACAGACTAAGTAGGATCATCTGCACTGCCTCCCACTCTGAAAAAAACTGAATCTTCCTAAGTCACTTTTAAACCCTTTCAACAAGAAAAGAGGCACAAGTACACAGAAGATGCTGTTTTCAGTGGAGCCTTTCTGAGAGTTTCACCTTGTTTGTGCCATCATAGGCCTTAACTCCTTGTTAGATACCATATGCATGAGGCATGCTCAAAACTCAAGACACGAATGAAAGTCAGTATTCTATAAAACTATTTGGAAGGAGGGGAGGTGTATTTTTTATTTGGGTCATAAGTGTAACACCTGATTATTTGAAATTAACTACCCCATCTTTTGTGTGAATTGTTGAAGAGCCATTCTGGGATCGATGTGGAATTAAGAATGACCTCTATTACGAAAGAAGAAAATTAGAAAACTTTACAGTAACAGTGAAAGAAGAATCTCATACACCTTGGGTATATCAGTCTTCACACTGGATAAGGAAATAGGCAGTTTGCTCATGATTCCAGTTAATTCACATTCAGCTTATCACGCACTCATCTTAAAAACATTAAGAATTGAAAGTCTCTGGCAATGGGATGGAAAATTGCAGTAACCCCAGAGACCAAGTTTTGCAGCTCTAAGGAAGATAAGGAAATTGAGATAGCTCCAGCTCTACTTCAATAGGGACCCATATTCATACAAGTAGAGTATATTCACTATGATTTAGGTATCAGTCCTTGGCTTTTAATCTGTGACTGCTCAGCATCATTCACTTCAAGGCAAAGATGGTAAATTAAGACCTTCCTATTGCTGATCATGATCCTCTTTACTTCCTGTATGTCCAGCATTTTGTAAGTAAACTTGTATTGAAATTCCGTGGCAGCTATTAACTCTTCAGTTGTTAAATAAATAATAATAATTTTAAAAAATTATCACCTCTTTCTTCAAGACACTTTCAGTTTAGAAAATTTAGTTTTTTAACTAGCATGTATAAAAGCACAACCTTACAGAAGTGCTACAAGAGTAAGATAAGTTCAGGGTGCAAAAAGTAGGTTAATTAAAACATACTAATTTATGCAAGCATTGCTTTTGTTTCATTCACTGAAAGCTAATTTACCCAACAGATGGGAAAATGTCTGCAGGTCATAAACCTAATGACATTCTAGTAAAATTCAACATAAGGTTCTTATTTCTTGAAGCATAAAGTAACTTGATGCAAACAAAAATACACAGCAAATATCCCTTAGTTATTTCACAGTTTCATATTCCACACCTAAAAGTACAACCCAATACCTTAAGATTTGCTTTCTTAAAGGATCAAATCGCTATTTTATGAAATACTTCTATCTGAGTCTCCACTCTTTCTTTCTTTCCTTCATTTGATTTCTTACACACTTCTTAAATAAAATGGAGATTAATTCAGAATTTGAAGGAAAGACTGGCTTTCCAGCTGAAAAAAAACAAGCTGAGACTTAGAAAATTCAGGTTGGATCAATTACAGATATAAGAAGTCTTCTAAGGTTTCAGAAATGAAATCTCAGGAACAAAGTGTAACCAAAAGTGTAACCAAAAGTGTAACCAAAAATTTCCTGGAAACATGCTCACTTTTTATTTTGTCATGATTCAAATCTCAGGCAGTGCATTTTTCAAGTCCACACTGAGAAAGCAGTCTTCCTTCTCATGTGGGCAATCAACCTTTCAGGAAACAATCTGTTTTGTCATGGCAAACCTTCCTATAATCTATTTCTGCCAGCATTTTCCAAATTAAATATGTTCAATATGAGAGTTTGGAAAATATTGAAAAATTCACATACATAGCCCTGTAAACATTTGATTTATTTTCTTATACTCCCTTTTTCTCCACTGAATGTAGCAGGGAGAAATTTTTTGTCTGTATGATTTGAAAAATATTATAAAAAAATTTGTATTTGGGAAATATTACTATTATATTTGTAGGCTATTACATAAAAAAGAACATTTTGGGAATATTTTGATTAAAAAAATTAAAATATTCTTTATGGTGTTGCATTAAAGAAGCTAAAGAAAACATTTATTTTAGTTAGTCACCCTAATGTCTCTAAAAGAGTGTAAAATATATTTTGTGCCTCTATTTCTCTACTTAGCTTGAACTCTTTCTTTCCCCTCTCAGAAACCTGTGAATTTGTCAAGTGCAGCTTTCCTGGAGTTGTAGCAAAGATCATAGGATTTGGAAATGAAAGAAAGATTCCTTCATCTCCACTTGAAAAAACAAATAGTCTCTCAGGGACAGTACCAGGACAAACTGGAAAAAATAACAAGTGCTAGCCTGAACATGGCTGGGGAACAGAGAGAAGAAGATCCTTTCTTTGAGAAAAAACTGGCTGAGAGAAGCTGAGTTACAGAAGCCAGAAAAATGCTTCCAGTGAGAGCCAGAGACCTCATTCTGGTGTGTCACACACTGACTGCCTTTGTGAGATGTTCGCTAGAATGGAGTCACGTACTGACAGACTGTGAACATGGCTGTGGATGCTGGATGCTGTCCTGTGTATTGTATAGCTCCATATGTGGGTGCTTGAGATCTAAAAGCTTCCCAGTCTATCTCTTTCTTAGCTTTCTGCATGACAAAAAAATCCGGCTTTGGTGGTATAAGAAATTATTATATTGGTTAGTATTATGTGGGGTTTGAGGTGCTTTGTCTCTTGGGAAGTGAGTCATACAAGTTCATTTATTTCTGATTCATGTAAGGATCTCCTGTTTTTCTGTAGACACAGTGCTTGCATTTGTACCAGAGAGATCAAAGGAAATGCTGACCAGTTATAGTCTTCCTATATCAACTGTGCTTGTCAAACCTATGCTTTAAAGTGGGGGGGGGGGGGTAATAAAGCTGATTTTATCAAAGCCATAGCAAAGCAATATTGTCATAATTGAGAGCAAAATCTGGCCTCAGAAGTGCAGTTTCTGTTCATACATTTACAGAATCACAGAATGATTAAAGTAGGAAGGGGCTACTATCAAGTTCATCAGGCCCAACCTCCCTGCTCAAGAAGGACTGTCCCACAGCACATGGCACAGGATTGTGTCCACAAGTTTCTTGAATATCTCCGGTGAGGGAGACTCTGCAACCTCTCTGGGCAACCTCTTCCAGTGCTCCATCTGTTCCATCTTTGCTGCACAGCAAAAAAATTATTCCTCATGTTCAGGCAGAACTTCCTCTTTTCCAGTCTCTCCCTCGTGTCTTATTGCTCAGCACCACCAAGAACAGCCTGGCTCCATCCTCTTGGCACCCTCCCTTCATACACTGACAGATCTTGATTAGGACCCCCCTCAGTTTTCTCTTGAGACTGGAAAGGCCCAACTCCTTCAGCCTTTCCTTGTAAGACAGGTGCTTCAGTCCCTTCATCATTCTTGTTTCCCTCCACAGGACCTGCTCCAGGATCTCCGTGTCTCTCTTGTCCTGAGGAGCCCAGAGCTGGGCACAGCACTCCAGACACGCCTCCCTGGGGCTCAGTGGAGGGGCAGGATCACCTCCCTGACCTGCTGGCAGAGCTGTCCCTAATGCACCCCAGGATCCCCCTGGCCCTCCTGGCCCCCAGGGCACTGCTGGCTCATGGACAGCTCATTGTCCACCAGGACCCCCAGGCCCTTCTCTGCAGAGCTGCTCCAGCAGGTCGGCCCCAGCCCGTGCTGGTGCCTGGGGTTGTCCTTCCCCAGGGCAGGAGCCTGCATTTGCCTTTTCTGAATTTCAGACCATTCCTCTCCCATCTCTCCAGCCTGTCCAGGCCCCTCTGAAGGGCTGCACAGCTCTCGGGGGAATCGGCCTCTCCTCCCAGCTCTGTGCCATCAGTGAACTCGCTGAGGAGGCCTCTGCCCCCCCCGCCAAGTCACTGATGAGTAACTTAAACAATATTGCTCAGTATTGAACCCTGGGGGGCACCACCAGTGACAGGCCTCCAGCGAGACCCTGTGCCATTGATTATGATCCTCTGGGATCTGTCATTCAGCCAGTTCTCAATCCACCTCACTGTCTACTCATCCAGTCTGCATTTTCTGAACTTGTCTGTTGGAGGATATCACAGGAGACAGTGTAAGAAGCGTAGACAGCATCCACTGCTCTCCCCTCATCAGTCCAGCCAGTTAACCTCATTGGGCACCACCTCACTGGAAACTCCTTTGACCCCAGTTACTTGACATAGCCTTAGAGCATTTCTTAAAATCAGGTCTCTCAAATAAATCAGTATTAGTAAAAGTCCCAGTTACTAGAAACTTCAGAGTCAGCATGAAGCCTAACACACATTCTCCTGAGAGGGATTGTAAATACATGTTAGGTGTGAAGACTGTTACCTTACACTAACATGTTTTTATACAGTCTTAAAATTTCAATTATCATTTCCAAAAAGGACAAAAATATGTGAATTCTGCTTGTACCTTGTTATTTTTTTCCTTCACAACAACAGCTGGTCTCAATGCATTAAGTATTTTATTAAAACTAAAATTAGAAGTTAAAATTGCACCTTCAGGAAACTTGTTATCCAAGAAAATTATGCCAGTGTAATAATGAGAATGTAATAATGATTTCATTTATAAGAAGTGGTGTTCAATTATTGCTTCTATTAAAAACAAATTGTTAACAGCAGTCAGTGCTGAGATTCTGAATACAGATCCCATTTTTCAGTTGTTGAAAAATAAGCAAGAGATGGTCTCCACACTGAACATACTCATCTGATTCAGATGGGACAATATATCTTTCATAGATCCAGCCATTTCCTTTTTTCCCCCAGCTGCTGTTACTTAACAGCTGTGCTTAATTAATCAAGTTTTGTTTACTTGACTTGTTCCAGATTTTCACACATGCAGAGACTGTAGGATTGCAGGTAGAGGAGTAGAGACTAGTAGCAAAGAAACTGAAAAATAGACAGGTTGAGTAACATGGGAAAAAGCTTAAATACTGGTGAAATGACGTTGAAAAACTCCCTCTGATAAGGATGAAGAATGCATCAAAACTGAATGCAAAATTTTTTTATTTTCTTAAAAGCAAAAGTGAAGAAATGCCATATAGGTAACTTAAAGGCTTGCAAAAGGAAATCAGAACATAGCAGGATATGTCAATTAATGTGACATGAGTGAACTGGGGAACACTGATTATGCACCTCTAAGGCCTTAATGTTATCTTCTTGAAACTCCTTTGGTTCCATTTGAAAACTGGCTGGATTTGATGGTTTTTAACTTAAGAAGTCAGAGGTTATTTATTAATATGTTGATTGTTTGGGCTCCTCAAGGACAGCTGAAAAGAGCCAAGGTAGAAAGGCAAGTCACAAAGGAAGAGATATACACAGCTCTGAGCTTGAAATATTATAGCTGGGGCTTTTCCCTTTTATTTTATCCTTTTTCTCTTTTATTTTATCTTTTATCACTTTTTTTTTTACAGTGAAACATTTCTGAAGTTGAAAGAACTGAGTCTGCACAATCCACACACATAACTAGAAGAAGTCTTGCGAAATATTTAACACAAATATAAGACTGACGTGATTAGAGAATTGGGAATATCTGTCTGCATTAAGGTATTTCTTTTTCCTGAGATAGCTGAGAAAAGTTATGAAAGCTATCTCTTGCACATTCATGTATCAGCAAGTCATCAGGTGTTAGAAAGAAAAGGTTACCTTGAAGAAAAACAACAAAATCACATGTATAAATGTATCCTTTGGAAAAGTAAATTGGAAAAGTCCACCAGTGAAGCTAAAGTATCAGGTAACAATAGATTCTCATAGGCAATGTGGAAGCTTTTCCTAACAAGAGGGTATTGAACATTGATACATCTCTTAAAAATTTCATAAGTTCTATAAACTAAACTAAAGAGTAAGAATGACACTGAATCAAAATGACTGTCAGGCTCTGATGAGATAAATTCATTGTGGAAAAGGACACATATTAGTTCAGCATATAAGCTGGAACAATATTAATCAAAGAGAGACTCTCTCAGCTGAGGAAAACCATTAAAGATTCTGGACTGCCTCTACTACAGAATTCTCACCACATTATGCAGAACACACTGTTTATTAGTATCACTGCCACTATGGAAAAAAAATGGTGTGATTCTGGGGTTGTTCTGTGCACTGTAAGGACTCGGATTTGAGGATCCTTTTGGGCTCCTTCCAACTCAGGATATTCTATAATTCCATAGGTAAAATGTCTACAGGAGTGTAGAACCAGTCATTAAAAGGTAAAATCAAAGTCAATCAAGTAGAATATCCACTCCAGGTAATATAAATCACTGTGCAGTTGCTAGGGTTTAAAGTAATGGGGTTGTGGAAATATAAAAATAGAATGATACTGAAAGAGATAAATAATAAGCATCTAACAAACGCTGTCAAACAAAAAAATTGCCCTTAAGATAAAAGTTTCTTGAGTGAGGCCTTGTACACCATCTTTAATGCACTACTCTAGTCCTTGCTGCAAATATTCATCAAGGAAAATATACAAAAAAAAGTCACAACCATTTCCATATAAAGGAATTTTTTACCATTTTCCAAAGGTTTAGAGTCCCAACAGACTTTTGCCATGGAGGAACATCAAAGACTTTTTATTCGTCAGAACTGATCCTCTACTGAAACTAATGATAAGGCTGATGTTCCACTTCCTTTAAAGCTGATTTGAGTTTTACAGTTGATTTTAAAGGTCAAATTCTAGCTAGGTATTAATTGAGCGAATGGTATTTCCCCCCTTATAAATACCTTAAAGCCAGCTAATTTCTACCTACAGCACTACTTATTTGGCTGGATATTTGAGACTAGTCCAAGAAGGAAAGGCTCATATCTGACCTTTTCTGATCTTTCTTAAAGAAAAAAATGATAAATCTGTGCTGATCTATTGTTGATTATTCCAGACAATTTCTACTACCATGCATTATATTGCCAATATATAGTTCTCCATTAGAAATATATTATTCTTTTGAATGTATTAGCAAATTTGAATTTCCTTTAGCCAAAAAGGACATAATAAAGCAGTGATAGAAAATCAAAGGCACTCCCTCACCCTGCTATAAATTGGCTTCCCTGTGAGGTTTCAATAAAACCCATGAAACCCATTTATTAACACACCTCATTGATTCTTATACATTTATAGTTTCAGTTACTTTTGACTTCATTGTTGAGAGTAACAGGACCTTTCCTACACATGTGAGGGGAAATTCCTCATAGCTCCTAATCTGTATATTTTAGCCTGGCTTGATCAGACACTACAGTAATATCTGGTATTATAAAATGCTCAGATTGATGAGGTAAACAAGGTCCAGTCTGAATTTTGTGCAACATTTGATCAGTTTCTTTTGTAGCAGGTATCCCTTCTACTAATTTTTCCATCAGTTTTGACTCCTGCTGCCCTTGCTGTCCATCTATGGCTGAGTGCCATATTGACTCCTGGTAAACACACGAAGAATAAGTTTTCAAGGTGCTGCTCTATCTCACCCTTTTTGCTCCACCTTGTCTGTCTAATTCCTTTGCAGCCAGCACACAACCTCAGCCAGCACAGAATTGCACATCTTTACCTGCAGGCCACGTAGAGAGGCTTGTTCAAGGGACAGGGATTTGTTAAGTCCCTTTCATTCTAAGCAGAGAGTCTAAGCAGGTTTCCCAAGGCAGAGAGAAGGATACCACTGCAGAAACTATCCATTGAGTGTTAACTGTTTGAGGGATTCCTGTAAGTATGTACATGCTACAAGATTGTGGTCTCCTCTTTTGCACTGATCAATAGGCAGACTTGATCATCAATATCTTTCACTGTTTTTTCAGGACTGAATCTAGAGGAAATACAGATAGGCATTTAAGGTTGACCTGTTTCATGGTCCAAAAGAAAGACACCAGTCAGCCTCAAGCCCTTATTTCCATTTTCTCTACGTCCATAGATGCTAAGGAATTTTAGACTAAATGTCTTACCACTTGTTAGAAAATAAAGCTCTCCTAAGATAATTTAAACAAAGATTAACAGGAAAAAGGCAGAAGAAGGAATTGAAATCAAATTTTAAGACAAACTGTTGTTACTAAGCAAATCAGTCATTGTCATCTCTTTACTGACTAGTGCATATGTAGCAAATTATACTCTTCAAGTCTGTTTGCAGCTAATAATTTGAAGCACACTTGGAAACCACTCAAACAATGTGCAGGAGTAGACAGGAAGTAAACCATATCAGCATTTTAAAAAAAAATATTTTTACTCCTATAGACATGGTATGCACTCCTGACATGCAACTGGATTAATTTCAAGCACTGAATTCTCCTCTCCATTGATTCTCTGATTTAGATGTCATCTCAATTAAAAAAATTGCTCACAACTGTACATTTGAGTATTTTCAAGCCTTAATTAACTAGGTGTTTATATATAGGAAGAGATATAATCAATGTATTTTTATATTATTGTGTGTAAGGTTTTGATTTTTTATGGGTCTTCAAAACTAACTCCAGCAATAGAGTTTTCTGAAGTAACTGAAGTTAAATCATGCACCAGTTTATTTAAGCTGATCTTACTTAATAAAACTGTCAGAGCTCAGCAAAGAGAATCTGTGCCAATACATAAAGTGAGGGTCAGGTTTCTATGAGCTGCTGAGTACTCACTGCCAAAAGCTGCATGACCTTGAGCTGGAGAAAATCCAGAGTAATTCCATTGATTTAACCATGTTATTCCAGATTCACAGCTTGGCAGCCCCCTTGTCTGTGGACACAGCACAGAGAGGCAACATTAGACATTCTGGGGTAAAGATCTCTCTCTCCCTTTTCTCTCACCAGTTTCCTATACAGTCTTGATCAGTGCACAGACGCTTGTGTAAATTAGCTTTTCTAAGACAGGCATTGTGGCTAAATTCAGTAAAGCTACATTGCTGAAAGCATTTGGCTCTGTGGCCTAAGAGCAATATTTGATTTGGTTGATAGCACTGGTATAACGAACTGATTTAAATACCAGTACCTTACTGACAAAGATATTTTGAAATATTCCACGTAAATTCAATGTTACTTGAAATAAAAACATATTTTTGCCCTTTGCCTTAGTTAGTAGGGCCTCATGTTACTAAAGATATTGAGTTTGTTAAGAAGAGTGGGAAATATCTTAAAATGCTGAGACAACATTTGCCTCTGAGTAGCAAATAAGTGCAGCTGTACTGTCATGCCTTGATGAGCTATACTTTCTGATTCCCACTCTCCTGTTTCTACTTGAAAATCTCCCCAAGACTGATATTCAAAAGCCAGGTGATCGTTAAAAAAAAAAAATAGCAAAAATTGTTATGTCAATTGACTTTTCCAACATCCCATCTTCCTTTTATGTCTCTGGACCATTAAATTTCTCAAAAGTATTATAACCCCACTCTTTTTCTTGTATTCCATCAGTGATTTCCCAAATTTACAGGTAAAATCTCTGGGCTTTTAGATGACTACAAGTTCTTCACAAAATGGTTCAAAGTGGATGAAGTCATTAACTGGAGTAAGGCAAACATGTCTGGAAGAGACTAGCATAATAGCATTTTACCTTAGCTTTTCTATCATTGTTAGTCAAAATGCAAAGATATTTTATCCATATTAAAAGCACTAATAGCTAGAGAACTAAAATGTTACCTCAAGTCCATCTGATTACTCTTTCTTCAGCAACAAAAATGCCAGGTCTGCACTCTTTATGCTGTTTTTCCCCAGATATTTGAGTTGATCTCCATGCTTAAAGGACAGGTTTTCAAATTTATTTAGTCATTGAATAGCAAGCAGAGGTTCACAGTAGGATTTTCTCAGCAGTTCCAGAGTTGATTCAAGGTTTATTTCACAATTTCAATGAGTTACAGAAATAATCTGATCCCTGCCCTACAAAATTTTCCAAAAATACTTATCTGTATCTCTTTCTGATTATACAACTTAGAGAGATTTTGGTCCAAGGTGTTTGTCTTTGGGTTGTTTGGAAATATATGAAAACATTTCAAAAGATCTAGGTTGAAAAGCATGAGCTGAAGGATAAACCTGTAGGTACAATGAAACTCCCTACAGTGAGATCAAAGCTCTCCTGCAAGACGGTGAACATGATTTCTTAAGGTCCATCATAAGATGTGGTCTAGAATTATTCCAGAAAACAAGGCCTTTGCAGTTATTTAGCATAGGGGTTGGTGGTTTTTTAATAGGTATTTATATACATATTTGTTAAAACAGAGGACAGTACATACTATATGATGCAATTTTTAGCTAAAGAGAAGACTATAACTTTTAAACTAAAAAATAATCTGATAGCTTGGAAAATATATTAGAGAAAAATATAAGGGAAGGGAATTATTTAAACCCACTACAGAAACTATTCCTTTGTACTATAAGAATGAAATTAAATTACAACCAAGTGGAATATGAACCCAGTCCTTGACAACTTCATTTAAAAATTAATCATTCCAGGATTTACAGAGACAAACATTTCTAGTGTGTGAAGATTAAAAGGAGAAGGATTCTTGACTTTCAGCTTCCAGATTTCAGTTATCAATAGAAAAGGAGTATTTTAGCTTGTCTGCCTGAGGTGCCAGATGATCAAATTCTCTGCAGACACATGAACACTTCAAAGTGTCTGGTTCTTCTTGTAGCTGTAGCCTGAAGCCTGTCCATACTTGGAGACACACAGATGCACTGTCCTGCATTAACGATAACCCCTCCTTACCCCTGCTGACAAAGCTCTCCCCTGCACAGGCTGTGCTCACCTAGGGTTGTGTGAATGGCCTAATACCAGAGAAGTGCAGTTCAAGACAAGAAAGTGAAGGAAGAAGAAATGCAGTAAAGAGGAATAGAATACAGCAGAAAAAAAAAAAAAATCTTTCATCATTTTATGATGGATAAGCTGTGCTAAAACCAAAACCCAAATGTCATTTTGAGTGAGTAAAACTTGGAAGTTTGGAGGAATTCAAATCCTTAATTCTTTAAGGGGTTAGTAAAGCTCAAAGAATTTCTTTTTCTTTATTTAAAATACTTATCCAATTATTTAGAAAACAGACAAACATAAAACATAATTTTCAATATTTTGCACCATTTTTATAGCTTGCTTTTTCATCTGGTCACAGTAAAAATTCTTATCATACTAGCTAATTTTTTCTAAATTGAATTGCACAAACCAAGAAATGCTTTAGTAAGCTGTATTAAGATTAATGACTTCTACATTTTAGCAATTGTAAAAGTCTTTAAAAGTTGCAAGATTAGTATGCATGCATGTTAAAAGCCTCCTTAAGTGGAGAAAATTTTGTGCATCAAACCCTCATCTTTTCAGCTTAATTTCTACTCTTTTGTTATTATTTTTATTCCATTTCTGTATACACCAAAGGATTAACTTTATAAGTAATAAACTGATTTCCTGAAACACAAAATCAAGCTCCTGTCCCCCAGGAGCTTGCAGGTGTACATGCAGGACTGCTGATCATTCTGGGTGACATGTCTGAAATGAAAGGGGCTGTGGTTAGCCTGGAAGCTTTCTCAGACTCTTTTCTGCTCACCAGCAGTCGGTCAGCTAAAGTTGTCATATACAGCCTGGTGACCCTGATTTGAGCTCTCTGATCCCATATTTAGGCTCTTGCCTGTCTCTGAGGCAGCTGGCTGATGTCTAAAGCTGCATTTAGCACCTCTCAATCAATAATTCTTCTTATCCTGCAGCTCTAAGTGTGGCTGATCACTCTGCCACCCTTTCAGGCTGATGATATAAGGTTCTGAGTTCGGTCAGTTTAATTTTGCCAGCATTTTCACAGCAATCTCCCAAAGAAAAAGTAAATTATGATTTATTGAAAAGGTGCAAAGACTTTTATGAAAAAGGATTAGTTTCTGAACCGTCTGAAGACCTTCAAAATTTGTTAAAAGGCATGGTTTCAACTCTTCTTAAAACAAAATAAACCTCCTTCACAGAGTTCCTTCTTTGGAAAAGAAGACCAGGCTAAGGAGGGAAAGGGTAAAACTACCCAGAAGTCATCAATTCCTACTCTACTGTAAAGATCAACATTATTTCTGAGGGAGAAGAGGTAAGAGAAGTAAATTAAAGCAAGTCAAGACTGTGTGAAGAAGAAGGAAAGCCTATCATTGACCAATAGGAGTGGGAATAGCAGGAAAATTAGTTTAAAAAGATTATCCATCCTAATCCTAGCCCCAGGTAACCTTAACAACTCCAAGTGTCATCCCTGATAAATCACTGCTTTGCAGATCCAAACACTTGTGAGCTTTTTTTAGTTAGTAAATTTTGTGAAAACAGGCTTATTAAACATATGACTCACTCTTTTCCAGTGCAGGTTGTTGGTATTTTGTCAGCTTTTCAGAGGTCAAAGATTTGGAATCAGTCCTAACGATATGATGATGCCAAACTGCACTTCCTGCTGCTGTAGTAGATGGATACCCAGAGGTGGGTTGGCTCCCTGAAAAATAACTTATGCACATTCACACTGTGTTGCAGTCACCCCAGATCAGAAATCAGTCACTCAAAGCACTGTGTTGTACCACCTTTCTGGCATGAAGATCCAATTCTAAACCTGTAAAGCTACTTCCTAAAAGCCAGGTTCTCATGATACAGCCAAGCCTGAACACACAGAACAGGTTTAATCAGGCTTTGAAACTACCCTAACCTAAGCCTCCAAATTGTAGCCATTCATAGCAGCACAGAGCTGACTCCACCTAGCACAATGCTATCAGCAAGAATGAGCTTTGGCCAACCTAACAAACATTCTGTACAGATTAAGGAATTGTTTCTAAGGTACCTAAGTTTTTCATTGTGCACAATTCTGAACAAAGAACAGAGGTTGAAAGAATTTCATACATAACCAAATTGTAGGCATGCAAACCAAACATTAAAAAGCAGATGAAGGCATCCCATTATTCCTACAAAAGATGAGTTCCACACAGCCTGCCCAGTGAATGACAGAGCTGCCTCAGAGAAAATGTAGTAGACATCTGGTTGTAGAACTGGAGACTGAATAGTCAAGCTTTATGACTTTGAAATTACTTCAGCTTCTGAGTATTGACAAACTAAAATATTAAAACCGTTGGATAGTTTAGTTGAGCTGGCTTTTCTGCCTATTTAAAAACAAATGTGAAGGAGAAATGAAGTCAAAGAAGAGATATCAGGTCTTAAGAGTCAGAAGAGCATCAAGGAAAAAGAAAATAAAGAAAGGCACTGTGACCAAGAGTGCACTACAAGGTCTCAAAGACTGGAAACAAACTTTTGAAAGATTATAAAATAAATCTTGTGCCAGCTACTGACAGCTACTGAGACAAAATGGAAGATAGAGGTTGGCTTTGAGTAGCAGAAATTTGATTGAATTACCAGGGTGAAATAGTTTTTCTAAGTGAGACTGAAGAAAAGTAAAATAATTAGCTTATTGGAAACGTGCTATTACAATTTTTCAGGAAGGAGTATTATGGGTAGATGGCACGTCCTTCTTTCATTTACAAAAAGAGCTGCAAGAGATCCTGGGAACTTTCTGACAATCCTCAAATGTCAAAACAGAGAATCTACTGAAAAAGTAGTTCAGGAATATTTTATATGTCACAAAAGATGTCTTAGAAAACACCAATATTAAGAACTTCAAATGCTTCAATTTTGTAGAATGCTTTGTTTTTTAAAAGTCTCCAGAGAATCCCCAGTATAACATTGCATTTTAACTAGATTAACCTTAAACCACGAAGCAACTCCTGTTTTAAATAACAAATTTAATTCTCAGTCTTACTGAAAATAACATAAAAGCATTTCATAGCTGCTTCAAATTTAATCATTAAGTCAAAAAGACACAGCATTGCACCTGGCACATGGAGTGTTACATAGTCTGCATTTCAATGTTAGTGGTGCTTCTATTAATTATGCTGTCAAGACATTTCTATTCCTACACTTGGCCAAGAAAAACCTGAAGAGCTATCTAGCTTTAAATCCATTTCCAGCTGGATCTATAATTGGGACAAGATTACCTTCTGGTGGATATGAGATGATTAAGACTGTAGCAGTAATTCAGTGCTGGATCTTGTAATTATTTTCCTCTAATGCACTAGAGGAAATTAATTATTTTGTGTAGCTTCAATATACTCAAATGGTGAACCCACACTGCATTAATTTATAGACTTGTTGCCATGGGATGGGATGTCTATAGATTTTCAGCAAACAAGTGTATTTTATATTATACTACATTATTTAAGTCTTCATGGTTAAAATACAAAGTAAAAATCCATCTTAGGAAGAGAAGACAACAAAATGGAACATATAGTATAAGAATAGAAAAAGTATCTAAAGGGTATCTATAACTAAAGAATTTTTTCAGAACAGGGAAAGAAATTTTAAAGAATATAAAGAATGAGATGCATTCTGTTGCATACAGTCCAGCCTCTATTAAAAAAAAAAGTAAAAAATGCCTAACAATTACCTAACTCAATCTTAATTTTTGGATGACAATACATTTTTAAAGCAGACGTACTATGATACTGATGTCATCAACAAATGAATCTTTTCTGTATCAGTGTCACTTCTGCAATTCTATTATCTCAAATTTTCATGTATAATAAAATTGCAAAGGATACTTAATTTGTTAAATTATTATTAACAATGTCTTTATAACATCCCAAAATTACTATCAAGCTCAAAAAATATTAATTTCAGTAGATTTTCCTGAATTTGTTTTGGTCTTATTATTTTTCCTGCCATGTTAAAAAAAAAAACTTGACCTCTAAGAGTAACATAAACAGAAATGCTGCTTTGAAATTTGGAAGGCACAACCGTTGCATGAGACCTTGGGTGGTTTCTTACTTCAGTGTCAAACATATAAGGGCAAATGGGGATGACCACGAAAAAAATAGGGAGAATTGACAGAAAAAGTGTGATTGGCCAGACTATATTAGTAAATTAGGTACTACCAGATCCTTTAGACGTTTTCAGGTCAATTGTTACATGTGTGTAACATGTACATATACACTGAAGAGGAGGTTCAAGCAAGACTCGGAATATAAATTTTCTTTACCTTTGAAAATGCTATAACTAGAAGACATTATTTAAAAGGAATGAATAAAAGCATTTCAAAATTGCTTTGTAAAGTATAGGGCATCTCAGCTTGCTGTGGTGCAGGCAATTCACCAAATATGCCTGCTATTTTCCTTTCAGATTTCTCTTTCTTTCTTTCCTTTTTATTTCTCTATTCTAAGAGTAATAAAGGTTTGAGCTACCAGCCTGAATCAAAGCAAAACTTATGTATGAAATATAAAATAAAGAATAGATCTGAGCATCTGTGTTACCAAGGCTTCAGCTGCTTGAAGATAAAACTAGTATTTTTATATTTTTTTTACCTCTTTAAACCCAGTAGTAAAGCATGATTATGCTTTTCTATATTGTTGCCCTAGAACTGAACTCCAGTGATTTAGCCTCTCTGGAAAAAAAAATCCACAAATCCACAGGAAGGTGTTTTGTCATTGGTAATCACTGTAATCCTCTGGAATTACTATGGCACAGCTTTGCTGGAGAGTTCCTGCTGCCAGAATGCAATTACTCCATCCCAGTGAGTCTTGTCATAGCAAATTCCCAGCCCTGTAACATCTGTTTGTGTGTAGTTTAGCCCTTCTCATAGCATGCATCTGAGACCAGACTCAGAGTTCAACTAAGATTACTTTGGGTTAAGGGGTGCTGAAAGAAAATAAGACAGATACAAGCCAAGACAACTGAGACAAATACAGCCACAAAAGAGAAAACACAGTGTATAACCTAATCAATATTCAGTTTAGGAACTCAGCTCTTACTAATATATAATATAGATGTAGCAACAATTATTTATAAAGTTGTTTATAAAACAGTTCTCCATAGTTAGCTCAAATGCTCTATCCATTTTCTGTTGTAAAGCAAGATGCTTCAAGAACACAGCAAACCCTGTGTGTGTCCTGGCAGTTTTACTTGTAGAGATACATCAGCCTAGATCTGCTGGCACTGATCATTTTTCAGAAACTTACTGCAGATGAAATTGCTGGAGTTTTGAATACTTAGCTGAAATAACATTGTGCTTCATTCACATTAAGGGAATGGCTGGGAAGTTATCTGATCTCTTTACCTCTCAATTCTGCTCTTGAAAATTGTTATTAGCTTAGGATGTTGAAAGGAGAGAAGGATATAATCATACCTCACAGGGCTACAGTTTCTGATGACCAATTTATAATATTTGATGGAATAATCCATTTAAAAGACTGATAAAATGCATACAGATGCTATTGCTTCTCAATGCCTTTTGTTTTAATTTATAACTTGTTGATAAACATGCATTAGCTAACAGCTGAGGGGGTATTTTGGTACAAACATTCTGTTTTTATATGAAGTGGTTATGGTAAGAAAATTGCAGTACATACTACTGTGCACTGTAGTCCTCTGCACTGTTAATGTACTTGTTTTAACCCAAGGAGTTCTTATTCACATAGGTAGATATACCTGTCCCTAAGAAACAGACTGCATTTTTGATACAGTGAATCTTTTGGTTATTTCTACAGAAACAGGGGTAACAAAGTTACGTTTTCCTCAAACTTCTGCTACTATGTCCAGGTCAGGATTTTTAATAATTATAGGTAGTAAATACATATCTGGAAATGTCTTCAGTCTGTTTGTAAAATCTGCCATACTTCTGGCTGAAGGAAAAAGATATTGAGAGGGAGATAAGATTTTAGAAACAACAACCAATACTTTATGCTTTAGCTATTTTCAAGGAGAAATTTCACAACTGGAATTGCCAAAGTGCTTTCTTTCCAGTCATTGTTTCATAACAGCTCAGCCTGATTACTCTTGTGTATTACTCACTTCTGTTTCTGCCTGCTTAAAAACTAGTGCGTGCCTTTTTTGAAGTCCAAGTGCCAGCAGGCAGCATCCCACCTGCTCTGTCTCTGGCAGTGCTCTGGAACCCCTTGTTTTCTTTACCCTTCCCTATCACAGCCATGCTACATTTCAGCTTCTGAATGATTTCCAGTGATTTGACTCACAAAAATGTATTTTATTTTCCTTGCCATGAGACAAGAGAGAAGCTCATCTTCTACTGGAGGCCCCAGACCACATCTGCAGCAGAGCAGTGCCTCAGGTCTCTGCTCCACAGGGCTTGCCCAGCCCTGGCTCCCTTCGTTTCCTTCCCTTCCTCTTCCAGCTCTGCTGCTGCTGGCTTTTTCCCCCTTTTCTGCTGCAGGAGGTCACAGCCCTCACTGTACCCTCTTGCTTTGGCTGAACAGGGGCCTTTGAAAGTTCAGCATCTTTTTTTTTAACATCATTTCTAAGTTCTTTCTTGTGGGAATGAGGAAATCTGGAGACCATTTGTGCAGTGAGGAAGCAGAAAAGGCACAGGCTGTGAAGCACTGGTAGCAGCAGCAATCACAATGGGAAGTTTGTGCACGTGAGAAGACAATGGAACATGAGTGTAACCAGGCCACCAGCACCTGCATACAGTAGATAACAAGAGAAGCAGTGCGGAGATCCTCCACAGACAAGGACTCTCATTTCCCCTTTATCACGTAGAATAGTGCTTATCCTCAGCTTACTGAATTGTAAGAATCATTTATAAAGTCTTAGGAAGTAAAGACAAATGAACTGGGAAAGATGACAGAAATAAGCATGCAATCACTTCAAGAAAAATATCTCTAAGATACATCTTTATAGCTGAAGCTGTTAACTCAGCCCTTTGAAGTAATTTTACTTCAGCAATCTTAAATAACCCTTAGCGTTTAAATGACACTCTTTACTCTTAATGTTGTTTTCTTGCCTGCAGGCTATAACCATGAATCCTCCTCTAAGTACCTTTCTTCATTAGCAGCAGAATATCTTTCACTATTCTACATAACACTATGGAGAATGATGCAGAGTGTGGTGCAGTTTGCTCAGACTGGGTGTTCTCATACACACAAGTGGAGAGGTGAAGTTGCATTCGGGCACAGTTATTGTATTAGTCGAAAGAAATGCATCTTGCATTATCAGCAAAGCTCTTTATCTTGAGTGCCAGGTCAGATAACAGCGCTCCTTTCATAGTGTAACAGAGATAGCACTATGTAGTATTGTGTTGATCTTCCATTCTGACCCAGCTTTCAAGTTGCTTTTCTCAGGTGTTTTGCTGGTAAGGAGCAAAGCTTCAGGATACAGCTTTAATTTGACTTCTGATATGTGCAGTCCAATCTGACAGCCAAACTTAAACAGTTCGGATTATCAAAACATATGTGCTCCATTTCTGTTGACACACAACCACTCTTTTAACTCCAGAAACTGGTTGTCAACCAGATTTGACTGAAATAAGGACCTTTAGAGTTGCAGATGCATTATGTAAAGAAGCTATGCTTGTAGGCAGGGATGATTCACAGAAAAAACTGCAGGAGGGTCCTTTAGTTTGCCACACTGAGACCACCTACAGACAAAAAGGAGGAGACCACTTCCAAGCAAGTAGAAAATGTCAATCAATCTTAAACCAAGCTGAGAGATCGAATGGAATTTGCTATCTCATTTTAAATAGAAACACATCTCCTGCATTTTGCAGAATATACAAGAGTACTCCTGTATTATTGTATGTATTACTGTGTATTTATTGGATGCAATAATTTTGCCTAGGGGAGATGATTCAGAGTTATTGTCCTGTAAGAAAATATGATAAAGAACATTCCATTATTTAGTTTTATTTAGTTTTAGGAAAAATTTGGACTTGAGATAAAATAATATTATGAATAGAGCAAATTGAGAATAAACCAGGAACAATAGTGTTCTACTATTCTAACAGGGTTTGTAAACAAGACCTCATTCTCAAATACCTATACCTAAACTTTGAAACTAAAAGTATACTTATCTTGCTTTATAGATGTCCTTCTAAACTGAATCAGGCTTTTCTAACCTGAATTATTCAATAACTTTCTGATTTTCTTAATCTGAGTAACAGAAGATGCTTAAAAAATATGGTCATATGTTAATGATGACCTCTAAAATGTGCACAGAAGTTTAACTTGATCACTGCTTTGTGTTGCTAGTATAATCTCACACATTTTGTTTATCCACTAAAGCCCAAAACACACATTTATAGCAAGCATTTAAAAAAAGAAAGGCATGAAAAAACAATTAAGACATTAAATAGATACAATTGTTGTCTTTGATTTATCATTGAAATGATGATAAACATATGCACAATATGTATTTATTTATATACTGCATTTTAAGCTACGTAATATATTCATTAATAACTATATCAATTAAAACATCCGTATACTAAAATGATCCCATTTCAATGTTCAATTATAAAATTGAACATAAAAATGCATTAGCTGCCTTTCTTATGAGCCACCTTTGGGATGTACCTATTTTTTCAGCTCTTCAGATAAGATGTATGTGAATATGCTGCATAAATAATGATGTAACATCAATAAGCTTATGCAATATGTCCAAGTAGCATTAAGTAATTTTTTTTTTTTTCCCATTCTCCATTGTTAAGATCTGCAGTTGGTTGGCTTGGACAACCAAGAGCAACACCTTCTTCCATCTTTGCATGTCCTCCAATTCTCAAACCAAAGATGACTAAAAAGTAAAAGATGTTCTTTCCAGGAGGAGCAGAACTGAGTTCTTTGACAATTTCATTTAAATCTCTGCATCAACAAAATTTATAGCTGATTCAACATGGGGTTCCTGTAAAATGCCTCATTTGTTTGAAGAAATGTATATTTACAGTAACAATCTATGGACAGCTGGGTGACAAAATTGTTTACAAAATATCAAACACCGTTCACCATAGTGAGTTATCAGACTCATGTCTGCTTCATGAAACAGATGATTACAGATGAATAAAAGGGGGAGGAAAGGGAGATATGCTGTATTCACCTCTTTTATGCAGTCCTGAGCACAGATTTATCTCCTTTATGGGAAGTTATTTTCTTTCTCACTGAGGCATTTGGAAAAACTCAGAACAAAAAATAAACACTGGGTTCCTCAGTCAGTGCTGGGGACAGGTAAAAATAATTATGGTGAAACTCAGCATATGTATTTCAATGCAGCTTTCAGATAATGGCTGGGATAGCTGTATTATTTCTTTTTCATCACAGCCAGTCCCCAGAGTCCTGTCACACTTTGCAACTTTCCTGGGTTAGAGGTAAAAGTACCCTGTCAGTAACCAGTGGTTAATGGGTAAAGGGTTTTCATGTGGCTCCACAATCCAAGACAGAACCATAATTGAACCAAAATACGAAGATTTTACCATTAAAGCTAAAAAATTAAACAAGAATATTAGTAGAAAATCAATTTACTCTATAGGTTTAAGAGAGGGATAATGTGTGACTTAAAACTTTACAGTGGATGAAACTGTGAATGAAAGGATGAACACCAGGGGTTTGGGAAGTAAGACAGTAGGAACACTCATTTAGCAGAGAGTATAGCTATATGTTTAAACACAGTGAAAACCTCCACCTCTTCCAGCTAGTGAATGAAGTATGGACATGATGCTATAACTGTGGAAAATGGCTTCAGGAATTTGGACAGCAGAAGACAATGATAGCCAGGGAAGTGAAAGAAATAGGAACATTTCCTAGATATCACATTCAGGAAAAAGCAAGTAAGCCCATATTAGTAGGAGTTCATTGAATTGCATAATAAAAAGTTAATTTTATGTATTTAGTGCCTAAAAGACAATGTTTAAACAACACAGGGGTTGGTGAGAAAGAATATGTGGACAGTGCAACTGTCCAAAGAACGTCTGGACCATGACTAACCATGGAACTCTGTGGACCAACAGTGTATTTATTGTTCATAAAATAATTAGAAACTAGGAAGGACAGTAAAACAAAAAAATGTCAAGGACATCATCAGCCAGAAAGCCAAGAAACCAGTAAAAGTATGCTCTCAACAGTGTAAGGTTTAAAGTAGAGCTGAAAGATCACTAAAAAATGAAAACGTGCCTCAGATTCAATAGCATGTCCCTTGTTATTGAAGAAAATCTCAGGAAAGAAAAATGATTGTTGAATCTAGGTTTGGAAAGAAGCAATTATAATATGGAAACAGATTATCACAAAAGAGATGGTAGAAAACTCAAACACAATAGTCTTGAGTGAGGGAAGGACCAGGTAATCTTCATTTCAGAAATCTGAAACAATTGGTGCATGAAATTGCAGTCTCAGGAACATTTATGCTTTAAAAAGACGGTGAAGTGATCATGGTTCTTTCAGACTCATTATTCTGACATCTGTAACATACAGCTCTGTGCTGGGGTGAAGGCAGCCCTGACCTGAATGAAGGGCTGAGCATCTGTGCAACCACAAGGCATGTGATGTCCAGAAGCATTATCCATGCCAGCCAGTGCTAATGGAGTGAGGAAATGAAAGAAATAAAAGGAAATAGAAAGACATTCTAGGACCTAGATTTAATATCTTTATTTTCATAACTGTTGTTTTGTGTACGTCGTAAATCTCATTATTTAAACTCCAGTAGAATTTTATAAAATCTTAGATTAGGAAACTTGTCAACTAAGACGGAAAAGATGAGAATCAATAAAAGTATTATGACACAGGATAGGGCCTGACAAAAGGTCAATACTTAAGAGTCCTAGAAAAAAAAATATTAGGTCAAAATCAAGTTATTAATAATGTTTGTTAAGCACTGCTCTCCAATTCAGCAAATATTTGTTGGTATTTTAATTAACTACCTTGGCACAGGAGTCAGGGAACTCCTAGAGAAGCTGGATGGCACTGTTTGGTACAGTGAAGACATACATTTATTAGTCTCATCTAGATATACCCACACTTTCATATACCTGGAAGGAAACACATTTACAGCTGAACCTGACCCACGTTGTTAGCAGAGAAAAAAAGAGGTAAACACTGATCTGTTCTGCAAACATACACATTTGTCAGAAAAGTTGGGAAGATGGTGGCACAGAGAATTTCAGTCTAGAGTTCAGGTCATGTTCACGCACATTGACACTTCAGATTACCTTGCAGTCCCTCAAAATAAGATCTCTTGCTCTCAGACATTGCCAAATGTACAGGACTTGAAACTTTCAGTCTGACATGTATGTTTGTTTCACTTTTTAAGCAAGGACAGAGAAAGTAGCTGATTTTCTGGATTGTGTCTGTTGGATACAGTGTTTGAAGATGGTTATAATTTAAAAAAATCTCTAGAAAACAAGCAGCATTTCATATCTTCTATCATGTTTTATCAATAAAAGGTCACCATATTCCAGTTTTTCCAGAGTATTTTAACACTGGCCTTTGAGAACATTCATGGATTATGTCACAGTCAGTAATCACAGATTCCCAGTTTTGATTTTCCTGAAAACCTTATTAGATGGAAGGCTCAATCTAACCTGTAGAATTTATTTTCTGTTTGGACAAAATAAACTTCTTAATAATGCTCTGCATAAGCAGATAGCCATTTTTAATTTGTGATTCTAGAGAAATATGTCAATTAAGATTTCAAATTCCAGAGAATATTTCAAAAAGTATTTTCTGATACATAGAAACTGTAATTTAGTCCCTACAATCTCTATAGAAAGCTTGGGAAATGCACGGTCTATTTTAATATTGTACTGAGATATTAGAATCTCAGGTTTCTTCAAAAATTATGAAAAGGATCAACACTATGTATTTTAATTAGCTTTTCCTCATAAGCCAAAATTCATTAATTTCAAAATACAAGTTCAAGCTACTACTCAAGTAGCCAAGAGGGAATGGGAGCCAGTACATCATGGACCCCAAATTCATGGAGCAAAGGAGGACACACAGCCCCAGGTTGAGGTTGTGGATCAGAGCCAGGTGAGGGGCTCAGACTGGGCACAGTGAGTCCAGCATCTGTGTGGTGAAAGAGATCAAGTCATGTGTTCAGAATGTAGTATCTGATCAAAGTGAGTGAGAGATGAATTTAGGAAGTGGTTTCTTACAGGGAACAGGGAGACAGGGAACAGCAAGTGTTGCTTCTTCAGAACATCAAAGGGAAATGAAAACAAGGACATTGCTGCTGCATTCATTGAAAGGCAGAGCTTTCAGTTTGCAGCTCCCATCTAGTTCTGTGAGGAAAAGAAGTTGAGGTTCTGCTAAAAGACAATGAGACCTTCATTTAAAGTCCTAGTGGTTGTATTCTCTCCTCTCTCAGTACCACTTTTCCATATTTGAAGTTGTTAAGCTTAATATTCCTCTTTCAGAATCTACTTATTTACTTAAAGTCACATCATACAAATCAGAATATTTTAGTTATTTATCCCATTATTACTCAGATGCTAGCAACATAGTGGAATTTAATTGGATATACCAGCAAATATATTCACTTACTACTTACCCTCTCAGTATTAATCAAAGCTATTTATATTAATTAGTTTTTTACATTAATCTCTCACTCCTTTTTAGCCTTTTATCTATATTTTGTCTTTTTTAAATGCCTCAAGTTTTTGTTGACAATGTCCTGAAACTGAAAAGTTTTTGTAATACATATTCCATCCAAGAGAGGAATTTCTAATGTGCCTGGGGCATGTACTAGTCATGGAATTCTAAGAGCATTAGGATACAAACACCTGTAAAAATCCTAATTTAGGACTTTAGAGGAATGACTCCTATTATTCCATTGAAATAATCTCTTTGACATATGGATGTCTCAGTGGGTGCAACTCAGATTGATTGTACTTTATTTCTTTTCCTCTAAACGGCACTAAAAATGTAATTTCCAGTTTGACTGGGTGGTTAGTTTGTTCATTTCTTGATGTTTCCTCCTGAAAGAATGAGGTCACAGTTATCCATGTTGAAAATCACATTATTACTTCTAGTACATATATTAACTCTTTGCTTTTTCTATATATTCTTTCACAGTCCAAAACACCCCTTCATAGAATAGCTTCAATGAATCTATTACTACAATATTTACTGATTTCTCACTTTTACCTCAAAACTAAACACTGTAGACCCATTTATCAAGTAAGACCAAAGTTTGGCTTTATGTTCAATGCAAGATTATTGCCAGCCACAGAGATCACAAATTCAAACCTACAGTTAGTTTGCACAATATGGTGATACTAATCCTGTAATCAGTTTAGTGCTTAGCAGCATATAATTTTAAATTGTTTGGTTGGTGAGCAAAATCCTGAAATCCCTCCTGAGCTGCCATTACATTTTCTCAAGGCAAAATGCTACAATCTTCTGATTTTTCTTTGTGACCAAAACTGACACCTTGTATAAGCAGGATTTTCATGCAATGCATAGCTGCCCCTCTCCCTATGCAAACCACTGTTGGAGACTCTTAGTGTAAAAAACTAATTGTTTCAGCAGAGCTTGCAATCTTTCTAGGCCCAAAAGTGGTATTTATCCCAAACATATACTACTTTGGGTGTAGTGCTACTTAAAATGTCTTTTGTGTTTGGCATCTTGATCACTTTTGTTCCTGGGAATAGCTTCACATAGGGTCTGGAAGTGCCTCAAAAGACAGCGATACCCCAGGTATGGAGTGTTTGGGCAGGTCTCAGCAGTCATGCTTAAAGCTTCCTGTGGAAAGGAGGAGATTTGGGACAGCCACACCCTCCTGTGCCCAGCCAGCACAGCCACTCACACACTCACCTGCCTGTTCAAATCCCTCAGGAAAATAAAGGCACTGTCTCAGCAATTTAAATCACTGGTAAGACTTACAATATTATTAGATGAGTGTAAAGGATATGAAAGTAATAAACATGCTGGTTTTTGTTTTGGATTTGTTTTTTTGCATAGTACCTAGCCATGTAGCTTGTAAGCCAATCTTTCCAGATGTTATCTAAAAGAGACAACTTACAAACCCTTGAAATCCGAGGTTTGTAATACAAATGTTGACAGCCTCTTAACTAGAGCAGAACACCAGTTCATTCGGTGTGTATGCACTGTCATTTCCAATGTTGCCGTGCCATCTGTTCACTCTGTGAATTGTAAACTCTTTTTCATCTATTGGTTTTAAAATCTGTTGGATAAATTGGATTGTAAAAGATGAAGGCATAAATGGATGACACCCTCTCTTTCTCTTCCCCTTAATTACACTATCTTTCCTGACAGTGTCCAAATGCTGAGAATGGAAAGGTTATTGAAAATTGTGATGCGATCTCACAGCAAATCATTGTTATAGCTGTCATTTAGTAGGAAATGCTATCATTAGGTTTCTGAAAGATATTTTATAATCACACTCAGTTTTCTGACAGGGATACCTTCTTGATAGTTTTCCTTCTGGACTGAAAATTGCCATATTGATTCCTGGCCAAAGATGAGTTCTTCAAAGTAACTGAAGTTAAGTGCCTTCAGTAATTGTGGAGTTTTCCTAGTGTAAGAAAATTGCATGTCTCTCTATAAGTATTTTTAAAAAGCTGTAAGGTAAGCAATAAAATCAGATTGACTCCAAAATGCAGAGCTTTGAATCCAGCAACATGGAATTTAAACATTTTTTCGAAGAATGGTTTTATGTTAACAAAATAAACTAAATGAAAATTTCATATATACATATACGCACATATATAGGGAAATCTGTTAAGACTTTGTTCTGAACTGCTACCCTTAAACTGCCTGCTTGGATTGACTCAATTTCATGTCATTGAGCTCTTATATCTGAATAATTGAGGGATTCTTGTCCCAGGAGAGAAGCCTGATCTTGTAAGGCAGGAATGTCTCTTGTTTCTTTCCTCCTGCTGCTGTTATACAGATTCTGATGTCTGGTTAGAAAAAGTGAAAAAACTGTAATTTGGGAAACTAGAATGTGAGCACACGTGTTTAGCGCAGTCATCCAGATGGACAAACTTGTGCCTTGAGTATGGATGAGGAATGCCTTAGGAAAGGCAAGAGAAAAAGGTAACTGAACACCTAATTTGTAATAGGATGTATGAAGCCCTGTCTTAAAAGTTGTTGTAGATGTACTTGGTAGCGAAACAAATATACTCCAAATAATATTTCTGGGAGAGGCTGGGAGTGGAATGAAGTGCAATAACTTGTGCTCTGTGAGTTTGCCTGGAAAGCTTTTGAATTTTACCCACATTTTTAGGTCATTAAAAAGCTGACCAGTGCTTGTTTAGCATTCATAATGGTGACATCTAGGGCAAGTTCAGCTCATATCCCTCTCTTTGTGGCATACATCTCTCAGCTTTGTCAATTAATTAGTATCCTTCCAAACTACGCAGGAATGAGCTCTTTTAGTAGGGAAGCTTATCAACAGCACTAGTTGAGCTCTTTTTTGTAATATTACAACCCTGTGAATTTAATCTTATTTTGGTTGGAAAAAAAACCCATGAGCTATTTATAACAACCATCAGATTTGGCTTTTCAGCATTCTAAACTTAAGAGTCTAAAACAAAATACCAATAAAGAAACAAGATTCTTCTGTTCTTTTTGCTAGGGGAATTTTCTAACATTTTTTTTCTGTGCATTATTTTGTTCATCCTGAGGCTAGTTTGTTGTTTTTTGGGTTTTTTTGTACATCTATTATTGCAGCACAGAGTTGTTTTTTTAGCAAAGTCTGAGTTAGCAAAATGATTATAAGCATTGTCACCCAGGGGTAACCAAGAGTTACAAAACCAGACCTCCTGCAGTAATTGTTACATGGTAACTGTCTATGAAAATGCATCGTTTGACATTAACTTTTTTTTTTTTTAATACTATTTTTATTGCCTCAGCTGAGACATCAGACTAGACTCTCCGAGTTTAAAGAGAATCTAAAAATAATCCTCCCTATGCAAGGCTGATGGGATGTTTATCTTGTTGTTAAGTATCTATTTGTTCATATTATATCTCAAAACATGTTATGATGGTGTAACTGAGAGTAATGACACTAAATTAGGATAAAGAAAATTGAGGTTAAATAGCATACTGATAATCTTCCTGACAGTAAGATCTCTGAAATCACTGAATAATCTCCCATGGGAATAGAATGCAGCTACACTGCTTGATGCTTTGAAAAGGGCTAATAAGCACTAGGTGTGCACCTTAGGGAACAGCCTTTCTCTAGCAAGGAATGAATAATGTGGCTGAACAGGTGGGTTTTTTCCTATCATTCTGTAATTTTGCATGTGATTTTTGTTCTATGTACAAAGATATCACTGCTTTCAATACTACCTTTTTAAGACTATACTTTTAATAACATTTTGTAATACGTGACATAAATATTTCACATACTGAAAACAATTTTTTATGATAGTGGGTATTTTTGAGGGGGAGAATCTTATTTAAAGCAGAAATGTTACTTTTCTCAAGAAGTTAGCAAAAAATGTTGGGTTAGTTCTTCAAACTACCTTCTTAATATTCAGCATGAAATGTACTTTTACTTAAAAACCTGAATACAGAACTCCAAATATCTACACTATAAATTGCTATTTATGGTTTTGACAATAGAAAAGTGCTAGAACTCCTCCTGGCTGAAAGGAGGGTTAAAGAATTTGGGTTGTTTTTTTTTTTTTTGTGGTATATACCATTAAGCTGAACACCTTAACTAGCACAGCAATTACTGAAATGATCCATGTGTTTCCTTTCTTGCTAGAAAATACATTTTAGTACATCTTATTTTTCTGAACATCTTTATAAAGTACATTTTTATTTTTCTGAATGGTTTCTGGTTGGGATTTTGGTTGGTTAGTTGGTAGGTTGGGTGGGTGGGTGGGCTGGGTTTTTTTCTATTATAGAAGGAAACAAAGCTCAGCAGGGAGATCTTACAGGGATCTTTTGGGGGTTTTGTTTCTTTGTTTGTTTGTTTAGGGATGGTTGTTTGTTTTCTTTTTTTCTACTGAGTTTAAAGTCTTCTGTATGGTTTCTTGAAAAAAACACCAAGTAACAATTTAATTCCAAAATTTAATGTCTATTCCCAGTACCTCCATTTTACATTGCCACACACTGCTATGAAGTGTGAAAAGTCCCCCCACTGCTGACTGAGATCAACATAACTCCTACAGGTGCTCACTCTTGTCCTCTGCTGGATGCTACTCTTCAGTCAGTAGCAAGGGTCTGATGAAGTTTAGCAGTAAGATGACAAAGCCCTTGGTGTTACTTTTTAGAAGAGTATGATGAAAAATGACAAATATACTGAACAGTGTTCGCCTGTGTTTCTAAGATCCTGATAATATGAAGGACCTGACAATAAAGAAAGAGACTCTGGATCATTGTTCTGTATTTGCTCTGTTCTGTGAGCAGATGAGAAAAGCAAACATAAAATTTTTCTCTCAAGACAGAAGGGTCATTGGTCTGTCAGGAAATCAAGCAAGATTCTTTAAGGTAATTACAAAAATTAACTTTTCATCATAAAGTATTTCCATTTTGTCTGAGGGACAAATTCTAACTCCTCCAGAAACACCTTCAGAACTCTGTCAAGCCATTCCAGAGAGGAAACCCTTGATAGTTTCCAACCTAAGAAAAAAGTGCAGGATGGAGAATTCATGAGGGGAAAACCCGAAGACAAATATCACTTATTTACAGCTAGAAGTGAGGTCCTCAATTTTACCTTCTTGGTTAAGTCACAGAAAAACTCTGTGGGCTTGCTGGAGTTAAGAAGCAATGTATTAACCTATTTAGAGACAATAATAATAACCATGCTGTGTGAGAGCAAGGCACCAGGGTTTGGTTTCTAACAAAACTCATAAGAAAAAAAAATCCCACAAGTGTATACATTTTGTCTGCATTTTTCTATTTTTTGGCTATTTTAGTTCCAAGAACTGAAATGGATATGTTTTCTTTTGCAGCATAGTGAATTACTATGCTGCAAAATAAATATACATTTATTACTAGAAGAAGGTCATAAGTCTTTTATTGACCTGATAATGCAGGGTCTCAGCACTGTTCTGAGCTTGCCTACACGTGAGCTATTTCTAATTTGTTTCCACAGTGTGTTTCCCTAATCTCTACACACACCATATCTGTCTGAGGTCTGAAAACTCTGGCTTATCACTGCATAACAAACAAGAGCACTTTCTGTTAGTAATGTTTGTGAAATGCTGCTGCACAATTTTCAAACTTTACCTGGGAACCACTGAAATGGAAGCAGACCCTGCTGAACATAAAAACAGGTCTACAAGTGAGGAGAAATTACTCTTGCCACCAGCACTTTGTTCCTTGCACCAAAGAACTAGTAATGTCACTGATACCCTTTTCCTGGCTACTATGCCTCAGGAAAACTGATGCTGCCAGCCTGAAAATACACAGGTATTTATTTTATTTTTTTTGCAGAATGATCAAAATTAAAAAGGCAATGGCTAAACATTAGTAAGTTTTCTTATGTAATAGTTTTAGATGTATTATTAATACATCTTATAAGATTAATACATCTTATACATTAATGCAGATATTCTCTATTAATTTGCTCTGTCAGTCTCAGGATTATTTTAACTGAAAAACTAACTTTTTGTTGCATTTTTGATGATATTGTTAAGTTTTAATTAGGCTATCATAAATTTCTTGGCTTCACATGTATGGCATATTGCCTCTTATTATAGTAATAGTCTGAGTGCAATTTTACACATTAGGTAATCATCACTAAATCATTTTGAAAAATTTTCCAATTTTTCCTTCAAGCCCCAAATTTAGCAGCCACAACACTCTGACAGAAGTGCCACAGTCCTTCTATCAGCAAAATCAGATCCTTTGGCTTTAAAACTGGCTACTAGAGGCATTTTCAGGCTCATCATTAATCCTTGTGCTGGAAGAGAATATGAAAAATAATTTGTTCGCCATGCTACTAATTATTTTGTAGACCCCCATTTAAAGCACATCATTTTCATGCAGACAATTCCTGGTTGAACTGCTTATTCCCCATACACAGGCTCTTCCATGTATTTGATCAACTTTCTCTTTGAAGTTTAATCAGATCAAACATGTATTTCTTGAGATGAATGTACCAGAACATCCCTTCACACTGCATATGCAAATTAGTCATGGCAATGTGCAGCATCATGATGTAGGGACTTCAAGAGCACATCTGCCTGTCTCAAACACTCACATAATGATAAGGTTCTCCATTTACTTTCTTATTCCCTGCCTATGAGTTCCGTGACATCAACCTAATCCTGAGCAGCAGTAAATAAAAGAAAACATATCATTGGAATCGTCCAACATAAAACCCAAGTCATACCTGAGTGATAATATCAGCTCAAAGGTGTTCTGTGAGCACTTTATTTATCTGTAGAATGAGTTTTGTTTGTCATTGGCAAAAGCATTGCTCAATGCTGAGTTCCTTCTGACATTTTAATTAGTCAGGGAGTACCATAAGATCCTTCTCCAGCCATCTAGAATTGTCCCTGTCCATAAAACAAGAAATTAATGTCATCAGCAATTTTATTTATACTCTCTTATATATTTTTCTCTAAGATAGTTCATGAATACAGCATAGGTCCCAACAAAGATGCCTGTAGAATTCCAATGTTCCCAATATTGTGAAAACTCTTCTTTTACTACCTGAGCCATGATCATTTAATTTCCTTAGAAGCCTTTGGTCTTGCAATGTCAAAAGCCTTCCAGGAACTCAAGAAGACTGCATAAAGCAAACCACCCTTGTTCAACTGCTCAAGAACTATAAATACTACTGCTCTCATAAAATAGGACTTACTTTTGTAAAAGTCATTTCGAACCTTTCATACTGATTATTTTTAAGCCAGCATCTACTAATTCTTTTCTTAGAGTTTATATTAATTTCCACTTAGAACAACAGGGCTAGAGGGCTGCAGTCTCAGGAGAAATCCATAAACAATTCTTTAAACAAGAAAATCATATTTCCATCATTTAGTTAGAAGCATCAAAGCATCTTAGAGGTTGTGTGCTTTATTGCTTAAGCTATTCACATCTCAGGTCCTGCAGACCTCTTGGACTAATGAAATTTGGCCTAAGCAGTTTCTTAGTGCCAGCTTTGTTTAACATCATCTACATCTGTTTCAGTTTCAGACAGATCCTCTGTTGGTGTGGGTTTCTCCTGAAGTGAACTGCGCTCAAAAGAATTGATTAACACTGCTTTTATGCACTGATAAAAGGTTCTCTGACAGGTTTTCTACTTTGTGTGTGTTTGAAAATAGATTTATTATTAACTTTTACTCATTTTTCTATTTAATTTTCAGACTCTCTTTTAGGCTGTCTCATTGCTTTTGCAGTCCATATTCAGAAATTTATGATTGTCTCTCCTGCCTTTATTTAGATACATTTATTTTTCTAGATAATATTTTCTTGCTTCTTACATCTTTGCTCATTTTTTTCTTCATTCTGGCTTCAGTTCACTTAGGTGATGTGCCCAGGGAATAGTATTATTTATGGCCTGATCTTTAAATAATGAATATTCCTCAAGAAAGTCCATAAGGCTCTAATTCAGTAATATTCATGCTCAAGTTAGAAAATTGTGAGAATGGCCTCACTTCCTTAGATTGTTTAAATGGTTATTAACAACACGAGGTAGTAATCAGATTTTTTGGTTGTTTATTTATAATATGGTAAAAAAGATGTCATTATTGTAACTTCTTCACGTTGTTTGTAGTTTTATTCAAGACATTATTGCCCATAAGTAAATAAATGTTCATTAGATTGGATCTTTTTCACTATGAAGTGTAAAGGAAACTGAACTTCCTAAGAGTGTTTATTTAATTCAAAATATATCAAAATATATAAAAAAATATATCAAAATATATCAAAATATATCAAAATATATCAAAATTCATTTCAAGCAAAAGATAACTTTTTGCTCAACACAGCTGGTTCTGTGGATTGTTTCTATAATGGAAAAGCACCAAATAATAGTAGAAATGTCTTTGTAATTTTACCTTTAATGGCATTGAATAAATTATGAAAATTTATACAAAATTTAAACTGAAATGAAAATTAAGTGTGGAGATTATGTGCCTGGGTTCTCATTCTCTGCTTATAGAGAATGAGCAGTAATTTTAGTTAAGTGTTAAATGATTGATGTCCTCGAAACAGCAAATCTAGTAAATCTAGTAAACTTTCCACATGTCATTCTTAGAGAAGCTTTTTTCATTTCTGTTCTATACCATAACAAGGAAATAGGTGTGTCCTCCTCCTATGCTTCAGTATGAAGGATAACAGAAGAGGTGGAAATATATCCACAACTGTATATAAACCTCATAAAACTCTTATGAGAATTCATTTTATAATCCCCTAACACTGTGGAGATTGGCTTGTGCTGATATAAATGAAATTTTACAGATTAATTTGATGCACGTCCAGCATGTTATGCCACACAGTTTCTTACTGTAAGGCTAAGCAGCTAGAAATTAATTCAGATTAAATAAAACTTTGCATTACTCTTTACTAATTATAATAAAAATGATAGTTTATGGGGACCTCTGTTGTCAACAATCAAATATAGATTAATTCCTTAATGCATCACAACCTATTTTTTGGTTAAAAAATCCTTTAAAAAAAATATGTAGAAATCCCCCAGTGCTCTTTTTTAACTGATTAAGTCTTGATGTCATCTTTAAAAAAGTCTCTACATGTGGATACAAGATAAAAGTAAGGAAAGTAACTTCAGCGGAAAAAAAAAAGAAGTCGCACTTAGATATAATTTGCTCATCATAAAGAACCCAGGAAGATCTAGTAGGTTGGATTTTGAAAACTTATCTGTGAAATGGTCTTTCAAAATTATTGATGCTTCTGAATTTATAAGAGGGCAGTTTTTTGTAGTTTTAGAGGCCTTTTGAACTCTCAAAGAGTTCTCTTGTCCTGCTTAGCAGTAAAGATTGCAATTAACCTGAATCAGCCAAGTCAATGCAGGCACAAATGTGTGACTGGGTGAACTAAAACAGGTTTATAATAATTTGTTGAGAAAACAACAAACTGTCATCATAGATTACAGTAATGTTCTCAACATCTTGGATTGCACAGGTTAATTATCCATGAACCTTATTTCTGACAATGCTAACTTATCAAGTCAAAGCCTCTGCTACCATGCCTTATTTCTTAAAAGATGTTTATCAGTGTTCTGAATAAATGAAAATGTCTACCTGACCTGTAAAATTTAACTCTGAAAAGCAGCCTAGGTACTTCCTGTTTAAAAGCTGGATTATGTAGGCTTGGCCACCTGAAGTAAAATATTTAAGTAGTGCCAATATAAGTTTTGATTACTACTTTTTCATCTCTTGTTTTTTGGGCATTTTTCAGGTTTTTGTTCTGTGTATGTTCACGTGAGTGTCTCTATTATTTCCACTGTCAAACTGACAGGTTCTGTGGTAGATGTGATACCTCTGCCTGCTTATTTTGGAAAATCTGTTTTTTTAGATTGTTTTCTGCAGTAATTTGCATATACTCCTGTATTCACAACAAACTACTGTGAGGAATTTTCTCTTGAGGTTTGAAAAACTGTTTTCCAAAAAGAACAGAAGAACAGCTAACAGACTCCCATTGTTTTTGTGTATGGATCTCCACAGATGTGTGTATGTGCCTGTGCTCACACTGGTGAGGCCACACCTCAAACCCTGTCTCCGGTTTAGGGACACGCACTACAAGAAAAGCATTGAGGGGGTGGAGAGAGTCCAGAGAAGGGCAAGGAAGCTGGGGAAAGGTCTGGAGAGTCCTATGAGGAGCAGCTGAGGGAGCTGGGGATGTAAAGCCTGGAGAAAAGGAGGTTGAGAGGAGACCTTATCACTTTCCACAACTCCCTGAATAAAGGGTGTAGCCGGTGGGGGTTGGTGCCGGGCAAGCAGCAGCAGGGCAAGAGGAAAGAGCCCCATGTGTCAGGGGCAATTCAGGGTGGAGATCAGGAAGAATTTCTTTCACTGAAAGGATGGTTAAACATTTGAATGGACTGTCCAGAGAGGTGGTGGAGTCACCATCCCTGGAAGTGTTCAAGAAACAACTGGATGTAGAACTCAGTGCTATGGTTTAGTTGACATGGTGGTGCTTGGTCAAAGGCTAGACCTAATTAACCTGGAGATCTTTTCCAGCCTTAAAGTTTCTATGTGAAAGTACATACTTTTTGGCAATTTATTAAAATTTCTTCTGTCTTTAGCACAAGCAGTGTCTTCTTATATATTACTTTTTCTATTCTATTTTCCAATATGGAATAGAAAAAAAAGTATTTATTTAGTATTTTCTAATGTGTAACTAACATGCAATAATTGTGCTGTCAACCATGATTTCTTCATATGTTTCTTCTTGTTCACATAAATAAGTGTTAGTCAATCAAAAATATTACATAGAAATAATAATTATTGTTGGGAATATTTCAAATGATGAAGAAAATTTGTTATGGCTATGAAAGTTCTTTGACTGTCACTCACATCTAGTAACTGGAATTGTTCTCTTGGTCTTCCTGGGAGTGTGTTCTTGCCAAAATTGGCCATAGACTTTGGGGATATAAAAGACATCCCACAGTTATTTAAACACGCCCTTAGGACGTAGGAAGGAGTTTCATTCCTCTGAACAACACAAAGATAGTGGGTTTTTTTAGTCCATTTTAAGTCAAATTGTCCTACAATGTAATGATTCCATATAGACTTTGAGTTCCCTAAGGAGCTGATCCCTTTTCAGACCATCACTAGTTATTTACTTCTCTTCAGCTTCTGCAAGTACTTCGTTGTTCTGAGGAAGTACAAAAGGACAAATGAGAGAAGAAAGTAGTTTTGAAGAAACCTCTAAATTTACCTCACTACATATTTTCTCTTGAAATGGGCCAGTTGGTGTCTGATGAGCTTTAAATGTAACAATCAGTAGTCAAAAGGTTTCACCAAAAGTGATTTTCTTTCTTGTAATACCAAGAGTTTTGTCAGTGAGAGAGCACCTTGTTTTGACCTTTTGTTTCATATGCTATAATTATTTGAAGCTTTGCTATAATAACAGCATTTTTCCCCTTTAAAATGTGGTCTCAGGTATCTCTGCAAATTTCTGCCTCTCTGTCAAGTCATTTGACAGCTAAGCTCCTAATATATTCAGGCTAGAAAATAAGAGGTATACGCCTTCTGCATTTTAATATGAGTATAACATTAATTATTTAAGTAGATCAGCACAAATTAAATTTTAATGCCAACAAGTCATTATCATGTTATCTTAACCAAAGAGAATATTGATTCTTTACAGTACTCTTCATTTCAGTTTACTCTTTATTTCAATTCTTTTTTACCATCTGAGCGAGCAGATAAACTTGACCTCACCATTTTCAGAAATCCTGTGGTTTTGTCTCAGAAATATTTGAAAGAAAGAAAAAAAAAAAAAGGAAAACTTTTAAATCTCCATTTTTGCATGTATTAATACTTGAATGATCACAGGTCTGATCAACCTGCTGTAGCTTGTGTTGCCCTGAGCAAAGGGTGATCTCCATGGGTGCAACAGTCATTCTGTGGGCGTGTGGTACAGATAAATTCTAAAAAATCTAATGTATTGCTAAGATAGAGTTGCATAGATAAAATGTGTGATTATGTGTGTATGTATGTATGTGTGTATATATATATACATAGTATATATATATGTTGTATATGTTTACACTAATTAAATTCTAATTACTAAAGGCAACAATTCTATGAATATCTAAGATTCAGCTGTAAATTTGAACCCTATTCGGTAGATTATTATGAACTGCAGTACTTAATATTTAATTCTGTTACAAAACTCCTAAACTAGAAAAAGAAAGTAATAATAATAGGAATAATAGGAATAATAGGAATAATAGGAATAATAGGAATAATAAGAATAACAATAACAATAACAATAACAATAATAATTTATTCAGTCGATTTTTTACACAAATTTTTAAATTCAGCTGCAGTGAATGCAACTGGGTCACTTACCACACAAGAGAATTAAAGAATAGAATAGTAGAGTCAAGACATTCTTTTAAATTACTAAGTTACCAACCTTGGAATTATTTTTTCTTCTCAGACTTCAGCTCCTTCCAGCAACTCTGCACACCTCAGAAGAGAGATGCAGAGTGCCAGTGCTCTTCCAGAACTGACCACAGGTAGATCGTGGTCATTCCCCAGACTCTTGGAACACATCCTGCTTTGCACACCTTGACATCCGCACTTTTGTACTTGGAATTTTATCATAAATCCTCAATGCTGTTACAAGTGGGCAGGCTGTTTTAAAGGAAATCAGTGGCAGAGGTTGTACACTGTACACTGCAGGTGATTCCAGACCCACTGGCAAGGCAGGGAGGTTGTTTCCCATGATGGGATGGGACTGAGGAGACAGAAGGGTGAATAAATTTTTTTTCCAATACAGTTTGGAGTCCTAAGATTTAGAAGCAGAACCAAACCCAGGGTTTCCTGTCTCAGCTGCATCTGTCGCAAGCCTGGATGAGTTTTGAACAATGTTTTCCCTCTTTAGGAGAAACTAGAGAGAAGCAAATTCTACAGAGAGGAAAGGTTTGTCCTGTCCTGAAGAGTCTATGTTGTTTTGTGTAAACAGAGCTAGGTTACTGTGAAAACTTCAGTAAGAGTTAAAGAATATGTACACTTAACAGCAGTTTCCTAAGGTCTATTATTGTAAATACTATTAAACTCACTTCTGTAACCTAAGACCTGTAGTATCTCAGTAAGGCTGTGAACATTTCTTCACAAGTTAAATCTCTGGTTCTTGTTTCTGTACTTAATGTTTTAGAGGTTCTGGTCTCTGGTATTTTCCCTCTGTTTTTCCCTTATTTATGGTTATTAATGGAGGGAAATTTAGAGTGTAATTAATAGAGCTTTACCAAATTAATAGAGATACACCACTTTTAGATAGAGTTTAGGTTTTATTTCTTTTTTCAAAACACTTATATCCTTCAGCTTTAATATCCAGTATCTCTTATCTCTATAAACTTTTATACCCCCTTTAAACAATGAATGTGTCAAAAAGACATTGTGGAGGATTTTCAGAATTATGCCACTCAAAAGATTTCAATAGTAAAGCGTGCTTTCTCTAAGGAACATTAAGTTTTAAGTGAGTTATTTGGTTCTGGATTGCTCTTTCAGCCAATATTTTAAAAACCTTTATAAGCTTCAGCTGGCTTCTGAATTTATAGTGCTGGTAAGCCACATAACAAGTCTTCAGGATATGGCTGTGGTTCTGCAGTACAAACATGCAGGGTGTTAATCACTAAAGCAGTTTCTGAGCTCCTCAATGAAATACTGCTAAAGGATGGAACACACACAGATTATGGACAATTTTTAGCAAACTCTAATTTATAAATTTCATCTCCCTTCCCAGACACAATCACTTTATCTTTTTTCCTGGATTTCCATCCAGATTTCATGGAGACTTCACAATCCTTGTGTCTTCCTGGTCCTGTCAGATTAGTGAGCATAGGTAACCAATGGCATCATTCACCACAATTCAAAAGAGATTTTTTTTCCTTGTATTTGAGGTAATTCTGCAGTCCTAAAACTTGTCTCATTTATAAGGTAATGCTAAAGTCTAAAAAATATAGGTCTACAAGGTGTTCTATCAGAGGCAGGAAGAGTCTGCAAGGAGCCTTGCTGTGAAGCCACATGGTCTGCATCTCAGACTGAAGTGTTTGGAAAACCAAGTCACCAGGGTCTGCTGGTTATTACTCTAATTAAATAACCAGATTTTAATATTTTAATAAATTTATATTCAAATAAGTTTAATAATAGGTCTTAAATTTAAAACTACTATAAGTAAAATATAAATAAATAATCCACAATGGTATTGTTTTAATGAATTCTTAAACACCATTTATTTATACATCACATCAAATAAACAGCTACAATCTCAAATTTTGTGAAATGTTCTGGAAAAGGCTGCAAGACAATGATGTTCATTGATAAGGTTTTTTATTAATAAATAGTGAAAGAGTTCTAATGTGGATTTTTAAAACAGCATACTTAGGAATTAAAAGTGTTGCATATGGGAGGTGTAATTTCAACCTTAAAGAGGTTACATATTTTAAGACTGTACTTTTAACGTGACATTCCAATTTGTTCGGCAAATTATAATTTTCACTCCTTTTAAGGAAATATGATCTAATTTTTAACTCAGAAGAAATACTGAGATGCTGACCAGTTCCAAATTTCATTGAAATACATTATTTTAATCAACGATGAAAGAGAGAAATAGAACAATTAAACCCCTTTCATATTCAGTGCCATTAAGTAATAATATTTTCATACTTTTGTCATATTGTGCCTTCAAATATTTAATTAACCATCTGGAGAAAGGATAAAATGTGCAGCCTATTGTGCATTTTGCATTAATTCACATTTTGCTAATGACCCATAGCTCACAAATTTATCTTGGTAGACCTTGGAGCTTTAGTTATATGACCGAAAAATCATTGAGAGTCATGAGGAGTATTGTAGATGGTTTTTCTTTATAAAAATAAAAACTGAAAGTGCCATAAAAATCAAGGTCTGTAATGATTTTTATTAAATGGTTGTAAGAGTAACAGGATTTGTGTGTATTAGTAATATTTAGACTGATGAATACTTTATTGAGAATATAAAGTAGCTGAAATACCTCATTTATAACAACACTAAAGAGACAAAAATAGAAACAGCTTGGAAACTAAGTTAAATAAAGAGGAAAGACGTGGTCTTCAAATGGAAAAAAAACCTCTGGATTTTTTTTTTAAATTCAAGATTTTGGAAAACACCTTTTCATATTTCAGAGTAAGAGTTTGTAAATAAGACTTGTTAAGAGCTTTTATTTCTCATATTTAATAAGAATATTTTGCTGGCTCAGGTTCATGTCAGTGTACACCAGGACCCCCATGGCTCCTCTTCTGCAGAGCACCACTGGGTGGTCTCCAGCACTCACTGGTGCATTGGGTAGCTCCTCTACAGCATAACTTTGAACTTCCCTCAGTTGAACTGTAAGGGGTTCCTTCCAGCTGACTTTTCCAGCCTGCCAAGATCCCTCTGGATGGCAGCATGACCCTCTGACATATCAAGGAGGTAATATCCACTGCTCTTTCTTCTTCCACCCAGCTAGTCATTTTAGAGAGTGACCAATTCACTAAGCATGACTTTCCCTTTTTGAATCCATGCTGACTACTCCAAATCACCTTCTTGCCCTTCATGTCTCTTAAAATGGTCTACAGGATTAGCTGATCAGCCTGTGTCCTTTCTCTTGCCTTTCCTGAAGAAAAAGTGAGTTTCCCCCCGCCGCCCCCGGCCCTAAGAATTGTTTCCCAGCCACCAGATCATTTGAAGAAAATTAAGAATAGCCCCACAGTAACATCTGCTATCTCCCCCAGCTTTCATGGCCCATGGACTTCTGTATGACCAGTTTGCTTAAGTATTATCTGATCTGATTATCATCCATCAGTGGTAGTTTTAACTTGCTCCAGACATTCCACACTGGTCTCCATGACCTGGGATTCCTGAAGGTCAGTCTTACTAGTAAAGAACTAAAGTGAAGCAGGCACTCAGCACTCTTTTTGTGTGTCCTGTGCCATTGGGGCCCCTTCCTAATTAAACAGGTGGGATGCATTCCCTCAGTCTTCCTTTTCCTGCTTATGGACTTGAGGAAGCTCTTCCTGATGTCTTGCCGTGCCCTTCCAGGTTCCATTCCAGGTAAGCTTTGACTTTCTTAACTGCATCTTTGCACGCTCAGGCAGGGTGTCTACATCCTTCCTGGGGTATCTATACCTGCTTCCACCTTTTGCATACCTCCTTTTTTGGTTGTTTCAGATTTGCTAGGATCTCTTGGTTTGCCCAATTTTCCCTGACTTCCTGTTTGTGGGGATGGACTGTCCCTAGGCAGTAGTAAGCTGTCCTTGAACAACAACTGGCTTACTTGGATCCCTCTTCCCCCTAGGGTCCAAATGTCCCTGGGCACTGGAACCTCAATTATCTCTGCTGCTAACTCAAGAAAATGCTCCCTTGCCATTGTCCTGTCTCTCCCAGAAACTCCTTCCTGTGAGTATTGTGTGAGGGAGCATTCCCAGTACACAGAGTGGAAGCGACTGGAATATTTTGGAGGTTAACAGCTTACAGATATGTGCTCTTTCATAGAAAATTACTTCCATGTCAGGGTTTTGCCTGCAATGTATTTTTTAGTCAAGGTATAGCAAATCAGAACTGCAAGTCAGGAGCTGGCATTCATCTTCATTAGATTCATAGAATCATGGAATGGCTTGGGGTGGAGGGGACATCAAAGATCATCCAATCCCCCTGCCTTTGGCAGAGACACTTTTCACTGGGCGATCTCTCAGAGCCCCATACAACCCAGCCTTGAATAATGTAACCAGAAGTAAACTAATGAGCCACAGAGGAAAGAATTTGAGAGATATGGGAGATCTGTAGCTGTGGTGACAAACTGTTAGTGTCTTTCAGTTTGCATCAGATGTTTTCATGTTTTCTAAAAGCCTCTGAGAAGAACTACTTAGCCTTACAGTAAAAAGCAAACTGCAACCTCAGCCAGTGTATATTATCTCACATATTTATTAGCACTGGGCTTCTGATCTTCTGTTCCATCCACAGGTGAAGTTCAGTGAATTTACATTGGGAGTGACTGCAGATCCTGTAGGGCTGTATCTGAATTCTCCCAACTACAACTGGACAGATGATGCTGCATATTCCTGTGCTTCTCCCTGACAGACTGTTAGGGCCCTAAATGTAGGTGGAAAATGGCTCTTCACTGAGCTCCTAAATGGAACGGATGAGAGCTAACATTTATTATTCTATGTTAGAATTAATTTCTGCATACTTTTAATGAAACTGCCATTACTTTTCAAAAATAAAATTTCTTTTTTTTTTCCCCTTCATCAAAGCATTTAGTATTTAATAATATGCCACTACCTATCCCTCAGTGAAAATTTAAGGAAGCTCAGCCTTAGGTAGCATGTTCTATATTGATCTGTTTCTGCACTGATAAACAATTCTGTCATCCAGAAAATAGGGAAGGACTTATGGATATTCATGAGTGGATTGTGGCTTGCTTTCCACACCTGAAAGAGAAAATATTAGTAGAATAGTATCTACTGTGCTAACACATTGTAAATTTTATGTCTGTAAATGCAAATACAGTTTCTACTCACCACTTTATCAAGTAACTCAAGCAATAGTTAAACTCACTGTCTCATAACACTTAAAGATATGGTATTTAATTAAAAAGATTTCTTTGTTTTTGACATAAGTTCTAGTCACATAACACAGAGCACAGAAATTATTGAAAACTCCATGTGATTTATAAGGTGATAAGAGAGGAGATTTAGGAATGCTCGTATCTGGGACAAGATCTCTGTATTCTGCAATATAATTTTTTAAATCAAACATTTATTCTTGATGATTATTAGACTACATGGTCTAATTAATCTTTTATTACTCCAACAGTGACTTACTTGCGGCATTAATAGTTTCCTGTCACACTGGAATAATAAAAATCACACTCACAAGACAAAATACAAAACAAATGTTAGTGTTGAACATTGAAATTAAAGTCCCATCGGTACATAAAAATAATTTTTTTTAAAAAAAATTATGCATATATTTGTACAGCACAACAAACTAAAAACTATGATAAGCAGCAAATACTGTTCCAAGAAAACAGCTTCAAAAGTACTATTTCTACATCACCTTTTTTCTTCATTTCCAAGCATTTTCTAAAAACTACTCAATTAATAAATTCAGGTATCTACTTCTCCCAGATTGCAAAATCACTCATTTGCATTTGTAGCACCAAAATCACAAAATAATCTCTATGTATCTCCTTTACAGGTTTCTATTTAACAGGTGTCTCTTTGATCTGCTCACCAGTTAAGACTCTCAGATCCTCAAGCAAAGAGAGACTATATCATAATTTATTTACTTATATCAAACAGTAAATATTTTTAATCAGGTGGTGCATTTTTCTTCCTTGTTATTGAACAAAACTGATGAAGGTTTTCAGTATGCTGTGGAACACCACTGAATTCAAAGAAGAGTTCTTTTAATCCAACAATCAGTTTGGTGCAAAACTGATTTGTTTAAAGTCCTAAAGTGATATTAAGAACTTTCAATTCCCATAAAATTCAGTTTATTGAAATCCCTCAGGGCTGGGTTTGTCTTCCTCTCAACATCTGTTAGCACAGATGTGTTTGTTAAAGCTGTACCTGGCTTGCACAGAAGCCCACCCACGTGTTTTCCATAGACAGAGAAGTTTCAAAACCAACATTAATCAAGGCAGCATATTACAAACACACAACCTGTGAGCAGAAAAAAAATCTGACATATCTGGGCCACAGGGGCAGAATTTCCATCCTAAATAATTCTCCATATCCAGCTCTCATTAGCTGTACATCTTATAATATGTTATTGCACTGGAGCAATTTCAGCGACTTCTATCTGTTGTCAGGAGAGTGTTATAACATTTCAACACTATTTGATTGCATTGCAGGGCTGTGATGTGCTAAAAGTGTAGTCTTACATTTATTCTGCCACTAGAGGACTAATTGGTGAGAATGCTCACATGTGAATTCTGCCCCAGTCAGCTGAGGTTGATAGAAAAAGATTTTAAAATTACAGAAAATTCGGGGAGTTAGAAAGAAAGTTAGGCTTGGCAAGCCCTGGGAAAAATGTTAAAAGTAGGCCCTGGCAAATGTTAGGCCTTGTGCTTGCTGAGATCATGTGAAACTTCATCAGTGTAGTCAGTATATGATAAATGATACAATTGTTAGATGTGATTAGATATAATTATAGTTTAAAGAATCAGTAGAAACTATGTTAGGGGTTTGAGGGGGATCACGAGAAATCCATGCTTGGGTAAAATCAATGTATACAATATGACAGTATAAGTTTAATAATTAATATGTAAGTTATGTAACAACAGAGTATAAAAACATGTTCAGCTCAAAACCAAGTGGGGTCAGATTTGGGTATGCGTACCCCTGACACCCAGAGCTCTTCAATAAAGCACCTTCATATAATCATTCCATGATTATGTGTTCCTGAACGCTAACAAGGTCAGAATAAATATCCCCACTGCCACACTTCCATTGCCTTATTATCACTGCCAGGCATGAATCTAGATTAATTTTAATGAAATCCTTAAAATATCAGGCATTTACTTATAAATTTGCAGCTTTAAGATCAGCCTATTAGTTTCAAAATTATGTGAGATTATTTTAAAAAAAACAGATGAGATCACCCTCTTTTGTGACTTTTAAGGCCAAACCACCATTGTTCAAGCCTTCAAGACTTATCACTGCACAGTGCAATTTAGCACTGAAAGGACTTATTTTCCATATTTAAATATTTGTATCTGAATAAGCTATAACTGAACACCCTTCAGCACACAATTATTCTGATTTTTTTTAACATGTATAATTTTTAAAAGTTTCAGTGCATTTTTACAGCACTAATTATCATTAGTGCTGTAACACTGAAACAGAGTTATCAGCTGTCATTTCAAGTACTGACCACCATTAGATGGAAAAATTTCCATTGACTTCAAACAAGCTAGGGAAATCTCCAAATATGGAACAGGTTAAACACAAACAATGGATGTATCTCACAGTGTTTTACTAGTTTTTACATTGAAATTTCCTTCATCTTTTCAAATTGATTCTGCCTGCAAATCTTTTATATTTCCCTCCTCTCATTTTTTTTAATAGAGAAAACAGAGAGTCTTCATATTGATTGCAGTATCTGATCCCATTAAATATGAATTCCCAGTTATTAAAATCCTGCAACAAACATATCCAATAACTTTTCCTTAAATATCACTCTTCTCTCTTTATATGTAAACCTGGTCATGCAGAGAGTTATTTGTGGGCTGAATGTCCTTAAATAAGAAACCCTATCAGTCTCCTATATTGTCATGCATCCATTTGCTGGATTTCCTGATATAAAACTTCCATTAGAGACCAAACACACCAAAAAACTTAGTTCAAACCACTAGGGGAAGCTGCATGGTATTTTGTCAGTGGTGGTCCATTGTCTGATATGACACTAATGAATTTTGTAATTCAATTTCAAATTTTTCCATCCTGTAAAACTGCAGTTTTTCTGAAAGCTGAGGAAGTCAGAATTTCTAAGTGGTAAAACAAGAATGAGCTAAAAATAGGGCAAGAGAAAAAGAACCAAGGAGAAAATTAATTAGCATATCTGTTCTTTAGTGAAGCAATTCAGAAGTAAAGAGAACAGTTTCCAATAACAGTTGTTTCTCCCATGGTGCCAATCAACACAAAAACAGGATATAAGTCACAAAGCAAAGAATTCAGGCAAATTACTTTGAATGCTCATTTAGTGTCATTTAGTCATTGATAGGAATGATAGAATGGAATTAACAGAGTCACTGAAATGGAAGATGAAGTGCAAATTATGTTCCAGTCAACCCTGGATTTTGATATCAAGGAAAAATTACACAGTGTATACTTAAGAACCAATAACCTAAACCAATTAAGATGCTATAAACTTCTGCTGTATTATTAGACATAGTAAGCAGATGATAAAATCAACTTCTATGCAAATCAGTCACAGAACCCAGATTCAGATACATTAATTTTCAGTTTTTATCTGGTGTCATTACACACACTAGTAAATTAAATATATCCCTATGTATAATTTACTTCCAGACTATTATGTGGTCACTGTAAAGTTCTTCATTGCTTATAGAGCTTTTTATTTGTACTAAATGCTACCTTTATTTTTGGCATAATTCCTTCACACTTTCAAAAGGAAAAGGAGGCATAGGATAGGAATTTTTTTTAAAAGTAGGATTTACACTGATCTGATCAGGACATATATACATATATACAAGTACTGCAAACATAATTTATTCTGAATGCATTTTCTTTTCAGAGCATTTAGTGGCCTATTAAAGTATTTTCTCATCATGTTCTGTGTTTGATTAATAAAATTAAGTAGGAATAAGTTAGTATATTAGTTATTTTCTTATATTACATCATAAGCAAAAGAAAAAAACATAAATATATTTTAACATTTAACCAAATATGTACAATTATTTTAACTCCACACTGCATTAATTTTTCCTTACATAGGAGTTGGATTGAATTACTGAAAGCAATAAATAAAATTGCTATCTGCTTTAACTCCACTGACTTCAATAGAATTTAAGCAGGGTTTAGTCTGGTCTTTTTATCCACATAGGATATTAAAAGCAGAGAAAAATTATGCCAACAGTAGCTCTATAGGTGGAAATGAGAAAATTAAATCCTAAAGTTCTGACATTTACTGCATAATACTTCAAGTGTGTGTGAGAGCATATGGGAACATCTCTGTGTTCCTGCATGTGCTCACAGAGTTTATTGAAATTTTCTAAATCACATACGCTCAACCAAATTTCTAGATAGACTGTCAGGAACTTTAGTTCATCAGCAGTGAGTTTCAAATAAATGTATTTACACCCTCTGTCTCTGCCTACCAAAGCAGAGCTCGCTCTTCCACCTTCCCCTACCGGCTTAGAAAAAATGATTCAGTTTTCCTGCATGTGCCACTTTGGTGGCTGGCTTTGTAAAATGCATCTGCAGAGTGGCTTGAGAAAGCAACTGACAAGATAAGATCAGAACTACTCAAGTTTTTACTGAAGAATGTAGTCCATAAATGAAAGAACATTTGGGGTGGAGGCCACATATTTCTCAAGACTGGTCCAAATTCTTGAAAGCATAATTAAACTATGCATGCAACTCCTGTATAAATGGACATTTAACCCTCCTGCCTCTGAGCATTCTCTTTAATGCTTTAAGATATTTTGTTAAAGGACTATAAATCAAAAAGTAAAGTAAATAACAAAATGAAAGAAATGCAATTTTGTTCTTGGCAAAGGAGGTTATGAGATTGCACTCTGTGCATACATGTGAATGTGTAAATTTTTTCTTCCCTAGTACTATTTCAACACCGAGGGCAATGTCAGGCAGACTTGAAAGAGAAAAATCTGAAAGGGTATCTGACATTACCTCTGCCAAGAGAGAAGAGGGAGTTCCTATTTGTGCCCCTCTGTAGAAAAGCCCTCAGTGCGAAAGTGTGTCTTTGTTAGAAATAAGAGACTCTAGATAGCCCTCCAGAACCCAACACCACAGACACATTAATTCCATTCTTCACTAGTCATGAAGCCTTTTTCTCTGTCTATCTTGATGATAAGTTACTTTTTGATTACTTTAGCATTTTGGGTTTGAGGCAAAGCAAAGCAAGTAAAACAATTTCCTACAGCCTGCTTTAACTGGAGTCTGAAATTCACACTTCACAAAAATCAGTAAACAAAAGCAAAGGAGAATTGCCTCTATGACTTACCTGCTATTTGTTGTTGTCATTTGGAAACAGTGGGTTAAAAGGGAAGATACACAACCTATTTTTAATACTTATAGGCAGCAAATGGGGAAAAAACAGAACTTTTGAAAAATGTGGTTCATGGAAAGAGTGGGTAGCACAAATGGGGAGATAACTTCTTTTGTGGAATTATGCTGTGATACATTTAAAATGTATTTGCAACAAGCCTATGACTGCAATAGTAAACTGATTCAAGTGGGGTTGTTTTGGTATTTACCAGCATCTACTCCAAATACAATGTCTCACTGACAATTTTTAAAATAACTGGGATGAAATGCTCCAAAACTAACTGACAAGGAAGGAACCAAGTGTGTTTTTTATTAAAACATTCAGTTGAAAAGGAGGAAACAAGAGCCATTCCCTTCAGTTTACAGCAAGGTATTTAATGAATTGTGAGCTGTGGAAATATAGAAGCAACCGTTCTAAAAACTAATGAAGGTATCTTAGAAGGTAGAGAAATATTGATTTGAATGATTTACTGAGCTGCAAAAGAGTCACACTGAAGTAAATTAGTTTTTCAAACTGTAATTACACATAAGAATGTGTAAATTTTACTGTCAGCAATAAAAGCTGTTACAGTAATAAAATAAATTGCAATTTTAATTACAACAGTAATTTTCTATTTACACCTAGGCAAATATGCAGAACAAGCTATTCTTGGCCCAACCACCCCATCCAACATTTGCACTAACTACAACACTCCATGTACATAGTCCTGAAATTTATTTCTAATGTCCCTGACTTCAGGAATGCTGAATAATATACCATACTATAGTGCAGTGCATTAATCTGCTTGAATTAAAGACTTTGTTGACTAATTATAGAGGAAGGTTTACAGAATTTAATTCTTCTTTAAGTGGTTTCTTCTCCAGTTATAGTCAGTAAATTACGTTTATGAATTTCTCATACACAGGTTGTTTCAATTTAATGGAATTCTTTTATGTAAAGGAAATCAGCAGCACATAAGGTTTTAAATCTGATTTTCTCATTATCAGCAAATTCTATTGCCTTTAAAAGTTACAGTATTTCTGAGAAGGTAATCAGAAGAATTCCAGGTTGAAAGTTTCTGCAGCAAGTTCCCACTGATCATTAATATACACAAGAAATCTCCTTCCCTTTTCAGTCTCAAGCTGATTTACTATTTCAACTAGAGATCAAAAAACTTTTTATCCTGTAAAGCTTTAAGCAATAAAATCATGTTTCAGATGCTAGACCATGTAAGAGGCAGTGTACAAGGTATTGCCTTTGCAGAATTAGATTTGTCATTTTTTCTATAAAGACAGCCTACATTTGCCATATATTCAATATTTTGTGTTAGCTATAGTATGCAGTACTTAAATATAGTTAAATAGTCCAAAGGTTCTTCATCAGATAGTTTGCTGAACTTAAACTCACTGAGCTAAGGCTCTAAAACAACCCTCTACTTTGTTTTCTGACAAATAAATGGATGCAGATTCTGTAGTTTTTTGATGATCAGAAATTGCATTATTATTGCACAGAGGGAAAACTGAGTGTCTGACCCCACACACTCACCTGTGGAAAAAATTTTGCGCTTCACATTCTGGTACCCTGTCCTTCACACACCTTTCGAATTTTTATCTAGAAAAAAAAAAAATTAACATGTTGATAACTGTGGCCCTACATGATCAGAAATCTTTGTCATTCTTGAAGAGCGTCTCTCCTGCTGTTTTCCATTACCCATCCACCACAGATCCAAGTCTCATGAGTAGAGACAGACTCAAATATGCTGTTTTGAATATATAACTTCTGCAGTAGAGTAAACATAGATTTCCATTGATATAACTTTAATCTGGCTTACTTCTTCACCATCGTTTCCCTCAGACCATCCATCAGGATGCAGATGCCTGAATGGAGGCAAGTCTGGTATTTTCTGGAGTCTCAAAACAGTACCAGAAAAAATACCTGGTCTTGCTAGTATGGGCAAGGTAAGATATTTTGTCTAACTGGTGCATCTGGATGAAGTAGTGGTGGGGACCTGAGACAAGATAACTTCAGTGTTAACAGAGCCTCCCAAATTTCCCAGGTAGCCTCACTAGGTCTCTATGCAGCAACAGGGAAATAATCTTCTCAGGTGAACAGTTTCAAATTGTTTAAGCTTCTGCTCCAAATTGCCTTCTGGGAAAGCTCCTTTCTAGAGAGATAATGCAGACAAGAGACATTAGCAACATGATATTGCTATTGAAGGTCCAAAATAGAGTGGGAAGGAAATTATGACAGACTTAAATGGGACACCAATGTTGGTCCCTCTTACTTCCACTAGCAACAATCCCAGCTCAGCTCACTTCTTTCCAATGAGCAGGTAAAGAGGCTAAAGCAAAATCCATGTCCCTCCTTTTACCCTTCTCTTGTCTCCACAATTTAATCTCTTCCTTTAGCTAATGAAAAAACTTCCTGTGCTCACAGAGTGCAGAATCAAAATTAAGATAGTGAAATTTAGACAAAGCACATTCATGATCTGGGGTGTTTGTCTTCTCTTGACCTCTGTGTGATATGTAGGACTGCAGCTGTCTTGTGGACACTTCTAATATGAAGCTGGTGAGGAAATGGGTTGTTGGAGACTAATGGAATGTGCTGACAGGGTAAGAAGTGGGTATTACATTTAGGAAGTAATGATGTGTAATTCAGAGATGAAAGAAAAACTTCAGGGTTGAAAATAAATCTACAATATTTCAGTTTTTCCTGTGGTAAAAGAATATACCATAGGTACCCTTGACCCTGTAACAGCCCTCATATTTCTGTTTAGAGGAAAAAAGTAACTAAATACCAATTTCTGTTATGTCTTTTGCTTGGAACATTGCTGTTATTTAAAAGATACATGGAAAATTAATCAAACGTAAACCACTGTTTGTTTGTTTGTGATAGATCTTTCACCCAAACATCTGTGCAAGCCACTCTTTATTTAGAAAAATTCCCAATTCTCTGAAGAGCAATTTTAACCCCAGAAACACAATTAATCCAAATTTTAATCTGAGATATATTACCTTGGAAAGGGACTCCAGGTATCAGCAGGAATTGATGACCACACATTTTATAATTCCTTTAACAAGAATCTCAGATTTGTAAAACTTTAGGTGTAAAAGTTCATGCATTGGTGTTTCACGAGCTGCATGAAGGCAGCACTTGTTGCCATAGCAATAGACCAGAGCCCTGATTCTAGTGTTTCACTTTCAATATCAGTTGTTCGGGTTTGGTTTGGTTTTAAATATTTTTGTGTGCCAGTATGACAAAACCAGGAGTATATAAAAGTGAAAACTATTTCACTTGCAAAATGGACAAACAAAAACAAAAACCAACTTTATAAAATTTTTAACTCTGTAAACATAGTAAAAACTTATATTTTGCTTTTTTTCAATCACATTCTCTCAAAATATTAGGATGCTATAAATTAAGAAGCTGATTTCACAATTAATATATTTATAGAGTACTATTATTTAGTACTTTATAGGTATATATATATTTATAGGTATTTATACCTATATTTAGAGTACTACTGAAAATACCAGTTTCTCTTCCTCATATTATTCAAACATAATACATACTGTGCACCTTTTGGAAAGATCTAAAAAATCCTGAAATATATTGACCTGCAAATTAAAAATAGTAATCATTAGAAGCAACAATACAGGAAACAGAACAGTGTTTTGACTGATTCTTTAAGACTTTTAAAGTACAGTAGTGGAGTACATTTTGTTAAATTATGTAATTAATAAAGGTGAAATTATCACTCACAGCAGAATATTTTATTAAAGTATTTCCTACAAAATTTGTGTGAGGAAGGTAGAGATTATTCATTTGTGTAAATGTGAGAGTGATAAATTATTACTGAGAAGATTCTGCCAAGGTCAAAAATGTGCCCCTGTTTTGACATGCAAATATAACGATATGGACCCTAAATGATTGAGCTGGAAGCAAAATTGTGCAGTGTGTGTCCATCAAAATAATTATCCCATCAGGTTTTCTTCATGGTTTAAATTGGGAGTTTAAGTACTGCAGGGTTATGACTCCACATACATTTAAAATCATGCACAAATATCTCATGGGACCCTCCACGCTCAGAACTGCTCATCCCCTCCTCTCCTCTACAGAAAACGTCGGCCCTTTGCTAAATCTGCTCCTCCAAAAGGGTGCCAAATCTTTCACAAGGGTCTGGCCAAGGTACAACCAACCTCATACATCCAAGCATTGACATCCCTGTGCCTGTGATGGGGAGCAGTGTTGGAGTCTGAGACACAAAGTGTGTGCCCTTGTCTCTGATGCCTGGCTCTGGGGTCCAGGAGAAGACTGAATTTCATATAACATGAAATTTATGGGCATGTTTTCATGATGTTACATGAAAACAGCTGTTAAAATTAGATAGAAAAGCTAAAAGTGTGAGTGTGTAGATTAGAAAGTTTTCTTAAGTCACTGGGTAAAAAAGTTAGTTTAAACTAGTTTAGAAAATAGAAGACAAGATGGAGGATTTGGGGTGTTGTCTCTTTTCCTTCTTCTTTCTTCTTCATCTTCTTCTTCTAGAAGTTTTTGGGTAGTAGTAAGTGATTGGATAGAAAATGCCGCAGTGCAGCACACAGGTGATGGGTCATTGGCTCATTAAGAAAAATAATTTACATGTCTACTGTTAATTGGATAAAAATAAGTATAAAGCTAAAAGAACTGCACAGTTCGGGGCCATTTTGTGCCATCAGAGCCAAAGTGAGCCAAGGGGCAAGATGAATTGAACTTGTGCAGAAAGTCTAGGAAAGCCTGCCAAGTTTTGTGATAACATCCTAACACACACGAGAAACAAGATCCTAATGAGCTTTGGAGTTTTCTTCCTGCCCAGAGAAGTGAGATAAATGGAACTCCCCGTGAGGGAGTATTCCAAAGGAGCTCAGCTCAAAGAAGACTGAGAAATCCAGGTGTGAGAAGTACAGAAGAATCAAAAAACAGAGAAAAAAAGTTACAAGCAGGTGCCCCCTTGTCACACCAGCTCTGTGTGAGCCAGGAGGGGTGGAGAGTGACAGAGCAGGGCCACCCAGGGTGGGCTGGGTCTACCTGAACTGCAGCTGAGAGGATGCTGCAGTATTGTAGAGTGATTCAAATGGGCATGTAAAGAGGTAGCACGGAGAGCTGAACAGGGCTGGGAAGGAGGCTAAGGTGATATGAGGCCACAGATAAAGCTGAGCTCTGGAGCAGCAGGCTGGATGTCAAGAAGTTGAAGTCTCAGAAAATAGAAAATTCCCAAACTAGAACTTGTCCCATTGTAGGCTGAAAAAGCAATAACAGGCATGGGATAAGGTTATGTATGCCCAGGAGTTTTGTGTCTTTGACCATGCTGAAAAGCATGGATAACCTCATAGAAAGGGTCTCATCTCTTCCCCAGAGAGGTCTGTGCAAAGTCCTCCTGTACAGTCTCAGTGTGATTCCTAGTCATTCCAGAAAAAAAGTATGAATTCAGACAAAGATTTATTCTAATTGTTATAGTGCAGAGACAGCTGAATAAGCTGATACATAATTTTTTTTCTTCTGCAATTTTCTTCTGAGTTCACCCAAATGGACGTAAGTAGCTGTAAATTCTGTAAAACTGTACTTTCATTTTAATCTCTATATTTGGCTTATAAGAAATACAGCTTGAATATTTCTTTATATGGGTTTTGGTGTTTTGTTTGGGTTTTTGTTTTTTTGTTTTGTTTTGTATTGCTTTGTTTTGTTTTGTTTATTTGGGGGTTTTGTGGGCTTTGAGGAATGAAGGTAAACTGGCTGTTCTGGGTGTGAATTTTACTATTTTTTCATTATTCTTTGATAGCTGTTGTATGACACACAAATATTAATAAAAAGTGTAAGCTTCTTTCTGAAGGAAATGAGATTCTTAAAAGCATTTATTTTATGTCTACAAGTTGTCTTGCAAGTAGAGCCTGTTGTGCACACCATAATTTTTTAGGATTCTGAATTTTTATTCAGTAACACATACTACATTTCTAATTTTCAAAGTAGGCAAGCCTACTAAATCTTCTATTTTTGCTCTTTTCTTACAAGTAAATTTATATGTATTCCCATGATCTCGCAAGTTCAACTGAGTTTACAGTTACTTTTTTCTATAAGAAATGTCTCATTACACTGTATATTTCTTAATAGATATTAAAATTTATTTCTGTAATATCTATATCCCTTTCAGATTTTTCATGATATGTGTTGGCAAATTTTCACCAGGTAGATAAAAGGTATTTTGATATTCTAATGATTATGAAAAAGGTTTTGAACAAAATAACTCCCTGATCCCTTTTATTTTTTAAAGGCAGAGGTGCTTTTGTTATGTTTACTTCTGGAAATAAGTATGGCAAACTAACAGCTAAATAATGTATGTTTGCAGACAATTTCTTCTGGTTAGCATAAGTTTTATGAATATTCTACTATTATGAAGTAGTCTTTTCAATTCAGAGAGAGTATAAATTTGACCTCTTCTCTGAGAAACAATATCCTCCACTTCTCTGTAAATATTCTGAGAAGCCTGAAGAATTTATTTCTCTGCTTGTGTGTTTGTTTGAACAAATCTCTTTGATCCAGCAGGATTAGTATTTTTAGCTCATATAAATGCCAAATTACACATAATTTCTACATTCCTTTATCTGAGATAAAGGTCTAGCAGCAGCCCTTGAGAGTTCAACAAAGTAAAAAACCCTAAGAGCAACTTCCTCTTGAGAGATGTTGCCAATGGCTTAGCTGATGAAGGAAGATTGCATTTTCTTTTTTTTCTTTTTTTTTTAATGTGTTCAGATGGAGCTTCTCTGAGCGTTTCAGTTCCCTAAGGCAACCTGTAATGCGGTACAGTTCAAATTTTTCTAAAATTTTCTTCAATACCTGAAGGCAACATTTACACTGTCCTGTTGTTCTAGGCTTAGCTGGGCATTTGCTAGTGATGAGAAGCTGGGGGTTTTTTTTCTTTTCTTCATCCTTTGTTTTTCTTTTTATTGGTTTGGTTTGTTGGTGGGGTTTTTTTTTTCTTTGCTGTTTTCTTTGGATGTTGCTGTTGTTGCTGCTGTTTATTACTAAACTTTCTTTATCTCAACCCATGAGTTTTGTCAGTTTTACACTTCCAAGTCATTTCCCTCTCTGAAGGTGAGATGAACAAGAGGCTATGTGGGGCTTACCTGCCTACCAGGCTTACACCAGAGCACCTACCAACGTCCCTTAACAAAAATGTTGCCCACAAAGACATATTTTGAGACTGAATCCAATGGATACAGAGGGTTTTCCCAGGCCCTGACTGAAAAAAAACAATTAGGTTTTCATAAAAGCAAATACCATATTGTAACTTCTGCAATACTTTTACATCTGAGGAAGAGAGATGTTTAAGAGAAGCATTTAAAGAGAGATTGTTCCTAAAGAATCTGACAGGCTTGTTATTACACAGTGGGGTAAAATGCAGACATTATTAAACAGAGAAAAAGATCTGGAGAACTTTGATTCATTACACTTCTGTTTCCATGGGAGTTATGAGCTTTTCTAAGTTACACTGGGCCATCCAGAACACCAGCCACTTAAAGAAGTTTGGTGCTGATGTTCCGTCAGTCATCCCCCTTTCTTATTTTCTCTGCTAGAAGAAGAATACAGCATAACATTAGTTTACCAGTCACCCTAGGTTTACTCTTTCTTTGTGTGATTCTTTTCTGGACTCAAAAAATTGGCCTTGACATAGAGGTCTTGTTGACAGTACAGAAAAAGCAAGTAAGAGAAAATATTTGGACCCCTGTGGTTAAGGTGAACATAACTTTAGTTGATGTGTGGATAATGAAACATCCAGAATTTGGAGACATGCTGTTATTCATTTTATTTCACTTTTTTAACTTGTCTGAAGAGATGTAACTGTGTTGTCATCCATTTCTTTCTCAGAGGATGCCTTTCTTCCCCGTCAATGCCTTGGAGCTAAAGTAAAATTGCCTGCTGTTTGATTCAGAAGCTTTGTCTACCTCTAGCAACAGTGTAAGATAGATGGAAGATTATTACAGGACGCATATGTGTCTTCAGAGGCAGTATTTTGTTAAGCAAACAGAGAATCACAGAAGGGGTCAGGTTGGAAGGGACCACAGTGGTTGCAACCTCCCTGTTGGAGCAGGGCCATCCCAGAGCACACAGCACATGGCACAAGCTCCTTCAACACCTCCAGTCAGGGAGACTGCACAGCCCCTCTGGGCAATCTGTTCCAGTGCATGGTCACCCACACAGTAAATAAGTTCTTCCACATATCCAGGTGGAATGTTTCCAAACTCAGTATTTTGTTTCTGAAGATGAGCGTTCAAATCCTGTTTCTCAAAGCTCTCTCTTCCCTGCTCCATTTTCCTTTCCCCCAATCTGACTACAGATTCCAGACATCTCCTCCATTTTCTGGCTTTTTAAAGGATAGCTGTGCCTTCCAGTCTGTGGGAAAGCCATGAATGGTGGCTGCCTTTTAGGTTAAAGGATAGCTGTGTCTTGAGAAGGCTTTATCACTCTATTTTTTATTCTATTCTGTCCTGTTCTTGGAAGTGTGACACACACGAATGATCCCCTAGGAAACGTTTTGGACTCAGAAGAGAAGACTATTACCTAGTGGTCAATAGTAATGAATCTTCCCTTACAGACCAGCATCTGTGCAGCAGCTGACAAAGGATTTTTCAGGCTGGTTTTTAAATTTAAACTTAGCTGCAGTTTTTGGACATCCTGCTTGCTTGATATAAATTAATGTATATTACTGAACATCTATATCTTCTGTCCTCTGTCTTCTATTACTAGTACTTGTTTGGCAGTGTTCTCCATGGAATTTCGGTATTCTGACTTAGCAACAGAACTAGGAGGATTCCCATTTCTGTTAGAAATATTTTCAGATCAGAAATTATATCTCAAAGATAACATCTCTCTTCTGAAATAAACATCCAGGACTAGTCCACACTTGGATTGGTCTTTTAATTTACCTAGCATACCAGACACAGTCAGCCTTTATGGATGATTAAAAGCCAATAGGAGAGAATAAGAAAGGAAGAAACTGTCAAAGAAAACAGATGTTTAATAGCCTTCTGGAAATTATCGGACCAGCAAAAACTATTATTTCCATGCACTGAGAGAATGAATATTTGAACTGTTGCTTTTGATCCAAAATGTTCACATCACTGATCATCTCCTGGAGAGAAGAGACGAGTTACGTGTATTTGGAAATATAACAAGGTTCTTCTAAACCAGGTTGCCAACCATTTATTTGAAGAAACCTTCAAAACACCTGTGTTAAAACATCTGGGACATCCTGAGCCTCTCTGTGTGCTTCAGCAGGATGAAACTCAGGATTTCAGTAACATACACATTCACACTAAGGTTCACACTTGAGGAGAACTTGGTATCCCTAAAACATACTCTTCAATTTAAATGATAATAGCCCAGAGCTTGACCAGTGCAACCAAGAGGAACTGGGCAAGCAAGACTATAAGCTTCTGCACTTTTCATCTCTCAGCAGAATTATGCAGTCACACAATGACAAGAGAAAGCATCTCAGCATTCAGGTCTCTGCAATTTTTTTAAAATGCAAAAAGATACAGAAATTCTATGTTGTCCTTTGTAGAGAGATATTTAAAATCTGTAATGTAAATCTGCTGGCTTAACAGTTCTGTCATTATATCTGAGTTTTCCTGATAACACACACACTCAAATTTAGCTACTTTGATTCAAAAATTTATGTTTTCTTTGGCATTAAACAATGTGGAGGAGCCATACAAGTCAATTCACATCTATCAGACTTTTAATTTCTTCTCTCCAATGAAATATCTTTAATTTATAGTAACCATGTATTTGTCAGAAAGCAAAGAAGTTTTCATGTTCTTTAGATGTAATGTCTGTACAATACAACTTATTCACAGCAAGTTAAATTGAAACTAAAAAAATATATAAATTGTAAATCCAAGTGTGGTGTGAAATCAAACACAGAAGCTTATTTCCGTATAGCTCTATAATTAGTGCTCGCTTCTGTGACTCTTTTCAACCCAAAAGCTCTCAATTGTTAAGAAATTTACTGATGTCATAATTTAAAGCATGCTTATACTGTTAATGTTCACTGATTATTTTACTGGAAAAAGCATAGCTTTAATTTATTTAATTTAACACAGTTTTTTTTTTCAAATAAACATTCACAATTGATCTTTTTTCTGCTTAATATACAAGTTTTATGGGATACTGCAAGACAATATGGACATTTTAAAGAGTTCTGTGTCTATAAAATACCTGTCTTTCTGTCTGAGTGACCAGGAAGTGACTCAAGTCTAAATGCCTCCTAATATTCCATGGATATTTATGGTGAGATATAGCTAGAAATAGTAGTACCACATACACAGAATATTTTGTGATGTATTAAAAAAAAGTCCTCAAGAAAAAATGTACAACATAGTGGATTTTTTCCTGTGTCCTAAGAGATGAAAGCAGAAGAGCTTTGAAGAGACTAGCCAAAACCTCTTGCATCTTTCATCACTAAACTGAATTCAAATCCAATTAAATTTGGCATTGAATCTGTGAAAAACTTCACATCAACACCAGATTTCAAAGTTTGAACCATAAATTCCCATGATTTTCCACATGTTTTAAATGATTTTTTAAGATTAAAATGTGGTGTTGCTAATTCACAGGTGCAGAAGCAAGTTTGGGCACAGCTTGTCAATACAAGAGGAGAAGGAGAGGAGACTCGAGGAGACTCGAGGAGAGGAGACTCGAGGAGAGGAGAGGAGACTCGAGGAGAGGAGAGGAGAGGAGAGGAGAGGAGAGGAGAGGAGAGGAGAGGAGAGGAGAGGAGAGGAGAGGAGAGGAGAGGAGAGGAGAGGAGAGGAGTGGAGAGGAGAGGAGAGGAGAGGAGAGGAGGAGAGGAGAGGAGAGGAGAGGAGAGGAGAGGAGAGGAGAGGAGAGGAGAGGAGAGGAGAGGAGAGGAGAGGAGAGGAGAGGAGAGGAGAGGAGAGGAGAGGAGAGGAGAGGAGAGGAGAGGAGAGGAGAGGAGAGGAGAGGAGAGGGCAAGATACAGGCACCATAACATACTGTTGGACTGGAAGGTATCCATGAGGACAAAGTGCTTTTGGCAGATACAAATAAGCTTTTCAGATTACTGTTTAAGAGGCACTTATAGAAGGTAGAGTGAAATTACAAAACCTCTCAAATTTTCAGTCCATTTAACAAAGTGCTTCCAATTTCCATTTTATATCAGGTGAAACAATGAATATTGAACAAAATGTTAATCTCTATCTTGAGCTTTTTATTAATCTCTGTATTCAGAGCACAGCATTTATTAAACAAAGGAGTCAGAAGAATGAAAAGCAATGTAGAGCATTTGGCTTTGGACAGCTCTTGTCCATTTAATTACTTTTCTCTTCTGAGTTTAGTTCAAGATGCTGTTGGATATTAAGAAAACAAGTGTTTATCTTCGTGTTCCCAGTTTTCTCATTTTACTAGATACTCTTCATCTCCTAAATGTAAGTTCCTCTTTTATGACCAATATCTTTTTATCACATCATAGAGTGTATCTTTGCAACTCTTTTTATAAAGAGCTCAATTAGAAAAAAAAACAAGGAAGACAAAGAAATGTGGTGAAAGATTCAGAGTGAACAATTGCAATGGATCTGATTCTGATGGGAGAGGGGAAGAAAAGTGACCATGCACCATAATGCTTTCTCTTGCATTTTTCCTGTAGTCAGTGTTTCAACGAGACTTTTTGCAGCAGAAAACCTGCCCAATTTGTCAGTAAACTTGATGTACCTTGTAGCCAGGATATCCCCAAGCCAATCTGACCTGCAGGACTTGCAGACTGCCTGCTGGTATGAACCAGCACTGCTACAATGGAGGTGTCTATTTCTCCAGTTCAGCATTTGCTAAAATTTTCTCATTAGAAAAATTTGAATTCCATGCAAAATTTCAATTCTGTATAACAAGGACAATGTTTCAGGCTTTGCAAAAGAATGCAAAGCAGCATCACTGCAGGTACCATAAAGACTACATTCAAAGAGATGTGATTGCATGACTTAACTATTCCCTGCCTCCTGAAAAATGAGTCCTGGGCACACATTGGCCTCTCCTCATCCACAGCCTGATTTAAGGTAGATCTGTCATGCAGACTAGCCAGCTCCCTAGTCTGGATAACTGAGGGAAATCAGGAAGCACTGCAGAACAAGTCTAAAGCAAATGCTAAAATCTAAATCTAGAGCAAAATCTTTTGATTTATCCACAGGGAACTTGTTATTCCATATAGTTTAAAGAAACCTGCAGATTTACTCTAAGTTGGATGCCTTAGGTGGGCCAAGAGAATTTAGAGTACCACCTGCTAAATTTTGTTTGTTATCACCATCTTTGAGTATTTGTGGGCTTGTTCTTGTTTGCTGTTCATCTGCCATTAAAGTTGAAAACCAAAAAAATTATCAGTTTCCCCAGGCATGTTCAGCCAAACATTAGAAACCCATAGAAATCTGCATGAAGTCAGGAGAAAACTGCAAAACAAATAAAGGTATAAAAACACATTTAGAAAAGAGAAAATGTTTCAAAATGCTACAGTGCAAGACTGTGCAAAAAACACTCACAGAATAAAGCATCAGAAGCAAGTTAACAGCTTTTTTTTTCTTTAATTTTTTCTTAATCCTTTAAAAAAAACAAACCTAACCCAGAAAATAAAGTGGTTTTCCCTAATTTCTGGTATATATGAACTAGCACATTGGAACAAGAGAGATTCACAAACACCTGAATTAATTAGTAGAATTCCTGAAAATAGCATTTATGCCATTTTAAGCACTAAGTGCGGGTTCAGACTTTACAAGTACAGAAATGCACACATGCATATAAAATGCAGAAAAAATAGCGAATTTTTTTGAATGGGATTTCTTATCTGTAAAAATGGGCTATCTGCATTTGCCTACTAGTGGGTTTGATTCACATAATAGGTTGCAGTTCTTTACATTTTTACTGGTAGAGCACTGCTACTTAAGGAGAGGAAAGGGGACAAAATTTAAACAGCTGAGAACTTCCTCTTGTGACAACTGGCTTTGCTCATTGCAAAATGTTTTCTCCGTATAAGCCACTACATTATAAAATCTACAGTAAAGATCTGAGGAAACATTTTGTAACAGATTTACATTTTCTGTTCTTCAGTTTCTGGTTAATATTGCAGAATTTACTTGAAAGTCAGCTGCTTCTGAGAGCTCCCATAAAGCTCTCTTTTTTTATTCTTTCTGGACTAATTTTTCAGAAGTTTCTTGTGCCAAGCACAGCAACAACTTATTTTTCATTGTTCTTCAAAGTCACTATAAATAATAGGAACCATAAATGTGATCATGTGTATAACTCAAGTCTATAAAGACAGTAGCTGTGGTGCCTTGCTAAAGCATCTGTCAATAAACATATCTGTCAAGTTTAAACCCTATTCCAAAGGTAAATGCTGAAAAATGTCCCATATTTGTCAGTTTAGATAATAACTCAATTTTCTGAATCTCCCTCTGGCACTTGTAGAGTCCATTCTGTGTCTTTCCAGTTAAAGCTTACTCATTTTTATATCACTACCCAAATGATCAGAGCTGGAGGAAAAGCTTTTTAGAGGATAAGGAAGCTTGTATTTTATCTGACTCTTCATGATGGAACTCCATGCTCAAACTGATATAATTTTCTCAGATACAGCAAGAAGGAAAATACCTCAGAATCAGAGCTAAGAAGCTGCTGGCATCACTGAAGAAGAAGAAAGTTAAATATTATTGGGGAAAAAGATTATTTATAATTTTAGGTATTTATTTCCTTATTAATAATGTCACTTTGACAGTTTATAAGACTATGCCATTAATGAGAAACATTAGGGCAAAGAAAATATTCTATATTTTTTAAAGGACTGAGACAAAACAAAGTAGGTTTTAAGAGTGTCTAATTCTGGGAGATTCTTTTTTAAACTTCACATTAAGGGATTTTTATGGAAGCAGAAACAGAGAGTTCAGCTGTCATTTGAAATTAGTTGGTTTGGTTTTTTTTAATATTCCATGATAATTTACTAAAAATATTTTGAACTATTTATTGTGTGAGATGGTCTTCATTTGAACAGGAACATATCCTTGGTTATAAGCAGTATAAAGCATACCACAGCAACTTCTATTGTCACATCCATACAATATTTTTCATTGTAGAAGCCTACCAGGCTGAAAAGGAATTTCCATTGGTAAATGTAAGCTGGTTATTATTAATCATCTCTCTGCCCCACATATATTCGAATATTAATTCTGTGAAAATGTGCTTTATGATCTTTCCAGAAATTTAAGTGATGCTGACTGTCCTTTCTGATTTTACCCAATGTATGCATATGACCTTTGCTGGTGCTTATTCCCACCTAATATGTGCTTCCACTTTCCTCTTGAATTCAGAATCCTCTGACAAAATTCCCAGTATTCCTCCACAACAGGATAATTTTTTCCTAATCTTCAAATCAGTTTTTCTTAAAGAACAAACAGCTTTCCTGTGTAATTTTGCCCTTGGTTGGTTTCCCTGCAGGTATTTTGTCTAGCAGTCTCCAGAACAACAGAGAGTCTAATATCCCACAGCCTGGAGCCCTAACTTTGCAGTTTACCTGCCCAAGTTTCCTCTGGGGAATAAACAGCACCATTTTCTGGCTGCTGCAATCGACCCCACTGTGAGGTGTCCCCGCCCAGGGAGACAAAGATTTAGTTTCAGATAAGCATATCTGATAACTGTAGCTTCTCTGGACCTGATCCTGCGGCCCCAGAACGCTGCACCCCACCTGTGACATTTGTCATTCTTCCTTGGCTGTGAGCTCTAGGCAAACAAAGTATTGTTCCTGTTCAGCCCCTCTAGCCCCTTTTCATGAGGAATGTCACCAATACAGCTCAGAAGCTTCTCAGATTGCTGCACAAAGCCGTGCTGCACTCTTGGAAGGGGTACAGTGGGTATTATCTCCCACAAAGACCCTTCCACTAATTGGTGGTGGAAACCCAAACCCACTTCAGGCAGCTTCCAGCATGTCCTAGTGGTGGTACCACTGGAATTGCTTCCTTCTAATCTTGGTCAGATCTTGACCCACATGTCTCCTCGTGGAGCTCGGTGCAGTCAAATCCTGCCTTTCCACAGAGCACAACTTTCCTTCCTATTGTCATTGCTCATCCCTTTCAGAAAGCCTGTACCCACCAGGGCCCTCATGGCACCTGTCACATCATAACCCTGTGAGTGCACATGGGCTTCCAGATGTTTCCAGATACAGAGCAGGCACTAAAACTACCCAGTATGAGTTTTTATTTGAAAGCACAGCATGTGCATTACTTATCCACAGGATAACAACTGACACTGAAGATCAACTGCACATGTTACTCAATGACAATAGTCTTAAAAAATAGCAAAGACAATATGGATATTATATTTTTTCCAATTTTTCTTTACTTCCCTCCATATTTAATTCCAATATTTGTTTATAGTATCAATCTTATATCCAGAGCATGTGGAACAGGATTAGATACTGAAGACATCCTGAAAACAAAAATATAATTTTACATATTATTATTATTATTTCTTTTTAAAATATTTCTGTCAGCTTCTAAAATAAATTTTTCAACTTCAATCTAGTATCTGGAAAACATAAGTTATCTACAATCATCTGAAACACAGTATATAAGTCAAGAAAGGAAAGGGGAAAAGAAAGGATTCTTAAAGCTTTTATAACGAGATGCTTGAAAATGTCATACCATTGCTAAAGGAAGGTATTTTAAACTGGCTGCACTCACAGTGCTCCAGCTACCAATCAAAGGAAACCAAAGGAAGCCTGACCCTAAGTAGCAGCCCCAGCACAAGCAAGGAGCAACAATCAGGAAGATAATCTTGATATTAATTTTTGGTATGATAGATGAGAAACAAATCTCAAAAGTGAAAAATTAGTGATTTTATCACTTTTTTTTTTTTTTTATTCTTTGTGTTCATCAGTAGAAGGTTGAGAAAATGTATCTGCATTGGTTTTTAACTGGAAATATTTAGGATGGTTGAATGCCATATGTCCTTATTGCTTTTAGCTGCTGTACCTTGTTTGCATCCTTTCTTCCAATGTCTTGTATTCAATGAAAAGAAAGAGAAAGCTAAGGAGATAATCTGTATTTGAATAGCCTTATGCTTGTAAGTAGGATAATTAGTGTTTGCTTTTCATATGTTTTACAATGCAAAAAGAACTATTAATATTTATAAAATTTTGTATTTAAAATCATTGGTTATTTCCTGTACAGATACTATTGATACTAATACTTGACATTGCATTCATTCCCATGGCAATCAGTTGTTACAGCAATATATGCAGGCAACATAATCTCACAGAGAGGGAACTGGCAAAAGTCCAAACAGCTCCTTTGCAGAGTGCAGAAATTGATTAAGGAAAATAGAAGTTCAGCTTCTTGAATTCTCAGTTAGGAAGAGCTATGTTTCATAAATCTTATCAGAAGATATTAATAAAAAAATATATATAAATCTGTGTACAACTGAACTGTCAGATTTCTATGTAGAACTGCTCCAGTAATATAGCCAACAAGTGGCTTCACTGTATTTAAATGTGGCACTGCCAGAAACAGGATCCTAAAGTATAAATCTGAAGACCTAGAATAAGTGTGTTTTACTTAAATGGGAGCAGAACACAATACACACTCAAAACCAATTGTTTATCTGTTTTCAAGTCCCCAGGTGTAGTAAGCAGTCGTAGACTGTCACACCTCATTTGCTGAAAGTGATCTTCACCAACTCTCTGTACTTGAGATATTTTGTTCTGTTGTCAATTGATTTGCTCATTCAAATAGGCCTTTGCCATCCAGACTGCATTTGCACAGTAAGTTTATATCTGAAGTCATAAACCTTTGCAAAACTCTATTTCTAAATACAGATTTCTTCAAAACAGTGCAGATAGGAGGAGTCATCACTGGATCAAGGTTCAAGACATCAGTCTTGGCTTTCAAAGAATGAAACATTTTTATAGCTGGATAAAATAATCCATAAAATTCATCTAAAGTTTTAGGAACCAGATCCTGACTTCTAACTCCCAAGCATTACAAAGTTTATGATGCATAAATTGTATAAAAGCCACCACTCTGCTCCAAAATGGAGAAAATATGTTCAAACAAGTTAATTACAGTTCTTTGATTTTATTCTCTTTCAGAATTTCATTTCTATACGAAGCTGAAATTTAGTTTCAATATTCTGTTGGTTAATTTATTTATTTAAATATGGTGAGTCCAAGGTGATCTTAAAGTAGGAAATGAATAATGAATAAATGCAGATCAGTCCAATGTTTTCTCTCAATGTCATGTTGATGGAGGTAGCAAACAATATATTTTGTAGGCATGAAATTCTTTTAGAGGACTGTTAATTCTTGCAGATTCTCTTTTTTGGATAATTTTAGGTATAACTGTTTTACACGCATCCACTTTTATCAAATGTCCTCCTATCTTCTCCTGAGGGTGAAGGATTTATATTTTCTTGTTGTAAAGCTGAACAATCTGCCAACAATGGTGGAGATAATCAGCTGCTTCTCTGATAGCCAGCTACATGCATTGAATTTTATTAATGTGCCAATGAAAAGATATCTCCCTGTTCTGAAGAAATGAGGTGAGTCTGCTGATAATTTAAAAATTATTCCTTAAGCCTAGTCTCTTCCACATAGAACAGTAGCCTAATATTGTGGTGAAAATAAAATCTCCCTTTCAAAATAGAAAATGTTGCTGGACTGGGAAATCATGACAATGCACATTAGATTTTACAGCAGTGAGTCCAGCATGCCAATGGTTTATTGGAGGAAAGACAAGTAGCCACTGAATTTAATAATCACACCATCTGGAATCACACAATCACAGAATATTCTGAGTTGGAAGAGAAACACAAGGACCATTGAAGTTCAAGTCCTGGCCCTGCATATGATCCTCAAGAATCCCATCATATGCCTGAAAGCATTGCTCAAATGTTTCTTGAATCTGTCGAGTTTGGTGCTGTGATCACTTCCCTGAGGAGACGCTTCCAGTGCCCAACCACTCTCTGGGGAAGAACCTGCTCCTGATACCCAACATAAACCTGCCCTGACTCACTTCAGGCCATTCCCTCAGGTCCTGTCACTGGTCAGAGAGAGGAGATCAGTGTCTGTCCCTCCTCTTCCCCTCATGAAGAAGCTGTAACTGCAGTGAGGTCTCCCCTCAGTCTCCTCCAGGCTGAACAGACCAGGTGATCTCAACAGCTCCTCATACAGCTTCCCCTCCAGACCCTTCAGCATCACTATAAAATGAAGATATGCAGAAAAGAAGAGTGGATGGCACAAAAGACTAAAAAAAGGGCAGACCTCGTATTGCATATTAATACAATAAAGTCAATTAATACAATAAAGTCAATAAAAGTAAAAACTTTCGGTTTCAATAGCAAATTATACCACATAAGACATCTATTTCATCATGCTAGTTTATAACCTCTGCAAATATTTTCTTGCTTCTTTGCTTATTTTTTTTATCTATCCAAATAACCAATTATTGTCAAAAGGCCAATTTCAGAAACATTTAGTTTTCAGTGTTCGTTAAGTTTCTTTTCATATTCCATTTTCAAAACCCTTTGTCCAGCTGAGGAAACACCACCTCTGTGTTCCTTCCATGTATTCAGAATAGAATTTTGTCCAAATCAAAAATAGGTGCAGACTGACATAGAAGCATGGCACTTCACATAAATATTTTTATTTTAATTACTTTTTTTTTATTTATTCAGATTCATTGACTGAGTTTCTGGCCAATATCAGATTTTCTGGTCTTCACTTCAAAATAATTTCTCCAATTCAGGAATTCCGTCTTCACTGAACTACCTTAGTATTTTTCTCAAAGAAAATGTCATGATAAACATTTGTGCTTGAGTTTTATACATTACACACAAGGTTCATTGTAGCTCCTATTCAACATTGCTAGTTGTAGAGCAGTACAAATCCTGGCTTTGATTGAAGATTCCCTTCATTATGCTATACCAATATGGTATTTAGTTGTGATCCAGATAGTATGGCAACCCCAGAGATTCCCTACATTTCCTGGATTCAACAGAATGAAAGGTGTTACTGATCTGGAAACCTGTGATTCCTCAGAAGCTTGAATTTATCCAGAGAGAGCCTCAAACATTTAAGAGCTGAAGGAGAAGATCTACAAAGGTCACAATATAATCACAGAGGTATGAGTTATTTCTGCAAAAATTTAGAGGCTGAATTTTTAAGGTTATGACAGTCTAAAAAAATCAAAAATATTACAATCATTAAAGCCACAGAAATACAGATAAGAAAATATTTTTGAAGGAGTTAAAAGATAGACCTTTAAGAAGTAAAGTTCCTCAATCCAGCACGAAATGTGTCTGTGCTCATATGGCATCCCCTTGCTAAACTTCACATGGTTGGTGACTGCCCATCTCTCTAAATTGTCAAGGTCTCTCTGCTCTCGAGGGAGCCAACAGCTCCTCCCACTTTAGTGTTGTTGGCAAACTTAGTGTTCCTTTGAGTCCTGTGTCCGAGTCATTTATGAAGATGTCGGAGAGCACAAGGCCAAGGATGGAGCCCTGCAGAACCCCACAAGTGACCAGACAGCAGCCTGACGTCACCCCACTCACTGTCACTGTGCCTGACCCATGAGCCAGTTGCTCACCCATCACATCACAGTTATCCAGATGTGTGCTGGATGTTTTGTCCAGAGGATCCTGTGAGAGACAGGACCAAAAGCTTTGCTGGAGTCCAAAAAGACCACAGCTCCTGGCCTTCCTACATCAGCTAGATCAACCCTGCCATAGAAAGAAATCAAATTGGACAAGCAGGACCTTCCTCTCGTGAAGCTCTGCTGGCTATGACTGGCACTGCATTTTCCTCTAGGTTTTTTTCAATACCTCTCAGAATAATCTTTTCCGTGATTTTACCAGGCACCAAAGTGACACTGACAGGCCTGTAGTTTCCAGGGAAACTTTAGGCTGTAGTTGTGAGCCCTAGAAAGTTCTAACATCTCAATATTACTCCTACCAAATTTTTAGAGTAGTATATCAAAATGAATTGGGATTATCCATGAGGATTCATAAGTCTAGACATAACCACTTTGACAAATTTTTTGGGAACCTGTGAATTAGCTGAGAAGAAAATATACACAAAATGTATTAATTTTTCAATGGATAATACCACCTGAAAAAATATAAATCATATTTATGATTCATACTGCTGAACAAAGAACAAAATTTCATTTTCTGTCTTTACTTCTTAGTGCCTTACTGTCCCATAGCAAATAAACAAATGCTCTCATCAATTCAAAGAGAAGACAAACAAGCTGGTGTGCTCCAAATGAGGAAGTGAGAAGTCTATAACTGAATTTTTTTTGCAATTTCATAGTTTTCTAAACTATAGGAATGCTGACATTCAAGCTCACAAACATGTTCTAGCTAAGTGCAAGTTAAAGTTTGTTTTAGAGGGTGGGGTGGTCTTTTTACAAACTATTCAAATACAAATTTTAGTCAAAACCCAGCCACTTTGACAATTTCTCCCATACCACAAAACTACTCAGAAAGAAGGAACATTTTTTCTTTATTGGTTTATAAGAGTGGCAAAAGAAGGATTTTTATTTTTTTTTAATTTGGATGAGTTTTTAATTACTGATTTAATGATGAGACTGTTTTCCTTTGTGAAATACTAAGTTCTAATCAAATTACAGTTAGACAAAACCAAATTCTAATCAACACTGAGAAACAATTTGGAAATATGGAATTATCATGTGATCCATCATTTAGAAAAAACACACATGTAAGCCACTAAATGAGCTGGACAAATAGGAATACTGGCCTTCTCACCAGCAGAGAGTACTACAAAACAGTGTGTATGTTTCTGACATCCCCAAAAGATGCATGAGCTCACACAGTGATGTACTTCTAACGCTGCTGGAACATTTAAATTCGGTGATCTTCATGTCTCTCTCTTCTTTTGCATGCTTTGGACACATGCACACCCTTCAGAACTGGAATGTCCCCAACACATTGGCAGAGCATTCAGCAGTACCCACAGCAAAACCCATGCAGGTAAGACACTCACTTATTTAATATGCTTGGTTCTGTTTTAATCAAGCAGTGCATCACTGGCTGCATCTGGATGAAGATGCTATGCAAATATTTAAGCACACCTGTTGAAAAAAATAGATCTGTGAGTTCCCAGATTTAAACTGTTTAAACCTACTCCCTTGAGTCTATTCGGGATAAAACCTAGACCACACTCTCTCCCTTTTCTATTTCCTTGTTGTGTGTCACCCATGACTCATGACAATATGCCAGTCAAAAATGAGTAAGGCTTGTGCCCAAACCAGAGGCCTGCCTTTGCATTCTGCACAACAGCATGTGAAGGGTTATGGAATTATTATGATACTACCAAAATTGTTGCCTGTTATGTGGATGTGAGAGCTATTGCCAGCCTGTCACAATACAGAGGCAGTCAATGACATGAACCTTAATGTGGGTGTTGCACATCACAGATCTTCATATCAGCCTAACATGGGAAAGGCATCAGCAGAGAGTATTTGCTCCTTAAAGGGTGGCATGTCTAGGAGGAATTTTAAATCCAAGACAAACTTTTCCACATACTTCAGAAACACATTTCATTTTGAATGCCACTTATGGGCATCTGAATTATACATCAAGCATGCATAATTATTGCATGGGATATGCTATAGTTCTATTTATCATTTAGCCATAGTCAATTTTAAAACAGGTCATCTTATTTATGAATTTGTCAAAGTAATAATCATATTTTGTAAAATAAGTATTCACTGAATAATTTTTCTGCTATTATTTTTGTGATCATACTCTCAGCCTTTCCTAGACCTGTTCTAGACTCCACACTGGTGTACAATTCTCTTTTTATGAAAGGTCACAAGTTGCAGGATCTCTTCTTTTTAAGAGCCTATGAAGAATTTTAAATTATGAAATCTCCAAATAGTGTACAGTTTCTTCTTAAGTCTCCAAATATCTTAAAGTTTCATAGCTAGATTTTTTTTAATCACAACTTTGGAAATGTCTATTAACTGATTTTTATAATTTTGAGCCTTGCATAAAATAAATTTCAGCTTTCTTTTCAGCATTTAATAAGTATCTTGTAAAAATCATGGGAATAAGAAATTTATAAATTTATTCTGAATAAAATAAATAGGTCACTGACAATGCAAATCTAACGAATGTTTGGAAGACAAACCACTTTCTATGCTACATGTTCTCTGGATTTCTTCAGAGCTTCCCCACCTGTGTGAGGTAGAAACCCTTCCTTTCGCCAGGCCAGGCAAGCTGTGAAGGCACATAATTTAAATCTGGACTGAAGTTGCAGTCTGGTGATTGGCATCCCCGCTTCCTCTTAAACTGTCTCTGAGGTCTGTTTAATGGACACAGAAGTCAGGATGGTGTCTAAACTTACTCTGTCTTGATAACCAATATAGGGGGTATTTGGCAGCTGGAACTTCTCCCTCTGACCAAGATCATAGCTTGAAAAAATTGTTTCTGATGCCAAGAAACATGCACCATGATGCCATATCTCCTTACTGAGAGATGAGGTGATTTTACATACAAAGATAGTAATAAGGTTCATTAAATCATCATTTGTTTTACACTCTAATAATAAGATTAGTAACAAGTTGTTTTAACATATGCTGTTATGATATCAGAGAACCAGACTCCATGGCTCAGGAGATCCATTCCTGGCCTGTCTCTCTCTACTGATACAGACAGACTATAGTTGACTTTCAAACAGTAAGGTCACTACCTATTTATATTCTGCAGACCTCTTGTTGCTTTAATTACATGTGTGTTTAAACATTAGCTCCCTTACCCATACATTGTCAGTGTGCAGTTCAGGATCTACATATGAATAGGTTCAATCACATATTCCCTCATTTCAAAGTAGAAATTTATTTATTTTGTGGATTCTGTATCTTTACAATATTTTAATAATACCTCAAAATTCATGCAAACGGAGTCATAGTCGTATCAGTACCAAGTCTATAAAGTTATTTATGCTTTTGGTACTGGGATAGACAGACTAAATGTGGGTAATTCACAAAAAACAAAACTCTTTCCCCATGCACCCACTCACACCAACTACAATAATTTTTTTTTTTTTTTTTTTTTTTTAAGGAAGAAAAATATATTGTTTGTAACTCCTGAAACTTAATAGACAGTTCTAGCAGGATAGTGGTATCAGCTTGTGGCAGTAGGGTCCCTGATACTATCAAACTGGGAAGCTGATAAATTTTTATAACTCTGCAAGTTTACTCTTTTATCTTATTCCATCATTATCTATTTGCTTTATAACATGCACATACTCAGCTTTCCTTAGAACAAGTAGAAATCTGTCTTAGGTTGCAATGCAAGGTGTAACCAGGACTATGTATTCCATTACCAGCTGTTAAAACCAGGTGGGACAGTGTTCTTTATCTCTTCCACCACCCATCCTCCCTCCAGGGGGATATCGTCTGTTAATGGGCCATTGGGTCTCACTGCAGGACTGATAAAATTACATCATCCATTGGGAGATGCTTCGCCCAGGGGGAGGAGCCAAGCGTTCCTACCTGGATATAATCTGAGATTTGGAGCACCTCAGCCTTTCTCCACTGACTTTCCAGAGGAAGAGTGGACCCATCTACACCACCGGACCTTCAGAGGAAAACTACACCCTTGTACAGGATCACTGCTTTAACAGAACCACATCTATCACTCCAGGAGGGCTGCAGCCATCATTTAACCAGACTGCTACCAACACCCTGACCAGCAGGGTGTCAGGTTGTATTCTGACTCTGTCAGTGATTTTGTACTTATCCATTTTATTTTAATTTTCCTATTAAATTATACATGTTTTAATTTATACATGTTATTAAAGAACTGTTATTCATATCCTCATATCTTTGTCTGAGAGTTCCTTAATCTCAAGGTTATAATCTGGACGGAGGGGGTTTACATTTTCAGTTCTAAGGGAGGCTCCTGCCTTCCTTAGCAGACACCTGTCTTTCAAACTGAGACAAAATCCTACAGAGCTGTACCACAGCAATACAAAAAAATTGCACCAAAAGCGATTTAGAAGAGACCAACACTTTGCTGCAGTCTAAAAGACAAATGGTCATACAAAGCAAAGAGCAGGAATTCTGCATGCCTGCTACCCAGAGCACCACATGCTATCATGTACCACACACTACATAGTAATTGCTCTGCAAGTTTTAGGTTTCTATTAAATAAAATGTTACAGTTGATATTGTACATTTAAACATGCCCAGAATACACAGATTTTTTTTATTTTTTTTTTTTTTATCTGTGGTGGGAATTAACTTTTCAACTTATTCCTATTTACAGGGAGCCATAAGGGCAGCATGCTTTGTAGGGGAAGTGGAACATGGAATAAGAGAAGATGTGCTGGCCTCACTTCCCACCCACCAGTGCTCAGTAAAGCCACCAGAGACTGGGGCTGCTGGGGACAGCCCAAAGCCCAGAGCAAATCAACAGTGTGTGCCAGGTCAGGCCACCATGGCACATCTGCAGGTCACCTGTACAGACCAAATCAACAACATACGTGCCTAAGAATGGCATGCTGCATCACTGTTGGAATGTAGCTCTAGTAAGATCCAGAGGGAGAGCCACTGTTTAAAAGCAGCTCCTAAGTGAAGATGGACAGTTCCTGCTGAGACTTTACCAGCAGAACTTTCTTGAAGAGCACTTTTCACAAAATGAGATTCCCACACCATCATTTAGGTCTGCCCTGAATCTCCTGGAGGGGGCATGTGCTCAGGGCTCTGACATCTATCTCTGCTCAGCGTAGCTGCAAAAGACAACAATTCAGTGACTGCTTCTTATTTCTTTCAGCTTTCCAGTTCTTCATGCTTTCCACACAGGACCATGGACGTCAGAAGATGTTGGTTTTTCAGTCTACTGAAATAAAGTGAAGAAGAAATGCAACAAAATCTTAAATCTTTCTATGCACAACAAGTTTTCATCACACTTTTTCATATCAGTTCACTAAAGCAGGGCATTCATAAGTACTTGGTGAAAAAACCTGGCACCTTCCCACTTAGAGGGAAGTCTTTCTAATTAGGCATATAAAATAGTTGGAAAAGAGATGAGAGAGCAATAGATTCTTGGGACAGACTGTTTGGCATTTTCTAAACTAGAGAAGTTTGTCAGTAGACTAGATTAGCTTGGCAAATTCAAGGAATGTGATATATAGGTTCAAGGGGTAACTGAAATGATGTACAGGAAATATTTGAAGTGAAATAGTGAAAGTTGTAGAGTAAGCAATAAAGGCAATAGAAGTACATGGGTTGTTACTATACTTTCTTGTGTCATAGAGGGAAAACTGGCTCAGGAGGAGGAATGACAGGAAGCAATGTGACTCTTCAGCTTCAGTGGTGAAGTACCAGGCCCAGCACTGTAATGCAAGGAGTGTGTGTGCACACAGACAGGCCTGAGCTCTTTCTCTCCCACCAATAAAAATCTCACACACCTTCAAGTGAAGGAAGATGTCCATGGAGAATGCAGAACCTTGAGCAATGGCAGTAGAGAAAAACAGCCGAATACTTAAGCTATAACAGCAATAATAATGGGTTTTTAGGTTGGTTCTGAGCCTCTTAAATCACTCTTGCATCAGCAGGATCTATAGGTTGATTTTTTTTATATGGAACTTTTTCAAAAGGCTTTGTTGTGGACTCCAGGCAATCAGGTCCTGTGATTCTTAGTTGGAAGGCTTATTGTCCAGCCTTTAAGTAGATCAATTGCTTTTGGAAAGCTTTTCAAGAAGTACGAACACAGGTCCTAGCAATCCTTTTTCCCTCAAATCCAGGAACTTCATTTCTGATTCATACAGTTTGTAAAGAGCAGCATAGCTTCTGATCTTATTTCTTATACAACTCAAAGTAACTCCAGACTCTTTAATGGGATTATTTCTGATAGAAATTGCAGGCAGTAAGACTTAAAGGAAAAGGTGTTAGTATATTTCTTCCTTCGTATGGCAAAAGGGAGATATGAAACTGTACTTTACACTGAAGTTTGCAGGTTCTGTTAAAGGCCCTCAAGACAAGATTGTGTGCCCATTATTCCAGTTAAAAGTATTATCTATCTTACTGTTGGGAGGAGGTAGTTGAGAAGGAAGGCAGCCACACTTAGCTGTGTGAACGTGATGAACATCTTCATCATTTTCTTCAGTTATATGGAAAAAGTTTTAAGGGTTTAACTTTATAAAAGTACATTCCTATATAGGAAATGAATAACTTTTCTCTCCAGATTTTGTGTGAACATCTTCATTAGGGTATTTTTCAGAGAACTCAGAAGGCAGTCTATTTTAATGAGAAGGGATCTAAAAAAATGTTAACAAAATTAGTATAGCTGCAAGACAAGTTATTTAAGTGCCTAAAACATAGTAGATTTATGCAAATGTTTTTAAGCATTTTCAATATTAAAATATTACAATATTAAAATACCTTTTCGGGAAAAAATTGATTTTTCCTTCTATCCAGATAGAGGAAAATCATTTCTATGCTGAAGTCTATAAAAACTCCTAATCTAACCTTTCAGAAACAGGTTCAGTAGCAATTTTTCAAGGAAAAGGTAGGATAATAATGTTATACACAGGATTATTAGCAACTATTTTAAATCCCTTTTGTCCTATGTGGCTGTGCCTTACCTCAGATGAATTCTTTTACAGTAGCAGATAAGATTCTCCTATGTCTCTTTTTGGGGCAGTGTAACACTTTAGTGTTGAGGTCTTGTGACTTAATCCATTGTGACATGAAGTTGTACAGGAGTGAGCATCAGTTGTGTCAGCCAGGGACTCTGCTGTGCATTCCCAGCACTTTAATCTAACAGGTCTGGCTGAGAAGGACACCTATGGTTCTTCCATCCTATGGGATATGGTCAGTTGCACATTTACATCATATACCCAAAATACCTGAACGGAGAGTATTTTGGTTATTTCAAACTTATTTTGGATAGCAATTTACTGACTGTAGTACCTTGCTTTTGGAGTTGTTGGCTATGCAGTGCCCTTGAATGGTAAAATTATGGGCAAATTTATTATAAAGAAGATTTTTCTTTCAGTTATTGAAAAAAACCTGCAAGACAATGCAGTCATCAGTCACAGCCAGCAAAGTCTGTCAAACAAAGCTACAGTGATGGTGAAGGGTCTTTGGGGAAAGTCATATGAGGAGTGGCTGAGGTTACTTAGCCACTTCAGCCTGGAGGAGACTGAGGGGACACCTCATTGCAGTTACAACTTCCTCACGAGGGGAAGAAAAGGGACAGGCACTGATCTCTCCTCTGGAGTGACCAGTGACAGGTGACAGGATCACACAGAGAGGCATTAAGCTGTGTCTGGCAAGGTTTCAGTCAGAGAGTAGGAAAATGTTCTTTACCCAGGGGGTGGTTGGGCAGTAGAACAGGCTCCACAGGGATGAGGCCACAGCACCAAGCCTGACAGAGCTCAAGAAGTGTTTGGACAATGCTCTCAGGAGCATGGTGTGATTTGGGCTGTTCTTGTGCAGGGCCAGGAGTTGAACTTCAAGGAATCTTGTGGCTCCCTTCAAACTCAGGACAACCTATGATTCAGTGATTCATTCCACCAAGCCATGAAGGATTTTAACTATACACTACTCACTGTAATTGAACCTGACAAAAAGCTATGCACTGTGTAGAAAGCATTCAATTGAAGCATACTGACCAGAATCCATAACACCAGAATACTAAACACAAAATACATAGAACAAGTTCAGATTTTTTTCCAACCCTCTTCTGTGGGGTTTAAAAAATGAGGAGGCATTCTTGGACCACTGCAGGGATTCTTACAGGTGTGTATTCATGCATTCTATCAGCACTCTTCCCACAGAATAACTAATCTTCATTAATTGTAAATACATGGAAAGAAGAAAATCCACATATTACAGGGACAAGGGCTTCTTAAGGAATAGAAGAACTTCACAGCTAAAGAATTCATGTCTGAGCATCTCATATTCTTTTCTATCAAGAATAGTATTTGCATTAATTAAATATTTGACCATCAGCAAAAGAGCTTCAGTTTTTGCTACCTCAGCCTGCCTTTCCTGCTACAAGGGCAGGGTAGACTTTCCTGCTACCCCTCTGTGTCTGTCTCTGGCACTGTGCATCCCAGCTAACACAGAAGGAGATGCAGCAATTGCTCAGTGTTCCAGAAGCCTCTCTGCTTGTCCCTTAATGTAAGGGTAAAATGTACCATGATTACCATGTGGGAATCCTTTGGCTTATGGATTCAGATAATGCTTCACCAGAATAAAACTAAGTAGTGCTAAGGGACAAACAGGGAAAAGAACAGAAGGTTATATGATATGTACAGATATTTTTGTTTCTTTGAAAATAATTTCATGATATGGATAGGAAGATCAGCGAGATCCACAAAATCCATTTCTTGTTTAAAAGTAAGGATGAGTTACTTTGATTTATTATAGCACAGCAAACATCAACAAACTCAGAAAATGATGGAAATTCTAGGAAAATCTCTTATAATGCAAAGAAGTTGAATGTGCAATAAACTGTATGTCATGGGCATAAACATAACATCCCCACTGAAAAGTGACTGCAAACAGAGTCATGATAACCTCATAGATATACACAAATGTCAGTTTGTGGCATATGGATTTATACATTTGGATTTATTCAAGAATGGTGTAATTCCTCTATATAATTCCTCTAACACTGAGGAATTAAAAGTCATCTTTTGCAAGATGTGGTGTCATGTATACTGAAAAGTTTATCCACAGCTTTAATTAAAATCCCATTTTCTAGAAAAATCAGAAACCAAGTTGTTACTTTGGAACAGCTTCTCTCCTCTTTCCCAGCTTTCCCCTACAAATAAAGTGTCAGAAGAAGTATTTAAATTCTTAGCTACCAAGCAGGAATAACAATTTCATCACAGTATCTCAACAGTAGATACAGCAGTTTTTCAGATTAACTAGGATAATCAGAATAGGTGTAACATCTAGCTTAATTTTGCTAATGCAGAAATCCTTAATTAGTATGTCCAATTTGATTGATACTGTGCCATCAAGATAAAATAAACATATATGTAAATCTACATTCACAAGTTGCTATTCTGTTCTAATATATTTTCATATTTCACTCAGTGCAAACCAGTGGGATATTGGAGAAACTTTCTTGATCTGATGCCCAGTATTAAATTAGATCGAATATTCACTATTTAAACTTATTGCAACAGATGACATTGTCAGCTATCCAATTATTTTAGTACTGTTTGCCACAGCATAATTTTAAAAAGAAAAAACCCTTCTATGCAGGCAAAGCAGTTAATAATTCCCCAGCAAAATAATCCTTTTAATGCAATACTCAAAGTCATGAGTATAAAAAACCATTGTCTTTCAGATCAACATAATATTGGAGCAAGTACCAAGTATTCTTTTCCTTGTTGATACCAGTGACTTCTTTTTTCTTGACATTCACCTTACTGTATAGGAAATTAATTACATTCCTTCTGTAGAATGCTGTTGGCAATGCTTAACATTAGGTGTTTGAAAAACCAGGCACCAGTGCGCTGTTAAAAATATATATTTTTATATATATTTTATATATATTTATATAATATTTATATTTATTTATATATTTTAATATGTATTTAAGCTACCCAGTTGCCTGCACAGCAAGGGGAAAGTCCAGGAGACACTCAAAAAGCTCATGCTAGCATGGCCAATATCTGTACAACTTGCCATGCTCCTCATGCAACAGGAAGTGAATTGGACAAGGCAGCGTTTTTGTGGAAAATCTTAAAAACCATGCAGCCTACATAAACAGCTTTATGAATCTGAGAAGCAAAGAGGGGGAAATGTAGAATATAACAACCCCCACAGAAAAATACTTGTTTGAAAAAACATAGTCAGAGGTGGCCAAGCTTTCCTAAGCTACCATAAAAGAAATCAAATGCCTAGCATGGAAAATAAATGAAAGAAAAACTGACTGTCCTGGGATTTCTATTAAAACAAATCAATATAGCATACAGACATAAAATAATTCCATTTCAGGATGACAGCAGAGATCCCTCAGATGCCTTCTGAATAAGAGAACAAGCCTCTCCAGTACCAGAAATCATTTTGCTTGAAGACATCTGCATGTTTTAAGACATGAACTTTAAATAATTAGGAAGGTATCCATGCAAATGACCAAATTTCATCATCTTAAAAATAAACTCAGTAATATCTCTAACACCTGCAGTTGTGACCTCTGCTGTGGATGCAGGGTGTGATTCTCCTACAGGATGTCTAAAATGATATCTCTTAGCTCTAAGAAAGCATGAAGACGACATCCAAAAGATAGTCATCAAAAGACCTTGTACAGTGGTATATTAAAAATACACCTCTAAAACCTGTGATTAACTGTTTATTTCAGTCTACAAGAGTTCCAACAGGAATTTGGTGTGGGGAATATAACTTTATTAGTCATGTTCTACAGCTGAGTTATATTTGCTAGACCAACTGTAACTGGGAACTACAGAAAAAGATAAGAGCTAGTGATGAAAATTAATATCTGGTAATAAGCAGCACAGGCTTTTTCTCCTGGTTAACAAACAACCCAATTAGTTTCTTAATCACTTGCTAACAGTAATTTTGCTGGGAGGTGTGAATATGCCTGCATGCTTGGATAGCCACTGAAGCACCTGACTGACATCAGAGCAGCCCTAGTCAGCACATCAAGAAATAGGCTGAAAATTGGTATATTTTGTACTGTCAGTGTAGGAATATTTGTCCTTACGTTCATCCCATGGTGCTGCTATCCAATGTATTCACCAAGAATTTATGAACTTATCTTTAGTTTCCACATTTATTAGAGATGGAAATTCGCATCACCAATTTTGTTGCATGCCACCCTGGTTGTCTATACAGAAGCACAATGTTGAGAAGGATCAGGGAAAATCTGAGTATGCTCCAGTTATTCCATTATCTTCTGTCCAGTTTTCTTTCCACCACCTTTACTACTGAAGGGTGTGAGCACTATTTACAGAGTCCAAACTCAGTAGTGATGAACACCCACACAGCTGGATTGCATATCTCTGCTCTGTAAGAACCTGCTTACCCCCCAAATGGCCCTGTGCTCTGCCACCCAAGTGCTCTGGGTTTGTATTAGGTCACTGCCATTTCTCTTTTTCAAGCCATTGTCATTATACAGCACAGATACTAATTTTAGGGACTCAAATTTCTCCTTAGTGTAACATTAATAGCAATCCTAAATCCTGGTTTTTTCTGCCACTGATTACAAGGAGTACATCAAACATTTTACCAAAGACTCTTTCTTTTAGTCAAATGTCAGAATTCCTCAGGAGGAATCTTAGTTTAAAATGTAGTTACCCATTTTGTTTTACAGTTTGATTTTTCTCCCAGGGGAAAACTAGAAAGTAAAAATAAAGCACTAGAAAGATTTAACTTCACCTTAGTGGAACTTCAAATGGCACTAAATTAGTATGACTTGCAAAAAGTAATGAAAACTGACAAATAGCAAGGTAGGTATTACTGAAACTAAGCACATTATTCTTTTTTGAATTATATTTGCTTTGGCTAAATGTGAGCTACCTCAATGTGACATGAATACTTTCCACTGATTTTACTATATTGTTATATTTTATCACAGATAAATATTGAACTATGTATTGTACCACAGAGAAGAAATTGCTGATCTATGCATGCTACATAAAATAATCTTAAATTCTTAGGACAAAGAAATTAAGAAAGTTACTGGCTTGAAGGAGACCTACGGATGACATTGGACAAAAAATTAGGCATTAGTTTGCAATGCACTTTGGGTCCATTTAAGTAAATGTTTCATGCCAGAAACAACGGAGATGAAATTCTCTTTCTAAATGACTCTCTTATTTGGATTTTCAGTCTGATGGTTATGGACAGACCTAAGAATCATGGCCTCTTTGCCCTTCCCTTTACCATAAATAAGCAGGAGAAAGCAGCTAGATGTACATGTATGTAAGGAGGCTTCAGCATAGAAAGGAAAATAGTGATACAGGAAAAAAATGAACATTGTTTTTCATGAATATGTGTATGGAATATTCACGAAGTCACAGTGCCCAAACAACAGAAAAAAAAAAAAAATGCAAAGAGTAAAAGTAACTGCAGCTACTCTAAAATTTAGTCTATTATGGAATAATAATTTTTAAAAAGAAAAGTTAAACTGAATAAATCTCCTGAGGGGAACAGGATTGGTTTGGGATTTCTGAAGAGTTTGAGGCATTATTCAGTGCTGGCCATGGCTGTGCAGGTGGGGTGTCAGCATGTGGCTCAGATGCCAGAGGCATCACACAGACCAAGTCACTGAGCTGTGTCACCACACACCCAGTCCTGAAGCGTGGGCTGGGGCCAGCAGTGAGTGGGGCAGGCAAGGGAAAGGTTGGACTGAGTGAGAACCAGGCCAAAATGTGTTTTTAAGGCTGAAGGGAGGGTAAGGGGGTCCGGGCAGTACCCTGGGCCGGGCAGGTGCTCCCCCAGATGGGTGGAAAGGTGCCTGGAGCTGTCAGCCATGGCGAGTGCCCAGGGGGCTGTGGGGATGTGGTCCCATCCCTACAGCATTCACCAACTTTGGCTGTGATACCTCTGAGCTCCCCCATCCCCTCTCACACACATTCCCAGATCCCTGTGTCCCCTGCCCCTACTGTCCTGCCACCCAGCCCAGCTGAGCCCCTTCCCTCCTCCTCCTCCAGGCCATGGCTGGGAGCATCACCCAAATCCTGGTGGTACTGAGCACCCTGCCATGAGTACTGGGCATGGATGACCAGAAAGAAAATGTCACACAAGAGCTCTTGCATAGCATGAGGAGCAGCAAACCCAGGAGACGGCTTGGCTTCTGGAGGAGATGGAGCAGAGGGTCCAGGAGTCACCTAGACTCAGCCAGGGAAATGTGCTCCTCTCTGAATCCAGCACTGATGGTTCTGGGCCTCTGCCGAAAGCCTCCCCATGCTCTTTGGGCTCTGCTGGCTGCCCAGGCAGAGCAGCACTGGCTCTGACAGCAGCAGCCAGGAGGAGACTTCCAGTAGTGCTGAGAAGGAGAGGGAGGAGGAAGAAAATGAACAGCAGGGCACTTTCAGCTGGACAGTGGAATGGATCTGCTGAGATGCTCCAACATCCATGCCAGAGAAGGTGATCTCTCATGTGACAAACTCAACAGAAGTCAGATCCTGCTTCCTGCACAGTCTCTGCACATCCTCCCAGTTGTAATGTTCTTCATGACAGGAGGCACAGGAAAGATCCACCTTTTGTAAATACATTAATGATTGTTTTGGTTTTAAAAATCCTGTATCTGTGAGTGTTTAGAACAGACTTTCTCAGGAAATGTTACCCCTTGGCTCCAACTCCCCCCTGTAACAAAGAGATTAATCTTGTGCTCAAATTTACATTGGCAATGGTTACACTGATGCTAAGATATTCAGCACCTCCTCCTTATGTTCTCTCTTATCCCCATTTTTCACAGAAAGTGATATTCCTGGAATGAGGATCTTTGTTGAAGTGAAAATGAGTTTTCACTTTCTTGACCTTTTCCTGCTTCATCATTATGAGTAACTGTTTAATTTTGTAATGTGTGCAATACAAATTTAGAACTATTTGCAATTGCAAAATCCAAAAGTTTTGCAATCCTTGGAAATGATCAAGAGCCTCTTCACTCATGCTCAGATTTCCATCCAGGTGAGCAAAACCTTCTCTTGTCCATAGGACAGCTATAGCTATCACTTTTGTATAAAAGAAATTATGATGCAGCATCTCTACATAAGCAAAAAAAACAGTAAAGATTTGCCTCAGAAGAAAACTCATTTCTTTAGAGCGCAGGAATGGTATCTTTACAGCTAAGTTTCAGTGCAGTGCTCCTGCAAGTGCAGGGAGAATGGCCCAGCCCCAGGAGCTGCAGGGCTGCAGCCAGGTCACCAGGCTGTTCTCACTGCCCCACTGCCCCTCCTGTCACTGTCCTTTCGGCAGCTGCTGGTTGCCATCCCCAGAAGCAGCCAAAGCCTCCCTGCTCCATCTCAAGGACTCAGCAGGAGGCTGAAGGAGAGAGCATCCCCTGGGTTTGGGCCAGCCTGCTGGCCTCCTGTTGAACTAGGCTGGTTAAGAAACAATACCTAGCAAGGTTAAGAAAGAAAATTAAACCAGCTTTAAATAGTGTGTCCTGTTTTTGTAGAATCTCTCCAAGCTAGAGAAGAAGAAAAAGATGCTTGATAGGCAGTGCAGTCTGTTCATAAGGAACTTCTAACCACAAATTTTCTATTAGGATAAGTGACCTTTGCTTTCCTGGTGATCCTGAATTGGGTTTGGAGACCTATCTAGTCAAGCATTATTTTTCTGCCTGGTTTAAGTAGCCAAGGATGATTACCATCCTGCTGCTATTTACCTAGCTTTTTTGAGGTTGTACTTCTATGTCAAAGGTTATGTCAGCTTATTTCCTCTGGTGACTGCTTTTATTGAGAACTATGTCTCATGACATTAAGCGAAAAGCCATGCAGTAGAAGGAATATCAGCAATTGCACAGAGTATTAACTTCTAATATGGCATTGAGCAGCTTTTATGAAATACAGGCAGCTGATACCAGAGTGTTAATTGTTCTTGTTTCAGATGAAATTAAAGCTAACAAAGTAACAATGTCATTTTGGAGCTGTAACAAGTAGCATGAAAAGATCATTAATTCCTAAAAGATTACAAATAAAGTGAACATGTGCAGCAAGCAAACAGAACTGCTGAAGGAAACCTATTCAACCAATTTTCTTTAAAACTCACCTTTCATCTACTCCCACTTAGATTTTTTTTTTAGTCCAGCATCTATGTGCTATTCTGATTTTCTGTACATTCTCCATTCCTGTTGCCTCAAGTTCATCATTACTAAAGTAACCTCTCTGTAGAAAATGTGCTTATGTAGAATTATAACATATATCCTATAGTATTCAAGTATAAAATAGCCTTGCATCTCACAGGATCAGGAGTCACTGAAATATTCTGTAAACATGGAAGAGACCTAAAAGAGGGAGAAAGAAAAGAAAATAGAATGGCACCTGAAAAATTTTACAGAAAAAGGGTTTTTCAAATTATTAAAATCCAGAAAATATTAACTAGAAGGAAAGTTTATTGCAGAAAAATAATATACTACTTTACTTAATAATATCTAAGATTAAGTAATTCCTTTGGTTTTCATTACATGGTACTAAATTAATTGAAAATTAACATGAATCTGGCATGCATAACATGATTTAAAATACTCTGCTGTAACTAAGCATTTTTGAATATGCCTTGTTGAATGCTAATTTTCAGAAACTATTCATTTGTGATTCCAACAAAAATATATTGAATCCTGAATGTACTCTTGTCATGAAGAATTTTGTTATTTTCCCCGTTGGCAGCTTTCGGTATTCAAATCAAAAGAAAATAATTTTTCTAAGTTGTAAAAATTTGGGGAAAAGTTTGTTTCCCCTAAAAGATTTTTCCTCAGTTTTGGTGTAACTGAAATATAGTTCCTTGTTCTGAGTGATAATAGACTACAAAACTATGACAAAGCTGCATATCATGACAATGTATAAACATAGGGAATAAAAAACATTACTCTTTGATTTTAAAAAGCAAACAACAGAGTACTGCAGACACAGCTATGTACTGCATCATCTGCAATATATTACTTTTTCTTCCAGTCTTATTCTTCTGTAAGTAGGTACCATGAGTATTTCAGGAGTTTCTTATATTAAGTGATTGTGATTTACTGACTGCCTTTTTAAGAGTTACATTTTGAAAACTGGGATTTGCAGCTATAAAGCAGATGCCTGTTATCTTTACACAGGTGACAAGGAGAAGAATATGTCTAGGTCATTTGATTCATTGAATTTGGGCAGTATCCTTTATTATAACTTATCATAGGATTGAGAGGACCTTTTTACAAGAGCAGATGGTGATAAGGGTGAATGGCTTAAAACTGAAAGAGGGCAGGTTGGGGGAGAAATTCTTGTCTTTAGGGGTGGTGAGGCACAAGAACAGGTTGCTCAGGGAATCTGTGGATGCCCCACCCCTGGAAATGTTCAAGCCAGGATGGGTGAAGCTCTGAACAACCCAGTCTAGGCAAAGTTGTCCCTGTCCATGGCAGGGGTTTGGAACTAAATGGTCTTTAAGGTTCCTTCTAACTCAAATATTTCTATGATTCTGTTATATATCCATATGAATTTTAAAAATCTTTCTCTGTTGGGAAGCATTTAATAGTCTTCAAGAACTAATTCTACAGTAAAATATTATACAATATACTATAGAGTAGTCAGTGAAATAGCAAATTTAGCTATGAATGATGAAATAGCAAATTTAGCTACAAATGATGATGGAATCTGGCACCACAGGACAAAATCCCTGGGAGGAAAAAAAAAGAAAGAAAAGAAAATTCCACCTTTAGGAGACCTTTTATGGTATATAGTATACCACATAGTAAGTTCATGTTAATGTTACTGCTATGAATTTATATTTTTAGTCAGTGCTAAAATGCTGCATGGAGATTTAAAACATCAATAAGAAATAAAATGGTTTGTGGAGGACATTTACAGCTCACTTTAAGATCCGATCCAAATAATTTTTTTTTCCATAAGATATATTGTCCTGGAGCAAGTGTTCCAGTCTCTTGCTATTGATTTTTAGCCTTACATTCTTTTAGTTTATGGTATTTTTATTGAAAAGTTTGGTTTGATAATCCAAACATATAATATTTTATTCATTAATAACCATAACATGGAATGAAAAAAATCTTGATGCAACAGTTTAATTTTAAGATATTTTGGCTATGTATTATCTAACTACAGTACGTCTTTTGGGGTTGAATTTGCTCATGTAATACAAAGCAGGATATGCCTTGAAAATTAGGGCAAGGAATTCACAATAATTTTAAACTTTGTTTGATTTTTAATGATTGGTGCATCAGATTTTTAGGTACTTTACCCCAATCCCAATGAATGCATCATTGGAGTGAACTTGGCTTGCAGCCAAGTTTTCTCCACCATGAATCATGAATATGTAGAAATGGATTGGAAGTGCTTAACAAAGGAAAGTCCAAGAAGGCCGTAAGACCTTATCAATGTCTTTGATATATGAGTTTTACAACAATTTGGAGGGGAAGAGAGGAAGTCAATTTAGCTATTGCAGGTTATCAAAAATTACTTAATGTAACTTCAAGAGTAGTGACAGTTCTCATCAGATTTGTTCGGCTTTGTTTTTAGTCAGTCTAATTTCTAATAGATTCAAGGAGATAAACTGTACTAGAAGTCTCAGATAACATTTCTCTCTGTTCTTCTTTCTTGCATGCACATTTTAATGTAGCCAAGGTTATAGTAAGTAGTAGTAATAATAATAAATTGTGGAATGAAACTTTTATTAAAAAATCCTTTTCAATGGCTTCAAAATTTAAAGGTACACTCTTTTAGCCTCAATACAGTTAATCTCCTCTCAGAAGATTTTTTCTTCTTTATTTTTTTTTAATTATAATGATCAGTTCAACCTTTCTTGCCCTGTGTATCTCTTTAAAAAGGAAAACAACCATTCCTTTGTATGTGTTTTCAGTAATTATAAAATACAAGTGTTTGCAATCACTATATATTCTGATAAAATTACACATAATTTCTGTATGCTTTTAGAGTATCTTAAAATTCTCTTCTTGTATCCTTCCATATTTTGAAGAAAATGCAGTAAGTCCCTTGCATCATCTCCATGAGTACAAGGACATGGAGATATCTTTTATGGATATATGCTTCTATCTGCTGATAAAAGTGAAATGCTCACCATGTCCCATGTGAGTGTCCATTTGACTCTCAAGCAATGTGTCAAGTCTGCTTCAGAAGCATTAAGTTTTCCACAGAGAAACCTTGGGCTTTGGGATGAGGATAAGGTGTAATTCCCAAGACGGCAACTCAGACAGCCCAGCCATACGAGCATATACAAGAGGTTATGAGTCAGAGGTACCATAGAATATTCAGGAACAGAACAAACTCAGCACAAACAAAAATTAGATTAATTCAAATCTGGCTTGTGCTAAAAAAAAAAGGGTTCTTGCTCTTAATTTTGGTCATATCCTCTGTCATCTTTCTGTCTCATGGCTGCATGCAGTTTAGAACAATTTTTAGCCCATAAGGGTAATGTCATTGGTGTTACAAATCTGTCATGAATCACGGTGGCATTATACATTCTTCTACAGACCTGAACTCAAGCTTTAAATTTTACTGCCAGGGATCAATAGGATATGCAGTGCCATGAATTTGTACTTAATGAGCTTCCAATGTCCTTTCTTTTCTCCTCATGCATGCATTAGGGAATCATTATACTTCCCAAACCGTTGACCCAGAATTGCATATGGAGAAAGCATCCCAACCTCAAAAACTCTAGAGGCAATTTACAAGCAGTGTACTATGGAGGAAATCAGTGTGAACTCTGTGTCGACTGTACAAGAAGATCCAGTAAACATGTGTACAAGCTGTGCACTACCTGGGTTGCTATTGTTTCCATGCTGGTTAAAATGGCTGCTTTTACATTGTCATTGCTGTCTAGTTATTCAAGGTTCCACTTCTAAAATTGGCATTACTTTCTTCATAAAACAGTCAGTTGATAAGCTAGGGAAAAATTGTCACAATTCTTCTCTCTAACTAATTAGAAATTTTCAAATAACTAAAATTTTAATTAGAGCAGTCTCAGGTGCTTCAATGCCTCTTTGAGGGGAGGGGGAAGAGAGAGCAATTAAAAATTTGTTTCTAATAGTTAAAAATTAAGAAAGTGGGTTGAGGAAAAGAAACTTCAAAGTGTACAACCTAGCCCAAAGACCCAGTTCTGATTCGTCAAATTAAAATTAGCAGAGAACAAGTTACATTTACATTTAATACTCTTTGGGGGCCACATTTCCAAGTGTGCCTCTGCAGTGAGAAAGCACCAGTGGCATTCCTATCAGGGCTGAACACTCTGCTCTTTACCCATCCATCTCTCTGGAAATGCTTTCTTTTTGTGAAAGAAAGCCTTAAAATATATTTGCAGTAATACAACCTACACATATTTTTTATGTCTGCAGTTGCCTTTTTTTATATATTACCAGTCCTCCAGGGCAATCCTTTCACAAGATATTGCGGTCAAATCCAATGCTGTATCTATCTATAATATCACTGCCTCTTTCACAGATATTCTAGGTTCTCCTGTGCCCCTTCCATTACTGCTCAGCCTTAAAGCTGCTTCAACACCAGAATGAATCTACCCTTATATTACTAGACAAAACTGCTGCTATTCTTTCCATTATTTGAACAGCTATTGAGCTGCACAAATGTCATTAACTATGGTTCAACCAATAAATCATGAACTTGAAAATATTAAGCACTGCTAAATATACTCTGGTACATTTGAAGGTACTGTTTCAGTAGTTATGCCTTATTGAGCCTGAGAGCACCTTTTTATTGTTGCCTTGAATTTCTAGAAAATCCATAATCTCCTAATCTCCCCAGTCAATCCAAGGCTCTTCTTCATTTGAGATTTATTTCTAGAAAATCTTCAGACCTGAGTTCAGCTATGTGAGACTCAGTGTTTATTTAATTTTGTTTTCCGCTGGCTGTTTTAAAACCTAAACTTTCAATTTCTTAAGCACATTCACAAATACTTAACTAGTTATTTAGAAAGCTAAACCCCCAATCTGCTGCTGAAAGGTGACCTTTCCAACATCAGTCCAAATTGTCCACTCTGGTCCATCAGATCCCTGCCTCAGATGACTAAAATTTTAACAAAAGCAGACAAATATGACATAAACCCTTGAAAGGATTATTCTTGACCTTAACCTAAATCTGAGAATCTTTATTTAATATTAGCACCACTCTTAATCCTTTGCTATTTTCCCTGTATTTTTCACTCAGTGTATTCATTAGAGATGTTTGGTTTAGGTGTTTCAGAAGCATCGGTGAATATGATATGCCATTTTTAAAGACCAAATTTAGATCTTCTCTTGGGAAAATTCTTACTAAAGGATGCATGAATAAGATGCTTAAGACAAAAATGGGGGTGTTCTCTTTTGTATGTCAGATAAATTTGAAAAATAAATAAATAAATACCCACACCAATTAAGATCAGAAGCAATCTCTATAGCTTTTAGTTCTTACTTCAGTCTTCTGATTTGGGGGAATATTACAGAAGTAGCTAATGCTACCAACACAGAAACTTATTTGTACAGACCTGTGGCTGTGTAAATAAACGTGGTGATGGGTATGGGCACAGATTCCAGGCAGCCTTAGGCTGCTGCTGCCATTAGAACACCCAACTTTATTCAGCCTTCCTCACGTCTCTCCTTTCATCTGGCATCAAGTCCATCAGACAGCTGAGGAGTCAAGCAAACAAATTCAGTTCCCCTGGATGGTGTTTCAGGAATGTCCTGTGCTTTAGAATAATTTCTTTGAGTGGGAAGTTTGCACAACTTAAGACAGAGAGGGAGAGATCTCCACTTGCAGTCTGACCGCTCTGCTCAGCGTCCTGCCACAGATCCCTCCTCCACCACCACAGCAAAAGTGAATATTGCTCTCATCAGTCAAGAAACCAAAAGGCATTTTGTTCCTCCTATTTTGTTTCTTTAACAGCAAAACCTGGGACAGGTAATTTCAGTTTTCTCCAGCCTTTTAAGATGCTCTATGTATCTTATGTTTGTTAAATTGTCTTTCTCCACAGAATAATTTGATATAGAAGGTCAGCAGTGACATTATCAATCAAGTTTTCTTAATGTGATCTCAGGTTGGGATTACAAACCCTTGAACAAACTCAGCATTCTCCTACAAGGACACACAATGACCACTGACTTGAAGACCTCACTGGCAACTAATTTTTTAGGCACAGTTTCATTTAAAAGCCAAAACATTAATTCCTATTCAAACACTAATATTTTATATCTAGTTTATAAAAAGTTTCTTTGTATTGTTAGACCATTTCTCAAGCTTCATAGCAAATAAATTTTTTCCCAAGCCAAATAAGCATGAAATGAGATGACAGTAGATGTTCAGACTTATATTTAAGTCTAAGTTGACATTTAAGTATTCTCCAATTATGCTGCTGAAAGGGCAAGGACAGAAATGTATTCAACATCAAATGTAAGTTTTGATTTGCCAGACACCATAAATCATATCAGCTATGAACAATTCATTTGTCCTCAACAACTGATCATATCAAAATACCTGTTTCTTTTGTGTAAAGCATTTTTGAAGTACTGAGCAATCAATGTATTTATTATTTGAATTGAAATTTGCTTTACACAGACACCCACACCCAGTGCATTAAAACAGCTGCTTTCATGATCTGCCATCTGTCCTTTAGGTCTGGGTGTCATAATGATGTAGCACTATAAGAACTGCAGTATAGTAATACTCTTCTGTTCTGCTTCTCATGTAAAGAAATTTCATCTCTCTCTGTTATGAATAATCTGATCTTGGTTGTATGGCATTCTTCTACCAGTCATAAGATGAGAATTCTGAACCATTAGCAAATTTTTGATGTAAATCAATGGTCACAAGAGAATTAAGTAGGAGGCAGAAGAAGAACATAATAATGGAACAATCAGTTTATCAGAAAACTCACTTCTCAAAACCAGGTAACTTTTAGCAAAGCACTTCCTAATTCAACTGTCAAGAGTCAGCATCTATCAAAGGATACAGAAAAAGCTTTGAAATTGCTGTATGTGATAATTAATACATATTTGAGATGGAGAGGTATTATTACTAGGTATTATTGATTTAGGAAGGGCATTTGTACTGAACATTTCCAAAGTGACTAAATATCTTTAAAATGTGAATGTGTCTTTTTTTCCTTTTGGATTGTACCAAGAACAGAATAGAATTTGTTTTTCTGACCCTTATGATAGATGATTGTACAGGGACCATGGACAAATCCTGAGGCATATTTTTCATATAAAAATTTTCCCAAATGAGAACAAATTAGGGGAATTATTTTGCTAGACTTAAAAAATTTTAAGTCATAATTTCCTTATATCATATGGCCTTAGATAACTTGGATAAAAAGGAAAATAAAATAACTGCAAGTTCAGAGTTGCAAATTGTATATGAGAATGATTTATAGCACCAAATTATACGAAGTATTGGAAATCATAGTGATTGAGAAATCTATCTTTGGGCCTCCCAAAATTAGCTTTAAATATCGTACCTCAGCTACATGGAGTCTTCACTATAAGCAAAAAGAAATAGCCCAATCAAGAGTCAAAATCCTCTCATATTTATGGATCTGAATACACTTAAGATTATTTTTCCTGAATTATAGATCTTCTATAATTTATGGTGGTTTTTGTATAATTTTCTCTTCTGTAGATTAAGTATTTCAGCATTATAGAGGTCAGTGAAGTATTTAAATAAAGGACAATGCATATTGATTACAAACTAAGTCACACTTGTGCACTTCTCAAATACCAAGAGCTCAGCATGTGCAATTTTGTGTTTTCAGAGTTCTCGGCCACCCCTGTATTTGTCAATCAATAGATGCAGAATCACATCAATCACATCATCTACCTGGACTTCTGATCAAGGTGAAAGATGTCCCAGCCCATAGCATGTGTTTGGACCATAAGACCTTTAGAGGTCCCTTCCACACAAAGCATTCTGTAATTCTGTGATTCTGCCAGGCCATTAATACGTGCTCTGCTCTTCTTGTCTCATTCTGTCCCACTCCCCTCGATCCCCTCATCCAGATCATTGATAAAGATGCTAGACAGGACTGGCCCCAGTGCTGAGCCCTGGGGAACACCACTGGTGACCAGCCAGCAGCTGGATTAACCCCATTCCCCACCACTCTCTAGGCCCAGCCACCCAGACAGGCTTTTACCACGTGAAGAGTGCACTTGTCCAAGCCACCAGCAGCCAATATCTGCAGGAGGATGCTGCAGGAAACATTGTCAAAGCTTTACTAAAGGCACACCCACACCCTCTCCCTCATCCACTCAGTCAGTCATCTCCCAGTAAATCAGATTACTCAAGCAGAAACTTTCATCAGTTTCACCTAGCTTCTTCGTCCACCTCCTTTGTCACTGCTTGCTGTTACATCCAACACAGGATGAAGACTCTTCTTAACCATCCTTTTGTTTCTGTAATATTTCTAGAAATACTTTTATTGTCTTTATATCACTAGTCAGATTAATTTCTATTTGGACTTTGGCCCCTCTGTTTTCCTCCATGCATAAGCCCATGATACTATTTTTGTCCTCCTGCATGCTCCTTCTTTCAAAGATCATATGCTCTCCTTTTATTCCTGAGTTCCAGTCAAAACTCTCTGACCAGCTGGGCCAGCCTTCCCCTGCATCTTGTCTTCCAGCCTGTGGGGATGGCCTGCTCCTGAACCTTGGAGAATATCCAGCCTTCCTGGACTCATCTTTCCTCTGAGACTGCTCAGAGATGTTGGATCTCAAATAATGAAGATGAGAACATAAAATATACTTAACAGTAGAATTAGGAAGTGGAACAAATTTAAATAAATACAATGAAACTGATCAAGTATATTTGCAATACACATTACAAACAAAAACAATGTACCAGTAAACAATATAAAATATCTTATTCATGAGACATTAATAGCAAGCTAACATCACATTAATTACATTTTAATCAAGCTTGTTTGGAATAATGGATGTAAAATGCCATAATGCAGTGTAGTGCAGATTGGATTGGCTCTGTCTTCTTTGTCCAGAATACCAACGGGAAGAATAATTATTCTGCTGCAGCATGCCAGCTTCTATTTATGGACTGTCATTTTATTTTTCTAGCAGTTCATCTAAAGATGTGTCATATGAGACCCTCCCAGATGCATACTCACTCTTTCAAAAAACGTGTTGTCTCTTACACAACATTGTTTCAAAAGATGCGGAGTGGTCCTAAGTAACATAACACAACATAACGTAACATAATGTAACGTAACATTACATAACACAACATAACATAACGTAACATAACATATAAAAAAATGTTATTTGATTTAAACATTTTTACCTAAACTGGCACTAAAGCCCAGTGCTCACAAAGATTTTGTTGTTGTTGACTTCAGTGTGCACTTAATCAATCCTTTTAAAATTCTAAATTAGAATTGCATGTTTCATAAGCAATGTATTTAATGTACTAAGAATGAAACACTGTAGTTATTATTAAATTGCAGGTTGGCTCTTGCAAAAAGATCTTTGCTGTAAAATACTACAGCTTAATGATATAGTGTAGCATGCAGGCCATATATATTATATAGGAAGTTATTCAAAACACACCATTGAAATAAACTTACAGATTTCTTTTGCACATTAATTCTTAAGAGACAGGAAGAAGAGACACCCAGTACTTTAACCCCTCCTGTGTCTTTTTCAAGACTGCAGTTACCTGCATTAAGATCTGACTTTGCAGAAATAACTGGAGCATTCCTTTAACATTTTTTGTATTTTTTATCATTTGCACGCTCAATAACTTTTAAAATAACTTTAAATATTTCATAAAATGTATTCTTTTGTCACAAGGTCTCAATGTAAATAGAAATGTTATTTAAGTCTTCATGACATGTATCAAAATACTTTGTTTTAGGAACAAGCCTTAAATGAAAACAAAGGAGGGGTGGGGCACTCGTAGCTCCATTGAAATAATCCTTAAAAAAAAAATGAAAACCAAAACAAGGGATGGAGACATCATAGAATTATAAAGGTTGGAAAAGACCTCCAAGATTATTGAGTCCAACCTTTGGCCAAACACCTTCACGACAACTAAACCATAGCACTGAGTGCCATGTCCAGTCATTTCTTGAGCACTTCCAGGAACAGTAGCTCTACCACTTCCCAGGGTGGCCCATTGCAATGCCCATCACCCTTTCAGTGAAGTTCTTTCTGATGTCCAGCCTGAGCTGGACATCCCCTGGTATATCTTGAGGTTATTTCCTCTTGTCATGTTACCGTTTCTGGGAAGAAGAGGCCAATTTCTTCCTTGCTGCTATTGCCTGGATTAAAGAGACAAAACTTGCAAAAGTGTTAAAGTGGTAAGATAAATAGCAATTTTTTAATGAAAGCTTTCAGGTGCACAAATGTGTCTCTGCACATGCATGATAAAGGATATTTTAGGGCAATTAATTAGTATATCTGGCAAGTATAGCCAGATATCAGTTGCCCCAGTAATCCACTGTTGGTTCTGCCCCTTGGAGTTGGTCCAGGGTCTTCTTTGCTCCATTTCTTGTTATGTCTCTTAAGTTCTGGGGGAAAACAGACATTCTTGTTAGGAATTCTCTTCTTAAGAATAAGACTATACAGAATTTCAAGAATGTGTTAGTAAGGGTTAGCTTATTGTGAGAAAGGGCAGGAAAAGCACTAGAAACCACACAATTATATTTTAAAAATCTACAAGGCTACAAATATATGAAAAATATATAAAGAACTAAGAAAAAAAAAAAGTTTAGGCATCACTACCACCACTTTTCAATTAGTTGTAGAGGACAATGAGGTCTTCTTTGAGACTTCTTACTCCAGGCTTAACACTCCCAGCTCCCTCAGCTGCTACTCATAGTGAGAAGTTTCTGACCTGAAGCAGCTTTGGTAATATTTTTCTTTTATTTACCTTGTTTTTCTAAACTGGAAGCTGGTTATCATGCATGCTTTGTCCTAAAATATATGTCATTGCTGACAAACTTCCTGGCACTCCTCTCCACACTTTAACTGACCATTGTTCCCTCTGGGAATGCATTCCCATCAGGAACCAGCTGTCGTCTGTGACAGGAAATGTGTACATCTGCAGGGCATGGCCTTTTCATTTCCATTGGGTTCTGAAATACATATTTTGAAGGACTGAATTCCCTGTCCAAAAACCCTCTCCATTTCTCAGCAAAGTAATATACTCAACAGTCTCCATTTCCCTATCCCATGGCTCACTGTTGGCATACACATTAAAATAAAATTGTGTTTCATACTGCTCTGTGTTCTAGCCGGCTTTTCTGTTTACTCTCTGACACACACACAGAAGGAGCTTTGTTCACAAAAGTAAGCAGGATTCACAACTCAGTCTTCTTACTCTTGACCTTCTAAAGCATTTAATATTTGGCCTTTTGCAACCTGAGTAAATGCCTTTAAGCAGCTTCATTGAAGCTTGGGCTTTCCTCTTTCACTCATAACTACTGTACGAGTAGGTCTGGTGTGGAATGAGGGAAGAGAGTTCTTTGAACAGGAAGGTTCATTGGGGAGACAGGAAAGGAGGAGGCATAGTCCAGGCCAACAGATCCCAAAACAAGGAGCCAGAATGGAGAAGAACTCCAAAAGCCCATTCCCCACCTTCCTAAGGCAAGAAGGTTGGCTTTTGTTTTTACTCTGCATTCAGTAAATATGTCTTTCTCTGCCAGGTAATCTCCAGCCACTCTGGTCTTTGATCATTTCTAAAAAAATCAGAACAAAGATAAAAAAGACCTTGCCACAAGGTTGAAGTAAAATATATTGATGCAATGAAACTGAATAGAGGTAGTGTAATTTCTGATGTCTATAAAACTGTAATTCAGGGTATTTTTCTGTAACATAGACTATACAGGATAATTATAGGGAAAATCGGGTAGAGTCTAACAAGAAGGCAGAAAAAACAGAACTCAAAATAACAGGAAAGTTGTTAACAACAAATATTTGTCAGGAAAAAAAATCCTGCAGGATACAAGCATTAGTTATCTTAACCCCTGCACATAACTATTTTATCTTCCTTATGAGATGGTAGCATATGCCTCAAACATCTGTGATTGGAGAGAGGCACCTGAAATTAAAGAAAAAAAAAAAAAAAAAGAAATTAGAAAGATTGGAGGGAGCTTTTTATTAAAAAATCCTTGATTACAGAAAGGCTAAACAATGAAAGAACAAAATATATTAAGTTTTTATGTTTGTTTATGTAAGATTAATCTTCTGAGAAACATAGAGATTTTCCTTTATATGAAAGAAATGAGGAATTCAAAAGGCTTTGGGAGATGGGAATTGGAAGTGGTACCGCCTTCAGGAAACACAAAGTAGAGGAAAACTAGAGCTCTTACTCAGTCTTTGCTTGTTAATCAGCTCCCAATAGCACATTTCTTAATCAGAGATATTGCTGCTTCTTTCAACTCAGATAGATTTTATAAAAAACCTAAAATTCTGCTTGAAAATGGAATACAATATGCGAGATTAAAATAGAGAAAGAACAATTCAGACATATTGTTTCAGCTATAAATTTGTGTTCTTGATATTTGTACTATTGCACAGCTCATGATTAACCTTAAAATTGGTGCTTGAGGGATCTCACAAGCAATTATTCTTTGAATATTTCTACAGAAAAAGTGAGTAAATATTCAGGAAAAATGTGTCTTGCTACCCTTTAGCTCAGCATCATTCACGCCATCAAAAATTGCAGCAAGCCATCTTATTAGAAGGGGAAGATTATAGATATTTTCCACACAAGAAAAAAAATGGTAGAAGTTTTTAGATCACAATTTGTGCATGATTGTCATTAGAGCATGATTTATTCAAGTTTAAGAGGCTTTTAAAAAGTTTTTATATTGAAGTAGATGCTATAGCTGGATTAGTAGATTGTATCTTCTTGTTAGATTTTAAAAGTTTATTGCCAGAAATTGTAGTTTTTCCTCTATGTCCCAAGAGCTGCTGTATTTGCCTATTTATTTATGTGAATGGAAGATCACAGAATGGTTTGGGTTGGAAAGGACTTTAAAGATTATCTCATACCAAATCCCCTGTCATGGGGAGGACAGGTTCTCAGAGCTCCATCCAGCGTGACCTTGAACACCTCCAAGGACATGGCATCCACCACTTCTCCAGGCAACCTGCGTCAGTGTCTTACCAACTACACCACAAAGAACTAACTTCCTCTGAATATCTAATCTAAACCTACTCTCTGTCAGGTTTAATTCACTCCCCTTGTCCTGTGACTACATTTCTTTTAAAATGTTCCTCTATATCCTTTTTTTTGTAGTTTCCTCTCTAGTCCTATGTGGCTACAATTAGGTTACCTTAGATTTTTCACTTTTCAGGCTTCATTCTCTCAGCCTATCCTCATACAAGAGGTCTAAATATCTTGGTAGCCCTCCTCTGGGCTTGCTCCAACATGTTGATGTCTTTTTTGTGCTGAGGATCTCAGAGCTGAATGCAATACCCTAGATTTTGAGCTGAGGAACTCAGCGTGCTAACCCTGGCAGGATTCCAGGCACCCAACAAAACCACTCTGTCCTTCCCCTCCACAACCGGACAGAGGAGAGAAAACATAACGAAGGATTCATGAGTTGAGACAAGGACTTGGAGAGATCACTCACCAAACATCATGGGTAAAAAATGCTCTAATTAGAAATATTTATTGAATTTATTACTCACTAAATCAGAGCAAGATAATGAGAAGTAAAACAAGAACCTAAAAACCCCTTCCTTGCATCCCCCCCATTCCCACCTCTCCCTTCTACCCCAGCAGTGCAGGGAGACAGGAATGGAGGTTTATCACAGCCACTGCTCACAGAGAGGAGTCCTTCCCTTGCTCTAACACGAGTCCACCCCACAAGCAAGAGTCCTCCACAAACTGCTGCAACTTGTATCATTCTTCCACAGGGCTCAGTCCTTCAGGCACAGTCTGCTCCAGTGTGGGTCCTCCACACGACCACAAGTCCTGCCAGAAAACCTGCCAGGAGCTTGATGGATGATGGCGGACAAGTTTGGTTAGGACCTTGTTTCAGATGTGAATTTCGATGAGCAGTTAAGACCCCAGGGAAAGAAGAAAAGTTAGTGGGAAGTCACACTGAAATGAAGTACCCAAATTGCTGAATCTTTGTGTGTTTTCCTTTTTTTATATTTTTTGATGAAATTAGAAGGGTGATGGTACCCTCATATGAAGAGCAGAAATAGGCAATCTCACGAGATTACTAAATCAGAGCCAATGTTTCATGAAGTCTGCACACTCTTTAACTACTTCCAAATACTTCCTCCTTTGCAAGGATCAGTGTATTTGTAATTTAATATTACCTAGCCTAACAACAATTATTTCTCCAAATTTAATGATGGCATTGGTCCATGGTTGTAAGTAGGCTAGTGCAGTGAAGCTTATTTTCACTGCTAGTTGCATGATGTTGTTAGAATCTAACATTTCACATTTGTTGCGCTTCTACATGTGCTTTAATACTTGTTTTTAATGCTAGAGGGAAGTTTTACTTTTATTAGAATAACAATTTTAAAACAAATATTTGCATATTTAGGATAGGTGGTGGAGTAGGTTGAGGGTATCTATTATGTAATACAGTAATACAGTCTTTTGTGGTTCATTACAACACACTCTGCAAATTATGAGTCATCTATTTCCTACCAAATGAAATTTTGTTCAAGCACAATTGTACAGGGAATAGGCATAGAAGAGATGCAAGTTTTAAAAAGAGCTGTTTGTTTCACAGAGAATTTGGCGTGCTTCACTAAACATTCTAAAACTGGCAGCAGTCATATATGACAGAAAAGCAGAATATTCTGTATTTCCCTAATTGCTTTTCTAGTCTCTTGTGGAACGTGCTTTCCCAGAGTCTGTGTATAGGTGACAGCTAGGGATGGGATTGATATTAATTCTGAAACTTAATCAATTTTGGTTGTCTCATCTTGGTAAGGAGAGATAATGAAATAAAGTTACTCTGTTTTACTTGTGCAGCTTAGATCACATACCATGTGGCAATAAATATGTAACACTTGAATGAATTGATAAAAAATACCTACCTAGAAAATAACTAAGAAGCAAGTACTTCTTTTTCCTATCTTTCCTTGTCTTTTCCCTTGGTTGGAAGGAGACTGGCATGCATGACAGAAAATAATATTAAAATTTAAATACTACATCTATTAATTTAAGTGGTTCACCAGCTCTTTTATTTCCTTTTCTCAAGGAACTTCTGTCTGTAGATAACTAACTCATGGGGACTAATCCAACTGGGTTCCAGACTCACTTTAGCTAGGACACTAGCACAGCCTGCATAAAATCTTCACAATTTTTTTATTTAACCTACCTCTTTCTCTAAAGATTTAGACAGATACAGATATATATTTTTTTAATTTTTTTTCTTCTTTTGGGAGAGAGGGGAAAGAGTGGGTTTTAGTGAGTTTTCTGTTACGTATCTGTATTGGTGTGGCCCAGTTTTGGGAGGCATGGAGGTCACAGAGATGACTCCTGTGAGGAGCTGCTGGAAGCTTCCACCATGTCTGGCAGAGCCAGCCCCTGGTGGCTCTGAGGATGGACATGCTGCTGGCCAAGGCTGGGCCACTGACAGAGGCTGGTAATGCCTCTGTGATGACATATTTAAGAACAAAATCAAAACAGTCACAAGTCTTTGCTTCTAGTCGGAGAAGAGGAGGAGGTGAGAACATGTGAGGGAAACAACATGGAGACACCAAGGTCCGTGGAGAAGGAGCAAAGGAGGTGCTCCAGGTGCCAGAGCCGAGATTCCTCTGCAGGCCGTGGTGAGACCATGGTGAAGCAGCTGTGTCCTGCAGCCCGTGGGGATCCATGGGGATCCATGGGGATGCAGAGATCCAGCCACAGCCCATGGGGATCCATGGGGATCCGTGGGGATCCATGGGGAGGCAGAGATCCAGCCACAGCCCATGGGGATCCGTGGGGATCCATGGGGATCCATGGGGATCCATGGGGATGCAGAGATCCAGCCGCAGCCCATGGGGATCCATGGGGATCCGTGGGGATCCATGGGGAGGCAGAGATGCTGCCGCAGCCCGTGGGGAGGTGCCCACGCCGGAGCGGTGGATGCCTGGAGGAGGCCGTGATCCAGTGGGAGGCCCGGGGAAAGGGAGGGCGCTGCTCCCAGGCCGGAGCAGGCTGTCCCTGCAGGCCGCAGCCCTGGGAGGAAAGGCCCACACGCAGCAGCTGTGGCAGCGCTGGGTGCCCGTGGGGCAGCTCCCGCTGCAGCAGCTGAGGTTTGGCTGCTGCTCGGAGAGCGGCCCCACGCCAGGGCAGCTCCCGAGAGCCGTGTCCTGTGGGAGAGACCCACGGGCTCCCGGGGGAAGGACTCCTCTCCCCGAGCAGCGGAAGAAAATCTCGGTGCTGAGCTGACCAAAACCCCCAGGCCCTGTCTCCCTGCGCTGTGGATGGGAAAGAGGGAGGGGCTGGGGGGAGACACTGTTTTAAGGACTTATTTTATTTCTCATTATCCTCCTCTGATTCTGTGAGTAATAAATTTCACTTTGTAACTGAAGTTGGGTCTATTTTGCCTTTGAAATATTTCCCCCGGTCCTTATCTCACTTATGAAACACTTGTTAACTTTTTTTTCCCTTTTCTCTCCTTTGCCCAGCTGAGGCAGGGGAGTGTGAGCGAGCAACACTCGTGGGTGCCTGGCATTGGGCCACTGTCAAACCACATAGTATCCAAAGCTTTTTTGCACAAAGTAGAAAAAAACTTTTGATTCTGCAAATTAATTTTTATCTGACAGGAAAGCCTCAGACCACACTATACAAGTCTCTGAAGCTGCTTCGCTTTTTTCAGCTGTGCCGAAATACACATAGGAGTCTCCAGACCTGTGGTACAAATGCCCACGGACACTACAAAATTACTGCTTGCAGGTCAGAAATAGCATTTGAAACCATAATGTTGATTTTTGTTGATTCTACACCACTGAGCTCACTGCAGATCTCTCTCAATGGAATAAAAGCATTGAAAGTTATCTGCACTGAATTTTGGTCCTTATAAAATTAGACAGTGATGTCAAATAGGCACTGCTAGAAAAGCTGGAACAAACAATTTTTCTCTTCCTTTTGCTTCCTTTAGGTAGCCTAAAAATCCGTTCTTTTCCTGCTGTCAAGTGGTCTTAAATGTGGGGGACTTTTAAATTATTTTATTTTTGAAGTTTAATAGCCTTAAGTCCCACATCATCACTGTTCTCATTTCATTTACATAGATGGGAAGGTTCTGTGGGAGAGAAAAGATAAGTGCTCTGATGTGGGGCAGGAAGATCTGCCTTCCTCTGCAGCATCACCTTGGCAAAGCTGCACAACTGCCAGGCTTTCCACAAGACCTCAGCATGAACGTGATGTGTGGTGTGGACACACAGGTCAGACTCCTGAGCTCCCAGCAGGGATGTTCTGCCTGTGTGCCATTCCACTTCAGTGAGCACTAAGAACAGCAAACACTTTGTGCTGCAAGGCACTTGGGGTCAGACATTAAGGTCTGCTGAAATAAAGGATATTTGTCAGATCAGCTTCATAATGGGAAATGGACATTCAAGTGTTATAAATGGCAAAACTTAACCATTTGGAAAAGAAAAGGGTGAAGAAAAGGAAGTGGTAGAAGGGAAAGAAGTTAAATGCTAGTCACTAGATCCAATTCATAGACTGGATATTCTTCATGTTCCTTACTCATCTGTAGAGCTTTTCTGCCAAATATAAGTGAAGAATTTATGTACATAAGGAGGCACTAGATAAAAGCAGGTAATTGTTCCTTCCAAATATGGTTATAAAGTCTGCTGTTTAAATTTCTTCAATTATCTATGCTATGACTGTAAAAATATCTAATGGAGTTTGAAATCCTTATTTTCACATTCTATTTCTGATGATATTCCTCAGGAAGACACAACATTCCTTTGCATTTCTTTTCTAAGACTAAACTTGTCTGCAATAATGCCTTTATTGCATTAACAATGTAATTTTGTCAAATATAACTACATCATACTGTGAAGTGTTCTGAAAAAATGCAACTTTTCTCCTAGATGTTATCTTAACAGAAGACTCACTAATGTTAAAGAATGGAGCCTATAGAAAATAAGAGGTTCTTTATGTTCTGTAATCTTCTGTGCATGAAAATCCCTGAACACATTTATCCTTGATAGAGTCCAGAAGAAACAAAGAATGCCATGCAGTGCTGCTAAGTTCACTGAGCTGCAATGAACAAGTACAAGATTGTAAGTACAGTCTTAGGTGATCTCTGCTGCTGTAGAAAACAGTGGTACAAAGCTGGAAATCTGAAACTCTGGACAACTCAGTTTATGTAATGCTATGGTCATTGCTATTGGAAAAGAGCAACAAGAATATTTGAAGTGACAAAGGAAAAGAAAATATTCCTTTATTTTTTTTTCCTTTTTTCCTGCTCTAAAGTACTGTAATAAGAAAATTTATGCATTAGCCAGCCTTTTTAGAAAGCATTAAAATCAGCAGTAGATACCCCTTTCAATAGAACACAGACCAGGATGCACTGGATTTAAGATGCATGGAAGATTTAAGATTCTATTTTATAGGAAAATCACTGAATATAAAATAAGTCAAAACGATCTCAAAGTAGGAAAGCAAAACTATAACTTTATATTCTACAGTATGGCTGTTGGTGAGAGCACAGATAGAAGCAGTCTAAGTATCTCCCTCCTGATCCAAGAGCATAACTCTGAACCTGCCTTCTATCTTCAGCTGAAAGGTGCAAAGTAAACATTTGATCCTTTGACCCTTGAAGTTGAAAAATCACTAAGCCGAATGTGATCCACCCTTATACTCTACAATATAATTTCTGAGACACTCTATGCCTTTACAGGGCCAGTATAAGGGGTCACTTGAGGCCCCAGATGGTACCCTCATCTTCTGCATCAGTGTGAGGACAAAATGTTCAATTTTTATGTCAGTTTTATGTTACTTGAATTTTTTAATTTTATGCAACATGCAATGCACACACTAAAGCTTTCTATTAATGTTCTCAGAAAGAAGAATGCTCTTACATGACTTTGCTGATACTTCACATCTTCAGTGTTAATTTTACTCAAATATCACTCCCTAATATTTAAAATAAGGTATGCAGAAGGTGTTTATGTCCAGTTCAAGAATATCATTAATATCTTGCAGCCAAAACCTGCATAAAAGTACAACAGCACCAAGAATTTTGCTCTTAGCTTTGAATAATGGGAACATAGTTATTTACTTTATTTTATCTTTGCTTCAGCTGCAAGTTGAGATTTCAGCTTCTGGCAAGAAGTTCTGTTTACTTTTCTCATTATTGAATTGTCATTATTGATTCATATCAACTCATATCAACTCAGTTCTAATAAGTTTAATACATTGGTGGGACCTGTGTTAATTCTCTCTTTTCCCACCCTCAGCTGTGTAATAAGAATTAAATAGGTGGAATGGCAGGAAGAACCTAAAAGGAGGAAAAAGGAGATAGAGAACTAGAGGAGGCAGTATGTGTGCCTGTGCATGGAAGAGGGGATGGGGAAAGGGTAAGCAAAGAGAAAGAATATCCTACAGTCCCCTTTCCCCATCAATGTTCTTAGTGCTGCCTTGATACAGGCTTTTAGTCACTCAACTCATTCCTCAAAGCTGTAAAGAAATAACCAAATTCCTTTCACAAGATCAGCAATATTTTTTTCTGATTGAACATCATTTGGGGAGATAGACAGAGTGACTGCTCTTATCTGCCTTTCTTTTTTGCTTCATCTCAGTTACAGTTTCTCTAACCATGACTGCAAGCAAAACACATCACGTTGCGTTTCTGGAGGGTCTCGTGTCACTGTAATGATGCATGGCATCCTGTTAAGGCCTTCACATTAAACACAGAACTGAAGGCAATCTGTGTTCCTGGGGTGGCTACAAAGACTGAAATAGTGAAGACTACTGAAAGCAATGAATCAAAATGACTACAAGCTGGCTGAGCAGAAGAGACATATGAATAAAATGTGCCAAATCTTCTACTTTGCATGCTCTGTAGCCATTTACACCATTTCAAAATGGGACACAGTCGTTTCTATTCAGGTATAATAACATCTGGACAATCTGGCCTCCTGAACTCTGTTCAAAAGCAGATAGATACTGTTTGCCCAATTAGAGACATTATTATCCTGTTACATGCCAGGAACTTCAGATTCTATAGACCTATTCTGTAGATCTATTTGCTGTATGTGTCTTAAAGTTCCTATAGAGCAAAAGAAATAAAATGTACTGCAAAATGAGCCATTTGACCATATTTCACTCATTATATCTGCTTTAGATGGAAGTAATATGGTTTTAGATATACTTGTTTCATTCTCTTGATCATTAAATTATTTAAGAGTTTTTTGCACCAACAGTGTCATGGATATTTGACCACATCTGTTGTCACATTGACAGAATTAGCCAATATTCTTGTTAAAAACAAGTGATTAATCAAATGTCAGCACAAAGCTTAACAGATTCTTCATAAAAATTCCACAGCCTGAAATATCTCATGTAAATTAGTCAGTGAGTACTTTTAAAGAAAAAGCACTTTTACATGAGCTGTATTGATTTATATCTTAATGCAGAGTTGCAGAAGAGCCCTAACATTTACCAGAAGAGTTTGGTAATTTAACCATATTTAGAAATGAGGAATTTACAGGGAAAAAATTCTTTCTTCCTGAAGAAAATAGAGGTCATTATTATTGTCTTTTTTTTTTTTTTTTAATTCAGTATTCAGGCTAAATATGTTCAGAAGTTTGTATTTTATTCTTTGACAAATAAGAAGTTTTAAGGACACAAAAAAGCCTCAGACATCAGGCATTTAGCAACCTGAAGAATTGTGCCCAGGTTACCATTGATATTCTCAGTTTTCTCTGACAAAGTAAAGCCTGTGGCTCTGCATATGTTTGTAGTTATAGAAGTTTGATTCATGTTTCTTAGGCATACCAGATTTGAAAATGGTGGGCAAAACTTATTTCTTTCTTTTGTTTCCTTGAGGCTTTAGAAATGGCAAGAGAAATGGCCAGTTTCCCTATGCTGGTTTGCACCTGAGTCACAGAATGATAGAATCTTTGGCTGGAAAAGTCTCTAAGATTATTTTATTCAGTCATAAACCTAGCTCTGCCAAGTCCACTAAACAAAGTCCCTAAGTGCCACACCTACAAGTAGCAATGCTACACAGGAGCATTTCATTAGTTTAAGGTGGTCCTCTTTCTAATGTCTTTAAGGACCTAAATCTTGAAATTTTGCAAGAGATTTTAAAAAAATCTCAGAACTCATCCATTTTCCTGAAGCTCAGTCACTTTGGGCAGTGCCTGTTGGTGTGTAAAGCAGTCAACTCTGCTTCTGAAGAGAAATTTAAGTTCCTTACTCATTGTATCATCTTCCTAGCAGTTGTGACTCAGTAGCAGATCATCATCTTACTGCTTCCTCCTCATCCATGAGCAGAAAAAAGGAACAGTTTTCTACTGACATTTAAAACTCAGACATGCACAGCAGCTTAACAAGTCAGTATTTCTCTCTGACAGCTGTCTTTTCAGCTTCAACATTTAGATTCTGGCTAAAGATTGATTTGTTCTTCCTTTTCAAAATTTCTCAAAAGCCATAATATCTAGGCTCAAGATAATAATCTGGTATAATAGGTGGCTACATTAGAAAACATATAGGTGGACAAACATTAGAAAAACTTCTCATTTGTCATGAATCCCTTCTGAAACCAATGTGAACTTGTATAGTCTGAATTCCTACAATCCCTTAGGATTCCATGAGGAACAGGGTGTAGCTCAGAGCAGTCATTGACTGCCACGCAGTTGTGCTCACAGATTGTTCTCAGGTTGTCAGAAGGCAGATTTGTCTTAAGTGTGCTCTGGTGCACCCCAGGTGTTCAGCAGTACAGTGAGCTCTCTCCCACTCCACATCAGTCTTCCCAGGGGGCCATCACCTCCCAGAAGATCGTCTTTAGCACAAGAACAGATGAAAGCTGGGGTTTGAGTGTGTAGGCAGCTTGTCATCTGTAGGTTATTATACAGTTCTTTACTCCAGGAAGTACAAGCTCCTAGTTCTAGCCAGAAGACTGTAAGCATGAACATATATGTGCTTACTCAGGTGTTCATACCATTCATGGAGGATGTAACCATCAGGAATACCAGTGATGAGGCGAACTATTAACAAAGTTAATAAACCACAAGTAATCTTTAAATTTTTCCCCCCTTCCACTGTATTTAGTCTTTGCTAATGTACCGTGGTTACATTTTATTTTTAAAAGTAAGCAGTGTGGACCACCATGATATTTCTCCAGCCTTAGCTGTTATATGTATGTGAGAATAGCAAATTTTAGGGATCTGAGTCATTTTGCTAAGCAAAATTCATTTGGCTAAGCCACACATCACAAAATCACAGCCATTTTTCACCAGAAACTGTTTGCCAGGAAAGGTGTTACAGGTAAGAAATAAATCCCTCCTAATCTCCTGGACGGAGAGATAGGATTTCTGGGAAGTAGCACTTAGGTTACAGTGCAAAAACACTGCCAAGTTATCGGCTACCCTTCCTCACTATTTTTGTGGTATATGTAGCCATGCCCGCTCTAGCAGAGCTTTATATCCTTGTGTGAGTAAGCACTTAGGTTTAAGAAATCACACAATGCTTATAGAAATAGAATACAAATGCAATCTCAATGAATAGAGCATATTTGCTGTTGTGCTCGTGAAGCGGAGGGTACATATTATGCTGCTTCAAAGTAAAATGAAATACAATTTTATCTTCTAAGGGAGATGAAGTGAACATCAGAGCAAGTTAAACAGTACATGCTGTGAGTCTCTACAGAGGAAAAATAGTGTCAAAAACCTTAGCCAGAGGTTAATTGATAATCGGTTTAATTATTCATTTGTTATTAATGATTACTAATGAGAAACATTAGAATAATCAATGTTCCAGCCCAGTGCTTTGCCAGATGTCATGTTAATTGCAACTGAAGATAGCAGTAGCTGAGCAAAATACAGAAACAATTAGCATGATTGACTCAAAGCCACCTCAGGCCTCTCTGGAGCATTGTTCCAGCAGCACTACGGAGCAGTATGGAATTCTCTGGGATTGCAGAGTGGGAAAAGAACGCTTCTAATAGCCTTTGTTATAACCCAGATTTCTCTCATAAAAGGTATAAATTACAGTAAGTCTGACACAAGCAAATATATTTGCTCAGAGAGATCACAATCACAGGCTAATATGAGTGGAAATACAAAATAATCTACAGTGAGTAAAATGTTAACACCAGTAATGGCTAATTGAAATTAAAATCTCCTCTTTCCCCCATGAAAAAGTTTTTGAGCTTTAATATTCCCAATGAAGTTTCACTTTTAAATTATGCTTTATGAACTGAAACAACCATAAACTACTGAAGTACCATGTTGTTATTCAAAATATGCAAAGTAGCTTCTTAAACTACAGGTATTGTAAAATGCTGAGAAATTAGATTTTATTCCATGCAAAGATTTCATTCCATAGTTGAATCAGGAGCTTTCATCTGGTTTAGATGGATAAACTGCAGTACAGGGTGAAACCAAAGTAGCATATGTATGCAAATAGAACTTCCCATCACATAATAGAGTTTTCTCTGTGTCTCCATGCCCAATTTGGTCCTCAGCCACAAGTTGAAAACTAGAATGCCTGTCTCCACATCAGGGAGTCCAGGTAGCTCTGCTCTAAGCCCAGACTTGCTTCTATTATTCAGTGGCCCAGGACATAGGCTTTATGATCAGAGAGTCCAAAGCAGTACTGCCAACCACCAAAGAAAGGATTGGGAATGGCACAGGTAACACCAGTCCATGGAAATCTGAACAAGGTTCCTGAAAGTTAAACCCTGAGTCAACCTAATGTATGTGTCTGAGCTGCCTATGAGGAATTTTTATCAGCCATGAGCAATGGGGCACCAAACACTCTGGTATTCAGATTATAATATTGAGTGATTGGGATGTATATAACACAAAACTATTCTTTAATTGACACTGATGCTGAAAATAGGATGAATCTATTTGATTCTAATTGTTTAAAAAAAAGATGGCTAAAAGCACACCCACGTTTATGATCATTGTGTCCAATTGTATGTACAAACCACAGCTCTTAATCACAAAATTCTATGTGACAATCAAAAATCAGCAGTGATTCTGTCTGCTTCATCCAACTAGCATGTGGTGAAGGTGAGAAGTTTCCTCACTGAAAGTTGGCTTGTGCCTGAGGGGTCTAGGCAAGACCCCTGGCAGGATCTCATGGAGCTAAGGTAACATGAGCTGCACTGAAGCTACAAGGAATGAAGGACTTTGATCAAAGGGAAGATTCTGCTACAAACATCCATTTCTGTGATGTCTTGGGCACCTGCTGATGTGAAGCTGGTACCTGCTGCTGAAGTTTAGTCCTTAAGTTATAATATATTATTTATCTAGACAGAGGTAAGGCTTGTCAGTGCCTTATCCGTATATCAAACACTGCTGTGTGGCTTTCGGCAGAGGAACTTTGGGAAATGCTACAGTGGTCTGGAAAAACAGGATTCTGACAGGTCTTTCTCCATGACCTTTCTCACTGTTGTAATTGTGATATGAAGTCAAAAGCCTTGGACTTTAGGGAAAACTGACCTAAAATTCACGAGGCTGAGCTGGAAAAGACATAAGAGAGACAGGAGTTTGCAGGAGTTTCATTATGAGCACAAACCCATATTTTGGTTCTTTCTTTTCCTTATATATATATGTAGTTTGTTGTATTATAACTTATATCTGCAATATCTGGAGATTGCTTTTTATAATCAGTCAGGTTATCTGCAGTATAAGATGCACATATATTTTGATTTTAAAATAACGAAATTGGTGAGTAGAGTCTTCTAATGATGGAGAAGCTGTTCTTCAAGAACTAACAGAAATCCCTTCAGGCATTTCATTCTACTCCAGAGAACATAGAAGCACTCATCTAAGAAATAAATAAAATAAAATAAAATAAAACAGAACATGTTTACTTTTTTGACCCTTTCTTTGGCTTTTCTCCCATGATACATCTTCTGGAATTTTCTGTGCTAGTTCACTTTATGTTGAAAGTTTCATTTTTGCCTCTCTGTGATGTTTCTTGATGGTTTGTTTGAGTTTTTTTAATCTGGAAATTTGATTGTGAAAATCTCACTCTCTCCTTTGCAATATAATGGATTTCACAAGAGAATCTGCATACTCAGCAAGAAACCTACCACTTTGATAGTGATTATCAGTGTTTCACATGTTTATGGAAACAGCCAGAAGTAACAGTATTCTAATTGTTGCATGTAGATTAGAACATTAAAGTTTTATTGAACATTTGATTTCCCTTTGATAGCAGCAAAAATTTCAGAAATCAGCAAGTATCAGCTACTAGTTAAAGGGGAAAAGAAAATAAGGAACTCTCACATGAATATGCCTTTGAAAATCAGAGTTCAACCATACCACTAAATAAGACTAGAAAGACTGACTAATGTGCCTTGGATAGATAGGCTACATGTTTGTCTAATCTATTTTTAAAAGACCTCCAAAAGAAAGCAGTTCACAATGTCACTGTTTCACTTCTAGTACTTCTCCAGGAATTAGACAGTTGGTTTTTTCTGCTTAACTGACTTAAATTTCTTTTGATGATCACTGTGCAGATGTTTAGCACCTATTTTTGTTATACATGGAGAAAAAATTGATAACGGCTGTCTTCAGAAAAGAACAATAATAGTAAATGACTTCAAAACTTCCCTTTGATGAAGACCTCACATATCCAGAATCCAATCTTCTTTTCCAGTGGTTGATCTAGCAGAAGACATTTTTCTTTTCAAAAAAATCTGACATTTCTTCACACATTAGACAGTCATGCTGGTGGGTTTTCACCATTTTACACCAAATGAGAAGTTTTTTTCACTGATATACTAATGTAATCAATACACCTTGCAGGATTTTTTTGTTCCTTTTCATTAATTGCAAATTCTTTCTGAATCCTCTCATCATGTCTTCATTTTCCTATCCACAATATCGCTTGTCTTTTACACATCATTCTGAGTCCCACTTCTTTACTACCTCTGATACTTATGGTTTAGTAATTGCCATATTGAGACTATTTCTAGCACGTATAATATCTTGTTTCTCAGGACCTTTCCCAAAACCTCAACAGCATGCTTTTATTTAGATTCAGGCTATGTCCACACTGTCCCTGGGAGCACAAGGCATGGAGCAGATGAAGTACACCTTATTTTCTGACTCAGCTGTATGTATGCCACCACTGAGCACAGAAGGCCTGAGGCTTAGCACAGCATGGCTGAACTACCGTAAATGCAGGCTGAGCCCAGGCTGCTCACAGACCCTCTTCTCCTCTGGCACTCTGTGTCAGGCCCCTCTGCAGGAGACCCCTCTCAGCCAACATGCATCTGTGCACATTTTACGTACAGCAGGAAAGGGCTTGTTGAACTGGATTCTCGGTTATCTTTTATGTCAGGGAACATTTGGCACCGCTTCCACATTTAATACCTTTCCGTGTGGATTCTTCACCAGCAAAAAAGCATGAATAAGTTGCAGGGCTGGGAGATTCCCACAGAATCCAACTACTCATCTTTGTTGCTGACTTTAGTGAGACATGCCTCAATGACTGTTGATATGTTAACAGTTACCTTGCAAATACAGAGAAATACCACAAGAAAATTAGTTCAAGTAAAATACATTACAAAACATTTTCTTATTTTAACACAAGGGAGTATAGTAATAATGTTTGTTACACTTTGGGTCATTGGGAATCATTCCTATTAACTTTTCAGCCTTTTAATATGTGTTGATAAAATAAAAACATGGTAGCTAAGAGTAGTGTTTTCTCATTTTAAGAGTATTTTGTTGACAATGTAGCTGAAAAAGATGTCATAATAAATTAACTTATGTCTGTTGTACATTTTTTTCCCTGCACAGTTTCAAACACACAGACTACAATAAATTACCACAGTTAGTTTTTTACTTTAGTATTTTGAGCAATTGTTGAACTTTAGGGCATATATCAAAAATTACAGGCACTCATACGCCAATTTGGGAAGTCACCAAAACTTTCAAATGGAGATTTGTCAAATCCCTTCCTATTGAAAATTAAAATTAATATAGTGCCAGAAATAACCTGGTTTGGAAAAGATTTTTTTTTGACAACTTTATGGCTTATGAACATGTTGGATTTCACCAGCAGTGCACATCTCCATCTGTTAATGAGTCATTAGTGTTTTAGCAGAAAATTTATGTCATTTCAAAGCAAAGATAGAGGTCATTATTAGGCTAACAGAGCATCTCATTAATCTTCCATGTGATTTTGCCAGAGGCAAGAAGATACCACAAGTGAAGTAGAGGTTACTGGCAACCTAAAAAATTGTTACAGATTATGAGAGCTAATTCATTTGTGATTTCATACTAAACTGTTTTCCTTACTATTCCTTATTCTATTTAATCTGCTATGCATTTATATTACAGCAGGTCTTGGACATACATCAGCAGAGATGTGTCTTCCTTTCCATTACCTATGGATGAGTAGCACAGAGTTTACACAAGGCAGTGGCAGGTACTGTGGCCCAGGTTTCACTAAAATGAAGGGTATTAAGTGAAGATTACTTTGATAGACATCCCTGTCTGTGTGCAGCCATGGGAGTTGGTCCAGCTGGGCACATATTGCCTGCAGGGGAGAAGTCAAACACATTCGAGGTCTCCTCTTGCCCTGCCAGCCCTCCTCCATTTCCCTTTCCAGGCTCACTGCAGGTTGGCACCAGAGTGAGGGCCAACACATGGACACAGAGGATAGCCAGGGATTTCAGCCTACAGCTAACATGAAAATGCAGCTCCAACAACTAAAGCGTGGGATTCAGGTTTTCTAACAATGCATTCCTTAGGTGTAGCATAAAATTATCATTTTTTTCCCTCATATCTCTTCATGTAAGAAACACTTTGGCATAAAATTTACTTCTGGAATGCAACCTAAGATGAACTAACGTCGTTATTCTAGGATCCTTCCATATGGCTCAAATGGATTTGGTTTCAAGGAGAGCAAGAAGCACAGACCACATACATTTTAAATCATAATAAATGTGGAGTAGTGCCATATGTGCTGAAAAGTCAGGGCACAGCAGGAAAAGTGTGAGTCTCTGTTCAGCCTAGTGATTCTGCTGGTTTCTGCTACAGAAAAACACTGCAACTCTAAGGGATTTTTTCAGTTTTAATACAAATAAGATGACACAATGAGAGAGAGGTAAAACAGCTGCCTTTCATTTCTCCTGGGCCTAATTATAGGTGAAACAATATAAGTCTAATTTGGTAAGTGAAAACTACCAGCCTACAGAGCTGTTTTATTTATGAGAGATGGCAGGGTTGATAAGAAATCCTGATATAAAAAATAGCAAGGAAATTTGTGAGCAAAACCAGAAAAAGAAAAAGTTATTGTGCATGCAGTGTTTTTTTATGTGTGAATAGGAAATTGATACTTGGTTTGATATCAATTTTGCTCTATGCAACATGCTGTTATTTACAACTGTGGATGTATTTTTCTCAGATATTCAGTGCTGCACGATTTATGCTGTGTCTCAATCACCTCATTATTTTATGTAAGGCACCAGCCGAGTCCTGCGATGAGTCAGCTGCCAAATATTGCACTAAAAACTATTGTCTTATAATGAATCAACAGGCTTTGAAGTAATTAAATCCCTCATTGTTTAGCTTAATACAAGCCATTTCAATATGTAATAAAATATATTTTGGAAGTGAGTCTTACCAGGCCCCATTATAATAGCATTTAGCTTTTTTCAGTCATCAGTAAGACACAACTGTTAGTCTAATAAGATTTATAACCATGAATGTTTGGTTTACTTATCAAGTAAGACCTAGCAAGGTTTATTCTGCATGCCAGCCATCTATAAGTGTAACCTGTAACTCAGATTTGCTTTTGTTCACCAGACTTGATGCTTCTTATCATTATTCACCACTTGCCTGTGTTGTCACAACTCTTTCAGGCTTTCAGACAGTTAATAACATCTCATGAGTGTGGCCATAGTGTAAACCAGTACAAAAAAATGTCCATCCCCAAAAGAGCTCTTGCTCTACATATAGACATTCCTAAGCACTCTGTTTATGACAGCGATAACATTTCTGTGTCAAACGATGACAGAGACAAGGCCTGCCCAGCCAACTCACTGGGGAATGACAGAGTGAGGCTGCATCTTTCTCCTCATGGTGGAGGGGTTTACTCCAGACTGCATAACTTGTATGACATTTGTTAATTCTCTTGGGGCAACACCATGCACAGAATGACAGCTTGGATGGTTAGGATGTTTTGTGCTGGGAAAAAGTACTATTAATCTTTAGTTTACATTCTGCAATGCATTCAGAGCAGAAAAAACAAATTCAAAGAGTATTACCTTATTCTGGGACCAAAGACTGCTGAATTTTGTGGTGATTCTAAGCAATGAGAAAAAAATTGTTCTACAGTCCTGCACCACAGTGATAGAGGATATAAAATTCTCAGCCAGAGTGTTTGTACTGGAGCTTTGAGGACTCCTTTAGGTATCTTCAGATTTGTCTGTGAGTGCTACACAAGCATGGGTAGACTTTGATCTGAATTCAAAATTCTCTGTCATTTTTTATGTGTTCTTGGCCACTACTGAGAAGATCTGCTGTCACAGCCTGTGATTGCCACAGTCTCCTACTCATCTAAGCACTCATGACTTGGTAGGACACATCATCGTGGTCTGCTAAATGAGTCACCAGCCAGCATCAGGATGGATCTGTGCGAGCTGTCTCAGCCAGGACAGCCCACCTACAGACATCAAACATGACAGAGAAAATGAGAATGGATATTTGCATGTCACCACATTCAGTAGAAAGACTGAATTATCCATTTGTGTTCCCTCCTTGCATTACACAGTTGAGACTGGTAAATATTGGTGTGGTATGTCCGAAGTTCTGAACTCATTTATGCACAAACATACCAGTTTCTGGGAGTACTGGGACAGGTTCACGGGTGTTTAAAAAATAGGTTCACTTTGGGTCTGATCTTTTGTAATCTCTTAATATCAATGCATGGGATCTGTTAGAAAATCTGAAGACAGTGAGCCAGGAAGTTTTGGCTCATGATACATGGGCTGTACCAAGACCAATAAAGGATGTTTCTCACTGAGTTTAGGAAGACAGCAGCGAGGTTGGGTATTAATCTTTCTCCAGTAGTGAGAACTAAAATAGGCAGAAAGACCTTCATTAGCATCCATTTTTATATTTCCATTGAACTATGAAAAACTAATGCTTTGGCTTGCCTTACCCCTGGCATGGCTTGTGTTTGCAGAGAGATGAATGAAGCCCATGCCCTTCTGTCGAGAGTCTGAAGTATGTAAACTGCCATGCAGGTCGGAAGGGGATGAATCTCTCCAGTTCACAGGCAGTCTCTTCCATTCATCTAGGTCTTGATGTTACAAGCCAGCAAATGATTTAATCAATGGTGCCATAATATTTTACTCTGCTTGTGTCACAGATTTTACACTGATCATTTTCAATTTTACCACAAGTCATTTGCACTATTTCTAGCCCATGTTTGGGTAAGAGGTTGATGCTGTATGCAATCTGATATCTAGTTTGTTGTGCTTCCTACTTTCTTCTTTAAATAAATCCACCTTTCTCAGTTTGTGATGGATTAAATGCTGGATTGCATCACAGAATACAGTGAGTGAGAGAAAAATTGGATGAAGTACACAGAAAAAAATGTTAAATGTAGTTTTTGTCATGAACTTTGACCCAGGAATCTGAGACTCTGAGATTATTTGCATAGTAAATTTTCATTCTACAATACAAGAAAAATAATAACTCAAGAAGTCTGATTTTTCAGTCACTAGCCAAGACTTTTACCTTTATGACTGAAGTTAATAAAGATCTCATCCTGTACTCTGCTGAGCAAATGAATGGTTCCCTGGTTCCACTGGGTAATTTTTTTAGAATTATTTTTTTTAAGAATAGCAGCATGGTAGTCACACTCATTTTCTGCCAGTGCCTTAGTCTAGGTAGTCCAAAGCTCCAGCATAGATCAATACTCTAATATCCTGTAAGTTAACACTGTTTGCTTCGTGTGCTATGAGCAATATAATGTACTCCCTAATTTTCCTAGATTCTGATGCAAAGCAATAAAATTTCAACTCTTGAAATTTTAATCCAAACTTTCTAATTATACTGTGCTTAAACATGTTTAAGTGTACAGTAATTCCTTGACTGCATTATTTAATGAATGTATCAAAATATGGTAATGACTTGTGTCAAAACACATTCAGACATTCTTAGATTTTGGCTGCATCATGGTAGATTCAATGGAAAAAAAGCTACACACTGATATCACACATTTGTATTTTTTTTCCTAAATATTCCTTACCTTAAATATTCACATGTGTAAATCCACATGTATTCACATATTCAACATGGCAGTCATCTGCTGTAAGGTACTCTTCAATTCCATGAGAATTCTCCTGCCTTTAGTTTGTTTATTCTGTGCTTCCAAAAACAGAACCAACACCAAGATTCAACAGACTTTCCATTCTAAGTTAGTCACTCATGTTGTTAGGAAATATTTTATTTAGAGAAACACACACACACCAAAAAAACCCTACAACTTCTTTTTGGTTAAACCTATTGCTGCAGAATACAAACAAGGCTGTTTGTTTATCTGTAGTCCTGTGTAAGCATAACTGCTACTGATTTTTCCAATTTGCATATCATTCCCATTCTGCTTTATGCTTTCATTTGGAAATGCACTACCTACTTCAGGCAACCAATATGCTCTGCAGATTTAAGTTTCTGTGATGCTAAAGGCACATTCCAGAGTTGGTCTTTTTATTGTCTTCATGTGATCCCACATTGATCAGAAAAGGACTTTGTGGAACGAAGGAAAAACTACAAACTGGAATGAAAGCAGTTTTAAAGAATAGGATTTTCTTTGTATTGTCCTATTTAATTGCATTTCCATAGATAGAGAAGGAAAAATTCAATTTCAGCAGATTTAATTTTGACTTCTGCATTATTGTAGTTCTTGAGAAAGCCCTGTGAAGACTGAGACAACAAAACTACTGATAAAATCCATATGCACATCCTCAAGCACACCACATTTTAATCCTAAACCTACTCTGTTCCTGTTAGAATTTCTGAAATCTTGAAGATGAAAATGCCACAAGAAATACAAATCAGAAGTTAGAGAAAAAAAATGTTGATTGTAGACATTATGTTTAAGCTTATGGCATGATTATCTTAAAATGGTTTTTTTCCTCAAGTCTTTATAATGCCAGACTATCTAGGCATTCAAGTTTTGACAGGTGGAAGAATGTATATGTCAGATAAAAGAGGAAAAAAAAAAAAAGACTTGTCATAGACTTGGACTATTCAGAAATAAGAGTAAAGAAGAAAAATAACAAGTTAGGACGCCAAGTCTTGTAAACTCACAAAGGCTGACAGGGAGCAGAGATCAAAAATCCAAAATTCTGCCAAAAATTTCTTTAACAACTGTTGAGTGATTTGTGGCATAGTGTTTGTTTGGGAGTTGGCTGGTGCATTTGGAAGGTTTGGGGGTTTGTTTTTTTGTTTGTTTGTTTGTTTGTTTAGAGGGTGGGTTGTTTGTTTTTAACAGAGGATTGATTTTCTGATTTAGAAAGATAATTAATTCTCTTTTCAATTTACTGTTCTTCTCTGTGCAAACACTGTTTGCCTTTTTAGATATATTTTCAAGTGTTTTTTGTAAGCTCAACACCTCTAATACACAAAAATTATCACTGAGAGAAGCAAAGGAAAAAAATTTAAAAAACACTGAAGAAAATCTGACAAGTGTTAGAGTGTGATTGTGTACATATTCATGCTTATTTTTTCTTTGCTGTACAGAACTAATGGAATAGATTCAAAGTATAATGGACGTTTTGCTTAACAAAGCATCTCTCAAACAAGTGCACTGAAGGAAATCCCACACTGCACTCTAAAATTTCTAAGATTAAGTTAAGAACTGGAAAGGGACATAATAACCAATGAAAGTTCAGATGTAAGAGGCAAAGTTTTGTTACCTCTCTAATATCTATCACTCCATCATTCCTCTTCTTTTCATATATTTTACTTTTCCCTAATCAATGAAAATTTGTTTCCATCCTTTCTCTTGCTCATATAAACCTATTTTTGTCTTTCTGACATAAAACATAAAGTCTTCCCCAAAACAGGTACCTCAGTGTACCAACTGCAGAGAAATTTAATCTGAAACTAAAGCCTTCTATTTTCTGATATTTCTTGTTGATACTGTAGTTGTTAAATTTACATGAAACTGCTCAAATTATTCAAAATTTAATATATATGAGGGACCAGAGTTTAAGGATGCAATGCGATCCTTTCATGAACTGAACCGATGCCATGTCACAACAGCTGTAAGCCAATGACTGCCTTCAGCTCATACACACTGTTGAAGCAGACTATGCCAGCACAAACATATTTAGACAAAGAAAAAGATCAAAAACTTTGTTTTTTGCTTTGAGAAAATAATTAATTGCATTTAAGATTTGTCCAATTCCAGAGTTACCAGCACTAGTGTGTATAGAGGTGTGCAGAAGCCACAAGACACTCAGGGTATGTAGGAACTGGATTAGACACATCTTTCTGTCCAAATCTCACTTGTTAGAGCAAGACGTGCACAACTCCATGAAGGCCAGAATCATATTCTTTCCTTCAAATTCCAGTGGTGAAAGACATTATTAATACTTCATACTTTTCTATGTTTGCAAAAGAAGTCATCTCATAAGAAATGAATATGAGGAAAACAGAGATACAAGTGACAGCTCAGCCTCAGATCTCTCCTGGCACTGAAGTTTGTTATCTCATCTGTATTCATGTGTATTTGGGCTCTTGGTGCCATACTGGATACAGCATGACAGCAAAACAATCCATAAAACATGTAATGACAGATACAATTCACAATATGCCCTTTTTCCCTAAAAACATCAAAAACATTACATGCAGTTAAAAACATTATAAAAGTTGCCTGCGCACTAGCTTTTGTATTCCACCACAGAATTTTTTGTACAACAGGACGATATCCGAGGGGAAAGAGACATGATAGTAAGTTACCACTGCAGCCTGCAGCAAATATTGCAAATTTTTACAGTGATTTGTGTGTGTGTGTGTGGGTGTATTCCAGAAGGCATGGAGCCAAGGTTACAGGAAATCAATAGTTCTCTTGAGAATCAAAACCTATGAGGAAAAAGATCTTACTTGGTAAAATTATTTTGCTCATTACTTCTACTTTTTGTGGAGTTAAAACAATGTGCTTTGATAGTTCATATCAGATCCCCTATTGCAGCAGAGTACAGCCTTTTTTGTAGCTATAGCACATCCTTTAAAAAAAACCCTCACTTTTGATCAGCAATTGAATAGTTCAGAAGATTTATGGTCTCTAAAACAAATATCATTTAAGGTCCCTAAACCAACTGTCATTTAAGGATGTTTTCATTGCATGAAAACAACATTGCATGATGTTTCAATTACAATGTACATCAAAATTTTGTGTTTTCTACTTCTTTTCAATTTTATAGGTTAATGAAGACTGAAGCCAAAATCCAAAGTTTGTCCCTCAAGAAGCTTCTGTAGTAGTTCTGCATAGTCTGTGTACTGAGCTGGAACCCAATCACCAAGAGAGTTAGTACAGAGATGTCTGTAGAATACTGGGAAATAATTAATCAAAACAAAATATTCTGTAGAACAAAGAGTATATGACTGTGTCCTCTTGTCATGGTGTTTTCTGCTTTCCTGCTTGTGCTACAGATCTGTTACTCTTCCTGGGTCACTGTACTCTGTCTTTGTAAACCCAAAGTCCGCAGCAGTTTTCTGCCAAAGGGCACCCACTGAACAAGGGAAACAAGAGCTCCCCAGACACCACCTTTAACACAATGACATTTTCAGAAAACATGACCAAGTGCACTGGTCATAGGATGACAATAACCTTCTTTCTCTCATGGGAATTTCTCCCAGTAAATAACAACATGTTTATATTAAATTTCAGCTTTTCAGTACACAAATGCATTAAATTTGTATTTCGTTTGGTAAATTACAACTCCCATTAAAACTCCCGATTTACTAATTCATACCTATTATTAAAAATAATTATTAGGGTTTATTCACTGAACATTTACTTTCTAATTTTCATCAATTTAAAATCAGCCTATGCTTTGACTCTTCTGTATTTCACTGATCAAAACACAGAAATGCAAAAATACCTTCATTTTCAATGTACTCTTCCTTTTCTGGCAATGGAACATATAAAGATGGACTTTGCAATGGTAAATGCTTCTAAGTCAGTGGCCTTGAACTAAAGAAGTTCTAAAAGTCTGGAAAATCCCATAGGGGAAGTTCTCTCCTTTCTACCAAGAAATCTCTAGTCTGGCATTGCCTGCTGGGCACTATTGCAGTATCAAAAAAGGACGGGGATAAACTCTGAGGGTCTACATTTAGAAAAGCTGAATAAAATCTAAAATATTTTAATAGCTTTATGCCTTTGAAATTTCAAATTTTGCAAATTATGTAACAGCATTTGCCACCTTCCTTTAAGTTAGTGGTTCATGATACACTGCCGTTAAGGGTTTACCAAGAAGTAAGATCAGACCCAATGAAGGATTTATTTACACAAAACTGAAGGCTAAACTTGATTCAGAGTATACCTGAGTTCTGCCTATGCTTCAAGCTAGCTTTGATTCAGAGCTCCCTGGGAAGCTGAATCATTTCACTGTGTCCACAGTATTTAGCTCTGCCCCTCCAATGGTCATACAAGCACAGGCATGCCACTGTATTAATCCCACAACCTTGTGGCTCCTAGACATGACCTGGTTGACACCACTGTCACTCAGGACGTGAGGGATCTCAACAGCTGCCTGTCTGCCTTCAACCCTTTACAGCTTTCTCTGAAGCTGGCCCTCACACCTGACGTGGTTTACCAAAGACTGTGTAATTAACCAGTCACTTAGTTTGTGCTGGAACAGAAAAAATATCATTTTCATTCTCCTGGTTTAGTTATTGATACTGTTATTGAAGTTTCTGGTTCAGAAAAAGATACATTTGAATATACAAAATACAGTTGCCAAGCAGACCATGGGACTTGTCCATCCCCTTGACCATCAGCTTTCATAACTATTTTATGATTAAATGTTTGTTATATGTACTTCTCTGGGATTGCTATGAGGTGACACAAAGTACAGAACAGTTACTGAAATATAACCATTAATTGCCTTGGATTTTCCACTAAAAGCATCATGAAGTGTGAATACAGAGTTATGGCTTCAGTGATGCAGAAATGTCTTCTGCCTTAAATGGTTTCTCACAGGTGTTTAATAACATTAAGCTTCTTATCAATTTCCCATTACTGCCTCTTCAGCAGTTAAAGCTGAGATTAACTGTCCCTCCTGAGCACTTGCAGCAGGACTTTACGTGACTGTGACTTTATGGCGACGTGTCCTGGGAGTGGGACATGTCTGAGCACAGCAGAGCCACACAGTGCTGTTCTCAGACCCTCAGCAGGTCACAGAGCACAACGGGACAGAGGCTGAGAGCTCTGCTGGCAGCCTGCAATGCCAGAGTTGGAACTTCACCTTCTGGAAGGCTCTTTCCTTTTCAAAACTCTCTAAGCAGCTCCTGTCTTCAGGAAATTCTCTGTCCTTTTTCTTAAATCCTGGTTGATTTTGCTTATCTCATCCTCCTCTTCCCTAATCCAAAACCACTCCATATCAAATGAACACTACAAAGGAAGTGGATCACAGGTGGAATAATACGGACAATAATCTAGCCAAAAACATAAGAGAATAGAAATATATCCTTGGTAATTCCTTGGAGGGTTTTTCATCTATTCTTTATCCCCTAATCAATTTCTAAAATATAGGATTTTCTCTGCTGCTTGCAGTTTGCACTGTGCACTGCAGAAATATCCTGACTTCCTCCAGGGATGTTGCTGAGCTCTCACACATCTCAAGCCTCCATTTATATTGTCAGAAACTTGAGGAGTGCAGCTGAGAAGGGTGAGGTTCATCTGCCTCTACAAGATTAGTTCCCTAAGCCCACCATAGAGTTTCATTTTCCACATTTTCATTAAAATCATAAAGAATAGAGGGGAATGCGAGATTTGAGGTTAAAATAAATCAAAGGATTGTTTATATTAAGTGTACGAGATTTACAGCATCTGCAGGAAAATTTCAATCATAAATTATTGCAGCTGTAAAAATGGAATTACTAAGAAGAGAACTTTAGCATGGTTCTCATAAATAAGGATTGAACAACAAAGTGGAAATTAACACTAGTGTCTTGGAGGAAGAATTGACTATCTGCTGAGTGAATATTAGCTGCTCAAGTGATTGCTGGACAAAAGCAGTACTGTTTACAAAGAATTCAGGCATATGGCTCCAAAACAAGGTGAGAAAAGAGGAGAGAAATCATTCTCTTGAATCCCAGATGAGGTAGACTTTACCTTTAGAAGGGCGTTCTATTTTAATCACTGAGATTTAAAATAGGTGGGGAAAGTAATGACCATGTAGCAATTTTAGTAGAAAAATTTAAAATTTAAAATTTTAATTTCAGAAAAATGTCTAAAATGAGGTAACTTGCCTGTGATAAATAGATATTACATATAGAAATCTTCTGAAAAAAATTACTTACTGAGCAATTTTTCTAAGTTTAAAAAAAGCAATATTTTTTCCTTTGGAGACTATGAAATATTAATTTGACCAATATAAAAGATTATTAGGATTAAATATATGCACTAAATTTGCTCATCTATAGCAATAGCATTACTACTAAATATTGTAGGCATTGGGGTTCTCACATACAAAGGCAAGCAATGGAAGGAGAAGAGTGAGAAAATTATGAGAGAAAACAATCACAGTAGGACAGCAAAAAAATGAAAGCATATTTTAAAGACCATTTATTCCTATGCTTTTTCTTTTTTCATGTCTAAAAATACATGGAAATGAAAATCAGGAATTAAGAGGATTTGAAAGCCATTTTCACAGAGAAATCACCTGTGTTATAGCACAATACATGGATGAAAAACTAATCAATCCTTTTACAACAAAAAGCTGTATTTCTGCTAGTAGCATGATCTCTTAGATAACTCAGAATGCATATCTGCAGGGTATGGAATGCTTTAAGTTAATGGAAAAAATAAACAAATAAACTTCAAACAACAGAAACATGTCAAGGGCAAGTGCAAATGCAGAAGGGTAATGGAGAGGAAGATGCAAGTGTGAAAATATATAAGCCAAAGTAAGAAAGAGTAAGGAAAGTGGGAAGAATCAAAGGAGCAGAGAGAGAACATTTACACAAAATGCAGAAAGCCTAAAAGACAGTGAGAGAAAGCATGAACTCTCTGGCGAGAAGGTAACACAGATGACCGGCTGAACAGTATGCCATCTGCAGCAAAATTTTCGTTTCTGTGTTTATTCTTTTGCACATCAAATAGCACATCAGTCAAAATAGTGTTATTTTCAGTTTTCTTCATAGAATTACAGAATATGCAGAGTTGGAAGGAGTCCATCAGGACCACTGAGTCCAAATCCTGGCCCTGCACAGGACCATCCTCAAGAGACACATCCTGTGCCTGATAAAGCTGCCCCAACACTTCTTGAGTTCTGCCAAGTTTAGTGCTGTGACCACTTCCCTGGTTGGTCTGTTCCAGGGCTCAGACACCTTTTTCTAAAATCCAACCTAAATCTCCCCTAGCACAACTTCAGGGTATTTCCTCATGTCCTGTCACTGGTTATCACAGAGAAGAAATCAGTGTCTGCCCCTCCTGTTCCCCTCATGAGGAAGTTGTAGCTGCAGTGAGGTCTCCCCTCAGTCTCCTCTAGTCTGAACAGACAAAATGAGCTCAGCCCCTCCTCACAAGGCTTCCCCTCATGGCCCTTCCATCTTCATCACCCTTGTTGGACACCCTCTAACAGCTTAATATTTTTCTTCTACTTTGCTGCCCAGAACTGACCACAATATTCAGTATGAGTCCACCCCAGTGCAGAGCAGGACAATCCCTTTCCTTGCCCAGCTGGTGATGCTGTGTGTGATCTCCCCCAGGACATTGTTGGCTGTCCCAGCTGCCAGGGCAAAGGTTTGTAGATTCTGTTTTCTTCATGAGACTGTTAATTTCAAATCTACATATGTGCTCAAACAGGACAAAACCAAGCCAAGCCAAGCCAAACCAAACCAAACCAAACCAAACCAAAAAACAAACCCAAAGTTAATCCAGTGAATCCCACCTTTTAAAGAGATGTCTTTGTAGAAAATAAGTATGACAGTATTTGTATGTAAAATATGATAAGTATCTTATTTAGGTATTACTTTGGAAACACGTGTGTACCACCAACTACATTACAGATTTTTAATAAGATATTTGGGGCGAGACAGATAGCTCCTGAGACATTGTTTAAAGTTCTTTCAGATTAATTTTAGCAACACATTGGAATCTGAAGTGAGACATTGCTGAGTGTCCCAGGCATAGGAAAATTTGTTGTTCATGGTCAATGAATGAAAACCCTGGGGTGGTCCTGTTGAAAAGGTTTTAAGTTGAACATACGAAGTTTCTTGTCATGTTTGAGGTCATCCTTTGAGTTCTGAAATAAACTACACTTCACTAGTGAAGCTAATATTAGGTAACTAATGAAGGTAATGAAGTTAGGATGAACTAGAAGTAACATCATGTTTGCAAAGTTTCCAGAGTACACTGATGTCAAAGCTGAATGAACAGTTCTATCAGCAGCTGTCTTCTCCTCTGTGTTGCCTGCCTCCCATCGCAGGATGCTGCTATCAATGGCACAAAGAGCAGCCAGTTCTCCAGTGTTTGGTAGTGGTACTTGGCACAGTTTCCTACCAGGAAGGTGGAAGAGATATAAATGGATAATGATCTTTTTCTTCTTTCCTCCTTACAAGCAGAAGCACCCCACACTAAGTAAAATTCCCAGTGAGGCAAAGAAAATGTTTATGTGAAGTCAGCAGGTGTCTGTGAACCTCAGGCAGGAGTTGCTGAGGGCAGGGGTTGTTCTATGTGTCAAATACAGGTGGAGCAAAAGCTCTGCTGATGCGAAAGTCAAAGAATGTTACACTAACTACAGACATAACCCTTACCCACACTGTTTAGCAGAGACATACACTCACCTGACCTCAGGCACCCCAGCTACATCTGCCTGGCCCACAAGAACATCCACTCTTTGCAGAACCTCTTTTTGACTTCTTTTTCCTTGACATCAGCCCAGCCCTGTCAAGCCTGACTCCTCCCTGAGTTCTGCAAAGGTGAGCAGAGTCAAAGTTAATGTTTGGGCCAGGGTTAGATCTGAAAGTTGCCGTCTTATATAGCTTTTCCTCTTAGAAGTATTCCTCCTAGTATCCTCCAGGTCAAGGCTGCCTCAGGTGGCTGAATGGCTGCTTAGAGAGTCTAAAGGGATGTATTTAGAGTCTAAGGAGATGTATTTCCCCTTAAAGAGCAACTTTCAAGGGAGAGCCTTTCCAAACACTCTTAGATAAATTACTCATTTTTTTGCAGCTCTTAGACTTCGAGTCTGTCCTGTATCTTTCATGCTGAGAGGCTTCTTAAAGTATAGTGGAAAAGGGAGGCAACACAAAACCTGAGTAACAGCATTGTTACAGGAGCAGTCAAACTGTCATCTTCCCTCAGCCATTGGGACTGTGTGAAAACAGTCCTCATTAAATTCTGAAATAGCACTGGATATTCACAGTGACCTTTTTGCCTTTTAAAGAAAGGTCATTCTGTCTTATTTCTGCCAGTACTAGTTAATTGAGATGTGAATGTTGTGCCTGGGCTGAACCCACTATAATAATTTCAAGAGGGGCACTAAGCAGCCATCACCTTGTAATAACATTTAGCCATTCTCACTGTGAATCTGTACACAAGTTTTGAAGACATGTTTGAAAGGAAAGGCATTTCATGCCATTATCTTTTTCCCAGATGCTGAAATTCTGCTAATGCCTAGAAACACTACATTTTTGTACCAAAACCAGAGATTTACTGGTCATGCTCTAGAAAACATAGAGCTGTGGAAATAGTATAATGAACATAATAATATGCTTGCCAGAGAACACAAATTTAAATTTATTTTCCATACTGAAATAGGATTGACACTTTTCACAATATTTCATGTATACTACTCTTACTGTATTTAGAAGCTGCTTAACTGGCAGAACCACAGTGGAAATAGAAAAACATTTCATTTTGAAACTCAGAGACCCTATTTGAGATAAAATTGCGTTGTTTCTTGAACCCCTGTATAATCCAAGTGAAAATCAACCAAAATACAGTGTTTAACAGCTGCAACAAAGTGAGGAATTTGTATAAAGTAGGAAAGGAACAATTAGCTGGGAAAGTACTGGGATGAACACCAAGTCAAAGCCCCTAGAAACAGTGATTAGGTTTGCTAGTGTCAGATGCAGCAGTTTAATGGTTAAGTAATCTTATTATCAAACTATTTCTTAGTAACACTGTCACAAACTCCATCAAATAAAGTACTGTATTTCGAAGAAAATGCATCATCCAAACTTATTGTTAAAGAAAATGGAATAGTTTTTGTAATGCCAAATAATACTTTGTCAAACTGACATGTAAGAGAGAAGAGACTAAATGTTTTAGAATTATTATTATTATTATTTCCACCTGTTAAGGAGCAGTATTTTCTACTGAGTTACTGGTCACTAACATTAAAACTAAAGTTGCCAAGCATTGTTAATCACTTAAAGTAAACGGGGTTTTTTTCAGGAAAATACATGGAATCTTAGCATCATGAAATTGTTTAGCTTGGAAAAAACCTCTAAGAAAGAATTGCATCCAACCATTAACCAAGCATTACTAAGTCCACCACTAAATCATGTAGTGTCACATCTGCATGTCTTTTAAATACCTCCAGGGATAGTGAATCCAGCACTTCCCTGGGAAGCCTTTTCCTATGTTTTACAACTTATTCAGTGAAGAAATTTTTTCAAATATCCAATCTAATCTTCCCTAGGTGCACCTTGAGGCCATTTCCTCATCCTATCATTGGTTACCTGGTAGAAGTAATGAAGCCCCACCTTGCTACAATCTCCTTTCAGGCAGCTGGACAGAGGGATGAGATCTCCCATGGAGCCTCCTTTTCTCCAGGCTGAACACCTGCAGCTCCCTCAGCTGCTCCTCACCACACCTGTGCTCCAGACCCTTCCCCAGCTCCGCTGCCCTTCTCTGGACTCGCTCCAGACCCTCAGTGCCTTTCTTGTAGTGAGAGGCCCAAAACTGGACACAGCATTTGAGGTGTGGCCTCACCAGTGCCGAGTCCAGGGGGACAATCCCTGCCCTGCTGCTGCTGCCACACCATTGCTGATCCAGCCCAGCTGCCTTTGGCCTTCCTGGCCCCTGGGCACACCTGGCTCATGTTCAGCTGCTCTTGACCAGCATTTCCAGGTCATTCCAAGTCTTCCAGCCACTCTGCATCAAGCCTGGAGTACTGCATGGACTTTTGTGACTCAAATGCAGGACCTCTCATTCACCCTGTTGAAGCTTTTTCATTTTGCTTTACATCTTGCAACTACTTGATGATAAATGGCATTCAAGCAATTTCCTCTTGCAATATCATTATACAATTTAAAGTAAAAGAACTGGACAATTATTTGAGAGAATGTGACCCAAAGGCACAACAGTTTAGAAGTTTGCATGTATGCAAATATTCTGTATGCTTTGTACTTTTCTGTATACCTGCCTTAGGAGACCTGGAACTTTACTAATTTCCAATTACTACTGGAAAAATTGGGCTTTTTCTTTGCTCTTGTTTATATGCCTTCATATAAGGATATGGGCAGATGGTGAACTAGGTTAATTCTCCCCACTTTCAACATAGCAGGTGCACCAAACTTTCAGTCCTGTACTATTTTGTAATTCAAACCAGTTACTGCCATTCCAGCCTTGCCTGCTATAGGGTTAACAGCATTTTGTACCCATGTTTTAAAGTTGAAAATTCATTTTAATAGTTCTTTTCCAAGAGGAAGTAAAGGAATAATGATTACTTCATGGAAATGTAGATTTACTTCTATAAATCACCCGCATTTAATGATTCATTTGAGAAACTGACCTTAAATACCAGAAAAAAAAACCCTCTGATTATAATTTATGAATATATTTTCCTTTAGACTCCAGGCAAACTTTATTGATAATGCTGGAAATCACTATCTTCATGAGCAAAACTCATCAATTCTTGTTTATTTCCAGCATCATGTGACTCACAAACAGCACTGTCCAAGGTTCTATTTCTTTTCCTCTGTGGTATGTTATTCCCTTTGATAGTATATTTATCTTCAGTTTTATGAATTTGCTTTTGAAATCTGTTCACTTAGGCTGTGACATTAGAAGCAGGGCAACATTATCTATTGCCTATAAAATGTTCGTTCTTTTTCTTATTTAAATAAGTTGTGTTAACGTCTGACAGAGTTCAAAAGGAACAAACCTTTAATATATCTCTTTATTATTGCTTTAATATGCTATACTCTTTCTTGTTTTCTAAGCTAAAACTTTGTCTAGTTCATTTTAAGGTCAATTATTTTTGCTGATCCTACAGGCATTCAGGCTTTCTTGAATTCAGAAATGACATATGACTTCAACGAGTTTAGTTTTCAGTTCACATTAAAAACTAAGCCAATTGTTGAGTATCAAATAAAAAAAAAATAGTGTGGATTTTGGATGGAAGCCAGTTACTCACATGTATAACTGCAGCACTAAAAGTACACTGCAGGTTCCTTCCACCTCTGGAGATGCCAAAAATCAATAAACAGGATGCTGTTATTTGAGGGAGTTTACTGTAAAATTCTTTACTCAGCAGTTTTTCTGCTTCTGGTCTTCTGCACAAACACCTCAGCTGAGATTACTGCTGAGCAGCTGAGAGTCTGCTTGGAAGTGAATGCATTTCTAGGCAGGTTTCCCAGAGGAAGGACATCTGTCACACCATAGTTCAGTAGGTGTTCTATAACACACCACCTCCACACACTGTGAGCTTTAAACATAAAAGCTAGGACTGCTTCTTTGTACTTCTTTTAAGGTTGAGAGCAAGTATCCAGGGTATCTTACATCATGCGTGAACACCAGGGGAAATATCTCAGCTTTGTTCCAAAGACTGGATAGGGCTCTTGCTTTAAAATTTAGGGTGCATTATTCCCTATCACTCCTTTTCTTGCAGAAAATGGGCACATTTATTCTATTTGTTTAGATATACATTCAAGGGTGAGCTGAGCCTCATGCCTCTCCAGTGACTACAGGAACATCCTAAGTGATTAACTTAACATATTAAATATTGAGACAGCTTAAGGGCAGTAATATTAGTGCTGCTCCTTATTTCTCAGATTTTGTCAGTCCCCTCTGGACATGAAATTGCAGTCATGGGCTCCTCCTCTCTTTTTGAGAGTTTCTCCCAAGGAAGGAGAGAAGGAGGGTCCTCTATTTCTCCAGTCATCATCTCCCCTTCACACACTCAGGACACAAACGGCATTCCCAGTTTCTTTTTCTACCAGCTGTAAAGCCTTTCCCACTCTCTGCCTCCTGTTGTCTCCAGCCAAAGCTGCAGGAGCTGGGCAGTGTCCAGTGCTGTCCTGTGTCCCCAGCACGCAGGAGGAGCCTGTCCCTGCAGTCCCAGGAGGGTTTCTGAGGCAGCTGAGGGGTCGATCTGTCACTGATCAACATCTGCCAACACCGAGAGACTGCAGCACAGCAGCCCCTCACCTGTGCTGTGATGCAGGTCACAAGTGTTGCTCCTTGGGTTGAACGCAGCCTCTAATTGCCCTGTATTGCACAGACCTGGTCAAAGAATCCAGAACAACCCGAGCAAGGGGCTGTACTCCAAAATGTCAAATGGAGGAACAATGCGGAAAGTGATTTTTCTGTACAAATTTTTCTGAAAATGGGTATTGATAATAAATAATGTTCCTACAGCAACTAATGGGAATAAGGTCCAAAGGTCTCTCCATTTTCACTTTTTACTTTACATTGCACCTTTAACTCAAACTGATGCTGAATGAGAATTAAAATGAAGGTGGAAACTGATTACTTAGTGCTATTCTAGATAAACCAAAACCAAAATATTAAAAATTATGCCCAGCTGTGAAAAATAAAGGGAAGCACAAATTGTTGGTTCTATGCATGAATACTATAAATAGATAAGAATAGTCAGGTTAAGAGCTAGTTAATAACATATTAACTGGAATAACATATAGGTGTGTGTTATTGCTGCTTTCATAAAGTGCAATTAACATATATTTTTTAATACCACTACATTTGTGCCTGAATATTAGTATAACAAAAAAATATATTAAAATATATATTTTTTTCCTAAAATAACTATGTGGGGATTTATTTGAGAGAACTAAAGTAACTTTCTTCCTTTATTTTTAATTACATTTGTAGCATCTTCTTTGAAGATACAGGAAAAATATTTTTAGCTTCTTCCAAATCTTGCTGAAGTTTACAAAAAATCTCCAGCTGAGTTCAGTGGGATTTGGATGAAATGCTTGGTAACCTCAGGCATGATTTCTCTAGTCCACTCTGGTCTAGTCATGTTTTGAATGAAGTATAACTCTTTTTCCTATTTTAATTAATTAGCAAAAATAACAGGAAACATATTTAGGGGGTTTTCCATCTGTGCAATGGAAATAGGATCTAATTGTTAAACATCTTGTCATCCATTAATTTAAATAATATGTATATGTATATCTCCATGTCCCATCACTATTTCTCCTTTTTTCTGTATCTTCTTATCCATCGGCAAAGACCCTGGATATGAGGATTTTTAACACGTTTAATAAACAAGTAAAAGTTCACATCATGCAACTCATCCTGCCCATTGAGCCACAGAAAACACATTTATTCATATCATTTATAGCACCAGACTGAGAATTACTGAGTTAAAAAATTAAAAGTACAAAGAGAAATTTAATGGTTACAAGTTTTTGGAGATCATCCAAAGTGTCCGGATTTGTCATTTCAGAACAAGTGTCCCCCAGCATTTCTTGCTTTTCTTTGATGTTTTTTATTCAAAACCAGAATCAAGAGTCTGTCAAATGCTTGCAGAGCAGCTTCTTTAATAGCCCGGCTGCCTAGCTGGCTGACTTTTTAAACAGCTCACACCACCACTCAATTATTGCTTTAATTGAGTAAATTGGTTGTTTAATATTCATTACATTATTCACCAAGCTACTTACCAATATCCTAACAATATTTAACAGGGTTTTCTTTTCATGATTTGTGCTGACAATTTTTCAGCAAAATTTCCACTGTGCCTTCTGGTCCCCACTGTGAAAAGCAGATTCATTAATTTAACATCTTCTAAAAGTAGGTTTCCCTGTCTGTGATGAAAACTCATGTGATAAAGAGCAGAATCCTTAATATATTATATTTTTTTTTCCAGTAGTGTTACTTTGAATACATGTGTTTATATTTGTGTATAACTATAAATGTGCTTATAGTTATTTATTTATTTATTTTTATATCAAAATATATTTTATACCTGCAGACATATCATAGGTCCTTCACAATTTTTGCTTTGCTCCTCTGACAAAACTGTTTTGCCTCGTTGATTTTCAATTACCCTAAAACTGCTTTTGTGTAATGACTGGTCAGGATTGTACATAATTGGCTAGGGATTTAGATTCAGAATTCCATGCATTTGCTTAAAGACTAAACACAATATATGTAGTCCCTTGAAACATTAGTCTGTAACAAAGTATAGCATTGAACAAATCCAACATAAAAAGCAATACTTGGTGAGATGATGACATATATGGAACAGGTGTTTTGCTAAACGGTTCATGTCACCATGCTCCCTCTAAACTTCTATGGTTTTGTTTTTCCAAGGATTTATTTGCTATACTGTAATCACCAACAGAACAGAAACCCAAATATCCAAAACCAGAAAATATTTCAAGTATGTAGTTTTGCATACAGTATATTCTTTCAAAAGTAAAAATAAAAGGTGAAGACAAAATGTGGTAGTAGAAACCAAGTACTTCAGAGGTCTTTTTCTGACCTTTTTCCTGTCCATCCTTAACTATGGTCATTTAGATGGCAGTTCACATCTGCCAGTACTGTGGTTCAGCTTGTGAAACTGTCAAGGTCTGTCTTTATTTCCAAACCCAAACAAAATGCTATTAACACAACTAATAATAATAATATGTTCTGAAACCACCAAACTCTTTTCAACCAATGTCCTAAACAAGCTACTCTACCCTTCTGAAAAAACATAATGCAAAAGTGACAATAAAGTATAAGCTTTTATCTATATTTCTCCAAGAACTTCAGAGACCTCCAATTGTGAGTACTTCCAATTTTCACCTGATAATCCATAGACTTATTTTATAAAGGAGGAAAAACAGAAGATGAGGATATATAGTAGTCAGCAAGATATTTTCCTAAAAGCAAATTAGGCAATATTTTTTTTAGCAAATAAGGGGTTTAGACCACATTCTGACACTGGCAAAGGTCATATATCTGTCCTAATGTGTAGTAGGACTATATATAGGGATAGGTATCCCTATATACCTATTCAGGTTATTCTTACAAAAGACAAAGGACATTAAGCATCTAATTCTCCAATAGCCTCTCTCAAAATCCTTTAATTAACCTTCAAAATCTTATTATTATTCAATAAGAGAAATTAAAGTAATGTACTTTGCCTACTTTTGAACTCTTAAGAGTCAACAGCCCACATGGGAATAATGTGTTCTTCTTAATATTTACCAAATGATTAAAGGACTATGGTTTGGGGAAATACTCCATGAGTGCATCATAAACCTGAACAATTAAAGACTCAACAGTGTCCCCTGTGCTATTAAGATCAGGTTTTTAAGATGTGTCTTGTAGCTGACATAGTTTGTCACAAAATAAATGTCCACCTCTGAAGTGAGAATCTGCCTGCTGGTTTAGTAGCCCTTTATCTCGTGATAGAGAGCTGTTTGCTTTGTGACTCATACTGAGTCACCCTAATCAGAAATCAATTTATTTTCATCTAGTACATATGCCCGTGTCTGGGCCCAATTGTAAAGCAGACAGAAATAGATAAAGGAGCTGTAAGTTGTCATCATTTGAATAATTTTTATTTCTACCTGAAAGTTGATGTAAATTACAGGAGTTTTATTGTTAATATTTTTGTTTTAAATAACTTTTTTCAGGAAGCTCTAGGGTTGAACCCCAGAATTTCTAGAGACACATTAAACCACCATAAATTCACAGCTGCACTTGCTTGCACAATAAAATAATATTTGAGATGCTAGATTAAGCCTGTATGTTCTCTGAGTGACCTTTATTTTGGAATTTTCATCCCAGTTGCTGATTTGAGATCACACAATATTTGATCCCATCATTTTAATTATTCTCAGATTAAGTCTGCATATTGTTAAGATTACCTCACATCAATATCACAAGTGCCGAGCAAGAATGATCTGGATAAGTTATAATATCCTTACTTTCTTGATGCAGAGAAACTAGCCATTCACTTGGCCTTTGAGTGGAATTGAAATATGAATCTTGCTTTAAGGTCCCAGAGGAACATCATCTGACTGCAGTAAGGCAGTATTGTTTTATCATTGCTGTAATTACCCTGACATCAGTGGGAAATCATTTTGGTGACATCAGAGGGTTTTCTATATTGCTCTGCTTCAAACCAAATCTTGCTCTGATATTGCTTTAAAGTGAGCAAAGATGGTCCTGCTCCTTGTACAACAAGAACTTCAGAATATGCTTAAAGGGGAAAACAAAGTATGGCTTTATACAGAGAATTTGAACACTCAATTTTTTTTGCCAGGGCTTCCAGAGGCATTAATCTGGGCTGACTGCTCTGTGGTCTTTGCTGCATTTCTGGCATGCCCTGCAGCACTTCTACCCCCCATTCATGTTTAAACAATCAGTGAAGCAATTCTGGACCAGGTGTCAGAGTCATGTAAATGCCAAAAGCCCGTGCTTTACGGCAGCTGAGAATATTACCTGTACACGAAGTCCCACAGATGTCACTGACAAGGCAGAGGATACTTCATGCCGTTCCCAGGAGGAGGTTTATGCTGTCAAACCTCAGTGCTCAGTGTTTTCCAGACACCAGCATGAGATACCCCTGTTAGCACTAATAAAAATGTCAAAGAGGGGAAAATAAAAGTGAGAAACTTCATTAATTTCAAAGCAATAAAACCAAGGATGACTTCATTATTAAGTTTACTCTCACCTTTTTGGAAAGGATTTTTTATCCTTGAATAAAATTATTTTTAGTGTCACGAAGCCAAAATCTGGGCTCCCTTTGAAACTCCTGACTGTGAGGCAATCTCTACTCACAGTTTGCTGACACAAATGAAGATGGGATGGAAATAACTCTCAGCTGGGAAGACTCAGCTAAGTTTTGAATGTGTGTTTCCCCCACGAGATTCAGGATTCTTTATGCTCTTTCTTAAAACCAAAAACGAAAACAAAAACAAAGGAAAAAAACAAACAAACAAACAAATTTAAAAAATAAAAATTAAAAAAAAAACACAAAAAAAAAGAGATTGTGTGAATTGCATTGCTTGTAGATTGATAGATGCCAATGAGATGAGTCAGGCCAATTTTTTTCCTGTAAGTGTTGTTTAGCCTTCGTGCCAGTATCTGCACATACCTGCTCAGCCAACTGTCCCTGACATGCATTAATAAAATTCATGCCTTTCATAAAACAAGCAGACACAAGGGTCTCTGCCTTTTCTGTTAAGTCAAAAAAAGATTCTTATAATAAATATTTGTATAGGAGGATATCAATATCATATATTATATCTTTGCACAAAAACAGCACTGAAAAAAGATTCATTTAAATGCAAACACATATCTGGAATCTGTATTGTTTTAGTTTGGTATAATTTTAAAAGAATGTTACTGCAGATAGAAAATGTTATAAATACTTACAAAACTCCTCTGGACCAGGAAACTGTACAGGATTCTAAAGCGTGCTTTAAACAACATGGGCTTTTCTCTAGAAACAGACAGGTACCTTCAGGCTATAAATTAGTCCTTTCTTATACCTTGTAAATGTATTTGATTGCTAACTATGTAAATAGATTGAAAATATCTATGGCTTGTAACAGCAAAATTGCAGTGACAGAGAAGTAGAAATTTTAGCCAAGAGAAAAAAACTTTAAAGGAGAAAGAGGGGGAAAAGAAAAGCAGGTGAGTCACAGATGGAAAGCAAATGTATAACCTGTCACATGTGTTGCTTTAACTGGAAGAAGCCACAAATCAATGACATAGAAGATATCCAAGGGCTGCTCCAAGGCACAGCTGGATATTATAATCAGTGCTGGCATTGGGAGTTCTTGCAAGACAAGCATGGAGGTACTCCAGCAACACAAGGAATACATATCCTTGAAAAATGCATGTGAAATTAAGATGTTATAAATAGTCCTAAAATAATTATTATGCCATTTGTATTTCATGAATTATAGAGCTATACACCCCCATTTTGGACTATTTCACTTCTATGTTATGATGATTAAGTAGAATAATTCAGATTATTAGAACTTAAAAGGAAGTACCAGAATCATGGCTTCACTAGCAGTAATCAACAAAATATTACTTAAATAGTAATTGTAGTAAGCATTTCTTCCTTTGGATATCAAAAAGAAATACCTGAAGTACTGACTGTCAAAACCAATTTGTCTTTCTGCTGATGAATACTCTTGGCACCATTGAGTATCAGATTATCATAGGGTTGAAGACAGCACTTAAAATCAGCTTTCACTCAGGATTTCTCTTGCCTAAATTTAAACTATAGTTTAGAAATTTATTATCTCCTACAAGCCAAAAGCTCATCAATGTGACCCAGCCAGAAATATCTGATGTGTTAACCTTTGGGGTCTTCTGGGATCACTCATTAAAAGAACAAAAAAAAAACACAAACAAACAAACAACAAGAAACAAATAAACACCACTACCATATTTACATACTTTCTTTTCACAAACCTACACCCTAAACAAATTTTTCCCATCCCTGAGAGGCCCTGGCCTACTTTTGAGTAAATAAAATGAGATTTCACAGAGGGATCATCTTCATTTGGGGGATGGTTCAGGGTTTGTGCTGCTCTTGCCTGTGCAGTCTTGGTTCTGATTTACACTGCAAGAGCAAGGGCTGTTCACACAGACACGGAGCACGTTGTGACAGTGACAGCTTGGAGCAGAGTCTGGGACAAGCTCTGCTCACAGCTGCAGGTGTGCAGAGCTGAGATGTAGGCTGGCATTTCATGGCAGGACCTCCTCTGGTCATTAGAAGAGAGCATCCAGTAAGGAAAACTTTGAATTAGGGTTCAACTGCAGAAACTTTGGGCTTTTTTTGTGTTTCTGCACCCTTCAAAGTCCTACAGAGCTACAGTCCAAGTTTCCAGGTACTGCTATGGTGAGAGACTGAGCAAGAGTGTCTGAACTGACAGTTTAGTCAGGCCCTGCAGTACCCACCTTATGAATGTTCTACAGAGGTATCAGCCTTTAATTTTGTTTATTCTTTGACATTCTTAGACTTAATGACCCTTAGGGGTCCCTTCCAATTTGAATTATTCTATAATTAAATGGCTCCCACTTAAATCCTTGTGAACTTTTTGCTATATTTATCACAAGTAAAACTCTGGACACATTAGAAGCTGCCAAAGATCTCAATTTTTTATTTTATATTTAAATGAAATATGATGTTCATAGAACTAAATAATGGAGGACACTTGTTAGGCTGCCATAGGTACTGGAAATCTATAAGGAAATTTTATTCTAACAATCAAGAGTACTCCCATAAGGATATCAAAGGAAATTAGCTTACAGATGTAATCTGCCTTGTAAGACAGTAAAAGACCTTGTTACAAGAGGAAAAAAAAAGAAAGTTTGAAAGTCAAGGAGAATCTGAATCAATAGCGAAAAAAATTGCTAAGCATAGTTAAACTGTAAAGCTGAAGCTCACTTTTATGTTTTATTAAACATAACTCATTTGTACATTGTGTGAACTGCACATCAAATTTGAAATAACAGACCCATTAATCATACATAAAAGTTAGTAGTAGATTTAAAATACCTACCATATGTGATGATGAACTCAGGATTTCCTGTAACAGACATATACTGTTCTGAGACAATTTGCAAATGTCATGAAGAGCAAATATGACAAGTTCAGGATAGATTTATTGTAGAAAACAGTATTTAAAGCTTCATATTTTCTTCTTATGGTGTATAACCTTCTCCTTTTTAAACCTTTATCTTTAATAGATGTTGCAAGTTTTAGAGCTATGTATGCCTAGCTATTGTTAAGTAATTCATCTAAATCAGACATGGTGTCTAAAACTAGAAACAAAAGGAACTCTTTTCCAGTGGATTGATGAACTGCTAGAACTTGCTATATGGTGATTTTATTTTAACTTCACAGAATCACAGAATATGCTGAGTTGGATGGGACCCACAAGGATCATCAAGTCTAATTCTTGGCTCTGCACAGGATGCCCCAAAAATCACATCATGGGCCTGAGAGAATTGTTCAAATGCTTTTTTTACTCTGTCAGTCTTAGTGCTGTGACCCTGGGGAGCCTGTTCCAGTGCCCAACCCCCCTCTGCTCAAAAACATTTTCCTGATATCCAGCCTAATCCTCCCATGACACAGCTTCAGGCCATTCCCTGGGGTCCTGCCACTGATCACAATCAAACCATCTTCAAATTCTACTTCCACCAAAAGGCGTTTATTTAGAATTAGAGAATACTTATAAAATGTGATCCACGTTATCGAGAAATCCTGACATTAATCATACCCATTATCAAATGTGTTCTGTGAATATATCAGCCTGGAGCAGTGATATGCCATTATGTTAACCATACCATAAAGGAATCCATTCAATACCATCTCCTCTGTAGTGACAAGGATAAGGAAGTTGTCTATATATTTAAAATTACAGTTGTAAGTATATGTATATGTATATGTATATGTACATGTATATGTTTATATGTATATATGTATATTTATGAGTATTTGAGACATCAGCAGATCTCAGTCTGTACCTAGTGGCAGTTGGCTATTAAGTAGGATACTGTGGACTCAGTAGTCAAAATAATTATGCACTGAGTCCTCTGATCAACTAGCTGAAAGAAAAGGAAATAAGGGAGAATAAAGCCAAATGCCATGAAGATGTGATGCTATATATTAAAAACAATATGGGTCAGTGAAATACTTTTATTTTTCTTCACACTTGCAATCAAATTGAATGTCTTTTGAATTTCTGTCTCCCAAATTCATCCTTTCTAAGTCACCATTTTCAGACTGTTATCCTGCCAACTGTAGTTGTGCCTACAGGAGGATCTGGTAACTAATATTTCTTTCTCCTAAGTATCTTCTGCAATTTCAATAATGACACAGGAAGGAAGATGAGGAAAATGTCAGGGAATGTCACCTTCATACACAAATGCTGTTTTTTTAAGAGACACAGTATTTAAAGAAAGATTATTCATTCTTCATGTTGCTTTCCATGATGACCAGCAGAATGTTTCTGTCACAACGAAAAAACTTCTTCAAAGTTCCTCTCTTGCTAAAGACTTGTCTAATATGCAAATTGTCCCTGTGGTGTATTTTATTTCTTAAGTCCAGTGGCAAGTTTCACCTTTTTAAATGCATCCTTCTCTAACTGTTCTATACAACAAATAAATGCATAGGTTGGCAGCTCTTGGTGGTGGAGATTAGGGACAGAACATACGTTATGCAAAGGAATTCCTCTTGTGCGTTTATTTAAAATGTATTTGCAATACTTCCTTCACCCATTTATATTTTACTTTCTAGAACTGACTTAACATAACCCAAATCTTCAGAAAACTCTGCAGCAAATAAAAATATGCTACAAATAACTGGGAAATACATAAGAAAGAAAAAAATATCTCCTAGGGACTTAATTGTGTGAGTGTAAGCACTGTTGTTGGGAATAACCCAAAGGGTAGTTTGCAGTTCATTAATAAAAATGGCACAAACAGAATGAAAAAGAGAAACACTGCACCATATAAAATACTTTTAAAATCAACACAACTATTCTTTAATTCATTTTTCTCTCTTTTTCACTGTTGCTCAGCAGAACTACAAATCTGTAGAGCATGCATTCTTTTCCAGGGGCATAGCACATGACTGCACGACACTGGGAGAACTTAGTCTGGTACTGAAGAAAAATTATAGAGAACTTGGATCTCCATAATGAACAAAACCCCTCTGATTTTACTCAGATAAAATTTCTAAACTGCTTTGGAGTAGTAAGTGTAAATTATCTCCAAGGAATAAGTCACCTCTTTCATTCTGAGGAAAGTTTACTTCCATTTTTCTTTAATAGAATGTCATTCTTTTCTTTCATTCCACTGTTACTCCTCCACTTTTGCTTCTACCTAATTTAATCTTTCTTCCTATTTCAAACCTGCTTCAGCTCTTTTGTTTTTATTTTTTATTTTTTCCCATCTCTGTCTTGCTCCCAGAGACAAAGCAGTACAAGTCATTTCTGACTTTCCTTTATATTCAGTTCTGCTTACTTTTGCCTTTGAAAAATGGTTAAGCCTTGATCTGAATTCTTTGTTTCTCTCTGTATTAACGTGTTAACCTGCGCTGATGTTTTAGTTCTGTACTTTCTCCTTTCAGAATCATATTTGTGATGAAGTGTTTATTTGGCTTGCTGTGTTTTTTCAACATTTTCTGTCTATTTTGTATATATATTATAACAGTAGTACAAGAATGGTGGTGTGCATAATACACATTGCAGTGCACTATTACTTTGATATTTCTACATTATTAGAAAATGTTTGAGATATAGGTACTTAAAATAATTATTATAAGCCTGAAGAAAATGAAAAATGTTAAGATTTCTAATGACTTGGACTATAAAAATAAACCTATGTACTTTTCTGAATTCATTTGACTAACAGAGAAAATGACTGTTCAAATAGAATAAGGGGGAAATTCACTTGTTTATCCCACTGGATATTTAAATACCACATCATTATGGGAAGTTCTTTCCAAACAGGTTTCTGGATGATCCCATCAGTCTAACTGAAGCTAAACAAAATGCAGCAAACTCGATACTATGTCAGTAAAAGCAAGCATACCTACATCTCTGAGGAGGCTGGAAAGAAAACAGATGAGATTTATAATCTCCTATGAATTGTGAAAATAATTCTTGCTGCTTGTTTCTAGTTGTATAATTGAAGCATATAAACTTCCACATTACTCCATGCCAACTTCTATTCTATAAGTATATTTGGATTTTTAGTCTGACCTATACTGGTTTGTTTAGTGTAATCTGTAGTCAACAAAGACAGTTATTTACTTCCAAACCCTGAAATTCAGGAATTTATTTCCAGTGAAATGAGGGCATTATTGAGGATGAAGAATTGTTTAATTTTAGTCACCCACACCAAAAAATTACTTCATACTTTAAGAGCTACATAGAACAGCTACTAGAAAAAAAATCAAGAAATGTATAACCTCTTGTATAAGAGGAGACTGAAAATCTCTCTACTGTTCAATCTAGCAAAAATAAGGCAACTGGGAATATTATTGAGCTCTGCAAATATCGCTGATGGGGTAGCTAAACACCAGGAAAAAAGAATGGCTAAGTAAGATAAAATAACAGCGCTGACTTGAGAATCCAAAAGTGTAATTGTGTGTCAATAAATTTAGGCTGTAAGTGTGCCACAGCCTCGAGCACCTTCCAGCTTCTCATCTAGCTGGCTGAGTACAAGGATGGCACCATGCTGGCAAGAGCAGCTCTACAGAGAGCTGTGACCATCATCTGCCCCTTCAGCCCTCGAGAGATGTTGCAAGCTCGGTCTCACCTGACCTTTGCCAGAGCTGCTCACACTGCTGCTGGGCCTCCCACTCTGCAAATACCCCTGCAGAACCTCCCAGTCACCAAGGGAAGGAAGGGAACATTGAGCTGTGTCAGGAGAAAGTGAAGTCCCAGCGGCCTGGCAGGTTCCATCCAGCAAGTTGTCCCTGTGACAGAGAACAGAGCAATGACAAATACCATAACCAAGGGCTGCTGACAGATATTCCCAAGAAACCCACAGGGACACAGAGAGAGTTCTGCTCAGAAAGGAGTCCTGTCAACAGGTAAGCAATGGTTCAGTGCACCCATTCAACATCTGCAAGCACCCAAACAATTCATAAATTTCCTGTATTCCTTTTTTATGTCTGCTATACCTTCTACAAAAGAAGGATGATTGGCATTGCAGGAATACAGTCTCCATTTATAACCGATCCCCTGACCCCAATTAATCGAGAATAAACCATCCCAGCTCTTAAAAACAGCAAACCTCAGGCCCAAGATAGCAGAGACAAAACATATATTGTCTTCCTGCTCCCAAACATATCTACAATTTTCCTTCTCTCTGGATACCATTCTAACAAGCTCTCAGCAGGGTGGAGAAAGAGACAGTTGTTGGTGCATAGACTTCAGCAGTGACAATGGAATACAAGTTGTTTGTATACTTGAACTATGAACAAATATTTGCATTTTGTGCTGAGAAGAGAAAAATTGTTTCCTCTAGAGGTAAATGTTACCAATTCCAAGATTACATACACCAGCCCAGAGCCTTCTGCTTTCACTCTGGGTTTTGCATTTGAGGAGGAAGATCATTTCATTATGTTTATATGCTCACTTTCTTTTTACTTCATCCTAGTGATTTTTCCTAATCCCATTCTGTGTCAGCTGCCAATATTGTCTTGAGCCAAGTCATAACGTGACCTGTGAAGCTGACAGACAATGGGAATAGCTGCAATTTGCAGCTGTGAGAGATGGCAACAAATATCTGGGGAACTAATGGGAAAGTGAGGTGTTTTCAACCCTGTTTTTCAATGTATAAAACCACTAAGACAAGGATGTCCTATTCTAGTTTCATCATGGTATTTGGGGTGAAACATTTTCTTTTGATAGCTGAGCCAAATTCCTTCATAACTGTACAATTTATGCCTGTCCTTAGCAACAATCTCAACATTTTTCTCAATCCATGATGTCATTAGAGGATCTCTACTGCCTCACAACTCTTAACTAGATCACGGGGAAAAACAGAGCAGAGCTCTGTCATGAAGGGTGCTGCGTGGATTTTACACACAAATGTAAAATGTCAATGAATAACCCGAGATTATACAAAATGCTCATCAAGGGTATTTTGTAACAAAATGCAGTGATGTGCTAAGTGAGTTATGATAGTCTAATTCAGATTTCAGTTTTCATTAATCAGAAGTGTGAAGCATGTAGTAAAGCTCTGTTTCAGCAGTCTTCAACTTACTATTTTTATGGCTGTGTGAATTTTACTGTGACTGTTGCCTATCCCATAAACACCTGACTCTGTAGGGTAATGTATTGAGCTGTTCAGAACCTTTCCTCTGATATTAATTCAACTTATTCAAATAGCATGAGACCTCTTTGGGTTTTTTTCTATTTCAGCTCCTCAAAGCTGTGAGGAGAAAAAAAATTTTCTCAGACTTCAGCAGTTGTAACATCTGCTTTTGAAAAATAAAACCACAGTGAAAAGGCACTTATAAACAAATTATTTTTGGAAGGAAGAAATGTTACAAAGGTTTTTGATACATATTTACCTTTGTTCATAGTGATAAAAATGGATTTTCAGATGCTTTTAAATGTCTTTTTTTTCCCCTTAAGATACAAATAATGCAAAGAAAGCAAAATGCAGCACAATAAACTCTGTAGTGTAAGGAGGACCACACAATACCTTTACCTGCTGTAATAAAGCAACAATAAAACTGTTGGGGGATAAAAAGGTTACTTTAGCAATCTGGATTAACTCCTAGATTTTCCAGAACTGCCACATGTTGCTAGTACATCACTTATTTATAAATCAAGCTTAATCTCACTCTATATGCCAGAAAGCTGGGGCTGGCCATGCATCACCTTGGCTGGTCCCTGTAGCACACACTCAGTCCAGCCAAGCACATCTCCAGCTGCAGTGCAGAGAAACAGGATACCCTATGGATGCAAGTGTCAGCATCAACCCAAGAGGAAGGAATAGCTCTGAATAAGAGAGAAAACTTTTCTTGTCACTCTAATTGGTAAGCAAAAGAGTGATAGTTGGTAGAAGCTGAATAATAAAGATATTTTTAACTGATAATTAATCTTGAGCCTGATATATATCCCAGGGTTAAGTCAAAATTTAACAGAAAATAACAGTGTCTACTTCTGAGAATGAAAGGGTGAACCCTTTATGAGACCCCCTTTCTTTCTTGTCAAATATTACATTTGACATTGTCTTGCTTAAGTTTCCAACAGATCTCATTGTCACCAAAGAACAACCCCAAGGGCTGGTATATGCTGGGAACCACCCAGCTGCAAAACAGCTTGATAGGAAAAACCCTGGGCATTCTGGTGGATACCAAGTTGAACATGAGCCAGCAATGCTCCCCTGCAAAAACAGAAGGCAAGAGTTATCCTGCACTGTATTAGGCAAAATCTTGGCAGCAGGCTGAGGGAAGAGATTCTTTCTTGTAGCACTGGTGAAGCCACACCTGGAGTGCTGTGTCCAGGTCTGGGCTCCCCAGTACAAGAGAGGCATGGGAGTACTGGAGGGACCCCAACAAAGGGCCACAACAATAATTATGGGACTAGAGAATCTCCTAAGAGAGGAATCCAATAATGAGAGGCAGAGAAGTCTGGGTCTGTTCAGCCTCAAGAGAAGGCTCCAGGGAGCTCTTACTTGTTCATGTAAATACTGGAGGAATGCTGCAAGGAGGATGGAACCAAGCTCCTTTTGGTGGTGCCCAGTGTCATGATGAGAGACAAAAGGCACAAACTGAGACACAGCAGGGTCTGTGCAGCACTCGGAACACCAGGAACCACTTTCTCTGTGGGTGACTAAGGGTGACTAAGCCCTGACACAAATTCCCCAGGAAAGTTATGGAATCTCCTCCTCGGAGATATTAAAAAAATATCTAGACATAGTCCTGGGCAAGTGGCTTTAGGTGGCCCTTCTTGAGCAGAGGGGTTGGACCAGACAACTTCCAAAGGTCCTTTCCAATTTCAAACCTCCTGTGGTTCTGTGATTCTGCCAATACTTTACCTCATTCATTTTCCCACATGACACCTAAACTACACTGTCCTTTAGCTTTTCAAGGCACATTCCATGAACTATAGATCCATCTGTTCATAAATCCTGTGAGCAGAAAAGCATATTTTATGCACCAGATAGAGTTTCTGGATGGCAATCGACTCTCTAGGTGAACAGTGCATCTTCCTTTTATCATCACACATAATCTGACATGATCTTCATAGTAACTGAATTCTTTCTGCAGAGAAAAGAGGAATCTGACTTTGCATCTTGCTCTAACTTGGAATATTTCTGCTATTTTCCCATCCCCTGTTTTATACTTTTCCCATCTTTAGCACAAGATAAAAAGAAAAATATCATGTGAGAATATGTAAAGGAAATGATATTGCAATAATCTGAAGCACCTTGTTTCAGCCATTAACTGTTTCACTTTGATTGTGGATTTTGGAAGCATTTCATGTTTTAAAACTTCTTCTACAGTAGAACTGGAGAAATTTAATTCTTGCATTTGTCAAGGAAGAATGTGGTGAGTTTTTCAAGATAAGAAATTTGACACAACAGACACAGTCTTCCTGAGACAAATTTATTTCAACTAAAATGGAAAAAAATATGTATTTCTCTTTATACACTCTAAAATTCAATAATTCTAGGTCTGAGCTTAAGGGATGCATACTTTTCCCCAGTAATCATATGGCATTTGATTTTAGTAAATTCAGACAACTTTGAAAATAACAATGATCTTAGGAACATACCTACACTTTTCATTCTTAAATGAGCTAGAAATTCTTCTTAATATAATGCTCATTCAGCTTAAACAAAATGCAAAGTTTACCAGAAGACCAAGCAACTAAATGACTTTTCAGCTGGCATCAGTGGGAGCAGTTTATCTTGTGACAATTCCCTGAAAGCAAGGCTGAGGACACTTCTAGTTTATATTTATAGCCTGAACAAGAGCTGTTCATTTTTTGTTGTTGTTGCTCTCAGGAACTGTACCTTGCAGCTCTCCCTTTCTTAAAAAAAGCACTTCAGCTGTAATTTTTCTTCCGAGTCATTCAGTCTTTCATTACTGAGTCTTGTAGATGTCATAAGCACTTCTGAAACTGAGGAAGCAGGGTTCAGTTCAAAGAAGGAAATTCATGTTTTGATGCCTGTTTGAATCTTATCTAATCTATCCAGGTTTCTCAGCTCTCAGTTTTGCTAGGGAGATTTCAGAATAATGATCTTTTCTTCTCTGTCAAACTGCTCCTTCTCATATGACAAACATTCAAGGTTATGTGAGTAAATTTCCAGCATTTTGAATCTGAGAAATATTGCATTAGATTTGAATGTTTCTGCTTTTAAGCAGAGATAATTAAAATTCAAAAGTTAATGAAAACTACTTTTTTTTCTAATGCTTTTAAATCACAGAAGGTGGACCCAAAAGTTCAATTAGATAGTGTAATGCACTGCTTTTCTTTCACTCCACGTTCACATAAATTTACACCTTTTTTTATCTGCACCTCTCAGCACACACTTGTCTTCACACTGCACTACTAAAGGAGAAGTTCCTGTGCATTTGTGGGCAGTTATTCTTTGTCTGATCTCAACAGAATAATTTACTTCATAAAGCTCCATACCCTTGTCCCAAAAGCAGAAGTGCTCCAACTTCCACAGCACAGCCAAAATTTACTTTTTTTTTACAAAAGTCAGGTATTGGTAATTATTCTAAAACCCAGATTTGATTTTGCCTTTGTTTTAGAAACACACATGCTCCAGAAAAAATTATTATTATATCTCTTAAAAGAGATATAAAAAAATATTTATATAAAAATATTTAAATATAAAAAATTATTATTTTATCTCTTAAAAAAGTTTATAAACAATTTGTATTATCTAATATGTGCTGGTTCTCAAGCAATTTTTTCCTTGCTTTTCATCTATACTGTTCACTACAGAAGACATGGACCAATAGCCTGTTATGAGAAGAGCAAATGTCAGTCAAGCAAATGGAAAAGAGCCATCAATAAGTCAAACCTGAATATCAAGGTAAAGCTCTTAATGCTTCTCAAAGCTTAAGGATTATACTGAATTAATGGTAAGGTCACCACTTTTTCTGAGTTCCATGTATTTATTTGCCTTTCAGTTGTAAATAGCAAGTTGCAAAAGCCACCCTTTACACGTGACAATTCCTTGTGGCTGTTGGGAGTGAGTTCTGTAGTTACTGAGGGTGCTTTCCAGCACTGCTGAAAACTTTGGGCCAGATTCAGCAGCATGGTTGGGCACACTCTTGAAATGAGCATTTAAAAAGGAAAAGTTCAGAAAACAGATGCATTTCTATTTTTCATTTAAATTTCAATTTAAATCACAACAAAAAATAAAGAGGAAAAATAATAAAAAGTATCATGACTGCATAGCATTTTAACACATTGCATTAATATCCCTGCACATGGCCATTAAAGTGACTGTCTTGAAGGGTTGATAACAACCAGTAGCAAGAATTTCTCTCATAACAGTTATGGAGCAATCTTTGACAATGATATAAACAGCATGAAATTATCCATGAGCTGGCTAAAAGCTGAAAACAGGTTTACAAACTATACCTTGTTGGCCTATCCAGAGACTTTTACTGAAATGTTTAGCTGTCTGTGCTGAGTTTAGAGTTTCAGCCTCTCATGAAATCTGGCTAAACTGAGTATGGTTACAATACATTATCTCTCTGTGGTATCTGTAAACTGAGAAGCCCTACTGCCTTTATACAATATAAAATCTAAGGAAATCCAGGATGTAATTAGGTTTTACTGATATCCATGTATTATTACTGTCTTCATATGACATTATTACAGTCAAGTGCAATAGGTACAAGGAGTAGCTATTAGCTATTGTGCTAAAAAAAGTAACTTTTGTTCTCTTGTCTTGCTTGCCCTAATGCTCTGCAGGCACTGGGTGTACAACTCAGCCAGGGGTTGGTCTGCTCTTCACCAAGTCTCTGCCAGAAGGGCTTTCCAGATGCTAGCTTAGCAAATAATCATTAGTCTCAAAAGAGCTAGGTGGATTATCACAAGTGCCTTCAAGTGTGCCAGGCAGAAGGGGAAAGCTCCCAACAGAGGCTCAAAAGGTCTCTGAGGACAAAGAGAAATAGTGACAATGTTCTCCTCCCATGAACACTCTCAGAATAAGCTTAAATTGCAGTCTCCAAGCACAGAAGGAAGCACGTTTAGGGAATTGAGTTTTGAGTTCAAAGCTGGATGGACTGTGTGGATTTTCATGGTAAAAAAGAGAGGCAGAATTACCTGCAATTGCATAGTAAAGAAAAAAAAAAATAAAGGGATTTCACACAGTCAAAAATAACTACAGAAAGGACATTTCTCGAAATGATGATGAATCCTCTCCCTGTTCCCAAATAAGTGCCTGATGCACTAGTTTTGAGAGATTTCCTATTTTCATTTTTCTTCTTTTTTATTAATAGAGTTTGTGGCAGTGGTTATCTGGACTGGCAGAGAGCAAGGCCAGCCTGAACTATGTAAGAGGTAGCTATATTCACCTATATTTTCAAATGCTGTTAATTACAGTCCAGAGAGATTAGAGATGAGTCACTATACCTTTAATTCACACTTCCTTTTCCTGTTTCAGCTTTCTTAGGAGCTTAGAAACAAATTATAAACTTCAGTGTAGTCCAACTTCTTAGCAAGATGCTCTGTAAAGTTGCCAGGGAAGAAAGTTCTCTCCATCCCTTGTCTGTTATGACTGTGACCAGATGCTTGTCCCTAATTCAACTTGAGTTTACTGTGGAATCACTTAGAATCATCTGCCACTTAGTCAGCTGAAATGTCTTAAACACTGGACTCTGAAAGTGCAAGAAAGACAGATCTTGAGGAAATACAATGGTCCCTCTTTGAGAGATGGCAGCCACTTCAAGAAAACGTGGAATAGGTTTGGGTTTTGTTTATTTTATAAAAGAATTTGCTCTGACTGAAAGCAGGAGGTCTTTCACAGTCATCCTCTTCATAGACTGTGGCTATTCAACTACATTTTCTATTATTTTTTGAAAATATATAGTGTGAAGAGATTTTAAAAATTATCCCAGAAGAGGGGGGGAAAAAAGATTCCAGATTTTTTTATCCAGAAAAAAATATAGACAAAATACTAGATTTTTTCAAACAAAATGGGTTAAAAGGACAAGAGGGTTGAAATCAATTTTCCTATCACACAGAGATATCTCACGCATGTAGGGAACTCGTGTTGATGTGTTTTTCCGTTCTGGTGAAGTTAGTTTGATTTATACAGTTGAAATCCAACCACAGTTTGTTTGGTTTGGGTTTTTTTTTTTTAATTTACATTCAGGAAAAATATTTCCCAAAGCTTCTAAGAGACAATACAAAGAGAATAACCTCCATAAAGGAAATGAGAAATTCACTGGAAGAATAGTAAAGTTTCTTAAATCTTTAATTTCATACTGAGAAGTTTTGAAATAGGTCATATTCTAGAGAGAATACCCATCCTTTTTAGAACAATCTAAATTCAGCCAATCTAATATAACAGGTACAATATAGTATTTGGGATTCTTTAGCTGAATGCATGAATTTTATTTCTAAAAAGTCAAATACAAAAACTCTAAAATTTAGTATTTATAAATGGAGACAACATTAAGAAGTTTGCACAGGGTTCAGGCAGATTTACAGAACAGGCCACAGCCACCAGCTCTCCACCAATGCACAGAATCTATATTTGATCTGCTCAGGGAATGTTTCAGTGGATCCTCCTTGGAGCAAAATCCAGCAACTTAAACCTAATGTTTGAAGTATTTAATAAGTATTTAAAAAGTATCTAATCCAAATTGGCAGAGGTCAGGATGAGTGTCCCACACCACTCTGCTGAGCATGTACATGTACAGTGGTGAGCCTCTTCCTAGTACAGAGCACATTTTTCACTGGAGCTGCCAACCTAAAGGATTACTTCCATCTACATCCTAGCAAGACAGTTTATAAAATTGTGAGGTTAGCAAAATGTAGCAAAGCATTTTAGTGAAATGGCTTTGGACTTTTGTATGTTTCTCTAATGATGTAGAATTTCACAGGTAAACTCCACTTTGTGCCGTTTTTCTCTACAGCCAAGCCATTTTTCCTTTGCTGAAAAAAAGTTCAAACACATAATTAACAGTCAAGTCAGAAATCTACGATTAGTCAGGAGATTTTACATGCATTGTTGCCAAATAGACCCTCAGATTTTCATAACTAATGCCTAATTTTCCTCAACGGCTTCAGGTTTCTTAAACACATAAGTTTTAAATAAAACATTTGCAAAACATCACAGATTGCCTCATTGGCTATACTGTTGAATATAAATTTAGATTATTCTGCAGAAATAAGAAAGGCTTGTGAAACCCATATGACTTATAAGCTCCATTTATGATCAGAACAGTGTAAATAGACTGAATAGAATGAAACTGAGTCATGAGTTTCGTGTAGGCTTTAATTCTGTCTTAACAGAACCATCACGGAGATGTAATTCTGTCATATCTGTAAACAACCTCTTCATAAAGAGAAGACCAGAATCATGAAAACACTTAAATGAATGACAACTGTTGAAACCAAAAGTCTGTAAATCAGACTTGAGAGAATCAAATATTTTGTGGCTTTGTCTACTATTCCACAGTGATTCATGCTATTTGTGTGAAGAAATACAAGAACAATTCTGAAACTTTTCAAGCTGGAAATCGTAAGAAGGCTCTAGACTTTTGTATAAAAGCTTACATGGAGAAAAAGTCACAGAACATGTCCACCTGTGAGCTAAGGAAAGCTTTTAGCCTTTAAGGAACAACACCATGTTCCCATTCCATCTATGAACAGACCAAGCTAAATTTTGTCTCTTGTCATTGTGAAGTCCTTCTTCACCTAAAATCAAACTGAAATCCAATTTTCCACAAGCTCTAAGATGATGGGTACATTTTCAAAAGCTTTAAGAAGAAAAAGTTTCTCAACTTCTGGCTGGTGTGTTTAGGAGAGTATTGAAGGTACACCTCCGTACAGTTTTATAATCTTCATTTGGCATCTTCTAAAACAAATGGATACAAATGGAATAGAATTTGAAGAGTCTTTTCCTAAATCTGCTTTTTCTTTTTATATTTTTCCATGGCATGGTGTATGTTAAGGAAAACATCCTGTTCCGGGTTTTTTTTTCCTTTTATGATTCTCATGAACTTTTATAGTTTTACTGAAAAGATTAAGACATTTTTAAGAAATTCTCAAGCACCAAAATACATAATAAAATCTATTCTAGCAGATCCTCTTACATCTACTATTGCTTTTCTATAGAGCAAATGCAAAGACTTTTTCAAAGAATAATCACCTACATCTGGTGACAAAAAGCGACTTGGCCCTGCCATCATTCAGATAGTGTAGAAACAAAGTCTTTGCTACATTTTCATTTTCCTTAGGATTCACTAACTCCTGGATGTTCCCACAAGCTACCAGGATAATGACTGTGTTTGTGTTTAATACAGTGAGATCTACTGCAGGATGGATGTGTACATTGAAGTCAAAACCAATGTGAGGATACAGGTTAGTGGCTCTGCACTTTACAGTGATATTCTGTGAATATGAAACCAGAACTTAGAGGCTTTTTCTTATCTCAGTCTCAAGAGTTTCAGCCCCATTTTCTCCTGAACCACCACAGGGATGGCACCTCAGGCCAGAGAAGGACAATATAGAGAAGATAGCCAGGGCTGGCTTTCCTGAAGTGCTTCCCTAAGGTTTCTTTCTTTCTGCCCTGAGGTGAAGGGCAGGCGACTGGGCAAGCTGACCCTGGCACACTGACACCACCAGCAGCTCTGTCAGCACTCACTTGGATCTCTGAATCACTCTGTGCTGAGATGGCAAGGCATATGGGACTGCAAAATAAAAGTGTGCTCTGTTTGTCTGGCTGAGAATATGACAAGTATAAAAGCACCATCTTACCTATGGGATGGAAGAGGACTAGGGAGGGCAAGCAAGTGAATTTCAAATGAGTGACATCTTGGAAAGAGTCACCAGAGCTTAAAAATATTTGCTTAAAGCTTTGGGGGAATTGAGTATGGGTAAAATCCCTAAGGCCCAGAACAAACAAACCAATGAGTGATGTAAAGGCCGGGTGTCGTGGTTTTAAACCAATAACTAAGAAAATTACTTATTTCTTGCTGTGAGATATGGATTAGAACAAGAGCAAAACAGGCATAAAACTTAAAAGGGAAAAAAAAGTTTATTGACAAACTACAATAAGAACACCAGAATAAACTTCCAGAAAAACCTTTTCATCCCCTGTCTACCCACTATTCCCTTGTTCACATGACAAAAGAGACAAAACCTTTGGAACTTTGATGGTTAAAACAGTCCCAATTCTTGCTACAGTCTTTTCACCAGTCTTTATAGAGAAACAGAAGTTTCTTCCTGTTAATTTATGGAGTTTCTCACAAGAAAAACTATTTTTCTTATAGTTTTCCATTGCTCTAATGTTAGCTGCCCAGAGCTGCTGTTATTAGAGCCCACTCCTCCCATTTTCACATCCCAAGTGTGTATGGGCCATGAGTCTAGGGATGGGATTTTTAAGGATAAGTTATTCAAAGGCAAAAAGTCTTCTTCATCTGTTTCCGTGAGCTTCACCAGAAAACAGTTTTCTCATTGCCTCTCAAGGCTTCAAATCTTCCAGCACTTCACTGTACCATAATTACTCTACTTTTTTACTCAAAATTTACACTTTGAACACTCTATTCCTCCCTATTTACTGTCATGAATTAAAGGAGTGTTTTCGAGACCTTATTGTCCATTTCCATAGTTTTAACAGAAAGATATTTCAGCTTAATTAAAGCATCTTCTTAATTCTCTACCTTTTCTTTTCTTTCCTGTCACTAGTAGTTTATAAAGTCTCTTTTCATGTTGATCACTCTCTTTTCTCTGTCTGGATAAAAAGATTAATCCGCAAGTCTCATCTGGGAAATGAAAGAGTTAAAATCTTGCCCAGGCTGTTGTAGGTAGTTCTGTGGCCTCGGCCGGTGCAGGAGCTGGAGCCGTCTGCGATGGAAAGCTCCTCATGGCTGCTCTGAAGAGTGTAGGCGCTGCGCCCAGCCCGCTGCAGGTCCAGAGCCCTCTCTCCTTCTTCACTCAGCAGTCTCCAGTGACCTGCAGCCGAGCCAGAGATCGGCTCGGCCCGGCCCGGCCGGAGCCCGGAGAAAACCCCCTCCACAGGGCCCGCATCCCCCGGCCGGGAGACGCTGGGCCCAGCCCAGTCCCCGCCCGGCCGCATGGCCTGGGCAGGGAGCGGGAAGCCTGGGGCTCTGCCGCCCTTCCCAGCCAGGAAACAAAGAGAACCAAGAGAGCTCTGGTTTTACACTTTAAGGTAGGGTTCACAAGTTGATCCCACTTTTCAATGGCCTAAACTGCTGTCAATTCTCAGCAATGACCGATAATTGGTCAGGAGAAAAGACGCCAGGCAGATCCCAGCAACTTAAACTTTCTTAAAGGTAAAGTAACTCCATGACACCGGGTGTCTGTGCAAAAAGTCAATGTTCTAAGTCTGGCAATCATCACGGCAAATTCTTAAGATTCATTTAAGGGCTTGGGGTGTTTTTAGAACTCCTGAAACTGATTGTTTTTTTTACAAACCAAGTGTCAAAGATGAAGATTTGTGGGTATTTCTGGTCAATATGGAACTTTCACATTTAAATCAACATGCTGAAGAACAGGACTTACCTTGTTACCACAGCTTCTCTGCCAGCCTTGAAAGCATAATAAAATACTTCAATGCCTGGGGAAAATCTCTTTCGTCCAGCTCTGAAGCTGTTTTTATTTTCACAGGCATTTTTGTACAAAATTGTAAATAAAAATATGGACATGATTAAAATTCAGCATTTGCTATATAATACTTAAAGTGTTTCCTTGAATGCAGTAATAAGATTAAATCTTAGGATGACAAGCCAACCTCTAATTATAGATATAGAAGGAAAAAAACATGCCCAGTGAGATGGTCACTGCAGAATTGTATGTATTTTAATATTTTTCTCTGTTGTCTGAAGCACTGATAGCTGCTCCCTGTCAAAGACAGGATAACAGAACAAATGAATTACTGATTTAATTTGCTGTGGCAGCTCCTATGTTCCTGACCCAGCTTGTCCTGCTTTTCCTCATCAGATGAGACTTCTGATGTCAGTACCATTGTGTTTTCTCTGGTGATTTCTCCATACCAACATACTGGTAAATTGCAGGCTTTGCAAGCTGTCTGTTTTTGTCTGGGATACATTCATGCTTAAAGGTCTGGGACACATTCACGTCCCTTTGTATATTCTTCTTTTATAATTGACACAATTCAGTTTTGTCTCCTCAGTGTTTCTGTTCCTTCACTTTTACATAGGTAGGAATAAAGGATTTTAAGTATGACAATGGCAGGATTTTATTATTCCTATTTTCAGTACTCTTTCGACTTAATGAAATTTAAAGGACTATATAATAAGCATTCTGATCCATTACTAGTCTGTAGATACGGTAATTTTCTTGTTTTCTTCTCTTTGGAATTTCTCACCATTCAGCAATGGAACAAGCAGTCTTCGTTTGCATTCCATTTTTTTATCTGCTCTGAGAATGGATTGAGTGCAGCCCTGAGGAGAAGGTCTTTGGGCTGTTCATTGATGAAAAGTTCAGCAAGAGTGTTTACAGCCCAGCAAACCAGCAGTGTCCTGGGCTGTATCCAAAGCAGTGTGGCCAGCAGAGTACCAGAGGGGATCCTGCCCCTCTGCTCTGCTGAGACCCCACCTGCAGGGCTGCCTCCAGCTCTGGGGTCCCAGCACAGGAAGGACATGGACCTGCTGGAGCCAGTCCAGAGGAGGCCACCAAGATGATCAGAGAGATGGAGCAGCTCTGCTATGGAGACAGTCTGAGAGAGTTGGGGCTGCTCAGCCAGGAAAAGGCTTCAGGTTGACCTCAGAGCAGCCTCCAGTACCTAAAGGGGATCTACAAGAGGGCTGGATAGGGACTTTTGACACGGGTGTGCAGTGATAGGACAAGGGAGATGGCTTTAAACAGAGAGTAGGTTTAGACTAGCTATTAGGAAGAAATTCTCTGTTGTGAGGATTGTGAGGCAGTGGCACAGGTTTTTCATCCCTGGCAGTGTTCAAAGTCACGTTGGATGGAATTCTGTGTGAGGTACCCCCCGCCCAGGGAGGCAAAGATTTCATTTCAGATAAGCATTGCTAAAGTGGAGAGCTGTGGTTTTAAACCTGGGAAATCTGAATTCCATTCCTCTTCTTCAGGGGCTGGGCCCTGTGAGCCCAGGAAGAGTCATCCCATCCCAGACCCCTCGTGGGCTGTCAGCCCAGGGGTTCTGATTGGGTTTGAGCCCCTGGGGGTTCTCCCTTGCTGTGTTCCTGGTGGTCCCTGACCCTGAACTTCACTCTGGTTATGTCCCACAAAACCCATCACCCTGCCTCTGTTCAGGGCTCTCTGTCTCTAGATCTCTCTTTTTTTGCTGAATAAATGGTTTCCTGAGCAGGATCCCATCTCGTTGGTGTCCCATGCTGGTTCCTGGTAACTGTAGTCCATCTGTACATGATCCTGTGGCCCCAGAACACAACAGTTCTGAGCAACCTGGTCTAGTGAAATCTGTCCCTGCCTGTGGCAGGGAGGTTGGAGCTAGATGATCTTTAAGGTCCCATCTATCTCAAACTATTCTACAGCTCTGTGTGATAGAAGTTCATCTGAATGATCAATTTTTATATGTATATGCTTCAAACTGTCCTTTGTATCCATTATTCTTGCAATGTTCGTCATCTGTCTTTATTTATCTTCTACCTTATTATTTACAGTTACTCTTCTATCTCAACCTCCAGTTCTTTTGGTTTTTTGGTCCTGATAGTTTAAGACCAACCATCAATTATTATTGCAATTTTTTGCAAGTAGGAATTTACAGGCTAAGATACCCAGGTATCATGAGTTGAAAAGCCAGGAATGTCTGTGTCTTCATGAATTTTATCATAGCCCTTCAATTATTGCAAAGGGTATTTCTGGGGTTTCAAAAATGCTTTTCTGGATAGTTTCCTGGCAGTGTCTTTGCAAGCATTATAGAGTATACTATTCTTCTTAATATCTCTAACCCACCTTTTCCATAATTCATTTAGAATAAAACATGGTTTTGTTGAACTCAGTTTTGTTCTGTTCTATTTCCTTCTTTACACTGAAAAGGGGCAGGAAGTTCAGGACTCTCTAAGGACTCTCTAAGATACTTTTCTCTGTGATGGCTTTACTTTCAAGACAATAATGTGTCAGCTTTTTGGGCTTTATCCTTGTGGATCTTTTACAAAAGAAACATCTGTAGTGATCTCACAAGTTCATTTACACATTAAATTTAAATTATGGTCTTTCAGTGGGGTTTTTTTGGTTTTTAACAAATATTTAACAAAACTATGCTACATCTTCATTAAATCTCATGATTGCTAAATGTTACCAAAAAGCCAAGGCACTTCAACACAGAATTTTCAGAATTTTCTGTGATGTTTAGACAGCCACTTGGGACTACTAGAAAGAATCTCCCTGCTCTCTGTCAGTGATATTGTCATGTCTTTCCCCAGTGGGAGTGATTTCTATGCACTCAAATTAATAGCCACTCACTTTTAGATCTCACCTTTATTTTCTTTATCCATCTAACCAGTGAACAATACCTCTTCATTCATATGTTTAAAATTATCAAACAGTCCCTCAATGATTCCACACTGTTTCTTTTTATTATAAAGCCATTTGAGTCCTGGTCAATAGGACAGCTCTCAGTCCATGGACTCTCTTTATTTTCTTCCCTGTTTTTATATTAATTTTCAAAATATTCCTCTCATGCAAGAGAATTCTGGCAGGTGCTAACCAGTACAGTCCATCCATGTGAAAGGACAGTGATGGTGTGGGAGAAGGAGGTTTTTTTGTGTTTATACAAATCCCAGTATATAATTCAGCACCAGTATAATGTTTAGTATAATGTTTAGCAAATTACTCAAATGTATCTCTCAGAGGTATGAACTGTTTAAAGCATGAAACTAGACCAGGACAACCCACCTGGGTGTCATTGTGGAGTTTCTTTTCCCTGTTATATGCACAAAAATACAGACCCCCAATGCTTCCAATCTCTGTAATGTCACACTGTCACTTAGGGTTGCTCTGAGACAAGGATTCTCTGGTTCACAGAACAGAAAAGAACAAGTATTCTGCCTCCTTTCTCTGCCACTCACCAAGAAGAGACCACCTTCACACAGGAGGCCCTGGGACACTGCCATGGCCTCTGTGTCTCTCAAAGGTCCCCAGCCTTGGAGAGGAGATGAGCACTGATGTATTCGTGTAGAGCTTTCCCTGGTCCATCTTTGTGACAACACAAAGAGATACACAAGCAGCAGTGTCTGGAATTCACAGCAGGTTGATCAGCTATGAGCACTTCCAGTCAGTGGACAAAACCCAAGCCATCCTTCCTATCACTTTTTCTTACTTAAGAACAAAATGATTTATGAGCCATACTTGCATAATAAGAAATTTTCTGCTTATATAGGCAGGTGCTGAATGCCAACAGGACAGAACATCTTTAACATTAAATTTCAGTAACCATACTGCCACAGACTGATCGGTGTGACAGTGCCAGTTGGTCACCCCCTCTATGATCAAACACATGTGGCTGTAATTGGCAACCTCACAGATGTTTGCAGTGGCCATTTGGGGGTGTATCAGTTTAGTACCCCGTGTTGTCAATAAACCAGTAAATCTTATCCTTCAATGAAGTCGCTTTCCTTGAGATAAATATATCCTCTTTTTCCTATAAATTATAAAAATGCATTTTCTAAGGTATATTTCTAGTATCAAATGTGAAAGTTAGAATTTGAGCTAAGAAAGAATGCAGTAAGACTCACAGAGTATCTCCGTCCAGATAATATTTTTAATTTTTCTGGAGATGAAAAATTGCATTGATTTCAATTAAACTACTGGGCACAGAAATTTCAATATAATACCATTGATTTGTCATTTATACCATAGTTAACCATGGTTTGTGCCTTTGATTGCAAAGTTCAAAAATCTATGACAAATTGAAAGCATATAGCTCAATAAAAAAAGAAATCAAAAATTATTACATTAAAATTAGTTTTGTTGTTTTTTTGGTTTTTTTTTAATGAATACATTCCTTTTGAGCCTTATTCAAAAGCATGCTTCATCATAAATATTAGGCCTGATAAAATTTGAAGTCATCTGTAAGAAAGTGTTGGGTGTTCCTGGTTTTGACACAAATTTTAAGAGAGCAGAAAACAGAAGCTGGAAGCATTGTAACCCTTTCTGGAAGTTCTCAGACCAAAGAGAGGATAACATTCAGTGAAAAAGATACTTTGAATTGACAAGTCTGTTAGCAACAGCTTTTGCCCTGGATCCTGGCTGCCTTCTCAAGGCAGAACACTGCACGTCCCTGGGCAGTCAGAGACAATCTTTTTCACTCCAGCCAAACTTTTGCTTCAAGGAACCAAGGTGATCGAGGAAGACATGCACAACGACTTCAGAAGTCTTGTGACCATGACTTGTCTACAACTGCACCAGAACTTAATCGGCTACAGGCAGTTCCATACCTCACATCAGTGACTAAAATAGCCACTCCTCAACCTGCCCAAACCAAACAGGTCATGAGCTAGACCCTTTCTTCTTTAATGTGAGAAATCTTGTACAGTTTTCTTTCTCTCTTTTTAAGGGCACTGCCACTCATTCCAGTGCTGCCATCAATCTACCTGCACATTCCCCTTCCTGATCTTATTCCTGTGAATGGCCACCAGACGAGCAGCCTGGTTAGGATATGTGTATGTGGCAATACACTAAGTCTTTCCAATTCCAGCCCCTGTTTCCACATCAAAGCTGCTCATATCAACTACAGTTTCATTTCAACAAGCCAATAAAATCCTTTAAAATCCTACATATCAGCAAGAAGTATTTCCCACAGCTGCACCTATCAGCAAAACAAGCAATTTAAGAGTTTATGGTACACACAGCTGAGATGAGAAAGTGTACATTGGTCCATACTAATACACAGGCCTGTGTTAGACTAAGCTTCTGACAAGGACTTGGCATCATTATAGCTGGATTTTGGCAGTGTTTATGGATGAAGCATAATTTCAAAGTGAAAAGAGCTGAAGGGCAATTTTACCTCATCATATTGATGTTATACAGAGGTATTGGTCTCAAAATCAGTCAAAAACAGATAGAGAATGGATACAGAAAAGCAGAAAGAATAAGATTTCAAATGAAACATAATCATTTTCCACACTACTCCTGAGCTCACTTTTTAATAAAAGAGAAAAAGGAACTAATCATCTTCAAGTATTCATTCAAAAGTTAGGCCTAATTTATAATATATATATAATTATATAAGCTTTGGTCCATTCATTTCCTATTTTATTTATGGGCTTTTTAAACTGATTTCCCTTTTGCTATAGTTCTCAGATGACATCAATAGACCTCTGTCTGAAGTACTGCCATTATCTGTGACTCCTTTTTGAATCTCTTGCCAACATTCTTTATCTTCAACTATTGTTTATGTCCTTTCAGTATATTCCTCAATTGAGTTCACGGTTCAGAAAATCTGGAGGCGGCATCATTGCTCTGCCTGTATCTCAGAAACATAAGAACGTCCTGATGGAGTGCACTAATTGCTAGAAGGGTAGACCATATCATGTCCCTGTGATTGCAGCCCTTTATCTAATGTGTAAATGGCCTGGGGAAAAAAATGAGTGCATGTGCCTCAACAATAAATTGAATTTTCCTGTCACAGAGAGAAAGCACTACTTGCATCACTCCTCGGTGCTTTTAAATGCAACATGGTGACATGGCATGTATGCAAGCCCTAAATGAGTTGCCACTCTCTGAATCTGCAAAAGTCTTCAATTCTTTTGAAATTATACTGCCATTTTAAATAGAATTGTTTGGAAGTACTTCTAATATATCCACTCACGAAGAAAGGGGAAATATTTGCTAGAACACTTCACATATTTGCAAGGTGAGAAAATTCCCATCTCAAAAAACAAAATCTTAAAAATAACAATATACACTGCAAACCAAGGGAGAACATTGTTTTCTTTTTGTTGGAATATTATACCTATATATCTGAGAGAGGTTTCCTTCTTTTTGCAAATAATATATTTATTAATATCTATTATTTAGTAGTTTGATAGATTTGATTTTTGAATCCAAGTATAAAGTTGAAGCACATGAATGCAAAAAAAGGCTTCAGCTTTAAACAGGCTGAATAACAAACATGTATAGGGCAAAATAAAGCCATCCTAAAGTATTAACTGCAGCAATTCATATATTCAGTTCATCTTGCCAAAGGTAGCAAGCTCATGTTCCATGTGTTGCCAAAAGAAGAAGGTTTTTAAGTGATGGAACCTCAGCAACTTCGTCTAAGAAGGATCAGCTTGAAACCAGCACTCCAGGCTGAAAAATAATACAAAATGAGTGAACTAAATAATCCCTTTCTGGCTTCTTCTCTCTGGACAACAACTCTTTAGAGCTGTATTGATTCTTGGGTAAAGGTTCATCACCACAGTGGCTATTGTAGACTATTTTACCTGTGCAAAATTTCAGTCCTTGAGTAATAAATAATCCAAGGTTGAATCAAGATTCATAAACTAGATATTTTCAGTTATGCTATGCTCACATTTGTAGGGGCACCACCCAAAAGACATGGAGACAGTTGACTAGAATAATTCAGATTTGCCAATCAATTTATTTCTTTGCACAAGATACTCAACATTCATCATGCATTACTATAGGGATACACAAAACAGAAAATATTCACCAAAAAGAAATAAAATGCAAAGAAAGACATTCTTTTCCGCAATCTACAGATTCTCAAAGTTACTTTCCTGTTGTTTTATGGGCAATAAAATCTTTAACACTCCATTCTTCCACAGATTGCTCTTTAAGTATGAGCTCATAACAATGAAATATTTAACAACAAACTGTTTGTTAATGGACCAGCTCTGTGGTAGACCTGAAGCTTGTAGCATATCTAATGAGAGAAGCCACTTGTGTAAAACGGTGAGATTGGTAAAGGGGGAGAAAGGTCTTTTCAGGGTTTTGTACCAACCTGCCACAAGAACACTCTATACTTGCAAAAGCGTTTCTTAATGTGAATTTGCATAGTGGGTTTATTTTCATTAGCAAATTCATTGTCTTCCTTCTCTTAAATTTTTATGTTCTGGATTTTGTAGCAGAGTAGAAACCAAGGGAAAAAAAAAAACCCAACAGATTAGTCTGGTGTTTTATTAATACAATTTTTCTAGTGGTGGTTGAATAATGTACTTTTCTGAACAATTAAATATTGCCAATAAATGCATTATATCATGCTAGTATTTACACAACTGTTTTGCCATAGGAAATCTCTATTCCATCCAATATTTTGTTTATTTGTGGTAGACTCTTTCAAGAAAAAACAAATGTTTTTAAACTTCTGCTTTCTGTAATTTTATCTTTACAAGCTTTTAACCCCCATATTTACACAGAAGTAACTTTCAAAATCATAGCTTCTTTAGGAGTAATATTGCCAAATTCTTGCTGCAATACTGATGAAATGGATATAAAATGATGAATAGTAGAAAAAGATGTGCCAAAAGCTCTTAAACTGTGTACTTTGAATATACAATTTTTAGTTGCTATCTAATAGCTTAAGATACTCAGAGCTAAGGTAGGCATTTTAGACTTATTTACAGAAAATATTTTTCTTCTTTTTTTGTATAACAATCCTCCAACATTTATTTCATCTAATGTAGTTTTCCATTTACATTATTCAACTTGAGCCATGCCCTAATTTTAGTAATTCACTTTGCATAGAATTATTTTAAAAGCTAAAGTACCTTGGGAATTAAAAAAAAGTAAATTCACCAAAAAGACAGTGTTGGTATTCACGTAGTAGTGTCCTCAGATATTGCAGACACCTAAGCTACAATACTAAACTCATACTTGAAAATACATTGTAGGTAATGCTAGCACTGCTTACACAGGCAACATGAACCTAGCAGAAGTAAGTACCAGATGCTGAACTACATTTAGAATTAAGAATGTACAGCACATCCTTTCAAATCATGTCTGTTCCTTGTTATGTCTAAACTTGCTAAATTCATTTTTAACTTCTTATTTTCCTGTTTAAAATGTGGTCTCTCAGACTATATGGTTTATAGATAATGATAACAGATAGTGGACTGCTGTTCTATTGGTAGGCACTCAGAAAAGAAGCATTATTAAATTATGTTCTGTGCACACCATGAAGCCCTATTATTGTAGGGTAATTTTCTCCATTCCTTTATCTGATCTCTCCAGGACTCAGATAATATAAGTATGAAATAGCTAAAATAATTTCTTCTATCTGTTATAAAGAAACTTTTTAACATTTTAAACCACAAAATCTTCTAAAAGTACACAGCATTACTGTATCACACACACACAGATGCACACACCTGATAAATAATGCTGGAAAGCTGCTAACAGCTGAGGAGAAGGCTTTTTTTGTTTCAGTCTTCAATGGCAACCTCTCTTCTCATACCCTGAGTGAATGCAAATCAGGATGGGGACTGGGAGGGAAAAGTCCTTCCCTCTGTAAGTAAAGATCAAGATCCTGACCACCTGAGGCACCTGAATGGATGTAAGTCTACGGGATCTGATAAGATGCATTCCAGAGTCCTGAGGGAATTGACTGGTGTAGTTTCCAAGTCTCTCTCCATGATATTTGAAAAGTCATGACAGTCAGGTAAAGTCCCTGGTGACTGGAAAAGAGCAACCATTGCACCCACCTCCAAAAAAGGGTCAAAAGGAGGACCCTGGGAACTACAGACCTGTCAGCATCACCTCTGTGCCTGGGAAGATCATGGAACAGATCCTGCTTGAAGCCATGTTGGGGCACATGGAGAACACCTGGGAGGTGATTTGGGTTTCACCAAGGGCAAGTCCTGCCTGACCAAGTGGTCTTCTGTAATGGAGTGACTACATCAGTGAGCAAGGGAAGGGATACAGATGTCATTTATGTGGACTTCTTTAAAGCCTTTGACACAAGCCCCCACAACACCCTTCCCTCTAAATAAGAGGACACATATACAGTAAGTGAATACTTATCTAAAATTTAAGACTTTTTAAATGTTGAGCCCTTTCAGCCATCCTTTCTTTACCCTTAATCATCTTTTCATCTTTTAAAACATGTGGTATAAAGGTTACGTTCTCCAAGATAGAAAGATCTCAGTCTCTTAACTAAAAAAACATATAGACATTCATAGAAAATAAAAAGTTTTATACCAGTAAAAGTTCTGCTATGGCAAATGAAAACAGCACAGATTTCAGTGCAAACTAATCTTTGCTCTGTTTCCCAGAGGAGATATGCATGTATTTGGTGCATCTGCATTAACATTTTAGTTCAGTTCTAATATAGGCTTAGAATCCAATCTTCTGAACCGCCCTTCAAATGTGCTTTGATTCACATTTCAGAGAAGTCTCTGGGATGAAAACTAGAATCTTTTGTATGAATCTAAAATGAAATACGCACTCCAGGGGTACCTCTAATGCTCTTTTAACTACTCCCAGGCATTGAATTCATGGGCTTGGTTTAGAGACCGCCCGAAGTAATAATCCTTCTAAATGCTTATGGAAAGAATGTCAGCTCCTGAGTGCCATCTGTTTCTCTGCAGATACAGTCCTGTTGACCTGCATTACTTGGTAATCTAGACATCATTATATTTCCATCCCATCCAAGCTCATTTGTCTCCACAGCCTGAGCAACCTTAAACATGTACCATGACTCTTTTGTGTGGTGATTTAGAACTGACACTTGACAGAAACCAGAAAAAAGCCTAGATGAACTACTTTCTTGGTCAGTCGTTGACAACAATTATGTGGCAAATGGGGTTTTCTTACTAACTTACATTAAGTTTTTATAATTATTCTGAATAATAGAAAGAGACATAGAACTCCATGTCTTCATCTTTGTTTTTATTTTTATCCCAACATTATATAGTTGTCACCTAATCATGTCTGAACAATCTTCATTCTCCAAGTCATTACATAGAATCATAGAATCAAGGTTGGAAAAGACCTCTGAGATCATTGAGTCAAATTGTTAACTCAGCACCACCTTGTTCACTACTAAACCATTTCCCCAGTGCCACATTCACATGCCTTTTGAACTCTTCCAAGGATGCTGATTCCACCACTTCCCTGGGCAGCTTATTCCAATACTGGGAGACCCTTTCACCTTTCTTCTGCAGAATGTTTTCCTAATATCTCATCCAAACCTTTCCTGGTGCAAATTGCAGTCATTTCCTCTCTTCCTGTTGCATTACTTGAGAGAAGAGACCAAGCCCCATCTCACCACAAACTACTTTCAGGCATTTGTGTAGAGAGTGATAAGATCTCCCTCCCATGGGTCTCCTTTTCTTCAGGCTAAACACCCCCAGTTCCCTCAGCTGTTCCTCATCAGACTTTTGCTCCAGAAGCTTCCCCAGCTCCACTGCTCTTCTCTGGACATGCACCAACACCTCTGTTTCTTCTAGTGAGGGAAACAAATCTGAACAGAGGATTTGAGGTGTGGCCTCACCAGTGCCAAGTATGCACTGTGCACGTATCACACTGGTCTCTGGCACTACAGCGCATAAAATTCACCTCCTTATTCTTGTGTTACCTTTGTCTTGTTCTTCAGATTGTGGAGTCTGCAGAACTTTCTTTCATGTTTTCTTGTGAGTTGCAACCATCTCCAGTTTCTTTTATTGTTTTTTTAACCCAGTGCCATTTTCTCTTAGTCTGCTTGTCATATGTTCTATGTTCTATATGTCATATGTTCTACTCACATTACTTATACAGTAACAAATCACGATATTTCCAATGATTGGAGACTTGCAAAGTAGCTCCTTTTATCTGTACATAATTAGAAAAAAAGTTACTTACTTTTTATTTTGTCTGCTTTGAGTTGAACCTAAATAGATAATGTCAATTCTGCTGCTATTATAGAAATGTCTTAGAATAAAGAAGCATTTCAGACTTTCAGGATTGTGCATGTGTTCTCAAAATCTTGACAGAGTCACATTACTCTGCTTGGTCACCATACTTGCCATAAATCAAAGTATCCAACTGATTGTTCCATAACCAAAGTCAGAACTTCCATTTTTTCCCAAAATCACAAGTGGGATACTATAACTACAAATTGATTTTTAGAAGGGTTTAATAAGTGTGTAACAGCTTATTAGAATAAGAATATACATTTTGATCACGTGTAATTGATGCTTTTATTTAAAGTGAAGGTTCAGGGTAAAGGAAAACAAGAAATTAAATCTGATTTGATCTGAGTTCCCTGCACTTTTTCTCAGGAGAATTTAAAGGAGATATTGTTTGCTGTGTCATTATAGAATGTAGATCAATCTTAATGTCTAAAAATAATTTTATAAGTACTTTACTTCCTAGAGGACTTAACACACACATCTTGTAGAGACAGTGGGCCAAAGCCTTCTCCAAGCTTGTGCAGACAACAAAGTTGGACAAGAAGTTCCTTGTGCTCATAAAAAGTTCTGTTGACAGGCATTGAAATATCTTGGGGGTCTGCCTGAAATTACTTTCCATTCCTTTAGAAGTGGGCTTTTCATTTATTCATGTACATTTTCAGGATTATCTAGTTTCACTCTTCACAGGCTGTGAACCATGCTGATGGAATCACTGCATTCAGCTTTTAGTAGTTAGCAGTGGAGCATGAACCTCTACCAGAGAGAGGGGAATACAAGCAGCTTTTTCTTTTTTATATCCATTTGCTGAGGAAGGGTGTACTTACCACCTGTACTTACCAGGTACTGCTGACAAAAACAGAGAATGTTAAGTCATGAACCAAAACAAACTGACTTGAAAATTAAGTGTGATTAACTACAAAGAAATCACAGCACCTCTATAACATCATAAATAAGGTTTCATTGTATCCTGATGGGGAAAAAACTGACACAGACACTGAAGACATAATTAATTGTGTGTACACCTCTGTGCTGATTTTGGCTGGGGTGGAGTTGATGTCCTTCAGAGTAGCTAATGTGGAGCTATAGCTTGGATTTGTGCTGGAAACAGTGTTGATAACACAGGGGTGTTTTACTTACTGCTGAGCAGTGTTAGCACAGAATTAAGCATTTCTCTGACACTCACCCCACCCCACCAGAGAGCAGGCTGGAAGAGCACAGGAGCTGGGAGGAGACACAACCCAGACAGCTGATCCCTGCTGATCAGATATCCCACACCACACAGCATCAGCAATAAATCTGAGGTAAGTAGTAGAAAGGGTGAACATTCTGAATGATGGTATTTGTATTCCAAAGTCACTGTTACATGTGATGAATTCTGGCTTTCCTGGGGATGGACAAATACCTGCCTGCCCGTGGGAAGTGCTTGTAAGGACTTAAAAAGCGCAGTTGCTTGTCTCAAAAACTCTTAAGGCCGCGGAATGACTTTGCCATGAGACAAGCACAGAATGGAGTGACAGAATGGCACTAAGTCCAGGCCTAGTAGAGGCAAGATATCTGGTTAGCACATCCTGGTCAATGCATCCGGACAAAAATTCCCACTGTGGCAAACTGTAGAGAGGCAACTGCCCATATGCATTTCACCTGTCAAACAAAGATCACCCCAAGTATGGGACTGATGGCATCTGTCACCACCAATGACCACCAAAGCCCTCCAAATATGCCTCTGTAAATACCTGGAACTTGGACTGTAAGTTAAGCCACCACAGCAGGAACTTCAAATAAGATGAAGATGGTACTGTTTGTCTGGGTATTATCCCAAACCTAGGGGGAGGTTAACAAGTCTTGGAAGAAAAATGTATTGGACAAAAAAAAATACACAGTTTATGGTCCACAAGGAAAGACAACTCAACAACTGTGCTGAAATTACCCTACCTGGGTAAGAAGTAGTCTGTGAAAGGGGAGATCGTGACCACCAACTCGGGGCCCACTGACCCAAGAAACTCACCACAAGAAACTCAAGAGAAGAGAAAGACTTGAGCATGAGGACTAATCAGCATTAGAAGCAAGGGAATCCTTTAACCAATAGAACTGTGTAGCCAAAGAGCTATTCCTTTGGTGGCTAAAATGCATAGAGTGAACATTTTGAACAACCTCAGCACCCCCACCACTGAAAGGTGAGGAAGAAGGACCAATGGGATGCTGTTGGATCCACAGGTGGTGAATATCTTCTGCCTGCTTTGTCTCTCTCTCATTCCTCCACCCTCTTTCTCTCTCTCCTCTCTTTTCTATTTCTTTCTATCTCTCTACTATCACATTTTCTTGTTATAAAATCCATACTATTGACTTCAGCATATGGTGTTATTTGCACCTTAATTCGAGCAGAGGTAACTCTCAATAATACAATCGTAACAGTGGTGAATGAATTCCTTGTCTTGCTTTGCTTGCATGTGCATTTTTTGCTCTATCTATTGTTTTAATTTCAGTCCACAAGTTTTTTTCAGTTTTTCCTTTCCTATTCTCCCCACCATTCCAGCAGGGGGAAGCAGTTGTGCAGCTGTGTGTGGCTGCATTGTTGGCTGGGATTAAACCGCTGCAAACCCTCAGACTCTTCTCCATAGACAAGAGGTAGTGTGGGAGCTAACCAGAAAAGATCATTTTTTTTCAGGAATAACTACTTCAGCTCGGGCTGTGAACTGTAATAGCTCAGTCTGGACTTCTACATTTTGCACAGACAAGATGAGTGCTGCAAAGATTTCCAAAGTTCTCTACAAAAACAGATCAAATTAATGTCTCCTTTCCTTTACCCCGTCAGACTCCATGAGTCTTTGTATATCAGAAAATGAAAACCTGTGAAATTACTGACAGAGCGCTAGAAGAAGTCCTGAAACAGTGCAAGAAAAACAAAGTTTCAACCCAGTATAAGGATAATTTTTAATTTCTTTTCTTACCAATAAAATCAGAGCAAAAATACTAAGACATTAAATATAAATAAATATATATGTATGTCTGGAACATTCCATCTTATCACATGATGACAAGCATGGATTTGTTTTCAATCTTCAGTCTGTGTGAATCTTTTTCTGCTGCTCCTTGTTTTATTCATTTACATAGCCAAGAGATAAAAGTAAGAAAGATTTTCTATTAAAACCTTCAGATTTGTGTATCCCCTTTGGATTGTTTTGAAGATAAACATAGTTGTTAACTAAACTTTGTTCCCAAAGCAAATGATTTTAAACCTCCATATGAATGATTTCTTTGTTAGTTTACAGGAATAGACCTATCACACAATTGCAAGAAAAAGCTTTTTCTAGCTAATTAAGAAGACATAAAAACATGAAGCAGACTTCCAGAAAAAACTAATTGCACAAGCCAAGGGAAGTGTAACTAGAGTGATTACAGGGATGCTAAATATAAGAAAAGTCACAAATTCAGTGTGGTATATTCCTTCGGTATCATAAATACATTTTTAAAAAATATTTACCCTGTAGCAATGCAATTTATTATCTCCTTTTTGTTAAAAAGAAAAGATCCTATTTCTCCATGGAAAACTTTGAAAAAGCTTTATATTTTAAAAGATTTCTGTTTCAACAGCATATTTGATGCAAAACTTTTTTAAAAGACATTGTAGGTAAGCACATGGATAACAGATATACAAGCCTTTTATTTGTCGAATTCTGTTTGATTTATGTCATATGTAGGCATATCTTAATGGAGTATTTGGTTTTGAACTTTCAGGAAATGCCCTCTGTAAGATTCAGCATATAAATTTTGTACTCTTGAAAATGATACATGGTATTTTAGAAAAAAGAAGTATCTCATTATATTATTTAACACTAAATGATTCTGTTTCTAAAATTATTCAAGTATCTTAACTCTCCAATCAACCATAATGACTGACATGCCTTCTGTGACACACATGGGGGTACTTCTGGGAAATCCTGAAAAAATTTATATTTATACATGAAGGAAAAGCTCTTCCTTGCCCTTCTTTTCCTCATCCTCTTCACTGAACTAGTAAAAAGGAAAGGAAGCAATCTGCTTTTTATTTCAACAAGAGTTTGCAAGGGTTTATTTGTCCACCACAGCAGCAGCGTGGGAAACAGTCATGTCCTCTACTCCCTTAAAAGCAAAGAATGGCCCCTTCTCCTGCTCCTGCCTTGTCCCATGATGTGCTGGGCTCTGACAGCACGAGCAGCATCCCCTCTACACCCCCCAGTGCCAGGGTGGGCAGCTGTGTCTCTGAGGCTGCCCACACACACAGAAGCCTCAGTAAGATGTGGCTCCAGAGGGCTCACCGGGGAGGGTTGCCTAGAAAAAATTATCTTGCTTAAAAATGAGAGCTGAAGTTATGAATAACATAACCTCAGGAACTGAACTGAAAATCCAACACAGGCCTGTTGGATCCATGACCAAATCCAGTTTCCACCTGGTATGTGATAAATTTACTGCAAAACTGAAATATTGGGCCAATGTGTGTAATCAGGCATCTGTAGGTACTTATTCCACAGCTTTGCAGTAAGTTTTGCCTCGAAAGATGCTTTTCCAAATAACCTTAACATAGTCAAATCAAAGCTAATTTCCATTACGATTAGGCTGTCCATTTACCCCTCAGTGAAGTTCACAGTATTTTCATGATAAATTTCACATTTCAAAGTTAATCTTTTACAGCTCTAGGGCTGGTCAGGGAGAGGTCAGTGACAGCCGTTCTGTTGTAAAACAGGGAAAGCATTCTTAACTGCTTTGTGTTCCAACATCTCTGACCAGCAGAAACACTGCAACTTTCCTCAAATTCACCAGGATACCAGTGTAGGAGTGGAAGGCTTTACACCCCTAGATGACTCTTCCTTAGATGTGTGACAATCTGAGAAACATGGTGTTACAGAAAAACATCTAGCCTCAGGGGCAGCTAGCAGCTCTCCTAATTTATCTCCATCTTTTTTCCATCCACCAAAATGAAAATATTGTTTTATTTGCCCAAGTGAGTACCTGGAAGTACTCATGTATTTCAATACTACTATTATTGTTATTATTATTATTATTATTATTATTATTATTATTATTATTATTTAGCATATAACAGAAATAAGCCAGTACATCATATAACAGAGGAAAAAATCAGTTGTTACAAAGAATGTACAGATGAAATAAATCTGATTCTTTAATAGTATCTAACAATATGAAGGGAGAAAGGAGAAGATAAATTCAATACTAACAGAGGAAAAAGAAGAATATGGGCTATGTTAGGAAGGCAATCATGAACCATATTATTTTCTCAGAAAAACTTTGCTAGAACATTTATGCTCTTTCAGAAATACATACATATAGGATAAGAACTCTTGTCTGCAGTGGGAGCATCAGAGTTACCATAAAGTAGTTTAATTAGCAGAACTTTTAAGTGTATATTTATGTTACTGTGGTAGTGTCTTCTAGATCCACAAAGTATTCTACTCCTTACTAATTTCAGATATTAGAAAATAAAAGACAGTCTCTACTTCCCTGTAAGACACAAGCCAGATTGTGTCTTCCACCTTCACTTGGAGCTAAGGGGCAAAGAGGGAAGAAAACTGTGTATCAAATATACTGGATGCGTATAAAACAGAAGATTTCACACTCCTAGCGCACAAACTGTTTTTCTGTCTCATCTTCATACTGCACCTTCTATCATGGGTTCTGCTCCAGTAGGGTCCTGATTTCTGTTATTGTCTGAATAAGCAGAAGCAACAGCTGAAATGGTTTACAACCAGCCTCCATCTTTTTAATGACAGAGGTTACAGAGCAATTTGGAGTTTGAAGTAGCATCAAGCAGGGCTTAAAATTATTTTCAGCATGATGAATTTTTACCTGTAGGTTAAAGAACACAGTGCTAAAGCTTAGCTTTAGAAATTCCTGATGGCATTTATAACATGATGTCAGGAGCTCTATAATACCCATGTATGTGTGTCCCTGCACACATGCACACTCATGCAGATGTATATTTAAATATTTATCTTTATGTATGTCCCATAAAGACATACTCAGAAACAGCTGGTAAATAAGAACAGTAAGCTCAGCAAGGGAGAAATGAGTAGTCATTCCTGTTCTGTCAATTTTCAAGTGTACTTCCCACTACATTCTCCTTTTAAAGTATTTTTTAAAGCAGTTCTTTAGGACTTAGAAGTATCTGCCAAAACTCCTTTGAAATTTTGATTTCTATGTCACTTACCTGACCCTGGGCTGTAAATGAACCATAGTATAATTTCTTAAATTAGGCTGACATGGCACTCAATGGTTTCTGGTCACCAGTGCTACAAAAATACATTGACTGCTTTGTGGTTTTAATGCTTAGATAACAAAAATGAATGCATTACTAGCATCAACTACACACAGGGTTTGTGGTCATATCTGATCCTGAAGCCTGTAAAACCCTAAGAATCTGATGGGCACATCCAGCTGTCCTGTGCCAGCCTTCTTTGCTTCATCTCAGTAAGAGTGGCCCAAAGAATAAATCCATGCTTGCCATTATAGTGGATTTGCACTGTACACAGGAAAGCTCAGAAGGGCTTTGCTTCCACTGGCAGTCTACCTGTTCAATTATTCAATAAAATTTTGTTTTTTGCAAAGCACATTTTGAGCCATAAATGCATTCAGAGAAGGAGAAGTAAGGGTACACCAACAAATAGCCTAGTTAATAAACCAGATTAGCATGTGACTATGCCCTGCCTTTAGGTGAACTTCAACCATTCTGGTTCATAGAATCACAGAATATGCTGTGGAAGGGACTCATCAGGATCATCAAGTCCAGGTCCTGTCCCTGCACAGGTGTCAGGATTTAAGCCCAGACAGACACCCCAAGAATCCCACCATGTCCCTGAGAGAAACAGTCCAAATGCTTCTTGAGTTCTCTCAGGCTTGGTGCTGTGACTTCTCTGGGGAGCCTGTTCTAGTTCTCAACCACTCCCTTTGGTAAAAAACTTTTTCTTGCTATCCAACCTAAACATCCCCCAACTCAGCTTCATGCCATTTCCTCAAGTCCTCTCACTGGTCACAAAAGTGAAAAGATCAGTACTTGTACCTCAGCATTCCCCCATGGGGTTATCCAGTTTTAATAGAGTTAGGAAAAACATTTAGAGGAGCACCAAATTAAAATTTAATTTCTTATGGCTGCCTCATTTCTTGCTGTGTACAATGCATGTCTTCTATTTCTAGAGCTTTTCTCAAGTGTTCATTGTAGCTGCTTCTTATGCTTCTTCTCTGTGTCCAGCAAGATCAGCCACCCCTTCATTCTGGACACCTGTGTGCTGAATTTCTATTTCATGACATATTTTCATGAAGAAACCAGATTTTAATACGTTTTGAATCCTCTTCTGATTAATTTTCTTGAAATTGTCAACTGGATTTCATTCCTCTTCAGTGTGGTAAACACACATGGTCATATAGGAATCATATAGGAAACTGGGAGAAAAATTGAAGAGGAAAATGCCAATATCTGCAGTAATATAAATTATCTCTACCATGACTTCTAACTGGAAGTAAGGCAGTGAAGGTCAGGTAGGAGGCATGCACATAGGCACTAACATTGAGATAATTAAAAAGTAATGTAAATCTTCTATTATCATCTGTCTCTGTTATTAATGATTAACAAAACAGAGCCCTGCTCTCCTCCTACAGTGTTGTCATTGACATCTGCTGCTCAGCAACTTACCATATTAGACTCTGAGTGCCATTTTGGGAGGAACAGATTTCCAGAAGGAAGGTTGGACCTTGGGTGGAACAAAACAGGATGTTTTCCATTGTCAAGCCCCAGAACAGAATTTAATTTAATTTAACATGCAATATAATCTGGTGTGTACAACTGAGAAGGAGTTCTTCCTCTTACTCTTTGGATGGACCCTCTGTTTTTATTTTAAGGTCTGCAGGGGAAAAATGTCTTTTTGTTTGCACTGTGTAAAACCCTGAGGCACCTGATTTGAGCTGGGACTAAATGTTGCCGAAAGACAAGTATGTTCTTTGCTGTAATATTAAAGCTCTCTGTTTCTAGTATCTGTTTGGCCCATGAAGAGCTGTGGACCTGTCTCCATCTGTATCAGGGCTGAAGGGCCAAGAGGGGCTTGCTTTCCCTGCTCAGCAGCACTTGCTCAGGCACTACTGCACTTTTTCATCTCCTCCCGTGTCATTTCCTGATATTTCATATAACACTTCTCTGTTATCCCCAGCCATTTAAAAGCATTCATGTTCATCATATTAACCTACACTTGTACCCAGCTCACACTAGTATTATATTTCCCAGAGGGGAAAGGTAAATCTGTCACTGTTCTTGGAGCCAGCACTGGCACCACAAGTCCTCAAGAACTCCATGTTCTCCCTTAAAGTGAGATCTTTCTGATCAGAAGTCACTGGGAAAGTATTTGTGTCATCAGCCTTATAGAAACTTATAAGTTTAAATTTAATTCTTTGCTAGCAGTTAAATGGCAGGTAGTACTTTCATAACTGACATCCTCAGTGATGATATTCAAACAGCAAATAAATCTATCATCAATTTTAATCTCTGTAGCAAATCAAGAGGAAACAACTCAAATATACCATGAGGTAAGAAAGTCAAAAATACAGAGACTTCATGTTCAACTTTTTCCAAGGTACTTTTTTTCTATTTCTAAGCCACAGAGGAAAGTGAAAGAAATAGGTATTGGTGATGAAGTTGCCTCTTTAATGATATGTTTATTAATTTATTATTTTCTTTCCTTGCCTCTGTTTTAAGAATTTTCTTTCTCTGAAACTAAAGCATAGCTATCTAAAAATTAAATATTGAATTTATTCAGAGAAGTCTTCACTGGAGACACAATAAATGTTGCTTTCAAGATTCACAGGGCTCTGGTTTTCTTAGTATAAGTTTTTATTTTTACCACAGTTCACAGATATACAACTTTCACAGAACAGACTCAGCAGTTCTGTGTGAAATGTAAGCTCAGCAGTGCCTTTAGGTCCTCAGTCCCTGGTAGGCAGCATATGAATAAGCTATGAGAATGCTCAGACCTTAAAAATTATACAAGTAGTTTGATGATGAAGATATTAGTAGAAAAGAAGAAAACCTAAGTGTCAAGATGAGTTCAAATGCTAATAACTCAATAAAATTATTTATTAACTATAATTTTAACCCTCATCCCTTGGCTGAAAGAAAAAGAAGGGAAAAGTACCCAAAGAAAAATTCCATATGCTATGCCTACTCTTCTTTCTGTTGACTTCCACTACTTAGTCATCACATATATCATAGAATGTCTGTAAAGATTTGGAGAGCACAGCAATCACACTATGCAGAGACCTGGCATATATAAATGATGCATTTGCCACTAGGGCTACAGCTCATCTCCATAATCCTCATAAATTTTGGGAAGAAAGAGCAAGAGAGGCCCCTATCTGATGTAAATTGGCAAAGATCTATTAATGTCAGTGGTGCTGGGCTGATTTACACCGTCTGAGGAATCAGCCTTGCTCAGCCATTGACTAAATACTGCCACTAGTGAACAGGCTGAGCCAAATAAACTGCAGCTAGCAATCGCCACAATTCAATGGATTCCTTCAGAAGTCATGATTCTAGTGCATAGAACTATTACAGATAAATTTAAAGGTAGATTTATCTAGAAAATGCCAGCAAGCTTCAGATATATAGGTATAGATAGCTATAGATAGAGACAAAATTTCTTAAACTAATCTTAGTTATGCTGCTGGAAACCCAGGTGGATTCTGGCGACATGGAGCTGATTTCAGCCACAGTATCAGAAACTGGAAAGAAACATTGGAAATTGATGGTGGAGGGAAAGTGTTTTTCATTCATGTTCTCCTGTTTTCTTCTGGAAACACTCGTTCTCTCAGTATGTTCCCCATGCTCAAACCCTAAGTAGCATATATACATATATATATATATATATATACCCACAGTGCCAAGGCAGCACTACCATCATGCCTGCTTTTCCTGTGGGAATGATGTCTTGTAGTGACATGACAGATTTCTAGCACAGGGAAGAATCCGCCCTTATCTTCTCTCTAAATGTGCAGGCTCCATTGCCTTCAACTCATTTCTTCAGATATTTAGCCTCAGGCTTTCCAAAGAAAATCTCCCTGGCTTTTCTTTGCCTCTGTTCCACATACATCTCCAAGCACCCATGGGTATCTCATCCTTTTCTCCCTAATCTCTCTGCAGGCTATAATCACCTCCTAAAATACCAGAAATTTCACAGAGGATTCCTCACAACAGTGACTGTCACCAAAGCAATGCAGGTTTTGGGTCACACCAAATTTCTTCATTTCTTATCATAACATTTCAGCAAATAGTTATGAAATGAACTGCACATATTTATGCAACCACAGTAATCTCACTTTAAAAATTCAGGGAATTTATCTGTTTATTTTTTCTGGGTAACCTGTTTTTCCCTGGCTGACTTGATCCTCTCAAGGCATTCAGCCAGCTTCTTGCTCCAGATAACATGAGTTTCTAAATCACTATACACCATTAAATCCTCACCACTTAACTCTTTCAAAGTCTTGATTTCATCAGACATATTTGCTTGGTCATAGGTGTTTCTAGGTAATATTTGTGAGTTTGGGAACATATTGGACTTAACCACAGCCCAGCTCTCACCTAGTTACAAGTAGAAAATAGATTTATTATGTCTGAGATATAAGTTACTCAGGTTTCCTGTCCACCTGTCTCATTTCTGCTTGGCTGAGCTGACCTTTGAGTGTGTGGTGGAGGGTGTTACGGTGTCAGCAGTACTGAGGGTTACATGGGCAATGCACAACACCTAATGTGACCCTATCCTCACACAAGGAAGCCTTTTTGCAGTCCATATATGGATTTACCTTTTCTGCATGATCCTAATTCTGGTTCATGTCTCCTCTGGGTCAAGAGAGGAGTTTCACATTTTAGAAGACAGCAGAGCCAATGGACCAGCACACACAATTCCCATTAATTTATTCAACTCTGCTGAGCCATTTACATAAAAGCAGCATTTCACACGAACCTGCCCAGCAAAAAATCCACATGTGATGGGCTTGCACACCAAAAACTGACCAAGATCTGAAGACAAATGGTTGTATGGGAAAGCTGAAGGATTGAAGAATGTTCCAGGAAGCAAAGAAGAGTTGATTTGCTTTCATAATTTCCATGCTTCCTCTGTCACTTATGGCTTTTGGACTCTGAAATTGAGCTTTGTTTATTTGATATCAATCATGACCAGGATTTAAATTTCCTTGTTGTCCCACAAACATGCATTGGGTTTGGGATGTGGAGCCAAACATTTAGCCTCCTCCTCAGTATCCTCAGCCAGGAATTTGTCTCAGGTGTCAGTCATACAGGTCACAGGCATCAGGAACAACTGTGCTGTATTTCAGGGCTTTATCTACACATCGAGCTAGATACAAGTGTATGGTGTATACCTACACTACACACTACATAAAACCGTATCTATATAACTTTAAAATATGTAGAGATAAAAATATGTGAGAGTGTAACTCCTAAAATACACTAAAAATTATGACATGCCAAGATACAATACCTGAATCCCTCTAACAATTGCTTTTAACTGTTTAAAAGCTAAATATATACAATGTAATATAAATCATAATCTTTTGGAAAACTTCTGGCTGAGACAGGTATTATTATATTAGTTATATATATATTATATATATCAGATCAAATTTAGATGGGTATGGTAAGAAATAAATGTTAACTATCACACTTGAGCATAAAAAGAATAATAATGCAAGAGGGAAAAAGGCAATGACCTGATATGATATAGTTCAGTATAATTATGGTGCCAAGAACAATTTGAAAGTATTTAATTAGTGAAGTCCATAAAAGATGTCCAAATATTTTTTTTATTCTATTTGTTATATGCCTATCTTATTAAGAACAATCCAACTGATTTTTTTTTTTAATTAATAAAATCTTAGATGGCAAAAAAAACTTTATTAGGGAATTGGAAATATTCGGCATTCTTTATACAGGAAAAATTTCCATTTTTAGAGAAAAATAATTCCAACTTTCACCAGTTTATCCAGTGCCAGCAGGGTTTAAAGGTATTCAACCATGTGCACCTAATATGTTGAAGTTGTAACAGAAAGTTGGACAGCTCACAAAGAAACACTCGCTTGTCTGCAAACACAAGATTTAAAGGGAAAATTAGGTGTATATTTTGTATCTCAAGTAAAAGGCACCAGGACAGACTCAGTATAGTAGAAAATACATTGTTATCCAAAGCTGTAAAAATCTGTCCTGCTCAGTCAGTCATTAAACTGAGATTCTGTGTGTATAAACTCCATATTCTTGCCAGCAGATCAAAGGCAAGTTGGTGAACGCAGAATTGCCTACCTACTTTATCTTCATACAAATGAGCTGAAGTGCCCTTGGCAGAGAATGCAAAGTCATGCCAACAGAATACAGATTTAATACTGCTGTAACAAGGTGTTTTATTAAAGCTGCAGTGAAGTTTCTGCACAGAGAAATCTGATGGCCAGCATTTCAAACAAGTATTACCTATTGTTCATCCAGTAAATTACTGCCTTATTATAATGAGGAAAGACCCAGAAGAACACTAGAAAAAGTAGTTGTTTTTTCAAAAATCCACTGAAAATATGTATTTTTAGGGATATAGGAGACATAATTCATTAAAATTTTGTTTCTGAGAAAGTCTTAATTGGGAGAAACATCTAGAAGCCAGGAGAGTCTTTTATGCCTTGTTCTAATCATTACATAAAATGATATGACTGAAAGAGCTGCCAGACTTAAAAAAAATAGAGAGAGCTCTTTGTCTCCACAAAACAATGCCACTCTTATTTTAAAAACCCTCTCTAGTCTATAAATACAAGTTAAAATCCGATTGGAGGAAAACAGAAATACTTTTTTTTTTTTTTTGCATTTTCATTTATATGAAATACATATATGAATATGAAATACCAATACATCCAGGTGATCACTTTTTCTACTATTAGTCATACATTTCATTTCAGTTTTCTAATTACAATTTTCAAACAGGTTTAGAAAAGTAGACATTTAATATTTTATTTTCAGAATGCAACATCTGAATTTGTCTTTGAAGGAGAAATAATATTGATGGAAAATCCTATTCAGCTCTATTAATATGTAGTTTATTCCAAAGTCACTTCCAAGTATATATTTTGATCAGTTTAAGGAAAAAGAAATAGCAATCAAAAGGACAAATTTCTTTGTATGCTCTTCTCAGGTTCCTTCAAAAGACATCAACACTTGCTTGATTAGGTAGGTTGGGAAATTTTACTGTTTCAAAAAGTTTTTTGTACTATAGGTCTTCAACCACCATACTACTCTGAATGTCATATGAGGGTTATCTTTGCATGTTTTACCAGGGATATCTCTGCATAACTTTTGGGTTATCTATATATAACAAAACAAAACAAAGCAAAAATATAAAAAAAAAATAATGAAAGTAATAATAATAAAATAAAATCATGAAAGCACAGCCTGTGGCTCAATAACAGACTGTATATGTGCATATACCCAAAGAGGAAAATTATCTTAGAGCTTTCTTGCTTCCAAGAGCTTCCCCTCTCTTGCCCTCATAGCCTACTCATTTTCCTTCAAACCCCTGATGCCCCACTGCTGAAATGACCTCAGCTTCCTCAGGACCTATCATGGGGACAAGACTTTTGCAGGGATTAAAATTATCTGAGGTACAGGCTATACATGTGAAAATATACCAATTTAAATAAGATTAAAAAGATTAATCCCTGCAGGCATTCAGAGCTGCCTGCCACATGATTGTTGGTCCTACTATTCTCACTATTGTCACATGAACTTTCTAGTATATAGCAATTGCTTACTGTGCTACTGTATAAATAGCACTAGACAGATCATTTAAGACAAATATATCTCTTTTTGCTTTGGTGACAACTACAGAAATCATTAACAGTGCCTAGCCCTTTACTGCTGTGAAACATTTGAACAAGAAAAATAATGGTATGGGATAAAAATAGTCTTTAATTATCTCTAAAACAAATTTGCTTCCCCATAAACCCTGATGGCCTTTTACACTGACCAATCATCCTGGAGTACTACCTGCACATATTTTGGAAAGTCATGATACAAAAGCTATGATAGAAAGAATGAAGGAGCAGGTACAAGGTAACCTTTTGGTACTTTGGATAAAAACAGGTAAAAAATGGGAGGGAAAAAAAAAAAAACCTTGACAAGACTCTCAACTGATTTGTTTTAGTATTTGTGATTTTCTGTAGTCATAAGGAAAACTGGACTGTCACTCCTCTGTATGTGGGAAGCTCAGCATCACTCATGTTTCTTCACAAGTATTGCTCACATTTTGTCCCTGTTTTTTCGGAAAGGTCAGGGAACAAGAGAAAAGTTCTAAAATGTTGTTTCAATTATAAATGTTTCAAATTTTTGAAATTAATTTTTAGGATTTTTTTCTTAAGTTTTCATTTGTCAGGTGTGCCTCATATATGGTACACATACGCAATATATATTTATATATATATATATTAAAACAAGTATGCATATTGTACAGATAGTGTTTTTAGGGGGAGAGCCCCACAGAAAGTAATAAAATCTTTGTCACAGGTCTGAGTAAAATTGGGATTTTATCCTGAATATTTCATTCTGGCATTTAATTTCTGACTTTCTATGCTTTAAAATTTAAAATTTAATATATTAATTAATCCCACTAATTTAAAAACTCCAAATGTTTTAGCCTGTGTATAACTCTCAGAAGTTTCTTTTTTATATATTATCCAAAAATGTGTTGACTGTAGGATATTATTTCAAGAATATCTAATTTACATTTCTGACATAACACTTGTGCTCTTAAAGGAAGCAATCTAAAAGAATAATGACTTGTCTGATTGTGAAACTATTACGAACAGTCTGAATTAGAGGGGATTTTCCTGATAGTCTTTTAAAATAATAAATAAAACTTGTGCTTACACATTCAACCCAAAGCAGCATTAGGACCTACAAATGAATAAGCTACTGCAAAAAGTTGTCCTAGAGTGTCTGCTATTTATTGAGACTAATGTTTCTTGTCACTCAATTAAAATTTTAAACCAAAGAAAACCTTCATTTTCAAACAAAAATGTCTGATTAATTTTATTTTAGAAGGTTTATTTAACAAGATGTTGAATATTAAAGAAAGATTTGAGAGCAGTCTTGAATATTCTTACAGCATTATTCCAAGGCTTCACAAACTCTGAATGTTAAAACCAACACATGCAATGGTATGAAAACATAAATTTGCCCTGTATTTCAGACTGTAAGAGTATAATAAATGCACTACTATGTCTGACCAAGCATCCATGAATGCCTAAGTTTCAGCCTTGGGCAGTAACAGAGAAGATTCTGGTTAAACCAATCCCTCAAGCTTGGCAGGTTCTTGGGATCCCTTCTCCTCAGCAACTCTTGTATTATGGATGCTAAAGGTTCATCCCTACCAAGATGTTTTTTGATCAGTTTATGGATAAACAGTCCAAGAATTTGTCTACTTCTGTATCAAACTACTTATCTGCTGTCACATCCTTCTGTGGGCAGAAATTTACAGAATCCATAATCCTAGAAACTATTTTTGTCATGTTGATTTTCTCTGCTAGTTTTTTTCTGGAAAGATAACAGGTTTAGAAAGTCTACACTTTGACACTGCACATGGAAAAATCTGAGGATTTTTAGTGGGTACAGCCACTGATTATATTGCATTTTTATCAATAGTTTCATGTTTGTTGGTATATTTGTTTTTAGGTTTGATCATTGTTGGTTTGACAGGTTTTATGATGTATTTTGGAAAAGTGAAGGCCATGAGAAACTAGAAATGTCACCAGAATAATGATAACATAAAATTGGTACAGTTACAATTTATCCTTGAGATACCATCAGGCCATAAACCATGTGACTGTAGAGAATTTAGACCAATGTAAATTAATTTTTGAGCATTAAATCACACTTGCTAAGGAGAACTTAAAAAGGATTCCTAAAATCCTTCTTACAGGAGTTATTCCCAGTAAAAAACATAATAATTTGCTTTAATCACAAAGGTCTTTCTCACTGGGGAAAGAAAAAACCACAACTGCTGACAAAATAAGATTTGGTGCAAACCACAGCACTCAGCGTTCACAAGGAGTCAGTAAAACTGGGAATGACTGAGACAAGTACTATGAAAAAATATGGCATTCAGAATGTAAAATTTCTCACTTGTTTCCTTCCCATGACTGAATTGAATTTAAAAAAATAACAAATAAAAAAGGAGCTTTGCCATAACAGAAAAATAAATAAGGTAACAATGACACAATTAACACACAGAAAACATGTATTTGCAGGACTCTGTATTATTATGATTTCTTATAAAAACTGTAAACACCAAAACATCACTTGTCTTGAGGTCTCACTGCAATGAAACTGAGCTGAGACTTATTGAGAAGTACATTTGAACTCATAAAACTCCCAAGAAAATATGGAATTTCATTGTGATTTGTAGCATTAATTCAAAATTATAAGAGCAGTTTGGAATGGTTTGGGTATTAAATGCCAATCCACTTGCAGTAAAATGATCATGCCCAATTCTCAGTACTAAAGTCATGGTCTCAAATAAATTTCACTTCTATTTTAATTTAATTTTTCACAAATCTTCTTTTTAAGAGATAATAACCTGAAAATAGTACCAGCAGCCTAGTACTCCAAGTTTGTCTCAATGTTCTTGGCAGCATAAGCAACCCTGGAAAACAAACGTTGAACTGCAAGGTGGCTTTTGTGTATCCATCAAAAATTCCCACCACTCTCACAAAAAGAACGGTCTTCCAAAATTTTCTAGACCAAGTGAGGCCCGCTGCAGCAGTCATATTGGAGGTGAAACTTCATTTCTTTAGCCAAAAGGTGCAGTCGTGGGATTTTTTTCATAAGCTTAGCTAGAATGACCGAGAAATAAATAAAGTGCATGCTCATTTTATTGGTAACATATGGACAACAAAATTCAGAGGCTTGCACGGCTAATGATCTCTTGCATAACAAAACTGAATTCTTTGCACAATTTTTAAATACTCTTATTAATATTCCTGGAATGTGATTCTTACCCCTTCATTATACTGAATAGCTTTTTAAGACAAAAATGTTCCTGTGAAATCCAGAGAAACACGTTAGAAGTATCCTATACCAATATGGAATAGAGATATACATCTGAGAAGAAAGTCCATTTTTTTTTTAAGTGGTTTACCTGTTTGCAGGTCTATCCTCTGTTCCTATGTGAATTAAAATCTCTGTGGGTTATTTAATCTGAAGAGCCTGTGGATATCATGGTGCCTATTTCAGACAGCCAAAGTCTTTGCAAATAGGCAGTACCTCAGGCACTTCACAGCCAAGGACTCAGTGCCAGAAAGGCCCTTCAAAGTTATACTAATAATTGATTTCCCATAATATGTTATTTAATGCTTTTGGTTTTATTCACCCACTTTTTCTCCATTACTCTACTTTGCAGCCACATCCCATTTGAAAAAAAAAATCATTTTCCTATCTCACTGCTACAGTTCAAGCACAATGTTGATGATCAAAAACCAGTGCAAATCTTTTTCCCACTGTCACGTCTTGTAAGACATCTGATAGAATTTCTGTGATGTAGTGAAATGTTGTAATTCAAGATATGCAGTCAGTAACAACTCATAATTGCAGTCCAACAGTGCCATCCTCTGCTCCTTGCAAATAACATTTTGATGTAATTCCAAGGATAATCTTGAGATTTAAGACATAAGAATTCTTATCAATAAGCTGTAGTTTCACACTGCAAGCTTTCGGATAGTTTAAAAAAAAATCTACATTTCCAGGTGTAAGACCAAATCATTACTTTTCTGTTTACAAAAATATATTTAAAAAAAAAAAAACAAAATCCTTATGCAATGACATTGTCATGGATTAGATTTATGAAACCTTTAATTTGTGTTTAAAAATTTCATTTGTACACCAATATATGCAATTGGCTTTCTAGAATGTTTCTGTACTATTTCTTGGACCTTTAATGAACCCAACTATGGACCAGAAACTTATTTTCCATGATAGACACTTAAAGACAAGACTCCTATCACTCAAAAAAAAAGCTTCTAATTCAAAATTAAGACAAAATAGAATGTGACAATCAGAAATCATGGCACAAAGACTGATAAACCCAGTACTTGTCTTAAGCAGTCTGAAAATACACTGGCATGGGAAGGGTTAGGGAGCAATATAAAAGTCCACTATCTTAAATTTGAGTGCGGAGAAGCCTTGAGGACACTTGCAACAAAATACAAAAAGTCAATAACAGCTTTGCTGGTAAAATCGCAGCATGTGAAAATTAGTGTCAGGAGATGAATAAAGTGCAAAGGTTCCAGATGCAATAGAAAATGAGGAATTAATGTAGACAGGCACAGGCACACAAAGTTATGGCCTTGGTTTATTACTTTTTAAAGTCAATCTACTTAAGTTCTCTTTCTACTATTGCAAATATTTGTGGGACAGTCATATGATCTTGCATTAATTGCATTAATTTCACCATCATATTTGTGCAACCTCGTTCTTTTTCTACAGAGAGCTGTGTGACATATATAAGGACATAAAGAGAAAACTTCCTAGGAGAACAATTAAACACTAGAAATTACGCCCATAAGACATAGAATACTTTGGGATGGAAGGGACTTTAAAGATCATCTACCTCCAATGTCCCCTGTCATGGGCAGGACACCTTCCAGTAAATCAGATTGTTCAGAATCCCATCCAACCTGGCCTTGAGCACTGCCACCAATGAGACATCCACAGCTTCTCTGGGTAACCATGAATAAGATCAGGCAAAACAGAATCTTAAGAATGTCTGCTTCCAGAACATAGGAAAATTCACCCTGCATAACAATATGAAGGTTTCTGTCATAGCAATTTCTGACCTTCAGCACTAGTGGATTTTGAAAGAGACAGAGAGCAGAAGTAGTGCAGGGAATATATGCAAACTAATCTACTTTCCTGCTACTTGGTCTGCTTGGCACCACTGCAACAAGGTGACAGGACTATCTCTTTTCCACATCTTTCAGCTTTTTCTCTCCTAGCCTTCACATCAAGTGCCAGTGGTAAAACACAGGTCCCTGGGCTAGGATTTTTCCAGGGTGTATTCCCCTGACGCAGATCCACCCCACTGCACTTCTCATTTCTGGACTCATCAGTCACAATGGAAAAGAAGAAAAGCTCCTCCTCCACAATTCTCTGACTTACTCCTGGTCCATTCCCATGCATGGGTCTACAGAGTTAAAAATTCAACACTGCTTTTGCCTTCTTCAGAGTAATCCAGGTAGCAAAGGTCTGCTGTTTAAACCGTTCTGACTTTATCCAGTGCCTTTTGACTGACAAAGATGCAGAAGCCATTGCCTGAATGACCAAGCTGAGAGGACATCAAGACAAGGAGTCCCCTAGTACTACCTGCATCTCTTCCACTGTCACACTAATATGTAAAACTGAGGGAATGTGTCCAAAGCACATTTTGAGGAAATTTTGTTCACGGCACAGAGGTACTAGGCAATATTTTCTCTAGTAATATTAAACTGGTACAATGCTTTGGGGGAAAAAAAGGTATTTTCTAAAAAAATAATCTTGTTTATCCTTAGTTATTACCTCAGTAAAAGTTACTCCACACACATGATGAATAATTACATGCATTGGCTTTTGTTTCATTCATATTCACTGTATAGTTTCACAGGTTGAAGGGGTTTTCAGCAAGATAACTGATTATATAAATCCTTTTCCTTTGACAGTCCTCTTGGAAAGTTCTGAAATTATATGATTAGCCTTGAAATGAATCATTCTAAGAAATTTTTTAATCCCCTGCTGAAATCTATCAAGTTACTAAGCTGAACACCAACACTGAAATCATATACAAAAACTCTCTCCCTCGCATGGTAAATTCACATTAATAGAGATCTTTATTACACAAGAATGTTATGTGTCTTTTTCTTGCCACCACAGACAATTTCAAATATGAATTGATAGCACTGTAGTGATTACAGTTGGTAACATTATTTAAAGACATAATTTCAGGGATCAAGCTGTGAAACACCATTAAACAGTAACATCATTAAATGTGAAGATCTGATTATTAACTGCTTTTAAGTATGTCTATACTAAATATCACTAAAATGGCTTGTTAGCATATTTATAAGACACTATTTATTCTCTTTATTACCAATTATATTTCAAAATTATTTAATCTTTTATATTACCCACTATGTAAACTAAATGTCACCCATCATTTCAGTTTTCAGAAATGGCTTTCAGAGACATTCAATGCAGTGTCTCAAACAGCTTGTAATAGCTCATTTATTATCAAAATTTTTGGTATTTTTTACCAAAATTTTGTTTCTATATTCAACAACCAAAGCTATATTCATTTAAATTGTGCTTTATTAGTATCTGCATTTAGCTATGCAGCAAAATGTCAGAGTGCAGAACCTGGGCTTTATGCCAGATTAGTGTCCTATCCTGAGCTGAGATTGCTTAGGTATTTTACTGCTTCATGAAAGGAGTAGTAGGAAAGGCTTTGAATTAAGGTGATTTATTAACTTGATTTTTTTTCTCCATTTTTCTACTCATATAATAGATTTTGAGTGTTTGTATTTATTTATCTTCTGAAATTGTGACCAAAAAATGTAGATAACGTCTTCCAATTGACTGCACTATAGCATGTGGGCAAGGATTTCCAAAAGTATTGCATGTTGGTATTGTTTCAAATTTGTCCATTGATTGACAGTGCATGTGTTCTTGGATTTCTAAATCCTTGTGAAAATCCCACCAGCAACTTTTTGTGAACAGCAGTCACTGTGACAATAGGTTATTCAGATATAGACACAAGCTTTGGTGTTAAGTATGCACTGGATACTCAAGGCCAAGGGTTCTTCATTACATTTCCCAATCCCAAATAAGTAGTTTATTGCTGTATGATGTACTAGAAGACAAAAACTAGTTCAAAGGAAGAGTGCCTGACAAACTTAGTCAATACAAACATGTATATTCCATAGTTTTCTCACTCACAGCTTTAAAAAAAATTCAGTGGGATAGTGAAGGAGAAAGGTTACAACCACAGTGTTCTTGTGGTGAGTCCCAGTCATGAGTGCCTTATAGAAGCAGAGGTGATTCTGTAGTGGCCAGAAAGAACAGAAAGCAGGATGCTCAGCTATAAACGCTGAAAGCAGGCAGGGAGCACAGAGCCTGTGTGAAACTAAGTCACACAAGGTTCTCACTCAGGCCTGAGAAAGCATGAGAAAGAATCCAAACAGTCTTTGGTAAAGAACAACAGTCTTTGCAGGTGTGATTTAGGAAACAGTCAAGGGCTGGTGTTCCATTTAACCAATGATGGCGATATGTATCTTTAATTACCAATGAGAGTTCTACCTCTCAGACCTCCTCAAACATGTGCATAAAAGAAGATTAAGAGTAATAAACTTTGCTCTCTTGGACAATGCAGCTAAGGGAGTCAGTGTCGTACTGCCTTGCAGTTCCTAACATAGTGTGACACTCAGCTACCTCAAAGATCAGCTTCTTACAGCTCTGTGTCAGCTCCTGGCCTGAGCCATTACTGCTCCTTGTCACTGGAGTCAGGGGAGATCTTCTTAACCCATATAGCCTTCTCTAAGAGTAATAGTCTAAAAAGATTTCATTATTATTTTGAAAGATGAACTGAGTTATTTAAAAACAACATCTTTGACACTAGCCATGCCCTCATAGTTCTTGGACCATATTTTAATTTGTTAAAGCAACACAAATCTGAATACCCCTCATTGATTTTATTGAAACTGGTGAGCAAGCAAATATTCATTTAAAAAGGCTAATTACCAAGCTGAAGTATTGCAATTTTATTTAGCTAATTAGGAATGGAACAATGCACGAGTAAAATTAAGGTCATGATTAAAGTAAGCTCAATATGTCTAAGGTTCATCCACAAAAGTGGAATGCATGTAGGTATGCTGAACTGTGAAACTGGCACTGAAAAGTGTCACTTCCCAAGAAAGGTCAATCTCTGTGAGCAGGAAGTCAAGCAAGAGTGGCGGGAGCCCTGCATGGAGGAACAAGGAACCCCCAGAAAATCTCAGACATCAAGGGGAAGTGGGCATGAGGCAAAAGCTGGGACAGGTGACCCAGAAAATGTAGAGAGGCAGGGACACAGGAAGGAAAAGTCTATGTGGAGTTGAATCTCATGAGGGTGGTGAAAAGCAACAAGAAGGACTCCAGGAGATATATCAGCAGCAGGAGACACACCAGGAAAATTGTGGGCCTGCTGTTGAATGAGTCTGGAGACCTGGTGACAACAGACACAGCAAAGACCAAAGTACTGAATACCTTCTTTGCCTTTGGGTTTCAGCAGGCCCAGACCCATGAGAGCAAAGGTAAAGATCACATCTCACCAGAGCAGGGTCAGCTTAGGAAACATTTAAAGAGAACAGACAGACACAAGTCTATGGGACGTAGTGGGATGGACCCACAAGAGTGAAGGGAGCTGGCCAATGTCATTACAAGGTCACTCTCAATTATCTTCAAAATGTCATGTTGATTGGGGGAGTTTTGTGAGGACTGAAAGAAAGCAAATGACACTCCTATTCTGAAAAATATGGAAGAAATACATGGAGGACCACAGACTGGACAACCACACCTCAGTCCCTAAGAAACTGATGGAGAAAATCTTCCAAAAGCCTTTTCAAATACATGAAGGACAGCAGTGTGATTTGTAGCAGTCATCATGGACGTAAGGGAAAATCATGCTTAACCAACGTGTTAGCCTTTTACAAGTGGGTGATTGGAGGGTTAAGAAAGAGCAGTGGATGCTGTTTTCCTTAACTTTGACAGTCTTACTTTTGATAGTCTCCCATGTCATTCCCACAAAAAAGCTGATGGAGTAGAGTCTGACTAAGTGAAAAGCGGACTGATGATACAAAACAGGGAAGAGCGGAAGATACACCAAATGGCTGCACAGCTGAACAGAGGGACTTCAACAGGCTGGAGAAATGGGACAACACATGAACATTATGAAGCTCAAAGGGAAATGTCAGCCCTATCCCCAGGAAAAACTAAACCAGGCACCAGGTTTAGGGGGAGGCAATTAGCTGAAGAGGAGTTTGACAGAAAATGTCTGAAAGACCCTGGTTTGACAAAGCCAGGAAAGTGCCCTTGCAGCAAAGAAGGGCAGTGGTACTTTGCGCTAGGCAAAGTGTTGCCAGCAGGTGAAGTCAGGTGGTCGGAACTTCCCCTCTGCTCAGCACTGGTGAGACACATCTGGAATAGGCTGGACCCTATGATCTCAAAGGTCTTTCCCAACTTTGCTGATTCTGTGATTCTGTGAATGCTGGGTCCAGCTTTGGACTCCTGAGCATGAGAGAGGGTGATAGACATCCTAGAGCACACCCAGTGCAGGCTCATGAAGATGACAAAGGAACTCCTACTGTTATATAAGGAGAGGATGAGAGTACTGGGGCTGCTCAGTCTGGACAAGAGAAGGCTCAGAGGAATCTTATCCATGTGTATAAAAACTCTGATGGGAGCAGTAAGGAAGGCAGAAGCCAGATACTTCTCAGTGGGTCCCAACAACAGGACAAGAGGCTAAAGGTACTAACTGAAACACAGGAAATGTTCCGTAAGAGTAAGAGAAAGAGTAAGAGAGTAAAAGAAAGAACTCTTAGTGTGGGCTTGAAGAAACTGCCACAGGTTGCCCAGGGAGGTTGCAGACTCTACATCCTTGGACATACTCAGAATCTGACTGAACATGTCCCCAGGCAATCTTCTCTCAATTAACCTGTTGAACTAGACAATCTCCAGAGGTGCCTTCCTCTCTCAGCCATTCTGGGAACCAGCAGTTCTGTAAACTACATTATTTTCTGAGTCCTATCTGGCAAAATCTTAATAAAGGCTTCTTCATTCCACTCGAAGATCCCAAATATTGTTTTAGCCATTAAATGACATTGAGTTCCATGGATGAAGGAGATAACACTGGGAAATGCAAGAGCAAAGCTCTCAATGTCTGGAAGAAATTAACTCATTAACAAATTAAGAAACACATATTTATAGGTCGGGATTTATCTGACCTTTACTTGGTGTCTACATCAACTAAGTACAAATCATATCCTTGAATGTCTGATACTCTCCTACCAGCTATACAGCACAAGCTGGCTTTTGATTTTGTCAGAATAAGTGGAATACATAACAATATATATTTGCAATTTTTCCAATCTTATCAGTGTTGTATTTACAGTTCACATATGACATTTCCTCTGTCCTTGCCACTAAAAGAAATCCTACCAGCGATTATTTCCTTACTGACCTGTCCTAGTTAGCTAGAAAATGCCATCTATTATTTTCTCTTCCTCACTCTGTTCTTCATTCACACTCCCCTGATTGACTGTAGAGCTTTATTTTTATTCTTTCTAGACTGACTGTAGAGCTTTCTTTCTATTCTTTCTACTTGGTGTTATTATGTTATTAAAGTTTTAGGAAAAGTAAATTTAAGTAATTGCCCTAAAGTAAATAGAACTACTAAACCTGCTCCATGTGAGGGCTTCGAGCCCATTTACAAAACCTAAAATGCAATGAGTCAACAGACTTGTTTGTCTGGTTGTGGAGTACAGTCCTTAGACTGCAGATCATGGAGCTGGTGATGTTTGTACAGCTCTCTTAATATTAATACAAGATTTAAAATATTCTGTTTAAAAAAATTATCCATGCTGCTGGATGCGAACATTAAAATGTGTTGCTTATTTCAAATTTTATTTTATCCAGAAACAGAGGGATGCTCCTGACTGATTTTAAATGTTCACTTTCATTGGGGTGTCAAAGACAATTTATGAATTATGAACTGGTGCGCTGTTAGTACCTCATCTACCTATGCAGGGTTGAATTTTTATGCACTCATTTATTAATCAAAAAAATCCTTTTTACCTTTTTACCCTATATTACTCCTGTTTGGAAGGGAGGGATGACATGTTGACATAATAGAAGACAGACTAAATTAAAGAGATGCTAAAAGCACTAACATCTATGCAAGATCATAGGCATATTTGAATCTGATAGTCATCTTTTTTAAAAAAGCTACTCACATTCACATTAAGCTGATCAAGAATATGAAGGAAAACCACTTTCATTTCTTTATATTAGAGACAGACTATAACCCAAAACTAATTTTGAGAGTAAAATTATTTGTGTTAGTCTTCCAGTCTTTAGACCCTAAAACTTTGTTCCTTCAATAATTATATTAAACCAACCCAGAAATGTTTTTCTCTTGCTAATTTCCAGAGAGAGAAGGCAATAAAAACAGAATAACTAACCATAAACAATTTTATTTGCCTTATTATATTGAAGCTTCAGATGGACTGTTTTAAATGACCAGACACACATGGATGCATTTTGCTTTTTAACCCAACCCTGAAGGGCACAACCAGTGTAAGGTTTTGACCCTTACAAGTTTAATGCTTCCCCCTTTTGTTCTCATGATTCTTTTTCTAATACTTCTTTTTCTCATTCATTGCATTTATTATAATGTTTATATCACAGTTAAAGGAAGAGACACAGTCAATTTTAACACCTCACTAGTCCAGGATTCTCCAGGACGGAAATACAGCCCTTTGAAAGGGCTTAGATTTGCTAAAGAGATTTGTAATGAAAAGTCTGTTCATGATGCAGTGGGACGCACAACAGGCTGACAATGACAAAGTAGAAAAGACAGAAAAAAAATCAGATACCTTCATTATCTTTACAATTAAAAGTCCTTGTGTTTTAAAATAAACAACTGAGATTAAGACTGAATGAAGAATGATTATCACTTTAAAGTATAATTTTTGTAGTAAACTTTGAATCTGACCTGATTTGTTTTCTTCTACCAATTAAGTATGCTTATCCAGGAAATTTTTACAGTCTAAAAAGTGAAGATAAAATAATCTGTATTACCTAAACATGTATTCCCTTCCCAATGTTATCTCTTCCTGTTCATTGTCCAGTTTACTCTGACTCTGTTTCTTTTCCTTCTGGTTATTACTTCCCCTTCTTCTTCTTCTAATTTCTTACACTCTTTCACCTTGTGCATCTCCCACTCTTCCAGTGGACATAAAAAAGTGCCAAAGATCACACTAGATCAAAACTATGTCCGTAAGAAGAATAAATCAGCAAGAGAAGGACAATATTTATAACTGATTTTAAGAACAAATCTGCTCCCCTAGCTCCAATTAAATAAAAAACTTTACAACTTTGCAAGCCAGTAATAATATATACCTACCTTCATGTCTCAACTGGTTTGTTTACAAATACCTGAACTGCGTCACAACATGCTGGGACTGAGACCTTTGTGTCTTAAATACAGTCTGTAAGCAGTTTTATCAGCTTCTTTGGCTAGTATTACCTTAAATCCCATTGCTTTAGCCAGGGTTTGCTTTCAATTTTCCCATTAATTCAATCAGACAGAACAAAATTCAAAGAGCTGGAACCAAAGTTAAAAATAATCCATGATAATTCCACTGATTTAGTCAAAACTACCACACAGTCCCCCTTGGAGTATTAGCCTGCTTTGTTATGACAAGAGGAGGTGGTATTAAGAGTAATTTAAAGTTATCAAAGACACATTTTTAAGTTCTGAAGTATTACTTTACACTTGAGAAATTATGGAGGGCAGGAAGGAATGTAAATCATTGTCAGCTCAGGAGCCAAAGGTAAAGTGCAAATTTTAGTCAGAGATAGCTCTGCGGCATTAATTGTTTCACTTTCTCTTTTATCTCCAAAGCCAAGGTAGTCTTAGATATTTTTAAAAAGAAACACAATGTAAATGACCAACAAAACAGTACAGGAGTGACATGTTTTCTATGAGCACAGTTGTTACTAAGGCCACTCATATCCAGATATTTGCTGATTGTGTAATTTCAGCAAATATAAGAAGAAAATAGTATTCAAATACATGTTTCAAGAGTAGAATTGGAGGTTGAATTTTGTTGGCTGTTCTGTTTGTTCTCAAGTGAGGAAGATGAAGATTACGGTGAAAAAGACAAGAACTGGGACTAATGTTTACTTTTAAACAGAGTGAAAAATTATTTTTTTGTATAACTCATGAGAAAGAGACCTGTCAGATTCAACAGGAATAGCCACAACCTGTCTGCTTAAACAAGGGGTCTGTTTTGCTGATCCATTCCCTTGTCCTCTGATATCCATGGAGACTTCATTGAAAAATTCTCACTTCATCTCTCTGTGAAGAAGAAGGAAACCTTGTGACATCTGCCAGCATCAGGAGCAAACAGATGACAAAGTTTGGCAAACCCAGGAAAGGCATAGGATTTTTACAGGCAGAGTAACTGTAGCAGTTTCCCAACACCTGAAAGTACCTTCTATTCTGTATTCACAGCCATGACTCTTTCCTTGTCTAAGCATTTGGATGAGAGAAGAAAGGTTTATCTTTAAATTAAGGTCAGTGTCTGGGCCAACCAGCTTTCCTGGTATATGTGTAATTTTTAACAGAAAGCTGGTATATATATATATTATTTAATCCAAGTAGTCCATTTGAGGGTTTAAGATAGTTTATTGAAATAGAAAAGAGCTTAAGTTTTGTTGCCTCTAAATACTTTCTGTGTAATGTGTAATTTCCAAGTCAAACTCATAAACAGAATTACACTTCATGTTCCCTTATTTCTCTCCCTCATACTGAGGATTTGGTCAATTAACACTTCCCAGTATTACACCTTTAAAGAGTCAAGGAAGTGTGAAATTGCCTTATAGTAGGGACAAGGATGAAGAAATCTTCCAAAGTCATTACCACAGCTCTAAATCTGGAGTCAAATTTAAATATAACATATACTACACACTGAAAGAGAAAGTATTTGAGTTACTTGCTCAAAATTATTTAAAATCCATATATATATAATTATTTATATTAGAATAGCAATCTGAAATGTGAAGTGTCTCATAGTTCTAAGAACAGTTCATATAATTGAATTTTTCCCACCAGCATTTTATTCAGTCTTACCTTTTCTGCTTCACTGTGGTTGGGAAGGGGTAAGAGAAAAGGCAGGTCTGTGGACCTGGCATAACTGGAATAATTTGAGTGTTGCTTATGCCCTCCTTACTAAAGCTGTTTCTGGATTACTAAAATGCCTGCTGTAGGTGTATGTTGATGTATTCCAATACAAGGTCTGCTTCAGAAAGCAGCAAATTCAACACAATGTTCTTTGATGTGTAACTTTCCACTAGGGACAAAAATAATGCTCTTATTTAGCCACAGGTACTTCCAAGTACTACTTTTGAGTTCACAGAATAACAGAATGATAGAATTAATCATAGAATCAGGCCAAAGTGGCTCAAGGCTACACGGCAGTCTCAGCCACTGAAATGGAGGCAGTGACACCTTTCAGAAAGTAAATATTCACAAAAACAGAGTGAAAACAATAAGGAACCTTCTTCTTTAGCCTGCAAATAACAATGCTGTTGAGGGGCATAGATGACCTGTAGACCAGCTCCTCATCTCAGTAAGACATACACATTTTATTCAATACCTCTAAAAATACAAAAGACATTTCATCCTCTTTTTCTGAAGGCATATTCCTTTATTTTCCTCAATAAAATTGAGGTAATTCCTTCATTTTTACCAATAAAAGTACACAGTTTTCTGATACTTTGACATTAAACTGTAGAGTTTGAATGAATGAGAAGCAAAATTAATGCATTTTTTTCTATCTAATTTTTTATTTATCTTCAGGCATGCATTTGCAGTGATGGATATTAATAAGGAATTAAAGTGAAAATCAGACAAAATTTTAGATATCTCTTTATTAAAATTTCAGCAACTCATGGACATTTGACAGGGAAAATACAAGAAAAGTCTAAATTAGATGATAGACAACAGAAAACTATGTAACATTCTTGGTATAACCTCCTTTAATCACCTAGCCAAGGAAATATTTGAGACTAAAGGCAATAAACAGGAGAAAAAGTAAACAAATAACCCAATACATGAAACTCATTTACCAGCTCTAATGGGAAACTTAGCTATCCATATTTGCAAGATATTTTTTCAAGATTCTGGATGTGGGTAATTTTCCCCAATATGTGAGATACCATCAGAAAACCTGTTTAAATAAGGCAAAACACACATCCAAAACACCTACATTTTTTAAGACTTTGGGCATGCACTCCACTGTGAATTTGCAATGCAGATACTAAATGTGGGATTGATCTCACCTGGTCTGAGAGAGCCAGGGTGAGGAAGACTACAACAGCAATAGTCACCTTTGGCTCTGACTTTTTGAGGAGAGCAGCAAAAATATTTTCCAGGTATCAGTTTGTGGGACCTTTGCTAGAGGTCTTTATTTACTCACTTGAATCCCACCAGAAAAGACAGAGTAAGTTTTCAGAAAGCTTTTTCAGGCTTTGAAGCCAAATCAAATCCTTGTTTACCTTTTGCACTGCACAGTATTTTTCTGCAGCAACTCTGAAGTTTTGTCTATTTATTTAATTTCTGTTGTGATTTCTTTTTTATTGTGAAGATTGGCCAATTTAGAGTAAATTGTCTCGCTAAAGTAATCAGGGAAAATGGATGTCAGAGATCAATTCATCCAATTGCATTAAATGAGAGACAAGATTTTCTTTACTCATTTGATTATACCAAATAACATCTGCAAGACATACCTACCCTTCAAAATGAAGAGACATATATGGAGTACTGGGATTCATTCCAGGATTAGCATCAAACCTTGAGGAATTTCAATCAAAGTGAGAAAAGTTAGAGTGCTGCTGTAAAATAGGATTGTGTGCAGATCTTCTGTGATTTCTTCCCTAGTAGAAATGGGAAACAGCTCTTATTCTATCCAAATGGATTTTTTAAAGTGATTTTTAAAGTCAAAACAATTTTAAAAACAGCATGTTGTCTACCGAGGCTGTTTTGTGTATAAAAAAAATTAAAAAAAATAAAAAAGAGATTAAGAGACATTGTAAAAAAGAAAACTTTTTAAAATTCAGAAAGATTAATTTCCCTTTCTCAAGCTCTCCATAAGGTGAGGGACCTCATCTTCCTCCTCCTCAACCCCCCCAAAAAATATCTATTCTCAAAAATATTTGGTATTCAAAATTCCTGCTTTGAGCCTTAAGCAGTTTCTCTAAACCTACTTCCCTGGAGTCAAAAATACGTTTTTAATGGTGATTTTATGATGTTATTGGAGCAGGCATAATGAAATAAGAAAACTACCTTATTAGATAGGGTTTGGGGAAGAATTTTATGATCACATTGTATTACAATTCTGAGTTCTGAGTAGATGCTAAAAGCATTAAATAATAGCAGTATATGATGCACTCAGTTATAAACACATCAAAAAAGAACTTTCATAAAAAGCAATCATTTTTCTGTTCCCTATAGCAGACATTTTTTAACAGCTGGCCAATCATTAGAATATATATCTGTATACATTCTAGTATATAATATGTATATTTTATATATATAAACTCATTCTAGAGTAGCAGTTCCAGGCAGTACCTAGTGGCACCTAGGTACAACACGTAGCCATTCTACTTGGTATATTTTGCTGTTACTTATAGAATAAGCTGACTTGGAAGGGACCCATCAGGATCATCAAGTCCAAAGCAACAGAAATGTGAAAGATCTACAGTCTGTATTAATATGGGTGTGGTTTATTATAAAGAAATGTGAATAAAAAAATTTAAAACCCACAGTCAAAACTGCAATGCTTTTAAAATGTTTTTGAGTGAGATGCCAAAGATGCAGCATTGTACATCCAATTAAAAGGAGACTTTATGTTCCTCTAAGAACCCAAACCTGTTCAATGAATTTTATTTTATATGGAAACGCACTGTGCTAAGAACAGTTTATTGCCTTTTCCCAGTATAAGTCCATCAATGACCTAATGGACCTATGCTTGCTTTTCAAAAAAACAGTGGATGCCATGAAGCTCCCTTCTAGAAAACCAAAATCCCAACTTCCATCCTCTAATGTCAGTGACCTCTCTTCTACAATGCTTGCAGCTGCAGACACAATCCCAAATCTAATTTGAAATGGATTGCAAATGAAAAGAAGTAGTACCAAGCTAAAACCCATTATAAATCAGATTGTAAAAAGCTTCTGAGAGTACCATTTTGATGGAAGATTTTACTTCCTGTAGCAGTATTGCAGCAGAACATCCTACATGCTACACTTAATATGTTAGATTTCACTGATGTGATTTAACAAACTGCCCAAAAGAGTACGGCAGAGATGCTGCTTGCCACTGTAGAAAAAAAGTCATGTGGCCAAAGCTCACCTGAAACTGAAGTTGGCCAGAATTGTGGGGACAACAAAATGAGGTTTTCAAATACATTAATGGCAAAAGGCAGTGTAGAAATAACATCGGCCTGTTACAGGATGATGGTGGTAACCTCAAAAACAGGGACATGGACAAGGCAAGAGGGCCAAGCGTGTCCTGGGGGCACCAGGCCCAGCATGGGCAAGGGAGGGGATTGTCCTGCTCTGCTCTGCACTGCAGCAGCCTCACCTTGAATATTGTGGACTCTGACAGCAAAGACACTGAGGTATTAGAGAGCATCCAAAGGGCAACAAAGACGGTGAAGGGCCTTGAGGGGAAGCTTTGTGAAGAACAGCTGAGGTCACTTGGTCTGTTCAGCCTGCAGGAGACAGGGGAGACTGAGGAGTTGCAGTTACAACTTCTTCATGAGGGGAAGAGGAGGGCCAGACACTGATCTCTCTGTGACCAGTAACAGGACCCAAGGGATTGGCCTGAAGCTGTGTCATGTTATGTTTAAACTGAATATTAGATGTGGACTCTGTGTCTAACTCTGAAACAGAGAGCCTGTAGAAATTACAGGCTGCATAGCTCTCTCAGTTCTGCCTGAGAAGCTAGCCTGAGAAATTCATGGGAGGATTCCAAACAATCCTCAAAGACAGGGAACAGCCTTGCAGGTGTTGTTTTCTGTCTCTTGTTTTCTTTGCAGGAGAAAGTCAGAGGGTGGTGTGCCCCACTGACCAATGATGGTGATGTAGTGGTTTGCTAACCAATAAGAGTTTCCTTTCTGTACTTTCCACGTATCAGTCTATAAAATAAACCTGAATTAATAAACTAGAGACATTCTCCTGATCGACTCCAAGAGAGTCTGTGTTGCTCATTCCCAGCCGTTCCTAATAGAGCGACAACTAGAATAATTTCCTCACCCAGAGGGTGGTTGGGCACTGGAATGGGCTCTTCAGGGAAGTGGAAGAGCACCAAATCTGATTCCAAGAAACATTTTTGGACACATAGTGAGACTCATGGATGGCAGAGACAGGAATTGGATTCGGTGACCCTGGTGGGTCACTTCCAACTCATATTCTGTGATTCTGTGATTTCACATGACTGAGTCCAGCAGTCCAATGGGGTGACAAAGATTTGCTATTCCAGTCATTTCACTAAATGCCTACAAATTTGAGCCATTCCACAAAGCATCTTCCTGAATAAATCATTTTTCAGGGACAGAAAATTTTAATCATTTAGTGAAGTGACTGGTTTCACAACATAAGAGCAATGCCAACAAAATGTGAGACCACATTTAAGTAAAAGCATATTAGTAACAATTTCAAACAGGTAAGAAACTATCCTCTGTATATGAATATTTATTTGGTTTTAGGTATGTATACTTGGGTGTATATAGAAATAAAATCCCCCTTAAAGCTGTAAGAAAAGTTAAGGAGGCATTTATACAGAACACATTAATGTCATACACTAAGAAAGATTTAAACTTTTAGCCCTTAACTGGATAGTTGGCTTTCAGGGGAGGAAAAGTGATAACTTTTGTCACCTCCACTCCATATTTAAACGTGCTTTAAATGTCACTTTCTATGTGAATGAAAAAAGATGGGGACGAGAGACATGTTGTATTTAGCATGATGGCATAACACCCTCTTATTCCATGTTATTGCACTATTTGTGTACCACCTTTCTAAACATCGAGTCATAAGGTTGAAAATCCTAACTCCATAAAAAAACTCCTAGATACCTTTTCTAGAAATGTCCTGTTGCTCTTTTCAAAATTACCATAGGACATTCCAAACTCAGATTCCAGCAAATAAAGCTTTTACATAAAACAGAACAACCAGTACATACGAAATCACAATGCTGAAACTGCACATCAAACATTTAGTTTTCCCAGGGGGAGAAAGGGAGAATTTTCATTATAAAAAAGTTATAATTATTTGAACAAGTGGTATTAATGCTTCAAGAAGTTTAACATGTTAAGAGCCCATGCCAGCAAAGCACTTAAGCATGGTCTTCTCTATAAGACCAAAAAGTAGACCACTGAAGTACATATATATATATATATATATATATGCCTGCTCACAAATGATTAAATTAAGATAATGGTCTCAGTGCAAATTCAGAAATGTTTAGTTTAATACTGCCTATATAATAATGAACTGGATCATTTCAGCACATAAATGTAAAAATGAGGAAAATGTAATGGCACATGGCAACCACTGCAGTATTGTTGCAGAGCCAACAACCTGAATGCAATAACTCTTGAAGTCAAAATTAAATGGATTCTCCAGCTGTTTTATAAAGTCATTTCCTCACTATGCTGTCAGAACATGCAGTGAAAGACCATAAACCTCGAATCCCTCATTCAGCCTTGATCAAATCATGTGAGCAGTGCTATCAGGGCTGATGTAGAAGCAATTCACAGTCCATGTTTGGAACTGTACTCTAAATTTAATTTTATTATTATAAATTCTGTGTAGGCATATGGGAGTTTAAAATGTTCATAAACTCACAGAAGATGCACTGTACACAGTTATAATTTTTTTATTCAGAATTAAATTAAAACTGCCTTATTTCCTTATTGTTCATATCTTGTCTACTCTGCAAAGAGGTGGGATTTCTGAACCAGTGAGGTTCTGAGGCCAAGCAATTGCCATTGCATTGTAACATGTGCTTGAAAGATAAAAGGTGAGATTATGGGAAGAGTGATTTTTCTAAGCAAAGAAAGTGTGACAGATACCTGCTGTGAGGATTTTCAGTGAAGCATTTCATGATGTCTTGTAGAAAACTCTTGAAAAAATCTGCAAATGTTGGAAGTTCCTAAAGGAAACGTATTCTGAGTAAGAGACTGACAAAAATGAGGAATCCAACACAAGTGAGAGACAAAATGTGCTGCTCAAAAAAGATACTTAAGTTTTTCAGAAGTATAAAAAGAACCATTCTTTTATGAATTAATCTATGAGATTTATTCATAACCTTTCAGAAAAACAGGAACATGCCTGGAATGTTTTTCGTGACATGAAACTGAAAGTTAGTATCAACACGAGGAAAGATCAGGACATGATAATGACAACAAATTTTATTTTGGCTTACAAACAAATGAGTGTATAAAGATGAGCAACACACTTAGCTTGGAAACTACAAGTTCCTCTGCCTCTAGAGCAGTGAGGTTCTGCAGCACAGAGCTTCTACCTGGAGGGGAACTGTGCACTCATTTTACAAATAATTTTGTATGGCAAAAACCAGCAAACATAAACAGTTTTATGTGCAAGTTTGATATGGTCTTCAAAATGACTGTGTGGTAAGGTGCCTCTGATGAGTATGATTGGGTTTTGTAACAGATCAAACTCAGCATTGCATTTTTTTATATTTCCTTACACATCTGATTCTTTTTCAGATCATAAATTTAGCATTCTTGTGCTGTATTTTATTTATATATACATAAACACATTTTAAACAGTATAATACACTTAGGTATAGTTTATGTTGCTAGCCAGCTTTATATACTCCATATACTTCATTATCCTGATTACACTATCAGGTAAGATTAAATAAAACTTTTTCGCCATTTCCAACTTGCATTATAGGATCAAACACAATTAAAACAGGGACAAAAAAGCGTTAAAACTATTAGCTCAAGTTGGGTTTATTTCACAAAGCTCAGTTCAGAAGTTTATCTTGTGTTTTGTTGAATGGGTTTAATCAGTACAGTACAACTAGTAAGAAAATTAATTGATTTTTAAGTCCTTTAAGCAGTTCAGATCTCATGCATAGCCATTATTCTTAATTATAAAAGGTTACAGTTGAATTCTTTCAATATATGTGACCAAAACACAAAGTAAGCTTTAAAAAGTAGGTCAACTCTTCATCACAAGTACAAAGCAATGTTCTTCGTATTTCAGTACAGCATGAAAACCAGAATAATTTGTGGTGCAGAAGTTATATTAATGTAAACACAACTTCTCTAACCAATGTGATTGTCTTATCTCCAAACATTTTCCATACAACCACAGTATGCATTCTAAATAGTTATTTTATGATAGTTACTGATAAAGTCTTTCATCAGCAGATAAAGCAAGAGTACCTATGCCTGTACCGTTTTCCTCATAGATTCATCTTGAAGAAACTCTGATTTAACTGGGCTAAACTATTAACTACATTAAATCTTACATTACATTACCTTACATTAAATCTGACTTGCATTTAGCTGAGCTGATTTTCTCAAAAATATTATAGGTGGAATTGCATAGTCCATTATAAACTTAGTAACTGGTTTCATAGGTTTTGTGCTTGCTTTGTTTGATAATATTTTTGAGGACTCCGTGGTTGATCTTGGTGGCAAGAACATTTATTTAAATTAGTGTTTAAAAGAGTAAAGGGTCCAAAAATCTGCCTGCAAAATATAAATTACAGGAGTGGTTTTTCATGTAAGATTTCCTAAAGAGGATTTTCATTTTTTACATATCTTAAAAATACTTCCTCAAACTGAGTTTATAAACATCTCCTGGAAAGCCCACACATGTTAATTCCCCGCTTTCATCAGTTAGGATCTCATTCTTCAATTTTCTGTGGGAGATGGAGATCAGAGTTAATGCTGCTTTTATAGTTTTTATCCATCAGAGACAGTTCAGCAATTGTTTTGCACCTTTACCATGAAAATCTGTTGAGGAAGCACTGTCCTGCACTAGTTCCTCATAAATGGAAACTTCCCTTGCATGGAGCAAAACATTGGGGATCTTGCTGTATTTCATTTAAGACACAAAAAGATTTACCTGCTGTAATCTTCTTTACCTATTTTTCCTTTTCTTTTTACATCTAATTTGTTAACTATATATTGCTATCAATAAACCCAGAGGTTTACCAGCTCTGTAACAGGAAATTTCTGCAATCCTCACTGCATTTCCTCTTTTATGCAATGCATTCAGGCAGATTTGCCAAAGATCAGACAGACAGAGCAACACAAATGAGTTGAACTCAAGAGTTTAGACTCTCTCTGGACCTAAATCTCTTTGTTTTCAATTCACTGCAGATGCAGGTACTTACCAAAACTCACAATGAAATCAGTAAATGCCAGCAAGCAATAGCATTCCACTAATTTTTAACTGCAGTGGAAAACCAATCAAAGGAAATAAAGCTCGGAAAGAAAATGAAGCCGTATGTGGTGAGGGGAAACACCAGCAAAGCAGTTAGGACAGCATTGTATGGCACTTAAATCACAATACATTGTGACATATTGCACATCTTTGTGACTCAGGAGAAGGATGACATTTCCTTCATTTTAACTTTTGGGTTGCTTCTGAAAACTAAACATTTAGTTGTACCTACAAAAAAAAGAAAAATTCTGAAAAATTTTTTAAAAAAATTTTGAAAAAAGGAAAATAATTTGGTTTTCCCATGTTCAAATTTTTGAAAAAAAGGCAAAAAAAGGAAAATAATTTGGTTTTCCCATGTTGATAACCAAGACAGCTACCAGTGTAATGGAGCTGCTGAATTGTCCCTACAGGATGAACCATGAGGGGTGAAAAGCAGAAAAGCTAAAGAAGCAGAATGAGAAAATAAGAGCAAATGAAAAGGTGAGGGTGTCTGTGATGGGCAATGTGGTCAACTTGCCAATAACAGGTTCAGCCTCACTAATACCAATAATATAAATAGACCATACATAAGAGCTGAAACTGGGTACCCTGAGTGTATAGGGAGGTTGTTCACTGTGCAATGATGGAGAAGATGTTGCTAAGGCAGGAATCAGGAACAAGAAAAAGTCTGTTCCTTCGTGCTTCACACAGTGGAGTCCACTATGTCTTCACTGAGCCACAGAACAGGTCAGCTTGGGAGTGACCACTGTGGGGTCATCTGGTCCAACCTCCTGCTCAAGCAGGGCCATCCCAGAACACAAGGCACAGGATTGTGCCCACATGGTTTTTAAACATCTCCAGTGTTCACAGCCTCTCTGGCCAATCTGTTCCACTGACTGATCACCTGCACAGTGAAGAAGTTCCTCCTCACACTCAGGTGGAACTTCCTGTGCATCAGTTTCTGCCCGTTCCCTCTCTCCCTGTTGCTCGGCACCAGCAAGAGGAGCCTGCAAAAGGCTCCATCCTCTCGATATCCTCCCTTTAAATACTTAAAAACAATGATGTATTTCCCTTCAGTCATTTCTTCTCAGGGCTGAACAGGTCCAGCCTTTCCTCCTGAGAGATGTGTCCAGCAGCCTGGGCAGCTGGGTAAAATTGGCTAAAGGGAAGTCAAAGAAAAAAGATAGCTGAGAGACAACTACTGTTCAGCAGTTGTATGCAGCTTATAAGAAGAGTATTTGAGATGTTTTTGCATTTCATTTGAACCAGATGTTATTTGATTTCATTTTTAAACAATGCCTTACCCTACCTGAGACTTTCCTATAAAGAGCATTCTCTTTTGTCATGTCTGATTACTAACTCAAATTAATAATTTCAGGAAAGAATTAACGTGTGTTACAAAGATTTTAATTACTGTGTCTGTGGCTATCATGTATTTATAAGTCATTTCCCAATCTGAAATTGGGAAATCAGTAATTCAAAGAAGAAAAATGCTGAAGTGCATGAAATAAAAAAATTAAACAAAAAACCTAAAAACACAACTTTTATTTAGATACACTCTTCCTGCACTTACTAATCTGGATTGTAATGCACAAAAGAAACTAGGTCTGCTCTCTCAAATTCCCAACAAAGAATCTTATTAAAACAGAGCTGCAGGAAGTGTACATAGGGCACAGGGAGGCAGAAGATCATATCATAATCATTGCTTTCCTGCCTGCTTCAGTGCATCCCAATATAGTCATACAAATACCTCTGAAATGTGGCAGATTTTTTTTCACTGCAAACCTTTTCTGTACTATTTTTCCTAATGAGGAGCACACAAGGCACATATAAACTCAAAAAACAAATTAAACTTAAATTCTAGAAAACGGAAATTTTAAAATTTTAATACAAGTACCAGATGAACTTGTTGGTCAAATTTTCCTCAAGACCTGCAAAGCAGAGGTTTGTCATCACACCAGTCTCTATAGACAGCTACAGTCTATTATTTTACCAGAGAAGGAAATATTTTTAAAAAATAAAACAAAGTTTTTTACCTGTATTCTTTGCTTTTTCTCTATATCTACTTGGAAAAAAAAAAAAACAAACCAACCTACCATCCTAAGGGAAAATAACAATATTACAAGAAAATATATTATATGAGGGAACTAGAAATTTGATCCACTTTCCAAAACCGGACTATTATATACTGAAGAATTATATATATCTTGTTGACACAGTCATTTACAGGGATTCAGGTTATGAAACCACTACATTTTTACATATATGCAATGACACCAAGCTCCTAGCTTGTTTGAAGATCTACCTGTCAAAAGTGCTCAACATTCATCAGAATGTTTAAAATAGCTAGAACTATTCTAAGGAAAAACTGAGCTAACTTGTACTAAAAATAAAATAAAATAAAATAAAATAAAATAAAATAAAAATAAAATAAAATAAAAATAAAAATATCCCAAATGTATTACTCTGTCAATTATCAATTTGGTGGGTTTTTCAGAGGAAAGGAGCTTTAAATTTGTGAAAATTTTGCCAGGTATGATATGTCTGATATGTTTATGTGAAAGGAGAACCTGGACAGCATTTAGCCTCTCAACTGTCTTCCCAAGCCATGGGTGCATCCTTTCCAGTCCATCATACACTCTACACCGGCAGCATATTTGTTCTGTCTTTGGTCTGAAATATTATAAAAATTCCATTTCTTTAACTAATTAGTGGGAGCAGTCTCCCACTCTCATTCTCCAGCTGTCATCATACACATAAAACAGCAATTCCCTTCCATGCTCAGGATTTGCAACACTAAGAAAAAAAAATCCTTGGGGAACAGAGATTTAGTGTTTCAGTACACAGGGAAAATGATCAACCACTATCAGTGAGATGTTCATTCTACATTTTGTCTCTTTAATTCTTATTTATAATTGACAAATTAACCTTGGGAAGATGTTGTAGAAAGCAGAACACAAAATATGAATGGCAACAGAAAAAGGGACAGAAAAGCAATTATGTATTATTGTCACATTTTAAATAAGGTTTTATAATAGAGTCAGATTAACTCATTTTGTGCACTTTGCAATGCTTACATGCACTCCCTCCTCTATCAAAAACCTGCAACCTCCCAGTCTACTCACCTTCATGCTACAGACACCGAGGTCACAGCACGAGAGCGAGGAGACAACTGAGCCAGCACAAAACCAGCTCGCTCAGCTGCCAGCGGCTCTTCAGCCACGGAGCTGAGTCCCCCTGCAGCCAACCAGCCTTGGGGGGCTGCACGGCCTGGGGCTCCTCTGCTGCCTGCAACAACAAGCCTTGTCTTTTCTGAATGCTGCTGATGTGAGCATACGTCCAGTAACGTGACAAAACTGTAGATGTATGTTTAAGAAGGTGAAATAGACAGTAAATGTTTGCAGTATTTGCTTACTTTTTGGAAGTCTTTGTACATCCAACTTTTTGGGAGCCTACATTGGTCTTTCCTGCTGGGGAAATGGGGATTTACAGTATTCTTTACAAGTTAATGTCCTAAACTTTCAGGCACTTTTTAAATCCATTTCAATACACCTGTGTGTATACTACACTGTAATGTCAGTGGAGGCAATTATTTTCAGCCTTCAATGTCAATATAATGACAAGGTGTCATTTGTTATCTAACTCTATATTAACTCACTGCAGAATTTAACCATATGTTATCCATTTGACTAAATTAATTCCAATTCATTAGAAAAATATATAAACAAATGAAATCAAGCACAAAATTGTTATAAGTATTTTAAATGAACTCTTTTATATAGTGTTACTAGGATATGAATGACTGTAATTGGATTTGAATGAATGTTGGTTTTGTTGGTATGTTCTTGTTCCCCCCCCATTAACTGTGTTGGTTTTGACCCCAGTTGTCCATTATGTAGACCCCTCCTAGCTTTCCTGAACATTCCCTATCAATCACCTTAACCCTGCCCCTACACCCTATCCATCATTGTAAACCCCACCTCTTCTTCCAGACCCTTCCATGTCCACCATTCCTGCTTTGATATTTTATTGGAAGTTATGTTACATTCCCGCCTCCATTGTATCCCCATTGGTCCTCGAGAGTGTAACCACCTCCCCTCACTCCTCCTCCCGAGATCCCCCATTGGACCCTGGTTGTACCCTCCCGCGGGGATTGGGCCGTATATAACCTCATGTGCTGCTGTGTTTGGGGGGCTCTCCTGGTTGAGTTATCAACTGAAGGCGTTCAGGCTGGCCTGGGTTCCAATCGTGTTGGTATTTTTTTGAGTTATCAAATAAAGGATTTGGTGACTTGCCTTTTTAACCTCCATCAAGAGTCCAGACCCTGTTGTTGACAAAAATCACACCTTTCTTACTAACACCTCTCATTTTAATGATGTGTTCCACTTGTGATTATCACATGGGAGCTGGAGAATTAACCAGTTCTAGACTATCAGTATGAGCTACAATAACTTCCAGCTTCTTTATTTATATCCTTTTTATATTCTAGACACAAAAATAGTTTTGAATAGTTCTGAAGAAGACCTTAAAATTCACAAGAAAAAGTTAATAGCCTTCTGAGCATCCTTCTGACCTGTTTCTCAATGATTGTAAGGACACTTCTTAATACAGGAAGAAGATTCTTACATATCAGTAGTTAAGACTACATTATGTATGATCTTATGTCATCCAATGTAATCTTCCAGACTCTTTCTGAATTAATGAATTCAAATACCATGAGAAATATTTTTAAGGTAGTTTGGTTTTGGTTTGGCTGGGTTTTTTTTGGAAACATCAGTCTACAGCTATCCATTATGCCATGTATACCATTAAATTTAGATATAATATATGATACCATATCTGCCATAATGCCTTTTACAATAGCATGGATCAGAAGAGCACATAAAAAGTCAGCAGTTCAGAGAGAAAGGTAGATTAACAACACATGATAAAAAGAGACATGAAAGATTTAGCTTCTGTACTGCATTTTCAGTAGATGTTGAAAGCTGAGCAAAAAAGTCAATCTGAGTTCTCATTCTTCACAATGACTCAGCAGAAATTTGTATGTCTTAAAATCTATTCTCTTACTCTGAACAAATAATAAATATATTATGCCACTTAATTAAAAAATACATAAAACCACACAGAACAAATGTCCAGAGGAGTAGTAAAGTTAGCATTACTAAGATAATAAAAGGTAAATACGTGGTACAAAGTCCCAGGCAAAAGAAAGAATGAAAATTATTATTATTATCTAATGAAAATGTTTCTTATCCTACTCATATAAAAATAAAGGAAAAAGGCATGAGAGAACAGAACTGAAGTATGGGTCAGTGCTGATTTACATGTGTGTCAGAATTTCACTTGATCAGATTCTTCATTGAGTAGTTCATTTATCTATCATGCTTTTTCCTCACAACCCATGCAAATTAAGCAGTAAACAGTAATAAAATCATAAATTTCACACTGTTCACAGTAAACATAAACTTCATCTTCTCATATTGTCTTCACAGATCTCTTCATTTCCAGACTGGAAATGGTGGAATTCCTTCAGGTGGCAATACAGATAGCTAAGATGTTCCTCACTACTTTTTGGAACCTCCAGTTTAGTCTTTAGTATGGGTCTGCAGACCAGTGCACTTTATTAACACATGACAAGTAATGCCATCACTTGCATTTCCAGAGAACAGAGACACAAAGGTTTCTTAGAACTTCTTTTGTGGAAGCACTCAGTGGTTTTGGTTTAAGAATAGAAAAAGGATAGATGGATAGAGGGATAGATGGATAGACAGATAGATAGATAGATAGATAGATAGATAGATAGATAGATAGATAGATAGATAGATAGACATGTACCTGTTTTTCTTACTGTTCTATGAAAGATGGGATTTGGGAAGAGGAGTAAGATATATGTTAGACTTTTTCACCTTAGGTCTTTATCCTTGGCTTAGCTTCAGCTGGCAACAAAGTGCTCACACACACCCCAGCGGGATGAGGATGAGAATCAGAAGAAAAGGATAAGAACACTTTAATAACTGAAATAAAATAAAATCCAATAATAAACATAGAATCATAGAATTATTTGGGTGGGAAGGGACTTCAAAAATCATCTAGTTGGAACCCCCTGTCATGGGCAGGGACATCTTCCTCTAGATCAGGTTGCTCAAAGTCCCATCCCACCTGGCCTTGAACACTTCCAGGGATGGAGCATCCACAGCTCCTTTGGGTAACCTCCCCACTCTCATAGAATAAGAATTCTAAATAAAATGGTGTTCTAAATTTTCAGGGGGGAGGGGTATTTTCTGCCAAATTTCTAAACCCATAGCAAGAGAAGGGAGAAAACAGGTAAATAAAACACAAGAAAGACAAGTGATGTACAGTACAACTGCCCCACCACCCACTGACTGACGTTCAGCCAATACCTGAATAACAATCCTCCTGCCAAACTCTCCCCAGGTCATACACTGCTTGTGGCATTCTGTGGTGTGGAACATCCCTTTGGCAAGTCTGGCTCAGACATCCTGACTGTAGTCCCTCACAGATTCTTGTGCACCTCCTTAATGGCACAGCATGAAACACTGAAATAGCTTTGACTTAGTATGAACACTACGTTGCAAAACTGAAATGTCTGTGTATTATCAGCATTATTCTCATACCAAATCATAAAAAACAGCACTGCTGCTAAGAAGAAAATTAACTCTAACCGGGGCAATTTTAAAGTTCTGTAGTCATCCAAATGTTCCAATGATCTAACCTGTTTAGTTTTCCATTGATAGCTACCCAGAATGACTTTGTATAGTCAAAGAAATTGACAGGCAATTTGAGATGCTTCTATCACTCATCTTGTAGATAGCAGATGCCAACTGTAAGTGAAGAAAGATTTTTCAGTATTTCCTTTTTCTACTTCTTCAGATTGCATCTGAATTGGTTTATTCCTTCCTACTTATGCATCATGATGGTGCACTCAGATCTCTGAATTTGGTTCATTTCCCTGGACTTGAAGTTTTGGTGAAATTTCTCTTTGACTCAAGGGTTTTTATTAGCACAACACACTGTCTAAATGAAGATATTTTAGGGCTATATCCAGCCATCTGTGTAAAAATGTTCTCATTTTCAATTAAATCAGTGTAGGTATCTTTATATCCTCAAGGCCAAAGACTTCAGTGTTCCTGTTACATGGGATGATAACATGTCTTCGGCTCAGACCACTGGGGTGAGATCAAGTACAATTGGGCTGGGTCAAGCCCTAGAAACACACGGTAAAGGTGAACTAAACTTCTCTTTAAAAGCTCTGATGAGCATCACTGAACAACATCCCTTGTGTCAGGACAGTATATATTAGTTTGAGGTTGGGATCCCATGGGAGGCAGCTCTAAAAGGACAGTGGCACAGAACAGCTGATCAAGAACAACCTTCTCAAAGCACACAGATGAACAACTGCAATGCGCAGAAATCTAAAGAAGAGCGGTCAAAGACAACTATGGATGGAAAAGGCACTTAAGAATGAACCCAAAAAAAGAAGTATTCAGGAGTGTGGACAATGACAGGACTCCTAGCAGGAATGTAGAGATGATGTTTTAACTTGAGACGGTTTAGGAAAGACATATCTCAGCTGGAACTGAAACTAGCAAAGGATATGAAGGGCAAGAACCAGGGCTTCTGTGTATTTGTCACCAACAGAATTAAATTACAGATAATGGGACCCCTGTTTAATGGGGCCAGAGACCAAATGGCAAAAGACATACAAAGGATGATTTTTCATCTACTCATGATGTCATTATTTTCTACAAAGAAATTACAGGTTTGTGAGCAAGAGTACCACAGTTGAGGTCATTTATGTTAAATGTAAGAAGGCTTTCCATAAAAATTTTAAAAAGATCCTTTCACCTAACTGGTGAAATAAAACTTTGATGGATGGACAGTTAAGTGAGCAGAAAATTATTGCCAGATTACCAAACTGAAAAGGCTGTAATCAGGGGTTCAATGGCCAAGCAGTGGAAAATTGTCAGGAGAAGGAATTATACTGAGGCCAGCACTGGGTTTTTGTTTTATAAATGTCCTGAATGATAAGATGCAATGCATCCTGAGAGTTTATGGATAATATCAAACTGGAGGAGTGTGAATGATACCAAACCAACAGGTTTCTGTTGAGAAGGGTTTTGTAAGTCAGCGGAAATGCATTTACAGGAAATTTATCAGGCTCAACCATAGGAAATGTGAGGTTCTGCACCTCAGGGGACTAACTCAAGAACTGGTACAGACTGGTGGGTGACTGGCTGTAAAGTAGCTTTGCAGGAAAAGGCTTGTGCATCCCAGTAGACAGAAAAGTGAGTGTGAGTCAGAAGGGAGCAAAGAAAGCAAACCACACCCTGAGCTGAGCTGTCAAAAGTACAGCTGGCAGACTGGGGGAGGTGACTCCTATCTTCTCAACCCTGGTGAAACACATCTGGAGTGCTTGGTCCAGGTCTGGCCTCCTCAGCTGAAGAGAGACATGAACACATTGGAATGAGCCCGGTGGCAGTTCACTGGTAGGGGTGTGGAGTGCATGGAATACCAGGAGAGATGGGAGAACCGCGTTTGTTCACTTGGGAAGAGTAGAGTAAGGAAGAAACTAAGGAGAGGGTACAGAAGGTGTAAAGCCAGGTGCTTTGAAAGCGTGCAGCCAAAGGACAAGAGGCAGCTGACACAGACTGCCCCATGAACAGAAGTTCTGTAGGAGAAAAAAGAAAAATGGTCTTAATGGCAAGAGTGGCAGAACCAAAACACTGAAACAGGTACAGAGGGGATTTAAATGACATCCTTGGACATACTCAAAAATCAGGCTCTGTCTTGCACAGCGAGTTGAATTAAGTTTCCCTCTCAACCTAAATTACTCCTGATTGTATCAGCTATTTTTTATTATTGCACTGGCAATATGTTAGTCTTCAAATTGTACAATAAAAAATGCATATTAATTTAGTATTAATCAAAATATATTCTGTCATAGCATGTGATGGAAAAATAGAGAATTATTTATAGCTACAGCTTCATAGAGGAAAACAAGGATGAATTCCATGGGATTTGATCCCAACACTGGAACCATAATTTTTATTTATTTATTTCTTTTAAAAGAGTAACTATACACTTCATGTTCTAATTCCTAAAGGTTTAAAATTAACATTTAATTATTTTTCATAAAGCAGCTAGTAGGGTGAATAATTCATGAGGATTTTCATTTTCAGATTTAACAAATAACGTTCTGGATCTCTTCTTACAGTCATAAAACCCCAGAGAAAAGTTCCCAGTGTAGCACATCTATACTTCCTTCTTTCTCAACAGCTTGACACTTATTGAATATCATCCCATGCAACTCTAATTGTCAAATGATTTCTTCTTCTCTTGCTATTTATGAGTGCATTTTAGAGTGTTGACTGCAAAATTTCTCCATAAAAAGGCTTCCGGAATTTTTATGCAAACTTACCATGACTACACAATGACATATAAGATTTTTTTAAAGGACATTTTAGAAAACAGGTGTGTAAATAATAACAAAATTCAAAAAATACACTGCAGGTTAATTCAATGAACTGCTTCACACTTACGTGCCCACAAGTCTCCATGTGGATCTTGAGCCTAAATATTGTACTCAGAAATTAAAGGAACAGCCAGTCAATGTGCTTTTAGTGTTGAAGCAGAACATCTTATTTTAAAAATACTGAGTAGCAAATTTGTTTAATGAGTTAATCACAAAGGAGCAGCAAGCCCTGTCGACAACACATTTCAACAAATAAATCTGAATAATGAAAATGTATATGCTGAGATTGCACTCCATTCATACACAGTTCATTAACAAACAAATTACACAGAGTAAACAAATTAAGTTTTGCTGACATATTTCCAAGGCATCAGTTATCATTGACAGAACATTTACATTTGCAAATAGGTTTCTCTTAGAAGTATGAGGAATATTGTTAGGTACCAAGGTACTCTTCATGTCTGATCAATAAAAAAGTCTGTCTCTACAAACACCGAGGAACTTGTAAATTTTGAGAACAGATTTATCTTTGTCCTTAAAGCAAAATTGCATCTCAGCTCATGAGAAAAACATTGTGATTCTGTACTTAAGGCACATCATTTTCAAAATGAAAAGATTTCTCAAACATATCTAAAACTTATCAATACATTATACTATTTCATATATAATATTTATTATAAATATATTTTATATTCTACTATTATATATTATTTATATACTTTTCAGGCTGCTGACAGTAAATGATGAAAGAATAATGAGGAAATAGACCAAATAATTTTGAAAACAGAAATAAAGATGCAAGAACTTTTGCTTTCATTGACATAATTAAGGGTAAGCCTGAAAATTTGATTGGCATAGATCTACATCATCAGCTGTGTCATTAGGATACCTGATAACATATTACACATCATGAGTTTTAAGATGGATGTCTACTTGAAACAAGGTTGGGCACACTATGCTGACTTTTCAGAAGTAATCAGTCTCGTAAACTGACTTCTCCCAAAGGAAATATCCTTTAGTTGTTTCCCAGAATCCCAGGGTGAATTTCCCTTAAATTCTGCAGTTAAGATGGTACTGTTCACATCAGGGAAACTTGCTTACAAATTTGGAAACACGCATTTTGCTTCCTTCAGGAAGAGAGATTCCAAAAAGGCACACTTCCTAAAGGTCACCAAGCTTCTCTAGTCTTTACAGGTCTACAGCTTTGTTTCATCTCACACAACACTTCTCCCACAGTCTCAACACTATTTTGCTCCAAAATTTCTGGGAAGAGAAAAAATGTACTGCCTTAGCCATGGAACTCCTATGGGATTCCACCCCTTTGAGACAGAAACACATGTCTTGATGTCATGGGTTTACTGTGCAAGTACTTCTCTGTATCCTGTGAAATGAGATATTTTCAAAACAAATGTTACACATTACAAAGGAACATAGCAGGCTCCATATAATGTCAGACTTCCATTTATAACTGAAGGACTCTTAAGATACAGGGAGCTGAAATTACTCCACAATTATTAACATAATAATTTATTACAATACTAATCCTAATTAGTAAAATAAGCAAAATTGGTGGATATGCACTTTTTTCCTCTTGCTGATACAGACGTCATACTACGTTCCTTAGCAGTAAACACAAAAAAATTAATAGTATTTCCATACAGGAACAGAAGTATATAAAACGTGTTGTGAAACAAAGAATGCATCTATACTCAGAGTAATTGAAAATATAATTTGGATATGACAGCAACCAGCTCTAACGCCTTTGTTTATTGCATACATCTCAAAGGCACGGTAGATCTTGCTTTTTAATATATTTGTCCTCCTCCATTAAAAAAGTTCACCTGTGCCTTTTTTCTTCTGAGGCAGAGAAATCATTCAAGGGGCATGTATTTCTCAGCTTAATCACAGTCCTTGCTAAATCCTCTATATAGAAAGTCAACAGACTGTGTTAATTGGACCAAGCCTTTGTACCACACACATCTCTGAACTGATTAGCTGTGAACAAAGTATATTTATAGTTCCCACTTGCGGTGTACATAACCACTCACCCAGGATCAGATCTCTCCTCTGTGGGCTAGAGGACTCCTCAATGAACTGCTTTGGTCTCCAAAATCCAACTCTAATAAAGCCTTTCCAGTCATTTCCATATTATTCAGGTTCTCATCACTGTTGATCTTGTTTCCAACTTTAGCCCCTTGGAAATCACAGAACAGGTAGAACAAGTGTTCAAGGAGAATTTCTTAAACACAGCTTTTTCTGATAAATCTCCTAAAAATACTGCAGAGCTAGAAAACCATTACTTTATGCCAGAACCCCTCAGAGTTTTCACCTGTCTTTTGCTTGAATTAAGGTCTTCATGAATATTACCTTCAGTACCCGTTTCTTCAGGTGTTACTCCTGCTGTATCTGGGCTGATTCCACTGCTGTGGAAGTACTCCAGGTGGGGACAATTGCAAATAAGAAAGTAAAACACATAGGTTGAAATAAAAACATTATAAAAACAATAAATATACATGTATTAAATAATTAATGGCAACAGTGTTAATTATAAATTTTATAACAATAAATACAATGAGAAGGAAAAAGAGAGAAGAAGAAAATCCAAGAGAAACAAGTGATGCATAATGCAATTGCTCAGCAGCTGCTGACTGGTGTCCAGTCAGCCCATCCCTGAGCAGACGTTGGAGGCTGCTGATGTTTTCTCACAGTTTATATACTGATATTCTGTGGAATGGAATAACATTCGGGTCTTGGCCATGACCACATGGCCCCAGGCCCCATCCCCTCGTGGCTGCTGTGTAAAATTAACCCAGTCCTTGGCCAAAACTGGGACGTGCACACATGGTATAAAATCTAGAGGCCAGAGTCAGCAGCAGCCCCATCCTTTTACAATCCCTTACCACTTCTTCTGCAAAGCAGAGTGTTTTCCCAATGAAAGTTAAAACTGTAAAGCTGTGTCAAAAGCATGAGAGGAATCCATAACGTGATGCTGCACAGTTCCTAAAATAGCATGTGCCTCCTCGAAAAAGTGAGTTACTGGGAGGAATTACATGAGGAGAGCTACAGCTTGTTAGAGAAGGATACACAGTGTGTAGCCAGAAATAAGATTAGAAGGACTAGGGAGTCAGAAGACAAAAGAAGCACTACAACCATCCATCAGCTGTTCAAAGAGAAGACAGGATAAAAAATCAGATTGCCTATAAATATTTGAAGTAGAGATTAAAGAAAGAAATATTTAAAGCTTTCTTATGTAAGACCAGTGAGACAGATACAAATAGCTCTGTGACATGCAGGAGCAATGTCAGCCTTTGGACAACATTGATGCAGGGAGTTAGGAGTAAAGCAGTGCTGGCCACAGAAAAGCCAGACACAAGAAGCTACACTCCATGAGGTAGAAGAGCAGAGGAGGAGTTTGCGCTTTAGTTTTCAGGACTGCAATAAGATGTCAGGCTTTCAGAGTGTAGCTGAAAAAACAGAGTTATGTGACAGCCCCAGCTCTCTACAAACACTGAACCATAAGGGTTGCATTCAGGGGGCAATGTCCAACAGGACATTCCCAAGACTTTCTGTCCCTGGTTTCCAGTGAAACCAGGTTCTATCTTGGTCTATCTAACACCTCTGACTGTGACAGAAGCTTCGGAGCAGCTTGTCTCTCAGAGGTCTCAAAGTGCATTTGAAGTTGGCTCACCCACAAAGCTCAGCTCAGGTAGAGACACACAGAGCCACAGCCTCTCCTGACCCTCTCCTGGCAGTTTAGCAGCAAACACTTGCAAGGACACCAATTACATTCACCCAGTGACACTTCTCTGGGCATCTTAAATCTTCAGCAATGTGGTGCAATTAATTGTGAGGACATCCAACACAGTAAAGACTGCTGACCTAGGAAAGATAAATGAAAGGCAGGAGTGTTTAAGAGGTATTTGTTGATGCCTTAGCTGAAACCAGATAGAAGTCAGAAGATCTGCTTGACTAGACATACTTCAAGATAAAATGCCAGGCTCCTTGAACAATATATTGTTAAGGTCTTTCATTATTCTGTGACAATTCAGAAACTCTTAGTCAAGAAATTATATGTGATATCAATAAATAACAAGAAGAAAAATGAATATGTGGGTACAGCATATTTTGATAACACAAACAGTTCAGATGAGGAAAACCCTGGGTGTGGTGGGAGCAGAAGGAGATTGCAAATCTGGTTTGATTATTCACACACAGGTTTGGGACAGTAAAGACAATCTACGTAATAATTTTTCATCCTGTTTTCTCATGAAAAGAAATCATGTTTGTATGGAAATGAAATAACTGCATGTGTCAGTTTGGAAGGAAAAAAAACTTTAAATAAGATTCACTGAGAGATAGAAATGAAAGCAAAATCTGTTTTCTCAGAAAAGTGGACATGATATTTCTGGAAAAAAGGTAGAAATTAATTTTGCTTCAGCAAGGGACAGTTATAAAAGGTATATAAAGATATAGACTAGTGGTATTATCTGAAGGAAGCATGTCCTCCATCACAGCCCAGATGGATATTGTTGCTCTTTTGACAAAAATAATTGCAATCCTCATGCCCAACAGCATGGATATATAAATTAAGCCTATTGCTAAAGGCCACTGCCTGTACCAGGATCTTGGAAATCATGGATTTCTAGTGCTATTGCTGGAAGGAGAAATGGTGACATATGGGGCAGCCCAGCAGAGTCAGAAGCAAGACCTACTTCTTAAGACTTCCTTCCCTGCAATCTCCAGATGACATGTTAGCTCTCCACCTCCTTTCAAATAAGGAAATTTTGCAAATACTAACTGCTGTGATATACCTCAGTTCATTGACATGGTCAGTAGCACAACTAGTGAATTCTTAGTTCATAGGTGAGCATGTACCATAGCCACACAGGATTTTCTTCTTCCCAACACTGTTCTCCTCCTTGCTTTTCAGGAAAGATTATTTTCTACAACATGCTTCCATTTGGGACAACCCTGAAGGAATTTTCTACAGTGATTTTTCTGTTAAAAAAAAAAAAAAAAAAAAAAGGAGGGGTTGTTTTCTGTAGCACAGAAGAAGAAAATTTTAAATGTTGAAGTACTCAGTGAAAAATATCACTGGGATGTTGATGACTAACAACTAGTGAGAGCTGATTAACAGGGGCACATTTGGAATCCCAGTAGCTCTTGTCATTGCTTACCAGAAGCGAGGGTAAAGTAGAAGCACAGTGCTGTCACAGGACTCATAACTTTGTTATGAGCTTATAACATCTCTCTAGCACACAGTCCTGAGCCCTTCTAACATGGAACAGCTTGAGAAATTTGGCCCATAGTTACTTGTGAGATGAAAAGAACAAAACAAACCAAGAAACCATCCATGGAGAGAGCATTCAGGTGAGTGGGAGTGCCGGTGCTGTGGAGAGGCTCCTGTGCCCACGTCTGCTCTTGGACTCTGTTTATGGTTTTCACAATCTCTCCATTTTCTTTTCATGCACAAGCCACTCCAAAACTACCAGGGACACTTCCCTCTATGCACAGCCCATGCATATCAAAAGACAGGTTTCCCAAAAAGAATGGTATAGAATATGTTTGACACATCCAGCCTTCACTAAGCTACATCAATTTCAATTTTTCAGACTACAGTTATCTATTACTTATTTATTCCCAGGTATTTTTCAGTTTACTGAAAATATTATTTTAAATATGTCAATTTTTCTTCTCTGCAAGATCATTCTTGAGTTTAATTATTTTCCTCTGACACCACTTGATGTAACCAAGACTTTCCAAGTGCTTGGTTTCAATTACTTATTTGCAGAGCAGAATCAAGAAAGTTTTTCAGCCTTGTAGTTGTGTATTATAAAGAGTAATAAATTAAAAACTGCAGGATGCTTGAGAATGTGGAGTGAGTTAAGTGACTCTGAAAACATTCCATTTTTAATTTCCACTCACTTTTGGCTCTTCAGGTTTACTCCTAAACATCTGTGGTCTGAATAAAGTGGGTTTTTTTCTGGACAGAGACACTTTTAATTTCTTTTTATTCTTACTGACTTTTTTTTCCTGAGAAAGATATCCAAAAGTATCAGTATTATATTGCTTTCATACTGGATTTGACTTCTTCCTTGTATTTATCTGGCTTTATGTATCTATGAAATCTCTTCCACATCTTCAATATGAATTTGATATGAAATGGGTTCTTGATTCACAGCAGAAAACAGGAAATATACAGAAAAAAAATTAAAAAGTAATCCAAAAGGAAAACAAAAAAACACACGTTTCTTGACAGGGAGAACTCATATGAAGCTTACTCTTCTTCTACCTACTTTGCTCACATAAACGAGAGCACATATTAGTTTTTAATAACATATAATTCCATTAATTTCATTGAGATAGTTTAGTTGAAATTCATATATGAGAGAATGTTTAGAGTAACAGGGAAAAAAAAAACAGTTCCACTAAAGGCTGTCATCTTCACCATCCTCGAAGTAATAAAACTTTGATGTGATTTCATCCACTACAATTACTTTTTAGTTCTCAATGGGTTTTCTTAATTAAAAAAGAAAAAAAAAAAAAAGAAAAAAAGAAAAAGAGTGTAAGAAATCTCACAGCTGAAATCTAGCTTGCTGAAGCTTGTTCAGCATCCTACATGTGGCAGAGACACGGCACAAAATAGTTAATTGGAGTGCTGACATGAGTTACATGCTTATGACTAGAATTCTGCTGCCATCAAGAGCATTTTTCTTTCATAGCAGATCACAGACATCAGTAATTGGATTATTGTCATGGTGAATTTTCACTGAAACAATAACTTCAGCTCCCTCTATATAGAAAATTCTCTAAATGATAAATTACACTTTACTTTTTTGCTCATGAAATAGGTCAGTGTATTTCATTTTAATATTGATGTTGCTGACCCCTTCTTGCAGAAAACGTTCAGTGGGTTGACTGCAGAGAGGCTCATTAGCACAATAAGTGCTGAAATTGCCTATGAAATGTCTTTTAAAGACATTTTTGCAGCCTCACTTTTGCTTTTACAAAAAGAAATCTCACATATAAATGCAGTATTACTGGAGAAATTAACTAAATCAAATCAGAACTAATTTGTTTTCTTCTGCCCTGAATGTCTGTGACTCAAAGGAATTATTTACAGCCTTGTTACATTTGTATAGAGAAAACTGATAGGATGCAGAACAGTCTCTTCCAAAGCATTGAAACAAACAGCAGACCTTGAGGAAACAGGCAGCTCACCTCACCCCTGCTGTGTAAACTTCATCTGGACTGGCCATTCACAGTACCTTTTGTACACTGCAAAGTCTACTAATGACCTTAAAAACACGTGATATGGCTCTCACTGAATGCTCTAGCAGTCTAAAATCAGAGCAATTTATGTGAGGATTTTATTCATAAACGCTGTGGATGTCTTCCCCAAGGCAGGACAAAATCCTGGCAATACTTAAACTCCCTTTAGTTAAGGGACTACACCTAAGGTTGTTCACATACCAGGAAGACCAGACAGCAACAATAAAAGGTGGTACATGTTTTATTTCTACAGATAGAAAAACTGAAACATAGAGGAGGAAAGGGGTTCACTGAACCACTCATCTTCTGGTGGAGCTGGAACAATGCTTGGTATTCTGGCTTTCTACCTAATGTCTTAACTACCAAGGTGGTCAGAGTTACATCCATTCTCTAATGAATTAGTCGTTCTTTAAAATTTTAGTAAATATAAGGATACAGAAGAAAGCTATCAGTTTAAAACTCAGATTGGAAATGTTGGCAATGCTACCTAAATTCTATCCCTTATTCATCTCTTGGCTAAAGGTGTTCATCCACATATTATTAAAATCCTTTGCTCAACACCAGGAAAATAATGAAAAGCAGACAGTTTTCATGGCACTTTCCTAATGTTAAACACATCTCACTTGAGTAATGATTATTTTTCTAATGGTGGATGATCTTCCAGCCCAATCAGCAGAATAACACCACTGCCACACCTGGGAGGGGACTGTCCAGTTCTGCTCTGAACTGGGGCAGCCTCACCTTGAATATTACCAGCAGTTTTAGAAAGTACAACATAAATAAAAATATTAAGCTGTTGAAGAGCATCCGAAAGGAGGGCAACAAACATAGTGAAGGGCCTTGAGGGGAAACTGTGGGAAGAGCAGCTGAGGTCACTTGGTCTGTTCAGCCTGGAGAAGACTGAGGGGAAACCTCACTGCAGTTACAAATCCCTGTGAGGAAGAGGAAGGACAGACACTGATCTGTGCTCTGTAGTGACAGTGACAGAGCCCAGGGAATGGCCTGAAGTTGTGACAGGGGAGGTTTAGGTTGGATATCAGGAAAAGGTTCTTCACCCAGAGGGTGGCTGGACACTGGAACAGGCTCCCCAGGGCAGTGGTCACAGCACCAAGTCTGACAGAGCTGAAGAAGCGCTTGGACAATGCTCTCAGACACGTGGTGGGTGATGCTTGGAGTGTCCTGTATAGAGCCTGGATTTGGACTCAATCCTTCAAATTCAAAATATTCTGTGATTCTATTACCCATCACCTTATCTTATATTACTAGTAAAGGAAATATTCCCATAACACTCAACTATTTGTAGTCTGATGTCCTTCAAGTATGTCTTTCTGGAATCTGACGGCTTCAGAAATTCAAAGGTTCAGAATTTCAGATGTTTCTATCATAGTGGCAAAGCCAGGCTTGAATCCAGAGCTTCTGAAACAATGGATTTTGTGTCAAGTTAATGAGGAGAATGTGAGTGAAAGAGAGACTGTGTAGCTGTAAATACATTGTTATCTGGTAATATTGAGGTATTCCTAGCCTCATTTCAGAGGTGGTATTTCTGAATATAGGTCACAGTACTAACCTCTGTAATACAGTAACAGCAAGCCGGAATAAAAAGAATATAACCAAATACATTGTACAGTTCAAACAAAGACCTTTGAGTTATAGTTACAAAAAATAGACCAGGCTGAAAGATCACATCACAGAAGTCTGGAAAAGCTTAGGCCAGACTAAGCAATAATGTGTATTAAGGTAGTTTGCACCACTAATATGCTAAATTTTTTGCAGAATGCTAACTAAAAAACAGAAACCAAAAGCAAAACATACATGGAACAACAGTAGAGGATAATGCAGCACAGAGGTTAGACATAAAATTTCAAAATAATGAAAATAATAGAAGCAAATTGTTGTACAGTCTGTGACAAATATAAAACTACATCTGTGGAAGGAAAGGAAAATAAGGAATTTGGAGTATAAACTAAGAGCTGGGATTCAGAACAGCACAGATATGCAGGCAACTGGACCAGATGGCCCTTTTCTGTTTCTGTCATAACTTACGTTCTTGGAACCTGCAGAGCCTAAAACTGGTTTTGGAGACAAAAATTCCCCTGTCTCAACTGATAGCCATTGATGCTTGTGGCATTATTTCTTTCATTTCCTATCCCCTATAAATACAGACCATAAAAACAAATCTCACCTTATGGCCTCTGTGGGAAGAATCGACTTCCAGAGATAATAATTTCAAATGTATAATGACAATAAAGAAAGGACTAGCCTGGATCTGCAGGCTCAGGCCAGAACAAGAAGTTTTGCATAAATAAACACACAGTGGCATTACCCCTGGACAACGTAGTTGTCCCTACCATGGATGGCATTTTCCAGCTGGTCACAGTAGCAACCACTGTAATTATTGTTTGTGATGGGGAACATCAAAAACTGGTGATCACATTGACTGAGTTTTCATGGCTCACTGAACAGCTCTGAAATTTGAGTCAATGACCTGAAATACTCTATACATCCTCACCTGTGATAAGTCAGTACAATGTGGTACATATATCATGGATGTCAGCTGTATTCAGCTAAAAATTTTCATATTTTAGTTCAAAAAAATAGCACAAGTCATCATCAAAGCTCTAAGACCACCTCCTAAAGGTTAAGAAAGACCCTTTTAGACATATGCCTGTTGAAATGTCTCTGTGCTTTGCTCAGTGCAAAAACATTTCCTGCAATTCTGAGTTAGAACCTCCATATGGACATTAGCAAAATGCTTTGGAAGTGGGAAGTGCAGGACAAGCATATAGCTACTAACTATGCTATGTCTTAAAGTATTGCCAATTTCTAAAAGAACACCAAGTGATTCGATGACTTTTACCCAGATGCCAAATACCTAGTTCATCAGAGAAAAGTTCCTCCTGTGAGAAAATCATTAATACAGCCATTTTCATGTGTGCTTCCCTGGGCTCATGTGAGCTCCTTCACCTGTTTCCTCTATGTGAAGAAGAACGTTCTTCTGCCAGGATGGAGAAAGGTGGGCAGGAAGGAACTCACCTATGCAATACCATGGTCTTTTTGCACTGTGAAATAATGTTATGAAAGTAAAGTACGTGCCTGTGTGCCATCCAAACTCATCAAGCTTGACTCCCAAATGCACTGCCAACTGGCTCCTGTGCACGCTAAGAGCATCACGCCAGAACCCAGGGTATTTGGCATCTAGATGTTGTAGCAACATCCATGTGGATATGGGTTACTGACGTGTAATAGGTACTACCATTTAGGAAAGTGCTTTATCTCCTCATTGTTACACTGACACACCTAACAGTGGATTACAGCATACAATAACTAAATCCTATTGTACTTCAGACTTGTCTGTGAGATGTGATAAATGAAAAATAGATGAGTATATCTTCCGTTAAGCAGATACATCTGTAATTCTCTCTGAGGAAGATCACAAACAGAAGAAGAAAAATAAAGATGAGGAAAAGCTGCTGGAATACATATTCTCCTACTTCAAATTAATACATTCCTGGTAATGGCTGTTCGAATAAAATCTTTACCGTGAGTGAAGAATCTGGTGAAGAGGATGAAAGCATGTACAGTCTGAAGACTTTGCATCAGGAAAATGCTGAATTTTCTCATGACTACTTAAAAATAACAAAATATCAAGGGGGTTGGGAAAAAGGAAAATACATTTCACGTGTAAGCAAATATATATATATATACATGTGTGTGTGCATGTGTGCCCTTCATGGTTAGTATTACTCTATTAAATTATCACTTGTAAAATTATTTCTGTATTCAAGGATGCCTTTGACAAATAAAACTATAAAGTATCATAAATTCATTCATTAAATGAGTGAAAGCAGAAGAGAATTTTGCAAATTTCCTGTTGGACTAATTTTGCTTTTTGTGCCTCCAAAATTCTATTAGTAACTGTAATCAAAAGGGCTGAGGAACATGGGCTTCATTTTATCATTATTTTCCGCTAGGACATTCCCCTTGTAAAGGAAAATTACACTTTTCCCACTCTACATTCTAGCTGTAAAGCAATCTTTAATTGGCACTTATGCACTATCAAAAGTGATATGACATCTTATGAGCAGCAGGCATTCTGCCATCTAGACAGATGGGTATGAGCATAGGTTCAAGGCATGCCAGAGAACAATGTGTGCATCAGGGCTGTGTGGAACAGCCAGACTCCTCCCCAGAGATACTGAAAGGGCAGTCTGTGCAGATTATCAGCACTTTTGTGAGGTTGGGGTATGCTATCACCATTCCAGTGTGGTCTGCACTAACAATGAAAATGTAAAAAAATTTCTTGAAGCCATTTTAAGTGAGTTTTTTTCTATCTGAACTAATGTTAAGGGGAGAAAAAAGATATTTTTCCCTTTTTGGCACTTTGCTGGAACCTCTCAATTAGTCTTATCCAAAACGTATCAGCAGCGCTGTCAAGTTCCCTGCCAAAAGCCAACGTGTGACCTTCATTAGCTTGTATACCCTGAATACCCTTTTAGTGTCATGGGTCTTATTTACATTTTGCACAATGGTAGACTCTATTTAATCTGTTACTCAAAGTAAATGGGGATGAAAAATTACCTTCTTTGTCACTAAATAGTTTGCAATTAACACTGAACTGCAAATGAAGAAATAATGTGTCTCTTTGAGGAAACCATATGCTTTGAGCTTTAAAGTAGTTGTGGCAATACTGGTAGAATAGTTAATGTACAATGAATGCCATCTGCTGACTAATACAGAGTATTATCAAAGGCAAGTAGTTCAGATAACTGCTCTTCTTAAATGACTATACAACCTAACATGATATTGTTTGGACAATTATCTGAATCTAGACCAATTTTTTCCTTTGTTCTTCCCCTCCTATAGTTGATGTTACGCAGAATGCTTACGCAGAACACCACTAATGGTTTGTAAGAAACTATTCAGCCCCTCTGTGGAGAAGAAAAAATAATGGAAAACATCACACAGCAATTCTGGCACGTTCAAAATGGGCCTGCAGTCTTAAATGTGGAGGGTAGAAAAGCTGCACTGGGAAACTGGTGAAAAAAAAGATACTGATCCCTGTTTACTCAGTGCAGTGCACACAGAAAGCAGGCACCAGCAGCACAGCAAGGATGTAGGGTAGGTTAGAAATGTTGACCAGGGAGCAGAGTATGCTTCCTGAAAGAAAAAAGTAGAATTCATTGGCTTGCACAGTACCTGGAATTTCACTGAGAGAAGGTATTGCTGCCTGATGTTTACTTTCAGCTTTGCTCAGAGTAGCAGGGCCTTGTGTACATTGAGGACTGCATAAAGGACTGTTGGAATCCATCACTGCTTTCCCCCTCTGGCAGACACTGTTTGCTTTCCTTAGGTATTTGATCTTATCAGAACAAACCAGACAAATGTCTGTAGGATTACAAATAACTCTTAAATTATTTCTACTGATGGGAAAAATCATGCAACAATATATGAGAAATAATTGAAGGAGAACCAGACCTGCCTGTCACCTACTTTGCTATGGCCTGTAAAGCAGTTGGTTGGAATGCACATTGTACCCCAGGCACAATGAAGCAAGACGCCTTTCTGCTGGTTTGTCTCTCTCCAAATCATGCGGGACTCAGTTACTTTCCATTATATCAGCAGTAGAGGGTGACAGGTGAGTACAAACACCTTGAGTATATAGCTTGTGTTATCAACCCCTCAGAGTGTTTGCCTGCAAACAAGCCATGCCCTTGAAGATATTTAAAGCCACATATTTTTACACAGGGAAAAATTGCTTATTGCTGCTTCAGGAAGATCTTTATGATACTAGATAGGTAGAAATTCTCTATTCAAAAGTCTGAGTTGCTACTCCAGAGACAGACTGCTGCTACAAAGCAACTGAATGATTCCCAGAATCTTTCCATCAAAGTCAAGTGCTCAGAGCCTATTTATCTATTCCAAAGACTTGAGTTCCACCTTGAATCAGCAGATTTTTAGAGGCTGCAAACTGGGGACTTTAACGAAGAGCACCTTGTAGTGTCATCTTTGGAAAGCCACCAAATAGCAGTACATCAAACTAAAACACAATCTCCAAGATAAATGTCCTCTCCATTCCTAACAATACTTTCCCAAATAATTGTATAAACAGTATTATAAAAATAATAAAAATATTAGCTATATTCACCCATTTAGATTTTATAGCTGTCTTCCAAGTTCTCCATAGCACTCATTTCTCTGAATCTTTTCATTACAAGGGGATTCAGGTTTCTCTGAATCTCTGCAGAGACAGAATCATGCCCTTCAGAGTCATACAACATTCAAATTTTTTTCTTCAAGTTGGGATAGAATATTGACAGCTACTTCAATTCTGAAGTTTCTATTTTATGTCATATTTATGAAAAGGAGACCCTCACACCAATCTTTCCCTCTGCCCCTCCAGTCCAGTTTAGACCACTGTGGTTAGGTTGATCCCAGCCAGGAGCTGAGTACTGACAGCTACTCACTCACTTTACCTCCTCTATAGAGCATGGAGGAACAGGAACAAATGAATAGCTGGCTTTTGAGTTCACAAGAAGTAAATCAATTTGGACTTAGAAGCCAAAATCAATCTCTGCCTCAAATTAATTTCTATCTAGGCTCCTATTTTGTAACAAAGCACCAAAATAAATTCTAAGCTTCAGCCCTACAGGTATAAAGTAGAAATTAATAGGATTTTTGCAAAGGTCTTAAAAAATAATATATCTTAGGTCCATCAATTAATAGCCTTTGTTTCCCAATGTTACATCTAAGGAAAGAAGTAGACATCTGCAGAGTGTATCTGAAAAATGTGGGTAAGACCTTGACACACAGGAGTCCTGAGTCATCCTGAAGACCCCCTTTTTTTCTCCACTGACCACAACTCAAGCAAAGCTCCTAAGTTATCCATCTAGTTATTAGATCGATTCTAATGAAAGTTATACTCCCTTTCCCCCCCCTTTCATTTTAACCTGGTCAAACCTTTTGGCAGCTCTGTATTCCCATTTGTGATGTTTTATGTCAGACCTCATTTCAGAAACTCTCCCTGGAGCACAAGACAGGTCACAAGTCTCTTACGAAATTGATTAGCCAAAGCTAAAAGTATTCTCTAGAACCACACTGTGATATTGCTCAATATCTGTTACACAAACATGTTTACATTGATACTGAGTATTTTCACAATTCCATGTTAGCCCAACAGATTTAGAGTCTTTAACCACTCAGCAGCATCCAGTTTCAGGAACTAAATTAACATCAACAAACAAACTGAAATTTTCAAATGTATTAATACTTTCTATTCAATTTAATTACTCAAGATGAACACCATGCACTACAGAGCTGTAAAGTACCAACAATCCTGATCATTTGGTGTACAATGACATTGTTACTCTAAAATTTTGTCTCAGCCATGAGATTTGCTTTTGTCTCTATTGGTGACTGAAGGGAGAACGAGTCTCAGTAGAGAAAAACTGCCTGCTTTCTGAATTGACTCCGAAGTTACCCACAACCTGCTTCAGAATAGGGTAACATACAATATGATCTTAGTTACACTGGAGTAATTATAGGGATTTTCTACTCCCTGTGTCAATATATCTGTATCTATATATATAACATATCATCTATACACAGTAAGAAAACTAAGATCAGAATCTGGACCCTAAAATCTACTTTTGCAGAATCACATTTCTCTCTTTTGGAAACAGTTTTCAGCCCTTCAAAGACTTCAGAGGGAGAAGACTCCACTGGCTTCTCCTCAGTGTTTCTCTGAGTGCTATAGGTGGGATACTGTTTCCAGGGAATGTAAAAAAGATGCACAAATGCAGAAATACTTCCATTCGTCATTTCAAGGTACTTGGCCATATCGTGCACAGCTCGTTGGGGTTTTTGCATAACAATACCAATGATTTTAAAAAACATACATATATATGTATATATGAACACATATATATATATATATATGTTCAAGAGGAGAAAAAATAGAGAGGCAGCAAGGGACAGGGAGAAGTTTAGTCTAGAAAATGGTGAGCCAGTAAACTCCAGTTAGGCAATGTTTTTTCTGTCCTCACTCCCCACAATCTGTACTCGTTCTGCACGGAACTCAGTGAGAGTTTTAAAAGTGATTTTAGGAGGTTTTTTCCCCTCGTTGGTGATGGGGAATTTTTTTTTTCAGTGACTAATAACCATGGGGCTGCATTTCACTCTAATGATAAGGGCTTATTTCACCTGAACACTATCAGGAACTCAAAGAGTAGCAAAGGATTTGAAGAATTGGCCAGATATTGGTGGCAGTTAATATTTAGAGTGATCCCAAAAGTTTGAGATGCATCATGTGTAACTAGCAGAATTTTACAGAGTAATAGAGAGCCGGGGAGGAACATGTGAAAGCATATGTGCTGATGGGAAATCTTCCTGTTTAAGTAATTGAAAAAAACTCTTGTTTTCCACAAGGTCTAGTATTCATGTTTCTCCTTTAAAAAAAAAAAAATAATGAAGAAAATATTAGTTCAGGGACAGCTGGAGCCTTTCTGTGGCTTTAGCATCAAAGCTCAGTCAGCTTCATTCTCCCTGTCCCCCAACTTGGGTTTGTTCTCTCACATTTTCCTTCTCTCCTTCAGGGAACATTGACAGCTTTCTTGCCTGCCTTCCATTGGGAACAGGAAGCATAAATTATTTCTTCATTCTTGCTTTATTCTTCCTTATGCCTTCTTCTATTGTTCTCTGAGGAGTTTAAAGCCATTTAATTTCTGTATGCCCAGGTGCACCAAGCAAATGATGTACCTTCCAAATGTGTTTCATCCATCTACATCACTCCTACTAAACATCATCCTTCAGATTAGCTATATTAAGTTTGGCTCTCACCCATGTGGAAAAGTTTGTCATCTGTGTTCTGTATTTTATATAAGCTAATACTTTCCCAGAACATATTCTCAAAATTAATTTCTCTTGTTTTCCTTTTTACTCTTCAAAGTTAATTGAATTTCATCAGCAGTTTTTCATCTATTATAAAACTGTTGAACACATCCCAATCCATCTCAGGCATATGATTATTTTAGCAGCGTAAGCTCACATGAAGTTGCTTTACACTGCATTTCAGGTATGTCAGAGTGAGGTCAAAAGGGATTACATGCACTGTTCTGTCATGAGACAAAATTCCTTTCAGGTGCGGTGTGTGCACTGCATTGAAAAGTGAATTCTCTGGTTAAGCTGTGTCAGAAGCCTGGCCAAAAATTTATCAAAACAGAAAAATGGGCAGTCCTAAATGTACAGTTTCTGCAGGAGAGCATCTGTGTTAGACAAATAGTATTTTGTTATGTAATTCTTCCTTTCTTAATTAATTCTTTCTCTGAATCTTTAGAATATTTTAGCAATACATTCATGAGCTATTTTGTCAGCCCTTTACAGAACATTAGGTTAACTCCAGTTTTCTTTACATCTCCTTTTCCAATGCATCCATATAGTATATCGCCCCTGAAAATTCTAACACTTTTAGTGCCATGTTTTAGTCTTGCTTTAAACTATCACAAATTGTGGCTATTCCTATCAGCTTCTGAATTTGTCTTAGTTAACATCCTAGGTAATTTCAACAGCAGTCTTAAAAGAGACCCATTCCAGCTACAGTCATCAAAGAAAACAAGTGATGAAAGAAGGAAGTGGAGAAAAGCGTAAATTATCTTCATGAATAGATCAAAAAAGCATCTCTCAACACAAATCTGAAAAAGAACCTAAAAACCCTAAGATACAACTTTGGGAAAAAGATTAATCACATGATGCCATGCACATATCTGAAATGCAGCCTGAGAAATGCATGCAGTTCAGGGTATTTTTTCAGACAAATTGATAGATATAAGTATGTTTACAGAACACAACAGACCTTGTGTTAAACTGTCCTCAGCTAAACTCCAAACATGCCTCTTCCCATTCTAAAAAAAGATGGGATACAAGCTTTAACCTCATTTAACCTCACAAACTGTGTAATTAACCTTGCTGATGAAAACATGAAACATGATTAACAACTTCAAAACACACCACTAAACACTGTCCTGTAGAAGCTTTCACTGTGAAAGCTCCAAGTTGTTCAGCTGCTTTGAACCGAGAGCAAATGAGGCAAAGTCTGTATCAGTAAAAGAACTCTGCCTTTGTTAATCACGCTGTCCAGTACCTACTTTTCAGAGGCAACACCTGTGTACCAGCCAACACAGAATCTAGCTGTCCCATATTAATAAGAAGAAAACTACAAGACTGTGCAAGAGTACATAGGACACTTGTCAACACTGACCTCATTTCACTATTGTTGACAAATGTACTGTTACATTAAAAACAACTGTCTGAAGATGAAGGCTTGGGTTCCAGCTCTTTCTGCTAAAGAACAACTCCAGGATAGGAATTCATTTCTCTCACATGACATATCTCAACAATATTAGCAACAGACACCTGCAGACAGTGTCTCAAAAGCAACCTAGGAATCTGTCCCTTTCAAAAATATTCCTCATTTCTGTGTATAGACACATAGAAATGCCTGACACCAACATTTGGCTTTTCTTACTGATGCTTGGATTCAGCCACCAACTGGACACATCCAGTTTAGGTATCTAAATCTAGGTAAGTATATGTGCACTGAGTTATCTGCTTTAATGGCCAAAAGTGCTCTGGCAGCGTGGAAGCAGCTGCTGTCATGGAGTCACCCCTCCCCAACACAGAGCATTGCCCACTCAACTGTGGGCAATGAAATCCCTGTTCAGTACAAGGAAAGGACTTAGAAAAACTCTCCAGGTTCCCACCTATAGCTATTAAGTGCACAGTTCGGGCTCCTTGGCCTGCACAGGATGAGGGGCTTGACGCAGGGGTGACTTGCCAAAGAACATGTTCCCAGGGCCATTCAGGTGTGCTGGGGTATCTGACATCCCTGCATGACACTGACAGAGACGATACAAGACCTACAGAACATCTTTGCCCTCTGCAGCACTAGTTAAACACCAGGCTAGACTCCTCTGGGAACTTTTTGCAGAGGACTGAGTCAAGTCTCCAGCCTCTTTATTTTATTCTGCTGATTTTGTCTGGGGCAAATTCTCATAGCATGAAAAACATGAAAAGGTGCTGAAAGCAAACTGTACTGACTGGATTAATTAGACACTGAGACCCATCTAGTGACAGTATTTTCTCATTCCCATTGAAACTGGTGTTTTCCTTTTTTAAGTGATACAAGTGGAGAATATCAGGTTTATAATGTTGTGAGCAAGAGAAAAATCAGCAGCCCTTGTAACATTTATAATGCAAGAAACCCATTTAAATTATTTCGATAGCTCAAGCAAGAATGCTGGATTTACCAAGCCAAATTAAATTCAGTGTTTACTTGCTTGAATTGAGAAGTTATAAATCATTGCTTTGGCAACCATCCCAGATAGCAATAGGTTATGAGTATTAAAAGAGGATTATATTATTAACTCTTTTTTAGAAACTAAATATTTTCCTTGTGTCTCAAAAATTCCAGTAAACAGTGTCCAAAATATTTGGCATTTTCTACAAACATTACAGTAAGTTAACAACCTTTGTACCATATGTAACCTTCCTTACAAGTGACCAATTTTGTAGGTATTTATCCAAGTGGATATTCCTCTTGGAGTATAAATTGAAACAGATGTCAGTGAACAAATACAATTTTCTTTTCTAGCATGTTCACAGCAGCAAGCCTGAGAAAAGGCAACAATTCCAAAATCAGAAACATGGTGTTTGCTGGTACATTCACCAGGTGTTCTAAAAGTCTCTTTTTACTGTCCTGACTGAGCTAAAATCACTTAATCTTCCACTAGCAGACACAAATATGAGTAATACGTCTGAGACTGATAAAGGGAAGAGTTAATATAAAGGTCAGATAACAAAGAGCAAGGCACCACCTGGAATACAGAGTAAAAAATCAAGTTGCATCTTTCTTGACTTCAAAATGAATCCATCAAAGAAAGTAATGATATAGATCCCAAGAGCAACATGCAAATCAGGGGATTAATCTCTAGCAAAATGTTTTATGTTATGGAAACCCACAAATAGATTTGATTCAGTGACAGTAAATCAAACATGTTGGATAGTTCTGTTTGACTGATGAGTATACATGCCACTGGCAGCAGGGCAATGACATACACAGGATCACAATAAAATACGCTCGCTGGCAGTTCAGCAGCCATTGCTCAGTCACACTAAAGGGAAAAAAATAAAAAGAAAGCTCCAGGCAAAATTTCAATCCAGATAATAAGAATATAATTTTCTTGTCTACTTTTTCCTTGCTACTCTTTTCTGCTGATCAGGGAATTAGCAACTTATAAAGATGGGTGAAAAAGAATATTAAAATCTGTCTGCAAGGCTTTTTTGCTGTTATTGTTTTGTGCTATTAGTGACTTTCTCCAGCTAATGCATACCTGCATAGTAACTTTGATACATTATCTGCAAGTCTTTTCTCAACTCTCAAGCTCTACTGTATCTGACTGTGACCTTCCCACTCCCTATTAAAGCAGTGGTTAAGGTAGAAAGGGGCTGCCATTAGCGATATTTATTGTCAATGCAGAAGGAGAGGCAGTTGCCAGGGACATTCAGAAGATGAAGCTGCTCTGAATCACACTCTGGTGTAGTTTGTGTCTTTCTGGATGAGAAGCCTAGGGAGGCTGAGGCCAGGCTATTCCACACTACATCAGCTTTACTGCTTGGCTCCCAAGCACCAAGCTCTCCCAGCTACCAGGCTTCTTCAGCACATGCCAGAGTTCACAATTAAACAAGAACATCCTTGCCACTGAAGCCACACTGAAGCTACACCAGAGCCTACTGGTGTCTGCATGGATTGAGGAGTGCCTTGGATATGCTCTGGGAAGTGTAACTTCAGACCTTTAGACCTCACAGCTGAATGAGCTCTGCCCAGTCTTGACAGTGGCTGAGACAGAAGGTTTGCTACAAGGAGGGAAGGGCTGGAAGGAGGCAAAAAGGAACACCAGGGGTACAGAGGAATAGATGCTAGCAGAGCCTTAGAGCACTTCAAGCTAACAAGAGATCTATCACGAAGAGAGAGAGATCCATGAAAAACCTACGACAAAATAAGAAACACTATATTTATATATATATTTGAATTTTTTGGTTTGAGAAAAAAAAGATAAAAAAACAAAAATAATTATTTGTGATAAACAGTCTAAGCTTTTAATGAGAGTGAACAGGTCTGGAGAAGAAGGTGGTCAAGTCCAAACCCCACCAATTTTTGAATAAACAGAGAGTCCAGAGCAGTGAAAAAGAGCTCCAGACCTGATTATCTCATTATTAGACATACGAGTAATATCAGGTTTGTGCTGGCTCCCACTCAGCCTCCTCAGCATCTGTTATGGGTACAGATGGAAACCTGTGAGCTTCCAGAAAAATAGTAAAGGCTGTTTCCTATGGCAGGGATCAGGCTACTTGGCTTCCCAAGATACACACTTGTGCTAATGATGCTGCCAAGTAATAGTTCAGCAAAACTTTCTTTTTTTTAACTGTGGCAACCAGTCAGAATGTTTATTTAATGCTGTTTCAAAGGTTTTGCTCCTCATCTCCAAAGAAGGCTTGCTTTTAATGAACAGATTACCTGATGTTCCTGGGGATCCTGTTTCTCCTACTGTTAACTCCTAACCAGCTCACTTTTTGATTCAGAACAGAGACATAACGGGATTGCCTGGCAAGATTTTGGCAGCTGCAGGACTGCAGGTATTGCCTCTGTGAGACAAAACCAGATACTAGCTTGTGCTGGACACATAGGTCCAGCCAGCTCCAATGGACCCACCAGAGAACACAGCTGAGCTCATCAGAAAGGAGGGGGAAGTGCTCCAGGCTCCAGAGCAGGGGTTCTGTGCAGCCTCTGGAAAACTGTGGTGGAGCAGGTATCACACTGCAGCCTCTGGAAATCCCATGTTGCAGCAGCTGGACGTCTTCTGAAGAAAGCTGCAGCCTCTAGAGAGCAGCAGACCTGGCAGAAACTGTGGCCTCTGGAGAGGAATCCACACAGGAACAGGTTTTCTGGATCTGTGGCTTGTGGGGGCCCCACACTAAAGCAACCCATTCCTGAAGGACTGCACCCCTTGAAAAGGACCCACTCTGGAGCAATTCTTTAAGAACTGCAGCCTGTGGAAAGGAGCAACACTGGAGTAGTTCATATGGAGCAGATGCAACAGCAGAGACCCCACACTTGAACAAGGGAAAAGTGTGAGGAGAAATTAACAATAATAACAAGGCATTGTGGACTGACTGCAATTCCCATTCCCCCTTCAAATGCTCACAAGGGGAGAAGGCAGAGGAGTCGGGAATGACAAAGTCTGAAGCAGTGCTGGAGATAACTTGCCGGTTTACCCTTTCTCAGACTGCGTCGATCACGGCCACCCTCAGACTATAAATAGCCAGAGCAGCAGTAGAGCAAGGCTGCTCTCTACAGCACATGGTAGATCTGCACCTAGGGTCAGATTAAAGATCAGGGAAGGGTCTTTTACATGGTTCCCAAGGAAATTTATTTAATAGAAACCTCCAAAAACAAAAGACATGGACACCACCATACAGCAACTTAAATACAGGTAAATCAAGCCATGGGTGCAAATTCTAACCAATAGGGGCCACCTAGGGGAGGAGTGTAAGGTGGGGTTTACAACACAAACCAATGGGGAAGCACAAGGGGAGGGACAGTTTACATAAACCAATAGGAACTTGAGTATGGAACGTTCCAGATTAAGGGGTAGGTACAAAATGGGATTGACAATTCAATGGGAGGGAGAAGAGGGAGTGTTCAGGAACAAGGGGTAGGGTTTACAATGATTGATGGTAAAGGGGAGGAGATAATTTTGGTTAAACCAACAAAGCGGGGGGAGGGGGGGGATAAAATAGAACAAACCACAGTAAAGAAAAATTTCAACTTCTTAAAAGAAAACATACCACAACAGATTTGAGTCTGGGAAGAATGGGGTTCATGGACATAAGATGTTTTAGTTCCTCTCTTTGCTTTTCAAAATTCTACCCTATTTTTAACTGGCAACAAATTCTAATTATCTTTCTCAAATAGAGTCTGTTTTGTCCGGGACAGTAATTGGTAAGCAATCTCCCCATGAACTTTTTCATCTTGTTTTCTTATCCTGTCCTGCTGCAGAGGAGGGCTGACAGGAACGATGGGCATGTGGCAGTGAGCCAAGCTTAACTCACCCCAATGTGGGTTAGCTCATTCACCTATCAAGACCAGAAAATGAGCAAAGCACAGGCTTTAACTCAGAAAAGTCCTCTGTAAAGAAAACAGTGAGTTGTATTCTTCCCCAAAATAGGATCAGTGATCAGGTTGGTTGCAACTCCCAGACCCTGCAGAGAAGAGAGATCAGTAATTGGGGATGTTTTGTAGGAGCTGTCTTGAATGTTCAAAATTTTTTTCTGGTTATGCTTATTTTAAAGTTTGGTAAGCAATAAGAAGCTCAGTGCCCAAGAAAGACTGCTGTTTCAGAAACATACGTTGGTGACAGAAGTCACTGTAGGACCATAGACACCCAAGGCAGCCTATGGTTTTGTTAACAGGGTAACTTCTACTGAATTAATGTGTTCAATTAATACAAGGCTAGATGAGACAAGAATGAGATTTTACCACCTCATGTTCTCATAAAATATTGGTGAAATCAGGGTGTGCTGATGACCAATTTTTTAAGATATTTACAAGATCTAACTTTTATAAACTAGTGTCATGGTATACTAATTTAGAAACAACACTAATAGAAATGCATGTAAAAGAAGTCTGAGATATATGAAAGCAGTTATGTTTTACAAGGTATGTGAAATCAGATCAAAACCTTTAACAAGTCCTCCAAGCCTCCTTAGAAAAACCTCTTCTGATAGAAAATGGAGAAGGCACAAAAATAACACCTTAAACCAGGTTACCTTCCAGCTCAGGACAGCTCATCTAAATCCTCATCTTTAACTGGGTAATCTTTGGATAATCTTGTCCAGTTAAGTAGTGCCACCAATTTTTATTTTTCATTTCTCAAGTTTACCCCAACTCTGATTTTAGTGCCCCTCCCAGGATAAACTTATACAAGTTTTCTGGTAGAAGCTGTAAGAACTTGCTAGCCATAACATTTTGTTGAGATTTTCAGTGTGTAAGCACTGCTTTAAACATGCCAGGCAAATCTTTCTTCACTTGGGCACAGTTGTAGGTCCTAAAGTGAGCTGGAGTTAAGCAGAACAAATGCCTCCCTGCCGTATTGTTTAAAGACCAGTTCTATGAGCAGATGCTTGAATGTGTGTGCAGCTGTGGTGTGAGCCAGCTCAGGGACACTGCCCTGTCCCTCCCACACTGCTGGAACATAGGAGAAAGAGGAGAGATAACCTGCATGTGAGGGCTAGTTAGATCCATCTGTCCTGACTGCCTTGGGGAGGAAACAGTCCATTGCAGAGCAACACATACAGATCCAGAGTGAGAAGAGAAAATTAAAACCTCCTCTTTTCACACACTATTAGCAAGGTTTCTTCTTTTGTGTAAGTGCCAAGGCAAGAGCTCATTGCTTGGTCAGCCATGTACATTTTCTAGCTGTATTCAGGTACTCATAGCCTGCTCTCCACTCCAGCTCCTCAGGAGACTCTTATTACAGTCATGTAGCTGCCATAACTGTGAGTCTTTATCTTTCCTCTCTAATAAAGGCAGTCCCAAGGGCAACCAGCAGCACTACCCACTCCACCTGCCACCTGCAGCACTCCACACAAGGGCTTCAGAGCCTGAGGTGGACAGCCTTGTGCATCTGTCCCTGGCAGCTCACTAACCCACCAGGGAATTACAGGAGTTCACTCCCTGGGCTACATTTCAGCCTGCACCCTTGTCCACAGCCATGACAGAGCATGCACAGTACTTGGTCTTAAGGGTGTCTTTATTACAGCTGCACCAGGAACTGGACAGAGCCAATCCATCTTGCATTTGTGGATGTGTTTTGCTTGGGGGGGATAAAAATGTGATGTTATTATAGCTACTGTTCTTTGCCCTGTTGTGTTTTTATGGGAACATAAGGGCAGATGTACTGGGCTGAGTTAGCTCTATAAACTAAACAACTTGTGTTTAACTGTGACCAGTCACACCATTCTTTCATATATCTCATCTTCTAATGCTGCTTGTTCTGGTATGTTTTTATACTTTTTTTTTTTTTCCACATCTTGTCCCTCTTTAAAGTATCCCTAATGGTGAAGGAACAACAGAAAAAAATAAAAACCCAAAGTGATGATTTTCACAAAATCTAGCAATGTTGTTGGGAAAAGGTGTGGAAATTTCAGAAACCAGTGTGATAAAGTTGCTAGATAATTGTATTTCATACCAGCATAAAAGCTAAATTATAACACTTTGTGCTGGTCCTTTCTGTGTGGAGACTGATGGAACTTAGGGATCATTGTAAAGTCCAACAGCAACTCATAAAAGTGCTGTATAATGTTTAGTAAGTTACCAAGGATAAGGTTTAACAGCTGAGAAAATAGAAGGATTTTTTTTTTCTTAAATAAATGCACAAATATTCTGTTCAGTTTGAGTCTGCCGAGGCTTCTGGAAAGATTTAATTCATATTGGATCCATTCAAATTGTCAGCAAAGGATTTGCCTGCCCTAATCTTATTTGAGAAGCGATGTTAACACTGTTTCTTTAGCTGAAAACAACTAAAGAAGGTAAAGGCTGAAATTACATGAAATGCAAGTGGTTAGTAGATTTTGTAACACTTAAAAAGTATTTTTTAATGATTGTGATATTTTATTCTTACTTGCATGCATGTTTCTGCCTTTTGAGAGTTCTTGTCCTAAAAAAGGTATAGAAATGAATGTCCTGGGTTTTTAAACACCATTTTATAGCTGAATGACAATTTATATATGCTTGTGACCATTGCTAAATTACATCTAGTGAGCTTCATATTTTATGTGTGTGTACACGTGTTCATTTAAAAAGTTCTTCAACTTCAGCAGCAAATTCATGCTAACTTTCTAGGTATGCCTGATTTGGACTGCCAGAAAAAATTACTTTATACTAGTAATGCTATAGCAGGTGTTACATGTGTAAAAATCCACTATAGCTCCTTTTTGACTCTCCTTCTTAATCTTCACTTGTTTTGGCTGACAGAGTCTAGTGTTTTGTCCAATTAAGAATGCTTAGTTTCATACCTCATTGTTCATTATGTCATGGTTGGTTAACATCTATACAAGTGTTTTCTACCAAACCAAGGATATCCCATTTTCTTCTGAGCAAGCAATAATATATCCTTCTGTTGCCAAGATTAAGACAACACAGCAAGACCATTAAAAGGGATATAAATAATATTCTTTACAATTTAAAGACTGAAAATATCTCATGTTGCTTGACTTTTGTATCTCTTGGTACAATAAATAATTTGTAGGCAGCATTTGGACTGAAAAAACAATTCCAGACACTTTTACTTTCCAGAGACTGCCTATTTACCACTAGCTGTCTCACTAGCACTGGTTGATGAAGGCAATAAAAACAGTTAAGTTTATGTTTCCTAGCATTGTCAGGGATTTGGGAAGTGAAGAAATTTCAGACAGAAATATTGCACTTTTCAGTCAGGCAGCACATTTCTCAAATGGGAGTCTGTACAAGGAGCCACAGCATTTATGCTCCATCAGTATGTCATGTTTACAAATGCTTATGTCTGCATTTAATATGCAGCTTTAAAAAGACAAATACTATGCACAGTTCTTGTTGCTGTTTGAAGCAGGTTAATTTTTACTACTAAGAGTAATACTGGCTTAACATCTTACTGGAGTTTGTTTTCCTTTGCTTTAAGAAAAAGGAAATGTTGAAGACTGTTACTCAGTGGTTCTACAACCTCATTTTGTTTTTGACTGAATGCCTGAACACTAATGCAACTTCTAAATTTTATTTTCTTTTACTTCATTTTTTACTGTATTTTAATTTTGTTTGAGTATTTGATTTTGTTTTATTGCTACATGTACTGGATTCCTGTACTTCTTAGTTAACATTCCCTCAGTGAAAATGATTTGGACCTCATTTCTAGGATTTAGTTACCTGGAGTGGAAGTTAAAAAGCACTGTTTTATCCTAGTGAGACAGCAGGGATCCCATCAATATTTTCTGTGCTGAATGATTTTCAGAGCAGATGCAGTTCTCTTTCACATGGGTGTAGATCAAGAGCAACTCTCCTGATAGGAATACATTTATATTCCAGGAAGGATATTTGAATCATATGGCATTTTTCACTTAGCTTTTTTCTCCTGATGGCTGTGAAGAATTGCAAAGGCAAGAATGGCATAGCTTGTCATGCACAGAAACCAACACTGGTTCACCTGGCAGCTCTTGATCTGTCCAGGTGCCCTACAAGCCTGGCTCCGTGGAAAAGGTGCCCAAGGGCTCAAATCTTGCTGCTAGGCTTGTGGTATATATTTGCAGCTCAGATCCTTCTTCCATTTTAGTATGAAGATATAAGTCCTGCTGACTTCAAAAACAGCATGACTGGACCTTGAGGTGAAGCCAGACTCAATTATGAGCAAATACTGCTCAAGTCAAGCAATACAGATTCCTAGAGTGACTCAACTGGATGCATCTCACTGGAGATTTTTTAGTCCTAAACTAAACCCCTAAATATCAGGGTGAGGTTGCATTTCTAAGAGAATCCAAATCTCTATGCTGTGTATGAGGCCCAGCAGCCCACATCTCAAGGACAGCGTAACTGTCTACACAAAAAGTGACACCAGTGGCTTGTGTCCCCACCAGGACCTGGGGGCCCCTCTCCACCTCTCAGCAAGATTTCCAGGGCATGTGGCTTTGCCTGGGGCGGTAGATCAGAGCTTCCAGATCCAGATTAGACACTGGGCATTCCCAGCAAGAGCAGCCAGTGGGCATGGAGAGTATGGCATTTGTAGTTCACCAGTGAATAATGGGATATAAAGCTCTGCATCAACAGATACTGTCACTCTTGCAGAGCTTCCCTTTCCTTTTCCCTTTTCCTGCCTAAGTAGAGATTACTCTTACAATCTATTGTGGAAAATTCAAAACCAGAATTAATCTTTGTCTATTGCCTTATCACCTCAGAAAGTGGGAAAAAAAAGTGGCGAGAAAAAGACAGAGAAAATGAGCAAACCCAGCTTTGCAAACTGCAAAAGTAAAATACTCAATATAAGCTAGACAAGTAGGAGGTGACAAATTATATGAAAATAAATCAAAGACACGGTGTTAAATCATGAAAAATTATAAAATTCAGGGTGTCAGACCTTCAAAGAGATTTTTACAGACTAACTTGACAACTTTTCCGGTAAGGACTGGTTTTTACTAGAGATGGGGAATTCAGCAGATCTCATCTACATCTGATTCAACAAAGCATGAGGACATACAGGAATTAGTTCAGCTGGAGAAGATGGAGAAGATAAAGACAAATACAGGATTTATAACAAGTCTATTAAATTGCCTGATGAGGAGGCAATAATGTTATGCTGAAAGCAAACCACTGGTGTTGGATAAAGGTTCACAATCCTGAAGAATTAAAATTGTTTACAGTTTTGTTAGATACACCAGTAAAACAAAGCAGGAATATGTGCTAAGAATGTTGGACATGAGCATGAGATTTTGTCTGTGCATGTGAGGGTAAGGGCAGCATATTGTGAGATGTGAATGGACTTCAATTTGCATGATGTGCAATACTAAAATATGCTGAAAGTCTTTAAGGAATAATAAAAATAATATCTGCTATAAGCAGAAAATTCAGAAGTTAGAAATTATGATGGTGAAGAAATTACTGTGTGTACAGTTTGCAACCCTCACAGTCCTAATCAATGGAACAAAAGTTATGAAGAAAGGCACACTGTTCCCATGACCACACAAGTCTTTATCACAAAAAAAAAATAAGCTAGGCTGAGTTGCTGACAAAGCAGAGAGAATGTAACTGTTCTCTCAGAGCATTTGCAGTAGCTACCTGCAAAAGCATATCTCTGAAAAATGGATCTCAAATACCTTCTGGCTCTGTATTCCACTATTTCTTTTGGACAGATGACATCTGGCTTCAAAAGTCACAAACCTTGCTCTCTGCTAAACAGAGCAGCGTTTGTTTACAGTCTGATGGCAGAGCTATGCATAGTCAGTGTTACAAGTCCCACATGAACTTAGGTACACCTTTGTTCAACAAATTGTAACACCTGAATACTGTCATCTTTATTTTGGCATCTCATCAGGTCAGGCAATATGTCTGAGCTAATGTTGGGCTGTCACTTTATACCAAATAAGACTCCATCTGTTCCTTCAGAGGCTGTGATTAGTAGTTATCCTCAGTGGCTGAGAAATTATGCTCCTACAGTGGTGCCTTTGGCTTTAGCCCCTGTCCAATGCACCTGTCAAACCACGTTTACATTGAAAGCATTGTCAAAAATTGAGGTGCTCTCTGATTCTGCCAGGTGTAGTGTTATTTTCAGCAAGATGCAGACTCAAAACAGGCAAAATATTTTTAAAGACAGTTTTGTCAGGAAATGGAGAGACGGTAGTGGGAAAACAGTAAGAGCAAAAGTAATTCAACAACTGAATGGAATTGGACAAAAACTGCTTTGATTTTAGGACTGTTGTTTATCATTCTCACTTTCGTCAGGAATTACCTTTGAGAGGTCATCAGTGTAAAGAACTAACACTTGAGACAGAAGCCTTATTTTCTTTCTCCAGATATATGTCAGGATACTTCTAAGTTTCCACATTTCCCTTTATACAAAAGGTTTGTCTCAGGACAAGAAAATATCAGTGTTTAGAAAGGAACCAGGAGGAATTACTAACTGAGGATTACTACTTCCTTTTTAAATATTTGATGTACTGAACTTCTGGTAAATTGGGTTCAAGTTTCTTAGCAAAAAGTTCTTACTTTACCTCCAGTGAATCTGAATATCCAAATGTAAACTCTTCGACATTTTCCATGAGTTTACTGTCCAGCTATGTATTTTATGTACATGTATATGTATGTCCAGCCTGTTGTTTTTAATTCACTAGAGTAACTTGAAACTTTTAGTGCCTAAGGATTTAATTTTTAATTTATGTTAATTTACTTGAGAAAATACACTGCCTCAAGATTCTTCAATTTACTTGCAGTTTCCTTTTTTAAGTGTACATTTTACTGATTTTCATGTACATATATCACACTGTATATGAACTGGTCATTTACCCCAAAAATAAATATAAAACCAAATGTTACCAAAAATAAATATTTATATAAGTAGTTTTCTCTAAAGCACAAGCATTTGAAAAGTTAAGCCTTTCATTATGCCCTTCAGTAAATTTCTAGTTCCATCAAATATTTATATAAACGTTGAATCAAGCCCAGTCAAGGGCTTTACAATTATAAAAATCTGCAGCAACCACCTGATATTGAAATTGGGAATATTACTTTCATTATATTGTAATTTCATCAGTGATAGTCTTTTTGGTATTTAACACCAATACAGCTTTCCACAGTCTGAAACAAACGTCTTGAATTTTTTCCAGAAAACAATATGAAGTTCATTCATCTGGGAAAGAACTGAGATAATATTTTACATTTAATATGATTAAGTAAATAAGCAGCTGTGATTTCTATGAGTTGTAATATTTTTCTTAGGCTTCAGGGTTAGCCCAGTGCAGAGCAGATGGCTGTACTCTGATCTGTTAAGGGGGCTTAGATAATTGCAATGGAAAAATAATATTTTGAGAGGGCTCTTAATAAGTACCTAGGCTGACGTAAATGTAAGATGGCACGCTTGGATGATTTGTGCCATTTGTGATCCTCAAGTCATGAAAGGATTCAAAACCTGGAGCTGCTGGGCTTTGAAAGGAGAAAAGGAAGAAAGAAGTCCTGCTACTGGGCAGAAAAAACATCTTGCCAGAACCTTAGTCTCTCAGCTTCACCTCTCAGCTGAAGATCTACCATGTATTACAGATCTCTTGCACCCATTCACATCCTGGAATCTAAGGAGCAGTGTGATATGAGAGCTGCTGCATTTAGTATTCATAAAGGCAGGACCATGATCTTTTTGTCACCTCTGCACTGCTTTCCTGAAGTCACACACACTCCTCTGGCAATTTCAGGGAAAAACTTGCTTATAAACATCTAGAAAGCCACCAGTAGAAAATAATGCCAAATTTAAATGAGCTGAAATTCTTCAGCAGAAACTGAAATTAACAACCTAATCCAAATGCCATTTCTCTCAAGGAAAGCTGCAATGAATCTTTTTTTAATGTAGTTTAATGAAGAGAGTCTCACTGTCAGAGAGGGGGAGAGTTTGGCTTCGGGTTTTGGGGCTTTTTTGCAGCTCTCCTATTCCAGATTAGTCAGAACAGATAGGAGTGGTGTAAGGGGACTGGAATCCCATTGGAGAGTTGACTATATGTTAGCAAAAAGACTATCACAGAGAGTGATAGGGCCAAAAGACACTCCTAACACTATCAATACTTGGGCTTCTTTGCTTCAGTCTTGTCATTTGATGAAAACTAAAGCAGCATAAACAATTTATTAGCATGGAGGGATGGTTTCCCAGAACTATTTCTTCATACCTTACACAGTATCTCTTCTTTCATTTTTAGAATTGGCAATAATATGAGAGATGTACACACTGTGTGGTAAGTAAGTCCTAGTTTTGCTTAGTGGCAGTACAATGAGATGTGATTAGATTGATAACAGAATTGATAACAGAATGATACCTTAGGTGGCAATGCTTTCAGTTTGTGAGGTAAACTGAGACAGCCATGCATCCTCACAGCAGAGTTTCCCTCTCCCACTTCTGAAAACAAAGCAACAAAGGGAACAAATATATTTCCCTGACTGACAGGAACAATAGGTTAGTGGCAGTGAACTTCAGCTGGTGGTGATGTTCAACAGGTTCAACAAAACTAATAGTGACTATTTCCCTTTTTGGGTATTGCTAAGAATTCTCAGCTACGTCTGCATATTGTGATGGTCAGAGACCTTTAAGTATGAAGTCTCCAGCACTTTTGCAATGCTGTTTAGCAGAAAATATCACGGGACCTTTTCCTATTTAGAGATACAACATGATGCTTTCTGAACAGTATAACAACTTTGAGAAAGAGCATAAATTATGAGAGAACAAAATATGAACCAGGATGAGCTATTTGGCTGTGGTTTAGGAATGGTACTCCCAACACAGTGCTCACACTGAGACTTTCCAAACCTGCCTCTCGCCCACTTCCCTCTCCTCTGTGTCAGGCTGGAGAGGAGAACTGGAGGCACAAAAGGTGAAGATCACAGGCTGAAATAAGAAAAAAGTTACTGGAAACAGCAATGAGGTAAGAAAACAAACAGTATTAATAACAATTAATATTAATTATTATTATTAATAATACAAAAGTGTACAATAATAATAACAAAAGTTTACAAAGGAGAGAGAGTGATTCACAGGCAAAATGGTCACCACAGAGCCTGACCCAACCCAGCCACATCCACGCTTCCCTGGCCACCCCGCCCTGCTTGGAACCAGCATCACCAACCACTCCCTCTGCCACCGTCACTGACCAGAAGAAACTTCTCCCAGGAAAACACTCCCCTCTCCCCACCTTGGCAATGGTGTGTGATGGTGTAGAACAACTTCTGTATCCCAGCCATGCCCCTACTCCTGGCTTCTGCAAGAATCAACCCTGCCCTGGCCAGAACCAGGACATAGGCTCATTTATGGCTTAAGCCATTTCTAAAGTATTGTTGACTGTTGGGTATAAAATGCTGCTGCTGACTGAAATTCTCAAATTTAATACTTGTGGCACTTCATGTAGCTCAAAATACATGTATGGTTTTGCTACATGCACCAGTTCAATCCCATTTTGTCTCTTTCTTATGCATGCAAATAAGATACTTTCTAAATCTAAGTGAAAATGTGACCTTTTGTTTAATCTTGGTGGCATGTTTTCAATTCTTTTGGCTTTCTGTCTTACTCCTCATAACACTTCTTTTAATTTTACGTATACATTACATAAACTCAAGAAATTTCTCTTGCTATTCTGCACAAATATTTTTTCCTGAGATATCTTCATTGCCTTTCCCATTTTCATACTTTTAATTCTATTGAATCTCCTCACTGCTACCTTTCACGTTTTGTCTTTGCCATTTCTATTTATAAAGCTAATAGAATACCAAGGAATCATTCTGACCTTTCCAGGTAATCAATATTAAGGACAGTCAGCTATCAGCAAATATTGTTTCAGACAATAATTATACCAAAGAGTGGCAGTTTCTCATTCATCAGCTTAAGCAGATGTCTGGGGGAGGAAATAGCAGAAACTTAAGTACCTGAGATTTTGCTTCAGAAACATTATTTTTGACACATAGACATTAGCTGGGCTTGGTTGTGGGTAGTTTCTGCTTTAGAGTGTTAGCACTATTAGCAGAAAGTGGTCCATTCTGTCAACTCTTTCTGAGTATAATTGCTCCATGGATGACAAATGATTGTTCAAACTACTAGCACAATGGTTTATTGTCTTTTTGCAGTGGAGGCACTTCACTGAGATTAAAAATAGAAAAATGTTATTAGATTTCCAGCTTAATATCAAAAGAGCAAGGAGAATTTGGGTGCAAAGAAATGCCTAATGTTCAATCTGGAGATGGAATGGTTTGGGACACATACTGGTATCATGGGAACTGTAATAAAACTTTGAGAGTAGGAAACATGGGATTTAGAAGAGAAGGGTCATACTATCCCAAGAGGCACACTCTAAGGTTAAAAGAAACCATTTGTTCTTCCCAAAGGCTTCTTTTATTTGTCTATAAATAAAGATGATGGAGGGAGAATAATGTACTGCCAGCTGGTGTCCTCAGATGCTCCCTAGAGTGGAGCAGAAAGAGAAGAATTATTGCCAAATAAATGGCAAACTACAATTACCACCAAGGGAACGTAATACTTCACAATCATAAATGTCCCAGACTTAGGGTGGGAGAGGCAAGACTTTTAAGTTGTGTGAAATGAAAAAACAGAAGGCCATTAAGAAAATTGGTATTACCAGATTTCAATAGTGCCTGGTACCTTTAAATCTTAAATTATTTTAACAATTATTTGTTTCTACTTTTTGTAACCTTTTTATAAAGACGCTTAAATTTTCACAAGGTTGTCTTGACTTCAAAACTGATTCCTCATAGTTGGCTATATTTGCCATCTTAACATTTTCTAAATTAAGAGAATTTTTTTTGTTGTTGTCTTGAGGAAACAGAGACTATTTGGGCTTAGTTGCTTCAGAAAGCCAGGTTTCTGATCATAATAACGGATAAGAACAGAAACATTTCTGTTGCAAATGCAAGCCATGTCTATAAGCTGCATCTTATGCTCTGAGCTTCTTTGCCAAGGATATGAAGCTCTCTGCTACTACAGAAAATACTGATGGAACAAGGCAGGAACTGTAAATATCTTCAAAGACTACATGTACAATTGAGTTTATCACACAGCAGAGCTCCCTTTATAGCTAGTGCAGAGAAACAGGTACTTGTATTAGACATCTTGCATTAGACATCTGATTTTTTTTAGAATTTTTCTCCATATGTCAGTAACAGGAGCCTGGTCTAGAGCAGCAAGTCTGTAAACAGATGTCTACAACACCTACACCAAGAATTAGTCTAAATGGACTCTGCCATATACCAATGCATCTAATGTCTTGTACCTTGTATGCAGAGTTTAAATCAAATTTGACATGAAAATTGGGTAAACATCCTCATCTTTTTTAATGAGATCATTAAAAAGAGACAAATCACAAATGTGCTTTCCTTAATGTATGTCAATGTGATTACAAAACAAAGAGGTTTTCTTTTTGTTAGACAGTTGCAATAAATAGATGCCAAAATATATACAGAGACTGCATGGAAGAATCCTATTTCTGCAGCAGCACCCAAGCTATAAAATATAAATTACAGTTAGGATTTGCGTAGTTCATCTCAACAGGCAAAGTAAACCTGACTTGTTCTGAATTCAGGGCATCTAACACAAAACAAAGAACTTCTAGGCAGAATAAATGCAGTAAATCAAATGTATCTGTCATTTATTACCTCTTACGCATTTCCTCTACAAATGTTCTCTAGTCCAACAAGAGCCTTTTCTGCACGTGCAGGTCATCTGCACCACATGGATGCATTTGATAGGTCAAACTTCCTACATTGAGATTCATTTTGTGTGCCTGCAGGCTGGTCAGAGGAGACTCAAAATACATGTCTAAAGCATGCTTTTACACCCAAGGCTAAATTCCTGTGCCATTAAGGGGATACACAATAAATAGAAATAAACTAATCTGAACAATTTATTTTAAAAAATATTGAAAAAATGACAAGGTAATTCACATTTCAATCAAACACATATGCTTGCATTAATAAAAGACACAACAAAAACTACTTCAAATTTATGATAATTGTTTGTACAGCACAATTATTTCTCATGTAGGTGGGCTTTTCTCCCCACTTTCCAAAAATCCAACAGAATTTGCCATCATCTAAAACACAACATGTAAGGAAATGCACATTAATGTGAAAGCACCAAGAGGAGAGGATAAAAAGAGATTTTCTGCTGTGTATTTTTTCTTTTCATTTTTTGTTGATGACTTCTTTACTCTTTTGTTCACAAAATGTGTGGTTAAATAATTGCATATCTGAATGACAGACTTAAAGACAGTTGTGAATGGAAGAATTTTGGATTTTTAAAGAAGCAGGAAACTTGTGCCTTTTTTCTTTAATAAAGCCAAATGACATCTGAGTGATGTTGAGATAGAAATCTACAGTCATTGCTATCTCATGTTGCTGTCCATGGTATGAACTTTCAGTTCTTGGTACAAGACATACCACACTGCAGAACAGAGTACTGTAGTAGTCTCTGGCTTTGTACTATTTATTTTTTTCTGTCTATCTTACAAATTTTATCTCCTTGTCCATCCTACAGGTGTGAATACCATTCATATGAAATTGGCAGTAAAAACAAGGTCTGCCATTACCCTGGCACTTCCTCTAGGGAGGAAGAATTTCACTTGAAAGTTGTTTCTTCTCAGCTTCACAATTGGTGTCCGATTTCACTGGGATAAAGTAATCAGTGTTTTTAGCAGAGAAAGCAAATTCCTAATCCACCTCTGCTGAACACTGCCCTATCTTTTATGTGAATATAGCTAGCAATCAGAAATCTTGGACTGCTTTCTGTCTGCAGCACAAACGTCTTGTGGCAAGGATAGAAGCTGGTGTAGCATTGTATTTCATAGAGTGCTTGGCATGTCCAAGATCACACTTGGACTCAGAGGCACGTTCCTGTATTTTGTTTGTTAACTGTGTCACAGGTTTCCTTCCAAAAAAGAGAATTTTTGAACCTGAGATGGCTCCACCCTATCCCAGCCTCTACCAGGTTTTAAGAGTCAAGGCATCACACCAGAGTGCCAAAATGTCCCGGTTTGAGCTCCTTTTAAGTGGTCTCACATCCTGCCAGATACATGACTCAGAATATGCTGGCTCCTGTGATGAGACCTGAGCAAGATGAGAAGACCTGTCTGAGAGCTAGACTCACAGACAATCAATCCAGTAGCTAGCTCATTCCTGGATAAACATAGATTTTCCAGTGTGTTTTCCACAATGCAGAGAAACATGGACATTTCTCTCAAAGCAATGGCTGTGTAGATGTCTCTGTGGTGAGGCAAAACTTCTGCTTCTCAGCCAGGTGGAAAGCTGCACTGATCTGTCAGTGCAGACCGTGGGGCCCAGGGCAGCAGCTCTGCACTGAGCACACGCAGCAGTTACCAAGAGCCAGCCTGGGCACCCAGAGCACAGCACTGCAGGATGAGATGGGAGTGACACAGCCCAGCTGGGCTCAATAGGGGTCCCTTTTTCACTGCTCTGCCCTATCACTTACCACAAAACAAACTGCCGTAAATTCTCACTCCTCTGCACAGCCCTGTCCCACCGATTACAAGATCCTTCTTATTTTGTATCATATTTCAAATTCTGGAGGATTATTTACTTTTATAAAAAAAATCTAGGACTAGTATTCTTTTCTATCTTGTTCACAGTTGCTTTTCAGTTTATATTCTTTTATTTATTTTTCAACATGGTACACTCCAATTAATTATAATAATGCAGTTATTATGAAGTATTATGATGCTTAAGCCTTAGTAAAAAAGCCTCATATTTTTTCCTGTATTCTTTATCTAAAAATCAATTATCCAAGGTATAATTTTAAACTCTAGTACAATATTTAATTGAAAAGAAAAGATAGGAAAAAAAAAAGTTTATAAGTAACTAGGATCAAGGATTCTGTTTCAAAGAGCTAGTCCTCACACTCTACCTCAAGCATGAGACCTGAGATGACACGTGGCTGATAGAAGAATCAGAAAACATATAAAATCAGAGCTATATTTATCAAGTCACTTGGTCAATGAGTTTCCACATCCTGGATGACAGCCTGAATGACTCTGAACAAGAGATATTCAACACTGCAGGACTCCTACAGGCTATTTCTGCACTACAAGAAAATTCACCCAGAGTTCCATTCCACATAAACTCCATAAAAGAACATAAAATTTGTGCAACAAAAATAGATGTATTTACAGAGACTTACAGACAAGTGTGTAATCACACATTGGATGGCTGGAAATTAAAGTTCAAAGAACTTAGAAGTCATTAAAAAAGCATATAAGCAGCAGAAAGTTATGGCTTGTAGAATGACTGCTGTGCACCGTGTTTTACAGTGGTATTTGGATTATCAATACTTCATCAGAAGTGTTTTCTTTGTTAAATTCTTTCTTCCTGTCTGGAATCTTTTAATTTTATACAGCCTAAAATGAACAAAGTGAGTGATAATTTGTTTTTTTAGGGAGAGAAGCTTTCAGGAGGAAAATGGTAGGGAAAGAGCCAACCAAAACTTACCCTCTCTCCTGTTATAACAGGGAAATTGAGAGAAACAGAGTACCAGGGAGAGAACAGGTGCTAAAATGGGCTGGAAATATCAATACAGCAAATGAAATGCACCGCATTTAAGGCCTGAGAAGAAATATTCCACCAGTCTTTGAGATTCCTTGTTATTTTCATTTTTGCAAGCAGTCATGGCCTCTTCAAGTCTCTTAAGTTATTGATCTAGTCTCTACCATTCTCCCTCGCTAATCAGAGGCAAAAGGAAAGCACCATTTAGATACCTGTTTTGGAAAGCTGGAGTATGAAACAGATAACTACTGTCTAGACAGCTTAAGTAAATCTATGATCAGTCTTTGAAAGTCAAGCTACTTTCAAATGCTGCCACTGCCAAGTGTGCAACAGCTTGGATTAAACCAGAGCTGTGAAGCTGAGCCTTTATTGTAACTCAAGTGCACCAAGGATGTCTCTCAAAGTATTTTGTAGATTCAGATAAAAGGGTAAAATTTTGCAAAGTCAGATGAAACTATCAAGGCCTTCAAACTTCATACACAATCTCCAAAAGAACAATGACAGCACTTATGTTCATAGAGGATGATATTCATACCTGGGAAGCCAAATATTATATACTGAAGCAGAATGAATAGGAAATATCAGCCCTCACGTAGTCACACACACATACACACACATACACACACACACACCCCAAAAAAAGTCTTTTCACCAATCTCCCTACTCTTAAGGTGAGAAATACTCTCCCTTGTGGTAAATGTAATTCTGCCACAGAAATTGCCAGCAGACACCCAGCAATTTTTTTAATCCCTTTGTTCAGGGCCATTATGCTTTTTCTCCAGGATGGGAGAGCTCACCTGGGCAAAGGGCACTAAACATGGGATGCTCCAGTCTGTTGGGAGAGACTGGAAAAAGCATTAAGGCTTTTTCCTGTGCTCTGAAACTAAGGTTACATGAAGTACCTCATGAGTTCAGCTGTCCCCCTGAGTCTTGATGCCATTCACCCTTTAGACTGCAGTGGTCTGGTAGGAAGCTCACAAAGGGTGTGATGGACTGAAGATAATTTTTTCCTGGGCAAGTAATAGAGACTTTTTGGAATTGAAAGTAACAGGAAAATGGTTGTGATTTAAACCCAGCAGGCAACTAAGTACCACACAGCCACTTTCTTACTCCTTCCCCTTGCCACAGTAGGATGGGGAGGAGAACTGTAAAAAAAAAAAAAATATTAAACTTGTGGGTTGAGATAAGAACTGTTTAATAACTGAAATAAAGCAAAATGTAAGTACAATAACCATAGCAATAATATTGCGTACAAAAGGAGAGAGAGGAATAAAACCCAAGAAAAACAAGTGAGGCAGAATACAATTGCTCTCCACACACTCACCTATGCTCAGCCCATCCCCAGGTGACAAATGACCCCTCACAGCCAATTCCCCCCAGCTGGAATACTGGGAATGACCTGCTGTGGAGCATCCTTTGGGATAGTTTGTGTCACCTATCCTGGCCATGTTCCCTCATGGCTTCCTGTGCATCTGTTCACAGAGCAGAGCATAACACACTGAAAAGTCCCTAATTAGGTGTAAACACTGCTCAGCAACAACTAAAATTACAATGTGTTGTTATCACAGTCAGCTCATTGCACTTCCAAGTCCGGTCTGGCCAGGTGAGCGTGGCAAAACAGAGGGATGGGAACAATGGAGTTGTCTGAAATACTTTATTGATGGTAAAATAACAAACTGCAGAAACCACACATTCTGGGGCAAGCTCCGAAGACCAAGGGACGTGGTGAACTTAACAATAGATAGGGGTACCTGAGGGCAGGGGTCCAATGGCAAACACAGACCAGTGACATGACCTTATATGTGACAGGTCCTGAACCAACTGAGAGCCAGAACCAGAAACATGGCCTGTTATGGAATGATCCCAGTAGCATCCTAGTTTCCATCCTTCAGGATCCCTCCTCCCATGCTCTCAGGTTTAAGCCTTCTGTACAAGTCACCAGAGCTAAGCCACTATCCATCCCAGCCAGTCCAGGTCCCATATGTTAACATTATTCTTATACTGAATTCAAAACACAGCACTGCACTAGCTACTAAGAAAATAAACTCTGTACTAAATGAAATCAGTACCTGGGGGACTGTGGCCACTGTTGTACTGTACTTTATTACAAACCTATTTGGTAAGATGAGAGTGTTACTGTGTAATACAGTAATCTGTACTTTGCTTTGTGTAAATGCTTCCTCCTCACCCTCTCTTCTCTGTCTCCAGTGTCCTCAGCCCGTCTGATGCAGTGTAGCTCTTAGGTACTGTTATGTACCTTCATCTGCTCTAAGGGACTTTACCCTGGTGTGCAGGTTTTCGTCTGCTCAGCTGGGGACTCGCACACTAAACTTTCTTTTCTAATGGCACAGATGAGAACACGAAGAACTTAATTCTGGCTCTGTTTCCTGAATATTCAAGGCTATGCCCTATCGCTATCCTCAAGATATGAAAAATCAGTAAATCATATGCTGAATAACAAAATTTCTTTAAAATAGTTTTATTCTTTCCCCTAAGCTTCTCAAGGAAGTGAGAATACCATGTGCCTGCCTTTTTCTCTGTAAGCCTCTCAGTATCTTCCCCATTTAGCTGCTGAAGTCATTAGCCAATTCCAACAAATCTGCCAGAGGAGCAGTCTCAAAGGAAGTACTGTCATGAGCACAGACAGTCAAATAGAGAGGGCAGCACAAATTGCTACCTCATCTAACACAAATTTTGCCACCCAAATCCAACAATTATCTATTTTCTTTGCCCTGGTGGCAGATTAGGAAATACACACTGGCCAGCAAATATACACACCTGAACAGCACAGTTGCAACCTGGAAGCAGCAACATCCTTGGGGCCTTTCCCAAAATGCTGTTTAGAGAGCAGAGGAGGCTGCAGAGGCAAGGGGTAACACTGGGGAACTAGTTGAATTGCAAGAAGGCAGAAGCATTCACATTTGAGGCTAGAGATGAGGGATCTACAGTGTGTAAAGAGATGCCATTGTTCACAACAATGATGTTCTGGAGCAGCTCCATAAATTCTGCCCTCTGATAATCTTAATTTACCCTTTCTTTTTTGATACAGTTTTAGTACTAACTGCTCCCTCCAATTGTGTGTAACCCCCGTCTACCTTTTATTTCAACTTCTTTGGCCCAAAGTCCACATTAATTTTGTTTATCCAAAATCTGTCTCACTCTGATACATTTTTATTTCTTCTTTGCACACCAGTTCTGGATGTCTGCCTGGAAATCAGAATATTCAAATAGTTTCTGAATTTGATAAAATGCAATACCTCATTTTATTTTTTCTAGAAACAATTTAATTTAAACCACAGCTGCTTTATTCATTATTTAAAATAATTGTTAGGTCATAACAATTGTTACCCTCTCTAAATGAGATTGGAACATAACATTATCTGGAAAATACCCTGATAATTAAGTTTTATCTTCCCAGTAAGTGAAAGTGTTGGGGTTTATAATCTGTTGAGAAACAAGTGTTAACTCTTTCAGTGTCATTTTGGCAATGTGGAAAACCTTGGAAAATGTTATCATTAAAAGTATGTTAAGTAAAAACTGTTCTTAGTTATGAATATTTTGCTGGAGGGAAAAGAAAAACATGTCTTTTCATATATAGATTCATCCTTATGCTCTTTTTTAACAAGGACCACGTGTCTGAAGGTGACCAGTGTGTTTAAGACTGTTGTCTAAATAAGCTAGAAAAAGAAATTCATCCCATCAAGACAGAAGCATGCCCTGCCTTGCTCCATTACATATTGCTAATATCTTCTATACAAAGACAAGAGATATTGGTGAATCCCATCTGGCAAGTAGAAATAATCGTAACTAAGCTTTATCTAAATGAAGACAGTTTTATACCTCATTTAAAGGTAAATCATCTAAAGAGCAGTCCTGGAACTGTCACAGGGGTATTAACAAGTTTTAATTCATGTTAGATTTCTTTCTGCCAGTGAAGGTTAGATTTTTGTCTCCTTTCTAGGAATTCACTGTCAAAACAGTCTGGCATAGAAGAGGATGAACAATTAGTTCCTTGGATTACAGCAGAGTTTCAGTATCTTATTAACTGCATTAAGGGGCAGGGTGGAAGATTACTTTGACATCACTTTCGGAAACACCATCTCATCAGGGATTCTGAAGTCCCTACTCTGTTTGTCACATTATAGAAATTACAGAGGTCAGGTGCTGGCTCCATTTGCAGCTCTGTTGGCATTTGTGTGGCAAGGAGATGTAGAGTTTAAGACTATCTGATTTGTAAAGATCTGGTATGTCTGCTATCTGATTTTTTAATTAGGAGAAATTCATCCTATTCTTTGTTAAAACACCTACTCATTTGATTTTCTTTTGACCATATACTAGGGAATTACAGCCTTTCCTTTGGGTATATTTATGATTTTCCATTTAAAAAATATCACGTTTCAGTGCAAGGAACAAATTTATCTAGCATTATTTATAGCGTTAAAAATGTTGTGATACAGAATATAGTCTAAAATTCTTAAATATTTAAGCTTCTGCTTTATTTTTCACTCACACTCAGGAGTAACAAATTCAGATTACTGGTTCAAAAGGTGTTATTTTCCTTGACATTTAGGAACTGTCCATGTTTCACAGAAACCAAATAATATATAATAATAATGAAATAAAATAATCTTGAACATTTTACCAAGCTAATAAGGAATTAAAACAAATATAATCTTCTCTAACTATTGTATTAAAAATTGAAGCAATTCTTAAATTTTTCAGTAGGGGCAAAAGAATCATACAGTAAAAACAGAGCCTTGCATAATCATAATTCTCATGAATATCTTTTCTGAGGTGCTGGCATTTGTCTCCCTTTTTCCAACAATATCCATTATTTTTCTAATAAATTGAGAAGTATTCCTCATTTATTAACCATAAATTCATAATAAAATCACCAGCCATGTCTTCTTTCAAGAAGCTAGAAACAAATTAGCACGATTTTAAAAGAGCAAATGTATTTCTCAATTGAAAGGCCATTTGCTTATTTTTATCTCAAGAAATATCTGAATTATCTGAAATTTGCACCATTTTTATCTGAAGAATATGTTAACCACACTTAAGAATTTGAACCGTGTTAACACTTTCATTCTGCTTCATTTTTTTTACTGTATTTTGACAAGGTGAGAATAGCACCTGTGTTTGAAACAAAGTGGTGCAAAATACTGCTGTGAATACCAATTAACATTTGCCTAAAATTCTGCAACAAGTTGCTGGAAAATGGGTGAGTAGGACCATGTATCACTTGCATATGGTCTCAAAATCTGGTAGTGGTACACTTGGAGCTCCACAGCAGCATTGCAGGCCTCCTGCTTGTCCTTTGAAATAAGTCTTAAGGAGCTGAATATTTTAGCAGTGAATGAAAATGTTGATTTATAATACTTTTAGAAGTGCACAATTCCTGTTTATATATTAGATCCCTGAAGGACACTGGAGATAGTTTCTGGGCTTAGCTTTTCAGAAGTCTTAGTCAACTATTGCAAAAACACAGAACTAAACCAGGATTCTGAACTTTCTTGATTAATTTTTAGTAAATTTGCATTGCATGTTGAATTATCCAGTGGTTATGGATGAGCTCATTAAAGGAGACAGGATTGATGGCAGTCTGGTTGAGTTTGTGATCTCAAGGATCAAATGTCTGTCAGGCTAAAGGGAATTCCATAGTATATATTTCAGTCCTAGAAGTTAGTTCATGTTATGATTTTGAATGTGAAAACTGAAAGAATAGGAGCAAAGTAGAGTTCAACCATACAATGCAGTTTTATGTCTGAAAGCTGAATAAGCTTCATCTTGTTTTATAATTTAGGAGAATACACCTTAAAAAGCAGCACCTTAAGACTCACCACCCCTTGCTTGGAAAAAAAAAATACTTACCACTTTTCTTGCTTTCTTAGTTTTTCCTGGATCTCTTGATGGCTTTTCATATGGAGAAATCTGAGCATTTTTATGAACATTGTCAGAAAAGTACCTGTACAAACCTAGTATTTCATTACTTAACTTCACTCTGTGTAAACTAAAAAGAACAAACAAAACAAAACACACAAACAAGCAAAGCCCCTCACTTGGACTAATCTATCTGTAGCTGCTGCATTGCCAGTGCCATTAGACAGAGACATGCATCTTCCTTGCATATGAAGGGAAAGAGTTGTTAGCTGGGCTTTAGCTGCACATTAACTCTTGTTGATCATGAAGGTGGTGGTAATAAACTTAGAAATATTATCCTGTGTTTTCAAATCTCTTGTTCAGTATTCATTCTGGTGCTCAGGAAGCCCATCTTCCTCCTTCTGCACTTCTGGCTACCAAGCTGCCCTACATTAATTCCTGAGTGAATAAATATTGAGGTAACTGACAGAAAGAATTTATTCCATAGCTCAAGTTGTTAAAAAAACATCTTTTTCAAGTCACAGCAAGCTCAATATTGCCATACCTTTCAAGAGCAAATTGTGAGGAGCCCTGTCTCCTGGCTCACAAAGTTATTTAGATACCCACATTGATATATAGATAGTAGATATCTAGGGAAGTGAGTTTTAAACCAAATTAAACGTACAATAGCCTTCAAACCAGGAGATTTTTTAATCTCTCCTGGTGAAGCCACAGTGTTTTTTGCATTTATGTCATGCTACAGGTTACTGCCAGCAAGACATGAAGCAAAGCACAGGAAATCTACCACCCACAGAAGTTTTGCAGGCATTTTGTCCTCAACAGGAACCTCTGACTCTGTTCAACTGCTTAAACTATTATGCATGTAGAGGTAAACTGGCTTAGAGCTCAGCCAATTTAGCACTTCAGCACTTCAAATTTTATATGCATACAAATGTTTAAAGGCTGTAGGAGAGCTGTAAGTCACTTTGCCTTTGCAACCGTGAAACCTTAAGAAGCTCAAGAGGGCAAAGCACTGTCACTCCTTGCTAGTTTAAGCCTTCTAGCACAGAGGACCCAGGAAAAAGTTGCTCTGGGCTTAAGGCAGACAGGAATCCCCTGATACCACTGAAATCTTCAAATACAGGAGCAGAGCTGGTTGAAATAGTCACTCCATTAAATGCTGGTGTACCTTTAACCACTTTACCATTATTACAAGTGCCAAGTGCTGCGCTGTAAGATCCATGAAAATGCTTTTCTCCCACACATTTCCTAATGGGCAAGAAAATACAGTGCCTCTGGAAGCTGGCTGGCCAATGCAGATTTCCATTTCGATTTCCATCTTACCATGTTTTCTATGAAAATTAATACAAAATTAACTTTTCCTCCGGCTGGCACACATGAGCTTTCTAAACCATATTCTCAGAGATTGTTAGTGATTGAAATGCATTTTTATGCATTTCATATGCCCCCTATGCATAAAAATCTCATTTATATGTCCAGAATTAAATCTACCATCTTTACAAATTTCATTCCATCAAAAGTGTTTGATGTCAGCATGGCCTAACATGTTTATAGAGCAGTGTAAAGTAGAAGAAGGTTACAAGCAAGTCACCACACACACAGCTTATCCACTGCTCTGCCCAGACACTTGGATAAGGTTGTAATCCAAAAAGTGCAAGCTTTTACCAGGGACAAACAAGAACTGGCACACAGGCCAGCTCATCTAAGCATCCTCTGGCACAGTCCCTGCACTGTCTCCAGCTCTAGCTACAAACCTTTCCCAAAGAGAGAATATAATCCTCTGATGTAAATTATCCCAATCATATATAAAAGTGCCTTTAAAAAGGCTGAGGCCACTGTATTGTAAGACCACTTTGTGTTTTGACTGATAGGCAACACTATAGCTGTAACTACCAGATCTTATTCTGTATGAGATTATACACTGATTAATCCAGTGCTCAGTGTAGTGTTCGCAGTTTCTTTGTCTAAGAAGCCCTGAAATAACATAAACAGTCCAATAATGAGCTGTAACTTGGATGAGGAGGTTTTTTGTTGCTGAAATTTGAACAGAACTTTGAAGTGCATCTGTCAAAATGAAAAGCATAACTGAATATTATCCAATAAAACTGTGGCAAAGCTGTGGCTGGGTAGGGACTACATGAAGAAAAAATGCGACCTGCAGATGTACCACAAGTAGTTGGTTCCCCATTAACTGAACCACAAACAAGGGCAGAGAGGTGAATAGAATCAGGGCACAAAACAGCTTCTTTCTACATGAAGGCAGAATTTCACAACAGTCTTAAAAATGTCACCACTGTATTTATAAACATCCAGGATGCCCACTGCTAGGTAAATTTTTCAGAACTTTACTCAACTTAAAGGCTTAAGACTAGGGTTTTTTACCATTTTAATGCATGCATCTCTGCCCTGTGTCAGCAAGAGCTGAATTCTTTTCAAGCATTTCATCTTCTGTTTCATTATTGAAAAATATCTTTGTGGAATCACAAGATTCAGCATGTTTTACAGAAGTTTTGCAGGCAGGTAAAAACACACAGTCTTAAGTGAGAGTTATTTTACCAGCTGTCACCTGCTTATAGTAGACATTGAGCTCTATGGATTTACTTGTGTGAAAGTGAGCAATAAGTAGGATTCATTTTGACTGCTTTATATATTCATAGCTTTTAACATCAGAGAGGACAAATACATAGTGAGTAACAGTATATATTTCAGAGTAGTTAATGCCATATGAGCCACCACTCAAATTCCATATTAAACATTTAAAGAACAGGCATGTAAAAAAACTCTTTTTTTTTTTTAAAACACACCAACACAATGCAGAATTCCTGTCTTGAATAATGAAAGGCAGTCAGTAAAACATGTCACTTGCACTCTATCAATGTTTAAGAAATTTCTTCCAGAATCAATTCCTCACTGTGCACTGTTTTACAAAAAAACTAATACAAAGTAATGTCTAGACAGACCATAATATCTAGAATAAATAAAAAATGTACAATCATGTTAGTAAGCACTAAATCAGAGGATAAGGCAACAGGTATTTATTGTGTTCTTATTCTGATCTTATTGGCTGCCACCATGGTTGCAGTTCCTAATGGCTGTAAGTGATACAGCTGTGGTTCCTCAATGACAAGTGACCCCTCATACCAGCAGTGTTTGTAAAGCCTCCTTTCCCTCCTCACACAAACGTTAAAAACAATCAGAGCTATTTAGCACTAGGTTATTTTCAGTTAAGCAGCCATATAGTAGCAAATTTCATTGTTTGGAAATCCCATGAATAGCATGAGAAAGGGATGTCCTCCAGAGGAAGCAGCCAGCAGAGTGCCTTGCAGATTAGGAAGCAGCATCGTCTCCAGGACTGAGCATGGGCACAACTGAGGAGCTCAGAGAGGGTGAACACAGCCACACGAGCATTTCAGGCTGAGGATAATACACATTCATCCTTCTCAGAGTTCTGCCTAAAAGGCACTCTTCTCAAGCCTGCTGTAAGGGATGAAGAAAAATACATTGCTGCAGCCTGTCTTGAAGATTTATTCTCTGTACAAACAGTTGTGCACATCTGGTGCATTGTGCATGGGCTTTTCTCTTCCTGGCATGCTGCAGCACGAAACATGCTGCTGGAAAAATCCAAGTATTACATATATTAGCCTTGGTTCCTCGAGAAAACTGAAATTTTTACAGAGCTAGAATGCATTCATTGTCTCAAAAAATCTCATCACCTTCTGTATTATTCCAAAGGTAATTTATTTTTAAGTGCACATACCATCCAAAGTCTGAACTGTTAAACTGAAGATAAGAATAACATGTCTCCAAAGACCTTTTTAATGAGGCAAAAGACTCTTCCAGATTTTTATCAACATTGCCAGCTCAAAGCAGCTCAACCCTCTGTTTTTCTCTACTAAAACAAATTGTGTACAATTAAAGTGAAAGATCTGGCAAAGAACCATGTCTTAGAGCAAAACACTGGTATCCAAACTGCTGTACAGCCAAATCATGTAGAGGATGGCCCAAACCCATAAAGTAGTCCACCACAGAAAGAATGCAAGGAAATGGCTTCCTGCAGATGCAGCATGGGGAAGGCATGCCAGGTGTCTGACATCTACTAGAAGCCTCCAGAGAAATAGTGCATGTCATCTTGTGATATCGGCACATGCTACCTTGGTATCAAGCCCTTTGCTTTGCAGTAGCTCCTATCTCAGAGCAGATTGCCAGTGACAATGATCACTCTGGCTTATTTTAGCAGAGTAGCTGCAATTACTGGCATCAGCAGGTATCAGACTATTTCCAGCAAAGGTGTTTGGCTTCTGAGCTCTAATTTAGTTCCTGTCACTGAGACTAGAAAATACATTTTTGTTTCCCACAGCTTCTGGTGTGTATCAGACTCCAGCTTCAGCCAGGTATTTTAGGAATTCTAGGAGTTGTGTAGAACTGCACATTTAATCCTTCTGCCATGACTTTGGTGAATGATTTGTCCAAACATTTAAAAGAGGATTATAGCTTATTGAATCAGAAGAGGACCCTCATCAAAAGAAACTGGCTAGCTATTTACACACTGAAATGCTCCAAACAGCAGTACTGGCCAAGTACCATCTGTTTTAGGGTTTTGGATGAAAAATTAATTTTCAACTGGATATCCAAACATCAGGCCTTTGAGGGCTCATTTATAAACCACATGTGAAACAAGCTGTCAGCAGACAATGAGCTGTCTTGGGTGAGTGTGCAGCAGCAAACTCCCACTGTCACCAGAGTCTGTTCCCTCTTCTAGGACAACTGACTTCAGAGCTGACACAGAGACATTTAAAGACCATCCAGGCTAGAAAAGGCATAGCGCTTAGGCACATCTTAATTTAGTCAACCTGTTAGAGATAACCTTGTATACCCATTTATTGCTCCTCTTCTTCCCTCTGGTTTATTCCTTAACTGTTTTAATTACCAATACTAATGTCTGAGTTATCAATCTTATCACGTTTACAGACAGTATTCCTAGTGTGAAAGTAAGACAAGAAGGAACATCCTACTCTCCTGAAGAGGATCCAGACTTTACTGTTCAGAGGGTCAAGAACCGTCATGTGAAAAAAAAATTAAAGAAAATCCAAGTTCACCACAGTACTCAGCTCCAGAGAGTTTTGCTGCCTTGTGAATGAATGTGTGCTGCTTTAAATCAATGGCCCCAGATGCTCCAACATCCTGCATAGGTTTAACTTCATGAACTTTGAGCAATCCCATTGTAATGCACAATGTCAACCACTTATTTAACATTTTTCAGATCACTTACATGTATAAATACACCTTTATAGGCTACATTAATTAGTTCTGCTGAGGATTCTAATCAAGAAATTCTGCAAACACTAGAAGCAAAAAAACAAGAATTTTATTGCAACTAAGCATGTTTTCAGGTAATATAGATAGAGATTCATCATGGGAAATGTGCAGCAGCTCAGACCCTAAGAAGAACAGGTGATGAGTTAGATGTAAACAGAAACTAGAAAAGAGGTGAAACAGGAGGGCACAGCCAAAATCTAAGCATGGAATACAGGGGGAAGGGGAGGGGAGTGAAGGGGATGAAGGTATCAAGCATCACATGCATGTGGTGGGCATAGCAATGAACTTTAAGCATATACATCTCATTCTTCCCCAACAGGTATTGGAGATTTTTGGTTAAAAAATTAAGCCAAAGGCTGTTACCTTTATTTTATGTATGAGCAAATCAAGGCACAGAGGGATGGCTCAGGAACATTTAAAATGGCAGCCAGAGAAAAGTGCACTACCCCTACACCACGTCTGAAATTGATCTGCTCTCGTTTAAAATCAAATTGTGTAATATTTTGTGGTGCTAATCTAAGGAAGAGATCTAGGATCTCTATCATCCTCCAATAGGAGCAAATCACGGGGAGGGAAAATAAATATCCTTGGGATTGAATAGAAGAAATCCAACAAGCTGCAAAAAACGAAGAACTAGGTCTAAAATTCTGGGAAAATTCGCTTTACAAACCTTTCTGACATTTCCCATTAAAAGTGGTAATAAATATGATGCCTTCTGTGAGGAATAACATTTCAGGCAAAGCAGTACATAATGCAGACATATTATTTAATACTTCTTATGCTTCACACTTATGGGTCAGTAATTTCTAAAAAGATCCCCAGCCCTATTCCCTGCCCAACCTGGAGGAGGTCCTCAATCTGCTTTCTTCCTTCTATGCTTGCTTGGACCCTTGTGTCCAGGGTCAATTTTGTAAAACATAGTTTGAATTAACTCACATAATGTAAAATACCATAAAATTGGTTTTTGTTCTGCTTCCAGAAGCTCAGATAAGGTTTGACAGCATTAACACTGCTTCCATACTCATATACTTGGACACTGAGCCCAGATACTGTGTGACAGGCTTTAGCTGGGACTCACACAGTGCAGGAGCTGGGCAGCCCTGCTCCAGCCTTTGGTTAAATCTTTTATGATCCAAGCTATGCATGCCTAAGCTATGGATAATTTAATAAGTTTATTTTTTCAGTTATTTCCTCATAACTCTTCTTTGTTACTCAGCAGGCAACCATTTTGCATAGGCTAAACCTCACACTATACTATAATGAATCCTAAATAGTTCAGGGGTGGGAGGGTTAAAATAAAAAAATAGCGTGATATATATTCAATCATAACAAAGGACTACAATGTTTATTTATATATATATATATATATATATACACATACATAATTTTAGTGGGGGCTTCTGCTCATATGCTTCCCGGAGGAATAAACAACTGACTATATTTTTGCCACACACAGAGGAACATTAGTCAGTCCTAATTGGAAAACATGAGTTGATGCTTAAGGGTTCCACACTATGGAAACCTGGGGCTTGTGCAGTACAGCCTTCATAGTGTATTTGGCCCCACTGCAGGAATACCTTTTATTTTAATCATCATTCAGCACTTCAAGGCAAAAGCAGAGATCCTTCCCAAATGAGCATATAAATTTTCCACTGAAGCTCATTTATAATTAGTCTTTAACAGGAGTAATTTTTTTCAGTGAAATTCTTCCTAATTTGCACTATAAATGGAAGTATTTTTCCATGTCAGTTAACTTAACCTACCCAGAAATACCCTTCTATTGACACTGTTCCATGGAATTTCCTTCTTAAATTGTTTGAAAAATTTAAAAACAAAAAATGTTTAAATAAACAAGCAAATCAACAGAGATATGAGCAAATAAAAAGATTCTAAAACATGGAGCTAACTCCTCAGCCATCTTTTTTGCTCAATTTTCCTGACTCATCCCCTGGTTTTCGTCTTTCATAGGCTTATTCCATAAGCCTAATTGTTTAGCTCTTACTTTCACACCGAAAAGATGAGAAATAACAGTAAATTTGCCTTGGAAAGAACACTGCCTAGAACAGTGCAAACTGATCCTTCCTAATATTCAAAATATGGACCAGAATTAAACTATTCTGGTTCAGGTAGAGTAACATTCACTTACTAAATATTCCTGAACTGAGTTATTTCTTGAAGCAATTCTCCAACAAGCAGAAAATCCAAGCTGTCTTCCTTCTGCATCCTTTTTTATGGTCATACAAATTCCTCTCACAGGAGAGAGATGATCTGCATATCTATTTTGCTCTCCTAAATCACCTAAATACCATAATAAAATTTTCAAATGTTCAGATACTTCAGGTACTCATCCACACCAATTCTTCAAGAACAGAAAAACTGCAAGACAGCACAGAATTCTTAGTAGCTCTACACATGTGCATTTCTAACCTCTTCAAAAAAACAAATCACGTCATAATCAGACATTAGTAGTACACCAAGTACCAGGACTATGTTTCTGTGCAGTTCAATCTGCACGTGACAGCCTGGCAAACTACTGTGCAAGACCATTACATGGAAATATCAAAATAATTCCCTTATGCCTATCAATGACTATTTTTGTGTTTCACCAGTATTTTAATAAAATACAGGGTTATCTGCATGGTATTCACTTTATAAGAAACAAAATGAAAATGGTGTTGTCTACCAAAATTACACTTCTTCAGAGGTTTATGGTTTTGGTCAATGTATGTAAGGGGCCTCTGAGAAGGTCGCACTCTGTCTTCCCTATAGTATAAAACAGCAAATCCGTGAAAAAAGCCCAGTATATCCATAATAATTTCATATTCTTATTGTATACATAGGGTGGAGCTGTTACTGTGGTCTTTTATGGCTAATAAAAATTCTCTAGTATGAGACTCATTTATGATTAATTAACCTCTCTACTGGCTTTTTTTCGCTTGGTTTCCAGAACATAGCATTCAGTAGGAAATGGATGACTAGCTGCAAATATCGTAAATGTGTGCTGGGGGAATATTTGAACATTTGTTCAAATTTGTTTTAAGATTTTATGCTGCTACCCATCTCCATATCGTCTGAGCACAAAATTCTCAAAAGAGAATTTTCATTTTACTGTGTTCGCAATTCTTCCCAAGTTTGTTTCCCGTACAGATGAGGCACTTTAATTTCATTAATGCAAAAACTTGCAAAAAGTCAGTATTTAGCTTAAGCTAGCTAAAAACCGTGTCAACCACAAACTTTTAATTTTATATGTCACTAATTCTGCATTCAGCACAGACCTGAGTATTTGTAGTTCATGCAGTGTCATGATTCCCAAACAGCCAGAGCAGTGGAACCTCAATATTAGTCTAAATCATGTTTATTGTTCATGCTTTTTAAAAGTTATATATTTGTAAGATAGGCTAGTAGGAACTAACCAATAGAACCACTTACTTAACTGACAAACCAGGAATTTATAACAAACCACCAAGGAGACCTTGTGTAGTTTTTGAGTCCTGATTGGATAATTCTTATTTTAACCAACACCCCAAAATTGCATGTTACTTCCGGGTTATAGTGAATTTAATAATGTTTAATGATGTCAAAATATTATTTGACAGGCAAGGAAAATATTAATATAAGAGTTCAATTACAAGGCACAGTTTCCAGATATAAAGCAATAAACTGAATGTCCATATTGAACCACTCAGAAAAAATCAATAGCTTTTGAAAATATGTAAAAGTAACTTCAAATTAGAATTTTAAAGGCAGCTAAAATGGGTTTCAGCTGCCTCAGCACAAACACCCATTCTGGATCCTCCAAGGTATCTGAGGCATCCATGAATGTTGGCAGATATAACCTGGGACCCAAGAGGAACTTGTATCCTTTTAGTGGAGGCAGGTGGGTACATCCTTGAAGGTCTAAAATAGTCAAAATAGTCTTTGTTAAGGCAACTGAACCCCATTTCATCATCTTACATGACAAGCAGTGGCAAAAAAAAAAATGCCAGGTTCTCAAATCATTAGTGAGAAAAGAAATTATCTGTACTATAATTAAAATTCTCTTGGCAAATTCTAAATACAAAGTTAAATATTAATATGTAAAAACCAGGCCAGCACTTCTCTTCTTGCCACAGTCAAAAATGCGTCACTATGAGGAGAGGGTTACCTCTATTCTTTTACCTCTATTAACTTTTTTCTTCCTTTCATTGCTACCTGAAATAGAATCATACCTGAATTACTCAGACTACAAGTTGAGAGGATATAATGTGTTGAGTAGTCACATTTTTAGAAACTGGTCTTGAAAATGTGTATGCACATTAAATGACTGAAGAACATCTTTCTTAACGCTTCAATATATGCAAACGTCTGAAATTATTCTTCACACGATCCTTTCAGGTTGGTACATTAGATCATGTCTTTTCTTTATGCAAAATTAGTTATCACATCTGAAGTGCATTTTCAAATAGTTTGAAAGTCGACAGGGCACTAAACTGTACTGAGCAGAGAGGAGCAGCTCCAGGACGTGATACCACAAGAAACAAGCCACTGACCTAATCAAATGCTCAGTGTGTTAAATATGTCCTGCCATTGGTGTGTAAAGGAAAGTGAAAGGAAAAGAGATGAGTTCCTGGGAGACCTTTCAGAAATCTGCAACTGTTTAAAGCGTAAGTGTTCAGGAGGGGAATTGCTACAGGAAGCCACTGTCTAGAAAATGTGCCAAATGTGCACATCACCAACAATATAAAAGTGAGGCATACCCAAATGTGTGTTGGGGAATCTTTTCCAACCAATTCAAAGCCAAAGTCAATTATTAATTTATTTAGATTTGTTGGTTTAATATGTCCAAAGACGCTACTCAGAACTGAATTGGAACTCACCTCCCAAAAAACTCGGTGCACCAAGAGCTTGATGTTGCTCAAGTTCATTGATCCCAAAATGAAGAGAAATACTTCAAAGTTAATTTATAAAGGAAAAAGAGCTCCGCCTCGTTTACACAAGGGCTCTATTGCATTGACTAACTGTCACGGTAATTAAATTGCTACAGTACATAAAAACAGCCCCTCTGAAGATGGTGAGTTATATTCCCACTTCCTGGTTATTTCTAAGTAGAAAAAGACCTTTTGTTACAGTCTGAGTTAAATATAACTGCAGAAGGGATCCCATAAAAAAACACTGTGGAGGGGAAGCAAGTCTTACAGAGGTCCTAATAATGGATGCTCCAAGTCAGGGGTGGATGCTGCTCTGTTTTGCCTCCTTCTGCTGCCCTGTCCTTTGACCATCAGGTACAGGAGGATTTCTTACCCATGAAGTGACATGTAGAGCATCCTCTTCTACAGATTTCCTTGGACCTACCCTCCTGACAAATGATAGGTCTCTTTTTTCAGTCAACTCCTGCCATTGGTTCTACAGCATCCTGTAGGAAAAGGTAAACGGACAGTCAGGAAACAGGAAATTATAATTTGGTCTTGTAAGGAATTATAGCACTTTTATGATCTTGCTGCCCTAATTTACACTCATTTGCTACAAAGACAGAATCCTGCCAGCTATAAAGGGCTTTGATTCCATTTTTTTCATACACTTATCATGACCTCATTTTGCAAAGTGCCAAGTGGATTTGTTCATGCATAACCCATCTTGATGCAATGGATGGCAGCAGGAGGTAGTTTTGGGGTGGAGGGGTTAGTTTTAGTACACTTGATTAGTATAATAGGACATAATGTTCCATTCTATACTTTTCTATTTTCAATATTTTAATTCATTCTATGAGAAAAAATTCAATGGCAATCTGTCAAGGACTGCAATTATGTTTTAAATCAGGATGAAAAAAAGCATGTGTGTATTTGTGAGCAAGGGGAATAATTTACATAATAACTCAGGGTAATAATAACCCTCAGATATAGTCTTTATACCCCATACTCTATCCCTTGGTTTTAATTTTAAGATGGCTGCTTCTTTCAGTGCAGTACACCTAAAAATACAGAAATTTTAATCCTGCAATTTTTTGACAACTATCAAACAGCAAATGCTGGTACCACTTTGTCCTTAGAAATTTGCACTGCAATCAGCTGCCATCTGGCAAGGTCTCCCAAACAGAGGGTGGTTGAAATTCTCCAGAGAAAACCCATGCTTATGACTAATGGTGGTTTTTCTAGGCTTATGTTGTCTTCATCAATTGGAACCATCGGTCTGTGGCAGATTCTGCTAATGAACACAAAAATTAGAAGGTTTGGGGTTTTTTTCTAGCTGCTAATAATGTTATCCAAATATTAAACTTTTAGAGAGGCATAAATAAAAACCATATTTTAATATGAAAAATTTAAAAGCTTCAAAATCAAATGTTTTACTTTAATAAGACTAAAATATTTTATTTTTAAACCAAAATTGTTTGGAACTAGATTTTCTCTTTTTAAATTTGGCAGCCGTTTCAGGTGTCAAATGAGAAATGAAAAATTAAAGAGAAATTAAGAATATTTTTTAAAATTTAGAGAAATATAAAAAATAAGAACGCATCAAGATCTACAAGTTCTAGATGCAACTAGAAGTTAAATTTTTTTATAGTTTTCCATTTTTGGAAAGGTCCCGCCTAGAAGTATTTTTTGGGTCTACCTTAACAATTTATCTCATGAAGTTAAAAATGCATTTTCTTGTCCTTTTTAGTGTATAATATCTAGTTCAACAGAAGAAGAATAAGAAATTAGATGTCATTCATTCCTTTGCCTTTCCAAATACTGAAGACAGGATGGTCCTTGGCAGACCTTTCAATGGTGGGGGTGCATCATCACTTGGAAAAGAAGGGAAAGTATAAACAGTGATTTATGCAAATGCTTTCCTTAAAATGAGGGTACCTTATATCTCATAAGAATCATCACGATGGCTTTTTTGTGTGCCTCAAAATTTCACCCCATCTTCTAAGGTCCTATTCAGTGTCCACCACATCCCTCAGCCTTCATCTTCATGCACAGATGGACTCCATGAGCTTACAGGTCTCTTCCAACACAAACTATTCTATAATTCTGTAATCAAAAGGACCATTTCTGGCTCATTCTGAACATGAGCGAAGAGAGAGTTTTTCCCAATGCAGTGTCTTGGCATCAGAGGATGCTAAATATAATGCTTATAAAGCCCATTTAACCTGGAAGAACTGTTGTCTTAAAAGAAAATACAACAAAAAATTATGATGTTAGTGGCGTAGTAGAAATTTTTCTTTTTCTGCTGGGCAGACTATTTGCCACTCTAAGATAAATTGGACTCTAGACTTCAGCCTAGATTTTGACAGGTAGTGTTATTTTATGGGACTTTCCACAGCTCCGCTGAAAAGGCTGCTCAATATTCTGAGTAACCAGCCCTGCCTTTTGACAGCTCAAAAATTCACCACTTCAGTTTATGTTAAAATAATTTTTGCAATGGTAATCATGAGCACTGAGGAAAATTAGTTTTATCATTAAATAATCACACCCTTGAGAGGCTGTGGGCACACAGCTGGCACTCAGCTGGCTTCAAATAGCTGAAATGTAACTATTGCAGAGAAACCATACCTCTTGTCTTTGAGTATAAATTAAAACTAAAATAGTAACCTTTTTTTTTCAGATTTATTTTTTGTATATGAGCAAAGCTGCATACCCACACTAACTAAATATGGAAGAAAGTAGTCCATGTCCCTGTATTAATACATCATACTAATAACACAAAAGCAGATTAACCTATGTCATTAAAATGTTTTGGGGTTTGCTTTTCTCTGTTTAGTGGCAAGAGAGAAAAATTGATGCCTGCAATATTCTAACAAACAAACCAACAAACAAACAAACAGTGCATCTTTTGTATCAGGATTAAATGCCCAGCAGAGCACAGCACACCCTGAGCTTTGCACAGCCATGTGTACCTACTGGCATCTGTACCTGAGACAACTCGGCAGTCCCAGTGCTCAGTCAGAAGGGAGACTTCCCAGAGCAGCTCCCAGCAGCCAGGATGGGGAGTGAGAAATGGCTGTGCCACAGAAGCTGTGCTGCCTCTGAAGCTACCTCATAGCCCTGGGAGAAGCAGGTGCCTTTCTCTGAACACTCCTGTGTCCTGCAAGAAACTTCTTCCTGTCTCTGTCCAGGATCTTCCCAGCTACAAGGTCAGATGTCCAGCAAGAGCAGAGGGCTCCGGAGATGTACTGCTTGTCAGGCTAGAAAAGTCTGTTCTTTACCACATCGGGCTGGAGCTGATCTGGCTCTGTCACTTCAGCCTGCACCAGGAGTGGGTCACACCCCAGGAGCAGGATGACCCAAGGTGCCACCAGAGCACTTGCTCTATGGCTTTTTGGCTGTCAGTCTGTGCTCTGAGGAGACAAGGATGAGAGGGAGGTTTTTTGCATGGGATAATAGAGGATTTATTGCTCTGGGCAATCTCGGGGGCAAAAGACAGAAAATGCGAACGTGCAACAGCTGAAATAGGGAGGAGGTCCAAAGGGAGGGTACAAAGCATCAGCTAATCAGAGATATCCTGGGCAGGGTAAAAGGCAGGGTTCACAAAACCATCATCCAATGAGGCAGGGAGGGAGGGAAAATTGGGTCACATGGACTAATCAAACGTCAAAGTTTAGGGGATTTCCGAACTGGAATTCCAAGCATGTGGTGAGTTTAAGATAGGACTGACTGGAGACTTAGAGTAGATTGACAGTGTGGGGTGGGAGAGTCTCATTTGGACCAAACCATCAACTTGAGCAATAACACAACATACCATTAACAAGAAGCACACTGCAACAGTTCTGCTTCCTCAGATATAGGCAATGGGGCAGACTCTTTCCTCTGGCATCTGTACCCTACACAGCTGCACACTTTGCTTCATGGACCTCCTGGTTGAGCTGGGGAGCCCAATTTACTACTGTTTTTAAAGAGAGAACAGTGTGGGCCACCAGGGGTGGGTGATGACAAGGAGAAGGTGACTATTCTTAGCATCATAGTAATTTTAGTTTCCTAAACTTAACTATATTTTCATGAAGGTTTACCCACTAGGATATACATTGAAAATGAACACTGGAAGTTCACATTCCAGAGGCAAATAGGCAATGTGAAAGTCCGGTTAACAGTCCAAACACTGATCCATGGGATTTGTGCAGCTCTGCTGGCAGTTCTGTTCAGCCTGCTGAAGTCTATCTTTTCCAATATAGAACAACACAGTACTGTTAATAATATGCCTGTTCTGAAATCACAATAAGGCCGCTGAGGGGAATTTGATTTATCAAGAGATAATCATCTGGAGGGGAATGAAGACACCTGTCTGCCTTCTGTTGTCAAAATTTAATATAATCATTAATAACAATATCCTCCCCCCATCTGACATAATGCTTACTTAGTCATTTAATTACCCAGATAATCTTCACACAGAGTTTATGTTTTTACCTCTAACTGGTTGCCTAATAGAGCTTGCACTACTCTATATCATAAACACCCCAAGCAGCACACTTTGCACTGTAAAATTCCAGCAGAGGCAAAGTGCCATGCTTTAGTTAACTGTGGAAACATCCATCTCACACCAAAATGGTTTTGATCAAGAAGCACTGCCTAGCTACTCATTTAGGTTGTGTTCAGCATGATATTTAGACTCATGCCCAGTGTTCAAGCCTTTGAAAAGTCCTACAGATCCTCCCCTAGTGGGTTAATAAAAAGTGACTCAGTGCTTCAAAGATACACTCAGAGCTATGGCTTTTGGATGAGTGACGTTACCTGTTGTTGTTGTTGGGTGAGGGTGTTTCTTTGGCTATGAATCAGTGAAATGAGGACCTGCAGATGCTCCTTATGCTATGAATATACATCTTAATTTTTTGTTATTGAAAATATTTTTTTTTAAAAAATCTTAATTGCAGCATTTATATCCTGATCCTCTTATACTCACACTTCTGCCAGTGTTAAAATCTTCAAGAGGACCCTTCAAGAGGATCAAATGCCTTAACAGAAACCAATGCTGGATTGATGAACAAAGCAATTGTATTCCAAAATTTCCCAAATCAGCATAAAGATTGCTTACAAATAGATTGTTTTTCCAGTCACATTTCTGGAACAGCAAGTTTTTACAGTGTAAATTGCTTGTTTGCTTCCTCTGCTACATTAGAACGTAAGCTTCTCTTTTTTTGCAGTGTCGTGGCCAGTACCCTCAAACAAAAGACTGCTTTTGCACAATATCAATTTATATGCTAATAATATTGCTTGCAATTGTACCTATGCTAACACACAAGACCAGGTTATAGCCAATTCCCATTTCTTCTCTTTTAAGATACTTGAAGAGTGATAGTCCTAAAGATTATGGACTCTCTTCTCATTTCCTCTTCTCAGCATTGCCAAAGTCTATTACCTAGCTGCTTCATCTCATATTAAAAACTGTTCAAAAACCTCAGAGACTCCTTGCACATACTCATGACTTTTGCATGAGCAAAAATTGTGTTTGCTTTAGGCAAACATATGTTTCCTGTTTATTAGTGCAAGCTTTTAGCACATTTGCTTCATCCTGAATAAAATGCTGACATACTTTTTTTACAGTTCAACCCATCAGCAACCCCAGTGGTGGGGCTTGTCTTTGATTGTGGCAGGACAGCCCAGAAAATACCTTGGATGCTTTCATGGATAAACCATGGGAAGCTGTCCAAACTTCACTCTGGGTACAAGTATCCCAGCACTGTCCTGAAAATTGAAACACTATGTCTGTTCTCTATGGAAGAATCTGTTTCAGGAGATAAAGAGCTACTGAAAGGATTTGTTTAAATCAAGGAACTTGAATTATAACTCATTTGAACATGAGATGTAAAGCTGGAAAGTGTCATGGAGCTAGAATCAACCTTTGGAGCAAGGTTTCTAACACTGTAATACTAGAGAAAATCCAGCTGTAGAACGTTAGAAAACAGTTATATAGAATAAAATTTTCTCAGGGAGGTGAGCTTGTGCTTGTACAATGTGGTGACACTGTACAAGCTTTGGACAGCATTCACAATTGCAGCCTATACATTAGTAAGAACTTAAATTATCCCTTTTCTGGATTATATTCCTCAGCTTCTACAGCACCAGTCTTTCAGGTGGAACTCCTTTGACTCCTTCTCATTCATCTGGCTTCACTTCTGTGGCAAAATCATGCCCATTAGCTGAATTCCAGATATAAAATATAAGCCTACTTTCATAATAAAAAAGCATTTATATATATATATGTGTGTGTGTGTGTATTAATATGTATATATATACGTGTATGTATATATATATGTATATATGTATATAATTGAGGATTTCTCTCTGATTTCCACCAAGCTATTGAACACTGAGTATTGACTTTGGCTGAATCAGTTGTAAGGTGCAAGAAACAACCACAGTAAGAGACACAATGCTGAGGATCCAACATTCACACTACACTTGTTCTGGGACTTCTGCTTCAGAATATCTGAAACCAATGTCCACAGACTGGGTGTGTGTTAGTAGAATGAGCACACAAGTGCACCATCTGACTGTTTTGTCTGAAAGGAACCCATTTATTTGAACTTGCTCTTAAATGTGTGAACAAAAACGTACTAGAGTTGATCAGATTTGTTTCAAAAGCACACTCCAGATCCAAGTTGAAATAATAATGTAGACGTGGACTTTGCAACCAAGATGTGGTTGGGTTTGGGGAGCTGGGCAGAATTCAAATGCTGTCTGCCTGTTTTCCAGACAGCAGCCAGTCATACATACTCAATGTCTGCTCCACTTACTTATCAGCCCTCCACTCAGCATAGTCTGCTCACTGAAATGGGTGAAATCTTATTTAACTGCTGAAGGATTTAACCATTTGACTTGGGAAAAAAGCATATTGGTACCAATCTAGTACTTTATGCAAAGAAACTAGTAACAGAAAGCACAGTTAGGAACATAGAGAAAATGAAAATGTATAATATTTACATAGATTCCACTGCTGAACGCAGAATCCTAAACAACTCTCTGCTTGATAAAACTGACTAAAAATTTTTGATTCATTTCTTCCAAGTAAAAAAAACTGACTGAAAATACATTTCATCAGGAAACTTTGCATTCTTTTCTAATACACCCTTGAAAAGCATCAAAATAAAAATTTCAGTAATCAAAACCAAACACAAATTCTCATCTTTAAAATTTCTCCCAAACCATTTGTAGTTAGCTCAAAAAAAAATGAAAACAAGAAAAAAATTAAAACTTTAAAAAAAGAGCTTCTGGGGGTTTTGCAGCTGTAATCACATAAAAAACTGTGATTAAGAAATTACATGTTTGAGGCTGAAAATGCAAATGCTTCATATTTGTCTAAATCATAACTTCAAATGACATTGCAGTGTTCTTGCTATTTTATGCAGTACTTATGTTACTGAGTCAGTTTTTCCTGTCTTTTTTCTTTCTCTAATTTTTAACAGCCTTTTATTTCCTGCTCTTGCTTTGTAAGGTAAAACTTTCATTGCTTTCTTCTGAAGAGAGACTGCAAGATGTTCTTAGTAATCAAGTGTAATGGGCCATGTTCTCTGAACATTTAGAGATGGAACTAGCACAAAAAGAAATAAAAAACAGTGGCAGAAAAGGCTGATCAGCCTCAGCCAAACCATGGATGAGTCAGCTGGGACCAGTGAAATACTCTCCAAATCCACAATCAGCTATGTCCAAGGGAAAGCACATCAAGAACCAAAGTACAGGGAGAACTTGCTTCCTCATGTGGTCACATATATTCTCCTTTCATTTGATGAAAGCAGATGACTCCTTTCATTTTCAGGAAATTGAAAGCAGTGTAAAACAATACAGTCAGAATTTTAACTTTTTCCCTCTGCTTTTGTACCACGGTAGCACAAATACATTTCCCAACTTATCCAGCCACCATGCTTGAAATCTAATCTCTAAGGTTTTGGCCCATTTTTTAAATACTGGATTCTTGACTCAGTAGGCCTCAATATTCTCAGTGTCTGTTTTCTTTAAGGGAACGCTGGTCCTAAAAGTGAAGGTTTTTTGAGGAAACTTACTGTGCAAACATTTGGCAAACAGAGTAGAAAAAACACAAAAGCAGTAAGTGCTAAATGCAGTCCTGATCTCTGCTTAACAGCAGAGCTCTTCCCTGACTCTTTCTGTGTTTGCCACTCCTTCCACACACACTCCAGGTGACAGCCATGGAGATCTGGTCCTTGAAGTCATCTACAATTTTGTTGGCCCCTTGTTTGTGTCCTTCTGGAACAGAAATCTAACTAGTACTCTTGTCCTTCACTTAACTTTTGGATACAAACTCACATTTCTGGGCAGACTTCTTGGTGTAAGGTATCTTTTAGGCTCTCAATTTATTTCTATCAAATGTTACAAAGCAATCTCAGTGTTTTGTCAACTGTAGATGGCACAAAACAAGCTCCGTAAAATACTGCTTTACTCAGGCATGATGAAAGACTCTGGTGCTCCTCTTCCATTTACTGTCACAGACATCACATAAATGAGCAGTTAAAGGACATTCTGAGCAAGCCTGTCTTGATACTTCAGATATCACAGAAGAGAATTCTTTAAGCATGGCCTTTTTTGCTTAATTTTTCTTACAATTCATAGATAATATACACACAAAGTTTTTTTTTAAAAAAGGCTGATATTAATTTTTGTAGTAATATGTATTTATTTATATGTACACTTGGTACTCTGCAAGCACAGACAAGAAGTAATCTGCAAGCATGCCATTAAATTGGTGGGGCTTAGATTACATTCTGTATCTATTTTAAATGCTCTTGGGGAAGTTCTGTGCTTGTGAGCACATTGGCAGGCAAAAAGTTTGGGTTGTTTTAGTTTTTTTCATTCTTATCACCTACAGCATTGATGTCTTTATTTTATTACTCAGGGACATAAGTAGGAATTAAACCATGCTTCCTTGTTTTCATGTCAAGTATGAAATGGTAAGGTCATGCTCCTGGCAAGGTCATGGAGCAGATCGTCCTGGAATCTATGCTGACGCAGATGGAAAATAAAGAGGTCATTGATGACAGCAAACATGGCTACACTAAGGGCAAATCTTGCCTGAAAAAGTTGGTGACCCTGTATAACAGGGTTACAGCAGTGGTGGATGTGGGAAGAGCAGCTGACATCTCTACCTGGACTTGTGCAAAGCATCTGACACTGTCCAACACATCATCCTTGTCTGTAAATTGGAGAGACCTGTGTCTGATGGAGCACTGGGTGGAGGACTCAGTGCATGAAGAATGGTCACACTCAAAGTGTTGTGACAGCGGTTTCACATCCAAACAGAAACCAATGACAAGTGGTGTTCCCCAGAGATCAGTATTAGGACCAGTAATTTTTAACATTTTTCTCAGTAACATGGAGAGTGGGACCGAGGGCACCCTCAGCAAGTTTGCTAATGACACCAAGCTGTGTGGTTTGGTTGACATGCTGGAGAGCAGGGATGCCAGCCAGAGGGACCTTGACAGCCTAGAGAGGTGGCTCTGTGCAAACCTACTGAAGATCAACAAGGCTGAGGGAAGGTCCTGTGGGATGCAGGTCAGGGATCAGGCAGTGCAGTGCAGTACTGGCTGCACTTGCCTGTCAAGACAAAAGATGTTCTTTGCAGGGTGCTGTGCTTGAAGTAGGGCTCCTTCCTTGGAGCACATCTCCCTGTGAACACAGTGAGGCTTTTTTGGGAGCAGCGCTGGATTATGTCCTATCACCCGGGGTGGGTGATTCCCACACCTCTCCAGCTCTCCCAGTTATAGCTGAACTCCTTGCTAGCACAGGTATCTCTGTGCACACCATCCCACTGGTAACCAGAATTAGAGGGCACATATTACCTATGTGGCTGGGGAGGTGCACATGGTAAGAAGTGCTGAGCACCTCAGTGTCCCATGTCTCCAGCACAGAGAGTGCAGTGAGTGACACTTTTTAATAGGCTGGGCCTGAAATATAACTATTTCTACAGTATCAAGCTTAAAACTAGTTTATTTGTTGGGGTTAGCAGCTGGAGGACCATTTTACTCTGTCCCTCTCAAGTTCTCTCTTCTAGCCTCATGCTTTTTGTTGTAATACTGATCATGAATACAGGCTCTGACACAGCCTAAGCCTCTAATCACCAGCTAAAATGTTGTGTGGTTGAAGAGGTGCAGGATCAGTACAGTAGGCACAGACCTCACTGAAAGGACAAGACGATACAGAAAAGATTGCTTTTATTATACCTCTTATTAGCTTGACTCAACCACCTCCAACTCCTTTCCAAGACAAAATTTCCCATAGTTACAGGTTCCTCAATTAATGTCAAACTGATGGCAAATTGTGTAAATACATTTTGGTGATTGAAATCTGTGACAATTCGTCCTTAGTATGAAGATTTCACACCATAGGAAAATAAAAAAATCCAGTCAAAGAATTCACAGAATAAATCTATTAATTAATTTCACTGAGTTTGTAGCTAATAAAGTGAATGTCAGGCATCACTGGGTCTTTGGTCTGAGAGCTAAAGTTATGTGCAATGCAGGCTTTCTCTTTGTAAAATCATTTTAATCACTTTAACACTGTATTTTTTAGGGCCATGTATGCTATGCAGTCAGCCTCAATGATAAAGAATGAAGGTCAAGAAAGTATGTTTCTCACTAAATAGCAAAAAGACCTATATTAAAAGAGAAAGGTGGGGGGAAAAACAGGAATTCATAACTCTGAAAAGAGAAGGAAAGGACAAGGCTAAAAGAGCAACAGACTTTTTTTTTTGTTTTTGCAACCTCTGTGTGTGTCTCTGTGTGCATGCATATCCACCAAAGGACTTGTGAGGAAGCCACTGACACTTTTGAGAGCATGGGATGAGTCCAGTAACAAAGAGAGCAGAAAGATAAAACACACCAAAAAAATTGTATTAAAACTATCCGAGAGGACTGGGATACAAGCCACACATAAATGATGTGTGAGAATGGATAAATATTGAAGAAAAATAGGATAATATCAAAACAGGTTAGCATCAAATTAATTTGAAAAACTTTCAGAAGTAGGAAAGTGTTACTCAAGACCTTTCAAATCAGTGGACAAGTGATGGAGACACAGAGAAAGCAGAGAAAAGGATTTAGGAATTATTCAGTCTGAGGAGATTTTCTCAGGTCATTCTGCTTACTATTTTGTTCTGTCTTACGGGCTGTTGGTTTATTGTTACAGTTTTTCTTTTTCCAAAAGTCTCTGTACTCTTTTCTCTTACAAACTTATGCAAAACTGTGACAGCAATGCTTTCCCAGTGGACAGCACACACGAGGGCTGTGCGTGCATGACGATGCAAGCCTTGTACAGAACTGTGCTGTACAGTCCTCCCTCTGCACAGATGTGCAGGACACAGCACCAAAAGAAAGAGAAAAAAATAAAGAGTAAATGCTAACCTTCCTTTCAGAAGTCCTTTGTGTGCTGTCACCTGCAGTTTTATTAATGAGTGTAACTGGCTGTATTCAAACACAATGCTGTAAAATTTAATTGGGCCAACATAGTGAGAGCTAACTGGAGCTGTTTCCAGTCATGTATAATTACATGAAGCTCATACTTCAATAATTAGTGTGGCAAAATGAAATTATTCTGCAATTAGAGAAGTTCTCATTTCACCTTTCCTGTCATGGATCCTCATTTAATTTAGATTCTTATTTACTGACAGTCCCATTCCATTAGATAAGGCATTCCCTCACCCACCAGGACATCTTAAAATGAGGCAATATGTCCAAGAAGACCTAAGAAAATGTGGATTCTCCTAAGAATTTTGGCTCCAGTTTTTCTAACCAGTAGAAGAGCCAAGTGATAGAAGCACTTGCTATTGGTAAAAAGCAGAATCCTTCTCAAGGCTGCAAGGCCCATGGCACTCCCTGGCACACACCAAGCTCCCATCAGAATCTATTACCTCCTTCTTACACCACAGCCAGGAACTCCTTATTCCTTTTTCCAGAGCCCGGGCTTTAAGTGAAGACATAGAATAGTAATTAACACTTCCTTGGATACAAGGAGCAGACACCTGCTATATGACATTTGTCATAAAAGACATAAAAGACATGGAAAATTTGCCCTCTGCAGCCACACTGTGAGTCTCCCATACAGTGGTCATTGGCTCCATCTGGCTGAGCAGGAGCACACGGTGACTGTGACATAGGCTGACACAGTTAACACCCCAGCTTCATCCTCACCCCAGCTCTCAGGAGCATCTTCATCAGCAGCATCCCTTCCACTGCCAAAATGTCACCACACTCAGTGATGTGCTCCTGCCTTCCCAGCACTGCCACTGCTCTTCTGCCAGCCTGGGCACTTCTTTCCCAGCTCTCTATGACCTTTCCAACCAGTACCTATTTTCCTAACCTATCTTTACAAAGTAACACAAGATAAATAACTGTTATCTTTTATGCCAGCTAACATTTAACATTCTTCTTTCCTTCTCCAAGACATTAAACAGAGAATTAGCAAGTCCAAATAACACTTGAAATATTTCCCAAACAGGAGAGGAATTAGAACTTTGGAAGTGGGATAAGACTATGCTCAGAATTTCTGAGAAAATAAAGATACTTTAAATCACATAAACACTAAGTGATTTACTGCTCCATAACTTAAAACCATTCTGGAAACACAGAAGGATAGTTGGTTGTACTTTATTTTATCCGTTCATGTATAAAAACTTTAGAGGACAAGCTTAGATGACATCAGCTATTTACATGTACAATCTTCCCTCCAAACTTGCACTACTCAAACCATGGAAACCAGCAACAGAGAAAGCAATATTCCTTCATTCCTCTGATCACAGAGCTCAATTAAAAAAAACTCTTGGTAGTGGGTGAGCCAAATTAAAGACATTTACTATCCTAGTACTCCTCTCAATCTCTATTGCTAAGAGGAATGATAAAGCATATAGAGGTTTGGGGCTGGTTTTTGGTTTCTAAGAGAGTTAATATCATAATTATATACATAAGCCCCTTCGATCGACAGGCACCAATTTGTTATTTCTTCCTTTCATGAACTTTTTGAAATGAGAAGGGATTATCACTGCATTGAGTGTGCCTGCAACAGGAGATTTAGGGAAACAGTGCTGCCAGCTTTGGCAAGAGGCATTTTGCTGAAGGAGAGCACAGTGCAGCAGGAGTTATCTCATCACCCCAAATGTCTTTTTATTGGATGTATTCTCAATGGGTAATATGTGATTAATAGGTATTATTTCCTTATATCAGACAGTAATATTTCATGGAGAGTGACTACACATCAATAGAGGCCTATAAAACATGATTATAGACAGTCTATCAGCCCAGGAGGCATTAGAAACTGATAAACCACTAGAAAGGTCTATTTATTATTAATTTTTACAGCACTTACAAATGAAACCTTGAAATAAAGCATGACTTCCATCACAGGATGTTAATCACTATCAGAATTAAGATCCAACAAAGATCTTCATGGCTGATAGTGCTTTGGTATTTTTATCTGCTGAAAGTCCCGAGTTTAATTTTAGTCTTGTCACAGAAAAGATACTATCAGTCACTGTTGCATGTTCATGGTGAATAAATCATATTATACCTGGCAGAACTTCTGTAATTTCTTTGTCATAGAGTTTAATACTGAATATAAAACACAGTTCTGTTGAGCTATCAAGTATGACTTAATAGAACATTACTGCTTTTATTGAAAATTATTTCTTTTGCTAATTGCTTTTCATTAAATTTTTATTATCAGTAAGGGAACATTACACTCTTCTAATAAAACAAAAGAAATCTTATTTTCCTGTCTTGATTTTACTACCATTTGGATCAATTCAAACAAGTGCCCTTTTCCTCTGACAAAGATGAAGTTGCATCTCCAAAGCCAGTTGTGTAATGAGCCTAATGAGTGTAATAAACTGATGCAAGTCATGAGCAGATCAATGAGATTCTGATTCATAATAAATGCCAAAGTAAAATCAAGAAGATATTTTTTAAAGAAGAAAAAAGCTTCCCAATATGATGTGCAAGTTTGCTGCCGCACTTCTGAAGTCAGCAAGCAATTGGTAATCAGCAGGCCAAGAACAGTTTTCAAAAACTGTTGTGCTCCAGAAACAATACTTCATTTCCTTCCATATTGGTCATGTCTCTGTTGCTGATATTACAAGACAGATTTTTTCATTTCAGTGCTTCATACAATGAAGCACTTGGTGTATGGCTATACTAAAGGGCATGGACAGAAAACTAACTGGCATCATTAGAGAGCAGGGCTAGCAGAAAATGTGTAGACTTAAATTACATTTGCAATTTGTCCAGTGTACCCTTAAATCTTCAGAACTGCGTACACTGTTGTGAATTGTGAGAAAGTGAGAAGCTACAGAAACTGGTTCAGCCAGCCAGCTTTAAGACATGGGGTTTAGACATTCTCAGCTACAGAAGAACGAGGAGAGGTAACACACTGATAGATCCATAGAAGACATGTGTTCCCAAAGAGGTAAGTCATGACTGGGGGCAAGTCCTGGCCAGAAGTAAGAGTGGGTCCCATATCAAGAAATGATAAGAACTGGGATTTTCAGTCTTGCTGCCTGGAGCATGTAGGCTTTTTATGTGACACTAGCTGTGAGAAATAGGCAAGGACAGCCTGTTCTGTGGGACCACACTTAGATGTCCTTCTTTCCTTTGAGCAATAGAAAGACTCCTTTTTCTTCTCTCATTTTTAGCTTATGCAAAGAAGGCCCAATTCCAGCTGCTAGATGGACAGTTGGTTTTACTCCCACTGCTCTTCACCTGAATCTTCAAGGCATATGAATGTATTTTGGCAGAATTGTATTCTAGTTCACTTGTCTTCAAAAGGAAAAATGTCCATTTAAACCATTTCACCTTCTGAGATTCAACTGCAAAAGAAGTCCATATGTCATGGACATTTCTGCATGTGCATTGTCCATCTACGATTGCCAACCACAAGGTTTTTAAGAGAACCTGTCTTTGTCTGAAGAGAAGACAGAAAAGACAGGCTTCTCTAGGAACTTCAGTGTGTTTTAAATTTGTAAATCCCAATCTAGCAGGTTGAAATCTTTCTGAAAGTTTGTGAATCATCATAGTCTGCTTGTTGTTTTGATTCACACCAAAACTGAAGTGTCTGAATTCCTTGGATTTAGCTCTAAGCCAGCCTTCATTAATTACAGAGCTGATGTAGTTGTGATACATGCTAAAGGTAGACAAGAGAAGTGTGTTTTAACAATTAGACTTGTCTGCTCTTCAAACAGAATTATCTCTGAAGGGGATTTACCAGTGAATTTGACTGCTTCCTATGTAAAATCAATAACCACAATCTAGTCCCTAATAGGCTTTCTGAAGTCTCTGCTTCTTCTCTTTTTGAGGGTATAAACATGGGGATTTTTTCCCCTGGAATTGTACAATAGTAGCTTGCTAGCTTCACAGTCCAGTTATTTTTTGGAATTTCTAATTCATTTGATTCAAATTGGAAATGGAGATGTCATTAAGGTTGAGTGAAGGTTTCTTAAGGACTAGATAAACAATTGCAGACTGATGAATAATTTCTGAGAAAAGTAAATTAATTGTGTTGTGAGAAAGAAATTGTTTCATTTCTATTCACATTAACAATTTAAAGTTTGCAAGTGATTAATGTTCCAGGAGATTAGTGAAAGCTCAGTAGTGTTCAGCAGTCTGTGGGTAAGTGCATTTTGATTTCTTTCTGTGGTAGAAAATGTGTGAGTACATTCAGCAGTTCATTGTCCATTTATACACTTGCTACAATTCTCACCAACTGTGCTCACAATTATTGTTCTCTTTGTCATTTGAATTTATGGCTCCTTTTTACCATTTCCTCTTCTGTGATGTCTTAGATGTGGTTTCTCAGGTGCATAAATATCTTAAATTAAATATTAAAAATATGCCCTAATATGTAATATGTAACAATTGCCTTAACTGTCAGAGCAATTACACTTTAATGTGCTTTACACCTGTGGGTTTTTTAACAACAAACTTAGTTGAATACATTATCAATGAAAAGTCTGCTAGCATGTTTTAAACTGTTCTCTTTTATGGTTTCTATTATAGCTCAGTATACTCTAACTAGTCTAACCATTCAGGTGGATGTTTGAATGTGAATTTTCCTAATACATCATAATTATAGAACCACTAAATAATGTTTTGATCACCCACCGTGAAAATAATATACAGTCTTCCTGATTTCTTGTTTCTTACACATTTACTCACAATATATAATTAAGATTGAACAAAATAGAGGCACATCTATTTCTGTTTATTATATTTTAACTGAAAACTTTTGAGAGGACTATGTTTGAACACTGCATGCAGTGGCATATCTAGAGTAAGGCAACTTTTTCTAATGGCAGTGGTAGTAAGATGGCATTAAACCATAAGCAGTGTTAAGAGCAGGAAAAGACAGCTGGATCAAAAGTTAATGAAATTTTTTACATTATTCTACCAGTATTTCCAAGATTTTCACATGCATAACACCCTGTTTCAGAACATTTATCTTCAGTGTTTGTCCCTTGAACAAAAACATATTATTTATTAAAACCACTTTTCCCAATAATATATCCCACAGAGTAAATATTACTAATAGGTTGTAATTCTAGCTGATTTTCCTACAGGGTTCCATTTCCCAAAAACAGTCACACTTATCATGTGACTAAAATGACAAAATGTGCCCTACTGAGGCCTCATTCTTATGGTTTGAATCATTCTCCAAGGTGAACTAATTTAGCACTATTTATTGCACAAAGCCTGATACAATCCCTTTTGTGACTTCTGAAAACTTCCGTAGAGAAGATCTGATTTCTCTTTATGTTTTTACAAAATTGTGTAACTCCAGGACTCCTGTTACACACAGCTCTGCCAAGATGGATTCCTCTGTCTGATTCTGCCTCTTTTTTCTACATCAATGTGACGGTCCATATATATATATATATTTTTTTCTAAATGGATATAAACAAGTGTATATTTAGAATTAAATGAGTGTTTACTTTAACTGATGCCACTTTCACTGATACATCTTTCCTTATCTTTAACCATCATAAGAATATACTTCCATTTACATTTTAAAAAACCTATATGTGAATGTAACAAATTTACTCGTTCTCAAAATTTTTAAACAGAGTAAACTACCTTGTTTGATCACTAACTCATTTTCTTCATGCTTTATAAAGCTTTGTTCAGCATAAAGAATTTCAACATCCTATGTTACACCAGGGAGCAGATTTTGTGTGTTTCTCATCTTCTATTTTAAACAATTACTTTCTTAGCTAATTAGCTGTTACTTCTCATATTCTTTCTTGAAAAAAAAAAATCAAACTTAAACAAGTTCTGTGATTATTTTTCTTTCTAGGGAGATGTATATATATGTACAAATATACATATATATATGTATTTGTGTTTATCTCTTTTGTGTGTGTGTGTCTGCATATGCACACAAAATACCTGAACTCAATCAGTTTCTAAACTTTTCCTAGTATAAGGTACTGTATTTCAGGACTATTCAGGTAAATATGGTCACAGAATCACAGAATAATCCGAGTTGAAAAGGACCCATCAGAACCATCAAGTCCAAATCCCAGCCATGCACAACACCATCCCCAAGAGTCACTCCATGAGCATTGTCCAAACACTTCTTGAGCTCTGTCAGGCTTGGTGCTGCGACCACTTTCCTGGGGAACCTGTTCCAGTACCCAACCATCCTCTGGATGTATAACTTTGGGACAGAAGGTATAGATTAAAAATGAATTCCTGTCCCAACGCTGACATTCCGTGAAGTAATCTGGAGAGGCCGATGACCACAGGGAAAGGCAGACGCTCTGCATATATGGTGAGTGGTAACGCTGTGTGATGAACTTGCATATTATTCCATTTAGCTGAAATCATGTTGGGCTGAGAAAATAACATCCTTCTGGTATAAACAAAAACCCCTTGAAGAGATTGCCAAGCCTTGAGTGCTTCAACTGAGACCCAAGTAAAGATTCTTTAACTGAAGCATTGGCAGTCGATTTTTAAAGGTAGCTGAGAGGTAGGAGTCTGCAGTTCTAAAAATATATTTTACAACTCTTGAAATATTCTTTTAAAGTATATATAACTTCATATATAAATATGTGCAAGTCTCTTACTGACAAATATTTCTGAAGTCAAAAGATTTTTTTCATGAAGACATGATGTGGGCTTGCTTCACCTGCGCTTGTTGTAAGACAGATTTGACTACCAGAATATCAAATGGAAAAACAAGCAGACCTGTTCAGAGCTGATTTAAAATACATAAATTTAAATGTAAATCAAGAAGGTTTGAAGAGGTGTAGAGGTGGGTTAAACTGACCCTGAGAACTGAGCAATAGTAGCTATTAAGACAGGATTGGTGCTCAGAAGCAGCAAAGTCAGCAGATAAAATACGTGGAATTAAATTTTTGGTCTGATATTTTTAAGCAATAAGTGAACTTTCCCTTTCTTGTGCATAAAAAGTTGTACTTTTTTTTTCCTTTAATTTACTTTCTAAGAGTTTAGTCTGCAAGTCTTCAAACTGAATCAAAGGAAAAATATATTGACATGAATATGGATAAAGATACAGATAATGTGGCAGATACAGATGAAGTGTTAAAAAGACAGAGAGAGGTTTAGGGATAGCTAGACGTAAAACCCTAATATAAAATGGCATCATCACCAGAGGCAAAGAAATCCTTATCCCATCCTAATGATCAGATCACAGCCTTAAAAATATGTTCAGTTTTGGTCCCTGCTACACAAAAAGATGTGGACATAGCAGTGAGAGTCCAGAGAAAGGCCAAAAAGACAACCAAAGGACAGGCAGGCCTGCTGTATGAGCAGAGGCTGAGACCTGGGTTTGCTCAGCCCTGAGAAAAGAGGGCTTAGGGGAAACCTTGTCACCATGCTCTCATACTCACAGGGTGGCTACCAAGGTGGAAACTTCCCCTTTTACACATAGTCCCAGGGAAAAGGCAAAGGGTAATAGGCACCAGTCACTCCTGGGGTTATTTTTACTGGACATAAGAGGAAAAATTTTCCCAATGAAAACAGTCAGTCATCGGAATAATCTCCCCAAGGAAGTGGAGGATTTCCCAAATGCTGAATTCTTTTAAAATTCAGCTAGATGGGGTGACTACCCATCTTTCTAGACCATTCTTTTGCTGAGAAATGTTGGACCAGAAAATTCTCGAGGTACTTTCCAGCTTGGTACTCTATGATTCCATGATTCTATGATACATTTGTCCCAAGAAGCATTAAGATCAAGAGAGGGAAGCCAAACATGGTACTGCACAAAAGTGTAGGACTGGATTATTTTATGCTTCTACCATGGGAAACCCCAAATTCTGCTTCCCCAATGAAACTGATTCCTGGCTAGCACTATAGGTCAGATTGTGAGCCAATTCCTGTTTTTCACTTGTGGGGGACAACCGAAAAGGAATAAGCACTTCATTACTTACTGCATTACAGTGAATGTTTTTCTTTTCCCTACTTTGTGAATTATTCTCATTAGAGATGAACAAGGGAGTTCCACATATTTTGATCTGTAAGTAAAAAGTGGCACCGTCGTTTGTGAAATTAATGATTGAACATAATGAAAAAAAATAGTAAAAAGAATTGAAAGAAAGTCAGGTATAGAGTGCCCTCTTTTGGGCAAAAGGGGGCAAGGACGTGAAAGAAGCCAAAGATGTTTTTTTTAAATATTGGAGTCACAATTTCACAGAACCTTGAAGGCAAATTCATGCTTTATTCATCTAAAAGCTAAAACGCTGACTAGGATGAGCACCCCAGTTAGTTAGAGATCAGCTACTCACCAAATATCACCTTGTAAATTCAAATATAGTCATGCCACAGTACAGGAGGGGAATTATAAAAAGCAAGACCTGAGCAAGCACTGCAAAAATGAGAGAAAGGAAGGTCAGCAAAACCAGTGGTAAAGCAACTGCCCTCAGCAGAGAACAAAATAACACACTGTCTTAGAGGTGTTACAGAATTTTAACTTAGATACTTAGATATATGCCACTATAACCTGTAAACACTTTTTCAAAGGTTTCAGATTTCAACATTACCAATTAGTTTGAGCTCTCCAGGATCTTGTCAAGCTTAAAGATAGGAGTTATGTTTCATTGGTTGTGAAGACTGTCAAGGAAAGATTAAGCACTATGATCAAGATATTTGTCAAGGCAGCTGTCACACGTCCAGTCTTACTGCTGTCAGGATTAATTGAGAAAAGGCAGTCATTCCTCCCCATGGAGAGATGAGCAAAAGTTGTGGAGACTCACAGCTGTCATGAGTTTATTTCCATGCATCCCTGTTCCTGGTCAGTGGCTTGTGAGATAAGAAAGTTTCATTTTCTTGGTATCACATGTGTCTCTCCCAGCATCCATGTGCTCCAGCAGGATGGGCTTTAAATAATTACTTCTAATGGCAGGGGTTCAGAAAGGGACATGTGTTACTAAAATACAGGTCTAGCACTATTGTAAGACATTTGCTGCATTTGAAAGTTGTCCTTGACACTGGGCTTTTAACATGAACTGTGAGTGAGGAAACAAAATAAACGGTTGAATAAACATAATACAAAATTAATATGTTAGATTAAAAATATATCATGCTGGATCCAGAACACTGATAGAGGTAAAGGCTGCTCCATATCCCATGGCTAAATTTAAAGTGAGGCTAAAGATATATTCCCAGGAGGAACATGCACACACCAAACACACACACACACATGCCCATATATATATATATATATATATACCTGTGTGTTTCTGTGTGTCAGCGGCTGGTCTTAGTCTGCCAGATAGCTCTCCCTTGATCTCAGCTTCCTCAGCTACTGGAACCCAGACATATGAAACCCCAAAGCTGTGATCCCACTCCAGTTCCTAGTGCAAATCGTCATGCACACATATGAACACACACACAGAGCTGGCACTTCCCAGGTCCCAATAACCATCCATCCTCCTGTGCCCTAAGCCTTAGCTTTGAGATACTCAGGTACTCTTGCACTGATAGTTGGCCCTTAGAGCCCCCCTTGCTCCCAGGCCACTTCACCTGCTCACCAGCTTGGTGTTCACTGTTGGTGACACACCCACACTCCCTACAGCCACGGACACACAGCTGCTCCAGCCCAGGGCCTGACTCCAGTTGCTGCACTCACACCTCCGTGCACACACATATATACACAGAACAAGAAGTCACTGATCCAGGAAACAGACAGAAAGGAATTTAATCACAAGACAGCACAGACTGCTGACCAGGCACAGGGCATGGCCAGACACACAGGCTGACCAACCCACAATTTATGTACAACAACCCCTTCTGTGCTGCATACCCCTCAAATTTCCCCTTGTAGTTCCTCCCCCACAAATCTTGTGAGATGCCAGATTGCCTTTCCCCGGCATCACACAAAGGGTTTTGCCCCTAGTCAGAAGCCCTCAGTCCAAAAAGTGATTCTAAGTGCTGCTCCCACGGTAACAGACTTCACACCTGGACACCGGGGCTGAGCCTTGCCAGGGCAGCCCTACGAGAGGCCCAGACAGATAGTGGTTCCTAAGGAATCTTCATTCCAGGCCCACTCCTACATGCCAATGTGCCCCTGTGCTCCTCTGGGTTTGTGCAAGCGGGCCTAGGGTGGGCTGATGGCTCCTGGACTGACTGAGCCTGGCAGCAGCTGGGCTGCAGCACCAGGTGAAGATGGTAAGGTGATGCTACCTTCCCAAAAGCGCCTCCAGGGAGGAAGGTGTCAGGGCAATCACACAGACACAGACACACACATGCACACTCACACACACACAAACACACACACACACTCACAAGCAGGCCATGGAGAGATGAGCAATGGCAGAAAGCCAGGAAGGGTCTCTGTATAGAGTTCCAGTGGGGTTTACTGCAGCCACACGCTGATGGGTCCCAGGAGCAAAAGCAAGGGACAATTCAGGATCCAGGCATATATATGGCTTCGAGGGGGTGGATCTGAGGGTCAGGGTCCAATAGAAACAGGGTAAAGTGGTGCATAGGTGGTGTCAGGGACAGCTAATGGGATAACAGGGGCAGAGGATTGCACCAAACCAGGGCCAATGGGGAAACAGGGAAGGGAGAACTTTCTAGGGGAAGGACATAGAAGGTAAAAAGGGAAGGGATGGCCCAGAGACCAGCTGGGTACTTATAACTGGGGTACAGTGACATGGTGGCAAAGAATTATGGGAAAAGATTTCTTCCTCCTATTCCTTATGGGAAAAACCTTCTTTTTATGTTTTAACTTCATACATTAGAGGCCTCCTTCTACACCATTACTGCCTTTGTCTCCAGAGCCTCCACATTGGGCAGGGTGCTATTTGGGCTCCCGCCACTGAATTTCTCTCTAAACCTTTATCACGTCCCTGACAGCACACAGACATGCTGTTCTTCAGAAACTGCAGTTGCTATTTTAGATAGCACTAGCACTGAAGCCAGTGAGTGTTTGAGTGTGGACAGTTCCTTATGTGAATCCTGGCAGGAACCCAAAATATCCTCTTACTGCTCCCAAACTCAGAATGGGACTAGACACAGTAAAAGCCAGTTAACAAGAAGGCAGAGACTTGTCTGAGTCATAGCTATATCCTCAGAAATCTCCTCCTATGGCTTTTCTTCTACAACTCTCTGTCCCTCTCCCACTCCTTCACAGAGCTGTCACCAAGTATTGACACAGTGTACAAAGTCCCCAGTTTGCCAGGTGCCTGGGGCACGCTGGTTCACCAGCACCCAGTACAGAGCACCAACACCTTGCTAAAACAGCTACAGTATTGCCCCAATGGAATAAGTAAACATAAAAGGCTGAGTAGTCTGGCTTAGCCTGCACTTAGCACAATTCATGTCTTGATTTACACATGTGAGATATATAGGATGAAATGGAAAATTGTATCTGACAAAAAAGAGCTGTTTCTCTTGCTCCACGCTGATTGACAGCTTGATCACTCCTCATTCAGAAAGGTGGAACTGAAGCACTAAAATGCCACCTGCAGTATAACAAATGTATTTATGTGATCTCCTCTGACAAGCAAGTTTGTGTAGACTCTCATATGCACCGAGCCAGCTCCTTCACCCACTAAAGTGATTAGGAGTCGATAGACTTTAAATGCTCATTCATGGTAGTAGCTGTGCTGCATAATAATCTACTGCAGGAGAAAAAAAAATAAGGACTGTTTGTAGCTTTCAAATGTTATTTACTAACAAAACAGTCATATTTTCTGTAACAACTGCCACTTCATTGGGTGCATATGTTCTTGATTCAAAACTGAAGCAGATTGAACTCAACACCATATGGTGTGATGTGAACTTATGTGGTTTTTTACCATTTTAAAACAGCAGTTGTATTGCAGAAAGTGGGTTTTATTCTCTGATGCATCTTAGGTTCAGAGAACATTTCACCCAATAGTTTTGAATCTTCTTCTTTGTCTTAGTTTGATTTCCAAATATCAACTTAAGCCTTAGCTGTGCCAGACAAACCCTGTCAAAGGAATACCGTTTGGAGGAGGAAAGAAGGGTACAGTTACCAAAACAACTGGTATGCATAGAACTGTAGCAGTTTGTTTTGTAGTCATTCCTTTCCTGGTTTGTGCCCACAGCAAAGTGACATCTGCACAAATGTACTAAGCAGTCCCTATTTTCAGGATGTGCTAAACTAATAATTCAGTCCTAATGAATATGTCATTGGAATCTAGCAGCCTGTTTAGATTACTGCTTCCGCTATTACAGAGGAATTGAAGGCAGAAGTGATAAGATTTTAATTTGCAATGAATAAATATCATGTTAATGGCATGGAAATGGCAGTGAGTTGGGGACTGTAGAGTGAATGTATAGATTTCCTCTGTTCTCTGAGAGCTCTGAAAACACAGATATAAATATCCTTTCTTCATTTATCATAAGGTTTATACTTAGTGTTGGCAAAAAAGTAAAAATATATTTTGAACATTTTCAGTTAGTGCTGTGCTAGATTAGTCTTAAGTATTATGCAGTGTGCCTGAAAAACTGCTGCTTTTGAAAGAATGAGCAAGCCAAGCAAACTGAAATATCCAGAATGAAAATTAGTTGGGACTGTGAGTCAGTACCTGCAGTCTTCATTCATCCTGTCTGCACTAATGACAGTATATCACGTTCCAATGTGGTAGTGAGGAGTGGGCCATTGTTTGCTCTCTTCATTTTTGTAGATAGTCATGCACCCTTTATGCTTCAAATTCTGTTATTGAAAACAGTTTCACAAACCCAGAAAACAATTTCTACAGCTTTGCAATCCACTAGTCATCCTCAGACCACAATTTGGAAAAATCTTATTTAAATAATATATGATTAACTAAATAGCAAAATGACGAGTAAGACAAATCTCTGGAGGTCTGTGACTTCAGCACAGGAGCACATTTCCTGAGTAAATACAATGTAAATATATATAAATATGAGACGTATTTATGGGACATATGAGACACAATCTCTCCCCTACAGAGACTCCCTTCCCCCTGACACAAGCAAGGAGTTGGTACAGAATGACCTCTGTGTCTTGGCCATGCCCCTCCTGCTGCTGCAAAAATTAACACTGTCCTGGCCAGATCCAGGACACTGGCTTAGTCTATCCCATGGCCTCCAGAAAAACCTGTAGTTATTCAGAAATATTTATTCCATGGACACGTGTTCTTGGTCACTTCTTTCGTGCCCAGTCCAAGCACATTTTGGTCATAACTAAAATTTTAGAATACAGTCTTTGTTTCTCTTTACTATTAATATGAAAGGCTGAGATACAGGAGAAAGCAAAGACCAATGGAAAAAAGAGAAATTAACTTATCTCCAGATGGGGTTAAAAAATTTCCCACGTTGAAATGTCACAAAATTATAGCACTAAAATCACTCATAAACAAAACACAAAGGTGCCATCCATCAGCGCAAGGCGTTTACAGTGCTTTATTTTTACTTCACTGCCCAAGCATTAAATCCAGGGTTTGTTCAGTAATTTCTAACAAGAATTTTACAAGATCTTATAGCTTTAAACAACCATCACAAATAAATACCAAACTGATTTATGCAGAATTCATTCTTTCAATGTTTATAATTTTTAAAAGTTCTCTTAACAAATTTTGTTCTAACTTAAATTTCTGTAAAGTCGTATATGAAAGATTATCTTCATGGGCATTTGTGCTGGAGAAGCAAAATGTAAGTACAGCACAGGCATCTGTCATTCAGACAGGGGTTGCTTTCAGCTTGCCTCTGATCTAACCTCACATTGTTTTTAATGTTCAGCTGTCACATCATAAAGGACTTGTATATAAGAGAGGGATTAGACAGAAAGGGCAAGTAGGACACAGGTAATTGACCAGATGTGAGAAGCTTGTCTGCTGAATTTAAAGAACTAAGAATAAAACATCACTGCTCTTCAGTGGAAATCTGGAAGGGGAAAGCAATAGACTGTGGTTTGAACAAAACAATCAGCTTTCCAGTGAAGGACACAGGGCTACTTTTTACTGATAAACCTTCAAGGGATTTTATAAGGCAATAGGCCTGACTGTGCCCTTCTGTGTTTAAAAAAAATATACAGGTACTCGAAATAAAGTGAGTTAAACCAGGTGTATTTCTAGTTAGTAAGTATGCTGTTGTAGTAATTGGGGTAGTATGTAGTAATAGTAGTAGTACTGATAGGAAAAATACTGTCTGAAATTAAAGGATAATTTTTCCCATTATGGAAAGAATAAATAACTTTCCTAGGAAATTTTTTTAACTCTTTTGGAATTTCAAAATTCCTTTGAAAAAATTAGCTACCCAGCATTTTTCTCTTCACTTTGAGTTTTTTTTGGCTGGCTGGTCATTTTTTAATTTTGGTTGCAATATTTGACTGGATCAATTCTTGTTCAATACCTGCATCACATGAAGCTATAGCTGAATTTGGTGGAAGCTCTGTATGCAGAACTTTAGTATAAGCAAGCATGAAAACTTCTCTTGAGGGCCAGTAAGCCCTATCCCTTACTGGTTTTTAGCTCCATTATGTATCTACATTGACTCCTAGCTCAGGCAGGAAATAGGTCTTAAAGTAACTGACTAAAATTTATCTGCTTTTCTGAGGTTCCAAAGCCTTTGGTATTTTGAGAGACAAGGCCCTGCTTCACATATAGAACCACAGCTCACAGGTAAGGCTGTAATTATCGTGGAGACTGAGAGATGCTTCAGTTACCAAGGACATATCTGCAGATATGTTACACTTTTATTTCCGAAATGTCGTCCTGTGAGTGGTTGACTGAGTAGGGAGGCCTTGATTTAGAAGAGGATTTAAAAATGTCAGTCAAGTAGGCACTAGGTCTTTATAAAATACCAGGCCCCCAGCTACTGAGATAAAGACCAAGTTCTATTCACTAGGCTATGTAAGAAGAAAAGGACTCAATAAACAGGAGTGGGGGGTCTCCACTTCTGGAGATAAATGCACACACAGTGCTATACAGTCGAACATGTTTTGGCTTTGGAATATCTGTATTGTTGCCAACACCTGTGCCAATGTCTCTCCATAAAACAGGTCCATTGCATAAGGGAGATCTTTAAAGGTACAGGTAAATACAAGGCAAGACCTAAGTCAAACAGGAAACTGCAACTATTGCGATAATAAATGGGAAGTGTTGTGTCTCCACTAAGCCTCTGTTACAGCAAAAGTAATTAGCAAAGCTGATTCCAATTTCTTTTCCCTCAGTACCATACCTGGACAGTTGAAGGAAGCCACAAAGGAAATTAAGGCATGATTCACATCCTAAGCACAGACTGCTAATGCCATTTTAGATGTTCTAGGGCGTTCTGGCTGGCCTTCAGCTGCTAAACCAGCAGTACATCTATTTCCCTTCTTTCTCGAGTAATCTGTCAGCCCTGTTCAGATGTCAGGGATGCCCTCTGGCATCTCGGATAAAACTAAATGCCAATGTTTAGGTAACTCAGCTGAGTCCTTCAGATTAAAATTTGGCAGCCATGATCTATTTCAAAAAATCACATATTTTCTCAAAGAAGAGAAACGAGAAGCAGCCAACATAAATACTTAACCCTTAAGAGGAACAGCTCACACTAAAAATAGTATATTCTAAAGCATTCGGTGCCAAAGCAGCAATTTTATCATGAAATTGAACAGATTCTCAATGGTCCCACCCACTTCTAAAAACCCAACATTATATATACTCCAAACACCTCCCACACAAAATTTTACATCTATAAGCTGAAAAATCATTCCAACCCCAAAAAAAGTTTGGCGCAATCAGCCATTATCATAATCATGTGATCATGCCACATTTTTCACTATTTCACTATGAACATTCCACTGCTGCTGAGAACAACAGAGTGTCTTGGAGTCAGATTAATTTCAATGATTATTTTTCACCATAGACTATAAAGGGATTCAAAGTTTATCTGAAGAAACAAAATGGCTGCTCCTTTGCTAAGAATATTCATGTGCTTGTTCAGAATGATCCCATCTGAAATCACTCAAAAACAGAAAATCAAAGAAAAATATAATCAGCTGAGTTAAAGCTATGCTGCTTTTACTAGTCATTTTCAGAGAATTATTTTATCAGTAACAAAAAATGGAATCAAGGGATTGATACTATAAAACCTGTCAAATAAATGTAAAAAGGACATAAACCCCCAAAATAGCTTTCACATAAAATCTCAGCATAAGATAAAATACAGCTTTTGGGCAAAAGGAGAGTCGTATCTCCAGCAACTTCCATAAATAATTCACTGCTAGCTTGTAAACAATAGAAAAGCACAGTATGAATGCCAAAGAGGGTCTTTATATGTCATAAAGCCACTCAAAAGTGCACTTGCTGCAGCAAGTCTGACTGTGAGCTTTGATGTGCTGGAAAAGAAACTGCTCTGCTGAGGTCATCAGTTAGTAGAAAACAATTTCCCTCATACAGAGAAGCAGACTTACTGCTGTGCTTCTGACACAGACAGATTGGATTCAAAAAAACCCAAGACTGCATAATGTGGGCTTGCAGAGGGAAAGAAATCCTCTATACACCTTCTAAATTACCAAAGCTGAAAGAAAATAAATCATCTTCCTTTAATGGCTATCAAAAGTTAACATGATAGTGTGGTGAGGTTTACACACTGGTGTAGTCACACTTAAATATGCAACTGGTTTGATTTGTGTCCTCTTCCTTAAGTAAACTGCTTCCATGGAGAACTTAAGCTGCTCTATTTGTTACGTCTCAGGCTAAATAATTCAAGTGGCACAGATCTGGAGTTCATTTCTTATCAAGGATGTATTTTAAAAGGTAACTCTGTTTTCCATTTGAAAAATCTCAGCACAAGGGGAAAGCCAAGGCTCCTGCAATAATATTCCTTTCATTTCTAGACTGATACAGCAAGTGAATGAAAAAATCCAGTATCCTGATAAAAGGCTATTTAAATATTGAATGTGTGTACCCACACTTTTAAGACCTCAGCCCTCTGAAGTGATCAGCACTGCTGTCAACATAACAATTACAGTAAAAATATCAGAGGAGAGAGTGTGGGCACAAAGTGCCCATGAAATGTAAGCATTAAATTTCTAGTGAAGAAGACAACAATGTGAGGATATATAGCAATTCAAAGAGCATGTGATTCAAGGAGCACAATTATGTGTCAGGAAAGGAATAGGTAGAAGATTATTTCTATGTTACAACTCCTGACTTCTTTCAAAAGTCCTCTGCAACACTTTGAATTTCAACTGCAATTGCTCTGACCTATTCCACCTCTCCAAATCTTATGATTTGTACTTTTTTGATATGGAAAGGCTTTCCAAAGTGAGATTTGGGGGCTTTTTGTGTGTGTAACTTTTAGCTGTATTCAGAGCTAGTTCAGATTTTTGTTTGTCCGTAATTGAGAAACACATTCTCTAGCAAAGGAATTACCTTTACAAAGGGAAGGAATAAAGAAATATTCTAATTTTGAGCAGGCAAATGTGTGGGCATCAGCAGAAAAGACACACAATTGTTTGCTTAATGTCACTTGGATTAATCACCAGGTTGATAATTTAATAGAGTGATTGCAGGAAAAGCTCCAAACTTAAGGACCTTTTAAAAGGATGTATTATATTAATGGAGTTTAATAATAAGCACCCTTCCAATGGGTCTCAAGAGCTTGTTTAAGTCATATATTGCAACCCAGAAATAATATGAAAGCAAATTTTTGATGCTGCCATAGGACTGAATGTGGCTAAGAAAGATCTCAATCCAGAACAGCACCATTTTCTCAGAATAATCATCATTTTGAATTCAAATCAAACTACACCTAAATCATTCTAGAACCTGAAACTTTTTTGTGCTCAGCTTGCATATCTTACTTCTGACATGAAGGGGAATTAAGCCATAAAGAAAATGCAAAAATAACAAAAAACAAGTTTTATAGTTCTTATTTGAGCCAAACTAAATATGAAAATCCATTCATGTCAAAACACACAACTAATACTGAGCTGCCCACCTACAATCACTACATTTTGTATTTATAACTTGTAGTCTTCTCACTAAGCTGATGCATCTCCAGCTATAGTAGTTCCCTCATAAAAAACTTTTGTGTTAATTTGCAAAGAAAAGGTTCTTGTTACAGCGAAGACATAGACAGAGCAGCTTAGCAAGCTGGCTTAGTTAGCTGCTTTCTGTCCCTTTGGTCCCTGAACCAGACAGATCTACTTTTCCCAGCTCAGACCTTGTAAAGAAAAGGAAAGAATGTGCCCACTGACAGGAGGGTGTTTGCTCACCTGTGATGTCAGCAGGAGCACATAACATAAAAAATACACAAGGAAAAACATAAACTTTTAAGAGAAGCCACATTGAGCCAGTTGCTGGAAAGTCCCACTCCCTGTGGATCATTCCTCTGTAGCTGTACATCCGAGATCAAGCAATGATGCCGCATGTGATCTGGTGAGCACTGGGGGCTCATTGCTTGTGGATTAGGTTGCTCACTAGTTGGTGTGTTCAGTCTCACTTTTGCCTTTCACTGAAGAGAGCAAGGAAGCCAAAATGGTCAGGCCTCCTGTGGTCACTAGTAAAAATCTGTCTTTGGTTCCGAAGTCTCTGCTCCAAAAATCTGATATGTCATCTACAAGGGAACCATGACACCTGGTCGTCTCCAAACTTCTCTCTCTCCCAATCCCCCTCCAAAAATCACATGCCTAAATGGCAGTAAGGTTCTTTTAAAAAGCACTGTTTACTGTGTTCATTGTTTGCTGCCACTGAAGCAGCCTGCACTATAAAATTTGATGGCAAGAGGTCCATCCTGAGAGTCTTCAAATATGAAAGGTCTTAGCTGCCCTTGCCAATGGGACACCCAGGCTCCACCTCTGCTTTACAGATATCCTTCAGGCTATCTGTATCTACCCAGGCCTGTCTATGTGGCAGGCCCCAAACACATTTCTGTGAGATTAATGCCTGTAAAGTGCTGCAGCCTCTTCTGAGATAAAAGCAATTGCTTGGACTTCTTTGTGCCAGTGTGAATAGACTTACAACCCAATAGAGCTTTAATATCAATCCTTCTAGCACAAAGAGTTCAACATTCACACAGTCTAGTCAAGCTTGTTCCTGGCATTTCTTCACTGAGATATTTCTTTCCTCCTAGAGTTCAGCTAGTGGAAAGCAGGGTCTCATTAAAGCTTGAAGACTCATAGACTCCCTTGCTTTATGAAATGCAAGAGAAAAATAGGTCACAAGCCATGGTTTTAACAGTATTCCCTCTAATTTATTCAGTTCAGTCCCAATTTAAAGGGAGCCCTGCCTCACTGCATTATCTGCTTATACCTACCACATCTCACTGCCACATTCCCATCTGCAGATCCCAAAACCAGCTAATCCAGCAAAAGTTAACAGCCCTCAGGAACTAGCCTGGCTCCACCCTCCAGTGCAAGATAGGAAGCCAAACACAGTAAGAAACAAACTGGAAATAAGTTATTTCATGGCTGAAGGGTCAATTAAGGAGAGTGATTGAATTGGCATTTCTCTGAGAAAGTGCCTCTTCTGGAGCATGCAGTGTAGGTAAACCTATGAATTCCCTCTCTTGCACCTTCTCTACCTTCCACTCATTATTTTCTCTGTGCCTCACAGTACCTCAAAGAGCAAAGCTCCAGATCTTAGAGAGATCATTGAGTCAGTTATATTCAGTGTAAGCTTTCTACCAAGTGCTGTCTGCACCTAGTTCCATCTGTATCTGGCACCAAAAGAACCTTAAAAAAATCAGAACGGCTGAATTAACTCTTTATTCAATCTAGCCTCTTAAAAATCCATTACCTCCTCAATGTTGCAGATTTACTAGCATTTTCTGGTTTAATTGGTCATAAAATTACTACTTCTGTAACAGGCAAGAAAAAAGGCAAAAGTGATCCTCTGATGAAAGTTCAGGTGAAATACTTCAGCAACAGGGTTCTTGGCTTCTTTTGCAATACTGTGAATATTAATGTTCAAATATGAACACAGGCTGCAAATTACTAATATAAGGGCTATAAAGTTATTTGGGGGAATTAAAAGCTGACTTTATTAGATGAGAATTTGAAAAAAAATGTGGTTTAGACAATTTTATTAGGTTTGGAAGTATATTTGTTTTGTGCTTTTTAAATACATGATTTAAGGTAAAACTTAAGTGGAGCTCTTTAAAATAAAGGTCTCCGTAGGTGCATGAATTAATGAGTATAAACTGAGCATTAACATTTATCCAGCAACTCCATGCAGATAAGGCTCTATTCTTCAGCAAAGTGAGAGAATTTCTTGAAGAATAATGGTTCCAGCAAAACTGGAGTTTTCACCTGGGGAAGGATGAGATGGAGGGAAGATGTTACCTAGTGTGGCTATCTGCAGCAGTAAATTCTGAACGCTGAGACACAGGAGGCCATTTCCCACCATAAGGCATTTTTTCTCTGGATGATCAACCACTTCCAAAATATTAACAGGCATTGGGGGTGAGCTTACAGGGGTGCCTACAGGGTGAATAGCAATATCAGAGAAGCTCTATATTACTGATGGCTTCATATAAACCATGAGTAATTATCACCTTTAACTCAGAGAAAAACAATAAGCCATTATTTTGCTTGACAAATATCTCTTTAACACAGCTCTATATTCACATTCAGAGCCAAAGATGCCAGTAGAAGTAGGTATATATATATATCCTCATCTTAAAATGAATGCTTTATGTGACCTAGTTCTAGGAAAAATAAATCAAAGGCTTTTACTGATATATGTTGAACGCTGTGTGCCTTGCTATATACATAAATTCAAATGTGTAGTAGGAAATGCCACCTCGTGAAAATTTCAGTTTGCATTGGGGAATAATGCAGTTTAGAGGCAAGATATAGTGGCTTAATATCTGGAACAGATCTATATATGAAAGCTTCATAATAAGGATTTATTTTTGCATTTATTCATCAGACAGATAATAAGTGGATTCCTTTTCCCCTGTCAAATGTACTCAGTGCAGAAAAGGACAAGGCATTATAGCAGTTTATTTTACATTCATTTTGATAATGTAGTTTAAATAAAGATGTAAAACTCTAAATAACACTGGCAGCACACAGCCCTCCTCAAAGGTTACCCCATGTACTGTAATAGTTTCAAGGGCATGTTCCACCATATCATTTCTAAAGAAACTTCCTCCTCCTTGCATGTCTGCTCTGTGCATCACTGAAGCCTCTCCTTAGTAGCACCATCAGAGGTAAATGTTTCAGGATAAGGACCTGCTGTGGGCAAAGCAGTTTCAGCTTGGGGAATTGCACTTAATGTAATTTATTGCCAATTAACGTCAATTTTTAATTACTGATTCAAGTATTAAGAGAAAGAATTAAACAAACATTGAGGGAAAAAATCTCTCATTCCCTTCTCTGCTTTCAGTTTCAGACCAATGGCTCTTTTCCTGCCTTCCCTTGTTCTCACATCCCATGGTGTTGGGCCCCACTGGTGCCTTTGGAGAGACTGTGGGTTTCCCAGGAAACTGCTGTCCCTACACAGACGTTTCCTGCTACTCCTCCTTCCTCTCTCCTCCTAGAATCGTTGTAGAATCACAGAATGGTTTGGGTTGGAAGGGGCCTTAAAGATCATCTAGTTCCAGCCTCCCTGTCATGGGCAGGAGCTGCTTCCTCTGGATCAGGTTGCTCAGAGCCCCATCCAGCCTGGCCTTGAACACCCAGGAATGGAGCATCCACAAGTGCTCTGAGCAACCTGTTCCAGTATCTCACCACCCTCACAGTAAAGAATTTCCTCCCAATATCTAATCTAAACCTGCCCTCTTTCAGTTTAAAGACATTTCTCCTTGTCCTATCCCTACATACCCTTGTAAAAAGTCCCTCTCCAGTCTTTTTGTAATCCCCTTCAGCTACTGGAAAGCCTCAATAAAGTCTCCCCTGAGCTTTCTCTTCTCCAGGCAGAAAAACCTGTAATCCCCTGCTCTGGTTTCTCACTGCTCTTCTGCTGCAGCATGGGTCCCATTGGGTTGCAGTCCCTCAGGGATGTCCCTGACCCTGTGTGGGTAGCTCACAGCCACAGTGCCCCCCAGAGTGTCCCAGGTCCAGCAAGGGTTTCTCAGGGGACTCTCCTCTTTCCTGTGGTGTCTCCAGCCATGTTCCCAGCACTGTCCCCTCCACCCACCTCCTCATTTGTCCTTCCCAACTCATGCCTGTCTCTCACTCACAGCCATGGTCCTGTGGGCTCTTCAACAGGCACAGAGCCCCCACCCTAACTCTGCTTAGGGATACCATCTCTCACATGGCTGGCTCTGACAACAAGGTTCCAAAAGTGCGTAAATCAAAGTTTCAGTTTTCCACTCAACAGGTTAACTTTACTTTTGAAATAGTTTTGCACAGCTCAGGATCTTCAGGCAGGAAAACATGTCTTGATTATATTTTCGATAATCCTGCTCTTCTTTTTATCATTCCATTTGCTATTTTTGCATATGGCCTTCGGCAAAGTACAATACATTTCCTAGCTGTTCCTCAGAATTGTTCTTCTGTATTTCAGTTCATAAAATTTGATAGGTTGAGATCATGTTGTTTTGTTTTGCATTTATTATAGGTAGTCTAGATACCATTTTATAAACAGATGTTTCAATGACATTGCAAAATATCTGCAAACATACCAGGAAAGCAATGAAAGAAATTGCATCCTTGTTGCATTACAGTGTGTTACAATGGGTTAAATATCATCACATTAGTTTTTACTCTTTCAGGTGATGAATTTTTGGTTTAGCCCTGTGTTTACGTATGGTTTATTCCCTGGTATTTTTGCTTAATTTATTTAGTGGACTGAGAATGTGTAACAGCTCATACTGACATATAATATGAGGAAAGGTCGCTTGTGTGTCCTATGGGAATTGGGGACTTGTGTTGTCACCTGTCATTTCTTCACGCAGCAAGGAGCAAAACCAGTCCAACCAGATTCAGATTACAGAGAGGAATCTGTGAAAAACTTGCAGCCTGAAAGTTATTTTGTGAAGATTGGTAAATAAATAATTAACATTCACAGAAATAAAGATCAATCCACTAAAAATTTCAAATGTTTTCAGGGCTTTTTGCACAACAAACAATGGTAAAATGTATCTACTGAAATTAAATAAGGGATAGTGAATGTGACTTTCAGAAATGTTTCCTAATTTTAAATTTTTGGAGCAACTTGAGGAAGAGATGCTAACATTTTTGAATATAGATCTCAGTCATAGAGGCTACCTCAAAGAGGACATGCTTACTTTTCCTCCATTGTCACCAGCCACTAAAACATGGTAATTTTCTTCCGTGATATGACACTACAAGACAGCATCAGAAAATGTTTAGATTTTATCTTTTCATGGCTTGATTTTTTCAATCTGGGATGTTGTTTTTTCCCAAAAATGTACAATTGCCCCTTAATTTCTCCTCTACCTAAATGACCAGGAACTGTGCTAGATGGTTTTAGTGAAAGATCCAGCAGTGCTCACACTACAACATCTCAAGTACTCATAAAGAGAAAATAGTTTACCACAAAACATTCAAAATTAACTAAGGAAATAATGTGCTTATGTTCCTTTTCTTTGTGCCTCAATTGCTTTTCTGCAGAAGCCTTGGAAGGATTATCATTTCACTCACCTCTCTGGAGAGCAGAAAGCTCAGTTCTACACTGCATAACAATTGTGTTTGCACAAAGGTAAGGAGGGTGTCTCCTTTATACTGAATAGCTGCTTATGTTTTCTTACAGTGATAAATAAGTTTCATGCTACCACTACAATATAGCAGGAAGTGGTGCGAAGGACAAGCAGTGGAGGATTTAATTTATTTCTAATTTAGTTTATTGTGTAGGCATATTAGCTGGCCTTTTTAAACTTGAGAAATGATCACATCAAGATTTTAAGATCCATACAAATAAGAGACAAGGATGGAACAAATTGCATGCAATAATATTATTTATGCCAGGAAAGCATCATGCTTGCATGTATTTATAAAAATTAGTGTTATTAAAATCATACTAGAATAATAGCATAATTCATTAAATAATGTTATATTAATATAATCAAATTAATACAATGTATTTTACTTAGATGCATATTTCAAATTTATGTCATTCAGAACTCCTGTAAAAAGTGTCAATTTTACATTTTCATTGTTATTAACAATTATTCCATGTGAAAAGAGGGGTCTGTGCTTCAAGTTTAAAGCTTAAAATAAATCATGTTTTCAGACTGTAGTATGGGGATAACTCCGCTTTTCCTGTGCAGTTGTGCCCTTCTGTGGATTCTCAAACAAGGAATGTGTTGTTTTGCTGAATTGGGGTTGGTGAAGAGTATCCTTATTTAGTTTGATTGACTTGCAGTGAAGAGAATCTCTGACTTTTTTCTGCAACTTCATTTTTTTGAAAGACAAGTCTGTTCACCTAAAACTTTAGTAGATGTGCTTAGAGTAGTAAAATTAACTCTTATGAGGCAATTTACAGAGATCAGTCTAAGAGCCAGACCTGGGACTAATTAGAGAGCAGCTGCCAGAGTTTTCTTTGCCCTATCTCCCTCAAACCTGCCACCTTGTCAACAAAGCCAGACCAAGAAGGTTACCCTCAGAGCTCAGCAAACTCTTTTGACTGTGCTGATGGGCTGCCAGCAGAATTGCTTCAAATCACAACAGAGCCTCTAAGAAACAATGTGAGCCTGCAGAGTTTTGCAGTCAAAGCTCAAAAGTGACATTAGCAAAAAAATTGAGGAATGACAAATTACGTGAGACAACTGTTTCAGAGAGCACCATTCACCTCTGGAGCGTGGGATTTGTCACAACTCCTTAATGTCCATTGAGTGAATATGGGTTGGATTACAGGCAGCTTTTTTGTGATCTTTTTTGAGTCAGTCTTTGGCTGCTCTCCTATATTTCTTAGTGCGTTTTAATATACACTTCTCTCATTTTCCATAACCCATCACAAATGGGTAAAGTGTCATCCTCCAGCTACTATTTTACACCTGTATCATCATATTAGTAGCTGCCTCCTGACTTTCCAAGTTGATTACTGTAATACTTCATAGTTACCAATCAAAACTCAGCCCTAAGTTATAACTGATTTGAAATCAGATAGTGCTTTTCTGAGCATGAAAATAGATGAGCTTGGCATTGCTGTTGGATCCTGAACCAGGACCAAAACTTGATTCCATTCTTCATGAGCATTAATCAGTGCAACAAAGACACCTCTTACAGTGGGACCCCTTACAACATGAACACACCACAGGAAAAGTTCCCTCCTTAGATCTGAACCTGGTGTTCAGCCCACAGTTGTGAAGCCTTTTCTCAAGGAGTCTCCACACTGAAGCAGAAGAGTGTGAGGAGTCCTCCTCCTGAGGAGGAAGCAGCAGCAGAAACAACAGGTAACTGACAGAAACTGACCACAGCCCCCATTCCCCATCCCCCAGTGCCACTGGGAAGGAGGAGATACACAAAATCGAAAGTGAAGTCTGGGAAGAAGTGAAAAGGTGAAAGAAGGTGATTTTAGGATTTGGTTTTAGTTCTCATTATCCTATTTTTATTGAATTGACAATAAGTTAAATTAATTTCCCCAAGTTGAGTCTGTTCTGCCCATGACAGTAACCAGTGACTGATCTCTCCCCATCCTTATTTCAATTCACAAGCTTTTCATTATATTTTCTCTCGTTTCTCCTGCTGAGGAAAGGAATGATAGAGCAGCTTTGGCAGCAACCTGCGACCCAGCCAAGGGCAACACTCCATATTCAGGAACCAAAGGAAGTAAAATATGGTTTGTGATTGGAATTACTGTCATTTCATGCAGGGCTTCTGTCAGGATTTTCTTGGGAAGAGAAACATTTGAGTTCACAACTTGCCTTGGGAGTGTTTCGATGTAATGTTGATCTGCATCATTTATTGCAGGAGAACTGTATGTCCAGTAATATTAGACAGATCAGTTGTTTAATAAAATGGTATGCAATGATATCTGCTCCTTTTAGTCAAGTTCTCCTGACCTGTTTTGCGTCCCTGAGGTTCATGGGGCATAGGTACCAAGCAGCGGTTGCTGCATCACTCAAAGGCAATAAAGTTGAGAGGAGAGAAAAAAAGACTGCAGCAGCATGGAATGACTGAACACTCTGCTCCCAGAGCATCAGGACAAAGGTAAAAATGATAGGAGACAGCAGGGATGAGAAAGAACCTCACAGTGTGTGTGCTACAGAAAAAGGAAAAAAATGCAAGAAGAAGGAAGAAAAAAAATGTAAGTTAGACTGATTTTGACAATGGCATATTCAAGGAAAGGGACTAGAAAGGAAACAAAGGCAGGAATGAAGTTTTATGTTGTTCCATCAAAAGAAACATCTTCAGGAAATTTCAAGAATATAACACTATCCTAGAAAAGCCTTAGAAAATGTAGAACAGAAAAGGTCAAAAATTCACACAATTTATTTGTTTATTGAAGAAACTGTGGGATATTATAGGATCCCAACCATGCTGTGCTAACAAAAGTAGAAAAAAAAGGAATGTGAAAGAGACTGAAGATACATTTTTAACAGCACAGCCTGCCTACTGAATGATTTAAAATGCTGATATTCATGAAATAATTTCTCTGAGAGTTGAAGTGCCATCAAACACACTACACAGATGAAGCGACTGGAAATGATTATCCTGCTTTGCAGTTTGGGACTAAGTTGGCAGAGGAGAACCTGGAAAGAGTTGCCATGCCTGTCATGTCCATTTTGGACATGTGCCTGCCTCAACAGCATCAGAACTCTATTCCCACTAGGAATGTACACCTAGGAGTTTTCCAATACCCCCACCTTCAGACAGCCCATGAAAAGCTTTAGTTCATTTGTCTCCACTTTTTCCAGTTAAGGTGACAATGCTTTCCATTTCACTTAATTAATAATCAATGTTTAATTTGATTAAAAGCTTAAGGATTCAATTATGTTTATTAAGTAATTCTTTATTTTGGTCAGTTTTGTTGTCTTTAATGAGGTAATATTCTATAATTAAATCACTTAAATGCAGAAAGCTGCCATATAATTAATAAGACCATGGTCATAAATGACTCAGAATAATGAATCCAAGCAAGGCCCAGATAATTAAAAATGCTCATGACTAAAATCTGTGACATGTTTCCTAACTGCATTTGGAGTGCAAGTACCCTTTCCAGCTACACACTGCAACAGGCTCTCTGTGTGACCTTGGACAAGGTATAGAATCTTGCTGAGACAAACTTCCTCATCTTTTTTATTAACAAGGTCTTCAAGTAAGCACTTAGGGGCAAGGAGAGGCAAGAAGGGATTTCTTGGTACTGTCATAAGATAAATAATAAAAGTTAGGGAACAAAAGAAGTAAACTACACCTTCTTCACTATCCTTCAAGGACAGCTGGTTAAAGAAGTATGAAAAGACCAGGCAAGGACTGTGTGGTCTCTCTGCCTGTGTCTCACCCCAAAAAAGAGCAGCTGATGGAATTCATGAGATGCATCCTGGTGTTTAATAGCTCACATTCTCAGTAGGTTTTGAACTCAACTTTACATGTGATCATCACAACTTCCCCTCCAAGGAGTGCTTCAATTTAATTACACAGTGTAAAAAGGTACTTCTATTTGCTTATTTTCTGTCTCTAGCTGCTATTTTTAATTCATGCCCATCATATGAAGGCAAACTATACAGCTTGCACTATGAAGGCAAAGAAATAAACTTTCTCCATTCTTGACCATTACACTTATTATTTAACATTAACATATATATATATATATATATTTAATATTATCGTGAGTCATCTCCTTCCCAGCATGTTTATGTTTTTCCTGGGGGAAAAAAAACATTCCACCTCTGTGATAACATGCCCTTAACCTTTTTTGTTACACTGTCCCTTCTTCAGGAAACATAAATACAAACTATGCACAGTGCTTAATATGTGGTACACCACACGTTTATCAAATGGCTTAATCATATTTTATATTTTGTTCTCATTTCATTTCCTAACCATTCTTATCAAACTTTATGCTCCTTGACCACTGTTGAGAATTTAACTGATGTTTTAATAGCACCAGCTACAGTAATTTCAATATCTCTCTCCTGAGAGGCAATAGCTAATTTAGAAACCATCATTCTGTATGTACAATTAAGGATGTGTTTCTCATGTGCATCTCTTTGCATATATTGACCTTGAATTTCATCTGCTGTTTTACTGTCCAGTCATTCAGTATCATGAAATCCTCCTGTAATTCTTTGCAGTCAATTTGAGAGTTGAATGCCTTGAGTAGTATCTCAGCAGCAAATTTTGTCACCCTGTATTTACTTTCTTTTCTAGGTCATTTATGAATATATGGAACAGCTAAACTTCCTGAAATGCAGCATCCATTGTAATTCCTCTCCTTATCTGCACCTTTTGTTTCCCTTGACATAATCATATAACCACATTTTCCCATCTCTGCATTTCCTATCAATTTTGCTTTTATTAAGCCAGAAGAAAAAATTATCTTTAATCTCAAGACAGCTTAGTTTTCTTAAACCTTTTTGATGAAGGATCATGTCAAAAGCTATTTGGAAATCCAAGTAGACCAGCTTGGTAATTCTATTCATATATCACTGACTCCTTCAAAGAACTCTGAGTTATTTGTTAGGTATTTCTTCCCTGTATGAAACTTTGCTAATTCTTTGCCCTGTGTCATATTCTTGTATCTATATAAGAAATGCTGCATTTTTAAATTCAATTTACTTAACTCAGCTGTTTATTATGGCTTTTATATCAAAGTCTAGTCCGTAGTCCTCTACACAGCCTTTGTCATTTGCTACTTTGTAGTCCTTTAAGGTAGGAAATTATTTAGTCAAATATACTATCACTGTCTACTATTGTGATTGATTCTCTATTTCATTTTAAATTTCTGTTCAAATGCTTGAAAGAATATCACCTGGGTTTTTACTTATTCCTGATCATTTTACCTATTTGTCTAAAACATTTTCAGTTCGAGAAATTCAACTTGACACTTCATTTTGAGGTTTCTCATGCTCTTTCTTTGCAAGAAATTCCATGTGTATTCTTGTAGAAAACATAAAGGCAAATAACTAATTTTATGCCATAAGAATCTGTCTGTCCTACAAGCACTCTGATAAGCTTCATTTTGATCAACTTGAAGGGGGAAAAAAAAAGAACTGCGTATTTTTACCCTGGGCAGCTTATTCAAAATCTTCTTCCTTATTGCACTTTCGGTTTTTTTGCTTTTGCTTTTAATCTGGTCTAATTCCTGCTATTTTCTAGCCACCTCTGCTGTTCCACTGTATTTGGGGGTTTTTTGGCCTTTTCAAATACATTTTGATACACAGAGTACAGTTGGTATCTCTGTCTTTTAGCAGTCACCATACCAGCTGCAAGTATTTTAACCTTTTGCCTGTAGCTTTTAATCTCCTTCTAACAGGCTACTTCCATTTTCAGTAACATTATTATATAGATTATAATTCCTCTCATTCCTCAGCTGGTGTTCAAAACTGAGAAATTATTGTGAGCACCTTGACTTGCCGAATCTGGAGGAGGCCCAACAGGCCTGGCTGGGGTGGAGAGGAGTATCTCAGCCATGCAGTGACACCTGTCCTAAACAAGTGTTATTGGCCCGGTTACCACGCCAGGTGCCTGCAAGGAGATGGCAGAAGTGACACAGTACTTTCAGGAGAGCAGTGCTTTTCTGAGTGAGCAGCTAGACACCTGGAAAGATTTATGAGAGCATTCAAGGTAGTACCTCTGTCTAAGTACCCAAATCTCACAACTTGGAATTCCTCTCTTTGGAAATTACTTGACAGTCTGAAATGGAAATTACTTGGCAATCTGAAAGATGTAAGTGGCTAAGAGAAATTTGAGAATGCCTGGTTTCCCAGGCAATGAGTTGCCTGGTTTCTACCTGGCAATGTTACAACAAGATGCAATAGTTGGAAATTAAAGCTAACATTACTGAATGTACTCATTCTGAGATGTACTCAGAAATATATTGTTGCAGTGAATATGTTGACTTTGGACAATTTTAAGTCTTAAGTGGGATTGCTATAGGCTATTGCCTTCATATTCATAGCCCTGCTTTTGTCCCTGTTTCAAGCAGGGGCCTGACAGACCATGCACTGCCTCCAGAGAGGCACCAGTGTCCTGATTGCCACAGGCTTCCAGTGAGCTGCTGCTTACATCATGAAACCTTGGGCAGTCTGGTGAGTCAGAAAAGTTCTTGGCTTTCTGGGATAGTCAATATGTCTCACAACTCATCCCAAATTGCCCAAAAATGAGGGTGATTGCCCAAAAATTAGGCATATCATCAGGCTGAGCATATCCACACTACTTGCAAGGGAAATTCCTGTTTTCAGAGTAGTCTGAGGGCAGCATGATATGCTGCAGATGAACCTGGATCATCTCTTAAGATCTGATAGTTTCTGAGTCTATGAATATTCTGTATCAAAGCTATGGCAGTGGACAATTCTTATTAAATTCTTATTAAATTATCTCTTTAATAATCTTAAAAACCATCTTCCTAATATTTTGTTGCACAGGTCACTAAGGAAATAACTGCTATCAAGGTGATCACAATTAAAGCAATAAAAATACTGATGAGACAAAGAAACCATGGCAGTTATTTTTATATGGTATATAAAAATATCAGCTGCTACAGAATTTTCTGTAGTGCTGACAAACTCATTCTTACCTTCTGTGGTGTGAGAGCATCAGCACATTTTATTTCTATCTGTGAGATCATTCTTCCTTCCAGAGGAGCTGCTATTTATTAGCAGCAGTTATTCAAAACATTTTTTCTCATTCCGTTTATGCTGGAGTTTTACTTTTGTGTGGCTTTCTAGATGCCCAGAATCTGTCAGATAATGCCCATATACTGGCTTGAAGTCAAAGACTCTTTGTTTAAAAGTGAGAAGGTAGAATTTCAAATTACACAAATTTACAGTAGTGCTTGGAATAAATGAGCACTTTGGTCTCATCTCTATCAGGTAGATCTAAATAAAAAATCTAGAGATAAAAGATAAATGAGCAAAGCACTGCACGAGTCTTACATTTCAGTCAGCATCTTTAAGATCATTTGAACTGTAAGATTGAGGCCATGACAGATGGTGGGTTTGTCTGTTTGTTAGAGACTCAGTACTTTAGGAGGAGGAGATTATTTTGTCTCTTAACAAAAACAAAATCAAAATACATCTCTGAAGACTGTTGCCTTATAGGGGAGGGATGTGCTTTGAAGTGTCATACTTTTGCATAGTCTTGATAATCAGTAATGGAGGGAGTGCAGAAGATTACAAAACAACATAATCAAGGGATATTGAATATTGTTGAATGAATATTTCAACCAACAGACATTTCAAAGTTTTAATTAAAATTAGTTATTGGTATTGTAATGTGTTCTAGAACATACAGGCAGGTAATCGCAGACCTCTCCAATGGGCTACATTACACATGCAATTAATTACGGAAGATGTTGCTGCTCAAATCATCCTGGGATCTCTGAGATTTAAAGCAAGTGCTCAAGTATTTCAGTACAGAAGGCAGCTCCACTAACACAGCCAGCAGATTAACTATTATACTTAAACCAGATGCTGCATTGCTGCGATGTGGCGCAGATCTGTCCTGCTAGCAACAATTTATACTCATCTTTTTAATAGCACTAATACTTCTTCTTTTGCCTAAAGTAAAAGCTGGTATTTTTAAACACAGGCTGTGAGAGCCCACAGGACAGAAAAAAACACCTACAGAGATGTTCTTTCCACAATATGCCCTCCACACTGCAGGGGAAGAAAAGTTTAATCAAAGTACAATGCTCACTTTTCTTTCTCTTTGACACTGCCTCCGCCCAGTGCTTCCACTCTGATGTCCTTTCATGATTCTTTGAGTTTTCTGAAGTTAATTTTTTCACTGGGGAGCAGGTCTGAAGGCTCCTTACCTTAATATGAAGGTTTGTAATAGTACCTCCAATTCACAATAAAATGGCTTTATTTAAACGATGGAGGGGTTGTTTAGAAACTGCCCTGAGTATACTTCGACCTACTGCTACCTGTGAGCCTGAATACACATTTTAAAAGTACTTCCATGTCCCTCAGTGAAATTAAATCATTAATCTGAGAACTGAATCTCATACTGAGCTATTCTGAATAAACCTCTCTGTCAATTCAATCCACCCAAAGCTTACTGCTAGGAAAAGTGAGAGCCTAAGAGCATTCAATCTTGTTTATAGATTTGAGGCTTCATGCACAGCAGGATCAAATATACGTAAAAATAAATGGGAGTGAGGAGGAAGAATGGAGCTTTTCTGTGACCTTTTCAAACTCTTTTCCAGAAGGCAAAAGCTCCACTCTTTATTTGGCAGGTGCCTATCTCCAAATGGGCCCCTAAACACTTTCCAGATTCCTTGCTGGATAAAAAAATTCTAAGCGACTTCTAAGCCTATTGCTGTTGATATGAGTTCTGCTGCAGAAGGGGAGGGGAACATTAGGCCTAAGACCTTTCCTCAACTTCCAGACTCAAAATGCTACTCATGTAAACCTGCTAGTGCTAGGGGGTTGTTATTTGCTCAGCACCATAAGAAACAAAATGGACACAGGTGTCACTTTGCAAAATGCAGCAATATCCTATAATCCTATCCAGGCTAATTTTCTGCTGCAGGATTGTGGCCACCACTGATCTCAGCAGTTGTTTTGCAGGACAAGGTAACTTGGCTATGAGTGTCATGAAGGAAGCAATAACTTAGTTTGGAACATTTATCAAGGTTTTTAATGTGATATTAAAACTGAATTGTAAGATTTAAAGCCTTGTTCAATGAGATGTCTGAGCTCTTAGCTATTAATGGGATAAAAAAATCCAAAAAGCAAATAAATTAAATGGGATAAAAATAAAATAATGGGATAAAATATCCCAGTATAAAATATACCAAATAAAACAAGAGGACAAAAATCCAAAGAGCCAGTATAGTAAAAGAGATGTGACCCACTAAAAATATTGTTCCACCTCTTTACCAGCTTGAGAAATATACAAAATTTGAGGTGAAGCTGTGTAATACATAGAGCATACCAGCACTTTTTATGCTGTGCAGTCCTTTGGGGGAAGATGCTGCAGTTACGCTTTGTAGAAAATCTGGTTGTTCAGCTCAGATCAGCAACCACTTTCTTCCAAAAATGCAAGGTACCTCTAAGCAAGAGAGGGAGGCAAATTCTCCAGTGTTTGAAACCTGAATCATAAGCCCACTGGTTTTTCCCTCTATCCCCAGAGAATACAAAAGTTAGCAGTATCCACAAAAATGTATGTCAGACTCGTCCTATTGAGACTCAGACTTCTTGTGAATTCTGGGTTGCTTAAGGAAATGTCACAGAGGGAAATGGCAGAGTACCACTGCAACTGAGCTTCTCCTGTCTTTAGCAGAGTAGAGCTGTCCATACTTCAAAGTGCATGCTGAAGGCCATGGTTCTCTGAACAGAGCTGCATGGACCATGGGGGACACTTTTCAAAAATTGGTGGCTAAGCTTCAGCTCCTAAGCACATGTTTATTTTCCTAAATAACCAAATTGATGTTTTCATAAAAGCTTTTTATTTCTCAAGAACTGCTGTCATTGTCAGTGACTCTGCACTAGTGAAAAACACATGTTCTCTTTCAGTTGCTTTTTCAGAGTGTTTCTCAATCCCCTTTACAGAAACATCAGTATTTGCAGTCACTTGCAGTTTCAGAAACTATACTTCTTATACACACTGACATTCACTCTTTTTTGCAGCTTACTGCACCACCTCCTTACTATCTCACTTTCAAAAGACAAAGATTCCAAGTATAAAGTTATGAGGCCAAATAGGAAAAAGTAATTTCAGCTTTAGTCTAAAGTTCAGCTGGAATACTGTTTATCTTTTTTTTTCCATAATTACTACTATTACACCATGTATTAATGAAGAAACATACAAAGAGCACAATTACCCTTCATCTCATTTAAGAAATTGAAATTTAAATGGAAATAGAGAAAAATGTACCCGGGCAGTATCTGGCTTACTTGTTCCCTCTTAAACACAATGGGCTAGTGGTTCCATGAAGACAGAGTTGACATTAATGGAAAGGTCAAATTCCGTGCAGGAATTTGTCACTGAAAAAAACTCTGAGATAACTAAGTAGTACAAGAGAAGGCAAGAGAACAGTCAGGGACCAGCATCCTTGGAGTATTTAGGGGGAATAACTCAGAAGTAACACACCTGATATACACTTTACATTGCCTTCCTTAAAGGGCAAGACATAATAACATTCTTTCAATCATACTAACTTTTGAAATTCCTGGGAGATATTTTAGCAGAGATTTGAGATACACTAGGCTGAGGTAGTTACAAGGCATAATTTAAGTGAGATTGTCTGTGCCGTAAAAGTTTTTCAGCTTCAGCCAGAGTTCAATGGAAAGGAGTCAGATGTAAGCATGAAAAGGGGGGAAACAAGCTAAGCTGCAATGGAGCACTTACTAATAATCTTTCTTTCCATAGTAAATGGTCCTTTACTATATTTGCTTTACAATATTTCTGCTAAAATGAGAGTTTTCCATGTTCATTTAACACATAATATCTCAATGCTGAGTGCACTGTTACTAGAATAAACTCAAGGCAAGCTGGGGGACTCAAATAAAAGATGCCATTATTAAAAGTCAAGCTTTTACTTTTTAAAAAACTGAAGAGCCACACTCCTAAAAGATGTAAAGTGTTTCCTCTACTGATATGGAGAATTATATCTTTCACATTGTTTTCTTAAAAGGGCAGACATCTGACATCTGTCATTAGAAACAAACTAAGTAGCAGTGCATTGGGGAATCAGCATGGCCTGAGTCTTTCTACATCTTCATTTCTCATCTACATCTACATTTCTTCTTATCATCTGATGCTGTCAAAAAAAATCTGTTGGCAGCAAAACACAAAAGGAGAGTGATTCACACTGAAAACAAGAAATGTAACCATGTGTGTTTGTTCATCAGGCAAAACAAAAAAATTAAAAATAAAACAAAAAATGAAACTTGGTATTAATTTTGGAATACAGATCATCAAAAAATCATGACCTGCTTTGTAAGCATGTATTTCAGCTGACAGCCTACACCAGTGAAACCAATGACAAAAGACAGTGGAAGCAATCCACGAAGACCTTCCCATTAGGAGATGCAGGCGGAGTCTTGAAATGCCTCAGGGCAGAGAGGGAGATGGCTGTGAGCCTCTCCTGCCTGAGCATCCTACCATGCACTAGAGGGAAATGTCACTACTGTTTCTGGAATGGTGCTTAAGTGATGATGCTCCAAATAGGATTTAAGCATTTTGTGTTTTAAGATAACAGTCTGCTAACCATGGTGTTTCACAGCCACAGACTGACAGTTCAATTGACAATTTGTGGCAACACAGCATTCAATAATGCCGCTATAAAACAACTTTGGAAAGGAACTGCAGTTTTCAGGGTCAGACATAGCATGCAATACCACTGAAGCATCCTTTTTTTCCACTGCTCCTGGGTTATTCAGGAATCAGAAGTGTTGAATGTCCCTCATTCTTATGATGAGGGATTTTTATAACCCTCACAAGGTAAAAAAATATGTAAATGTCTTGCCCATGTGTTAATGGCTATCATTACCCAAAAAACTTTCCATCAGAATGACAAACAGAAAAAATCCTTGCAGACTGTTATCATCAGTGTTGGTACCGCCGAGCTCAGAAAAGAGCATAAAATGGCTGGCAGAATGGGAAAAAACATTGTCATATATTAACTATTTCCATATTTTTAAGAGTTCACCAGCAACCTTAACACATGGATTTTTTGACTGGTTTGAATAACTAAAATTTCACAGCTCTGTTGCATTCTTTATTAATTTTACTGAATTCTGGTAGCATTCCTTTTTCAGCTGTGGAAAGTAATTCCTTCCATCTCTCTTTGTCCTTGTCCTGTGGCAGCCAATACTGACGATGACTTGTGTCTGTAGGCCACAACACATGGGAAACTGGACACCTGAGTAACGTCCTCTAACACAGAAGGAAAAGAAAAAATTAGGTATTATAAATAGATGGTGTGGCTCTGAAGTCTGTGGATGACAGATGAGAGAATGAAGTGTTTGACAGGACCCAGCACGTGGATCTATAACAGCCCTGAATTCTCAATTACAGTGAAAAATATTGGGCTATTAATATCAGGGAACTTTTGCACTGAACTGAAGGGATATTCTAATCTCTTTTCAGTAGAGCAAACATCCTCATATTTTCACTTAATTATGTGTCTAAAAGGTTAGGTTAGGCCAGATTTTAGAAATTAGCTAAATAAAGTTATCTTAAATTTCCAGGAGATTCACAGCTTTATCTGCGTCAGCATCTCCTCTTTGTATGTATTTGCCCTTTATATTTAATATAACATGTACATGAAGCTGCTTAACAAGAATTGCTGCTAATCCTCTGCAGTCCTTACTGCATCTCTGGTGTGGAAGATGCTAACATCCATGTGAGGCTGGACTTTTACTTGCTTTTCTCCTCTCATTTACATTTTAATGGTGGACAGTGGCAAAAGCAGGCACCCTAGGGTTGTGTTCTCAAAACTGTCCAGTGTTTATAAGTGCCTTCTGTCAAGATCACGTCTTCAGAGCTTAGCTGAAACTGCTAGGACAGCACCTGACATTATTCATTCTGGAGCAGATATTTCAGCTTCTTTACCCACCTAGGGCATTTTTTCTGGAAAAAATCAAAGAACAACAAAAATAAGACAAAAAAACACTGTGCCTAACAGCTCTCCATGTCCAGCTTTTTTTTTGCTGCAAAGACCTTCCAGAAAAAATCAGAGAGCATTTCAGAAGGATGAATTTTCTAAAAAGAAAAGCTGCAGATCTAAAGCACTAACTCAACCCAATAAAGCAAAGGGTAGCCAACAGTCTAACTCATACTTTCAAGAGAGCTGAACCTGTGAAAGCTATACCAAAATCAGAAACAAAGAGAAAAGAAAGCCCAGAAACTACTGAGCACTCTTCTTTCTCTAGTCTAGTAGAGAAAAATTTAAATGACAGTAAATTGGACAACCATATTCACAAGCTTAAGACATTGTCAAACAGGAGCAATGAAGGGTCCAGAAACAGCAGGGTAAATGCCCACTAGAAATAGGACACACGGACTCTGATTTCCTTGTGCTTCACCAGTTTGGATTCAGTGTGATAAGTCCTACTAACAGATACTGATTTATGGCAGAGCAATTGGAAGCTGGATCAGTCTCAAACTGGGGCTCACCTCAGACAAAGTTACTAATATTGGACTCTGCACTGTTCACGCTGGCCAAAGAGACAGGCCTTGTGTTGAAGAAAAATGTTGACAGGTGAAAGATCTGAGGGGACTGCAGAAGCAGGAAGAGACTCTTAGTTTAATCAATATTGGATTAATGTCCAAATGTCCCAAATGAATTGCTAAGGCATTGCATTATACTATCTGTAAGTTCTGCTTTCAGAGAGCTAACATTTTTGAGAGGGAGAGGAGGAAAGGCAGCAAGCCTTTCTGGGAATTCTGAACCTTCCAGCTTTAAAACCGGAGACATCTGGCTTGCTTCTGAATAAAGTCTCAGTTTATTGCCTCATATAATGTTTCTGTAGTTTAATCAAGCAACAAAGTGACTAGGAACTGAATCTGCTGTAGTCAAAAACATACAAACCCTCTTTTTGACTGCAACTTTTTAGACCATTTTCCCTTTCTTCTGTGACCTAGGATGCAGATCTAACAAGCCAAGTTTATCTGGAAGGAAACACCAATCGTACCTCCAAGTCTGTAATTCTGTCAGGCGTTGGCAACAGCTGCATTTGCTAGCAGAAACACCAAGGTCTTTAAGGTCCCTCTGTTGTTGCTCTGTTCACAGTCTCCATGGGTACTGACTTGCTAAGGTGAAGCTCATGAAGTGATTAATTTTCAGGGGCATTTAGTACTGGCTTGTTACTTCGTGCTCCCTGCTGTTTCCACTAACTCAGAGAGAAGGGCTTGACCCTGCTCAGTGTATCCATCAGAGTTTGATCTCTCAGAAAAGTACTGTGGTCTAAAGAAAACATGGGTCTGCAGTGCAGCTGATGCATATGCTGATTGTCTGTACCACTGGTACTGACAAATCTGATTTAAAAAATGAATGTTTCATAGCATGAAATAATCCAGGGACCTTTTTGAATTTCAGGCATCTTTACAGTTATTATATAGCTTGACTCACTCTAACTAAGCACACACAGAGAATGACAGTGTAACTACTGTGTTAGAAGCAAGGCTAGCAGTATACATGGGGATTTTTAACAGCTACATTCAAGGGAATAGTCTATGAATTCACATCTGAGACTTTCCCTGGTTTCTATTTAACTCCTACACAGTCAGACTTCAGCTGAAAATAACATGACAAATCTAGTCAGTGCAAATCTGTCCCAGCTGAAGAGGTTTTCTCCTTTGACAGGTCAGAAGATATTGAGGAGGTTTAAAACTTTTCCCTGCAAAATAAACCCACCCCATGACATGTTTCTTCATATAAAACACAGCTTGTTTCTTCATATAAAACACATACACAGACAGACATGCAGACACACACACAAAAAATAAACCAACCCAAAAAAACAGAAACCTGCAGAATGCTTATCTAGCAAGATAGTATTCTAACAGGAAAACCATATTGTTTTATGAGTAATAGGTCTGAAATAATATGAATCAATGGCAGTGCAAGAGTACTGAAGAACTGGCTGCAGGAGAGCAACTGTGGGTAATGATAAGAATTGAGGAAGAATTTACAACTCACTCAACATGGTATTTTAATATTAGATCTCATATGTCATATAAATGATATGCTTTACTATGATAAAATGGTATTAGAACATGGATATTTTTCCTATTTCAATATTATTTATTCTACAGCAAACATGATTAACTAGGGAAAAACATGTAAAATCAAGGGAGAAACACTTAGGAATTACCTGTATCTGCACTGGCATTTCACAATTTACAGGTTTATTTTAATGCTGTGCTTTTTTTCCCCTGTTTACATCAGATATAAATGGTTCCTCTGATCTGGGTGCTTCTTTGCATTCACTACCTCATACAATAAATTTGAGTCTACTTAGAAAGGAATTTACAGTCCATAAATCTCACTCCATTTCAAGAGAAAGGCATAAATTCTAAACTGAAATAGGGGAGATTCAGAATAGATATAAGGAAGAAATTTTTATGATGAGGTCCTGGAGAGGTTTCCCAGAGAAGTTATGATTACCACATCCCTGGAAGTGCTCAAGGCCAGGTTAGATGGGATTTTGAGCAACCTGGTCTGTTTGAAGATGCCCCTGCTCATTACAGGGAGGTTGAACATGATCTTTTAAAGATCCTTTCTGACCCAAACCACTCTGTGATTCTATGAATTTTACCCATTCCCCATTCCAGCGTCCCCAAAAAAGGAAGGGCTAAGACACAGAGACCTACAGAACCCAATTTTCATGGGTTTCATTGATCCACATGTAATGCCCTATCCAGTAGACCAGTCCATCACTTCTCTCAAATTATGAAATATATATGTTCACATGCACTACACACAATAATTAAATAATATTACATAGTAAATGAAAGCTTGAAAAATTAAAGCTCCACACTTAAATGTTTCATACGTAGAAGCTGTAAATTTAAAAGCTCTCTACAGACTTGTCAACTCAAGAGTTTTTGAAGAAAGCAGCTCAGATGCCCAGATGACATAAGGGCAGGACTTCTCTGCTTCCTTAGTCTGTTATTTGATATCTAGACACCTAAATATACAGTATCTGCACAACTTCCTGGGCATTTCTGCATGGCAGAGAAACATACCAAACAGCTCATGAAAGATGTTTAGCAATGGAATTGGGAAAAAAAAGAATATGGAAGAAATAATAGTATTTTTTTTTACTCATTTCATTAACTAAGATCAAAATGCCATTGTGCAGAAAGAAATTTTAAGTAATTTATCCTAAAGATTAAATAAATATCTAATTGAATTAGGAGACTCCATCCAAAAGTGGGAGCTTCTAAGCATTTTACCTTTGCATCTAGTAATAGCATCTACATGTACTCAACTCAAAGGCACAAATATTCCTCAACAGATCCAATTCTGAGAAGGATGAAACCAGAAGATGAAAGAAAACTTTAACTGTGGTCACTGAGATGTTTTGTCTCCCTGAGGAGACAACTCCTCACTCCAGAATCCACAGTAAGCTACCTGGGAAAATCCACATCATTGTCCATAAATAGAAATACTTTGGTCAGGCCAGTGTGGCTGCACTGATTATGCCTTTATTTATAGATACCTCCAAACAGTTTATTCAGTGTTCAACAAGAGATTGTACAAGGGGGGGTTCTGTTCTTGTCATAAACAGTTGATACTATAAATCAACAGATTTTATATAACACTGGCAGAAATTTGTTCCTATTCAGTTATTTCCTCTGCCCATTTGATTCCATCCTCCACTTCTGTGATAGACAGTTGCTGAAGGCAAGGAATGGAACCAAATATTTTAAGAAAAAGAAATCAGAACTGCCCTCAACGTGACTGATGTTTTCAAGATTTTGTCTCTTAACAAAAGATACTGCTTTCTTTAAGTAGTTCTTTCCACAGGATATATAGTGAGACAGTTCTGAGCAGAAAACATACATTTTGTGGATGACTACTAAACCGTTAAGGAAATTTGGATATACAACCCCCTCTCATTTCTAAAGGAATGATTCCATCTCAGCTGACTTACATACCCATAAGAAACACATTTTTGTGTGTTCTTGGCTGCTAGACTCCAACAATTTGCCTATGGTCTTACAAGAATTAGAACATATAAGCCCAGAAGGTTTTATTCTTTATGTACAGAAATAAAAAAAAAATAAAAATAATAATAAAAAAAGAATCTGAATCTGATTTTAAGCAAAGTACAGTTGCAAAATTTGCTTCTGTAACCTCAAAAAAACAGTGATGGGTGCTGTGCACTGCAAACTATAGATGTAGAAAAACACCAGTGGGACAGGCATTCACTCCATTTCAGGGCACTCAGCAAGAAGTGCAAATCTTGGGTTGCTGTTTCTACTTAACAGCTTTGTCACTAGTCAATCACGGAATTAAAAATACAGGAAGAATGGCTTGAGCAGTGAGTTGTCAGCACCCTAACCCCTCTGTGCTTTCGATCTTATCTGACCTGACTGGATAATGCATGGATGTCACACCTGGACTATAAACCAAAAAATTTAAAAATAATTCATTGGTGTCAGCAGTCTTACCTAACATTGAATAATATCTTTATTAAAGTTTAATATGTTGAAAATTCAAAAGAAAATATGACATGCAGTGCTTGCATGTACTGAAATATGAAACATAAGCAGGGCATTGTAGGACTCATTTCAGTGTAATTCCTGAAGCATTGTGCCATTAGTCTCTGGCTATTTGTGAACAGCAAAAAAGAACTGTATAAAGTGAAGTGAAAATAACATCACCGAACAGCCTACAAAGGACAATAAAAGAAGAAAAATGGTGTGAAAACAAGGTCAGCACTGGACAAGAAATATCTAATATGTGTGGCTGCAATATGGTTGGTAACATTTAAATATTTATTCATTTTAGTGACAATTCAGTGCAATAACATTATAACTCTTTTGCAGTCCTTCTTATTTGAGACATCCTTCATTCCTGTTTCTGTGTAAATCCAAGAGGATGAATAAAGCTGATAAAGAGCTTCTGGATCAGCTGAAATTCTCAGTAGACAGTCTTTCCTTGGTGCTTCATGGATTTCATAGGTCATGAAGCTGAGTCCCATAACCACTTGGGAGGGAACTGCTCATGCTGGTGATAGAATACTCTGCCTAGTCCCCCTGTTCATAGATCAATAAGGGGGCTGTGAAAAACGTTGTAAAGCGTATTTCTTTTGAAATGCATTTTAAAAATACAAACCCAAGCAGCTCTTCAGAAGCTATTTCCTGTCCTGATCTTGTAACCACCCCTGAAAACCCTGTGGGTCATAATATCACACACAGGGTTGCACTATGCCAGGACTTTATAAGGTGTCATTACCTCTTGCTGCTCCGGTTCAAGAAAATGCTGCAGGGTAGTGTTTTACCCCAGGAACAGCAGTGTCAGTACCAAGTAAGACAGGAGAAGGGGAAGTGGTGGAGAGGATAAGGGACAGGAAAAACACTACATACTCCTGTGGCTTTGCCACCATTTGAACAGTCCACCAAGGCATGAAACAGTAGGATGATATTCATGGCTGTTGCATCTCTGCTAATTCTCTTCGAGGCTGAAAGTGCTCGTTGTTCCTAAATTGCCATCTTTGATCAACTGTAAATTTCAGGCCTGTTTTGCAAGGGTCACAGTAGCATTCAGCAGCAGTTTGAACCCCGTGGCTTTCCGAACATCCTGTGCAGCACCGCTTGTAATGGTACAGTCAGGCACTGTTTATCACTACTCTGCTGTGACGAACTTCTGTGGCTCTTTTTGTCTCCATGGGCACGTCATAACTGGGCAGTGTGACAGCCTCAAGCATCTGGGAGCTAAAAGGACTTTTTAAAAAAAAAAAATTATTATGAACTTTCAACCTTTTGACAGTTGAAAATGCTGATGCCAACTGGAATTTTGTTTCCCTGATGAGCATTTGGTCCAAGGGGTGCAGTTTTGGCAGCTCTGGCTTAAGGAGCTCAGAATCTCAGATCCATATGACATTCTTTCCCCCTTTCATACAACAACTCAACGTTATATATGTTACAAAGTGTTTTTTCAAGTTCTTGTCCTGTATAGAAGTCACTGTTAGCTCTCAGTGAAGAGCATTAATCGTCTGTAGTGTTTGTATTTATTACTTGTTTTTTCTCATTCTGTGAATGTACAGTATTTTGATGTTTGTCAAATGAAAAAAAATATTTTGAAAGCAACCAGAATCTGGGGCCTTTCTTTCACCCCACTCTGGCATTAGTTATCTAAACAATGACAACAACAACATATCCCATTAAAAAGTAATCAAATTCTTGCTGCAAGCAATTCATTTAAAGAGAAAAGGAAAGGGAAAAGTAAGTCTCCCTTGACATTCAAGAGAACTACATTTCTAATTAATGTATTGTGGTGGTCAAATGCCAATACACAGACACATCACTTAACCAGGCCTTCTGGGTGGGAATGTTAAAAGGATTTTCTCAGTAGTTCAAGACTGACTTTAAGGAACATGGCTCCATGTTGCAGTCAACAATCTCAGGATCTCATCCAGGGAAGCAGCAGGATTCTGGGGACCAGCATAAAACACCAACGAGACGGGCTCCTGTTCATGAAACCATTTATTCAGCATGGGAACAAAGTCAGCTCCAGACCAGAGAGCCCTGAACAGAGGCACAGCAGGGGTTTTTGAGGGACAGAACACTCAAGGGTCCCCACCTTTGAGGGTGGAGTTCAGGGTCAGGGACCAGTAGAAGCACACCAAGGGAGAACCCCCCAGGGACTCAAACCCAATCAGAACACCTGGGCCGCCCTTCACACGGGGTTTGGGGTGGGACAATGTAACTCTTTGTCTCCCCTGAGGCCGCTGCCACAGCTCCAGTATTGCATTTATCAAAAAAGGGCAAACACTGCTGTCAATATGAGGGGGAAAGCAAATCTGTGAGCAGATGCAAGGAAGGAAATGTGTATGTAACTGGGGAAATCATGAGGAAAACTGTAACCAAACTATGAAGAAATAAAATGAAATGAAATTTAAAGATAAAAACACCGACCTAATGTTTTGCATGAACAAACAAAATTAAATCACAAAGGAATAAAAAGGTATAGCAGGAAAGAACACACCCTAATCTACTTGGAGGAAATAGAAGTTGAAGGCAGTGATGAATAAATAATAAGGATAGTTGGGTGTCCCTGCAGTAGTAATGGCATCACCTCAGTAACATTTGAACCTTCTGACCTCTAAGTGAGCTCTGCAAGGTATTTGTTAGACTTGCACTGTGTCTTAGAAGCCTAAAAGAATAGAGTTTTGCTTTTTCCCAAGAATTCGTAGCCCAACATCTTAAGATTAGTCTTGCTGAGTTCAGCAAGCACTGCAGGTGCTCTAAAGCAGGTCACTGATGCTGAAGTGCCTGTGTATGTGCTTAGTTACTGTTCCACTGGCACTGTGATTTGCTCAGCTTTTAAAGGTCTTGGTATCCTTTGAAGTGATGCCCAAATGTAGGAAATGCAGCCCAGCTCAGGCTGTGACTGTCAGGTGTACCTACACCAGGGGCAGAGGATATCCTGCTGGACAGCTGGGGACTGCCGAGGGAGGGAGTGCCCCGATCACTGCACGTACCCGGCGTGAGAGCTTCAGAACCTCTGTGTGCCAGCAGCTGCCAATCACAGTATCTCTTTTCAGAGGAAACCTATAAGAATTCAGGCATACATATATAACTTCTTGGCCCACTTTACTGTGATCAGAGCAGATGCTTAATGAGTGAGGAGCTGAACTTAATTGTTCTGAAGCTTTAATAAATTTATCCCATTCTTCAACCACTTGAGTCATTAAGTTTATGCCAAGTTTTTACAAGCTATTTGCTCCAATGCCCACTGATTTTGATATATGTTAAACTGTGTGAACCAGCATGTATAATCGGCATATGCTTGTTAAGACTTGTAAATGACTTCTTCGCCAGTAAAGTGAATGAAAATACCCTGTAAGCATCATTTGGATGTACTGTTGCAAGTAACAGTTCAATGGCGACTTCAAATCTGGCTTTTACTTCTCTTGCTCAGTGCTAAGATATCCCAAAAATACCTCCATACCACACTGGATCCAGGATCAGCTTCTTCCTTTTTCTTAGCTAGCTGAAACTGTGTGTTGCCTAGAAAATGCACCCTCAGCTTTTAGAATTGATAATTATGTACATAAACTTTCAGGGAAGTCAGGATGTAATTCTAGCAATCTGGAATATTCAAGAAACATGCATCAAGATCAAAAAGAGATAAAATAAATTATTCCTTTTGCTTATAAACTTGCAAGTGAAAAAGAAGCAGAAGAATTTTTAATTTTTTCCCCTTTCATTCCGTTTGTTCATTTAATGCCTGAGGTTTTTTAGTTAGTCACAGAGACCAAAAATTTCCTTTTCTCCTTTCTTTTAAATTATTGTTATTATTGCTGTTGGTAAAACTTAGACTTCTCTGGAAAAATCAAACTAATCCCCTGACTGGAGCTTCAAGAAACCTCCAGGATAATGAGGGCTGTTGAAGGAGCTGGCAACAATGGAAAACTCATACAGAAAGGTGAAAATGAGATTTACACAATCCTATTTGAAAGTTTTCATTTATGTGTGACATAGAAATATCTCTTTCTCTTTTTTCCCCTTTCTGTTTTAAACTCAGAAGAAGTCCACACATTGTAATAAAAATAAGACATAAAAAGACATAATTTAAAGACATAAAAGTCACCTGAAGTTACTGGTCACCTGAATGACTAGATTAGAGAGGGATAGATGTACCAGAAAACAAATCCATTGCTTCAATTTACTGCTTCCTGTAGCAGAAAAACAGGATGCAATGAGTAAAAAAATGGACAAAGATACGCATTTCTTATGTAAGACATTTCTACTCTACAAGTGACAAGAACTACAGAGTCCTCATGACATGCAGGCATATCTGCATCAAGTCAGGATGACAATTCAAAAATATTCCTGTTACTCTGAATAAACAATTCCTAATAGAATAAATATTATTTACTACAGAGATACTTCCCTTTACATTCATAGTGCCTCCTGACCTGAGGTCAGTACCTCATATGTGAGGAGAGCCGTCATCTCTCCAAGTAAATATCAAATAAGAGTGGGTGACCTATATTCACAATATATGCGTTGGCATAATCTAATGTACAGAGAAAACATTTTAATATTTTGCCTAAATCTGTGTCCTGCAAGAAAAGGCTTTCATCCCATCCTTTCCAAGATAGTAAATGCTTGTTTAAACATGTTGCCTCCTTTTTTCCTGTTGGTATTTGTCAACTCCATAGCACGGTAGTGCTATGTGTAATGAAAGAGATAGGGAAGCTGTTTAGGTGAAGGGAAGCACCAGGTTTCCAGCCACCAGTTAATATTCATTCTTTGCATGATGAAAATCAGCATTGATAAGGCAGAGCAAAGGCACTAGCTAAATCCTGGCTGGAAACGAGAGGCTGAAGGGCACAGGTGGGTACTGATGACCTCCAGGTGGACCTGGCAAATATTTGTGATGTCACACAAGCATGAAACACTGTTTTCTTTATTGGACAGCCAAGAGGATTTATTGAGCCCTTTATCCACCACAGGTGCAGCTGACTCACAAAACACAAATATTTATCTTTCTACCTACACAACACCTCTCTGCTACCAGGGGAAAGAAGCTGCTCAGAAGACATTAATCCCTCTTTTTTCCTCCCTCACCACTCCGCCCCTCTCTGGGGCTGACAGTCCATGGATATCCAAGTATTTCAAATTTCATGCATTCTGGGTTTAAAGCAAATATTGCTAAGCCTGAGTGAACCCTGAGATAACTCTGGTTTGGCTGCCTCAGAGGAAGGGATCTAATGCTTTCTTACTTGGGGCTGGCACACCATGAGCATGTTTCCCAGCCTCCTTCCCCTGTCAGTAGCTCCAGGTCATCAGAGCTATGGGAGCCCCTGAGGCTGCAGCTCAGAGGAAAGCGCTGCTGGCTGCCCCAGCCTGTGCTCTGGGTAACACAGCACAGGCAGACAGCATGGGCAGGCAGGGCACTGTATGCCTCCCAGGCCTCCGTTTGTGGTTTCTCAGGCCACCAGGTAACCCTGCCTGCATATTTTATGCTACAGTGCCAAGTAGTACCCCAAACAATAATCAGCAGACACAGCCCAGTTTAGCCTCTCTCTTTCTGGCCCAGTCAGTTCTTTCCTCTCTCCTTCCAGAGAAAAAACTTCAGCCATGACAATGAAATGACACTCGATCCTGAAGGGCCTTCAATGACATGAGAAGTAGGACACAGATGTAGGTCTGAGGAGTAGAAGGTCTCCCCAAAAATCAAGAACAGTTTATTCCCACATCTCAAGCCAAAATAATAAATAACTGGATCCTCCAATCCCTGGCACTGGTTACATCACTGCATAGGAGATGTGGATCTACCTCACGCCTCCAGATTCAAACACCACATGCCAGAAGGTACCATTACCTTAGAGGATTTCCAGGGGAATTCTTATTTCTTTCTGTGAAAAGAATCTTCCATCTTTTATAAAGTAATTAAATATTGATTCCTCCAGAGAAGGAGGCCAAAAGTCACTCCAGTCCTGTCAGCCTGGTTCTTGCTAAGGAGGAGAGATAAATTCTTCCATCAGAAATCACTCACTCCAAAATTATCTGTGGAACAGGTATCCATCCCAATTGTTGTGACATACCAGATAGACATGTTCTTTTTCATACCCAAGATCTGACTTAGTGGCTATGCTGTCATAAACACGCAGAATGTTTAAACAGAGTGTACTGATGTCTCACACCAGCAGCAATTAAGATGCCATCTTAATTGTCTGTACCCGGGACTCAGATTACTGAGGTGCTACATTGCTGTCACAGCCTGAAAGAACCTACTTTTTTTTTTAAATTTAATTTTTCTTGCTCCTAGTTATGCACATATGCACCTCTGTTTTCAGCAGCTGTCTCTTTCTCTCTTAGAAGTCCAGTACACATAACTACCTTCTAAATTAACTACATAATGCACATGATATTTTCTTCTAAAAGGCAGTTATGAATATTTGTAAAATCAGATGCTACTGATAGATCTATTGTTCCTTTCATAAAACACAAACATGCAGGGCACAGGTCTTCTTGACATTGAGACCATTATAAAGTAATGTAAGATATTCCTTTGTCTTTTTTTAGAAATAAAAATTATTCCTGCATTTTATTGAGCTTGTTTTTTTATTGGAAGAAGAAAACCACCCAAAACAAACTTACTGATTCAAAAGTTTAACTGCTTATAAAAAGCTTTTCAAAGTTCTTTTGGTAATATTCAAATAGCCAGTGAGGTAAAAAAAAAAAAAATCTAATAACCTCTGGTATTATTTCCTGTATTTCCCACCCTATTATTTAATGTTATTTCCCTATAGCATCACACTCTTTCTACAATCAGTGCAAGTCATGAGCTGTAATTAATTTTAATTACTGACACTTTGAAGGATAGTTTAACACTCTGTATCCCAAATTTCCTCATCACGTTATTATTCCTTCCAATCATCCTTTACTTTACAGGTGCCCTCAGGACTACTTAATAATTAAAAAGATTTAACAGATACAAAAATTAAGTGCTCTTTCACAACCAGATAAAATCAATTTAAAAGATTGAAACTTTCTTTTGTACAGAACTTTCCTTCTTCGCTGCCTGGGAGCCTAGAGCTCAAAAAGGCTGAATTGCCAGTGATGACACTTTCAGTCAATTGGTAGAAATATCAAGAGATGGGGAGGAAATTAATTTCTCCTGTTTCAGCACAAATATCATGGCCACATGTTCACGCTATTCCTCAGAATAACTGGATGAAGGAGGAATGCCAGGGATGCCAGGGCATGTGACCATCAGGGCAGAATCAGGTAATGGTCCTAACTCTCCAGAGGAGGCATCTGCTATCATGGCTAGAGCTCAGTAGAAGTTATTTACCTTTTCTATTCTTCTCACTCTCCCAAAACATTAGAAGTGATTTTTCATTATCATCTGCTATAGTCTTCCTTGCATCACAAAACTGACTGCCCATGTGTAACAAAAAAAAACCTAGGAAAAAAATGTGGTTGAAACAATACAATTTGAAAATGCAGTTGCAATGCCTCACTGCAACACTCAGACTTCTCCAGTTTCCATTTTTCCCCTACATGCCTGCCTTTCCAGCCAGACTACCTCTTCTGTGATGCACAACGTCTCCCAGGAGAGCTCCTGGTCTGCAAGAGAGACGTGGCTTAACTGAGATTTTAAATGCATGGGGGAAAAAAGAGTACAAGATGAAGCAAAATTAAATCCCACCAGATCCCAGCAAAGTGCATCAACAGAAAGACTTCATCTTTTCATCTAAAACATTTTAGCTTTGGGACTCTCTTTTTTTTAATATATTTCTGAGTTATGCAGATGCTTTTGATATTATGTATACTTTCATTTAATATTTTGTTTTCTTTTAAAAAAAAAAACTTTAATGGAAAATAGTCCAGCACCCTTAACTTGAGTCTCTGTGGGGAAGTCAAAGCCACTTTTGTGTGACTAATGGTGTTTCGATACATGGGAGAAATCAGGACCAAAAAGGAATTTATTTTTTTTTCTCTGAAAGTGTCTGTGCAAACTGTTTGTCTTAATACAACCATCTGCTCCTAGTGTGTACTCAGTAGTAGTATCTGTTTGCTTTAGTGCCTGAAATATACTTTTATTACCTTTACTACTTCTTGTTAGCACTGCAGAGTCCATTATGTTACAGGGGAGTGATATGGGTTTTAATCCATCTTGCACATCACAAACAGAATTGCTAAGGCCCAGATAAGTACATTATTGCTAGTAAACTGTGAACATGAAGGAAACCATCCTCTTGAGAAGATGACTTTCATCTTCTCAAGCTATGCGTGTAAGGCTGGCTGACAGAAGAGAGACAGTTTTATTTATGAATTGAGTACATGAGGTTTCTCATTATGGAAAATTACCACAATACCCATGATATTATTTCTGCAATTATTTTTTTAGAGTTGAACTTTAAAAGGTAAATGGTTCACTGTTACATAAAGATGATCTCTTCAATTCAAAAGTAAGACTCAGGGGCTCAAATGTTGAGAAGCTGTTTCTGGGAGCTTCCGTCTGCCCACAGGAGGTTAGTTTAGCATGTGAGTCTCCATTATTACTCTTTGGCAAAAAGTGCTTCTTTTTCTTCCTGTCATAAACTCTTTTTTTTTTTTTTCAATTGAGGAAGTCACTGAAGTTTTTGGGTAGCCTTGCTATAACTCCTGCTCATGAATAGAAATACATATAGGTGAAAATAGCAGTGTTGATCACCAGGTTAGTTGGACACTTGACAGAACTAAATAGATGGATTTTAGTTACTTTCACCAGACTCATATCTGAACATTTATATCAAAATTACTGCAGAAAATTACATGCATACTTGGGCAGGACTAAAAAGACAAAACTAACATTCCTTCTGCCTGCATTTTTAAGCAAACATAAACTTATAATGTGGCAGTGCATTTGTAGCACCACCTTCCATCTGACAGAGCAAGCTGATCAATAGGCAGTAAAGATGTCATCACCAAGAAAAGTCTAATTTATCATTTTCAAATGTGCTCCTTTATCATTCACACCATTTATCCATGTAAAACTGTGTGTGATCAGCTGTCCCACAGAACATGCAGTCTCAATGCTACTGAAGAATTCTGCCTTGAACCATTTTCTTTGCCTCAATTTATATTCACATTATATCCACATTAAAGATATCAATTGGATCACAGTGATTTTACCTCAGGAAATTACTTTGCTTAGAACAGCTGAGATTCTCAAGCACTTATCAGCTGTCCCTGGCCATTTGAATACATTTAAGCCCAAAAGGATTTCTGGCTATGTTACACAAACTCCAAGTGCATCCCTGCATCAAAGATAAATCATTTCTATTCACATTTCTTTTTCCCTTTTTTTTTTTTCTGATGGCAAACTTGTCAATCAGCTGGGCTGTTCAGGAGCCTGACTTCATTCGAGGTGCATCCTTCCAATTACAAAAGTTTGATATTATCAGGGGTGTAGGTAGGATCCAAGTTTGACTACCACACACAAGAATAATGATGTAAACTGTAATGAACTGTTTTCTCTTCTGTTTTTTCCTTGCTAAAAGTCATTTACAAACATTTTAAAGCCCTTATTGTGGCCATTAGCCTGTATATAGAACAGTTGCTAATGAGGATGAAAACACCATATTCAGACCCAGGCTGGAGGTGCATGTCAGCATGTGGTGCCTTCAGCTTTCCAACACCTGCCATAGTCCTGAGGGAGAGAACTCCAGGACTTTGAGGGAGTTACCAATCATAACCCTACACGATTTTCTGAGCTTGTTAGAAAAGGCATGGAAAAGATGCAAGCCTAATGTCCCTCTTCCAGCAACTCCCACATACAAACCCAAAGCCCAGTTTTGATGTGCATAGTCTGCAGAGAACCTTGCACCACCTTTAAGCACTTTTTAACAGTGTTTGTATTCTACACTGAAGTTGAACAGTGTAGAGTACAAAAAAAACCCAAACAATAGGATAGAGATGCTTTCAGTCCCAGAGGCCTGAGATTTAGCACAGGGAAAATGCTACTGCTCTTTTTTCTGCTTCCCTTGTGAATTCTTCCAGCCTGTATTTCCAGGACTTAAGCACAAATTCTGTCATTTTGAGACAGAATTGCTTTGCCATTGGAAAAGAGAACTGACAAGTCTCAGAGTTATATTAGATCTGTGTCATGGGGTGGCTTTACCTTTAAGATAGCTTTGGGAGCTAGGGAAGTTGAAACTGCTGGTGGCTGAGGGGAGTCTTTCCTCCTGACCAATTATCAGTCATTTCTAAGAATTGACAGCAGTTTTAACCATTAAAAAGTGAAGTCAACTTGTAAACACCTCCTTAAGATGTAAAGTCAGGGCACTTTTGTGCTCTTTGTTTCCTGGCTGTGAAAGGTAACAGAGCTCTGGCTGGCCTCCCGTTCCCTGCCCAGCCCATGCGGCCCGGGCGGGGGCTGGGCTGGGCCCAGCGGCTCCCGGCCGGGAGATGGGGCCTGCGGGGCTTGTCCCGGGCTCTGGCCGGGCCAGGCCGGTCCCTGGCTCGGCTGCAGTTTTTGCTGTGACTGAATTCACCAGGGACTGCCCAGTAAAGAAAGGAAAAAAAGCTCTGGACCTGCCACAGGCTGAGACAGCAACCACACTCTCCAGAGCAGCCATGAAGAATTTTCTATCGAAGACAGCTCCAGCCGCTGCTCCGGCAGAGATCACAGAACCATCTACAAGCCTGGACAAGATTTTAACCTTTTCATTACCCAGATGAGACTTGCAGATTAATCCTTTTATCCACAGAGAGAAAAAGAGAGTAATCAACATGTAAAGAGACTTTATAAACTATCAGAGACAGTAAAGAAGCTTCAGAAAAGGTAGAGAATAAGAAGATGCTTTATAAGCTGAAATATTTTTCTGTTAAAGCTATGGAGATGGACAATAAGGTCTTGAAAAAACTCCTTTAATTCATGACAGAGTATATAGGGAGGAATAGAGTGTTCAAAGTGTAGATTTTGAGTAAAAAGTAGAGTAATTGTGATACAGTGAACTGCTGGAACAGAGTGAAGTGAAAATTTGAAGCCTTGGGGGACAATGAGAAAACTGTTTTCCAGTGGAGCTCGCAGAGATAGATGAAGAAGACTTTTGCCTTTGAATAACTCATCCTTAAAATGACATCCCTAGACTCATTGGCCCATACACACCTCAGAGTGATGTGAGATGGGAGGAGTGAGCTCTGATGACAGGATTTCTGGGCAGCTGACATCAGGAAAATAGAAAACTATAACAGAAATAGTTTTCTTGTGAGACACTCCATAGATTAACAAAAAGAGACCTCTGTTTCTCTACAAAGACTGGTGAAAAGACTGTAGCAGGAATTGGGACTGTTTTAACCACCAAAGTTCCAAAGTTTTTGTCTCTGTTGTTATGTGAACAAGGGAATGGTGGGTAGTAGGGGATAAAAAGGGTTTTCTGGAAGTTTATTCTGGTGTTCTTATTCTTGTAGTTTGTTAATAAACTTTCTTTATTCCTTTTTAAGTTCTAAGCCTGTTTTGCTCTTGCTCTAATCCATATCTCACAGCAGGAAATAAGTAATTTTTTAGTTACTGGTTTAAAACCATGACAATCTGTCATGACACTCTTAAGGAGCACAAATTATTTCCAACTTCTTTAACAAAACAGATAAAACAACAATAATTTTTTACATAATGGTGACAGAAGGCTAAGCATGTAATAATTCTTATGAAGCAGCATATATTGTTGCATGATAATTCTGGTAACTAAGTAACAGCTTTATGAGAAACAGATGTATTAAAAGGGTGATCTACTGTTGAAGTTCTTCCCCCTTCTTTCTTTAATAGGTGCACAATTAAGTCCTGGCATCACTGTAAAAAATTTCCCTAAAAAATTCATCATTAATTCTGATTCACTGGAAGACAACGTTAAAAAAATTAGAGTGACAATTGTAGCACTCACATTTCCTTTAAGCACATTTTCTTAGGTAATCAATGACTCACCAAGTGGATAATGGCAAAACTGGACTTTTTATAGCTAAATTTGATTTTTTTACTGTGAGATTTCCAAGGTTTTCAAGCAAAACTTTCAGATAAAATCTCTTTCTTCTTGAAGTCTGTTCACTAGAGTCACCACTTGCAGCCCATAGGTTCCCTCCACCCCCATTATTCAAGCAGGCTGAGGGTTACTGTATTGTCAGAATCACAAACATGCCATTAGCCTCCTCCAACTTACCCTGTTTCAAGATGTCCCCATTAGGTTCTTTTCTTTTCTTACCACCATTAGTCACTGCTAGGAAGAGAATGTTAGTAATGGGAAGAGATTATGATTAAAACAATTCAATTGTTCTTCTGATTGCTGCTAATAAATCTGAATATTTAACTATCCAGTTATTGGTGTCTCTACCTTAGACCAGTAAGTTTCCTTCTCTCCACCCAGCAGAGGTGTCCTGGGGTGACTTTATAATACTGGTATTTCCAATTGCCTGGTTTATGTTATATATTAAGTTCTGCACCTTTAAAACTAGCTTTGAGAGGTAAAGTTAAAACTGCTAGAGGCTGATGGGAGTTTTTTCTCCTGGCCAATAACTGGCCATTTCTGAGAATTGACAGTGGGTTTGAGCATTGAAAAGTGAGATCAACCTGTGAACACCACCTTAAGATGTAAATCTGGGAATTTCTTGCTCTCTTTGGTTTCCAGCTTCTGAAGAGGTAACAGGCTCTGTCTCGGCCTCCTCCCCCACACCAGGCCGGACAAGGCCGCGGGGTGTGGGGGCGAAGCGGGGCCAGCCAGGCCAGGCCGGTTCCTGTCTCGGCTGCAGTTTCTGCCACTGAACTGAAACTTCACACCATGAACACCTGCAGCTTGAGCAAAACTTTAACTCTTTTACTACCCAGATAAGACTTGCAGATTAATCCTTTTTCTCCAGAGAGAGGGGAAGAGAGAGTGATCAACATGTAAAGAGACACCATAAACTATTAAAGACAGTGAATAAAAGAATTAAGTTTCAGAGGGGGGAAGAGAAATAAGGTGATGATTTAATAAGCTGAAATATTTTTCTGTTAAAGCTATGGAGATGGACAATAGTGTTCTGAAAAAAACTCCTTTAATTCATGACAGTATTTTTGGGGGGAATAGAGTATTTCAAAGTGTAAATTTAAGGAAATGGTGAAGTAGTTGTGATCCTGTGAGATGCTGGAATAGAAAAAGAGAAGTAATAGTTGAAGATTTGTGGCCTTTAAGAGGCAAAGAGAAAACTTCTGTTTCCAGAGAGGCTCACAAACACAGATGACGAGAACTTTTGCCTTTGAATAACTCATCCTTAAAAATGACACCCCATCTTGACTCATTGACCCATAACACACCTCAGAGTGATGTGAAATGGGAGGAGAGAACTGATGGCAGAATTTCCGGGAGGCTGGCATCAGGGAAATAGAAAGCTATGAAGAAAATGGTTTTCTTCTGAAAAAACTCCATAGACTGGCAGAAGAGGAGTTCTTTTTCACTACAAAGACTGATGAAAAGACTATAGCAAGAGTTGGGACTGTTTTAACCACCAAGTTTTTTTGTCTCTATGTTGTCATGTGAACAAGGGAATGGTTGAGTAGTGGGGAAAAAAGGGTTTCTGGAGGTTTTATTCTGGTTTCTTATTCTTGTAGTTTTTGTTAATAAACTTCCTTTGTTCCTTTTAAGTTTTAAGCCTGTTTTGCTCTTCTTCTAATCCGTATCTCATAGCAAGAAATTAGTAAGTTTTCTAGTAAATTTTAGTTAATGCTTTAAAACCACGACAAAAGGGAATAAATTAATTGATGTGCAAGGTCTCATTCAATATCCAATAATATCTGTCCAAATGATACAACATGTAAGTAATGATACTAATAAAATGACTTATGAAAAGTTTTATGTTCATATCAATGAAATTTCTTTTTGGGATGCCAGCTCTATGTTTCATCCCAGCTGCACAGGCTATAATTTGTGATTTAAAACAGCTGGATGGCCAAACTTGAAATTAAATAGCTGGATTGAAAGTCTAGAACTGAGACAGAAGGAGTCTGAAGCAGCCTATAAATGAAAACCACAATAAGCTTTGACTTTAACAACTAATATTCAGTAAAAAGATACGTTGAACACCACCAAGCCTAATTAAAATGCAGTACTTCTACAGCTCAGGAATGGAGTTCAGGTTCTTGCAGAAATTGGCATGAAACTCACATTCTTCTCTTTTATCATAGCCAGGCAGATTAAATGAGGAAAGCTGGTGTCCTTGGACAAAGTCTGGCCAGACAACATGATACTTCTTTCTATGCCATTCCTACATTTTATACCAGTATAGTTCCCTTGGTCTCAATGCAGTAACAAAGGCTTCCTCTTCGAAAAGGAAATTAAACTTCCCATTTGTAAATGTGATGATCTTCAGGTTTTGCATAATTTTATTTAAATTTAGCGTGAAGTAATGATGACCATGCACTAAGATGTGTTCTTAATAGCAATTTCAAATGTGTAATTTTTCTGTAGCACATAGGTTCAGATTTTCTTTTTTATTGTCTTTTTTTAAATGCCTGAATTACTCATACATTAAGCCACTCTTTAACAAGACAAGTGCCTCTTGAAACAAAAATTTGAAAAGTCTTTTAAATCAAAAGAAAAAAAATTGAAAACACATTTTTCACTGCCATTTCTGATTAGTTTGAAATCTTTGCACTAACTTTCCAAGACATAATTTTTCATTTCTGGTGGGGTTGCTATCAAGAAACAGCCACAAAATTGTGAACGCTTAAAACTGCAGTTCACTTAGATCTACTGGTGCAGCACAAGAGTGCAGGACTATAAAGCCCAAATGTTTTCCTTGTGCTACGTGTCAGAGAGCCAGGCACACAACAGTGACAGTGGGGCTTTATTTCAGATGAATGAGCAGCAAGCGTTACAAATTCCCCCTCCCCTCAATGTGGTCCCAGAACTCATTATCTCCTGGGCTGTCCCTGCAATGTGGGCTGTGCTCACAGATGTGGTAGCTCTATGCACACAATGATAGGTTTAAAATGGATGAGATTTTCAGGAACATAAAGTTCTTGGAAAAATAGGGCATGATCTTTTCAGTCGTGGGGAAACATAGTCAGAACCTTGAAATAGCATGCTAATTGCCCTGAGTAAGTAATTTGTTTTATCTGTCTGCCACTTGGTTTCCTGCGAAGTACAAAAAAAAAAACCACTATGTGATTTTACTGAAACTAATTACTACTATTTTATCACAAAGGCTGCTGAAGCATAATCCTCTCACTTTCCTTCTGTGTTTCTCTCACAAAATATGCCTCCCCTTCCTTCATCCTGAATTTAAAATCTTGTGGAAAGTCAAGAAGTACTTTAATCATCCAGTGTTGTAATAGACCCTGCTGATATTCAGCCTCACACTATAATAATATGGAGCGATAGCACAGTACATCAATGTAAACTCTAGTAAGCTGCACACACCACTGCTTATTTGTCCATAGGAAACCTGTACCCCACAAAGTCTGACATGTGCTCTAAGGACACCACCTGCCTCCCCACAGAAACTTTCCTGAATAACAAGCTGAGCACAGAGTAATTTGTTTCCTTTTTCCAACTTACACACACAGGAACTAATAAGAATATGTTTAAAATGCTGATGATTTGGTGACTAAATAGTGACAGCGTATTCTGGTATTAATGTAATATCTTGGCTTATAATCATGGTTTTATAGAAGCCCTGAAATACCTCATTTTGATCATTAGCATGAAAACCTGCTGATGTTGAGATACCTTATTAGAATGGTTGGCAACTTGTCTTTAAATGAAATTATTATTTTTTTTAAATGAATGACACTGCCTGAATATCTTCTGTCACACCTTGATAGTTAATTAAATTGATTTTACTGGAATAGTCAACCACACAAAATGCAAGATAGTAAAGAATGTATTTGACAAAAAATAAATTGATCATCATACTGTCATTGAGATGAAGTACAGACCATCATAATTTTCCACCCGATATAACCAGCAAGAGTTCAACAAGTGTCAATGTACTAAGGAATTACACTTCACTTTTTAAAAAGTGCCCTTCTACAAGGCTAATTCTTTTTAAAGAAAAGTAACAGTTAGAAGGCACAACAGTAAGAGGATCTTGAAGTAGGAGATGAGTTGAAGATTTTCTTTTCTCAAAAGGAAGAAGGAAGCAAATAATGATTTTTGCCATTGAATTGTAAGGCCAGAGCTGCTCTTAAAAGGAAGACTCTCACTCCTACAAATGTTTTATCTACCCAAATGCATGTGCCTTCAGGTACCAAATAATCACCTTTTAAATCATACATGTGCTGCATATCACATTTTATTTTTCCTCATTTCTAGTGGGTTTCCTACTCATTACAGTGGGATTTTTTTTATTTCTGTGTCCATATAGACATCAGGTCCAATCCTGTGATGTTCTTTCTGGCCGACTTTGAAGGCAAGGTTACTAAAGACCTGTTACTCAGATCTTCATCTGAATCCAGCCTTCAGTGTGTTAACCATTAGAGCCCTTATTGTTGTGACATTCTGAGTCCATTTATTGGAGGTGGGTGGATACTTGACAAAGCTGGCAAACAAAGCAAAAATATTCCATGAATAATGATTCACATGTATGAACAAATGCACTTTCACTGTGTTACCAATTATCCATCTCCATCCCCAAAAGTATGCACACCTCAGGAAGACTAAAACAGACTGGATCAGATCCCCTACAGATCTGTGACAAAGGCAAAAACCAGATCTTTTACAGAAGGAGCCTGAAATTCATATTGCATTTAAAATTCTCAAGATGCAGCTCATGGACACTGTCATGGGGTAATATTTTCAAAAGGCCTCAAAGCTGATTTTAAAAGTAAACTTTCAGATGCACACATCTAGGAGAATTAAATCCTGCAGGGTAACTTTTCATAGTGCTTGCTGCAAAAAGAAATGAGAAATCATATGCATATATAGGCATCTAAATTCCAACTTAAAATCCACCTCTAAGTAGTTTAACAGCAGGTCCTCCTGTCCAAGTCACTAGGATTCAAGGCTTATTATCTCTGGGTATCCCGACATTGTATCCTATAGACCAAATGAGATACAAGCTCCTAAATCGGTTGTGTGGGTTTCAGTTATTTTATATCTATAGAATTTTAAAAAACCAAACATTTTCACTTTTCTTTAGCCACAGGGAAAACCACGTCCTAACAATGAATAAACTCGATCCTGTAGCTAGACACTGTACGTCACCTTATGGATGATACATAGTTCATATAGAGTTAGAATCAAAAGGGGAAAAGGTCCATTTCCACAGCTTGAAGGAACATCACTGGTAAAGAGTCTGTCTGCCTTTGCAGCTCCCCTGCCAAGCCTCTGCAGGGTCCTGCCCAAATGAGCGCCTTGGTAGGAAGCACTGGTGGGCTGATAGGAAAAGAAAGGAAGAGCTGCTTCTGCAGTTCTGCTGACCTATTTTTCTTCAGGCCTTGAAGCTGATCTGATACTCCTGAGCTTCAAAATGTCATCTGACAAGACAGCAACTTGGAAACAAACAAATGCACATTCATTGTCTGAAATTGGTAAAGAAGTTGTCACAGGATTTGGATCTGATTTGCTGCCCTTAACTGTACCTACAGTGGAGGCCATACAACCTGCTCAACTTGATATAAAATGCAGTAATTCTTTAAAATGCCACACATTAGACATGCTGTCATTTGCCATAGCTAAACACTGCCTCATCTGATAGTGCAAAATAACAACTGGATGACTTCTGTGATTAATCACTTGGAAAGAAAGCAGGGAGGGGAAGAGGGATGAAATCCAAAATCATATTGAAATCATGCAAAGATTGAAGTTACCTCTCAAAAGGAAAATTTATATTTCCCTCCTCCTTTGTCAAACATGCACTCTATATTGCTATTGCTAGACAGACCCATGTTTGTTTGCTCATGTCTCTGCCACTTAGACACATTGCACTAACCACAAAACGAGATGTAGCAAGGTGCTCTGGGAATGGACAGAAACAGAAGTCTCCCATAAATTCACAACAGCTCTCCCACTTACAACTTGATTTAAAATCATGCTTTAAAGAAGGGAAAAATAAACTGCATATTAGAAAATGAGGTTGCTCAACATCAGTGTGCAGGCAGGTGCAATGAGATAACATACTGTGCAATATGCATTTTTCTCACTGCAGAATTAATGCTGAAATATAGTACAATATATGTATGAGAAAATCAAATTGCTAATAATTGTAGCATATGCTCCAAGTGAGTGATTTTATACAAAAGGCAAAGACAATTGCTGGGAAATCTGGAAAATCTTATCCAACACTTACAAAGATGTTGGTAAAGGCCAGAAGGCACCAACCAAGAAACAAAAGCTCTGGATCCTGCCTCAGAGGAAGCCTGCCTGGAGCATGGCCACTGTATATCACATACCCTGAGTGCAGCCCCACCAGGCAATGTTGACAACATACATTATGGTAAAGGGATCAAATTTGTTTGTCCAAATTATGATTTAATGCACTATTCAGATGGACACAAGCAGCACTATCTTCTTCAGTAATATGAACATAACAACATACAAAAACATCATAATTTTTATTATCTTTTTCTTTGGAAAAGTGTCACCACCTTACCTGGAATCAAAAGCTTTGTTATTACCACTGTTTCTAGCTGACATTAAGATGTCTCAGGAAGCTCCTGATGAGCCATGAAATATTATCGCAAGAAGGAAATCATATTAATGGAACTGCTTAGGTTTGTGGTGAAAAATTAGATAACCTAATTTGTAGTTCAATTTCCAAGGCACCTATTTGTTAGCTAAGTAATTTACCACCATCTTTCATCATTTAAGTCCTTTTCCTCTCTGAAGATTTAATTAGTTTCCTTCTCAGTCTCACACACAATTTTCTTGAACTGTTTCAGGCAGTCCCAACAATGCACAAGAAATGTCCCCATTTCACACAGAGGAGAAATCAATAACTTCCATGCCTGTTCAGTAAAAGAGCACAGCATTTTCTGATAGCTGCAAACAAGATGGGATTGAGGCCACAAATGTTTCCCAGTCAAGCATGAAAGCAGCACTGGTACCCTGCTGGTAAGCAGCCATGCAGCCTGAGAGTGACCAGAGGCAGAACACATCCAGATTCAGGCTTTTTGAAAACAGTTTGTCCTGAAGAAATCCCATAAACAATCTAATATGAAACAAAACCATGCATTTCATCTCTCATAATAAGCACACAGCATGACATGTGAGAACAGCAATCAAAGTGCTTCCAAGATGAGAGCTCAGTTCAATGAATACCCTTGCATTTGTCTGCTTTTTTTCTTCTATTATACATTATCAAATTTCACTAAACTGCCTTATGAATATGTCTCTAAATTAACCTCAAGTCTCCTTCTCACTTTCAGAGAGGTCAGTGTAAATCTGTCATTAAATTCATTAAATTCATTATGTCCTATCTGTCAAAAATCCATTAAATTCAGCAGGGATAGGTTTGGGTCCAGAATGAGTCACTGTGGAGTGCCCCCGCCCAAAGAGGCGGGGATTTGATTTTGGATAGGCAGTGTTAAAGTTGCCGCGGCGGTGTCGATGGCAGGGGTGCCGCGACTACCCTGAAGAAGCCATCCTGAAAAGGACTGCCCAGGGGCACAGGCACGTCCTCTGCCTGGTGAGTGATCTCAGCTCAGCGGCAGCGTGCAGGCGATGTGGAGAGAGAGACTAGAGAGCTGTATGGCATTCCACTGAGAAATAGCCTTTATTATAGCAGGGCCCTCCGTGAAGGGAGCCAGTGACAGCAGCTCCTGGAACAGGGGAAAAGAAACGGGATATTTATAGGGAAGGAGAGGGGTGGGGGAAACTTGGATACATGTATCGGGGTGGATTGATAGAGAGCGAAACCAATGGGGTGTAACAAATTAACATGTTCAACTCAAAGGCCTCTGGGAGTGACATTTTTTTCTCTTCACGAGATAAAAGTATCTTGCCTAGGGAGAAGCTCTCCAGGGGAGAGGTAGCATTTTGAGGTTGGCTGGTTTTTTGGCCTTCACAACAGTGAGAGGTGTGGCTTTAAGCCCGGCAAGAGTTGCTTCACCCCCAAATCTCTCTTGGGGTGTCAGCTTGAGGTGTTCTGCCCTTTTTGTGCTGCTATTTGTTGTGTTCTGCTGCATCAACCCCTCCTATTGTACCCCTATTGGTTTGTGCCCCTGGGATTCTCCCTTGGTGTGTCCCTGTTGGACTCAGACCCTAAACTCCACCCTGGTTCTACCCATAAAACCCATCACCCTGCCTTTGTTCAGCATTCCCCAGCTCCGGTTTATGCTGGGTTCATTCCTGTGTTGGTAATGCCCCAATAAATGGATTCCCGAGTTTAACCAGAGTCGGGTCTTGTTGAATTCCCACCTGGGTCACCAGTGGCTGAACCCTCCCTGGACATGACTCTGTTGCAATGAGATGCAACAAGTAACCTTTCCTTACTTTCCTTGTTTGCTATCTTTATTTCACCTTGGCCTAACCTTAATTACACAGTAACTTAATATTATCCTTCCTATTCACACAACCAAGTAATTGCCCTCTTTCTGTCATCTCTGCTATTTTTAACACACCCTTTGTTGTTTTTTGAATACTAATACAAACATTGATACCAATCAAAGAGTATGCAAACAGGCTACTGGGCTTGCACTTAACATTACTAGAGAGGACAATAACTGGGGCTTGGGGGACAAAGTGTCATTCCCTACTCCTTTACATGGTACCCAGCACACCAGCCCTGGTGTGATGAATGCTACCATCTCTGCCTAAAGGGATTTTTTTTCAAGATTCCCATTAATTCAGTCTTCAAGCATCTTATGTCATTTCCTTTCTGTGTGAGCCAATGAAGTTACTTTTTTCTCAAGTATTTAAGACATTACAGACTGGGAATGTTTCTTTTGACTTCAAAAAAAGAATCACTTATGACCTCTTTATATCTTTCATTTCTACTGGAAGAAAACATTGGTAAACAAATTAAACGAAGAGTCAAAGTGAGTTTGACACTATACACCCAGCTGTGGGGTAGCTCTGGGTTATGGCCTCTTCCATGAGTTCTGCTTTACATTTATGCATAGCACTGATGCCTTGGAATGGCTACCTAGAACAGAGGCTAGACAGAGTTAGAGAATAAATTAGATATTTATTAAAGGCCTTCATTAGATACACCTTGGGCAGTGCAGGAGCCTCTTAGAGGCTGCACCCAAAATGGACAATGGTCACAAGCTTTTCAGATGGGTATAACTTTGATCTATTTGCATATCAGGGGTTAGTTGTCCAATTACGGCTTCAGGTAATGAAGTCATATTCCCCCACTGATTCACTTTCGTTTGTACTTTTCAGGGCCTGAGGCTGATGATGTCCTAGAAGGATTGTTTAGTCTGACCAAACTGTGAAGAAAGCTCACTAACATTCTATATGGAGTTCAGAGTTATAAAGTAATGCAGTACATGATCTGAAAAATATACAAGCTAAAAATTTAAGGCATCAGCACTCATTAAACATATCAAGGAATAAGTTTGACAGTTACTGTGATTTTTTTAAAATGGTTATGCATGTTGCTTCTTTTGGATCTCATCCTTGGGCACTTAACTATGCCTTGGCAGGTAGACAAAATTTGAAACTTATACTAATTGCATATATTACATTAGGAGAGATATTCCAGGTCAGTTCAATGATCCCTCAAACTCATTCTCTGAGGTTTGCTGGACTGCCATGCTTAATGAGAACAAGACGTGTGGAACTTTGGTTTCATCATGCTCTTACTCAGCATTCAGAGGATTTTGGACTGTTCTCTGAGCTGGGCATGTAAAAGACAATTGTTTTGGCACAGAGTACTAAGCACTAGTGTGCTCAACCCTTTCATCTTGGATAGTTTTTTTCAGATGGTAGAAAGAATCTACAGAAGGATGAAACTCATACTTGGTGCAGCTTGGGACCAGCACACCCTGAGTTGCAGGTGTGGCTGTGGGAGCTTGTCTAGACTACATGAGCTGGTGAGTGTCAACCTGCTGAGATGCATGCTGCTTTCCTAAGCCTGCCCTGTTAGCCTCTGAGTCTTGCTACAAATTAAATAAAAGTGAATGGCAGCTAACTATAAAGTACCACATGGAATGAAGCTATGGTCGTTATGGCAGATATCATGCCTGATGTAGAGCAAATGATTTTGGTAAGGGCTGTAAAACCTTCTCCCCTGGGAATGTTCAGGCATGGTACTGCCATCAACACGATTTATGGGCTATATTAACACTCTGCTCATGAGCCTTACTCTCCCCAGAAACTTTTGGAATTGGGAAGGTGGAAAGATGCTTATAAAACTGCAATATATTTGACATGCTGTTCAGTAGGATCAGAAAGCAATCTGCAGAGGTCTGACTTCTGACAAGGAATGCTGTTTAAAAAATCACAGTAACTGTCAAACTTATTCCTTCTACCATCCAGGATACAAGGCCAATTTACAAAAAGACCTTGAACAGTCATCAATCACCCAACACATCTGACAGTCACATCAACTGTATAGCCTGGGCAAGCTTTTTGTGTCCTCAGAGGCAGCTTGATGGTTCAAGCTTCAGTAACAGCAGTAGTCAGAAAGGCCAGCAGTCTGTGCAAGAGATGTAGAGGTTTCCCTACATGTCAGGCAGCAGCTTGACCTTCTGGTTTTTCATTTTGCTCCCTACCAGCCTTCTAACACATCAGTTGTGATTTTGCCTCAAGTCCTAATGAAGGTACTTGTCACGTGTCCATGTAAAAGACAATGTTCTGGAAAGGCTTTTATCCCCAGAGTACTGCATGTGATATTGGAAAGTCCTATGGGAGTCTTCAGATGTTTCTGGTGCTCCCTAAAGGGATGTGCCACAAACACCACATTCCTTCCTCTGCCAACACAGAGGCTGTGCTGTGAGATCAATTTGAGCTAGACAAAAATAAAATTCTTCCATGGCATGTACCTCAAATTGGAGATTCAGTGTCACAACTCACATTTGTTAACCCTCACAATGGCTTGCTGTTTTTCATTCTCTTTCCATTTCTCTTTTTCTTTCAAATCGTAAAAACAAACTTTGCCTAAGAAAATTCACATTAATTTTGTAAGACATTGTACAGAAAGGGGGTATGTCCAGGGAATAAAGCCATTCCTGCATTTGAGATCATTTCGCTTCAGCTAGAGAGCTCACATCCCTCCCCAACTCTTTTCTTTTATTATTGTTTTATTGCTTTCCTTTGAAATATTACTACCATTACTCATGCATCCTCAAAATAATTTCTTCAATGAGCATGCTCTTAATACCTTTTCCCTTCTCTGTAACTCCTTCTCCCATATATCCAATATATCCATATATATCCCATATATTCCGTACTACAGGACAGAAGTTTCCTGTAGTGCACAAGCAGGGAATGCCACAGATCTGCTACAGTATTCCTGAATGCAGCTCATAACATGTATAAAGCCTGTTAATAAGTTCTCTCTATACAGCTTTTGCAAATATCCTTATATGCAAGATAGATGCAAATGTATGATCATACACTGGGTCCAGAAAAATCAATGACAATGACTTGTAGATTTTGGAAAAAGTCCATTTCTCCTTCCCTTTTTTATTAAAGTTCCCTCTGAGATATTTTTACAAGGCTCATTCTTTTTAACCGTCTCCTTGCAGTCTTGGAAACACTTTGTCTCAGTCCCCTCACAGTTCCTGATGTATGAGCATCTGACAGGTTCTCAACACACCTGCTCCAGCAAAGGAAAACTATTTTTTCACAGGGTGAAATTTGTTCTTAGCTATTTCAGGTTAAAGCCTCTGCTAAGCTTGTATAACACTTGGAAATAGAGCAACATTTTAAAAGGTGGGGGAAAAAAGTAAAACTTCCACACTTTGGGAAGTATGCCTTCATCTCATTCTAGGTCAGTACTCTGACCTGAACATACATCCCCACCTTTTGCTTCTTCTTTGCCTTAGCAATGGGATGCTTAATATATTAAAGCATTATTTTTCATCCTCCCTTCACTTGTAAAAAGTTGTCCTTTGTCTGAAAGGTCACCAGCATTTACTAGCAGCTATCTCTGAGCAATAGTAAAGCCAAGGAAGTATTTTTCTTTTACTTGTGGTGCAAAATTCTAGTTCTAAGGTGTAATGCCTAAAACCCAAGTGACTTCAATATACTGTACCCTTATGATATTTTCTGGTATTACTGTGTGGCAGGAAGGTCGAACCTGCACTGGATGGAAAGAGATATGCCTAAATATGTGTGCACATGCACTTGCTTTTAAATAAACTCATTGGGCTTTTCTTCCTTTTTAAAATACAGCACACTTCAGGTCCACTTTTCTCTTGCCAGAGATGAAGTAAGCACAATTCAATCCATTTTTCACAAACAGAAATGTCAGGGTCTGCTTTCTGGCACACAGCTACCACAGACAATGCTGCAGAAAAGGCATAAGGCTTTGCCTGTGACACAGGCTGTTGGAAAGTGCAGGAATAGCAGTTTTCCAACTCAAATCATTTCTGTACAGCTGAAAAGCCAGTTGTACTCATTAAGACAAACCTCCCAAGGAAAGGAATTTGAAAAACTATATATCTGCCTGATTTCTGTAGAGTCTGGCCAGCTTTATTCCAGTACACTAGTTTCACTCTGGCACAAGCCAATGCTTTTATTATTGCATACATACCCAATACTGACATTTTGAAGGATGTGGAAGCCAGGTGTCAATCTCAAGTGAAGATGCTTAGCCATGACTAACATAACATAACATGATTCTCTTGTTGCTAATATATGATTATATTATCATGTGAAATCTCACTGTATCAGAAGAAAACAATTCCAAAATTGACATTGCATCAGCTCACTTGACAGGGACAAAGATAGGGCAGGAACCAGGTGTATTACTGAGTTGTTGCTTCTGCAATCATATGCACAGCATGCTTAATTCAGAGGGATCTATACGGCTTTTTAGCCTGGAATACCTATAGAATCTTGTTCATATTTTTCATACACTTCTTCCAAGTTTCAGAAAAATATAAGTTATTCCTGGGGTGTTATAATTTGTATCCAGGAAAGATAATTTTTAATAGCCACAGATACTTAGCTGTTAGAAAAGTAGGAACACTCTTGGGTTTGTCTGTAGTCTGCATATTTCCCATCCCTACCTTATTGGGATCACATGGAACTCTCCATTTGAGGTGTCTGGGCATGACATTCTCACCCCCAGAGATCATCAATATTAAATTTATCATTAGCCTGGTATCAGTTTTCAATTGGTAAGAAAAGACATATGAACATTGCTATGACTTCTAAGGAATGTCATAAAGCCAATGGTAATTTTTACGTGTGTGAGGCCATGCTCTCTGCAAACACAGCATTTATCAAATACTAACAGCCACCCGCCTCTATTTTACCAGGAAGATGAATATGTTTAGAAGACCAGGAATTTCAAGGTAGCTTTATAGGTTAATATTTTGCAGAACTAATTCTAAGACTTCTGCACAATTCTGTGGTTTATGGACAATTCAGGAAATTAAAGGCCAAAAGACTGTCAAGAAAGAATGAATTACACAATACTTTCAGATATTAGAATGAAATTTCCATTCCCTGTCTGGGTACCTGCCCAATTTCTATGGCTGTATAACAGAGAGTACTAAGAAGCATTGCAGGCAGTTTAAAAGTGAATTTCCAGCCTCCCTTGAATTCAAAGAGGTAATTAAAGTTGCTTTTAGAAAGACACACTTCAATCTTCATGTGTTAGGCCCAAGGTTATTAACAGGCTTGAGTTTCACAACAGGTCCTTTTCCCAAACTCTGCCTTTCAGAGGATAATTTTCTGTGAGGTAAGGCAAAATTCCTCAAACTACACAGGAAAGTTTACAAAAAGAAACAACAACTCTACAACAACATTACTGGAAACACTCAAAACTACATATCCCTTTAGAAAAGAAATAGCTTTCTGGAAGCAAACATAAAGGTCTGAAGATCTGGTGCAATTTGCAAATGCAAACCAGGTTGGCAACAGAGATGCCAACTTTATGAATAAATACCTCTAGCAGTAATGTTTCACCTTCAGTACTCAATAGGCCAAGGCAGCTTTCTAGTAATGTGAGTTCTTCTATGTTTTTTGATCTAAAAATATCCAAAGTTTCAGAAATAGAGTGAAAAAATTTTCTGAAGATGGAAATCCTGTTTTCTGCCTAGAATGAAAAATATCAAATGTCTTTCATGAAAAACAGCTTTCAGAAGGAAAAAGATCTGTATTCCCCCTCCATTTTTTTCCTTCCCCTTTCCTATCCTTCCACTCTACAGGGAAGGTTAATGCTTTATCATGTTGCCAGGTAAATAGGTGCTTGCCCAGGTAGTCAGAAAGAATTAATGGCATTCTGGAACTATCTGCAAAATCTAAAGAGTTTACACAATGTTTTGCACATTTATATTGATTAGAAACAGCAGTAACTGATGCCAGTGATGTGCTTTCAGTAGAACATGACACAGAAGTTTTTCCTTTGTGATTCTGACTACAGCACTGCAAGCAGTATTATACTGGCTCCAGTCCATCTCATTTCGTTTTGTCTGCAAGTGCATCAAAATGTAACCACCTAGTCTGAGGGAAAAGAAGGAGAAAATATTTCAGCCTGTTGGAAATAAGTAGCTAATTTTCTTTTTCTGTGGAGTGAATTCCAATGAGACCTCCAGAGGCAAGGCTGTCAGATATCAATGTCAGATGTCTGCCTCACTCCTCCAGCACAGGGAGCTAGGGAGAAGCACTGGATATCTGCTTGGAATCCAGCCCTCCTCCAGGCAAGGCGACCTGTGCAGCAGCATTGTAAGGCAGACTGATGGCTCCCCCAGAGCCACTGAGAACACTTCTGCACAGCTCAGACAAGAGGAGTGCTGCCTGGTGCCTTTCCTCAGGCTGCAAAGGTTTGATGCTGTTTTTGCTCTCTCAGAAAGGCATCCAAACTAGTCACCTGTATCCAACTCCTATGGAAGCTGGATCCAGGAATGTAAGAGCTACGAGTCAGAAGGTGAACAGATCAAATGGAGCTGGACTCTCACCTGTGGTGGGCAGAAAGAAAGCTCCTAGAGCTCCTGCAGTTATTTTAAAAACTCCCTACAGTTACTTTAAAAAAATCCCAAACTGCTGCTGCTCTACCATAAAATGCCTGTGCATTTCACAGAATAGGCTCAGTATCTCCTTCTGCCCACCTAAGTGTGCTAATTAAAGGCAAGCTGGCTATTCCCCTTCAGGTCCCATGGTGTTTGCTCCTTTAAGCCCACAGCAGCACAAAATGAACAGAAGGCACCAGCAATACTCTTTGCAATGCAGTGAGGAGTTCACTGGCTAGGGCCTCACCCTGGAACTTGTGCTGATACACAGCCAGCTCACAGCTCTTACCAGAGGTGATTAAACAAACAGTCTGTCTCTGCTGCTCCATTTCATTCCAGAATAATGTGATCTTGTTTGGAACACCATTTATAAATCAACATGGAGGAGAACATTTTAATAATTGAATTTGAAATATATAAGATCACATATACACACATGCATACATTTTCACACATCTCTGCAGTGACTACCAGTTTACAAGCTACACTGGAATTTCAAAGGCCAAAGTTCAGCCTGTCTCTAAATTGAGGTCTCATTAAGCTCCACTCCTGGGCTGCCCAGGAGAAAAGACTAGCAAAGTGAAGCCATGATTAAGTAACACTGAGTTATAATGCTGTCTTCCAACACAGATTTACTGACTTACTATCCACATTTGCTATTGTTTTTCTACATTAAGTGCAATCTTGCACGCACAATCTTTTCAACAGAAAGCAAGTGACCACATATAGAAAGCAGAAAGAAGACAAAACCTAAAAAAACCCTAAGGAAAACCACATTTAGACAAACTAGAAAAGAGTCTGAAGAAGGAACAGGCACAGCCAACATAGTTTCTCCAATTAATGATGCAGGCAACTTTGGAGAGAGTAGTAGTTTCATTCTGAAACCCCATTGCTCCCAAGTTGTTGCAGTGGGTGCACTGGCACAGTCCTGTCTTGGTTATCTTATCTGGTGGCACTGATGTCTTGGATTTGTGTGCCCTGTCCATATACTCACAACTAATTCAGGGAGAGATGGTCATTTTTCCCTTGGCATGATGAGAGCATTGGATGAAAATTTTTGCCCTCATCTGGAAGATGAGGAAAATCCACTTGCTAAGATCTCTTAATATTTCATCAAGGCTGTTACTGAAGGAACCTGGGGCTTTGCCCTCTACCTCTTCCTGAAGCACAACTTGGTTGGCATTTTTTTGTATTTTAGGCCAGTCCATAAGCTTGCAAACATTTGGGGAAACATTTTGCAGCCTTTTTGTGAATTGAACAGACATTTTAAAATTAGATGTTTTTTCATGATTCTCTACAACTGCTTGGGACTGAGATGAAGAATTAGGAAGCCTTGCATGTTTTGTTTGTGCTTTCTACTCCTTGGTGCCTGGCTGGTAGATATCCCACAAAGCATGACACAGCCTGCAGAGCAAGGCTATCCTCAGGCTTCCTAGGGCTTAAAGCAACCACTGCAGGCTGCACCTCATCTCAACTACTTCCACCCTCCCAAAAAAATTGTGCAGGCAATGAAATACTAAGGTCTTGGATAGCACACTTTCTAAAATCATTCTGTAACTCTAGGCCTTCTCCGCCTTTCTTTCCATACCTCTCGAGAACTGCTGCAGACCAGCTTCTCAATAGTGACTGAAAGAACCAGTGTAAGGACCATTTCTGTGTCATTCAGACACCTGGAACAGTCACAGGCAGGACTCTTCAAGGTCTTTGAATGATGAACACAATAGTTTGAAGGATTCTAAGTAGGAGGGCAAAAGAATATTTCAGCCACAGCTGAAATACTAAGGAAATAGCAGATTTCAATCCTGGACCATCTAAGGGAAGGAGAAAAAACTAAGAAAGAAAGCAACAGATGTACTATTGGATAATAATGATTCAGAATTATTTAATGCATTGTTTTGACAGACTTCACATCATAAAAGTAAAATCAGACCTTCTTAATAATAAAATATAGATAGAGACAGAAACACAGCAGAGCAACAAAGAACATAATGGAAGATATTTGAAGCTATTTTGACATTCTTTTTCTCTTTAAACAATAGAATTTACGTAAATTTGTAAACTAGTCTGAATATATTCATGAGATCTGGAAAAATAACAAGAAACACTTTTAAAATAAAGGCTAAACGAACTGTTTCAGCCATTTCACACCAGCACTAATAGCACAAGGACCTGAAAATTACTGTATAGCAAATATTGACTAATGGCTATCATGTGATCTTCAGTGTCATTGGACAGCATCCCTTTGACTTCTGTAGGATGAAGTTATATTTGAATAATTGTAGAATGCTGGTCTTCTGCTTTTTCTAGAAAATATATTTATTTATATTTAAAGATGACTGCTGTGAAAAGCCTTGGAACTTGAAACACAGGTTTCTGAACAGAAGACTAAATGTGAAAAACCCTTCAAATTCAAGGTGACTTTAGTCAGCCAAGATTCACATCTCAAACTGTGAAGCATCATGGATACCTCCTGTTTAACACCCAAATTGAGAAGACACCCCAACATACACATCTATAAACTATACATCTTTCAGATCTGCAGTATTTATTGGACTGTCCACTGAATCCTCAACTGACCTCTCCTTTTCATGCCAGCCATCTGCTGACCCACTGCATAGGGAGCCCTTAATGCCACCCACCTCACTGTGATTATTCCCAGACACTGACTGGAGAATCTACACTGCTGGGAAAAATGGAGCAATCAGGGTCCCCTACCAGTATAAAAGTACTTATAAAAATATATTTAATTCACCCTTGAGTTTATCCAAGTGCAGAAAAGGGCAGACAGTCCATTTGGCAGTCTGTATTCCAGGAGTGAGTAACATTAAGATGGGAGTTAGGAAAGACACCAATGAAAAAGTGATAGTATGGTTAATAGGGATATCACTGGGCAATAATAATAATTTGGCCGGAGAAAGGTTAAACAGGCATGAATGAGGACCTGAACTACAGAATCAGGGGGAGAAATAGGCAGAATAGACAGAGAACAGGAAGGCAGAAATGCACGATGGTGCAGACAGTGGCAAGTCTGGATAGCAGCTACCATATTCTCATCAAATTCATACAAAAGCAAGGGTGACTTCAGAGGAGATGAGGCTGTGTTTCTGAGAAGGCAGTAAAGCACACAACATCCACATATCTGTGCTACAGCTTCCACAGTTATGTATACTCAGACCCCAACAAGCAGCATCACCTCAAACTGATGCCACACGTATTTATTCTTGGAGGCCATGGGAATTGCACTGATATTAACACCATGCCTGCAATTGGCATGAACATTTAGCACATTAATAGCAGTTTTCCCCAGCAGATCTGCCCTCTAACTTAAGCCATTTTACTGCTTCCAGAACCAAGATAGAGGTGTGGATGTTTTTGGATGGCATATGAAACAGTTTAGCAAGTTGTCAATCAGTTCACAGATTCAAAGTGGCTGTAGTGGCTGTGTTACATGGTTTAAAGTGATGAAGCTGGAGATCTGGAAGGAACAGTGAAAGTAAAATTTGGATATCAATGGAGATGGCTGACCGAACAGTAAAGGGAGCAGTGAGCAGGAATTAAGTCAGTCAGAGTTAAAAAGGCAAAGTACAGCTCTCTGATATGGAATAAAGGACAGGAAAGGTTAGCAAATGGAAGAAAAGCAAATATAGGTTCTGTAGGGATGCCTACTGGAACAATTTCTGTGTCTGCACTTCTGGGTTAAACCAGCCCACCCTAAGCAGCAAGAGAGCACCAAGATGTACTGGCAAGGCTTTGAGAGCTTTGTGTCTCTTCCCATCATTTTCAGGCTTTCCTGTATCTCAGAAGAGGGCACTGTGGGATGGAGGGCTACTAAACACAAGAAAATTCATCCGAGTTCCCAACAGGAATTTCTATCACCGTATAATTTCCAATTAATTACTTCTTTTGTTTTTATCCAAAGAACCATGTGTGATCTATTTGCTCAAGTCCATGAGCATTCAAATGCAGAGCTTGTTCATTCTCTAATGCTTAAGGAAATTCTCTACCCTTTTGACATATCATCATCCCCAATCACAGAGATGCTTTCAGTTGCTGAGGGGGTTTATTACCAAAGGGATTGCATTTCCTTTTTAGTTTTTTTGCACTTTATTCCTTATTAACAACATACAGTGAAAATGGTCTTTATTCTTGCTGAGACATAATGTCTCTTTAGCAATTAAGGTGAAAACAGATGAAGTGTCAAAACAGATGAATACCAGATATAGCTCATGGACAATTAAACCCAAATTATATGAATTCAACATATTTTGGAATAACACAGATATTGCACCTGCCTCCCTAATGCCTTGTTCTTTATATAAATATACCTGTACTGCATGGATCTAAACTGCATTATGAATTGCACAGGCCTGGTTTTGTGTATGTATGTTTGTTTTACACTTCCTGTGCATAAGTGTAAATGAATGCATAAGTGCAAAAAGCAGTAGTAAATCAGTCACTGGGTTTTCCCTCTGTACTCTCTCCTTGATTGAATCAATAATAAAGCTGGTCAGCTCCTGATGAATCAAATTTCCACTGCTGGCAAGTTGAAAATAAATATTTTGAAGAAACATAGTTCTTCTGTGAACATTTGCTTGGACAGGGAAAAATAGATCTTTTTTAAGGGGAATATTTTGGGGTTTGTTTGAAAATTGATTTTTCATTTATTTTCATTTTTCACATAGTTGAAAGTTTTCTTACATCCTGTGGTACTGTAAAAATTAATAACATAAACATTCACCTGAAACATATCAGTCTAGAGGTAACAAATGTTACAGACTGTAGCATACCACAGAAACTTAAAATTTGACATCTCTGTTTCAGAATGGAAGAGTAATATCAATCACAAAATTGGAAGACATGCTGATTTAGAACTAGCCAGGTCTAAATAGTACTCCATCAGAAACTACTAGGATCCCTTTAAAACAGGAATTATTTGGGGTCTTCAGTAGGTCTCCCACTATCACTGTTTTGTTTTAAAACCCTGCATTTTCTGGCTTTCTCTTATCTGGAGTTCATGTTCCACTCCATTCCTGGCTTGCCAGTTTCTCATATTACTAGTAGTAGTAGTAGTAGTAGTAGTAGTAGTAGTAGTAGTAGTAGTAGTATTTATCCCTTCTATTCCCTTCTAATCTTTAATTACTGATAAATCTGGATTTATAAATTGATAAATTTGGATTTCTTTCATTTATTTTCTATCCATTGTGACCTATGTCTCATCTTCCTTCTTAATCCACCAAATGTGAATTTGTTTCCTTGAACATTTAAGACACAGTCATATCCTACCTGCTTATCCTGTAGCTGCACTGTCACATCGAGTTCTCTGGCTATAGCAGTGTTGTGGGACCTCTGTTCCCCCGGGCTCCTCCTCCTTAGCCCACCCCTGCTCTGTCCTTAGCCAGGTTTGCTCCTGGTAAAGCCATGCAGGCACAATGGGGGTGCTGAGAACCCAGCTCCTTCCCCAGCATGTAACCAGGAAACTGCAGGGATTGGTGCATGCAGACAGGCAAAGACATAATGCCAATTCCTAACCTTTCAATTTCTGGACCAGAACTTGGTCCAGCTTCTGGAACATCACCCAGGTGATGTGTAGCAGACAGAGGAGCTATAGACACCACAAAAATGCAGCCATCATGCCCAGTTGTCCTGAGATTTTTGGCGATGCACTCATGCTCCTCTCTCCTTCCTCACCTCAGGATCAGGGTCTGACCCATGGGGCACCATGCAAGATCCAGTCTCCTGGAGCTGACAAAAGGCTCACCCAGCTTCTGGATCACAGCAAAGTATCTGCCTTTTTGGCACTGGCCCAAAGGGTGGGTTCAGAGCTTGGAGAAGTGCAGTGGTGTCTGTAAGGTGACCTCTGAGAGCAGGCAAGAGCAGCTGAGAGCAGCAGGGCCTGAACTGGGAGGAGGAGATCTCAGCTGCTTTGTAATGCTGAGCAACAGCCATAGCTCATTTCAAAGCCTGCTGCCTCTCCACAGAAACTTCCTTGAGGATGCATGTTAAAATTGTGAACAAAAAAGGAATACTTGAGTTTCACTAAATCCAAGGAGCTTGTATGATAGTGTAAGTCTGTAATGAATGTTGCAATTAAGGCTGAGGACTGCTGCTGCTTTGGATAATTTATGGGAATTTTTTGCATGGAGCTGTTTTTTGGAGAAAAATAGACAAAGCTTAATCACACCTCATATTACAGTTCCATTTATAAATGGCTAAGAAAGAATGAATAACTTACTAAGACATTTTGGAAGGGACTACTTAAACCAATAGGACAATAGGGGTTAGATTTACATGATGTATAAGTCTGAAACCTCAGGTCACCTTCTACCTAAATTAACTTTTATTTGAATTTCTCAGAATTCCTGCATTCCTACTCACAGAATTCCCCTGGTACAGGATTTCTGTCAGTAGGAATGCCAAGCGTCACGTACACCTTGACAGAAACAATCATCTCAGCAGAGCTCAGGTCTGCACACAAGCAGCGGTGACAGTCTGCCAGATTTCAGCAGCAGCAGCAGCTCACCTGGAAAATGCCCTCAAGCTCCTTCTAAGCCTGTTAAAGAGTAGAGCCTTACCTCATAATCCAGTCAGCAGATTACTTGTTTAGGAAGCAAGCAGACAGTTTGACCTCCTGCTCCTGTGGGAAACAAAACTAACCCACAAATCCATCCCCAAGAGACCCTGGTGGAGGAAGAGTTGCCCTCTGCCTCAGAATGAGAGCTCAATGGGGTGCAGAGGCAATCAGTCTTCTCCAGAGGACAGGGGCATCTGTGAGAGGGCATTCAGCTCTAAGGCTTGGGGGAGCACATGGCACTGCAAAAGGAAAAGCGAGACCCAGAGTTTGATGTGAAAGTGGCAGCCACAGGAGGCAGTGACAGAACTGCAGGCACAGCTATTTGTGCTAATTCAGTTCCAGCTAAATCCCATGTTAGCTGTAGGAATCATCTCACTTAGCTCCGGGCACACAAACTGAAGCGTCTCTTCAGCCAGTGAAAAGCACTGTGACCCTTTGAAAAGATATCTATCCCTTCTTAACCTACATCATCACTGTTCTCCAGCTTAAACTGCCCATATTTACTGTGAAGTAAAGTACAAGGCATGTTCTTGGCCTGATCTGTACTTGGTATTTAATCATTAGGCTGTTACACCAAGGAACACGAACCACAGGATTTGCAGGAAATGTCACTTTTCAGACAGCAGTGCTAGGTTATACTTTGCAGAAGTATATCATTAGTAGCCTTCATCTAATTATCTGCATCTTGCTAAGCAATCTCCACATTAAATGCCTTTGATCAAATCTTCAGATGGTTTAATTAGCAGACTTCAGGAGCCCATGTCAGTTGTAAGATCTAAAATTCTGCCCTTAGATTATCATTAATAAGTACATTTTTCTGCCTTTTTCCATCTCACCAGTATTACCCTTGACTTCACAGAAGGAAATGCAGCTGAACCCTTCTAACCTACACGCAATAGTTAATAGCCAATTTTTCAATTGCATATATTTTGTCTCTCTTAGTTGGCTTTAAAAACAAATATTTATGTCAGGAATGGTGCCAGTGGCATAAAAAATATGAGCTTCCACAATCATAATCCAAAACTCATACGGCTGCCTCCCCCATTTCTGTACTCACAGTGTTTTGTCCATTGGAAGAGTCTCAGGCCAGTATTTTGGACCATGTTTTCCATAATCTGAGTTTTGTGTATCTGTGTGACACCAGACAGAATGCCTATATATCAGATGTCAGCATATAAACCTAAAGCTGTCCAAAATTGGGCTTTTCGGAAGACAAATCTGTTTTACTTCTGTGGAAATTGTCACTCCATCTAAGGCAAATATCCAACCTGTGTTTGCTGGTTAAATTCACAGAGGTTTAGTCTCTCTCCCTCCATAGGCTAATGAGAGAATTTAAGTGTCAGAACTTGATCCCTCCAGGCCACAAAAGCACTGGACCCTGCAGCACCTGCCGGGGTGATCTCACACCACGTCCAGCTGCATTGTAGCCAATGCTAGAGACTGCGGAGCAATCAACGCCCCCTCATCATCCATGCCCTGCTTTGCAGGGGGAAAGCTCAGGCAGGCAGCAGGGGAGCTGCCATCCTCTCCTGCAGATCCCAACACCTTGAAAACAAAGCATAGAACCTCTAGAGAGAGCTTGTCTCACAGGTTAATCTGAGACGCCCCTAATTTAAATACCTGGCATTGTGCAATACAAATGCTTGAGAACCCCACCTTCCTTCCTGCCTGTAGTTTCCTTCTTTCCTAACATTCCCTCTGGAATTGCACACTGTCACAAATATTGTTTTGTTTTGTTAAATAAGAGATAAATCAAGGCCTATTATTCCCTTTGTGCTTATTCATTAGCCCATGTGAGAAGTTATGGCACTCTAGTGGAATCACAGTCAGAAGCTGATTTGTGTCTGCAGGTTTTATCAACATATATAAAACTGACATTCAAAAGTGTGTCTTACTCTTCCATTACAAAAATTTACCTATCTGCTCCCTTCCTCTCACATCCAACAACAACAACAACAGGGAAGAAGTTTTCTTAGTCGAACAACATTTGACACTCCAAAGTGCAAAATGAGCTTGTGAATGATACTAATTTACCCAACCATCACAGCTCAGGCAGTTTTACTTGCCAAGCAAGTGTGACAAAGAAAATGCAATTGTTCAGGGAATTGTGCAAGCAATAAAATGTTATTTTACTGTACTTAAAGAAAATTAACAAGAGCAGGCATAAAATAGTTACACTGATGTCTTTAAAATTACCTAAGTGCAATAAGTGAACAAAGATTGAGATCAAGAAAAAGACTCTTTAAAGTTGATTACTCTGATGACCAATTTTGTTCTTCAGCCCATTTGTTTTGGATAAAATGTACGTGTTTTCTCTGTGTTTTATTTTCCCATATTACAGAGGTACAGCAATTTTCTACACTCATTTGTGAGGATGATGTGTTTTGGAGGATGGAAGATGTGTCAGGGTCTTGCTTTTCAAAATGCATTGCTCAGCTCATCAGTGCAGTGCCCAGAATTCAAATGTCTCACCTGAGTCTTCAGCCCCAAGATAGACTTTTTGTTTGCCAATAAAGTGTAGGAAAGGACAGAAAAATCCAGATGCTAAAGCAAAGCCAACCATGTATCACTGAGTATGATTGTCTTTCAGAGGCTCAGCCCATGCCTGCTCCTGTTTAGTTCAACAGGCAAAGATTCCAACAAATGTTTGTACAGGAAAGCAACCGTCTTGTTTACTTCCGTGCCTGTCAATATACTGTTCTGACACTGCCTATTTGTCACTGACTTCTCCTGATATCAGCTCACCACTAAATACCCCAGATGCCCACAAAACTGGTAATCTACTGGCCTAACAGTCATACCACATTTGTGTTAGTGCCTATGTCAGAAGAAATTAATCTTTAATTTAAGTGAAAGAAGTTTAGACTGCACCCAGTCTTTTCATGCTTTTCATGTATATTTTTAATGTATTTTTTCCCTTCCCTAGTGACATAAATAGCAAATATCTTCATAATTCAGAATGGTTGAAGGATAATGTTTAAAAGGTAAATCTACTTGCCCATGTCATATTCCTTGCCTTCACTGGACATACCCTTAAATAACTTCAAGTGGTCCTGATGAGTGGATTCATGCTGAATTCAGTATTACTGAATTTTCTATTTCCAAAGCCAAAGCAATTCTTCAGCATGTAATAACAAGCCTTTTTCAGCCAGAAGCCATTTTGGTGAGTGAAAGAAATTAAGTGCTTTTGTAACTATAAAGGGCAAAAAAATAGAGACATGACCTCTACATTCTGATTTTCCTAAACCTGAAAGGCTTCCTGCTGACTCCAGGTAGCAGTCAGATCTCACAGCCTGGACAAATACATTCTCTTTCAAGTGATTGTCTCTGAAAAAGGACAAAATGCTCCAAATCTTTAAAAACATATATATATATATATATATATATATATATATACAAATAACCCCCTGATAAAGAACTGCCAGCTATTATTTTCCACATGTCAGCACTTCATATATGGCAGGCTGCAGGGCATCCATTCTCTTTCAGACAAGGCAGAGCAGTTACCCTAGTATTTGCAGAAGTGTCTTTACCTCTGCACTACCACTGTCTGATATTGTAGATGTTGGTATAGTCATGTAAAACACACAGCTACAACCTGTATCCCCCACTCTATATCCCAAACATGTTTTCTGCCTGCTCAGTTGTGTTTTGCCTCATGATTTGCAATCAGCATTCAAGGATTTGCTGCAGAGCTCCTTGGGCTTTATATTGATGGCACAAATGTTTCCCTTTCTGAGGGACTTTCTTGTCTATCAAAGTCTCCAATTACTCCCAAGAAGGAGATGCATGTAAAAGTATAGTTCAGTTCTTCAGTTTCACTCCCATTACTCTTCATGTTGGGAAACTTTCTTCACATGAAATCACACTGGAACACATTTCTACCCACCAGTCCTGGAAACACCTAAAGGTGAAAGGCTCTGTGCTCTGTTAACAACAGATCCTGTAATGTTACAGGAAACCATTGGAAGTGGAAAGCTGCTGTGTGGAGTCTAACATGACAAGTTATCAAAGCTGCCAAAGGAGAAAGAGGGCCAAGCAAATTTGCAGAAGTGAGGGACATCCAGCTGGACTTAGAGAAGAGTGGCCAGTGCTCTACTCCCATAGTGACCCCATGGGCAAACCCCCTCTGGGAGTGGCAATGGAAACAAACCAACTGGCAGCACAGAGGTTGGCAGCCCCACGTGGGCTGGTGCCAACACATCAGTTCCTGCTAGGTATGATGCAAATGATCTGCAATGAGGGGTGGAGATTGTACCGGGTCAGGCTGGGATGAACTTTGTTCACAGCAGTCAGTATGATGCTGTGCTTTGGATTTGTGGCTAGAGCAGTCCTGATAACACACCAGTGTTTGGGCTACTGCTGAAACAGGGCTTGCATAATATCAAGGCTCTTGCCTCCTTCTCCCCAGAGTAGGCTGGGAGTGGGCAAGAGGATGAGAGAGGGAACAGGCAGGACAGCCAGCATGAAATGATCAAAGGAATATTTCTCACCATATGGCTGCATTCCCAGCAATAAAAGCTCAAGAAAGAAAGGACAGAGGGGAGACATTTGTTGTTATGTTCATCTTACTAAACAAACAATTTTGTATGCTGAGAACCTGCTTTTCTCACAATGACTGGACATCTGTGTGCCTATGGAAAGTACTGAATTAATTCCTCCTTTTGCTTTGCTTGTGCACTCAGCTTTTCCTCTCCTGGTTAAACTGTCATTATCTTGACTCATGAGTCTTCTAACCTTCCTTGTGTTTCCCCTCTCCCCTACCCCAATCCCATGAGACAGGAGATTAAGGGAAATGTTGTGTGGGTATTTATCTGCTGGCCAGGGTTAACCCACCCTAGGAAGAGTAGTAAAAATTGTTCAGAATGGCCTCTTATAACCTAGGAAAATTCATACATGGGGAAGATGCTGCAGACAGATTATTAAGCAGCATGAATCCTGACTTCTTGAACCAAGTGGTCAGACAAGACAATTCTCTCTTGTCAAAATTTTAACCCAAGGCACAGTAGCTGCCCCATGACATCAATCAAACAACCACCCTAGGGTAGTAACTGCAAGGTACATATAGATAGTCAAAATACAGAAATCTCCTAGGAGCATTTCATTCAATCTCCTAGGAGTACTTCCTTTCAAAGAGGGGAGAATGAGAAGGTTACACAGAAGGCAGTTCAATGGACTGGCAGAGGCACAAAACATAGGTAGGAATTCTTTACAGATTGCCCATTAGAGACTCAAAATGCAGTGCCATGAGAAAAGAGAAAAGGTTACCATCTGACCACAGTAAAAGGCAAGAGTGTTCAATGGCAGAGAAAAATGCTGCCATTACAGGTAAAAAGCAACCTTAAAAAAAATATAAAGGCCTAAATGAGAAAAATTTAAAAGCAGCTTGAATGTTAAGAAGTTGTCTGTAAAACCTTATATGTGTCTAAATTAGTAGGAAGAAAGATTTTTTCAAGAAGTAAAAAAAATAAAAAATACTAACTTTTCCAAATCATTTTACCTGGAAGTCTGGCAGTGAAGAAGCGAGGCTGAAAAGTCCTACTTATATCTAAAAGGAGCATGCAGGGAAGATGAATCTGAAGGAAAAAAGCCTAACTAATTCTTCCCCAGGGTGTCCCTCCTGTAGGAGCTATAGGACTCACTGACACCAAAGCCTTTCCTTATGAGGATGAGACCAGGGAACAATCCCAGCCCACAGTGTGATGAAGAAATTGAAAGAATCATAAGAAATTGAGAGGATCAGATGGTCTCCAGAGTGAAGGAGCAGAGGTACAACACTGCTAAACTATGAAGTTTGGTATTTAATCTCTGGTCTAGAAGATTATCTGTAGAGGAGAAAGAAAAGGCGCAGCATGGCACCATGATTTCTAAGAGCTGTGCTGATGGTGACAGCTCCTGTGCACTGAGACTGAATGGTACAGTGAACTGAATAGTGGTAGTTTTGTCATAAATAGCACATAGATATATTGGAGAAAAGTCAGATCCAACATGGCTTTTTATGGGAAAGAAGTACTTCAAAAAGCTAGAGGTGCTCTATTAAGAAATCAGTGAGCATGTGGAGAGGAGTGACAAGGATATATCATGCACATGAATCTCCCAAAATTGAAAAGTTTGAGCACTTACCACTCTTAAAGATATTAAGCTGTCATGGAAGAAAAGAGACAGAGATCCTACTAATTAATAATTGTTACTTTAAAAGCTAAGCAGTCAAAAATTGTGGCTGGTCAGTTCTTACAGTGGAGGGAGGTTCTCCCACAGGGCGTAAGTTTCAGGGCTACAGCCAGCTCTGTTCACCCTATATTCATAAATCAACTGTAGAAGTCTGTTTGTCACTATTAATGCAATGAATCTCTTTTAGTGAGATGGCAAATATTCAGCTGCTAAAAAAGCATTCAGAAAAATCAAACCTAAGACTGACCTCAAAGACTCACAGAAAGCTCTCATGGCAGAGTAATAAATGGCAGAAGAGATTCAATGTCAATAAATGCAAAGTAATGCACATGGCAAAATTATGATCCTAACTATACATATGCAATGATGGGCTCTACATTAACAATTCATGAAAGAGGTCTCAGAATAACTCTGGATAATTTCCTGAAATGTCAGCTCAATGTTCAGTAGACAGAAAGGCAAAAAAGACAGTAAGGAATAGGAGAAAGAAAATGAAAGCAAGCAGAAAACATCACTATTGCATAGCATAAAACCACTGTTCATCCACAGCTTTCCCAACCACTGCATCCCAAATCAAATGGGGCAGACCCCTGAAGGGGCAGAGCTGTTGAGAGGCACAGAGACTACAGACCATCAGCTGCATCTTGAAGGACAACAGGTCTTTGCTTCACACCTGGGCCATCCCAGCTGAGCTGCTTCTTTCTGCTTCCTGTGACAAGGAACTCATCTGCTATGTTCAAAGCAAGGGCAAAATAATCAAATCATTAAACTGCACAGCAACTGCTCGTGGTTTTTGTGCCCTCCAGAGCTGTGTTGTAAAATATAAATCATCCACCAAAAATGTAAGCATTTAAGAGTCACTTTCACTTGATGAACTTGCTATTCCCATTTAGTCCTTCATAATCTTTCATGTTGAGATGGAAGGAAAAAAGGACAAAGATCAGAGAAGCTGTAAAATGAATTACAAGTTAATGAAAGAGGGGGAAAAGATAGGAATAACATTTGTATGATGCATACTTTTGAAACTGTAAGGCCTTTCCTTGTTTTAACTAACATAATGATTAAATTGTATTTTGACACCCTTGAAGTAGTTCTGAAGTTATCTGCAAGCTATGAGTTAATCTTGTACCTTTTCTCTGACCTCCTCCTACTACAAATAGTCACAAGATATTAGTTGACTGAGTGACAGAAAAGACATAACATAATCATAATCTGAAGTTGTCCTTTGCTGAATATATGTGACAGTTCTTTGCTAAATATATGTGACAGTAGAATGCAAACCAGAAAGCTGATGTTGAAAAATATCTTTGATCAAAGAATATGTACCTGGACAGTCCATAAAAATTGCAACACATACAACTACATGAGATGGACCCATAAGGAAAATATCTCCTGTTGAACTTTCTATGTGCTGCTACTGTAGATGGCAATGTTGGCAGGCATGGTAAATCTATACTCAGAGGATCATCATGGAACTGCCTCCATCAACATTTCAGAAAAATAAGGCCAGAGACAGAGAGGAAAACTACTAAATTGTCTCTGCTGCATAACAGTTTATCTATCCTGTTCACAAATGCTTTTCTTTTTACTTCATTTCTGCCTTCTGGTCACATGTGAGTATCAGCTATTTTGATACTGAGAACAAGAGGACTCTATCAGAAACAGCACGGCCAGCAGGGAAATGATTGTTCCCCTATACTCAGCACCTATGGGGCTGTACCTCAAATCCTGTGTCCAGTTTTCAGCCCCACCCTGCAAGGAAGACATTGAGGTACTGGAGGATGTCCAGGGGAGGGCAATGGAACTGGTGAAGGGTCTGGAGAATGAGTCTTATGAAGAGCAGCTGAGGGAGCTGGGGATGTTGAGCTGGGAGAAAAGGAAGCTCAGGGGGGACCTTATGGCTCTGTACAGCTGCCTGAATGGAGGTTGCAGTGAGATGGGGGCAGTCTCTTCTCCCAAGTAACAAGCAATAGTTCAAGGGGAACCAGCCTTAAGTTGCACCAAGGGAGGTTTAGACAGGAAATTGAGAAAAATTTCTCCACCCAAATGGTTTTACAGCATTGAAACAGGCTGTCCAGGGAACTGATGGAGTCACCATCCCTGGAAGTGTTCAAAAAACACGTGGATGTGCCACTTGGAGACATGGTTTAGTGGTAGATTTGGTAGTGCTGTGTTAACAGTTGGACTTGATGACCCTACAAGTCTTTTCTAAACTAAAAGATTTTATGATTTTATTAATCATGATTTCTAATATCTGTCAGCCTCATTTCTACAAATTAATCTTTGTTCATCCAAACAGTCTTTTTGTGCTTGCAATTCAGGTAGCACCATACTTCTGCACAGTTTCTGGGTTTACCTAGTCCACAGGTTTACTTAACCCTTCAAAGAAAAAATAAAAGCTTGCCTTCTGGAGACTGAGCAAATAACCTAGCCTTGAATATGAGAACATTAGCACTGTATTCATTTCCACATGACATTTAAGACTGTAATCCACGCTGTGAGGAGTCTGGGGGATCTTCCTTTCCCCATGACTCATTTTACTTCCTGCTTGGCCTCTGAATCTAATTGACTCTTCTAGTTAATTTCATTTGGATTGTCATTATGATTATGACATTTAACAAGATTCCTTTCATGTTTAATACATTTAAATAGTAAATTAAAACAAGAGCTAGCCACTACTGACATTTGCAGAATGTAGGCATTTGCAGTCATATATTCTATGTACTATGAATTCAGATGGTTGGAGAAGAGATTTTGGCAGGGGAGCAGTACATTTTTTCAGTTTGTTTCATTTCTTATTTACTTTCCCTCTGTAAATAACTTATAGGCAGTGCAGGAGTCTAAAGCTGAGATGACCCACATACAATTTGTTGATGTCATTAATCACTGAATTAAGTGATTGAATCTATTTGATTGCAATTACAGACTCTACCTCTCTCTCATTAATCATGGCAATAAGACCATGATTTTCAAAGTTACGTGGGTGACTGACTTTTTCTAAAATCAGTGACAAGAGTCTTTTCCTATGTAATTTATTTGAATAATTTTCAGTCCTTTTTTTGTTTCCACACAATTCGCGTATAAACCTAACAGAGACAGGGGTTTAGATATGGCTTACTGTCTCTGCACAGTTTAAGAAATCTGAGATTTATGTGTGTGTATAGATGAGAGGCTGAAACAGAGAAAGAGAATATCTACACAAAACGAACGTCCTAAAATTGCTTCCTCTCAGGAATAATATTTTGACTGCTAGATAAATTACATTGTGTTTGCACTTTTGTGGAGCAATCATGACATCCAGTGGGCATCCCCCTTACTGCAGGGCACCAGTACCTTGACTTCACTACAGGACAGGTGATGATGGGTCATGAGAAGAAAATACCAAAAAAATTTCCAGGGAAATAATGTTTTCACTTCTTTTCCTTTCTAATTATTTTTGTGGGGTTTCTTTTTGGGTTTGGTTTTTTTTTTTTCTGAATGCTTTCTAAGCATTTCTAATTATTAGTCTTGCTAATTGCAGTAAGTGTTAAACAGTATTTCAAGACCTTAGGACAACAGCACAGCAGAGAATGCTGATTTGCATGCTGATCCATACAGACCAGTAGTTTTGTCACAAGCTCAGAGTAAAGGGCAGCCAGGTCTGCCCAGAAACGAATTCAGCCCTCACAGGACTGTCACAGGTGCTCCATGATATTCTAGTCTGCTGTGAATTGGATGTAATAGCTGCAGACCCTTTCTTGTCTTTCACAAAACTACTTTTGTGCACTTATCAGCCTTCATGCAGGGGCAAGATAAAGAAGAGGGACAGAGAGTCCAGACTTGGGACAGACAGTCTCCTTCTTCATGGCAGCAGTTTGGTTACATCATACATCATAATGGGGAATCCATCATATATGGTGGCTGGCACTGTTGTAACAGAGGGATCAATTAAACTTGCAGTGGGTGTGCTGATAATTGTAAAGGTCTTTAAACCTTAACTTTCTGCTTTTGTTATTTACAGCACCATTTAATATGTGCACACATTTTTCTATCTACAGCTGTTGCTACATCCATCACTTCATATTCATTTCCCCTCCAAAAGTTCACAGCTGCTATACCTGTGCCTTTGCCAGCTGTTCAGCAGCACACAGGTGCCTGCAGTCTGCTCACCATTCTGCAACAGATTTCTCCTTGGTGACACTCCCCATTTTTTACATTATTCTTTTGGTCAGGATCAGGTCTGGAACAAAGCACCAGACTCAGCTTGAGTCCCCAAGTCTGACTGGCACCCTTTGAAGTGGCTATGACTGTTCTGGGTAAAGTTATCCCTTGCATAGTCATCATCAGGTTTCAGCTTTGGTGCTGAAAGCAAAAGGACTGGGTACACCTCCCAGATACAGATCAAAGGAAATTCCCAGGCTCAAGCCCACTGATTGCTCAGGACAGACTTTGATTTATTTTTCTGCCATATGGCAGACATCCAGTGTGACCACACTGTACAGTTTCTCATTTGGAAGTTTATCTTCCCAACCAGTCTTAGGCAGTCTGTTAAAAACATTATCGTGTAATGCCTGGAGAAACTGCTGGGTGCACCTGGGAGATGTTGGTAGGAATCACTGAGCACTGGCTCCAGCTAATCCCTGCAAACAAACCAGCACACAGGATGCTGTGTGTGTAAGGAGAATGACAGTGCTAACTAAAACATAAATTCAGGGTTGTCATTCTGTTAGTAACTAAGCAGCAATGGCAAGAGACACCATCCCTCCTCTCCATTCACACTGGATTAAATGACTGTACACCTTTCCAGCACACAGCATTACTCTAAAGCCTTTGGAAGAAAATGAGAGTAACCTTTCCTTCAGCCTGCCAAGGGACTATGTAACCTTGTAATTATCCAGCTTTAGATAGAGGAGATATATTGTAATTTTGTACAAAAAAGGTCACAGGTTTATGCATCCTCTGACAGGCTGCAGGAAGAGAACTATGGCAAAACCTCTCCAGCAGACCTTTTTAATTTATTTTTCCCAAGTGCATTAAATTTTACTGTCATCTTTCTGACCTGTATGTTAGAGTATTTATGAACATGTGATTAACCGATACCACTGCAGCACGCCAAAAGTGTCAAAAATTGTTTGGTTTTAATTGATTTTGGCTCTCTTTTCTAAAAAATTATCAATAGTGTACAAAGTAAAACAGATTGCAGCGCTGAGAAGGAAGACAAACTTAGATGAACTCATATCAGTGACTGGCATTCAATAAAAACAGACTGTGGTTAAAAACCTACCAGCTGCCCTGTCAGTAAAACAAAGCTTTTATTTTTGTCTTACAGACCCAGGTTTTGAGGAAGATGTACAGTACAAACAAAAAGCAAAAGAGGAGAATAACACAACAGAGAGAGCGCACCTGTCATGTGGTAAGTGGATCATCCCAGGCAATATACATATATGTTAGTCCCCACCAAGGTTTGGTAGGTACCCAGCACATGGGAGGTGCATACTGTGGTGGTCTGAGGTAGCTCAGGAGAAGCTGATGGCTCTCCAAACTTGGAGAAAATTTCTGTTGGCATAACAAGGAGCAATGTGCTGTATGCTCGTAACTTGAACTCTGTCCTCACCACAGGTGAAACAGGCTTTGGTGATCCCCTTCTAGTCCGTAGTGAAGACTTCTCTTGCCTGTTAAGGTGTGTATTTCTTATTTCCCAAGAAAGAAGCAAGTCCTTCCTTTGCTAAGTGTGCTGCTTGTAACAGCTTGGTGTAGACACTTCAGATTCCTGCTGAAATGGCCTGGCCTGAAACATTGCTTCCAGCAATGTAAGGCTGAGGACCAACTCCAACCCATTGGAAGAATAAAGTGACCTTTACCAGTGCACTCTTCTAAGTAAGAAGTGCTCTGTGTTTGTGTAAGCTGTTCTGAGCATTATTCTTAGCAGTTATCAAGAGCAGAGGAAAAATAGCTGAAGAACACTTAAGAAAGCTGTTAAATGTGTAACTGGAGCACCAAGCAACCTCAGAGAGCAAATACATACCCAGACAGGCACAGACCAGAATCCAGTTTGTTTGGGAAGAGAAGGTTCTTAGTACAAGTCATATCTTGGACAGCTAAAGTGCTGCCACCCTTCTTCAGTCCTATTTTAAACCCTCTCATGCCACCTATGAAATTGATGTATGTCCTGAAAAGAGGTTGTAGAAGAAACTTTAGTTAGTTACTTGTATGGATGACTGAGTCCTAAGGAGATATTTCACTCAAGTTAATAATCTGCTAGTAAGAGCTACAAAAACTTTTGAATTCTGATTCTTTTGCTTTTCCTGGAATTCAAGGTCTCAGATGCTGACACTTTAGAATTTGGGATAAGATTAAATTAGGATGAAAATCTGGAGTTCTAGTTTTGCTTCTAACATAAATGTATTCTCTACGTTAATGTAGAGCTACATCCCTCCCCATCCTCCTCCTCCACTGCCCTAACCTTTTTACTCCTTCCCAGGTGGGAAACACGAAGGGCCAGGCACTGCCCACAGCTCTCCATTTGCTGCCCTGCAACTCCCAGAGCACAGATAGATGTTCTTAATTTACTCTCCTTTTCCTTCGTAGGTGTGTTTAAATTACCTTTAAACATGTTGAAGTGGTCATGGATCTTCATAAACTGGAAGCCAATTTCTTTGCAAGCAGCTTCTGAATGCTCACAGTGTGGGACTGCTTCACCCCTCTTCCACTTCTGAAACTGGAGAGGAGCATCAGTTCATGTTGGAGAACTGGGCAACCTGGGTGAGATGATTAAACTCTGAGGACCACAGAGACAGGCAGGCCTGGCCTTAGGAAAGAAGCGAGCAAGGGCAGATAAATAACCTGTGAAGAAAAAAATCTAATTGCACAACACAGTCCAGGCTTGTCATGTCTTTTGTCATCCACTCCCTGCTCCCACCAACATGGTTTCTTTAAGAGCTGGGTTTCTAAACACTTTTTATGTTACTTCAGCAACATTTTTGTGCTGCGGAAGGTAAGAGAGTAAAATGTGCCAAACAGCATATACACAATTGGTTCTTGGGTTAATGTCCCCTTGTTTATTGAAACTAGATGGTCTTTAGGGTACCTTCCAACACAAGCTATTCAATAAATCAGGAACAAAGCTGAAGCTTCTTTCCTCTTCTTTTCTACTCTAAAAAATATAAATTAAATTAAATTTAAAAAAAAAAACCACATTAAATTTACTGGGAGTTACAGTAGAGGTGCTTCTTCCTTCTTGTAAAGGCTTTAAAGGCCATTCAGCCATGTTTGCTATCTGTGTGGTGGGGAATTATGGAGACAGCTATGGAGAGGTAGAAGAGGGTAAGGGTGTTTAAACAATGTGTAAAAGGCATCTTTGCTTACTTGAAAAACCTGTTGTATATCCTCATACTTTTGACCATTCAGCCACCCCTCCCAAGTTCCAGAGATAAATTAGGGTTTAAATACACTTGCAGAAGACAGCCTGGTGTGCCCCCATACTCTGATTGGCCTGTTCTGACTTTGTGGGCTGAGGTCCTTGCTCCTTTGCAAGGTCTGTGCTGCAGGCATTATCAGATGCTCCTCAGACAGCATCAGCCATTTCCCACACAGCTCGCAGAGATTCAGAAAAGCAAATCAAACCACACATTTTCAGCTCCAAAGCACCCTTGTTCAAGGGGAAAACTTCTGATCCCTGTGTTATTTAGGGAGTTTGAATATAGCACACAAGAAAGAGATTCTCAGGAATGTCTGGTTAGAAAGCATAAGTGTTGGTAACAGACTAGCACAAAGGAAGTTGAATGAGTGCGTAAGACAGTCCACATTTCCTTTTGTGTCTAATCACTAATCAGAAGGAAATTTCTCCAGAATAAACAAGATTGAGAACAGTAAGCAACCATGATAGGGACAGGCAAAAAAATGTACTATTGCTCAGATTGGTCCCGTTACAGCAAGAGAACTGGCCTTCTTCCTTCACCTCTACCTGCAAAACAATTTGGTCATTTCAGGGGGGGAAATTTTGCTCTCCATTACACTCTTAAGCTGGTGAAAAAATGTGAAACTAATGCCTGAAAATGGAAGGTCTCACACAAGGCATTTGAGGGAGTGGGAAGAAAGATGAAGGGCATGAAAAAAACAACATTTTACTTTATCTGAGTCTCAGCCAAACTTTCTGCTTGTTGCTGGTCTTGGAGCCTCTGGGAGTATGCTTTTCTGGCTTTCTTGTCTAAACTGAACTGTGAAAAATACATTCTTTAAAGTTTTATCTCCTCTGTTAAAACTATTCACTTTAAAGTCTTTTTCTCACATGTAAAGGCTTTTCATGAGATTTTTTATTTAAAAATAAGCAAATTGTATGTGAAAGATAGTTTTGCTTTTGACTTTAAGCCTTTAAAATGCCGACCAAGTCTGCTAAGGTCTTCTCTGTTAAAATATGGAAAGGATTTCTACTTTTTTCCAACAATTTTAAAAAAGTTTCTCTACCCTGCTGGGTGCATTTGGAAGTAAAAAAGAAATTATATAGAATATATTATTGATCATTCCTGGTGGAACACCAGCAATGATAAATCATACAGAACTGCACAGTTCATTAGACATTGACAGGGTGAGGTACTGCCCTTCTGGAGCATTTGGTGCAGACAGCAAGCAGATGCATTATAAAATGCCCTATTCTTATTTAACTCTTCAGGGGCCCTTAAAACACAAAATAATTGATTTCAGAAAAGGTGCACTTTTTTTTAGTTTGATTAGGGGTTTATTGAATATACATTGAAGACTGGTGGAACTTTGCATTCACAGAGTCCACTGGAAAGCCAACAGTTTGCTTTTCTGGAAAAAACAAATTTCCCTGTATCTACAATCTGATTTCCTTCACATATAAATCCCATCTCTACAAAGTCTTTAAATAAACAATAATAAAAGTTAGAAATTCAAAATCTGATGCTAGCATTGAAAATGGACAGTCATTTTTGCCTGTTATTGTTTACATATCTGATGATGTCATTGTCAGCATTACTGATGTTATTGGACTTGATTTTCCTGCTGCTACACGAATAGTAGAAGCAGGCACTGGCTCCCATGGATCACTGCAGCCTGTGACGCCCACAAATGGATTAATCAGCTCTCATTAGTTGCTAGGTAACAGTGCCTTGACCTTAGTGTCTCTTCAGCCAAAGAGGGATTGGGATGTGGAGATGTTTCCCGTGTGTGCTGCGTGGCCAGACACACATGGTCACCACATCTGCTGCTGGCCAAGCTGCACAGCTCATCCCCAAGTGCAAGCTGCACTACACTGCTAAATAAATTAGAAAACAAGGTGACTGTTCACCTCGTGGCATTTCTTACAATTTCTGTCAACACATCTTGTGCTTCTCTGCGTCAGATTGGGTGAGATGCAGGCATGATTCAGAAGAGCAGTAGAGTCACTCTTTCTGTTTATTTCTGTTTATAAATAAGTATGGTTCCACCATATCTGTTATTACCCGGCTTAAATTACACAGCTGATGTGCACCATACAGCCCTTCAAGATCCCAACCCAAATTGTAGAGATCATAAATGCAGATTTAAAAAAAAAAAATAAAATAAAAATTAAAAACAATATAAAATGAATTGTCTCTGCTCTGACACATTTACATTACAAACAGATGAAACGTAAAAGCTGAAGGGAATGAAGTGAGATCCCCATTTAATTGAGTCAAGAGCAGGCAGTGAGGCACAATCAAATTAAGAGACTTGTCTGGAGACTTAGGATGAGCTGTAGCAAAGCCAAGAAAAGCCAGTTTCTGCTTTGTTACTTCTCTGTAGTCCAGAGGGAATATTCATGGTCACCGCCACTTGACCCAGAAGTTGCTTTTTCACATGGAAACTTTTACATGCATTGCATTCTGTCCTTGGAGTAGGACCTAGGAACAGCGTAATGGACTCTGTTTATTTCAGTTAAAACCACGGAAATTCTTGAGAAAATGAATTGTTTTATTCAGGATTAAAGCACAATCTGCTATATTAAAAACATACAGACTTTTATTAGAATGAAGACAGACATTAAAATTCAGCAAATAGATAACAACATCTAAAACTACTGCTTTACTTTTCTTTTTTTCTTAGACTAAACAGACTTTAATTCAATAGTGACATCAAGATGTCATTAAAATTACATCAGGAAATTAATGGAGGAACATTAATAATAGGTTAAACCACCAATTAGTCAAATCACTAAATTAATGCAGCAGGAGATTGAATCATGAGATTAAAATAACAAAGAATCTTTACTTGCCAATTCTTCAGACTGAAGGGAAGTAGCATGTTTGCTTTAGCTTAAACCCACATCTAGAAGATTTGCCCAAGGCAATAAAAGTAATTAATTTGGTCTCAAGGAGTTACAGAAATCAAGTTGTGGTTTATTTTAAGTGACAATTTAGTGCTAACTCAAGAGTTTTCCTTAAAGCTCACCACTCCTATGATGACAAATATTTCCTTTTTTTCACCCACCTTCTCAAGACGTAGATTTACCAGCTTATTTAAAAGGTGAAATATTGATGGAAGTAAATGAATGTTTTAAACTTTGTGTCATTTTTGCTAACCCAGGAATATATGTCTGTGAAATATGCCATGCAAAATACAAGATTTGGTTTTTTATACCTTCTTTGCCTGAGAGGTACACAAGGACATTCAACCCATGCCCTAATTGCAAAAGACACATTTCTTTTGAAAATCAGTATAGCAAACAAAAAGGAAAAAAAGGAGAAAACATGAGGGGTTGAAACTCTCCTACACCAAGGGGAAACACTGTTCACAGATATGGCTTGCAGTTAAAAGGACCTAAAGAAGAAACATTTGGGCCTGAAGCACTTTTTCAGAGAGGATCTTTCCAGACTACAAGAGTGCAGCTGAACTGCCCTGGATCATCAACAGCTCCCTCCTGCTCTACCCCCTCAAGTGTCACGGATGCCCCTGCACATACCAGGCCAAAAGACTTTGTGTGCTTTGTACTTTGTGCCCTCTTTGTTGCTGGGACAGTCTTTGCAAGCCGTCGCTTGGGACCGTGCAAGGGCTGCAAACAGCACAGCTCAGCCCCTGAGCTCAGCCCCTGACAGAACCTAAAGAGGCTTCTGTCCACAGCCCCCCACAGAATGCCTGTCGAAGGTTCCTGCTGCCTGGAAATGTCTGCCCTTGCAGTTCCAGGCAGTAAATAATTTTCCCAGAAAACAAACCCAAAAGGACAGTGTCCCGACCCTTCTCTCAGGTGGTGGCAAGGAGATGCCTTATGGCACCGGTCTCTGGCAGCATGTGTGTGTCACACAAGTGGCTGGGGCCACAGAGGCATTCCTGACATGCCTTAACATCACCAAGACAGTTGAGTGTGACATCCCTCAGCCCAGAAAACCAGGGAACTGTGAAATGTGACCGTATTTGTACAAATGGTTCTATCTGGCTTCCAATCATTTCTCCTAGGAAGTGAAAGCTTCTTCAGTGTAAATAGCTGGTGGAGGTTCATGAAGAGTAAGTTTCACCAAACCATGTCGGAAGACCACTAGCTAAACTGAAGTGTTCATTGAACTGTTTCTCAGAACAGCCATTTCTGGAGTGTACCCACCATCTGAAACAACCACACTGAATTTCAGACGGGATTATGAGGATAATATCTGATTCACCATTTTCATATAACTCATTTTGGTTTTCCTTTCTGTAGGCAGGATCACTTGCTGCGTCCTCTTGTATCTATTTTGCAAACTGCTAGCAGTTTTTAATTACCGGCAGTACAAACCACAAGTAGCACAATTGCTCTTGAAAGAAGGAAGTTTCCAGGGTGGGTTTGTTTGTTTTCTTTCTATAGGTCAGATATACTTTAGATCTTGGTAATCCGTGGGCAAGTGATTAAATAAGTTAATAGTGAACAAATACTCCGTTGCTGTACAGAACTCTTTACTAATGGGCTTTTTAAGATGTTGGAAGACTTTACCTCAATGGACATAGATAAAACTAATCAGATTTGATTTAGAGAAGAGAGATAAAGTGAAACAAGAGAAAGGTTTAAAACTTTTTGGTGTGCTTAAAAATAAGGATAAAAGTCTAGCTCATTATCTCCTTAATATAAAAGTCTGGGAAAACAAAAAGCTAGATTGGGAAACTAAATCCAGCTAGCTCTCTTTTTTTGTTTTTTACATGTCCTAACAATAATACAGCAGGGTGAAAAGATCAGGACCACTTTATACACATTGTGCTAATTACTGCAAGTACTTAAAGTTGTAATTAGCTTATTATACTGCAGAGAACCTAACATGGCATGTCTTTCAAAAAAAATTTCTCTCCAGATCATTAGTGGGAAAGCTAACAACATCTGCTTCAAATAAAATCAACCAATTAGCGCAGGCAACTTCGCATAGTTTGCAATCAGAGAATTATATTGTGCCAAGTGCTAATTTCAATGTGAATTCTATCTCCTTCTTATATCCCACGCTTATCTGCCAGCACAGCTGGTGTTTAACACCACTGACTTCAGTGAAGTCTCCAAAAACTTATGTTAATTTGAAGTAACCTAATCAGAAGTGTGCAATACAGACTGGGCTTGATCTCAGCTTAATTAAAACTGACCTTGTCATTTCACTGCATATAAAACAGCAGAATCTTACCATTTATCACTCAGCTATGATAAATATGCAGCTTCTGTGAGAATCAAGGAAGACAAGCACTGTACCAAAGGAGCTATTTTCAGATATCAAAGCTTGGTTTTAACACACTGTAAAATGCCACTCGCCTGTGGCTGCCAGTAAATAATTCAAATAGTTCAGAAAGCCCAAAGTAAGCTCCAAAACCTCCTTCTAAAATTACCAAACAGGGCATCACTGCCAGGCTTTCTCATTTTGATGCTATCAGAATCACACATCAAAAGCTGGCTATTGTCACTGACAGTAGATGTGAAACACAGCTTGTTTTTAAAATGAAGTTTGTCCTTGTTCCTTTTTAATGTTACAGTTTCCCAAGCAGATAAGGTGAAAAATATGAACTTGAAAATGAAAAAAAGTTTTGGCAGAGTCCAACATAGCAAAATATAGCAGTCAGAAACTAACTTGAAATTACTTTTTTTAAATTTCATTTTATAATTTAAATCAAATAATGACAATTTGGTTTACTTGAGTGTGTTTATCAGTTACATTTGCTCTCAGGTGTACATGATTGTCAGGACCAAACTTTAGACATTCAAAATTACGGTTTCCTGTGGAGTTAATGCTGGGAAGCAAGTTTGCACTGTGTGTTCTGACTCGCTCTAAAGGACTCTACCCCTCATCCCCCACCCATCTCATGTCTGATGTTACTTTATTCCCCTGGGATCCTCCCAGCACATTCCTGCACTGATGTTTCCACAGGCCCCAGATGTGAGCCTGCACACAGACACAACTACAGGGCCAGCTCCTCTCAGAGGCTTAGCTTATAGCAGTGAAAAATCTACGCTGCTTTGTCATGTTGGCTGATATTCACTCATGTAGCAGAAAAAGTAGTAATGGAAGCGACTTTTCCTGTCAGGATAACTGCATCACACATTACAGCTTCCCTCAGCAGAACAGTAGTGACCAGCCACATGTGCAGGCACATCCTACTGCAAATGCAAGGTAAATTACCCTAATCCAAATCTTTCATTGTAGTGCTGGCAGTACAACTAACGTCATGCTTACTGTGGGCAAAAGGAAGCACAGCCAGCTCCCAGAGCTCAGTTGAAACTCATTTGATCCAGCACAGACATCTTCAGCATGTGCTGCAGGTGTCCTTAGGAGCAGGGTCCTCACTGCAGGGAGTGGAGAGGGGAAGGCACAACCACAGTGCCATTCATCTTAAAGCAGATACCTAAAACCAGCAGATAAATGCTTTTTTGAGCTCAAAAATCCCTTGGCTATGTAGCTGGAGCTCAGTGTGACTGATTCAGAGATGTCCACACATACTGCAGATGGCAAGGTGGGGTGAGATGCATCAAGACCTTATGCTTGGGCAGCTTGTCCTGCCTGTCCCCAGCAACATAAAGCAGTTGCCCGAACCAGACAAGCAAACACACACGCCTTAATCCTAACTTCTATGGCTCTAGCAGGAAGGTCTTCCATTGGATCTGGTCTGCTTTTCTAATTATTGTGGTCCAGTCTCACCTGTCTATAAAGTGCTCTCCCTGTACGGTGTTCTTGGTTATTTCCTGATTAGTTGCTCGTGTATTTGCAGGAGGCTAAATATAGTTTCATCTGCTGGTAGGTATTCAGCTTTTTATTTTAGATAGGATTTTTTTGACATTTCAGCATGTCCAGAGTCAACCCTTCCTCCTCCTCCTCTCTCACATCCTGTTATTCACGAAGTTGCAGCTCTGGCATGGAACAAAGGCAAGCAGCCTAAGTGACTATGCAAGAATAGGGACAACTGTGTGTGAACAACCTTGTCGTATGCAGCAACAGGAATAAATAATGAATAATAATCAGACCAAAGATACTGTAGTTCCTCTTGGCAGCTTCTCAATGTTTCCTTTTTATCCTTCTGTCTCCAAGACCCTGTGAGTCTGTATGCATACTAATGCAAATGTATATTTGTGAATATATGCACACCTAGGAAACAGGTATAAATCTAATAGAGCATGTATCTGTTCTTATACATGTAAATGTATCATCCTTGGTATTCAATCCATAATAAAAGCTCCCTCTAGAACAATGACTCACATAAAGCAATTGAAAATGTATCCAACAGCTCTTTTGAGTGAGGCTGCATATTACACAGACAAGTCAAGAAGGTAACAGTTTATGACAAAACATAAATTAAATTAAATTGATCATCATGGACTCATTGTTAGGACTGGATCACTTAGAGAATAAAGCCCAAAAAAATTCCTTCCAAGTCAGAATTCACTAAATACTGTAGGCGGCAAGATAAAAGCAGAGAAACCTGGAAATCTACTTCTAACAAAGACTCAGTAAATACTCTCAAAAGTTAAGTAATAATAGAAGCTCTGAAAGTTACTTAATATGGCATACTGAAATATCAAAGCTACATCCTAGTCAAGCCTTTTTATAAGGTCTGCCTGGTACAAGCTCTGTATGAAAGGGCTGTGAAGCTCAGAGCTCTGAGATTTAGCTGGTTTTTAAGAAAGCCTTACTAATTAAAATGGAAAGATGGCTGGGGGTAAAATTATAGGAAACTGAGCGGTTATATTCACATCGTAACAGAATTTATAAAAGTAAAGAAATTATAGGGTAAAATACAGCTGCTGCTCCCTGGATAGAATGTGGTTGACACACTGGAAACCTATCCCATGGTGATTCCTTGTGCACGCAATCTGCAATGGTTGCACCTGCTAAGAGGGATGGAACGGAGCATGGAGCAGAGTGGAGACACCATGGCCAGGCTCTGTTGGAATCCTCGTGGGGAGGGGAACTCAGTGGTGCTTTGTAGCTGATAAACCCCACAACACCTGTCAGCCAGGGGAGAGAGGAGGAGATGTATTGCTGCCAAGGCAGCAGCTGTGGTGAAATCACTCTCCTCAGATGAACTTGGTTCATTATAACCTAACTGTAATATTAGCACACACCTACATCCCAAAGGTACCCCCTCCAAGGTACAACCACCCCTCACTGTGCATGTGCTCTGTGTTTTATTGACCAAACCTTTAAGAGCAATGTGAGTTACACCAATCAGTAACCAAGGTGTGCATGACTGGAGTGACTCAAGCTCCCATTAAACATGAAGAAATAGTATAAAACTAAATAGAGACTGGGGAGAAGTAAGGGAAGACTCCATTGTAATTTCTGTGATCCATCAGTGAGCTGAACCTGTCTCCTCCCATCCAGAGGGATGCCTTTTGAGTAAGAACCACACTCTGTGGCTGAATGCTTTTGTTGGGTATTGGAGCTTGTCTGTCAAAGCATTGCTTTGAATACATTTTTACAGTCAGATACTATCGCCGACAGACACAATCAAACCTTCACCTGTCACAATTTTCTATTAATAAAGAGTGTTATTCCATAAACTGTGAGTGTGAGTCTTTCATGGGCAGTCAACAGCAGCTGGGAACATATTTGAGTAATGTGGAAGACCTGCTGAGGAATCTCCCTTATGCTGTTGGTGTGTGTTCCTGGACAAGTCAGTCGGACCCAGCAGGACTATTCAGAGAAGGGTCCCCCTAAGAGGACACTGACAGACTGGTCAGGCACAAGAGTCTCGGCTTTCCTGGGCCATAGGCAAATCAAACACTAACAATCAAACATCAAGAAAATCTCCCTTTTTCATGTGACAACTAGAAAATATTCTGAGAGGCTTGCACAGTCTTAATTATGTTTTTGTAAATACCTTCTACTTCCTTTACACTTCACAATAATGGGTTGGAACTAGAGAAGCCCAAAGATGTTTGCTATGATTTACATCCCTGCACAAAACCATATAAAACTTAGTCTTGGACCTACCACAGAGGCTGGCATTCAAAACTGAAGAAAAATGACAGTAATTGGGTAAGACAATTGCTTTAAAGTTAAATAAAATATATTTTAGCTGGATTCAACATCTCAGCCCAACATCAGGGAAAAAAATTGTTTCAAAGCTTTTTATAGTCTGCTAATTATTAAGGGTTATGCATTACTTCTTCAGCAATGGCTACATGGCTGGTTTGCAGGAAAAGTGCACAATTAGACAAGGTTGTACCCAAGGCTAGGTAACAATATTAAGAGGGAGAGAAGCTTAAGAAGTGACATGGATAAAAGCATGAAGAGGTGTATGGAAGAAATAGAAAATAAGATTTTTATGAAGGAAGTCAGAGTGGAGCAGTGAGATAAAGAGAAGCAGGAATGTAGCAGTAGGAAATAAAAGTAGAGATAGAAAAATAGCTTGGAAGGAGGTGAAGGGCATAATTTAACACTCATGGGAAAAAAAAAAAAAGCTAAGGCAATTCTCATAGTTCAAAGGGCAAAAAATTAACAAAATTAACAGCTAAAAAATAAAACCACCTACAGCTTTACAATTAACTTTCCCACCTCATCCACAGTTATGACCTCTACATCAGCGAGACTGTACACAGCAGAACACATATTAACAGAAACTCAAGCAAATTTTGCATTTTTCTTTTCAAATGTAATTGCCTTGCATAAAGACTCAGCCATCATCCTGTTGCTGGAACAACAAAATCGGGACACTGGACCAGAGAAGTGGAAAATAGCTTCAGGATCATATGTGAACTGACTGTGCAATGGGATAAAAGTCATGAGCACAGAGGTCTCTTTCTGACAAGAATAGGAAGAGACATATGACTGAGGGAGTAAAATTCGGGCCAACCCCTCCAAAGCTGACACCACCATACTCATCTAACTCTTGAGCATCCCATTCTTCCTCTCCCCATAAGTGCAGATTCTAGCAAGCCAAGAGAGTCAGGATTAAGATTAAAGGAAACATAATCATCCTGGTGGCACCAGCATCGTTGCTCACCTCATGTCTCTTGATCTCTTCCTCCACATGGTGGATTGCAGAAGAGAGGAATGGCATCTTGCTAAATGCATTGTATTCTACTGCTTTGAATGTGTACTGGAAAGGAGAAATTGCTGTTGATCATACATGTAATGATTACCGACATATTAATCCACACATTTAAAAATATTAAAAATCATGTATCCCATTTCCTAAGAAAAAATGTAGTCCAGATCCAAATAAATGTATATTTATGTTTTTCTATAAATGTATATGTAGATTCAATATGTCCTGTTTGCAATGTATTTCTGGCAGGCATGAAAATCCTTTTCCAGCTTTTTAGCAAGTGTGGACTCTGCAGGTCTACATATCACATCCCTGTAGAGTGCAGAGCACAGCAGAGGTTTGATTACCAAGCAGCATAGTCATGCTACAAAAAAATGCACCACCTCAGTAAGGAGACCATAAGGCTCATAGTATTGTTCAAGAGTTACTTGGTGTGTTAAGTGCCTCGAGTTCATCAGACTTTTTATATGCATTCATTTTACATGTATTAGGTTTCAGCTTAATCTTATCATGTGCTTATGAGCCATATGTTTTGTTTTATACAGATTATTTATATGTAATAGCTTATATTTTATTTATTTGATTTTAATTTCTTCATCCGTATTTCAGATATGTGCAATCCAGGATGCCCACATTTCCCAAGAAAGTTTTCCAATATCTCTCTCTCTCACCCTCCTTTAGAGAGTTCTTACCTTTTCACTCCATGATTGCATTCAAGTGGCTCTAGTGCCTTGCAATAACAAAAATTTAGGCTGGCAATACTCACAGCTTTACAGCAATGCACCATTGACATTCAGGTATCATGACATCGAAAAACTTGATGGAAATCATCAGACCTATCAGCTCTGAGTTCAATAACGCTACATGAAACTGTTCTTCAATTTGCTATTGGAGTCTATGTAAAAAACTGATGGGAGAAGTCTAAACCCATAGAGTCTATTCATATAAATACAACTCAGTACAAGTTGAGCTCTAGTACATAACTTAAAATTGAGCTTCAGTCAGTTGCTGCCACATGCTTGAGGATTTTAAAAAGTACAAAGGCAATTCTCCAAATTATATACCTACTGACAGCTGACTTGAATTATTCAAAAGCAGAAGCTTTTGGCAATCAATGCATCAAGCTGAACAGAGTTAAAAAGTAGAGTATGGAAGTTGTAAGATTTAAAATGTATGTCGCCTGAAAGTGTATTGCCCTTGTGCCAGACCAATAATTCTTGATACAAAAAAAGTGTAGGTCAGTGTCAGAGTTGAGGGCATCTGTGTAACCCGTAGTGCCAACCTGAAGATGGGCAGAGTGGTCAGGGCAGCTGTGTATTCTTCCTCAAATTTAGCCTGCCTTTCCCTTAGCTACTTTTAATTTTGTTTTTAAGAAATTGGTTCCAATAATATTATTTCTCCTTCTGCATTCACAGATGCTGAGTTTTATCCTTCAAGTTCTGGCACAGAAGTCCTCTTACCAGAGGCCATAACATTCTCAGAAAAAGTTGTTCAGTTAAGAGTCATTCATAAAGCTGTCCCCTGCAAAAGAATGTAACATCTTGGCTTTCAGTCATACTGTGTGAGGACTGCTACAAGAGAGATTGTACTTAAGAAGCACAGAGTGTTTATTGATACAATTTTATAGCAAAAAAAGAAAAACCAATTATGATTGCACTATAATTATAGAAACACAGTTTTGAGTATGATGTTATGTAGCATTCAGGAAGAGTTTTATTTCCTTCTGGCTGCTGCTTTGTCCCCTGTTTGAAGGCTTCTCTAATATTTAATGTGAACTCATAACAGTTTAACCAGCTTTCACCATTACTAAAACATAATCTCTTTCACAGTGTATATTTACAAATTATGCGAGGAGTATGATCCTACAGCGATTCAATTTAAAGTTTTACCCCTGTGGGACAGAAAACAATAAGCAAAGAAATAGTACTCACAGCAACAGACGAACACCATACAGTGGGGATTTACTTAAAGATATTTTCCTTTTTCTGAAAATATTGTTATTACCATACTCACCAGGTAAATACCTTCACTATTGGGTATATTGTCATTTATCCTAAAATTATTTAAATATCTGCATCATAAACAACTGTAAATAAAATCAGAAGATAACTGTCTTAGGTTTGAAAATAGCTAATTAATTCTAACCCTTTATTTTTATCATAAAAATGGAAGAGATTCATGTTCCCACTTAGATGAGTTCTGTTCTCTCAGTCTTGTGATTCACCTGCTTCCTGTCACTGCAACAAGTAAAACAAGAGCTGTGCTAGGAGGATGAGGCAGGGCTCTCAGACTGGGCCAAGCTTTTACAAACACACAGCAGTCCTTAAAATGCCAGCTCCCTCTTCAGTGATATCCTGTCTGCAGTGACAACTATTGCTGCAATTCTTATTCAATAGCAACAGTGAGGCTGCCAACAGGTGTCCTGAGCCAAGGTTTCCTTTCATCTATTGTTGCTTACTGTGAACAAAAATTATTATAAAGGATCTGCCAACATGATAAAATGCTACAATTATCCTAAGAGTCATACCTATAGGCACTTTAGCAAAGGAAGCAGAACTATTCTCCAGAAAAGCTAACCTCAGTACATCATTTACAGTTCTTTTTTCTGTCATTGCTTTAATGTTTAAAGAGAAATAGAAATATAAAAATACTTAATTTCTCTAGAAAATAAAAATAAATGTACCACAGGGAAGACCAGCCCAAATATGATGTTTCCTATTTCTCCTCACTTCCTTTGTTTTAGAACTTTTACCTCCCATGAGTTATTTTCCTCATTCTCAGGAGAAAAGATCATGTTTAGGAAAATACTTAAATTCTCCCAAAGTTTGGCAATACACAAATACAGACTTTGTCAGGATAATTTCTGCATTCATGATGATCAGGTATACTAAGTATAACTTGATTAAACCTGTTAAGGAATGCCAAACCCAGTAGGCCAAAAGAGGCAAGGCTGCTGCATCTCCATGCTTCCAGATCCAGCCAGGATCCATGTATTCCCAGCAGGTCCCTGCATACACACAGGTATGCAGCACATACCTATGTAAAAATCCAACAAGCCACACACACATATGGAATGGGTCTCTCAGGGCATGTTCACACTGTGTCCCTGCAATTTGTCCAAGAGCCTCTGTTCCCTCTAGAAGTCAAGTCTCAGTCCCTCTGGCCACTCTGGTATCTGGCCGACTTATGGCTGCTTAAATATTTGATCACTTATCTATGTCACCAGCTAGACTGACACTATTTCCTAGAGGTCACTCCCTCACATTCCCCATGTCCCTGTATCCTACTCCAGTTGGTGGAGCAGACCTACATGCACACACACACATACACACAAAATAAGAATTCCTCATCCTCAAAAACAGTAATGGGATTTGGTGAGAAGACAAGCAACCTTTTTACATGGAACCAGCCTTTTACCTCCTTCCTTTTCACAAATTCTTTTCTTCCCCAAATCAACTAGATACATCCCTTTCACCACTTTTAATTCCTCTCCAAAACATCCCATAGAAATCTTATGCTGTCCCAAAATACACTTCCTGAGTTCTCATAATAAGTTTCATATTCCCAAAGGCAATCCAAAAGGTAATCCAGAGACTCTTTCCTCTGAGGCATTGTGATGGCTGTCATTCTCAGACCACAGAAGAGGTCACTGTTTCAAAGAAGATGGGGAAGGGGCTAGAAGGGTATTAAAAATGTTCTACATTGCCATTGTTCATCTGTGCTCCCATGTCTGTGTGGGCACAAGGTTTTTTTTAACCATTACCCAACAAAACTGATTGCCATGTCATCAGAACACACAACGTGGGATATGCAACAAGAGGGAATAAATGCTGCAGGCTAATTCAGAAAAGATGTTCAATGCTGCCAGCTGTGTGATGAGCCAGTATTGATCCTACAGAAAGTACATCCATTATACAAGATGCAGTTGGCTCCATGCTGATAAGTCATTGAGGAGAAGGCAATGATATACAAGAATCAATACAGGCCCCCTCTCTTCTTTTTCCTGCATGATAGCACAACAGTATTGGGCTTTCCCATACCAACTCAGCTCTCCTTCACCCATCCACCTTTGCTTCCTAGGAATAATACTTTTCTTCATGCACAATCCTCATCTTTCTTAATTTTTACTTTTCCCATATCCTTTTCCAGATACATACTTTAGTTTGACCTGATGTGGGAGCTAAGAACTATACATTACCTGTTAGCTGCCTCTACCTGATCCCCAGGAGGTTTGGGGGTTTTTTGCATTTGAGATGCAAAATCATGTACACACTTGGACATGCCTATGGTATGTTTGGCACTGTATCTAAATGCTATCAACATGCTCCTACCATCCTCTACTTCAGGAAAAGACATCATTATAAACATTTATGGCAAAGGTAATTCCTTCAGGGTTTGCAGAACTGTAGGTCTAAAACAGTCTCTTATATTACTTAAGAGAACAGGTAAGGATTTCAAGGTGTCTGTGGGAGGAATGACAAGTAGGATAGAAGATGACTTCAGAATCCAGATTTTTTTTCAGAGTGATGTAAATTCTTGAGTAAGTCACTATGCCTTGATCACCATGACCCTTTCCTACTAATGAGACCATACACACATCCACTTTCACAAAAAATTCAGATACTATGTCACACCGTGAGAGAACCAGAGGATTGCTGATTGAAATGAGTAGAAAATGTATAGCATCTGCTACATATGGACTTTCCCAATCATGTTATGGATGTCTGAGTGTTCATGTGGCAGACATGAAGCAAACTTAAATATTATATCTACCAATAGTCCTCTACAATTCCAACAGATAGGTCTATATAAAGTCGTATCCAGACAGTGGATGGAAGCCAGTTGTTTGTGAGATGGACGTCACCATGTCACGAAGACTATGATGACAGCATTCCAGAGACAGACTTGATGATATTCTAACTAGATGTTATTATTTTGTGGAAAAAAACTCTGAATTTTCCTTGGGCTGTTATATTTTTAAAGCTCTTTCTCCACATTTTCCCCCATTCTGAAAACTTATGTTCTAAACAAGTTAAAATTAAACAAACTTGATCAAGCACAAGTTTAAAAATTCCAAAAGCAGGTCTTTCTTCATCTGTCAGCCTCAAATCCCTTTTAAACTACTCAGTGTTTCTCTCTGTTAAAACAACTTGGCTTCTCCTAAAAAATATGTTTGGGAAGAGGGGACACCCAGAGCTGACATTCTGTTCCCAGAACAGGAAGGAATATAGTCGGGCATATTGCTTTGGCAGCTGAGAAATTTATTCCCCCTCCATGCTCATTCTTTCATTAGTTTCCCTTCTGTGACTGCCAACAACATTGCCAATTAGTGCTAATCATGGTATGGACACCTGTCCACAAGAAAGGAGGTTGAGAACAATTACACAGTCATTTTCCAAAGCACATGAAGCAGCTGTCAAAAAGTAATGACTTGCAGTCACTACTGGCATTGGCTGTATTACAACAGGTGGCCAAAAGGTAAAATAACATTAATACCATTTTCTGCTTTCTTAGTTGCTCTATCCTGGACTTTCATTCTTCCTCTACATTCCACAGCATTTAAGCTTGCAAAGTGTAGTGACAGCTATAATGTCTATGGGTGTATATCTCATGTTCTTCTACTGAGTATAAGGACTTTGAAAATATGAAGGAATTTATATTTCTCTACACTAAAAGAGGATGAAGTGTCAGAGATTTAAGCACAGGGAGCTTTAAAATTGAAATCAGAAATTGTAAATTGTGATTCTATGAGTTTCACACGAGCTGATCTTCCATAATCTCTACAGTTATGCATCATCTAATGCATTCCAAGAATCCTCTTTTTATGGACAAGTTATAGTGAGCTCAGGAGGTGCTGTTTGTGTCAAATCCTCTGCAAATCAGGAATCACAATCACTGCAAACTTAGGATGAGAAAATACAGACTGTGCAAATAGTAGCCAAATGTGGAAAAACAGTTTAACAATTTTTCCGTCACTTTAAAGGAACTGTTTGACAGAAACTGAAAATCCATTTCTCCATAACAGCACATCACAAGCTGCACATTTGAAGTGTCCCACCTCTTCTTGCAGTCCTTTGCCTCAATTGCTATACTTTATTTGATGTTGACAAGTCCTACAGACAACTACTTCCTTAACACAATTGATTCATTGTCAGGACAGCTCTATGATATCCATCGTATGTGCAGAGAGCCTCAGGAAGGATAATGTGCAGGAACAGTAGGAGAAATTAAACTGGTTCAGAAAGATTTATTGTAGCCTGTAGTAACTCCTCACTACCAATCCTTGCTAAGTTACTGTTCTTTCCACAGACTCTGCATGTGTGATTTCCCACACTTATTTTAAAAGTGAAATGCAAAACCACCTCTGCAGAAATCTGAAGGCAGTCACTCAGTGACAATCAGCAGGCTTTAAGTTATTAGCTGCACTGCCCAGATCTCTTGAAATTCAAGTAATAGGATATTTCTACTATGAATTATTCTCATGGAATGGGATCTGAAGAAGAGAGAGATGAAGAAGACCCTTCATCAGATTTGAGGCCAGATTCTGAAGTCAGATACCTCAAGACTTGCTGATGCGCTCTCACAGCTGGTGCTGCTTGGCTCCATCTCCTCTGGTCTCGCCATATCCCAGGAGTATCTCTTTCCCATAGCATAGGCTCTATCAGAGCAGCTTTCCACCGTGCTCTGTTGTTCTATGCTTTCTCCAAGGCGCACCACAGCCACCTCTGCCCAGGCACAAAAAGACCCTTCCTGCTCAGCACGACTAGCTTGCCTCCCTTTGGCGGACGAGCCATGAGCCGCTGCCGTCCGGCCGTGCCCGCTCCTGCCGCCTGCCCTGGCGCGGGCGCTGCCCGTGGTGCTGAAGCTTTTCCCTCCGTGCCGCTCTGCTCTGGATGCGGGCACCATGAGTCCGTATCCCTCCAGGAAAACCATTTCTGAAGACGTGTCCTGCCCAAAACTATCAGCCAAGAAGCTGCACGATACGGTTTTGTCCCAGAAGAATGAGAAAAACATTTCAGATAAATATTGATTCAAGAAATCTCACCCACTTTCTTTCTCTCTGAGACTTGATAGTCTTCCAAAAGCCTCATTAAGTTGTCACTTTGTAATCTTCAAGTAACCCATCTGTCTGTCAGATTTGACTGGGGGTTTTGGTCATCTTTATCACAGTGAATCTGGTAATTTCAGTCCTGTTTGCTAAACCCAGGCTGTTTGACTTCTTGCTAATAAAGGCCAAACTATATGATATTCTATGAAAATATTTTGTGGCAGAATGAATCACTAAACTTTTCATAAGGCAGATCAGATACCTGCTTAATCCACAGATAAGTCAGAGTTTATGAATTGCTGAGTAAGTCATACAAAGCTAATATGGTGTATTAACACCAATAAGTATTAACATTAATGTTATCAGTTCTCCTAAATACAGGGCAGATTATTCCAACCATTAATATTATTTTGGAGTTTAGTAACTGTACATTACAATCTGTTTGTTATTAAGGACACTCTGGCACTATCACTATTTCAAAATTATTCCTTGAAATTTCATTCCACTTCATATAAGACGTACATGCAAGTTGCCTACATAAAAAAACACAGTGCAGATTAGCATAATTGTTCCTTCTGGAAAAGAATACAAGGGAAACCTAATGTCATGGTTTTAAACCAATAACTAAGAAAATTACTTATTTCTTGCTGTGAGATATGGATTAGAACAAGAGCAAAACAGGCATAAAACTTAAAAGGGAAAAAAAAAGAAAGTTTATTGACAAACTACAATAAGAACACCAGAATAAACTTCCAGAAAAACCTTTTCATCCCCTGTCTACCCACTATTCCCTTGTTCACATGACAAAAGAGACAAAACCTTTGGAACTCTGATGGTTAAAACAGTCCCAATTCTTGCTACAGTCTTTTCACCAGTCTTTATAGAGAAACAGAAGTTTCTTCCTGTTAATTTATGGAGTTTCTCACAAGAAAAACTATTTTTGTTATAGTTTTCCATTGCTCTAATGTTAGCTGCTCAGAGCTGCTGTTATTAGAGCCCACTCCTCCCATTTTCACATCACTCTCAAGTGTGTATGGGCCATGAGTCTAGGGATGGGATTTTTAAGGATAAGTTATTCAAAGGCAAAAAGTCTTCTTCATCTGTTTCTGTGAGCATCACTAGAAAACAGTTTTCTCATTGCCTCTCAAGGCTTCAAATCTTCCAGCACTTCACTGTACCATAATTACTCTACTTTTTTACTCAAAATTTACACTTTGAACACTCTATTCCTCCCTATTTACTGTCATGAATTAAAGGAGCGTTTTCAAGACCTTATTGTCCATTTCCATAGTTTTAACAGAAAGATATTTCAGCTTAATTAAAGCATCTTCTTAATTCTCTACCTTTTCTGAAGCTCCTTTTCTTTCCTGTCACTGGTAGTTTATAAAGTCTCTTTTCATGTTGATCACTCTCTTTTCTCTGTCTGGATAAAAAGATTAATCCGCAAGTCTCATCTGAATAATGAAAGAGTTAAAATCTTGCCCAGGCTGTTGTAGGTAGTTCTGTGGCCTCGGCCGGTGCAGGAGCTGGAGCCGTCTGCGATGGAAAGTTCCTCATGGCTGCTCTGGAGAGTGTAGGCGCCGCGCCCAGCCCGCTGCAGGCCCAGAGCCCTTCTCCTTCTTCACTCAGCAGTCTCCAGTGAATCCAGCCACAGCAAAAAACCTGCAGCCGAGCCAGAGATCGGCTCGGCCCGGCCCGGCCGGAGCCCGGAGAAAACCCCCTCCACAGGGCCCGCATCCCCCGGCCGGGAGACGCTGGGCCCAGCCCAGTCCCCGCCCGGCCGCATGGCCTGGGCAGGGAGCGGGAAGCCTGGGGCTCTGCCGCCCTTCCCAGCCAGGAAACAAAGAGAACCAAGAGAGCTCTGGTTTTACACTTTAAGGTAGGGTTCACAAGTTGATCCCACTTTTCAATGGCCTAAACTGCTGTCAATTCTCAGCAATGACCGATAATTGGTCAGGAGAAAAGACGCCAGGCAGCTCCCAGCAACTTAAACTTTCTTAAAGGTAAAGTAACTCCATGACACCTAATGATTCTGACAATTAAAAATAAGAAGCAAATTCTGACAGCTCCAGTTTCTTGTGGATTTCTGACAATCAGAAACAGCTTGACAAATGTACATTTAAGAAAGATATTTGCATAGAAGCCTAGAAAAACCTGATGTCCTTGGACTCCACCTCAGCCAAAGTGCTTGGTCATTGTTGGGTCAGGCTTGTTAAACTCAGGGATACTGCTCAGAAGCTTCATTCTACACACAGGCCTAAGTACCTTTCTCAGTTAAATTCTTGGACAAGTTTAACCAAGAGAAATCAGCAACCCATGAGAGCCAATGTCCCTTTTGCACTTTCAGCAAACAGACCTCAAAATCCAGATGATACCTGAACTATCCTTGAGGCAGATATGCATTCACCATTAAAGTAAAAAGTTTTCCTCCCACTACCATGTCAGCAAAAACTTGAGTTTTTCAATCTCCAAATCTGCTGGTCTAACTCTGTAATCCACCACCAAAATCCCTTTTTAAATTGTTTTGGAAACAAGAGTTACTTTTACCATATAAATTACTTCAATGTGCAGGCATTCTAAAGTATTAGAATAGTTTGAAAAATAGTAGTGAGTTTGAAAAATAATAGTGAGTTTATTACTTTAATTTTCAATCAATTCAGCCAAATTAGGCAATGAAGCAAGGGGAAAATGAAAATTGTGTGATAGTTGAGATTATATCAAGTCCAGAACTTTCCATAATGTGTTGGTTGAAGACCAAAGGAAAAAGTCTGACAAGCAGTCTGATTTGTTTCAAAAGTTCAGTTATTGCCTTGTATCTAGATCTTGCTTGGAAACAAAACATTATCAAGCAGAAATAGTAATTTCACAGTTGGCAAGACTTGGCATTCAACAGCAGTTCTTATAACACCACAGCAGTACAGAATGTTACTCATCACTTGTCTTTAGGCAGCACAGGTTCATTCTCTGACATCCAACAGCTTCTCCTTTATCTTTGCTGGATAGGAACATTAAGGTTCTCAATTTTCCAATGTATTTCAGAGTATTTTACCTAAAAACTAAATTTAGTGAAATGAAATTTCAGCAATCAGTCATTCAACAATGAGTGAAAAGCTTACTAGACACTAGAGACAGTGATTCTTAGAGTTGGTTGCTCAAATACTTCATCCTTTTCTCCTACAGTGATGTTCAGGAAGGCCACTTGTTGGCAGGATAAAAAAAGGTTACTGACCTCTGTTCAGGTGACAGATTTATTTGCAGTGCAGTTATACTTCAAAAGGAAGCAGCCAGGGAGTCAGCCAACAGAGATCTAAACCACAGACACATCAATTTAAAAAAAATAGAAAGGGCTTTCTGAGAGCTTTTGTCATCAGATCATTTCATGCCAATTGATTTTCTTTGTCCTTTGAGGAAGATTTTCTCAGATACTGGGTATTTTCACATGCAAATATGGCTACTACTGAAATTGCAAGGAAATATCCTTCTTCTAGGGAGGATGTATTCATTTGATCTTTTTTAGGTCTGCTTTTGGAATGAAGACATAAAACCGTGCATTTCTCACAAATGACCATCAAATGGAGTTGATAGTAAGCTCAGATGAAAACCTCAGTGTTACAATGAGGGTAAAACAAGACAGACAAATTCCATCCTGGGATCCCTCAGGCTGAAGACACATGGTTCTCCCACAAGATCTAAATATGCAAAATAAAAAACACGCCTAAAAAAAAAAATAAAAAAAAATACGATCACAAGGACAAGGACACTAATGAATGACACTTCACCTGTTCAAGAGCAACTCCACTCTTTGTACAACCAGAGCACAAGTATGACTATGCTAGGGAAGTCCAAAGCAATAGCACTGCATCTCTGTTGCTCTTCTGCATAGTAACAAGTGCTTGGCACAACTCAGCTCCTTCAAGCTGAAGCTACTCAACAGACCCCACATTCACATTAATTTAAAGGCAACATTCCCTTTGTTACTAAAGGTCACAAGATTTGATCATTCTGCATCTGCACAGTTGTTTGGAAAAAATTCATTTGCTCAGTGAAAAAACAAAGAATATTTTAATCATTAGCAGCATTGCCCCCGTAATAAAAATGTGATGCTTCCCCCAGCTGAGAAATTCATTCCAGTTTCCCCTAGTGATGTGATAAGCTCTCTACTGTAAAAAAAATCTATGAACCTCAAATTGATTATATGAACCAGAAGGACTGCTGTGAGCTTCCAGTTTGTACTAAAACTCAGAAGATGATCAGAGATCATTTGGACCATCAGCATGGCTTTAACAAAGTAAAACAGACCAAACTGAAGGGGGAAAAACTGTCCTGATCTGCAAGTTTGCCTGCTGAGAGCCTTGAAATGATAGCACACTTCAGATTCCTTTCTTCTTGAAATTACTGCAAGCTGACCTTATTCAGATATGAGAAACACTGCAGAAAAAAAAAAAAAAACAAAACATGGCACTCTGCAAAATAATAACACACAGTACAGAAATTAGGGGGAAAAATGAGTTACAATCACATTCTAACCACATTTTCTTCTTTGATACAACAAATAACTTCCATTTTCAACAATAGGAGTTACTCACATACAACAAATGGAAAATAGGCCCCAGTCTGCTCAGAAATTGGTGTGAATGGAAAACACAGATTACAGGCAACAATAAAATATATTTCTACTGATAGCTCACTTTTCTTCTGTTGTTCTCGTTCAGAGTCAGGGAATATGTCTCTGTATTTCTTTCCTCTTTCTTCTTTCTTTTTTGGATATATTTTCCAATTTTTATATATTGAAATTCAAACTCCAAATGCACATATTTGGCACCTTGAAAATTCTTATCTTGAAGAGTTTTTGGTTAGAAAGATGAAAAGCATCTGCATTTTCACAATGAAGCATTAAAAAAGCATAGAGGAAATAGTGAAAGTCATTGTCAGAATACTTCAGCTTACTGTTTATGCTTCCAGAAAGCAAACATATAAAATGAAAGAAAAGTATGTCTTGATACAATGTAGCAACAATTTCAACAAAACTTTTCAAAACCTACATCAAATATTTTAATTCCATTTAAAAATTCTATCTCTGGTTTCACAGCATTATGCAGCACTATCATGCATAGAGTTCATAATGTGATCTAAAGGGGCACAGCTGAAATAAAAATCTATAGAATATTCTTGGATCTTTCCTGTTCCAGAGAGAACCCTGCAGTCAGAAACATGTCAGCTTTCTCCCTGGGGAGATGTCAAAGTCTGGACAGAGCCACTCAGAAACAAAGGCAGCTCTTTATGGAAGACTGTGCGTAAGCCAAGCTCTCCCCTGTGCTTGTTCAAGTTCTTTTATTGGTTTTTTTTTTTCAATCCTAAGCACAGCTATCCCCAGAAGTCACTTCACAGCATAGTCAAGGAGACATCTACTCCCCACATCAGAAATACCCAGTTTATCTGCTCTGATGAGGATGAAGCTTTGTCCCACACAGTAAATATCAGGTTGAGCCGCAGATGAGACACACCAGAGCCCAGCTAGCAGAGCTGAGATTTCTTTCTGGCATAAAAGGACATAACTTTTTCCAAAGTGAATACAATTTTCTTTTTCATTTTTACTTTTTCTCTAGTCCCATACCTATTTCATCTCTGCATATAGCCAATTATCCATCTCAAGTCTAAAGAACACCTTCCAAAGTCTTTGAAGGAAATTTTTTTCAATTTAATTTTCTTTTAAAAATAAATAATTTAAATTACCAAAAAACAAACAAAAAAAACACAAAAACATGAAAAATATTTCAATTAACTTTAGAAATTTTCTCAGAAGCAATCTGAAATGTTGAACACTAACTCAATATTACAGTGTCTTGGAGTGTGTCATTTTTAATGACTTAATATTAAAAGTACTGAAAATCTCACAAGATTTAGTCTTCTTTTGTTTCTCAGCAAAACATTCAGACATTTTATCCCTTGCATGGTGTTAGACTAGACTGAACAGTCAAATCTTTTCTGATCACACTTTCCACCCTGCACATTCCAAGGAAAGCTTAATCAGGTTATGACATGTCTGTGACCAGTAATGTGATGAAGGAAAAAGGAGAAAGAATTCATCAGCTAAGAGGAGAAACTAGTACAGAAGAATAAAGGAGAACTAAGTAGAGAAATCAGCAACAGAACAAATATAATTAAAGAGAAAGCTTTTTGGGAAGTTAAACATGTGGAACAATTTCTTATTCTGAAATTTTCCTGCTTCAACATTTAATTACTAATCCCTTGGGGCTGTCCACACAATTGTTTAGAAACCATACTTATTTATGCATAACTTGGATCTTAGTTCAATAAATCAAAATAATTTGATTCCAGTCATAATCATTTAATATAAAAGATGAAACTATTCCAAAAGCCTATTCAGAGAAATATAAAGAAATTTTTTTGTCACTTATACTTTTGCCATCAACCTTAAAAGAGCTGCAATGACTTTTGAAATTTTATGTCTGCCTTTAAAAAGATGACAATAGTGAGCCCATATGTCACACATCTATCTATCTTCTAAGGTGAAGTTTCGAATATAGCTCCAAATTAGGATTTACAATCATTGTCAGTAAAGTTTGCATGTTACAGAGATTAGTGGAGTAGAAAAAAATGAGGAAGACACTTGCCCTTACAGAAGGTTTTCAATTGCATGGCAAAGTGGCTCAATGCATTGAAATAATCTCCTGAAATATGACAAAGTGCAAGAGGCAGATCCCAACTACTGGGTAAGAACTCAGGGATGGTATGTGGGAGCTGTCCAACTGAGTAGTGTGAAGAGTTGCTTTAGGCCCTGACACCAAAAAAGGGAGGATATTAAACACTAGAGTAGGGATTTTGCTGCTGTACAGGGGGTTGGCCAGCTGGGACTAATATGGTTCAGTTTTCCATGGTGATATGGAACACATTCAGAGAAGACAGGAAGAAAAACCAAAAAGCTTGAGAAAAAAAGCTTGTGTTACAAGCCTTAAGGTCTCAAAATATACCTTATGAAATACAAAACAGAGAAAAGCTAGGCCTGAAGGATCAAACAAAGAACAGACCTGGCAGAGAGCAACAAATACGTTGACTAGAGGCAAGGTCAGACAAATTAAGTAAGATCTGACTTGCCAGCACCAAGATGTAATTATCAGAACAGTTTATCGTCAGAATGAGATGTGGTCATTTGTATATTACATACTGAAATGAGAAGTGTGCTGAACAGCCAAGGTGGTGCTTTCTAGCCCTGGCAATCATACTTGGATAGGAAAAGCAGAGCCAACTATCATGGTTTAATTCCAGATGACAATGAAGCACCACGCATCTCCTCATCCACTCTTCCCTAGTAGGAGGGGGGAGAGAACCAGAAGGGTAGAAGTGAGAAAATTCATGGGTCAAGATAAAGAAATTTTAAATAAACAAAAGACATGTGCAAGTAGAGCTAAAAGGTTTTCACTCCCTACTTCCAGTGAGCAGGCAAATATTCAGACATCTTCAAGAAAGTAGGGCTCTATCACTCATAAGAGTGGCTTGTGAAGATGAACATCATCACCCCAAAGTCCCTCCCTGCTTCTTCCTTCTTCTTCCATGCTGAACATGACATCACATAATATAAAATATCTCTTTAGTTATGGGGCATTAACAATCCCATCTGTGTCCCCTCTCTGACCCGCTTGCCCTTCCTCTGCCAAGACAATTCTCCTCTGAGCACATGAACTATCTGCTTGAGCTACACTACAGCAGTGCTTACTTTTCATTTCTGCCTACAAAGAGAGCTGATGTGTAGACTACCACAGATGTGCAGTCTCAACATCTGGGTTCAATTCTATGAATTCCATGTCTTGTGACATCTAGGTTTATTTTTTTAGATTTGTCTTCAAACACTGTCCCAGGGCCAGAGGAGTGCAAATGTCACTGGCACAAAATAACACAAGGAAGGGAGAGTAATTCTAAAACATCCTTATAACAAATAATTGCCCCAGGCATACCTGTTTTTATTTAGGAATACTGATTTCCTGCTTGCCTTTCCTAAAAGAAAGTGTGAAAAATTCTACCCTGGTTCGTCTGTGATAGCAAATTTGGCTTCAACTCATGTACCTCTGTTTCTACATCAAGGAATAATAATTATTTTTACCTTTTTTAAACCAGGACTATGCAAACAAATGTTCACAGTCATATGTAGCATTTGTCCAAGAAGCCGAGTATTTAGCACCCTCATTCTATGACTTTCAGTGAAAATGAAAATGCACACCACCTTACAACAGATACCAATCAGCTCAGCAATACCCACACCATTTTTATCACCTTACTACATTAAACACAGAGTAGCATTTAGTAAAAACAGAAATTTTGTGAGGAATGTTTAAGCTGCAGCTGGGGGCTTATTTTTAAAAACAATAAAAATGTCAGTGATCCAAGGATACAAAGATACGTGGCAGGATGCCCATGTCTCAGCCAAGGAAGCAGGAACAGATGACACCAAATATGCTATAGGCTGTTAGCTAGAGAAGCGTGCCAACAGTGCAATGTGTTACTACACAGGAAGCCTGAGTTCAGAAGCAACAAGAGCTTGTTGAAACTGCAGCTGAAATGGTGTTCTACAGAAAATAGCTTTTTCACAAAACAGATACAGAAAAAAAAAAACACAGAAAAGCCACTAAAAATTATTTAAAATACATTAGGAAATAAACACTTTTTTCTAAATAGAAAATAAACAGGTTTTGATGGTTTGCCAAAGATGAAAGGGATGGCTGAGTGTCACATTTATTTGTTTCCTGGCTTGAAGATTTGTCTTGTCAGTGATGCTACAGAAATCAAAAATGTTATCATTTTTCAGCTTTTCATTTTTGTTAAGTTTCTGTGCTGGAAATTTGCTTTCATTGACCTTCAACAGGAAGCAGTTAATTTTCAAATAGCTCTAGCAACATTCACCTGGGTGTCTCCTTTCTTCTGTCACTGGATATGACAGGACTACATAACATTTAAACCAGCAACAGCACCAAAGGCAAAAAGCTGTGTATTGTTTTTCTTCAAACTTGCAATCATGGACAATTCACATGGAATTAGAAACAAAGCAGTCTTTAATTAACTACCACTGAAATATACCCTCCTCCCACGAGCTCCTCTCAGAACAACAAAGCAAAAAGAATCTCAAAAACAGCATTTTCATGCTATTTTATAAACCTGCCTTACAGGAATGGTGCACCTCTTGCCTCTAGGTATAAATTGTGTTTTCTGGGTCTTATACAGCATTCTGCTATTCCCAATTCTTCCAGAGGAAGGAACCTTTATAAAGGCTGGCAAGGATGAATTTGGCCCCTGGAGTCTGTGGCCTGAGCTGGCTGGAGCCCAGCCACACCGGATGGGGAGCGGGCAAGGGCAGTAGCTCAGGCAATGCACTCACAGAGATGGATCAGCTCAGCCACAGCCATGTGCCTGTGTCTCATGCATGGGGGTCAGGAAGGGCACAGACTTCTCTGCCTCAGTCTGTGAAGAAGCCCTGAAAAGTAGGGGGGGTGTGTGGGAAAACCCAGCCTGATCCTACTGCCATCCCATCTATAGGTCTCCAGCCCCTGGGGTGGCTTTGTAGGGCAGCTGTAGGGCAGTTTATCTGAAACCTATTGTCTAAGAGTTTATTTAATTGTATGGCAGCATTTGTTGTGCCTGCTGTGGAAATAACAAAGACACATTTTGATAAAGAGGCTGTTTTTTCTTAAAGTAAATTTATTAATGATCTTGATTTCATAATCCTTACAGTATGAAAAAGGTTAAGCACTTGCTGGCCTAAGTGCAGATGACAGAAAATGAATTTGTACAAAACATGGATGGTGCAAATAAGCAACATTTGTATGTAGTTAATATTCACACTCAAAAATAAGATACAAAAAAGCTGACTGTCAAAGGCAATTTAGGGGGGAAAAAGCCATTGCAAAATCAATCTGTCTTCAGTCTCTGATTAAGTCACTGTTTCCAGGGGAAGCATTTTCAAGATTAAAATTAAAAATGCCATTAGGAGCCCAGTCATGACGGAGATACGACCCCAGTATTGTTGCTTCCCTGTCCCACTAAGGACTTAAAACCACCAGTTTATAGATTTCCTGTAGGATGCTAAGTGATTAGGAGCATTAAGGAAAGGCATTGGCCAATTGGGGTCAGTTGCCTTCTCCTCCTGGAACAATTCCTTGAATCTCTGTGGTACCCTTTTGTCTGGGCCTAGGGCTACCTTGTAATTATTTGCAATACCAAGTATCCTTCTTTTGATCCATCAAGTCTATGGGCTCCTAAAATGGCCTCTGTATTTAGGTTACCTCCTCCATGATTGGGGGATGCCAGGCACTCACAATTCCTCTGCTGTTCCTGAGACAAGTGGCAATCTGTAGTGAAACAGCAATTTATGGTGATACTTCTATGGAAGGATTCAAATAATGGACTTTTCCAGTGTAATCAGATTATGGGAATTTTTTTAGTGTCCTTCTGTGATCGTATCAGGCATTAGATGGAAATATAACTGAAAAGTGACTGAGCTTTTAATCTGGGAATGTGGAGCTCGGAATTCTCACAAATACAGTTATTGAATATTTATAAGATAGCTTAAAAAAAATGAGTCAACAAAATCTATCCCTGGTGTGCTTATTATGATGCACTGATTTTTAAAAATGGGTTGAGAGACAGCCTGAGGAGTGGAAAGTGTATTGTACAGAAATGAATAGGTCTGTTTAGACAAGTAGATACATGCATTTGTGGTGATTTCCTTCTATTTGGGCCCAGGCAGGTTTTCTTTCCACAAAGAGTTATATATTCTTTTATTCTCTGCATCATTCAAGTAGTTGTGAACCCAACTTGTCCTTAGTATTGTGTGACAGCCTGCTGAGGAAATGGCCCCAAAATAATGAGGGATGGGATTCAGTGAAATATTGTTCATATTTCTACTGCCACACAGATCTACACAAAGGCTCCACAATAGCAGCAGCATTCTGCTGATCTACTGATTTTCTTCTGTGTAGACCCCACAGTGGCACAATAACAAGAGCAAAATAATAAAGAAGCCATATAAAGCTTTGTGACTGTGCTTGTTATGACTGCTTCTTTAAATAAGGTAGACCATGAGAGCATAATGTGTCCATACAGTGAGGCATTTTATCTCCTCACAGAAAAATAATTCATGAAGAGAGCACTTAAAATCTATTAAAATATTCCCACTTCCTTTTCCACCAGCTTCCATTAAGAACAGCAAGAAAGGTTAAAGATTTAATGGATGTTGAGGTTGAACTTGCTGTCCTTTTCAGACCCTCCTGGACAGAGCCAATGGCTACCACACACGCTGTGCATTACCACTGCCTGAATAAGCTTCCTATGTTTTGCCTGACTTTTTGATAAACAAAGGCTTTCAGTCTCTAGGGCTCTGCAGCTCAAGACAAGATCTTGTTTTCAACGGCAAAAGTATACCATGATTTCTTCTCCTCTTCAACCAGGGTAATTTAGTTTTTAAAACTTGTATTTCCATATTTTGCAGAACTGGGTAAAGCTCTCAGGAGTACATCTGCACTAAATACAGGTATTCTTCCATCTCCCACCAAGGCATGAGATTCAATGGAATGTGACTTTTTTAATGCTGGCAAAAAATGTCAGTATTTTCAGGACTCTGAAATATTTTTGTATGGAAAGAGCTGGATATCACACCAGTGAGTTCTGACTCCACAGGACTCAACAAACTGCTGTCACATTATCTGAGCCACCCAGGGAGGCCACTGCCACCGAGTAAGGAGTATAGCATCCCCCAGAGCCCCTTTCAGGGCAGGTTTTTCTGGACCTTAAAACTCACGGCAATTCAATCTGGAGCAAATCCCAAAAGCAGAAATCTTCCTATTATTCACTGAAAATGCATTAAAAAGAGAGACATCTATAAGGCATTTAGATCTTATAAATTGGCATTTTTCAACAAAGGTATGCTTTGTCAGGAAATTCCTGGCCAGCTCTAATCAGGAATGCATCTGGGAACCAAACATTTTGTCAGATCTATGGGCAAGATGGATTTAGCCAAGAAAGGAAAGGGATGTGATCAGCGATCCATAAGATCAAAGGACATGGAAAATCAGAAGAGGATAGAACCAGCCAGCAAAATTCTTTACTTGCAATTAAAGTAGTTTAACACCAGATCTGATGAGAAGCACAGTGTTTACTAGTGAAAACCACAGTTCTGGACAAAAGGGGCTGCATTACTGGGAGCACAGTAGACCTAAGCAACCATAATCACAGTGCACAACTTTGATTACACACTTTGGGGCCAGAGGCAATGGGGGGAAAGCAGGGACCTCTCCTTTTCTACTACAAATTCAATGATTCATTACCAGCACATGAGAGTATTTATCCTCAAGAAACATAGGTTTGTTTTCAAAGAAAGTTTCAAAATAAAGCCAAACAAGCAAACAGGACTCTGTGGGGCCTGGGGAGCAGCCACAGTTCAGTTGGACAGTAAATTTAATTTCTCAGAAGTAATGTTGTTTATATTGTCTCCACATTAGCCTCTAAATATTTAGAAAAATAGAAGCTGAGATCCCCTGAGCACTATTTACAGGAAGGCAGTGTCAACAGGCAATAGTTCTATTGTCCCTATGAGCAGGGGCATTTTGAACTATATGTCCTATTTTTCCAGCCACTAAATGGTTATGACTTCTGGTATAAGACTGAAGATGCAATTTCAAACCCCCTCAAGCAGAGAAGGAGCTGAACCTGGCTAGGTTACTGACTGGCTGGATCACTGCCCTACTAGCCAAGTTACTGTACAACACAGCGAATCTGGGTCCTTACTGCTCCAGTGGGAGTAGCTCTGGGACTTCAGCCACCTTCTCAATAAATTAGGCTCCAAAACAACCATATTCCCCAGTGCTCACTGCACCTGCCCCACACCACCAGTTCCACGCTATCTGCTTTCACTCAGTACCTCCCTGCTCCCTCTGCCCAAACCCAAACCACCACCCAGAAGGTGGTAAGAACAGTCCCTCCACCCTGGAGGTAAACCCCTCTGTGGAGGTACTTAACTGAGCCACAGGACAAATATTTCCATGCAGATGTTGATTGCCAGAAACCACTCACTTCAAACCAGTGACAGTGCCATTAAATTCACAGACTAGAGAATTGCAGTCTGTAATGCTCCTCATCCCACTTGGATTACCAGCCAAACACTAAGCAGAGGGGAGAGAAAAAAACTTTTTTTAGAGAAAATAGTTCTTGTTTAAATGTTTTCCCACATGGAACATCTGATGCATCAGAACTGCTAACATATCTGCAAGTTAAAAGTTGTTTCTTCCCAAAAAAATAAAAAAGTAAACATGACATTTTCTGTCTAAACTAAGCATTCAAACAGTCATCAGATGCTATGAAGACTTGAGGGAACATACAGGGATAGGGATGTAGTGTGCGGTTTTTTCCTTACTTTTTTTTCCCTAACCTTCAGATTTATACAATGTCCTTCATTACATACTCTGTAGCTGGGATGTCCAGTCTCTGAAGTGCAAGGAGTGGTCTAATTTTCAACCAGCAATTTAGCAATTCTAGCACTCTAGGAACTTCTGAATCCCACTGTTCACAGGTACCAAGTCTCTTGGTTTAAGACCTTTGGAACAAAGGGAGCTTTGTACTTAACAGGGTATGAGTAATTACAATATGTGACGTGTAGTAAACTAGTAGCTGCAGAGTCTGTGCCATCTGGAGAGGTGGGGATTTACACAAGCTTTTTGTGAAACCAGAATGAAGGAAAAATTTTGCTGTAGGAATAAAGTTGAACTTGCACAGCCATGCAGGATTCAGATGAATCTTGGAAGAGAAATGCCTCATGTGAATGTTTGTAATTAAGAGACAGTGCAGTATGAGCCCTCCAGACACTGCTGTCACATACTCTGAGCTGGACCCAGTTTGAAACAGCAAGTACATACTCACCTGCTGGCTGCTGGAAATTACTGTCTCTGAGAGACAGAGTAAAATCAATTATTCACATCTCCTCTGTCACTGTTACCCACACTGCTACCAGCAGACATGGAAAACAGAGAAGGTTAGGGCTTGATTTTAACAGATTCCTACAGACTACCTTTATCTGTCCCTGGATAGAAAAGCTTTAAAAGAAAAAATCACTGTTCACTTTCAAAAACAGACAAGTAATGTTTAAATGGTATTAACATACCTCCTCCAGATGTCCTGTTCCCATTTATCACACCTCCTTTCAACAACACTGCACTTCCTTTAACCCTTTAACATGCAACTTCCTTTAACCCATGCAACTGTCACTTGAGCCAGTTTGGGGAGCCACTATGTTAACAGCTTGTTAATTGTGGCTGATTCCTTATATGTGTTTCATATCAAGCCACAGACCCTTTTCTGGATGCAAGGGGCTTTGTTACTCATCTGTGTCCTTTACCTTTACCCTGGCCAAACCCTGGGCTTTGGCAGTGAGCTGAGAATGAAACATCATTGGAGATTCATCTCTTCTGTTCCTGTTGGCTACGCTTTTGTCCCAGTTATTTCAATTCCTCTTAGTACCCATCATGTTGTCACCTCCTAGAGTTCAGTTCTCTAGGGGTCTGATAAAAGCAAGGGAAGTCATAACAGGGATAAGATTTTCTGAAGCAGCTCTTTAACAAAGAGGACAGGGATTGGACACCAAAGATTAACCAAACACCTATAAAATGTGGTTGCATATAAATGTGCAGCAGCCTGGAAGAAAGGAAATAAGAAGAGGGATGAGGGAATGTGGGGGATGCAGCACAGATAGTTCTCTGCCAATGTTCTTATTGCAGCTCTCCTCAGCCTCTTCCAGGGGAATAAGACATGAGGTTTTAAAGTGCACACCATCAATGCTGCAGGGAGAAGGAAAACTATGTAAGACAGTGCCAAGTAGAGATGAAATCCATCCCTGGGAAGTCTGTGCCTCAAAAACACTGTACAGGTGTTTCTCAGCAGAGCTGGGGGCCTCTCGTGTGCCTGCATAGGGTGTCTGAGTTAAGAAACAGCTAAGAGAAGTAATTCCTTGTTTCATGTGTCACAGGTCACCAAAGGGGGCTAAGCTGTGCACATGCCAGCTCCCAAAGCACACAATCTGGGAAGAGGCACACTTCAGTTTCCAGCATGTCAAAGGAAACCACATCACGTATGGAAGGAAGGAGCAACCACGCATTTGCTGCTGCCAAGCTGGAATGTCCCTTGCTGCAGTCTCACCTCTGACAGCAGCCACTCCAGCCAGCCCTGCACCCAGGGACACGCTGGACATGAGCAAGTGAGAGCAGGTGGTGCAAGGGGGCTCTGGGAGCTCAGGTACAGGCGGTCACGGGATGTCCAGCCCAGGCCTGCTCAGCAGGAGAGGATCAACCAGGGCTGTAACCAGTGATTGCAAACAAACTGCTGCATCTCACCTTTCAGGCACACATATAGGGAAGCCAATGCTGGGGACATTTGCTTATTCACAGCTGGGGGAGCTTAATCAAAAGACAACAAGAAATGCTGTTCAGTTTTGCTTTCTAGTCCCTTCAGTGCTATTCTTACTTTAAAAATAGATGTCATAGCAAAGACTTATATTTAATGCTTTGTTTGTCAGAGACGGAAGGAGAAATGAGCTGCTGAGAAGCAAGAAACTCTGAGAGTGGGGATGGGGATTTATCCAGGAATGGAGAGTTTTGGGACTAGGTCCATTTTGAATTAATTTAACTAGAACTGAAGCCACTGCTCTGCTCATTCAATGCAGTGTTCATTCCACTGTGGGGAAGAATTCAGACTTCAGAGGAAACCATTTGAAGGGGAAGAGGGAAGAATGTTCAACATGTCTTTAAACAATTTTACCAGGAGAACTCTTTCAGTAGAAGGACATTTCTCCTACAAAATACCTGAGAACCATTACTTACCATTGGTTTACTGCTAATGAAATACATGTAGCAGTGCATTAACAATGATTTTAAGCAATCTGTCAAAAAATACAAACATTTTTAATTTCTGTTATGCACCTGAAGACTCACTTCAGTTCTTTTGTTCACCCTTGAGATTAATTATGGCACAGCCTGTAATAAAGTATGTTGCACCCAGCAAAAAGACTTCTAGAGGACGTGCTATAGCTCACTTTTCTGTATTTATATATTTCTGTTTATTCCCACTTGCACACATTTTTTCCCATTTTGGATTTCATCTCAGCTGTACACTCATGAGACAATGTATCAGTCACTCCTGTTCTGTGTGGAGGTAATTTCATTTCAGTTTCATCCACATCTATGAGAACATGGTGTTGAACAGATTACCCAGAAATCTCTGGCTCTCACCTTGGGCAAGGCTGGTCATGCTTGTCACAGCCTACCCGTGAAGCCCAGAAAAGCCTCTCCTGGCTGTTCAGAACAGCACAGTTCCTCAGGTACACTAATGCCCAACAACAGCTCACCTGTGGTCTATTTCAGAAAATTCTGCCCTAAAATATATTTCCCACCAGCCTTGTTTTGACTCACACATGCAAGTTTGCTACTGAGCCAATGCTCTCTGGCAGCATAATACTCAGAAACAGATAGTGCAAGGAATAACAGAGTTATGGAAGACTTCAGAGGAGAAGCTTTGGGAAAAACGTCCACAGATAATGTGCATTTTACTGAACCCATGAATGTTATGTCTTTTAATGAGATACCCTAAACTTAAAAAGCTGACTGGGTAATCTTCTGAGGTCCCTGTCTGGTTGTCATGAATATAGTATCTACCAAGCAGGATATGTTGAACCTTATTCTCTTGTTGTCTTTGCAGGATTGTTACAAATTTTATTATAGTATGCTTCTGGTCTAGTTTAATAAACAACTTGCATCTACAAAAATATGTATGAAAGATCTTGAAGTGGCTAATGCTCACAAAAAATAAGAAAAAGTTGCAGTGTCATGGTTTCCTTCTGATCCTCAGCAGCAGCACATACTGAGTGACAAAGAAAAAAAATTAATAGGAGAATTAACCCCTACATCTATTCAAAAATGCAAACAAATATAAGCCTTGCTTTGGGTTATCCTGCCTTCTCATATGGACCATTGCAACCCAGATGCTGATTCTTTCCATCCATTTGTGTAAAAAAAGAGTTGCAATATGATATTAAAAACCACCACAAACTGGGTCATTTACTGAACAGCAAGGGGAAAAGCACACCTCGTTCCCTGAGGATACTGCAGGGGTATGCAACCTACTTTGCTCAGACAGCTTTTACAAACCACCCAGTGACATCCCTTCTCTTCTCTGGGCCACCCAGAGCACTTTTATCTCTGCAATTCTCCCCTGTTGCAGTGGGTATAAAAGCAGCTGACACTGGCTCAGTGTCAGAATCCAAAGCTGAGACAGGCAAAGCACAGCCTAAAGCAACTTCACCTCTGCTTGCCTTCTGCCTCTGTGAAGCACAGCCATCAAAGCAGCTCTAACACAGCCGCCCAGCAGTGGCACAGAGCGTGAGGCTCCGCTCACGGGAGCGCTCTGTGCTCCGAGCCCGCACAAGGTCAAGCCATCCCAGGGACTGGACAAAAGGAAAGCAGGGAAAAGATTCTCATCTTCCTGCAGACTTGTATCCCCTGAACACTCAGCCCCCTGCTTCTGGGGTCTCCCAGAGAGGCCATGGTTTTCTGCTTTGGGGCTTTTTCCTGTGGAAAGGTGTCTCAAAAGTAAAATGACGGTGCTGTGGGAAGGACCACGTGCCAAATCAGCCCTGGACATCTCCTTCATCTGGGCTCTTCTACCAACTTTTTTTTTTTTTTTTTTTGGTCTCTCCTGCCAGCTTCTTAGTGTCTCCTGAACACATCCAGATCCTCAAAGGGAGCAGGGCTCAAACCCCTTGCTTTTCACCAACTCCTGGGGCAATTCTTCCTCCAGGAAGAGAAAAGCAGAGGAAGATGGGTCCCAGCCATCCAGGGAAAAGGAGCTGCTGCCAAGAGTCCATGGGGATGCAGGGGCCATAAGAGATACCTCTCCCTTTACACTGGCTGCATCTCCTCACCATCAGCATCACCCCTCTCCACCCTGCTCCTACCAGGGGAAAAGAGCATGAAAGAATTTGAAGCTTAGCATGCTGACTACCTTAGGAAAGATAAATCAAAATGAAAAAATGGGGGATTTCCCCATTCTCAGGGAAAATTCAGCCTCTCCCTGGAAAATTAAGGCCAAGAGAAAGAGTAGGGCTAGGAGCAAGTAGGAGAGATTTGGATGCAGCCAGGGGAACAGAGAAGTGAGTAAAACCCCACTACCTTCCTTCAGCTAAAATCTTCTCCTGACCAGAAAAAGTCCCCAGGACCCAGGGAACAGAGCTGTGGCACTGCTCTGCAGAGAGCAGGGAGGTCCCAAGAATTAGACATTTCTTGCCAGAGTAACAAGGACCTGCAATGATGAGACACCGCTGCTACTTCTAATGGACACCCACCTTGAACCGCACCTGCTTCTGCTGGGGCTTAGAGCTGCTTGTGGATGCTGTGCCAGCCTGGGCCCCAGCAGAGCACAGCTCACAAAACTCCTGCAGGAGAGTTGGCTTGCTCTGCTGGCAAATTGTAATTGCATTGCAAGATGAAACTCTTGAGTCTTTCTCTGGCCTTTCCTTGGCTTAGCTCCCAGTCAGATTCTGATCTCCTATTAGTGCTTCAGTCTACAAGAACTGCATGCTTGTGACCAGTATGAGACTGCAGATTCAAAGTCTGAATTTCCCTCTTTTTCCTCTGTTCTTATTTTTCTGTATTTATTTTTTTCTTGCAAAGTTTTATTTATATTCCCATAAAGCAGATGAATAATTCTTCCCCATCTTCTTCTTAGGTGGACACTATTAATTGCCCTGTTCTTCAAAATAAGTGACAGCCATAAATAAAACTATCTCCTTGCTATTTCACTTAAGACTTTGACACAGAAAAGGCCAGTGGTTGAATCTTCCTTAGTCTTAAATCTTCTCTTTATTTCTAGAAGCTTTCAACTTCTTTTCTTCACCATTTTTTCCTCTTCACTGTTTTCTTCTTTTGTTTCCTTCCCAATTTCAGGAACTCATCAGTCTCCCAAATCCATGAGAAACCTGTATCAGTCAGTATTGAAGCCTTGCATAGTGTGAAGAGCAAGCACCACCAGAGTCACACACTGCTGTACCTTCATGTCAAGTTCTCTAGAGCCTGCAAAACCTGCCCACCTCAGTCTAGAGCCAGGGCACTTCAGATGTGAATCATTCAGGCCTCTGGCCAGCCCATCTGGGTCTTACATACACACACATATCCCCCCCAAACCAACATTTCAGATCTCAGAAATTATGCATCTTCAGGTTCCCACAAGCCTCCTCAGTGAAGCACAGAAGACCAGAGAAACCCCAGGGCACATAAGAGTTCCCAATCCTCAGTTTCACTAGGGCACTAAGCATCAGTGGCCCAGAGACTCAGGCATTTCCAAGCAACAAAATCCAAGAGACTTCTATTAGAAGCTGCCATGAACAAAATGAGAATTTCTGATGGAACACATATTCCCCAAAGTGTTATCTTTGGTCATTTGAAAAAATGCTACACTGGAAAATTTGTTACTAGACCTTCTTCTAACCAGTAACTCTCATGTTCTGCTCTGTCTTCTTCCTCCTCTGACTCTTTCATGCATCCAGGGTCCCCTCTAACAGTAGACAAAATAGGCTTTCAATGATCCAGCAGATTGCTGGACATCTCATCAGGCATATGGTCCACAGAGACAGCTTCTGCTTTGCATTTGTTCTGCATCCACAGCCCTCCTGCTTTAGAGGAGGATCAGAGTCCATTGGTTGGCAAGAGTACTACGGGGACTCCTCCCACCTGCAGCCCTCTCAGACCTAGCTGATTCCTAAAGGCCTTCTGAAATCTGTCATGATATTTCCAAACTCTCTTATCACTGTAAACAATCGATCTTCAATCAATCTTCAAATCCCCAGTGATTCTGCCCTGCAAAATCACAGCAAGTCATCACAGCAAGGGTTGGTTCTGCCTGTACTTCTGCAAAGCAAATGAAAGTTGTTCCCTTCAATTTTTCATTGAGACAGCAACCACATGGATGTGTCATGGATGGGACACCTGCATGACCATTATAGGCTTTCCTATAACACCTCAGTCACCCCCACACAAAACATTACAGTAGGATGTTCTCCAGGGCAATATCTTAGCTGCAGTATTTATTTCAGATCTGCCATTTTCTTTTTTCAATCCCAGCTGTGAAATTGGAACTGAGTATAATGAAGATCATTTCAATGTCACTGAAAGAGCTAAGTACTCCTTATTCATGCACAGTTCTGAACATGCTGCAGTGCAGAGCCCACAGCCACAGCACTTGGAACACGAAGGCACTCAGTGGGTACAATTCAGGTTAGATCTGTGGCTCCCACACAATGCCCAGTGCATCAGCTCTCAGACATAGTGCTCTAAGGAAGGGAAGCTCTCAGACTGACCCCCTTGAGCTTGTGTTTGCAGACACTGATGAATATAAAATGATATTGAAATATTAAACATTCACAATGTCCGACACCAAACACTCAGACTGAGGAATGCACTTCCTTACCCTCTTGCATCTCTTTTATTTTTAACTAAGAACTACAACAGTTAAATAGAAATCTTATGGGACATGCTGGGATGGAAATTCACCTGGTTTTTGTGCTTCTTGTGCCACCCACTGGAACAGGCTGAAAACACGAGTGAAAAGAAAACATTCAGGAAATTTCAAACCCAGCACATTTTAGTATGTTGCATGCATTAATATAACAATAGCTTGAAATATGCTTTAACTTAGCAGCTAGAGTTACTTTAGTAAGTTCTCATTAATTCAAAATATCTGAAAAGAAGAAGGTAAATTTGTTAATCTCCTGACCAAGTGCCTGCAAGGCACTAAAGCAGTTTATCTTTCAGGACAAAGTCAAAGACAGTTCTGAGATGTATCAGTATTGGTGAATTCTCTAGACTCTAATGACATTGTACGGAGTACAGAGAATACCTCATCTAACACAGTCCAGCCACCTCCAGCCACTGGTGGGTGAGAAAGTAAGTCTGGTGAAGCTCTTAATCTTATATGAGCAAGAAGGAGGTTACTCAACTGAGGAACTACAAGAATCTCTCTTGTCTAGTCAGACAAAATGAAGGCTGCATGAGAATATGCCTCTCTCCAAATACCTCTTGGGCATATATTCCAAGGGAGTACAGCTTCTAGGATGATGCTCACAGTGATTAATATATTATTATAAAATTAATAAGGAATTAATTTAAGCTGAACACCCAGGAAAATATGAGCGTCAAAGCACAGCTCAAAGCCCTCCAGTGGGATGAAAATAACAACTTTTGTTTTTTTCATGAAAAAAAAGCTTGAACAATTTCTGAAAGCTGTTATATGATAGAGTTGTTTGTAACAGTGAAGCATCACACACAGGGATACAGTCTCACATCTCTGCATTTTTACTGAGGATTAGTATCCATCTTCTACAAGGACTACAAAAAAACGGGAAAAGCTCAGCATGACAACACCATTAAAAAAAAGCATCTGGGTTTTGGTCATGGTTTTTTTTACCCTAAAAGTGGCCATATGTGACAAAATACAACAGAACCTGCATTTGAGACTCTCTCTAATATCATCCCAAAAGGCCATTTTGAGTAACTAGCCATTTAAAGTACCCACTAGGCTTCCAGCACAATTTTATTTGACCTTTTAATGAAAGAATAACGTGTATAAAGCAAGTTATTTCAGCTGATAACCTGTGTGACTGCTTAAAGCAACCCTCTACATAACCTAACCAGACCATTGTCCAATTTTCTTACATAAATGTATGTCTCAAGTGCCTTTTCTGATTTTGAAGTTTCTTTTTGCCAAAGTCTTACTATTTACATTTTTTAGTAAACACATCAGGTAAGATGTTTCAAATACCTAACCAGGAAACCAGGTATTCCCAGAGATTACAAAAAATAATAAGGTTACTGATTACTGAATATATATTTCTCTTACAGAAAATATAAGGAACTCCATAAAGTTCCTTAGTCTTTAAAGGTAACCTATCAGACATTACTGGAAACTGTTGTTGTTCCCTTTCTGTTTTGGGGGAATGATTAGAAATTTAATAGATCTTTTTCTAGTTCCTACTGCAATACAGTCAAAGAGGGCTTTATGTGTGTGTGTGTGTGTGTGTGTGTGTGTGTGTATTTATTGTGACACAAAAATGCAATAAGGATTCACAATAAAAAATACAACTGAGGCAGCTGCACCTTTTCCTTTGCCAGAAAGCGTACCACTTACTTAAACTATCTGGGGAGCAAGAAATACATACTTGAGGTGCAGAAGACCAAAATGCAGGGCCTCCAGCACCTTCCCAGCCACAGGTGCCACAGGAGCTAAACCTACCTTTGAATTAATTACTTTCAATACATTACTTTCCAGACTGAAAATTAGATTTATTTTTTTCCCTAAGAGATTATTTGGGTGTATTAACATATCTACCATCACACAGAGATGCCACACAAAAAACCAAACTGTGGGCAGGGAGCATCTCCACTTCATAGATGTTTAACAACCATAAACTACAGGAACAGGTATCACCATGATTTACTGACTGTAATTAAATGCGAGAGCAAGTGCTCCAGAATATTGTTCATGTGTCTCATCACCCAAATAAAGGATCACAATGGCTGACCACTGAAGCCCTGTCTGCTTCACCTTGCAGGGTGAGGATAGCAAACTGGTGGTACTGGGGGCCTGATAGCCACACTACAGGTGTTCATCTGGACAAACATCATAGTTGTATGGACTGGGCACACCTGAGCAAGCAGAGACCATCCCTATGACAGTGGAAATCAGGAATCCATATCCTGGAACTTCTCCCAGGTCCAAAGTTGCATCACAGCAAGGCAGAAATTGGGACATTTGGTTTGGAAACACTCTGGTTCTCCAAAATCAAATACTGAGGTAAGCCCACCCTAAAGCTCTTTCCTCTCTGCCAAAAGTGTTCATCCCCAAAGTAACTGAACTGCTCTTACTGAATAAATTTATTCAATAGGAGCACCAAATTTCACTGTCTGATCCAAAAGCAGATTCACACCAATCCACCTTCATACGTTTTTCTTCTGAGCTTGAGTTAAGTAATGATCCCTGCAATGAAAAAATTGGGAAAACCTAGAAGGACCTGAATCTTAAAGTCCTTGTTGCACTGTAGGTCTGTCTCTGGGAGTTAATTTTAGCAGGATCATTTCATTTAACATGTAGCCATGACATTGCTGCCACATTAGGTAAGTATGTATATTAATTCAAATTAAGAAACGTGGGAGCACACGCTACATGTGACTCACCCATCGTGCATAATTAGAGGTATTAGGCTAATAAATGTTATTTTGAAATATGTAAAATAACTGTAAAAACATTTTTAAAACCTTCAGCGGAGAGTGGTTATAAGAATTAAAGAAAAATAAGAGAGGGAAGGCTCTCTTGTTCATTTCAAGCTCCTTAGAAAAGGAAAACATCAATTCATTCACCTGAATCTGTTTTCAGCCTATTTGTTTCAGCCACTCAGGTCAGCAATCTCTCTCCATCAGAAGTAAGCTCAGAAGATTCCTCAGGAGCTCTTTTGGTAAAGGGCTGCCCTGTGCAATGGCAAAGCTCTGTCAGCTCCCACATGTGACAGGTCCTAACACACTATGTTCTCTATTTTCTTCATAGACGTAAGATCTTGTGCTGCTGAGACCAGACATAAGTGCCATTACCTCAAGAAGAGGAAAAAAACACGTAACACTTTGCCTCAAGCAGCCTAGAACATGTTGGGGTTGTTTCATCATCATCATCATCATCATTGTTGCTGTAGTTATTGTCATCGTTAAATTCAGTCATAGCTGTCAAATAAAAGGAATTGCAGAAAGATTTTGGTAAGTCTTTAAGGAATAAAATTACATTGCTCACTCTGCTGCTTTAGTTTTCTGTAGGAGAATAGAGTGGGACTTTAGGAAGTGCTACAGTGACCATCTAGAACTATATGTTTAAAATGTATTTCAGCAGATCTCAGAGTTGAGAAACTGCAGGCTTACACTGAGTGACTTGAAAAGACACAGAGCCTTGCCAGGAGGGAGACCCTGAGTTCACCTGCCAACACATGCACCTGCCAAGAATAATAGAAACTATAATAAAAATAAAAATGCAAAAAACATGAAAGTTACACTGTGTTGGCAAGGCTTCGGTAAAATTTCAAGCAGAGGGGCTCTATCACTACGTCTTCCCACTGAGCAACATTTATAGTTATTACTTTCTTGCTGCTGGCAGCAAGCCTTTATAGACGTTTTGAGAATACATCCAATATAGGAAGTGGCCTGTTGTTCCTTCTTTCTTCCAGCTACATTATTGATATTTCAGGAGAGTAATTGAACTTCTCAGCACCAACTTGTTTTCTCCATGAACTACTATCCCCTGTAGATACACATTTTTTCAGGGCATATGTTAAAGTAACTATAAATCCTATGCCTAAATGGAACTTGTATTTTATCAGCTTTTGTAGGAGAAAAAATGGTATCCTAGCTGTAAAACGTGACAGCATTTAAACTGTGCTGTGTTTCATCCCTTTCTCACATGTACACATTCTCACACACATTTCATTAAAGTCTCTCTTTAAAAAAACAGGTTAAAAAAACACGTATTAGTCACCAAATCATTGTTCCACCCCACTCCTGCCAACAGTTTTCCTCAATTTGCTATGAACATGTTGTACCATAAGTAACATTAATACTCAAATATCAATTCATAATAAAGTTAAATTAAGCAACAAAAAGGGAAAAAAATAAAAAAAATTAAAAATAATAAAAAATTTAAAAAATGTGAAAAGAAGCCTGAAGAATCACAGAGATGTTCCTCTACTCTCAGCACATAGCACTCAGCAAGTCTCTCCTGCTGTGTCAGGCTTCAGTGGGCAGAGGACAGAATCAGAAGGCTCTCTTTGTGATCCTCCCATCAAATACTGATTCACAGCCAGCTTTTTGCCTCAGAAGCTACATATTTAAAATGGAAAAGTCAAAGGAGTAGCTGGTTAGGGAATGGAAACCCTGTCCCTCACATAGAAAATTAGGAGAGGGGGTTCTGCTGGAAAAAAAAAGTTTGCAACTTTCCAATTAGGTCAATTTGTTACGTGCTATGGCAGAGGAACAGCATCATCCAGTATCACCACATGGTGCCTTCATTTCAATCCTCTCTACATACCCAGAGGCCCCCACCACAGATGTGGTGACAGGGAACCCTGCCTTGTAGCAAATTAGTAGACTACAGGTGGCAACAGATAGAGACACTGTACCAGGAATGCAGCCTTGGCTGGATTATCCCCACGAGGTCCATTATGGTGGTACTGACACACACACAGGATGTTTTCAGCCCCCATTTCTCCAGAGTCCTGGTAGCAGCTCAGCTGTCAACAAAAGGGAGCAATCACAGAACAGGGGGCTTGGCATGTCCCAGGATACAGCAGGGTATGGCAGGCATGGTTTCCCGAACCCAGTGACAACGGGTAAGAAGAAACAAGAGAAATTTTCAGAGCTTTTGATCATATTCCTAAGCTTCAAAGCTAGAATACACATCAGTGGGGGGTTTTAGGTGTGCTGTGCATATGCAGATTATGAAAAACTTGGTGTTACCAAAGGGGAGTGGCAATGAGGAACTGCCACACAGTGGGATGAAAACACAGCCGCAGCTGGGGCATGCAGGGCAAGGACACCTCTGAGTGTTTGGGCTGGCCTGAGCTAGAGCTCAAGGGGTTTGAGATCTGGGTAAGGACAGATTCAGCAAGCAGAAAGCAGCAGTGAAAATGAAGGTTGCTGCTGAAGGAGACTTGTTGCTTCTTTAGGAAATAGAGGAATAGCACTCATGCACTTAGAAAAATTATGTGAGTAGAGTAGGACAGACGAATCCTTGATAGAAAGTGAGCAAGAAAAATGACATCATGGGGAAGATATAATAAAAAGAAGAAGAAAAAAAAAGAAGAAGAAAAAAATGCTAGTTTTCTTCCATATTTCAGTGTCCTACATTTTCCGGGTAAAAGAAAGATACATAAAAATGAGAAAAATTTTCTAGTAGTAGTTTGTCTTCTAGTAGTTCATCTCTCCTCCCCAAAAACACACCTTACCACTGAACAAAGTGCTTTTTGAAAGTCTTCCTTTCCAAAAATACAATTTATCTCCAGTGAAAAAATGAAAGAAGAGATCCTAATGCAGTCCAACCAGATATTTTTGGTCAAGCTGCTGCCAAAAGAAAAATGTAGTGGAACCATCTTATCTAGCATGATCATTTTGAGGGCTGATTAAGCAATATTTTCATGTTATTTTGAAAACAGGAATCTGCCATTAGGCTGATATATCCAAATATATGCATTTAAATAAATGTAATGAGTTTTACAAATCACAAAGTGTCCTGGTTTCAGCTGGGATAAAATTACTTTTCTTCCTAGTAGCTGGTCCAATGCTGTGTTTAGGATTTAGGATGAGAACAATGCAGATAACACACTGATGTTTTGGTTGTTGCTGGGGACTGTTTACACTAAGTCAAGGGCTTTTCAGCCTCTCACCCCACGCTGCCAGCAAGGAGGCTGCAGGGCACAAGGAGCTGGGAGAGGGCACAGCCAGGACAGCTGACCTCAGCTGCAAAAAGGGATATTCCACACCATAAAATGCCATGCCTGGTGTATAGATTAGGGTGAAAGGTGGCTGAGGGTGGCTGCTCACCTAGGAAATGGATGGGGATCACTGAGCAGGTGGTAAGCAATTTCACTGTGCATCACTTGCTTTGTAATATAGTTATTTTATCAATAGAAGGAGGAGTAATAGCAGTCTTTTTCTTTACATTTCTCTGCTATTTAACTTCCTTTATCTCTCCCCAGGATTTATTTTCCCCCAATTCTCTCCCCTGTTCTGCTGGGGAGACAAGTGAGCAAGCAACTGTGTGGGATTTAACTGTCTGGATGTTAAACCACAGCAGAAAGTTTGACAGTTCTCACTGGATATTCCTACATCAATTTTTAGATGTCTAATTTAAAAATAAAAAAAAAGAAAACAACACACATATAAAATACCATTTTTTAGAAATTCTGGCCAGAAAGTATAATACAGATGCTCTGTTTATCTGTCACTCTTCTTAAAGGGTTCATTTTGTACTTACTTTCCCTTTTCATGGACTAATGCTAAGCAACTATGGAAAAAAATATTTAAATTTATGTTTTGAAAAGCTTTATAAATCTTATTTTTAGCCTATACATGCAAAATAAGAGTTTTCACACCTGTCCACCCTTGGAGTGATATAGCCAAATTTTAGTTCAGGAAGAAGGTCAGAGAAATAAATCTAAGACAAGGAGATAGCAGAAGCTATCTAATGACAAACATAACATTCTGAAATACTCACGGACTTACTGTGAGCAGATAGTAAGGCTGAATACTTTTAATCAATTATTCATTCTTAATTACATATTCATCTGCTCTAGAAATCTACTGTGATCAGTAATCTCTTTCCTTGAAGTAAATTAGTACCTTGTTAAGTCAGCTGCTTCTACAGCGAAGACCTGACCTTGTATGTCCTGAGGACTGTGACAGTCAGAGAAAAGCTCAGTTATGTCTTGTCATTTACTCAACCAGTCTCTTAAGCACCTGCCAGGAAGAATAAATATACAAAACACAAGCAGATTTTCAAGGGAGGGGACTAAACAAACAAACAAACAAATATTTGATGAGGAAATGAAAACATAGGAAGTTGTGAGGATGAAATCTCATTTCCATCTGAGACACTGAGTGCAAGGGACATAAAGCTTGCCTAAATCCCCGTAAATCTCAAGGACTGCAATCAAACTAGAGCATGGCCAGAGCACAAGGAGAGCCACTGCACCCTCTGCATCCCTTGCCTTCCCATCTTCAGGACGGATACTGGAAAAGTGCCTGGAACAAAGTAGTACCAGCCAGGGGTCCAGGCTTCACCAAGGGGTGATTCGATCATGCTTTAAAGTACATCATCATACTCTCTTCCATTGAAGAAGTGAGAAAACCTGAGACAAGATTTTTTTTGTTCTTTGCTTTTGAAATATTTAATCTAGCTACACATCACCCAAACCTGCTGGAATGGGTCAAAAGAAGGGCAATGAACATCATCAGAGGGATGGAAAACCCCTCCATCCAAAGACAGGCTGAGAGAGCTGGGGGTTGCTCAGCCTGGAAAAGAGAAGGCTTCAGGGAGACCTGCAACCTTCCAGTACCTAAAGGTTGCTTATAAAAAGGAGAGAGAGGGATTTGTTTGGGTTTGTTTGTTTGTTTGTTTGTTTATGGTCAGATAGTGACAGGACAATGGGCACTGGTTTTAAACTGAAAAAGGACAGGTTTAGTCTAGATGTTAAGAATAAATTCCTTACTCAGAGGATGGTGAGGCACTGGCACAGGTTGCTCAGAGAGGCTGTGGATGCCTCAGCCCTGGAAGTGTTCAAGGACAGCTGGATGGGGCCCTGAGCAATGCAATCTAGTGAATGGCATCCCTGCTCGTGATGGGGAGGTTGAAATAGATGAACTTTAAGATCCCTTCCAACCCTAACCATTCTGTGATTCTATGAATCTGTGATAAACCCAGTATTGGCCCCTGTTCCTCCTTTGCATGAGTCTGCTGCCTAGTCAGCACTTGGCTTATGAATTCTTCTTGGCTGAAAGGTACTCAGGTGAGACATGCCCTACATGGTATGGCACCACCAGCCCTCACCCACCTGCTTTTGCAGGCTGTAACAGCCACCACCTGCAGAACTGACCCTTGCACACTGGGCAGAACCTCAGAAATAATCACATGTGATCAAAACCCAAAAACAGCAAGTAGAAAATCTTGGTTGAGGCCATCTGCAGACTTCTATAACGTAAGTCATAATATGGTTCTGAGCCATCAGTCACCACTCTTCCGTATATTCCAAACAAGAATTCTGTTCCTAACTTGATTGTGGCAACCAAACGTCAAATTCCCTTTGGCTGACAGAAGGGACACCTTATTTGAGCAAAAAAGTACTTAAATCACATCATGATGGCAGCTCTGGGGATCAACGTGCTTCAGGATCTGAAGCAGAACACAGAGCTTTCTTGTTTCTCTGTAATGTCTCCTGAATAAATTCTGGGGGAAGGCTGCTTTCCCTTTAAGGTGATTTGAAAGTTATTAAGGCCCATTCTGAGCTCTCTCCTATATTAAAAGAAAAAAAGCATTGCTGTTTCATTAGGTTAAACAAGGTGTAAAGGAGAGCAGAGTCAATTCCTTGGCTTTTGAGTGTCAGACAGCTTCACACTTGAGAGGCATGAAATTAATGATTAATTAGTTCATTCACTCATTCCTTACACAGGGAAAGAGTTACCTAAGTCCCTGTAGTGCACAGTATAATGAAATAGCTCCTGCTCTACTCAGTGCCAGACTACAACCCCAAGGACCACCTGACAACTCACTGCCTCCATATCACCCCAAGGACTCTAAAGCTAAGCTGCCCTACAGATCTGTAAGGAAGCTGCCAAACCTGCCATCAAAACATGTGATAGCTGCTACTCTGTCTTGGCATCAGCCAGGACTGGAAAAAGACAAAAAGCTTAAGAAAAGCACTTGCACGGGCAAAGGATAGTTGTGTTTATGCTGCACCTACCAAACCTGCAAAGGAAATGCTGCTATTTGACTTTTACTATAAATCTTCCATGGCTTTTAGGGAATTCCATTGCCCATTGTCACACCCTGGCTTATTGGGATAGCTGAGAACTGCAATGCTTGTTTGGGAGATAATTGCAACTGTCTCTAAATAGTGTATTTTAAAGGCTGAGAAGTGTCAGCTTGAAAATTTACAGGTGCTCATTTATGGGGGAATCTTTTCTGGCAAAATGGTGTTATTCTCTTCCAAGAAAGAAGGGAACTCTGTGCTAAAGTAATGGTTCTAAAAGCTTTTCAAAAATCCTTCCACTCCTTCCCTCCCAGCCTTTCTTTAGATATATAGCATTCAATCTGAAGAATTTCTGCATGAGAAATCTGTGCTTTCAGATGCAGCATAATTTATAGAAACAAAATTTATATTTTCTGTTGAACTGGCAGCCCTTTAAAACCTGATCAGAATATAGGAAGTTAGAGCAAATATGAAAGAAGACCAAATACATATGATGGAAAAGCATTGCCTATAGCAGATTTACTACTCCTACCATCTCATAAAAGAAACTGTATATATTTCTTCTTTTCTACAAACTCCCCATAATAATTTTTCTTATTATTTTTACAAGGCAAGTCCTCCATCATTTTCACAGTATAAAAGCAGTCAAAACACAGTATCATTTGATTATGTGCTTTAATGGCACTGACATTTAATAGAACCTTTTCTAAAATAGTTTCTGTCCAATATTCCTATTGTTTTCTTTTATAAACATAAATACTGCCCATTCCTCCATTTGAATAAAAGGTCCTGAGACCTCTTTATCTTCCATTAATCTCATTCAGATGAAACATATTTTTTTCTGCCATTTTAAGCACCATTCCAACCACACCTCTAGGCTCTCCCTTTCATTCAGTCCAAATCCAAACCTGAATCCTACTCCCCATCTTAGGTCTGGACTAAGACTCCACCTCTGACCCACAACACAAATGTTCTCTGAGCACAAATCTCTTGGCTCCCCTGACCTTCCTTAGGATGTCCATTTGCAATCCCATTCCCAGCCACATCTCTAGGCTCTCTCTTTTACTGAAACCTAACTTTAACCCTTAATCTACTTTCTAGCTCAGGCTGTTTGTGGCATGTGACCCACAAGGGTCTAGTTTTCATCAAACAATTTAGTATTGAATTTATGTTCAGTAATCCAGCAATAAATATTCAGCATCTCAGTTTTGGCTTCCCTTCTAGAGGGTCATGTTTATTCAACTTCTGAGCTGAGAAAAAATTTTACTACTGTATCATTAATTATGAACAAACTCTGGCTTAACTTGAGCAATTAATAAAATTCAGGCTTGACCATCTGTGAAATTCTGCTAATAAGCATCATGTCAAGTAATTATCCTTTAGACTAGATAATCTAGGAGATTCTGTTGTGGCTGCTACTCTTAAAACATTTTAAAGTACACAGCAACATACTAACCATAGGCCAAAAACTCTAGTGGAGGTACATCAATTTATACTTGCATAAATTGCTCTAATTTTACCAAGGAGAAATTAGAGAGAAACTTCAGAATCTTGGCAGTTATATAATAATTAAGTCATGGCAGTATTCACCGTTTTCTGAAGGTGAATAAAAAGTAATGAAGAGAGAGTATGAAAGTCATTACTTAGCCTTAAAAATCTGCCTTTTTCTATGGTTAGAAAATTACTTCTGCTATATTGCAGTGGAAGAATCAAGGCAGAAAGCAAACACCTGAGTCAACATAAAACAAGCAAAAATCATCTTCATTGAAAATACAGGAATTTCAAACTTCAAGGATAAAAACAGGAGCTGCTTTAGGAAAGGTCAAAAACTGTCCAAAATTGTTTTGTTTGGGCACACGTAATCGTCAAATACTCAGGTGTGAAGGTTTTCTGGTTTCAAGCTGGCCACTGCCTCAAGCAAGCCCTGGCATATCTGGAGGCTGGCTGGGATGTTCCTGCAGCACGAGAGGAATTCATGGATTGTGTGTGCTGGGTGGGCACAGACCTGACACCCACCTGCACCACAATCTTAACTAAAGACCAAACTTGACTTTCATATTTATGAATCACTCATAATTTAAGTCCCATAGGTCTTGCCACAGTAAGTGCTCTGTTACTATCATCAGCCTTTTCTACAACTCTCCAAGGTTTCCTTTCAATAACCTAAAGGTGAAAGAATCGTCTCAAATTCAAGGGACCTGTTCAATGTGTATCTTCATTTTTCACTTTTCCATTTTCTGCCATTTGTTAAGTAGTCCAATGTCCCACGTTTCTCTTTTCCTTACTTAGTGGAATCCATTTTTTTTTACTATTATCACATTATATAGCTATTTTATGTGTATATAAGGCTGTTTTATATGGCTGCACATGTCCTTACAACTATTTATTTGCTTTCTTTGCATCTTTGAAAAAGGGAAAAACAAGAATAGAAATTTTTGTATTTGTAAATACAAATCATGACCTGAAATAACAATAAAGAAATCAGGATTTTTTTCTTATGAGGTTATAAAATAACTGCAGATAGTAAGAGTAAATTAAACTAGCATTGACATTATCTGATTCCAACTCTAAAGTGGAGTAGATTAACTAAACTCTTGAAATCTCCATCAGTCCTGCCTTTTTAAAATTTGAACAATATCATTTAATTTCATTTATCATCAAAATCTTCACTGTATCAATGACAGAAAATAGTATAACTAGAATCCCTTTTGGGAATCCCCTTTCTGAGACACACACATGCTTTTTAGTGACACTAATTCATACACTTTTTTGATAGATTAGAGTGTCTAACTCTCAAAATTAAAGCTCACTATTCAACAGCGCCATGTAGGCTAACAGCTAATTTTAGAAAAATTCCCAAAGTTGAAATGATGGTCATAAGGACTCTTGCTCTTAAAACTCTTTGGATACTTTTGAAAATCCTAGCCTTAATTTTCATTCCTGCAGTGTCGCAGTGACATCCAGTGGTCAGTAAGATTACTCTTAAATTGGGCTCCGACCCTACCAAAATTCCAGGGTGCCCTTGCCAGTGTATACTATAAACTGATCCATGTGCTTCATGCGAGTTTTCACAGAACTGGTGCTTGATTAAACACTGACCCAGCATTTGAAAGTCAGAAGGATTGTCAGAGGCAAAAGAAAGGTTCCCCATATTTCTTTATAATGGAACAGTCTCCTTCCATAATTCCCTGTTTCCAGGATTCCTGACGAACTGCAAATTGTTTAAGGTTGCCCCCAAATTTACATCCCTAAATGCTGATAAAAAGAGCAATTAATCTGATGTCTGTAGTATAGCAGCTGCCTGAAGGTCTATCCTGACAGACAAAAACAAGGACTCAGGTCACTCAGGTTCTGCACTAAACACAGGTCAAAAAGAAAAGAAACACAACATGAAAACCAATCCATCAATATCAGCTGCAAGACTAGGAGTCATTGTGTGTGTGGGAGAGAGAGAATCATATCAAAAAACTCCAAACAGTGGGGGACAGAATCCCACAAAGTAATTCTCTTAAAACAATCACATACAGGGGTAGTAAAGGCTTCAGTTTACACTGCACTCTGGGACTTTACCACTGCATCTTCAGAAGAGACAAACAGAAAAAGTAACCTGTAGGTGAGAGGGGGCTCTATTTGTCAAAGATGTGATAAAATTGGTGATAATAATAATCTCCACAGTGCCATGTCAGAAGTCACAACAAAGATGTCCTAGGGGACAAGTGAAGGGGCATTTAATCTTCAGCTGGCAAAGCCAGACTGCTCATATCAAACCATACTGCTCATGTTAAGCCCTCCTTCTTCTCCCAGGAGACCAGCAGAAGCCAGAGGCACTCCACAACACACAAAAAAAGAAGCAGATATCAGTGTGATTTGAGAGAAATTGAAGCTACCAGACACACTGACACTACCAGAGACAGGTTTTATTTTTCATTATAATCATAATAGCACAACCTTTCCTACACTCAGTGCTTATGCTACTGTGGGAAATATTTGTGTTTATCCATTTTTTAATTATTTCTGAAATCTTGTTTAGTGACAAAGCTGGGATGATGGGTTTACAAGATATTCCATATAGGGGCAGGAGAAGAGATGAGCAAAAGCTTAGGAAAAAATGTGAAGGAGACTTAATAGCAGGGATGGGGAAAGTGGAGTGGGATAAGGGGAGGGACAGACTGGAGATATGATCTCTGCTGTTGAAGGAAGAAAACAGTTGTGATGGTAGATATGAGATTTGGGCTTTCAGGCAAAAGAGGAGTGAAAAAGAAAGGCAGGGTGGGCACCTTGAGCAGCCAAAAATATCATGATAGGGAAAATGAATCCACACAGATGAAGGAAGAAGACAGGGAAGGCAGAAAACCACTGTGGAAGCAGGAAGCGCAAAGAACAGTATAACTTTGAGAAGGAAAAAGAAAGAACTTATCCTAAAAAATGTATATTACTTCAGATCATGAATAGAATAAGAAACATGGAAACACAGCAAGAAAAATATCCAGGTTCATATGGATTTTACAGAGTATGTGATGTTAGAGAAAGACTGAGTAAGGAATCCTAGCTAGAACCACAAAATGGTTGAGGTTGGGCATGACCTCAGGAGGTGACATGGCTCAACCACCTGCTCAAGCACACCCACCTAGAGACACCTGCCCAGGAGCATGTACAGACAGCTTTTACATATCTCCAGGGAGGAAGATTTCACAGCCTCTCTGGGCAACATCTGCTCAGTATCCTTCACAGGAAAAAAAGTGGTTCCTGATGTTCAGAGGGAGCCTCCTGTGTTTCAGTGTTGCCCACTGCCTCTGATCCTGTCACTGGGCCCCACTAAATAGTGCCTGGCCCATTCTCTTTGCACCCTCCCTTCAGGTATTTCTACATATTGACATTCCCCAATGAAATTTTGTTCTCTAAGCTGAACTCTCCCAACTCTCTCAGTCTCCCCCCATATGTCCCTGTCTCTCCTATGTGGAGTCCTGATCTGGACACAGCACTCCAGGTGTGGCCCACCAGTGCTGACAGAAGAGGATCACCTCCCTCAACCTGCTGTCAGTGCTCTGCCTGCAGCAGACAAGGACTCCTCTCACCCTCCTCGCAGCAAGGACACACTGGGGGCTGATGTTCAACTAGGTGCTCACCAGGACCCCACAAGTTCTTTTCTGTCAAACTTATTTCCAGCAGAGCAGCCCCCAGCATACACTGGTGCCTTGGATTGTTCTTCCCCAGGAGCAGGCCTGCATTTCTCCTTGCTGAATTTCATGAGGTTCCTGTCATCCAATTTCTCCTGATGAGCCTGATGAGGCCTCTCTGGATGGCAGAACCTACCAGCCACTCCCCCCAGCTTTGTGTCATCTTCAAACTTGCTGAGGGCACAATCTTCCCCATCATTAACAAAGATTTTAAATAGGACCGGACCCAGTATTGACCCCTGGATTACACTGATGGTTACTGGCCTCCAATTTCATGCCACTGATCATCACCCTCTGGGCCCATCCACTCAGCCAGTTTATAATCACTGTCTGCTCATCCAACCCATACTTCAGCAGCTTGTCTGTGAGGATCTTATGGGAGACCTTACTTAAATTAAGGTCAGCAACTTCCACTGCCTTCCCCACATCTACCAAACCAGAAGTTTTTTGCTCAAGTAGGAGTTATTAGTGCATTCCCAGCAGTGTTAGAATATGCTCTGTGACTAGTTTACTCACTGATAATATGAACACATTAATAATTATTCTCCTCACAAGGGTCCTATATTAATCAACATTTGAATATATGCCTTAAGATCTCCAGAATAATGCTGCTACTCTAGTTATGTAAGAAATTATTGATTCTGTTTTCAGATATTCCTTACATAGCTTGGCTTTATAAATCTTTCAAGTATCAAATCCTTATAACAGCTGTAAAAATAAGATACATATATAAAATAAAATGAGGATGTAAAACATACTTCTCAGACTTCTCTTAAATAAATGCATTTTTAATAACTAAACAGTGAAACTCAAGGTTTTATCATCACATCTTTAATTTTAGAATGTGGTATTACCTACCCTTTCTCAAATGGATTTTAACTTTCTATGAAAACATTCAAAGGCATCAATATTGTCAGTATAATTATCAGGCACATATCTACTCAAAGCAAAACACCAGCAATCATTCAGCAAAAAGGTAGTTCTAGAATATTTTAAAGTTTGGCAATGATTTTCCAGTTGCTTGATTTTGCAATATCACCAAGGAAATAATTATTTTCTACTGTAATCACAATTAGCTTTGCAAGAGATTAATAGTAAAACCAGCATGCCCCTCCCACATCTTCCTTCACATGAATTTCTTGCTCTAAGACTGTTATATTGGAATATCAGGGAACAGTAAAGATTACAGAGGAGAAAGACTGTGTAGTGGGTCATATACTGCTTTGCTTGCTAGATTCCTAGCGATTTCATGAAAAGACTTTCTCATCCATTTTCAAAGCTACACAAAAGATTGGTGTCAGAGGCAGCACTATGACTGGAGAAAGCCTGGTGTCAAAGCTCCTAAACTAAACTAAAAGATGAAAACTCCTTTTGGGAACTGCGGTCAGTTTGGGAGATATAATGAGTTTTACTGCAGTTCCTGGAAGGAGAATTTCTGTGAACAACATTATTTTCAGCTCCTTTTAAGTGCTGCTTTTTTCTTTATTCAATAAATTCCTGACATCAACTTTCTCTTCCTACCAGTTTCACTCACTGCCATGACAACATGTAAGGTCTTTATCGGGGTAACTATGTAAGGTATAGAGGTTCTCCTCTAGCACCATCTCCTCTGCTGTGCCTTGATAAAGCATTTCCACAGGAAATCACTAATTCTTATCACTCTGGATCCCAGTTAAAGGGGTTTATAATTGTTGGACTGAAGAAACATGAAGGTCAAACTATAATGTTAATGGGGTTGAAAAAACAGGCACACCAGATATCTGCAACAGGGTATTTCTTTGATGAAGTATATGATTAACTGTCATTGGTTTATACATCTCATTGCAGCCTTTAGAATTGCAAAGAAGAAGGAGGTGCATTCTTAAAAGAAGAAGGTGAGCACTGATTGTGCAGAGGATTGCCCGGAAGAGGTAAGAGTCAAGCTAAATGACTTGCTGCCATCTATTGACCATGCACTTTTAAGTGTCTGAGATCTTCAGTAAGATGATGAAAAGACAGTAAAATCTTGCAGCACAATCAATACAGGGAAGCTGACCTCTGTGTGATAATGTCAAAATAATTTGTAGACGCTCTATTCCTGTGTTAGCACATTCCAGAATTTTTACTAAAAGCTAGTGCCAGCTGTTTGCACATTGCCTTTCTCAATGTTTGAGAACAGCAGTCTCTCCTCCACATCAGAGTAAGAAATGAAACAGTCTGCTTTCATGGACATCACAGTGACACCAGCAAAGCTTGATAAATGACTTTGTATAGATTTGTTGCTCATGACTAATTCTGTCCTCTTCCCTGCAACAAAATGAAGTAAACAAGCATCATAGCTTCCTACCCAGAATTACAGCCAGCCATGTCTCTGCATGAACCCTTTTCTTTATGTGTTTATTTACCAAGACTTTAAAATAAGAAAATGCTTCTTTATAAAAAAATTGTCTCCTTGGAATAACAGGCTTAGGCATGACTTCTGATAGAGCATAGCTCCTCTACATGATAGCTAACACTTGCAACAAGAAACAGAAGTCCATCCATTCTGGGAGTTTCCATTAGAGAGACAGGCATTGCTGTAAGAAATTGATTCATTTTTTTGTATCAAGAGGTACTCCATTTGAACAATGTTTTGTTGCCTTTACTGTACCAAAAGTAACAGATTTTTTTAAAAAACCAAACAAACAAACAAACAAAAGAACTCTTTCCTTTAAAATTTGAGTAAACAAATTTCTCAGGATACAATTGTGCATCAGTCAAGCTGTGTTTTATAAAGAGCAAGTCTCAACCAGCAAGTTGAGACAATCATTTGTTTCCAACAAACATTTCTTCTGACAACTGTCAGCTCCAGCAAGGGTGCTCACCATCCCTCCTGGTTCATCCTACCTCTGGTCTGCATCTAGTGGCATAACACACCAAGCAACACTGACTTCATACCAACTGTCAAAAAACTGAGTAGTTACGATTGTTTCCTTCCCACTGTTACATCAGAGATAATGATGGAACACATCTTGACCTCAGTGACATTCATCTTCACCCAAAGCCACACCAAGGCCTTCATCACAACACGAAGAGAATTAGTCCATTTAAGTAAAGCCTCTGAGTTTGTGCACTACTGAAATCAGTAAAGATGAAATGCATGAAAAACAGTATAAAGGAGCAGAAAATCTGACTTGGAGCTCACCAATCCAGGCACGTATTCCACAACTGTAATGATACAAAGAGACAAATACACAGAATTTTCTACAGTGGAATGACTCCAGAGGAAAATTAATAGTGGTGCACAAACTCAGAGGCTTTACTGACCAGAATGGATGTGTATTGCTACACCAGTAGTTTGGGAAACAAGGAAAATTGAGTGCTTATTACTACATGTCCCTGAAGTTTAGCAAGTGGTGTTATTCTGTCTCTCACATGTGAACTCTTGTATGAAGCAAGTATGAATGTGTGAAACACAGAAGACTTCAACATTTGGCTTACAGATCATAAGCACCAAGACTGTAAATCACTATCCCTGTTGTATTTACAATGCAGTTAAGAAAGCAGAAAGCCTCTTTCTCTCTTTTCTCCATTCTCCCACCTTTAAGTTTATGCAGAGCATTTCAGGGCACACAGAGTGATTGAAATAATTTCTCTTGGCACAATTATCTTGTTTTCCATCCTTCACCCTGTTCCATAAACTGGTCACTCCATGAATTTGTGCCTCTCAACATGTTTGAGTAGATCTGGCCTCTTCCTCCAGTCAGCTGCAAATGTTGCCTTCCCTGGTGAACAAAAATAGAAATGTTCCTCTTTGTAAATGGAAGATAAAGTCCAAGTTTCCAATTTTATAGCACTTTACCAATTCCCATGATTTCAGCAGACAAATAAGAAACCCAAACCAGTTTTCATCTTCCAAAAACAGAAGGTCAAAGATGAGTCTCCAGAGATGGAGAGATGCTATGATAGTTAAATATGAAGTGGTTTAAAAGCCTCCAAGGCTAACAGCAAGCAGCAACTTTAAAAAACAGTCATGTGCCACTAAAACATACTTGGCAGCACATACTCACTGCTTCCTAAAAGCCAGCATTATGGGTTGGTTCTTGGGAGGCACAGCTGGAAATAATTACCCTTTCCCATGTCTCTGCCAGTCCTAGAAGGTGTGCATTTTTCTCTCAGCCACCTGAGTGGCCTCAAAGGAGCAAATCTCTCAAAGTGTGGGATTTGGTCCTGTAAATTTTGATTCCTAGCCAATAAGCTGAACTATAAGCAATAAGCAGTACATATTTATAGGGCACCTGTCAAAGATAGCAAAACAGTCAATAAAATTACCTGCTTTGGTATATCACCAGCTTCACCTACATAGCCAGAAATCTCTCAGTGTTTATGCTACACACATTTGAGGTCATTTTTTTTAACCAGAAAAGCACAATGCACACCAGTGTACAGAAGCATCATCAGCTTGGTCTCATCTAGCAAAAGAACATGATTGTTTTATGATTAATGGAAAGTGGTATTTCCTTTAATATGCTCTCTTTGGAAGTCATCAGTGCTATGGAGGTTTTACTGCCATAACAAAAAGTGAGTCCTCAATTGCCGTAACACCTGAGAGCAGTAGGAAGTAGCACTTCCTACTAGTAGTAGACACTTTTATAGGAAACCAGCCTGTGTTATATAACTGAGCACAGAGATGCTGTGCAGAATATACAGCAAACCAGTTCAGTTCATGCTTGAGAAAAAGCTTCATTTCTGAGTGACTGGGCTTAAAAACATCAACACACACACTTGAATACCCTATACATTTACTTTGCTTAGATAATGCTTAGTAGCACAGCTGTCAAAAATGGTTATAATTTAAAGTGAGCATTCAGAATGCAATGTTCTATACTGGTACCACTGCTGAGGCTAAATTTTAGGTGCTAATTATAATGTTGATCATCTGAGATGAAAGTGTATCATAAAAAACTACTCAAAAACCAAACAATTAATGCTTAAAAACAAAATCCTTTATAAAACTGTCATAAAGAAAATATAAACATGAAATCTTTACTTGGAACCAAGAAATCTATCTTGTAAAATGTTAGAAAACAGAACTCAAAAATTAATTGCTATTTAGGGTAATATTTTTTTTAAAAATCCTGGATTAATTTAATGAAATTCTGCATCAGAGAAAAAAAAAGCAGGAGAGGAGGACTATTAACATAGAATTATTAAATCATAGAATTATAGAAACATTTAGGTTGGAAAACCTCTAAGATCATTGAGTCCATCTGCTAACCCAGCACTTCCAAGTTCACCAATAAACCATATCCACAAATGCCACCTTTATACATCTTTCAAACACCTCCAGGAATGTCAATTCCACCACTTGTCTGGGAATCCTCTTTCAGTGCTTGCCAACCCCACCAGTGAAAAAAAATTTCTTAATAATTTTTAATAGTATATAGATTTTTTTAATAATTTTTCTGAACTCAACCATCCTTGGGCCATCTCATCTCATCTCATGCTGTCATTTGTTATCTGGGAGAAGACATATCCAGACATATTCCCCCTTTTGATTTCATTTCAATGAGAGGTGAAAATCTGATTCATAATGTTTAATATTTGGTAGTCCTTCACTTCCAAAATGTAAAATATTGCCTGCAGCAGAAATTTGTCTGGGAAACATTAGTCTCTATGGCTTATATACTATTTAATTCCTCTTATCCTGGAATTACAGGAGATGGAAAAGACTGTCCCTAATTTAAAAATGCAGTCAGGACATAGCCAGCAAACAAAGATACAATATGTGAACACTAGGAAAGCTCATGAGCCCTAGACTAGATGCCACTAGACTGGAAGAGACTTCAATGCACAGCTAAACCTGGGGAATCTGATGGTTCTGCTTAATATGAACAATGGCTGAAAAATCCGAGCCTTAATGAATGCCAGAAATGGGTGAAGGGGACATAATAGAGGCAAGAGTAGTTATTAACTATTGGAATCCTCTGCTCACCTCCTACTTGGTAAATGGCATAGATACAGTTGCATTGAAAGCCTTTTGTTGGGCAACAAACAGTGGCTTTTTACAGTGGAGCCTCCAGGTGTTCACAGCTTTATTCCAGTATGTAGTATTTGTTTGGATTTATCTCATACATAAATTCCTAATCTAAAGAAGAGGAATTTTTAAGTCCTCATCTTGACCAGCAGATGATTCTTACTAAAGAAACAGCTCTCCCTGCTGGTTAATCAAGTGACCTATCATGGCACTGAGCTTGACTCACTTTATTTTATCTGATGGAAGATCTTATCTGTTTCAGAGTTAATGGGTGAGAAATAACCTATTAACTTCTCCATCTCCAGTGATAAAAAACAAAAAGTGATGGCTTATTTAAAAAATGCATTTAAATCAAACAAACCAAAAAATCAATCATAAAAAGCCCAACAAAACAAAACAGAATGAAGTATCAAAGTATAAATCATTAATAGAATTTAGGCACAGAAAATGATGTTATTGCAAAAGAAAACAAAGAAGCAAACACTCATATCCAGTAGCTAATATAATGTAAGTGCTATTCAGAGAGAATATACTGCTTTTCTACAAGTACTAGAGCACCTCCATGCACAATCTCAAACTATATTCTACTGAGAGTGCCTCCATGAATAAAACCCCCTTGTCCATTGAGCTGAACAGCAGGAGATACCAGTTCTGAGCATGTAGACAGGTTATCTGTTTGACAACAGCTTGAAAAATGTAGCAGACACAAATTATTACTTTGGTACTTACTGTCATAAGAGTTACTACAAAGGCAAATTATTTGGTAACTCTGCACATATGATTATAGCATCATGTTAGAAGTAATCTCATTACAAAAGAAGTGCTTCCTTGATCATAATCCTTCCTTTTCAGATACTCCGCACTCTTTGCTGGGAGAAGTGTAGCACTTAGTGGAATAAGGCTAGTATTCTTCACAGATTGATGGCAAACTGTTTTTTACAGGTAACAAAGTGATTCTTAAGATACATGAACATATGAAAATGTATTTTTCAATATTTCAGAAAGGTCATACTTTGTTGCCTTGGCACTTGAGTAGACAAAAACGGGCTTACACATTCCAGGTCTGATTCTTGGATCAGTCACAATGTGATTTTAATTCTCTTCCAAACGTGGCAACCGGGGACTGCCTTGGCTTACAACACAAGATGCAGAAACTTGAGGCAAAAAACAAAGGTTACTCTCATTTACACTGAAGACAGTTTCCAGGCAGAGCTAGGTTAAGTGCAAGACTAAGAGGAAAGCAAATTATATCTGTACCCAATGTGTCAGGAACATCAACATCAGGTCTACCACACCTGAAAATAGAACTCAGAATTGGCCAGAAATTCAATACCATTCAAGACTAGTTTCTCAGTTACATGCTAGACACTGTTTTCACTCGTCAGGGCATTATTTAGCTTTGAAATACTGTGTACATTTAAATATAGAGACAAAAAAATACAGTTATTTAAATTCCATTGATCTTTGCAGTACTCCCTCATCAGGACATAAAATAAAGCAGGTAGATGGGACAGCAGCAATGATGGAACACAGCTTACTGCCTGCCTTTAAAAGACTGCTGGATTTGACAGCAGAAGACTGGTCAAAATTAGCACATAAACTATTAGATTAGGATCATTGCTGAAAGCTAGGTAATTGGGATCATTGTTAAAAAAATCTTGGAAAGCATCCACATATTTGACCAAAACAATGAGATTTATTTACCTCTGTGGATAAGGGATTGTTCTTACAAGTTGGTTCATTATTAAATCAATCTGAAGCACAATGCTCAAAAGTGTGGATAAAAACTTTCTTTGTAGTCCCAGAAAAGGTGCCTGTACATGTATATGTGTGTGTGTGTGTTTGTGTGTGTGTGTGTGTGTGTGTATACTATTATTTTTCTGCAAAATCTCCCAGGAATTCTGGAATGATGGGTGGAGAGAGGTGACTGCCCCCACTCTGTGCTGTTGCAGCCTTGAGCCCTGCGGGTGGTTTTGGGCACCAAAATACAAGAAAGACATAAAGCTATTAGAGAGCATCCAAAGAAGGGTTACAAAGGTGGTGAAGGGTCTAGAGAGAAACCATATGAGAAGCATATAAGGTCACTTGGCTTGTTCAGCCTCTGGCAGGTGGTGTGACTCTAGGGGTTGTGTTGTGCAGGGTCAGGAACTGGACTTTGAAAGTCCTTGAGGGCTCCTTTTAACTCAGGACATTGTACAATTCTGTGATTCTATTCTACAAACATTACCCCAGATACATATAGGAGGGTGAGCTACTCATATTGCACCAAAGAGTGCCAAACAGTCCCTTCCTTCAGCAGGTCTCCAGACCAATTTCTTCTTTGTCTTGCAGCTTGAAGAGACCACAGTCTATTCATCTACCTGTCAAAAATATCAAGACTTTCAACTCATGCAGTGTCATGCGTAAGTATATTTATTAAAGCGCATAGTTTACTCTTAAAAATGTTTCTTCAAAATAATAAAAATATTGTAGTTTTATTGAAATGTCATCAAATGCGAACAGCATGCATTTACCCTTCTTTTTTCATTAGCCTTTCCAGCAGAAAGATGCCATAAAGCACAACAGCATGCAATGCCTGTTGCACAGTTGAACACCATAAGCTGAAAAAGCATCTCAGTCTCTCCCTCCTGTTTATGCAAGGCATATTCTTGTTTTTTCAGTCCTTTTTTGGAGGGTTGCTTGTTCTCCCACTTTAATAAGACACTCTGTAAGGACCAAAGCTGAAAGTGCACACAAGATACTGAGCTTTGCTTTGGGTTTGATTTGTAGGAGACAGACAGGTGGCTGGTCAGATAGATTTTGTAGAAGCTTCATCATTTAGACTTGTTATGAAGGGAGAGTGTTAATAAATGATGCAACTTGTGGAAGAGCAAACAGAAACTCTGGTTGTATTTCATGTCATGTTCCGAATGCATCTTGAATTATGAAATGCTTGAGCTATACAGGCTTCATGGGACATGAAGACTACAGCAAGAAATTAATTGCAGCTTGGCATGCTGCATGTAAAGAGTAAATAACCTGAAAAGAAGAATACATCAGAATGTTTCAAGTAGAAAATTAATTAAATTTTCCAGTTTCTTACTTCTAGAGCAAATTATTTTACTGTGAAAAGGAGGGAGGGAGGGAGGGAGGCAGGCAGGCAGGCAGGCAGGCAGGCAGGCAGGCAGGAAGGCAGGCAGGAAGGCAGGAAGGAAGGCAGGAAGGCAGGCAGGAAGGCAGGCAGGCAGGAAGGCAGGCAGGAAGGCAGGCAGGAAGGCAGGCAGGAAGGCAGGCAGGGGGGGAAGGGAGGGGGGGGGGGAGGAGGGGAGGAAGGGAGGAAGGGAGGAAGGGAGGAAGGAAGGAAGGAAGGAAGGAAGGAAGGAAGGAAGGAAGGAAGGAAGGAAGGAAGGAAGGAAGGAAGGAAGGAAGGAAGGAATCAAGGAAGGAAGGAATCAAGGAAGGAAGGAAGGAAGGAAGGAAGGAAGGATGGCAGGAAGGCAGGAAGGAAGGAAGGAAGGAGGAAGGAAGGAAGGGAGGAAGGGAGGAAGGAAGGAAGGAAGGAAGGAAGGAAGTGTGGAGAGGGAGGAAGGAAGGGAGGAAGGGAGGGAGGGAGGGAGGGAGGAGGGAGGGAGGGAGGGAGGGAGGGAGGGAGGGAGGGAGGGAGGGAGGGAGGGAGGGAGGGAGGGAGGGAGGGAGGGAGGGAGGGAGGGAGGGAGGAGGGAGGGAGGGAGGGATGGAGGGAGGGAGGGAGGGAGGAAGGAAGGAAGGAAGGAAGGAAGGAAGGAAGGAAGGAAGGAAGGAAGGAAGGAAGAGGCGGAAGGAAGGAAGGGAGGGAGGGAGGGAGGGAGGAAGGAAGGAAGGGAGGAAGGAAGGAAGGGAGGAAGGAAGGAAGGAAAGGAAGGAAGGAAGGAAGGATGGAAGGAAGGAAGGAAGGAAGGAAGGAAGGAAGGAAGGAAGGAAGGAAGGAAGGAAGGAAGGAAGGAAGGAAGGAAGGAAGGAAGGAAGGAAGGAGGGAGGGAGGGAGGGAGGGAGGGAGGGAGGGAGGGAAGGGAGGGAGGGAGGGAGGGAGGGAGGGAGGGAGGGAGGGAGGGAGGGAGGGAGGGAGGGAGGGAGGGAGGGAGGGAGGGAGGGAGGGAGGGAGGGAGGGAGGGAGGGAGGGAGGGAGGGAGGGAGGGAGGGAGCGAGGGAGGGAGGGAGGGAGGGAGGGAGGAAGGATTATTTTATAACTTAGAAGAGATACTGAGAAGTCAGTAAACAAGATCTCTGAACTGAGAGTTATTGGTACTCCCGTTTCAGCAAGTTACTGAATGTTGTTCTCAATGGAGATCGTTCCCAACTGAAGAGCCTGTAGGCAGTGGCTTTCCCACTGTCAAAAGTGTCTTATCACATCAGCTTAGAGTGCACTCTTCAGATCTCCAGAAAGGTTACTTTTCACAAGAAAATTTGTCAAAAAATGGGAAATAAACAAGATGAAAGCAAAGATCCAGCCTACACATCACTGGTACCACAAGCAGCAACCAAATTTTTTTATTCTTGTAGTTATGTGTAAAAATAGAGACAATGTTTTCAGTCACATGTTTGGGTTCCTGGTCCTAGGCTGATTTTGAATCCAACAAGTACTTCCAATTATAACAGATTTCATGACATGAAGTTTTAGGTTGGTTGCACAAAATAAACAAAAGCCAGAAGTCTGGGACTGGAGGAGTGTGATTTTTCAAGGCTTTTGAGCAAAAAAAAATGTTGCTATAATTTTGACAACATAATTTAGCAGCTTTTATATAGAGCAATCTACACCTCCGCCCCTCTCCACCTCGCCTCCCCCTCTGGTATTGTCTTGCCTGTCAATTATTGGAAGAAGAGCCTGTTCTTTAAAAGGCTTTTAAATTATTGGAAATTATTTGGAATATATTCTAAAAGCTCTTGAAAGAAAGAACAGTACCCCCACATACACACAGAGCAGAAAGTATTTATTTGTATTGTCAACTAAAATGTGCGGGATTAACGTGAGAGTTTATCTGGCTAAGAACATCAAGGATCATCAGCTGTGCTGACCTCATGCTTGAGCTGTGGGGATATTAAGAGGTAAACCTAGTGCTCCAAATGCCTAACATGACATCACTGTGCCCATTCCATTTGGTACCTTCCCCATGACACTGATAGGACTGTACAGAAAGAGTGAGGGAGTTTGGGACCATGACACTCCAGGGAGCAGTGCTGCTGTTAATATATGCACCCCAGCAAGCAAAGCAAGGCAGCTGCACCATTCTGCCAAGTAAGCAACTTTGTTGTTAATGTGGGGTTTGTTTGCTCTGATACATAACAGACACATTCGAGTTCCTTCAAACTATCACGCTGACTGGCATTGAAAGATATTGTATTATAAATTTTACATTATAATAGTGTTTACTGGCAGAATAAATTGCATACCTGTATTGAAGTGATGGAAAAAAGACATCACTCATTATCACATTGAGCAGCATGCTGAATACAGCAGTGAACAGTGATAATCGTGCCAGCTAAAGCAATTTTACCTATGAAAAGTTGTTCAGACGTAAGAGAGACTGCTAATGTCTTACACAAGGCACAGCTATTTCCTATTTGTTTCTGAGAACCTTACTATTCATTGATAACTCACAAATTTCCTAAATGTGAAAGGCATAAAAATTATTTCTCAATTTTCTTCACGGTCTTCTTTTATCTCCCTCATATCTATCTTTCACACCACCAGCTGTTGGTTTTCCATCTTTTAAGTCACGTCACACAAATTAGAAAGAAGCATTTGGTTCAAATATTGCTTTACAATTCACCCCCAGCCCCTCTGGTCTCTTCTAAAGTGGTTTCTGAGACATTTCTCCAGAGAGACCCATGTATCACCTAAACAATTTCCATTTCCAAATTTAGCCTTCATCTGAGCCAGGGGTATGAGGAGCTGATTCACTTGTCTTCCTTTAAATCTTGCTTTCTCATTGTTAATATCCTTAGATGAGTTTCATCTTCCTACCTCTGCCTACCAGTAGATATTTAGGGTGGTCTTCACTGCCAAATAGGATACCTAATTTTAGGCACCAACATGTAGGACTCTGTAGGTTGGAGGGATATCTGAGCTCTCAATACAGTTCATGCAGATCTAGTTTGTGGAGCCCAGATGCAATTTTTCCAAAGCAGGTAATAGGGATACCTTAGCATATGCTGCCTGGCTCCAGCTGTTAAAGGAAATAGGATTCTCTAAGACCTCTGTCACATGTATCAGCTGCATGCAGAGGTCTCCAACAAAAGAAGATGCATGGAAGACTCTTAAAGCATATATTTATGCAAATTAATTAGACCCTAGACCTCTGATACCCATTGCAGAAGCCAAGGCAGCTCCCTTACTGCCAGACACCCAAGTGCATATGGGTCCCCCCTCAGAAGCCAGCTGAGATGATCCTCACTGATAACTCTGTTTTGCTATCTGGCTACATCTTGAAAGTTCAGTAAAATTACACAGCACTGCTCCTCCAAAGCTTTTCAGACACAGTTCCCATTGCTAGTTGGACTTCATGTCTCTGAGGATCTTGTCCCCTAAAACTCTGCTATTTTTGCAACCAGATTTACTTAGAAAAGAGCAGGAGAGCAAACACAGCTGCACAAGGTGTCTGTGCTTAGCAAACTAAGCTGGGGTCTGCGGACCCACAGGACTATTTCATAGTGATCTTTCAACTGGATCAGGTGAAGTTGGGCTCAGCCCAGAAAGGAATGTTTGGGTACAAAACCAGATGCAGTATTTCTGTGGAAGCACTGCTGACACAGGGAGCAGAGGCACAGAGCAATGCAGGGAGAGGACGTAGCAGCTGAGGCTTCGCTGTGTCATTCAGGTGGCTGCGTGTAGCACATCCTTGGTAACTTCCTGTGCCAAGGTAAGGATTTTTTGGGTAAAAATCAGGTGATATCAAAAAGGGATGAAAGGGGCTTTCAAGGGTCTTGTTCTACAACTGAACATGCATCTGTAAGCACCAGCATCTGAGGGGGTGTTGCCATAACTAAATACATGAAAACACAGATCATATGAGTTATCAAAAGTGTAATAAAGAGGGTACTAATCTCCCCAACATTGCAGTTCTTCTTAAAATATGGAGAAAATATTAAATATGTCTCAGATTCTCTATATTCCAGCAGAACAGACCCTGCTATGTATTGGCTAAGATAGCAATGTGCCACCTTTTGAGAAATAAAGTCTTTTTGACATACCAGTTGTCCTGTTTCTTCCAAAATAATAATGAAATGGGAAACAAAAAGAGAATACTATTAAAGAAAAGCAGCACTGTTCTGTGACTTCCTTTTACATGGCCATGTTGGAGAAAGGGAGAGAGTATTTTTAAAGGTTGATGATCATCTCCTTACCCCTGATCAAAGGACACAGCCTTCATTTAAAGGTTTGACTTGCCTGCCATGGGACATGTTTATCAAATTTCTAATACTGACATTCAAGCCAGTTTCTGGTTGTAATATCATGTTTCTGCTGACAAACAATAGAAAGCACAGCAACTCTGTGTCACTGAGTCTATGTTCAACACAGAAACAGTCCTCCACAGAATCACAAGATAGATTATTTAAAAATTATTATTTAAAATTAAATTATTTAAAATTAAAATAATACCCAAAGGAAATTGTAAGTGAAAAACAAAAGGAGATAGATTGAAAATTGGAAAAATAAAGGTGAGTTGTTAGAGCTGTTTTTTCTCTAATAAAAATTATTATCTCTCTAAAATGTATGTCACCCATGCATTTATCTACATTTCTGTTTGTCCATCATTTACCTGTTTTCCACCTGCCTGAAAGTAACTATCTATTAGAAAAGCAAGGTAAATTGTCTTCCTCAGTGAAAGGAGGGGAGAGAAATAAAAAGGAGACTGGAAAATTATGAAAAATCTTGGTGTAATCTGAATAGCAATGAAGTAAAAGCTACTCCTTGATGTGCCTATGAATCCTGTAAATGAAGTGGCCCTTGAATTAAATTAATTTAAAATCTGGCAAATATTACTCGGCATGTTTGTCAATGTGCTGTATAATTATTAATTTGTTCATTGAGGCAACTATATAAATAAATAGAAAGCAGAATGCCATGATTAAACTAACATTAGAAATCCAGGGTCAAGGAGCCCTGTTATACAGGGATCTAAATAGCTTTCCCAGGTCCTATTTTTACATCTCCATACAGATCTGCAGGTCTGTAACTGCGAATTAATTGGCACACATTTAGATGCCAACAGAGCTTTTGTATTCTCAGTGCACATTTTGTCTTCTCAGAGTGAGATGTTAGTAATGGAGGTTTTAATATTACCCCTAGGGGAGCACCAGAAAATCTTAACAATTTCCTTCACTAGAGTATTTTCATTAGAGCTAAATGCTGTGCAATTTACATTTGAAATCAGGTGTAGGATAAGTATAATGTGACAAGACATGTTGCAATGTTAGGGGTTTTTTGTTCAAATGTTCCTTATTTACTGCAATATACCCTCAAAAGATAAGCATGCAATTAAAATAAATATCTTGATTTTTAACCACTCCTAATTGAACTGTTATTGGGATAATAGGAGCACAAAATAGAATCAGGTTTAAAAGGACCCAAAGCACAAGATTAAAATATTACTCTATTTAAACAAGAATGTTTCAGGCAAAATAGGTTCTGTGGAGCAGAAATGAGTTAATCGTAAGCAAATCAGACCAAACCCTTCCTTTGTAGAATTAATTCAACCTTGTGGTGCTTAAAATGCCAACAACTCTGCATAACACAAAGGGAAAAAAAATAAATCCTACGTTTTTCAGCACCAAAAAAACCCAAAACTGAATTGGTATTTTAAAAAATAAAATATATTCATTAATAAGGGCATAATGCAGTAAAGAGCTAGAGAACCAGTTACAAAAGAGGACTGACAAGTAGCTGAGGCTGAATTTCGGTAGTTGGTCTAGTATGAAATTCTACTCTGCCAATGCCTGCATCTCAGAGCACCTATATTCCATCACTGACTTGCCTTTTCATAGCAACAAAAGAAGAAACTGCACACCTACAACAGCCTCAATCCAATCAGGGCTTCCTTCATGCCTACCCCTGATCACAGGACCTACTGTTTAAATATTTCTCCATGAAAAATCCCTAATAGGTTCAGTCAGACCAGGGTTATTACTGAAGGAGGTCCCTAGAGAAGGAAGAGGATTGCAGCACTTGCCTGGAGCCCTCTAAAACTGAGAAAATCAAACCACTGCCAGCAGCAGAGAGGAGGAAGCAACAATCCTTGCAATCTGCTGTCTGTAAAATGACAGCCAGCCCCAGGTGCAGCAGAAAACCACGTTATGATGAAAGAGGTCTAAGCCCAAAGGGCCAGACCCAGAGGGCTGGGATGGTTACAGGACTGTCATGACATATCCCACATGCAACACAGCCCCCTTGGGCTGAGAAAAAGCACAGGAGGGAGGAAATTGTCTCATTGCCTCTTCCTTGCAAAGTCAGGCAAAAAAAATACCAAATTATTTTGGAGGTAAAAATATCCATCCCACCTTACCAGTACAAGTTAGGCAATGGCTACTCTTGTCTGCATAGCATCAGTGAAGAAAGCGGTTTAAATGATAATGAGATTTGTCACCCTTCATGTTGCCTCCCTCCTGCCTCTGCATACAAAGGGAGTCTAGAGCCAATTGTCACCTGAAAGGAGAGGAATCAAGCACAGAGGCTCACACCTTGTCTGGACAGGACCAGGCTTTCAAAGCTTGGTCAGTGCACAAAGGTGAGCAACAACAGCAGTCTCTCATATGCTCACACTAAAACTCATGAAAACTCAGGACCCAGATCTTCTGGTATTACTGCAACTTTGCAGTGTTCTGCTGTTAAGGGCTCTGGGAGTTTTCACAAGAAAACTTAATAAATACAAGACAAATTGAAATATTATGAACATTAAAGGTTCTTCCGTCCTTGAGGATTGGTGAAGCTTAAAACTCTTCTAAAGAATTTGCCTAATATAATTATTTCTGAGAGCAGCGATGAATGGTTATGATGGTTTTGTAACCTAATAGATTTCTATGAAGTTTTCACTGCCATCTGAATGGCCATGAAACCTTTGCAAAGCAAGAACTAGGCAAACATTTCATATGATCTTGTCCTTTCACAGCAAATGGTGGGCAAGGACCAAAGAGCCTGGTGAGGTGCCAGGTCACCAATTAACACCATGCAGTGGTGAGCACGACAAGGTGAACAGAGAGAGGAAAAGCTGACCTTGAAAAGCCTGCAAATATTAAACAGCAAGAAGGAGAGGAAGGAAAAAAGAGGAGGACTAAGAACAAAAATGTTCCACTTCAAAGAGAAGAGATGAGAAAAGAAGAACTCAGGGAGTCCTAGACTTCGTAAAGGCCTCAAGCTGTTAGGCATCTTGCCTCTGTAATATATAAACAAAACAAAATAAAACAAAACAAAACAAAGCACAACCCAAAGAAATTATAAGATGCTTTTCTGGATGAGGACCACAATGAAATTATATTTAAAATAATTTAAATGGTAGAGTTAAGGTATAAAATAATCAATATAATATGAATTCTTTTATAACATATAATAAATATGTATATGTTAATATATATTGTTATAAATATAATATATATTGTTATAAATATAATAATATTTATAACAAATCTTTTGAGATTTGTTAGAGAAGCAGTTGCATGTGAAATTGCACTAATATTTTGGAGAAATAATTCTAACTCTGCTTTCCACATAGCTCTGCCCACACCTTAGCCGCATGTCCGTCATAATGCCACGTATTTTTCAGAAGGTTGTTGAGAATGTTAACTATGAAATGCAAGGAAAAGTACATTCAAGTTTTCAAATCATTTGGAAGAACAGAAAGCATAGAGAGAGGTTTCTTCCTCAAGGAGGAAAATGAGGTAGGAGGGAAATAACCACTAAGAATTTTAGAAGCCTACAATGTAAATTTCCCTTCTTAGCTACTTTATGGTCAAAGGCAAGAATGCACTGAAAAGCTTATTCTGGCCTATTCTAGACCTTTGTTTCTAGGCTGTGTATGGAGAAAAATCTGTGCTAGGTCATGGAAGTCACAGACCACATTAGATGTGTTTGACGAGGAACAGAGCACAGGAGAAGCACCCACACAGCTGCACTCATTTCAATTTGCACATGATTGCTAAGGCTACTGCTTGCTACTGCCAAGTTGCTGGGTCCTGATTTTGTGACAATAATGATGCCTCTCCCCTGTTTTGCTCCACCCATGGAAAAGAAGAAGTCTTTGTATCCGTTGTCTCACCATTAGACAGTCACACAGTCTAGCTAAAACCACCAGACCTCTGAGCAGGGAGAAATGCTGGATCAAGGAAGAGCAAGCACCAGGTGCAAGTATTGGAGGCTGTTGCATCAACTTCTGTTTCTCAGTTTCTTCTACTTTTGCCTAAATTCAAAGATATACCAGTTAGTCTAGCTACGAAATTAAGCTTAATACCAGAGATGTATTGTTCTCTAAAGGTGCACCCAAAAATTTCTGTGCAGTTTTTCTTTCTTTCTTTCAAGCTTATTTTCTTTAATTTCATAAATCTGACACATATGCACTGAATTTGTTTCTTCTTTCTTTAAAATTACTTAGAGTTTTCTCACTGTCTTCAGTGAGAAGAAGATAGGATCATGGGTGCCTAACCAAATAGGATTTCTGGTTGAGAGCTGATTAATTATTGAAGCAATTCTAGATAGAATTCTTATTCTGAGGGACTTAATATGGCCCATTTAATTAAACGTGATTCCTTCATGCATAAATTCTCTTATGTGCGTAACAAGGAGCACACGGTTGAGGATAAATTATTCTTCACAGTTATCTGAAATGTGGACCCATTAGTAAATAGTACAGGATTTAAGAAAAATATTCTTGAGGATATAATCTCCCTTTTGGAAAGAAATTTCTTGTATTATAGACAGGCTTAATGAGATTTCAAATTTTTTTATACTGGAAATCAACTTATTTTTGCCTTGTCCATAATATGGTTTGTCAATAATATCTACCCAGTCTCAGCCTCATAAGATGACCAAAATCCATTAGTTGGGAATTCTGACTCACAGAACAAAGGAGGCACAGGATGGAAGTGGAGTAAACACAGGGCTGAAATACATAAGAAATTAAAACAGACTTTGAGAAGACAGGAGGAAAAAGTTAGCTGAAATTGTGCAGACACTATTAGAAATTCACCCTGCCAATTTTTCTCTCCTCTTCCAGTGCTGACAGTCCACAGAGAAAATAGCATTATATATTTTGAATTTTTTCTATATTTATGGATTAAAATCAAAGTTTATCACTATGTCTAATTCTAAACATAGTCCCTACTCTAAGTATGTATGTACTCTTATTTTTTATCTTTTAATTTCTTTTTCAAAAAGCTTAATGAAAAGGAATGGAACAGAACATTTTCCAAAACAGAGTATTCTATTACCTGGAGTTATCCAAATCTTTGGTTTTTGAAGACAAACAGGTTTTTTTCATTTCAGAATAAACAGCAGAAAAGCATAGACACTTCTCTTCATTTTTTTGAAAGAGGAGTTGTATTTTTTCAGCTGAAAATTAAACTTTGATCCAGTAAATACAGAAAATCTAATAAAGATTAAGTTCAAATAATTCTTTTCTTTCAAAAAAATACAGCTCTCATTCCAATTTGTCCACCAGCACCATCATTAAACAGCATGACCTCAACTTTGCAGTCTGCTGAAACCTCATCATAGAAAAATATTTAATTCATAAAGAGAAGGAATGACAAAACCTTGTTCAAAATATTTTTCAATAATATTCTATGAATCTTATTCTGAATTTTCTAGAATACTGGATCAGGGACATGGGCAAAGTGTCTTAGACCTTCTTCCTGTAGATTAATAACAGAAATATTTCAATGCCACAAAGTAAACCATCTGAAGTCTCATTTTTAAAGGCAGAAACATGCAAATGACAAACACTGGTTATCATGGAAGCTCAGTGCACACTGTGGTCTTCTCTCTCAATAAGGTTCTCAGTATTAGTATTAGTATTAGTATTAGTATTAGTATTAGTATTATGCTGTTCCACATTGTTCTGATCTATTATTCCATTCATTATTACACTTATCATATAGCTCTGTATGTAATTGACTTTTTTCTGTGTTAGTACCTCATTCAAGTAGAAGGGGTCTTTTCTCCTTTAAAGGGTGAGGGGGATATTTTGCTTGTGATTAAGGCTCTGATCTTTAGTCTGGCTTTAGCCATTTCTCACGGGCACAAAATTTGCAGGCACATTTTGCAATGTAATTATTTGAGTCTGCAATCTAGTTACTTAGATGTCTGAGTCCCTGATTGCATCCATAAGTCAGGGACTTGGACATTTAAGTGATCTAAATTGCACCTACAACAATTTGCACCTAAAATGTCAAAAAAGGATATAGCATAGAGGATGTTCATAGAGAGTTCGAAGATGGGTGATGAGAATAATTAGGGATGTGGAAAATCTCAGAAATGAAACAAAATGGAACAGAATTGGACTGTTTACCTAAGAGACGTGATGAAATGAATAAAAGAGGAAATGATCAAATGCAAAGGATAAGGAGTGTGATAGAAAAGATAGATGTGGCACTTTTACCCCCCTCTTTTATCATAATGCAAGTACAAAGAGATATTCCAAAAAATTTAAGCATAGAAGATTGAAAATTCATACAAAAAGAGACACACTTTCACATAATTAACATGTGAAAAACAAACCACATGACATAGTGAATCCAACAGGACTCAGCAGAGGATGAGGCACCTCTTTGAACTGAGAAATGCTCAAAACATTTAAAAAGGCAGACATTTCAGAGAAAAACTCCTTACCTTCCTTCTTCAAAGCTTCCATTTTTGTTTGTTTGGGCTTTTCGGTTTTCTGTGTTTTGTTTTCTTTCCTTTTTTAATAATGACAGGGTGGAAGGAGTCTTTCTTCAAGAGCCAGTTAATTCAGACATGTCTGACACAGGTTTCCTTGTACCTTGCCTCTAAGGTATTTAGGGCTGCCTCTGGTTTGTGACAGGTCACTGGGAGATGAGACTAGATGAGATCCTTGTCTGTTCAGCCACACCTCCTGGGAGGACACACAAAACCAGAAGCCCTTTCAGAAACTCACATAGTAGGACTCAAGAGCTGTAGACTGGAACCTTGCATATTTTCTTCCTGGGTAATAGGAAATGTGACTGAGAAATTCATATATTTCATAACAGATTAGGGAGTGTCATTATATATTTAAAGAACTAGAACGTGACTAGGGACTTATTTTTACAAGAAAATCTGCACCTGAGACAGATTATTGGAAGAGACATTAAATAGAGTTGGCTAAAAACATGCCCCATATTCCACAACAAAGGGGAAAGTTATTATGCTATTCTAGGTAATACAAAAATAAATTAATTTTTTTTTTAACAAAGAAAAATATGCAAGACATACACACACTGCCTCTCAGTATTGGCTAATAATTTTGTAATCAAAAGAAAAATACAAGGAAGAATTCAAGAAAACTTGTAGAGAAAGAGAGGTGGCTAGGACACTGAGCAGTACACAAAATAATACATTAGGTGCAAAATAACATATTAGGTTCACCAGTGTCTGAACCAGTAACCACACTCAGGTAGATTCAACTTTTACAAGAAAACAGTTAACAAACCAGTGTGTTTTCATGCCAAAAACTGTTTTGCTAAAAAAACACTGATCTGTTCTAGGAGTTCCTCTTCCTCAAAGCCTGATCTCACCTAAGCTGGTCTGTCCTTCCATACAGTTGGATTTGATGGTACAGCTGTTGTAGGTCTTCAGCGGAGCAGAAAGAGAAACACACATCAAAAACAGATATAACTTGGGACTTTAGACATTTCCTGAGCTGTAGATGTGGGTTGAAATCTCATCTAGAAATCAGGGAGAATGTAGATTTGGAAAATGGTCTTTCACAGTCTTAGAGGAGGTCCGTAGAGAGCCATAAAGAGAAATGATTTATCGAGGGTCTTTTCAGCCACCATCTCTGGAGGTGCTTAAAAGACATATAGATGTGGCACTAAGGGATATATCAGAGAGGTGGTGCTTTGGGGCATGGCTAAGTGGTGGGCCTGTCAGTGTTAGCTTTGGAGTTGGACTCAATGATACTAAAGATTTTATCCAATCTAAATGGTTCTATGATCCTATGAGATGGTTCCAGGCTTGACCACCATTAAACATAGGACCTAAAGCCAGGCTGCTTTCTTGACCACCTTGGTCTACCTGGTTTTCCAGTCAATCTGGCAGTTTTCAGAAATGCTTCTTGTTCATTCCTAGTATCATCCCTTGTATCACAGACGGGCTCTGGAGGTTTGATCAGTTCTATAAAATGTAGGGAATTCCAATGTACTAAAAATGCCTTGCCTGGGTAAAAATTATATTCCATGTGTTGGTGCAAGTAGAAAAAAAACTCACATATGGATATTTAGAAGATGTAATGCAGGTGGGTAAAGGACTAATTCCAGTTCCCAGCTAAATACAGAATCCTTCTATAGCCATACATGACCCTGGAACAGTATCCAACAGAGCAATATAAGGTTTAAGAGGTTATGATAAGAGAAGACCAAGATGTTCCTTTGGCTGAAAAAGTAAGGGAAATAACTACAGAATAGGAAATAAATAAGCCAAGTGGAATTAGAGGAGGGATTCAAAGAGTTGAGCTATACAATCAGAGCAGTAAAGTAAGTGATTTTGGCAGGTCCAGGGTCAAGGAACAAGAGAGGGAAGAAAGAAAGCAGATTAAAAGTTATTGCAATGTTCAATTGCAGCTGAGACAATGGTGGCATGAATACACACTTTTGATCCTGGAATGAAGAGTTTAGACAGTATCAGAGATTTTGGCAACTCTTTGGATTTCATAGACAAGGAGACTTAATATGCAATATTTACTTCTTCTGATTTCTTCCCCTTTGTGTGAGCAAATAGGTGTCAGATTGTTTGGTCAGCTTAAACCCCTTTGAAACTGAAGGGGCTAATTGACAACTTTCATTTAAAGGCAAGTATAAGAATCCAGAATGGTCCTTTTGTCCACTGAGTTGTTGAATCAATAGCCACACACTGACAATATGTGCGACAATCCAAACAAAGGGGTGCTTCCAAGGCTGAGGAATTTGTTCTGATTCTGGGGAGATTTGAAAGTCTGTGAGACAAAAAAGAAAGCACAGTTGTTACAGCAACCTTCAAGGAGACACTAGACACAGCCTAGATATGCAAATCTCTGAAAAACTTGGAGAGAAACTATTCTCAGCTGATTGATGGTTAAAGGGCACTTGGATCTGAAAGCAATGAATGTGTCTAAAACTGTTAAAGAGAATGTTAGCTATCCTAGGTCAGAACTGTGCCAGGGACCACATTCTAAATTTAACAGCACAATCAAGCTCCAGTGTCAGGAATGCTCCCAGTGCTATCCCAAGTCACTAGAGCAGATGTACCCACCCTGACTCTGACTCTGGGGCTGCTGAGTAGAGATAGGCCAGGCTGCAGCTTCAGGCTGAATTTGGGGGAGGCAGAGGGAGAGAGGTAGTTTACCTCCTGATATTTTGCTGTGATGGTACCCATCTCTCCTCATACTCTCCCATCAGCTGTACACAAACACAGGCTGTTTCCCAGAGAAAAACAGGGCAAAGTAAAGAGGACTATGTAACATGCTGGATGATACGAATGCTTGTTACATTACAGGATGCTTGAGCAGTATTAGAGAAACACTCAGCTGAGCAGCTATGTATTAAGAAGATTTCAACATTCATAAGTTTTCCAAGCCCTACCACTGGGCTAAATTCTGTTGAAAACCAGTGGTCGCCTTCCTCATTTGATCAGACTTCAACTATTGCAGCTACAAGAAAATACATGGCCACCTGTGTTTTCCCATCTGGGCCCCAATAAAGGGAAAAAGATCATTTTTTTCTTCTCTGCGCTCTGTATGTTCCTTCTGCCTTCTCTTTACTATTTTACCTTTTCTATGAATCCACAGACCACTTCTGCTCTTCAAGCATTTGGTTTTTTCCTTATTAAGTATTTTTGGAAAATATTACCTCCTGTTCTCTCTTCTATTCTTTCATGTTTATTCCTAGTTAATGGTCAATGGCCAACACCAGGTAAATACAATGCAGACATGTAAAGATAAGCTCATAATCTATAGCACTTGTAGAAAAATTTCTTCAAACTACAAATTACCTCATCCTAATGTAGCAGCCGATAATGGCCAGATGAACCACATACAGGATAGGATCTAGGATAGGAAGTTCTTTTCTGTCTTTTTTACTGTGGAAAAGTTTTGAAAAATAAGGCTGTCTTTTTCCTTGTTAAGGAGTGAGCAGCCCAGACAGTTTTTCACTGAAAATGTCTCAGAGAGGAAGGAACTTAAGCCAGGTCTCTGTTATGCTAAGGAAGAAAGTACTGAAAATTTCAAATGTGTCAAAACCAGAATTTATTGTTTCATCACATTCAAAACAGAAACAGGCAACTCAAAAATTTCCACCTTTCAAAATAAAGCAAAACCACACAACATGATTCAACTCCAGGCAGATCAGGTCCTTCCTCACGAATTATGTTGGAGAAAGGACAAGAAAAATATTAGTGATATGGGGCCTTCGCACCTTCTTTTTATATAAAAAAAAATAGACTTCTCCAACTGATTTGACTTTTTGCTTTCATTTTCATCCCTCTCTTTGAATATTCTCAGAAAAAAAAATAAAGAAGAAGCTGGTTCGTAGTATGAATTATGTTTTTACTCACATCACTGGACGTGTGTCTACATGGAGCTGGCAGTTTAGGTAGTCACACGGGAATTACATTCATCCTATCCTCCACCTCCCACTCACAGAGATTTTTGAATGTGCCTAATAAATGTAAGGTCCCAGTAGCTGTGTTTCTGTTGAAGTTGGGGGTTGTTCTCAGGATCATTGGGACAATACAGAGAGGTTGAAAACCTACTCCGAGCTCTTGAGAGACTGTTGTCTGAGAGGGTTAAATACAAATACCATTAATTTATCAAGAAAGATTGCCTATTCAATTACCTATTAGCTAAGGTCAATCACCTATTCAATTATACTATATCTTAAATGGGGGAATTTCTAAAAATGGAGTCAGACAAGTACAAGCAAAGGCTGCAGGAAGTTGTTCCTCCATAAGGAAACTGAGTAGCAAATTAGCAGGTCAGACAGACCTTTCTTTGGGGGTCGGTCCCCTTTCTGTTGAGCTACATTAATTTTTCCTTATTTAAGTTTCTCAACTGTTGTGTTTAATGTGAACATGCAACTATAAATCTGTGCTGCTTTCAGTGAGGGTGTGAAATAATGCAAGAGAAGTTAAAGAAGAGTTTATGTTGCAAAAATATTTCTGTTATGGAGTTAATTTCATATCATTTTATTCTTCTCAAACTTATAATTTTCTACTGCTCATACGTTTTTATGGCCAGAAGTGATTGTTAGCATCATCTAGTCTGACATGCAGCATAGCAAGGGCCAGAGAAGTTCATTCAGTAATTCTTGCATTGATCCCAACAATTTACATTTGGATTAGAGTATATCTTCTATAAAGACAACCAGTCCTCATTTAAAAACTTAAAAGCAATGGAAAAAAAATTCTGCTACACCTCCTGGCAATCTGTCTGAATAGTTAATTAAATGTTAAAAATCCACAATTTATTTCCAATGTGAATTTCATTTTGTGTTAACCTTAGTTACTGGGTATCTTTGCCACAGTGAAGAAGTCTCCAGTCATCCTCACATTTCCCAGTGCCAAGGAGTTAAGAGCCTGGCAGTTGAGAATTTCTTATTAAATAGGTTTTTGCTCAAAGGTGTTGATCCACTAGAGAATTACATATGATTCATGGCCAAGTACCAACCCTGCAGTACCCCATCCTGACAGCTGACCCCTGCCACTCTCCATAATGGAAAGTACACCCAGTGGGGGCACTCTGCAGAAAGGATGGCAGCTAAAGTCCATAAACTGGGCTCATCCCTTGGAATTGCACCTGCAAGCTGAGCATCCCACAGAAAAGCCCTAACCCTAACCAGCTCTCCTGGCTGCCCTGGAGAGGCCATTTATGACTATTAGCTCCTGACAAATAGATGCAACCACAGCATTAACAGATGCTAACCCCAAGGATAAACACCAAGGGGCATGGTAAATGTGATCAGAGCAGACCAGATAATTAATCTGTGCATTAGAAGGCCATGGCACAGACCCAGTGTCCTGCTTGAAGAAAAGGCTCAGAGGAAAGCATGGACTTGCAGCCACATTTATTATTTACAGATGAAAAATAATTGAATACTTACAAGCCAAACACTCAGAAAACCAAGTTTCACTCATTCCATCTTCATATCCTTCTTAATATAAGGGTATTTCATCTGCAAAATTATTTTAGATGTTTGCAAAGTGACCCTAATGTAGTCAGCACTGCTCATCCTCCCTCCCCACCAGTCTGCTGCAGAGCCTGCTGTGCTACTGTCGTGCCATTAACATTCCTACAAAGTCACAGAAATGCTGGGATGTACCTGATGCATTCAGAAACCCAGCAGGTGCCTTCTGCAGGTACTGTGTGTCCAGGCAATGCCAGGAAGCAGTCATAAACTTAACACAGTAGTAAGCTATGTAATTTTTAGATAACAGCTACTTACATAAGTACAGAAATTGCTACATTTTATATGAACACACTGCTCACATTCCAATTATGGACCAAGACCCAGTGCATGCAATTAGTATTTAGGAGGAATACATTATTTTTTTTTTCCCAGCATGCCACTCTGTGATCTGAAAATGCTGGTCGGTTCCTAAGTTAGTTTGCATGTGTCAGTGCAATTTCCTCTCAGTCCCAGATGCTTCTGGAGCACCCAAATAATGTCATGAGGGCCTAATAATGGTGTCCAGGGAGATCCCCATACAATTTTCATCTTTTATTATATGTTTACCTTATGTAGACGTCAGTATCATTTGGAAAATTGCATCTAGAATACATGGGGAGACTGAAGCGTAAAAACACACTCTTGTGCCTCATGGCAGCCCCAGGTGTGAGGTATTATCCTTTAATGCCGTGGAAAGGCTCCAGCTACCTGACACGAGGACAGGGCGCAGCGAAGCTGACTGAGTAATTTCCCTCTTAAGCTTTGTTTGCAACACTGAGGCGTTTGCGTTGCAAACGGCGACATCTTAGTATTTAAAATGAGTATCGACGGACGGCGAGGGGAAGGCGAGGCCGTGCGGTTTTGCCTCGCTCGGCTGCCCGGGGTTCGGGCTGAGGCTCAGGGAGAAACACCGCCGGCTCCCAGCGTCGCTCGCCCTGCAAGGCACCGTCGCTTCCCCTGCCCGAGGGCCGACCGACCTGGGGGATGCACAACGCCCGGAGACAGCGGGGCGGCTGCGAGCGGCACGGGGCGCGGGATTCAGCCCTGCCCTTGCTAAAACGCCGGGGAGCGGGGGCAGCGCCGGGACCGGAGCCGGCGGCGGGGCAGCGGCAGCACGGCCGGGAACGGCCGCCGGGGGGCAGCGCGAGATCGCCCAAGCGCCGCCCCCGTCCCTGCCGCCGCCTCGGCTGGGCCCGCACCGCCCGGTGCCTTCCCGCACCGCCCGGCTCCGCACTGCAGGGCCCCGCTCCTGCCCGCACCGCCCGGCTCCGCACTGCAGGGCCCCGCTCCTGCCCGCACCGCCCGGCTCCGCACTGCAGGGCCCCGCTCCTGCCCGCACCGCCCGGCTCCGCACTGCAGGGCCCCGCTCCTGCCCGCGCCCGTCCCCGCGGGTGCCCTCCCCGGGCAGGCGGCTGCCTCTCCCGCCACGCAGCCTGCGACAGGATGAGAGGGACAGTCTTAAACTGTGCCTGGGGAAGGTTAGGTTGGACATGAGGAAGAACTTCTTCACAGAAAAGATTGAGTAGATACTGGAACAGGCTTCCCAGGGATGTGATGGAGTCACCGTCCCTGGAGGTGTGAAATACTGGACGTGGCACTCAGTGCTATGGTCCAGTTGACAGGGTGGTGTTCGGTCACAGGTTGGATTCGATGATCTTGGAGCTCTTTTCCAACCTAATTGATTCCCTAATCTGCTCCCGCGGGGCAAGGCCCAGTAGCAAGCGGCCCCGGCGCCCTCTCCCTCAGCCGCCGGCCCGGCCCGAAGCCCGCGTTCCCAAACGAGAGGCCGCACGGGGTATTTATTTAAGGAGATTTCACCCAGGAGCTGCTGATCAAAGCTAATGCAAAATAAATGTCTCCCTTTAATAGCCTGATTCCTCGAAGCCCTTGACACTGGAAATTGGGATTTCCCCGTGCCATTAGCACTTAGCAGTAGGCGCTCCAGCCCAGCCAAGAACAAGGGATTAAGAGGTATTTGTCTCAACTAATTTCTCTCTCTATACCAAGTCTATAGAGACTGGTGTTACTCTGCTGGAATTGTGCAACACGGCTAATTGGCTACAAATTTAACAGTGGCAGGGCTCCCACCGCAGGCTGCCGTGTATTCATTACCGCCGTTCTCCCTCAAACGCGCCGGCACCTGGGCTGCCCCTGCCCTGGGAAATGACCGCCATGGCATGGGCCGGCTCCTGGCTCTGGGGAACGTGAGACTTCTGTCTTGCCTCCCTGGGGAGCTAGGCTGCCTTGTGGAAAACACAGTCAAACAATTAAAATCGTCATTATCCTAGAAAAGGGATAGATGTAGTGCAGGGTCAGCAAAATTTTATTTTTGTGAACTATCATTCAGGATGGATGTTGACTTTTTTGCACAGATATTATACCACTAGTCACCTCCCTTCCAAAAATGGGGGACAAAAAACTGTCATATTTGGCTGTGATTACTTGAAATTCCTTCCTCCAGGCTGTTTTGCACCTTGACTCCACTGTTTGCTTCTTTATTGCTTGAGCACAAGCTAAAGCAAAAGGTAGTTGAGTTTATATTATGCATGCATCTAACCAAAGGGTCATTAAGGGTACACAGATTTTTGTTTTATTTGTTTGTCAGTCAAAAAGGGTTCCTAGAATAGTCTGGAACTAAGAAAGAAATTCTAGGAAAGCCCACAGCCTACATCGCTGCTGCTGGAGAATGATTCCATGACAACCAGGACTTTATTCATCTACCCCAAACTCCACCCCCTTACCCACAGTAGCACCAGACTTGCTTGTCTTAGGAGGGGAGGCAAAATTCTCTCAGCAGGACTATTTAGTTGGCCAAAATGAACTTCTCCACTCCCAGAGGTGCTGATGGAAATCTGAATAGCCATGTGAGTCAGTCAGGACCTCAATAACCTAGTCTTTCACAGCTAACTTCACGAGATGAACCACTGCATCACTGTTGTCTTGAACAGAAAGGTCATCCTGAAGTTTTGATGTAATCCACCTCAGCTGCCCAGGAGCCCAGGGAACTGGCAAATAAAAAAAACCAGTAAAACAGTAGTTTCCAAACACCAGTTCAGATAACATTTTAAGACACTAGATTCACAAACCAGTTTGTGTTTCTGCCTGAGTAATTTTGCTTCTCATCATTCAAGTTCAAGGGTGAAACTCAAGGTCTGTGGTTTGTCTGTTGAGTTCAGTGTCTTATAATACCTATTCCATATGGTAATGAAACTCCAGCCTCATCCAGCCAGGCCAAACTATCAGGACACTATCGCAAAACTAGCTGTTTAAAAAACACTGCAACACTGTTGAATCTTGGCATGTGCTGCTGTGCACAGTTATCCTATCCTGAGAAAAGCCCATAAAAATTCACAGAATGAAAGTCCATCTTTAGTGAGATGGATGGGAAACACCCAGAACTTCAGCAGAAACAGAGTTGTACTGAAGAAAGACATAGATTTCCAGCCACTCATTGAGTTGATCCAAACAGCCACAGGAACCAAAGCCAGGCTGGCAATGTTTGCCCTCCCTCTTCCTTATGTACACCCCAATGAGAAGTTAACAAGTGGTGTCTGTTGATGTGGAACACACTATTATCCTGCAACACAAAGATAGCATCAATTTTAATCCCAGTCTACAAGGTAACAATAAACTGCTGGCTAAGAATCAAACTAATAATATCAGTCCGTGAACACACAGAAACAATTCTGTTAAAAATCTAACATCCTAGGTGTTGTTAATCAAACCTTTCAAGGTAGGCCTCTCTCATGGCCTTAACCAAAGTGTTTTCTGAGACGTGCATAGAGAGTACCTCAAATTCAGAAAGAACACCTTCATTATGAAGTAACAATGAGATGCAGAAGAAGGCATAAAATAAGATGATGATTCAAGATGTTCCACTTCTGTACAAGATGTAACTAAAATATCATCATGGCTTGCCAGGAGCAGAGGTTGTCTGCTGAGGCAGTAAGTACTCCTGATAACTTCATCCAGTAGCCAGAGGCCAAGCTGCCTAACCCCCTCTCATTAAGGGAGAAGTGCTCCATTCAACGAGGCATTTCAACAGTGGTCTACCTTTGAACGTGCAAATACCCCCATTAAATCTGGTGGATCAGGGCCAAAACTAATTAATTTAGTGATGCTTTGCATCAAAATCTCACTTGCAATACATAGCACTCACAATCAGAAAGGCAGGGGATTAATTAAACTATTTAGAAAGCTGAGCAGGTTAGGACTGGGTTAGGAATAAAGAGCATAATGATATCCTTAGTGGAAGCCAGAAAAGCAAGTGATCGCTGTGAAACTGATAGGAATTTCCTGAGGATTTATTTCTGTTTAGTTTTTCTTTTTTTTTTTTGTGAGATAAATGAAATGGGTCTGGCAAGGCAACCAATTTTGGGTCCAAGAGGCCATGCACTTTTATTTAGAGTCCTTCTTTCACCCTGCCCCTACCAACCAGGCTCAACCCAAACGGTATCCTGATCAGCAGCTTCACAGTATTTCCAGGTATCAAAACAGGCCATGGAAAGCTCTTATCACTTGGGATTTACAAATAAATAAATAAATAAATAAATAAATAAATAGATAAATAAATAAAAAAGCAAACCACTGTAGATTTTGTGGATTGTCAGACATGTCTTAAATACGAACTGAGAGGCATTCATGGCTTCACTGTACCTAGCTTAGTAAGGAGGCTGGACAAAAAGACATAGGTTCGACAAGATGTTGTACTGCAGTGGAAAAAACAGATTCTGATGGATTACACATACAAATACTTACTAGAACAATATTTGAGAAAGTAGAACAGCCTGCAACACTGCAGGCTCTCTGGCTGAGACTAATTCTCTAAGGCCTCTTGCAGTCTTATCAGTAGCTCCACCGTGACATCCTCTCTGTCAATTGAAGGGTGCTGCTTTGCACCTGCTGAGGATTTTGCCATTAAACTCACCCAGCCTGTGTCAGGTGACCTCTCACAACCTTTCTGCAACACTGCAAAATCTTTAATGGTTTGGTGCTGCTCAAAACCATTCCATTTTGTTAGAGGAAAGTAAACAGTATTTCACCTGCCTGGGAGGACCCTTCACTTTGAGCTGATTAAGGAGGAAACACTGTCACAACCTCAGTTCTTCTAATGTGACCATCAGTAATGAATGGCTGAGGTGACTGATCTTTTCATTATATGGCTGGTCTATTTCCTATGGGTGTTTCCTGTGACTACAGGAAATTATGGGCATGTCATAGTTTAGGAATAGTATTCCCAATTCAGTGTTCCCACTGCGCACGACACATCACCTCTTCAGAGGGATGGAGAGGAGAACTGGAGGCACAAAAAGGTGAAGATCACAGGTTGAGGTAAGAACAATTTACTAGAAACAACAATGAAATAAGAAAACTAACAGTGATAACAATAGTAACAAGAATGTTCAAGATAGGTGAACGCTTCACATTTGATTGTGCAAGGACTCACCTCTGATTGCTCAAGGAACAGTGCCCCTCCTGGGTGCTGTGAAAATTAACCCTGTCCTGGCCAGAACCAGGACAGGGCAAAGAAATGAAAGACTCATACCAGTCAATGATGAACACTCCAGAGTCAGTGAAACATGAAACCAGCATGTCCATATATGCTGTTTATTAGCACATATGTGTTTAAGGTTCTGTTCTCTATGAAGTGGCAGTCAAGAACTGAACAACTATGGGTTTGGATATTTTTTTCCTATCAGGAAATACATTTTGTATGAACATTGTATGGATCCTTTTGCAAAAAGAAATCCCAAAGAGACTAATCAGCATCTTTGCAAAAATAGGTCCAAAGTCTTTTAATTTTTAAACATAATAAATTTTCCTTTGTTCAGACAGGTGAGTCTCTCTGAAACAACTATTTACAGTCCTGTTTAGGAAGTTATAGATTTTGATAAACTTCCAGATCACTAGAAAACAATCCAGACTGAACACAAGTTTTTGACATTACACCTGGGAAATGACAACCTTTGCAAACATTAACATCTCCATGCCTAAGCCTTCAGTTCCAACAGTCCTGTACGTTCATGCCTGGAAAAACCTATAAGAATACTGACATGCCAGAATGTTCGCAGGATCACTGCCTGTGAAGGGTTATTCACAGACACAGTTTCAGGCAAAATCACACCCTCAGAGTTATTACAACTCTGCCAAGGCCATGGAAAGCAAACAGTTTTCTACTGTGTGAGGAACAATAGAACTATTCTGGACAAGATTTATTCTGAAAAGTAGACATTGAGGATAGTCATAATTTTCTTTTCAGGGCCCCAAAAGCTGCTGTGCCTGACCATGAAGGTTGCCACAGGGCATATCAACCCACCAGAAAAGCCAAAGGCAGAAAAATCAGAAGCTGAAAGTGAAAGCACAAGCTTTCCCTTCTGTACACCCCACTCCACACACTCCCATGGATTGTTTCCTTTGCCATGTTTCCTTTTCCACAGACTGAAAAATGAATCCTGGAATCATTGGACTTACAAGCTAGCAAAAGCACTTGATGCTGCATTGCAGCCACAGAGGATTCCAAAGCAGACATGTGTTCTATGTCCTGGGCAATGATTGTGCTTCTGGGCTGCAGAACCCTCTGTGAAGGTCTGTAGGGAGGGAACACACCTGGGGGTGGGGCATCACACGCTAGTTAACACTGATTTTTCCCCAGCAATGATGATAGCTCCACAGCACCTCAACATCCAGTGACAAAGACCTTGTTTTCCCCTTCTGGGAATTACCAGCCAGAGGGATGTGGACCCAAATCACCAGCTGCACTCCAAGGTGTCAGAGACCTGAGAGCAAGCACCTCCCTAGGTAGGTTCTCACCTTGAGGAATTAGAGACACTTTAGGCAGAACAAAAGCTCTTGGTTTCTTGCTCCAGCTCACTCTCCAGGTGACACAATGTATGCTTCTCCTGACATCTACATCTACCCTGATCTTCCCCAGCTCCCTGCCCACAGCATACTGTAAGCCTTCTTTAATCACCTGCCAGGCACTGCAGACTTACCCCCTGCCTTCTCTGACAGCCTGAAGCAAGGAGTGCACTGCCCCATATCCACTTGAAGGAGCAAGACTCAAAAATAAAAAAATACCAGATCACCATGGACCTACATTAAAAATGCCTCTCTCACACATGATATGCCATTCATAGGTTTGTCATACTGTGTGGGTGACCATACGCAGGAACAGATTGCCCGAAGAGGCTGTGGAGTCTCCTTCACTGGAGATATTCCAGAACTGACTGGTCACAATCCTGTGCCATGTGCTCTGGGATGACTCTGCTTGAGCAGGGAGGTTGGACCAGATGATTCACTGTTCTCCCTTACAACCTGACCCATTCTGGGATCCTGTGATTCTGTGAGTAGAAGTCAGGTTGCATAGGAAGCACTCTGAGCTCTAAAGAAGCTGCAGAGAGGTACAAAGCCTCCTCTTAAATGTGGTGGAAAAGAAGACAACAAAGGCAAAATCTAGGCTAGATATCTGTGATCTAATAAAATCCCACCCACATCATCAGCAGCACTGAGCTTTGTATTGGGAAGTTTCATGCCTGAGCAGTGGATTCCAATTTCAGTGAAATTTTCTCTGAGATCAAGACACTTAAAATGTCCACTTTTTAATGTTTTTAGAGTTTTTTGTGTTTTGGGTGAAATCCCAAACATAGATGACACAATAATTACAGGCACAAATACATGTTGAGTCCTTTGAGAGGAACAGGGCTGTATCCATTCCACATGCTAACATAATCAGTGACATCCAATATAATTGAAAACTGTTTACACTGTCAGTAATAATCCTGGAAAAAAGAGCTTCTTTTTATTGACACTCACCTCATTCCAGAGATCAGCAAAAATGTGGGTAGCTGATAGAGCCAGCCACAGAGATTTTGTTTTCTCTAAATAAATCTGAATAAACAATAAAAGGTTAAGTGCTCTTTTTTCAAAGCTTGAAACACAAGCAAACAAATTGAGGGTAGAGAACTCAATTATATCAAGCAGAAGCTACTGGCAGTTACACTCAGCAGAGCTGAATAATTTTCAATTACTCTGGGAAGAAAGGTCAACAAAATATGTTCCCCAATTTGTCCATTTCTAAACCCAGACTTTCTAATGTGAGTGACCTTAGTCAGGGTAATTCAGTGGGGTTTTCTTCCCAGCAAGTCCCCTTTTGCCTACTTTGATGTATCAAGTTCTTTCCTTAGCATAAATATGTGCCTGGTACAGAGAAAGCATTTGAACCCCCACCTTCCAAAAGCCAAACTTCCACTCTGTCACAGCCAAACATTCAGCCAGAGATGTGCTACAACATGACAGCTGCTGCTCCAAGTAGCTCTCTGAATCAGGGTGCTGGAAAATGAGATGGCCCCATCCCTGAGGGACCTGTTGTTGTAATGCAGTTAGGAAAAATGGTATGATCCAAAGAATGTACCCCCGAAAATGTAGACTTGTAAGTTCTTTCCCTTATCTTGTTCTCCCCAGGTTCCCTTATTGGTTGTGTAAATCTCCCACACCCCCTTCCCCTGTCCTGATGTCTTAGTTTAGGGCAAATTAGGAAGGAAAACTCCAAATGGGGATTTCCCCAGGGAAATGCCCCTCCCCACTAACTGGTCCGGGAAAAGAAAAAATTCCTTAGAGAGAAGTGGAAAAAGTTGTTTATTTAACAGAAATTGAGTAATATTAAATAATAAAACCTCTTGCTGTTCGATGGGATGGCAAATCTAGGAGGAAAAAAAAGTCCTTTTCATGTGGTGTAGCTCGGCTCGCTCAGGTTCTTATCAGTCCCTCCGGCGCTGGAAAGTGCCGAGGCCCAGGCCCCGGTGGGCCAAAGGCGTGAGCTCCCGGGGTTTGGCTGGGTGTTCAGTCCAGAGCAGGCTTGCACAGATCCAAGAAAATTGGGAAAAAAACAAACAAAGGTCCAGGGAACTCCTCTGCCTCAGCTAGCTAAAACTAACTAAAAGCCAGAGAGAAGCTCTATCCCGCTGTCTGTCCGTGCTGCAGACACCACAGTCCAGGAGCGGGACCTGTGGGAGTGATGTTTTTCCTTAACACAAACTGCGCGCTTCTTCTTCCCCCTCTCTTGCTCTCAAAGCCAGTCTTAAAGGTGCAGAACTTAATATATAACATAAACCAGACAATTGGGGATACCAGTATCATAAAGTCACCCCAGGACACCTGAAAAAGGGGGTGCCCTCATACCTCTTCCTCTTTCCCTCCTGCCATGTCACACCGAAGGATCCCAAGGAATAAAACTGCAACTGCCATCTCAGCAAAGGGAAAGAGCCTCGTTTTTTAGGGCCTTGTCTGGCAAGCTAAAACTACCTCCCCAGCCTCCCTGCCTGCTGTGGGATGGACACTGGTAACAGAGAGGTTGGGGACTCAGTTATTATAGCAACCTGTGTCAGTGTCAGAGCTTCCCAGCCGTCTCAGCGCATCCCAGGTGCATTTCCCAAGAAGGGACTGCAGAGGCTCAACACGGCTGGCCAGAAGAAAAATCTCCGGATCATGGTATGACTGTGATTCCTATGAAATGATGTCAGGAGTTCTGAGTACAGCATACCAATTTTGTCATACGTCACCAGCTCTGACTTCATCTCTGCTTCCATCATTCTACGACACTTCTAGCTTCAGAGTTTCTTACTGCAATTTATCCTTGGTTTTTCTCTCAGCAGAGTTTTGGGGGTGTAGAGTGTTATGTGAGTTTTTCTCTCCAAGAGGCATCAGAAATGGAGTTACACTTTGTGTCACAAAGCATCTCCATCACCACAGAAAGAGAAAAGAAACTTCTGCTTTGGTGTACATCACAAACTCATATATATATCAAACAACAGATGCAGGCAGGACGGCAAAATTTCTAGCATATGGAATGAACAAGGAAATTTTCTATGTACTTCTGTTTTCACATACAGCAGCACCTAAGTGTGGCAATTACAGTATCAGGAAAGATGCTCAAATGTTTATTTCTCCATTAGGACTTTACACTGCTATCTGGTCTAAATGGTGCAGTGAATCCCAACAGAAGGAGCTTTTATGATGATAGTGTCATTTTTACATCAAATACAAGCTGATGATCTTCAGTGGAAGGAGAAAGCCATTAAAAATTGACTAACCTATTTTTTAGTCAGAAAAGAGAGGTTTTATTTAAAACCTTTGTGTGAGAGGCAATCCATTTATCCTCAAATACCTGCCCATAAACTTGCCAGTATATGTAGAGAGAAGGCAAAAGAAGAAAAATAAACCTATTTTCTTAGTACCCATACAATGCATAAAAACTGTCCACTTCGTATAAAAGAGGGTTTGAACTGCCTAGGTTTTAAATGGATTCTGGACAGGAAAACTCCCTCACTCTTAGATTCAGTCCTTCCTTTGAGGTATGCAATTGTTGTTAGCTTCTCAGTGGGTGAATTTTCTCATTCTAACACTGGCTTATATTTCATAGAACCCACCTCAGGCTGCACCTCTGATAACCTCTGATAACCTCAAAGTTATCTGATGACATCTCTCTTATGAGAATCATGGCAGAGTCTTGGTGCAAGATGATGGATCCATTTTCCTGTGTCAGGAAAAAGCAATAGAAAGGTATAGGCTTAAAAAGTCTTGCAAGTCTTATAGACATAGTGTGTGCCACTGACAGCTTGGTACAGCCTTGTATTTTAGGAGAACCTAAATGTCAGACACTGCTGACCTGCTTCCATCACCTCATTTTTATAATGTGGAATAAAATAGTCACAGACATAAGAAAAAGCAGTGAAGAAGAAATGGCAATTATGTCATCCCAGTCTCTCAGTTGCTTCCTAATTCCACTTTGGTATTCCACTCACCTGCTCACCCTCTCAGTGCACTCTTCTGTAAGACTGTCCTGATGTTACGGTCTTTGCTACCTAGAAAACAACCATGGTTTTAGGTGGGTGGCCTACAGGTTCCACAAAGAGAGTCTCAAATACCTCATCCCCTGGCAGGGTATTCTTCAGTGTACACACATTACATAGGTACTGCATTGTTGAAATATTTGGGAACTAAAAGCAAGCTAAGAAAAGAATCAGTAACTTATTCTTAAAAAGCAACTTTTGGACCACCACAGCTGTCCTCTCCACATCCCTGTACAACAGAGAAAGTTCCTCAGCCCCCTTCCACTTAGAGGAAAGGGGAAATCAAAGATGTGGTAAGTAAACTGTTTCTTGTCCCAGTTTTCTGTACCTCTGAGCATTTCCGGGCTCAGGAGCATGCCTGGCACCTAATGTGGAAGGCACTTCTTCAGGACTGTTTCCGAAAGGCAGGGAAGGGCAAGGGGGATTGTGACTTAGGGGCCAGCAGCTCCAACCTCTGTCATCTGCCTGCTGGCACTCCATGATTTTTAATACTGTCTTTCACATTTAGAAGGGCCCCTGATAATCACCCACAAAGTGATTTCATCATTCCGTTTCAAATCCATTTTTTCCACTCTCCTGCAAAATATTGCCAGATTTGGGGTGATTGTTGTGCTACAACCTACTGCACTGACATCATCAGAGTGCTACAGGTGTTCCCTGCTCTGGGTGTTATCTTGCAAAACATTTTAAGGATTATACATAGCAGACTGCCCTGCCTTGTTTCTCAGTGGGTTCTGTACAAAAGTATTCAGATCTATGGCTAGGTTCCAAGTAAACTGTGCTAATAAAAAGCAAAAAAAGATGATTTCCTGAGCTCTGCATGTATCATTCAACAACAACAACAACAACAAAATTCAGGTCAAATATAAGCAATAAACTCCAGGTCAAATTTAAGCAGTTTATTTGCTTCCATTTTATTGACAATGAACAACTCTTAGTGGGTAAACCTAAAAATATACCTCCAGTAACAATTGTTTTGCCTTGGGTATTTATGCAGCATTCCAACTACAGCATCTATATAGCATTTCTTTTTCCCCAGGCATACAAATACACACTCATACTTAATACATTAGCATTTCCACTATACATTTTTGCAGTGTATCCAGTTAAGCAAATTGCTCAATTAGCTGAATAGGGTTTTTTCTTTTCATTGTGTAAAGACAGAGTCTTACCGAATGGAACAGCATTCTCGGTAAGAGGTCAGTTGGGTGTGATTTTTGGAATAAAGGAGAGAGGATGAGTGGGTTGTAAACGATTTTTTTAATTGTTCATATTTTATTGCCTTTAAAAGCCAAAGCGAGAGGGCAAACCAACACACGTCCTGGTTCATGCTGGTACATAACTGTAGCGTGTCGTAGAGAAAGCCCACCATACTTAGCAGAATTTTCCTGTTACAGTGTGCACCTCATGGACACAGAAAAGATTGTGGGACTGTCAAATACCGAGTGTCAGGGAATGGTATATCCACTCGTTGGTAAAATAAGTCAGTTAATTTGGCAGGTAAGTATTAAGTAATCATATTGTCAGAACAAGGCAAGTGGCTAAGAAAGGAAGACAAAGACGAAAATAAAAAATATAAATACAAGGAAATAGGAAAGAACCAAAGAGGAGAGGGGGAAGGGAGGGAATGTGTGAGTTTGATGGCCAAGCAATGAGAGAGTAAGCAATGATGATCCCTCTGTTCTGGATGGTTCCAGGTCACCCTGTCCTAGTGTCTCACGCTGGACTCCATTGCTGCTTTTCCACTGTCTGGGAGAGTCTAAACATCATTCCACCCAGGTTTTATTACCTATGGAATGTAATGGCTGAGAAAAATTTGAGCAAGTTGGATATTTTTTCATCCATGTTTTAGAAGACCTTTTTCAAGAAATTTTACCATTTTCACGCTCTCTATGGATTTTTACAATTTTTGCCTACTCAAGTATTAGAAAATATTAGTTTAATTTTTTTAAATTAATGTTGTTCTACCTTGATTTGAGTTTTCCCTTATTTGGTTTCAACAGTGCAAAATTTCAAATGAGCCAGATGAATTTTTTAAATTTCATTATATTTTTCCTGAGGTAAAAATGTCTGATATTTGCCTAGGCAAAGTGTTGCATCACATATTCTATTTATGTTTCAGCATTGCAGTGACTTTTAAAAGCTCACAGCAGGAAATTAAGAAAAACCTGAACTCATAATTATTAAATAATAATAAAAAATGTACTCTGCTAAGGTTGCATTTATTCAAAATTGTACAATTAATATATCCCCATGTTTCCATTAATATATATTCCGGTGGAGAAATTGATAGGAAATGTGGTCATGGCATGAACTTTACAGCAGATTTGAATAGTCTCTGCTGAGCAGAGTTTAATTGAGCAAAGCATCTTGGATAAGGAGTACTGTACAAAAATGAGATTATCCATCATGCACCATGTAAATGATCAATATCCAGATCCTCCTTGTATTGACAGAGTTGGAAGGATTCTCCTTAACACAATCAGACATCACAGGTGATGTGGAATTTAATTGTCCGCTTCCCATGTGGGGCAAATCATTACTCTCTTAAGCTTCCTCCAGCCTTTACTCTCCTTGCTGTGCAGATGAAAACACCTGCAGCTTCTAAAGCCAGTTCAGGGCAACATCATGCAGAGCCCAGATTTCTCCTGTTGCTCTGACCTATCCTGGAGCTCAGCCATCACACAAGTAAAACTTTCCTTCACAGAGGTGCGGGGCTTTAGCACCATTTGAGACACTGGTGGCAACAAAACTTCCTTGGTTTCTCATTACAATGGTGAATTTGTGACATCTGTTGTCATCTGTCTTCACTCATCGACCGCAAGTTGTTAGTCCTTGCCTTTATGGTTCTTCAGCATGTTGCTCATCCTTCTGTGCCACACAGGGTCTCTTACTTCATGATTAATTCCTACCTTCAGTCTGCCAGCAGTGCTACCTGACCACTTTCTCACCTCCAAAACAAGTCCAAATTTTACTCCTTGCTTGGAAGGAGCTTTTTCATTGGCTCCTGCAGAGTCACTGTGTTGTCTCTATATTCCCCACAAAAGCTTTGCCAGAAGGGCCCACAAAGCACAGGCCTAGGACAAGGATTCAGCGCACCACAAGCTGAGTGATGAGGGCCATGCAACTCTTTTTTCTGTGATCATGTATCTGTTTCAGACAATCGTGTTCTTGTACTTCGACAAACTCCTCGGCAGTCAGCCACTATCCTCTGAAATATAAATCCTTGGTGAACTCCTGGAAATGCTACTGCAAAAGACATATAAACATCTAGAACCCAACTCTGTCTTCTGGTCCATTCTCCATCATTTATCTTTCTCTACTGAGGACCATGGGACTGGTAATGTCCCTGGATGAGCCAGTGCACGGGTCTCAAAAAACATCAGAGCTAAAGGAATGAGTGCTCACACTCCCACATAATAGTGGGAAGCTTTAATTTTATCTTACTTTTTTTTATTTTAAAACACATATCCAACAGTGTGAATAACTGGCAAGAAGCAAGGTTTAAAAGGAGAAAAAAGGTTTTCTTAAGCTTTTTACTTAAATTGTGTTTATTGTGCATGGAGACCAAATTCACATAGTGTTTATTTCTTGAAAGCACAGAGAAAAAAACCAAATGTGTTGCTGATGTTGGAGACAAAGGATGAGATGTGCGGGACTTCCACAGCACCTGACAGAAAAAGTGTCTGATTTAAGTCAAATATAAACAATAAACTCTAGGTCAAATTTAAGCAGTTTCCTTTTATTTACTTCCATTTTACTGACAGTGAACAACTCTTAGTGGGTAAGCCTGAAAATAGACCTCCAGTAACAATTGTTTTGCCTTGGGTATTTATGCAGCATTCCATGGGTATTTATGGAGCATTCCATGGGTATTTATGCAGGAAAAAGTGTCTGATTCAGGTCACACTGATTCTTTACACACTAGCGTACATTGTAATACAACAAAGCCAGTGGCTCTTCTGCCTTTTCAAAGAGGAGGCACAACACAAAATGCTCCAATCCCCACCCAGAACTAAAATGCTATTGCTAAATATTCACCCAAATTCATATCTGCAGACTAAATATTCATGAAATAACAAGCACAGCCCTGTTGCCATAGGAAAACATTCTGGCTATTCAAGTATCATGTGCAAGTGCCCCAGAAATTCTAATCATAATTTTGTCTCTGATATTATGAAAATAACCAAAGGTTTCTTCTTTAAAGCTATGAAAAACAGCCTGCAAAAAAATTATTTCGCCAGTCTTCATTGACAGACTCTCTTGTCTGTAGCAATTCAGAACTCTGGCTACTAAAGCTCATCACTTTTTCTTTGCCTCCCTCAGTGCTGAGGAGATATTTATAACTGTTGCAGTCTTGAAATAAGTATACAGCACAAGGGTGCTGCATGTTACCAGTCAAGCAGAAGAAGACAAAGACAAATAAAAAGCAATGAATAGACATGATATAGATATAGGGGAGATTGTGACTACCAAAGAGCTAATGGTTTTGTGATGGTAAGAACTGACCTAGAAGAATACCCAGTATTAGTAATGGTTTTGTTGAAAAATCTCTTCAGACCATTAAAGTATTATGCTGTTCTCTATCACACTTTCACTGCCTCTTCTTTTCTTTGCTAGTTGGTTGGGTTTTTTTATGTTCTTTCTTTATATCTCCCCTACTGGATTGAATAGCATTGAGCTGCCTTTGCCATACAAAATCACAGATCAGTAGATTTTTTGTTTCATTCTAGACATAATTTGAGACAATCAAATTTGAATGGCAATTTTGTGTTCACATCTTTTATTTATTAAGGGTCTTCGAAATACAGGGAAAAAGGAAAATACAAAGCATAGCATATGCAGGAAATGAGAAAACAAAAAGTGGGGGAAAAAGCAGGCACAAAAAAGGAAAAAAGAAAATAAAAGAAGTACTTTTCTCTTTGTTTTTTCTTTTAAAAGATGAAAAGCTACTGAGCCACTCCCTTGCATGGATATGCTCAGTACGAGAGGCGGAAAGGATTCCAGCAGGACACCACTCACAGAGCTCTCACCATCTGTCCTGAGCAGCTCCAATTTAAATTACAGCTGCCTCAGGGTCTGCGTAGCCCTAACCAGCATGCAGAGTGCCCAGCTGAGAGGCACTGGAGTACACCAGTGTGTCCTGTGTGGTTTGCATCCCAAGGAGAGGATGCTGGTACAAACCAGCCACATCAACCCTGTACCTGCAGCCCCATGTCCCCCTTCTGCATCCTTCTCAGCCAAGAGCTTGGATGCCAGGATACTGGTGTAGATAACAACACGGAATCTGTGCTATCCCAAAAGCACAGAGGGAGAAGAGTATGGGACAATATCTGAGCTGCTCCAAAGCCACAAGTTTTAATACAGGGCTAAGGTGAGAATTTTTCACAGTTAATAGGACTGGGAGCTGCCTCAGACCCCAGGGAAGGAAAAGGACACTCACTTTCCTTTGGACTTTGTCCAAAGTATTTATTTAATTATTTGACATTGATTTTGCTGGATAAGCAACCAGAGTCCAGGATCAGAAGAGCAGACACATCTTCAGAAGTTAGACTATGCTGTGCCACCAGAATAAGCTGGGAAAAATTGGTGCATTTCACAACTGCTTTCTATTGCTAGACCATCACTATACTCCTGCATTAAAGAATCACTTCAAATTAAGGAAAGGGGAAATGTATTCTTCTTTCTCATGGCTAGGTTATCCTCCTTCCTTCCCTTCACAAGAAATATTTTTAATTTAAACGTAAAAGCAAGTTATGTGTATTTACCCCTGTGTTTGTAGAAGTAGAAGTAAATTTTGCTGTAGGGCGATCCTTACTTTAAAACATGTTTCAGTAGTGTTTTTTTTATATAATGACAGCCATGCATCCTGCACGTTACTTGCTTTCCATATCTTCTTGTCAGATGAACTCAAGAGCTGTAGAAGGGGTTCCCAAATTACATTTCCTTTTGCCATATTTCAGTACACAAGTAAATGACCAATTCCTATACATTCTGAGCCCTGAGTTGCAGCCCCTTGGGTCTGCATCCTCCTTTAATCTGAAAATCAAAACCTAAGACTGAAAAAGAAAGCCCATGCTGAAGGTTCCTTCAGTGAAGGTTTTATGCCTGAATCAGTAACATGCTCAATAGGCTTGCCAGCTTTTCCCAGTAATAACACTCCACATTAGTTATTTGAGCTCAGATGCAGCATTTGCAGAAGAAAAACATTCTGTAGTTTACCATTCTGGAAAGATATGACTGTTGTGCTGTCAATAATGAGAAGGATTACAGAGTAGGCGAATTTGTTATATATATGTATGGTCCATGAAATACATCCCTATGAATCTTTAAATATTATCAGCCTACAGTAATTGTTACTTACACTCCACCCACTTCAGCCTTCTTTCCTTCCTTCCTTTCCTCTGAAGAATTATTTGACAGTTGCATTCTTTGAGAAAGTTGAACTACAAAATTATTTCTATGTCTAACAAGGACACAAGTATGCTAGCTCAAGTACAGTTAAGAAAATGTGGACAAATCTGAAACCCTCTGTTGGGGGTTAGATTTCTTTCCTTTTGTTCCTTGTTACTTATAGAATTTTTTCCCATAAATTGCTAGGAAACACTAACAACTGGGTACTTCAGACAAACAGAAGTAGCCAAGCTCAGGGGGAAGGACGTTCTGGTTGCACTACTCTTATCTGAGGGTTGCTCTCCAAGGAGCAGAGATACACGAGGATTGGGCAGGTAAAGCACAGGGCTGGGGAAGGGAATTCGCTGCTGTCACTGGAGCCCAGCCCAGAGCTGCTTTCTTCTGCCGTGGGGTGAGCGTCTGCTCAAGAGAGCAGCCACTGAACTGGGACCTTTCTAACACCCACCTCACTAAAAGAGGGACCTATTCCCGTCTGCTCGTGTGCCCGAGATCCTGAGTTCGCCTGTCCCTGCCCTGCTCAGAGCGGGGCCACCACTGCTGTACCGTCCCTGCTGCTCCTCTGGCACTGCTCTGGGTTTTCTCTACACTGTAGTCCCGCACCCCCTGCCTGCCCAGCTTGCTGTTTTGCTAAGTCCTGCCGGGACACCGGGCCCAGCTGTCCCAGGGGGGTTTGTACAGCAAAGCCTCTCTGCCATCCCTTCCCGTCGGGGCCGAGCCGCCATCACCGCGTGCTCCCTCAGCCCGCGCCATAGCGCCCCCTGGCGGCGCGGCGGAACCCCCGCCCCGCCCGCCGTGAGTAGCAGCGCCCCCTGGCGGCCGTGCCGGGAACTGCAGCGAGGGGAGAGCGGCGGCGGCCGGGAGCGGTGCCGGGCCCTCTTGTGGTTCTGGTTAATGTTGCTGTTTGTTTGCTTTATTATACATACTCGTAAAGAACTGTTATCCCTAGTCTCGTATCTTTGCCTGAGAGCCCCTTAATTTCAAAATTATAATAATTCAGAGGGAAGGGGTTTACATTTTCCATTCCAAGCCTTCTTTAGCACACCTGTCTTTCAAACCAAGACACCCTCATCCATATGAAAGAAAAAATTAGGATGTTTTGTACAGCTGAGATGGTGTGGAGAAACCTAAGGATGTGGTGGATGGGGAAAAGGCTGAAGGAATCAAACCCTCACCCCTATTGCAGACCCAGAGCTATCACCACTAGCATTGTAAAATGGAATTTATAGGTAAAATCAGGAAAATAGATGCACACATTAGGATTACAGGTGCTACTTCACTGTCAACCTATTATAAAGCTCCAACTGTGTCCAAAGTTATAAAGCAATTTCATAGTTATATTTATCAGGATGAAAAATGTGCAAAGCCACTTCTCTAGGTTGGTTTTTTTTTCCTTGGTACGTCATTATTAAAAGATTCCTGCTGCACCTAGCAAGGCTTCCCAGATGTTGATCCAGTGCTGCAGTGAATGGCAAATGCAGAGCCCACACACAGGAAAGAGATACACAGGACCTGCAGCAATAGGAAGGAGGATGCTCATGCCAGCCCCTAAGAGGGGAACAAGGCAGAGCACCTATCCACACAACTTCCAGTGGTAAACAGAGGCCAAAGAAGTGCCAACAAGTGAACGTAATTAAAAAACAAAACAAACAAAAAAAAAGCAAAACAAAACAAAAAAAAGCACAGAGCAAGATACAAAGGCCAAGAAAATAAAAGGACATTTTCAGTAGACAAATTCTGAGAGTGAGGGGGACAAAAGAAGGATGTTTGGAAACAGCAGATAAGCAGCCTTCCATGCTGACAGCCATACTGAGCTTCCAGCCAGTGCAGGATGCAGTCATTAAGAGTTGGAGCAACTGAAGAAATCACAAATTCTTCACCTTATGGCATCTGTATGTTAAGAGCAAAATTCAGCTCTTATGGTTATCTTCAGGTACCTTTATGGAAATTAAATCAGGGCTATTAAAATGATGCCATCAAAATCACATCATGCATTACAGTAGAAAAGGAGACCTTTTGTACTGTACATGCAAACAGATAAGAGTGTCTTACCTACAGCTCATACACACAGTGTTTATAGAAATCAGTCTTTGCTGAAAACAAAGTAGAAGCTACGTGCTTATGACCAAACATGCTTGGCTTACTCAAATGCCATTCTGAGAATCCAAACATTATTTTCTTCTAAATCACATATTAATTATTTTGAAAGGAAATGAAAATTTAAATAGCTGAGAAAATGAAGGAATCTGCTTAAGAGTGTCCTGCCCAAGCACTCTGGAGGAAATTCCAGCAAAAGGGACAGGAATGTTCAGAAAGAGAACTATGCTTCTTAACAAAACACTATGCTTCCCTACAAAAAAAAAAACAAACAAAAAAAAAACAAAAAAAAAAAACAGGGAATTCACATGGCACATGAACAGAACAAACAGTTCAAAATGAAAATCAGTGTTGTGAAGACAGGGTTTTAGCAGGGCATAACCAGGAAAAGGCATTCCCAAACTCTTATCAGCTCCCCAGGGGCTGATGTGGGTCTGTTTAAAGGTAGTATAATGGTGCTTTCAAAGATCTTACAAAAATACATGTATAGCAGTCAGGACCCAGCAGGGGAAAAAAAAAATGTCGTGGGAATCAGAGCCCTAAGGGAGCTCTGAAAACGTTACTGCAACCCATGAAACCACAGAGGTGGCTGAAACTAGGCCTGAAGGCAAGGTCTCACCTGAAAGAATATTGTGAAAAATTGGAGATTGGTTTACAAATCTATTTTATCTCTATTCTGGTTTTCTCATTCACTTTATGTTTCTATATTTCTTTGTTATTTACTATACTTGAATATTATAATGAAGTCTGGATTTTAAAATTCTTTTGCTCCTCTTTAAAGAATTCACAATCAGGTGAAGGTACAGCCAAATCTACCTCAATGCCCTGAACCTCTCAGGGTCTCACAAGTCCATAGTGATAACCAGCAGTAGAGCCAAGCCCTGCTCAACATTTAGCACTATTAAATTATGACACCAAATGAATACACGTAGGTACCACCTTACATTATATTTAACATAAAGGCAGAAAACAGGAATGCTTCTTGCATTAGGGCCTTGTGTCAGAAGAACAAGAGATGATATATAGAAGACAGAACTAAAATAAAAGAAAAATTAGTGTCATTCTGCAGATCTCACCAGGTTGGGATAAGTGACCTGGGGACACTTAAGGGGAGCAGTGGAAGCTGAAGATGGCAGTGATTGTCCCCTGTCAGCACAGGTGAAGCTGCACCTCAAATCTTGTGCTCACTTTTGAGCAGCTCCCTACAAGAAGAATACTGAGGTGCTGGAGCGAGTCCAGAGAAGGGCAGCAGAGCTGGAGAAAGGTCTGGAGCACAGGTGTGGTGAGGAGCAGCTGAGGGAACTGGGAGTGTTTGGCCTGGAGAAAAGGAGGCTCTGGGATGACCTTACTGATGTCTACAAATCCTTGAAAGGAGGCCATGGCGAGGCCAGGGTTGGTGTCTTCTCCCAAGTAACAAGTGACAAGAGGATATTACTAACTGTTGCACCAGGGTAGGTTTGAATTAGATATTGGGGAAAACATCTCATGGGAAGGGTTGTGAAGCACTGAAATACGCTGCCCAGGTAAGTGGAGGAGTCACCATCCCTGGATGTATTTACAAGATCTGTAGATGTGGTGATGAGGACAGGGGTTAGTGGTGAACCTGGAAGTGTTAGCTTAATGGTTGGACTCGATGATCTTAAGTGTCTTTTCCAACCTAAATGACTTTATGGTCCTATGATGGCAAATGGGAGTGAAAAAATGGGGCAGCAGAACTGTCTGGGAGGTGCTGGGGAGGAGTTAATCAGTTGCACACCAAGGGCAAGGGTAGGGGCTCTGCCACGCACAGGTGCTCAAAGTACTCTGTGGAGGAAAAGGCACATCCAGCCACAACTGATCCACTCTGAGTGCTAAGGCATGAAAACATCTGGGCCCAGATTCTTTCCTGAGCCAACTCCACAATGATACCAGAAATTATGCAAGTTAAGATGCATGTCTCTTACGAAAATGATGCAATAATCAGTGTCTACAGTTCAATTATGAGATAATTAATTTTAATTGCATATTACATTCTCATTGAATTAAAAGATTTGAAGACTTTGACTATTTTTATATTCCCCTTGCAATACATTTTGTAGTCTGTGCTATTTAGAGACAGAAAATTGCAACTATTTTAAAAACACGACAATGACTTTCACCTCCCTGAGGGAAATCCTGAATTATTACCTTTGATGGCATCAGGGTTTCATCCTTATTCTGTTAGAGAAAATAATTTGAGACCCCTTCTTAGCTTTGATTTCCACCTATTTTGAGAGTTTTGAGTTCCCAACACTGAGGTGAAAACACCATTTATTAGGTGGAAGAGGAAAAATTACATTTGATTTCTTTTTTTTCTTCACTGGAAAATGTTGAAAATAAAAACTTCCTTTTTGCACATCCACCTGGCACCACCAATTAAGCAGGAGTGTTTCTGAAACCACGGTCAGCTCCCTCCCAGGGGAACGGGCTCCCTCCCTACCCAGGTCACACTTTGCTGCTTCTACAGCTACTCCATTCCCGATTCCAGCATGACTTTGCTAAGTGCAAGGGATGGTGACTGAGGTTGGACATTACCCTATGCAGCAGAGATGGGTTTTGCCTGTTCTGATTTTCCATTTTTCAGCTCCTGCCAGCAGTGAAGCACTGAGCAAAATGTCCCCACTCCAGCCCTAGACAATTCATTGTAATAAGTCACTGGCTGAATTGCACCTCATGGTCCCACTGTGAGCGAACAAATCACCAACTTCTCCAATTGTTCAAGTATCTTCTCAAGGAATTGCTGAATAAGTCATGCCAATAATCGGCAGCTTGTAACTTCCCATCCAGCCGTTTGCAGCACATATTCAAGACCTGGCCTTTAAAGCTGACTGGGTTCCCAGGGATTTGGACACTTAGCCAGGAGGCTCTGCCTTTTCAAAGAACAAAGTAAGAGCTTTCAGTACCGGCCTTCAGCTGTGAAAAGGTAGCATTTTCTGTGCCACAAGTATATCCAAAGAGAAAGGAGAAGGGAGAACAGATAGACCTGCATCCTTTTCCATGATGCAGTGCATACTCCATCTCCCAGTCTGGCCACAGCATGCCTGCCTTTCCCAGTTGGATCTGAACACCCACACTCCCTGTTTCAAGCTCTCAGGAGGCCAGCTTGTGCTTAGCCAGGCACCAGTGCTGTCTATGGAGGCGTGGTGGTGGGACACCTTCCCACAGTCAAGAGGCAACAGATCCTGTGAGCCCCAAATGTACAGAGTAAGAGGCTTCATGACTGTCTGACATGAAATGCAAGATACCAAGAATAAAACCTGCATTTGGAAGCATATCCCCACTTTTATGCTTAAATACATAACCTTGCCTGTGCAGAGTGCTTTTTCCAGCATCAATGTCCCCTTGTGCTGACCCTTTTGTACCAAGGAGGAGATTTATATCTTTTCTCAGATCCCAATATTTTAGACTCAGAGAACATGTGATGACAAGTTTTATACATACTTCTAAGATATTCCTACCTTATACCCCTTATATCTCTTTTCTTTCCCAGACTTTTTTTGCTCTTGCATGTTTTACTGACACTGGAAGGTGTTAAGATATTGATTACACATCTCTTTCTGACACACCACAAAATATGCCATCTCCTGTCTCCACACTGGTGAATGGCAGGTTTCTTGTCTAGGTAGAAAACACATCAAAATTGCATTACATGCTGCTGTTGTTTTTAATAGAAATATCATTCAACTCACCCAAGTTTTCTTCAGGAGATTTTTTTCATTTCACTTAATGTTGAACCTTCTTGGATTTTGACAGGTACACAAAAGTTCCCAGAGGTTGCTCTTGCTCAGCTCTCTGTGTTAAAAGTCTTTTATCCTGAGATCAGTGGTCATGGGAAGCAAGCAAGCGATTAAGTTCTGCAATATACCTTGCAAGTAGGGACCGATCATTTATAACTTACTGTGTCTGGAGCCACTAAACTAAGTAAGGCTTATCCAGTTCGATAACTGGTGGAACAAAGGCTACTCTGGCATGAAGGCTGTTTATATTTCACAGGGGGATTTTTTTTTTTTTTCCTTAAAACATTGGAGGGTCTTGTAAGTGTGTTCCTACAGTTCCACTCCTGGTCCGTCTCACAGAGCCATCCTAAAACTGCAAGGCACACATGTCTACATATCATCACTCAGAACAGCCCAGAGTGAAACCAGGCTCTTAAACAATAGCAAGGGGGTTTCTATGCAATACAAAAATATATTAAAAATACATAATGTAACTTGTCTTAATATACTTTTCTGAGTCTAAAAATATGCCAGACCAAAAGAAACATATTTACATAAAAAGCAGACAAGGTCAAATAACAAAGAAAGCCCTTAATTAGTTGTAATCAACTTTAATTTGCATACCGTATATAATTCCTAAATGATTGTTAATAATAACTTTATATAATGGACTTCCAATTTTCATGAAAATGGCACATTTTGATAAGCAGACACAAAACCCTAGTACTAATAAGGTTTAATTTGCATACATTAGACTGATTATCCAAACAAAAGGATTACAGTATTACTTCTCCATACCTTTATGTCCTTATTATGCACATTTATTAACTTCACAAAAGCTAGCTGTTAGTGACAAACAATAGCCGTGGCTAGAAGAGAAATCTACGGTATGAATAAAGTGCATTTTAATGCTAAGGAGCAAAGTTTATACTGCATAAATGTTTTGTTTAACTCTTTCTTTTGCAAAAGGCATTATTGCTTAGTACGGCAGCCACTATTAGATAGATAAACCACTTTTTTGTTATGAGATTTATTTTTTTCTTTTGCTAAAGAGTAGATTTTCTCAAAAAATTATGACCTGCTCATGCTCAGTTTCCCAATGCTAAGTTAAAAAACCTGGATGGTGCTTGAACATGTAGAGAAAAGTGTTTACAATCACAGGATTAAGCTGTTAACTCATGTGATTCCAGGGCACCATGTTAATAAATATATTGCCACAAGCTTCGTTTTCACAGCATAAATAATAATACAGGTGGCAATAGCTATTCCTAAGGGTATTACATATACCCTGCAATTAAAGTGTGAGCAAGGGGGAGGGGAAAAAAAAAATCATTAGTAGATCTGGTATCTGAAGCAAATGATGCTCACAAGGGGCTGAGAAGAAAGCCAATAGATGTGGAGCTTAAATTGAATGCCACCCTGGATCTCCCTCCATACTGTGACACTGTGCTGATGTGCAGTGGTGATGGTGATGTGAGAAGAGATGTCATCCCTGCTGCATTTGTGCCCTTCTGGTGCAATGCACTGCCTTCAAACAGAAATGCTGCTTTTGGAGATTTGTTGTCAGCATGTTTTGATATTCCATGGACCAGCTGGCTCTTCAGGAAGAGTTGCTACAGCTGTCGTCAACCTTGACTTCTCTGGGAAGAATTCTTTCTTACACAGTCTTTAACCAGGGTCTCCATGTCTACATGCAACTAATTTGCCTAACACACATGAGCCACATAAACCAGTTTTTAGCCTGAGCCAGGAGCCATCCATATGATTCCTTGAATATGCAGTGAGCATCTGGAGATGTTACCAAGTACAGGCAACACACCTTTTTTCAGAATAATTTCCATCCAACCATTTTGCAAAGGGCTGTGGGAACTGCTGTGACATTTTCTTCACCTGTGCAGCTCAAAGGCACTGACTTCCAACTCAATGCTGGTTGGTGCCACAGGGTCAGAGACCAGTGTCCTTCCCCCATCAGGAGCCCAAGGATTTCACTGGGAATCTGTGAAAGAATAGAGGCCTTGTGGTGCAGCTGAGGGTCTCTAACTGTGAATTTGTTGGTCTGGAAACAGCAGGTGGGGAAAACACATTTCAGGGGATATGAAATACATGAGAACATTAAAATCTAAATAGAAACTTAGAGAGATCAGCTTTTTACCATAAAAAGAGTTGAAATTTATGATGATATTTACAGTATTTGAGCTCTCCTATAAAGATACTGATATTTTGAAAGGTATCCAATATGCTTTTCTTCCAAGGAGACCCCAGAAAGAATGCATGGCCAAGAACAAGTCTCTGGAGCTAGGTTCGTGGACCTTCTGAATCAAACTCTTAACTACAAAGAATAAACATGCCCAGAAGATAAAGTCCATTCTGTGTCTGAAGTGATAGCCACCAAATTCTACTGATATTCACATGGATTTGGTTTCCTACAAGCACAGATGAAAAAAAGTTTTCATGGCATCCTACTTTGTTTAGGCGCTCCTAAAGAAATCCCAGGTTATGAAGCATATTGAGTTCTGCATAGCTTTTAGATTAGTTGAAGAGCTCACAGTGACAGAAAATGGATTTTTTTCCAACCAGAATGTGAATACAAACAAATCATAGTTTTGTTTCCAGTGAATCATACCAGGTTTGATCTGGCCTCACTTCTCTAATGGATAATCCTTACACACAATTCCATTAGGTTACCTTTGGACCCAGACTGCACTTGTCAGCCTGGAAATTAAAAGGTTCCTAAGTCCTAATAATTCATATTGTTATTTATATTTATATTTATATTTATATTCATATTCGTATTCATATTCATATTCATATTCTTCCTCTTCTTCTTCTTCTTCTTCATAGCACTTCATGGTTCTCCCTGGCCACCTGTTCCTTTCATTTTCTTTTTCAAAAACGGGGGAAAGCATACAAAATGCCTTCTGTCTGGTTCTGCCCCCTGCCTGATCACCAGTTTGCCTTCTTGCTATGTACTGCACAAAAAAAACCAAAACAACAAAGGTTTCTGCCTGCCATCCTGCAGGTCAGAATCCACCTGTTTTGAAGGTCTTGAAGACTCCTTTATCCATTTAATTTTTTGTTCCACTCCCCCCCCCAAAAATTTTGGAAATTGAGCCCTTTTATAGGATACGGAATTAAAGTGAATGTAAATAATGGCCCATTTAGTCTTACCTTTGCATTCAGAGAAGGAGGACATGTATTGCTCCTCTTCAGAGCGATGAGTCCACAGGAAACCTCTGGCATAGAAAGTTTTAAAAATCAGAATGTTCAGTTTTAGAAACCTCATGGACATCCAGAATCCTTTAGACATTTAGATAATATTAAAACACAAACAAAACAAAAAACCAGCCCTGAAACAGAATAAAGCCAAACCATCCCTTCTAGTTCTTGTTCAAAGAGAAGAAAACTGAGATTCTCCTCAACACTTCTATACAAAAAAGATGATAGCACATCCTCTGGTGAAGGAAGCAATCAGGCTTCTCAAGTAGCCCCTGAGTCACCTCAGAGCCAGCCAAAGTCTTTATCAATTGCCTGGCGTTTTAAGACAAAGGCCATCATACAGATGTGCTTTCACTCATGAGAAAACCCCTTTTATTGTAGGAATGAAAGATTCTGTGTTAGGGTTACAAGGCAGGAACAATAATTTAGTTAAATCCAATGTCTTTTGTTCAAAATTAGTTTTCTGTGGCTCCATAATATTATTTTTAAATCTCAAGAATGGAAATAATAGGTGAGTTCTGTAACTGACAAGCTTTTTTCAAGGTTTGATAAAAAGCTAAAAAAACAAGAAAGTACATTGATTCCAAACAATAACTTACACCCAGTGAATTCAAGATTTTATACTCCATGCATATGAACAGAAATATCTGTCTATAGAAGTTTCTAAGAACTGTATATAAAGGGGGAATCTTAAAACATACACTCCTTTATTTTATTTTATTTTTTAATTGAAAACTTCAAATCAGTAGTCCAACAAGTTGCAGCTTTTGGAATTGCTGAGCCAATTTACAGGCAAATCTTTTTTCCATTAAGATAAAACCCCTTTGAATTTGGAAGGAAGAAGTCTGCTCCCTACCAGACAGTTAATTCTTTTCTACAATGTCATGCACACACAAGGAACAGTTATCCATGTTCTTTGGGAGCATAACTAGAGTTAGCACAGACACTTGTAAGGATCTCCATTCTTAATTCTTTTTCAGAACAGCAAGCTTTTCCTCGTTTTTGTCTTCACACTTGTACATCCTTCACAAATCTAATCTGTGCTTGATTTGGGTGCCTTGGTAGAATCCCTTCCATCTGTTCATGTCTTCACTTTGCTGTGTTATCAATGGATTGTCCTCGGTGCAGTCTGGGAGATCTCTGGTCTGTGTTGCTCTCAGTGGTGTAAACCTGGGACACAGCAGGTTCATTCATACCACAGCACTTACACAACACAGTTTATATCCATAACACATGCCCTTCCTACAGAGCACGACAGAGTACTCTGAATCTTGCACTAAAGGAGATGCAGAATGTTAAACAGATAAACACGGATGCTATATCAGAATAGATCCTTTAGCTGTCTAGCAGCATTCAGCCTTGAATGATAGCAGGGATGCTCCATATAAAGGGGCCAACACCAAAAAAAGCCATGAGAAGCACTGACGGACAGCCACTGAAGTATTTTCTCCATGCATCCACCAGCATCAGCCTGTTCCTAGGAAAAATTCCCATTCCTTTCTGTGAAATGCAGGTTTTTCTTTACCAAGAACATTTTTTTAAAATCTTTATGAGATAGTGGTGCCCCTCAATGACAGCCAGATGCAATGGTGCCCATAGATGTAGGAAATAGTAATAATAAATACGGTTTTAAGGTTAGATTTTTTGAGCAGAATGGTCCAACCAAGCTTCACAGACAGTTTGCTCTCTCTCCCTCTATTATTCTATTTCCCTTCAGCCATGCTTCTGGATTAAAACACCCTGATCTTTTGGATAATATCTCCTGAGCAATGAAATGCCAGACCAGCACTGATTCGTGCCCTTCCCCGGATCGTTCTGATTCCCGCTCTGCCCCTGTGCGGCTGCATTCACTGAAATAGAACACAGCACCACATGAAGGTCACGCCGGAGATAGTCAAAGAGGGTGCAACATTGTCCTTTGCTCATCGAACGCTCATTTGAATTTTTAATGGCTTTGCTTTTCAGCTGCGTTCACACCCCCTCTGCAGTGAGTTGAGCGATCGCGTTTCAGTGGTCCGAGTGCCTGTGAAAAGCCCGGGCTGAGGGTTGCCCACGGAGGGGCTGAGGAAGCCCAGCTGTTGCATTCACACACACACTCACGCACACACACACACTCACACCCTATTTGCACAACCGGGGTGTTGCTGGCGCAACAGGCGGGCAAAGCAGTCGATACCAGGAGGTTTATTTGCCCAAGTACAGCTAAACAGCGGAAACCATTTGCAGGCAAGCCCTTCTGTTATTCATTTAAAGGAACCACTGGAGCATTTTAGATAAATACATTTGAGAAAACAATGCTCTTGCTCATGGATATTCCACACGCAGGAGAAGAGAATACGTTTGACAAATAAATTATTTGTTATGAAGCCTTTGCTCAGTTCTAGTCAGCACATACAAAAGAAAATAACACAGAAGGTATAATGTTAAATAAGCCTATGATCATATTTTTAAATTTTTTAGACCACTGCACCTTAATGCATTAATAATTTCACTGAGTTTCTAAGGCTTACTTGTGAGAAAGCAACTTGGGATTTTATTCATGGATTTTCTAGGGTCAGAAGATCCAGATTTCACTCCATCACCCAGTCTCCTGTAAGATACAGTCACAGGGGCTGTAAGACACAGAGCTCCACCTAGTTCTTCTTATATTTAGACAAAACATTTACATTAGTTGAAAATATGTCTTCCAGAAAAGGAGTGGTCTTGATTTAAATCCACACAGTGCTAGGAAATCCATCTCCTTGCAGAAACATCACTGCAGTCAGCAGGGACAGCCAGGGCTTGTGGAGGTGTGGGAAGGCTGAGGTCCTGGGAAAAGGACATACATGTTAGTGGGAGGGAGAGGAAAAAAAGTGAAAGGCAGGAGCCTCCTAAGTAAATCTAAAAGACTAGAAAAGGCCTTTGAGGGACTCTGAGGACCCAAGATGACAATGGGAAGGGATGGGATGGGATGGGATGGGATGGGATGGGATGGGATGGGATGGGATGGGATGGGATGGGATGGGATGGGATGGGATGGGATGGGATGGGATGGGATGGGATGGGATGGGATGGGATGGGAAGCTGGCAAAATAGAGACAGTATTGATGGCATCCCAGTCTCAACCAGCAAACTGCCAGCCCTGACAGGATTTCATGAAGCCAAGCACTTAGGAACAAAAAACCAAAGCAAACTAGAAAGAGAGCTGTGATGTACCAATAAGGTCAGTGACCTGGGGACCATGGCATGCCAGCAAAGGACGCACACACCTCTGTCCCCAGTGGCAAACCTGAGGCACAAATGAGAGGAAGGCACATGGTCTCCGGGAGGGAGAGGTGGCTGTGGAGGGTGGTACCGCCAAGCTGTGTGCCCAGATCTGTTTTCTCAAATGATTTCCAGGAGTACTGGTCTGATGACCAGGCTCAAGGGATAAGTAAGTTAAATACAGTAACTAAATCTAACAGAGTTATGGTGGGTGACAGCATTACTCAGAGACATCACTGCAGACCTGTTCTGTCTCATGGCTGTGCAAAAAAGGGTCAACCCAAAAATGAGCTGGGAATGCTTCTGGAGCATGGACCAGAGAAGTTTTGCTTTACCAGATATGGAAAAACAGCAGAAGATAAGTAAAGATGAGACACATTCACCTAAATTAACTGCTGTCCTCTGTCTGTAGTGAAACCTATGTTAACAGAAGGATAAACTAATTTATTAAAAAATAATGACAACTGAATAAAAAATAATTGAGTAAATACTTTTTTTTAAATTAGATCTGTGGAATGTGGCCCAGATTTTGCCTACACATAGACATGGGCTAAATCTGAAGTTTATGAATAATTATTCTTGAGTCACCATTACTGCTGATATCAAACCTCTGTCCAGATGCCAATCATTACTGAAATTGCTCCCTGAGCTTGCACTGAAACCAAAGTGAGCAACAAAAGCTGGGGCTGCTTTCACAGGCAGAAAAGTGCGGCACTGCAAGTCACCAGACAGTCCAGCTAACTGTGACCTGCACTGACACCTGGTGCACAGGGCTCTCCCAGCTCACCCCGTGGGCAGGTGGTGCAGCCTCACATCCAGGGGAATAGGCTGAAAACTGGTGAAAATGGTGATGTGAGTCCAAAAAAAGCAATACTTGCAAAATGAGCTTTCTCTTGGATGTGAATTCAAATGTGCTGAAGTCCAACACCATTGTGCAAAGAGATTTTGGTGCAGTGCCCTAGTGATAGCTGCTGGGTATGGATTAAATTGTCAATCTGCAATGATGGGATAAGTTATTTTACCTGAAATGAAAAGGTTGCTAAGCCATTGAACGTATTGAGGTGTATTCAGGTGACCAGTGATTTGTCAAAGCCCCAAGGGACACAAAAAGATACTGGTTCTCTCACAGCTGTCTGATCTTGGCTCTAGGGGATGTGCAGCCGTTCTGAGATCCCACAAGACTGTCTGTAGGGTATTAGCCTAGATTTTTAAAGTGTTTCACAAGACTCTACCAGAAGAATTGGGTAGTTCTGGTAGTTGAGATCAAGGGCAACCACCCATCTCCACAGAACTGTGCAAAGTCAAGGCTGTGCCCAGAATGGGTTTCAGAACAGTACTCTTCATTAAGCTGAAAATTATATTGTGAATATGGATTGAGCTAAAGCACTGTGAGGCTCACAAGGGGAATCATGTGCCACTTCATGACATCTAAACGGCATCATACATTTCTACACTGTCCAGTGACAGCGGTACCAAGGCATCCTGCCTTCCCTAATGCCCATAATGAACTACTTTTGTTCACAGGACCATAATCCTGAACACTTGGCGGGGGAGAGAGAGGGGGCTGTGCTGGGGGAAGGAATGAGACTAAATCACATCTCTTGAAGACCAATGGTCCCCTGTGTTTCACTCTCCTGCGCGTTCGGGTGTGGGGCGCTTCAGACTCTGACGTTCTCTGTGGCTCACCCTGGGTTACCCGGGAGCTGTGGATCCCACAGCACAGAGCCAGGGGGAGCACGGGGCCAGGGCGCCAAGCACGTCGAGGAATGGGGAGGAAACTACAACGGAGACCTGAGAAGGCAGGCAGAGGAAATACAGTTTCTGTACCTCCTTACAGACAGCTTTTACACAAGCCTTTCTTTTTCTGCATAAAGTAGACAGTGATAAATCAAATTGTGATATCTGTAGTATATAGTGATAAATAAGGATTTTAAGTAGTTGTTATCGTTTTCTTCTCCATTGCAAAGAGAGTTAAAAATAAACAACAACCAGATCGTGTAAAAAGCCTGGGGATGGGCTGCGTCCGCCGCTGCAGCTCCACCCATGCGCAGGGCTGGCAGGGAGCGGGAACCCACCGGAGGGGTTCCCGACTTCAGCAGCTTGTAACGAGGGTTGCGGGATGCGCCGGGGACAGGATGGGTACAAACTGCTCACGGACTAAAAGCTGCCGTGTGCTCAGTCGATGGGTCACAACTTTGTGTCGCCGGTGGCCGCCGCAGTGAGGGCAAATCCTCCCCAGCCGAGGCTGACGCTATTCCCTGCGAGGTGAAAACAATTTCTCTCTTAGTCTTGAACCGATCCTGCACATTTACAACCACAACGTCTGAAACAGAGATTAGCCCTGTCTCCGCCCTAAGATCAAACACCTTTCCCCAAGCCTGACAGCGAACTGCCATTTTGTAGCCACGTCTCCTCCCAAGGATGGTTTGTGGGGGGAGCGGTCCCAACGACGGGGCTCTGTGTAACGGGAAATAAAGATGAACAGGGGAAAACAGTAACAAATTCAAACCTCATTGAAAGCGCCGTTCCCGGGCTGCCTGGGCAGGTCCGGGAGAAGGGTGGGTGCTGGTGCTGCCGCGGACAGCCGTCGGGCCGCGGTCACCCTGCCCCGCTGCGCGGCCAGGCGGAGCAGCGCGGAGAGCTGCGGCTCTGCCCCACGCCTCGAAACGAAGCGGGACGGGCGTAGCCCCCGCCGGGGCCGCCCGCTCGGAGGGGAGACGGCGGGGGCAGCCCGGGCCGGGCCAGGCCGGAGGGTCCCAGAACAGTGCTCTCCGGGGCGTACGGCCCTCGCCCTTGCGGTGGGAACGGGTGGTTTGCAGAGAGGGCGGCAGCGCCGGTCCCGGCACCGTCAGCGCTCCGACCGCTCCTTCCCGGCAGGGCCCGAGTGGAGCCGGGCGCGGGTAGGTGCGGAGGACGGTCCCTGGGGAGAAACTCATCGCGGAGGCCCCGGGTGCGAGGAGCCGGAGCGGATATTATTCCGGCAGTGGCAGCCGAGGGTGTTAATGTAGGCTGGCTGGAGTGAAAAGAGGAAAATATTTCCGTTTGTGCCCTCCTGCCTCTCTCAGCACCGGCTGTCAGTCCCCGGGCTTGTTATCCGTACAAGGTATCAGTTTGTTTGGCTGAGCTCAGCAAGGTTTTCTTCTCCGAGCAGAACTATAATTGCTGTAATTCTACTGTATCATTTGGATCATTGCAGTATTGTTGTTTTCTCTCTCTCGTTCTCTCCCTGTAACACTGCCATAAAGCGCTCCAGTGTTAAATTAGCAGGTTGCAGGGGGAAGGGAAGAAAAGAAGGCGAGAGAGAGACCATAAATGACTAAAAGTTTGTTTAAAAAAATAAATAAAGCAACAAAGTGACTTGGCAAAGGAGAGCTGGCATCGCAAACAATTTTTGCCTGCGAACTGGAGTACTGCGGACCAGCCCCGCTCCCTGGGCCGGCCGGGGCCGCGTTTCCTCCGGCAGGGTCTGCCGGGGCGCCGGAAAGCGAGACAGGGGAGGTCCCCCGGTCGGACCCGGACACAGGGGGACCAGGAACCGGGGCGGGAAAGGTGTGAAAACAAGCTGCAGACGGCTGCAAGGCCGCAGCAGGGCTTCCTGCGCTCCGCGCGTCTCCGACAGCCTCGAGCTCCCTCCCGCCGCAGCCCCGGCTCGTACCGCCGGCAGCCACCGGAGGGTCTCGGCGCTGCTGAAGCCCCCGCATGTGCCGTGCCGAAGGTCCCCCGTGCCCTCCGGCTGTCGCCTGTGCCGCAGCGAGTTCGGGTCCCCCCACCTCGGGCAAGCAGCGCGGCAGCTCTGCCCGTCCCTGCTCTGCCACTCGCAGTGTCGCGGCTCTCCCGCACCGGCTTGGCCGGCGCTCGGCAAGACAGCGAAGGGAAGGCAGATGCGGGCCGGCCTCCCCGGCTGCCGGAGCGCCGCTCCTGGCCCGGTGGTACCCGCAGCTCCGTGCAGCTTCTCCCGGGCAAGCCCCGGCAGGGAAACCGGGTGGGAAAGTCCCGGCGGAGCCGCGCGGCACGGCCAGGGCGATAGCAAGTGGCGGCAGCCCTTCTGCTCGCAGAGCTTCGCCAAGGGCACCCCGAGGTCTTACTGACTTTCTTTTTGTTGTTGTCTGTAGGTTGATTTGGGATTTGGGGAGGATCTTTTTTAGTCACTGGGTTAATGAACTAATTACCACTCGTGCCGGGGTTGGCAAAAGCTCCTTAGAGATGAGCACCGACGGCAAACGGCAGCTTTGCGTACCCGGACCAGGAGCACCCAAAGCCGGGCCGGTTTTGGGCCGCCCCGCTGTGGATCGCGGGTCCCGCGGCAGCGCACGTCGGGGCGCTTCCCCCTGGCATCGCCCCGGCCTGCGGATCGGGGGGAAACGAGGAGAGATGAATGAGGGGCAGGAGCCCAGAGGGGCCCCGCTCCCAAGGAGGGGGCGACTTTGGACGGAGTTTGTCTCCGCGCACGCACCTTTAGAGCTTGGAAGTGTGTGCGTGTGCGCACACGGGCGTGGACACAGCCCCAGCGGCGTTGAGCCCACGCCAGTACGGACACACGCACGCACTTGCTTTTCTTTTCTCTTAATTCTCTTTGGTTAATTAAAAGACGTCAGTTCCGCACGGGAATTGTGGCATAAACAGGGAAAATGGGGCTGTCTCCTCTTCGGTGCTCGGGGCTGGGCATCACCCGAACGAGAGGACGCTTTATTTGTGGTGACCGGGAACAGTTTCTCCGACGTGTTTGTGCTTGCGTGAGTCCGGGATCAGAAGCGCACACATGAGGGGGGACAGGCAGCTGTACAGTGCCCATCAAAACTGAGCCCAAACTGACCAGACAGGGAGCTTAAACTTGTGACCGCCCAACAGGGAAGGAGGGACCATAAAAACCGTCAGAGGACTTCTGGCTCTGAAGCGGCGTAGAAAGCGCCGGCGGAGGGGAGATACGTGTGCGGAGCAAGGCGGAGGCTGTCAGGGCAGGGAGGGAGGGCTGCCGGTCAGCACTGCACCGGGCTGCGGGCCCTGCCCTCCCCGGGGGAAGCTGTTTCTGGCTCCCGCACTCCGCTGGGTCGGGCCCCGCCGCGCCGTCGCCGCTGCAGGCGCTGCGCAGGTGGTGTCACAGAAAGCCCCGAGCGCGGACGCCGCATTTCAAACCCCGGCGGCGAGCGCGGCCCTGCGCGGCACCGCGCCGGGCGGGCGGGGGGGACCCGCCCGCGGGAAAACACGGCGCGGATCCCCCGGCGCCGCCCACGCCATCCCGCCCGGGCATTGCCGGGGGCTAGGGAAAGGGCGGGCGGGGAGCGGGCCGCCGTCGGGGCCGTGGGGTGAGGACGGGGCAAGGCGTGCCACGGGATCTCCAACACCGCCCATCCCGGCATCCCCGACGCACCCGACGGCTCCCCCGAGCGGGCCCGCGCCGGCTGCCGCCCCCACGGAGCGGGGGCGGAGCGTGGCGGGAGGGGCGGGGCGGGGGGCAGCGCGGCGACTCGGGGCGGGCGCCGATCCGGGGCGATCCGAGCCGGGCTTTGCCGGGCGCCGTCTGTCGGCGGCCGCCCGGCCTCCGGCGGGAGCCAATCAGGGGGCGGCTGCCCGCACGTGGAGCCGAGGGGACTCAAGAGCGCCGCGGCCGCCGCTCACTCCCCCCGTGACGGGCGTCCCGGCGGCACCGGGCAGCGCCGGGGGGGCGCCCGCGCCGCCGCCCCCGCCCCGGCCCCACGGCTCGGCCCCGCTGCCGCCGCCATGAGCGGCCCCTACCCGGAGGAGAGCTGCGCCGAGCGCCCCGAGTGCAAAAGTAAATCGCCAACTTTGCTGTCCTCCTACTGCATCGACAGCATCCTGGGCCGGCGGAGCCCCTGCAAGGTGCGGCTGCTCGGTACCGCGCCCACCCTGCCCGCCATCGCCGCCCGCCCCGACACCGACAAGGCCGCGCAAGGTAAGCCCCGCCGTCCCATCCCGCTCGTCCCGTCCCTTTTCCCCGGCATCGGGAAAGGCCCGGCTGTGTGTTCCCCATTCCCTGCACTGCCTGCGGCTCGGTCCCGGCCCCGCTCCCCGCCTGCACCGCACGGCCGGGCACCGTTACCCGTTATCCCGTTACCGTGCTCGATAGCAGCTGCCGTGCTGCCAGGAAGCGCGGCCGAAGCCGTGCCCGGAATTCGCCACAATTCTTTCCCTGGGGGTCGGGTACCGTCGCTTTAGGCTCTTCTTGCTTTCGATATAGGTGTAATTTTTTAAAACAGAATAAATCGGTGCGAGATGTGATCTGTGTGTGGGGAAAGCCTCGCTCGTTCGCATTAAGCCTGTAATAGGTCTCGGCGAGCGAGCTGGGGCCGCGCCCGGCAGCAGCCAGGGCGGTGATAACGGGCCGCCGGCAGCCGCCACCCCCGGCCCCAAGTTGGGAGCAGCCCCCTCCGGAGCCGCGGGGAGCCCGGATGGGCAGCTCCCATGGGCGGCCTCGCTCCCGCTTCTCCCGGCGTATACCGGCGGGCGGGATTCTTTCCTCCAAAACAAAAACCAGACTTGGGGTGGGGGGGGAAGATTACAGGAGGGGGGAACAAACAAACAAAAAAAAAAAAAGCCAGCGGAGGAATCCCTGACCGCCGGACGGGCCCAGTGGGACAAACGCTGCCCCGCCATGTGGGATGGGGTCCGGCGCTGACCGCTGTCGGAGATGTGCTGGCGCAGGCGGGAGCCGACAGAGCCCCCGCAGCCTGTCCCGGCCCTGACCGGACCGCTGGGCCGGGCTCAGCGGCCGGGAGCAATTTCTTCCCAGGCTGGGAGCAGCGGCGCGGGCCAGGGCCGTCCTGAGGGACGGGGTAGGGGGTGGAAAATAGTGCACGAAGGATGCCTGAGGGACTGGGCTCTTGCCCTGGGGTCTATTCGCGCAGATCCAACTGACCGTGTCTCTCCTTCTCTTTTCCTTTCTTTCCTCCGCACCCTTCTTCCCGCCACGCCTGCCCTCTCCGTCCGACTGTTGCGGCCGTCTACGCCACTTTCATGGCTCAGGGTCCCCTAAGGGCAGTCCCCCCTTCGAGCCGGCCGAGCTTCACCTTCCCCCCAAACTGCGTCGGCTCTACGGGCCGGGCGGGGGCCGGCTGCTGCCGCCGCGGGCGGCGGGGCCGCGCGGGGACCGGCCGGAGGGACGACCGGAGGGGGGCGCGGGCCCCGTGCCCGCCGCCGCCCCGTGGGACACGCTGAAGATCAGCCAGGCGCCCCAGGTCAGCATCAGCCGCAGCAAAAGCTACCGTGAAAACGCGCCCTTCGTGGCGCCGCCGCCCGCCCGGGACGAGCTGGGCAGCCCCGCCGCACACGTCGAGGAACGGCCGGGCCCTGCCGCGCCGGCCGCGGAGGAGGAAGAGGAGGAAGAGGACGAAGAGATGCTGGAGGAGGACGAGGACGAGGAGGAAGAGGAGCTGGAGGACGATGAGGAGGAGGAGCTGCTAGGCGAGGACGGCGGGGGGCTGCTGAAGGATGCCCGCCGGGCCGCCACCGCGGCCCCCGGGGCGGAGGGCGGGGATCTGTCCCCCAAGGAGGAGCTGCTGCTGCACCCCGAGGATGGCGAAGGCAAGGACGGCGAGGAGAGCGTCTGCCTCTCGGCCGGCAGCGACTCCGAGGAGGGGCTGCTCAAGAGGAAGCAACGCCGCTATCGTACCACCTTCACTAGCTACCAGCTGGAGGAGCTGGAGAGGGCCTTCCAGAAAACACACTACCCCGACGTCTTCACCAGGTACCGGCGCCGGGGTCCCGGCCGAGCGCGGAGTGAGCGAACCCGAGGGAGACGGGATGGGGCCGCAGTGTGCTGTACGCCCGCTTCCAAGCCGTCCCCGGCGGTGAATCCTGCCTCGGGCACCCCCGGGCTGGGAAGAGACGGGGAACAGGGCCGGGCTCAGGGGGGACCCAGGGCCGCCACCCGGGCAGGCCCGCCTGGAGGCCGCCGGGGGCTATTTTTATCCGCTACCCACCCCTGCCCTCCCCGCGGCCGCGCCGGGATCGGTTACGTGCTGCTCGTGGGCTGGAGCCCGGCCCGGGGAAGCCCCGGCAGCAGCAGAGATCAAAGCGCCGCTGCCTAAAAATACCGGCCCGGCACGTCGGGGCCTCTCGGTGTTCGGAGTTGCCCCCAGAGAGCCCGGCGGGGCCCAGCCCGGCTCTGTCCGCACTTTCGGGGGTATTTTCCCGTTGAAAATGGGAGCTCGGTGGTGGCAGGTCTGGCTAGCGGCTGGCAGGGAGAGAGGCAGAGCCGCCAGCCCTCTCCTCGCACTGATCGAAAACTGCAGCTTCCCCCTCCCGCCTTAAGGCTAGAGGAGGATCGAGGCCCCAGAGTCGCACTTTTCGATCACGAAGATCCTCCCGGTTTCTCGTTTGTTTTGCCCGGGGTGTCGGGGCGTCGGAACAGGAGTGTTCACGGGGGCTTTTTTTTTTCCCTGGATCTCGGAGCCGCGCATCGCCCGCGGGGCTCCCCTGGGGGCGCCGCCTGGCCCCGGCCCCAGGAGCGGCTGCCCGGGCTGTTTATGGACATGCCGCACTTTTTTCGTTGGTGTTTTTTAACGGCTTTGGGTTTTGCTCCAGGGCTTTTCACGCCCCGAGGGCGCGGGGCTCCGGCCACGGCAGGATCCCAGTTATACTGGGAATGCTGCTCTCTAGGACACGGAGCTGATGAGCCATTTTCCAGTGCCTTAGTGTTTTCCGATTTGCCTTAATTGTGGCAATGTGAACCTCCGCGTGGCTCCGAGCTTCCCGGCTGCTGTCCCGTACACGGCCGCTGCGGCTGGAACGGGCCGAATTTGGGGAGCGGCGGGGAGGGGATGCCAAAACCCCAGAGTCCCGAGAGGCGCCCAGCTCGGCGGCCCGGAGCCGGGCCGAGGGCGGCAACAGGCGGTGTCCGCCCGCGGCCCGGCCCCGCTCGCCTCGGGCACAGGGATTTCGGGCGCGGGCGACTCGAGGTGGCCCGGGCTGACGGCGGCGTCTGTGTCTCCCCTAGGGAGGAGCTGGCCATGAGGCTCGATCTGACAGAAGCCCGAGTGCAGGTGAGTGGCGGCGGCGGGACCGGGACCGGCGCGTCCCTCGGCGGCGCCCAGGGGAAGGGTGGCCCGGCCCTCCTCGGTGGCGCCCCCGGCCCCGCCGGGGCCGAGCTATCGGTTGACGAATCTCCGTGTGATTAAAACTCAGGGCTCCCGTTTCAGTTGTTAGAAACCCGCTCGGCCGCAAGTCGGGTATTTGGCTGCCATCAAATCTCCAATCGGGCTTCATAAAAGCCCACTTAGTGCTAGAACAAACAGGGCCATTTGAAGGCGAAATGTTGTTTGATTTCCTCTCTGCCTGCACAAGGAGCTGGCTAATGCTATTTGATTTCCCATTTTTGATAGCAATAAGCCTGCATTGATCTAATAGTGAGTGAGTGCAATGCTATTAAAGGTGTTTGCCGCCCCATACCAGAGTGCATTTCCCAATCCAGGTCTCATAACCAAAGAGACGATAAACATTGGGATGCCCTGATTGCCAACAGAAAACAGATGTCTCTGGGTTTGAAGCTGAGCAAATCACTTTACAGTTAAAATCGGGCGCTGATAAAGCATAATAAATTCCATATGGCTCATTTAATACACAACAGCTTCTTGCATTAGAGGGGCTAATGATGAGATTTGTCCCCTCCTTTCTGTTGACACATTTCTCCATTGTCAAACAGAGATGTGACAGCAAATCAGTATTTTCAGCTCAGGGGAACAAGTCGTGGGAAAGTTAAATAACTTTTTTAACAGAAAGACACCCCCTTTCTTTCTCCTCTATTCATGGCAGAAGATGTAATTAAGTGAATATGAATTATGAGAGTCCCTTCGTTTACCTTTGGGTGTACTCAGACTTATTAATTCAATAAGGGGGAATTGTAGTGAGGACAGCTTGCTAATTGAGTTTTAGCAAGGAGAGACGCTCCCTCCGTGCCAGGCAGTTGCCTTCTGCACGAACACAATGCCTCTTCATCGTGGGTACCCAGCTAGGCGTGCGCGGAGATCAATTCCCGCTGAACAACTGTACGGAGAGACTCGCAGCGCTGCTGCCTTTCTGCCTTCCCGGAAAGAAGGGTCTCATACTGAGCTTACAAAGCCGAACATAACAGGAAAAACTCTGCCCACACCTGCCCTAAACGATTTACAAGTGTCTGTCTCTCAAAGTCTCTATCTGTAGGTGCGTGTGATGGCCCCACACTTGGTTATTAAGGAAATATTTTATTTTCCTTTGAAACGTGGTTTATTTTCCTCTACCTCTCTCCTGCTTAAAGCAGTTTTATTTCATTATTTTTGCTTTGTGGGAGGGGTAAAAGAGGGAAAGGACGGTAGTGCCATGGCATCCCAACTAACTTTCATAAAATAGATCTTAAAAGGGCAGCCTTGAAATCTATATTTGCTGCTTTGGTTGCCTCACAAATTATTTCTTCATTTCAGTTGTCAGTGAAATTACGACTTTTTTTCCCTCTCTTTAAATCTGAAGGAAAAAAGTCTACGATTCCCAAACGATATAATTTGTAAACATGCCCTTTAACGAAAAAAAAAAAAAAAAAAAAAAAAAAAGTCGAGGTGTGGATGTGAGTGCGGAATAATTCCCGCACAGTCCCCCTGGGAAATCGTATTGCCGCTGCTCCAGCGCTGCGGGATCCGCCTCCCGCTCCGATATCTGCCCGCACCTCCAACCTGCCGCAAAGGTGTGAGGGGGTGTTGAACTGCTGTGCCCCTCCGGGAGCCAGGGCCCGCGACAGGGCCTGGAGTGTCACCGAAAGCCGTGTCGGCCCCCGGCGTGGGTCGGCACAGCCCGGGGCTCAGCGCGGCACTCGCCACACGTGGGCCCCGCGGGCCGCTCCTTTTGGGGTGATCCCGCTTCGGGGGCGGCGGAGGAGCGGTCGCCGTGGGGCCGGTGCGGGGCTCCTGTGGAGCTCGCCGCTCCGAGGGCGCGGGCAGGCGTATTAAAACCGGTTTTTCTTTTGGCTTTCAGGTATGGTTCCAGAACCGTAGGGCTAAGTGGCGGAAGAGGGAAAAGGCTGGGGCTCAGACACACCCCCCAGGTTTGCCTTTCCCTGGTCCCCTGTCAGCAACTCACCCCCTCAGTCCATACCTTGATGCTAGTCCTTTCCCTCCTCATCACCCAGCTCTAGACTCCGCCTGGACCGCCGCCGCAGCCGCGGCCGCCGCCTTCCCCAGCCTGCCGCCGCCGCCCCCCGGCTCCGCGGCGCTGCCCCCCGGCGGGACCCCGCTCGGCCTCGGCACCTTCCTGGGCGCGGCCGTGTTCCGCCACCCCGCCTTCATCAGCCCCGCCTTCGGCAGGTACCGCCCGCCACGCGCGCCCGGCACCGGGGGGTCCTGGGGCGGGGGCGCCGGGAAACGCGTGAGGGGCCGCGCGCGCGGGGGGATCGCGGCCCCACGCGGGGCCCACCGCGCGCGGCCGCCCCGCCGTTCGAACTTGGAGCGCCTGGCAGCCGCCGCCGATTGGGCGCCGCGCGGGTCACGTGCCGCCGCCGCGGCCGCTCATTGGGCGGGGGGGCTCCCCCGCGCGGCCGCGGGCTCCCCGTGGGGGCGGCCGAGCCACGGCGGTGGCGGGAGCCCCGGGCGGGCCCACGGGGCAGGGCTCCCCAGGGACAGGTCCGCGGAAAGCGATGCTCCCACGCAGAAACTAAATCCATGAGTGGGTTTCCCTGCGTGCACGCGTGGCCTCTGCTTTGCTCGGGGCGGGGGCTGCTGGTATTTGGCCGTTCGGGATGAACAGAAGCCGCGACATCCCGGGCGCCGTGAGCCGCTCCGGCCACGGGGGGAACGTCACGGACAGATTTTTAGTCGCGGCCACGAGTAGCTTGCACGGGTTTGCGTCGGGACGAGCTCCCGCGGGAGCCGCGGTCCGTCCTACGCTCCTCCGGGCGGAGAGTCCGCGGGCGAAGTGCGGGAAGCGCCGGGCGGCTCCGGTAGCACTGCCTGCCCAGGACCGGGGGCCTCCCCCCGCACATTCCCCTGTCGGGCGGCTGCAGCCCCCGACCACTGCCGCCCTGGCCGTGGCAGCGGAGGACCTGGGAGGACCAGGCTCAGCGATTTTTCCTCCCTTTCTCTTTCTCCTCCGCAAAAATCTTTTGCCGGGTATTTCCAGCAAGTCTCTGTCCCCTCGCGTCCGCGCTTGGCGGGAAGGAGGCGAGCGGGGCCGTGCGGAGCCGGCGGTCCCCGGCGCGGCGGTGACGGCCGTCTCTGCTTCCTTTGCAGGCTCTTTTCCACCATGTCCCCCTTGGGCAGCGCCTCCAGCGCCGCGGCCCTGCTGCGGCAGCCGGCGCCGGCCGCCGAGGGCGCGGTGGGCTCGGCGGGGCTGGGGGACCCGGCCAGCGCCGCCGCCGACCGGCGGGCATCCAGCATCGCCGCCCTGCGGCTGAAGGCCAAGGAACACGCCGCCCAGCTCACCCAGCTCAACATCCTCCCCGGGAACAGCACGGGGAAAGAGGTGTGCTAAGGCACGGCTGCCGTCCGCGGCGGGCGGGTTAGGTTTTTTTTTAGGGGGGAGAGAAAAAAGAGAGAGGGAGAGGAGAGTAAATACGCGAATCAATAAAGGTCACCTCAAACAGCATGAATCAAGACCAAACGGGGGGAAAAATAATAATGATTTTTAAAATAAAGAGGACCAGCAGCTGAGACTGCAGTAGGTTCTCAAGTTAGGAACTTGGAGAAAGCAAATGCCTCTCGCATCAGCCCTCACACGAGTGAAACGACACTTAAAACCTCCTGAATAAGTCACTCCTTGGCTGGCACATTTCTTCAATGTACGATGTGTCCATTTCCTCTGTGAACATTAGGGGAGAGAAAAAAAAAGGAAAAAAAAAAAAGGAAAAAAAAAAGCCCTAATAAAAGTTACTATATATTAGCATTTCGTACACTAAATATTTTTCCTTCTGTTTACCTGGCAAGAAAAAAAACGAAATAGAATTGTAATTAAAGCGAAAAACTAAAAAAAATAAACAAACAATAGAGAAGCTAAGAGAGGGGGAAAGCTACACACATCTTCTCAAAATAGCATCCTAGGATGTTAAGTTGGTCATTTAGAAGCGCTGGAGAACTATTTTACATGTTGCAACGAGCTGCATATGCTAACCAAGGATGCTGCCAGTGCAGACTGAAAGTAAATTTGATGCTGTAAGATAACCAGTGCACTTAGGGGAAAGGGTATATCTTTTTCTTGTTATATTCTTTATCACTACACCAACCAAGGTTTTTATATCAAACCAAAGGGAAATACACTGCTAGAATATGGACTGTTTAAGTCACTAAACTGTGATTATTGATTCTGTACATACCATTGTTATAAAAAAAGAACAGAGCTTTGTATATTTGAAAAGTTATAAAACAATTGCACTCAGTGTAGTGTTGTAAAAGTTTGTCATTCTGTAGATTCTTACTGTGTTGTAGATATAATAGGGTTCCTAGACAAATATTTATGTACAAACTCTTTATTTAACTTATTAACTGTAGAGGTTTCTGAAACCCTCAAGAGGCGATGGTACAGTACTTTTTCGTGTAATGTCGTTATTGTTAACACTTTTCCTTGCTATCCGGTGGAGAAGTGCCACGTTCAGAAAATAAACAAAAATATATGTTTAACAAAAAAAAAAAAAAAAAAAAAAGGGATCAAAAGGAAAAGCAAAAAATCCGGTCCTTGCGGGGGCTGCGGGCACACCTGCTGCGCTACGGGCAGCCGGGGCCGGGGGCGGCCGGAGCTGAGCCCCGCCAACCTCAGCTCCGGGACCCCCCCGCGGGGTCTGGGTGGGCGCGGGTCCCTCGAGTGGGGCGGCGGACAGAGCTCGGGCGTGCCGGCGAAGCAAGGTGCCAGCAGCCCCGTTTGCGAGGGGATTCGCGGATCGCGAGGTCGGGTGGAGCACCCACTGCCGTCCTTGTCCGCCTCTGTTCCGGGTACCGTGGCGTGTCCCCTCAGCTCCCCAGGCTGAGACCAGGGGTCGTCTCCTGGTGCCAGCGACCCCACAGCGCGGGGAGCCGCCCCACGCTCCCCCGGACTCGCCGGGCGGGGACGAGGCAGCGCTAGGCTCCGCCGCTGCCCAAAGTCAGGGCGGGGGAGAAAATCTGGAATTTTGGGGAATGCTTGGCAGCCCTCCGCACCTTCGGGGTCACAAAAGTTTCTCTGCTCCTGCCCCTTCGTTCTCCTCGAGGTGAACTTCCGTTTCTTCCCTCTTCCTTTATTACCCCCGGGTGGTTTTCTTCTCATCTTCTTCTTGTTGTTGTTGTTATTTTTCGTTTTCTGCTTTTTTTCTTTGGGGGGGGGGGGGTGAGGGTTGTTTGTTTGTTTGGGTTTTTTTTTGGGGGGAGACCCAGCGCTCCCCTCTCTCTGCCTCTTCCACGGAGCAGGGGCCGAAATGCGGGGAGCCCCCTGGCCGCACTCCCCGGGGCCCTTCCCCTGCCGTGATGACTCCTGGTCCGCCCCGGCCAAGCCCCGGCCCCCGGACGGGCCGTCGGAGCGCTGGGGTGCGAGCTTCTTTTTTGGGGTGATTTGGTCTAATCGCGGCAGCGCTCCACAACGGCGGGCTGGGACCGGAGAAGAGCCCACGGGCACACCGAGGGGGCCCGGCCCGGCCCGGCGGGCGGCTCCGCGGGGAGACTCCGGCTCCGGGAGCCACCGGCCGGGAAGCGCCGCTGGAGCAAGCACCGTGCGTGGGAGCCCGCCGCGACCCTTCCCCCAGCTCCCCCTCCACTCCCGGCGTTTCATATCCCACACCCCCGACCCTGCCCGCCCCCAGCCGTATTTTTGAGTTCTAAAAACCCACCATAGGCGCGAAAAAAAATTTATGGGAAAAATAAGGTTTGTTCCTTGGACGTTATTAACAGTGAAGCCTGAAATATACATTTTTGCCTCAAAGAAAAGGGAATCATTATCAAGCCATTAGGCATTAAGAAATGTCATTCAGTCATTTTTATTCATTCTGCTGAAATCTTCGTAAAAGCCCGAATCATACTTCTGCAAGCAGCAATTTTGTTAATCCAGGGGGTTATTACTCTGGTCCCTTATTAGGATCTATACTGCTGCCAAGCAATCCTATAACCTTCTCAAAAGAAGTTTACCTCCGTGTTATAAAACCAGTAGTGGTATTTATACTGTGCAATAATTAGTGTATTACCTGAATCCGCTAACAGGTTCATTTTATCTCCGCACAAAACCCCTAGTCTGCTTATAGAAAGCTTGTGCCTCCTTTGGTGCTGTTAAAGTGGTGAAAGAGTGAATGAAGGCTGGTAGCACTTTCTCCTTTCGCCGTGCCTTAATTCCCATCTCTTTTTGCTCTCATCCAATTAGTGCAGTGTATTAAGCGGTTTATCATCTCATAGTCAGCTATTGAGAGAAACAAGGCGAACACTTTGCAATAGAGCCTGCTCTCCTTTGACACCCTCAGGTACTTACATATTCCACTGTGCTATGAATAATAGAGGAAGAATAGAGCGCTAATTCCCTCATCAAAGAATGCCTTGTCTGCTGCTTTGCTCAACAACACCATTCTGATCAAAAGAAAAGCAATAAAGCTTAGCATAACAAAACGAAACCTACTTATTAGCTTAGTGGTTAAATTAATGCAGAGCCGCTGCTATTCAAAACCAAGGTTTGAAAACAGCCTCCAACAACCTGATAATGCTGCCTTCGGGATGAAGGAATTTTAATCTGAAATTTGAAGCTGGCACAGATGAGTTAATCTATTAAACTGCTATAAGGAGGGTGCGGGAGAACTATTCAATTAAGGCACATTTAAGGTGCCCTGCAGTAGACGGGGATGGATTCGAAGGGGAAGATGTGCTCCGCTTCGGCCTTAGAAAACTGCCTTTGGCGGCGAAAAGAGGGATTTTGGCACAGCAGCAACCGTGTTTGCGGATGGGAATTCTTTTTCACATCGCATATGTCATCAGCGAAACCTGGCCACCGGCTTCATATATCAACACTCCTCTTCCCCAACTGCAAATAAATACAAATAAACACAAACCTTAATTTTAACAGCACGGGGTGGGGGAGGGGGATATGAGGAGGAAAAGGAAGGGAAGGCGATTCAGGCCAGAGCAGCCTCAGAATGCAAACCTCCGAACTTCAGTCTTTCCCAAATTATTTACAGAGCAGCATTTACCAGCTCCATTTAATATTAAATGCTATAAAGATGATTTTGCATTTCCCAGCCTTTCTGAGGGGCCAAGACGAGGCACTGTGCCCAGAGTTGATTAGAGAGGGAGAGGGGAGGGGAAAAAAAATCCGGTTTTTACTCCTTGCCAAGACTTCAGCTCTGATCTGACCAGCTTTGCTGAGAGGAATCAAAAAAAGCCTCCATTTGGGGTAAAAGCCCTCATTTCCCATCCTCAACCTGCCTGGACTGTGGATGGCCAGGGTGGCGGGGGCTCCGGGGCTGTGCCACTCACGGCTCCTCCGCCTCGGTGTGTGCGGGGAACAGCCCCTCGCAGGGCCACTCTGTGCTGCTGCACCCTACACAGTCATTCCACAACACTCTCATTTAATCTAAACATCCCTAAACTTGCAAATTAACAGGCTCTTCAGCTGTAATTATACAGATATATACAAGTGCCACAAGGTCAGGTTATGCCATATCTCTCCATTTTATTTGTATACCTAATGTTTGGAGGAGAAAGTCACACTTTTCACATTCCTGAGGCGTTCTACCCAGTTAATACTAGTAGTATCTTCATAATCCTAACTGGGCCAGACACAAAAAATCTAAAAATCCCTGCATGAAATTACAAGAAACCAGAATCTTTTGAAGTTCTGCAACTTCAGTAGATCATCTTGGCAGCAACACCTTCTTTTCCAAGACAAGACTCCAAATAAAGTCTGTTTTACAGTATTAACCCAGCTAAACATATTGGAAGGATCGATAGCTCACCAGGGTGGGACAACACCTGCACAACACCAGAGATTGCTTAGGTTCCATTTCTCACTGTAGTGATTCCATGTGAGCAGAAATGAAAGGCTTTAGTTCCAAAAGTTGCTAGGAAGATTACTGTGCATTTAGGCATATTCAAACTGACACTACCCGTACTTGACACACAGCCTCTTCCAAATGCTACTCTGGGGACAAATGAATGTCATAAAATACTCTGAACACAAAAAGACACATGTATCCCTCCTGTGCCCAACATGTTCATGCTGATCCTCTTACTTTTTCTTCAAGCTTCCTTTGGTTCATCCTAAAAACAGACACACAAGCAATTCTGTAAGACCAGGAAAAGTCCAGAGCAATATGACCTAACATGGACTATTTTCAACCATCAAACCATAGAATCAAGTTCTCTTTTACTAGAAAACTTTATTTTTATTCAAGTGTGAAAAAACTTTACATTTTATACTGTTCAAGATTTAAAAGCCATTTTTTATAACCTTACATTAATATATCACATTGCAAACTTAACAGTGAACAGAGTACAATATTTTGTGTACAAAAGCATGTATCCAAATTTATTCTCGTCATATCTGCTTGTCATTTTATTAGAAGTAAATGAAAAATACATTTGTTTGTAAAAACTGTAAAACATCCAACACAGTAATTATTACAGAACAGTAACTATGATTTGCTGCTTACCATTCCCCTGTTATTGGTTACAATGCCATCCCAAAAATATTTTTCCCTATCGATTGCTTACTTTCAAATACTTTGAAATGAAACACATTTATATCCTCTGTATGTGTGAAATGGGTTTTGTTCATGTGCATGTCTTTACATCCACACAGAAATTTTCAACGTTGCAAAATACTATGCTTAAAGATGCCTGGAAAGACTCCTAATAAAAAGATGGTCCCTATTTTTAGCACCTCCAGGTTTCAGTCCTTCCTGAATGAATTTCAAAGTAAAGCATCCCTACCTCTTTTCAGAAGGTAATAGGACATTTAAATGCATTTAGGTTTAGTATTGTTTTTAATTGGTATGTTTATGATCAGGAAGAAGATAAACCGTGAAAAGGCAAAACATTAGTGCTCCTACTGAGACCTCTACTAACCTCTCTTCCTGAGAGCACCTCTAGTAAATACCCTGGAGCAAAGTCTAGGATCACTTACATTCCAGCAACTCTCACTGGGAATTATCCAATTAAAGCAGCAATTCCCCCACCCCCTTTTCCCTCATCGGTCTAAATACACAACAAAAAATATTGCAAAAATCAACTACTCCATATTTTAATAACCCTGGTTTCTCAATGAAGACAGGAAGATAAAAAACACCTTGAATACTTCGTATCCATGAGAATCATACATCCTGTTTTCATCTCCCATTTTTCCTCCTCCAAAGAGAAAAGATTATTAAAACATCATTGTACATACTGAAATAAAGTATCACTGAAGAGATCATTACTGATAAACAAGGGGCTAGCCTCCCTCCATTTTTAATCAATCATTGTCTTTCAGTACTGGAGTCTCCCATAGATCTTCCTATACTGACAGTGAAGAGTTTGCCGAGGTTCACTTCTGAGTAGGCACTCATGGACAGGCATTTGTCTACAGTGCTCTTCAGTCTTTTGTAGGCCTCAGAGACTTCCCTCCTGACTGGCTTCTTCTTCAAATACTCTAGAAGAACAAAGGGCAGAAACCCAAAAAACAGAGGGATTAAATGACCAGAAAAAGACAGGATATTTGCATTCATTAGACTGTGAATCAAGGCATTTTAAAACGAAGTGAATGTTGTAGTTAGCAAAGAGCACATTTGTGGCAAGCTCTCCCACATTCTGCTGCATTCCCCGTCTTTCCTGCACGAGTTGGTGAGGGGCCGTGGTGAACCTTGGCCATGGAGCCAAGGCTGAAGCTTCCTCATCCCCACCAGCACAGGAGCAGTGGGAAAACTGGCAAGAACCACCCTTAGTCCAGTTCTGTCATCTAGCTGGAGTGACATGAGGGTTCACTAAGCCACAGAAGAGAAAGTAAGCAATAGCTGGGCTGGCTCTGAAAGGATCTCATTTAAAGGGGGCAGGTGGCTTAACTTAGTGAGAACTACCCAGAGTCCCCAGGGGTTGGAAGCAGGGAGAGATTCTGCCCCAGGGTGGCTTCAGAAGTGAAGGAGATCACAATTCATGTCCATTCATGTCCCTCATCCCTGCTGTAACTACTGGCACTGGCCACAACCTGGGACAGACTTATCACCAGTCTCGTGTGTTCTCAAATGCATTGTATGCATCCTTGTATGCAGGATGGGAATTGTGATCCTCAGCACTACGGAGGCATTGGAAGGAAAAGGGAAGTAGAAGAAACAGGGGAAATTCCATGCTACATTACCCTGAAATGGAGAGATCCCCAGTATCTCAAACAGGAGATGTCAGGTTCACCTGACACATGAATGAAGAGGCTCCCAAACACTTGGTAAGAGATGTCTGGAGGACAAGACATTTACTCACCTGTACCTTTATGTGCATGCCAAGTCATGTGCATGAGTCTGTACATATTTCAGCAGCAAAAACCAAGCTGTTCTATTTCTGTTAGGGCTTTTTTTGTTAAATTTTATGCCATTAAAAAAAAAACAACAAACCATCCAAGCGATTTTGTTTGGGTGATTGTAAGCTGTGGACAAAGACTAGAAGAGCAGAATATTCCACTACTCTATTATACAGCAATACCAAGTAGATGCAGAGCTGGTGCAGTTGTGCTATTTTCCAACCAACTCCACATTCTAGAAACACCAGCTCCTAGCCAAAAGCCTGTTCCTGCAGCTACACCTTGCAACACTGGAGAGCACGCAAACTGCAAAACAAGGTGCCCTCCCAGGCAGGTTCCCTGCTTTTAGACTGGAGGGACTCCAGGTCCAGCAGAACTAGGAGAGCACAGCACAGGTACTCACAGGTCAATATCTGAAGCCACTGAGGTGCAGGGTAAAACATCTGTCTGGTGAGCAACCAACACCATCCTTCTGTTGTTCATTAGCTTTGCCTGAAAGCTGTTGCCTCACTTCTTCCTGACACCATCACAGCCCTCCTTGTCCTTTGAATATGTAACAGAGAAGCCTCCATCTCCTCTCTAACAGTTTTTACTCTACAGCACAAGTTGATGAAAAACCAAGTGTCTCTAAAATTGGTGGAGTTTATTTAAGAAAAGGTTTTCAGGGAGAGGGACACTCTGCTTTTTTGAGTCTTATCTGTATAAGGGATGAAATGACTCCCTTTTTTGACAACTCACCTCTGTGATGTGACTGAGATGAAGGTGTCCCATCAGACACAGCTTCATTTCAGCGGCCAAGTCAAGAACTGCTACGTGAGAAGATGGCAGGGATGGGAAGTATGGTGACAGAAAAAGCTATTACAATTTTGAGGTTTGTGACTTTCTCCTCCCTGAGGATTTACAAATATTTCTGCAGAGCCTCAGATGTTGTAGTATGAGCTCAGCAGACTAGCTCTGGATATAATACAAACAGCAACGTTTTATTGAGAAATTGCCACCTGCTTAGGTTTTCCGTGTTATTCACAAAGTTCCACTGAAGTCAACTGCTTTGCATGAAGCTATCAACTCTTTAAAAATTAAATTAAAATTTAAATTAGCAATGCCTGAGTAAGTGAATACATTGATTAAAAACACTTTGATAAGCACCTTTCACGCATTGTTGTGAAGAAGTTATGTATTGTGCTGTCACATTCAGTTCTGTGTCTGGGCAGTAAGCAAACAGAGGAAGATACCTTGTTGAAGACACCACATTTTTACTGTTACACAGACAGTAATGACTAAAAGTCTATTAGCAGAATTTAATTTTCCTTGAACTACAACTCCAATACAATAAAAGCTGATTATGTGAATCTGCTCATTAGCAGGCTGAAGTCACTATGGCATAAACACATTTAACAATTCTGAAACTATTTAGACATAGGGTTAAATTAAACAAACCTTGAAAATTGTCTTAACCACATCCATAAAAACACCATTCCCACTTTGCCACAAATTGAGCTCTAACTTGTTTATGTATTTTCAAGATTAATGATACAGTAAGTTCACTTGCAACTGCTCACATTAGCCAAACCACGCTCTTTATACCAAGGAACTGTGGAAAATACCATCCTTATACCTCAAAACTAGGCCAAAATAGTTTAAAGCTTCCTGGAGCTCAGGAAGGACCAAGGTAAAATACATCAATGCGAACAGCTGGCACATGTGAACAGAGCAGGAAGGCACATTAATCATTAGAACATTGAGGCAAACAATACACCAGGGTTGAGAGTAGGGAACAGAAATACAGGCCCGTGTACAGCTCCAATTCAGGCCTCAGGGCTCCAGCCATCCCACTAACAGAGCTCCCAGCTCCCCCCAACATTAAATCTAACTCCAATTATATGCAATAACCTTTCTGACAGTATGCTTCAAACATTTCTTAGATGCAATTACCCTTGTAGAGGCAGGCAGGAAAGGGTGGACTGAAAAAAAGGAGAAATATGAGCGGCCTCGTTGAAGTAATGAGGCCAATTTTAAGTTTCAATTATAAGAGAATGGGAGTTGGGAGCTCCAGGAGGAGAGACAGGCAGGGCTGTGTCTGCAGCACCATGCATTTGAATGACACAAGTGCATCTGATGACTGGGGAGAAGAGATTTAAAGAACTGTAGTAATACAGAGCAGGGGGAGATGAGAGAGGACACAGCTCCTGATGTGTTTACCTCCTTTGCTGATGGGATATTGACTTTTCCCACCAGGTTGGTTAGAAAGGGGACTATTTACGCTGCCACACAGCAGAGTAAGAATGACAACCAGCATCACTCTGTGCTCCTCTGAGTAAAAGACAACTGTGACCGTTGTATATCACACAGCCAGTCAATACCTTTGAGTTACCACACCATCCAACTTAGAGATGCATATAAGAGCTCTTACTTCCCAAATGAGAATTTAATCAATAACATGCCTAAGGCCTTCTGAAAACTAAGCTATACAAACTGACTGAAATTGCCTTTTAGTACTCACATTCTGAAATAGTTCTATATCCATTATCACCCCATCATTGTTTCAGCAACATCCAAGTTCAGTGGCAATGAGCAATCTTTTAGGATGACCACTGCTGCAGAATGTATACATAGCTATACATAATGAGGTATATTTATACACATGCAGAGCATAAAAAAGACACTATCAAAAGAAATATAAAAGTTAAAAATGCAATTATTTTAATAGAAATAAATAAAGAAGATGTGTTTCTGACTGTATACAAGTAAAATTCAGGTACTGTATTTTCTGAAGTTAGTAAATCACTGACTCTGGTAAATATTACAGAATTATACCACCAAGCATGCAGGTAATCCCTCCTTCCACTTCCCAGCCTAACTGTTCCCTCCTTCCCTTCACAAAACACAGTATCAACTTCTGGATATCCCTGTCAAATTCAGCACTTCATCCAAATCCTTGTTTAGCTACCTAGGTACATTTTTATTCTATTAAGGAAAAAAAAAAAAAATTAAAATTTAATGGTTCCTGAAATCCATTTACCCACGCTGCTGTTCAGATGTTGGAAGCAAGGATGAAAATATCTGGAGGTTATCTATACCTGACTGCTTGTCTTTCATTTAATGCAATTTCTCTTAATTTCTATTAAAATGATGCTGAGTAACCTGATAGCCACGATCAAGAACTTTAATTCTTGGATTCCCTAAAATGTAGCTAAGTGAAAATCTTCTGTCTTTTTTTCCTCCTGATTGGACAACCAAACTGTGTCATATTATTAAACTCT